>NC_142129.1:51789341-54289341 GCF_024610735.1 Ursus americanus | reverse complement strand
GTTTCTTTTTTTGTTAATTTTAGCCATTCTGACAGGTGTGAGGTGGTATCTCATTGTGGTTTTGATTTCTATTTCCTTGATGATGAGTGACGTTGAGCATCTTTTCATGTGCCTGTTAGCCATCTGTATGTCTTCTTTGGAAAATGTCCATTCATGTCTTCTGCTCATTTCTTAATTGGATTATTTGTTTTTTGGATGTTGAGTTTGATAAGTTCTTTATAGATTTTGGATACTAACCCTTTATCAGAAATGTCATTTGCAAATATCTTCTCCCATTCCATAGGCTGCCTTTTGGTTTTGTTGATTGTTTCTTTCACTATACAGAATCTTTTTTATCTTGATGAAGTCCCAATAGTTCATTTTTATGGATTTTAGTGTTTATGTTGTTAAAGAAATGTTTCTGATACTGAGGTCATAAATATATCCTCTTATATTTTCTTAAACATTTTAATGTTCTGTTTTTATATTTAGATTTGTATTCAGATCATCTGGAGTCTACCTTTATGGATGGTTATACAGTAGGGATCTAACTTTTTTCTCTATGGCTAGCAAACTTTTCCACCATTAGTTACCCATCATAACCTTTCCTTGTTCATTTATAATAATGTTACCTCTGTGTTTTTATGTATGTGTAAGTATCTTTCTGTATCCTCTGTACTGACTGATTTGTCTAAAACATGAATTATCATCAGGCATTTAAATTTTATTTTAGCTTTATAATGAGGTTTGGTATCTAGTAGGGCAAGTCACTTTTCTTTTATTTCTTTAAACTTTTCTTGATTATTTTTGTCCTTTCCTCTTCCATATGAATTTAAGAATAAGCTTGTTATGTTCTGTACACACACACACCTTTTTGTAATTATAATTGAAATTCACTGGAATTGTAGATTAATTTGGGTAGAACCAATATCTTTAACATGAAATCTCTGAATTGTTCCATCAGAGAACATTGTATAACTTTCCAGTTATTCAAATAATATGTCTGTCCTTTCTTTTATTATTATTATTATTTTTTTTTTAAAAAAGATTTTATTTATTTATTTTACAGAGAGAGAGAGACAGCCAGTGAGAGAGGGAACACAAGCAGGGGGAGTGGGAGAGAAAGAGGCAGGCTCCCAGGGGAGGAGCCTGATATGGGGCTCGATCCCAGAACGCCGGGATCACGCCCTGAGCCGAAGGCAGAAGCTTAACGACTGAGCCACCCAGGCACTCCTACATGTTAACCTTTAATTCAGAAACTTTGCTGAACTTTCTGTGGCTATAATAATTTTTCTATAGATGTTTATTCATATGTTATGCAGAAAATGATATTTATGCAAAAAGTAACACTTTAGTTTTTCCTTTTCCATTTCGTATAGTTTCTATTTGATTTCCTTGTCCTAGTTTATTTATGTGTGTTAGCTATTCATTTTTGCAAAACTCTTGTCAACAGAATATACATGGATTTTCTCTTTCTTAAATCTAGGCTGAAATTATATATCTTTTAATGGATAAGTGACTTTTTTATACTTATAGTGATGTGTTTGTAATAATTTCAGCCATTTTATATTGTAGTTTCTATTTTCTTGCCCCTCATCATGTCTCCCCACCTTTTGTTTCTATCTAGTGTTATGGAATTAAATATTTGTATATGACTCAAGAGGCCTGAGTTTAGTCCTCATTTTAATCCTTCTCTGGAACAGTAAAAGAACTCAAGAATGCCTTTACTCTACTTTCCTCCTCCCATTTTTTTCTACTATTTTTGTCAAGTGTATTAGTTTCCCCTTACTTCTATTTATTATTTATTTAAAAATTATGGCACATATTTATATGTTCTTTCATTCAGCAAATATTTATGTGTACATATAGGCAAACCATAAACCTCTGCTCTGAGTTTAAAATGGTGATCAAGTGTGCCTGGGTGACTCAGTTAAGTGTGTGCCTTTGGCTCAGGTCATGATCCCAGGGTCCTGGAATCAAGTCCCATGTTGGACTCCCTGCTGCACAGAGAGTCTGCTTCTCTCCCTGCCCCTCCTCCCACTCATTCTTTCAGTATTTCTCTCTCAAATAAATAAATAAAATCTTTTTTTTTTTTTTAAGATTTTATTTATTTATTCCACAGAGATAGAGACAGCCAGCGAGAGAGGGAACACAAGCAGGGGGAGTGGGAGAGGAAGAAGCAGGCTCACAGCCGAGGAGCCTGATGTGGGGCTCGATCCCATAATGCTGGGATCATGCCCTGAGCTGAAGGCAGATGCTTTAACCGCTTTGCCACCCAGGCGCCCCATAAAATCGTTTTTTTTAAAAGAGTAAAGCTTTCTTTAAAAAAATAAAAAATAAAAGGGTGATCAAAAAGAGCAAACTGTCTCAAATATAGATACGTGAATGTTAAATAAGTATATAGAGAGGGTTTTTTTTTTTTTCCTTGCTTGTATTAACAAAATAATGTGATTATCATACTGAAAACCTTTCTTTCTGGGTCATTTTAATAACCTTGTAGAAATTACAAATTAACTTGACTTTAGTGCTCTTTTTGAGTCACACACAACTCTTTTGCCTTTTAAATTAAATCTGTGTTTTTAAGATCCTTTGGTACAGAAGCGGCTTAGTATTTATACACATTATTTTCCATTTCATTTATAATTGCTGTAATAAAGTGTGGTCATAGTTGCTGGGGTTTCTGGTGATTTTGTTATATGTATGTTGAGTGTACAAGTAAGGAGCAAGCTCACCATTAAATTTTGATTCTAGTTTTACTTAAAGGTAACCATGGGAATTAAAAGTTGTTTATTCATAAGTCTTTCTGTGCCTTATATTTAAATTATCCAAATTAGTTACTACTATTATTCTTTTTTAACTATTATTCTTATCAGTGAATACTTATTTAGATTTATTAACATTTGAATAATTTATTTCTTCATCATTGCATACCACTTCTTCCCTCTGAGTTTAATTTTATTTTTACCAAATAGTTCTCTTGGGAAATATAGTGATGAGGAGTAAAATTTTAGATAAAATATACAATTCTGTTAATCTTTAGTTACAATTTTAGGAAAAAGTAATTTTAACAATTTGAGGTAAGAAGGATTTGTACTTTCTTTTTTTGCTTTTTAAAGATTTATTTATTTATTTTAGAGAGAGGGAGGGAGAGAGAGAGTGTGAGCGTGAGCAGGGGGAGGGGCAGAAAGAGAATCCTTAAACAACTCCCCACTGAGTGTGGAGACCAACATGGGGCTGGATCCCAGGACCCTGAGATCATGACCTGAGCCGAAATCAAGAGTTGGCCACGTAACCATCTAAGCCATCCCAGCGCCCCAAGGATTTGTACTTTAAAAAAAGAAAACTAAACAAGAACAATAAAAACTAAACATAAACAAAATAATATAAATTCAGATTGTATTCTCATGCTTGATCTCCTCCTGAAATTTTGATTTCTCTGCTTTTTATCTTTTTTTATTTTGGATTTTAGAACCCTCTCTAGATCTGGGTCAACAGCTCAGTGTGTTCATTTTTCAAGGAGGAAGTAGATTTTCAGGATGTATTAAAGATGCTGTGCTGATCATGTTTCTCACCTCCTGAATCCATACCAATAGTAGAATTCGTTATCAGACTCTTGAACCTACAGACGGATTGAAACTCCTGTGAGCTCTTACTTCTACTTACTACTTGAAGTTTGACTTATCTCCATAATTCTGGAAACCAAGATTTCCCTTTTTTGAAGGTCTTTGTTTTAATATGATTATATTTTGTACAACATTCTTATATAATATGAGAAGATCTCATGTGTGTCAGTTTAGATATTCACATTGCCAGACAGCTATGACTAGTTTCTAATTAAGTAAGATGAATTTGATGGATGACTTTTTGTTTCAAGGTCTTTTAAAGGTATTTTTACTTTCAGTGTGGTGACAAAAGCAATGTTTTCCTTTTGGGCAAAACCACTGTGAGCTTTCTTAAGTACATAGTGTTAGCAGTAATTTTTTCAGAAAGATAAAACTGATGCATGTAACTTTCAGATGCCTTTACAAAAACCTGTGAACTTGAGTCTTTGGTTATAATAAAATTGGTATGTCTCAGCTATCATAAAGGCAACCTTAGAGAAGAACCTCTCAACAAAAGAAGCAGTTTGTCAAGAATGACAGCTGGAATTTCTCAGCCTCTAGTGCCAGAGTTGACTTAAATCAAGTCAACAGCCACGTCAGTGGTAGAATCCATGGTCTAAGTTTATTCACACAAATCATGGAGATGTAAATGTTAAAAAAGCCACCCTTATTTATCGTTTTGAGTAGTGATTCTTAAGTTATTCTATTATAGTATCTCTGTCATGCTTTACTTTAAAATGTAGTGACCTCTGTTTTCTGCTTCAGAGTTCTGTTTGTTTAAATTGTTTATGATTTGCTTTTCTATATCCCCTCAATTTTTTATATGATTATACTTGTACACAGATGTGTTACAAGTATTTTGTGGCATCATATATTCCCTTGGTATTTTCTTGTAGATACATATTCTGTTTGAAAAATTCAAGTTTATTTTTTTTAAGGATTTTGTTTATTTGAGAGAAAGAGAAAGGGGGGGCATAGAGGGAGAGTGAGAGGGAGAAGCAGACTCCCTGCTGAGCAGAGAGCCTGATGCGGGACTCTGTCCCAGGACCCTGAGATCATGACCCAAGCGGAAGGCAGACACTTAACCAATTAAGCCACCCAGGCACCCAAAAAAATACAAGTTTAAATAAGACTACTTTATGATTGCTTCAGCCATGCAACATTGAGTAAGATAAAAGGTTTGAAGATGACTGTCTTGTTATTCATGATTTTTAGAAGTTTAGGAGAATGTACATATTCTTTGAAGTTTAAGGACCCTAGAAATCAGAGCTACTCAAGTGAGCTTGTAGGGGGAAGGGGAAACTTAGTCCATTCTTGTTATGAAACACTTTTTTTTTTTTTATAGAGTACTTCTTTTTTTTTTTTTTTAAGAGTTTTTATTTATTTGACAGAGATAGAGACAGCCAGCGAGAGAGGGAACACAAGCAGGGGGAGTGGGAGAGGAAGAAGCAGGCTTCCAGCAGAAGAGCCTGATGTGGGGCTCGATCCCAGAACGCTGGGACCACGCCCTGAGCTAAAGGCAGACGCTTAACGACTGAGCCACCCAGGCGCCCCTATGAAACACTTGTCTTAAAATTTTTGTAAAACAAAGTACATTACAGAGTCAAAGAAATACTAATAGTATTTATTAAATACTCTCTGTGACAGGCATTGTTTTAAATCTCTTTGTATGAATGAACACACTTAACTCTTCAAAACAAAACTATTATAGGTCATGCCCATATAACAAGTGAGCAATCTGAGGCAGAGGGAGGGCGAGTAACTTGCCTGAGACCACATGATCAGTAAGTGGCTCAGTTAGGAAATGAACCTACTTAGAGCCTAGGCTTCCAGTGGTTAAGAATAAAACAAGAATAGTTGAGTAGAGTTGAGACTCCTGTGATATCTCCTAACTTCTGATTTAGTGCTCTTTACAGGGTATCCATTTCTTGTGGATATTAAATATATGTTATTGGTGTCCACTAGTTTCCTTTTGCTAAATTGAAGGGTAAGATAATTTATATTCACAAATTTGGGTTTTGAAAGGCATTTCTAGCAACTTAATCTTCAATATGTTTGATATGGCAGCTATAACAGGAATGGTGAGAATTTAACTCATTCATTTCTTTAACTCTTAAACTGTGCATTAATTGCTGATCAGGCAAGGAAACAGGTTAAGTGATTATGTGTTTCAGTTCTTTGTATTATTCCTTTGTTTCTACATTGTGGTATGACTGCAGAGTTGTCTAGATGGATTTGCTTTGTGGTGTTTTGTGGCCATTTTTCATCAGTTATAAACAATCATCAGTATTCTGTTGAATTCTGAAAGCAGTGGCTTATAAATTTCTAACAGAAACTAATATAGAACCATTCAGAGATGAGTATGCCATGAGTTGGAATGAGAAATTGATGGTTGTTTGCATTTCATTCAGTTGCAACATTGTAACTCAGTGCGTTGTGAGCTTTTTCTCCTGATTTATCACTATTCTCAGAAAATGATCTTTTATATAAAATTCTATGACCGATCAATACAATATTTCAATCAGCTTACCATTTTGTTCTTGGTAAACCTGTCTGATAAATAAATTTATGGGTTATTTCTTAATGTTCAAGTTAATTTGCCACGTTTAATGTAAGAATGGTTGAAACTCACTGAGATTAAAAGGGCATTGTCTAAGATAGTAAGTCTACGGAGATCTGCTTCCACAATTGTACGGTAATCACATACTGGCCTGCACACTAGTAAGAAATGTCTTCGTTAATTGGGATCCTTGTACAATTGGTCAGGTTTTGGATATTCCTTCTCTTGAATAAGAGGGTATTTAGCTTTATTTATGATTCTGAAAATGCATCTTTCGATTCTCAATTGTAAACTGGCTACCACAAATGCTATGTTCATAAGTTCCTTAACCATTATGGTAACACTGATGTACCAGGAAAACTTCTCATTGCCAAAACTGTACCACAGATCTAGAATCTATTTAAGACCTCCAAACCATTTTATTTACTTTCAGAAAACAAAAACTTAGAATGTTGGCCTTGAATTACATTGCTACAAATGCATTTTGGTTTAGATAATATGGTTAAATTTTTGTACTTAAGAAGCATTTAAATTCCATTAATTTAACTATTGTGTAAGACACTATGGTAAAGATTGAAAACATTGATTAAGATTTAATATTGGCTAAAATGTTTATGATTCTGGTGGTTGATTTAATGCTAGCATATATGTGGCTGGATAAATAAGCAAGTATTTTAGATTTTTTTTTAGAATAAGATTTTTTGGATTAAGACATTTTAAAATTTAATCTTGATTTACTTCCACATCAACGTGTTTATTTTAGAACTGGAGCATCTTCCATCCCATCTTATTTTTTTTCCTATTTATAATTTTTTTTAAAGAAAACCTCTTAGGAAACTGAACAAATTACAAATTGAAAGGAAATGCTATCCCATCTTATTTTTAAAATTATGAAACATTTTGTAGAGGAGTAGACTTTAAGAGTTAGCAGACTCTAAATTTGAAAGTACATTTGGTTTCTTTTATATTCTTAAATCCACCACTAACACCTTTACCATATTTGATAATTCTTTTAGATAGGATGACATATTAGGATAGCAGAACAAACTGATAATCTTGAGACGTCATAGATGCCAGAGGTCCAAAAGGAAAAATTCCCCTTCTCTCTCTCTGTTTTTTTTTTTAAGATTTTATTTATTTATTTGACAGAGAGACAGACAGTGAGAGAGGGAACACAAGCAGGGGGAGTGGGAGAGGAAGAAGCAGTCTCCCAGCATATGAGCCTGATGTGGGGCTCAATCCCAGGACCCTGGGATCACGCCCTGAGCCTAAGGCAGACGCTTAACGACTGAGCCACCCAGGCGCCCCAAAATTCCCCATCTCTTATCCCATATGTCCATAATAAAAACTACCAATGTGGGAGCCTATTACCAAGAAGCAAGCACTTAAGTGAAGATTCATATGACTTGATAGTTAGATTGACAGCATAGTTTATCATGTAAACCCAGAAACCTTTGAGAGTGAAATGGACATTATTAGTAAAATTGACCCTTGACAACACAGAACTTAAGGGTGCAGTTGAAAATCCACATATAACTTTGACTCTCCCAGAATTTATTAATAACCTACTGTTGACTGGAAGTCTTACCAATTACCTAAATAGTCAATTAACTCTTATTTTGTATGTTAAATGTATTATATACTATATTCTTACAAAAAACTAATATAAAGAAAAGAAAATGTTATTAAGAAAACCATATGCAAAGAAAACATATTTACAGCCCTGTACTATATTTATAGAAAAAAAAATCCATGTATAAGTGAACCCATGCAGTTCAAGCTCATGTTGTTCAAGGGTCAACTGTAATTACACTGAGGCAATAGGTATAAAGTAAGTCTGTCCTGTATATATAATTAGCTCATTTTTTAGTTTCATGAATCACAGCTCCTTGCCCTGTTATGTATTCTGTTTAGCACTCTGAATATAAGATTTACTTAAGGCAGGTGCAAAATTCCAGAACAGCATTATGTTATTCTTTTGGTCAAAGTTATGTTTGAACAGACCCCTGAGGGTTGAGCCTAAGGCAGTGTTCCTAAGAGTATAAATTATAGGCCTTGCTAGAGTTCATTTTTAGCTTGCTCATAAAGGATGGGAATGCTTTTAAACTAGTATATGTGAATCACCTGAGGATCTTGCAGATTCTGATACAGCAAGCCTAGAGCAGAGCCTGAGATTTTACATTTCTGATAAGCTCCCAGGTGATGTTTATGGTGCTGGACATTGGACCCATTTTCAGTAGTAAAACTGTAAATTATTTTGGGCAATCCATATATCTTGATTACTTCTAATTTCATTAATGATGCTCATTTCATCACTCAATTAACAAGATATGTCACTAGTTTCACCAATAAAAACCCATTTTAGATATCCAGTAATCAAATTAGCAAAACTTTGGCTATTGATCAAAGACAGAAATTTTAAGACGGATGGGTAGCCACTTCTCAAGTCTGGCCCATTCTCATAGTATGCTGCATCTTTCTGTGTAAAGACTGGGTATTCTTGATTGGGCACTTGGGTGTTGCCTTACCTTACGTAATATGTATGAACTGTATCACATTGCTTATGCTGAGGTGTTTCAAAGTATATTTTAGGCATCATGACTCAGTCTATTTTGCCTTTCATCTTTCCGTAGTCAATGTATACTATTTGTATAATTTTTATAGTTGTGTGATCATCTGATGCTAGCATGAGGGAGAACACAAATACTAAGAGGTTGACCTGAATGTTACATGACACTGACTCACAAGATGAAGATAGAGGTGACCTCCCAAGACAGGTCTCCTAAATTAGTGACAAGAGTCTGAGTGGTCATCTGAATTCGCCCTGATGGTAATGGGAAAAGCTTTTATGTCTTTTCAAAATGTACTCTTTGATCATATGGCGCCTGGCTGCTTGGAACATTTGTCCTTGACAAGTTTGAGTTCTTAGGTCAGTCATTTAATGTTTTTGTCATTGCGTTTTTATTTGTAATAGAACAAAGCACATCACCGCATTGCCATGATGATCAAATGAGTTGATATATGTGTTTTGAAAAATTAAGGTGTAATAACAACACTGAAATTACCAATTCATATTTAAAATAACGTTCAACTCAAAAAAATAATATCCAACTCTTTATAAATCATCACGTGTCACTTTTTTGGCCATATACCCATGAAGATATTGAGGGAAAACAAAACTATCTTCTCTTACCTCCTGATGTCTTAAGAATTAGTGATATGTTATGTTTGGGAAGAGAAACAAATGTACCCATGTAGATCATAAGGATGTGTATAGATTTGTCTTGTTCAGTTCTCAAAACTGAAAATGCAGAGAATGTAGAATATTGAAGCTGAGATATTGCGTTCCTAACATTAGAAAGTGTAACCATGAAATCGAGTTTTCCTTGTGTTCTAAAGAAGGAATCGTTATCTTCTTTCTTTTCTAAGGTTTGACCCTCCTGCTTGGACAAAGAGTACTTATGCCATATAAATGACCATTTGTTTTAGATTTAAGTAGATGGATATTTTCTTTTCTTTTTTCTTTATAACTAGGATCACAGACATTATGGAAAGTCTCTTTGAAGTTTTATGCTAAGTACTTTCTGCTAAAGCTCTCATTTTTCTCTCTTTACTCACTGCCTTTCCATTATGATAAATCACTGAAATCTCATAGGCTTATCCTTACAACAAAACTATCATTCCTTTCTTCCCTCTTTTTATTTTTCTTTTCCTTTTATGAAGTTTTGATGACTTAGATGACTTAGGCTATACATGCCACTTCTGAGTTATGTTATATCAATAGTAGTTTTTCATCTACTAAGCATGGATTCCCCCTCCAAAGCATGTCACCTGTGAATCATATGGTAATTGTGAAATACATGTTAAATACTAGTAAAATAAAAGTAAAAAGAATCAGATCATTTATCATTTACCTCAATCCCACCTTTCTGCTTTGTTGTCACTGTCTCCTTCACTTTCTTTACTTACCATAAAACAATGCTGAGCTGAATCTTTTACTCACTTATGCTATTCACTATACTAGACACAACTTACAACATTTCCCCCCATGCATATTACCCAGATAATATTACTTGGTATAAAATCTGTAGTGAGTTTTATTTATACTTTTTCACATTTCTGGTCTTCAAAGGTACATATATTTTATTTCACTGTCATTTGAATGAAGTTTTGCATCACTTTTTATTTCTTATGAATGATATCAACAATAAACAATTAATGGGTGTGTACTGTATACATCTCAGAAAGGTCTATAAATAATTAGTATAAAATTCCAAAAACAAGAAGTCATTATTTACAGTTTGATTCACATTATATTAAACAATGTTTGCAAAAATCACTGTAAAGTGGACTGAAGTTATTCCATTTTAAATAAAATTATATAAAACTCCCTTTATAAATTGCTGAATAAGACTTTAAAAATATAACTTAAAGATTTAATTGCTATTGCTGCAATTAATATTAATTTTCCAAGAAATGAGCCTATAATGATAGTTTAAAAATTACCAAATTCTGTGTTAGAGAGTTTAAAAAAAATTTTGTATAGTGGGAATTAAGGTGTCATAAACAATTCATTCTTTTCAATTAAACAGAATGATATAAAGATCATTTCACAAATTTTCCAGAATTCCACTTGAATTGGGCTGAAGAGAAAATTATTTCTATGAATTACACTCTGTCAAGCTGCTGATAAGCCAATTTTCCAAGATACAAATGTGACACAAGAGAAAGCTTTGGCCTGTGTATGCTTCTGTTTTATTTATTTTTGTATCCCCAGCAATCTAATATATCCTGGAATAGAGCTGTTTCTCAAAAAATGCTTGGCGATTGACTGAATGAATCTAACTAGTGTATCCAGGAGAATACTTAATTGTGATTATTCTTTCTCTTGTAGTTATTTTTCCTCAGAGAAGAGATCCATTTCATAGATAAATTTCCACATACAAATTTGAACATTAGGGTAGATGTATTTTCCTGCATGGTCACATTTGTGCTCGTCTGTCTGTTCTACCATGCTTTCATATTTTTTCCCCAATGGCACTATAGATCAAAAAGAATATAGTGAAAAAGTACATCTGCCTATAAAAACATCACCTTTTTAAACATGATTATTATGATCTAAATATTAAAATAACTATTGTGGTTTTTTGTTAATTAGTAGCCAAAGAAATCTGATGCCTAACATGGTTTCCAAACACCCCCTTAAATGAGATTAATCATAATCCTTGGTTCATGACACTCTGTCATTGTTGGTACATGAATGGGCACATTTTTAAAAAGATTTTATTTATTTTAGTTGAGAGAGAGCGGGGGAGGGGCCGAGGGAGAGGGAGAGAATCTCAAGTGGACTCCATGCTGAACATGGAGCCGGAGGTGGGGCTTGATCTCCTGACCCTGAGATCACCTGAGCCCAAACCAAGAGTTGGACATTTAACTGAACCACCCAGGCACCCCTACTGTATTCTTGTTTGTTTTTTACTTTTAACTTAAATCTGTATGCCTAAACAATACCTTATTTAATTTTGTTTTTGAACTCATAAACAGCCTATTGTAAGTACATGTAGTCTAGCGTAAATCAGAGCTGAATTATTATGTGCTTGTTTTTAATTCATACATTTTTAATTCTACAGATATTATATTCCAGGTATTTTGTTAGACTCTATATATATGAATTAAAATTTGACAATATTCCAGTCTGGGGGGATTCTCTATCTTTGGTAAAAATAGACAAGTAAACTTAAGTTACTATGTGATTTGACAGAGAAAGAATATGCTATGTTCTTTTATGATGTATATCAGAAGGAGGATCAATTTGAGTCTTGAAGAATGAATAGAATTTACTTAAGCAAGGGTGACTGGCATCCCAAGATTTTTCTAGTTTTGCATGATATATGTAAACTGGTGGCATAAAATGGAAGGGAGAGGCCAGATTGTGAAAGACTTTGCAAGCCATTCAAAGAATTTGGACACTCCTCTGTAGGTTATAGGGAGCCTGGATAGATTTGAGGAAGTATAAAACAATCAGTTATGTTATTTAGAGAAATCACTCTAGTAGCAGCTTGGAAGACAGGGTCCAAAGGAGAAGTTAGACATTGTTTCCAGACTATGGCAATGGTTAAAGTAAGAAATATTGAGGAATTGATCTAAGATGGAGGGGTATTGATGGAAAAAAGTGAGAGATTAATAAGGAACTTTGACTAGAACATCAACAAGACTTGTTTACCAGTCTTGAATGATTGGTGGGAATTATGCTGAAAGGTAAGAAATTTAAGAAGACTTTTGCTTTTTGGGCTGGATTACCAAATCACTGGTGGAACCATTAGCCCAGTCTAGGTATTTTGTGTAAAGAGAAATTTTAGTGAGGGATTAGGTTGGGGTGTGGGGTGAGTGGTTAGTCTAAAACATGTTGAGTTTTCTAGAACCTGTAAGACAACACCTAAACCAGCTAAATATCTAAACACAAGACACTGTGCTAAGAATTCTGGAAGGAACAAAATCAAACAGTTTCGAGCCTCAGTTTTACTCTCAGATAGGAATGATGCAAGGAGCCAAGTGTCTCAAAGATAAGACAGAGTATTGTAGGTGGCATCAAATGGAATGTGCAGTGCGGTGACTTCCCAAAGAGAGAAAGCTCTATTGTCTGTGAATGATCGGGATGGGCTACATGAGTGAGATTCTTTTAGTTAACAGAGATGATGGTGCAGGAAAGAAATACAGGAAACTAGAAATGGATGTAATAGAGGAGCGCGGTGTACAGATAGAAATCATGGAATATATTTATAGAACATCTAGTCCCTCATTTTGACTACAATTTAAGGTTCAAAAAAACAAAACAAAACAAAACACCACTAGTGAATGATGAACTTGAAATAAAAATTGGGACCAGATGCAGAAGGGCTTTGAATGCTAGGTATTGTAGTTTATGTAGTTGGCACCTGCACTGGGAGTTGGAGCTTTATGCTTAAGAATGGTTTTTAGGGTAAAGTAACCATATCAGAGTTTCACTGGGGAGGATAGAAAACAACTGTGAGGATACTGTTTAGGAGACTAGTACAGCAGTTCATGAAGAGAAAACGAAAGCCATAAAGGGCAGTAAAGAGGGACAGGGTGGATATAATTTCTTCTTATTTTTAAAACCATAAAGGTCAGTAGAAAAGAAGGACAGGGTGGATATAACTGCTTCTTATTTTTAAAAAACAGAAATGAAAGGAAGGAGGGAATCATGGATGGTTCTAAGAATTTGGGGTAGAAATTTGATGGGAAGGCTGGTGATAGCTGTGTGAATCTGGGATGATCCCAGATGACTGTGCGTTGGAATAAATATATGGTTCTGGGTAATTGGGAGGAAATGATTCTCTGAGAAGAAGCAATTACCAAAAATAGCAAAGCCAGAAAAGATAAAGACTAAGTAAAAATAATTGTGAATCATTCATTACCTTTGAATGGATTTGTTAAAATTGTGAGCATAGAGGAAGGACTAACAAGGGCATGGGATTTTCCCTTTATTTGTAATATGATTTAATTAGAATAAAGAGTTTTAAGTTTTTTTCCAACTCTAATGTTCTGGAAGTCTAAGATTCTGTGAATCTTAAAAACTTCTGGAGCGATTGGGGAGTGGGTAAAGAGAGGTGTTGTATGTAAGGATGGTTTGATTACATTTGTAAATAAAGTGCGGTGTTCCACAAGGAGTAGAGATAGTGCAGAAGTGAAAGAGAAGTGATAAGGATAGAGCAGGACTCCTTGAGGAGGAAGGGATGAGAGCTAACGTGGAGATGGGGACAGTCATTGTGGAAAGTTGGCACGAGTTCACAGCAGCCATGAGGAACGAGTAGTGGATAAAGATAGAGGGGGGATACAGAAGGGATTTGAGGTAGTGTGTATGATTGGGGAATCCAACTCCTCCCCTTTGGGGGAGCGGAGGGATATGGAGGGGGAACTGGAGGAAGCTGCGGAACATCTGCAAGTACTTGCTATCAGGAGCGCAACTGACAGGAGGAGATGCACTGACAATTGCCCAACAGCCATGAGGCCGTACACTGCTTTGGGGCTCTTTGTCTGTCTGAACTCTGTCCTATTTACTTAGGCAGATAGTGGGCATTCAGAATGTTTTTTAAAAATACTATTTTTCTGGTGAGTGTAGGGATAGATGGACATACCTTTTTGTAGCCCTCTTCCAGTGAGATTAATTGAGGCCATAGAGCACTGTGGCATGCAGGCTTATCATGGGGAAAAAGCATTTGATAGAGTTTGGAAGGGAGATACTGTTTCTTCAGTCCATTGCATTTCATTTAGAGGAAAAAGTATTACACAAATTCTTAGGATTTTCCTCTCCACCACCAGCTTAACCTAAATCACCATCGTCAGCAGTGTCTTAGCTTTGGATTGATGGTAAAGTGGCATTCAGGGTGAGAAGCCCTAAGGCAAACCTCCTGTCTGATATTATGCAGGTTTAGAAAATCTCGTGCATTGAGACATGCAGCGCCTTAAAATATTAGGCATGCATAAAGATCATTTATTTTTTTTATGGAAAGAGGTTATATAGATGACCTTATATTTTTTTAAATTAGAAATTCGTGCCCGGGTAGAACACAATAGTGGCAAAACATATGTGTTTGGCTTTTTCAAAGTAATTAAAGAGAATCTTCAAGAGGACTGTTGGAAAAATCTTTTCTGTCAGTAGTTGTCTATAAACCTCTTTTACTTGCAGTCACAGTGGGAAACTGGAGCAGGGTCAAGGGCACATACCATTTCTTAGTGCCAGCGGATCCCCAGTAATTGGACTTCAAAACGATGCTGAGTCCTTGTTCCTTGAAGACCAAACTGAGATTTGTGTAGCATTTAACAACAAAATACTATTCCCCGGCCAAAATCAAAATCTCAAAATGCAGACAATGTACAGTCTTGGACCTGCTCCACCTGCTTTTGAAAGCTGCCAAATGTTTACTTTCTTCTCATTTTGTCCTGTGTTGTGTTTTCACTCATAACACATATTTTGCACCAAAAATAATTTACTGGCTTAGTGGGAATAGAGTCATAAATGAGGAGAAAATGGAGAAACTGCTGGCTGGTGGAGCAGCCCACGATTAATAAATTGTGCAACATGTGACTTGGCAGCTCTTTGATTCACCAGCAGAGTCCCCTCCCTTGTAAATTCTAGTTGGCTTTCCCATACATTATTATGTGGATTCCTTATAACCACTTCCCTTTCTGATTTTCCAGAGACAGAGTATAAAGTTTCCCTAAACGCCAATAAAATGTGAAATCTTATCCCCCTCTTTAGGCTGGCTTTGTGCAGTCATCTTCTAAAATAAGAACAGCAAACGTCTTAAACGTTGCTGTTCGCTATTTTTATGTCCATTCATTAGTTACAATTCTTCGTAATATCACAGTTTTCATTGCAATAACAGTTTGTTAATTTGGGGGGATTAATACTGAGGGAAATTGTGTATGTTTTCTTTTTTTCCTTTAAGAATAAAATTAATTTCACATATCACTGTGAAGATATATCCATGTCCTTAAATTAGTATAGATTATATACTAATTTCTCTGCCTAATCAAAATCTGTAGGTGAATGGACTTGAATTAACTACATTAACCTCAAATCCTTCAGCACATAATCTTGGTTTGCTGGTATATTCCTGAAACAACATAAACGCACTGGGGTTTCAAATGTTGATTTTGTTTACATAATCAGAGAATATTTGTTTTTTATGGAGGCAGTAAATGCAAGAATTGTTATTAACTGTGACACATTAAAAACAAGGATTCTTTACTGTACCATTCTGAGACATTTGTTGACAAGCTTTTAAGAGGAGGTTTTCATTTTGAGCAAAGGGGGAGTGGTGGAGGGATATAAATAGCTTTCATCGCGTGCAGTGTCTTCTGAGAATCATTTCTTTTTCTTTCTTTCTTCTTCTTTTTTTTTTTAAATGGAACTTTGGCAAGGAAAAGCCTAAAATATATACATGGCATTACATCATTTGTATTAAATCATTTTGTGTTTTGAGTGCCTTCTAGATTCAGAGAGTAGAAATTAGTTGGAGTGAAAAGATAAGTCGTTCAATATGTCTAAAAGCCTCAGAACCCATGTTCCTGGTATCAGAAAAAGTTCATGGCATATTTATATCAGACCTGCAATGTACAAGCCCTGAGTGTTTAAAAATTGCCTTGAGAAGAAACTGGAGAAACAGGATTTGCAAAAGGAGTTTGGTAAATTTGGGATGAAGGGAATGTGGCTTCACTTAATTTTGATTTCTGTAGTTCCCCACAAAACTTAGGGAACACAGGTGAATTTTTGGAATTTGTGGTGTGATTTTTCCCTTTTGCATTTCTAAATGAATGACTTTCATGCTTATGGTGCTTGGACATTTCCCTGTCTCTGGAGATCGGGCTCAGTGTGAAGGGTGGTGTGTCAATTAGACACATTTCTAAAACGAGAGAGGCTTAAACGATATTTAGCTGTGTTTTTGCGAGAAGGTAATAGGCTTCAAACCAGGTTTGGGGGGGAAGAAAAAGGGTTGTCTGTATTTCTTTAGCTCACATTTAGATATCAAAGATTCAGCCTGGAGGACCCATACATACAGTTGGACCTTGGTGTAGATGGGATGTCACTTCTGTGTGCCCAACAAGGCACTTTCATGGTAGAAAACAGGTATGACATAGAGATAAAAGAAAACCTCTTCTCTCTGGCTTCAGGGAAGTTCAGCAGGCCTTTTAGGAGGGATGAGGTGAGCTATGCAGAGGCCGAAATGGACCATCAGGCCAGGGTCTAGCTGGAGACTTGGAGACATCTGGGTATGACACCTGTTTTAACTGAGGGGAAAAATCAGTGAAGTTCAATGGCGCATGTTCCCAGGGAGAATCCCTTTGTCCCAAAGAATGGACAGTGAGCTAGTCAGCTATGATGTTTAGAAACAGAAGCCAGCAGGGTGCCCAGAAACCAGGTGGATTGGGAACATTGTGCTAGAAACAAGTGGATGTAGCCAGTGTATAGGATTTAGGAGACAAAGAGCCTAGGAATCATATAAGATGGCAGCTACCACCCAAAGACACAGTTTATATATGTGCCCCAGACTGAATTTTAAACTGGATAAAGCCAGAGTTTAACTCCTCTGCAATTAACCCCAACCAGTAGGTGGGAGCTAGGGAAGAATATCAGCTTAAATAAAGGCTGAATAAAGGAGCTGCATTTTCTCAGCATATTCCAGGACTATTGTCTCACCTATACTTGATCACGGCTCTGGACAAATTGCTAAATTTGCTGGTCGTCTCTTGAGCAGCAGCACTATACCTCAGTTGCCAAGTGTGTCATGTGATGTCCTGTTGTGTCCTTTATTTACTCTGTGGGAAAGTGGCAGTAAAAAATTCATTCCCTATACTTTTAAAAAACAAAATGGTAAGTTTTTTCCATAACTTCTCTTTGCAGACGTTGGGAGTGACAAACTGATAGTCCATGAATTGTATCAAGATTATAAATATGTTTTATTTGACCTAGATAGGGTGTTGGTTTTTTTAAATGAAGGTAATCTTTAAAAATTAGACTATTTCACAAAATAATGGAGTTCTAGCTAGTATTGAAAAGATTTGGAAGTCTGGCAGTATGGTGCCTGGATTCCTAAATGTCACTAATTGCTAGAGCTGACTATTGGGTGTCCATTTCGTGGACGACGTACTCCACTTTGCCACTGCTATACTTTTGTCTCTACCAGGCCGGCTTCATTCATGACCTGTAGCTCGCTGGTACTCTTTGGCATTGGATTTGTGACTGCTGCATCCAAAAGATAAATATGTGCTTTAATCCTATACCCCAGCCTCCCACACTGGCCACTGAACCTATATTTTCTGCCTCACCTTTCATTATCTTCTAAGTTTCCTCCTCTTCAGACAGAGCTATAGTTTCTTCATTTGTCTTTGCCTGACCCCATTCCTTTCCTCATGATGTTTGAGGTCCTTTCCCTGTGAATGACGCACTCATATACTCCCAGTCTCTTCATAGCCTCACAAAAGCCTTAGAGTGTAAGAGTTAAGTCAAACCAAGACCACAGATATTTCCTTAAGATGCCACTGTACGCAAGGCATTGTGTTGGATGCTGCTGGGATCCTTTCCCATAAGGAGATAACAGTATCTGGGGAGTAAAACACGTAAACACAAAAAAAGTAAATTAAACATCTGGGGCATTAAATAACAGATCACTAGAATAATGGAGAAGATATGATGAAGTGGTATAACCCATGGCGCCACAGAAATCTGTCCAAGTTACCCACATCATCTGTATCTCCTTAGGTTAGGGACTCAGAATCCTGGTTTTGTGTCAGAGAAGAATAGCTCCGTTTCTTTCAAGGGTATCACTAAAATGTCAATTTAAAAAATTTATTCATTTAAATTGAAAACAAAATCTAGGCACAAATGCAATTTATATCAATTTACACCTCAATTTCATGCATGTATACACACATAAAAACACATAATGAACATTTACTAGAAGTTAATAAAGATTAAAAGCATGCACTTAAATTTCATGGTTCTTTGAATTTCTTGGTCCGTAGTTCTTCAAAATTTTGTGTCTTAAAACTTGATAATCTTGAAACAGAGTTGTTTTCTTATCACTTAGTATAAATTAAAAACATGGCATTTTTTTTTTCTCAGTTTACCAGAATTCTCTTAGAAGAACTTATTGCCATGAGAAATATGTTCTGGGAAACATGAGAAATTGTTTTTTCTCTTTCCTGTCACACTGTCAGGACTTTACTTCTTTATGCTTAGACCTAGTTAAGAAATCACAAAGATATCCTGCTGGTAAGCAAGTTAACTGCTAAATAAGGCCGTAGGGTTAAAGGTTAACGGGCATGGCTTCCACAACAACTTTTTGTAATAGACATGTACTACACCAATTAACCTAGACACCCTATTATATCTATCATATTTGGTTGTATTCTATTTCAGTTTCCACCATTCCCACCTAGGAAAATTGTTGTTCACTTCAATTCCTGAGACTAAGTCACTGTTGCCATTCTGAAATTAGTTCTATTGGTGCCATTCATATCAGGCATTTAAAGTATTACCTAATTAAAACCAGTATGAAATAAGTTCTAAAGAGTGTTTAGCTTAAATAAGCTGAATTAATGCTGCTGTCTCTTTCTTTTTGTTGGCTTTCGTGAATTGCTTTAATTGGGGAAAATGAAGCAGCATCTACCAAGAAGTTATTGTACTAGAGTATACATGGCAATCCACTTATTCAACCAACCTAGTGATTAATTAATGTGGGTTAATTACTTAACCTTGCTGGATGGTATCCTGTGGGGGTTAGTGATGACCACCCATCTATAATTCTGCCATTGCTGAGGCAAAGAAGTAAAGGCATCACGGGAAACTGGAAAGTTTAGTCTTCCACAGTCATATTTACATACTGTGAAGAAAAACTATTCATGTTCCTATTTGAATAGCCCCACAGCTTTCAGTTTAAAAGAAGTGGAAAAAAAGGCACAGGGGAGTTCAAGAATACTCCCTCTCTCTATCGCATTCCCAGGACACTACTGAAAGCTTATCAGGCCTTAGTTGAAAAATCCCTGGTCCTTGCCAATCTGTTGCTTAGCAACTAAATCATTCTCTCCTTCCCCATTTGGTCTACTCACCTTACAACCTAGATGACAAAAAAAAGAAAAAAAAAATTTTCCCATATGTGCAAAATAAGTACAGGGACAGATTTTCATAGGTTTAGGGCCATGTCAGGAAAGTAGCTAAATGGTGGTGTTATCTAGGCTATTTCTCATGAAATGAGCTTTAAGTGGATTTGAGTAGCAAAATTTTATCAACTGGAGTCGTTATTTGTACCAAAATCATTTATGGCCCTTGATTTCCAAATTCATTAGCAAGTATTTTTTTCTCTGGAAAAAAGAGAAAGAGGGTTTTATGTTTTCTTTTTAGTGAACAACCAAAAGAATAATCTTATAATTCTTGAAAGTTGGTGCCTAGAATAGGGATAGCATGTAGGTTTTCTTTACAATAGCTAAACTTTCCTCGTACTAGGAAAATGTGTATGATTTCCATTTTATTTATGAAAACTTTTATTGTTTAAAAAACACAAAGAAACGAAGATTTTAAGAAAACCATTTTACATTCATGTATATACTCATTACAACTTTCATCTTTTTTTCCCAACTTCTTCCTAAATGTCCAGGTTTCTCTAAACATTTACTAGGGCAGAGGAGTATCTCTGCTTGAGATATAATTGTAAAAAAATGCATAATTTGAAAAAAAAACACAAAATTGCACAAACACATCAGTATAGTAAAAAATGTACTGCTGATAAAGTTTTCTTATCCAAATATTTGTAAAGTGTTTTGCCAGAATGACAACCACCACAACAAAACCAATGGAACAAACTTTAATTTGGGGCCACAAGACTGTAAAGCAGGCTCACTGATAATTACAAATTAGGCAAAATTGTGGTTAGCTTAATGAAAAGGCTCAAAAGTGTGCCAGGCCAATGGCAAAGGACCTAAATCTAAAGACAGACAAGCTTTTCTTGATTACAGTGATTACATCATGGTCATTAGAATTTAAAGTAACTAACCCAAACACAGACATCATATCTTCATTTGATAGCTATAGTCTAGTAAATAGTGGGAAAGGATGTTATGTATGGATTAAGCTTGATGAAATGAAAACAGACATTCTTTTTGAACCTGTCTGGCAAGGAAAATGAAAACTTCAGAATCAGGCAGTAAAGTTAACTTTTAAAGCTCAGGCTCTTTGATTGGAAGGGGTCTGTGTAGTGTTTTTGGCTATTCTTTGTTTTATAGGGAAGCCACTGCAACAGCTAGCTGTGCATAACTCGTTCTTGCATGCAATCTGTAGTCAAGTAAAATGTTTGAGATCTACTCTTCGAAACTTAAGACAGTATTTTCAAATTTTCGAAGTATACAAGGTACTCGCATGGTTCAATATTTGTTTTCTCATCAACTGTAATACAGTTAAATCTCAAGTGTGAGTTTTGACTCTCCAAATGTGGATCTTCAAGCATTATGCAGGGTCCCACTCTGCTCTGCGTGTAGACAATTCATGCTGAGAAGACAAATGCTTTGCTCAGGGGAGAGGGATGCATTGGGTTACAGTTAGAGCTACATACATGAAAGCAAGTCCTTTGACCTCTGACTCCCAAACCCCCTTTCATAGCACTACCTGTGGGAACACTGCTTCTAAACAGAAGAGCAGCTATTCAGTAAGATCAGGGGAGTGAGGAAAAGAAAAACAAGACATGCAGCCTAAAAGGATGTATTACCTGTCTTACTGATAGAAGATTTCAGCTTGGATTAAGAAAAGGCACCATCTCTCCTTTTTAAATTTGACATTGAGAAAATGAAGACAAAGAAGAAATAGACTTACATAAAACCGCATTATGTAATTTTGAGAAAAAAATAAAACTGCTAAGACAACCTGTGGTCTGATCTTCAGTAAGACCTTCAGTGTTAAGTGAAGAGAGGGAACACCCAGGTTAAAATCAACTCCGTCATTATCATGATCCAAAAGCATTTATTGAGTGTCTAGATGCACTGAGCACCATTGAACCTACTATGTTTAAAGTACTTAAGAAAGGAAACTAAGTCTTAATGTAAACACAGCTCAAGTAACTTGAATTGGTATCAGTTCCTTAAATTGCACCTTAAAGAAACCATTAGGCTGTTTAAAGAAAAACTGCATAGAGACTGCATGTGAAGCGTGCATGTTTTATCACTCTGGTAAATAAATGGTTTCATTTTCTACTTGCCTGAAGTTTCAAAATGGTCAAAGGGACTCACAAAAGTTTCACAGCAATTCTCAGATAAGGTTTTATTATCACAAAGAACAAAACACGGATTAAATTAATCTTCCAAAATGCATTTTATTGACTTACTTTGTCTTAAAATAAAAGTCAATCAAACTTGCAGGGTTTTATATTACCTGTTGTCCTAGAATCTGCCACAGCCACTGCCAAGGAGTTTCCCTCAGAGCCCAGAAAACACGCATTCATAATGGCATTGCCCAGGAACTGTTCAGTCTGTTCAGATACCAAGAGCCTGAAACCTTAGTCTGCTCAGATGGAAGCCAGGTTGGTGGCCACGTCAGTAAGAATGCATGGGAGCCTCAGTAAGCAGATCTGCACATGTTCACCTTCTTTCTGGATACTGGCTCCCAAATGATTCTTATTTAACTGTTTTGGGCTAAGATCAAGCAGAAGCATTTTATGAATCTCCCTAGGTGAATCTAATGTTCATTGTGATATAGTTTAGGTTCTTTTATCTATTTTTTGTGATTATTGATTTTTCAAGTAGAACAGAGATCAGAATTATTGTGTCTAGGAGAAGAATAATGTGTTCGACCTCCTGGATACCTACAGAATCTGGTTACTTTTCTTTTGCCTGTTAATCCCTGCAGCCCTGACATGGAAGATAAGAGAGAAGAGGAGCTCTAAATTATATTGAATTGGTCACTTAAAAAGTGGTAAATTGCAGTGTGGATAATAAAACCTGGTAGCATTGTGTGGATAGAGGTTAAGTTGGGTTCCAACTCTAATGGACCCAAATGAGGCTACTGGGAGATGCATTTATCATACTGGAGAGAAAACAAAATGCAGACAAACAGAGTTTGAGAACACCGGAGAGTTAAACACTGAGGACTGAGGAGCCCAGAGTCAGAGTCTGGTAAGGATGTAGTGAGTGAGGAAGCCATACTAATAAGCAAGGAGGTCTACTTAGGCAGGTGAAGAATAATCCGGAAACAGAGGTCATGTTCTTGCCACTTAGGAATAATACTCATACTTCTTGTAGGGTGCAGTATAAACATACAGAGCTGAACAATGTGTTCAGGAAAGTGTGTAAAAATATCCAACAAGGAAGTCTGAAGCGGTAAAAGTCAACCCCAGTTCTAGATCATTGATCATTTCAAAATTGTATTGATCTGATAAAGACAATAAAAATATCAGTGATTCATGTGCATCAGTTCAGTGTTCTAGAGACTTCACATATACTATCAAATTTAATTCCTATCATGATGGCAGATAAGAATTATTATTTCATTTTTTTTTTCAGATGAAAGAACTGGAAATTCTGTGATGTTAATGAACTTGTCCAAGATACATACCTATTAATGATAGAATTAGATTTGAACTATCTGCTTATATAAATGTTAGGTATTTTATCTCCTTTATTTAATGTTTTATATATTACTTTATTAAAACTTTTGTAGTCCAGAATAGAAATTCAGGTAATAAGGTTCAGGTAAAGAATTGATGCCTTTGGTAGCATTTGTGAAAACTTAGATATGCTTTGGCTCATTTTTCATGTTTTTGTATTTTCCTATGCTCATTTCCTTTTCTCATAGTTTTGCAAACCTTGCTAGGTATATGCAAAGTGCTAGTATTTGGCAATAAATTTGAAAAAAATCTTAATATCAGTAGTTTGTCATAAAGTTAGTAGAATGAAATGTACGAGAACAGTATTTGCCTTTATGATGCAGTGGATATTTTTAACAATTACTCGAAATGGTAATATAAGATTTGTAAGAGTCCATGATTCTGGGAAAGTTTAATAATAGGATTTCAAATTTCTTTTAAGCAACATCCAAACACCAGTTAAATTACTGAGGTCTTGTTTTATTAAGACTACAGAATTCAAAAAAAAAAAAATATATATATATATTTAACCATAGAAGTTGTCTGGATAGGAAATTACTGTAATGTTCCCAAATCCAGAACCTAATTTAGTAGGATTAAGAACTCACACTTTATTCAATCCTGGGTGGCTTTTAAATTTTCTAATATGCTGATATTTGAGTTGAAAAAAAATTCATGAAATCTTTTGAAAAGTCACTTCTGTGTGTTTAAAATAAATATCTGCCATAGTAGGCAGCATTAATTTCAATCAATAAATCGGAGTTTATTAATCTTTTTCTCTTTATTGAATGCTCTTGAATGCTCAAGAGAAGGGCGGTAAGACCCACTTCCTGGTCTCAAGAAAACATACCAAAGAATACAAAGGGACTAATATAAGACAGCATTGAGTAAAGAAGTGTTTAAATATGTAGTATAAACTTTATTCTTAAGACATGAGGGAAGCAGAAAGTAAGGCTTGGAGAAGGGCTTATAAAGGACTTGGCATGTTAACTAAGTGCTCAGCAAAAGCTTATTTAAAGGTGGCAACAGCTTTTCAGACCTAAACAAAGGATGGGCGTAAGCAACTTGTGATAGCTAGCAGGAGGGAAGTACTCATTTTACAGAAGTGATGATGCCGGAAACAGAAAGTAAGCTGAGGTTATGGAGAGTCTTTGTTTTCCAGCAGTGTTTTAGACTTGGAACAACTGCTGAAGTGTTTTAGATAGGAGCTAGTCTTAAAAAGATGTGTTTAAAGAGGATCAAGTGCATGAAGTTTTACACAATGGTTTGTTGGAGAGGGAACAGAGTGGGTAGCAAACGTGAGTGACAAGGGTCTGAAGAGGTAGTGGCAATAGAAGAAGTACTGGCGCTTTCTGCGACACCACTTGGTATTTTTCACATTTTGCAATGATATAATATTAAAGATTATTTTGGAAAAAGGAGAAATACCCCTTTAATTGTTCTACTCAAATACAAGAAATTTTATTTTAGAGTGTGCCCTCCTTAGTCTTGATTGCTATATGTATTTTGACATTATGGTATTTAAGGAGGTATGTAATTTAAAATTTTTCTTGAAATAGTTATTTTTTAACGATTCCCATGACTGCTAAAAACCAAAAAGAATTCTGTAGAAAAAAATGGAAAATTGAATACCTGAATACTAGGGTTGATAAAATGATAAAAAAATTAAATGTGACTCCAAAAGTATTTGTAACAGTGGTACAAGTAATAGAATGGGAGCTGAGTAGTGAATGAATATTAAATTCAATTTTGGACATACTGACAGTAAATTAAAAATATCTCAAAGATAATTGGACACATGAGACTAGAGATTTGGTCTGGAGATATAGATTTGATGACAGAAAAATAGTATGGCATAGACTTTATGTCTATACTGAATCAAGTTTAGTATGATTCTTCCTGTTTATTATCTGGGTAACCTCAGGCAAGTTATCTAAGTCCTTGGGGGTTTTAGTTAAAAAAAAAAATAATAAAACCTGTGTTTCAGGCTTTGGGGCTAGTACTTTGTAGGCACAGTTAAAATGTTTATTCTGAAGAAATAACAGTTATAAAAAGTTAATTGTGGCCTCTCCTTTGTCATCTCAATCTAATTGAACATTTCTCTTGGCATAAAATTAGGAACACCATTATAAGCTGATACGAATTTTCTATTTTCTAAAAGTCAGGAATGCTCTATGTTGAGCAGATTGGCTCAGTACATACAAAACCATCTACTGTTTTGGCATGAATCTGCTCTAAATTAGACGACCGAGGGAATGAAACAGATCATCATATATATTATTTTGTTTTCCCTAAATTAATTTTCATTCAACGCTGTATAACCTTCCTGCTTTTAGCATTGCTAATATAAAATCCCTATTTTTGCAAAGCTGTCCGAGAAATGAGTAATGAAAAAGTGATTTCTGTGTAGCTGGAATATGCCTATCGGAAATGATACTTGATGAAATGTGAAAATGCTGGTTAATGAAGAAGAAATGGTACAGGTCTGGGAATGGAAGATAACTTTGTACTCCAAGTTGCATCTGAAAGCAATGTCTAACAGGGAAAAATGCCCTGCTTTAGCCTGTGAATAAAAGAACTTCAGTCTCTGTGACTGCCCATCTGGCATTTTTCACCAGCACCAAATTCATTAGCAATGATTAGTCCTTTTCTCCAAACCCCTCACTCAAAATAAGTAAATAAAAGGAGAGTTTGGGCAGTAAAAGATCAAGGAACAGTATCTCTATTTTGAGATGTCCTTAAGTTATCCTGATTGGTCAAAACCTAAACAAGCATTAAAGAAGGAGCTACGTGATGAAAAGATGAATTCTCAGTAAACATCCCCAGTGTTTTGTTCTATTTAAGGTAACATAGAGAATTTAGTTGCAGTAACTCACAGATATTGACAATTTCTCGTGTGAATTTAGATTTAAAATGGTGGAAAAATTCTCTATTTCTCTACTTCAGCTACAGAGAAATATATTTATAGCTTGTTTCATTGATATACTTATCTATAATAGAAACCCTCAGAATATACATAATTTGCTTTTTTTAGCTTGTTTCTTTTTATTAAAAGATATGTTCAAAGTTGTCATATCATTATTATATAATCATTATATTGTTTGATATTGTAAAGTCAGTAAGATTCCTAAAGGTTTTAGTAACTATCTTCTACATTTATACATCAGCAGAGTAAATTCTAGATTTTAGAATCCAGTTTTAACTTGAAGCTGGTGTGAGATAGAGACAGAGATAGAGAATTTAAGAATAGATTTCCTCTAAGGAAATCCGTAAATCATTCACTTCTCAGAAATTGCTGTTTTAGAGAGTGCTTTGTGAAGAACATGGCATAACGTGGTATGACTAGACTAAAACCAGAATTTACAAAAATGTTAGAAACCTTACTTCAATGTACTGATTGAATGCATATAACAGGAGTTAAATATTAGGCATCGGCTATAAGGAACGAAGATACACAGTGACCAAAATACCGGGGTGCTATACAATCATTTTAATATTAGATTTAAATATATGCTAGCTAACAGTGCTGAGAGATAGTATGTTGCTTTATCAAACTCCACAGTATAGTTTCTTTTCCTAAATATCATCTCATTCATCCATGGATAAATTCCTGTGATATTATTTGTTGCTGTCCTTAGACAGTTTTATAGTTTAGCATTGGGATCAAATGTATTCGTAGATTTATAGTAATCACTAGTGTTTGGCTAAAAAAAACCCCACTTTCCTATCCTCAGCATCTAGTGTGTTTCTATCATTTAAACATTACCTTCTTTGCATTGGCTGCTAGAAAACTGAGCCAAAACCGTGCCCCACTTCTAAAAAGTTCAGTTGACTTAAAGCATTCTTTTCGTATATTGACCTTTTTTTTCCTCCATGCCCTTATATTTCCTTACTCTTGGTTTAGTTACATTATATGATTTTAGATACCTGTTCTGTAACAAGATTTGTGTATGTAATTGCATATTTAATATCATAAACATATACTCCAAGAATGCTTATAAATTCTACCACATAAAGAACATGCATTCTAAGAAGATGATGTAGAAAGCCACAGAACTTCTCTTTTCTTGGGTCTGATTTGTAAATGTGCTCTCCAATACAGTAGGTGCAATATCGTTTAATTTTTTTTTTAAAAGGTAAAGAAATCTAGTGAGAATGCTAATGTTTACTAAACTATGCTAAGCACTGTGCGTTATGCTAAGCAGTAAATATACATAATCTCATTTGTGCTCATGTAATAACCTTATAAATGTAGGTACTATTTTTATCCCTGTTTTACTGATGAGAAAAACGAGGTCCGAAACCTTAAGTAACTAGCCGAATGTTACATTATAAGTGGTATGACTATAATTAAAAAACTTGAGCTCCACATTCTTACAAAAGAAACCACTTGGGAAACAAGTAATTTTCATGCATTTGGTGTAAAGCTATACTGTTGATGGCCCACAAATTTCTTGGTTGATTCTGCCACTGAGAGATTAATTCTCTGCCATTAGAAGTCACTGAATATCAGTTGCCTCTCCTCTTTTCCCAGTTTGCTAAAGGCTACCAACCAAGGAATGTGTGTGTGTAGGCTGGGTAGGGGAGAAAGGATTTCAGAGAAAGTTAATTCTTCACAGGACCAGGGGATGCTGAATACTGTTGGGTATGATCTCCTTATCCTGGGCATTATTTCTTGAAAGCCCTAGGGAAGGGGTATATGGCACCAGAAACAAATCTCTAGCTGTAGATCATCATTCAGTTTGATAATTTAGGAGCTGGGCTTTCTGATAGGAAGTAACTGGTTGGAGGCACATGGAAGTCTTTCTTTAGGAGGGCTCATTCTCTCTCTGATGGCATTAGCAGATTGGGAATTTAAATTGTTGCTTTCAAAGAGCATCACTAACAGCCTAGAATGAGAACTAGCAGAGTGAAATATTGGTGGTGAGGACAAAGAAATATTTCCTTGATAAGTCAGTTATTAATAATTGTGGTGGCAAAATTTGCCAAGTATTTGTGACAAAGACTGTGTTGATTCTTGTCTCAGCTTTGTCTTTATCAGGAACCTTCCATGATGTTAATTTTCTGTCTTCATTGAAGGGCACGTCTGTTGTTTAAAGTGCTAATAACCCAAGCAGGTCCATTTGAAGTCTTTTGAACCTCTGAGTCTCTTTCCTGGTTATTTTTATTTGTTTTAGGATTACAAATAGGCAGTTCATCTTTGAAATGGGAGCAAGTTTTATAAGTTTATCTGTTAATGAAAACCAGAAGTCTCTGAACTGTCCTACCACTTGGCCATTTACGTGGTTTGTGATAAACTATAAATCCTTCTTTCATCAAATCTTCTACAGATGCATTTTCCTGACGTCCACAGTGAGTTGATAGCTTATCTCTGCAGGGACTATGATTTAGTTTTGCAGATGCAGTAGAAGAAAGAATTGCCAATACTTAAAAAAACTTGATTTCCATCTGGGCAATTTGGATTCTCCATTCACATAACTGTAAAACAGCTATGAGAAAAATTTTCTAGGGGTGCCTGCCTGGCTCAGTCAGTAGAGCACGTGACTCTTGATCTCTGGGTCCTGAGTTCAAGCCCCATGTTGGACATGGAGCCTACTTAAAAAAAAAAAAAAAGAAAAGAAAAAAATGTTCTAGCAAGAGATGTCCATTGAAGAACAGTATGGGATATAGACTATTAGACTGGAAGTTAACAGCCTTCATTAAGCTCTTTGTTCTAGTGTAAAGACAAACTAGCTTAACACCTTGATAAAGCCATTTAACTTCTCTGGGGCCATTTTTTTCATTTGTTAAACACAAACCTCAAATTCTAAATTTTTCTCCTTGCCCCAACTCAATGTCATTTCGTCACCGCAGCTTTGTTTGAGACCAGAAGTGTGTCCATTGCCATCCCTGTTGGTGTGAGTACTTGCCAAATTAATACAGCCTAAGAAATGAATATTCGCTTTGGTTAGCAATCCTAGATGAAGTCTGTAAAGTCTTTGCAACTGCTGTGGCCTTAGTTGTTTTGGCAACACTTTTTATTATCATGTCTGTGTTTCACAAGTATTGATCTGTGCAGGGGGGACAACAGAGGTTTTTTTCTATGAATGTTTTACATACTGTAACCTGTTTTTTAATGAAATCAGGTATTTGGCTGGAATTGAAGAAAACTCGTTTTGAGAGGCTCCAGTTTCAAAAAAATCAAAAGTACAAAAGGCTCAAAATAGGTGTGTTAGAATATGAAATAGAAGGATTTAAAAAGCTGACTTTTATCTGTCATGAACTTAGTCTTTATGAAGGAATTTGATACCATACGTAGTTGGCTCACTTGGAGTTATCTGGGGGTAGCTTACATTTTATTTTTACAAATGTGTTGACTAGTTCTTTCAAATTTAAGCTAAGTTAGGCTATTCTTGTTTAAGTAAAATAGTCAAAACAAAAACAGAAGTTGAGCTCAATGAGATTATTTTCAGAATTTATTTGTATCATATTCAAAAGTTATAACTTAAATAGCAAGGGCTGTGGATCTAAAAGCACATAAAAATTCCATTTCTTTAATTTACCTCTCCTCTTACTTCCCCATCCACCTCTGAAAAGTCAGCAGTTTCTAGATTATAACATTTGTTGAGAGTAACTTCCAGCTCAAAGTTATTACCTTATATTTGCTAGTGCTCTTCATTCTACCGAAACTCTAAGTTGATATTCAAGAACAATTCACCCACGCTTCGAAAAAAGTATCTTTTCTGGTTTTCTTAAATCTTACAGCTATTTTGAGTGCTGTCCAAGAAAGAAACAGGTTACAATTTTTGATAACATAGGAAGAAAATATTATCACAGCTTGAAATCTGTTAACAGGGACTTTCTTTAGGGAAAAACAGAACATTAAAGTACAACAGAAATTTAATTACAAGGAGATTTTCCACTTGTCAGAAATATTTGCATTAATGTCAATAATAACTACAATAAAGAGACTATGTCTGGTGCTGCAAGAAAAGGAAAAGATGAAAGAGATCCTTGTAATCCCTGTTATAGATACACTAAAGGATCATTGATTAGATTTTCTTTTGGATGACCCTAAACAAAATATTAGGTAAAAATATTAAAGCAATGCTCATTTGTTAGTGTCCCATGTTGATTGTCAGTATTTTACCAGGAAACTGTCAAGGATGCTATTTGTCCTTCTGGTCTGGTATGGAGGTAGGTCACTAAGTATATAATGTTTAGGGAAAAATGTGACAACTATAGAAAATCTTTTATCTTTTATTCATCCTTCCTTTGCTTTATACCCTTAAGTTCAGAGCATTGCTTATAGGATGAGCTTTTTTGTGAGCATTATATGAGAAATCCAGATATTAAATTTACTTGGAATCTTAATGACACTGTAAGAGTCAGAGTCCATAGAAAATCCCTGGCAAGTCAGACCGTGATTTCAGATGTTCTGCCTATAGGTGCTCTTGCTATAGAGAACAGAAAAAGATGCTAACGAAATGGATTTCTTACAAGGAACGAAGAGTGGTCTCGTGAATTAAATTTTGATATCCATCTAATTCTAACATTATTAGATGGATATCAAAAGATAAGAGCACTTTACAAAAAAACTCTTATCATGTGTGAAACTCTTTACGTATATTATTTCATTTTTCCTCACAGTACTTGGTTGATGTACATACAATTATGCTCTTTTCAGAGACTTCAGAGAAGCAATGTGCATTTCCTAAGGCCATTCACCTAGAACATGGTTGAGCCATGATGGAGACATAGGTCTGTGGAGGTCATATCCCACTCACTGGTTTTAACCACACCATTTTTCTACAGCTTTGGTGGGCAATTTGAGAAATCCTCTGACGTGAATTTTAAGGCCCAAATTATAAAAGCAAAGCTGTTATCTGGTGCTTTCCACCTATGGATAATGGGTCCCTGGGTTACACCCAAGTTAATATAAGGCATCCTTGAGTACAAATATTCATAAAGCATTATCTGTAGATAATAAAGATGTCAATACAACTATTTATTAAATGTAAATATAAGCTTTGTGAATAATAAAATGTAAGTCCAGTTATTGTTTAGCACTGATTCTTAGGAGCTTTATTCTTATCATTTTCCTAGCAAATTACTAACAACAAAAAAACTTCTTGTTGAGGTTCAGCTATATGCCGGATACTATTTCTACTCACTGGGGAGATAGCGTTAAAGAAAACGGACAATGATCCCCACTTTTGAGGACCTTAAATTCTAGTGTTATGTGTAGTGCATTACAATATATGTGTTTGTAACATAACCAGAATAATTTCCTAAAATAACATTGGCCTTACCTGAAGATATTGCCTTTGTATATTTCAGTGGAGTTGGAGTGGAAAATGAGTCAGACTAGTATCTTGTGTTTTCCAATAGGAGTGATTTTGCAACTGGACTGGACAAACTGTCAATCAGGACCAGCCATATGCAAACCTTACACTCCAGGGTATTGTCAGAAACTGTAACCCTTATCACAACTTGGTTTTTGAATATGAAATTGTGCTTTGGAGTGAATTTCCTGTGAACGTGGTAGGACTGCCACAGTAAGAAACAGCTCTATGGAGCTCTCTATGTGTTGTAGGGATATTACTGAGGATGATGTTTCTAAAGTTTCTCAGTGTTCCCTCTAAGAGGAACTGTGGGAGAATTTTGCATGGACTTCAATGTAGGAAAATGTGTGTTTCTCTAGGATAGCTGGTATGCTTTTCTCTTATGCACGATGAAAATTTTATAACTGATCATATTTCTCACTTCAGTTTGTCTGATAGAGGACTTGAAACTGAATTTATGGCACACCTTTTAATTCTTTTGCACGTGTACCTATTTGTTTCTGAGTTCTTCCTCTCTGGCTTTTTCATCATATATGAGCCTCATTGTCTCTCTTCCCTGATTTCCCTAATTTAAAATTTTATTTTACCATGTGGATTTTTCTAAGCAACTGCAAGTACTTTGGGAACAAGGCAGGCTATATATTCATTTATGAAATAAATAAAATAGTAAGTGCTAGAAGAGATCTAAAGAAGTCACGTACTCTAAACCCTCTGCCTTAAAGTCATATCAAATGTAAACTAACAGTGTAAGGTGACTGCCTGCTATTTTCTTCAAAAGTGGCTCTAGAAAATTCCCTTTGGAGCCATCTTCAGACTCCTACCCCTGTCCTCATGGTTTGCTGCTCTTAAGGCTTCTCACGTCAACAGAGGATGGCTGAAAAGAAACCGTTTACCTGGAACAAGAGGTTAAGCAACTAGAGATAGAGTTGCATGATATACTTGTGACATCTTTTTGAATTCCACCCCCTGCTTCTTTAAGAACCTCACATTTTTGTAACCCAGTCTAAGAATCTTTACCACAGGTAACAGATTGGATAGGACATTTTGATACCTATGTTTCTTTTTGCATCATGTATTTTGCCTTTAGGGTTACTTTGAAAAGTCATTAAATTCCAGTCTCCTATAAAATAGAATTCATATGAATAGGAATGTTTGCTTATATAACAAAACAGATTAAAAAAAATCACTCAATGTGTTTGTTTCCAAAGACCCAGCTCCATTAAGAATATAGAGATATCTTTATTTTCTAGTCATGCTAGTCTATCTTCATTTTTTTAAAGAAGAATGTCACTCATACCTGACTGTCAGTTTTATCAGTTTATTAGCTGTGGAATTTTTGAAAGTAACTGATGCTCACAGGAGGTTCCTGTTTGAGTTCACTGGACTGATGATGGTAGCTCTCTTAAGAGGAATTTAGATGAGGAGATGTACAGCCCTCACAGGTCATATTAAGCTTACTTTCCCCACATAAGACTGTAGTTCTTTTCATAGAGGACAATTCATACTCCTCCATGGTCCCAAGGAGATTGTACATGTAAACAGGAATTTTCTCTTGCGGGGTGAGAGAGGAGTTGCGCAGGATGTGAACCAGGCTAATAAAATGTGAATTTATGGGTGTTCTGCTTCTGAGCCCACTCTCTCTGTCTGTTAGGACCAGCCCTTCCTAATCCTTCCTCACTGCAGAGAAGTGCTGGGTTTTTTCCTCCTTCCTCCTTCCCTCTACCCCCCCTCCCTCCCTCCTTCCCTCTACCCCCCCTCCCTCCCTCTACCCCCCTCCCTCCCTCTACCTCTCTCCCCCCCTCCCTCCCTGCCCCTTCCTTCCTTCTTCCCTCCTTCCTTCCTTCCTTCCTTCCTTCCTTCCTTCCTTCCTTCCTTCCTTCCTCCATTCTCTTCCCTTCCCCTCCCTCCCTCCCACCTCCCTCCCTCCCTCTTTCTTTCTTTCCTCCTTTCCTTTCCTTTCCTTTCCTTTCCTTTCCTTTCCTTTCCTTTCCTTTCCTTTCCTCTTCCTCCCTCCCTCCCTTTCTTTTTCTTTCTTTCTTTCTTTCTTTCTTTCTTTCTTTCTTTCTTTCTTTCTTTCTTTCTCTTTCTTTCTTTCTTTCTTTCTTTCTTTCTTTCTTTCCTTCTTTCTTTCTTTCTTTCTTTCTTTCTTTCTTTCTTTCTTTCTTTCTCTCTCTCTCTCTCTCTCTCTCTCTCTCTCTCTCTCTCTCCTTCTCTCCTTCCCTTCCCTTCCCTTCCCTTCCCTTCCCTTCCCTTCCCTTCCCTTCCCTTCCCTTCCCTTTGTAGATGATGAATATGAGAGTGTGTTCTGAAGATAGTACAAGCATTGCAGACATCACAGCAAACTGATGCAACAACATCAGGGCTCAGGTGAATTAGGAGGAGCCAAAGCCCAGTTGAACAATTTCTCAGACTTGCTAATGTGACCTTTAATTTGTCCGTGTACTTGAAGAAAGGACATACCATTTCCTTACATTTTTTTCTCTGAATGTTTTAGTTAATTTTGAACCAATTCTTTGTCTTGATAATTATCTGCATATTTATTTTTAAATGCAAATATTGATCTAAATAAAATCTTCAGAAGCATTTGAGCAGCAGGTAATTTCACAGACCCATGTGGTTACCATGTTAAGAAGCTTTTTATTTATCACTTAAAAAGGCAAACATTCCTCATGAAAAAAAAAAACACTGAACACAGCATTTCTTTTACAGTCACAAATAATAAACCATGTAGTTTTACAAGACATCTAACACTTTTCTCAAAGTGAAAAGCTTTGCAGAGTTAATGTTAGATATTCCTGTTGAGCAATTCTTAAAATGCATAAGAATGTAAATGGCCTAAAATTGAAGTTAACCTCTTTTGACAATTCTGTAATATCTACCATTACAGACTCAAAACAGGGCAATAATTCCATATGAAAACTTGGCTAGTTTGGCCTTAAAAAAATCTAGGATAAAAAGCCGTGCAGGATGCTCCCACATAGTATTTCATAAAAATATGATTTGATCTGATCGTCATAGTCTGGAACATATTTTTCTTGGTATTTGGCTTTTTTCCCCTCATGCCTGAAATAAATTTTCTGGAGTCTGTGTCTTTGCTGCATACAATGTATTCAGAACAAAAATATCTTTCTTCTCTAGGGAGTGACTGAAGCAAACGCTTCTTTACGTGGGATATTTTACTGCCTGCACTTTTTCAGGTGCTTTTGCTTAGAAATGTCACGTATTACTTTTTTATTTCTTCTTATTTTTCTAAATGTACTAAAATCCTCCTTCTTTTCTTGTCTCTTACTAACTTTCTGAAGTCCAGTTCAACCTGCCACTTACACAAATCTTAAATATATTTAGAATACTGCCGCTTATCCCCTGTGGTCTCACTTTGCTTTTTATTTCCATCCACTCTTTGTTGCTTTTCTTAGTGCAGGCTCTTTGGAAATGCTCAACAAATATTTGTTGAAGGAATGAACAAATAAATAAATCTGTCGCATTTACCAAAAACTGTCTTGTGTTGTAGTTAAATTTGCACATATTACAAACTGTAAGTTTTTTGAGGGCTATGATGTTGGGATATACTTCCTTCCCTACCACATCTATGTGCATGTGTGTACGTGATGTGTGCACGTGCACGTGCACACAGACACAGACACAGACATGCACAAACAGTGCTTAGCTCAGGATATTGCCACCATAGGAGGTAGGTGTCAAAACATTTATATTATGAATATGTAAATTAAGATAGGGTAGTGGCAAACCAAAACATGGAATATATTGATACTACATTTTAAATATGGTGCTATTCTTCATTCATTTATTGAACAAATATTTATCGAGCCCTAGAATATACCACACACTGTTCTGTGAATATAGGCAGGTATTTTGAAGAGCTTTGCTAGAAAGGAAAACAGAGAAATGGGGAGGTTTTCATAGGAAGTATATTTAGGCCTAGGAAAATTTTTTGTTTGTTTTTTTTTTAATTTTATAAGATGGTCAGTATTACAGCCTATATATGTGTATGTGTGCTGTGAGGAGAAAAATGTATCTAACAATGAATAACATCTGTTCTCTGCCCCTGAGATGAGGGTGAGAAGTTGTGACTGGGTCACACACACACACACACACACACACACACACACACTCCAATGCAGATTAGTTCAGGATTCTTAAGATTGACTTTAGATCTGGAAGAATAATTTAATATTGGGAGAGGGTCTTAACAAGTTTTAACTCCATTCATCTCATTCCCCCTTCTGAGTGAAAAGCCTATTAATATGTTTGTAGACTATTCAGTCGTTTCATAAGTGCTTTATAAAGAGCCATTCTGTTTATTAGACATTGTTCTAGGTATGGAGAGAAGTGAACAAACGTGTCCTCTGCCTTCTTGTTATTTGCACTTTCTTCTTGGTTGATTCATTCCGGTTTTACCTTGCACATCTGTGGCGCACTGGTCTAAATAGTACAGGTTGAAATACCAGATTTAAAATGCGATCCTATTTCTATGGGATTAATTAAATTTCTATTTTTATGTTTGCGTTATAATGAACAAAGTTTCTTTGTTGTATTTCAGAGGCTGCCAAGAGCTTTTGGAGCGTAGTTTAATTTTATTAAGAAAAATATTTTTAATTACTTACAACTCCTGTGATTATTAACTCCACTAATAATAAGTAAAACCTTTAAGATTTTCTTTTTAACGTGATATAGGGTTGTGAAATACTCTTTCCAAAAAAGGATCTGGGGAAAATAAAAACACTTTCACTCCGGTGAATGTCCAAGTCTAGGACACACACTCATCTCTCGTATTATCTGGGATAAATATCTGCATCACAATCCCAACTCACCACTCTATTTGCTCTGTGACTTGTCAGGCAAAAATTACTAACTGTGTATTGTGTGTTTGATTGGCATTTTTGTTGTCATTTCTGCATTAGCTTTTCACAAAAGATTTTTTTAAACTTGAAAACTGAACCACTTGCAATTCTTTGGGGGGAGAAGTGAAAGAGGGAGTTTTACGTGAATCTGTTCCACAATGATATACGCCCAGCATGGGGTGGAATGTGAAGAAGGGAAAAGGTTGAAGAAACTGAACAACTTTATTGAGCCTCCTGTGTGGTGTCGTTACAGTAGGACGTTATTATTTCCCCTGGAGTGGATTCCCAGAGGAGCAGACTGCATCTTAGTCAAATGTCAGTGTAAAAACACAATCACTCGATTCAAAGCACAGGCTTTCTGAGGAAGATCTGTCAGCTTGGATCGTTCACCCTTCTGTTGTGCCCCACTGATACAAAGGACCAACAGATATTTATCGTTATATGAGACATTACAGTTTTTCTTCGTAATTAATTATGTGGCTTGTTTGCTTGATTTCTGCAAACGAAACCAACGAGAAAAAGAATCCCAGTGTCGTATTTCCCATGTGTTTTAAGCTTATATTTTCACATCCATGAGTATTATCTAGCTTACTAAAATTGCAGTTAACTTATAAACGGTATGCAATTTAAGGAAAGTATGACATCTTCCTGGATTTGGGGCATCACTGATATTTGTTGAGGACCTGCCATGTATAGTGTATTGTTCCAGGTGTCATAGGGGGAACAGTGATACTTTCCACATCAGTGTTGGGATCATGGAATTACAATGAAATTGGAGAAAGGAAATATGCACATACAGAATTTACAGAATGCAAGCAAGAATGCTTCTTTGGAGGAACGTTTTCAGGTTAATGTTTATGAGTTTCTTATTTTTCTCCACATTCTCATTTAAAATGCTTATGTGCCTCTTTTTTTTTTTTTTTTTAAGTTAAAGTAGTCTAGTAACAAGAAAACATTGCAGTAACTTTTCAAGGGAACTTCCCTAAGAAGAGGAAATATTTTAACCTGGAAGATGTGAGGCATTTTAGTAATACAATGTTCAGCTTGAGAGTAAAAATGTTAACTTCTAAAATTATTTTCTAATATTTTCATATAATCTTAATTCTGAAGGAATTGACCCACTATTTATCCAAGTCTTTTTAAGGAAGCGTGTAATGCCAGAGAAGAAGATTTTAGACACACCAGAGCATTTTTTCCTTATAAAGTTATGCACCAATAAAAGAAAATTATGATAAAAAACATTTTCTGATTTTAATTACAGCATTTTCCTGCCATACATGATTTGCATAGTTATAGCTGGGGGGGGAAATGGCTCAGCCCAATGTCTTTAGTACCTAGACTCCATGGAACCAGATTTCTGAATCCTGCGAGACTGAACTCCACTCTTAATCCCTCTGAGGCAGATAAATTGAGTTCCACACAGTTTAGTTTGTGAGATCCTGTTGGTCCCACAGTGTATTAGTGATTTCATGGATGTTGTAAAGACCACAGATCCACCCTGGTGTCCTTGGCCTGAACCTCTGTGTTTAAAGACAGGGGAATACTAAGATCTCCAGTTAGCTACAGGGTGATGTCGCCCTTGTGTTAAAGATATGTTAAAATTCAGTGAGAGGGGAAGCCCTGATGATATTGGCGTGGTTTGGATTTCCTCATTTGATCATGGGAAAAATCTTGGTTAGTTCAGTTATAGTAGACTGAAGGGTCAGGGGAGGATCTCAGGATTTCAGTCTCAGCAGCTTCAAGTCCTTTCCTGGCAAGTTCTTGGAAGTTATAGGTACTTCACCTTTCAGGAGTGGGAGGGAAGAAGAAGAAACATCAGTAAATCTCTATTTAATTTTTCGTGCAGTTTTGGTCCTCTGGAAAGTCCTCTTTCTCCCTGTCAGCCAACTTCCATTTATACCCATGTATTCCCTGAAGCCAGTCCACCATGCCAGCTTCTTTCCCCAGCTCGGAAGCAGTCTTGTTAAGTATCACTCTCTTAGGATTTATATTATATTACTCCTATGCTTAGAAAATGGTCAGATTAGGTTGGAAAACCAGACTTCAGGAAGCGCAACTCTTTTTCTGTTTCCAGAGGTATAATGGGTGAAGGTTAATGTTTTGTGAGGTCCTACCTAATCCTAGGATTGTGTTTCCTTTATTCTAATTAAATCTCCCAACCTGTAGTAGTATGTCATGTAAAATTACCCATTGAGATATAGGAGAGAGGACATACAATCATTACCCATCCTTCTATAATTGGCTTTGAACTGCAGTCCGTGTATGAAGGGGATCCTTTCTTTGGTTATTGTTTTTTGATAGATGTGTTATTTTAAGCCATGCAAGAGTCTCGTGAAACTAAATTCAGCACCCTTTACATTTCCTTCTCCAGGATGGAAATGAACCGAGTGCGGTTTCCACTTTCCGCTTTGATTCCCAAACCCAACATTAACGTAGGACCATTCCTTTTAAAATGAGATGATACTATAAACCGCAGCAATCATGTGCCGCTTCCTCATCTTTAATTGGTTGCATTATATACATTACGCTCTAACGTATAGTGGTTTTCTACACTCCTTAGAACTACTCCATATTACGACACATCCACCAAAATTAATGTTAGCCAAGCATTAATGTTCTAGCCAAGCATATTTATAATTAGAAAGCTATTGCTTCACACTCAGGTTTTATTCAACTTCTCTTTATAGGTGATTTGACCCAGTTTTCACCTTAATGACTACTCTGTTTAGCTTCTCTCCCTTGCACCCATGGGGTAGACCTTCAAGCCTTATACTCTTATTCTGCACATTCCACTCCAGGGAACTGTGCTGCCTTTGACAATCAAATCTTTTTCTTTCAAATTCAGTCCATGACAAATTCAATCCATAAAAAACCTTAACAGCTTCCCACCATGAGCCATGTCACAATGTCCCTTAACAAATATTTCTTTTATTGTCTTAATTATGTTAATTAATCACTTTAATCCAGTGATCTATCTTAGACTGTTTTATTTCTCCCTTAGCTCCTAATACAAGACATTATATGCAGGATCATGTATATATTTTTATATATTACATTATATATCTTTCATGTTATGTGTTCATAAAATTAATAGAAAAATATTTAATTTTTTCTTTTTCTTTTATTTGCAAACCCAAGCAAATGACACTTTTGAACTCTGTTTTGTGCCTTTCTTCAACTTGAAAAGTTGTTTCTTTAAGATAGGAAGATAGATGTTAATTTAAAATCCTAGTTCCATAAATATGTTGTATTTCATAGGGTTAACTTTTAAAAATATTTACTTTTTACACCAAGAATCCATAATCTCCTTATAGTTTTCTTGTGGTATCATTTTAAATAAAGCAGATATTTTAAGATGACCAATCATCTCAAAATATTTAATTTTGAAGAATGAAAATGTTTTTTTTTTCATCTTTAGATTTTATTTATTTATTTGACAGAGAGAGAGAGACAGCCAGCGAGAGAGGGAACACAAGCAGGAGGAGTGGGAGAGGAAGGAGCAGGCTCCCAGTGGAGCAGGGAGCCCGATGTGGGGCTCGATCCCAGAACGCTGGGATCACGCCCTGAGCTAAAGGCAGACGCTTAACGACTGAGCCACCCAGGCACCCCAGAACGAAAATGTTTTAAAGCAATTAATTTGGTAAACTTAATAGTTAATATTATTAATAATATAATTAATATAATCAAATATTCTCAGCTTTAAGACTATTATAGGGAAATTTAAGATTGATTAGATATGTGTTTTGAACCCAACATTTCTAGAATTTGAAGGGCTTAAAAATAATTTATACAAAGTGATTAAGTATATTTCTTATTATAAAGGAGGATTTGAGTTCATTTTAGAAATTGATTAAGCAGCTGAATGGCTCTCTTTGTATATGTAAAATAAGAGGTCATATTTAGGTAAAAATGAATATTTAAGAGAAGAAGAAAAGCAGAGATTCTAGAATACTCTTAAAGACTGCTTTTGAGACTCTATAGCCCCCCAGTAGTCTTGGAAAACTTATTTTAGAGATATTAATCCTGTCTCATCTTATTTGTCAGATGAATCTTTCCCCTACAAATGAAGCTTGATAGGGAATTTGATGTTTAAAAAAATACTTTCTGATTCTGAGTAGTTTTGTTTTTTGTAATGTATGTATACGTGAAATAGAATAATTGCTTATATCTGAAGAGGGTCTTAATAGTTTAGATTTCTTTTTATGTGAGATTATATCCATAATGACTAAGGAATCCCATTACCATGCTTCATATATACTATAAAAAGAGGATAACAAAGCAGAAAATTTTCCATCCTAGGGTAAATTTATTATTTCATCTATCCTTTTCACCACATATATTAATACACCTATTTCCAAGAAAAACGATGAGCACTCCAGCTCCTTCTCAGGGAGACATTCAGATTGTTTAACGGAGTAGCAAGAATACATCTTGTTTTCTGCAGGAAGACAAATTGCTGTACTTTTTTTGGTTTTTTGTTTTTTGGGTTTTTTTTTTTTGTAATTAATTGTCCCACTATTTGGATCAAACATTGTCTATGTCAGATATTTGAATTCCATAGATTACATTCATGGTATCTGTGAAAGGGACATTAATGGTTTGATATATCAAAATCTGTCAGAGGCTACTGTCCTATTATTCTGAATGAATTACCTGGGAAATTTATTTAAGAACGGCTCTATCTGTCCTTAGTGTGAGAGACCTTTCATTCAGCTCATTACGAGGCAGCAGTTTAGGGAGACATCATTCAAGATGATGATAATGGTTTGAATTATTTTGGGCCCCCAAATAATAAGGTATCTCCTGCAAGTGACCAAAATTTATAGCTGTGGCTTGCATAGTAGCTTAGCAGTTCACATATGGCTTATGTCAGTGGCAGAAACAACATTATTTTCTAAATCACATTGATTTGTTATGTGGTATTGAAAGATCTTAAACAGAATCAAGGTCTATAAATTGCAGAATGGAGTCCTCAAACTTCTTATCTGTGTTTCAGTTCTGTCAAAATGAGCCCAAGAGCCAAGCATTCTATGTACACAATGCTACTAGTCAAAGAATAAGAACTGAGACCATTCAATTTCCTCTTTTTTTGGCAAAAAGCCAGACTGACATTTTCCTTTCTGTTAGTTTTGGCAAGGAAGAAAGAGAGAGGAAACTTTACTGCTCAGTTACTGATGGTTTTTCTATTTTGTTTTTATTAAAAATGTTGAAACATGGGCCCTTTGTCAAAATTATTTTATTATTGAAGGGTGGGTGGGGTGAATGAACTGGCAACTGCTCAGAAAACCATTAACAGTACTGATAATGGACAATCTTATTTTGGTTCCCCAACACAGAAGTGCTTAATTGCAATAAATTATGCTGCAGTCTGATGACTGATGTGCATGTTTAATGAATTGGTACAGACTTGGAGGTTAATCTGCTGGGGGAGGGGCGGGTAACAAATTTAGCCCATCTGATATTGCAATAAAAACTATGATCTTTTAAAGTTACATGATGATATATTTTGGGCACGAAACTAAAAGAATGAGTTTTCATTGGCTGTGGATTTGTTGGGTCTCCAAGACTAAAACATTGAAAAATCAACATCCCTGATGGTGACATTTGAATTAAATACAAAACCTAAGTACATCAGCAGTGGAATGCAACCCACCCAGACTGAGACTGGTGGCCATCAAAGAACTTACAGAAGATGCAGTGTGTTCTCAGAAAACAGTTGCTCTTAAGCCAAGCCATCTCTACCTATGCAATGGATTATATTTTTAGTTCTCAAGTTATTTATATATCAAGAAAACAAATACTCTTTCTATATAATTCTGTGATAAATACTCCTTGAAGTTTGTAGAGAAATATGACTTTCTTTAGGAACCACAGGGAGAAAATGATTTTATAAACCTGAACATGAAACTGAGTATCAATTAGGAAAACACTAATAATGGATATGCCGATGGTTATCTGCCAAGTGAGTGAAGAAAAAAATTCAGTAGAACTAAGCAACAAAACCCTTCAGTATGTGAAAAAGTTTGCACATGGGGAAGCGCAAGAAACAATTACTTCTGTATTTTGTACCCAAGTGCTTAAAATTGCCCGTTGAAAATGTGATATGTAGACCAGGCAGAAAGTAAGATACAACGATTCATAGCAAGCATTTCTGTACTTTAATGTGTTACGTGTTTGTTTCTCCTCATCTTGAAGTAAGTATCCTGACTTTGAGGAGATCAGACTAAAATATTTGGAAGCCACATCCCCCTAGCTATGTTGCCACTGAAAGAAAAAAAAAAAAGAATTAATTAAAAGGCATAATCTGCTTAGAATTCCTATCTAGAGTTTCTTGTAGAGTCCTTTGCGGATGATTTAGTGAAAAAATGCTGAGAATTAAAGGTCCTTGAGAAAAGTTAAAATATGAAGTACTAAGTTTCCAAAAGAAGATAAGAACCACTCTTCCAGATAAATTAATCAACAGGCCTGTTTTGATAACAATTACTAAGTGACTATAATAGGTTGTAAAGAATAGAATTGTAATGAGAGGATTTGCCTAATTGGAGACATTGTGCAGACTCTTGTCAGATAGATGTCTACATTTATTTTTATTAAGGGTTTTTTTTTTTTTTTTTGTATTTGCTGAACATACCTGTGGATCCTTCCATATACATCTTTTACAAAAGCTTGCAAATGAAAACCTACAACGAAATGAAAGAAATTAATAAAACAGTACTTCTTAAAGACCAGCATTACCAATTCCTAAGCTGCTGGAATTCTCTTTTTTTCTGAACCCTCACATTGATACATTGTGGTCATTTTTTGTAATATTCAGAGATTAAAGAACATCCTTCTATGTTTGCCAGTTTCACTGATATGCTTAGCTCTGTCTCTTTTTAAAAAGATTGTTTTAGTTATTTGAAAGAGAGAGAGCACAAGCCAGAAGAGCAGAGGGAGAGGGAGAGAATCTCAAGCAGACTCCACGCTAAGCATGGAGCCTGACACAGGGCTCAATCTCGTGACCCTGAGCTGAAACTAAGAGTCGGATGCTTACCCAAGTGCACCACCCAGGCGCCCCAGCTTAGCTTTCTTTTTAAAGAATACAGAATATTAGGGGCCGTTTTGTTTAGATTTCACTCATGCAATCATCAGTCCAATAAATGTAAATATGCAAATTCTTTTTCCAATTTACCCCAGACAAATATAAGGTGTAATATAAAATTTTGTCATACTGCTTCCTATCTTGCTTTAATGAGTTGAATGGATAATGAATTCTCTAACTTAACTACTCACATGCATTGCCTAAAATTGAGGAGAATTTGGTGATAGATACCCCAGAAAAAGGATTTGGCAGAGTAGTTGAAGCCATAGGACCAACATTTCCTTTTTTGAAGAAAGAATATTTCTATCTCATTCTTTTGTGGGAGAGAAATTTACAAGGAAGAATAAGAATGGTGGGGACCCCTTTTTATGTAATGGTGCAAGGCCAAATAGCATGTTGTTACAATAGCTCACTCTACCAATCAGTAATATTTTTCTGGGTAGGAAGAATCACCAAAGTGTCTTCTTATTTTGCACTGGGTCTACTCAACATTTGTGATTTTGCCTTCAAAATGTACTTTTCAATTTTTGTAAACATATGCCCGCATAAACTTAATATGTTAGATTTGATGACAAATTATATACAGCAGTTTTAAGGGAATGGTTTTTTTAGGGAGAGGTTTTTGTTTGTTTTAGTTTTTAACATAAAATCAAGATGTTTATTTTATGTAACAGGTAATATTGGTCAAAAAGTCAAACTAGGATCGTATTGGTTAAAAAAATAGTCTGAAGAAAGCCATGGAGCATATAGAGAAAACTGGGAATAGTCAAGAGACATATTCAACACATTGAACTGAGTTTGGTATTTGCAAATCCTAAAGATTCTATCCAAATTATGCTTTCATCTTAGCCACCATGATATTTTGACTAGCTCATTAGGGAGTGTGTTGTTGACCTGTAAAGACTTGAATGGACCATCCTTACATAGTTTAATGTTTCTTCACTGATTAGAGAATAACATGTTTCCTGAAAGCAGAAGATGAATAACAATGTATAAAATCATATTCTGAAATAGGTTGAAACCAAGGTTCGCATATTCAACAACTGAAACAGAAGTGCATGGAAATGGAAGATGTTATGGAGAGAACTTGAACAGGCTGTCTTTACATATGTATAGGGATTTCTTAAATTATTTGTGATGAGAGGAGAGAGTTGTTTTTGCTTCTTGAAGGAATGTACAGAATAAGGATGGTGATGAAAAGGGAAGGGTGAAATATTGCTTGGGGACTGTCAAGATGATGATAGAATGATGGAGGAAGGAGAGTCATCACAGTGTGCAAGAAGAGAAGAAAGAAAGTAAATACTATGGTAATGAATTCTTGCCCTTTCCTGGTGGTACTCCTAAAGTTAGAAATAAAGAAAAGAAAAAATTCTTGTTAAAAAACAACTTGGTCTAATTATTTTTATTTTGGAAAGCAATATTTGTTCAGATATGCATGTTTATAATCTTATACCTAAATGTTAATTTTCAAATGTTGAGTATTAATTGAGTACGGTATTTAAGGAACTCAAGATAAGTAGCTAATGTTATTAATCTTTATGATTTCCTGTTGTAATAAAGTTATGAACATGCACTTTTGAAGGACACATAATTCTCATTTTGTAGTAAGAAAACTAGACTTAAAGAAGTGATATTTCCAAAGTCACATACTAAGTAACATCTGTTAAAACCAAATCTTTGATTCTGGTATCAGTGTACTTTCCAATACACCACACTGTGAGTGAAAAGATAAATTTATCCTGTATTAGTGGGATAATTTAGTGAAACTAGTGAAAAATTTAAGACTCAGTGATGTCCAAAGCTATAATGTCAGGAACAGAAGCAGGAATATCAATCACTCAGGCCACCAGATTGCTAGTCCCAGTATTGGATTAGCAATGCTGCATTTCCAGATTTGTACTTGTCAGTGACATACGTAATAGTGAACAGGATTCTTACATGCTTTTGTATATACACACACACACAACCTCTCGTGAAAGATTTGGTATAAACATTAAAGGAGTTGTATGTATTACTGTATATTTAAAAAAAAAAACCCAATTACCCGAGTAAATCAGAATTTGTTTATGGGCTGGAGAAGTGAATGGATTTGGGTGCAAATCCATTTTCAACCAGTGACAGGTGTGACTTTGGGCAGGCTCTATAATTTAGTTTCCCTGGCTGTAAACTTGGGATATTAATAGTACCCATTTCTTCTGGAGTGAAAACTAAAGGAGATGGTGGGTGCATTTAAGTGCTGAACATAAAAAGCCCTGAAAGAATGTTCACTATTATTAGTAACTTGAAAATGTTCATGTATCTATGATAGAATCATCTATCCATTATTTTATATTCCCATCAGTTCACAGCAATATATGGTATACCAAATAGTCCTGAATTTAGAAATCCTGTATTTTTTAATGTGTTTTCGTTTTTTAATTGTGGTAAAGTACACACAACATAGAATTTACCATCTTCCTCTGAGTGTGCACTTCAGTCGTGTTAAGTGCGTTCACATTGTGGTACAACAATAGCCACCATCCATCTCCAGAACTCTTCATTTTGCAAAGCTGAAATTCTGTGTTTATTGAATAATAACTCTCCATTTCCCCCCCACTTCTGAGAGCCACCATTCTACTTTCTGTCTCTATGAATTTGACTATTCTGAATATCTCATATAGTGGAGTCATACAGTATTTGTCTTTTTGTTACTGGATTATTTCACTTAGTATAATGTTCCCAAGGTTTGTTTATGTTATAGCATGTGTCAGAATTTTCTGCCTTTTTAACTCAGAATAGTAGTCTGATATATATATACACATATGTATGTACATATATGTATATATATATGTGTGTGTGTATATATATGTATATATATATTCCATTATATATAGTCCATTGCATATATATATGCATATATACATTATACATATATATACGCATCTATATATATGTACATATATAACATTTCATTTATTCGTTTATCCATTTATCCAGCAATGTATTCTTGGGTGTTTTTCACTTTTTGGCTATTGTAATGTTGCTATGAATGTGCTTGGACAGATATCCTCTTGAGACCCTGCTTACAGTTCTTTTAGGTCCGTACCTAGAAATGGGATTGCTAGATCAGGATAATTCTGTGTTTAATTTTTGGGGGAATCACCATATTGTTTTCCATAGAAGCTGAACCATTTTATATTCCTACCAACAATGCACAAGTGTTCCAGTTTCTCAACATCCTCATCAATATTTGTTATTTTCCGTTTTTTTTTAAATAGTGGCCATCCAAATGGGTGTGAGATGGTTGGAATTTTTATTTTTAATGTCAAGTATTTTGAGGAACTGTTGACATTTATTATAGAATGTGACTGCTCTACACACTAGGAGCTCTCCTATGATTGTGAGTTTGAGTCATAGCAAACCATTGAGATAATTCCCTTAATGACTCACTGGCATTTGAATGACAACCATGGAATGAAATCACAAACTAGTAACTAAAATTGTTATCCAAAATTGTTAGGTTTATACCAGCTACCCTGAATTCTAATTATTATTATTAGAGACTATGTAACAATTACAGTGATAAAGCCCAATTATTGTTCAGGAAATAACGAAGCTTGAGTTTGTGTGTTTTATAGATACTAGTATTAGAATGACTTCTTAAGATTTTCACCATTCATTTTCTCCCCTAATAATGTGTTGTGCAGAGCCTAGAATATTCTACCCAGCACTGAAATTACCAGAGTGGAAGATTTTTTCCTACTTAATATAAATGTAAAACTTCATACTTTTAAAAACTCAAAACCAAGTATTTCATTCTTTTGCTATTTATTTATACTTATATGTATCTGAATATAAAACCTGAGCACTAAACAGTTCAGAAATATGCATTTTATTGGGGCATGTGGATGGCTCAGTCTGTTAAGCATCTGACTCTTGGTTTCAGCTCAGGTCATGATCTCAGGGTCATGATCTCAGGGTTGTGAGATGGAGCCCCATTTTGGGCTCTATACTGAGCATGGAGTCTGCTTAAGATTCTCTCTCTCCCACTCTCCTGCCACACCTCCTCGCCCTACAACACACTCTCTCTCTCAAATAACAACAAACCTTCTAAAAAATAATAAAAAAGAAATATGCATTTTATTACCAAATGAAGGTTAAAGCAGAAACATATTCATGAGTATCTGTTTTACTTAATTTTAGAGAAAAACAATGATGAATAAGTTATACTATGGAATTTCATTAGGTAGTGTCTGTTTCCTCAGCATCACTAATGAATGAGTAAATGACTAAACCATGAATCCTCCCAGTGTGTTTATGCTCTCTTTAAACAAATAGACATAAAGGATAAAAAGTACTGAAGAAAAGAAAGAACTAAGAGTTAAAAACTATGAATGAGATCACAGAATAAATAAATGAGTTGTGTTTCTGGATAGGAAGACAGTATTCTCAAGATGTCAGTTCTCAAATTTATCTATAGATTTAATGCAAAATCTAAGCAAGTTATTTCGTGGATCTCAATATACTGATTCTCAAGTATACATGAAGAGGCAAAAGACCTAGAATAGCCAACGAAATATTGAAGGAGAAGAACAAAGTTGGAGGACTAACACTGCCGAACTTCAAAACTTAATATAAAGCTACAGTAAGGGGCGCCTGGGTGGCTCAGTCACTTAAGCGTCTGCCTTCAGCTCAGGTCATGATCTCGGAGTCCTGGGATCAAACCCCATGTCGGGCTCCTTGCTCAGTGGGGAGTCTGCTTCTCCCTCTCCCTCTGCCCCTCCCACCTCCCCCATGCTTGTGCTTTCTCTCTCTCAAGTAAATAAATAAAATATTAAAAAATATATAAAGCTACAGCAGTTAAGATGGTGTGGTATTGGCAAAAGAAGAGACAGACAATAGAATGGAATAGAGAGCCCAGAAATAGATCCCCATAAATACAGCCAATTGATCTTTGAGAAAAGAGCAAATGCAGTACAGTGCAACAAAGATCGTTCTTTTCAAAAGTGCTGGGACAACTGGATACCCACATGCAAAAAAATTAATCTAGACACATACCTTATACTCCTCATAATAATTAATTCAAAATGGATCACAGGTTTAAATATAAAATACAAAACTCTGAAACTCCTAGAAGATAACATAGCAGAAAACCTAGGTGATCTTGAGTAGGACAGTGACTGTTTGGATATAGCACCAAAGGCAAGATCAGTGAAAAAAATAATTGATAAGCTGGACTTCATTAATATAAACAACTTCTGCTCTGTGAAGGACAATGTCAAGAGAATCAGAAGCTGAGCCACAGTCTGGGAGAAAATATTTGCAAAAGACACATTTGATAAAAGACTGTTTTCCAAAACAGATACAGAACTCTTAAAAAAATATAAAAACTGGCCACCAAAGTTTATTTTGTTTTCCCTTAAATTTATCTAGTTATTAGCTGGCATATATTGTATGGTATCTTAATTCAATTAAATAGATAGCTTTAGTCAGGGCTCATTGTAACACAAAAAACTTAATAAAAAATTTATTCTATTGTGAAGTTTGAATGTGAAAGAAGATATATTTTACCCTAAATTTTAGGATGTTTAGTCCATTTAGGATAGTTTGAAAGCCTTTTCTCTTATACATTTTTGAATATGGAAATACATGATGAGTTTGTACCTTGACTAAGATTTATAGAGCAATCTGAGGGTTAAAAATGCCAAAAATAATACTTTCTTCCTTTTTGCCTTATTGGAAATATGAAGAAAAAAGGTTTGGGGGAATCTTTTCTTTTCCTACACAGAAGAAGAAAAATGGGCACAGGCTTTAGTTTCAGACTCTCATATTTTGCTTGTAGATTTTAGGACATTTTAAGTATAATTTATCATTTGTAAAAAGAAGATAACTGAAGTATCATTGGATAAACTAAGCTTAACTAGAAATCTAAAGCACCGAGTGTATACAGAATGTGCTAGAAATATTAGTTCAGGATTCCCCCATGTGCACAATGTATTCAGAAGAGATTGTTTAATTATGGGCAGAGAGAAACTTTGTGTATGTTTGATTTTGTTTTAAATCGAGTCTGTACCCACTTTATACATGAGTATCATCTAAATTCACATTGTTTATATTGGTATTAAAGCTTATCCATTGTATTTCAACTGGAAATTATCAAAGTAGATAATTTTGCTATATCCTGTCAGGAGCTTGGTAGAGTTACCTTTGAATGAAGACTTAGATTTTCTAGGGATTTTTCTTTTCCTCTTTGGTTACATTAAATGGAGTTGACAACTGCCACAAAAGAAAGTATTGTTCAGAAAGCTACAGCTGGGATTGTTGATGATATTATGAGGCCTTCATCAGGCTGAGTTGAAAAAAAGAAAGGCCGTTAAGGCTCCTACCCCAGATGGAATTTAGAGGCTCCCAGTGAGGAGAAAATTGAGAGTTCACCAAAACCATGTATGTACAGAAAGTGATACCTTTAGATAGAGATAAGGAAAAATCTTGACTTTGTACGTGACCACAGAGAATAATTTTAATGAAAATAGGTCATTTTTCTTAAGTCTTACAGGATGTTTCCATTTGCTCTCATTAATTTTACCAGAAATAGTACCATATTCCAATGAATTTTTGGGTATGAATCATCTTACTAATAATTTTGATCCCTAATTATGTTGAAGTTTGAGTAAGGGACAGAAAACATGGACACACAAGCACAGTTGCTTTCAGATTTTATTTTATTTTATTTTAATAATCAATTAATTAATTAATTATTGCTTTCAGATTTTAGAAGTAAGAGAAGGTAGAGGGAGAAATTTACCCAGAAACAAATTAATGTTGGATTGCCCAGGCTGTCACTATAGTAATGCATTTCTATCTGTTCTAGTTTATACAAATTTACATGGATTTATAAACTGTCATCTTTATAGATAATAATAATTAAAAGTAATGACATTTTCAAATACAATATTTGAAACAAGTTAGGGAAAACCTGGTATTGTTTGCTCTAACATTTTATTTTAAAGATTTTATTTATTTATTTGACAGAGAGACAGCTAGTGAGAGAGGGAACACAAGCGGGGGAGTGGGAGAGGAAGAAGCAGGCTCCCAGCGGAGGAGCCTGATGCGGGGCTCGATCCCAGAACACCAGGATCACGCCCTGAGCCTAAGGCAGATGCTTAACGACTGAGCCACCCAGGCGTCCCTGCTCTAACATTTTTTATATGAGATATCGTTAGATGCGAAATTTTTTTTTTAAAGATTTTATTTATTTATTTGACAGAGAGACAGCCAGTGAGAGAGGGAACACAAGCAGGGGGAGTGGGAGAGGAAGAAGCAGGCTCCCAGCAGAGGAGCCTGATGCGGGGCTCGATCCCAGAACGCTGGGATCACGCCCTGAGCCAAAGGCAGATGCTTAACCACTGAGCCACCCAGGCACCCCAGATGCAAAATTTCTTGTTCTTGCTTTCCTTTTCTTCTTATGTAATTAAAAGAACAATGAATTGGGACATAGAGTAGCTAAAACTTTAAACTCTTTTCACTTGGACAAGGAATTTAAGAAGTCTTTCATGCTTTCATTTATTCATCTTAAAAAGGAGTTTGTAGGACTAGATCATATTTAAGGACTCCAGCAAATAATACAGATCCTTATATCCTCCCAAACATAAATGAGGTGGCTTCTGATATTTGGCTGTATTAATCTGTTGATGATCATTTCAGTATCTTTTCCCTGATTAACACTAATAAGTTTCCCTTTGTAAAAAATATTTTTCTAATCTAACAATAAACTCATTGAGTTAATAGGTTATGTATCTTAATATTTATTATAAAATTTGCCTGTGGTAGGTGCTCAAAATTATTTGAAGCAATAGGTAAGAATTATTAATTCAACACCTACTATTTACCATGTAATGTGTATTTAGTACTTACAGCATGTGAGCAATTCAATAAATGCTGTGAGGGAGCAAAGATGTTTATATAACATAGTCTGTGATCTCAGAAAGGAAGAGAAAATAATACTACTTCTCATTTTCCATGGGTCATTTTATATAGTATTTTATAAATTTATGATAACTTTTGGTTTGCAGAAGTTCAAGAAACATTTTGGACAGATCACTGTGCATTATTTATAGAGGAGGAAGCTAATATGGTTAAATAGCTTACTAAAGGCCACATGGTTCAGGAATTGCAGAACTAGAACACGGACCCAACATGCTTTCTGAACCCAAAGTGTGTGCGCTTTTCCATAGTGAAATAACATTCATATGAGAAACTCAGACAGTTTATGATGTATACCATAATGGCATCAAAATCAATGTGAAATAGAAGTGCATAGAGGAAAGCAAACGATTTCTGATTTAGAAGATTAGGAAAACTTCATGGAGGAAGGATCTTTTCTTGGATCATGAAGAATGGTTAACCTCTGAGAAAGAGATGAAGAAGGGAATTCTAGGCACTAGTAATAATTCATCAAAATCATGGAGACAGGGAGTGTTTAAGGAATGGTGAGAAGTTCAGTTGCCAGACTGAGAGATGTTGAGGAATTAATTAGACAGCATGTTAGCAAGTGAGGTTGCAGGCCCATCTTTGAGATGCCCTGAGGCTAATGACCTACTTAATCTAAAAGAAGATTAAGCACTGGAAATGTTCATCCTTACAAAGATTAAACTGGTCCTTATGTGCAGGATGGTGTTACATGGATAAAACATAAGAGGCAGGGAGGCTGGCGAGGAGGCCAAGGAAGAGGAGACAAGTACCAGAACTAGGCAATGCCAAAGAAGCATGTCTCTTCTCTGGATGACTCTCAATTCACAAATTTGTGGTGCTGCTTTCCCTCTTTCACTCCTTTATCAATTTTCCGTAGACTATCAAAATCCTCTTAAAGTTTAAATTTGCTCATGCTATTCCTCTGCATAAAATTCTCCAATGGCTTTCCTTGGCACCTAGAATACAATTCTAACTTCTTTTTTTTTAAGTTTTTACTTAAATTACAGTTAGTTAACATACAGTGTAATATTAGTATTAGTTTTGAGTGTATGATAATAGTGACTCAACACTTCCATACAACACCCAGCGCTCATCACAAGTGCACTCCTTAATCCCCATCACCTATTTCTCCCATCCCCCCATCCACCTCTCCTCTGGTAACCATCAGTTTGTTCTCTATAGTTAAGAGTCTGTTTCTTGGTTTACCTTTCTCTTTCTTTTTTTTCCCCCTATGCTTATTTGTTTTGTTTCTTAAATTCCACTTAGAAGTGAGATAATATGGTATTTGTCTTTCTCTGACTGACTGACTTCACTTAGCATAATACACTCTACTTCCATCCACTTTGTTGCAGATGGCAAGATTTCATTCTTTTTTATGGCTGAGTAATTTTCATATATATATATATATATATATATATATATATATATATATATATATATATATATATATATATGAATATCTATCTATCTATCTCACATCTTCTTTTTTTTTCCCGCTGAGATCTAGGGTCGGGGTTGGAGTTAGGGCCAGGGTGAGGGTATGTGTCTGGTATCCTGCAGTTCAGAGACCTCTCCAGAGGGTTATGGTTAGGTTTAGGGTTAGTGTTAAGGGCTACGGGTTAAGGGTTAGGGTTAGATCTCGTGTTATGGTTAGGTTTATGGTATGTGCCTGGCACCCTGCAGTTCACAGACCTCTCCAGAGAATAAAACCCCAGACTTCTGCTGGGTGAGAATAGACAGGGCAGCCATCTCACCAAGTGTTGCAAAGACTGTATAGTGGGTTCTATGTAGCTCTCCTACATATGTCATGCTGCACTCACCGTGGCTCACTTCTTTTCAGCCAAACAGGTCTTTCTGCTGATCAGTCTTTCTGCTTTAGGGTCCTTGTAAATGATTGTTGGATAATTTGTAAATGCTTTGTTACTTCTTGGAATTTGTCCCCCTTTCTTGCAGTGTTCTCCCCTTATTATATTAAGGTCTCAACCCTTCTATCACTTTCTTAGGAAGATGTTCACTGATTAAATCTGTTGTTGTTGTTTTTTAAATCCTGGTCTCTTGTTTGCTTTCCTTCATATAACATTACATTTGTCATTTTTAAAATTTGTTTGCTTACATTGTGTGTCTTCTCCTTAAAAAGTGCAGTCAGCCATATTGATAGCCCACATAGAAGGACACTGACTTTATAGCAAAGCTGAAAAAGAATTATAGAGCTAAAAAACACAGTGAATGCACACATCTTTTATTTTGCTAAAACAATAGCAAATGTTATTTTTAAAAAATTACATGTTTTCTTTGTGATTGGTTGATACTCTGTCCATTTTGTTTTTCTGTGAACTGCTGTGACGTGAAATACGTGTGACTTAGCAGAAGGAACATGCTTCTCTCAGAAATGTGCATGAAGCATTCAAGAGTATGTTCCCAAGATTTAACAACAACTCTGCAAACTTAAATTTGGGACTGCTTCCCTAGTATAAGACACAAACACAATTTTATTTTTATTTTTGTGCAACAAAAATGATTCTAATACCTCTGCACTAGAAGTTCTGAATGGAGTGAAGTTTTCTCAGATGCCAGAAAGGCTTCAACTTATTTCCTTTCCTTTGCCAATGACAGTATTCTTCATTGTTGAGCTCTTTGGGGTATCTTTCTGACAAGGTTTCCTTTACAACAAATCCACGTGTACACACACACTCAAGTGTTCCTGTGACCTGTGCACTTGACTCCAATTGGCAGTAGAGTCACAATCTTAACTGTAGCTGACTGTTACAGCCACATCATGTCATAATTAAATTTACTCTTAATTTTTCTCTAAGGCAGGTTAGTAGATGTAAAAGTCTCAAGTCTTATGTCTTAGGTTTTTTATAAAGTCACTGTATAAAGTCTGTAAGCTTATACACAAGGACCACTGCTAATATCTGATTAATCTCTTTATGTGTTAACATTTTCAGCATAACACAGCCCATTTTCTGTATAACCGTATAACTGTTTGGTTTTCTCATAGTGGATAGCTAGGCTTCAAATTATCCTACAAGTTATTTTTAAATATACTTTGAATATTTTCCAAAAAGTTCTTTGAATATTATTTTCCAGCTAAAATTTGAAAATCTTTCTATATTGACCAAGGGATAACCATATATATTTACCTTGTAAATAACATATTTGTTAGCTATTATTATATTAAATTTATCTTCATAATTCTCTTAGACTCTAGAGTGACCTGCTCAGGAATTAAATCCACTAAACCTAACTCTCAAGATTCCCTCTTGTGTTTTATTTCTGTCATAATTATTATGGGACCAAGAAAGGCACATGAACAATCTCAAGTTTTTCAGGGCAATGTAGAAGCAATCTAGTCTGTGCCTCTTGACAAATTTAACTTGTCGCCCAGAACAGATTTTTACTATGAGGAGTGTCCTGTGTGATGGTATTTTTAATTAGATAATCTTGACTCCTTTTGGGACAGAAATGATAATAAGATATCATAAAACATACACTATCTTGTTTTTTTAAAATTTAATGACACAGTTAGTGACCTTGATTGACTAGAAATTTATTCAAAATTATAAAAATAGAGGGAAAAAACCATTAGTGTTATCAAATTTCAGCTTAGATCCAAGACTGGCTTGACCGATATAATAAAGTTCTTACTGTCTTCAGAACATCAGAGAACTTACTATCCGTGGTTTGGTCTTTGAAGTCACCATGACACCATTGCCTCTGATAAAAGAGTTTATTTATAACTTGCTCAGCTTATGTCCTTTCCCACTGAATCAGCAGGCTCTCTAAGGTTTGGGGATATAATTTCAAGGACTGTTAAACCTCTGTCAAAGTTTGGTTGGCCCCCTGAGGGGCCCTGTGTTTCAACATTCTCTTTGCTAAGACAAGACTTCTCAAGAAAGTGCTCAGAAAACTGACAGCTTCAAGTACCAGAGGTTTTGTAACTTAAAGTGGCATTTAATCTGAAAAATAACATTAGCAAATCAGCATATAATTGGCTTTCTATTTCCTTTTACCACCCCTCATTATTTTTTCTTTTTGGTTAAGCTGAGATGCAAGTCAAAATTACACTTGATACAGCAATTTCCTAATCTCTTCAGAAGGATGTTCCTAGGCAAACAATTAAGTCCACGGAATGTCATTATCTTCAGAAAGTAGAAAAATGTACATTTTGATAGGGACCATTTATATTTCTAGTGTACCTTTTGTATTGTCTCTTTTATTATTCATGTATCCACTGAAGTTTAAGGGGACTCTGCCAACAACTAAACTCTGTGAACAAATTTAGCAAAGTATTTGAAAAAGGAAAATCCTCATACAACCATTTCACTTCTGTATTTAATTGCTCTTGGGTCCCTCATCACTTTTCAAGTTGCCCCGCTTCTCAGCTCTTGTATTCCCACATTGTACTATCTCCACACTTTAGACCTTTCAAGCTAACGGGTGAATGGGAAAATACCCTAGGGTATTTCTATTCCTATGAGATCAGGACCCTCCTGACACCCTCATAGATGGTCATTCTCCATAATTTGACTTCTGCTTCTCTCTTTTTCACAAAGCAAGGTTTTATTAAACAGCATTCCAGTAAATAATCTGTCCTTTCCTTGGTTTTACTTTAACTTGAATTTGTTTCACAATGCTTTGGTTAACATTCAGTACTGTCTGTATAAAATATATGCACCCAGTACCATTTCTATAGAATTCTCTGTGTGATAGTGTTTCATTCCAATATGACAGCACTATTCTACTGCTCATCTTGCTGTTGAGATCAAGTAAAGCTAGGGGGGATATTGGCCTTGCTTGAGGTGACTCATGTTGATGAGAGAATAGAAACTGGACACTAGACTCTGATTCTCTTCTTCAGCTTAGTTCTGAGAGCCTTGCTTCTTTACCACCAGTTGCTTTTTCTTCAGTAGTAGCAATCAGACTGTTGATTCACAACTTTTTGATCAGGTCCCCAAGGACCTATTGATGTCTACGTGAATACAAGCTAAGCTTAGTTTCTACTCTTTGAGCTATGTTCTGCTGTTAGTTTCACAGGCTTTAGAGTGTAATCCGAGTTCTCTATTTAATACCTTGTGGCTTTAAGCAAGTTCCTCAACCCCTCCAAGACTCAGTTTTCTCAAATGTTCATGGAGATCATAATAACTTCATCATAAGAGCGGTAAATAATTTTTGTGAGATATTTCATAAAAGTGGTCAACACTCAATGAATGGTGGCTATTTTTGTTAATAATAAGTAACAGTTGTAAATCTTGCTCTTAATCACATTGGATTTCAGTTGGTAAAATATGAATTATCTATATGACTTAAGAAATAATGTTACCAATTATTATACATTTGCTGTCTGTTCTAGATATTGGGATAAGCATTTCACAAATACCTAATTTAGTTATGATAACAAATCTATAAGAACACTTTTTTTAGCACCTTTTTTTGGATGAAGAAACTGATGCTTCAAGAGGATAAAATTCTTGCTCAAAGTATCCAATGTTAAGCAGAGCCAGGATTAAAATCTTGGCCTTTGACCCCAATGACCATGCTCTTCCCTGCTATCTGATTTGAATGCTAGGTAACATAGTACAAAAGGCTTACCAGAGGTTGAAAGAATTTGGAAGAAATGATTGACTGCTGTTGGTTTGGGAAGTTCACAGAAGACTTAAGCTTTCAATTGAATCTTGAAGGCAATGAAGCAGTGGGTACTGAATGTTAGCCATAGCATTGTGAGGGGAAAGATTATCCTATTTCACTGCATACTTTCTTTCTTTCTTTCTTTTTAATTAATTAATTAATTAATTTTAAATTAACATATAATGTATTCTTTGTTTCAGGGGTCCAGGTCTGTGATTCATTGTTCATTTTTAATGCCCAGTGCTCATTACAACATATACGCTCCCCAGTGTCCATCACCCAGTTCCTCATCTCCCAATCCCCCTTCCCTCCAGTAACCCTCAGTTTGTTTCCTAAGATTAACAGTCTCTTATGGTTTGTCTCCCTATCTGGTTTCATCTTGTTTCATTTTTTCATTTCCCTATGATCATCTGCCTTATTTCTTAAATTCCACATATCAGTGAGATCATATGATAATTGTCTTTCTCTGATTTACTTATTTCACTTAGTGTAATACCCTCTAGTACCATCCATGTCATTGCAAATGGCAAGATTTCATTTTTTTGATGGCTTCGTAATATTCCATTGTGTGTGTGTATATATACACACATACACACACACACACACACACACACACACACACACACACATCACATCTTCTTTATTCATTCATCTGTTGATGGACGTCTAGGCTCTTTCCATAGTTTGGCTATTGTGGACTTTGCCGCTATAAATATTGGGGTGCAGTTGCACCTTTGGATCACTACATTTGTATCTTTGAGGTGAATAACCAGTAGTGCAATTGCTGGGTTTTAGGGTAGTTCTATTTTCCACTTTTTGAGGAACTTCCATACTGTTTTCCAGAGTGGCTGCACCAGCTTTATTTGAGAGATAGAGAGAGCACAAGCAGAGTGGGGGGCAGAGGGAGAAGCAGACTCCACTGAGCGTGGAGCCCAACATGGGACCCGATCCCCAGGCCCCAGGATCATGACCCTAGCTGAAGGCAGATGCCAAACTGACTGAGCCACCCAAGTGCCCCTGATACTAGCCCTTTATCTGGTATGTCATTGCAAATATCTTCTCCTATTCTGTCAGTTGTCTTTTGGTTTTATTGACTGTTTCCTTTGCTGTGCAAAAGCTTTTTATCTTGATGAAGTCCAAGTTCATTTTTGCCTTTGTTTCCCTTGCCTTTGGAGATGTGTCTAGCAAGAAGTTGCTGTGGCTGAGGTCAAAGAGGTTGCTGTCTTTGTTCTCCTCTAGGATTTTGATGGATTCCTGTATCACATTTAGGTCTTTCATCCATTTTGAGTTTATATTCGTATATGGTGTAAAAAAGTGGTCCAGTTTCATTCTTCTGCATGTGGCTGTCCAATTTTCCCAACACCATTTGTTGAAGAGACTGTCTTTATTCCATTGGGTATTCTTTCCTGCTTTGTCAAAGATTAGTTGACCATAGAGTTGAGGGTCCATTTCTGGGTTCTCTATTCTGTTCCATTGATCTATGTGTCTGTTTTTGTGCTAGTACCATACTGTCTTGATGATTACAGCTTTGTAATGGAGCTTGAAGTCTGGAATTGTCATGCCACCAGCTTTGGTTTTTTTTTTTTTTTTTTTCCCAACATTCCTCTGGCTTTTCTGGTTCCCTACAAATTTAGGATTATTTGTTCAAGTTCTGTGAAAAAAAAAAAGTTGTTGGTATTTTGATAGGGATTGCACTGAATGCGTAGATTGCTCTAGGTAGCATAGACATCTAAACAATATTTGTTCTTGCAGTACATCAGTATGGAAAGTTTTTCCATTTCTTTGTGTCTTCCTCAATTTCTTTCATGAGTTTTCTATAGTTTTTGGAGTACAGATCCTTCACCTCTTTGGTTACATTTATTCCTAGGTATCTTATGGTTTTGGGTGCAATTGTAAATGGGATTGACTCCTTAATTTCTCTTTCTTCTGTTTTGTTGTTGGTGTATAGAATTGCAGCTGATTTCTGTGCATTGATTTTATATCCTGCCACTTTACTGAATTCCTGTATGAGTTCTAACAATTTTGGGGTGGAGTCTTTTGGGTCTTCCATGTAGAGTATCATGTCTTCTGCAAAGAGTGAGAGTTTGACTTCTTCTTTGCCGATTTAGATGCCTTTTATTTCTTTTTGTTGTCTGATTGCTGAGGCGAGGACTTCTAGTACTATGTTGAACAATAGTGGTGAGTGTGGACATTCCTGTTGTGTCCCTGACCTTAGGGGAAAAGCTCTCAGTTTTGCCCCATTAAGAATGATATTCACTGTGGGTTTTTCATAGATGGCTTTTATGATATTGAGATATGTATCCTCTATTCCTACACTGTGAATAGTTTTAATCAGGAAAGGATGCTGTACTATGTCAAATGCTTTTTCTGCATCTATTGAGAGGATCATATGGTTCTTTTCCTTCTTTTATTTATGTAGTGTCTCATATTGATTGATTTGTGGATGTTGAACCACCTTGCAGCCCAGGAATAAATCCCTCTTGGTCATGGTGAATAATCCTTTTAATGTACTGTTGGATCCTGTTGGCTAGTATTTTGGTGAGAATTTTTGCATCCATGTTCATCAGGGATATTGGTCTATAATTCTCCTTTTGGTGGGGCACTGCATACTTTCTTAACAATAAGGTATTTGAATCTAAATATATTTATTTAAAGATTTCACTTATAAAATCAATCACAAATGCCTAGATCTGAAAATAGAGAAGAGATCTTATTTGGTCAGGCTAGGGACCACCAAAAATATCTGGCAATTTCAGTGTTCTGCTTCATTATTTAAAAGTATTAGGAATTCTTCAGTCAATTAGAAAGAAACTCATGAGGGCAATGGAGAGTATGGCCCTTTTATTTTAATTATTTAAGGTGAATATATTGGAGGCTTTTGATTTTCCTGTGCCTACCTTTCTCCTGTTAATTTTGAGTTCCCTGGCACAGTACTAGACTTCTCTATTAACTTCCTATAGTCTCATTTTTCAGGGAAGTCATCAGTACATATAGTTTATATTTTGCTGTATATTTGCCAAATAGTATATTTCCTTGTATTTTAACCTTGTATCCTATAACCTTGATATAATTCCTTATGAGTTCCCAGAGATTTATTGTAGATTTTTTCAGATTTCTACCTAAATGATTAAATGATCGTGTTATCTGTGAACAAAGATAGTTTTATTTCTTTCTTCTCTTTTATTTCCTTTCCCTTTTTATGGTATTGTCTAAAACTTCCAGTACAATGTTGAAAAGCAATGGTGAGAGGAAACATCCTTGTCTTGTTCCTGATCTTAGCAGAAAAGCTTTGAGTTTTTCACCATTAAGTATAATTTCCTTGAGCTATTCTTTATCAAGTTGAGGATGTGCCCTGCTATTTCTTGTTGCTGAGAGTTTTTATCATGAATGAGTGTGGGATTTTGTCAAATACTTTTTCTATTGATACAATCATGTGATTTTTCTTTTTTAGCCTATTGATGGTGGTGGATTATATTAATTGATTTTTCAGTGTTGAACCAAGCTTGCATACCTAAGATAAATCTCACTTGCTTTTGGTGTATGATTTTTTTTTTTTTTTTGCCTAAAGAGTTTATATATATATATATTTTTTTTTTGCCTAAAGAGTTTATATATATATATATATATATATATATATATATATATATATATATATATATATATATATATATTTTTTTTTTTTTTTAATTTAAACTCAATTAATTAATATATAATGTACTATTTGTTGCAGGGATACAGGTCTGTGATTCATCAGTCTTATAATACCCAGGGCTCATTACAACACATACCTTCCCCTATGTACATCACCCAGTTACCCTATCCTTGGTGCTCTGTTGGGTGCAAACACTTTAAGAATTGTTATATATTCTTCGACTGTCTATCCCTTTATCATTATGTAGTGCCCCTCTTTATATCTGATAACTTTCCTTGCTCTGTAGTCTGCTATTTATACATTTTTTTAAAAAATTAATATTACTGTGGTATATCTTTCTCTATCCCTTTACTTTTAATGTATATGTGTCTTTATATTTCAGGTGCGTTTATTATAGACTATATATAGTTGGGTCTTGTTTTTTGATGGAGAGAGTCTCTGTCTTTTAATGGTGTATTTAGATCACTGATGTTTATGGTAACTATTGATATAGTTAGATTAACATCCACCATATTTGTTACTATTTTCTATTTGTTGCCCTTGTTTTTGTTCCTATTTTGTCTTCCACACTTTTTCTTTTTTTATTGAGCATTTTATATGATTTCATTTAACCTGCTTTCTTTTTTTAAAAGGTTTTATTTATTTGTTTGTTTGTTTATTTTTAGGGAGAGGGAGTGAGAGAGAGAGACAGAGAGTGAGCACATGAGCAGGGTTAAGGGTAGAGAGGGAGGGAAAGGGACAAGCAGACTCCTTGCTGAGCATGGAGCTGAATTGGGGCTTGATCTCACATCCCTGAGATCATGACCTGAGCTGAAATCAAGAGTCAGATGCTTAACCGACTGAGCCACCCAGGTGCCCCATCATTTAATCTTTCTTAGTTCATCAATCATGCTTTTTTTTTTTTTTAAATTTTTCAGTGGTTGCTCTAGAGTTCATAGTCTACATTTATGGCTAATCCAAGTCCACTTTCAAATAATGGGTAGCACAGGTAGGTACCTTATGACAACAAATTATTCCTAATTTTCCCTTTCATTTCCCATATCATTATTGTCATTCATTTTACTTGTATGTAAGCATATATAGATACACACAAATACATTATTGCTATTATTATTTTGAACAAACTGTTATCTCTTAGATCAATTAAGGATAAGAAAATAAAATTTTGTAATTTACCTTTAGTTATTCTTTGATGCTTCTTTTTCTTTATTTAGATCTGAGTTTCTGACCTATATCATTTTTTTTTCTCAGAAGAACTTATTTTAATATTTCTTGCAGAGCAGGTCTGCTAGCAATAACTGCTCTCAATTTTTGTTTGAGAAGTAAATTTTTTTCACTCATCCCTAATTTTATCTTTATCTATGCATCTATCTATCACTTTCTCACCTAAAAAGGTCCTTTACATGCTGCTCTGTCAGACTGTATCTCTTCCTTAATTCAAAAACCAGTATGAAACTTTGACAAAACCTCTTTGACTTCTCTCTATGCTGTGTATGTAATTATTCTAGTAATTCTTAAGAAATGGGCCTTGAATGTGTTATATGTTCAATTCTTCTTTGTACTTTTTAAAAAAAAATTATTTATTTGACACAGAGAAACAGCAAGAGAGGGAACACAGGCAAGGGGAGCGGGAGAGGGAGAAGCAGGCTTCCTAATGAGCAGGGAGCCCGATGCAGGGCTCAATCCCAGCACCCTGGGATCATGACCTGAGCCGAAGGCAGACGCTTCACAGCTGAGCCACCCAGGCGCCCCTGTTCTTTGTATTTTAAATAAGTTTTTCTGTCTCCTTCCTTTGATTTCTAGACTTTCTTTTCACCATGATGTCCCAAACTGTATGGTATAATGTTCATTCTCACTTTATGATTGCTTAAATGCTGTTAACCTGTGACCACTCTCAAGTAGTGTGTGGCTACTGTCTATTTATAAGGTCCCTTTAAGTCATGTGCCCTTGGGCTCTAGGCTCAAATAGAAAAATACAAACAAGTCTGTTGATTGTTTTTGTACTGGCATAGGGGGTGTCTACAATTTTTATTTTGAAAAAATAATAATGTGTCACCATAGTAGTTTTGCTTGACTTTTATGGTAAAAAACTACTCTCAATATGTGCTTATACCAATAACGGTCTAGGTAATGAAAGTTTTGTAGATCAGTTTACATTTTGATCAGGAAAAAAGTCAGTACTTTTGAAATCTAACTTTAAAGCTCATTTTTAAAAAGTTTGCTAAAAATTATATCATGTCTTCAGAATGTTAAATGGAACAGTTCTATTGAGCCCTGGGCTAGTTTCTGATTGTACACAGGGCCTATGAATTTTGAAGCTGATTTTTTGGGTCATCCAATTGGCATGTCCCATGACAACATTTGAAGAATGCCTGAAAGCAATGCATAGATAGATCTGCCAGATCTCCAGTTCTGAAACACCTTTTGTAATAAGGCATGTCATAGTATTTTTGTTACAGTACATAATTTGCCCAATATGTTTCAAAATTAGAGAGCTTAAATTTTATGAATCTCTTGATACTCTTTTCTTATTATTTTGTTGGCTGAAACAGAAATCCTTTCAAACATAGGTAGGAATAAAATGACCCTGCCCAATCATAATCATTTCTGCTTATGGCCACAGACAATTCCTAGAAAGGAAAATAATTTAACAAGGAAAAGTGATACAGACCAGAATCAATGGGGATTTAATTCTTGCTGTAGACTATCCAAAAGTCTTTAATTTTTTTTCTTTTGCACATACTATTGCTTGCACTCGTATCTATATAGCAGTTACAATTTTGCTCCAAAAATCTTCAGGAAAAAGGAATTAATTTGCTCATGAGTTATTGTTTCTAATTTGGATCAGGCACCATGCAAAACACCACAGTTACAGAAGTGAATAAATCAGACATCATGACCTTCATGGTGGGCCATGTTAGAGTAAATGAAAGAGAGAAGAAAAGTCTGTGTGAAGAGTTTAAATTTTGATTATAAGGTAAAACAATATGTGTCTATGTTTGATCTCTTAACACTTATTTTAGGTTAAAATTATATTAAACATTAAAACACATAGAGAAATGAGTAGTGTGTTTCATATTTCTCTGTTTTTGTCTTCTGCTTTCTCATTCCTTTTCCATTCTAATTCTAGTCATATTTGTAGTTCTTATCTGTTCATTCATTTATCCGTAGGCTGTATATTTATTTTTTACTAAGTTTTAAGAAGATGCTGATAGTAATTTTTTGAATGAGTTCATATATTAATAGAAAAGAAACCTAACATGTGCCAGAATATACCCTCAGTTAAGAGGTCATATGTGCTATATGTTAAGTGTTTAGGCATTTAACGGTGGAATTTGTCACTGTTTCAAATTAAGGACCCAGATTTCTAATTGCTATGACGTATGCACTATAATTATCTAGTGTTTTACAGCTTTGCTGCATTGTGGTTCTTTGTAAACTCTCACCTTGTCTGTGCTGAACTACTTTCCCAAAATATTCTTTTCTGTGTGTTACCAGTTAGCCTGAGTCATGTGAACCCTAGTCATCTCCTTCACTCTGACTGATGGGATACCAGTCTCTAGACTTCTCAATGAGGCCTCCCTGGACTGTCTAGTACCTAGCCAGCAACCTGCTGGTCACAGATACTTGAATAGGCCCCTAGAGAACAGGAGAGGCCCCTCAAACCAACCTACAGCTTTATGAGCTAAAAAAAAAAAAAAAAAAAAAATTGTTAAAAAAATGTTTTCGATTTAAACCATGAAATTTGAGGTAGTTTGTTATCCAGGAATAGCTAGCTGATACAAAAGGAATGAATATGGTTAAGAGAGGAAAGAGCTATAGATCGGGATAATATTATTTGCAGTTATTTTTTGGCAAAATGAAGTTAGGTCCAGTGAATAAAATGTATATTTCCCAGACCAAAACACAGAGTACTATCTGAAATTCTAAATGTGATGAAAGTAATTAGTTGAAAGGAATCTGGTGCAAAATAGGTAGAGTCTTATAATGCTCCTAAGTAAGTTTGACTATGATGTAATTTAATGTATTGACTTGAAGAGTCATACAATCACATTTTAAAAGTGAGCACATAATTCAGTTTTAAAGGTCTCTAGATATTTGTCTATTATAATAAATATTTGTAATTCCTGATTTTATTGAGTAACGTTTTGAGTAACATAGAATATGACATAATCTATTCAATTAGACTATCCTGTGAAATACTATTATACTTTATACCACTTGTATGGTATTATCCCATAGTGTCTTATGTGTTGACCATTTACCTGACTTTTGTTTCTTTTTATTTTTTACACTTTGCATCTAAAATCCTTGTATACATGTGGACTGTGCTTTTCACAGTATGTGCCATTGACTGTCTGTGCCAGAAACAACTGGAGTGTTTGTTTGAAATGCAGATGTTTGGACCCACCCCAGAGCTTCTTAAAGTCTTCAAGGATGTGGTTGGAAATTTCCTTCCTTAGCAAATTTCCACACAAACACTAACGTTTGAGAATCTTTACTATAGACGTGGCATAGTGCAAGGTGCTGAAAAATGTTTTTAAAACGAATGGCAAACAGGGATATATGTGTTAAGTTGAAACCCCTATTTTAATATATAAAATTTGTCTGTAGAATTGACATAGCGAGTAGCTCATGCCGGTATCCTCAAGCAAACCCTTTTCAGACAGACAGACGAAGTGTAGTTTAATACCCAGTTGCCATTGGAATAACACAAGTTACTTGTCAGGCTAGGTCTGGTGTAACTAGCAAAGAAAAAACACTTTTTACCTTAATTTGGCAGAAGCCTCTTCTTTGACTTTCAGAGTCAAAATAAAAATGAGGAAAGCAGAAGGTCCTGGCTGAATGAGAAGAATTTTTGGAGATCAGTAGTAAAGTCTCTAAACTAGTGTCTGTATGGCACATGCACGTACAGGCTGTATCTAACATTGAGTTAAACCTAAGTTCTTAGTGACTTTGCTAAGTCCATCTTTATTTTTTGAAAAAAAAAATCATGAAACAAGTTCTTAAGGCGGACGTCATCATTATGTTAATACCTTGAGGGAGTAATTGGAAACAGCAATAAATAAACTCTGCATCAGTGTTAGCTTTAAAAATGTGGTGTTGGAGATAATTTAAAGAACATGTGAGGAGCATAATTAAAATGTAGTCATGTGTGGTCTGGAAGAAATAAAATGCTCGGAAGAGTTCAGTCATTTCTCAAGGATGAGTTCTTGACTTTACAAATATTTCATTAATTCTGTCTCAACATGGTAGCAAACTGCAGCGTGAATTAGACACTAAGAATCAAAAGTGGAAGAATATTACTTATAGATTAGAGGAACAGCAGTGCCCTTTTCTACTGTTTTTGTACTCGTTTTTGCTTATTTGCAATTTCTTCTCTTATCCCTTCAAGAGAATTAAAATTACCCTGTCCTTCCTTTTTTATGCATTTGATTCAAAATCAAAGCATTAACAGTGGAAAAATTATTTCCCTCCACTTCTCCAAATTAGCTAAAATAAAGATTTTCTAACAGAGTCATGACAACCGTGATTTTGGGAACAGATGCATAACGGGAAGGAGAAGGGATGCCGAGGTTAACTTCCCTTTGCTTTGAATATACGTAGCTGCACCAAGGAGAATAAGCCCACATGCCATCCAAACTAAGCAGTTTTTTTTTTTTTTTGTCTAGAATATGTCTCTTAGTCATGAAACTTCCATTGAGTGTATGTGTCATCCAGAGTGAGAAGTATGTTTTCCAAGTCTGGTTTAGTAGATTTCTCAGAACCCCTTTTGATCCTTTTAATTTTATTAACTGAGATGGAAACCTCTTGACATCAGAATTTTTGCAAAGTTATTCCATATCCCAGCCCCTGAAAGCTTTTAAATACCTAGGGGTTGGTCCAGATTGTCACCTAATGAATAAGAAAATCTTCCAAAGTCCCAAGTATTTGAGACCATTAGTTGCCATAAAATCACGAATGATTATATTATCCCTGTAAAAACAAATTAAAACCTTAGGTTTATTCTACTATTTTTCCATTATAAATAGGGACTTTCCAGCATCACTAAAGAAGTACGTTTGCCAAAAATGTTTAATCTGTCATTTCTTTGGACCAGTTTATAGCAAATATCAGGTATAGAAGAACAAGTCAAACAACAGAAGAAGCAACCAATCACAAGAACCCAGAAAATAAGAGTGCATATAGGACTAATGTCCCATTCTTTTCAAGAAGCTGATGTCTCAAGAAAAATGCGGAGTTAAAGGAAAGGAAATGAGAGCACATTAAAAGATATTTTAGAGATAAAACAACCATATGAAACATACAGTCCTTGGCTGATTCTGGTTTGAATAAACTGGCTATGAAACATAGCTCTGGAACAATTAGCTTTGAAAATTTAAATATGCCCTGGATATTAGATGATATTAGAGAATTATTATTAATTTATTATATGCGATAAAAACTTATAGTAAAATATCTTTGTTTTTAAGGATGTATACCTTAATATTTAAAGATAAATTGTCATGATGAATATAATTTATTCTACAAAGTCTAAGCATAAGAAAAAATAGAAATAAATTAAGTTGATTAATGAAACAAATATGGCATAATGATTACTAATTTTTAAATCTCAGTTTTAATTATATGGTTTCACTATACTGTGTCTTATCTCATTTTTTTTGAAAATTTTCCTAATAAGTTTTAAAAGGACCTAGTTGTCTTTTATAATTCAATTACAGTTAGAATTAGAACTTTTGAGTGAGCATGGGCCTTAGATATAATCTAGGAAGTATAGGTTTTAGTAGCAAAGAACACCTCACTTAGTGTTAAGAGATCTACATTCAAGTAAAACCACGGGTGAGGGCCCAGTCCAATTGCTTTCTCACCACCAACCCAAGTTCAGTCAAGGACTTTTCAATCAGATTTAAAACAAGAACAATAATCCTTGTCACCCTCCCATGTCAAGGGGGTGTTACAATGATGAATGAGCTCCAGGAATAGATTTAGCCTGCTGATGTATTTGTAACCCATATGGCTGTATCACCCTTTGACTTTTCTAAGAGGAATAGAAAATAGTTACATTTAGTATGCCACAAATTAAATTTATGTCAAGTTTGGCTTTAAAAACCACTCTCCTAGAAATCCAGGTTTTCATAGGTTGGCAAAGAATCTTTATAAGATCCCACTTAGAGAATTGAAGCTACTATACTAATAGTGGGTGATTTTGTATAAGTGGAAATGAAACTTTGTTGGCATTAAAAAAAATATATATATATATATATTATATATACATTCTCTTTTAAAAAACAGCTTTATTGAGATATACTTGACATGCGAAACTGCACATATTTGATATATATATACATATATATAAGATATATATATATATATACATATATATATAAGATATATATATATATACATATATATATATATAATTTGACTAGACATGTGTATGCCTGTGAAACTATCACTAATTTCAAGACAATAAATATATCCATCTCCTCAAAAAATTTATTAATGCCCCTAAATTTTTTCCTGTACTTGAACAGCTTTTTTAAGAATTATTTGTCAGTACTATGCACTCTATGTATTCTATGTAAGTATTGATACAAACAGAAATATTTAATAGAGCTTCAGTATTTTTAGTACTGATCACATCAAAGCTATATATATAAATTAATTATATAAGTTGATGAGTAAAATCCTATAGGCTATTATTGCTTGGTTGTTACATTTTTTAAAAATTCCTGTACCAAAAAGTGTTTACCAAGTACTTCATATGTGTGATAGTAGCACAGATTAAGCCAATGTATTTGATTAGAAAAGTGTCACCCTCTAATGTAGAAGAGGATTTTTTTCTGAGTTGCTCAAGTCAGTTCAGTAAACATTTGCTATAGATCTTTTTTTTTCTCCCCTGTGTCAAGTGGTATTTTTATAAGAGCCTTTACAGAAAAATTCATCTGTTTGCCTTTTGGAATTTATATTTTCAGCTAATCTTAAATAATCCTCATGCTTCTTCCCATTCCAAGAAAAAGATATCCTGGGCATCTCTTTAGACTCATTTCCATGAACTCATACTGCATGGGCTGTACCATAGGTACAGGGTTTGGAGTAAATCAAAGTGAAGTTAGAGTCCTAGGCAGAAATAAATTTAGAAAATGAAGGAGATAGCCTAAATAGCCAAACAAAATTAAAGAGTGAGAAAGAAAGGAAATTTCCTGTTCTATTAAAAAATGAGGAGTTTGCAACTGAGCACAGGTGAAAAACAATGAACAGGGGGCCACACTAGAAGAGCAGAGGGCTTTCTAGACACCTGTGGCCTCACGCTTGGTCAGGAGGATGCTCTTTAGGAACTAAGGCTGCTTAGTCCATGTCAAGGGGCCTGAATATCCTACCTTAGCTGAGTTGAGATACAGCATAACGGACACATTTCCTGATGGTAGGGCTTTCTGAGAGTAGCCCACCTGTCAAAAAAGCGCCCCCAATAAAGAACCTTCACCTGGGAAAAGAGGGTTGCATGTGTCAATCAGATGGCCCATGTCTTCTGCACAGGGCACATTTTGGGATTAATCATGCCTTAAGACAGAAGAGAAGCTTTATGGAATGGAGGACCTCTTACTTGCTAGTAATCTCAGTGCTTACAATCTTACTTGAAAAACCAAAGAAGTTTAAAAGGCCAAATTGAATACTTGACACACACACACACACACACACACACACACACACACACACACACAAACAAGTCAGGAGTTTCTTAGTGGTATGACTAGTCCTTCCACACTTTCAGAGGAAGAATTATACCATACACAAAATTGATAAAATCATAACATAAAAACAATAAATTTTTATTTGTGTTATCTGTATGACAGGAGAAATGCAAATTTAGTTATTTTATAATGGATAGATATAGTGGTTTTTCAATTGTCACACTTTATATAGATCAATTTTTTTTTAAATCCATTGAGTAAATATTTATTGAATGCGTACTAGTAGATGGAAACATCATAGCAGTAAGTCTTCCTAAATGAGGGTAATATTTGCATTGCGTGTACAGCAATGTTTACAATTGTGTGTACAATTAGGGATGTATTCAGAGAAATGTAACAAAAATCAGGACTTATGGGGACTTAGCCAAAAGAAAGTTTATCCTTATATTTTTTCATGTAGTAATTAAATCTAGAAATAGCAGCTCTGATATTGGTTCATAGGTACAGTAACATCAGGACAGATATCTTTGCAATTCTCTTGGTCTTTCCCTTATGATGGCAAAATGGATGCATCAACTCTAGGAATCATGGCCACATTTAAAGTATAGAGAAGGAGGGACAGGTGAGCCCAGACATATCCTTCTCTTTTATCAGGGCAGCTAGAGGCTTCTAAGAAATATTTCTCTCGGACTTTCCCTTATGTCTTATTGGCTAGAACTCAATCACATGATTACTTATAACTATAATAAAAGTAGGGAAATCAACTATTTAGCAATGAGTAGTAGGAATATTATGATTAGTTTGGATTAATCATGATTCATTGCCAGGGGCTAGATATGTTACTACCCTGAATATAATCAAGTTTTTAGTACCAAGGAAGGGCAGAGGGAGGGGAGATATTTTTATTAGGCAGGTGAAAGTATCTGCCACATTTTGCTTCACATTTTCTGTCTGTATGGATTGCCATTTCATGCTAATTCAACACAAAATTTTAGGCATGTGGACCACTCTACTAGATAATCTGTTAAGCAGTTAAACTATGTGCAAAGTGATAAGTGAATATTACAATACACTTAAAAAGTACTGGTTTGGATAGTTCAGAGAATTAAACCATTTGAATTTTATTTGGACATTTTTATCTTTGTGTTTATATAGACTCTGTCCTGTATAAAGGAAAACACCTAAAAACTGTAAAACAACCATCAAATTATATGATAAAAGAAGGCAACATGTTATAATAATAATAATAATAATAAAAAACAATGGCAAAGTCAAAATATATGGCATCCCACTAACATCCATACCTAATGAGTGGCATGGCCTTGGACAATTTCTATTACCTGTCTAGTTGATTTCTTATCAGTAAATTTGGTCTTTAGTCCAAATTAACTCACTCTAAAACTCATAATGTTGGTAAAAATAAGATAAAAGGATTGGCTTGGAATGATCATATATGACTACGAAGTTCAGAAGAAAAAGATGAATAAATATTTGATTTTCTAGTTGAAGTGAAAAATTATATAGCTGATAGTTATATTAACTTTTGATTTAAAAAATATTTTAAACAGTTTATTAGAATAACAACTGGAAAGAGAAAAGGAATATATATATGTCAACCTGTGACATGCCACATACATTCTTGTGTGGTTCTTAAAAGGCGCTAAATGTGAAGATAGTAAGCAAAAATGAGATAAATATTATACATTAAATTTAACTTATAGTATATGATATAATTTTAAATGATTGTAATTTTCTCAAAGGAGACATTTGAAATATTGCAACTTAGATTTTATTAATTTTCTTCTAGCTGCATTTTCAGAAAAAAATAGCAAATGTAGTTAATTTTGTGAAATTATTTATGTTTTAGTATTTGTCATAGTTTCCTTACACTCAGAATTCCAAAATATAGTTATATAAATTATTGTACATTTGTACAATTAATTATGGATAGGAAATATTTTTGTTGCATTTCTAGAAGAAAATGCTGTCATAATCTCTGCCTGTCTACATTGTGTATATATAGTAGCTACATTTGAAAATCCATTTATAGTATAGGTTAGTTGAGTATTTTTCTGTAAGTTAGCACCATTAGCATTAATTTATGATGCCAAAATTGAAAAATAAAATGGTATAAAATAAAAGGAATTGAATGAGAAGCTACCTTTAAAATTCAAGGGTAAAAAATTATGTTCACTTTTGTTAAGTACAGTCTTTGTGGCTGGTTCAATCAGTGCATTCAGATATATTGCCTGAAATTTTTAAGTTGCACTTAATCAGATTGGCTGTGGAAATAGCCCTTTAGCAAAATTACATGCAGCTTTTAAAATTAAGGCCTTAAAGCTATAGGGTATAACAACTAACCTATAGAGTCTTTAAAACACATCAGCAAAGTTAGGAAATATTTGGCACCTGGGAATTTTCTTTTGGCATTATTAGGGTTACAGATACAGTCAAAGTGTTCACGTCAGAAAGGTTTTCAATGAAAATTCCAGATGTTTGACAAATGCGTTGCCTTATCCTCTTTAGACGTATGCAGTATGTTCATTCTTCCCAACAATTTCTCTTTTTTTAAAAAAAATAAGTAGGCATCAATAAATACCTTGACCTAATGCATGGTGAATATAGATAGTTTAGAATTTGAACAAAGGAAAAAACAATATAGTATACGTGTAGTTGGCAGTTTGGGAAAGATTTCCATCTTCTTAGTGACATATTGTAGTGGAAGTTTGTCATTCTTTTGGCTGCTTAGCATCTGTCTTTCAAATAGTCTACCTTCAAGTATTGGTGAGAGGCAATGCCCCTACCAATTTAGAAGCGGAACGTGTCTGATACTTGCTTTTGTGGATTCTTTGGTATACAGAGTACGGAGCAATGACTACATTTCATCAATCAGTTTCACCAGCCTCAGACTTTGAAGCAGGTGTTAGTGATGCAAACAAGGCCAGAAACTCCTCCATTGTGTTGGAGATTCAAAGAAGATTCAATTCATAGAGCAGCAATGGCTGTTTTGCCCGTGGTGGTGGCATCCTGAATTTAGTGTTTTCGGTATTAGTAATGTTAAGGTGCCTTACCCAGCCTCAGAGGTGAACCAGCCATGTCTTCGACAGACAGTCTGCAGTATGATTTCCAGAGTTGTTCTTGGCTGCATAGCCCTGAGACTTGTACTTTAGTTCTCTTGGTACTTGTGGTGGCCAGGAGAATATGCCTCACAAAGCTCCAAGTATAGAAAGCCTAATCAACCAAGTGTTAGCTGCTGTGGTCTGAATTTCATCACTGAGTTTGCACTCAGGCCATGCTTTGCACAGGCTACAGAGCCGGTAAGTGTATCCAGCCAAGAAGGCTAGGACAGGCACTCCGTTGGGTGACTGATGGCCTTGCTGAACTTTAAGACTGCGCTAAGGAGATTTCATCCTGTCTTTCATCCCTCTTTCTTTCACCAGGCATCAGATTGTTGCATGGTCTGATGGCTCTTCTAGCTAACCCAGATCCTTCCCAGTTTTCTTCTGAGGTGTGTTTCCCTAATGAAATTCTTGTATTTTTAATTGAGTCTTGGTGTCTGCTCCTTGAAACTGGAACTAACACAGTTATCATGAGAGTTAACACATTTTCTTCAACACATTCCTTTTCTGTTTAAATAAGCCAGAGTTGGCTTTTGTTACTTTCAGAACATTAAAGGATATATATATATCCATTAAAAATTGGTATTAATTATATCTAAACAAATCTAGTTTTAGTTGAATTGGGTGTATATTTACATACCTGGCATTTTATTGAAATAATATTCACTAAAAATCGTCCGGATTAAAGACTGAAAAGGTTATAAATGTTTTTGGTCTATTTTAAGTGTAAATACCATATACAAACATTTACCAGGTCCCTTTCTGGAAAGAGCTGCTTGGAGTAAGAGAGTACATTACTTAAGGGAAGTATCACACAAGTTAATACTATTCTTTAAGGATAATTCATGGTGGGACAATTTTAGATATTGAGTATGTAAATGCCGTGAAATGTTTAAATAGAAAAAATCAAATAAGATAATAAGCTACAGTATATTTTTGTTTTTTTAAATTATTATTTGCACGTAATAAAATGAGCAGACTTTAAATGAGAAGTTTGAAGAGTTTTGATAAAGTGAATGCATCTGTGTGACTAATTAAGATGTAAGACCTTTTCATCACACCAGTAAATTTCCCAGAGCCCCTTTCCAATCTATCTCCATTTCCCCAGGGCAAGCAATCTGATTTCCATCACTATAGTTTATGTAGTCTACTGATCCAAAAATTCATATAAATGGAATCATACAATATGTCTTTTTTGCGTGTCTGGCCGCCTTGAATCAACAAGATGTCATTGATAGTCTTTCTTATTGTTGCATATATCAGCAGCTTGACCTTTTTATTGCTTAACAGTACCCAATTTTAGGAATATGTCAATTTGTTTATCCAGTCTCCTATTAATTGGCATTTGGGTCATTTCCAATTTTTATAGATTATAATTAAAACTGCTGTGAACATTCTTATATAAGCCTTTTGTAGACATGTTTTCATTTTTCTTGGACAAATATCTAGGGATGTGTCACATAATAGATGAATTGCTGTGTCGTTCAACTTCATATTAGAAACTACCAAATTATTTTCCAAATGATTGCATGATTTTCTATCTCTACCAGTACTATATGAAAATTGTAGTTGCTCCTCACTGATTTTTTTTGTTTTGTGCTTTGATTTCTGTCTTCTTTTAGACTAATTGTTATGTATTAATTTGTTTTCTTACTCCTATCATATTTTTAGGCATTCCTTTTTATGTAGTTTTTTTTTTAAATGGTTGTTCTAGGAGTAAGAACATACATTCTTCTTTTTTTTTAAGATTTTATTTTTTAAATAATCCCCACACCCAGCACGGGGCTTGAACTCACAATCCCAAGATCCAAAATTGCATGCTCCACCAACTGAGCCAGCAAGGCGCCCCGAGAACATGCCTTTCTAACTTAGTATAGTCTACCTTATAATACCCTCCATGTATTAGGTAAGAATCGGACAGCAGTATAATTATATTTTTACCTTTTCTTGTTCTTTGCTGTTGTAATTATATATTCTACTTCTTCACGTGTTATAAACCTCATAATGTATAGCCATTATGTTTTAACAAATGAAATGACTTTATATGAATCCAAGAAAATAATAAAAAACAATCTTTTGTATCAATAAATACAGTTATCATTTCAGAGTCCTGTCCTTACTCTGGTTTATGTTTGGATGGTCTCTGTTGGCTAAACTTCAGGCAAAAAATACTCTCACCTTTTATATAATGGAAAATGTCATTGCTTTACTCTGAAAAATTAAGGTATATTTATATATAGGGAAATGTATATATCTAAAGTGTCCAGTTTGATGAATTTGACACATGTATAGATTCATGTAACCAGCGATCCAATTAAAATATAGAACATTTCCAAATCCCCGGAAATTTACATTATCCTCCATTTATTCAATTCCTATACATTATCAGCAGCTAATGTACTTGGATTTCATTTTTTGTAATATACATTTTTCTGATTATAGAATTTCAGGATAGCAGGATTCCCTGCCTCCCCTACCTACCCCCACTTTTAAAGCTCCATTTTCTTCTGACTCTCATTTTTGACTTGTCATTTGTCATTCATACTACCTTTCCACAGTTTGAATGGTATGCAGTGTCTTTTTTCTCTGTATTTAAATATTTTCTCTTTATTTTTGGTTTTCAGCAATTTGATTATGATGTGCCTAGAAGATGGTACTGTCCCACGTTTCATCTCCTCATTGCTTATTTCTATTTTTTTTCCCTCTCTCATTCATGTTTGGGTGATCTTCTGTGGCTCTTCTTTAATTTCACTGCTCCTCTTCTGATCAATTTGCTGTTAATTCTATCTTAAATTTATCTTCAAATATTATGTTATTTTAATTATGCAATTTCTATCTGTTGAATTTTAAAAGCTCTCCTGAAACGGACTACCAGTTCACACTCCTCTCCTGCATCTTTGCTTATAGAATCTTTAACATACTTAAAATTGTTATTTCATAGCTCTTTTCTGCTAATTCTAAAATCAGGATCATTTGTTGGTTTCTTTGAACTGATTGATTTTTTTTCTTGGCATGCATCACATTTTGTTTCTTCACTTTTATAATTTTTAATTGTATACTGGACATTTTGGCATATTCATCATAGAGACCCAATTCTCTTGTCTTCCTCTGAATGGTGTTGAAGTTTATTCTAGTAATGGATTACTGGTGGATCACTTTTAATGTGTGTAGGCTTGGTTTTGTGTTCTGTTAAGGCATGTCTGCTTTAGTTTTGCCTTTAATACTAGGATGTAATGTGTATTCCTATGGCACGGCCTTTCTGGAGTGTCGATGGAAAGCCTGGGATGTTAGCAAGTCTTTCTGAGATTTGAACTCTAACTTTGTATCTTCTGCCATGGAAGAAGCTGCAATGTCTGCTTATCTCTTTCAGTTTTCGAGTTGTTTTTCCCCCTAGATCCTTGAAGTCTTGCCTCTAAGTTTTGCACAATTGTAGAGGTCTGCCAAGGATTTGAGGGAAAGTTAGGTGCATTATTTTGGTATTTCTCCTTTTCCTTTTCTTTTTCAAGTTTCCTCTCTGAATTTTAGCCATTCTTGTAGTCCCAAACTCTTCAGGTTTCTCAGACTGGCTTTCTGCTTGAGTCTGTGATCTTTCATTAATTTGTGTTTTCTCAAATTTGAAAACAATTTAAAATGTTGTTAGCACAAGAATGGTTATGGTGATATGCTCTTCCCCTCCTATCTATCCCATTCAATTAGATCTAGAGTATTTGGAAGTGAGGCATAACAGTTTTGGGTAGAGTTAGAAAGTAGAATCAACACAATTGGCTGTGTTAAAGTAGAGTATGCCAAAAACAAAGAGTCTCCTTCGTGGCCAGATATTCCACAATTAAAGATATTAACATGTTAACATACATCTTTAAAATGTTCTGCCTCCATTGTCTTCTGGGATTTAATTACATAAAGGAGAATTTGGAGTTATTTTGACATTTTTCCCTTCTCATCTTATTTCATCTTATCCCAAAATACTTGTAGAATGCCTTATTTATCTTTGATATTTAAAAATTGTTAAGGTATGACTGTGCATGGATTTTTTTATATTTGTTTGGAAAGCAGCAAAAATTTTCCATTTACATGCCCAAATTTTGTTTTAATTCCAAAAATATTTTCTTAAGTTGTCTAAAATGATCTGTATATGTATAATTCCAATTTCTCTAATAAAAATATCTATGTCTGTAATTCTAAGGTCTGGTATCCAGTCTCCAACATCCTCCTCTAAATAGTGTGTCTTTTTAATTATTCTTGCTTTCTGGAAGAATTTTTCCTTGTTCTACATTTTACCAATCTAATGTTCTGCCATTCATTTTTGGCAATTTTTGGCTTTTTCCAGTGCAGTTTTTGGTTCTGCTCTTCAACTTTCAATTCCTGATATAATTAATCTTTCTTTGCTTGTATGTTCATATCCTATTGCTTTTTTAGGGTTTTTGGCTCCTGTCTTATGAAGGTCAGAACTTTTATATTATGAGGATCAGTAAAATCCACAAATCCTTAATTAGGAACTGATACTTGCTAGGCATTGTATTTTTCCACTGTGAATACAGTAGTGAATTTACAGTCTCTTAGAGGACAGAAGGACATCAATGAAACAAAAATAAAAACAAAATTTTAAACATTTAGGGCAGGCTTACTGATAGAAATAAATTTGGGGGTGCTATAATGTGAGAGAGTAATTTTTTAAAATTTGTTTTAGGGAGAGAGAGCATGCAAGTGGGGTGGAGGGAAGGAGGGGTAGAGGGAGAAAGAGAATCTTAAGTAGGCTCCACACCCAGCACGAAGCCCAATGAGGTGCTTGATCTCAAAACCCTGATATCATGACCTGAGCCAAAACCAAGAGTTAAGACACTTAACCAACTGAGCCACCCAGGCGCCCCAAGAGAGTAATTTTTAATGAGTCTACCAAATAAGATTTATCTCAGACATATAAATATGGGTTAGTAGTAGAAAATACATCAAAATATATCATGATCTTAACAAAGCAAAGCTTAGAATGTTCAAGAAACATCTAGGAGGCCTGATGGTTTGAGTGATTGTGTTCTGGGGGAAAGGAGTAGGAAAAGAGATAAGAGAAGTAATGGGGAAGGAGCAGATCATGAAAAGTCTTGCAGGACATTGTAAAGATATTGATATTTACATCAAGTGCCATGGAGTTTTTGTGTTTTTTTTAAGAAGATATTTTAGGGATAGAAGAATGGGAGTGGAAAGATGATCATTATGATATATTTTTTTAATACTGCTGAGATCGTTTACTAATATTTTATATACTATTTTTTCCATCCACTTTCATGAGTAAGATTAGTTTATATGTTTTCTAGTGCTGTCCTTTACTAGTTTTTGTTTCATGATTAAGCAAATTATTCCAGATTTGGTGAGTTGGTGCTCTTTAAGCTGGATCCAATGTCCTTTTGACATGGCTTCAGCACATCTGAACACTTTACTGTCTTGTACTTTGAGATACTCTAGAATTATAATTTCCACAGGCCTGGAAACAGCAATTTCTTCAAGAAACCTAATTCTTATTTGTCGAGAATGGTACTTAGAAACCAAGATTTGGGCATTGAGGTATTTTGTATTTTTGAATCTGTTTTTGTCATTTAAATTCTTTCCAAGAAACTTACTTTTATAGCGAAATTTTCAAATTTATTGGCAAAATTGTATTTTTTTCCCAGGGTTCTTTATTGTACTTCTATTCCTAAATAGTTTTGGTTTTGCCCTTAAGATAATATACGCATATAAACAGATTGGGGTTTTGAACAATTCTTTCTTGGAGGGTGGTTTGCATTTTTTTTTTTCAATTTAACTAATTTTTGCCTTAATTTTAATTTTTATTTTTTTTTTAATTTCCTTTGGAGTGATCACATTGATCTTCAATATTCTTGATTAAATGGTACCATGCTCCATATTCTTTTATCTCCAGGTAATTCCTGTGTACAGCACAGTTTGGGAACCACTGAGATAGGATATTCATTTATTTGGTTACTCAATCTTCTGTTCCTTGCTAAATATAGTAAAAAATTAACGTTTTTGATTTGTCTTTCTTAAATATTATTTCTTACAATGCATGCTAAAATCTAATTTTTTTTTTTAAGATTTTATTTATTTGACAGAGAGAGAGAGCGAGAGAGGGAACACAAGCAGGGGGAGTGGGAGAGGGAGAAGCAGGCTTCCCGCTGAACAGGGAGCTTCATGCTGGGCTCGATCCCAGGACCCTGGATCATGACCTGAGCCTAACGCTTAACGACTGAGCCACCCAGGCATCCCTAAAATCTAATGTTTCTTAAAAACGTTGCCTGATAATGACCTTTTAGGAAACTCAAGAGTTGTGTATTTCATCCATATGTGTCAAATGAAAGCCACAACAACTACTGTAGAAAGAGGTTGTGTGTTTGAAACTAAAGAACCTTAGTTTAAACTAAGAAATGATCAGAATGAAAGAAAATTTGAAATCCAAGTTTATAATTAATAACCTGTAATTATTGCTTTTTGAAAATTAATTTAATGACAACAGGGTTCTGCTTCTATGAAAGAAGGGTTGTTTTGGCAGGGGGAAGAAGACAGATGCATCCTTCTAACACTGAGCCCAGATAAATGAGCATTCACCAGCAAAAAAAATTCATCACAGTCCTACGCCACGTTCTTTTTTTCCTGATCTTTCCTACTGGCAGGGTCTTCTCTCTCTCAATCTCTCCCTTCCCCCTCCTTACTTCATTATATTTGCAAATTCTTGCCATTTGGAACAGTTTTTAGAGCAATGGAAAAGTGATGCTTGAGAGGTGAAAGGCAATCACAAGCTGGCCTGGAATCAATCGATAGGGAGAGTTCTTGACGGCACTCACCAGCTGATTCCCAGCTGTGCTTGGGATGCGGCTGCTCAGCAGCCGTCCTAGCAATTTGGGTCCACTCATGGTAATTGGTTTCAGATGAGACCAGAATAACTCATTTTACACTGTCCTCTTCCCAGTGCCCAAGGAATTGGAGGACATAATATAACATGTTCAAGGCAAAATCCCAGCTTCATGGAAATCCCATCACTTAAACTCTAGTCTGCTGAATTGGATCTGATTGTGTCCTGGTAGTCCCTGTGTGGTGAGAGTGATTATTATAATGTTATTTCAGTGGTTAGTTGTGCTCACCCTGCTGCTCTGGCTGTGACCCTTCTATTTTTCTCAGAACATCTTGCTTTAACAAACACTAAATGTGTCCCTAATCATGTAATTAAGGAAAATGTTGGTGATCATATTCCTAATGTGGAAAAGAAATAGTGGGTCCAATTTTACCTTGTTCTTGCTAAATGCCCCCCCTTTTTAAATTTGAAGCTTCGAATAAAATGAAAATGCTTTCAATATATATTCCTCTCATTTCTTCTTTCCTCTGATAAAAGGATATAAATATAATTTCAGAATTTCTTTAGTAGAGAAATTGAGTCCATCCAATTGCTAATTTCATAAACTGTAATGCTATTTTCAGCTCCAAGTAAAATAACAAGATGTCCAGTAGTAGTGATTTAAACAATGAGGACCTATTAGCTAACATAAGAAGAAGTCTGGAAGCAAAGTGTTTCCAGGGATAGTTCAGTAGCTGAAGAATGTTACAAAGGACCCAGGTGTTTAGCATTGCAGTCGAACTCCCATGTCCACTATCCTCACTGTCACAGTGAGGGATGTCTACACTCATGGTGACAAGATGGTGTCATTAGAGTCAAACATCACATCTTCAGAAAATACTATTAGTGCTGTTCTGGTCAATGTTTAGTGACCCACTCTCTGGAAAACAAGAACAAACAAAATCCTAACTTGCAGCATTTGACGATTTCCATGTTATGAATTTTCCCAGCCATGGCCAATTTCAAGCTCTTATATGATGTCATTGAGTGCAGCCTACAGACGTAGCAATCATGAACCGATGGGTGCTGGCTCCAGTATAGCAGTAGATGCCAGCCAGAGTCAGGCAGAATTTTTTTTATTGATATCTAGAGAAGGAAAGCTTTCCCAGAAATCCTTAAACACCCTTATGTCTCATTGGTCCGGCTTGCATCTAAGGCCTACCCTTAAGCTAACCACTATCAAGGGGTCTGAAGTGATCTTGATTGCTTGGAAAGATTAATCTGCATTCACTCCTGGAAGCAGGGTGACCTTCTTAAGTTTATAGGAGAGTAAATACCTCTAAAATGTTGAGGCAGTCTAGCAACTAGGAAGGGGATGAGAATGCCTGGTGGGTGGGCAAATAATAGCGTCTGCCAAAATGACAAAACCAGACATACCATGTTCTTACGCACAAATACACATGGGGAGGAATGTAGAAATGTAAGGATATACAATTTTTATTCTACTTCCAGCATCTTTTTATGAGTCTACCACAAAAACACACACACATCATTTGGATGTGTCATCTTTTTGTTTGGGCAACTCCTGGAGCCTAGTCATGGTGAAACATCAAAGTGTAAGGAGATTACTAGCTGAGTTGGCTCGAAGGCTCTTAGAGAGCACTTCAAACAGTGTGAATGGTTGGGAACAGCTAAAATTCCTCTAGAAAAACATCATCTCTTATAAGAAACATGACCCTAAACAATGTTAATATATTTTTGAACTTGAGCACTTTATTATCTGCTGTTCTATAGTACCTTTCTAAAGCATGCTAACCATTTCTATCAATTGGGATGTTTCCTTTTGCTTAAGAAGAATGAAGTCTTCCCCGCAGAGATGTGCATAGCTGAGTTAACAACAGTAGCTAGGGATGGTTTAGAAGGTTTTGGGCAGACAAAAATACTGTGTTTCCTTGAGGTCAGAAGAAAAGAAGCATGCTTGTTCCTTTTGATTAATGGATAGTAATTCAAGTCTTTCTTTCCATTATGCTATTTTCCAGTGTCTTCTTGTATTTTTACTTAAAGGAATATGTCAGCTCTTTTTTTTTTTTAAGGTTCACTTCTCTTATTCATCCTTCGTATTCCTCCTTTCCCAGTACTTCGCCCCCCAATACACTCACACCACCTTACTTATGAATCTACTTTTTTTTTTCTGTTTCTAGAGAAGCTAGATTTTAGATTTTTTTTTTTTTTTTTTGGTTCCATGTGCCATTGTTAGCTGTTATTTTTCTTATTGACAATGTGGAGGTGACATGAGCAGTTCATAATTCTGTTTCCATTGTTATGAGGGGTTAGTACCCTGCTGGTTCCAATTCTAGGCTATCAAATTAAGATATAGGATTCCTTTACAAATTGAGGAGTTGATTCTCTAAGGTGGGGCAATGCACAATGTTGTAATACAGGAAGAACTCTTAGTAATGCCTTTGTAATGGTAATGAGCTATCTGTTGCCACACAAGTTAGTAATGTTACATTGATACTGGTCTACAGTACCTTTACATGGTTTAACCTATGCTATAATTAGCAGTTCAGCATTAACATTTGTTATATGTGCTGTCTTAAAAGAGGTTTTCTTTCTCTTTTGTTTTTTTTTAGAGAGGAATGGTAATCAGTTTGCTGTCTTTTGGTGGAGAATTTCTCAAGGTAAAGTATATTTCGATTTTAAAATGCATACTTAGATTTAAAAAGAATGGTGAGTAGATGTAAGGAAGCAATGCTTTGAGGCTGATAAACCTCCAAGAATGAGTGAATTTGTCAATCTTGGAAATCTTGGGAAAAGAAAGGAGATGCTTTGCCCTCAGTGTCTTGGCTGTGCCTTGTGCAAAGTGCGGAAGGTATGCTAAAGGAGATCCGGTGTGTGCTTCTAGATTTGTGTCTGTTCAATGATATAAATTTTCTGGATATATCTATCTTATCACTGGGGTCTAAAAAAAAAGTGATTCCTTCACCAGGGGCACCAGATAGTCGTTTTGAAAGATGTTGTTTTCTTTGACCAGTTGTTCAAGCATTCAGTGGACACATATGATGAGACCATAATCTAGTATTTATACTTCACATAAAGATAATGATGCCATTTTCCTGATGCCAAATTTAGAAGGAATAAATTTCACAACTGTTTCATACAAATATGATAGCTGTTCCTATGTACACTAACACCTAGGGCTGTTATATTTAGATTCCTTGCTTCACTACTTACCTATACAGAAATTTTAAATTTGAGGAGTTTAAGTTGGTGCTTCTCAATACCAAAATGTGTTTTAATGAAATATAGATAATTTGCTTATTACATTATTAGAGTAATTTAAAAATTTAAATTTGGAATCTACTTTGCTCCCATGGTTACAGAGGTGAAATAAAGAACAAGCAAATTACTCAGAAACAAACACAATTTACATTTCCGCTCTTTTAACCAATATTTCTCCTTCTGCTTTATAAGAACTACATGTGGGTTACCACAGATTCCTGTTTAATCGAATTTTGATATGGGTATTTTTACCAAGTGCATACTTTACATTTTAAAAATTCAGTTTTTATTCTAGAATAGTCTTAGATTTATAGAAAAATTATAAAGATGGTGTAGAGAATACCCGCCTGCCCCTCATAATTTCCCCTATTGTTATATCTTACATTAGTATATGCAGTTATCACAGTTAATGAACAAGTATTGATATATTATTCTTAACTGATGCCTTTACTTTTTGAGATTTCCTTAGTTTGCACCCAGTGTTCTTTTTCTGTTCCACCCATGATATCACATTACAATTAGTAGTCATGCTTCCTTAGCCTTTTCTTGGCTGTGACAGTTTCTCAGGCTTTCTTTATTTCTGATGACCTCACCAATTTTGAGAAGTTCTGATCAGGTAGTTGGTAGAATATCCCTTGATTTGGGTTCGTCTAATGTTTTTCTCATAATTAGACTGACATTACGGGTTTTGGGAAAAAAGCCAAGTGCATTTTTAAATGCAAGTGTTTTATTCTGTTTTCCCATTTCATACTGTTGGTATTGTTTATGTTAGTGAAAGTACAGGTTAAGGTCTCCTGCAAACATGGGTATTAACTGCACTGTTTACCATAAAGTTGTAAGTAGATCATATAACAAAGTTAAATTTTCCTAAGCAAGGAAATTCTTAACTCCAGCACAATTTTGCTTCCCTTTGGAGAGAGTCAGGCTATTATGAATTTTCAGTGGTGATTTCCCGACTTCTCAATCATAAATACACAGGACTAGAAAAGACCAATCCTGATGCTCAGGGAACTCTTTAGTATAAAACAATAGTTTCCTAACTCGTTGGTCATGAAAATCTCTGTTCAAATGAAATCTTGCATGGCTCCATAAACAAATAAATAAAAGTAGAACTGGTCTGATTAAAGCAGTGCCCCAGAGGACTTACTTAGAGTATAACTGCAAATCCTCACGTTTGATAGATTGGTAGAAAGAACAGGGAACAAAAACACCTATTTCACATGATTCATATGAGGCTTCAGTCATATGTACAGTGTCTGGTGTTGTGTATTTATGACACATAGTCAACTCAAGAAATATCAGATCCCTTCTCAAACTATAATTTAGTAAATGTATCTTTAGTCTGTCATTTGAGTATCTCTGTCTCTTTATGACTGTATCTGTATATTATCTATCTGTATATCTGTGTGTGTAGGTGTATAGCCCAAAGAAAATAAAATACCTATAATGGTGAGAATATGAGATAATTGCATTTAGTAATTAAATTTTATATTGTGAAATTGAGAGAATTACCAAGGGTTAATATCTACACAGGGAATAACCCAATGAAATTACATAAAATATTTTCTAACATACCATGCTTTAAAATGCTTTCCCAAGGCATGAATATTCTGTTGGTGAGAGGTTTTAAAAACTACTGTCCCTATATATCATATGCATAGAAAACATTATAGAGTATCTTGTCAGTCACACTAATCAATCATTAAAGTATATTTTCTAATAATGAAAAAACTCGTGTTATCACTATCTAGTTTGTATTCCAGGAAGATAGTAGGAGTAATAGAGCTTAGAATGCAACGGAAAACATGCACTAGTCTGAGCCACCAAGTCAGAATTCTAATGTACTCCACTGTGTCAGTGTTTGACAAAAATTTTGCCATAAAAGGAACAAAAATGTTGAAATGATAACCATAAAAATAATAATTTGTCTTTGGTGTTTGGAATACTTATGAATCTAAATAATAAATTTTATGAAATTTGGTTAATTTATGAAATTTGCTTAATTACATTTGGTTATGGGTGGATGACTACTTTTAATGCATTCCATTACTTTATATTTAGTAATTAATTGCAGTTATTATAAGGCATTCTGTTAATAATATTGCAAATAACTTTAAAATATTTTCACATCCATGTGAGGTAGGAAGTGAGAACAGTTGCTTTTCCGGTTTTATAGATGCATGAAGCAAAGCAAGGAACAATTGGGTAACTTTGGTGGATCACAAGGATACTCATTGGAGCAATTGATTGTCCTAAATCTTGAGTCAATAACCTTTCCATTGAAGAATATGGCTGCTTTTGATACATCTATTATCTTTATAGTTTTTAAATTTGTTTTGTCCCTCTTTGCGTATTTAGCTGAGTATTCTCTTTTCTTTTTCTCAATCTTCCAAGTGGTTTCAAACTGATAAAATTCAATATCTAATACCTTTGGATTTGAAGTGGCAAATTTTTTAATGTGTGAAAGAATGACAAAGTGAGGTGATGCACTATTACGTGTTTAGTTGAAGTCCTGGGTCCCTGTCATAATGGTCAGAGCTTTACCCTTTGTGGTTCTGTGCTATTATTTTTCTGCTGAATTTATCCTGGGTCCTGGCCAGTATATTGCCTATGTCCTTTTTAGTTCACAAGACAAAAGGCAATAGATAAACTACCGTCAAGCCACAGCTGCCACAAGTAGTGATTACTAACATCATCTTGATTTACCAATGTCAAAATTGCTGTATACCTTGTTTTATTACTAAAACCTGAATATATTAGGAGTTTATTTGCTGTTTTTTAGAATATTGGAGATAGCTGGAGAACACTTAGGTAGCTGACATGTAGAATAACTAGAAAGACAGAAATGATGGCAAGATAAGCTGTAGTATTCGTATATCAGTTTCATTAGAGAAAGCTCAGATACAACATTGACATCACTAGACTTTTCTGGGGTCCTGGAGGTCATGTAAAGCCGAATCCATATCAGAAGACTAGATCCTGCCTCAGGTTGCCTTTGTTGAGCTACAATCCTTTTATTAAGAAATTACCATTCTGGGGGTGCCTGGGTGGCTCATTCGGTTAAGCGTCTGCCTTCGGCTCGGGTCACGATCCCAGGGTCCTGGGATTGAACCCCATGTCAGACTCTCTGCTCAGTGGGGAGCCTGCTTCTCCCTCTTCCTCTGCCCCTCCCCCTGCTCATGCTCTCTCTCTGTCACATAAATAAATAAAATCTTAAAAAAAAAAAAGAAAGAAATTACCATTCTGTCTGGCCAGCATCTCTTTTTTCCACAAGTCATCCCTATTCCTTTGCCTTCTTTTCATTATTTTAACGTAATGGTAGTTATTCATGATCCTTCACATGGCATACTTCAAGAAGATGGTGATGTTCCAGGCATATTTTTTTATTGACTTCTGTCCTCTGTAATACTTCTTGCCATCTCTGAATTCCCACTGTCATGCATTTGTCCTTTTCTGCTGTACTTCTTTTTGTCCTGGGTGCGCACTTGTTTTATCTTCTCTATCAGAGCACATATTCTGGTAAAATAGCAAGAGCTGCGAGTCTCCTCTTGTTCCCCACATTCCCAATCTGATGCTCAGTGTTATGTAGAGAGTCAGTGAACATTTATTGAAGTAAATCTTTAGACACAGAATGACATTTCAGAAAAATGCAACTTCTGTTTAATTTCTCTGAATGTTTCCTATTACTCAAATGCTACCAAAATTTCTCACTGCAGAGCACATGTGCCTCTGTGTTGGTGTGTATCTCTTGTTTTTAGTGTGGACTGAATTTTTTTTCTCTCTCTTGGATTTTGTATTTTCAACCTGGAGACTTCTCTAGCTTTCTGGATGTTTGCAAAAGCCATTTTCTGCTTAAATTTATCTGCTTCACTTGTCATTGTTCCGTGTCATTTTCTTCAGCTTTTTAATAGTTTGTATAGCTTACTAACTGCACGATGTTTAAGGTGTTTGGGTGTCATTTGGAGGCTTCATAGAAGGAGGTCACGTAGAGTTCAGAAATGTTTAGAAAAGGAAAAAAAATCTTAGGAAGGTTCTTCTTGAGGTTAGCAATTTAGAATCTTTCATTGTTTGCACTCAAGATACAATATGCCATGCTAAGATTATCTGCTGTGAATCAGGCTAAAAGGAAAGTGAAAAACTGGGGCAAAGTAAGTGGCATCATATTTAGAGGAATATCTCAAATCCTTTGAGCCTGAGTTATTTAAAATGTATATGTGTGTGTGTGTGTGTGTGTGTGTGTAGATTTGTGGTAATTTTAAAATGAAACACTTATTGAGTTTGAAAAAGAAATTTAAAGAAAAGAACAGTAACAGAATTTCCATTGCTCTGCCTAAATTTTTTGCTCACAATTGTGGAACATATGTCCCAAGCCATAGAGACATGAAGGAGGAGCTTCTGAGTCATTATTGCCTTTCTTGTTTTGGCCTGGAGGGAAGTAGAATTTAAGATAGTCATTTATGCATCTAAACATACTACTCTAAATGTTGCCAGTCAGAGTATCCATTGAGAGGAGAGAGAGAGAGGGGAGACGGAAATGACCAATAGCTGGCTTCTGGCTGGATAAAACATTTACACATAACTTCTGGCTTCCCCTCAAGTGGAGCTTTTGCGAGGGATTTATAGGTCAGATAGCTCAGCAGTTTCAGCCTGTTGCCCACTGTACCTTAACAAAGCTTGTGCGTGTTTGTACAGCTGGACTGGTAGCTGTGGGAGTCCCAAGAATCCCACAAGGCCCCGTCCTTTTACCTCCCCTTCGCCATTTACCAGCACACAAATACATACAGAACGAAACTGTCTGACTAGCAGGTTAAAGGCCCACAATTCAAGCCCTGTTTATTTTCTTTCCTTGATTTCCTGCTGCTACAGTGAGTAAATGGTATTTTTCCCCTTGCCTTTTTTTTTTTTTTTTTTTAAACCTGTTTGTCTATCAATGTCTGGTAGGGAATGAAAGAAATACCGATATTTTCACATAGTTTATGGAACTTGTTTGTTCACTTTGGTGTACTGTTTTGAATCTGTTCCTCTCTCTCTCCCCCTCCCACCCCCCTCCCTCTCTTCACTACCCCTCCCCCTCACACACACACCTCTGTCTCCTTTCTCTCAAGGTCTTTCCATTCTCATCTTTTTCTCATATGTTTTTGGGAAAGGAATTATTTACCCAAAGGAAAGGGGAAAAAAAAAATCCCCAAACTCTTCAAGTGTAACTTCACCCCAAGGAAGGGTGTTATTTTAATTACTGTTGAACCCATTCTGTAGGGAGGCCTGTAAATGCTTGATGCAGCTCAGAGAGTGGCAGTTAATATGCCTTTTGAATCAGTGCCACAAACTACAAAGACTGCCATCTGGGGAGGTATTACGTTTGTAAGAAAAAAATAGTTGAGACTTTTCTTTAAATGAGCTTGTAAATTCCAGTCAATCTTAGGTTCATTTCATTTTTTTTCCAAAAAAAAAAAAAAAATCCTCCCATATGAAATACTTAAAATCATATTAATTAACCAGAGAAGGAACAGCAGTTCTGAATTTCAGCGAGTATCACTGTACTCCCAGATTTGATCTGCATGTTTATATTTTGGCGTTGTTTTGTTTTTTTTTTTTTTGTCATCCCAATAGCAATTTCATTAAACTCTTTGAATTGGAGAAGAATTAAATTGATGCAAAGTTTGTTAACCTGTTATTCTTAATAATAATATTCTTAAATTATCCTGTTTCTTCACACCAAAAAAAGCTTTAATTAGAAAACAAAAATAGTCTTTTAGTTAATTCTGGCATTTTGGTCATTCTTCATCTCCTGTAGCTGTTTTGGCAGATGACGCAGGAATGGAGGAATGTTGGGAGTCGGACAAAACTGGTTGGAATTCAGGTATCTCAGTGTAACTAGCATACTGTTCTGAGACAAGGCATGGAACCTCAACTTCTTCATCTGGAAAATGGGAAAAGTGGCGCTTGGCCAACTTCACAGGGTTGTTGAGGGAATCAAATGATATGATGGCTGCCAAAGTGTTTTATACATGGAGAAATTTTATGTAAGTTGAAAATAGTATTCTTTTTTTGAAGGTTTAAATTATTCTTGATAGTTGAGCTTTTCCTTTCTTTTTTTGGGAGAATACTTTCATGGCAAATCCATAGTTACTGGCAGGTATAAATTCTAAATGTCAGTGAGTCTCTAAATCAGACATGAATTATTTTTTGTGAAAGTTGTGTTTGCATGTTATGTTTTAACAAATTATAGAGGTACCTGAGATATAATGGGGAAAAAAAAGCCTGATTATTTTATTGGTTAGATCCAATTGATCAATTGATCTCATTATAAATATTCAGGAAAACTGCCCATAATCTTATTTCAAAATACTTCAGAATGCTTAAACTTTGCACTCTGTTGACATTTTAAATTACTTAGCAGGAAACCTTCTGATATTTATCCTTTCATTTGCTAAAGTTCCTTAGTTCAAAATCCCCTATGGAATTGCAAGCTTAGAAGCACTGATTTAGTAAGGAAAATACACAAGAAACAGACTCTGAGTTACACTGGACTTCATGTAACACCTTTGCCATTAAGGACTATTAGAAAGACTTAAAAAATCTCCATATTGAATTGAAAAGTAACTCATACTATTCTGAGGAAATAATGGTTGAACAACTTTTCACTCAGGAATTTTTCTTCATTAAATATTTGAATTATTGTGTGGAACATATTTTTCAGTTTCCCCCTCTCATTTCCTTCCCTTCCCATCCCTATGTGATCCCTGTCTATGGTTGTCTACATTTAAAAAGTAGGTATCTTTAGAACAAGTTTATGTCCATGTCTACTTTCATTTTTTAAAACTTTTCCATGTCTTTACTCATATCCATAACCACATCCAAGTCTAAATTCATCCTTTGTCTAATAAGAATAGGAGGTCTTCCCAGAATATTTATTCTCATCATTTGGATTCTATTATAATAGTGGTATTTTCTTTAGCTGATAGCTTTTGCTCAAAAGTAAATATTTTGTTTGAGCATAATTAATATTGTTCTTCAATTTGAAAAGTCTAGTAAAAACATTCAGTCTATTTTTATTTTCCTTAAAAATGTTGTCTGTATTTTCATTTATTCCTTCTCCTTCAGTTCTTTTCTACTATTTTATCAGTCTTTGAGGTAAATATTTAAAAAAATAAAGCATTTCTGTTCCTATGGATGGATCAACTTAGGGCTTTGCACTCCTTGTGTTCTGATCATGCTGGGAAGCAGAATCTTTGTGACAGTATGTTTGACCACACTGGACAACTGTACTGCTGTTCTTCAGGCACTTAACATGGCGGAACGGGTCGTGGACACTAGAAGTGTCTGCTGCTCTCATAACATTTCCACGAGGCTGCTTAATTTGCTAATTGTGTGAGATAAATTTACATGGTTTGGCACCCAGTTCTCATAAGTGCCCAGCATTTACTTGTCCTTCAGCTGTCCTCTTACTTAAATAGTTTCTTACTCTAATAGATTCCCAAACATCCTTGAACAATCTGCTTTATAAATAAGAGGAGGCCGTTGAAACTTATAGGCAACTTCTAGGTTCAGACCAGCGGCTAAGCACATTTTTTGAGTGTCTTGGTTAAGGAAGCATTTACATTCAAAATCTTCTAATGAGTGTCTTAACTGAGGCAGAAGAAGATGCAATCAAGATGTGTTTCCCCTGTGAAAAGTGGAAGATTTCTGAAGAGTATTAAAAGTTGAACAGCTGGCCACTGTTTATGAAAACAGCCAGGCTCTTCTCCATAATACAGGAAAGAGAGTCAAAAGCCAAAGTCTCCTTTTTTTTCAAGATACAGCTGGAAGATTTTCAGAGCTCAGGGAGAATTTTAAACATAGGGTGGACATACCTCCCCCCCTTGCAAATATAGTAAAAAGAGGAATAAGAAAATATCTTCGGGGTAAAAATATCTTTATCAATTCTACAATTTATATTCTACCAAAGACATGTATCTCTTTTGGGGAAAAAAAATATTTTGTTAACTTTCACCAGAACTAAGAACAGGTGAATTATGTAACCACTCTATGAAAATAAGAGAAAAGTTAATTAATTAATGTAAAATGGAAGTAAAAAGTATAAAACAAACATAGCTAAGGATTAGTTTTAATTCCTTTTACAGTCTCCTTATTGAAACAAATTAATGACTTTAGCTGAAGATACTTTTTCCAAGTATAATGAACAACTTTCTAAATCAATTCTTTGGAATCCTGGCAACCTATCTGTTGTATTCCAGATTCAGTGAGCTTTATGGCCAAAGGGATTTGCTCAGAAAAGAAGCTCTGGATGGGGAAATTAAGGAGCAAATAAACTGAACTCTTTATCTGTAAACTGAACTCTTTATCTGTACAGCTTCTATTCATCATTTTAATTTTATCCCTTTGGGTAGTAAATACCTATCTACTGGTAGAGAAAAATGTCATCTATCTTAAACATGAGTAGGAATCAGAGTTAGAGAATTTGAGGAACTAAGAAAAAAAAATCAAAGTTGAAATACAATTCATCCTACATATAAACTTCCCTCTACTAAGCAGTTGTATTTTGGAAGTATCAAGATGACCCTATTTTAACAGATGACATAAGTCTTGCAAAACAAAACAAAATAAAACAAAACAAAAAGCCTTGTCCAGCCGTTAACATGAATTTGTTCAGAGTCTCCCCCCATGCATAAAATCTAGAAATGCTTCATTTGATGCTTTTCTTTCTCTCTTAGAATGCTACTGAGTTCTGATAAAATGATCACAAGTTTGGGCAAGAGAATTTGAACCTTGCGCATGGAAAAATGAATATGCATTTATACATACTTTTACAATTTTGTACATTTGTTCAAGTAGGTTAAAGTTGAACTCCAAAGAAGTCAAAATGAAATACAGCATGAGGTAAACAATGGTTTTTAAAATTTGCACACATATCATACATCTAGGTTTCCAAATAAATCAGGTTAAATTAGTTGTTATTTCATTTTATTGTCATCCTAAGCTGCTTATAAAATATGCAGTAGGTTTGTCGTTTGACTTACAAGAGTGATTGTTAATTCCTCTTTTGGGAAAGCAATTTCTAACCTTATTATTAGAATTCTCCTAAGAGAGGGACCATAGGGCTAAGGATTTGGATCGTCTCTTGAGTAAAAGCAAAACAGAAGAACTCCTCATATAATCATGAAGTCTCGTATGAAATGAAGCATTTATTTCTTTTCCTTGTTATCATTCTCTCTCCCTATAACAAGCATTCTTTGAGTCAAAATCAACATGCAGTGAATTCTGGTTTCCTAATACCTAGGGTGCTTTCAGATATAAAATAAGTGCTTTTAGTCTGAGCCAGTTAGAAGCTGGGACTTACTGCTGGGGTAGGTAGGATTCAGATGAGAGGGAGAATAGGAGAACCCGGATGTGAGAGAAAACAGTGCTGCAGCTTCAGGAAGGCCAGGGAAAGATGGGGGGTGGGGGCTGTTCTAGGAGCTGGATGGTGGCAGAAGCTATAATGGAAGTGGCGCCACCCAGAAGCCAGGTGCATCTCACAGCAAGTAAGAGGAGCAATGGGTTGTAAGATCCATACGCTCAGCGTTAGCCTTTTGGTCAGTAGAAGAAATGAGGTACCACTATGGCACACGGCACGGATGTCCATGATCCTGTGTTTTCTTCTTGCCTTGGATCAATCTGCACGGAGCCATCATCAGGGTAAATGGGCTCTTTTGATACCCTATTAGTCTAACTGCGTTCTGAGACTTAAATGTGGTCAAAAGCCAATGAAGAAATAGCATCAACATTCAACAGAATCCAGTTCTACCATGTAGACATAATGTAAGCTATTTCTACCACGTGACACAGATTTTGGATGGAAACACTTGCTAAAATAAATAGTGAGCAACTTTTAAAACTTCAATTTATATGTTTCTTTAGTCCTTCCATACTCTGTGTAGGTTAGGCAAGCTCTTTGAGCAGTATTTTGAAGAGGAAATATGTGATATGGATGTTGAATTATTAGCAGTGATAGAGAACAGCAGTAACTGAAGTGATTCCCAAACAGAAGGCAATTAGGACGACATACTTAATCTCACTGCCATATCATAAGCAGAAAACCAATTTATCGGTCTACATCAGCATAATATTTTTTTAGATTTTTATTTATTTATTTGATAGAAAGAGAGCACACTCATGAGCTGGAGGAAGGGGCGGAGGGAGAGGAGAGAAAGAAACCCAAGCAGACTCTGTGCTGAGTGCAGAGCCTGAGGCAGGACTCCATCCCAGGACCCTGATATCACGACCTGAGCTGATATCAAGAGTTGGAGGCTTAACTGACTGAGCCAGACAGGTGCCCCTGCATTAGCATAATTATTAACAAAATTACAATCAGCTTTGAAGACCGTTGATCTTTATAAAACCTACTGAAGGATTGGGGCCCCTGGGTGGCTCAGTTGGTTGAGCGTCCTAGATCTCAGCTCAGGATTGATCTCAGGGTTGTGGAATTGAGCCCTGCATTGGGTTCTGCATTGGGTTTGGAGCCTGCTTAAGATTCTCTCTCTCCCTCTCCCTCTGTCCTGTCCCTCACCGTCTCTCCTTTCTTTCTCTCCCTTCCTAAAAAAACAAAACAAAACAAAACAAACAAACAAAAAACTATTGAACGATTAAAAATGTATCTGTCCACAAAGTAGATGACTTTTATATTTAGAATTATATTAAATTTTTTTATGATTCCTTCCCATGGTACTGGAAGTGCATTTTATGAATTTGTATGCACTTTAGGTTAGGTCTGTGAATGACAAGTGTCATTTCTAAATATATTTTATGGACAAGTCAGTTTTCACTTTACTTAAAAGAATCCCACCCTGGAATAAATAATATCTTTGATCCATTGGAATAGGCATAGACACCAACTCCTTTTTATTTAATTTTATTTGTGGTTCTGGCTTCTATTTACCATTTTGTCCTTGCCTCTGTCTCAGACCTTTGTTGCTTGACATTATATACTGGTCTCTGAATTTGGGTTTTATCGTCTTAAATAAGAACAATACCTCTGTTTAGCTCCAGCTGAATAATTTGGGACAGCACTCAATAACCAATTGAGCAAGATTAATTTCCACCTGGCACTGCAGAGACTTCTACTCTGTAGCAGAAAGTGTTGTTTTTGGAACAATGTTAGACACTCTCTACTATTTTACTGTCTCCTGACAGAAATTAATAGTGAAGGTCTTCTAGAGTCATTTATCAACAACCTTCTGAATTCACACTTTTACAAACCACGTATCCTCAGTTGAGGGAATATGTTGCCTGCGATTTTGCATCAAAATGTCAGTGGAAGTCAGAGTCTGACCAGGGTAAGGTTTTTGGAGTAACTGATCTGGGTGACTTGGACTTTGGTTGGACTCCTTGAGGCCTAGTCTTGAAAGAAGCTGAAAGGACCTTCAGCACGGCTCTGAGTGATCCCACAAGATATGTAAACACAGATGCAGCAGGCAGAGGCAAGCAGCCCAGCAAAGAACGTGGGCCAACGTCAGAGCAGTTAGCACATTGTGAAGCAAAGTGCCCAAGCAGGCCTCAGAAAATAAACAAACTGTTGTGTGCATGTGTTTTTAAAAGAAAGCTTCAAAGTAGGCTTAAAATTTTACGAGAGAGCATGAAAATGGGAAAGATTCGATATGTTCTATTTACATCTTTTGCAAAAAAATATGTAGTTAAAACACGCTCAACCTTTGTGTATCTGTAATATAAAGGTGAAATGTCCATTTAAAAGTAGTGTGCTTTTAGTTTCTATTAAGCATAGCCTGGGCCTTAGTGTTCATTTTACCAAAAGCGTATGTTAAAAGGATGTTAAAAATGTGCCACACCAATGCAAGATAATAATAGGAGAAACTGGGGAAGGGGTAGTATATGGTAACTCTGTTTTTCTGTAAACCTAAAACTGTTCTAGAAACCCAAAGTATATTAATTTTTTAAATATTTTTATTTTTTTAAAGATTTTTTAAATTTATCTGGGGGGGGTGAGAAAGCATGAGTGGGTGGGAGGGGCAGAGGGAGAGGGAGAAGCAGACTCCGTGCGGAGCAGGAAGCCCAATGGGGGCTCAGTCCCAGGACCCTGAGATCATGACCTGAGGCAGGCGCTTAACCTATTGAGCCACTCAGGTGCCCCAATTTTCGAAAATATATTTATAAGGGGGGCACCTGGGTGGCTCAGTCATTAAGCATCTGCCTTTGGACAGGGCGTGATCCCGGCGTTCTGGGATTGAGCGCCACGTCGGGCTCCTCCGCTATGAGCCTGCTTCTTCCTCTCCCACTCCTCCTGCTTGTGTTCCCTCTCTCGCTGGCTGTCTATATCTCTGTCAAATAAATAAAAATAAAAAAATCTTTAAAAAAAAAAGGCAGACAATTAACACGTGTGTGTATATATTCATATATATATATACATATATACACACACACGTGTGTGTGTATATATGTATATGTGTACGTTTATACATATATATATCTTTTCTATGTGGCGAGGGAAGAGTTTTGTAAAATAGTATTTTTCAGCAATAGATAAATAAGCCTTTTTCTTAAAAGCCTTTAAAAATGACAAAGATATATCTACAAAAGTTGATTTTAAAATCCTCTTACTGAGTTATTTTAAAAAGTATTAATATATTCAAATTAGCCCTCACTGTGTGTTGGTTTGGCTATGGATAATGTGCATGTTCCAAAATCTATTCCTAGAAAGAGAGAGAACACATTAACCAAAGTGTGATATTCCAGTGGAAACTATTAAAGGCATTTTTTAGTAGCGAGCTTTATTTCCAGCCGTTTATCTTGTACCACTTCCTTTCTTTAAATATGACTTCTGATTTTACTTCTTCTGAGGAATAATAGCAAGTTAAGTAGAAAGTCCTGAAGTTAAAGGAAAAAAAAAAGCCTGAAGTCTTGACAAAGAAGAATATTCTTTCTAATTCTGTCATGCGATTTCCAGGATCAGAATTTATAGAGGCCCGAAGTTCCTGGCACTACCTGACATAACTGGCATTATTTGATCTTTCTAACCACAGCACCCCAAAGCTGAAAAGAATCAGTCAGGTAGAATTCACATTTCTTTTTTCCTTCAATGAAATTCATTGTATAGTAGCATATGTTTAAGGGAATGTGTGAGTTTTATTGCAGGTCAGAAAGGCTGCAGTTCTAACCCGTGATTCACAAAGAAACAGAGCACACAAAGACCAGTGCAAGACTGCTGGGTTGGAGATTGGAAGGTTCCAGTATGTAAACCATATTCCAGTCTGATATGTGTGCAACAATAGGGTCATAAAAATGAAAATGCTCCATTTGGATAGGAGACAGTCTTTGTTTCAGGGCTCTTCATGCTTTATTTAAAAGTTGTTGGTCAGATCCTTGCAAGGCTAGAATGATTCTGAGTATGGTGCTTTGTGAAGTGCATAAACCATTTGTGAACTCAAGGGGAATATTAAATATATTTCACTTGCCAAGAAGTTAATCAGTCAACCACAGATCCTTATTCAATGCAATTTATTGAACACCTGCCATATTAGAAGGGCCATAACAAGCCAGGTGGTGAACTGAAATGGCAACACTGCCCTCAAGGTGCTTATAATCAGAAGAAAATAAAGAGGATGGCAACTGAAACTTACAAGGGCCTCCCAGTTTACACTATTTCATGTCCATTTACAAAGGATGGCTGGGGCTGGATCATTATGTATAACACCATCATCATCAACAACAAGTAGATACACACACATGATCAGTTATGGTGTGTGTGTGCGTGCGCACATGAGTGAGTGCGTGCACATGCAGAAGGGGGGCATTTGTCCTTAGTCTGGAATAGCTTTAGGGAAGAGTTGAAGTTGAAACAGATTTCTGAAGAAATGGTAGGAAACAAAAAAAGAGGCTTTGTAGTTAAGGGACAGAATTCTGAGTGATGTGATTGGAAAATAAATACTGTGTCAAATTGTAGTAATCAAACTAATCAAGTAATTATCTGTTAGCTTCCCAATTCAAAGTATTAACTTGATTTTGAAAGTAATTGGGAATAGTTAGAAGATTTCAAGCATGGAGTGATATAAATAAAAATTCACTTAAAGAAGGTTCTTCTGTCTTCTGTTTGTGGGACACATGATTAAGACACTAGAGGCAGGCTTGTCTCACGGCTTGAAGGTATGAAGAGAAAAAAGGATCCTTCTAATTACATTGGAGAGTTCTGGACGGATCAGAAGAGGTAGGGTTAGCTTTAAGTTAATTACACCCACTCTGTGTGCCTGTTAACTCATCAAGACAATTAGATTTGTAACGAAAGATTGATGAAATGATATGAAAGCATATGGTGTGTAGTAGACACTCAAATGGCTTAGTTTAATCTGAATCTAAAATACTAATCCAATCATAACAATTACAATACAGTTTCATATATGGCCTCAAAAATAAAGTTATTTTTTTTTGTAAATAGATATTTTGGTTTTACAGTAAGTTTGTCCAGAGAAAATTTACATTCAGCAAAAACTATATAGTACTATCTCACACTCACAAAAGGAAAAAAAGGTATACCTTTATAACAGCATTCCATTTTTTGCCAAGTTAGGATGAATCTATAGTAAACCTATGTTTTTAAAGTGATCTTCTTGCTGAGAGAATCTGGAGGGCTGTGACAATCATTTTGCACAAAGTGTTCAGTGTTTCTTTTCAACCAGTGAAATGGCTGTTTTAATGTAATTTCATTAGTGTAATTTCATAATATAATGTGGTCTGATTTATCTTTCCTTATCAAATAAAATCTCAAGAAAGTACCAATCCTTTTTTAAAGTTGAGTATATAAAACAAAACAAAACCCAACAAGATTTTTTTCAAAAATATGAATTGAATGGTTCTTATGTGGAACATTGTTTTAACCAGCTTTAATTTTATAGTTCTTTAAGTTTAAGGATTTTGAACATATATTTATGTTTGTGACATGTAAATAAACAAGGGAAGGTTTTCGTGTGGTCATTTTCTTGGAGTATCAACTTTTAAGTTAGTCTGTTTTTGCTGTTGATCTTCTCTCCTTACTGATTTTGGGCCTCTGGCAGGATCAGCCTCCCCTCCAGAATTCTCCATTAAATGAAGTGGAAGGCAGCCTCTGCAGAGCACACACACTCATCCAAGTTTATTTTGTTACTTGGTATGGACAGAGCAACTATTACCATCACTGTTAACACTGAAGATTACTCTGAAACTTAAGCAGTTTGGAGAAATATCGCAGATCACAAAATTAATAAATGTTAGGGCCAGATCGAAACCCAGATGTCCTTACACTAAGGACAGACTCTCTACCATTCTGTACTGCTGTTGGCAGCTGGGTGGGCTTAGGGAGAGCAAGGTAAGTAGACAGATGAAGGGCAAATTCATGCTAGCAGATAAGGGTAGAGTGACAGGATAAGCCAATGCTAGTTTTATGTGTCAAGATAGATGACAGTTTTTCAACACAATTTGTCTAAAAAATGCAGGTACTGAGATAGAATTAGGAATAAAACCATATATATATATACAAATAAATATCAGGAGCTTGAGATAATACTGGAATTAATTTTGCTAGAAAATACAAAAATAGTGGATTTCTAAGTTCTTTTACAAGGGCTGGAATACTTTTATCAATTAATGCAGAGGTCCTAAAGCTTTGTGTTTAGGGCATATTTTCTAACTTCACTTGGTTATTTGTTAAATTAGTAATATATTCACATTTTCCCAATTGTAAATGTATACGCTAGGACACAGCAAAAAGTTTCTCTTCCAGGTCTGTCATCCTAAGTACACAGTTAACCTTCTGCATCAGCCAGGGTTCAACAAGAGAGGCAAATCAATAGGACATAGGAGATAGAAAGGTAGAAAGAAAGAAGATAGATAATCTCTATCTCAAATCTCTCTATGACATATATCGTATGTATATGTACAGAAGATATACAATACATGTGTACATAAAGAGATTTATCACAAGACATTTGCTTATCTGATCGTGGAGTCTGACTAAGCAAGCCCAAAATTTGTAAGGCAACCAGTCAGAAAGGGAAGATCATGAGCAGGTTGAAATTCCACAGACACAGGCAGAAGCTCTTCTCCACAGGTGGATTTTCTTTTTTGTCTCAAGGAAACCTCAGCCCTGCTTTTTTTGGCCTTCAAATAGAATCAGTCACGTCACAAAGATTATCCAAGATCATCTTTCTAATTCAAAGTTAACTGATTAGGGGCTTTCTTGAAATAAGCATCTTTCATATCTTGTAATGTTCTTTTAATATTATGTTGCATGTTTGGCTATAATATATTACTAATTTTTGCAGCAAAATTCCTTTTTTTTAAATTATGTTATGTTAGTCACCATACAGTACATCATTAGTTTTTGATGTAGTGTTCCATGATTCGTTGTTTGTGTATAACACCCAGTGCTCCTTGCAATACCTTCTCTCCTTAATACACATCACCGGGCTAACCCATCCCCCCAGCCTCCTTCCCTCCGACACCCTCAGTTTGTTTCCCAGAGTCCAGAGTCTCTCCTAGTTCGTCTCCCTCTCTGATTCCCCACCCCCTTCATTTGTCCCTTCCTTCTCTTAATGTCCTCCATGCTATTCCTTAGTGAGATTGTGATTTTGTTTTACCTTTTTGCTCTCTTTCAGATTTTGTTATTGGTGTAATTTCAGCTTAACTTAATATAACTAGATGTGTCTTTTATGTTTTTTGAAAGTGTATATATCATTGGAGTTTTCTATGCTATAATTGTTCGGTAGATTCTGACTGTGAACAGTGTTGGCTTGGGTCTTTTTTCAGGGAGTGGAGAAGGTAACCACAGCAAGTTTTCTATTTCTTTCAATGATTAAATTAGCCAACTCATAGTTTCTTTCCCTTTTGGAACAAATTTAAATAAGTGATACAGCCTTTAAAATATATCTATTTCATTCAAATGTGGTTAAAAGCATATTTCAAGATATACTTACCATCTCTGACACTTTGGAGAAATTTCTCTAGATTCTTTTTATTCCTCAGTTTCTTCATCTATAAAATAGAATAATATACTACCTTTAAGATTACTCTCAGGATTAAGTGAGTTAATAAATATCGTTTGTGTTTTGTTCTGTCCTTGTTGATTTCAGATTATTTTTTTGTGAAGAAGAGGGAGATTTTGGCCTTTCTTCTCCATTTTCAAACCAGAAGTCTTCATCTGAGTCAAATTTTTCTATTAATAGAATTTTGGCAATATATTTGAAGATTTTTAAAAATAAATTCGAGTTAATTAATATATAGTGTAGCATTGGATTCAGAAGTAGAATTTAGTGATTCATCACTTGCATATAACACCAGTGGTCTCCCAACAAGTGCCTTTCTGAATGCCCATCACCCATATAGCCTTTCCCCCCACCCACCTTCTCTCCAGCAACTATCAGTCTGTTCTCTATAGTTAAGAGTCTTTTAGGGCTTGCCTCCCTCTCTGTTTTTATCTTATTTTATTTTTCCTTCCCTTCCCCTATGTTCATCTGTTTTGTTTCTTAAATTCTACATATGAGTGAAATCATGTATTTGTCTTTCTCTGACTTATTTCGCTTAGCATAGTACCCTCTAGTTCCATCCACGTTTTGCAAATGACAAGATTTCATCCTTTTAGATCACCGAGTAATATTCCATTGTGTGTGCGTGTATACTTCTTTATTCATTCATCAGTTGATGGACATTTGGGCTCTTTCTAGAATTTGTCTATTGTTGATATTGCTTCTGTAAACATGGGGGTGCATGTGCCTCTTCAAATCAGCAGTTTTGTATCCTTTGGATAAATACCTAGTAGTACAATTGCTGGGTCGTAGGGTAGCTCTATTTTTAACTTTTTGAGGAACCTCCATACTGTCTTCCAGAGTGGCTGCACCAGTTTGCATTCCCACCAACAATGGAAAAAGTTTCCCCTTTCTCCACATCCTCACCAACACCTTTGTTTCCTGAGTTGTTAATTTTAGCCATTCTGACAAGTGTAGGTGGTATCTCACTGTGGTTTTGATTTGTATTTCCCTGATGCTGAGGGATGTTGAGCATCTTTTCATGTGTCTATTAGCCATTTGAATGTCTCCTTTGGAAAAATGTCTATTCATGTCTTCTGCCCATTTCTTAACTGGATTATTTGTTTTTTGGGTGTTGAGTCCATTTCTCTATTCTGTTTTCTATTCTTTTCCATTGATTTCTGTGTCTGTTTTTTGTGCTAGTACCATGTTGTCTTGATGATTACAGCTTTGTAATACAGCTTGAAGTCCAGAATTGTGATGCCACCTGCTTTGGTTTTCTTTTTCAACATTACTTTGGCCTTTTCTGGTTCCATACTAATTTTAGAATTGTTTGTTCTAGCTCTGTGGAAAATGCTGGTGTTATTTTGGTAGGGATTGCATTGAATGTGTAGATTGCTTTAGGTAGTATAGACATTTTAACGATATTTGTTCTTCCAATCCATGAGCATGGACTATTTTTCTATTTCTTTGTGTCTTGTTCAATTACTTTCATAAACGTTCTATAGTTTTTGGTGCAATTGTAAATGGAGATTCCTTGATTTCTCTTTCTGCTGTTTCATTATTGGTGTATAGAAATGCAACAGATGTCTATATGTTAATTTTATATCCTACAGCTTTGCTGAATTCATGTATCAGGTCTAGCAATTTTTCGGTGGAGTCTTTCAGGTTTTCTTTCTTTCTTTCTTTCTTTCTTTCTTTCTTTCTTTCTGTGAGCAGTGGGGGGGAGGGGCAGAGGGAGAGAGAGAGAGAGATCTCTTAAGCAAGCTGCACGCCCAGTGTGAAGCCCCACGTGGGTCTTGATCTCACACCCTGAGATCATGACCTGAGCAGAAATCAAAAGTCGGATGCTTAACCCGACTGAGCCACTCAGGTGCCCCTCTTTCAGGTTTTCTTCTTACACTATCATATTGTCTGCAAATAGTGGAAGTTTGACTTCTTCCTTGCCAATTTGGATGCCTTTTATTTCTTTTTGTTGTTTGATAGCTGAGGCTAGGGCTTCCAGTACTATGCTGAGCAACAGTAATAAGAATGGACATCCCTATTGTGTTCCTGACCTTAGGGGAAAAGCTCTCAGTTTTTCCCAATTGAGGATGATATCAGCTGTAGGTCTTTCTTATGTGGCCTTTATGATGTTGAGGTATGTTCCTTCTATCCCTACTTTCTTGAGGGTTTTTATTAAGAAAGGATGTTATATTTTCTCAGATGCTTTTTCTGCATCTATTGGGAGGATCATATGGTTCTTATCCTTTCTTTTATTAATGTGGTGTATCATGTTGATTGATCTGTGGATATTGAGCCACCCCTGAAGCCCAGGAATGAGTCCCACTTGATCATGGCGAGTAATCCTTTTAATGTACTATTGGATTCAATTAGCTAGTATCTTGTTGAGAATTTTTGTATCCATGTTCATCAGGGATATTGGTCTGTAATTCTCCTTTTTAGTGGAGTCTTTGGTTTTGGGATCAAGGTAATTCTAGCCTCATAGAATGAGTTTGAAAGTTTTCCTACCACTCCTTTTTAGAATGGCTTCAGAAGAATAGATATTAATTCCTTAACTGTTTGGTAGAATTCCCCTGGGAAGTCATTCAGTCCTGGACTCTTGTTTATTGGGATATTTTTGATTACTGATTCAATTTATTTGCTGGTTATGGGTCTGTTCAAATTTTCTATTTCTTCCTGTTTCAGTTTTGTTAATTTATATGCTTCTAGGAATTTATCCATTTCTTCCAGATGGCCTGATATGTTGGCATATACTTGTTCATAATATTCTGTTATAATTGCTTGTATTTCTGCAGTGTTGGTTGTAATCTCTCCTCTTTAATTTGAGATTTTATTTACTTGGGTCCTTTCTCTTTTCTGTTTGGTAAGTCTGGCTAGGGGTTTATCAATTTTGTTAATTCTTTCAAAGAACCAGCTCCTAGTTTTGTTGATCTGTTCTACTGTTTTTTAAAAATTTCTGTATCATTTATTTCTGCTCTGATCTTAATTATTTCCCTTCTTCATATTTGAAGATATTAAGCACTAAGTATTAGGATAAAATTATTTTATGTGTCTTATGACCTTGCATTAGAAAATGCTTCTCACTTCTTACTTGCAGCAAGCTGACCAATAGTAGGTCATGTGACCTCATTGGCTCATCATCACTTTAACATACGTCACAACAATGGATTGTTTATTCAGCTTTAGAGTAATTTGTTTAACTGATTTTTCGAAATTCCAGAATCCACCGGTAAGAGGATCACAATCTTAAGTAGTTTTAGCATACTGATTGGGAAAGAGTGACATTCTTAAGGATACCTTCCACCAATTAATAGTGTCAGTAATTATATTATTGATTCCATTGTTTAAAAGCATTAAATGTTTGTGTAGGCAAAGAATATTATGAACAAGTCATTTCTTTTCCACAGCATATCTCTGCTTTTGGGTCGGCAATATAGCTTCTCTTTTTAATTTTACAATGGAAAAATATATTAAATCTGAACATACTGACTTTTAAAAAATAAATAATAAACATACTGATTTTTATTTTGTTATTAAAATGGCCCCAATATGGACTCCTATTAAATGCTTTCTGATCATAAGTCCTATTTCTCTTGCCCTCACTCATTCTGCTCCAGCCACACTGGCTTCCTTGCTATTCCTCAATCATGATAAGCTTATTTTAGACTCAGAGCTTCTTTTATATTTGTGTTCTCTATAGCTAGAATGCCTTTCCTCATGTCCACATGGCTTGCTTCTCTCCTTCTTCAAGCCTCTGCCCAAAATCACCCTCTCAGTGACTACTCTTTTTAAATAGCAACATTGCTGTCCCCAACCTCTATTACCACCTGCTTATTCTCCCTAGTTCCCTTATTTTTCTTTATAGCTCTTTTTACTTTCTAATATACTCTATCACTTTTTTTTTGTCCATCACTTATTTTCCACCATTAAAATAAAACAAACCTTGTGGAAGAAGGGCATTTCTCCCTATTTTATTTGCTGCTATATCCTTGATTTCTATCACAGTTCCTAGCATATAATAGATATGCTTCTTAAATAGCTTAAAATAGCTTAAAATAGTATGCATCTTAAAATGTTTGTTGACTGAATGAAGGTATTGTCTGTCCCACTTAGTCAATATCTGATTAATCACCACTATGGTCAGCAATGCAGATCAACTTTTAAATTATTATCATAATTTTGATTCAATACAGTAAGCTTTTCAAAGACAGGAACTATTTATTTGCATTCTATCCATTGGAACTCTTTAATTTGTTTGTAAAAGATTGACCTAGCCAAAAATAGGCTATGTCACTAATCTATGTGAAAGATTTCCACATTGCTTACGTCAGAATTCACATTATTTGGGTCAGGGATCAGCATCTGGCCCTACTTCCATGGTGTTGGTATCAGTCAGGCTGAACAGCAGCTTTTAGGCCTGTATACGCTCAGGTTTTAAGTCTTGAGAGAAGGATCAAGTCCAGTTCTCCAATAGCTTCAGCCTCACCCAATCAATAGTGTCCTGGGACTGCGACTTGTCAGCTTCTGACTTCTCTATTCATCAACGAGTTTCTATAGCCATATCCAGGAGTCTTCTGTTTGTCTAAGGACTAACTAAGCTCATGCCCTACCCTTGAAGTCAGGAAGTAGTTGCCAGGACCACAAAGTCTGTGAGTGGAGAAGGAAGTGGTTAAATAGTAAGACCAAAGAAATAGATCCTAACTACTATATAAAGTACCTAGGTGTTCCATAAATACTGGTTGATTATGTTTCTCACAGTCATTTTCTTTGCTTAATAATTACAACTTTGCAAATAATTCATTTTTACTTAAATACTGGAGACATATGTGTGGAAAGTGATTTTTACCCTTTGGAATTGTATTTTTAAATTTAATTTTGTTTTTCTTTAGGATCTCCAGATAATAATTATCCTTCCCCTGCTCCTTTTATAGGAGAAATCAGCTTCAGTCAAGGGATACTGTTGTGGCAGGTCCATAGAGTTCTCTGGGGCAGTTGGAAAAATGAAGATGTAGTCTAGGTGGGGATCTTGCCTGTTCTTGTCCTGCCTTGGAGATATTTGCTACCTATTTTTTAAGCATAATCAAAATTGAGGTTAGACTTCCCAAGACGTCAATCTACCAGAAGCACTAAAACGTTACTGAAGTCCTTGAACCATATTAGAAATCTGAAACAATTTTTTAAAACATTGGGTAGGGATCTTGGGAGGCTTCTTAATAGTATGGTGGTACATGACATTTCTCCATTTGGCTGCAGTACATAGAAGTTGTGGTGACATTTTTGCTGATTTTATATGGTGAACCAATATGTGAGTCAATAAGTGGATATTTGTAATTTGCTTATGCATTTGCATAATAATAAAACAATTTGTATTTTTTGAAGTATTGTGTGTTGTTAAAAGGAAAACTTTAAAATGCAGCTCAGAGTTGGAAACGAAACCTCAGCCTAACGGAAAGACTTGAGTATAATGATCAGCTACTGCAAATGGTGTATGATAAACTACCCAAACCATAGTGGCTAGCAACAATAAGCATTTATTCCTATATTTGTGGGTCTTCTGGTTGATGTTCAGCCAGGGTACAGGGGGCTTCATCTGGGTGTGGCTCTAAGCTGAGGATTTAGGTCTGCTCAATATGTGTGCATTCTAGGACTCACACTGAAGGGCCATTGATTAATAGGACCATGATAAGTGCTGCAAGGAGAGCAAGTGGAGATATGCGATGACTCCTTGAGTCTTGGTCTGGAAATTTCACACCGTTACTTTCTTCCATATCTCATTTACTGGAGTAAGTCACATAACCAACCCAATGTCTGTGGTCTGAGGAAGTATCCTTTACCTTTCATGGAGGAAATGGAGAGTCTCAGGGCTACAGATGTGGATGTATAATTCTAACTCAGGGGTGGGTGAAGAATTGGAAGCAAAGATTCAATCATCCACATTGAGTAACAACATGTATATGCTAAACTATTTATAAGTTGAGGTTAGGACTTAAGGATGATTCTTTTGCTGACTTAGGGTTATAGATTAGGCCCTGTATTAGGGTTCTCCTGAGAAATAGAACCAATAAAATGTGTGTGTGTGTGTGTGTGTGTGTGTGTGTGTGTGTGTGTGTGTGTATGTGAATGTGTTTTATACACACATAAAGCCTGGCAGGTCCCAAGATCTACAGGGTAAGTGGGTAAGCTGGAGACCCCAGAGAATTGATGATGGAATTCCAGTCTGGAGGCTGGAAGGCATGATACCCAGGAAGAACAGAAGTTTCAGTTAAAGTCTGAAGGAAGGAAAAAAGTTAGTGTCCCGGGTTGAAGGATATCAGGAATGAAGAATTCCCTCTTACACAGAGAGGGTCAGTTTTTTGTTCTATTCAGGCTTTGGTTGGATGAAGATTATTCATATAAGGTTGGGCAATCTACTTTACTCAGTCTACCAATTTAAATGTTAATGTCATCCAAAAACACTTTCACAGAAACACCCAGAATAATGTTTGACCAAAAATCTGGGCACTCTATGACCCAGTCAAACTGACATATTAAAATTAGCTATCACAAGCCCCGGTTTTGTTTGTTTTTGTCTTGACTTTTTATGACAAGAAAAGAGAAGCTGAGTGAATACTCCCTTTCTGTCTTTTTCTTACTGAATTCCCAGCCTCTTTTCTAAATAAATAGTGAGCCAGCCAAACTTTGAAGAATATAGGTTTAAAGGGATGCCAAATTATTAGCTTGTTTTGAGTGCCCACGGATCTTGGTCTGGCCCTGTTCCTAAGGTTTGTGCATGTGGCCCTTGGAAACTCAAGGGAGTGAAAGTTCCCTTTCCTTCAGGAGAGAACCACACTCTGTGGGAATCTGAAATCTTTGTTCACATGACCTCATTGTGGAACTCAGCATTAAAACAGTGGGTAGGAATCTCTGAGGCTACTTAATAGTATGGTGGTACATGAAGTTTCTCCATTTGGCTGTGGTATGTAGAATTTGTGGTGACATTTTTGCTGATTTTATATGGTGAACCAACATGTGAGTCAATAAGTGGATTTTTATAATTCGTTTATCCATTTGCATAATAATAGGAGTGTCTGAAGGACAGGTTGAAGAAGCCACATCCTGCCTTTGGAAAAACAAAGTATCTGAGGTAGACTGTTGCCAGTTGAAATGCTGTCTTTAGAGTATATTAAAAGTGGGATAGTTTGTGACCTGAATGTATGAAATCTCAAAAGAGAATAGTCAAAAAAGGTTTCAGTATTGGTCCAAAAGAAAATGATTTAAATTTAATGAACACTTAAGACTGCATAGTCAGTTTTTATGATTGCTTTTAAGGAGAAGAGTTAATGTTTGGGATTCTATTACAAGATTCAAGAGAAAGTGCCTAAAGAACGTATTGTTTGGCGTGGTTAAAGAACAAAGGGTGAATGAGTAGAAAGGAGACTGAAAAGACAAGCTCTGGCTTTATCATTGAGGGCCTTGCTCGTGAAATTAGGGAATGTGAACTGCCTCTTATGGGAGTTAGAGACCCATCAAGATGTTTAAGCAAGTGAGTAACAGAATTGTTGTTTCTGGACAGTTTGCACTGGTGATAGTAAGCAGGACAGAGGAAGATCTGATCAGAATTTTTTAAAGATCCAAACATCGAAAAGATTCTGGGGGCACCCTTTATGCAATTTAAACTAAGCATACGCAAATGTTTAAATTAAAATAATGCCTAAAACTTAAATGTCAAAATTATAACTTCTTTCCAGAGATTCTACTTTTTAAAAATCTGGATAAATTCACTGAACCTAAGCTTTTCTCATATTTCACATTGTGTTTGCTTTACTGACAACCTAAGAATATGATTTTAGCACCCACTGGGTGATCTGGCATTGCATGAGAATTTCAAGGAAGGCAGTAACAGTGGGAATGTATGGACAACAGAAAATTTGGGAAGATAGAGTTGAAAGAACTTGGTGGTTGACTGGCAGAGGAGAGGATCAGGGGTTTGGATGTTTCTAGCTCAGAACCATGGGTAGATTAAAATAAAACCACATAGGAAGAAAGCAATGGTAATTGGAATGGTAATGGAAACATATGGTCAATCTAAAATATAGATTAATTCTTACTGTATCACATCGAATTGGTTTGAAAGTAAGTTTCCTGGTGGTAGGATTATTTTTTTTTTCTCAATTTATATGGACTAAGGTGGTATTTTTGAAAGTGGTGATTTAAATAACTTCCAGAACCTAATAGAGATTTAGAATAAAAAATTTACCTTGATATTATCTAGGAGGTTTTTTGATAACAGACATTGTCTACTTATTTGGAGAAAGGCTGGTATTCATTACCAAATTGCAAGCTTTATAACTTTAGTCAATTGTATATTATTGGTCATGCCTGTGAATGCCTTGAATTTCTTCAGCCAATGCCAATGATGAATGTGGGTAGATGATTTGAAAAAAATAATAAAGGAACTAAATAGTTTCAGAGTCCTACTAAAGAACTTATTCCTGCTCTAGAATTCTGAAATCCCCTTCATTTACTCAACAAATGTTCCTTTGACACAAACAAGCATACAAAATCTATATGTAGTCCTGTTCACTGCTATGCTATGTGAAAGCGTGTAATTCATTCTTTATGTACTAGTGTGTCTTTGACCTGAAATCATATTGGAAAAAGGTGGAATTAAATGAAAGTACTAATGAAGTAAATTTCTTTTTGCCTTATTGCTAATCATGGTACCCTTTGGAATGTTGTCAATCACTATTAACAGAAGTAAAAGAAGATATTCAGACTAACTTAGGATGTGAATTCTTACAAAGAAATATGGTCTTTTCCATCCTCTTTCTCACTTTTCCCCCCTCCTCCTCTTCTTCCTCTTCTCTCCCTCCCTCCCTATGGGCATCAAATGCAAAAATAAAAAAGGCAAATGGAGTTTACTTCTCAGGTTCTTATACTTGGTGATCTGACTGTCTCCTAACATTAGTCTTTTTTTTTTTTTTTTTTTTGCTCTGGGAAAACATCAGCGTGAAGACGGTGACCCTGTGCACTTGTTTTAGATGAGGGTAAACAGAAAACGATATTACTTGCCTGAATGGAGTAGACTATCCCATGGAGGAGAATAATAGCTGTCTTCTAGTTTCTGTTTTTCTAAAAAGACCAGTGAGAACTTAAAAGGAGAAAGACCTGGAGAGGGGGTGAAAGATGATTACCTTAAGGATTAGAGCTGTTACCCTGGTGAAGTCTGCAAATACTGTTTCTAAGTGATGGGTTCAATGTCTCTCAAGTAAAATGAATTTCAACTAAGGGATTAGCAGTAAATCTCTACAGGAAAATATCTCTTAGTTAGTTATCCATTATGATGGCATGATTTCAGTAAAAATGGTTATTGTTTCTCTCATTAACCAGGCTGTCATATAAATATTATTTCAAAATATCGGAAGAAATATACGATTTTTTGGAAAAGTTCAAATTGCTGCAATTTTATCACAAGTTTGGCTAATTTAAAATAAACTCATCAAAAATGATTGTTTTAAAATGAAACATGGCATTGTTCTGGGCTTTTTAGTACAAACTGAAATATTTTAAGTGTTTTATCAAAAATCTATTAGGTACATCACAGATGCCTTATAATTTGCTATATATTCTTGTTGGCATTTTTTATTTTTAAGAAGTAATCAAAAACACATTGTGAGCTCAGGGAACAGCATATATGCTTCAGGTTAACACGGTAATGGCTCTGACCTTTAACCCTGATGCAACTGTTCTATGCTAACAGCTCTTTGTGAAAGGACACCAAATACTGAAGAAATTGGAAAGGTTAACAAAGTTAGCGGACAAAATAAACTTGATACTGAGAATGAACTTTCACATGTAGCAAAAAAATAAACACTATTCTCTTAAGCTGATCATCAAAGGATGTTTAAGATGCCTATATATGCTTCTTAGTGCTAAGTTCATACTCTCTTTTGAGAATTGTTTATAGAGGGTTACCAAATTCATAGTGAGTCAGTTACTGTAAATTCATAAGAACTAATATGTATGGGATTATTTTAAAACAATTGAAGTCCCAGTACCACTGGGGTGGCAGTCATATTTAGGAACTTGCTGTTTTTTTCAAGTCATTTTCATGACATCGAAGTGTAAGAGGCATTCCTAACTTCATTATGTAGACTCAAGTGAATTATTCCCCAACATAATTTATAGAATTTGGGTCCAAAATATAGCCTGAATTCTTGGCTGCAACAAGGTAATATAAAGCCTGACTTCTGTTACTGACACATTTTAGAAGTTCACAGCTCAAGCTGACTCTACAATGGGAATTACATATCAGATTACTTTTGTAGAAATGGAAAAGAGCAAAGTTACTGCAAAACTGTGTGTGATCACCGTGAACACGGTGTGGAAAGGTCATTTAAACAACACTGAAAAGGTAGGTGTGTTTTTTACTAGTTACTGCTTATCTTCTAAATTATTTTATTAGCATTTCCTAAAAGCCACATACCATCCTAAAGACGTAAAGATGGTTTCTCTCTCCTGCGCACAAGTGCCCCTTACAGAAGATATCCCAGGCTAAAACTCACCAAAGCAGTCTTAGTGTTATTTTTAGTAATGAGAAGTACAGGTTAAGAACATTTTTTTTTTCTCACTGTATCAAGAAAATGTTTGCATGAAAAGAAAAGCAAATGACAGACAAGAATGGTCATATCTGGTTTTGCATTTAAAAGTCCAGTCCTTGATGGCTTAAAAAAATAAAACTTCAGGTGGTCTTATTTTTTAACTCAACAAAGTTCCACTTGTTATATAAGTCGTCTTACTAATTTATTGTTGGGCTTTGAAAAAGCTTCTCCATTTTGCCGGTCTTCCAAAGTATTGGTTGATGTGGCTAGCAGTCTTTCAGAAAACAGCAGGATTAGCAGGGTATTTGCACACCTGCAAAGCTCATTTAATGACTAAAATTGCAAATGCTGTACAAGTAAAACAAAAAAAAAAGTATTTTTTAAGTTATTTAGTGACCACAGCTATATAACACGATTCAGACAACCAAGAATGTATGTCTATATATTATGTATCCCAAAACATAGTTTTGATTGATTATTTTTCCATGTCAAATATTTTGATTTGCTGGAGAAGATGATAAAAAGTCCTTAATGGAAATGGACAACTTTATGAGAAAATGACTGAGCAGCAAAAGCAAGAAAGTGATCTTGAGAATCTTAAAGTCAGCAGATAAATTAGAGGAGAAGAGAAAACATGTGCATAAAGATGGTGAGCATGGCTGCTTTTCTTCTAAGGACGTGTATTCAGATGCGTTGCCATGCATACCTAGGCTAAACACAGTAACTTCCCTGGGAAGTATTCTCCGGATAATTCACCCATCTTTCAGACATGTAATTTTTAAACTTTTATTTATTGATCATTTGATTGTTTGATCAAGAGATTTTCATTTTAATGATTGCTAGGTTTCTTGAAAATTCTCTCACTTCTCATAAGATCATTTAAACTGAGGGCTAAGTTGTCATGCAGACTGAGTATAGCTTTCTAAGGAGGTAATTTCTGGAGGGCTAACTGAGGTACAGAAAGGTGAGGTATTAAGGACTGAAATTACAGCCAGAGCATTTGATACCATATAGGGATTCTAAGTAGTCCCCACTTCCGAGGCCATGGCAGACATATGCAGTGGACTAAGGATCTTGGGTACAACCTCAGAATCTTCCTTGACTCTGAGCTCCAGGCAACCACCATTAATCTCTTAAATTGGCTCAACTGGTGAAATCTGTTTGCCATCCTGCATTAGATTCATATTCCAAGCTTTAATATTGACTCTTCCTCTCTTCCATGGAGATGATAACATCACTTTGTGCTTCACTGGCATGAGAACTAGCCCTAGAGAAGGGTTGTATGAAGACACAGTGCAACTTTTCCTTCTAAAGCTGTAGAACTACCCATGATAAACCCATTAGGGTTGAAAGAGACTGTATCAAAATTTCCCTCACAGATTATTTACTTCTACGTCATTATTGCTCATTCTGTGTTCACTGTAGCACAAAATGAGTTAATCATATTTTTGAGTTAATCTGAAATGGAATTCTTTAAGATGTTAGGTTTCATTTGTGAAAATGATTATAGTTTATACTACTGATAGAATTTTACTATGAGTGCAGGAATAAGAAACAAATGAGATTTCACGTAAATAGATGAGTCTGATGCTATTGACTTAAGGAGAAAAATGATCCTTGAAGGGCTTAAAATCATAGCTTGCTAGAGATCAGCATCTAATGTCCTGCTTATATTTTTCAAACGTGAACACTTTGCTACTTAAATTTTCAGCAATATTGGAGAGTCAGTTTTCAACTTGGAAACTTTAGGCTTTGTAAATTATAAGTAAATGCGCAGTAAGTTATAGATGTAGCTGTAAATAAATGGAGATTCTTGTGAGTGGGTATGAGAGCACATCTGCAAATTGTAGTTAGATTCAGCCTCAGTCTGTGTTTTCCCCAGTGTGACTCACTCAGTCATCACCCGGTTTGTGTTATTACTGACTCCCAACTATGTGAAACACTCAAACAGTTGGGATTCCTTCTGGAACACATACAAACAACCCAGATCTTCCAATTCAGATTATGTGGTTGGGCCTAAGACTGTTTTGAAGACAGGGAGGAAAAACCTGAAGGCTGTCTGTGGCTATGGGGTGTGGTGTTGTGGGGTTGGTGGTACAGTTCTAGGGTGTTAGTTAATACAGGAAGGTACTCAAGTTACATCCAGTGTAGCATACCAAACTTGGAAAATCTCTCCCCTCTGTTTCTTTTCTCTTTCTCTCTCTCTCTTTCTTTTTCTCTCTGTCCCTCCCTACCCCTCCTCCCCTCCCCTCCACCCCACCCTACCCCACCCTTTCTCTCTCTTTCTATAACAATTGCTAGCTAACCTTCCTGACAATGTAACCAGAGGTAGGTTACTTTGGGTAAACCAGAACTTCATGTCTCTGCAGTTTTTTTGTCCTTACAGTCAAACCCACGTCAAGTCTAAATAAAAGTTCACTCTGACTATCAGTATTTATTTTATTTAGCTCTGTATAAGCTTCAGTGCTTGCTCCTCTCTTCTTACCAAAACTCTTGAACTCCTTAAATCTGATCACCACAAAATTGCTGTGGATGGAAGCCTTTCATTATGCTGCCTTTGTTTTCTAATTTTTTGGACTTTTAAAATTTGAAAATAATTCCAAGTCACCACTTTAAAGTGTACAATTCAGTGGTTTTTAGTATATTCACAGAATTGTCCAGCCATCACCACTATCTAACTCCAGTACACGTTCATCACCCCAGAAGGAAGCCCTGTGACCATTTGCAGTTACCCACCATTCTCCCCTCTTTGCAGCCTCTGGCAACCATTAATCTGCTTTATGTCTCTGTGGATTTGCCTAGACTGAATACTTCATATAAATGGAATCATAAAATAGGTGGCCTTTTGTGACTGGCTTGTTTCACTAGGCATAATATTTTCAGCATTCATCCATGGCTGAATAATATTCCATTGGATGGATATAATATATTTTATTTATCCATTTCCACATTTCAAGAGGAAATATTTTTCTTTTCTCTCTTTCTCTTATTTCTCTCTCTCTCTTTTTTGTCTCATGTTATTCTAGTTTTTGTTCTCCTTATATTTGTTATAGGTTTTTAATTTCACACATTGAAAATCCTTCTATTAACTTCTAAATTAATGCTTCTCAAACTTCAATGTGTATATAAAACATATAAGGCTCCTTTTATTTTTTTTTAATTAATTTATTTTAGAGAGGGAGAGTGCAAGAGGGGGTAGGAGGAGAGGAAAGGGAGAGAGAGAATCTCAAGCAGATGCCACACTGAGCATGGAGCCCGACGGGGGCTTGATCTCACGACCCTGAAATCATAACCTGAGCCAAAATCAAGAGTCCGGCACTTAACTGACTGAGCCACCTAGGCACCCTGTGGCCTCTAAAAATTCAGACTCTGATTCAGTAGGTCAAGGAGTGAGCAAGCCCATGATTCTGCGTTTAACAAGTTCCCAGGTGATACTGATGCTGCTGATCTGTAGACTACTGCTTGTGTACCAAGGATTCTGACTGTATGTTCCGTTGAAAGAGAATATTCTAAATAGGCTAGTTCATGCTGGGCACACTTGTAGATGCTTTCACAAATTTTATATTTGTCTAAATATTTCATTAACAGCTATTTAATACCTGCCCAACTGCTTTCACATAGTGTTTAAGCAAAGTGTAGTTTAAAACAGAGTTTGGCAACCTAAGACCTGTGATTTTTGCCTGCCACCTGTTTTTGTAAATAAAACTTTATTAGAACCTAACCACACACATTCATTTGCATGTTGTCTGTGGCTGCTTTAGACTACAACAGCAGAGTTGAGTACCTCTTATGGAAACCATATGGCTTGCTAATTGTGACAAAGATCACATGGTTTACAAAAGCCTGACATAACTACTATCTAGCCCTTTACAGAAAAAAAATTGCCAAATCCTGGCTTAAAGTCTTCCTATATGAAACAATGTAAATCAATTTACTTAAGCAAATCTATGTGTAGGCTAGAGACCTTAGGGTATAGAACTGCGTAATCACTAACAATGTTTCTTCAAGATGAAGGTGATGTTCTCAAGGTCATTCATACATGTACCACTTTTTAATGAGGGTACAACCAAAGAATAAGAGTACAGTCAATATTTTCAACGACTTGAATATTCAAAGTTTGGTTTAACTCAACAATCTGTTAATTCTGTGGATGCACCCAAGCATCCGAGTATGGCTGGGAAAAAAAGCAATTGTCACACAATAATTTTATGATCATTAAACTCAGCTAGATCCTTAATGAATCAGAGGAATTAATTCTCTAATCCATTTGCATTTCCACACTCCTAGATAACTATCCATGCCTTTTCCTCAAACTTTCAACAACTCATATTCCATTCTCAGCCTTAAGTGAGGACCACTTATTTTCTACTAAAAAAAATAAAATCTATCAGAAGAGAACTTCTGTTTGTTCTTGTCACTACATTCCCTCTTACCTCAGCTCAGCTTCCAAACTCTGGTTTTGTTTTGGTTACACCAGATGAATTGTTTGTCCTCTTCACAAAGACCAGTCTCTTCACTTGTGCACACCACATCCCTACTTTTATCACCTCCTTCAGGACTTCATGGCAGCACTTTTTTCTTGCTCCTGCATTGTCAAATTTGGCCACTCTCCCTGATTTTTCCCATCATTATACAAACATGTTCTTATTTCTTTCATCTTAAAATTTTATTTTAGACTAAACTTTCTTGACTCCACTTGCCTCTTCGTGAGCATCCATTTCTTTCCTTCTCCTGACAGCAAATGTCTTTGAAAGAAATATCTATACTTAGTCTCCAGATTTCTCCTTCCATTCTCTGTTGAGCCTGCCTTAAGATTTTATCCCCATGCTTACCCTGAAATTGTTCTTGTTAAGGCCATCATGACCTTCCCAGTACAAATTTCAATGGCCATTCTCAATGCTGAATTTGTCAGTGCCCATTTACACAGTTGAGCCCTCACTTATTTTGTAATGTAGTCATTCCTTGGTGTCTAAAACCCACACTCTTCTTATCTTCCTTCTATTACTCTAGCCATTTTCCCCCAACTCCTTTTGCTATTTTCTTTTCATTTACTTGACCTCCAAATATGGATCCTCTTCCTTTCTTTAATCTACACTCAATCCCTGCATGAGTCATGGTTTATAGTACCACATTTACGATGATGGCTTCAAAATTTATATCTCCAGCCCAATCTTCTCTATAATTCTGGAGTCTTAAATTCCAGCTGTCCACATACCATCTCCATTTAGGTGTCCAGCGGGCATCTCAAACTTAATGTGCCCAGAACTAAATTGCTGAGTTTCTCCTTCACCCTAAATCTTATTCTTCTGTCTTACTCATCTCAGTGAATGGTAATTTCATTTTTACAGTTGCTCAAACTGAAGAGCTTGGAATGATTCCTGATTCTTCTTTCTTTCACACCCCATATCCAATCCATCAAAACATCCTGTCAACACTTGCTTTAAGATACATCTGGAATCCAACCACATTTCTTCACTTCATAGCCACCATTCTCGTCCATTCTACCACCATCTCTCACCTGGATTATTGTAATAGTGTCGTGATGAGTATTCCTGCTTTCTGCTCTTGTCATCCTTTACTATTTTCACTGCAGCAGCCAGTGATACCATTAGAATACCTTGGCACTCTATACATTCTTCAATGACTTTACATTTCGCTTGGAGTAAAAGCCAATGTGTTTCCTATGGACTATAAGGAGCTATGCATCGTCTCTATGACTTTATTCCCCTCCTCCTCTCCTCTTGCTCACTCAACTCAACAGCCTTCACCTTATAGTTTTTTCATGAACCTGCCAGTCATATTTATGCCATGGAGCCTTTGTATTTTTAGTTCTGCTTGCCTGGAGTACTCCCGTGATACTCACATGGCTCCTTTCTTCATCTCCTCAGGTTTTAATTGTTTTCCTCTTAGGACTTCCTCCCTCATCCTCCTTCCCTGATTTGATATCCTCCATAGCATTTATGACTCCCAAACAGACAATTTCTACCTGGTTATTTTGATTATTGTCTCTGTCTTCCATTGAAATGTAAGCTTAATGAGATCAGGGATTTTTGCATTGTGTTTATTGTTTTAAACTATAGAACTAAAGACTCAAAACTTTTGACTTCTGTATGAGAAGAGTTTCTCTGGATAAAGCAATTTCAGCCCAAAGTTCTCTCTCCCCAAGTTAACATCACTCCCTCAGGGTGATATTACCTGTCACTTATCATTCTTTTTTTTTTTTCCCTCCTTTGCTCTACTAGATTAAAAGAAAGTAGTGCTGACTTTTGCCATCATTCAGAAACACTGTGTTATTACAGTGCTTTCCCCACAAAATGTCTTCTTATGTCTTGGAGTAACAGTCACCAGTGTAGCTCTCTGTCTGCCTTCGAGTTGCTTTAGCCAGAGAAACTCCTGTCATTATCTCAAAACACTGAAGTGTTCTGATTAAAACAAACAAAAAAAGAATCTTTTATTCCATAGAGAGGTCCTTTTTAGAAAGAGGTTAGTTATTACAAGGGGAGCATTGTAGATTTGAAAACTCATTTCCCATTTTCAGAAAACAAAGATAACTTTTTCAGTATTCACGGAAGTTAAAAAGTCATGTTTTAAATCCTCTCCCACACGGGTTTATACCCATTCCATTTTGCCTTATTCTGACTCTTCAATCTCTACCTATTGACAGATGAAGTCCCATTCAAACTCCATGGATCAGTTGTAAATTTGTTGCTAATTCTGCCTTTATAAAATCTAGGCATTTAACATCTTGGTAGTAAGAGTAATATGTAAATGAATTTTATGTTTATAATTATTATATATTTAGGTTTGTTCCTGTAATTAGAAGCTACTATAAACTTTGCCCTCAAAAAAGTCCAATCTAAAAATTAAGACTAAATAATAAGTCAGACTTCCTGTTAAATTGCTCTCTTGCTTTGAGGAACTTTGCCAGCAGAAAGAACCAGTCCACAGTAGCCTCAGATAGTGGTTTTTGGCCAAGCATCAAATGATTAACATTATTCAGATGCATTCCAAAATACAAAAGCTGGCTATACTTCATACCGAATATAGAATTGTACTATTTAATGTTTTTATATATTACCAAGGGATTTGATTTTTTTAAATGATTCTATAGTACAGTTTTTTTTTTTAAATTGTTCCATGGATTCTTTGGTTTTACATAGAATTGTATTTATATTGAACTCTAAATCTCACCTTCTTATATGCGTATATGATTATGTGACTTCTCTGTTCATTTTTTACTTCCATGTGTCATCATGCTTTTCTTCTGTCTTGTAATGGGGGAATGAGTAGGCCCTTTCTCCAAATGTGAGACTTTGATAATGTTCCTTGATTCCATTTTTTTCTCATGTCCTAAAAGATTTTATTCCATCAAGTGTTCCTCTGGGCCATTTGTCTTTATAAAGAGCCCCTCTTTTTAATCTAAAGTCTATGATACTTTCAATTAAAGAAAACAACAGTATTTCCTGTTCCCTTTTAGTCCTTTATGACACAAACATAACTCTTTTAATGTTTTTCCAATTAAAGTACATTTGTACTGCATGGTGACTAACATAATATAATAAAAAAATATTATTTAAAAAAAAAGTACATTTGTCTCATACCTGAGTTTAATTTGCTAAGTCTTAAGGGCTACTTTTATTTTTTTATTTTTATTTTTTTTAATAATAATTTTTTATTATGTTATGTTAGTCACCATACAGTGTATCCCTAGTTTTTGATGTAATGTTCCATGATTCATTATTTGCGTATAACACCCAGTGCTCCATGCAATATGTGCCCTCCTTAATACCCATCGCTGGCCTATCCCAATCCCCCACGCCCCTCCCCTCTGAAGCCCTCAGTTTCTTAAGGGCTACTTTTAAAATCCGTTTACTGACTTTGAGGTTAGAGAACAGCCTAACTAGAAGAGGTGACTTGTGGGTCAGTTTACTATGTAGATGGTGATAATAAGTAAGAGATTTTAATTGGGCTTTATATTTTATAAATCACTTTTAGAAACATTGGTTTATTCATTATTGGAGATTCCTATATAAGTTCTGTTCCAAGCAGATTTGAGTTTATAATTGTTATTGATTCTTAAAATTCTCTTCAGTAAAAGAGGGTATTTTAGATATACTAATGGGAATGGAAAAAATCTTCCTTGTATTTTTAGTCTAGAATTATCTTAAAAATGTCTGTCATCTATCATCTATTCACTCTTTCTGTTTTTTTATTACTTATTCTTTCATTGATGTCTGTTGAGGAATCTAAAAAAATTTTTTTTGTAAAAGACCTTATAAAAACTTTCCAATAATTCCTTAATTACCAAATTCATTTTTAGTCCACATATTTTTCTCATATTGTTAAAAATTTTTGATGTTACTGAAACTAATCTCTCAGAAATCTTTCTCTTGACTTTTTGCACAAGAGTCTCGTGTGTTTTTCTCTAGGTCTGGCTGGTTCAACAAATATTCTGGGACCTTTCATCTTCTATTCAAGATGAAACTCTTTGGTGATGTCCTCAACCAGTGGACAGCCCTTTTGTGAATCTGCATCTCTGGCGCTTGTTTTGTTTGTTTGTTTGTTTGTTTGTTTTTGTCAGGGTTCCAATTGATCGTGACAGCTAGCTAACTCCTATTTGTAAATTTTGCATGCCCCCATCTAAACTTGTTTCTGTCCTACCAATCCAGTTTTGTTATTTCTAATAATGGTCCACCATTCCCCAAGTTGTTCAAATCTGAAATTTTAATCATTAAATTTTTCTAGCTTCCTTTGTTAATTAGACTTATCACTGTCTCCTAGATGTATTCCTTTACTCAGACATCAACTGCCCTGCCTATTCTCTCTTAATTTCTATCTAAAATCATTGCAACAACCTCTTAATTTTTGTTTTGTACCTCTAATGTTATTCTCTAATTTCCCATATATTCATCTACTCTTAAAATATGTTTCTGGTTTGAGATCACATATCTAGCCTCATGGACCCTGTCTCCTGAAACTCTTTGCAGCCTTGGCTTTTTGAGAGAAATGAATGTTAGTCTCTTTAACCTTATATGTCCCAAATATATCTATTCATCTTCCATGAAGACTTCCTTCATCATTATGTTTGGAAACGACTCTTCTCCCATCTGAACTCGCACATGATAACGTCATGTTCTGGCTGGCTTACTTTCTGTGTTATATAATTACTATTTATTGTGAGATTATATACTCACAGGAGACAGATTTCAGGCTTAGTTATCTTTATATATCCTATAGTGACTCTTTCAGTGCTTTAGATATCATAGGTACATGATATTTGTCAAATGAATAAACATCAAACATGCATTACTTTTATACCGCAGTTGCTTTATATAGCATTGTAAGAGTCTTTTCATTCTCTAAGTATGAAAGGTGATTTCTCAGTATAGCATCACATAGTATATGAATCAACTGGTATGTTCATAACTTGGTTATTGGCATATGGTTTTCTAGCTTTACATTTTATGGGAATCCTTATATAATTAAGAAAGGACACAAGTAAAGGGGAGAGAAGACCATTATCCTGGGAGTTTTCTTAAAATGCATAGAACAAAAGGCCTGAATTTGGCATCACAGACCATTGCATTCCCATCCTTCCCCACAACTGCTGTCACACGCCCACAACTGCCCCCCCCCAAATCTTGTACATGAAACTTTAGAAGTCCCATGTATAATCTACAGAAATCTATCCCAATCTTCAGAAACAAAGTAATACTGGTCATTATGTTGCTGGATGCCATCATATTATATGATGTTAAATGATATAGTGTTGGATGTATATTCTACGTATGATTTCCAAGAGTTATATATTACATTTTTTTTTTTCAGGACAAAAATCCTACAGTTGTTTTCTTTTTAATATTTTATGTTAAATAAAAAAAAATACTTCAACAGAATATGTTGCAAAGGAGGCTATTTTGAATGTAAACTGAAGCAAAATTAATTAGAAGTTGTTGAAATGCTAGAGAAATAATCCTAATTTTAAATGGGCTCCATGTGATGTTTGATTTCATTACTGACAAATTTAGAATGAACTTCATTTATAATGCCGTGAATGTTCATTATTTTTGCAATGTATTGCACACACATTTTCATTCCTTCCAACCTATTTTTTAGTCTCAGCATTTCTATTTTGACGTTAGAAAAATATACAACCAAAATCTATAAGACTTTGATTAAATGTTGATACAGCTGATTTCAACACAGCCAAAGCCAGTGACCATACATGGAATCTAAACAACAGCTAGTAATTACAATGTCAAAGGCATGTATACACTGTGAGTTATGTTTCATTGTCTGGCATGCAAATATAGTCTCCGTTTCCTTTACACTATGTCCAAAGTATAAAGAAAGCCAACCAAAGAGTTCTGTTTCGTTTACACAAAAGAACAAGGTTCAATCATGTTTGATAAGTTGCAAATTACTGGTAATACCACAAGTGTTGTTACAGCTGCTAAGAATGGTCAGGAGGATGTACAAAATACAGCAAAGGCATGAATCAAAAGAAAAAACCTAAACAAGTTTGAATGATGGTGTATAGTATGGCTAACTTTAACTTCACTTGGGGCCTGGAAATGCCATATTGGGTGCAGCGTGAGGTGCCTCATATGGAATCTGGCCCCGCGCAGATCTGCGGGGCTTTCAACTCTCTCCATACAAACGAAGTGGCCTCTTCTCGTTTGCATGCAAGCATAGCATTTACAAGTCAAAATTCTTACAGTTTTATAATATAAGACCTGAGCCACCAGGGACAAAGAAAAGGAATAAAGAGGGAGAAAACATTCTGAGACAATAAGAAACAATCTGAATTTTTCTCAACAAAACTAAAACCCCTTTCTAAGAATCAGACTAAGTTGGCATATTAAAAGGGAAAAACCAGGGGCGCCTGGGTGGCTCAGTCGTTAAGCGTCTGCCTTCAGCTCAGGGCATGATCCCAGAGTCCTGGGATCAAGCCCCACATCAGGCTCATATGCTGGGAGCCTGCTTCTTCCTCTCCCACTCCCCCTGCCTGTGTTCCCTCTCTCACTGGCTGTCTCTCTCTCTCTCTCTCTCTCTCTCTCTCTCTGTCAATAAATAAATAAATAAATAAATAAATAAATAAATAAATAAATAAATCTTTAAAAGGGAAAAACCAAGACACTGCACTTTCCTGGGAACCCGAATAGTTGAAATACAAGGGTTTTTAAAGTCTCTAATTCATGTTGGAATTTAATTCAGTGAGCATTTATTAAATCCTACCATATGCTGCAACTTCTCATTTCATACATTTTATCTCTGTTCCTGTCCTCGCCAATCCAATCAGCAACTCAGGAAGATGTGTTTTAGAATGGGAAGAGAGCTAAACAAAGCATTGGGTAATGAAAAAAAGACTCATAAGTGATAGTTCCCACCCCTTGTTGAATGCTGACAACCAAATAACTTTCTGAGCTTCTTGCACCCTCATTTGTGTGCTTATAAAATGAAAAGGAATGAATAACATCAGAAGTTGTAGACAGATGACCCTAGAGCTAAGTGTGGCCTGCAGACATATTTGGTTAGATCCACAATTTGAATTAGGTTTCAATACTGAAAAACCAGGGTGTTTTGTATAAAATTCCAGCTTTCTGACTTCATTGGAAAAAAAAAATTGTAATATCTGCCACTAGTGGGCTGACATTTCCACATAGCAACAACTGGGTGCTTATGGGTAGCAGTGACTTCCTAAATAGATAGAGCACGCGATCCCACCTGAGGACACATCTTCTAGAGGCAAGTTAGGTTACCTGTTTTACCCTCAAATGACCATTGTCTTCTCTGAAATTTCTAAAACCACATTTTAAATTTTGCTTTCAGAGTCATCTATTTCTTTTTTTTTTCTTTCTTTTTTTTTTTTTTTTTTTAATTGTTGGAGAGGATGTGGAGAAAGGGGATCCCTCCTACATTGTTGGTGGGAATGCAAGTTGGTACAGCCACTCTGGAAAACAGTGTGGAGGTCCCTTAAAAAGTTAAAAATTGAACTACCCTATGATCCAGCCATTGCACTACTGGGTATTTACCCCAAAGATACAGACGTAGTGAAGAGAAGGGCCATATGCACCCCAATGTTCATAGCAGCATTGTCCACAATAGCTAAATCGTGGAGGGAGCCGAGATGCCCTTCAACAGATGACTGGATTAAGAAGATGTCCATATATACAATGGAATGTTACTCAGCTATCAAAAAGAACAATTTCTCAACATTTGCTGCAACATGGACGGCGCTGGAGGAGATAATGCTAAGTGAAATAAGTCAAGCAGAGAAAGACAATTATCATATGGTTTCTCTCATCTATGGAACGTAAGATCTAGGAAGATCAGTAGGAGAAGAAAGGGATAAAGAAAGGGGGGTGATCAGAAGGGGGAATGAAGCATGAGAGACTATGGACTCTGAGAAACAAACTGAGGGCTTCAGAGGGGAGGGGGGTGGGGGAATGGGATAGGCTGGTGATGGGTAGTAAGGAGGGCACGTATTGCATGGTGTACTGGGTGTTATACGCAACTAATGAATCATCGAGCTTTACATCAAAAACCAGGGATGTACTGTATGGTGAATAACATAATATAATAAAAATATTATTTTGAAAAAAAAGTCATCTATTTCTGACTAATATTATGCTACATTTATAACAATACAGATAGAAGTTACTTATGTCTAATGAAAGCAATTCTAGAGTAGTACTCCACTTCATAGTTATGATACTATTACTACTACTACTAGTTCCTACTAATAATAATAGTTCCTATTAATAATAATAGCAAATACTTAATGATGACTAATTTTTTTGTCTGGCAAAATTCTGAGTGCTTCCACAGGGATTAACTGAAAAAATACTTACCACAACCTATTATACTGTAATCTCCAAGAGGACAGGACGTTACATTCTAAACCGGTGGTTCTCAAACTTGAGCATGCATTCGAGCCATCTGAGGGCTTGTTAAAACATAGGTTTCCAGGTGCTAGTGTAAGGTTTGAGAGAGGAAACTATGATGGAATCAGAAAAACAATCACAAAAGTTTATTAAAATTCTGCATTCATATTGCTTTGCATTTTTTAGATGATGTATTTAACATTTAAGTTTGAAGTTACAAGAAACAGAGCTTGAAAGTCACACTGGATCCATCACGGATGTGATTTGTGCAAAGACGAAAACAGAGCACCAACATCGAATGTACTAGAGGTTGGCGAACTATTGCTGAGGTCAGAAGTGGCCATGGCCTGTGTTTGTACAGACCATGAACTAAGAATGATTTTTACATTTTAAAGGAGTATAAAAAGAAGGAGAAAAATAAGAAGCGGAAGAGGGGGAAGGAGGATGAGGATGACGAGGAGAAAAAGCACAAGGAGGAAAGAAAGGAGGAAAAAAGAGAAAAAGGGAAAAAAGGAGGAGGAAGAAGAGGAAGGGGTGAGGGCGGTAGAGGAGGGGAGGAGGAACCACAGCAGCAGCAATGACCAACGACAAATGTGGCCCTCAAAACAAAAATATTTACACCCTTTTACGGAAAAAGTTTGAAGACCCATGTTACGCAATAAAAAGGACTTTGTCCCACTTGAGCGGTTTGTCTCCAGATGGCGCATTTGTTTATGCTGTAAATTAAAATATTCTAGGCTTGCATATGTCTTTCTTAAAAAAATGAAAGACAGCTTTAATTGATATTTTTTCTATTACTTAAACTGTCTTGATATATTGGGGAAACAGTTTTCCACTTACAGAGAGTGCTCGAAAAAAGACTGCGCTCTTGTTCATTTGCCTGATTGAACTGAGGTCTTTTCACCTCTCTTCGGTGGCGGGATTCTTCCAAGGCTTTATTCCCCATATAGCAGTTTTCGTCATCAGTCTGCCTGAATAGAATCTCCTCCTGTGGGTTTGGATGTTCCTTACAAATGATAGCAAATTCATACAGCTTTACCCTAACCATATTTTTAAATGTATTCATTGATTTATCCATCATTAATCAAGTGTCACCTTGGTGCCCGGCAATGTGCTGGTCACTGTTTCCTATGACCGACCCTCCTTCTCTCTTACCTAAGGGCCTCATTTTCATATCATGTTGAACTACGGTAAAACCCCTGCATCTCTTTCTCTCTTTCCTGCGTCGGTCCTTTCCACAGCGAGTGTCCCTGCATGCGTTGTTTGGGAGGAGAATTTAATTCACTTCTCAATTACTTTGCTTGATGTAAGTATGACTTCACTCATTAGAATCTTGGCTAGGTGAGGTAGTGGGAAAAGGTAAGCGTATAAACCGTAACCTTTCATACACTAGCCAGTTTCCCCAAAATGTATAGAGGTACTAGTATTTTTTTGTGTGTAGCACAGAACAACCTTAGGAAATAGTATTTTTTAAAAAGGGCTTTTAATCTCCAAGGTAAAATAAAGGTGCACTGTAAAGCCATATGGTAATACTTTACAACAGCTGGCCTGAGACAGTGTACTGCTAATTTGCACAGTTCTTTTATGTAAGTTAAATGTATTTCTTTTGCTAAATGCAGTTCTGAAGGCAAGCGTATTATTAATTGCTAATGCTGCCCCTGGTATTCTGATATTCCCTGCTAATTATATAAACCAGTATACTGCAGTGTTAGTGAACCATTTTTCTTCTGCTCTGAGATATTTGATCAGAAGGAATTCCACCTCTGGAACAACTTGTATTAGGTTAGCCCTCTGGGAAAGTTCTAATTTACAAGATCCTCACTAAAAAATCAAATCTGTTTCAAAGAGATTACATTATAAATGTAAACTTCCTAATGAGCTTGAGTGAAACGCTGTGGGCTACAACTGGTGAACTTTGAAAGTTTTTACCCTTTTCCTTTTCCTATATATATATTTTATGTAATCTGTATCCTAAGTCCTATAAAGAGACCAGCTGTTACTCCCGGTGAACTGATGCTTGTAGCCAAATCCTACATTTTCCCTGATATAGGTGATCCTTCCCTTTTTATTCTTTTCATTAAAAAAAATGTTTACTACTAATAAAAACAGCTAACATTGTGCTGATTATACACCAGATGCCAGGCTCAGTAAGCACTTTTGCATAAACTACCTCATCTGATATTCACAAATTAAGTAACTCACCCAAGGTCTCTTAGCTCTTAATTAAAGATTAAAAAGAAAATGGGTGCTTGAGCTTGCTAGAGATTGAGATAGTAAAAAACATATTAAAAGCACGAGGAAATCAGATATAGCAATGATTTTCTTTTTTTTTAAATGATAAATATTTCCATCATTTAAATGTCAGGATACTGCCTTGTATGATTTTGATATTCTTTCTTTTCTTCTCTTTGCATATATGAAACAGATCAAATTGAAAATATGTCAAAGTAACATGATTTATAGCTTACTCTATTCTTATTTTTATTTTAGTGTAAGTCTCAGGGTAATTTCTGAGTAATTAATTATCCTAATAAATACTGTCCATTGACTGACAAATGCCTTGTACACAAGTCCCTATGTGTATGGCTGTAGAATATGAAAATATTCATATTGGTATCTGGCCCTGAGCTTTTTGCAAAAGACCGGTGGTCTGTATTTCATGTGACCAGATGGCACATTTGTTTATGCAGTGGGTTCAAGGCATGGCTCATGGGTTCAAGGTCCAAATTAATCTCTATTATTACATATATGACCCTGGACAAATCTCTTCATGTCTGTGGACTCCAGTTTCTTTACGTAAGAGTGAAAGAGAATAGTTGGATTTTGCTGTCTCTAAGATAACTTATAACTTCAAAATTCTGTCAAGTTTTTAATTTTAATTTTAAAAAATCTTGGTTGCATGCCCAGATGAAACTATAGCTTTAGAAGTCTTGTGTATAGCTCTTTGCTTATCTGTTTCTTGCCATCCATTTCGTCCCATTTGATTCCATTCAGCTACTTTGTTCTTCATCACTTTGCTTTTCTGAGATAACAGTGGCTTTGCACGGAGAGACTTCTTAACTGAACTTCTGTGTAGAAGAGATTTAACTCCAAGGAGAAGCTGGCCATTGGTAGAAACAGAAAGGCAGAGGAGGGAGGAACTTCTAAGCCATCATCCTTTGATAGCTACCCAACTTTTTCTCACTCTGTCCTTTCCTCACTTGCTCCCTGCAGTCCTTAAGCAAACCAAGCCTGACGCACTTTCTGTTCCTTCCTTGTCCAGATGCAAAAGGTTTAATATCTATGCCTCTTCACTCCCATCTCATTCTCCGTGTATTTCTTAAAAGAAAAGAAACTGCTAAAGGCCCCTGAAAGCCCACATCGCAGCCTCAAGCCCAGCCACACTTTGAGTAGTCACCATTCACTGTCAAGGGCACTTTTCAGCCCCAGTGAAGGGGAGGAGATATGAAAGACGAATCAACTCTGAACTTTATCAGTAGTTTCTGGGTACGCCACAAATAGGTCGAAATTGGAAATGAAATTCTCTTCACCGTGGATGATAGAAGTTAATGATACTCATGATGGAGATGAAGGAGTGGGGGAGATTCAGAAGGAGGAAGATAGTGAAAAAAGAGAAAAAGCAGGAAAAAAATCTTGTGAGCACACTGCACGTTGAAATTATCAAGTAATAGTTTGCAGATATAGTTATTTTTCTACTCTAATTCATTGAAGTTTGGGCTCTAATTGAGGTTTTTTTCTCAAATTAGCATAGGCAGCATTCAGTATTCATGAATTTTGCTTTCTCTAAAAATACCCTATGCTTCCTTTCTGAATATGAAGAGGTTTGCCTATAAGTCCTAAAACTGGATAAATCCTTACAGTAATGGATGTATCAATGTGGGGTAAAGAGGTGCTAATTTAGGGAGGCGAAATGTTTATTCTGAAGTGTTGGTAATTAGGAAAGGTAAAAGACACCTCCTACATAATTTTTCTAAATAGCCACGGTCCCTGGCTTTCTTAAATACACCATAATAATATGCAGCAGAAAGTAACAAATCAAAGGCCAGACCTGTGCTCTCTTTTGTGGAGTCAGTAACTATTTCAACCGCAGCTGGCCCTGCCTCCTGCCTCCTTCCCCGTTCATAGTACCCTCTGTGTGTGTGTGAGTGGTATTACTTTCTGCTCTGAAGAATTCTGAGATGAAAATGGGAGGTATACTCTCTTCTCCTTTTTTTTCTTCTGAGATTATTGTCATTCTGAAACGAATGAAATGGAGAAAATGGAGTTTTCTGAACAGCTAATGTGAGAATTTCTTTGTAGGGCAAGCTGAGCTTTGCTGAGAAGATGTTTTCGAAAAGCCTATGGTGGGGAAGAAGCTAGACTGGGACTGGCATCTAGGGTTGGTGGAGGAACACTTCAAAGAGGGAAAGGAAAAGAAATGGTGCTGAACACCACGTGGGAGGAATGGTTAGAGCTGTGTGACCTTGTGGTTGGCAGCAGGAAGGAAAGACTTGGCAGAGAGAAATGTCTGTTTTTTTAAATGAAATGCCAACGGGCTGTGGGATGTTACCTACCCACCCCAAGCCACAATCCCATAAAAATTCAAAAATAATATACTAAATATTCTTGCATTTCTTATGCAAGACAGTAAAAGGAATTGTGTTTCAGGTCAAGATTGGCATTGACTGAAACATATCCAAAAAAATGGAAGGAACAGTTGACATCATGGTGTTATTATTCTGAGGCCAAGATTTTTAATGGATTTCTGGAGGAAACTTCTCTCAGCTTTAGAAGTTTCCTACCGTGTGCACCCATAGCATAGGCACCAGATGCAGGTAAGAAATGTTCTTAGAAAGAGCCTCAGACAAGTATGAAGACGGTCAGAGGCACAACAAAGGTGCAGGCACTGAGTGGTATTCACAAGCGTTTTGTCAAGTACTATAATTTTGTTAATGTCTGTAGAAATCTCACTTGCATGTTCTTACGCCATATCCAAGCCATGGGTCTACCTGCAGTTGTATCACCAGTTATATTATTCAGTTGTATTATTTCAGTCAGGAAAATCAAAAAGGAATGAAATTCTGCATTGTTTAAAATTTGCCAGGAACCCTTAGTCGACAAAACGGCCATTCTCAAAGGCCTCATCTTCTCCATTATCCCAGTTTTAACTAAACACAGAAACTATTTTTGTTAAAATGGATTGCAGACACAAAGAAAAACTATTTCCAAACCCTCCAGTCAGGTGAAAAAAGTTGCTGGCACTTTGTCCAGGGATCTACAGCAGTGTTCCCAGAGCCAGAAGCTTGCACAATGCTTCCTGCCTGCTCTGCTGCTGGCAGAAATGGCCGCTGGTTGGAAATAATCGTTTTTAATAATGCAGATCATCACAAGAGCTCGTGGGAAATCACTCTAAATATTACCCTTGGACTTTAGTATAGAAATATAGCAAAGGGAAATTGTCCCTAGGATGCTCAAGGGTTAGAATAATATGGAAAAACCAACTCAGTTCAAATAATTTATTGTCTCTGCCATGCTTTTTGCATAGCATAGCTTAAGCTGTCATTCACCGAAGGGCTATTTATACAGTCTGAAATTCCAAAGGATTCCTGGATTTGTGTTCTTGTGCTCTCTTTAAATGATGCATAATAAGGTACTCTACAGAGGTCTTTTGTAATGAATGTGGAACTGTTTAGTTTGGGCCCCATCAAAGGGATGGAGGAACAGTAACTGGCTGTTTGAAATTTTATATTATAGAAAATATACTCTGCCACCACTTGAATTTGTTAGCATCTTTAAAATAAACTCTATCCCCAGACAAAACCAAATAAATCTTTGTATTCTTGACATTTCACTCAGAGGCCAACGAGAGGTGTAAATAGAAGCCCCAAGGAATAGAGGAAGTAGTTCCTCTGGAGGGGCATTCTGGAGGAGATACGCTGGCTATTGTTGCTGGCGTTTTTTCTTTTTTTTTTTTTTTTTTTTTTTTTTTTTTTTTTTTATTATTAATAATGATTTTTTATTATATTATGTTAGTCACCATACAGTACATCCCCGGTTTTCGATGTAAGGCTCGATGATTCATTAGTTGTGTATAACACCCAGTGCACCATGCAATATGTGCCCTCCTTACTACCCATCACCGGTCTATCCCATTCCCCCACCCCCCTCCCCTCTGTAGCCCTCAGTTTGCTGGCGTTTTTTCTAAAGGTGGCCAAGTTTTCCTTGGCTTCCCTGACCTAATTATAATGCTTGCTTTCAGCTAGGCATGGCAGTGTTGAGATTTGCATTGCAGAGTTGTCAAGCCAAATACCTGTGAGACATCGCAAACTGGATGTCCTGCAGGAACCCCAGCTTAATGAGCTCAAACTCTTGCCTCCAACACCCCGCTCCCTGCAAGTACTTGATATTTCTCCTTCATTCGTCATCTCAGCAAGTGGCAAATGATTTACCCAGGCATCCAAAACATAAACATGGTAATATAGTGTGAGGAACAATATGAGGAGAGTGGGAGACACTTGGTGAAGTCTGGGTCATGTTCACCAGATAGTTAAAAATATGGCTCTAACAAGATCAGTGGATTATATCAATGTCAATATCCTGGTTGTGATTTTATACTGTAGTTTTACAAGGCGTTATTATGGAGTGAAGCTGGATAATAGGTATGCAGGATCTCTCTATTATTTCTTACAACTTCATATGCATCTGTATTTTCTCATAATACAAAGTAAAAAAATAGTCTCTTGATTTGGATATAGAAATGCACATCAACAGTACTCTTTTAAGCGTAAATTCTATTTGCACCATGTGATAGATGAACGTATAAAATGTGACAGCTAATTTTAAAAAATATTTTTCTTCTGTTACTCTAGTCCTTTGGTTTTTCAGAGTTTTGAGTAGTAAATCAGATAAATCAAACCATAGTCCTAGGCTACTGTTTAATATCCTCTATAAAAAAATAGGCACATGGCTGGCTCTTAGTTGACCAAGCATGCTTTCAGTGCTAAGTTTGGACTCAGTAGGTTTCTTCTTTTAACATGTAACTCTAGCATTGAGAGGGCTTTACCTTCACCTCCTGAAATGCAATATGATTTTTCTAAGTATGTGTGACTCACTTTATATCTCGGATTTCTCAAGGGGTACTGAAGAAGGTTAAGATGATTCTATTTATGGATTCTGTTTTCTGCTTGATGACCAAGCCTGCAATTGCTTGAATAGTTTGTGTATGATGGATTATAATATTATCTCTAAGGTCATCTGAGGACCTCAGAATGGCAAGATACAGTGAGGAATAGTATGCCTGCTTCTTTCTATGTAATGTTGGGGGATGTGCTTTGTGAGAAATAGATGAAGAAATCAAAATGAAGGTCCATTTTACCCAACTAAACTCTCAGCCTATTAAAGTTGTACCATACTCCAAGAAGTATATCCATAATTTCTCAATCTAATGCTTAAAGAAAATAAGAAAAACATGCAAAATATGCTGCTAAATTTTTTTGCAGCTAATAAATTTATAGGTACTTAGAATTTAAAAAAAAACAGTATTTGGGTGAGCTCTTGGTTTGTAAGTGGAATGTCCATCTACCACTTGTTTGAGGGGAAACACAGTCATTTTTTGGTGATTTAAACACAAATAAAGATGGGACCCAATAATAGATGATATATATAAGACAAGAAAAACTTTTCTTTCTTCTGTTCTAGTAGACTGTTTAGGATTTGCTTGCATCAAGTGCTTTGATTTTCTCTCTCTTCATTTTACATGAGAGGATATATTTATTCCCTGGAAAGCTTAATCTGTAATCAATTATATTTAACAAGTTAACTCAATTTTAAATGATATGATATAAATGAAGATTAAAGCTAATTTAAGGCAGCATTTTTTTACTACTGTTTAAATTAGCATTGGAAGAATCAGAAGGAACTATGTTTTTGATTAAGGTTTGGTTTAGGCTGAAGAGTTTCAATAAGATAATTTTCATAAAACTGAACTGGAGCCAATACCTGCTAAAAGATAACAGGATATATTAAAGCCATATTAGACGTTTAAAAATAAAGTTTCTGAAAAGCTTTAATCAGGAAACGAACTCTGTGTGTGTGTGTGTGTGTGTGTGTGTGTGTTGTAAAGCCTACCCCCATCTTCCACAGTTCAGCGTGCATGTGTTGTACCCTTCTCTTACCTCACTCCCATTACTTGGACTCCTGCCACCATCCACCGTGGCCTGTACTTCTGGTTTACTGAACAGCATCCCCTATGTACAGTTTGCATTCTGCCTTAAAATTCCTCATTCATTTTTCGCACTAAAATCAAAATGATCTAAAATAGCATTCTGATCACAGCCAGTTCTCTACCTCACGCCCTCCAGTACTTTTCCATTGGCCTTAAGATGTAGTCGAAGTTCTTTGCCTTGATATAGTAGATAGGGTCTGTCCCAGATCAACTAATGTGATCCCTCACTACCCTTTTCTAGGTACCTCTTCCACTTACTCACTTTATGCTCTATGAATGTGTGGAGCTTTCTCTTATCTGGTCTTTGCAGTGTTTTTAAACTCTTCCTGAAATATTGTCCCCCTGACTCTCATACCTGTCATCTAACTAAGTTCTTTTTTTTTTTTTTTAAAGATTTTATTTATTTATGTGACAGAGAGACAGCCAGCGAGAGAGGGAACACAGCAGAGGGAGTGGGAGAGGAAGAAGCAGGCTCATAGCGGAGGAGCCTGATGTGGGACTCGATCCCGGTACGCCAGGATCACGCCCTGAGCCAAAGGCAGACGCTTTAACGACTGCGCTACCCAGGCGCCCCTCTAACTAAGTTCTAATAATGGCTCCAGTCATGTCTTGGAAATGAAGAATCTCCCAGGTTACAGATGATAGCTTATTTATCTGTCCTCCCAATAAGTACAAAAGTCACTTAGATCAAGGAGTGGCTCCTTGCTCACCATTAGATCTCCCTATTTTGTGAGATTTAAAGATTCTTTTGATGGATGGACACAACAGAGTGACATTCAAATGGGTGGAAGGTAGATCTTTGTTATCTATAGCTCCAATATAGATTAAACTGACAGGCAGGGTCACAAGGAGGTTGTAACCTGGGACAGGTGAGCAGCAAGCTAGAACTGTTAGGAGCAGCTTATGTATGGCAAGTAGGGTGAAGTTAGCTGGATTTCTCATTCTCCTGTAGATTGGCTAATTTGTCCCAAGTTGTCTGGTATCCAGCCCCTGAGTGATTAGGAAAGTGCACAGTGATCCCTGAATGTAACCCAGTGAGGAAAGTGGTCAGGGTGTGAACATAAATTAGCTGCCCTAGAAGGGAGTCCGCCAGTGTCAAAACTGCATCAGCACAACATTTCAAACAAATGCATACATGAATGAATGAATGAATGACAAACCAACAAAATATATCATGCTATAGTTTAATACTTAAATTAGGTGCTTAAAATAAATATTTAATTGACATCATGAGTAAAAAAAAAGTGGATATGCATATGCACGAGTGTATGCTACCATTTGGCCCTATAATAATTATTATGCTTTTTCTCAAATATCTAGTTATTTAGAATGGACTTACAGGTGCCCAGTGTCATCTTCCACTAAGTGTCTCTGGACCTCAGTTTTCACAAATCTTTAAAATGGGTTTCAGTTTCCTTCTTACGTAAGTAGTGGTAATGAATTTGATAAATTTAATAATGTACATTTTTTATTTTCAGAAATATTAATTAGATAATTATATTTATTCAGGGTAAAGCTACTATAAATATGCTTGCTGGTTGGACCCATTTTGATATGGTCTAGTCAAGAAACAGTTTCTAGACCTAAAAGTCCAAGTTTGCTCCCTGCCTTTTAAAGTAGACTTTAACATTAGCCTTGTATTAAGCAACAGTCTCCTGGAATATGAGTGCTGAAATTGCAGACAATAATATTAACACATGAACAACAAAAAAAAACGCAGTTTATGTTTTAAATTATCTTTTTTGACATCAAGAATAATGTGGATAACTTCCTTCTTGCTGTAGTTGCAATTTAAGAAGCATAATAAATAAAAGTATTTGCAGAGTGTATTCAGATGAACTGTTTTCAAGAACTTTATGAAGACCAATGCTGCTTTTCATCCAGGGGCAAAATAAAATGTTCTGTTTAGCTGATTTTTTTCTGGAGATAGTATCTTTTATAATTTCTAGACTTTTTTTCATTGTTAATATTACTTACAATATAATTAAGATTGTATTAGTCAGGGGTCTCCAGAGAAACAGAACCACTAGGATACATAGAAGAGGAGATTTATAATAGAAATTGGCTTACACAATAATGGAGGGCAAGTAGTCCCATGATCTGCTGCTGCAAGCTGGAGACCCATGAAAACTGGTCGTGTAATTTAGTCCAAGTTGAGGAGAAGATGGATGTCTCAGCTCAAACGAAGAGTGAGCAAATTCACCCTTGTTCTGTTTGGGCCCTCAAAGAATTGGACTTGGACAATGTTGAGCCACATGGAGGAGGGCCATCTGCTTTACTCAGTTCACTAATTTAATTGATAATCTCTTCTGGAAACACCCTCACAGACAAACCCCCAAATAATATTTTATCAGCCATCTGAACATCTTAGCCTGGTCAAACTGACACATAAAATTAACCACCTGAAAGACCAAGGAAGTTATTCTGTATCTTTCTTATTACATACCATATTGTCTATGTAAGATATAGACAAAAATATATTAAAAGTGAAGGGATGGAGAAGATATATCATCCTAATGCCAAAAGAAAGCTGGTGTAGCTATATTCATTTCACACAAAGCAGACTTCAGAACAAGGTAAATTATCAGGAATAAGGAGGGAATTACATAATGATAAAGTGGTAAATTTTCCAAAAAATTATAACAATGTTGAATGTATGTATTCCGGCAAGAGAGTATCAAAATACATGAGGCAAAAACTGTTAGATCTTGATGACAGAAAATCAGTAAGAATAAAGTTGAACTGAAAAGCACCATCACTCAACTGTATCTAATTGACATTTAGATTCACTCAACAACAGAGTACACATTCTTCACAAGCTCACATAGAGCAGTCACCAAGATTGATCATGGTCTGGGCCATAAAACACATTTTAACAAATTTAAAGTACAGAAATTATACAATGTATGCTCTCAATCCACGATAGAATTAAACTAGAAGTTAGTAACAGAAAGATAGGTAGACAGTCCAAAATATTTCCACATTTAAAAATGCACGTCTAAATAATACATGGATAGGGCTACCTGGGTGGCTCAGTTGGTTAAGTGTCCAACTCCTGGTTTCGGTTCAGTTCGTGATCTCAGGGTCCTGAGACCAAGCCCCACATCTCACATTGCTCAGCGTGGAGTCTGCTTGAGATTCTGTCTCCCTCTCCCTCTGCCCCTCCCGCTTGTCTTCTTGCTCTCTTTGTTCAAAAATAAAAATGAAAATAAAAATAAATATATAACACATGGATCAAAGAAAAATCCTTGAGAGAAACTATGAAATATTCTAAAGTAAGTGAAAATGAGAATATAACTGTCAAAATTTGTGAGATAAAGCAAATGCAGTATTTTAGAGGGATATTCATAGCATTGAAGGCATTGTTATGCATTGTTAGAAAAGAAGATAAATCTAAAATCAGAAATCTAAGTTTTATCTTAGGAAAGTAGGAAAAGCAAATTAAATCTAAAATAATAAGAAGAAAATAATAAAAATTAGAGCAGAGATCAATGAAATTGAAAGTAGGAAATTAATAGAGAAAATAAAAAAACAAAAACTGATTCTTTGAAAGTATCAATAAAATTGATAAGCCTTCAGCCAAGTTAAGAAAAAAAGAGAGAAGACACAAATTATGTAATAGTTAATACCTTCAAAAGCATAATCTAATAAAACTGAAATTATCTATTGGGGAGGGTACAGTCTGAACAGGCCTGCATCAATTAAATAATTTTCATCAATACTTAAAAATTTTCTAAAACAAAGGTCCAAGTCCAAACGATTTCACTGGTAAATTTTATAAAACGTTCAAAGAAGAAATGATACTAATTCTTTACAATCTCTTCCAGAAAATTGAAATGGAGGAAATACTTTCATTCTATAAGGACAGAAACACTCTCATACCAAAACCAGACAAATATAATACTAAGGAGGAAAATTACAGACCTAGATCTTTAATAAGCATGCATGTAAAAATTCTCAACAAAATATTAGGAAAGAAAATCCAACAATTTATGAAAAGAATTCTATACCATGACCAGGTAGAATTTATTCCAGGCATTCAACGTTGGTTCTACATTAAAAAATAAGTTCATGTAATTCATCACATCGACAAGCTAAAGAAGAAAAATATGTAATCATATCAATAGGTGAAGAAAAAGCACTTGATGAAATCCAACACGCATTAATGCTAAAAATTCTCCGGAAATTAGGAAAAGAACAAACGTTATACTCAACTGGTGAGAAAGTAGATTTTTCCTTCTTTGTTCAGAACAAGAAAAGCTATGCCCCTCTTATCACTCTTATTCAACATCAGACAAGAAGTCCACGCTAATGCAACAAGAAAAAGAAATAAAACATATTCATTTTGAAAGAGAAGAAGTAAAGCTGTCTTTGTTACTGATGATATAATTATCTCTGTACCGATTCCCAAAGAATAGACATAAAACATCCTGGAAGGTAGCAGGATGCAAGATTAATTAATATAATCTTAATATACAAAAGTCAATTGCTTTCTTAAATAGCAATAATTAGCAGTTGGGTTTTGAACTTAAAAACACAAAATCATTTACGTTAGTACCACAAGACCTGAAATATTTAGTATAAATCTAATAAAATATGTACAAGAACAATACAAGAAAAACTACAAAGCTCTAATGAAAAGTTAATGAAGACCTAAATAACTGGAGAGATAGTCTATGTTTACTGATAGATAAATTCAGTATTATTAAGATATCAGTTCTTCCCAACTTTATCTATAAATTCAATAAAATCCTAATCAGAATTCCAGCAACTTATTTTTGGATTATCACAAGCTGATTCTAAAGTTTATATGGATGCAAAAAGTCAGAATACCCAACAGAACACTGAAGAATAGTAAACTGGAAGACTCACACAAACAGACTTCAAGATTAACTATAAATCTACAGTAATTCAGACAGTGTAGTATAGAAAAAAATAAGTAGAGAAATAGAACAACAGAATAAAGATCAATTCAATAGAGGTGGGAGTCTTTCCAATAAATGGTTGCGGTACAATTGGACATCCAAAAATGAATCTAAACGTGTTCAAAAAATTGAATCTAGACACGGATCTTAACACTTTTCCTAAAAATTAAGTTAAAGTGGATCATAGACCTAAATGCAATACTATACAACTTGTAAAATATAACATTGGAGAAAAAGTAGATGACCTTCTGTTTATCAGTGACTTTTTAGGTACAAGATCAAAAGCATAAATGTGAAAGCAAAAATTGATAAACTTAGTTTCTTCAAAATTAAAAGTCCTGCTTTCTGAGAAGCAATGTTAAGAGAATAAAAACACAAACTAGGAGAAAATATTTGCAAAATACACGTCTGATAAAGAAATTATACCCAAAATATACAAAAGAGCTCTTAAAACTCAATAAGAAAACAATCAATTCAATTACAAAATGGACAAAAGATCTAAATAGACACTTTACCAAAGAAGATATATACGTGGTAAATGGGTATATTAAAAGAAGTTCAACATCATATGGGGGTATTATAATAAGTTCAAGATCATATGTCACTAGGGAATTGCAAATTAAAACAACAGTGAGATACCAGTGCACAATTTTTAAAATGGCTAAGTTCCAGATCACATTCATCATCAAATTCTAGCAATGATGTAGAACAACAGGAATTCTAATTTGTTGCTCATGGGAATGCAAAATGGTGTAGCCACTTTGGAAGACAATCTGGCAGTTTCTTACAAAGCTAAACATAAGCTTACAGTACAAGACAGCAATTGTGCTCCTAGGTTTTTAGTCAAATGAGATGAAAACTTATGTTCACACAACAGCTTGCACATGATAGGGGATAGCAGCTTTATTTATAAGTGCCAGAAAAACAAGCAATGTATTCTTTAATGGGTGGATGGAGAAACAAACACATCTATAGAATGTGCATCCATACCATGGAGCAATAGATACATCCATACAATTCAGTAGTAAAAAGGAATGAGCTATCAAGCTACAAAAAGATGCGGAGGAAACTTAAAATGCATATTGCTAAGTAAAAGAAGCCAGTCTGCAAAAGCTATACATTCTATGACTCCAACTATATGATGTTTCAGAAAAGGCAAACTATATGGATAGCAAAAAGATCAGTTTGGGGGGATTCAGGGAGAGAGAAGAAGGGATGAATAGGTGCACCTCGGGGCATTTTTAAGGAAATAAAACTATTCAGTATACTATAAATGGTAGATACATAACATTATGTATTTGTCAAAACCCATAAAACTATGCAACACAAGAAGCGAATCTTATTGTAACTATGGTCTTCAGTTAATTATGTATCAATATTGGTTCATCAGCTGTAATAAATGTACCACATTGATGCAAAATGTTGATAATAGGAGAAACTGTGTACGTGGAATGGGGAGAGAAAGAGTAGGATATGGGAACTCTCTGTATGGTTCAGTTTCTCTGTAAACTTAAAACTGCTCTAAAAGTAAAATCTAATAATAAAAAATAGTAATATTTGCACAGGGTAATAGATATATTTATTATAAAAAGTTAAAAAATGGAAATATGTTCTTTAGACCTATAGTCCTATTTTTTTAAATTGAAATATTCTTATATTTCCTTGTAGAACATTATCTGTACACTAACATAAGCTCACGTGCATGTTTTATGTACATTTATGTATGTGCGTATCTATAACTTTTATTTATACAACCTGACAGTGATTTTATTGATAATATAACTTGGAAATCTTTTATATCAGCACATAGAGAATATCTCATCATTTTTTAAAAATTGGGTAGCATTTGTCCTATGTTGATATTTTTTTCATTGTTGTCATTTCCTTTTTTTTTTCCCATTATAAGCAATTTTCCATAGACTCCTTGTCCAAATGTCTTGTCATACTTTTGTAATTGTGTCCACAGCAAAGATTGCTGGCTGTGAAATTGTTAGGGCTAAGGGCATGTGCATTTTAAATTTCAATAACTGTTACCAAATTCCTCTCTACATTTTTCAGCAATTTATGGCATCTACTTTCCCACATCCATTTTTACCTATCCAATAGGTGAAAATTGGTATCTTAATTCATTTTAAGTTTTACATAATAATTAATTTATTAAAAATTAATCATGGAAGGTTATTTTTTAAATTTTTAAAATTTGAGTATAGGTAACACACAACGTTGCATTAATTTCAAGTGTACAACATAGTGATTCAACTTCTTTATACATTCTCCTATGCTCACTACAGCTGTAGCGGCTGTCTGTCACCATACAACGCTATTACAGTATTAGTGACTGTATTCCCTATGCTGTGCCTTTTATCCTAGTGACTTATTCATTTCATAACTGGAAGCTTTATCTCCCACTCTCCTTCACCCATTTTGTCCATTCCCCGACCCCATTTCCTTCTGTCAACCACCAATTAGTTTGTTGTAATTTATAGGTCTGGTTCTGCATTTTATTTGTTAAAATTCATTTGTTTTGTTTTTTAGATTCCACATATGAGTGAAATCATAATTGTCTTTCTCAGTCTGACTTATTTCACTTAGCATAACACCCTCTATGTCCATCCATGTTGTTGCAAATGGCACACTCTCATTTCCATTTGTATTTATGTAATTATGAGTTAGATTGACTATTCTTTCATTTATTAAATTTTTGTACTTTTTTTGTTAAGAATCATTTTATATTCTACTTCAGAAGCTTGTGGAGTTAGACTCCCTCATTATTTTTTAAACATTTTCTTGACTCCTGTAGCACTTTTTTCCAGATGAACTTGGCAATAGTAGTCACATTAAAACATAGTTGCTCCTATTATTAACATTTTGTACTAATGTGGAATATTTGTTCAACTGATTAACAATTAGAATATTACTATCATTTTATATTTACAAAATAATTTAAAGAACAGTGATATCTTTAAAATATTGTCTTTCCATTAATAAATATAGTGTCAGTTCTCACTTGATTCTGTTCTTAGAAGATTTGGGGATTTTTCTCAATTTAAGTCATATATATAATACATACACACATATATTAATCTTATTTCTAGAAATATATCTCTCATCGTCTTTTAAATGGTAACAATTCAATTCTGTGAAAATATGCCTTGAGATTATCTAAGGAACATATTGCTTACTTAAAGTTAAAAAGATTTTTTTTTTACCTCCCATCATTAATTATTTTCATAGGAACTATTCAAAAAAAGATTGTGTTATGTTAGTGGCAATCCTAGAAACTTGTCATGATTGAGTTAACCTAAAACTATTGATATGCAATGAAGATTTACCGTTATTCTGTTCTTTCTTCACACCCTCACTATGTCCAAAAACATTTGAACTTTGAGCCTTTCTTAATGAGATAAGGTTTATGAAGTTATGTTGATAGAAGGAACTGGCTTCTTATAATTCCATGTTTGACTGTTTGGGTGGGCCTTGGGGATGAGGTAGTTGAGTGGGAGCATAGGTTTAAAAGGATATACTTTATCCAAAATTGATTGATTTTACTGTAGTTTGGGGGCAAACAAACAAAAAAATGAAGACCGTGACAAAAATAGGAAGGTGGGTGTGAGAACTAACATTGTGTACCTTTCTGTGCCGCAACTAACATATACTTCAGAATACCATCATGAGATACATTCTTTGTTCTTTTACAGATCAGTAAACATAAGCTCAGAATGCTAGAGTCAGTTTCCCAGTGTGAAAATTGCAGACTTAGTGATGAAGCCTGAGGGCTTGAATTTAGGTGTAGCCTGACTCCAAAGCCCATGCTCTTTTCCTAAGACCACTGTGCCACTAGGAAACCAGTGTCTACAAATGGGAAGAATACTAGGTAAAGGACTGCAGGTAATAAACCAGGGTAACAAACAAAACATGAATAATATGCCTAAATAGAATGTAAAAAAAGTGACATCTTTTCTACTATATCCTATAGGCAATTTCGCCAAGCATATCACATTCCACAGTACAAATAGTGTAAACACCACTGCTTCTACATTATACTTGCTTTTTAATGCTCAGTCATGCTGTCTGCCTGTGGCATGTGCTGCATGGTTTTTTTTTTTTTCTGTGAAAGATTTTATTAGCAAGGTAATTAAAAACCTTAATTTCTTTTATAAAATAAGGACTCAATATTGGTCATTTAGCAGTAGGTAAATTCTACCCACTTTCCTTCCCTATTCCACATCCATTCATTTTTCTTTGTTCCAGGCACTATAACCTTTCCATGTACACACTCATACATTTGTTGAGTCTGTAAAGAGAAACTGCTAGAAAATATGGAATAGAGAAATTTAGAATTGAGGAGGCCTATAGAAGTGATCTGGACCAACATTCCTTACAATGCCTGGGAGATAAAGAGACAAGAGCAAAATCTGAAATTGTACACAGAACTGATCTTGGGAAGACTTACCTTCTCCACAGATACCATGACTTTCCCTGCTGACAATTCCTAGTGCATGACTTAACTGCGATGCCTCAAGGAATTAAATCTACAGCCCCTGATTTTATCCTTGTTGGAGTGTGTTCTAAGTATTCACTCTGCTTTGCATTTCTGGTTCCCAAACTAAACTCAACTGCAGGTGCTTTTGATTAGACCCTAGCTTTATCCCTGCAACCTAGCTTCAAAGGTTTGAGCAAGCAGGTATCTGATGTCTGTGGTGGGGGAAAAATGTCAAACATTCACTGCATTTGTCAAGGTCTCTATTAAAAGGGGCTCCCTAAATTGAACGCATCATTCCAGATGGCTTATGACCAATGCAGTATGCAATGCAATTAACAACCTTCATCTGGATAGAATACATAATGATATTAAAGCCCATACTAAGATTATGTAAACATTTTTCAGATTCACATCAAAGTGTTGGTTCATAATTAAGCTTGCAGTGGACTATAACCCTAAAACTTGTTCACCTTTCACTGCTGTTTAGCCATGTGTTCTCCATCTTATATCTGTACAGTTGTGTTTCAATTTTTTTTTAAACCCAAATACAGAACTTTATTTAGCCCTGTTAAATTTCACTTTGTTAGCTTTGGCTCATCTTTCCAACTTTTTGCAATCCTCATGAATACTGTTTCTGTCATTCAGTATAGTAACTATCATTCCACAGCTTTGTATCATACACAAATTGGATAAATAAGCTTTTCATTTTCATCCAAATCTCTGATAAAAAATGTTGAAAATAGTAGAAAGCACTGTAGAGTACCACAGAATATTTTCATTGAGTGTGGCATCTAACCATTAATTAATATGTCACACCATATTGACTACACTGAATTTATGTAGGATTATATTAAACACATGTTCATTCTTTTAGCTTACATCATGATGATGATGATGGTGAAAAGCAATAGATGAAAGGTGTTCAAAGGGAAAAATTTTAAGAGTGTAAGCATTATACAGAAAGTGGGATATGATTAAGAATTCAGTATGAAACATTCTCCAATGTGTCGACCACATGCTTCTCCAAAAAGTAAAATTAAAGAAACCCAGATCACTATCACTTGTATATAAAAGATCAGTCTTAATATTGTATACCTATGAATCTCAGAGTGTATTAGAGCAGGAGCCAGCAAACATTTTCTGTGAAAGACCAGACAATAAATATTTTAGACTTTGCAAGCCCTATGGTCTCTACTGCAATGATGTTACTTTGCCCTTGTAGCACAAAATCAGCCCTAGACAACACGTAAATAAATGGGCATGACTGTGTTACAGTAAAGTTTTATTTATAAAAACATGTGACCAGATTTGGCCCACAAGCTATAGTTGGTCGATCTATGTATAAGATGGTTTTTCTAAGGGCCGCAAGTAGACACGTGCATTTGTACTTGGACGAAAATATTACAGTCTTACCAAACATAAGATATATTTATTATTTTAGAAATTTAGTACACTAGGTCCTCAAGAGCAAGAACTGTCCTATTCCCTTTTGAATTTCAGGACCTAACTATGTTCTAGTACTTGGTAGTTGCTTCCTAATTTTTTTCTGAGATCATGAATAAAAACTTTTAAGGTTCTGTTCAATCTCAGATTCATTATTTTTATGATCAATTAATCACAATACTTACAGGCATTAACATACTATTAAAAATAGAGTCAACATTCATAGGAGTCATGGCTGCCCAGATTTTCTTTCAAGAATCAGGAGCTTATTACCCCCAAATGCTGGGAGTCTGTCTGCTGTCTGGCAGCCTCAACTGAGCCCCCTTTGGAGATTACTTAGTTGGTAGAGAACCACTTCTCCAAAGACCATGCCTCCTTCCCATCATGCTCTGTGTCCATGAATTTGGTCAACATGGAGGTAGAAGGCCTAGCCTTTCATCCTAACAAAGGACAACCCTGAAGGTCATCTCAGCTTTAGAGTTCCTGGAGGTGGCTTTTATTGAGACTGCATTTCAGCTCATCTCTCTCTTTTCTCAGTCTTTCTTCTTTCTTTCCCCAAGTGTTGATCCCAGACTTCTCCTTAATAACCCCTCTGTACTCTAATCTCTATCACAGAATCTGCTTTTTAATGAGTACAACCCGAAACAATAAGAATCATATTTTACCTCTAATTATGACAACAGTCATATTAATGATATCCATTCAGGTTTTACCTGCCTTCACCTGATCTTCTACATGGCCTAACCTGTGAGATATGATATTGAATGCTGGTCCTCTTATTAGAAGTCCATGTGGACTCACTTTGTCTTTCCAAATTAATGAAGCTCATCTATTACAGTAGATCTTAAGTAACCACAGAAATTGCTTACCATTAATATCAATTCATGGTTCTCATAATTCTCATAATTACTAGACGGGGCACTGTCTGCTTACTGGTTCAGAGAGGCACTAAAATCTTGCCCCAACAATCTTGAAAGTTTCGAATTGCCACAAGTAGAGAAAATAAATAAATCTTCAACAAGTTTATGCTTTCAAAAGAACTTTGTGGAACACTGGTAAATACAAGAAGTGAATAGAAGATCACATTCGTGTGCCACATGAATTTAAAACTCAGTAATAAAGGTGAGGCAAATGAAAAGGAAACTAATGCTTCCTAAAAAAATGAGAAGTGCTCAACAGATGGTGAGGAAAGCTCAGAGGGGGTCATTAACAATATGGCATAAGATGATCTTGGAAGAAGACAATAAATTGCTTTTAAAGGAAATGCCAAATTTTTTTTCCAAATTGCTCTCTCCCGAACAATTTCAAAGTCATAAATAAAATTACTATAGGCGTGGCTGAAATCAGGAGAGAGGATAAAAAGAAAAGAATTTAGAGAATGGAAGGGAAGTAACTTTTCTTTAGCACTTTCTATTGCTAGTGATCCTGTAAAGCATTTTACATAAGTTAATTGTTTAATCACTAACTCTCTGCAAGCTGAGTTTGGTTGATTACCATTTTATAGTAAGGCAACTGACGTTCAGAGAGGTTAAATATCTTATGTAGGGAAATACAACTATTCAATAGTGGACTGAGATTCTAATCCAATTCATTCTGACCCTAAACTCTTTTTTACTCTTTACACTATATTGAAAACATATATAAAACCTGCAGATTGGCCTAACAGGACAGTAACTTCTCTACTTTGTTTTAATTGCAACCCAGCTAAGATGCTTTATCCATGTTTTCTTCAGAGGAAGAAACCTGATAAACCAATTTCTAAATAGCTCCAGAATTTGCATGAGTGACGAAGTATTATATGCATGTGGACTGAGTTAGCTGTGAATATTCTGAACTTTGTCCATGCAAGGTTTGCATCCACCCAATTTATACCATTTACATTTTGGAACCAAAGTATCTCCCATGCTTGTAGTGTTTCTAGAAAAATAGTGAAATACATTCTTTAGCAATTAGAAATTTGTAAACTGCAGGTGTTTTGCAGTTTTGATAATTCTTTCCTAAATGTTGTTGCTGTATTCAAACAAACACTGTAATTACAACATGGAAGTATGAATAGAATGTGGGTTGAGAAAGGAGAGGGTTGGGAAGAGAATTGGTAATGAGGAAGTGCCAAATGTATGTAACCAGATATTAAATTGGAAGTTTCAATTTAGATACTAGATACAATCAAGGCTGATTCTGAAGAGAGGGTACAAAAGACTAATCAAAAACTGTTACACGCCTTAAAAAACTTTGTACACATTAAGACAGTTGAAGAGTAGGGAGGTTGGTGAAGAGGTTTCTTTAGAGAGAACTGTGTTTTGAATACTACTGTCTAAATTTGTAAAGTGAAAGGTAATTAATTCCCCATTTCATGTCAAGACAAAAGAGAGGGCTTTTAGTGTTACCACTCGGGGAGCTTCCTGGGTCTCCTGAAGCTACCTGATGCCTGCCAAGAAAATCTGAGGCAGAGAAGGCCACCCAGTCACCTGCTAGCAGTGTGAGGAATGCGCTTACTATGTTGTGATTGGACTGTGCTTTGAGAGTTTGTACAGGTGAAGAATGCTTGAGTGCTTCCTGAGGACCAGATGCAGTGCCTAATTATAGGCCATCTTAGAGCTGGTCCAATAGGGCCACCTAGAGGGGAAGCTGAAGTTGGCTGAGTGAGTTCTGAAAGCTTGAGGATCATTGTGGATAAAAATGGTCAAGAAACCTGCTGAGGAGATCATTAGTAACAGGAGTCTTTGTAGAACTCATGAAAGTGTGCCATAAGAGAAGGGATCTGCTTTAAATGTCCTTCATGTCATGCCTCAGTCCCAGCCCAGAATGGGTCTGAAATAGCAGGTAGGAGTGTGTGTGTGTGTGTGTGTGGGGATGTACAAAAAGGGAACAAGAAGGCAATTATAGTTCCCATTCCCACCCCTTCTGCTGCGTACGACTAGGTAGCAGGGAGCCATAACTGGGACAAAGCAAAGAAGTCCTAGCTTTGCATGGAGATTGAGTGTAGATTAATATATTGTTTTGATATTCACACTGCTGAATTGACTGTGTAGAAGTGACTACACGACTATAGGACCCACCTACGTTTTCATCAAAGGTGACCACCGTGGAAGAAACTTTCAAAAATCACTGGGAAGAAAAAGATTTTTTTAAAGCACATTTTATGAATCATCATTTGTCAATGTATCAGGTACCTATTTTTATATAATAAAATAATTTCAGTGAGCTCAGAAGAAAGAGTTTGGATAGAGAAGTTGATAGGGTTAGAAATTAGTTAAGTAGAGGATTGTTGAGTGTCAGGCTAAGGCACCTGGACTTTATTGTATAGAAACTCGGAAATCATGGAATATTGGTGCATGATAGATAACATGACTATTTGGACAAGTGGCATTGTTTTTAGTGGTGACACGTACTGATTCCAGATGGAAGATTGGTAATGCAGGAGGCAATACAAATCTCTGGAACTATAAAATATGTGAGTAAATAGAAGTAGCTTTTTTGTGTTGTTTAAAACAACAACAACAATATTTTATAAGGATTAAGTATTTGTGGAATTAAAATACGTGACAATAATAACAAAAGAAAGAAGGCATTGAAATATTGTGAGTTTTTTATTTTGTTCTGGAAAATTTTTTAAATAAAAATTAAGAGAGACTTTAATAATTCCAAGATGTGTGTTGAAATCTGTGGAGTAACTACAAATAAAAAAAATGAAATAATGTACTCCTAAAAACCTAATAAAAGGAGAATTAGAAGAATAAAAATATTACTTACTCTAAAAGAAGGCAGGAAAGGAGACAAAAAGGAAAAAAAACAAGTAATAGGGCAAATAGAAAGTAAATTTTGAAATATATGTTTAAACTCATATACATCAGTGATTACATTAAGTATAAATGGACTAAACACCTCAATTAAAATAATATTTTTCAGTTGGGAATAAAAAACGTACATGCTGCTTTTAAGAATCACACCATAAATATACAGATATAAAAACATATGTAATACAATAAATAAGATAAAATCGGAATAGCTCTTCTGATAACAGATTAAACAGAGTTTAAGGGGAAATAGTATCAGAGTTAAAGAGCATCATTACATTATAATAAAAGAGACAACATGAGGAAGATATAACAATTCTGTGTTAGCATGCACCTAAAAATATATTTTTAAAAATGAACAGAGACAGGGGCACCTGGGTGGCACAGCGGTTAAGCATCTGCCTTCGGCTCAGGGCGTGATCCCGGCGTTATGGGATCGAGCCCCACATCAGGGTCTTCTGCTATGAGCCTGCTTCTTCCTCTCCCACTCCCCCTGCTTGTGTTCCCTCTCTGGCTGTCTGTCTCTATCTCTGTCGAATAAATAAATAAAATCTTTAAAAAAAAATGAACAGAGACAAAAGGAGAAAGAGACAAATTCAAAAATACAGTTGGAAAATTTAACACATTGCTATTAGAAACTAATAAAATAAGCTTTTTAGAGAGCACTGAGGCTATCTGTAGACAATTTTAACAATATGGTTAACAAATTTTCCTTAGTTGAAATATATACAACATTGCATTCAATAATTGCCAAAAACACATTTTAAAAAAAGTGTATGTGAATCAATTACCACCCTATAAAACAAATTTCAATGGGCAGAGTTTAAACACAATATATTCTCTGGCTGTAGTGGAATTAAACTAGTAAGCCACTACAAAATGTAACTAGAAAATTCATTAGTGTTTGAAAATTAAGTATTATACATTAGCAACACATAAGTCAAATAAAAAATCACACTGGAAATTAGAAAACAATTTAAACTGATTGATAACAAAAATATGATATATCAGAATGTGTGGGATATAGCTAAATTTGTGATTAGAACTGCGATTCCCACCTGGGGGATATTTTCCCCCAAAGGAACCTCTAGTAATGTCTGAGGACAGTTCTGGTTGTCACAACACTAGGTGTAGAGTTGTTATGGCTCCCAGCGGGCAGAGGCCAAGACTATTTCTAAGCATACTCCAGTATATAAGGCAGTACCCCACAAGAAAGAATTACCTGGCCCAAAATGTCAATAGTGCAATGGTTGTGCAATCCTACATTAGAGAGAAGTACAACGCCCTAAATGTAAATCATAGAAAAGAAGAAAGGATGAATATCAATGATCTAATTATACATCTGAAAAAGCAAGCCAAAGAATAATACATTATACCCAAAGAAACTAGGAAAAAAAAATTGAAAAAGATAAGAGTAAAAATTAATGAAGTAGAAAATGAACATACTATTAAGAGAATCAATAAAACCAAAATGTTATTTGAGAAGAATAATAAAATAGACACACCTTTAGCAAAAGTAATCAAGAAAAAAAAGAAGGCACAAATGACTGATATCAGGAATAAAAAACGGGACATCATTTTTGGCACCTTCAGCTACTAAGAAGGTGATAAGAGGCTCTTATAAACAACTTTACATCAAAACTTGAAAATTAAAATAAAATTGATAATTTGAAGAACATAACTTACCAATACTGACATCAGAAGTAAAAAATATGAATAGACCTATTTGTTAAACTAAATCTGTAATTCAAATTTTATTTCTTTCCTACAGATTAGAAAAAGGGAGAAATTTTCCAATGTGTTTTACTGAAGGTGGCAAACTATGATACCACAGTCTGATGTGGGCAGTATATACCCCCCCCCACACACATACACTCACACAAAATTAGAGTGTGAATCTCTCTAGAACATACATACAAAGTTCCTAAATAAAATATTACAAAATATTAATAAATATAATTAAGTGTCATATAAAAGGAAATCACAACCAATTGGGGTTTACTTTAAAGATGTAAGGTTGATCTAACATATTTAAAAATTAATTACTTAATGTAACAAACCGTATTAACAGTAAAAGGAGAAAAACAGCATCACCCCCACTTAAAAAGCTCAGAAGCAGCATTTGATAAATTCAGCACCCACTTATGATTTCAAAAAAAGCTCTTAGAAAACTAGATTTAACTTCCTTAATGAAATAAAGGGTATTCACAGAAACAGGCAGCAAACATTTTACTTTATGATGAATTATTAAGTTTCAACTCTGATATTGGGAATGAGGGAAGGATATTTATTAAAATTATATCTATCCAATATATATACTAGAGGTCTTTGCAAGTAAAATATGGCAAGAAAAGAAGTAAAAGAAAAATTTTAAAGGAAGATAAAGATTATATTTGTAGAAAATTGAAAAAATACAGATAAGATACAGATAATAGAATTAATAATTGCATTTTGCATGGTCGCTTCCTGCAGGTAGATATAAATAAGAAATTATAATTATTTTACTAACAATATACTTGAAAATAAGATTTTATAAGTGATACTACTTAGAATAAAAACCATCAAATTCCTGGAATAAATATAAGAAAAGATGTACAAAACCTCCATGCAGAAAGCTATACTATTGAAAAAGGAATTTTAAAAGACTGAACAAAGGGAGGTATTGTCCGTTTGCACTGTTTGGCAGACTGAATAATAAATATGTTGACTCTCACCAAATGATTGATAGAGTAAATGCACATTCAGTTAAACATCAATAGGATATTTCATGGAAGTAGACCATCTGATTTCAAGTTTTATACGGAAATGCAAAAGAGGATGAATAACAAAGATAAGAAGAGTAAAATGGTGGCATTTTAATAACTGATATAATGATTTATTATAAAGTCAGTAAAATTAATGTGGTATTAGTATAAGGATGGTCAAACAGACCAAATACATAGAGAAACCAGAAAATTATTTATACATAGAGAATCCTCTGACTTATTTCTAAGTTGCAACTATAATGCAGTATAAAAAGAATAATATTCACAATAAATGGCCTGTGTGAATCAGATGTCTCTATGGAATTTAAAAAATGAACCTTTCTCCCAATGTTGCATAATACACAACTATCAAATTTAGATGAAGCATGGACCTATAATGGAAAGTGAAATGACTAAAATTAAAAGAAGATATCAAAGGACATTATCTTTGTGGTTTTGGGGTACCCCAGTTTAGCTTATATGGACAACAAGTCCACTAAACATAACAAAAATTTGATGAGTTGGACTACTTAAAAATTAGATCTCAAAAATTACCAGTTATATTATGAAGACAGTGGAGATAATAATCACTATATATGTATCCAACAAAGAATTCATATCCAGAATATAAAATCTTTTCTATAAATCAATAAGAGAAATACAGATAATCCATTTTTTAAACTACACAAATGACTTGCAGAGTCATTTCACTAAATAAATACCCAAATGACCAATAAACAAAGTTGCTCAATCTCATTATATACCTGGGATATGCAAATTAAAATTAGAATGCAATGTTACAATACACCTTCCCAGGTTGCTCCCCAATTTTTTTTAATATCATAAACAATCTTCAAGGACATGGAATAAATGAAACTCATACATTGTTGGTGGGAATGTAAGTGAAACTTTGGCAATATCTGTTAAAGCTGAACTTTTGCATTCTCTGTGACCCAGTGATTTAATCACTAGATATACATTTGCCAGAAATACATACAAATGTACATCAAAAGACATGTTCAGTAATGTTTCCAAAGTGCAGTTTGTAATATGCAAACTGGAGTGTAGATACATATATCTATACATATACAGATACATATACCATGTTTATTTACTCAGTGAAATACAATGCAATTGAAAAATCTACATAAAAGAATGTGAATAATTCTCATAATCATAATTTTGAGTGAAAGAAGACAAAAATAACATAAATTTCTTAATTCCACCTCTATAAATCTCAAAAATAAGTGAAATAAATCTATGCCCATACAGCCTGGTGCAGAGTTTGCTCAATAGATGGTCAGGGGGTTGGTCTGGGGTTGGTCTTGTTGAAAACAACTGGTGTATAGATTGGGTGGACAAGCATTTTCTGTAAAGGGTCAAATAGTGAAATTTTACAGCTTTGTGCACCATGGGGTCTCTGTTGTGACTACTCAGCACTGTTGTTGTAAGGACGAGGGCAGCCATGGACAATATGTCATCAAATGAGTGTGACTGTGTTTCAGTAACACATTATTTACAAATATAGGAGGCAGGTGGGCCATATTTGTCCCATGGCCCCCCGTGTTCTGACGCCTGCACTAGATAGAAGAAGATCACTGTACTTAACTTTTTAGTCAGTGCTGCTCCCTGTAGATCATTCTGTCCATGACTTTCTGCTATTTTATAAGCTTTGGCTTGCACCAAGAGTAGTTTCAGACATTCCTTAAATTTAAGGTTCCGTTTTATTGTTCTATTTTAAATTTCAATCCGTTGTGTAGTTTCGTAATATAAAAACAGAATCTTGTGCAACTAAATTTGCAAAAGAAGATGAATTTTAAAGAAAGAATTTAAAAGAAATCTAATGTCACATTAAAGAGAATCATCATTTCCTACTTAATTGTTGCAAATGTGATCTACAATACCAAAAAAAAGTGTACTTCGCCTTTTACAGACCTACTGCTAATAAACATAAGCCCTCTATTCCCAGTCCTTCCATCTGCATTGTGAACATGGGTCAAGTGCAGAATTACCTAGAGAAATTCAAATAAAATAGAAGACCTTTGGGTCATGGCAATAGTATACTTCCTTGCCCCAAGAGAAGGTAAGGAATGACTTCTTACATTTAGATTGGCTAGGCTGGGAACTCACTCCAACTTTTATACGCCTGTGATCCTTTGGCACAAGATTTTTAACATTGTATTAACTTTATCTCTAGAGTTGAAAAAATAAGTCCCAAAGGTTAATTACAAGCAGAGTTGTCCTTGGTAGGAAATATCTTTCATTCCAATGATGAAAAAAGTGTATAATAATGTAATAAAGCTGTTTGGGAAAACAGATAATGGTCAGGTGCTTTTTCCTATACTCTTGGGAGAGAGTATGGCTCTCTGTTGGAAAGCAGGCGTGGGAGCCAAGATGCCTCTTTCCCCCTCATCTTACCATGACTTCTTACTGTGCTCCTGTGAAATTACTTTAACCTTTTCCATCTAAGGTGATGAGTTTGCAAGAGCATTGCCTTTTACTCAGAGGTTCCAAGAGGCATTATTAACTGTTTTTGTAAAAACAGTTCTTTGTGCATCTTTTTTTTAAGCGTCTTTAAAAAAAAAGTCTATATGATTTCTCCTCCCTCTCAAGGTTTTGATTGGCCTTTTCAAACACTAAGTAGGAAAAAATCTACAGTTTTTGTTTCATGAAATATTTATTCTGTGGCACATTGAAAAAATGAACAACTGAACAATAGTTAATTTTGAGGCTAGATGGATTTTCTTTTGGCTGCAAACGGTTACTCTTTATGGGTTCATGGTTTCTGGGGAATTTGGCTGCAGTATGAGTTTTGTTTCTTGAAACTATTCATATAGTCTTGATGTACACATGTGTGAAACATTATAAGAAGACTTCTTTTGGGGTTGGGAACAAAGAAAAATTACCAGGGAACTAGATAAGAAAACTGGGGCTCCCACTGGTGAGATCTGAACTGTGTAACCAGCCTATATCTTTCTGTTCTTTAGGCATCTGGGCACTTTTAGGAGGCTTCTCATCCTTACTGACCCAACAAAATGATACTTAGGCTAGTATTTCTCATTTGATTATAGCTCCAGGAGTCATGTCTGTAAATGGAAAAAGTGTGACTCCACATATCAGTTTATGTGCCACACCTGATAGCTCCCTAAACAGAGACTCGTTGTGGTTCTCTCTTATTGATGTCTGAAAAATAGTAAATTTGGAGCATTTCTCTTTTATCTAACTTAGTTTTGTAAAAACCACTCAAAATATATGACAAATATCAGAAATGGAGGCGGAAGTTAAGTGCTCTGAGCGTTCTAAGAAAAGGAGCTATATAAATGCAGAGCATTAATATTATCATTACAAAAACACATTTCCTCATTAACCTCCGTTTCCATGCCAACAAATATTCTTCAGAAGGCTCATTTTATCTTTGACCATTTCTCATGGAGACCTTGGCAGCCACCTAGTAAAACCCTTGGTACTGTGCATACTGCTTGCAGATATTTCATTATGAATCAGGCCTTTCAGCTGGTAAACACAGAAAAATTAAGCATGAAATAAACCAACACTCCAAACCAAAAAATTACTAAAGCAAAAGTGAAAAATCTCAAGCCCGGACTTCACAAACTGAGTAAGAGTTTAAATCCCCTATCCCATAATAAAACCCAGTTTATTGGAAAGGGGCAGCCCAGTTTTAGTTCAAACATGATTATTTATTTAAAATACATAATATCCCTAAATCTATAAAGAGAAAGACAGTGGAGAATGGGGACAAGTTTACTTTTAACCCCCATTCAAATATAAAGAATACTTACCAGGTAATTCATACCCAGCTATTTGCAGTTGGCCTATTTGTAACATTTGACTATAAGAGATGATGTTCTGTTAGCTGGTATAGTATAGGGAACTTAGAGATTCAGTTTTAAGACAGCATTAGTATGCTTACAATTTATATTTATTACTTTCCAGTAAAAGAGAAAAAACATATATATAATATATATATAGAAAAACTATTGTGTGTGTGTATAAATATATATTTATACACACACACACACTAGCTACTTAGTCTGAATTCTTGTAGTAAATTAAGAGGTTTCTTTATACCTCTTAAAGACATATTAACTAAATGAGTTGACAGGTCACTGATATTAACACAGCCTCTTCAGAAATAGGTTAACTTCTTAACTGATTCTAAAGGACTAGTTATAAGCAAATTTTGAGGATAGAAGGTAGTACTTTATTAATTTAAATGGAAAAATAAAACATCAACAAAAATAGACTGACCTTTGTACCTATTTTCTTAAATTCTCAGTGACTCGTTTTTAGGGTATATTTCGCTCTAGGCAGTTGATTATTGTAATCCAGCTCCTCATGTTCCTCCTTTCGTTCCGTAATTCATTCTCAAACATTCTGTCAAGTATCATTATTTTAAGATTAATATACAATAAGTCCAAAGGAAGTTTATTTAATTTACATTATAACAAAGAAATATAGAACTAATGCATATTTTATAGTATTATTTTTTGGGAGGGAAATTATAAGTTTAAGATGGAAATATAGGATAAAAATGTTATCCATACCTCATTCATTCATTCATTCATCACATATTTAGTACTTACTGTATATGGGAAATGTATCACAAGCATTCTGTGTTCAGAAGCTTAAGGAAAATCATTCAATTCTCTTTTCATTTTCCTTTTTTAAAGATTTATTTATTTGTTTGAGAGAAAGAGAGAGAGAGACCACACATGAGCAGGGGAAGGGTCAGAGGGAAAGAAGCTCAAGGAGACTCCCCGATGAGCATGGAGCCTGATGAGGGGCTTGATCCCACGATCCATGAGATCATGACCTGAGCTGAAACCAAGAGTTGGGCATTCAGCTGACAGTCACCACGGCACCCCTCAATTCTTTTTGTTTTTTTATTATTTTATAAGTATTATAGGAAGAGATGATTCTCTAAGGTCCATTGGTCTGAGACTGAATCTGTATAACTTATCTGAATGAAACATTTCCTCAGAAATTTTTTTACCAAAATGATCTTGTTGGAGTTGATGCTTAGAAAAGGGAACACTTTTGGGGTGCCTGGGTGGCTCAGTCGGTTAAGCATCCAACTCTTGATTTTGGCTCTGTGCTCCAACTTCAGGCTCTGTACTCAGTGGGGAGTCTGCTTGGGATTTTCTCTCTCTCCCTCTCCCTCTGCCCACCTCCACCCCACGCTTGTGCATGCTCTCTCTGTCTCTCAAATAAATAAATCTTAAAAAGAAAAAAGGGAGCACTTTCTATTCACATTACCGTGTGTGTGTGTGTGTGTGTGTGTGTGTGTGTGTGTGTGTGTGAGAAAGAGAGAGAGAGAGAGATTACCTGGCAGCTTATATACCCGTATCTGAGATGTCCTGACTCCCTTATCTGATTTTACATCATATTTATAGTTAGTTTTTGTTTTTTTGTTTTTTTACTAGAAGCAGCAATATGTGGTAATTAACATGGCTTAAATGACTCTTGTTTTCTGTGAGTATTTTGTATATATCAAAGACTACAGCCTTACAAGCAAGTTGCTTGCATTCTGAAATGAAAAGCCAGATAAATATAAAGGAACCAAAAATATTCAAATATGTATTCATGCCAGGGTAACCATATGATTTAATCATCCAAAGGTGAGAGTGAAAGGGATACTTGTAATAATTATGTGACGACAACAATTAGAAAGTAGGACCTTGGAGAACTGGAATATGTGGTTATCCTTCATATTACATATATATTGAACTTAAAAAATTGCATGTACATATGTAGGCGTCAAACTAATGTGTAGCGTAGTAAAATCCAGTTACTATGACTAGGATAGCATTTCAGTTTAGTGAGGATGCTGAGAAATTATCTAAAATTGAAGGTTATTGTTAACATATAGTAATGTATCTACTTTTAACATCTTTGAGGATTAAGGAGTAAGTTTTGTACAATGTAAGGTCATTTATAACAACTATTACAATGTATGCAAGTGAAGAGAATTTTCTTAACTGGTTAAATGAATGTATAAACCATTTTCATCCTGCCTCCACTGGAGCATCTGTTGCTGATGTGGGTATGAATGGTTACCTCCACCTTCTCTTTGGAAGTTGGCACCTTTACTGAGCACTCCAGCATCTACTGCCATAACCCCTGCGATTTTTTTCCCTTGGTTTAGGCAGCATCACATCACTTTGTTCAAGTCTTAGTCATTATTGCATCATAATTTAATTCTTACCCCAGCCAAGCATATTTTGACAGTTATAAGAGAATATTTGTATAAGTCTCCTTCAGGATTAAACTTTAAATTAACCTTAGATTCAGTAAACTTGAAGAGATTGGATTTGCACTTTTAATTGTGGGAAGTCAAATACTAGCACTCAAATATTATAAGGAACACTTAAATATTCTTTCTTTATAGCCAGCCTAGGATCTTCAACAAATCAGAATTTATATATATATATATATATCTACATATATATATGTAATATTCCCTAGTTTTCTGTTCATAAGATGTATGCATGAAGAGAATTTTCACTCACAACTTTAAAGGTTCAATATATTTCATACCTTGGGAGCCCCCAAAGTGATATGGAGTCTTCAAATTTTAAAAGTCAAGAAACATGGGTCCTTCTATTACTAATGAATCATTTTTCTGATTTTATCTGAAAAAGCTTTCCTTGAATGTACGTGTCACAAATCCCCATGTTTGGTGCAGTTTTCTTCTGTTTTTATTTTTACTTTGTAAAATTAGCTTAAAATGCTATATTTATAAAATTATCTTGTTGGCAGCATTTGAAGACCCAGGACCAAAAAGTATTGTTCGCTTGGATTGTACATTGGGTGGGAAAAGTAGTTGATAGAATCCCATTACAGGAAAACAAGTAAACTGGATTGTCACTTTAAGAGATTTCTTATGGAGGATTTATTCTTTAGCTTGTTATGATTTCTTTTTTATAGAAGCAGCTGTACTTGTTATCGCACTCTGCCACATCATCAGTCATCTAGCTACTGCAGAGAATTCCCCCCGGCAGAACAGGACATTCATGAGTTTATATTACTGCCATAAATTCTTTGGCTGTAAGTTTTTATACAAATAATCCCATGTCTTTTGTATACATTGCACCAATTGGTTAATAACATGATCTCTACCAGGGGATTTCTGGAATGTTCTATCTTTTAAAAGTAATGGCCAGAGTACATTTTTACATACACTAAAAATATTCTAAATGAGATTGGGCAATCTGAGGACATCTATATGATGAGAAAATATGTTTTTCCTTAATTTTCCAATTTAGCCCGGTGAGCTTTGATTTAGCCGAATGATATGAAAACAAGTATTTACAAAAGGGGTATAATAAGGTTAGTTATGTTAAATATATATATATGGAGTAGCTTTTCAAATGAGAGTGGGGAGTTCTTGGCTATGAAACTCTTTTTACATTTTTTGCATCACTTTTCAGAATTGAATAATCTCCATAAAGGAGCCCAGCATTTTCATCATATCAACCACTAAGTAGTTGCCAGATTTTCTGACCATTAGTAAATTATCCTCACAATAAAAGAGAAAAGAAGGCTTAAGCACACCAGTTGGTCCATCAACTAATGCCTAATGGTACCAGTCTGATTTTCTTTTACCTCCTTTTCTTTCCTGACAAGTATACTAATAAGATCTCAAATATTTCCCACAACTCTAAAAGATGAAAGTCTCCTTCCCTGGGTCTTCTTTCATCAATGGCACCATCTCCCATGTTTTTGTGAGCTCCATTTCTGGATGTAGTAAACCACTGACCGAGTCTCAGATTTTAGTGATGAAGCTGATATTATCTGAAGAACCACAGGAAATTTTTCAAAAGGGAGCACAGATACAACATGAAATACATCAATTTAGATTTGGGAAAAAGATAGCTTGGGATTAGTGTTTATGATGTAAAGTCATCTTTTTGAACATCGTTATTCCAAATCCAGTCAGTTTTCCAATATGGAAAGTATAGTCAACTAACTTGAAACTTTAATTGCTCACATACTACTCTCAGTACCATGTTCTTCTAATACAAGTTTCTTCAACAGCTTACATTTAGCTGCAGTTAAATTAGAGTTTAAAGTATCCTTGCTGTTGAAATACAAAATGAGGTCACTGCAATAAAGATGTTCTCAAAGTAGAGATAAGTAGATTATCAAGTTATAGATTGATGTATATAGTAGGATCCCATTTGTAAGGAAATGCCCTACATATGTTTGCTTATGATTACAATATTTAAATATACCTACAAAAATATTAATTGTGGTTATTTATAGACTGGAAATTTGGGAAGTGAGAATAGTGTAAGTTGTAATGTTCACTTTATTTTACTTGTACTTTTGAAGTTTAGAAGAATCAAGTTTGAATGAAAAAAATTAAAAACATTAAGAAAAACAGAGAAAAGAAAAATGATGTAAACTTTTTTCAAGAATATTAATCTTTATCAAGATATTTATTGTTTTTCATTCTGTGCTGTAGAAATAATATGGTTGATCTAAAATAGAAATGAGTTAAAGAAACATTTTAAGATAGTGTTAAGAAAAGCAAGTAAAGCCATGATGGACCATGGATCAATTCATTTGTGCCATGTTTTAATAGCATAAATTATCCAGTTTAATAACTTACCTTAAAGTAGAAAATAATATTTTAGCTGTGTTGTAAATTCTAAACTTTAGTCAAGATTTAAAAAGTAAGTATTCTCCTTTATAATAGCACTTTTTTCTTTTTCTTTCTTTTTCTTTCTCTTTTTTTTTTTTGTGGTCACAAGTACACCAAATAAACATGATCTTTGTGAGTGGAATGATAATTGTTTTTAAAGCTGAAAGAATCTGTCTTTTTAGATTTCAAACTCCATGAGGTTTATGCTACATATATAAAACATCTGTTAGAAGAAGTGATAAAAATCAAGAGAAAATACATTTAAACAGTAACCAACTACTGCTGTCTAGGTCTGTGCCCGGACTGGGGAATGATAGAATTACTTACTGTATTTTGGGAATAAGCATGATAAAAAATAATTGTTAAGTGATGCCATTTGAGAATTATGATTGATAGAATTTTCTGTCCAATATCAGAACGTTTCAGGGAGAAGTTGAGTTCTATAGTATAGGGACAAAGTGGGAAGCATAGATGGCACAGGTCTATATTATGCCATCTCTCAATTATGGAGCACTCTTCTCAAACTCAGTGGACTGTCTCACACTTTTTGTTATCTGACTACTGTAGAGGTTTTCTTTCTGGAGTATTCTCTGTCTGTTTTTCAGGCATGAATAATTTAGACCAGAAGTTTAATCAAAGCATATTTGCTATGGGATAAATTCAGAAAATGAAGGAGAAAAAACATTGAACAGGAGATCCCGATTCTAGTTTCAGTTCTGCCTCCATGTGAAATTTTGGCTTAATTACTTAATCTTTCTGGGCCTCAAAATATGAGCTGTAAGTAGTGTTTTTTAACAAATGCATTCAAAGGCCCTTTCTGGTGGCCATATTCTCTGGTTCCAAAGTCCTTGAGATTCTTCAGTCATGATATATGATTCATTTAGATACCATACCCCTCCTCCAGCAGGCATCTTCTACTTTTCCCTAGGAGCCCAGGTGCTTCCTTTTTTTTTTTTTTTTAATTTTAGTTTGCCCAATGAATATGACAGAATAATAAACTAATCAATTTTTAAAAATTAAGGATGGTACTAACAGTCATCCTTTGACTGATCTCGAGGAAGAAGTGATTAATCTAAAATATTATGTGATGGAAAATTAATTTATCTCGGCCAGTAAGGGTAACATTTTAGACATAATATGTTATTATGTTTGTATTTGATGGGGTGAGAATTCGCTTTGAGCAGAATAATAAAGCTACATTGTGAAAGTCTGACGCAGGAGGAACTGGAAAGGAGCCTGCTTCCACAATCTAATTTCAAACTCAATCTTGTTCTATAATTGTCTCCAGGAAGAAAATAGAGTAAGTTCTCTCCTCTCTTAATTTTTCTCTGTAACATAACACCTATCCAGTTGTTTGGGAATCTCTGCACTCAGAGAAATAGGAGGTCATATATCAAGAGAGCAAATATTTCACTAATGTGCTTTTGGATTTTCACACAAGATAACTAATTCCAAGACATATAGATAACCTACCCGCCCATAGTTGTGTGAGAATTTGCTATTAATCAAAGAAAAATCATTTTTAATCAACTCATGTGTTCATTTATTTGTTAATTCATTCAACAAACATTTACTAGTCAGCATTAGTACCGCATTTGCTTAGTGCTAGGGTGTATGATCATGAAGAGCATACAATGACAGCCATTCATGAGCATACAATTGAGAAGAGAAGATAAATTTTGTCTATATGTGACAATTATCCAAGTCATCATGTGGCAAATTCTAGAAGATGAATTTTGATGAAAAATTTTTTACCTTGGCTGTGATGATCATATAAGTTGTCTTTTTTGTTATGTGCAGTCCCATTTCGGCGATTTATCCTATGTTTCCTGTAATAACAGTATTTATTGTTATTTGTGATCTTCCGAGTTAGTTGTTACATGTTTATTCATTAGGAACATGTATTATTATCCCAGCTTTATATGTAAATCTAGGGATACTGGACAGATGGCATGGTAGTGAAGATAGCAAAAGAGATTTTGTTATCTTTCCAAATCACCACATAAAAACAGAGCAACTAAATTGCAACCCCCCAAATCCATGTACATTTACAACAAAACTGGGTGAGGTTTCCCCACAAACTCCAAAACCTCCAAATACACACAGGTGGCGATAACCCACAGAAAGCCGCAAGACCTTCATGATAGCAGCATCTGTATGGAAGAAAGCAGAAGGAAGAAACAAAGTGTGGGATAATGCTGAGAAGAGGAGAACCACATAAGAACCAAACTCAGGGATTTCCTGATGAGCTTGAATCTGAGTGAAAAAAATTACAAATTATGTTATCATGTTTGAGAAAAGTATGCTGAAGTTAGGTCACGAACTAAATGACCATTTTCCACAGTAGGAAAATCAAGTTATAGCTAAAATGAAAAAAAAAAAATAACCACATTATGTGATTTAGAAACATAGAAATAAATGCTGGCTTAAAGAGTTGAAAGCAGCAATCGGGAATACACAATGGGGCAGGAAGCTTCTCTTTCCCCCTACAGCCTCAGTAATACTATTTGATTGTTTGAACTATGTATATATGTAAATTTGCGGAAAAGAAGTCTGTATTAATAGTATTGGCAGAAAAGTAAAATGTACTTCAATGGTCTAAGTGAAAACTGAATATAAAGTTTTGAGACTAACATTTGACTGCATTTTAATGTTCGTATAGAAATACAGGAAAACATCAGGGAGAATTTCAGTTAAATCCCAGCTCCATCCAGAGAAAACAACACATGCTGCCTTCACCCCGAGCGATTCTGGCTCCAGTATATGTTCTGAAAATTGTAGTAATCTCTTCTTTCCTTAATAAACACTGAATTTATTTTGATGAAGATTTCTGCCTGTGGAATATTTCCAAAATATGTGGCAATTTAAAAAATTAAGTAGAAAAAGTAATCGGGATAATGACAAATACCAGTTCACAAAGAGATGTCAAATTCACTTCTTGTTAGATCCTCAAAAAATACTGACAATCCTGTCTTCATATAGTCAACAAATGATTTGTCACAAAAGTAAAGAAACAGTCAAGCCTCAGTTCCAAGTGTTTGGACACAAGGTGAGTGAGACTAGAGTTTCTCCAAAAGAGAATTCTAAGAAATCAACATAGGTGATAAAACTTACTTAACTAGAACACTGGTTAATAGTCTTTCACCCAGATTGTATTAATATCCTCCTTGACATTTTTCTTAAAGAAATGATTAAAGTTGAAATAGAAAATGTTTTGTAAACCTTCCTACCTTTCATCACATGTCATATTTATTCCTCCCTTCTATAACCTAACATATGGATTGGTCAGTACTTCAATTCTGAAACTTGAAAATTGCTATTAGAGATTGGTAATTTTGTGGGGAAGTAAGAGTAACTTCAAAAATAAAGTATACATAAAGTATAAGGTAAACTTTTTATAGAGGAACCACATGATTACAGAACATAATGTAATGTTTAAGTGTTCAGCATAGTGAATCCTGGTATAGTGAACCCAGCTACTGTACCAGCACTCTGATGAAGAAGGAGAGTATTACCGTCCTCCAGAAGGCCACGCTCACGATACGTTATTTGTATCTGGCTTTAAACTTTATAGAAATGAAATAATGTAGCTTGTACTCTGATGTCTGACTGCTTCGTTTGGCTGACAGTATGTTTGTGGGACATACAGTTGCACATAGCAACAATTTGTTCTTTCTCATTTCCGTATAGTACTCTGCTCAATTAGTATGCCGCAGTTTACTTTATCATTTGATAGAGATGTGGGTTGTTGGAAGTTTGGGGGTGTTAAGAATAGTGCTACTACAGACTTTCTTTTGAGTGTTCTTTGGCGACAGATGAGTACCTATCTGTTGGATACATACGAAGGGTAAATTGCAGGGTTGGGAAGTTATGCATGTGAAACACTTTGGTAGATACTGTCAAAGAGTGTTCCATACTGTACCAAAGAACACAAACACCAGCAGTGTATGAGAGTTCCAATTTCAGCACCAACTTGTGCACCCTTAGCATTTTAAATATTTAATTTGGCCACTTTAACAGGTGCATTGGCATCTTTATCATCACTACTAAACATGCATACTTTTCCATGTATTTATCAGTCATTCGAATAAGATCTTCTATTGTTGTTGTTGACATGCTGATTTAAATCTCAAGACATCTTTCTTTTGAGTTGCCTTTTTTCATTGATTTCTATGAATTCTTTGGATATTTGGGGCATAATAATTTTTTTCTTCAGCTGATTTTAAGTTTCTTTCTTTGTTTTAATTGTTGGAAGCTTTGATGTGTCTGGCAGTGGGTATTAATTACTATTATTGTTATTAGTTTATCCTCTTTGAGGTTCACTCACTCTCTTGAATCTAGAGTTTTATGTCTTTCATTAAATTTGGCATTTATTGATATTTTGATATTTGATATTTTTTTTAGCTCCATACTCTTTCACCTTTTGGGATTCTCATGACATAGAGCTAAGATTTTTTTTTTTTTTTAAGATTTTATTTATTTATTCGACAGGATAGAGATAGCCGGCAAGAGAGGGAACACAAGCAGGGGGAGTGGGAGAGGAAGAAGCAGGCTCATAGCGGAGGAGCCTGATGTGGGGCTCGATCCCATAACGCCGGGATCACGCCCTGAGCCGAAGGCAGACGCTCAACCGCTGTGCCACCCAGGTGCCCCTGAGATTTTTTTTTTTTAATTGTGCTACACATCCTTGAGGTTCTTTTCTTTTGTTTTAATCTATCTTCTCTCTGTTGTTCAGACTGAATAATTCTTACTGATAAATCTTCAAGTTTCCTAATTTTTTACCTTCACTCTTGATTCCTCCCAGTGAGTTCTAAAAAAATTTGTGGTTATAGTGTTTATAGTTCTTAAGCTTTTATTTGCTTGCTCTTTATATCTTTTCTTTTGTGAGAATTTCTACTTTTTCATGTTTCAAGAGTGAATTATTTTTGATAGCATTTAAAAATTCTTGTCAGATAATTCAGGTATCTGTGCCATCTCAATGTTGGTGTCTGTTTATTGTCCTTCCTTTTTTTTTTTTTTTAAAGATTTATGTATTTTAGAGAGAGAGAAAGAGAATACAAGTGGAGGCAGGGACAGAGGGAGAGGGAGAAGGAGAGAATCTCAGGCAGACTCCGTGCTGAGCATGAAGCCCAACCTATGGCTCAATCCCACGACCCTGAGATTATGACCTGAGCCAAACAACCACCTGAGCCACCCACACCCTGATTGTACCTCTTTATTTGAGTTGATGTTTGATGTATGATGAATTATTTTCTTTTTATTGTATACTGGGTATTTTCAATATTATTATATGAGACTCAGATTTCTATTTAAAGCTCATCACTGACAAACCAGGATGGCAATTTGGGCTGTGTTCACACACATAATCTCTGCAGATATCCCCTAGCCAGGAGGAGAGCTATATCCTTACTATTTGTATATGATTGTAGTCAGGGTCTGCCCGTACAGCCTCTGTGCATGCCCACTGGTAGAGAAGGAAACTGTCTCCTTACCGCCATCTTGGAATGATAGTAAGTCTGCTTACACACAAATCTTCTATAAATGCCCACCAACTAGGAGACAGAACTACCTCTTCCTATAGAGGTGGAGTGAAAGTCAGAGTTCTGCTCACTTAAGCTGGAGTAAAGCTCGTCAAGACATTTTTGTCCTTCCAGAGCTGAGCCTCTACCAGCTTGTAGGTAGAACTTAAAAAAAAAAAAAAAAAAGCACAGCTTGCTTTAGTCTCTGTGTGTGTGTGTGTGTGTGTGTGTGTGTGTGTGTGTGTGGTTTGTTTTTCACTTTTTGAGTTAGTGCCTATGGCATATCCAGGCTACAAAAACTTCTCTTATCAAGTAAACTGGGTTATATGTAGGAGGAGAAAGCCAAGAAATTAACAAACAATGACAAATCAGCACAAAATAGGAAACTCACTCCTGAGTCACAGGGTCTCAAGAGAGCCATCTTGTTTTTCACCATATTTCAAAGTCCTCTGGTGTTTGTTTCATGTATTTTTCCAAGGTTTACATATATACTAAAGCAGGATAAAATAGGGTGAAGTGTATCTACTCTATTTTTTCAAGAACTAGAAGCAGAATGGCATCATTTCTAAGTTTCATTTTCAAATTGTTTGTTGCTAGTAAACAATACAGTTCACTTTATGTAGACCCCTTCACTGGGGATTTTCTAAGTTTAGTTATAAATTCTAACAGTATTTCTTTTTGGATTTTCTACATTAAAAAGTATGTTATCCATGAATAATGATTTTCTTTTTGAATATTTTTTAACTTAATTGACATAGTGTACAGGATTTAGTAAAAGCTTTATGCTTGGATTTGTTGGGAAAGTTTTAATATGTGATTATTAAGCATAATATTTACTCAATTACAGTAAAAAAATCCTTTTTAATTCCCTGGTTTGCTATGAATTCTTATCATGAAAGAGCAATTTTATCAAATGTTTTTTCTATAACTAATGAAACAATTATTTGTTTTTTTTCTCCAAGTTATACTGAAGCTGGTGAGTTTTATTGATAATTTTTATATGCTAAAGTAACCTTGTAATCACTGACCAAAGCTAACTTCATCATGATTTCTTTCCTGTTTTTATATTTTCCTGGGCTCTGTTTGCTGAAATTTATTTGTGATTTCTCCTTTATTCAGGAAAGAGCTTAGACTTTAGTATTCATTTCTTATAAGTTTTTAATTACAAATTTAATTTTGAAAATACATGTAGGACTTTTCAGATTTTCTGTTTCTTCTTAAGTTAGTTCTGGTAATTGTGTTTTCTATAAATTTATTCATTTTAACTAAGGGCATCAGCAAGATCACAGAGTGGTAGATACCAGCTTTTGTCCTCTCCCCGCCAAAACAACATATATGTAATATACAGTGGAATATTATAGAGTCTTAAAAAAAAAAAAAGAAAAGGAAATCCTGCCATTTGCAGCAATGTGGATAAACCTATAGGACATTACGCTAAGTGAAATAAACCAGCACAGAAAGACAAATGCTGCATAATTTTGCTTATATGTAAATCTAAAAGTAAAAAAATCAAACTCCTAGTAACAGAGTAGGATGGTAGTTAACAGGCACTACGAGATGGGGAAAAGAGGAGATGTTTGTTGCAGTGTACAAATTTACATTACAAGATGAATAAGTTCTGGAAACCTAATGTACAGCATGATATATATTTAATAATGGTATATTATATACATGAAATTTTCTAAGAAAATAGGTCTCAAAAGTTCTCATCATAAAAAATAGAAAAGAAGTTACTATGTGAGATGCTGGATATGTTAATTAGTTTAATTGTGGTAAGCATTTCACTATATCTATCTATATATATCACATTGTACAACCTAAATATATGCAATTTTATTTGTGAATCTATCTAGCACAATAGAGTAACTAATTGCACATATATCAGATATTTTAGTTGTGTTACATATTTTCTTAGGAGCTTTTCTCCATTTTCCAGTTTCTTTTCTCTCCTCATTTCAGCCTGGATATTTTCCACTGGTCTCTCTCTTGCTATACGCATTATGCTGTTTAGGACTTAATATCAATATTGCATTTTTCAGTTCTGTATTCCTTGTTTGTTTCATTTTTATTATTCTAGCTCTCTGGAGAAAGTTTCCTCCTCCTCCTCCTCCTCCTCCTCCTCCTCCTCCTCCTCCTCCTCCTCCTCCTCCTTCTTCTTCTTCTTATCTATTTTGAGTCTAAGGTCTAGGTCTGAGAACTTCATTAACTGAGTGATTTGTGTGTCTATTTCTGTTGTCTTGTTCCCTTGTGTCTTGGGATTGCTTATTTTTCTACTCTGTAGTTATCAATTGAATGCTGCATATTTTGTATGAAACATAGAAAATTAGGATTAGTTTAGCTATCTTCAAAGACAGTTCAGTCTTTTCTCTGATAACCAATTATGCTTGGGTCAATTTGTAGACTTTGTAAGAATTAATCTCCCTCTGTTCCAGCCCCTACCAGTTAAGCTTCATATCCAGGAGCCTAGAACGTCTGCTAATGGTCCACCTCCTTGATGAGTACTGAGCTCCTGTTTTTGAATCTCTTCCTCAGCACTGTGAGACTATGTAAAACTCCACTCTGTATTGATTAAATTTTTCTGTTCGTCGTCTCAGCCTTTTGTGCAACTGAGGAGTTTGTCTGGTGTGTTAAGGGGATGTTCACTGAATGTTTTACTTGAATCTTGACTACTTTTCTCTCTGAGATCTTGGTCCCACAAGTACTGACTGCCTTGACAGACACAAAGTCTATATTTTTCCTCCCAGCGTTGTAGGATTTCCAAAGCCTGATGGATTCTCTTTATTTTAGTAATGATTCTCTGCCTGAATTTGTAGAGACTCCCACCACCAATGATCAGCAAATACTCCAAGGGTGAAGATAGGTAGAAAGTCTGCTCATCTCTCTGAAGTTCCCTTCTCTCCAGGATCTTGCCTTTCTAATTCTGCCTGCCCCATCACTTCTCCTTATATATTTAAGCTCTAAAGTGTGTGTCTCAGGGAGACAGGGGTCTTATCCAGCTTTCCTAAGTTTTCTCAATGGGAGTATCGTTTTCTGTTTACCAAAAATGATACAGTGATAGAGAAGCTGAAGTATACATTTTTATTATTAAATCACTAATATATTTAACCACATTTCTATCAAATTATTTCTGATATTTTTATTTGATAAACTGATAGAGAATGTTGGCTAATAAATTTTGCTTCATACTTTATCTTTCACTTAAGCCATTAATAATTACTTAAAATTACTAACTTAATTAGGATTCTGATAAATCTATGCTTGAATCTCACTTCTGTCACTTCTTTGCTTAGTGGGTATATGACTGGGCAATTTAATTATGTTCTCCCAGCAGTAGTTGCTTTATCCATTATAAATGTAAAAAAAAACCGTAGCTCTTGGGTTTGTTTTGAGGATTAATTTAAGTTATATACTAAAAAAGCAAAAACACAGTCCATATTAACTAGCCAGTAAATGCTATTTCATTTTTTATCATTATCCTGTCCTCTGCTAATGAAATAAAGTAACAATGGATAACCAATGATGGGTAATAGGAGATGACAGTAAAATAAGGAAAGTGCGGATATGTGAGTAATTGAGATTTAACAATAAGTGCCAGTGTATATTTAATTATATAATTCCAATATGCAGTTCTGGAATTCAGTTTAATTAAATTATTTATTCCCACTGATATAAAACTGTGAGAACGGAATGAGGGAGAGGGCAGTGGAAAAGCAAAGAGAACAATATATTTCTTTCTACAAGCATACAGTAGGGCTCTAAATATATACTTCTAAAGAAAGTTATGAGTCTATTTGTTATTTTCATGAAAGAGATATGCTGCCCACTATTTTTTAAATTATTAGCTTTATCTACTTAAAAATAATCATTTGATAAATCGTCTTTGTCTGGTGAAATATTTGTGATAGCTCATTGGCTATATCAGAAAATTTCAAGCCAAATCTGAATTTTTCTTCATCAACCAATCACATTGCTATCCCCACTAAAACAACATATACAATATGCTAAAGCACAGGGTATAGCTCCCCTATACTCCTTTAACTTAAGAAATTATATCTTTATGAAAGGTGCCAAATGTAAGAACTTTTGAATTCCTTTTGTTTTAAGCATTGAATCCAATAAACTCAGTTACATTTTAATATCCATAAGAGGTTCCAAAGGAAAGAAACAAATGTGATAAAAGCATAGGAAATCATGTCCTTAAAGGAAAAATAAAAGACATGAAAGTGGGTTAGCCTAGAAAATAATTATCTGAAGGTCACTTATAAAATGTTTATATATTTTAAAAATTCTGTTGCATATCCAGATCAATCTGATTAGAAAAAAAAAAAGATACGGGATTGAATTAGAAGAAACAAAAATATTATCTTCTTAAAACTGTTTCACCAAAGAATACTAAAGGGTGTTATTTTCCAGTGATGTTCAAAAAATGCAAGCAAAGGTTTAAAAATATAGATGTCACTGTCATGCTCTTGACTATGCATATGTCTTGCTCTCTGGGAAGTGATATTGAGCAAACTCTTTTTTAGATTTTTATTACTTTCCTGTTGCTAATCTGCTAGTCTCTACAAGATTCAGGGAAAATACATATGGATAAGAATGCAAAATGGTACAAGGAGCAAACACAGGTGAGCCCTATGAAGATACCACGACTTCTGTAGAAGAAAGGGATAAGGAATGTTGATAGGCCTTAATTTCCAAAATCTTCTGCAAAACTAGTATAGGAGCCAACTTTCCATGCTTTGGGTTTCTCCATTTTTCTTTTCCTTTCTTTTTTTTTTTTTAACTACCTGTTCCCATTTATACAAAAATGTTTTCAATCAGTGCAGATTACCAAATCAAGCATGATTTATATTTACAACTTCAGAGGTGAACTTGACTGTTTCATGGAGTGGGTCAAACCAAACATTTTTTAGAGTCATCCAGCCTACTTAATTTGAAAAGTAGCTGACAATGGCATGTTTTTGTGTAAGTTAATGATGTGAGAAATATGCATTGCATCCTGGGCTATTTCAACATTCAGAATGGTTCTCCACCAGCAGAATTTCTAATATGCTTCTTTTACTTCTTTCATGACACATTAATTTAGTTCTCCCAAATAACTCAAGTTCAATTATGTGCTGGTCAAGTGCCTGGATTTTTCAAGTAAGACTTTCTTAAAGAGTTACTTTGCAACCAAGGGTGGTTGAGCAAATGGAGAAAAATCTTGTCAGTAGAAGCTTGAATTTTTTCCTTAGTTAAGTACAAAAGGAAGGCAAGATGGCCTCTGGGCAATGTTCTAGAACCTGTGACCTGTCAATTACCTCAGCGTTCAAGATTATTTTGTCCCTTTTTTATTACCTCCTCATCTATTTGCTGGGTCAGTAATTCCAAGATTCTGGTAGAGAAGGCAATCCTTGAGAGTCTGCTACCATGAAAGTCTTTGTATTTGTTGTGGCTTCTATTTTGCATAGATAAGGGAAGAAGGAGTACATAAAAAAAAATGATGGAAAAATGGGAGGAGAATGACACTAATTTTTGTGTTCCTCATTGTCTCTCTCTGTAGCATGTATCATAAAGAAGAATTACTGTCCATATGTGTAGAGATGGGGAGAATAAAAAGTCCACTGCTTTGGAAACCCCGAAAACTGGGTTCCGATCTCCATGTAGCCACTAATACTGTTTCTTATTATTGATACCTTGTGTGTTTCCTCATCTGTAAAATGGATGACCTAACAGTTTAGCTCATCTAACATTCTTTCTTATTTTACAAATCTTTGTTGACTGAAATGTGACAGAACCAGAAGCCTATGAATCCCAAATGTTATCTGGTCAGTATTTTCTAATAAATGCTTACTCTAGACGTTTCCTCAGTCATGGGTCAGTGATCTCATTTAGGCCTCAATGAGCCTAAAGCTGCTCCAGCTACTGGCCATGGGTTTTGCCTGGGAACTCTAAGTGAATATTTGTAGATAACACACGAATTTGGAAAGGAACAGGAAGAAAGGTTGCCTCTGCCTGCTGTGGCTCCTTATTGGCAAGAAGGCAAGAGTAGCATACTAAGAGCATGAAAATGAAGTGAGAAGAGTATACCTGAAATGCATCAGTGCGATTGTGACACCAGAAATGTCTTCACATGAAAATTATCTAAGAATAGATTAACAGTCTATATCTATGGTTGTATAAGATTAGCTATTGGAGCAATCTAGTGTGTCTGTGTATGTGTGTGTATGAGAGAGATCTTTGTACTTCAGAAATTTCACTTATCTCTCATGCCACGTTCACTAAACTATCATCTTGGCAGGCATATGGACAAGGTACAAGAAGCATAATGTGCAAGCATTATGTATTTATAATTTCATTTAATGCTCACAGCTATTTTACAGTATCTAATATAAATTTTAAAAGGGAGCTCATAAAGATCAATTAAGCAGTATAAGATCACATAGCTGTGTAACTGTTGGAGCCTGTAGTGGAGCACAGGTCTTCTTCACTCTTCATTTGGGCCATGCAGCCTCTATCAGCACAACAGGGGCATTATCACTAATAGCTACTCATTTTAGATGCTAGTGGGTCTTTGATTTTACTGTAGTTGCAAGCTAATAAGTTAGCTGGCTACTGTCTCATAGATGCTGGCAGAAGACATGAAGCTCCTGGGTCAGAGACAAAGGAAGTTGTTACAGCATTAGCAAGCAACATGAACATCAGATTTGCTTCAGTTCCTGCATTAGCTGTCTTGTACCAATGTAACAAATTGCTACAAAATCAGCAGCTTAAAACAATATTCCTTTATCATCTCGCAGTTCTGTAGAGTGAAGTCCAGTAGACCTGGCTGGTAGTCTGCTTAAGGTCTCACAAGGCGAAAATCAAGGTGTCAGTGGTTCTGGGACCTTCCTTAGACGCTCTGGTGCAGAATCTGGTTATAGGCACACTTCGAATTCTGTTGGCAGAATTTAGTTAAGCTCTATGTGATTATATGACTCTGGCCCTTGTTTCTCTGTTGGCTCTTGGCCAGGGGTTATTCTCAGTTTCTTCAGGTTACCTGTGTTCATTGGCTTGTGGGACCTACTATTTTCAAAGTGAGTAATGACACATCAGATATTTATTTTTCTCTGAATCTCTTTGACCCCCTCTTCACCTGTATCTCCCTGACTGCCTCTTCTGCCTCTGCTCATAATGACATGAATACATGGGTGTGTACACACTGATATCAATACTTTGAGCTCACACTGATAATCCAGTATAATTTCCCTATTTTAAATTAAACTACTTAGTAAGCTTGATTACCTCTGCAGATTTCTTTTTTGTGTGTGTAAGACAACATATCCACAAGCATAATATCTCATGATGGTCATAGTCCCAGGGATTAGGGGGTAGAAACTTCTTAGATCATAATTCCTCCTGCCACAGGTCTTGCTGCCTAGGGTCCTTGAGGACAGTAAATATGATCCAGATGGAAGCTTACATGCAGTGCATCTGCATCCCATATGAGAAAATCTAAGCTTGAGGAATCTATACCACTCCTATAGCAAGCAGTGCGACTGCTCTTTGTTTAGTAGAGAGACATTATCTCATCTTTCGCAGTTGTATCTCTCATTTGCATAAATTCAACCTGAGAAATTGCTATTGTAAAGAGTGGCCAGGGCACTATATTCTTGGCAAGGTTGGCAAGAATTGTGGGGGGCAAAAGACCTATAGAGGACTGTCTATTTTAAGAGACTCCTAAAATCCTTGAGGAACCCAAATGACAAATTAACCTTCAATCTCCAAATACAGGTCATTCCCAATGAAGTAAAAAGATCTCTTTCAGATCAGACTTTTAGTTGCAGTGAAAAATGTGCTCCTTGAATTTCAATTAAGAGGGAAGGGAGTAGAAGTAAGGCTGACTGTCAAAATCTATGTAATTTTTGTGGGTGGGGCAGTGTCTCTATCGTGTATATGAAAGGCAGACAAGAGACAAATCAAAATCGATGAAAAAGCTCCAGATGGCAGATTAAAAAGAACTATAATGGAAACACCTTTGATTACATTATCACAGGGTTCAGGTTTGCATCTTACTTCTACAGGTACGTGATTTTGGGCAAGTTACTTAATCTCTTTGACCCTCTGTTTGTCAGTCTATTTGATGAAAATAATAATATCTGTCCTGAAGATTTATTGGAAGATATAAACAGAATAATTTCTATAATGCCAGTAGCATTATGCTTATGATATAGCAGGTTTCCCACAAATGCGTCTCTAGCAGCTCCCTCCCCAACTCTGCATCTATCCAAATAGGAACTAGTTTGGCACGAACCTACCTTTGATACGGTAGAATGCCACAGCTTCCATCCTGCAAAAAATGTCTGCTGAAAAACAACAGGTAACATTTGTATGAACACCCCCACTGTGCACCAGGCTTCCTCTCAAAATTAGTTTCAAATTTAGCAAGACTATATATATGATAAATGGATGCAAGTTTCCAAATTATATTGATATTTACATATACCTGTGGATCCCCTAACTCAAAACACTTCGCTTCAATACATGTCTAAGTTTAGAGAGCTTTCAAAGATAAATTTTAAGTATCATATGCTCAGAATTTTTAATTCACCATGCAAGTGTTACTAAGAGTGTAGAAAAACCTCCCTAAGCTTTGGAAGATGTGGCCCTTTCTCTGAGATAAAATACTCACCTGCAAGAGGCATTGAGAAAATTATGGTGGTTCCACTGCTCTGCAGCAGTTTCCACAGGCCACTTAGGCAGGGCATAAGGCCCTGTGGACCACCTACCCAAGGATATTCATTTCTTTGATATCACAAAGCCCTCAATACCATTTTGTGGTGTTTTTGCTTGGCTCTGTAATCATAATTGTGGTTAGATTTTTTTTTTTAAAGTTCATTTTCATGCTTTCCAGCAGAGTCTCAGAGCTGCAGTGGAAAATACATTTATAAAATTTGTTGTTGCCTGTGTAACTTGCATTTTGGGCTTGTCCCAGACCACCTGGAACACCTTCATGGGTTCCAGTTATCCAAGAGCCACATCGTGAAAATCAGGGGATGCTTCACTAGGTTACTGCTGGCCATACTTTGAGATCCCCAAGTAAAAATCAGAAGCCATTTTTTTTTTAAATTTATTCTCCTTTTGCTGCAAATAAAGTGTGCCTTTTGTAAATGTTAGTGTCTTGGTTAATATTTGAAATGTGCAGCATTAAAAAAAAGAATAAAAATATTGGCCTTTAACTGGAGGCAGAGGTAAATTACAAAATGACTGTAACGTTCTGAGAACACTGCCGCCTGTTTTTCTAACCCGGGCACTGGAGTCTGCAAAGTACAGACCACACCCTCAGAGCCTACCTCAGCTTTATAGAAGGCCTAGTGTGTGGTCAAGACCTCTAGACTCGCAGTTACAAGTTCATACCAGGGATGGTTCGATGACACTGATGGCTTTTTATAATTAGTTGAATCCTCCCCTGGCAGAAGTCCTAAGCAATCAGTCTCTCAAGCGTATACCACCAGGGTAAGGCATATAAGCTCCACAGATTTTTTCAATGCTCAAGGATTCTGATTTTTAAATAAATATTAATGCTCCAATTTCTATGCTATGGAAAGAATAAGGAAAAGGCTTAGGAATCCAGCCCACAAATTTCATGGTTAGAGAGAACTAACTACCTGACCGGCAGATAGAGAAGGCCAAAGGCACACCAAACCACACAGCAAAAACTCAGTTTGCCAGAACTGTGGCTGAGTTGAAGTGGATTTGGCCCTAAGTATATTAATTCCAGGCACCCGGTGGTCTGAGACAGAAAAGGCAAAAGTAAGCAAACTAATTGGTAAGAGGATAATCTTTTTCCCTCCTCATCCCTTTTTTGTAACAGTTTCTCTCTCACGTGTGCCTCTGACTTTCTCACACAGCAGTGGAAGGAAAAGAGGACAACGGCTCTGGGGTGTTGCTGCTAGCATCGTTTGGCAAAAAGCATTCTTAAGTTCCAGGTGTTCTCCAGCCACATGAGGAGAGACCTTGTCTTTCTAAAACGGGAGGGCTGGGGCCCACTGGGTTGGCTCAGTGGGTTAAGCATTGGACTCTTGATCTCTGTTCAGATCTTAATCTCAGGGTTGGGGGTTCAAACCCGGTGTTGGGCTCCATGCTGGATGTGGAGCCTACTTAAAAAAAAAAAAAAAAAAAAAAAAAAAAGATTTAAAACAAGAAGGCTGATCTCTTTCCACTTTCCCCCCTTTTAAAACAAAACTATGAACTCGTGATAACAAGTCTTTAAGTTTGTATAAACTGGCAACTTCTAGACAATAAATCTGAGGTACTGATGCATCAGAACTTGTCTGCTTACTCGTTGAAAATGTTGAACTTGACTCCATTTGTCTTTATCTGCTTTCTTTCTGCAAAGGAAAAACAAAAGAACACAAATGTTAAATCAAATGCTAGCTATCCATTGTACTTACGTATTATTGCCTTTATTTAAAAATAGTTTGATTTTTTTTTTAACCTTAGATTTATTTCTCCTTTAGATAATTGTTTCTGAGACAGAAGGGCTCCCTCTAGCCACCGGCTTAAATAACACATACTCTGTGAACCAGAAAAAAATTTTCCTTAGTGTGGGCTTATGTTTATGTAGCAATAAAACTGTATTCGGAATATCAGTGACAAGACTTCTGCAGAGCTATTAAACTTCCGATTTATTGGATTGGATTTTTTTATTGTGTTTTTTGTATTATTGTCAGGAAAATATTTCTGTAGAAGACAAAAAATGGGGGATAGCCAGTGGTAGTAGGAATTTTCTTTCAAAACAATAAACTGGAAATGTGTTATAGTATTTAAGGTAATGCTACTCACTCCCTACACTCTTTACAAATATTGAGGGGCAACCCAAGATCCAAAAACAGTTGCATCTTAAGGTCAAATTATGTGAGAACCCATAAAACTTGCTGTAGAATGTGAAGTCCTTCATGTTTGTCTAAAAAGACAAAGGTAGAAAATATTTAGACCTCACGCTTCTATTTTGAACCTCTTCATGCCACTGTTTTACCAAGAGTTATACTTTCCTCATATAGCTGTGCCTGTATATTTATGCCTTTAGTATGCTTGCCTTTAAGTGTTGAAAGAAAACCGAAGATACAAGCAATCCAAATCTAAATTATTTCAAATTATGTTTTAACTGTCCCAAATCAGTGGGTTTAAAAACATTTCCTGTCAAGCAGGCACCTCCCAAGAAACCAGCAGCCGTGTTCCACACAACGTGGTAATGGCCATCTCCTCATTACCTCTGCTGTGCGGTCTTCTGAGAACTGGGTAGAGAGAGCAGGACTAAAGAAGAAACTTGAAAGGAACGGTACACGGAATAAACTAAAATTATGATACAATGTTCTATAAAAAAATTATTGCGGGGATAAAAGTTAATTTTTAAAGTTCTTAAAATGAAGAAAAGGAGTTATCTCGAGTTAAATTTATTATAACAACTACTAGCATCTGATAGCAGTTGCAGCCTTGGTAGTAAAACTTGTTTTGCTTTGTTTTGGGGTGGGGGAGAAGTGGAAGTATGTATACGTAGCTCAAACTTTCAGTTGTTCTGGGAGGATTCACAGAGCACCCAGAAACCCTAGTTCTCAAGTCTCTTGCTGGAACCACCTAGAGCTTGGCTCTTGTTCACCCAGAGCTCCTTAGTGCTTCACCATTTTTATTTTGCATGCACGTACCTTGTATGTGGTAATGATTATGGCATTCCCTGAAGCACAGTGGTTTTGAGATGATATACATTTCCCCGTCCCACCTCCCTGAGCAAAGATTTCTATTTCTGTATCGTATCTTTTTTTTTTTTTTTTAAAGATTTTATTTATTTATTCGACAGAGAGAGAGACAGCCAGTGAGAGAGGGAACACAAGCAGGGGGAGTCGGAGAGGAAGAAGCAGGCTCCTAGCAGAGGAGCCTGACGTGGGGCTCGATCCCAGAACTCCGGGATCACGCCCTGAGCCGAAGGCAGACGCTTAACCACTGTGCCACCCAGGCGCCCCTCTGTATCGTATCTTTATGAATGGCAGTATACCAACTTATTGGCATGGTGTCCAACATTTTGTGGATACTCTAGATTCCAGAGGCCAATTGGACATTACCTGTGTGCTTTTGTGAAGCTAGCTGTGTTTATTAGAACATTATGGGTTTCAAGCCACTTGTAAGCCTTTGATCTAATAGTAAATATGTATTATAATTATGTAGCAAAAAAATCAGAGACTGTTTAAATCTCGTTAACATTTCACATTTAATGTGAAAAGTAGTAAGTACCACTGCTTCCTTCTGGTTCTCTCCTACTGAATCCTGTCTATTGGATGCCGATCCCACACACTGACCAACATGCATCATGCGTCAATATTCATCTGTAGGTTCTTATGTTTTTCACTGCTAAGTATAAAGAATAAGAAAATAGCTAAAATACTGGAGAGAAAAATTTAAATTTATTTGTATTTTTAAAGAACATATTTCTACTTTTTCAAAAAAAATCTCTGGTGGGGGGGTAAGTTTGGGTTTCCCCCACATACAAAAAAACCCACCATACACACACACACACACACACACATATTTGTTGTTGTTGTTGTTTATTTGTTTGTTTTTTCCTGTTTTCCCCTCCAAAGTGCTTACCTATATATAGCTTTGGTAACATACCGGGTCTCAATTTTCCTATGTTAGTGAGCAAACAGATTTAAGTGCAATAAAAGTGGCTAGTCGCGTCATAGTCTCTGACTACAACTTGGAAGTCTTAATGGTGTTAAGAGATTTTCCATTTTTTACAATATAATTGGACCTATAATCTTCCTCTAGCATGACTGCTTACTAGTTTCTATATTGCTTACTGAGAACTTTATTGCTTATTAAACTAATAATTATTAAGTACCTGCTGTGTGCTAGAAACTGTTTTAGGGGCTGCAATAGAGCCATGTCTTGCTTGGTGAAATTTTAATTTTTATGCTTGAGGTGATTAAATTACAGAAATAATTACATTTTTTTCCAGTGGTATTAAATTCCAATAAGTAGAGAGATGCACAGGGTGGTTCGAAGGATAAAGAACACAGATTTAGTTCAATCGGGGGGCGAGAGAAAGGTTCCTGGGGAACATGACTTTTGTGTGGATCATTCTTGCCAAATTTGTGATCAAGTATTCAAGTATTTTATTCATGATTTGCGCTTACTCTCTGAATTCTGTTGGTGGGGAAACTATTTTTATTTTAGTTGGTTGTCAGTAGTAGGCACATACAATTACACAAAATTTTCTGTTCTGTTGTGGAAAAGAGAACCTATTTGTTGGATAATTCTAACTTATTTAAATTCACAGCCCCTAGGGACTGAACCTGGCTCACAACCAAAGGGTTCTGCTTCTTGTCTAGAGCCAGGACAATTATTCATAAAACATCACAATGTTTAATTTCTTAATCTGTCAATTTATAACAGATTTTTGGAGAAGAAATATCATAATTCTTAATCTTTTGGGGTGACCCCTTTGGGATTCAGAGAAGCTGCACATTCCTGACTCAAAACAATAGCAAACCATATCTAAGCTCACACAGCTGTCTTTGAGAGGTACGGTTATGTTTAGATCAGGAAACGCCGGATTTCTTCAGGATCTTATAGTTATTCTCAAATTGGTGAGAACGTCTCTCCTTTAGCTAATTTTGAATTGTCAGTTTTAAAGAAAGGTCATATGTTCTAATTTGTATTTGAAATCACTTTAAAATAATTGTGTATTTGACATAGAAGACACGTAACTTGGAATTCTCTCTTACTTTTCATCCAGTGAAGCCTAACATAATGAATTTTTAAATATGACAGAAAAAATGTCAAATGGATTGGGGTTTCGACTTTCCATTCATTAATAACCAGCCAAAAATACTTTAAAAAGTTTTTTAAACTAATTGTTTTGAGTATGGTTAACACACAGTGTTGTATTGGTCCAGTCAGACATACTTTACTTTGAACACACATATCAAAGTAAGCTGAATATGTACTTTTGGAACTTGGAAACAATTAAATACATTTTAAAATGGTGACCTGCAGCAAGGAAAACTAGACTTAGAATGTTTGAAAATTACTTTATCCCTCTTTAAAATTGAATTCATTTTGCAATTTATGAATCACTATTTGTGACAATACAAAGGTGTTTTTATTCATATGATTTAAAGATTATTTTCTAATTATACGTATAATAGTTCCAAAAAAATGAACTTAAGCAAATTCTATCATAGCATGGCAAGAAAGCTATTGCTTAGTTAAGTAAAATTGCATATTTTCACAGTTACTTTCAGGAAAGTTTGCAAACTCAATGCAAAGATAATTTATTTTTATTAGTATTATTGTCATTATCATGATTAGAAGCAGGGTCTACCAATGTGGAAAATTTCCCCAAGTATGAAATTTTTCTGAACTCAAAAACAGAAACCATACCATTTTGCCTAAAGCAGAAAATTACCAAACATTATTCTTTGTTGCATGGAAGAGGTAACCTGGGGGCAATATAATTTTATAAATTTGGGTGTGTGGGGTTGGTAGTGAATAGGGACATGGGATGCCAGAGTGCAGTAGACATAGCCAGAAGGGTAACACTTGCACATTTCCTTTCCTGATTAGAACAAGCAACAAACAGCTAAGATACTTTAGAAAGTATGTGTGGTGTTGCTCATAGAGACAGAGCCCTGTTTTAAGCGGCTACTTTGCAATGGGAGCACTAGAATGCGCCAGAACATGGGGCATCTGATGAGTCTACTTTCCAACACATTTTAATGGGATTGGACTTAGTGATTGCTGTAAAAAAGTTTAAAATTAATTGTAACAAATTCTAGTGGATGTTTAGTTTAGACTGTGTAGGATTCTTTATGATAGAACTGGTATTTCCCTAGTTTAAGGCTGACTGGTTAAATGTCTCAGTCTCCCTGGTTATCAGTTGCCAGTTTTGTCTGTCTTAGTCAATGATCAGACTAATCAATGGCATGTCTCAGAAAGCTCTAGCAAGTATTTATTTCTAGAAAGAGAGAGTCCACAAGTGGGGTGAGACACTATCAACTGGGCTGAGGCCTAACAAGACCATGACATAGTAAAATGGAGGTAGAAGACATGGAAAGTACATGATGCAAGGAAATTGCAAATCTCAAAAGCACCAATCAAATATACATTTAACTGTGATCTCATCAGCTTAGAAGGCAAAGGCTTGTGTCTCGATGACGGCGGCCTATGACACAGTTTATAGAGAAAATAGTAAAGCCCCCAAATTGTCCTCAGCCAGGTTAAGTTGTGGAAATCAGATGAGAAATGATTACAGAGTGGAATCCTTTTTTAAGCAAATGGGCCATTTTGTAGCAACAGAAGAGAGATCTCTTGAATTGTGAAGTTTGGGCAAGTATCCTAGTCCATCCTCTATCCTTATGGGAACCACTCAACCACAATTCTGGGAAATCTAATTTATTAAAAAAAAAGGGGGGGGTAAGAGAAAGGAATACATTGGGCATCCTACTAAGATACTATATAAGAAAAGGAGAAAATAATCAACATAAATTTCCTACAGGTAATCAAAACTCATCAGAAATATGTGCCATTAAATGGATGAAAACCATAACCCAACATTACATTTGGGATTTAATCAGAAAATCAGAGCTACTATGAGTAACATATAATAAGGGCTTTCTTTTAAGGGTTAGACCTTATGCAGTTTTGGGAATTGCCTCTGTATCTAGTATTGATCCTGAAGTCTCTTTAAGTCAGGCAGAATGACAGTGGAGAAGAAGACCCGGATGTGGAGGAGAGTAGGGACAATTTGCAACTTGAATCTGTCTTTGACCGTCTCCATCTTTGAATGTGTTCATTCTTACTGTTTGATTTGTTCATCAATGACATGAGAATCTTTTCCTTAATCAGATAATAATTTTTGATTACTAGGTATCATTTCTCTATTTTCTTATGCTATTTACAATGTAAAAGCTATAGGCACAACACAATTTTAAATTTAGTTTGTGTTATTAATGTTATTCCATCACTCTCTAAGTCCAAACAATCAGCAAAACAGTAAAGTGCTGATTTCAGCATTTTCCCATTTCTGTGGTGTAGATTCTCCCTTCGTGGTCAATTTCAGGGTACCAAAATGCCATCATTGAACAGAAAATTGGAAAGAGATAGAACGCATCATTATATAGTATTTCCACCATACACATAAAGTAGACATAAATAACCTCAAAAGCATAGATAATAGTAATATGCAGTAAAATAATTAGGAGGAAAGAGATTGTAGTGTTTATTATTTTGTGGTTAATTTGTATATATAATTATAAGTTTATGTAATTTAAAGTACCTGCATTTAACAACTGGCTCATAAAATTCCTGTAAATTAGTAATCAGCTCTTATCAGCCAGTCTGAGCCACCTCCAGTAAATTGTACACATAGCGTTTGTGTTCTTCACTGTGTGTAAATTAAACCTCAAAAAGATATTAACAAAATGAAACCTACTAATTAGTCAGTTTGTTTTTAAGAATGCTATGGGTTAGCAGTTTTGAAATTAATTATTGTATATCCTGGACTTGAGGAAAATGTGTAAATATATTGATGATAATGAGAGGCAGTTTTCTCACTCATGAAGAAGGAAGTTAAAAACATCAAAATAGGAGAAACTAGACTACATCTTGTGCTGTTGGATTGGAGTAGGAGGTATTTACTTAGATATATACACAAATAAATATACATATGTATGTTTATATGTGCAAGTATACATTTATATGTATAAAGATGTAGATAAATATGTCTGTGTATTTAATATATATATATATGCACATATGTGTGTGCATATGTGTGTATATGGATAAATATACATATACACTTATCTCTGTTGGGACAGCCTAGAATCAAAGATATGCCAGTCAGTCAGTACATCTATTGTCCATGAGTGCTTGTTTCTAAATACCATTCATCATTAAAAGGAATCAGGGCTTCCTGGAGAAATGTCTGATTCCAATAGTGGGGAAGGAAAAGAGCAAGATGAACCCGAGAAAACATTTAGCATCACAAACTAAGGAAATGCCAAAGAATCAAGAGCACATATTAAAAGGACACAGGAGCTAAATAAGGGTAATGGATTGTAACCCATTGAATATAATTTGAATCTATAAATGCATTCTGATAATAAATGAATACAGGAGAAAGGCAAGTTTATCCGTTCTGTAGAATCCTATCTAACTAATATAAAAGGAATAATGGATTTAGAAATTTAAAAATGGATGATAAAAAGTCAATTAAAATTTGATAATGAGTGGGAAATTTATAAATTCTCAAATCTATCACCCAAGTTACTTTTTAATTAAATAAAAAGCAGTATCTTTATAATGGAGAGGTGTGGTAAACTTTACCTTAACAGAGTAATCGATGTTAATTTTACCAAAATCAGAAAGAAAGTAATAGCATGTGCATTCTAATTTGATATACTGAGAAGTAACACCATTTTATCAATGGTATTTCTGCCAAAAATACATAGCCTGAATCTATTCCTCAGGAAATTTAGAACTAATATATGGAATTTCTCAAAACAGTGAGCTGGGATCTCAAAAAGATGGGATTTCAACAAAACAATACCTGTCTGTCAAAACTGTCAAGATCAGGAAAAACGAAGAATTTCAGAATAACTTCCTGATTAAAGGAGATTAAAAAGACATGGCACGACTAAGTTGGATTTATCCCAGGAATGCAAGAATGTTTCAATATTCAAAATTCAATCAATGTGGTTCACCAAATCAATAAACTAAAAAAGAAGACCCGTATCATTAACAAGTGCAGGGAAAATAATTTCAAGGATTCAATATCCATTCATGATGAAAATTCTCAACTAACCAAAGGAATTTTATTCAACTTGATAAAGAGAATTTACAAAAAAACCCTCATAGTTAATATGTACTTAATGGTGAACGATAATGTTTTCCTTCTAAGATCAAGAACAAGGGAAGGTCTTTGATATTGTCATCTAATTATCATTATATGGGGGATATCAACCAGTGCAATAAGGAAAGAAAAATAAGTAAGAAAAGAAAAATAGGGGTGCCTGGGTGGCTCAGATGGTTAAGCATATGCCTTTGGCTCAGGTCATGATCTCCAGGTCCTGGGATCGAGCCCCACATTGGGCTCCCAGGTGAGTGGGGAGTGGGGAGTCTGCTGCTTCCTTTCCCTCTGCCTCTCCCCCTGCTTGTGCTTTCTCTTTCTCTTTCTCAAATGAATAAATAAAATCTTTAAAAAAAAGAAAAGAAAAATAAATAAGCATACAAATTGGAAAGGAAGAAATAAAAATGTCTGTTCACAGATGACATGATTGTCTATGTAGAAATTCAAATCATCTGCAAAAGAGCTCCCAGAACTAATAACTGAAATTTTCAAGGTAAAAAGGTACAGTCAGTATAACAAAATCAATTGTATTTATGTATACTACAAATGAAAATTTGGAACTTTCTATAAAGAGAAACAATACCATTATAATACCATAAAATATGAAATGGTGGTGGATAAGTATACCAAAATATGTTATAAACCACAAAAGAACCTCTGAGCAAAGAGAGATATACATCATATTCATAGATTGTCAAATAAGCACATGAAAGATGCTCAAAGTCATTAGTCAACAAGGAAATGAAAATTAAAGCCATGATGGAATACCACTACAAGTCTACTAAAATGGCTATAATGAAAATTTTAAGAACAACAATACAAAATGCAGGCAAGGTTGTGGTGCCACTGCAGTGCTCACACATTACTTGTGGGAATGCAAAAAACCCAAGTACTTTGGATGAATCTTTGACAGTTTCATATGAAGATAAACATATACTGACCGCATGATCCACAAATCTCATGCCTGAATGTTTAGAAAAGAGAAATGAAAACACATATTCACCTAAAGCATTATTCATAATAGCCACAAATTAGAAACAACCCAAATGTCCTCAATTTGGTGAATGAGAAAACCAACTGAGGCATATCTATGCAATAGAATACTACTCTGAAAAAAAAAAAGAAATGAAATATTGATGCTTTACAACAATATGGAGGAATCTCAAATGCCCTGAACTAAGTTTAAAAAGTCAGGCACAAAAAATTACAAAATGCATGGTTCCTTTGATACGAAATTTGAAAAGTGACAAAACCACAAAGATAGGAATCAAATCAGTGATAGTGAGAGGCTGGAGTTGGGGAAGAAATTGTATACAAAATGGTGTGAGGAGCATATTGGCATGCCAGAAATATATGTCTGAATTTTGTGGCTGTTAAGCAACTGTGTATGTTTGTCAAAATTCATAAAGCTGGACATTTGAAATGGGTGAATTTTACATCAAAAACTTTACTTTAAAATAAAAGATATGACAACTAAAGACAAGGGATGATAAATTTGTTATTGGATTCTGGACAAGGGAATAATGAGGTATGAGAGACATTATCAGGACAATTGACAAGATTTGAATATGCTCTACTGGTTAGAAAATGTTATCATAATAATATTAAAGCTCCTAATGTTGATTATATTACTATGGTCATATAAGAAAATGTCCTTGTTCTCAGGAATTGTGTACTTAAGTATTTGTTTTTAAAGGGACCTGATATCTCCAACCATGTATATATGTATATATCCATAAATGTGTAACCCTGTACAGTATACATGCATATGTGTGTATGCACGCACACACACACACACACACACACACACACACACACAAGACAGAGAATAGAGGAGAGGAAAGGTGGAGGAGAGGAGATGAATAGTAAAGGCAATTGGGGTAAAATGTAAACATAGTGAGTTGGGTAAAAGGCATATTGGACTTTCTTATGCTATTCTTGCAACTTTTAGGTATGTTTCAAATACAAAGATATACTTTTAAAAAAGAAATTAAATGCATAATATTTTGGGGAAAGAACTAAAACTGACATTATTCATAGACTACTTGATATTTTTTACATGAAATTCCAAATGTATCTACAGAAAAGGTATAAGTATTAATAAATTAGTTTTTCAAGTTTAAGGTATATAATTATAATATTCCAAAGTCAATGTTAGAAGCATATAAAAAATTCAAAATTTTAAAATGATGCAATGAAAAATGAATTAAGAAGCATCCAATATCTTGGAATACATCTGAAGAAATATGTGCTAGGTGTACACTGTGGAGTATAAAATATTATTGAGGCAAATTAAAGAATACAAAAATAAATGGAGAGGTATAACATAATCGTGGATTAGAAGATTTAGTATTGTAAAGACTTTCACCAATTTGCCCAAAAATCCATCCATAAATTCAGAGGTATCCCATACAATTTCAGTAAGATTTTCTTTTGATCGGCAGACAGAGAGGGATATTTTCTAAAATATGTGTAGAAATTCAAAAACGAAGACATATGAGACAATCATGTGCAAGAAAAACAAGTGGAAAACGTACGTTAGCATTTACAGTAAGATTTATTATAAGTCTACTTTAATCATGGCAATATTTGATTGGAAAAGGATACACAAATAGATGAGTAGACCAGAACACAGAGTTCATATACAGAGTCATAAATGCATGAATATTTGATTTTGGAAAATGGGTAAATAATTGTACTGTAGTCACACAGTAGACTGCTATGTAACAATGAGAATGAATAATCTAAAGTACCTGGAAAATATGTGGAATCTTCATAAGCAAGGAGAGCAAATGAAGTGACTGCAAAAAAAGTGAGACATGAAAGACTATATGCCATCTGATTCCGTTAACAAAAAGTAAAACATTTCTCAAAGCAGAACTATTCTGTCCTGATAGGACTGTGGAAAGTGGGTACTCCCAGGCAGTGTGCTGTGACAGAAAGGGGGTACAGAAGGGCTTTGGGGTCCTGAAAATGTTTATTAGCCTGGATGCTGGTTATATGGGTGTGTTGATTAAAATGTATCAAACAGTATACTTGTGATAAATGCATTTATCTGCATATCTGCCATAGTTCAATAAATTTTAAGTTAAAAAATAAGCTTTGAAAAAATATGAGAAAATTAGAGTAAGAATTAGAATTAAATAAGGTTCTTTTTCTTCCTTAGGTTGGGAGAGAATGTGTAGTTGGTAGAGGGAAGAGAGAGAAGGAGCTACAATTTGTTAGTCTTTATGCATTTATCTTTTTTTACCCCATATAGGGTGAAGTAACCTAAAGTTTAGGAGTGTTTGAGTGCCTTTACTTACATGGAAAGGTGGTCAGAATTCACTGCACAAACGTTTTCAAGGGATGCCTTTGATATTCTCTGTTGTAACATTCAGGATAAACCCTAGTGAAGCACTTTGAAGGCTACTAAAAGTTGGGCTCACTGCTGGAACACTTAACTTCTGTGACCTTTACTGAAGGCGTGCCAGGAACTCTACAGAGCACTGTGTTGTTTCCTGAAAGAAACTGTCACATGGGATTAGAAATTCAGTCAGAAATTTGACTTTGCCCATAGGTTCTGGTGTGACTTGATTAAACCAGAGAATTTTCTTATAAAAAAGAATTCTTACTTTTTGATACTGGTAAATTATTTGTGTAAAAACTAAAAATCAACATATTAAAAAGTCTGTTTTCTAATTTCTTTTTTTTTTCAAAACAGAGAAGTTCAGTTATATAAAATTCTAGATATTAGTTGCCCATTTAACCTATTTGCAATTGATGTAAACTCCCAGCATACCAAGATATCTACAACACTTCGACGCATTTTCTATATTTAATGTATTTTTAAATTTTGGATTAATTCGTTCAGATGAAAATATTTTTTAAAACTGAGTAATATAATTTTAAAGGCTCCAACACATCAAAATTTAAGTCTTTTAGCCCTTTAAGTTTAATGTACTTTTAAATGTATTTTAAAATGCATAATGTGTTGGATGCCCGGGTGGTTCAATCAGTTGAGCGACTGACTCTTGATTTCGGCTCAGGTCACGATTATAGGGTCATGATCTCAAGAGTTGTGGTCCCAGGGTGGTGAGATCAAGCCCTGTGCAGGGCTCTCTCCCGAGCATGGGGACTACTTAAGATTCTTTTTCTCCCTCCACACCTCCTCCCCGCTCGTGCTCTTTCTCTCTCTCTCTCTCTCTCTAAAAAAAGGCAAAACAAAACAAAACTGCATAACATGTCAACTCAGGAGAAGTCAAGCTCTCGTTTCTTCAACTTGGACAGGTCTATTGTGCAGATAACAGTAATAGTAATAATTGCAGCGAGTATTTTTCTACCTCTCACATGTCAGACCCCCGGTTAAATCCTTTATAGAGTTTAATCTACCCATTACTGAGACAACTCTGGTAATGACTGAGGCTTATAATGAGTATTGCCGCTAATATATTCTCTGTTTAATATACAGTGTAATGTAATACAATAAATAACGTTATATATGTGTATACACATATATGTATTTTATATTATAAATATGTATATATGTTATACATTAAAAACATTGTTTATGTTGTTTCAAGTCATAGAGAATTTTTTAAAGTTTGATTATATTTTGGGCCATAGACAGTACACCAAAGTGTACAGGTTTTACAGACCTCTATCTGATCAAGAACACTAAATGAAGTAAAAATGAAATTATGAATAACAACAACTAGATCCCTCTCAATCACTTAAAAATCTTAAAAAAAAAAAAAAAGCACCTCTCTCTTCCGTAATTTTTAGGACAAATTGTAAACCAGGTGAGTCACGTTTTGGAAATTATAGTATTTCAAGGACACGGTAACTATTAGAAGAGCGCTCATCAGAGTTAAAATCTTAAATATAAATCATTTTCTCTTTAAATAGGAAAAAATGGAAATAAACATTTAACTCAAGCAGATAGAATAGGAACAGCATGACAAACAGAGCAAGTGGGAAGAGGATTAATAAAGCTAAAGGGGAAATTAATTAACTACAAGTTACAGAACACTGGAATAGCTAATTATTTAGAAGAACCAGGCTAATGAGGTAAAAAAGAGAAATGACAGGGGGCGCCTGGGCGGCACAGCGGTTGGGCGTCTGCCTTCGGCTCAGGGCGTGATCCCGGCATTATGGGATTGAGCCCCACATCAGGCTCTTCTGCCATGAGCCTGCTTCTTCCTCTCCCACTCCCCCTGCTTGTGTTCCCTCTCTCGCTGGCTGTCTCTCTCTCTGTCGAATAAATAAATAAAAAAATCTTAAAAAAAAAAAAAGAATTAAAAAAAAAGAGAAATGACAGAATTCAGATTCAAAGTGATTTTTAAAAATATCTGAAAATACCATGTAATGTGAACACAAACAGTGAATTTGGTAATTACAATGAAATGCATGATTTTTAAAAATATATATATTATGAATATTACTTTTACAAACTATTAACAGTTTAGGCAATTTAATATCACCCCTAATTTTAATAGTACCCTAGAATTTATAAGTAATGCAATAAGATGTGTAAAAAAAGCATAAATACTGAAAAAGAGTGCACAAAATTATTGTATTAACATATGATTGCCTTCCTGGATGATTTAAGCAAATAAGCTGAAAACCTGTAAGAACTAATAAGAGAGTTATGTAGAAGTCTAGTTCAAATAGCTAACAAGATACAATTCAAAGTAATAATAACAATATAAAATAACTGGAGATGATTTTTCCAAGAAGTGTATAGGACCTATATGAAGAAATTCTAGAAAGACTAGAATAAATATAAACAAGATTTGCTGATTGACAAATTTTTACCAAGTACAGATCTCAGCCTCCTCTTAAAATTGATCTGCATATTTAATTCAGTCCCAATAAAAGCACCAGGGTGAGGGTGAGATTTTGAAAAGGTGGTAGGGAGGTGTGCCTGGGTGGCACAGTCGTTAAGCGTCTGCCTTCGGCTCAGGGTGTGATCCCAGCATTCTGTGATCGAGCCCCACATCAGGCTCTTCCGCTGGGAGCCTGCTTCTTCCTCTCCCACTCCCCCTGCTGTGTTCCCTCTCTCGCTGGCTGTCTTTCTGTCAAATAAATAAATAAAATCTTTAAAAAAAAAAAAAAATGAAAAGGTTGTAGGGAATCATACCAGAGGTAAATTAGATGGCTAGTAAGAGACCGAGTGCAAACCAGGCGTCGTAAGATGTCCCAGCGGAAGCTGAGTGACATGTAAGCTTACTGTCACCAGATACCAGTTGGTGCTTGATATGAACCGAGCATCTCTTATAGGAGATGGTGTTTCTTACTGGTGAAAGGCAGGGAATAGAATGGAAAGAGACCTTTGTCTCTTAAATATGAAGCCATTTCTCTCTCCAGGAGCTCTCTGTATTATGCTGGAGACAATGTTTAACAACTAATTAAAATACCTTTTAATGATTATTATAACAAGACAGAAAGGACCACACTAATATTTGAATGGGGTCTTTCATGGACACTTTTCAGCAGTGCAGTGAAAAGAGTGGGAAAATCCTGGAAGATAAATTCACATATACAAGGAAGCAGAGTGTGGGAAAACGTGCTTGGAATTAGCTTTTTTGTAGCTGGAGTTCATGATGTGAATAAGGAGAGCCAAGGCTGGAAATCCAGATGAGGTGTCTCGCGTGAAGGATTGTGTACATCTTACATCTATGTACAGACAGATGTGGGAGTTCATATTTACACACGATGTATGAACAGAAACTGAAGGTGCACAATATTGTTTATGCAGCAGCAACTTATCTTGTAGCAACCTTTTTGTTTTTTAAAGATTTATTTTAGAGAGAGAGAGAGTGTGTCTGTGTGTGCACGCGCCCAGGCGCACAGCGGGGAGGGGCAGAAGGAAAGGGAGAGAATCTCAAGCTGACTCCCCTCTGAGTGTGGAGCCCGGTGCAGGCTCAGTCTCAGGACCCGGAGATCACAGCCGGAGCCGAAACCAAGAGTCGGCCGCTTAACCGACTGCACCAGCCAGGCACCCCTCTTGTACGAACCTTTAACAAAATTGTCACTGTTACATGGATAAATATGGATGTCATTTCACCAAGAGATTTTGAGGCTGCATGGAAAAGTATAGTACATGTTAACCGAGTTCGGATTAACAATGATGGTTGTGTTTCTTAGATTTCATACATGAAATAAAAGGAAAGGTAAATTGCATTCATTTATTAATTTTTAAAGTGAGACATTAATCTTAAATAATTTTGTTGGTGTCCTTATTAAAACTGGACGTATTAAAAATCATAGTAGTTCTAATACATGTCTTTAAACGAGTGCACGGCAGTACTGGAGTTTTCTTCTAAAAATATCAACTAACAGGAGCAGAGGTGCCTAAAACTTTTGCCCTTCAAATGTCTCTTAATGGACGTAAAGGGGAGAAAAATTACTTTAATGTGAACAGAGATGCCTTTGGCCTGTCCTGGAAATAAATCACACTGAATGCAAATTAATTTTCTAAGATACATCTTATTTATGCTTTTATTATTTATCAGACAGTTAACATCAGGGAATTTCTGAATAATAAAATAATTCTCAAAATAAGTGAGAAGAATTTCTTTCACTTGATTATTAATTATGGAAACTAACCTCGACTCTTTGGACTCACTGCTGCACTGCTCGGATTGAGAAGTACAAAGTGAAGACCCTGCTGTGTGGGTAAACTGATGACTCACTTTTAATATCAGGTTGAGCCAGGAACTCAAACTCTGCCAAGTTGACTCCACAGGGAGTCCCATTTCAGCCCACTCACATTTCCTAATAACAGCACTCTTTTTCAACAGTGCTGAAATAAACTGATCTCCTCTTTGGCATTTTGATTTGTAAATGAAGGTAGCATGTGAAATACTGAATTGCAGTGATTTCTAGGATAGAGTTTTAAAGCAGCAAGTTAAAAGGACACCTATATTATGGCAATGGCAGGCAATGGTGTCCAAATGAAAATGAGCAAAGATACACTTTCAGGATACTTTTTGCTCTCCTTTTATTCCACCTGCAGAATGAGAAAAATAACTTTGTTGTTACCTATAATATTGAAGATGGTAGTAGGAAGAAGGGGCATTTATTAATTTATGCTTATAAAAATAGGAGTTTGAAAGAGCTTTAATTTATAAACTTGGGGCCAAAGAAGCTTCATGTGATGTAGGCCATGCATTTCTGTGTTTTGACACTGGGATTTAAGCTATCACGCTAGTTAGGATTTTTATGACTCCTTTAGACATGTTTATTTGAAATCTCTCTGGCTTTGCCTGGTGAACTCTAGACATGCAAAAGTACCCTGAGGGCACACACTCACCTCTGGCAGATTTGTTTCCCCTTTTTCTCCTTTTAGAACTCTGGCTCTACCACTATTGCCACCCAGATCAAAAGCCTCATGTTTATTGTCCCAGCCACATGGTGGAAATATATCTCTGGGAAAGCCTTGCGTAGGTTTCCTGCCTGAAAAGACAAAATGCTTTCTGTTCAGACACAAAGATTGTCCTTAAAGAGGCTTGTGTTTGCAAATGAAGCTGCACGCCGCACTGATGGCAAATCCAGCAACATTTTGAGATGGTAACAAATCACTGCTTTGGTTTTGTTTCTTTCATGTTCCTTTCCCTCCCCTCTCCACGGCACCGGCACTGGGGTTCTTTGTAAAAGTCATTCTAACTACTTCGGTGCATACTGTTCTTCCTGAGACGGAAAGAGGCAGTTGGGTGTGCAAAGGACTGGTCATTTGAAATGCTTTCACGGAGCTTTGAAAGGTGAGCCACAGATCAATCACACTTGCTAAGTTATGAGCGTGGTGCCGTCATGATACTGCAGGTGTACACTCAGGGAATTAAATCAACAATCCTCTAATTGAACAGATCCCAGAGTAGTGCCAGCACCAAGCAACCCGGTCTTACTCAACAGCAGAATTTCAGTTACCAAGGTAAAAACATGGGGGGAAAAAAAGCAGACATATCAGCGATCTAGGCAGCTGCCTGTAGTTCTGCTCTATTAGCAGACAGTGTCGGTTTTTTTCTTGTTGTTGTTTTAAATTTTTATTCCAGTATAGGTAACATACAGTGTTATATTAATTTCAAGTGGACAATATGGTGATTCAACAATTCTATACATTACGCAATGCTCATCATTAAGTGTACTCTTTAGGGATGCCTGGGTGACTCAGTTGTTAAGCGTCTGCCTTCTGCCCGGGGTGTGATACTGGGGACCTGGGATCAAGACCCGCATGGGGCTCCCTGCTCCACTGGGAGCCTGCTTCTTCCTCTCCCACTCCCCCTGCTTGTGTTCCCTCCGTCGCTGGCTGTGTCTCTCTCTGTCAAATAAATAAATAAAATCTTAAAAAAAAAAAGTATAGTCTTTAATCCCCATCACGATCTATTTCATGCATTCCACACCCGCCTCCCCTCTGGTAACCATCAGTTTATTCTCTGTAGTTGAGAGTCTGTTTCTTGGTCTGTATCTCTCTTTATTTCTTTGCTCATTTGTATTGTTTCATAAATTCCACATATGAGTGAAATCATGTGGTGTTTGTCTCTCTCTGACTGACTTATTTAGCTTCACATTATACTCTCTAGCTCGATCCATTTTGTGGCAAATGGCAACGTGTCATTCTTTTTTGTGGCTGGATACCACATCTTCTTTATCCATTCATCAATCAATGGATACTTGGGCTCTTTCCATAATTTGGCCATTGTAACTAATGCTGCAATAAACATCGGGGTGCATGTATCCCTTTGAATTAGTGTTTTTGTATTTTGGGGTATATACTCAGTAGTGCAATTACTGGATCCTAGGTAGTTCTATTTTTAACTTTTTGAGGAACCTCCATACTATTTTCCACAGTGACTGTACCAGTTTGCATTCCTACCACCAGTGCAAGAAGGTCCCCTTTTTCCACATCCTTAAAGTGTTGACTTTTCTAATTAGAAATTTTATTTTGTGACCTAAACTCATGAAGAGTCTCCTATTCTGCTTTGTAGAGAACAATGTTAGAAAGAAGAAGAGGGGGGAGGGAAGGGGAAACAAAAAGAGAAGAAGAAGGAGGATGATGAAGAGGAGAAGTAAGACAAAAGTAGAAGCAAAAGTAAATAAGGGGCGCCTGGATGGCTCAATCCATTAAGCGGCCAACTCTTGATTTCAGCTCAGGTCATGATCTCAGGGTGGTCAGATCAAGCCCTGCATCAGGCTCTGCTCAGCAGGAGTCTGCTTGAGATTCTCTCCCTCTCCCTCTGCCCCTACCCCTACTTGTGTGCTCTCTCTCTCTCTCCCTAAAATAACTAAATCTTTTTTTAAACAGTGAATAAAACCACCCATGCAATATGAAAGAATCTTTGTATCAAGAGATATACATTCAAATATAACTTAGAACATGACAATATCAATTATATCAATAAATGTATATGGATTAACACATCTATTAAAAGACAAAGAGTCTTGGTTGTCCAAAATCAGCATTTAACACTATGCTTATATGAGAGACACACACAAAACAGAGATTAAATAGACTTAAGATGAGAGAATGATAACACCTTAGGCAAATGTAAGTGAAATGAAGTAGGGCTCATTAGGTTGATAACTGATTGCTTAGAATTCAGTACAAAGAGATGAAAAGACACAAAGAAAGACATTTTTAATGCCTAGGCTTCAATTCAAAATGAAGAGAAAATAGTTACATTCATCTAACAATATCCTAGCAAATGCCATAAAGGAGAAACAAAAGAAGATAGATCAACAAACAGACAAATACACTAATAAAGGAAGATTTTTGACCTAAGTCCCTCTTACAAAGGCAGATCAAGTGGACAAAAAGAAAATTATTGAAGACCAAAACAACAAAGTCAGTAAGATGATTCTGATAAATACTGAATCTGTTAATAGAAAATACATCTTATTCTTGCTAAAACCTCAACAAATTTGAAAAAAATAGAAATAACACAAGTAGTATTTTCTGACTATAACACAATAACTCTAGAACTTAATAATAGAGGATTTAAAAAATTTCCTCACCTAGGTATGGAAAGAAAAACACATTATCAGTTCTTAAAGAATTTCAAAGTCAAAATGAATGATTTGAAAAACAAAGGTGATAAAAACATGGCATTAGAATTTCAGGAATATAGCTAAAATAGTGATGACTGAAAAATGTTTTACTTGAGGTAACTATGCCAAAAAATGATGAAAGAAATGAGTAAATTAAACTCCTTCTTCATTATCTAGAAAAATAGTAACTGAACCAAAAGAAAGTGTAAGTATGTAATAAAGGTAAAAACAGAAATTAACAAGTTAGAAAATGAAAAAAGAGTAGAATCTAAAAAAAAACAACAAAATAGAAAACCATTAACTAATCTAAGAAAAAAAAATACAAAAAATTAGCAATCACAAAGGAGACAATCATCAAAAGACAGTTTATACCACATCTTCCTTATCCACTGGTCAATTGATGGACACTTAGGTTGCTTCCATATCTTGGCTTTTGTAAATAACACAGCAATAAACATGGGGGTGCATGTATCTTTTCAAATTAGTGTTTTAGTTTTCTTTAGGTTAATACCCAGTAATGGAATTATTGGATCATACAGTAGTTCTATTTTTAATTTTTTGAAGAGTCTCCATACTGTTTTTCTCATGGCTATACCAATTTATGTTCTTACCAACATGCACCAGGGGTCCTTTTGCTCCACATTCTTGCCAACACTCCTTATTTCTTGTCTTTTTGATTTTGGCCGTTCTGACAGGTGTAAGATAGCATCTCACACATACATACACACAACGGAATATTACACATATGTAAAAATGGATGAGATCTTGCCACTTGTGACAAAATGGATGGGTCAGGGGGTATTAGGCCAAGTGAGATGAGTGAAACTGAGAAAGGCAGATACCATAAGATTTCACTCTTGTGTAATCTAAAAAGCAAAACAGATGAATAAACAAACAAACAGCAGAATCAGACCTAAAAATACAAAGAACCAACTGATGGTTGCCAAAGGGAAGTGGGGTGGGGGAAAGGACAAAATGGGTGAGGGGGAGTGGAAGATTCCAGATGTGGAATGAATAAGTCACAGAACTAAAAGGCACAGCATAGGGAATATAGTGAATGATCTGTTTTCCATAGTGGCTGCACATTCCACCCAATGGTGTTCCCAACAAGGGTTCCACTTTTTCCTCACCTTCACCAACACTTGTGATCTCTTGCCTTTTGATGACAGTCATCTTAAGAGGTGTGAAGAGCTAGCTCATTTTGGTTTTTGATTTGCATTTCCCTGATGATTAGTGAATTTGAGCACTTTTTCATATACCTATCAGCCTTTGTATGTCTTTCTTTGGAAAAATGTCTATTCAGGTTCTTTGCCCATTTTGAAGTCAGGTTATTTGGTTTATTTGTTTGTTTGCTATTGCATCATATGAGTTCCTTATATATTTTGGAGGTTAAACCCTTATCAAATATATGGTTTGCAAATATTTTCTCCCATTCCATGGGTTGTCTTTTCACTTTGGTGATTACTTCCTTTGCTGCACAGAAGCTTTTCAGTTTGATGTGGTCCCATTTATTTATTTTTATTTTTTGTTGACTTTACTTTTGGTGTCATATCCAAAAGATCGTTGCCAAGACCCAATGTGAATGAGTTTTCTCCTTAGAGTTATTAATCCATAGTAAGTCCGTTTGACTTTATGATATAAGGCTCCAATTTAATCTTTTGCATACGTGTATCCAGTTTTCTCAGCATTTACTGAAGAGGCTATCCTTTCCCATTGTGTATTATTGGTGCCTTAGTCAAAAATTAGTTGACTGTATATGCATGGACATAATTTGGGGCTCTCTATTGTGTGCATTGATGTGTGTGCCCTTTTTAAAATGACAGTACCATACTGTTTTGATTACTATAACTTTTTAAATGTATTTTGAAATCAGGAAGTGTGATCCCTTCAGCTTTGTTGTTCTTTTTCAAGATTGCTTTGGCTACTCGAGGTCTTTTGTGGTTACACATGAATTTTAGCATTTTTTTTCTTTCTGTGAAAAATGCCATTGCAATTTGGGGAGGGGTTGCATTGAATCTGTAGATTGCTTTGGGTAGTATGCACATTTTAATATTAATTCTTCCAATTCATGAACAAGAGATATTTTTCTATTTCTATCTTCTTTAGTCTTTCATCCATGTATTACAGTTTTACATATGTAAATTTAGAATATCCTCTAGGTAGCAACACAAATCATAAAAAAAAGAATGAACTTTTTAATAAGTCCTGCTAGAATAAATGAGCAGCCTAGTAGAGAATGACAAAATTGGATTTATTTTTTATATCATATGTCAAGGTCAATGTGATGTGGATCAGAAATTTAAATTTAAGAAACAGAACTATACAGGTGCTGGAAAATAAAGCATAAGTGAATTCCCCTATGTTTTGGGTGTGGGGAGAACTTTCCTATCACTAAAATTCATCAATATAAAGGGAAAATGTGATATATTAGAATACATAGAAGTATTTTAAATGTGTCATAGAAAATAACACAGTAAGTATAGTAAAATACAAATGTCAAACAGTTGAAAAAAGTTTCAAATAAAGTTGTGGGCTCTAAGTTTCTTATTACTGATGTAACAAATCATTGCAAAATTAATGGCTTAAAACAACATAAATGTATTATCTTACTGTTCTGGAGGTCAGAAATCTAAAATGATCTTCGCTGAAGGGCTTCATTTCTTCAGGATGCCATAGGAAGAGAATCCATCCCCTTATCTTTTCCAGATTCTAGAAGCTGTTTGCATTCCTTGGTTCATGACCCTTTCCTTTATCTTCAAAGGCAGCAGCATAGCCTTTCCTTAAGCATTTTCAATTTTTAGAACCATGTCTATTACAATAGCTTCTGGCCATTTTTATAAAAAATAAATACAATGACCTATTTTTCTAAGTCAACAAAATTTTTAAAGCTCTTAAAGCTTTGTTTACAAATGAAGCATGATGTTTGGAAATATAGCATGGACTTTTTGGTGGTATGTTCTGCATAACTGTTCTGCCTTGTGTCTACACAGCCTGGATCAGGGCTAGAAATTAGGGGAAAAGAAGGCCCTACATTCAGTTGTAGAATATTTATCTGTCCATTTTATTTCAATCACAACTTACACTTTGAATTCTGGGAAGGAAATGTGCTAGCCAAATTTTGTCTTGGTCTCGTTATGGGTAGGAGTACTGAGTATTTTGAATGATGCCACTGTATTCATAGTTGTAAGTCTGTACTGAGGAATGAACCTTATAGAGCTTATCATTGTAAATGTAAATATAATTTTATAAAGAACACAGTATATTCAATTTCCTTATTCTCTTGTTTAGTCCCTTAGTTTGGTTTGGCCAAGGAGAATCTTTCTACCTTGCTCCCTTAGATCCTCTTTTTCTTTTCATCGTCCTCATTTTGCACAATTCAGTGACTGTCCCAGTTCTTGTTGGAATCATAATTTTAATTTCTTATTAGCCACAGAGCAGTCAATTACTTTTTGTACAGTAGGTCAAGGTAAGACATACGTCAACTAGAATATTCATAATTCAATTGCTTTCACCATTAGTATTGCTCTAAAAAACTGCCCTTGCAAATGCCCATGTGTGCAAGAAGTGTGGTGCTCTTGAGTGCATGCTATGCAAAAGCCTTTCCTCTCTGAACTTTCTCTTTGCACTGAGTAGTAATGCTGAGACTCATAAAATGGGCCATCTTGACTTTTATTTTTTTGCAAAAAAAAAGTGGATAAAATATATTGAGTACTTTTTGAAAAGATTTCTCCATTGTTTAGAAGTTTTTGATTCTTTACGGCTTTCAAATGCCTCTGTTAGTCAACTGCTTAGGGTTTTACATATTAGGCTTTGCAATACCAACCTTGTATGGGTGCCAAAGAACTGATTAAAATATCATTATATATATACATATTGGAAATTCCTTTTGCTAGTGAAGTATTCTCTCAAACCTTAGTGATTTGGAACAAGTGTTTTTGAGAGTTCAAATTTAAGATCAACACGTAACTGATCAGAGTATAGTGTGCAAAATCAAATTAGAAATAGAGTAAAACTTGGCCTCCAAGACTTTGCTGTTGCATAATTTAATATATAAACTTATCTAAAGAAGAGTTTCTTTAGAGGAGGGTACATTTGGGTGAGTGGTTTTTAGCTATGAACTAAAAAGTACTAGGCATACAGACAGATGAAAGGTCTTCCAGGCAGAAAGCCCAGGGGAGAAAGGAGTTTTTGCAAATGGGTTTTATGTATTCTATACTCCTTCACAAAGTGAACATGTGGGATAGAATGGAGGAGACTATACACAGTGAATTTTAGCATTCTGTCCTGTTAGATGAGTGCAATAGGCTATCTTACCATGTCCCACTAAAATTTTACTAAGTCTCTTTTTTATCTGGTTTCATGTATATCAAGAGAACTTCTATTTAATTTTGATTTTCCATTTGATTTTTACCGAGAGATGATATGCTAATCAAACATACGTTAACATTCCAATTTCCGGTGATGTTATATTTCTCATTGCAAATTTGAAATTTCTCTTTGGGTGTTACTTAGCTTGACAGTAAAGAAATCTATTCTGATCTCGTAGACTTGATTATTCTTGTTCATGTGACAGTTTTTCTCTTCCAAATTAGTAAATGATCATTTTTCTTTGATATAATTCTCTCTTGAATTGCTGAAGTTGAGTATACCCCCGAGAGGCAGATATACTATACGTGTGCTGATAAAATCAAGACTTACGATTTTGTTAAATTGACCGTCCAGTCAACAAAAGTTTATTGAATGCCTACTGCATATCACATTGTTCTAAGTACTTAGGACATATCAGAAAACAAAACAGACAAAATTCCCTCAAATTCTAGCTCAGACTCTAACAGTAATGTATGGACATCTGTGAGGTGTCTTCCTGACAGCTTGCAAGTCTTTCTTCTGCCCAGCATGCTCAAATTTAATTAAAATATTTGCCTTTCAAGTGAGTAACATTTATACTAGATAACTCCAGGAGGAAGTATGTCATTTCTCATTTTAAGAAATACTTTATTATAAGGCACTTAAAACATTCTCTTTCTCACAAAGTTTGTAGTTTTCCCAGGAAAACAATTTTTCTTGGAAAATCAAATTCCCTGCCCGTACATTCTGAATCATTATCTCTTTCTAATCAGAGCCATCATCTCTCTGTGGGATTAAACGTTCAGCTGTGAAAGCATTGTTGAATTCTTCCTCTCCATCTATTTAAGTGATAAATTGGCTTCTTTATGAAGCAATAGTCCTCTGAATACTCATTTTGGATTTTTGTGCAAAAATAAAGCATAGCTTTCAATGGAAAAAATAATTAGTTCCTAGATTTTATACTCATAGGGAACTCTTTCTAAAGCCCAGCAGTATTAGATGAACGCATCCATGTGATATGTGATGTGTCAGTCTCTTAAAGGCTTCAGCAAGTATTTCCATCAGAAGCGTCTCCATTACAAATCTCCGATGAGCACAAAATCCTTCCACAAAGTCAGCAACTTGCTAATTATATTACATGATATTTTAGAACTGAGACACACTGATTAAACAAATTTTAAATAAAGCCTAAAGTTTGGTAATTGACCCCATGTATATCTCTGTATTTATGAAAAAGTTCCAGAAAAGAAGCAATATGGTTTTACTTTTTATGTTTAGTCTCAGCTTTTTCTTTTTCCACGTCCTTTTTCCACATCCCATTTTTTCCCTTTAAATCCTTCTGTGGTCTTCTGTGTCTCCTACATCTTTAATGTCCTAGTTCAGACTTTTATCGTCAACAGACCAGAGCATTGCAATAGTCTCCCCAGCTCAGAGCTCCTCAAGTGGCTGATAGAAGGTAACAAGGTAAGTAAAGAAATTGAGCTTAAGCATTTAGAAGCTAGTACAGCATTTGGATGTTTTTGAGAATTCTAAGTATGTAATGACCAGATCTGTCTCACTGAATAGGTTGTGGGCCATTTAGGGTGTTGTTGACTCTTATGGTGAGTGGCACGTGACACAAGCTGAATACTAGTGATGTGTAATATGACCGCATATTGGTCTGCAGCCAACTGGAAATTAAAAACAAAACAGAATGAATAAACAAAAAACTTGTCCAACAAAAATGATTGGCAAAGCACTGACCTAATTACTCTCTCTCTGTCTTCCTCTTCTGCTCAAAGTACTTATCAATGGCTCTCAGTAAAGCCTTAGCACCTTGTCGTGTCATGCAAGATTTTCCATTATCTTTTCCTTTCTCTAGTCTATCCGTTCATCACTCTCGCACACACTGTAAGCAACAGAAATGCCAAGTTGCTTGTGAGCCATGGGAGGCCATATGCTGTTTACACTTTTATGTCTTTGCTCAAACATGTGTCTACTCTAGTTTGAAACCTTCCCTGAACACTCAGACTGGCTTTGTTGTACTCTTCTCATGTAATTCTTAATGTATGTGCTCATTATCACACACATCCCACTGGAACATCACTGTTCGTCTCCCTCTCAAGAAGGTGGGCTCTTTTAGGCAGATGCTGTGTCCTATTCCTTATTATTAAGCCCCTGTCTGTCAGAGTAGACATTCAACACAAGACTGTTAAATTAATGAATGATTAATGTGTATTAGGCCAAAGTCGAGATTCCTGGGTTTGAGCCCTCCATTTGTATGTAGTAGGCATAAATACTTCCTTGGGTAGACTTGCAAGTTTATTTTTCCATTCAGAAGCATACTCAAATGCAAAGACAAGGAATTGGACTCATTGATTTCTAGTGTCATGTCAATAAAATTTGAGGCTCTGTATTTTGAGAATTCTGTACTGTATACACTTTCAAACCTCAAAAATATTTTATTCTTTATTCTTTCTTCAGATGTCCCCTAATCCCTCAGACCTGAAGAACCATTTAGCAAGTGGAGAAATCTTCAGTTATTGTTATAGAAGCCTTTTAATCATGTTAACTCTACTTTTGTTTTCCCCTAAAGAGTTCATCTTACACGTACACTCAATTCAGAGTAATAATGAATTATTAATGAAATTCTTTTCCAAATGAACATTGCAGGAATTTGGATAAGCTTGAAAAATATTGGGAATTTTACAATCCTTTTTGTTTTAAAAGCCACACAGGTAGTAAACCTATATTAGACTTTTAATAGAAATTCTAGCAGTTTGAGGAGCAGTGAAATATATACATATAAAATAAAAGGGCTTCCACGTAGATATATAAAGTTATGTAAGTGATAGGCCAATTAAAATTATAAATGTGTTGGGAGCAATGCAGCAGACCACCTCCCTTTTTAATGCACACACACTCAGAGACACCTTCACCTTCCTTCCCTACCAATGACCACCCAGACACAGTAATGGTTACCTAAGGGTAATTCAGTAACATGACACATTCAAGTACTCTGGGTCACACACAGTGTGAGATCATTATTCAGTACCCACATACATTAAATTTTTAAAACACTCCTTGGACTTGGTCCAAGAATTATCTCATCAACACTTAACACCCCAGCCACAGATAAAGAAACAGGAGGGTGGAATATCACACTGAAACATGAAGGAAAGGGGGGACTGAATTAGGACATGGAGAAAGGAGCGTTTCATAAACACACAGTGGCCACATTTAGCCCCTAGTCCACACACTTGGTGAGTCCTCAGGTACCTCAGAAGCCCAGCCAGTGCACATTACGCACATCTCCACCAAGCGCTTTCAGCTCCTCACTGGTGGTGGAGAGAGAATTTGGGATGGGTGAGTGTGAAAAGAGAAGGGGAGGAGAGGAAATGATTGAGAGAACACTGAAACTGTTTGAGAGAAAAAGGGACAGAATGAAGAATGTAGAGCAAGACTGCTTGTTAATATAGGCAGCTGTGTTTTCTGAGAAGGAAAACAGGAAGCCTTCTACTTAAGCCTTTCAAGGTTTAGAGGTCTACAAAAGCAGATTTACCGTAGAAGATGTTTAGCTAGATGAATATTCCAATAGGAGAGAAGCAAGATTTTTGGCATGCTCAAAGCATATATTTTGCTTCTTTAAAGAAATCTTCTTCTTCAAAAGATATAGACCTAACTTTTTTACTTAACACACTCAAGACTAATGAGGGGAAAAATCACTTATAAACTAGAAAGAATTTTGAAAGATGATCTGTTGTTATGACTGGTATTCTTTTTTTTTTAAATAATATTTTTTATTATATTATGTTAGTCACCATACAGTACATCTCTAGTTTTTGATGTAAAGTTCAATGATTCATTAGTTGCGTATAACACCCAGTGCACCATGCAATATGTGCCCTCCTTACTACCCATCACCAGCCTATCCCATTCCCCCACCCCTCTCCCCTTGGAAGCCCTCAGTTTGTTTCTCATAGTCCATAGTCTCTCATGCTTCATTCCCCCTTCTAATTACCCCCCTTTCTTTATCCCTTTCTTCTCCTACCGATCTTCCTAGTTCTTATGTTCCATAGATGAGAGAAACCATACGATAATTTTCTTTCTCTGCTTGACTTATTTCACTTAGCATTATCTCCTCCAGTGCCATCCATGTTGCAGCAAATGTTGAGAACTCATTCTTTCTGATAGCTGAGTAATATTCCATTGTATATATGGACCACATATTCTTAACCCAGTCATCTGTTGAAGGGCATCTCGGCTCCTTCCACGATTTAGCTATTGTGGACAATGCTGCTATGAACATTGGGGTGCATAGGGCCCTTCTCTTCACTACGTCTGTATCTTTGGGGTAAATACCCAGTAGTGCAATGGCTGGATCATAGGGTAGCTCAATTTTAACTTTTGAAGGGACCTCCACACTGTTTTCCAGAGTGGCTGTACCAAGTTGCATTCCCACTAACAATGTAGGAGGGAACCCCTTTCTCCACATCCTCTCCAACAATTGTTGTTTCTTGCCTTGTCAATTTTTGCCATTCTAACTGGCATAAGATGGTATCTTACTGTGGTTTTGATTTGAATTTCCCTGATGGCTAATGATTTTGAACATTTTTTCATGGGTCTGTTAACCATTTGTATGTCTTTATTGGAAAAGTGTCTGTTCATATCTTCTGCCCATTTTATGATTTGTTTATTTGTTATTCTTTTATGACTTTCATGGATGTACTTACATCTTTATGACTTTTAGGAATATTTATTAACCGTTGGTGACTGAGAAGTGGGGACAAAATGACAAACAAGACTGACGTCTTTTATAGTCCACTGAGGAATATAGGCAAAAAAAAAAAAAAATCACAATAAACTGTTAGAAGTGTTATGATAGGAAGGTAATAAGTATTGTGAAAGGCATAGCAGGAACTCTTGATCAGTCTCAGGGTGACAGGAAAATTAAAGCAAGTGACATTTTTTTCTAAACTATGGAGGATGAGTAGGAGTCCACCAAGTGAAAAATGAGAATAAGTGTTTTGTTTTCATTTTTTCCTTCTTGATTATTAAAGGTAACTGGTCAGAGGCAAGAAGAAGAGAGAAAGGATGGGTGGGAGAGAAAACACACGTACATGTGAAAGACAGTTATTTTATCATAGCTAGAGTATAGACGGCAAGATGGGGAGTAGTGTGGGGTTAGCCTTGAGAGGAAGGCCAGATGAGGGTCAAGGAAATCAGGTCAAGGAAGCCTCAATGAGAGTGACCATATAATTTATCATGTAAACTGGGATACGTTTGAGAATGAGAGGAGACACTATTAGTAATTATGCCAAAACATATGCGATTCTATTGAAAAGATGTAGAAAGAATTTTAAGCAGAAGGATGGCATGGTGACATTGCATTTTTATGTTTATTTTTATTTATTTTTTTGAGGCGGGGAGGGGCAGAGGGAGAGGAAGAGAAAAAATCTTATGCAGGCTCCATGCCCAGCAGGGGCTCCATCTCATGACCCTGAGATCTTGGTCTGAGCTGAAATCAAGAGTCAGACGCTCAACCCACTGAGCCACCCAGGCGCCCCAATAGTGCATTTTTAAAAATTCAATTTAAATGTACAGTGGTTTGGGAAGAGATAAGGATGGGCATAGAAAAACCAGCTCAGATGTTTTCAGATTAACTAGGATGATTGATGATCATGATCTGAACTAGGATAGTTTAAGCCATTTAGAGTGGAATAGATACACCTTGATTTAGAGAAAGTATAGTCAACAAGAGTTACTGGAGGGCCACCTGGGTGGCGGCTGCCTTCAGCTCAGGTCATGATCCCAGGGTCCACATTAGGCTCTCTGCTCTGCTCAGCCTGCTTCTCCCCCTCCCTCTGCCTCCCACTCCCCCTGCTTGTGCACTCTCTCTCTCTCTGACAAATAAATAAAATCTTAAACAAACAAACAAACAAACAAACAAAAAAGCAAGAGTTACTGGAATTGAAGGGGTGAAGGGAGTGGATTGAAGAAGATCCTTTCCAAGTTATGACTTAAGCCACTGAGTGCATGGTGATGACTTTTATTGAGATCAGGAACATTGTAGGTGTATTCTGATTTCAGGAGATGGCGGTAGAAGATGGTTAGTTTGTATCCTAGTGAGTTTGAGGGGCCTGGGATATTTTTAGTTCAAAAACTATTCAGTAGACAGATTTGTACATCAGGAGATATCAGGGGTCATTGACAGATGTAGTAAGGGGAAAGGAATAAAATTTTTAAAGAAGAGAATATAAAGGAGATAAAAAGACATTGGACCAAATCCTGCTCTCCAGTATTAAATAACTGAGTATAAAAAAGAAAGATCCGGGGCGCCTGGGTGGCTCAGTCATTAAGCGTCTGCCTTCGGCTCAGGGCGTGATCCCGGCGTTATGGGATCAAGCCCCACGTCAGGCTCTTCTGCTATGAGCCTGCTTCTTCCTCTCCCACTCCCCCTGCTTGTGTTCCCTCTCTCGCTGGCTGTGTCTCTCTCTGTCAAATAAATAAATAAAATCTTAAAAAAAAAAAAAAAAAAGAAAGATTGGTCAAGGAGGCTAAGAAAGAGAAACCAAAGAGATAGAAACCAAAGAGTGCAAACTCCTCAATAATATGTCAAAGAAAATAAGGGTTACAAGTAAAATAAATATACAATGAATCCAATCACAAATAGGTCATAGAGGTTGCCATGTGTTTTATCTTTTTCTTTTCTTTTGCTATATTTTGCCATAAAGACTGCTCTATGGACTGCTTGTTTGATTTCTTTTGCATTGATTTGTCAGAAATATATTGTGATTTTAATTCTATTAATGATACCCCAAGCATTATATGCAGATGTATATAACCTCTAATTATATAATTTAAAAAGATGAAGCAATAATTTTAACATTATTTTGTAAACAAACATTACTACTTTTTTTTGCTCACATTTCTTCTTTCCTTTTGTTTTTTTCCTTTATTTAACCTAGAATTGCAGATCCTATTTGTATCTGCTTTCTAAATTACCTACTATTAATATTTCCATTTTCTCTTTGCATTCTCTTTTGATGGTATGATGACAATTATTCAGACATCACATCAAACTCTCTTTTACAAATAATTATTACATTTCCATTTGCCTTCTGAAAGCTGACAGATCTGGATATAAATACCAGCTCAAGATTATATTAATACTATGAGCGTAAGCTGTTGTTTTTTGAAAATGGAAAGTTTCTGGCATGAGTTAGTATTCAAAATGTATTTATTTTCTCTTTCGCTTTATTCCTGATCTTTAGCTTATTTTAATATTCACTGTCCATTTCTACTGTGACTCCCCAGTTTTGGGGTTATGCTCTTGATTGAGTCATCTGACCACACAGAAAACTTTGGCAGGAAAAAAGTACTGTATTAGTGCATTTTCCAAAGCCTTATACATCTGAGGATGTCTTTATAGTACAATAAAATCATTGGGTCATAATCCTCTTCACTGTCAAGTATTTAAAGAATTTGTTTTCATTGTTTTATGGAATTTTATTGTCACAAAGCAAAAATATGAGACTGGTTTGATTTTGCTTCTTTGAAAATAACCTCTTTTCTTCTTTCTGGATGCTAGCATAATTCTTTAATCTTGAAATTTAATGTTTTTACAGTTTGTGTGTGTGTGTGTGTGTGTGTGTGTGTGCGCGCGCGTGCACTATTAAACTTAGTACCCTGGTTTTGCTTGAACAGTTTTGCCATCTCTCAGGTTCCCAAGTCAGATCTTTTTGTCACCTGGAAAGTTCTCTTTACCCGTACGGTGGATTGTTGTTTCCAACCTATCTGCACTGTTTTTCAAAATCATCTGTATTTTTGTGTAGCTGCACCCTACCTGACTCTAAGCTGAGGGTGGCTGATGGTCCCTGAGGCTGGAGAAAAGACTTGGAGAACGTGATCCAGACATAGGTATATTGGGGGAACTTACAGAGAGTCCAGGAGTGCCAGCTAGACAAAGTAGCCACATTGAGATCTATATGCAGCAAGTTTTTGTAATAGAACAACTTAGCTTAGCAGCTCTCGGTAGCCTTGACCCTCTTTGCATGGCCAGCATTCCAAGGAGATCAAGAGTGCCGTTGGGACACTCTTCCTTACAAGAGAGAAGCTCCTGGTTGACTACCCCAGGAGCCGCTGACTTTGAACGCTGAGGAGCACCTTCTTCTACACATTCTGCTTGATGGGAACATACAGGGAAGACGGGATCTCTACATTCTCAAGACAGTGATTAATAGGGACACTCAGGGTGTGCATGCACGAACTAGCTACCTAGCAGGTACCATACAGTTTTGTAACCTAAGTTTTTATGTTTTGCCTTCTATTAGTTCACCTTCCATTATATTTTATTTCTTTGTTCTCATTTTGGTAGTCTTTCCAGATTTTGCCTTCTTCGTTAACAGTTATTTGGAAATATTATGCAATTATTAATATTTCCAAATTTCATTTAATTTTCTCTTCTACTTTTTTTAAATTTAATTGATCTTTATAGTGAAGAAGAGGAGAAAAAATACCTTCTAATTTTTTCTCTAAAGTACCAGATAAGTTACCTACTGAGAATGAAGGTAGGCAAGCGTAAATAGAGGATTTGAGAAGGTTAGAGAAGTAGTGGTATAGTTCTAGAGGAGAATGGAAAGGTAATTAACCAAAACAAGAAAAAGAAGACCTGGGCAAAATAGTATATTTGGTTAAAAGTGACAACCATAAATTTGTGGTTTCTGCCCTCAGGGAACATAAAATCCTCTTGGGGAAAATGAGAAGTACTCAAACCGTTAGAACCCATGTACACTGGTACATAACTATGAATGAGCAGTACAAATAAATTTATGACTCAGTCTCTTTTCCTTTTTATGCTAGACATCCCCAAATATACAAGGAGAAACATTTTCTTGTTCTTCCATCAAAAAAAATCTAAAAAGAGTAATAAACATGATCACATCTCCTGACTAGCTCATCCACTTTCTGACAAGTTTTCTTATAAACTTACTACTCATATTGGGATGAGAAATAATTGAAATGTACTTAATTTCTTATATATTTTAAAGATGTAGACTCTAAATTAATTTTGCCTCTGCACCCTGAATATCTTTAGCTTTTAGTTTTCAAATTTAAGCATAAATAAATAAAAAGAAGATGACTTTATAAATATAGTTGTTTCCAAATAACACTGCATATACTTCAGGCTGTGATTACTATTTAATCTGAGCTTTTTATTCTATATTTAGAAAATGTTTCAAAGATAATTATAGTAAGTGTATGTATGAATCTTAAACTGTAGATTATATTAATTATACTGAAATAAAGAGGATGACAAAAAATTACACTATAAAATTACCAAAAGTGATAATATATGTATAATTAGTAATATAATAATTCACATTAGTTCAAGGCAAAACTTAAGAGCTTATAGATATACTGAGTCCTAGAGGGTATAAGTCTGGGGAATGAAGAAGTGGAAAGGAATGCCACAAACAAGAGAAATTTTTGCAAGATGCAATGACATCATAGATTTAAGTCTAGCTGTGCTGGGGTATACTAGGGTATATCGGTGCATCAGGTAACATGGATAAGTTACGGTTCTCACTAGAAATTCCCCAAAACAGCTATTACAATCTTTAAAGAAAATATAGAAAAATCCCTAGGTATGTTGTGGTGATGACCTGTATGCTTACAGTCTATATCTGTCTACCTGTGCTGCTGTAGCGAAATGCCACAGACTGGGGGGCTCAAGCAGCAGAAATGTGTTTTCTCCCAGTTCTAGAGGCTGGATCTTTGATTAAGATGTCAGCAAATTCTGCTTCTGGTGAGACTTCTCTTCCTGGCTTGTAGAGGGCTGCTTTTCAGTTATATATGAGGTATATATTTTATATATATATGTACACACACACACAAGCACACATACATACATACACACACATACACACACACACACACACGCACACACAGTTGACCTTTGAGCAACATGAGTTTGAATTGTATGGATCCACCTACTTGTGGATTTTTTTCAATACGGTACAGTACGGTAAATATATTTTCTCTTCCTTATGATGTTCTGAATAATATTTTTCCCTCTATGCTTTATTGTAAGAATAAAGTATATAATACATATAATGAAATATGTGTCTGGGTGGCTCAGTCAGTTAAGTGTCTGACTCTTGATTTTGGGTCGGGTCATGATCTCAGGGTCGTGAGATGGGCCCCCCACTTTGGGGCTCGTGCTCAGCAGGGAGTCTGCTGGAGATTCTCTCCCTTTCTCCTCCCCCACTCGCACTCACTCACTCTCTCTAAATAAGTAAATAATATCTTTGAAAATAAACAAACAAAACATGTGTTATTGACTGCTTATGTTATAGGTAAGGCTTCCGATCGATAGTAGGCTATTAGTTAAGTTTTAGGGGAGTCAAAAGTTTTATGTGAAGTTGTAATTGCTTAAGGGGTCAGTACTCCTAATTCCCATGTTGTTCAGGGGTCAACTGTGTGTGTGAGTGTGTGTGTAAGGAGAAGAAATCTATCTCTCCTTATGAAGACATCAATGCTATCTGATCAGGGTTTCACCTAATAACCTTGTTTAACTAATTACTTCCTTAGAGGCCCTATCTCCAAATACAGCCATCTCCTGGACGTTGGGGTACATACCGCCATCCATGGGATGGAATGCTGGAAAAATATTTTAGCTTTATTTAAAAGTAGTCCCCTGCAAATGCACCATTTTGGAGCTATTTAAATAACTTCTAAATATTTTTTTAAAAAGTTACAGTTGAAAGCAGTGTTAGCCTTTTCCCAGTGCTCAGGACCTCTTTGAAACCTACTTGAATCTCGGCTTTATCCTACCCCCTTCCCATGATTGGCCAGGGGGTGTTGGTGGAGGTGGAGGTAGAGAATGGAAAGTCCAGGATCACACAGTACAAGTGGCTCACTCTAATCCTTTTAAATGACCAAAAAACTACCCTCTGGGTAGGCCAAAAAGCTGGTTTGCAAAATCTGAATTCCTTTTCCCAAAAATACCTGTTCTATTTGTTAGTTAGAATATTTTGTTTGAGGGCACCTGTGTGGCTCAGCCGGTTACATGTCTGCCTTCTGTTCAGGTCATGATCCTGGGGTCCTGGGATCAAGTCCCACGTTGGGCTCCCCCCTCTGCTGAAAACCTGCTTTTCCCTCTCCCTCGGCCTGTTGCTCCTACTTCTGCTCTCTCTCTCTTTCAAATAAATAAATAAATAATTTTTTTAAAAAGAATATTTCATTTGAAGCCGTCTCATCTTCCAGTGAGTATCCACCAATCTTCTTTGGTTCCTTGGAGCATGCAACCGCCTCTTTTTCCTAAGGATGATCTTGACTGGATTTTACGTGCTTAACATATTCAACCTTCCTATTGCCCTATGCTTCTGCTTTCCGGGTGCTAGTTTGAATAATCATGCTTCAAGTGTAAGTAAATGCATATTTCTGTTTCACCCTTTACCTAAAATAATTTTAGCAAAACTGCCTTGGACCATGGATCTTGACAACAATTTTTATAACTTGGTTGTTACCAATATTGCTATTAAGTAATTATCCCACTATTCCAATGGTCACGTAAGCCCGATAAATTGAATAGCACTCTTGTTTTTTGTTTTTTTTTTTAACTTTCCCCGTTATATTTCTGAGAGAGTTTTCTCTTCGTGTAGTTTTTTTGAGCTGAGGAAGTAATTTACTGGACTGTTTTATATTTTCATTTGTTTAATTCAATTTAAGACAAAACATATTTCTAGAATGGATTATGGCAAAGCAGTTGTCAAAAACAAAGTGTCTAATAACCTCCTCACTGCCTATGCAACAGCTCGCTATTAAAACATTTGTCCAGGGTATTAAAATGACGTACAGATTGATGCCTATTGCTCTGGAGTAAAAAGCCCTGCCTGCGTTTTTCCAGAAACTCTGTTTCGTCTCAGTGCATGCTTGGATTTGCTCTCCAATATGATTTCCATTCCTTGGGCCCAGGCCTCCGAGATATACCATCCATGATCCGCCCACTTCTTGTCTTCTATACATCAAACAATGCAGGAATCGTTGGAGTATATTATTTTTAAAAACAGGTCTGGTACTTTCTTGGCTCTTTTGTAGCTGTTATTATTGGAATTTTTACAATTTTATGGAATTCAATGGGACCCTACAATTTCCATGAGTGTAGGATTTCTTCTTTCCTGTGTTTTTATGCCACAAAACTGAGTTTCAAAGAGAAACACGAGAAACACTCTTCTTTCTGCAAGAACTAAAAGGGCCTCAGCAAATTCCTAATCTAATTAACATCTTTAACAACTCAGACAATAAATTGACTGCAACTGCTCTGGAAGTTCTGGGCCACCTTGTTAAGCTCCTTTTGGAGACTGCTATAAATCAAAGGGGAAATGCGAGGGTCGCTGCACGTGTTTGTTGCTCGTTCCAATGTGAAAGGCTGATTGCTTTACCAACTGCTCATTTAGCCTGGTTATTTTTTTAGACATGTTTAGCATTTCAGGTTTGGAAAAGAGGCCCCCTGAATGCACAGGATCATATGTTGGCTCCAGGTCTTTAGGCCAAAATCGAATAACTTCATTACTTAATATAGATTATGCACGTTTTTCAAAGAGCATAATGGACAAATTAAAGCATGAGAAAGGGGACACGTGACCCTTCAGTATTTGATCAGAAATGATGGCATGTTGGACTTCTAGAATTCTTTTTTTAATCATGACTTTCTAGGAGATTTTGTTGGAAAGCCCATTCACTCTGTGGTTGTGATAATGGCATTTTTCCAAAAGCACTGGGTTATCATTAAGATAAGTCAGTGTTTTACTTCAAGCTGAACCTTTATACAACTGAGACGCAGATAGAAAGGCAAGCATTACTTAATCACTTGAATGTAAATTGAGTCTATCTGAATACATCCCATCTTTCAGATACTGAGTATTATGGTCACCAAGTTGGATGAGGTTTTGCCCCTTGTCCCGTTTGCTCCAGAGTATCTACAAAGACCACAATATAGTCATGACCATCACCCTGGGGTTTTAACCAATGTCTTTTTTTTTTTTTTTAAGCCATGTCCTTTATGAACTGCAAATTAAAGAGTCCCTCAAGCATAGATCTTGACCTGGTATAAAACAAAAGAAGACTGATTATTTTAATGTTCAATTCAAAAAGAGTTTTAATTATTGTTGCACAATATTCAAGCGTCAAGTAACTGTTGAAATAAGAAAGACGAGAGAATTGTACTGCACTGTGTCAAGAAAATAACAAGAATAGGCTTCTGGCCTATTCACAGAAGGGGAAAGAAAATAATAAAATTAAGAAACTTCTTATTTCATTAGTTATTAGGAAAGGATGAATAACAATACCCTTGAACAATAATCATTTTACACCTATTTATTATAAAAATATATAAATAATAATACACAATGGCAGCAAAATTGGTACTACCATATACTATTCATGGTATTAACAAAGGGCATAATTTTTGTGGAAACCAATTTCACAGTATATCTATACAATCAATACTAATATCCAGAAATCCTGTAGGTGCTTATCTATCAAAAGGAAATGATAGAGATGTTTGGAGGAGCATTTATAACTACCAAAAATTGACAGCATTGAAAGGGTCCGATGATCACCAAATTGTTAATTAAATTATGACATGTCAACTACATGCGTTTTACTCAACAATTAAAGTGATGATTATAAATATCATATACCTATATGGAAGAAAGCTTATTGTGAGCTAATGTTAGGGGAGAAAAAAAACCAGGATGAAAATGTTGTACACACTATAATTATAGATATTTATAAATATACATATAAAAAGAGGAGGAATAATACTCTAAAATAATGATAGCTGCTGTTTGGGGGTAATGTTTTATGGATATTCTTCCTTTCTGCTCTCCAAACTTTTTAGTAATATGGTATTATAATATTATTTTATGATACATTTTTTTGAAAGTATGGTGAATTTATTAACCCGTTATTTGTGGATTAGTAAACAAACCCTCAGTGCAAACCCATCTGGGAATTGGCCTCTGCCCAGCTTCCCACATTATTCAGTAAATATTCATTTATATCTGGACTATTGTGAGGGAGAGAAAAAATATCAAAAATATAAGTGGCCAAGCCTACCTGCACTTCAGGAGCTGGTAATATGTCATGAGAGTGAGGGGTGAGTCACTGACTCGGGCGTCTGTTTCCACATCTTGCGGATGGAGGCTAGAAAATATTTTGTAAAAACACATTTTCGTGAAGTGTCTTGTAGTGTTATTGATTGAAGCTTGTGGAAAGTCTGATGCTTAAAATGATGGGAAAGTCAGCCAGGAGGCAGGCTGACAAAGACCACAGCTGAGTTTTTGATTTTGTTTTTTGTTTATTTCAGGGTAATATCACAAACCTTCCAAATTAGCATTTACCCTTTGGGGTGAGACTTGAGAGATGGAACCTTCAACATTGTGTTATCCAGATGAGTTTCTTCTTTCTCGATAAGTTTTGACAGTGTTATTTCTATATTTAAGGTTAGCAGATATCTGCAGTTTGGGGAGGAAGCCTGGGATTTGCTTTCCCAGATGCATCATATCTCTAGGTTGGAGGAATAACTTGGAGAATTTAGCCACTCAAGGGGGAATAAAGGATTAAGCTTGACTCTCTCTATGGAATCAACATCTGGTTTAATATTTGTTGTTTGTATTCATGCATGACTACCTAAATGAACAAATTGAATACATGATTGAATCACATTTTTATTCTTCTCCTTATGGGCTATTTTTTTTTTTTTTAAATAATTTCTCTAGATGAGAATGGGGAGGCTTGCAATACTGTTTTCATCACACATTTAAGGGCAAGATAGATGATCTGACCAATGCAAAGGGTCAGGTTCTTTGAAGTGTGAGATGCTTTATTTCTATACCACACAAGAGATCAACTGAAATAATCTGTTTCTATCAAACAGTTCAAACCCAAACTGGAGGGTTAATGCTTCGGTGAAAGTATTTTTACTTACACAGAGTGAATCTGACCTTCTAAATCAGAAAAACAGATAAACCAGAACAGTTCTTTAGTTTCTCAACTTGATAAATACTGTTTAAATCTGAAAGTTTGGAGGCAAAGTACCGAGATCCTTATGAACTGGAGAAGTACTGCAGTCAGCCCCACTCCAGGCTGACTTTCCCTGAGGCCAGGCGCAACCAGTCAGAAGGACAACTTCTCACACTGGGAGGACCTAGGGAATCTGCCTCTGAATTACAAGTCCTGTGCGAGAACTGGGTTAGGCCTGAAGGGTTTTTCAGTTTTTAAAGAAAAAGACTGAGAAGTTTAGTCAGCCCTATTACAAAAACTACCTCGGTTCAGTACTGAGTAGAATTTTTGCCTATGTTTGTCCATAGTTTTTGCCATAAACTACTTTTCTGGTCATTTGGACACAATCAGATGATACTATGATTCCCTTTTCCTCACGGTTATCTTCACTGCTACGGACAGATATCCTTAGAGTCGTGAATTTGTGCAACGCCTCCATTTAATTATTTCCGTTTAGGTAGGGGATTCAAAAAATCGCTGATACCAGCATTTTACCAGTGAAAACCTCATGTGAGGCTTTGATTGCTTTTGTGCAAGAAAAATTATAGGTGCAAAAGGCTTTGTTTCTTCTTGCTCTCATTAGTGTGTTTAGTGGTTAACCTCAAAGAAATAGCAAAATATAAAGGAACTAGTTTAAAAAAAACTGTATGCAATTGAATCGTTTTACCTATTCACCTTTATTTTTTTCTGTAGCCATCTTATTCATCTATATCTCTAGCACAAAATAGTGTGCTGAACACATGACCTGTACTCAGTAAACCTATACTGGATTGGTATGAAATGAATCCGTCAGTATGCTATTGATATGTAAAACCATGTACTAAATTTCATGAAAGATAAATCAAGATTTTCAGATTTTCCTTCTCAAATTATACTCAAACATGTGATCTAATGAGATTCTGGGACTGCAGTCAACAATGAATTTGGTTGTAAAATATATAATTCATTGGTCATCACTAAGCAAATTGCTGAGACACTAAATCATTTTATAAATATACACAGCGACAACTGTGTTTATCTCTCGTTTCCATGAATTGGTCATGCAAACAAAAGATCTGCCTGGACTGTTTTGTTTCTTAACATATAAACTTGAAGTCTTGAGCCTTCCAATTATGCCTAATGAGAGTTCTTAAGAGTTATAAGGTCCATGAGTAAATTGTTAAAAAATCTAATTTAGTAAAGACTTAAATAGCTATGTTTTAAAAGATTGGCTTGACCAGACACATAACACACACAAAACCCATCATATTGTGCTATTCCATTTATACAAAATGTCTAGAAAAGTCAGAGACACAGAAGAATTAGTGGTTGCCTGAGGCTGTGGGTAGGAACAAGAATTAACAGTAAATGGGCACAGGGATCTTACTAGGGCAATGGAAATGTCCTATAACAGAATCATGATGATGGTTATGTAACTTGGCAAATTTACTAAAATTTTTCTCATACACATTTATAAAGAATGGCTTGATTAAAATGTTTTCAAGTATGGTTATCTTCATGATGATACAATAAAACATACTCAGTTTAAGCTTCTTATATAATGTATCATTTTCTTTTACTCGTACAGTATGATAGAAACAAGTTCTGGGGGGCGCCTGGGTGGCTCAGTCGTTAAGCGTCTGCCTTCAGCTCAGGGCGTGATCCCAGCGTTATGGGATCGAGCCCCGCATCAGGCTCTTCCACTGTGAGCCTGCTTCTTCCTCTCCCACTCCCCCTGCTTGTGTTCCCTCTCTCTCTGGCTGTCTCTCTGTCAAATAAATAAATAAAATCTTAAAAAAAAAAAAAAAGAAAGAAACAAGTTCTGGACCTATGCTATGGCTTCCTGCATTTGGGGTTGCATGCCTTGTCCTCCAATTTTTATCACTTTACCAGAGAACTCAGAAAATGACAGTGACCCAAATAGTCTCTGGAAGGAAATGTAAAATCTATGCGAGCACATCATGCTTACATTTATCTTTATCACAGCTCTGTGTCCCCAGAACCTCCTCTGGTGTCATGGACATTGTATGCACTTCGTAAGTATCTGTTGAATGAATAAGTGGAGAACTGCATGAATGTAAAGCTCCATAACAAAGTTGTTGATTCTGTAGCAGAATATCCTATAAATGTGGCTGGGCTGTACTAAGTAATAGATAATCTGCTATTTGTTTTGGTTCTTTACAGTTGTGTAAGGGTAACACATAACACAAGTATTTCACCAAACATCGCTTTATCTGTATGCTACTATTATGAAATACTACTTTCTTTCCCTCTCAACAACTGAATATTCCCCCCATGAGAGGGGGTTAAAAATAAGCACGATGTTCCATCAACCTACTAGAATACAATGAACAACTATTTTTACAATCACAGAAATCACGGGTAATTGCATGTTCTGGTTTATTCATAAAAGTATACCGGAAAGACCTACTTGCAATGCAACTTTTGGCAGTGGACATTTTTAAGGAACAAAATCAATAGAAGTCAGGGTGCATTAAGGAATTTATGGATCAAACAAAGGCATTTTGGCATAAAAAAGAAATTAATTCTTTATAACCAGAGTTTGACTTATGATAGTCAATTCTATTGAACTAAAATGATATATTTAACTCAGTCACAGAGTGCTAATTTCATAGTCCCTTTCTTTCCCTCAGCTGTTCCTGCGTAAGTGTTAGAGGTGATTAACTGCCATTTTCCCCAGTAATTCAGAAACTGCAATGAATCAAAACCTCTGTATGAGTACTATAGAAAATGGCAACATATAGTTTATTATGTAGTTCATCTTTATTCCAGTTTAATGTAGGGAGTAGTTACCCCAGAATTTATTATGCATGACTATTATTAGACAATCGGTTTCTCTCACTAGATTCCAGCTTTAAATCCATTGACGCACATACACATACATATATCTGTGCACCCACACGTACCCACATACACACATGAATATACGTTATGACACCAAAAAGCTGTAGAGTATTTATGGCAATTGTAGTTGTAAGTATGATTGATTAAAACTTCAGTGTTATGTTCAAACTAAGAGCCACTACTTTTGAACACAGAATCATTTTTCATTGTTTGATCCTTTAAAAATGGGTATCTTGCGGGGCGCCTCGATGTCTCAGTGGGTTAAGCGTCTGCATTCAGCTCAGGTCATGATCCTGGGGTCCTGGGATCGAGCCCCGCATTCGGCACCCTGCTCAGCAGGGAGTCTGCTTCTCCCTCTCCTCCTCCCCACCTCCTGCTTGTGCTCACTCTCTCTCGCTCTCTCAAATTAAAGAAAACAAATGGATATGTTGTGCAAGAATTATGATTCAGATTCGTACATGGCCACAGGGTGGTAGTAGGAAAGAGGGCATCTTCTCATTTTATGTGTGTGGTACCGTGGAGAAAATTTAGGCATCAGTATCAGTTAGTAGTCAGTGATTCAGAGATCCTCAAACTTATACCTGTCTCTCATCTGAGATCCCTAATAACTGCACCTATCACAGTGAATCCATTTGAAAGTTTACTTCTGGAAGTAGTTCCATAATTGGAAGCTCAGTGCTCGGCTCATTAGCATACTGTCTGGGCAGGCTGCTAGGAAACAGTTGCTAGTAGCTTTCTGTACCTTTGATCCTGTGGCAGAGGTAAAGAGTTTCTAAAACCAGGATCCAGCCTCTTATTTGCAATCAAAGCCTGCCCTGGAGGCCAAATGTGTGTAGTTCAGCCGCCAGAACCACAGAGGACTTGCCATGTGTTTTTCACCTTGGCAGTTTCTATCAGCAGAGTTTCCACTGGCTGCTGTGTTTTCATTTTAGAGGTTGATGATAAGGGGCTGTACTACTACCATGACCAAAGTCACCACTACCTAAGCAGGGCTTTCTTATGGCAGAGGGAATCCAGCACTATAGAAATGCATTCGTCCTTTCTGTCCTGGATGGACGGAAGTGCACCAAGGAGAGCATGTCATGCCCAGAAGACACCTTTTCTGCCCACTGCCTTCTTAAGACCTGGAGGAGTTGTTAGTTAAATTACCGGAACGAGTAATTCCCTAACACCTTGCTTGATAATGTCTGTCTTCCCCACTGCACTGGAGGCTCCTAAGGATAAGGACCGTGTTTTTTTTCTTTTTGTGTAAACACAGAGCCTTTAATAGTGCTTAGTGCGTCATAGGAAATTGATACTTGTTGATTTTTTTTAAATTTTGTAAGATACATTTGTGTGAATAGTCACTTAACTGACATTCAGTTACAGACTCACTGCCTGTTATGATTCTTGAAGCCCACTCATGTAAAAAGAGCCTGATTACTGCTGTGTAGATTTGGTGGTATTTTTATTCTCAACAATTACCAACTTGTTTTTGGAACTTTCAAAAAAATGTCTGTCCTGAAGACCTATTTACAAAACTAGTTTATCTGTGTGACTCAATGTGAAAGCATTTCTTCTTTCTGAGATCATTGGGGGCAGTTAAGAACTATTTCTTTTTCCTACATACTCCTTAGTCCTGGGCTTTAGATCTACACGTTTTCAATTCCCTAACCAGTTGAGACTGATGTCAGCTCCATCTCAGTTTCTACTTTAGAGTAAGCACCCCATGCCTGCAGCTGGCAGGAGGCAGTACTCTCTAAAGCACCATGCTCACTTAGAGTAGTGGCCCCTGGTTAAAATGGAAAAACTTCTCTCGCAACGTGAGCATCAGGTCTGGGATGTGCATTCCCTCCAGGGAACAGAATTTCTCCTTGTCTTGATTTCTGCCCAGGTGAATGCCGGCCCTCAAACCTGAGGATTGTTATTCTGAGGATTTATTTGGCACTTGTGAAGTACTGACAGGGTCCCCTGCACTGAATAAAATAGAGGAGGCAACGTGCTTCACTTTCCCACTGGCTTAGCGTTGAGGTAATTATGGTTCTGGGTTTTGTGCATGTTTGGAATTTAAAACTGTTGCTTTGTCAGTGTGTTGATTTTATGGTCAGTCTCAAGAGTAAGTAGATTTCAAAAACATAGCCAGTTAAGAGGAGAGTTGGCTGACGGTTAGATAGAAGTATCTGGATAATAGTAGTATGCGTCCCACAAGATGGTTCTGAAAGGAGGGCTGTAATTGACTTAGCCCATTTTTGCTGCCTGTTCTTTTAAACATGTGGTTGGAAAGCCTCTTCTGGTCTCTTAGCTCAACTGCTCAAACATATTCTGTAACAGTCATGCAGCCTAGTCCAACACAAAGAAGGTATTGTGCTTCATCACTTGCCTGGGCTTTTCTACAAGATCAAAAGTGAAAGCTATTTCCATTTGAATTGGAAATATGCGGTAAATGTTTTCTTGATAGAACTTTTAAGATTTCTCTGTGCATTGTAAGGAAGGAAAGAGTAAAATTGGATTGTATCCCCTTAAGGCAGAAAAAAATGGAATAAGATTTTTTTTTTTTTTCTGGCAATGTCACAGGCTAATAGCAAAAAGACTATCAAACTGTTCAACTGCATAAGGGACGGTACTGAGAGATGGGAAATAGGATTTAGGAATATAGTTAAACCTTACAGACTGAGAGTTTGTGATACTTTCAACAAGGGTTTACACTGTTTGACTTAGAGTGATTCATAGAAGTAAGAGTTGAAAAATGAACTCATCAGGTAAAGACGTTTACAGAGGGTGTTTATGTGACTTTAGAAGAAGGAGTGACTCCAATATCCCTTAAATGTGTTAGAAGGGCCATTTTCATAATAGCAATTAATATGAAAAAGCCAAACATTCCTAATAAGGAATTTATTAGAGACGGCTTTATTGTGTATTTACAATTTATAACTAAACAAAAGTAACAGAAGCCATTGTTTGACCTCAAAGAATTACATAACTACTAGCAACCAGCACTTTGCATCTTGTGTCTTCCACACCCTCACTTCCCCTGTTGATTTATAGGTCCCAGCAACAATCCCAGGCACAAAGCAGAATAGGATGAGGGCCATCGACCTGGTGTAGTCATTTCTTTTTTATTACGGCGGGCCCAGCGTGTAGTGATACGCCATTAGGAAAGGAGAGCCGAGAAGGAGACATGAGGATTTACAACTGCATCATTCTGCCATCTCTCATCTGGATTTAGGACCAATTGTATGGTGGAATCTGCATCTGGGAAAGAGTCCAGGAAGACTGACCATGGCTGCTGGAGGTAGGGATCTGGTGAGAGAAACAAAGGCCACGGCTATGGAGATGAATATGGAGGGTTCAGATCCCAGGAATCCATCCAGGTACCTGGGAGTCCTCCGTGTGTAGCCCTGGCATGCACAGGAGAGCATAGTAGGCAGAGCAGCCCCTGAAAGAAAATAGGAATGGGCCTGGAGCTGGTGCTTGGAAAGCGGGAGGTTCACAGTATTTGAAAAGGGAAGAACAGGGCAAGCAAGGCACATTCGGATCTGGGAGAGGCTACCACAGACCCTAACCCTGAACCTGTGTCTTTTGCCTCATCTTGGTCTAGGAACCATGTCCATTTTGAATGAAGCCAGGGCAGAGTCCTACAGTGTCATGTGCCTGGGCACATTTGGTTGGGCCCAAGTAGGATAGAAAGCTAGGGGAAGCTGCACCCTCCACTAGAACAGGGCAGCTCCAAGCAATAATTTTTTTTCCTCCTGATGTGCAAAGGAGAACCTTTGGGCAGGAGCTGGTCTGTAATTCTCTGTTCTACTCGGGACACAGTGTTAAGGGCTGACTTAAAGCTCATGTAATAGAACACAGAACAGATGTACCTGAGAAAACATTGTACTCTTGTTTATGGCTGAAGACCTAGCAAAGGGCTTCTCAGCGAAGACAGAGTATTGCTCTTTGGACCCTGGTTGGCCTCATGAATAGTCTGCTGTAAGTGCTATAAACTCATCAGTGTCTATAGATAATGGCACCTGCTCTTCCTTGTACCCCCGTGCATGAAACCCTTGATAACTGCTTTTGATAGTACACAATTTATCTTCTTCACATCAGGAAGAACCTCTTGAATATTTTCAAAAAAGTTTCGTATTTTTAGAAAATTGTGGATTTCCTCATTAATCCAAAGATGAGAGTTGGCCTGCCGGGGAGGCACCTTGAAAGCATTATCAGGAACATGCTTTCCATTGACAGGGCCCAGGCCAGGCAATACCAAGGGGTATGAGATGATGAAGTCCTAACCTGGCAGAGCAGAGATGCAGCCTCCTCCTAGGATTGAATGTTATCTTTACTGTGGTGACAGGTCAGGGAACCCTAGCAGGTCTAAATGTTGTTCACGTTCCATATATTGAATGTTACTGAAAATAGAGTGGAACAGGCTTTGATGGTATAAGTAGTGTCCTGGAGGACTTGCTCTGATGACTCAGGGACATAAAATCCACCCCTGGTGAAGGTACTTGTTGTCTATGAGGTCATCATGGCCACCTTTGCCGAGAGACAGAGCTGCCAGGAATAATGGCACAGTCTCCATCATTCCTGGGGCTGCCCCAGCCTGGGGCCCGGGAGGATGACTAAGGGTGGGACAGTGTGTTTGGAGAACTCAGAACAATGACTTAGAGGGTGCTGTTAACTGAGTGTCCTCTTTTCCCTCAGTGTCTTTTTTACTTTATGAAGAGTTCTAGTAACTTCAGCCTGACTTGTCACTTCCACTATTATTTAAAAATAAGTGATCTTTTTCTTTTTTAAAAAAAATTGCCAGAGAGAGAGAGAGAGAGCACAAGCAGGGGGAACAGCAGAGGGAGAGGGAGAAGAGGGCTCCCCACGGAGCAAGGAGCCCAATGTGGGAGTCGATCCCAGGACCCTGGGATCATGACCTGAGCCGAAGGCAGACGCTTAACCAACTGACTTAAGCATTTGCCTGTGAAAGGATGAACAGTTTAGCTCCTCACTGTATTGAAAATCAAAATCTTAAGATTCTCAACCCTAAGGACAGAACTGGAGAAATATATATGCAATGTGAAGTAATCAAGTATTCCATCTCAGACCAATACCCATGACTTGTTTGAAATCCAAAGCAGAAACACATTCCCAGAATCAGGAATTTTGTAAAGAAATATTAAGTGGAAAGACAGCATAGCACAGGGATTAAGGGCAGCGGCTCTAAAAGCAAAGCACCAGGATTTTAATCCCAGATCCAAAATTTAAAATTGTGGGATCTTCTTCAAGTTAGTTGGCCATGCTTTGCCTCAGTTGCTCTTTCTGTAAAATGAGGATAATAGCAACAACTACCCACCAAGTTGAAATCATTATTTAACTTTTTCACTCTGAGTTCAAGTCTGATTCTAAGAGCGTGAGGCTCTACTTGGGCCTGTCGACTCCCATGTACATCTACAAGTCTGTGTAAAGGAAGAGAGAATAAAGTGAACTACAAGCTTAGTGACACCAGTGTGTATCCTATCATACCAGTCATTGAAGGAGCGAAGTGGTTCTCCATTTAGAGAGGGTTATTTGGGCTCAACAGCAAGAGTCCAGTGTTTAGTCTTCATGGAATCCTAGATTGTCTGGGTTTTCCACCTCCCTTTTGGAATGTTATGCTGTTGTCTATTACTTAACCAAAAGGGTTTTGCCAAACCCAGATCATTTGGAAAATAAAAGCAAAGCTCCAGACAAATATTAAGACAGGAGTTTCCAACTGGTTTTGAAAGGAGGAACTACTTTTCACTTTTCATTTCTCAGAAGACTCAAATAATGCATTTGTGGGGATGGAGGGAGGTGGAAATGGAGGGTTATTTAGTGGGAGAAGAGCTGGTGAGGGAAAATTGCACTAGTGAAGTCCCTGGCATGATGGGAAGGTGGATGTGGGAGGAGATTTAAAAGGAGAGGCACAGAAGAGGTACCAGATCATCGACACTGGAAATATTGGTAGTTGTTTCAGGCATTGAGTGGGAAATGGAAAGTGGCAAGTGGCAGTGTCACTTAGCTTGGAAAATTGCCATTAGATTTCTATCTATTGGTTGGGCAGACACTCTTTGTCAAAGGTATGCCAAAGACTCCAAAGTCTGAAGACACAAGATGAAATTAATTATTTGAGTCAGTGCGAATTGCAGCTTTGGGTAGTGGGTAGAAGAATGTCATATGGATTTACCAATCTGAGGTTTATTTGCTTATCTTTATTGTTTAGCGTTGTATAATTACATTTTAAGAGCTTCTGAGTGTGGAGAAATGGAGGCATGCAGAGTCTGTAAGCTAGAAGGAGTATGCATTATTGTTGCATTTCTGTAGGTATAGTTTTATTTTAAATGTGGCAAAATGCTCACTACTTATTTATTTCCCTAAGGTGTGCCTTTCTGTAAAGTGAAGACCCATTTCTAATAATGCCAGTGATGCTGGATTCCAATATTATGACTTTTTATATCAGAGGTTCTTAAAATAGCTCTCTAATCTAGTGACTCTAAATGATTCTACAGTCTAAAATGACTATCTAAATAATATATTCATAACCCAAGGCAAAGATTCAATAATGATTAATAAAAAAAACAACAGAGATCCCAAACTGGTGACCCTGTGGACTCATACAGTTTTATGAAGATTCAAATCAGTTGTAACTTTTAAAGATTTAAGATTTCCCTGAAAATCCAATCCTCAGCTTCTTCTGAAGGAGTTCTATAGGCTGTTTGAACACATTCCTTAGTGGCAGCAAGGATTCCTACCCCGCACTTACATCTTCCTGACCCACCTGCTTTTCTCATTCACCTTGTCTAGCCCCTCATGGCATTTGAATCTAAGACATCTGACTCAGCCTTACCTTCATGATACTCACAAATAGAGCATTTTTTTTTAAATTGAATAGTCAAAAAGAAATGAAGTACTGGTGCATGTTACAAAATGGATGAATCTTGAAAACATTATGTTAAGTACAAGAAGCCATAAAAGACATGAATGAATGAATGAATGAATGAATGAATGAATGAATGAAAATATGTGAAACAAAAGAGAGAGAAAAAGGAAGGGGCTAAGTGGTGGCACTACCACCCAGCCTTCACATCTAACCATCAAGACAGTTTTCAGAGGCAGCACCCTTTGGGGAATTCTCTCTTTCCTTTAAGCTTTTCAAACTGTTCTCATCAGTTAATGTGAAATGTCGAGAAAGGGATTTTCCATTGGAGTCAAAACCCCCAAACTCAATAAGACAAACAAACAGATGAGATAGTACTGACTGAAAGTACCTGAGTAGATATTTCTTATAATCTTCCACTGTCCTGACTGTTGACATGTGTCTGTTGCCGCTGGGATTGTTTGCCAGGGGCAGGGCAGGACCGGCGGTGCCCAACCCCCTGAGGTATTTCTCATGCTGGCTGTGTTGGGAAAGATTCTGTACAGCAGCTGCAGAGGAGACAATTGTGTATGTGCTTTCAGTCATCAACTACTTGTTTATGCTGTACTTGCTTCCAGAAAGTTTAACCTGAAGTTGTGAGATCCAACTCTTTTAATGTAGACGTGTGAGATGACCAAGACCCCAGAATGGTTAAGTGTCTACTATAATACAATAAAAAAAAATATTGAAGAGTCAGTTCAGATGAATGACTGATTTGAATGATATGGATTTTGCTTTTGTTTCTCCCCCTCCCGTCCCCCTCTTCCTCTCCGCATCCTCCTCCTCCCCCTCTTCCCCCTCCTTCTTCTCCTCCTCCTTCTTCTTCTCTCCCCCTCTCTCTCTGTCTCTCTGGCATTTAATGGATATTGGTAATCAACTTGTGTCCATACTTTTCTGTGAATGGGAGGGGATGGTAAAACTAGTAAAACTAATGATTATCTGGAGATTAATCTTTAATTAAATGCTTCTTAAAAAAATATAGCCTTTCATATAATCTTAAAAGACTATGTCCTTTAAAAAAAACCTTCTAATTAAGGACATTGTGCTACTGTTTCTAAGTAACAATCATTTAGAAACAATTCATGGGCTAGAGGATTATATAATTTTTGGAAAACATATATTATAAATATTGATGTTGATAAAAATTTAGTGCAGAAAGAACAAACTTGAATAGTTTAATGGAAAAAATAGAAACCTACTTCATGCAAATTATTCACAAATTAGAAACGTAAAAGGCACTTTAGAAAAAAATATGCAGTTTCTTCCTTTTACAAATATGCTGTTTTTCTGGGTTCTCATTTTTTTTAAAAACTTGAGTATAGTGCTTTAGAATTCTTAAGACATATCCACATACATTTTGTCATTTTATTTCTACAACCTTGTGTAAAAAGGTTAAGAAATTATTGTTCCCATTTTAGAGGTACAGAGACTGAGTCTGAATGCGATATGTTTTGAATCACTTCCTGGGAGTCACACAACCAATTAGCAGTGGAGCCAGCTGTGGAACTCTTTATTCTGACTTTCAGTCCAGAACTCTTTCCACTGCATTACTCAGGCCCTGAGTTTCAGTAGAATCTTTTCCAAAGTAACACAGAAATTAAATGTCTAGTCCCAAAGGTGCTACAATGCTAAAATATGAGATGTGATTTAAATTAATTGTCACGTTCTGTGGTAAAGAAAAGAAAATATTATTCAAGTTTAACCTTTGAGACAAATTCGTATGAACTCAGCCAAATACTTGGAGAAAATTCCACAAAACTATTCCCTGGAAGGTGAATCAAACTTAGCCAAAACCATCTGCAATGTCCTACTACTGTTTAAAGTGGAAGCTATTCCCTTGTGGTACTGCTTTGAATGCCATTTCTCAGAATATATTTTTGTATCATCCTGACATGCTGAGAAATTGCTAAGTTCTTTCTAGATATTTCCACTTTTTAATTGCTTGAGCAAATGGATAAAAACAAGTTTTGCAGCAGTCAGACTAACAGTCTCCTTGGATTTCCTGGTTCTCATGTCTTTTATGGATTGACTGGTATAAATGAGCAGTGAATATAAAAAAGTATTACAACTATTCTGTTTTTTAAGATCTTAAGACCAATGTTGTCTAGTACAGTGGTAAAAGTTTGTCCTCAAAATCAGACATTTTCCAGCTTTTCTGTTGTTAAGCTGTGTGGATAAATTGCTTAAGCTCTTGAAGCCTCGTTCATTCATTTATTCATTTCAAAATATTTATTGACTCCATCACATAACAACAAATGCCATGAAATATGTTAGAGGTAAAGATATGGCAATAAACAATGGAGACAAGAAAATCCTGTCCTCGTGAGGCTTCCATTTTAGTGACTTAGTATCACTGAATATAAAATGGGGAAAATTATATTTACTCCATTGGATAATTCCTGGGATGTTATAAAATTAGTCCTGACTTAGAAGTGTACTTGTGCACATTAGATGATCTAATCTTTGTCTTAAGCAGGTTGGAGAATAGATTTGAGGAATAACAATTTCAATTCCAAAATACCCTCCTATGTAGTTTAGCTGTGATCCTTAGTGGAAGTGAAAATAAATGAGAAAACCCCAAATAGGACCCAGCAAAGGGAAACATATCATAAATGAAAAGTGCTAATTTAACATACATCACTCTATTTTTTTTTACCTTTTTATTTTGAAATAATTTCAGACTTGAGAAAACTTTCAAAAATAGTACAGAAGGTTTTAGTATACCCTTCATCCAGATTCCAGTAATGTTAGTATCTTGTATAACTGTAATACAATTAGCAAAACCAAGAAATTAACACTGGTTAAAGTGCATTAATTAAACTATGAGTGTATAGTATAGACCAATTTTTTTTTTAAAGATTTTTTATTTATTTATTCGACAGAGATAGAGACAGCCAGCGAGAGAGGGAACACAAGCAGGAGGAGTGGGAGAGGAAGAAGCAGGCTCATAGAGGAGGAGCCTGACGTGGGGCTCGAACCTGGAACGCCGGGATCACGCCCTGAGCCGAAGGCAGACGCTTTAACCGCTGTGCCACCCAGGCGCCCCAGACCAATTTTTTTTTTATGTTTGTTTTCTGTGGTGTCTTTGTTGTTGCTCTTTTTACAAATATTCTTTTCTGCATTTAGTTGTCTTGGTTCCTGAGTCTGTTGTCTGTGTCAGTCTGGGTCAGTTCATCAGCCTTTCCTTCTGTCTCATGACTTTGACATATTTGGAGAATACTGGTCAGATAGAGTGTCCCTAAATTTGGTTTTGTTTGATTGTTTTTCTCATGGTTAGATTGAGGTTGTATATTTTGGCAAGAATAGTACAGAAGTGATGCAGTCTTCTCAGTGTACTATAGGAGGGGTTCAGGATCTTTTACTACCGGTGGTGTTAACCTTGATCACTCGGTTACAGTGGTTTCTGCTGGTTTATTCTTTGTAATTAATAACTATCTTGGGGAAGATACTTGGAGACTATGTGCAATTACCCTGTTTCTCCCCAAGAATTTATCCAGTAATTTTAGCATCCATTGGCAGATTTTTACTTGCCATAATTATTATTGTGTTCTAATGGAGATATTTCTATTTGCTTCATCCCTTTTACATTTATAATGACTATTTTTCTGTAAGGAAAAACTATCTCTTCTCTTTTGTTTGTGTATTCAACTTTCATGAACTTGTGGATTTTTATTGTATACTACAGTTATAATGCACTAATGTTTTATTTATTTTTTACTCACGTGTTCCATTTGTGACCATGAGGAACTTTTTTGACTTAACCCCTGTGTCCTTTCCACATGTACCCAACCAGGCCTGAATACTTCCTTACTCTCTGGCACAACGAGATGCCTCTCTTTACCTTTAAGAAGAGGCTGTCAGGTCCTTTGAGAACATAACCTGTGTAAGGCTTTAATATTTTTTTAAATGCTAAAACTAGGAAAAGATTATCCTCCAAGACTTTGTCCAGGAAAGATTAATGGATGTCTTCACTCCAACACTGTACCAAGTGCTTAACTGTTTTCAAGCTAAACAAGTCATATTAAAGAATCTGTTTTCCTATGTCCCCTACTTTATATAAGGGTGGTGGCTTAGGTACATCAATGTACCATTGAAATGATTTCTGAACTCTCTTCTCCTCCCTGACTTGGGGAGGGTATCACAGCATCCAATGTGCAGTGATGTGTATTTTGGTACATAAAATGAATGAGGAGAATTTTATTCACTTGACATTACTCACCAACACTCCTTAGTTCTGCTGGAGCTGGGAGTGTGGGGTCAAGCCAAATTAAATGCTATTTCCAGAAATCTGTTAGGTGGACTTACTGGCTCTGTTATACATTTTAAAAGAATGAGAAAAACACACCCACTCTGTAGAAGGGAGGCGTTAGTGTAATTTGTCTGTAGTGTCTACCTTTTTCTAGAACAGAGGCTAGCCAACTATGGCCCTTGGGCCAAATTGAATTAGTTGCCTGTTTTTTTTTTTATTACCTGCAAGTTGTTTGTTACATCGCAAATGGCTGGATTTTATAGTTATACGAATCCCTACCTAATATCCTCAGTTTTTTCTCTTGGCCCTCAAATCTTTCCTGACCTCTGCTCTAGAAGTCACTCCTCTTTGCTTTGCTCATACTCTTCCCTCTGCCTGAAACATTCTTCTCTGCTTTGCTCAGTTGACTGATGCCTACTTGTCCTTTAAATCTCAACTCCAGGATTCCCTATTCTGCAGTCCTTCTCTACCCTACCTGTGTAGAGTCAGATGTCTGTCTTCGGACTACTCATACTATGGGCCTATAGTGTTAGAGCAGGCCTCTTTTCTAAATCAGTGGTGTGCTGGAGCCAGCTGATGGGACCCAATTATATACATCTTTTCTCAGCTCCACATTCAGTGACATCATACTCATATCCTGAAATTGATCATGTTGGGAGTATTTACACTGTGGAAATTGGCAAATTTCACAAGCCAGTAATTTCCTCTCCCCCTGCCCTCCAGATAACAGGGCATTTAACTTTACTAACACACCACTTCTTATACAGTGGTTTTTATCTGTTTGGTTTTTAGTATGTTTTTTTTTCTTTTATTTCTCTGATTCTGCCATCAGAATCTGAGCTATTTGAGGATTGAGTCTGAATTTTATTCATCTTTCCTAGTGCCTTATATACAGTAGGCTGTTCATACCTTTTGAATTAATGAAAAACTGAGTTAGTGAAAGTCGTATACATGGGGGAAAACCTTTTTCTGTAATCATTTCTAAATGTGAGGAATAATAAGTTAACATAGTGGCCTAAAACTTATGTAAATCGAAGATGTTTGCTTAAAGTAGCCATTTTCAGATCCTCAATACAAAGTAAAGAATGGGAAAAGTTAGGAAATAGAAAGAGATTGGATAATAAGATAATAGAATTTCCCAGTTGAAAGAGTTCTTAAAAAATCATAAATTCCGCAATGCCGGTGGCATTCTGGAATAAGTCTTGAAGCTTTTTGATTCATGTTTCCACTACACTGGACGCCAGCAATTAGGCCAGATTTGTCCAAAGGGAACCCCTATCTCCTACATCTATATTTTCTTTATTCTTATGTTGACCTTCGCTTAGTCTCTCTTCCCATTCTTTAATTTAGGTAAATAGGCTGGGGGAGAGAAAAGGCTGTTGCAGAGAGTCTGCAGTAATGTAAAAACTGGGAAACTAGATCCATTCCTCCCCTACAATTATTGGTGGAAAATGAGTGGAGAGAGGAAGCAAGGAAAAGATGTCTTTGTCAAAATTAAACATGCAGAAATGTAATAACCTACATTCACATTCTGGAACATTATAACTTTAGAAATCTCACTTCTTCTGACCAGTGTGCCCTTAACTTGGTACAAAAATAATGCATACATACCAAGATGCATTCTATTTTACTCAGGGTGCTAGATTCCTTTAGTTCGTCTCTACACTTCTAATTAGGAAAAAGGACCAAATGACATTTCATATTTCAAAGGGCCAAATGATTCCCTACATATCCTAGTCCACCCCTTTCTGGGACTCCTGGGGTACTTCAGTTCTATGACTATGAATGTAAAATCAGTTCTCTAATTAATTCTTCCAGTTTCTTTCAAATTAAACTAAGAAAATATTTCATGGGTATAATACAGTACATGCACTTTAAAGTAGAGAAAGTGAGGCATGTAATTTATATCCTGTTAGAAAAGTCGCAATTATCCTTGGTCATAGAGACAAACCCAAATAGAAGAGGCTACTTTTACAAATTAAAGATTCCTGAAAAGGCAGTGGAAGAAACTGGAAATCAGTGCTCCTGTGTCTAAACTCAATATCGGGGTCCTTCAACAGGTTTTATGGATTTAATGTACGATTCCTTATCACTCTATTTAATGCAAGAAAACTTTACAGAATGTGAAATTCCTGTTTTATAAAAACAATGTATCTATCAAATATATACTTTTTCAAACGACACACAGTCCACTTCCCAGACAGGTACTCTCTCATTCCCCCTACCACTGAGAATCATTGCAAATGATCAGTTGGTCTGTGACGAGTAACCATTTTTCATGGCCCCATTGCATTCAAAATAATAAAGCTACACGTGTCAACTGTCTTTATGTTTGCATGACTTACTCAGTATTACAGAAGGCAGCTGGAATATGAATTGTTCAGGGTTAAAGTAAGTTGCTTTCTAGTTTTAAATACAGAATCTTTTTCATAATCCCAATACTCCTAAATGCTACTAAAACTATTTCACAAGTGCAGTCCCAAAATCTTCAAGCAGTTCAATAGTCCATGCTGTCTCAAAGCAGAAGAGAGAAAGTCCAAGTGATGATGTTGCCAAGCCAAGAGGGTTGTATTTGGCTTCTCTACATGTAGGACAATCTAGCTACTGTGAAAAGCCTGGGAATTTGACTTCTGTTATAATTGGATCAGATCTTTCCAGCAGCTCCTTCAAGGGGATATTAGTTTCATATGGAACCTGTAGTTCTTCCAATTTGAGGCTTTGATTGTACAAATAAATGTTGAAATGCTGATTCTGATCCTGTCATGCTAATAGAATTGGTGACTGGATTTGTATTCAACTGTATAAAAGACACAAGGGAGTGGGCCAATAACTAAATGGGCCATTTACTTAGGAGGCATGGTGCTGGTCTAAAGATGATGAAAAGATTGTCTAAGGTTTTGAGGAGATTTGCTTTTATTGCTAAATTAATAACAACCCTGTATTATCATAAAATCTGAAGTTGCTACTGAGCTACGAACAATCAAACTACAGATTTCTTGAGGAAATGTTCTGTAGTGTTAACGTTTTGGAGACATCCCTGCCATCATTATTCTTAATTCACCATGTGCTTAAAGCTGATGCATCTAAAAAGTAGGTGGGATCCTCTTTCAAAATGTATTATATTTGATGACTGCTACTGGCTATAAGCATCCCACTAAGGATGTATTTGAAATTAAATATGACATTTAGCTTTTTTTGAAAATAAACTTCTTTTATTATAGAATACTTTTAGATTTATAGAAAAGTTGCAAAGATGGCAGTTTTTATACACCCAGTTTCCCCTGTTGTTAACATCTTACATTAGTGTGATGCTTTTGCTATAACCAGTGAACCAATATTCATTCATTATTATTAACCAAAGTCTGTACTTCACATCTTTCTTAGATTTTCGCTAATGTCCTTTTTCTGTCCCAGAATACCATCCAGGATACCATATTACTTTTCATGTCTCCTTAGTCTCCTCATGGCTCTGACAGTTTCTAAGACGTTCTTTTTTTTTTTTTTTTTTTTTTTTTGATGTACTTCGAAGTTTTGAGGACTTTTGGTAAGGTATTTTGTAGAATATCCCTCAGTTCTGGTTCTCTGTTGTCTCTCGTGATCAGACTGGAGTTACAGATTTTAGGGAGGAGGACAAGAAAGTTAAACCTACCTAGATGAAGTAGTATATGTCATATTTCTCCATTGTAAATCTACTCTTTTTTTCTTCCCTCTTCATACTATACTCTTTGGAAGGAAGTCACCAAATGCAACCTACACATAAGGAGTGGGGAATTATGACCCACCTCTTTGAGTAGGAATATAATATACTGTATTTGGAATTTTTCTGGATGGAGATTTGTCTTTCTCATTTATCTGTTCAGTCACTTATTTCTGTCACTATACACCCATGAATATTTATTTTATAACCAATGTAATATTATGTGTTTTGTTGCTCAAATTATGTCAGCTTTTGCCATTGTGAGCTCTTTTGGTTGGGTCCCGTATCTCTTTGACATCCCTCCTCTCCTCCCAACCCAACATTGTTTTGTTTTGTTCCAGTGTTTTCTTACACTATTGAATGCAAGCTCGTCTTGTATATTCCATGACTTCAGTCCTAGAATCAGCCATTTGGGATTTAAATTTCAAAATCAAACTTTAGTCAGTAATTCAACAAATCTGTGTCTGTCTTTTAATCTTCATTGCTCATCAGTGTAAACTGTGTTAGTAATAAAAATAGAAGCTTCTATTCGGTTGCTAATAGATTACTTTAGAAAAGTAAGTGATTTGGTGGCTTTTAAAATTATAATCAAAGACGTATTACTCTAATTACTTCTGTTCAAACCCAAAGAACATTAAGTTAAATATGTCTAATTTGACTAATTTGATGAAATATCACATGTTTGAATCATGACCCTAAGAAATCATTCTTGGCTGAAAGAGGAGAATCAAATTACTCTATGGAATATTTGGGAATATGCTGCCTGGCACAAAAGGCTAGATGTTCTGAAAAAGAAGAGCTTTGAAATAATGAGCAAGCAGCTAACTAAGATTGTATCTGGGCTATAAATTGAGAACCTGGCAGAAAGAAAGAAAGAAAGAAAGAAAGAAAGAAAGAAAGAAAGAAAGAAAGAAAGAAAGAAAGAAAGAAAGAGAGAAGGAGGGAGGGAGGAAGGAAGGAATGAAAGAAAGGGAAAGGAAAGGAAAGGAAAGATGAAAGGGAGGGAGGGAGAGAGAGAGGGAGAGAAAGAAAAAAAGAAAGGAAAAGAAAGAAGGGAGGGAGGGAGGAAGGAAGGAAGGAGAAAGAAAGAAAAGACTTCATTCGAGGTTGTCAACTCATTTATTACCTAATTGAAAATACAAAACTAAAACTAAAACTAATATTCTGGAATTTCACTTGAGAATACATTAATAGAAGAATCCTACACAATTCTAAAGAAATAGAAGAGAGTTTTGTATCCATTTAAAATTCAACTTAAAAGAAAAATGTTTCCTTTAAAATTATGATACACTACTCTTTTCTGGTGGCAGGCAGGAAGAGGGAATGTTGGGGAAGAAGCCATAAGCAGCAAATCCCTTTTACTCACTTCTCTTCCATGTAATCCTGTGGGTTTTTTTCCAGAACATTAGGTACTAGTCGTTAATTTCTGCTAGCAGTCTCATGTTGGTGAATCATCTCTTGGGAACACACTTGTCATGGTTTAAAAGAAGGTATTTGATGCTTGTTAAGATTCTTTAACTTTCTTCCTGTTTTACTGGTTTTCTTTTAAAGGTCAACTTCCTTTATACCTTTAGAATTTTGTTATGCTGGACTCTGTTTTGTCATACAGTAGCACCAGCAGCATCATTATAAAAAAAAAATCTACTGGGTTTTCTCCCCTTTTCCTTTTGAATATTTTTGAAGGAAGAGTAAGCTAACTAAATCAATTACTTTGTGTTTTTTCAATAAAATCTGTTCCTTTTCTTTAGTTATTTAAGATAAGTTTGTTATTCATTATGTGTGTCCGAGAGTTTAATTCTGATTTCCTCTCATGTAATGTAACAGCTTGAGCCAAAGAGAACACTTTATTTTTTGAAAATGCTTTAGCATTTTATAAAATGAGAAGAGTTGACTGGCTAGAGACCATCTGTGGAATACTATCCCAAATCTACTAATAACATTTATTTTTCATTTATGTCTTCTTCCATGTTTCTGCCCATTTATTCATCCATCTACCTGCTGTCTCTCAGTAATGCTGTGTGAAACGCTACGCTAATGGAATTCTGAGTAGTACAACTGTTACGCAATTCCTGTATAAACAGGACAAGGAGCTTACTTTCTAATGGAAGGCTGCATAAGCATTTTTCCAAAAGGTAAAAGATGTTATAGACCTGATGAGTGATATAAAAAGTTAAATACTATAGACAGGCAAAATTACAGAGTTTATCTTGAAATTGGGGCAATCTTACCAGGTCAGACATAAAAGCATAAAATGACATTTGAGCTGATCAGATATCATTGATCAAAAGGATGGGTTGGATATTAAAACAATGAGAAAGAACAGATTCAAGATTGAATGCATTCCCTCACCCATTTATTTAGAAAGTGTCCAATAAATATTTGCGCACAAGACACTTGGCTAGTTCTGAAGCACAGAATAAGAGTACTATTTGAGGAACAGCTGATGATCTGTCTTCTATAAAGAATCAGATTTGTATTGCAGTGAAATCTGTGACTAGAATTATAAGTTGGGGACTGGTCATGTAAGAACTTGAACATTAATTAGTGGATACTAACTAATTTCAGCAAGAGATGATGGCAAGTCCTACACTTCAAAGAGGGTTAAAGGAATTGGTGATATTAAGGATTTGGTTTATGAAAGTGCAAAGAGTTGCTGTAGAAAATAGGTAGGAAATTATTCCATAAAGACATCACAAGAAAAGAAAACTAGACACCAATATTCCTTATGAATATAGATTAAAATATCCTTAATAAAATGACAGCAAAATGAATACCCCATTATTTGTCTTAACGGTGTTTCTAATGGATCCAGTTGAAATGAAACCCATAAAATTTCCAACAAATATTTTATAGCCTAAGAATTGTATGCTTTATCCATTCATCTGTTGAAGGACATCTCAGGTCCTTCCACGGTTTGGCTGTTGTGGACATTGCACGTGATGTGATGAGCACTCGGTGTTATACGCAACTAATGAATGGTTGAACACTACATCAAGGCTAATGATGTACTATATGTTGGCTAATTGAATTTAATAAATAACAAAATTTAAAAAAAGAATTGTATGCTTTTCATGGTAACAGATAATAGTTTTAAAGGCCTCTCTTAATGTGTAAATGAGTAATGTATTCTTAAATTACCCGAATGCCTGTGTTACATACATTGTCATTTGTTTAGTGAATAGAAACTGTAGATAAAGAAGTTTTGTGTATTTAAAATTACAGAAATAAACCAAGCCGAACCAAAAAAAGGAAAAAGAAAATCGGTAGGAAGTTAATAAGAGATTCCTTAGCATTTACTAGAGAACTGGTAATATCTATTTTTATTAGAAACAAGGAGTCCATTTTTATTCATGAGTAGCTATACAGTGCAAGCAGAGAAAATATAAAGTGAAAGTGGTCCAGAGTCAAAGAGTAGCTTGTTAGTCATAGAAAAAGATGAAGGGATCAGCTTTAGAAATTCAACAAGGTAATTATGGAAAGAAAAAAAAAGTGGGTGGGCTCAAGGAACTTATGATTTTAATAAGGTGGTTTTTGAGACAGAGTTATAGATGTGTATGGTATGCTGTGACGGTTAATTTTATGTGATGAATTCTTTAGGTTGTGGTGCCCAGATGTTTGGTCAAACACTAGTCTAGATGTTGTGTAGAGATATTTTTAGATGTGACTAACATTTAAGTCAGTAAACTTTGAATAAAGCAGATTACCCTCCGTATTGTGGATGGGCCTCATCTAATCAGCTGAAAGCCTTAAGAACTAAGGTCCCCTGAGGAAGAGGGAATTCTGCCTCCAGACTGCCTTTGGACTTGAGCTGCAACATTTACTCTTCCCTGGATCTCCACTCTGCTGCCCTCTGTAGAATTTGGACTTGCCAGCACCACAGTTGGGAGGGCCAATCCCTTAAATTTTTCTTTCTCCCTCTTTTTTTCTGTCTCTCCCTGTGTGTGTATCTCTGCATAAACATACATACATACATACACACACACACACACACACACACACACACACACACACAGAGGAATACAAAATGCATACACACATGTATATACGTATACCCTGTTGGTTTGGTTTCTCTGGAGAACCCTGACTAACACAGAGTTATATATATATTTTCCAGCTCTGACTGTGGAGGAGATCTAAAAACAGTGACATCCTGTAGGGATGAGCATAGTTAGCACTTACATCTTGGTTTCTAATTATTCTCCTGTGAAAGGTACTGGGTCCTTGGAAACATGGCTGATTCCAGGATTGAAGCATGGAAAATATGAGATGAGCCTGGAAAACCTTGCAGTGCCAGAGCTGAGTGATCTAAAAATAGATTGGGGATGGGCATGTTGACAGGACACAGGAGCAACTCAAAAGAATCTACCCTGGTCAGATTTGGGACAATTTGAACAACAAATTAAATAGAATTTATAGACTAAAGTAGATATCCATGAGTCTATACTGATATAAATAAATAAATGATTAAGGAAATGAGGAGAGAGACAGCTCTTCCATTCTGTAGAGTTCCAACTAGTAAACATAGAAGGAAAGATGGAAAAATAAAATCACAATTGGCATAGCAATAATTTCACAGGCAAGAATCATCAATGGTTGCTAAAATAATGAGTAAAAGTGTAATAAAAACAGAATATTTGAATAGTTTCATACTTTCTTCTACAAGATACTTACCAATTAGAAATAGAAAAAAATGAAAATGTTACACTTTCAGGTGAAACTTTGCAGTTGCAGGTGAAATAGTAGAAAAACTGATGAAAGTTAACATCACCAGTAATGATTCATTGAGGCTTCAGACATTTCCTGATATGACCCACCAAGAAGGTACGACATCATTTCTGGGATATGTTTAACAATATAATGCATATAGATTTTTATCAGATGTATCAAGCTATAATTTTCATAAATCACTTACATTAGTCTTTAAGTTTACACATATTTGTGTTTTATTAAACTTACATATGTGCTCTGCAGTTATCATCATAATCCAATTTGAGGACATTTTTAATACCACAAAAAATTACCTCTTGAGAAGCTGCAGTTCATCCCTGCTCTGACCCCAGCTCCAGGCAACAACTGATCTGCTTTTTGTCCTTATAATTTTGCCATTTGTTGTAACGTTAGGTATGTAGAATCATGCATTATATCTCCTGTATCTGGTTTCTTTCACCTAGATTACAGTTTTAGATTTGACACGTCTTTTGTAGTTTGTTTCTTCGTATTGCTGAATACCATCTCATTATATGGATATACCATATTTTCTTATTCGTTCACCAACTGAAGGACATTTGGTTTGGATCATTATTATGAATAATGTTCCTGTAAACATTCACATGCAAGTATTTGTGGGAAAATAGCTTTTCATTTTCCTTGGGGAAATACCTAGAAGTAGAATTGCTGGGTCATATGGCAAATGTATGTTTGTAGGAAACTAACAGTCTGTTTTTCAAAGTTGCTGTCATTTTGAATTCCCGCCAGCAATTTCTGAGAGTTCCAGTTGCTCCACATCCTTACCAGTACATGGCATTGTCAGTATTTTTTTTAATTAAGCCATTCTAGTAGCTGTATAGCAGTATCTCATTTTGGAATTAGTTTGCATTTCTCTAATAACTAATGATGCTTAGCATCTTTTCATGTACTTACTTGCTACTTATATACCCTCATTGGGGAAGTATCCATTAAAATATTTTCCCCAAATTTTTATTGATTAGTTTCTTTTTTATTATTTTATTTTGTTGGTTTAGTTTCTTATTATTGAGTTATATGATTTCTTCACATATTCTGGGTAGAAATCCTTCATCATATATATTTTTTATATTATCTCCTAGTGTAGGGCTTGCTTTTTCATTTGCTTAACTGTGCTTTTTGAAGAACAAAGGTTTGCAATTTTGATGGAGTCTAGTTTATAAACTCTTTTTTCTTTATTGTCTTATGTTCTGTTTTGTCCTAAGAAATATTTGTTGAATCAAATTCAAAAAGATTTTCTCCTTTTTTCTTCCAGAAATTGTATCGTTTTAGCTCTTGTCTTAGATCTGTGAGCCATTTCGAGTTTATCTCTGTGTATGATGTCAGCTGATAGAGGGTCATTTATCCATATGCAGATATCCAATTGTTCCACCCCCATTTATTTAAAAAATGATTCCCATTGAATTACCTTGGCACTTTGTATAAAAATGGTATTCTTTCTCCCCTAAATGCTTGATAAGATTCTACATCAACATCTTCTGGGCCTTGGATTTGTTTTACATTTCTGAGCATTGTTGGGTTTAAAAAAAAATAGTAATAATAAATAGACTACATTTTTAGTACTCTTTTAGATTTACAGAAAAATTGAACAGATCATACAGAGTTCCATATATCCAGCCCCATTCCTTACAACGTACCACCCCCCACACACAGTTTCCCCTCTTAGTGAATCTTGCATTTGTGTAATCCATTCGTTATAATTAACAAACCAATACTGACATATCATTATTAACTAAAGTCCATAGTTTACATTTGGATCACTCTTTGTGTTGTAAAGAGACAAATGTATAATATGAAGTTTGACAAATGCATAACATAGATTTGCCATTAGAGTTTTACATAGGATAATTTAACCCCCTAAAAATCACCTGTGCTCCACCTGTTTACCACTTGCCTCACTCCCTGTTAAGTGCTGGCCACCACTGATCTAAAAAGATCTATAAAACCAATCAGATGTTTTTTAGAAAAGACAGTAAAAAAACTGTTTCCATAATTTTGTGTTTTCCCAAATGCCATATAATTGAAATCATGTAACTTTTAGCATTTTTAGACTGGCTTCTTTCAGCAATGTGCATTTAAATTTCTTTTATATCTTTTAATGGCTTGATAGGTCATTTCTTTTTATTGCTGAACAGTATTCCATTTTGTGAATACACTGTGGTCTGTTTATCCATTCACCTATTGTAGAACCTCTTGGTTGCTTTCAGTTTTTAGTCATTAGGAATAAAACTGCTATAAATTTTTTAGTGCAGGATTTCGTGTGGACATAAATTTTTATCTCAACTGGGTAAATACCTAGGAGCATAGTTGTTGGATCATATGGCAAGACTGTTTATCTTTGTAAGAAACTGTCAAACTATCTTCTAAAGTAGTTGTACCATTTTGCATTCCCTCCAACAATGAATGAGTGTTCCTGTTGGTCAGCATACTCACAAGCATTTATTATTATCAGTGTTTTGGATTTCAGTTATTCCAATAGATGTGTAGTAGTATCTCATTATTATTTTAATTTGAAGTTTCTTAATGACATGAGATGTGGAACATCTTTTTATGTGCTTATATGCTGTCTTTGCTGAGGGTTCTTCAGATGTTCTGTCCCTTTGTAATTGGATTGATTGTTTATATATTGTTGGGTTTTAAGAGTTCTTGTATATTTTGGATTCAAGTCCTTTATCTAATATATATTTTGCACATGCTTTCACCAGGTCTGTGACTTACCTCTTCATTTTCTTAACAGTGAACAAAGGTTTTAACTTTAAGAAAATCCAACATATCAAAAGTTTCTTCCACGGATAGCGCTCTTTGTGTTTTCTCTAAAAACTCATCACTAAACCTATGGTTACTTAGATTTTATCCTGTTATCTTCCAGAAGCTTAATAGTTTTGCATTTTATATTTTGGTTTAAAATCCATTAGAGTTAATTTTTTAAAAAAATATAGGTCTCTATGTATGTTGTTTTCATATGGATGTCCAACTGTTTCAGCACCATTTCTTGAAAAGACTGATATTTATGGAATTGCCTTTGCTCCTTTGTTTGTATATCTGTTTCTGGGCTTTCTGTTCTAATTCCATTGATCTATTTGTCTAGTCTTTCATAAATATCATACCTCCTTGATTACTGTAGCTTTATGGTAATTATTGAAGTGGGTAGTGTCTGTCCTCTGACTTTGTTTTTCTGCAATGTTATGTTAGTTATCCTGGGTCTGTTTTCTTTCCATATATACTTTAGAATGAGCTTGTTGATATCCCCAGAATAACTTGGGATTTTTATTGGTATTGCCTTAAATCTATAGATCAGGTTGGGAAGAATTGGCTTCTTGATATTTCTATCCATAACATTTCTGGACTACTTACCCATATATTTAAATCTTTGATTTCTTTCATTTCTTTCATTAAGTTTCCTAGTTTTTCTCACATAGATCTTACACATAATTCATTAGATGTATAGATAAGTGTTTCATATATTTTGGTGCTAATGCAATGCATTTATGTTTTTATTTCAAATTCCAATTATTTGCTGCTAATATGTGGGGGAGCCATTGACTTTATTATAGTAACCATTTATCCCTCCTTCGAATGGGTCCACCGACTTTGCCAATAAAGCTGCCGATGTTTGCCATCAACTTTGAACAGTCAGCTCTCATCCACCAGTCATAAAGCTGCAGATTTTGCAGCCTGAGCTGGAGTGGTGGAGTGAGGTGGGATTAGAAGGATATCCACGCAAGAAGGCCACAGAATTGACAGTAGGTTTCCCCATTGTGGTAGCACTTTTTCAGGAGTAAACACATTGCGTTTTGTTGTGTCTTTGGTCACTTTGAAGTACCTGAAATAGTTCGTTTTTTTTCTTTTTATATTTCATTCAGTTTCATACTTGCTTTGAAAATTGCTTGATCTCCTCACACAGATATTATTGAAAGTCCACAACCTGAATTTAATTATGAGGAAACATCAGACAAGTCGAAATATCATTCCTCCTGCCTTAAATACACTTGATATCCAAGAATGATGTTAGTTGACTTCTTCCAAAATAAAGAACCAGTCTAATACCTCCATAGGAAGCAGAAATGTTAAAATAAAATAGGTTTCTTATGATACTTATATTCAATGATATTTCTTGCACGAACAGAGGAGAACTGATGGCATTACAAACTTGGAACCAGATAAGATGTTTGACACAAACTAATCTAGTCCATAGAATTACCAGATATATGATGGCAATTTTCTACATGATTTAATAAATAAGCACTAAATGCCCTAGGAGAGAAATGAAGTAGTATCCAGATCTTCATGATCTGGTTCTGATAAAGTTTTAATGATTATGGGAAATGTAGCTTTATCCAAACTTACCCGTAATGCTTTCTTTCTATCTAGTATTGAGGAGGTTATAAGATCTATTTGGTTTCTGTTTGATGACTATAACTCATTAGATTTAGCATGTCTTAGGCAACTGACTTAGGGAAAGGCCTTGTATAGTGAAATGCTGAAGCCATAAAAATAAAAAGCTTAATTCTTTCTGCCAAACAAGCACTGGAACTAGGAAAGCTTGATAATTTCCTGTAGAATTTTCTTGGAAGTGGAGGATAAGGTGTTCTCATTAAATCCACATTTGATACAGCTGTCTAGAAGTAGCAGGCAAATCCCATGAAGCTTCCAAGGCAACAGAAGCTGTCCTCGTGCATTTCAATTAATCACTAAATTAAGTCTATATATGAGAATCAAAGGACTAAATAATAACAGCAAATAACCATTCACAAATTAAAAGATTATGTGCTATTTATACTTAATGACAATTTATTTCTGTAAGAAGTTTTTATTAAGTCCACTAGTCACAAAGAATAAATAAAAATGAGCTTGAACTTTGCAAGTATATTTGATTTTATACGTGCATTCCCTAATAATGTCTGGACTCACCAATTTGGACACCAGTATCAGCACCAACTATATGTATGTGTTTATTTGTGTGCACATTTGTTAGTGCTAATCTTTGGTAATAGTCTTACATGCATTAGTGATTACTGAGTCTTACAAATGTGTATGTTGTTGATATTTTGATTCCTCTTTCTACCCTCCTTATGCTACTTGAATCCATAGCTCATTACTATAGACCCTCATTGGCAAAATTCCTCTATTCACTGTCTTTTTTTTCCTCAGTCATACTTGACTTCCACAATCCAATCCAAAATGGGCCCAAACATCCGTCTTCTGCTTTACTGAATGTGTACATCTGGACAATGCTGGAAATAATCGCACATCTGGCCGGTTGGTGTCAGATTCATGGCCACACCTTAAGTGGGTACATGACCATGATATTTTCAAGTAAGCTCACTCTCTTACTGTACTTCCATGCTAATATTACACCTTTCCTTTCATCCTCCTACCTTTCTCATATATAGTTGGTATCTTTTACCCATATTAATGATCTTTCCTCAAAAATTATGTTCCACTCAAAGTATCCTCATCTTATTTGATGGCAATTCCTTCTTGTCATTTTATCAGGCTAGTAGCTCTGGAGTTAACCTTGACTCCCCTCTTTCTTTCACATTCCATCTCTGGTCCATCAGCAGTTCTCTTTATGTTCAAAAGAGTTTCAGAATCTAACCACTTCTCACCTCCTCCACTGTTGCCCATATGATCTGACCTACAATTTTGATTATTGCAGTATCTTTCCAATAGATCATGAACCTTGGCTTAATTGTCTTGGCTCTAATTGCCATCACTTAAAATGATGCCTGCCACATAGTAGATACTCAATAAGTATATGATACAATTTGATTGAATGATGCATCAGCATTCAAACATATCCATTAAGAATAACTGACTCTTTTCAACAAATGGTGCTAGGACTTACTGTAAAGATGGCAGTATCTCCCAAAGTGGTCAATAGAGTCAATGCAATCTATATAAAAATCCCAATGATATTTTTGGAAGAAATTTAAAAATCCGTCCTAAAATGCTTATGGAATCACAAGGGACCCCAAATCAGAGAAATCTTGAAAAAGAACAAAGTTGGAAAACTAAACTATTAATCATCTCTTATTTCCACGTCCTTTTCCAGTTAACGCTTCATTTTCTACCACTGTCACCTCCAACCTTCCTCACGCCCACCAAACACAAAAGTGTTGCCTCCTTCTGTTGTGTCTACCTTCTCACTTGGCACTTGCCCATCATCTTCCTCTGGATTCTGCTTTCATGTCCCCCACCACTCCATGTTCAAATTCAAACAGACACAATCTATCCTTATATGATCTCTCAGCAGGATTTGACACTTTTATTTTCTTTATCAACAGGTCTTCAAATTTTTCTCATACCACTCTGTGTTCTGATTACTTTTCTACTTTTCAAGTTATTTCTGCAACCAGACTGCAAGTGTCAGAGATCCTCAAGGCTCAGGATAAGGGCCTTTGTCTTGAGAGAAAAGACAAACAGGAGATAAATAACACCTAAATAGAAAGGAAAGCTAAGTTTATCACAGAAAATAATTTGGAAGGTACCTATCCAAACAATATACCAGACTCCATTCATATTCTTGTGATTCAACACTAACTTGGTGCAATATATTCGGTCATCGGTATATATTATACTCAAATGCATTATCAGATTATAAGCTGAGTGACCAGAATAATAGCTAAAGGCATGTCTTTCTACTAGGTCTATGTGGCAGGCTTCAAATATTTTGAGTGTAAAAAATTTGTTTAATTAAATGATTTTTTAAAACCCGACTGAACTAAATCTACAAAGTAGGAAGAACATAGGCTTGCAGACAGCCAAATCTTATTTTTTAATATTAATTTTTTATTATGTTTTATTAGTCACCATACAGTACATCCTCAGGTTTTGATGTAATGTTCCATGATTCATTTTTTGCGTATAACACCCAGTGCTCCATGCAGTATGTGCCCTCCTTAATACCCATCACTGGCCTATCCCAATCCCCCACCCTCCTCCCCTCTGAAGCCCTCAGTTTGTTTTCTAGAGTCCATAGTCTCTCGTGGTTCATTCCCCCTTCCGTTTACCCCCCGCTTCATTATTCCTTCTACCCATCTTCCTGCTATTTCTTATGTTCCATAATTGTCTTTCTCTGCTTGACTTATTTCACTTAGCATAATCTCCTCTAGTTCCATCCATGCTGCTGCAAATGTTGGGTAATCATTCTTTCTGATGGCTGAGTAATATTCCATTGTATATATGGACCACATCTTCTTAATCCAGTCATTTGTTGAAGGGCATCTCGGCTCCTTCCACAATTTAGGTATTGTGGACAATGCTGCTATAAACATTGGGGTGCATATGGCAGCCAGATCTAATCCATTATAACATTATAATAGCTATTCAAGGTACTATTAATTTTCTCAACATCTTTGGTCTTCATTTTTCTATTGAAAAATGGGAATAACAAAGTTTAGCTCATAGAACTATTGTGAAAAACAAACTGTATGACATGTAAGCACTTCCCACCAGTAGCAATTTTTAAAGGAAATTTTCCTAATTGAAGTGCATTGATGTTGAGGTCTGTCATATACCTCAATTTCTGGATTATTCAGTTATCTTACCATTTCTTCTCATTGTCTGAAACATTAATACAATGATGTATATGAAATTTCCTTTCCCATTTTAGAGATTTGTAAATGTTAACAATTAAGGTGACTGATGTTCCATTATTCCTGTCTTCCCAGTTCACTGGAAGATGTTTTGGAATCCTTGTAAAAACCCCAATGATGTGATAATTACTTTGATTATTTTCAAAGATATTTGAAGTCCTCTGATGTCCTTAACTGATACTTTTAACTGCTGTGCAAAGCTTGAGGTAAACTGAAGAGGAAAAAAGTTGTAAAGGGAATAAATGTTGATTCAACTTTTCAGTTAAAAAATAAATGCTATTTAGTTTGCAAAACAGCAGTACTGAAGCCACCATTACTAACACCACTACTGGGTAATTGAGCAGCATTTTTAAAAGTGTACAGTGATTTAGACTGATGCTTTTCAATGTTCAGTGTGCATATATAGCATCTGGGAGCTTGTTACAATGCGGATTCCAATCAAGTCAATCTGAACTGGGAGTACAGGATCTGCATTTCTAAGCTCCTGAGTGATGCTCATAGTGTGGGGCTTCAAACTATACACATTTGCAAGGATTTGGAAGCCTTTGCTTGTGTAAAGAAATCTGAGCAAAAAAGGAAATCATCCAGTTGAACTTCATTTATCATTTAAAAAAGATTTGGACTATGCAAAAAAATCATCTCCAAGAAGTCTTTATATTTTTAGAAGGCAAAGCGAAGAATGAATAAATACATATGGAATAAACTCACCCAGTATATTGGAAATAGTTTAGGATTTGATGCCAGAGATCTGGCTTTGAATTCATCTGGGCCACTCACTAATTCTGTGATCATGGACAAAACTACCTAAATAACTTTGAACCTCAGTTTACGTATTCATAAAATAAGTTCAATGATATAAAATTGTTATAAACTTTACATGAGAAAACATACCAACATGATGAAAAATAAAGATATTTGTTTCTCTTTTTCAACATACAGAACTTTATTTTTATATGTTGTCTATACTTTATACTGTATATTACACTTCATACTAGCACTATTTACAATATGACTATGGCACACTTTTTTCTATTTTAAATAATTATGTAAATGTTAATCATGACATTGCAAATATAAACAATACCTATCATATTTAATGGTGAGTCTTTGATAGGAATCAAAAGATGTAATTATATAATCATTCCCATGCTAATGGACGAGTATCTTTTTATAGCACAATGATCAAAAGACCCACACTATCAAAAAATTATGAATTGTCTTGTTTGTACACATGTACATGAAAGGAGAAGACCTGCATTCAAGGCTCAGCTCTGCTATTAATTCATGTTTCTTCCGGAAAGCCACTTAATTTCTGTGGATCGTGCTTTCCTACTCTGGAAAATCATATTGGATTACAATTAAAATCTCTTCCATCTCTAAGATTCTAATCTCCATGCTATTTAGGTTCTTGCAGCTTCACTGGCTGAAAGTTTAACCACATGTATGTATATACCACGGCACAATAGTGAGACTATTCTCTGAACAGTCAAGTATGAAATCAGCTATGTAAATTCAACACTCACCACATGAATATATTTACATTCAGTTAATATTTGATGCTGATAAAATCACTCGATATGAATGATAAATCATTTCGATGTGAATCTGAAGTGACAAATATGGTTGAGCATTTGCTAGCTACTCTTCCAAGCTTTTTTTTTTTTTTAAACTTAAGTTGTTAAATCCTCATTATAACCCTGTGAAGTAGATGCTATTATTATCTTCGTTTTACAGTTGAGGAGACTAAGGTATGAGGAGATTAATTTGTCTATGGTCATTCAAGGTTCCGATCCCCATGACTTGGCTTTGGAGGTCACATTCTTAACCACTGTGATAAGCAACCTGTGTCACCATAACCATAAATGTTTCTTAATTCGTAATTTATTTAGTTTGTCAGGTAGGAGCATTGGATTGACTTGTTATTAGTTGATTTATGTATACGAGACTCCCATAAAATCATTCTGTCAACCAGGTTAAAGATTGCCCTCACAAACATTTTGACCAAACATTATTTTGTTGCAGTATCCTGTGTAGTCACATGCTTGACAGATTTTTGATACCTGCTTTACCCTGCCACCCCTTGCCCTCACTGCACCATTCTTCCCTCAGATAAGAGAAAAACATGCTTAAGGGACCCAAGAAATTAAAATCATCAGAAAGTCACTCATTCTTTTTTTGTTAACGCATTTGAAACTGCTAAAGGAGAGGGATTTTCTTCTGGGTAGTATTGCAATACATTATGTAGTTTCTAGGGAAAATAGTTCACTGCGTTTTTTTGGTAACAAGTCAAGTACATATAAATTCAAGTCCAGGTTAAGTAGTTATGCTTTTTGAAGATTTTATATCTGGTGTGGTCTGCTCAGTGTCACCAGGTTTCCACAGCAATATAGCTGTAACATTCCTTCTGAGAGAACTTGCATCGGGCACACTGGAGCAAATTTATGTCATCGACCCCCACAAGGTATTAATCATTCTTTGAGGTCATTTTCAGCTATCAAAGTAAGTGCATCTGAAAAAAATTGCTAAAACTGCTTTCAAGCCAGTTCTCGTGGTTAGTTTTCGTGGCGGAAAAACAAAAGTTGAAAATTCACAAAACAAATTTCTTGGCAGAGAAAGTATGAAGATTGAGATTCAGATGAGGGTGTTGCCATTCATTAGCACACTTACAAAATGTCTGTGTTATGAAAACCAGGGCACACTTAGAGGAAAATAAACAGATTTATCTGGTTACAATTTTATGAGGTACAATGTTGAAAAGTTTCCACTGTGTGTGAAATCCTGACAAGATAATTCAGACATGGCTGGACTGATGTGACTTTTCTGTCTGGTGCTAGAAAACGCAGTAACAGCCAGATACACTTCTCATTTGAGACTAGGCCAGGTTCTAAAGGACTGCTTATATTTTCAAGATTTTATCTTGTAGAAGTCAGACAACCAGCTTTGGTACATGAATGGGAGCTGGTTATTACCTAACTAAATATCTGTAGTCAAACTGAGGGGAATGAGAGTGCTGACATTTAGTCAGGACTATTTCATTGTCAAGTGCCTCAGAACTTGGCTGACAGAGGAATTTCACCTCCATGGAAAAGCCCAGAGGCCTAAACTCTACCTGAATCTGGGCTTGCAGTGTAAGGAGAGGAAGCAGATATTTAAAGGTGGTCTAAGATGTATAAAGATTACAATGAGTCCATGGAAAACAGACTCATAAAGAGTCTTTTATTTGACATTTCTATCTTTATGTGCATATGAGTATTTTGTACTTATATGCATGTAATTTCATTAAGAAATACAGAATTTTAAAAGGAACCACCAACTGAAAGCATCTTTTCTAAACTGTTCTCTCCTACCACTTTCCTCCCCAGCCCTAAGTGAGATCTTATAGCTTGAGGATTTTTTTATGCACAGTTGATTCCAAAGCCCACATCTAAGAGGGAGAGTGCTGGCATCCTTGGTGAAGCTGTTCAGTTTGGGACAAGACTTCCTGGTTCTTACAGGCATTTAAGATGGTTGGGGATGCAATTCAACTATTTCCAAGCAGTTGTCTTCTTGATGTTTCTCATTTTCCAACTGCAGTAGTTTGACAATAGGATTTTTTTCCCTAGTATAAAAATATTTAAGCGTAGTTTATTCCACACTTCTTTGAAACACTTACCAGTGTCTTAAAGTCTTACCCAAATTCATATGTATATTAAGGAGATTTTGCCCAACTTTTTGAGGCTTACCCAATTTATAAGCACAGTGTGAAATATCTCAAAAATAAATCAGGCTGTAAAAGAAGGAATTTAATGTTTTTAGGAACTGGAATTCCTTTTCAGTAGCAACAAATATTGACTAGATTATGTAAAGTGAAGAGTGATTTAATGAATAATTTCCCAAGGCTACTTGGAAGTTTACGTGTCTTCTTCTTGGCCCTGACCAACCCCTTACCCCACAGAACTTCTTTCCAAGAGTCTGGTATCTCATCTCACACTCTTTAGAAATAAGTATGCTTTATTTGTCCATTTTTCCCCGTGTATATAAAAATACAACATAAGACTTTAAATCAACAAATATATAAGTATGTATTTGTTAGACTCAGTCCATATTAGGTACTGTACCAGGCAAACCTTAGGTCAATAAATCAAGTATAGACTTGGTTACTCCAGTATGACAGTGATGGGATTACATGGGGTAGAGGGAAAATTCCAGACAGGAAGATTACTCAGCATTAAGCTGCTATTTACCATGGGTTCACCTAGCAAATGTGACTGTTTCATCCTACCTTAAATATTCTCTACAACTGCCTTTATATCAATGTAGAAGAGAAATACTTGGGATGGAACAGTTCAGTATAGTTTGAAGATGTCTGCCTCTTTAGACTTAGCCTATTTGTTGTCCAACATGCTAATTTCGCTTCTCACTGGCTGCTATAGACTGAATGTTCATGTCCCTCCAGAATTCATATGTTAAATCCTGATACCTAGTGTTAGAGTATTAGGAGGTGGGGCCTTTCCGAGGTGGTTAGAGCATAAGGGTAGAAGATAGAGCCCTCATGAATGGAATTAGTGCCCTTATAAAAGAGGCTCCAGGGAGCTCTCTTGCCCCCTTTTCATCATATGAGGTTACAGTGACGGGCAGCCAGCTTGTGAACCAGGAAGCTGGCCCTCACCACATAGCAAATCTGCTAGGGCCTTGATCTTAGACTTTCTAGCCTCCAGAATTTGAGAAATCAATTTCTCTTGTTTCTAAGCACCCAGTCTCTGGTATTTTATTATCAATCCAAATGGACTGACACTCTGGCTTGTGGCTTACTTTTATAATCTGAAGTGTTGGGTAGTAGCTTTCTTTGATTTTTGAAGAAGGTGATATAGTACTTATTTCATAATTGTGCCTGTGTGTGTGAGAGAGTCTTCCAAATCTAATCATGTAATAGCTGCCATTTGATTTTCACAGTCTTTTTTTATTATAGATATGAGAAGCAGAGTAATAAAATCCATAGAAAATTAGACAATATCATTTTTAGCAAATAATGTACTTTTTCAAATCTAAAGTAACATGAAAAGGTATCATTGATTTACTGACACCTCCTTTAAAAGTCTACTTTTAAAAAGTCCACTACAAAGGTATGCATCAGTTATAAAAAATGCATACTAATTATGGAAATGTTAAAATGTGAAAATAAATCATTGCTTATAATTATGGAAATGCAATAGTTTTTCTTTTTATGTATCAAATTATTTTACTAGACATGATATTAAATTATATTGATTCATAAATACTTGAATGCCACCCATTTATGCTATAACAATACTTTATTATAGTGGGTGGTCAGTCATACAAAAACTTAGAGAATAGAATTCTAAAATGGAAAATGATTGTGCTCTCCCTCTATCTAAACTTGTTCTTGGAACAATTTTGCTTTGAGAACTGTAATAATGCTAAGGTTCACGAACCTTCTCTCAGTCTCCTCAGAAACTTATCCAGATCAGCATTTCCCCATCTTTCATGGAATAAAAGGTGGGGATGTGGTCAGTTTTTCTGGGACATGTTGCCAAAACTTTAAGGTTATATCAACAATAGAGTGGATATAAGAATGAACCATCCTTTCTATTAAGATGGGAGGAAAAGAGACCCAATTTCATTTAGAGGTTTGCTTTGAACATTTTCTCTGTGTTCTGAAGTGACCTGAAGTTGCTTCTACCACCACACCCAATCCCACAAGGATTTTAATTGGCATGCCTGATAATATTGTTTTAAATTTAGTAGGGAAGGCCTCCCACCACTAACTGTTTCTATAGAGCATTATTGAACTCTTGGGGAATTTTTCCTCCAAAGAAAGCATGGAATTCCTCTCTGAAATATTTATTTCTCTAGGACTCCAAATGGAAGTGTCTGGAATAAAAAAGAGAGTGAGAATGAGAGAGTGAGAGAGTAGGAGAGAGACGGGGAGTGGGGGAAGGAAGGAGGGAGAAAGAGATTCTTGGCAAATAACTCTTTTTGGATTTTTGCACATTTGCATTCAGCTGAGAATATATTTGACTTTTGCCAAGTGAGATTTGGAAGATTCTAACAAAAAACTTCAGAAGTGTGAACGAAAATCTACTGATCATTTTCCCTATCTTTGGAAATATACTTATTTCAATTTACCCGATAGGAAGGAAGTAAATGACTATTTATTTGCTCTTTGTTGTCTAATAAGCAGATATCATTGAACCTAAAATCATCTTTTTCTTGAGCTTTTAGGTTGCATCCAAACTCTAAGCTGCAATAATAGACAAGTCACCATTTGGGGTCCTGCCAAGATTTTTTTTTCTGATAGTAATTTTCCAGTAGTACACCCAAATTAAATTCTAAGATGTCCAGAATATTTAGGCCATGTCAAGAGCAGTTGTCCTCTGTTCCGCCATTTAGATGGATGACATACTACCTGTAAGTCTACCCCTATCAAAAACAACTAGTCTACATTTCTTTTTTTTTTCCTCTCTTTTTTAAAAATCTGCATTTCTTTTAATTTGCTCATTCTAGTGTGAAACTTCACTGTTGGATACTTTTAGGGAATATACAACTATGTTTAATTTCCTTCTTATTATATCCTTCAGATGATCTCAAATGACCCACATCCTTTCTTATGCATCCTACAGAGATAATCACCAAAGAGTGGGTTTTGGCTAATAGACACTGATGCCCGGAAGACCAATCAAAATGAAGAGCCAGAGTCAAGATCCCGATTCCTTTCCTGCCATCCCTTCCAAAGTAGCCTTTTTCATGCATCCAGGTAATGCTTGGGCTCTCAATCCAAGATTAAAAACATCTGCTAGAGGACTTGTCAAACAGTCTTGGAACACTTAGTCGAATTCACAGTAACTCCATCTGGGGCTGGTGATACTTACTTCTTTCATATCTTTAATTGTTTCTAGCACCTCCATAGATCAAAGTTCTCTCCATAATCCTTTCTTTCCATCATGGCATATTTACCCATTTTATATCAAAATATATAATCTTTACCATCTGGTTTCATAGAGGAGTATAAATCTTTATCAAAGTAGATTAACATTAAGTAACTTTTTTCCCAGCTCTTTGTGCCTGTATTTCTTATGTGCAAATTTAAGAAAATCATCCTCTCTTCCATGTTAGAATTTAAATGTAGAAACAAGATTCCTGGGCTTTTCTCACTGTGGAATATTTTTACATGTTGCCTTGTGCTTGAATTTAGAAGTTCAAAGGAAGTTAGTGTTTTGTTATCCTTCATCTTCTGTACTAGAATGATATATATTGCTCTTACAACAAATATTACTTGATCTTGATTATAACTTTGCACGTTTAGAAATCTATGTCATGTCATGAAACTATAAACATCAAAAAGACATGATTAGTTTTTAACAATTTTTAGTACTTGGTCCAGTGACTAGTTTGTAGTAGATACTCAGTAAATTATTATATTAATACAATAGATTGTTATATTATTATGTAATCATAATACTCATGTTAAATTATAGATTTTCATGTTAAAATGAAAATCGTAAATTGCCTAAATGTTGTAAAACCTTAAATAATAGGCTAAAATTATTACACATACACATAAATATTATGTAATGATCTGATTCATACAAATGAATGTATCGCTCTAGTTGTGATAATTCATAAGCCCCTATAAAATATTATTTCTGTTTCATCCTCTATCCCTACAATACTTCATATTTTCCTACTAGTACACATCTAATATACTCTTTTGTCTTGTACACAATGTAGTAGTTTTTTGCTTCTACTCACCCCACACTTTCTATCATGCACACAGTCTGGGTTTTTAATATAAACAGCACATTATTTACAAGAAAATAGATGGTTAAATCTTAAAATGTTTGTGCTGTTAATTTATTTTCTATAGCTAAATATTATCTTTTTTATATCACGTTTCTGATTGGATGTCAGTGAGTCACTCTTGAAAACACAGACTGAATTCTCATTAATTACTATCAATAAGATAAATTCACATTCTCTCTAATTCCCAACACTGAAAAGTAGGCATGGACTGAAGAGACACTTTTAAGTGAGAAGACCTTACTATAAAAAGTGTTCTGGAATCTGGTAGACTTAGCCTTTTATCCATTTTGGATAGTTACCAATTCTCTAATCCTAGTGTTAAGGGTAACACCTCAATCATGTTCCTCTTATCCAGGACTAAATAAATGTTTCTTTCTAAGGCAAAGACCCCTTTCAGAGAGCACACCATAAATTCTAAATATACCTCATATTCTTCTATTATGACATACGCCACTGAAAACTATGAAAAATGAGCTAATTTTAAGGCAAAGCTTTGAAAAGATAGCATTACTTATAATAGCATCTATCCTATTGAACTTCAAAGAGTGAAGTATTTCAAGAGCAAATGTCAAGGCTGTGTTGGGGAAATCTGTAGAGAGAAAAGAAAAGAAATATCTAAGGTCATGTGTCTACACCAAGTTTTATTGAAATTATAGCTCAAGAAACTTTGGGATTTTGATGTAACATCATATTTACATTGATAAAGTGAAACATTTATGTTTGGACCATTAAATTTACAAATACATAGTTATCTAAAAAATAGAAATAATTTTTAAATATTTACAATGGTACTCTTTTATCCCCTGATTTACTGTAGCTGTAAAAAGTGCCTCAAAGAGGAGAAAGATCCTTGAAGTGGGAATCCAAAGACATATTTTAATTCAGTGTCTGATACTAACTAGATAATATGATCATAGGCAATATATTTTTTCCTCTGGGCCTCTTATGTAAAATTAAAGGAGTGAACTATATAATTTTTAAAGTTCCTTTAAACATTGAAATTGTATGATCATATAGAAATGTTTAGATTACAATCATTCTACTCAAGCCAATGCCACATAAACTCTGCAGTGTCATCCCAACTCTCAACTGTAAAAGCTGAGTGAGGAGGCTAAAATTCACTCTCCTGAGGTGGTAATGAGGCACCTCAACACCCCCAAATGCTGATGTCAGGGAAAACCAAGTAGCAAGCTGGGACTTTCATCCCTACAGACCACTAATAAGCCCTTATTCTAACCCTCAGTGTCAGTGGAGACCAACTAGGGAGCCTAGATTTCCACTCCCACCCAGGAGTAATAAGACATCCATCCCTTCCCCTGTTTCCTGGGTGGTGTCAGAGTAGCCCTGGTGGAAAGTCAGGACTTTCACAATAGCTAAGCCCACCCAGCAGTAATGAGGAGCTTTCTTTCTTGTGTCAATGGAGGATAGGTGGGAAATTGGACTTTAACCACCACCTAACAATAATGATGAACTGCCCCCCCTTCCCTGCCAGAACAGTGTCAGCGAAAGCTAGCTGAAACAGAAGATTTAAATAAGATCTGAGTCTCAGAAGGTAATGCAAAAATGTCCTGGTTGCAATAAAATATCATTCATCATACCAAAAACCAGGATGATGCGAAGAAATAATCAAAGGATTACTAACATCAAGATGACGTAAATGTTAGAATTATTTTACAAATATCTTTTTTTTTTTTTTGAGATTTTATCTATTTATTTGACAGAGAGAGAGACAGCCAGCGAGAGAGAGAACACAAGCAGGGGGAGTAGGAGAGGAAGAAGCAGGCTCCCAGTGGAAGAGCCTGATGCGGGGCTCGATCCAAGAATGCTGGGATCACGCCCAAAGCCGAAGGCAGACACTTAATGACTGAGCCACCCATGTGCCCCCTATTTGACAAATATCTTAAAAGAGCCATCATAAAAATACTTCAGTGAGCGACTAAAAACATACTTGAAGCAAATGAAGAATTAGAAAGTCTTAGCAAATAATTGATGATGTAAAGAAGAACCAAATGGAAATTTTATGACTGGAAAATACCATGATCAAAATTAAAAGCCTCAACGGCAGAGAGTAAGGGACAAAGGGAAGGATAGCTATAATTGAAATTACTCAATTTGAACAACAGAGATTAAATAAACTAAACATAAATGAACAGAGCCTCAGGGACTTTAGAGATTATAACAAAAGATCTAATATTAATGTCATAGAATATCTAGAAGGAGGAGAGAAAAGGGCAAGGCTGAAAAAATACTAAGAAATAAAGGCTGAAAACTTCTCAAATTCAGCAAGAGATATAATGAGCCCCACAGAAATTAATGTCAAAGCGCATCAAAATTAAAAATACTGAAAATTAAGGACAAACCTTGAAGCAGTCAGAGAAATACAACACCTCATATGTAGGAGAAAAACAATTAGAATGACAGACTTCTTTCAAGAATGCATGGAAACAAGAAGGAAGTGAGACAATATTTATTTTTCAGGTGTTATAGGAAAAAATTGTCAACTCAATCTTACAGCTAGTGAGTATCTCTCACTAAGAGAGATTTACTCTTAGTGAGACAAACTAAGGGAGTTTGTCCCAGGAGGCTACCCTAAAAGAATGGCTAAAGGAATTTCTCTAAACAGGAAGGAAAACATTTTGAGAAGCAACCTTAGAATATCAGAAATAAAGAACATAATAAGCAAAAAACATGAATAAATATAATTGGCTTTTATTCTCCTTTTGATTTTTAAAAAAAATTATGTTGATGGTGGAAGCAAAAATTATAAAACTGTCAAATATGGTTCTAAATATATGTAGAGGAAATATTCAAGACAATTATGTTATAAATGGGTGAGGGTAATAAGAAGTAAGGGAAGCTAGGTTCTCTATACCTCACTCGAACTGCTAAAATGAAGACCACAATAAAATGTGGTGTATGTGTAATGTAATACTTAGAGCAACCACTAAGAAACCTATACAAAGAGGTATACTCAAAATATTACAGATATATCAAAATAGAATTCTAAAAAATGTTCAAGTAACTCACAGGATGGCATGAAAAATAAAACAGAGAAATGAAGAACAGAAGGAGCAAACCAAAACAAAGTGGCAAACAAAATCCCTACATATATCGATAGCAACACTAAATGTAAAAAATCTAAATATGCCAATTAAGAAATGGAGATTTGGCAGATTGGATTAAAAAACATGACCCAACCATATTCTGTTGACAGTAAAATTACTTCATGTAAAATGGAAAAGGTAGGTAGAAAGTAAAGGGATGGACAAAGATTTATCATGTAATATTAATCAAAGGAAAGCAGGAGTGACTACACTAATATAAGACTTCAGGACAAAGAAAATGACCAGAGACAGAGAGGGACATGATGTAATTATAAGAGGACCAATCCATAAAGACATAGCAATCTTCAATATGTATGCACTAGATAATAGAGAAAATCAGTAGGAAAACAACCTCACGGAACTGAAAGGAGAAAGAGACAAATCCACTATCAGAGTGGACCTAGGGCTTGACAATAAATTCTTAGACTTGACACAAAAAGCACAATCCATAAAAAAGAAACACTGATAAATTGGACTTAAACAAAAATTAAAGATTTCTTCTGCAAAAGATCCTGTTTAAAACATGAAAAGATAAGCTACAGGCTGTAAGTCCATGCCAGAATGGTTGGTTTCTGATGAAAACTCTCTTCCTGGCTTGCAGATGGCAATGTATCCTCACATCTCAGAGCTGGGGGCTGGAGAGGATTTCTTCTTTTTCTTATAAGAGCACTAATCCCATTATAAGGACCCCACCCTTATGACCTCCTCTAATTCCAACTACTTCCCAAGGATCACATCTCCAAATACCATCACATCGGGGGTTAGGGCTTCAACGTGTGAATTTGGGAAGGAGGACACAAGCATTTAGTCCATACAAAGGAGGAAGACTAAAAATCCCCAAATTAGAAAATAAATAGTTGAATACTTAGATATGTGGGCAATTTCATATTAACCCCCCGGATCTATAAGGTGACAATTTTAGAGCTCAATTGGAATTGGGAAAGAGTTTAAAAGAATTGCAATAAGCCCTTTGGTGTTTTCCATGAGGATAATCAACAGCATTGTTTGATTATGTTTATATGGACAAATATGTTTGTTTATGGATAATGTTAGGTCTCCTTGAATGAATATCTTCTATGTAAATAGACCTGAAATTCATACTATTCAAAATTATCTGTTGGTTTAGATTATTTTACATTACACCTTTTGTATGATATTGAAACATGGTGGTCTCTGCAGATCTGCATTCCCAGCCCCACATTAGATGAGTTTCCAGTGAAGCTGTCTAGGGAGCTGGGCTCTAGATAAATATAGAAAAATACTAGATACGATGTTGAGAAAGAATACCCACACCTTGATGTTTATGGAAATATGATTGCTGCTTTTAGGATTAATTCTCCTCTACATTTTTTTTTATTTTAAAAAGGGAACTTAAAATAACTTAAGCACGGTGCCAGCTGCACATTGGATACAGATGGGAATTCCCAAGTAACTTGTGCTATTACTACAAAAACTACAGACAATCCATGTCTAAAAATTTTAAAGGGAATCTTTAAATTACTCAAAGAATTTGGGGTTTGAAATAATTCCATACTGAACAAAGTTTACAATGAGCAGTCAGAAATGATCCTGGTGAATGAAACTATAGACATTCAGAAAGGGAGAGAAGAAAAGAAAAAAAAAAATAATGAGGAAATGAAGAACACTTTTTAAATAAATGGAGATGAAGAATTTGTGTTAAACATTTTGTAATTGTGGGAAGTGGGAGAATGCCTAGTGATCAGTATAAATATTGACCAAGAGTTGGTAATTACTGAGGAATAGTTGATAAAAGTGTTCTTAAAGTCACTATCTGCTATTTTACAGATAAGCAAATACTTTATGTGACATCTCCCCCTCCTAATATCATCACACCGGGGGGGTAGGATTTAATGTACAAATTTTGGAGGGACACAAACATTCCATCAGAATGTCAAAAATGTCAATAGAGGTTTTGATGGTCGTGGTGGTGTTTTGTTTGTTTTCAAGCACAAGCGTAGATAAAAGAAGTAAGGAAATATGTGTGCATACTTATGGCCTTTTTTCTCTCACAAAAGGTAGAGTATAATAGAAAATTGTTGTACCTTGGTTTTTTTTAAATCTAATGTAATGATACCCTTGAAATCCCTCAATATCAGTTGATAGAGATACTCACTCCTTATAGCTTGGTGGTCTTCCATTGTATGAAAGTGCCTAGTTTATTCAACCACTGTCCTATGTATGGGCATTTAGGTCATTTCTAATATTTTGATATTGCAAATAATACTGCAGTGAAAACCCTTGAGCATATATGTTTTTATATTTTGGGGGATGTATCCTTAGGTTAAATTATTAAAAATGGAATTGGTGGACAAAAATTAAATATGAGCATCTTTTTGTAGGTTGAAGGGTCATTCGTGTATAAATTGTCTCTTTGTAATCTTTGCACACTTTTCTAATTGATTTTGGCCTTTTTATCTCTTGTTTTTTAAGAGTTCTTTACTACTGGTGGTGATTCTAAGAGACACACTGGTATGTTGTAATAAATGCCCAAGCAACATTATAATGAAAATTAAGAACTGAAATTTGCAGATGATTTCCTTCTTTTAAAAAAGAAAAGCAAATATAAGACCATCCCTAGAAAATAATACCCTCTATCCATTGCTTTCCAGTCTAGCTTGTTGCAGGGAAGAGAAGAAAACAAGAGCTCGCCAGCCCCCTGAGAACTGTATGTAACTCAGGTAAGCCTACAAGAACATCTTCTGTGTTTCAACGTCATCTTTCTTATATGATGAGAAACAAACATACAGTTGAACAATTCTCTTTGGAATAATCCATGTGGAATTTATAAATATGTCGATTCTTATTTGGTTTATATAGACTACAGTTCTCCATATATTGTTCCATTTAAACTTGATTATCATTGTCAAAGAAGTCCACTGCCCAGAACACTGCCTTCATAGATACTTTCTGTGGTACCTCATTACAACAGAAATTGTCTTTATTTCCATATCATTCTTCAGACCATACCCCTCTCATTTTCCCCCTTGGTGATCTTTATTATTACTAGCCTATTATTCTAACTTATAGTTATCAGGATCATAGCACATTGGATTCCCTAAGTATATATTTTTACATATTATTAGTAGTAACATCAGCCAACTTTCTTCCTTCCTCCCTTCCTCTCCCTCTTTCCCTCTTTCTTTCCTTCCCTCCTCCCTCCTTTTTCCCTCCCTCCTGTCTTCTTTCCTTCCTTTTCTGTACCATGTTCATATGTCTTCTCAGACCCAAGTTTATACCACATAAGGCCTTTCTCTGTCATAACTTCCTCATTTCAGAGATATTTCAGCATGGATGTGTAGACCGTGCACTTCAGATTACAGAACAAACGAAAGTGCCTAAAACTAAAATCAGGTGCTGCTGATTCTGTTAGACTCTCCTACATATTTGCGTTCTTTATTACCACATGTTTAGAGATTCAGGTTAAAGCCTGAATTTTTATGGCAACGAGGATGTGTTTATGTGTATTTTTCATTTCATTTGGAAATTGGCTGATAGAAGATTTACTGGTGAGAACACCAACTTAGATAAAATAAAAATCAACTCAACAGCGCCATGTATCACATGCTTACAAACTGAACGCTCACACTTTTGCAGTTTATTACCCCTGCCTCAGTACTCTTCCACTATTTTGAAACCTTTTATTCATTATTTCTCCATTTTCCTTTTTGCTACTATCCAGATTCATCCCCATTCTGATTATAAATAAGTTGCTTCTTGACATACGTACTCAGTCTGCAACCTGAGATAGAATTTCTTTCAAAAGGAATCAGATTTATCTCAACTAATGAGTCATTAAGTTTCATATCTATTGCCAAGTACATATTATCTTTTATTCAATATGATGTGCTGAATGCAGAAACTTCCCTGAATGCCAAAATATTGTTTCTCTCTTTCCACACTCTTTCTCCGGGGATCCATACATTTGTTCACTCACCTCAGCTCTGACCCACATGCCTGCTGTTTCCATCCCAGCCATCTCCATGAGCTGCCAATCACACTGCATTTGGCCAGAAGGCTTGGGCCTTTTGAATTTGTACAGCCAAATATCCAGAGACTGGGCTCACTCCACCTAATACTTTTGGATTTTGGTTTCGGCATTGTTTTTCACACAGACTTCCAGAAATGAGAAGTGGCTTTACCAAATCCCCATGCCACCTGGCTCTTTCTACTTCTTTATATTTCGCATTTTCCCAGCTACAATGTAGCAACCAACCTAAGAATAGGTAGCAAAAGACTCTTGGGGGTGCGTTGAATTTCACAATGAATGTGTGCTGCCTGACTACTGGTTAGGGGGCTTATTTACTAAAAATTTTACAATTTTTTGTTTTCTTCGAAGCCATCTCAGCAAGAGCTTTTGACTTTCAGTGGTAGGAGATAGAATGGTGACAGGTTGGGGTGCCTGGGTGGCACAGTGGTTAAGTGTCTGCCTTCGGCTCAGGGCGTGATCCCAGCGTTATGAGATCGAGCCCCACATCAGGCTCCTCCGCTATGAGCCTGCTTCTTCCTCTCCCACTCCCCCTGCTTGTATTCCCTCTCTCGCTGGCTGTCTCTATCTCTGTCAAATAAATCAAATCTTTAAAAGAAAAAAAAAGAATGGTGACAGGTTGGCATGAGGTAGCTTTTGCCAGTTGAATAAAAAGAACCTAAGACTTTGGAGAAATTATCTAGGAATAGCCAGACATCATTTCCTTTAGGAACTCTTTGTAGTTCTGTTGAGCGGCTGTAAACTACTAAAGGTAGCCTATTTGCTTCTCACAGTGGCATTCTGTTTGCTTCTCAAGATTTGGAGTGAAAGAATTGGGAAATAGCAGATTACTATGTTTCATTACCTCACATTTGATGATGCTTATTGTTAGGATATGCAAATACCAGTCAATTTGACCAGAAGGATTAAAGAATACCATTTCATCATAGATAATTTGTTGCTTGTGCCTCATGACTATAAAAAAATAATAATAATTTAATTCCTTGACTCCATCCCCCTAAAATGGGGGATCTGTTATTAGTTAAAACTATTATCCTTCCTGTAGAGAATAGTTTTGCTGCCTTTCTTTTAACAGGTTTTTAAGTCATCACAGATCCCAAATGGAGATAGCCCTGTAACATCTTCCTCCTATAAGCTGAGAAATCAGAATTACAGAACACTAACTCTCAGTGGTACGCATTTGACACAATTTTCTCATCTGCATCTGGACCAAAATACACCCTGCATTTTTCTCTTGTGGACACAGGGAGCTAAGGCTGCAGGCCATATCATGATGACATCCATGAGGTTTCTGAGTTTCTATGGAGTCATCATAGTGGCCTGGTATTTGGCCCTCAGCTTTTTGTGTCCGGGATTTCAGGATATCAATTCTATGTTGAGATCTTGAGAAGCTTACGAGTCTGATTATATATGTACCAGAAATACATTTATAAGGCAGTTTTCAGATATATGTATTTATCTTGGAACACATCTTTCCAATAATCAAAAAGACCATTTCTGCTATACAAGATACCCCACTCCTAAGATCAAACCATTTAGAAGCCAAATTAGCAAGCAGGAATTGTTTAAGGGCTAGGAGATCGTACAGAAGGACTGGAGTGGGGTTGGAGGCTTCTTCATTAAGCCCTTTGAACGCTGTTGCTCTGCAGATTAGGATGGGATGTATTGCTTGAATCTTCCGCACACAGTCTCCCTCACACACTCGCTTATTCTGTTATTCTCTTGCTCCTTCTCTTTTTGTCTGTTCCTTTCTAAAATTGTTCTGATAACCACTGGTACATTTTTTTTTTCTGGCAAGCTCTCTTTGTCTCATATTCCATTATAACTACCTTTCATTTTCATTGCAATAGCACCTTTCTTCATTTCAACATAATTTCATACTATGTTACAACTCACAAGGGTATACATTTTTTAAAAACTGCCCAGCAGAGTTGCTATTTCCCAGTTTTTAAAAGATTAATACTATTGATAAAATTTCCAAATACTTTTTTTTTTGCCTTAAATAATTTTGGACAAAGAATCCAATCTATCCATGGTGTACATATTCTACTTCGCTTTCCTCACAGCTGCTGAAATTTCCTTTGGGAGTCCATCTGTCTTTTAGGACTTTAAACCGTATACATCTGGACATAGCTCCCCAATGGCTCTTTTACAAGAGTCATTGAAATTAGAAGTGCCATCTTCAGTGAAAGTGCGTGGGAGAGCAAACTGCCTTTGGCTCCCGGAGCCATAACCAACAATTTTATCAAATAAGGAATAGATTAGAGAGCCAGTGTTGTGTGCAGTTCAGAAATCAGTTTCTCTTGCCAGAGGTTTGGATTTGAACTACAGCTCCACTGTTGCCTCAGTGGTGGAACTATGGGTCAGTTCCTTCTTAGCTTTATTTTTCCTGTCTATAAAGGGTGGAAGCTAAAGCTCTCTTTCCCTGCTGCTCCCTCCATCCCACACCACCACTAGACTTGTTGTAAGGCTTCAGTGAGAAAACACCAAGCACTGAGGACAGTGACCAGCAGGGGCTAGTCATCAGGAAGTGTTGGGCCACGTGTTAACATGAGAATCGGGATAAGAATGCGGGACGAATTGTCTGCTGCCAACTCAGCATCATAACTACACCTTTCTAAGGTCTGGGAAATGGCGTTCCCCAAACTCCCCTTCCTTATTTCATTCTGGGTAAGATTTCCCTTTTTCCTTTGAGAGGAAGTTGCATGAGGTTTGGACGGCAGAAGAGAAGTTAAACATATTATTGTCTGGGTGTGGTGGCAGCCAGACTTGTAGGCAAGCATGAGAATCACAGCAGCTTTTTCATGAGCAAATGAGAACTACCCATATCATAGCTTCATATGGCAGAGGTCTTTCCTGACTCTCCAGACCAACTTCCCTGACTTTCCAGCTTCAGTGCCCTCGATTTTCCATGGAAACTCTCTGATCCTCCCATTCCAGATCTTCCAACATCCTTATAAAACCTAATTTCTAAGTGAAACCTTTTATTCTTGGAAGAGTTACACTAGTGGGTCTGTTTGCCTGTCTGACCTCAGCCTGATAAGGTGGCTTTGGTCAGATTCAGGAAGATGCTGGAAAGTGGAGCTCACCTGAAACAGGGCAACTGCCCCTGTCCTCCATTGAGAAGGCTTATTTACAGATTATTTGAATATTTTTCTCGCCCATTAGACTATGGCACCAAGTCTCATGCATGGCCCATAGTAAGAACTCAGTAAACATTTCTTTTTTCTTTTTTTTAAAGATTTTATTTATTTATTTGACAGAGAGAGAGACAGCCAGCGAGAGAGGGAACACAGGCAGGGGGAGTGGGAGAGGAAGAAGCAGGCTCATAGCATATGAGCCTGATGTGGGGCTCGATCCCAGGACTCCGGGATCACGCCCTGAGCTGAAGGCAGATGCTTATCGACGGAGCCACCCAGGCACCCCTCAGTAAACATTTCTTGAAAGCCAGCATGTACGTGTGACTGCTTTTGTTTGGCCTTCCACTTATTCCCCATCTTCTCAGACGTGCTCTTTCCTCCTCTTCCACCACTGGGTAGTTGAACAAGAGCCGCAGTCTTGTGGTCACATTGTTCCTTGTTCGTTGTTCACATCACATCTATCTAATCAAAATTTTTCTGAAGAGTTTTTCAAGTGGAAACTCACAGAAGGGCCTCATTATAGCCTGGAAGCTAACCAGGAGCCCGTGTTTCAACAGTGTGAAGTTTGTCTGGAAGCAGGAAGTGGGTCCGAACATAGTAGGCACGTGAAATGGTGAGAGGATCCTGTCAGTATTCGAATCCCCTCGCTGCCTGGCGGAGGATGGCATATTCCTCACCATTACAGTTTGGTTGTGAAGGCTGATACATCACCTTTCCTGCCTAAGCAAGTGTGAATTGAGTTTCTGTCATTGCACAGAAAGATGTATCTGCTTGTACCCCACTAATTTTGTCATGCCCCCACTCCTGCCTTCACCTTTCTCTGTGCCCTTAACAGCCACTTTTGGAAGAAGAGAAATGATAGAGGCAAAAGTTAGAGTTGAATTAGATAAGAAAATATGGGCACCTGTAAAAAGAAGACAGGACGAGTATTACTGAGTGGTCCTCAAAGACTAAGCTATGAGAGAGCAAAATTAAGATGAATTTTTTTAAGTTTATAAATAAATGCATTCTGTTCTGGCAAAAATAACCAAACCAAAAGCTAGTGTTAGGACAGCCATTCAGTTTCCCATTGTGTTAGTTATCTCACTCTCCAGATCCACGCTAACTTAATAACTCCATTGAATCACATGCTTGCCATGTTGTATCATAATTTTTCTACCTACTAGCTGTTCTACTTTACTAATCTGTAATCTCTGGCAGAGCAGAGATCGTATTTTATTTGTCTGCACATTTCCAGCATCTGGAGTATTGCCTACCCCACAGTAGGTCATTGGTAATTTTATGTTGAACAAATGAAATGTACCTACACAAAGTGTGTAATAAAGCAATATCTCTGTCTTGACACACTTTTTTAAAAAGATCAGTTGGCACATTCGATCAAAGAAATATTGTACACATTATAGTTTAATGAGGAATTTGGACAATTTTTTGATATTTTGATTATATGGGAAAATATATACATACATATATGTATGATGAAATATATATAATTTCCATGCACCACTTTAAAATATTTTTTAGAATTCAGACTGAAAAAATTTGGAAATACTATGAGGTAATTCTTTAGTGTGTCTTCCCTATCTTTCTCCCTTTCTTTCTTATTTCCAAGTAGCAGGCCATATGCTCCAGGAGCTGTAGATAGTAAGATGTGCAAGTTCTCAGTCCTTCCTTAAGACAGATGCTGGAGTCTAGTGACAGAGAGTAGAGACAGACACACTAGCGTCTACCTGTCTATCTGTTCTCTCACATGCTTAGAGTTATTAGAGATAAATATTATTTTATTATCAAATGACCAGCAAAGGACCCAATAGCAATAGTGAGTTTGTGTCTTAGAGTAAAACCTGACTCAGTTGTCAGCTCTCAAAATATGGAAAGATGCTATAAATATTTAACAACCTAACAAAAGTGGGAAAGAATACGTAGAGTGAATGCTCTGGAATAAGAATAATGATAACAATAATATCTGATGTTTAGAGTGCTAAGTGCCATGAACTCTGATAAATATATTACATATAATATCTATATTACTGTATACCTACAATAGTCAACAGGAGGTAGATATAAATTATTATATATATTGCAAACACAGAAAACTGTGCTAAAAGGTGTTAGGTAGCTTTCCCAAGATCATGTAGCTAACATGTGATAGAGCCAGCATTCAAACCCAAAGATGTCTATCTGCAGAGCCAGCATTCTTTCGTAAAACAGGGAGGCAGAGTGTCAAAAATACACTTGACAAAGAGAAAAATCATGCTGTTAGAACTGATAATATGGAGTGTGGACCCTAAGAAGCTGTGTGGAACAGGGTCTAATAGAAGCCTCATGATAGAAAACATGCATTTAGAAGGGTTGGGGATGAAGTTTAAATATATTAGAAAAGATTATAGCAGTTAAAGGCCAAGGTTCACAATGTCAGAGGTGGAAAACAGTCTTCAATAAATATTTAACTAAAATATGGCATAAATATGCTACAATAGAAAGGATGATGATCTTCATCGAGTCATTGCAGACTTTTCAAAGGTTGGAAAAAAATATTCTTTTATCCACTTTGAAATGTTTACTCTACAAATATCTAAGATAAATAAATTAGAAATACACAGATTAGCAACAAGGTTGCTCCTAGACAGAGAGGCTCCATTTAAGCTACAAAGACTGAGAGTCTGGAAGAGATAGTTCATTGAGGAAAAGTAGAGTTTTCTTATCAAAGAAAGTGATACTGAGCAGGAAAAATAAAAGCAGATATTTGCTTCATGTACCATTTGAAATATATGTCTGGATTTTGTCTAGAATATTTAGCTGGAATTTCAAGGGCTTTGACTCCACTAGTTTTTTTTTGTTTTTTTGTTTTTTTTTTTCTTTCTACCCTTGGCTTTACATGTGCCTTGTCACTCCCAGCTGTAGCCTCAGCCATCATAAAAGAGCTCGGATGTTGTGGTAGAAAGAGCACCAGATTCAGAATCATCCATAACAGGCAGGAGTCTGTATATTCTTTGATTTGGCTACAACGCATCAAACATCAACTGAATTTGTTCTAAATCAAGAGATAGGGGACTCTAGGACCCATTCAGTTTTAAAATTCTGTTTTTCTTCACTGGTCCTCATCCCCTTAAGTTGTCAAATTCCTTCCCTACAGCACTCCTCCCACAGCCATCCCGAGCTGGTACTTCCTTTTCCTGTACATCTTGGCGTATGAACTCATGGTCTTTGCCAAGTAAGTTTTGTGAAGGTTAAAATATCTATTTATTTGAACATTTACATGTCAGCTCAGCTCTGAATTATTTTTTAAGGTGTTATGGACATTGTACACTGTGACAAATATATATTAAAGCCTCCATATGTAGTTGTTTGATGGACTAGAAGCTGCCAAGCCACTTCACTCTTATAGTGGAAGAAAGTAATCTGTCTCTAAGAATTGTTTTTATCATGAGAAATCAGTTAGCACAGTTTTATTTTACAGAGGAGGAAATTGAAATGAGGGTTAGCTGAGATTCTTGTCTAGGTCATACCTCATGTATTCTAAATCTAATTTTCTTCCATCTATACCACATAAATATTTTCTATAAAATGTATGTTTGAAATTAGCAGCCCAGCAAGCTGATTCTTCTTCCAAATGCCTATCCATTTATTCAACCATCATGTGTTTTGTGCCTACTGTGTGTCAAGCCCTATGCTGGGCATAGGCAATAGAAAAAGAGAAGCCAGTGATTGCTCTATTGATTGGCCTATGAGGTAGTGATAGGGTGCCTGAGGGCAACAAAATGGCACAGAGAATATACTGTGAGGAGTAGAATGATGGGCCAGGATATAATGTAGGAAATACAGTGAGAAGCATTTAATCCAGACCAAATGGGACAAAAAGAGGTTTTTTGAGGTAATAAGAAACGGTATAGAAATCAGCCAGGCACAGAAGAAAGAATGGACATTTTAGGCAAATGAAGCAGGGTACACAAAAGCAAAATGAGATGAAGCTGCCTCAACCCTTTGGAGAAGAGCAAATGGCTCAGCCTGGCTGGGACCAGGGCAAAGGGAAGACTCTACGTAAGAATTCTTCTTCTGTAAAATAATAAATAGATTGATATTATACTTTAAAGAAACATGCAATCAATCACAAAGTTAAAAGGGTTAAAAAAAAAAAAAGGAGGTGTGATAATATAAGGCCTGAAAGAACAAGATCAGTCCCAGAAGGAAGGAAAATGAGAGAGAGAAGCATGAAAGTATCTTGACCTTTGGTCGCTGGGAAGCAGAGGAAGGTCTCTCTGTGGTCCCCCCAGCACAAATCAGTCAGCCAAGGTGAAAGTCACCTGAAGAAACAGACATAAGTCACTGTGTGCGTTTATTTTCCCTACCACAATCCAGAAGGAGGACCAAATCAATTCAGAATCTGTGGCTTTGCCTGCATGAGTGATAGCAGGTCGTTTTCAGTGGGCCAAGTCCAGCACTGTATTTATTCAGCGCTGAAATGCAGTGAGGGAACAGGGAGTTGGTTGGCTTCCAGAATTATGAAATAAAACATTTGGCCACAAAATTAACCAAATGAACAAACGTCTTTTGAGGTTTGTTGTGGTAGCTGCATTTTGCATCAAGCCTACTTTGGGATGTATAGGATTTTCCTCTTATACTCCATCGATTGGCCTCGGCCACTGAAAATCATTAATGTCAGAATATAGACAATATTGTGTATTATGAAATCCTCAGTCTTTTCCCTGAACTCCAACAGAAATCGATACCTGGGTCACTATAAAGGCGATTTGCTTTCAACACTGGTCATCTCACCAGGGAGGTAAGTCTGTAAAATTTTTTTAATTCCCCAAAGCCAATATTAACACACACCCTGAAGCTCTATTCACTTGAATCTGTCGGTTTCCTTTGTCAGCTGAGGTTGAAATTGGCTACACAACTAGACTTAATTAGGTTGCATTCTCTTGGCTCTGGATTTTATTACTTTTCAATAAATGCCTGATAAAAATGAGATAGGCCCACCCGCTCTATCAAAATCTTCAACTTGGGAAGGAATACATTCAAGTCGTTTTCAATATTCTTTGTATCTGTTGTGAATCCTAAAGCAATTCTAAAACCCGCTTTTTAATAAGAGCAATAAATTACCATTTTATAATAGTAAAAGCAACTTCTTCTTGTAGTATAGTAGAAATATCTTTGTGCTTAGGATCAGAAGACCAATTCTTTTCTCCTAGATCTGGAGCCAACTACACTCTTTATATTGAACAAGTTAAACTTTCCCGTCCTTCAGATTCTTCCTGTGTAAAATAAGGTATATGGACTAGGTAGCCTCTACGATTCGCTGCATATTTAAACAAATGGAGTTCATTCAAGGCTTCTAGTAAAAGAAATCTGGAGACAAAACATAGCGTACATGACATCACAGCATCAAATCATTTTTGAATGGGTTTCATAGTCATTCTAATAATGATAGCCACGACCATCATGATACAGCATTTATCAAATGTCTACACGCTCACGTCACCATGCTAGACACTAAGATATTTCAAATAAACTAAACAGATGCAGCCCTGGCTGGACTCCTAGGAGCACAATAGATAAAAAGAGAAAATGGTTTCCCACATGAAACTGCTCCCTCAAAGGAACCATTCTTCAGGCTTTTCCTTCAACATGATTCATGATGTGTAGTATTCTGTTCACTTCCAGGTTAAGAAAGAGTAACTAAGAACAGAGCTGACAAATTAAGTCAGTCAGTGCCACCTGCAGTTGGAACATTGACATAAATCCTACCACTTTTTATAGGTAAATTTAATGGAAACTGTTCAGAAGAAAATCAATGAAACTATCAAATATTGGGTCCTTGTTATAGTTTTCAAAGGAAGAGGGAGTGGGAGTTTAAGATGAAAATCAGTACCTTAGGGCGTTTATACTCTAGGTGAGAAGATGAGATGTTTGATTACAAATTAAAATTCACTCCAGAAATTTGTCACCATTTTTAATAGTAGTTGAAGCTTACATTCATAGAAACACATAACAGTGAATGCAGGACCTAATGATTGGCATAAACAGAAAATAGTCTATGAGCTGAACATAGAATAACTGCTTTGATCTTTCAAAGACTCATCTGTGCCTTGAATGGGGCACAAACTTCGGATATCTTTGCTTTTATTGTTGTCTTATTCACAGTCTTTTCATCAGTGTCTTATAATTTCAGTGTACTTATCTTTTGCCTGTTGGTTAAAATTTATTCCAAAGTATTTTATGTTTTTTGGTGCTATTATAAATGACATTACTTTCTTAATTTCCTTTTCAGATGGTTCATTAGTAGTATATAGAAATGCAACTGAGGGGGCGCCTGGGTGGCTCAGTCGTTAAGCATCTGCCTTTGGCTCAGGGCGTGATCCCGGCGTTCTGGGATCGAGCCCCACATCAGGCTCCTCCGCTAGGAGCCTGCTTCTTCCTCTCCCACTCCCCCATCCTCTCTCGCTGGATGTCTATCTCTGTCAAAAAAAAAAAAAAAGAAAAAGAAAAAGAAATGCAACTGAGTTTTCTATATTGATTTTGTGTCCTGCAGTATAAATGAATTTGTTTATTAATGCTAACATTTTACTGATGGGAGTCTTTAGGTTTTCCTATATACAATATCATGTCATCTGCAAACAGAGATAATTTTACTTCTTCCTTTCTGATTTGCATGACTTTTCTTTTATGTATGTATGAGTGTGTGTGTGTGTGTGTGTGTGTGTGTCTTACTTAACTATTCTCGCAAGAACTTCCAGTAATACCTTGAATAAAAGTAGTGAGAGTAAGCACCCTTGTCTTGTTCCTGATCTTAGAGAAAAAGCTTTTGGCATTTAATCAATGAGTATGATTTTAGCTCTGGGCTTGTAATATATGCACTTTATTATGTTGAGGTATGTTTCCTCTTACCCAGTTTATTAAGAGTTTTCAATCATGAAAAGATGTTGAATTTTGTTGAAATGCTTTTTATGTACGTATTTAGGTGATCATGTGGTTTTTATCCTTCCTTTTGTTGAGGTGGCATATCACATGTATTGATTTGCATATGTTGAATCATTTTTTTTAAGCCAAAGAATGAATTTCTCTTGATCATGGTGTATGATCCTTTTAATTTGCTGTTGAATTTAATTTGCTAAAATTTTGTTGAGGATTATTGCATCTATGTTCATCAAGGATATTCAACTGTAATTTTGTTTTCTTGAAGTGTCCTTGTCTGACCTTGGTATCAGGGTAATGCTAGTCTCACAAAGTGAGTTTGGAGGTGTCTCCTCTGGTTTTTTGGAAGTTTGAGAAGGATTGGTATTAATTCTTCTTTAAGCATTTGGTAGCACTTACTAGTGAAGCCATCTGGTTCCGTACTTTGTACGTTGAGAGGTTTTAAATTACTAATTAAATCTCCTTAGCAATAATTGGTCTGTAGGGATTTTCTATTTCTTCATTTAGTCGTGGTAGGTCATATGTTCCTTGGAATTTATTCCTTTCTTCCAGGTTGTCCAATTTTTTGGAGTATGGTTGGTATAACAGCCTCTTATGATCCTTCATATTGGTGTCAGTTGTAATGTCTTCATTTATCATCTTGTTTATTTCTGTCCTTTATTTTTGTGAGTGTAGCTAAAGGTATGTCAATTTTGTTTATCTTTTCAAAAAAACAACACTACTTTTATTAATGTTTTTCTATTGTCTTTCTAGTCTCTACTTCATTTATTTCAACTCTTTATTATGTCCTTCTGCTAACTTTGGCTTTAGTTGTTCTTTTTCTAATTCCTTGAGGTGTAAAGTTTTTGTATATTTGAGATTTTTCTTTTATCTTAATATAATCATTTATCACTATAAACTTCCCTTTTATAATTGCTTTTGCTGCATCCCATAAGATTTGGTATGCTGTGTTTTCATTTTTGTTTGTCTCAACATAGTTTCTGACTTCCCATTTGATTTCCTCTTTGATCCATTGGTTGTTCAGGAATGTGTTATTTGATTTCCACATATTTGTTGGATTTTTCAGTTTTCCTTCTTTTATTGATTTCTAGTTTCATGTCATTGTAATGAGAAAATATGCTTGATGTGATTTCAATCTTCTTATATTTTTTAGACTTGTTTTTATATTTTTAAGACTTGTGCAATGTATGATCTGTCCTGGGGAATGTTTTGTGTGCAGGTAAGAAGATTGTGTATTCTGCTATGGTAGGATGGTGCTATATGTGTCTGATAGCTCCATCTGGTCTACAGTGTTATTCAGGTTTGCTGTTACTTATTAGCTTTCTTTATGACTGATCAAGTATTGGGAAAACTGGCTATCTATATGCAAAAGAATGAAACCGGACCCTTATCTGACACCATACACAAAATATAACTCAGAGTTTATTAAAGACTTTAATGTAAAACCTGGAACCATAAAATTGCTAAAAGAAAACAGGGAAAAGTTATTGACACTGGTCTTTGCACTAGTTATTGAATGCAATACTAAAAGCACAAGAAACAAAAGCAAGAATAGACAAATAAAACAACAACAAACTAAAAAGCTCTCTGCAGCAAAGGAAATCATCAACAAAATGAAAAGGAACCTATGGAATAGGATAAAATAATTTCAAATCATATATCTGATAAGGGGTTAATACCCAAAATATAAAAGGAACTCATACAACTCAATAGCAAGAAAAAAAAAGCAAAACACAAATAACCCAATTTAAAAATGGGAAAGGAACCTGAATAGACATTTTTCCAAAGAAGATATACAGGTGGTCAACGGATATATGAAAGGTGTTTAGCATCATTAGTCATTATGAAAATGCAAATTAAAACCATGAGGAGATATTACCTCACACCTGTCAGAATGGCTATTGCCAAAAAAACAAGAGGTAACAGGTACTGGTGAGGATATGAAGAGAAGAGAATGCTTGTGCGCTATTGGTGGGAATGTAAATTGATGCAGCCACTGTGGAAAACAGTATGGAGGTTCCTCAAGGAATTTAAAATAGAACTACCGTATCTCCATGTCAGCAATCTCACTTGTGGATATATAGCCACAAGAAATGAAATCAGGGTCTTGAAGAGATATTTGCTTTCCCATGTTCATTGCTTCATTATTCACAATAGCCAAGACATGGAAACAACCTAAATGTCCATCAACAAAAAAATGAATAAAGAAAATTTGGTATATGCTTACAGTGGAATGTTATTTAGCCTTTAAAAACAAGGGAATTCTGCCATTTTTGACAACATGGATGAACCTGAAGGATGCTATGCTAAGTGAAATAAGCCAGACACAGAAGGATAAATAATACCTGAGACCACTTATATAAGGAATCTGAAATAGTCAGACTCATAGACACAGAGTAGAATAATGGATGCCAGGGTCTGTGGGGAGGGGGAAACAGATATTAGTCAAAGTTTACAAAATGTTAGTTATACAAGGTGAATAAGTCTTAGAGATCTACTGTACCACATATTGCCTGTAGTTAATGATACTCTATTATATACTTAAAGATTTGCTAAGAGGGCATATTTTATGTTAAGTATTCTTACCACAAAAAGGTCTACGTGCTGTATGATTTTATACGGACAATCTATAAAGACAGAGAATAGATCAGTAGTTGCAGAGGACTGGCATTGTGGAGAGAGTACTACAAAGGGCACAAGTGAATATTTGATAGGGAGGGAACTATTTTATATCTTGATTATGGTGGTAGTTAATATTACTATATATATTTGACAAAACTCATAGAATTGTATGCCAAAAGGGTGAATTTTATTGTATATAAATTATATCTCAATAATCCTAATTTAAATATACATTTATTAAATATATATTGATTTATGTATATATTATATATATATGGAAATGAAGAGGGAGTCAAATGGTTTATTAGGAAAAAATCTATCAAACACAAAGAAGGCAGTATTGGAGGAGATGAGGAGAAAAAAGATATAAGACATATAGAAAATAAGTATAATATATATATCACCAAAACTGAATCAGAAAGAAATAGAAAATCTCAACAGACTTATAACAATGAGATCTAATTAGGAAATAATCAAAAACTTATAAGAAAGAAAAGTCCATAATCTGATGATTTCACTGATGAATTCTCCCAAACATTTGGAGAAAAGTTAATACCAATTCTAATCAAATTCTTCCAAAGAAATGGAAGAGGAAGGAACACTTCCTAACATGTCTTATGAGGCTAACATTATCCTGATACTAAAGCCAGACAAATACACTACCGAAAAAGGGAAAACAACAGATCAATATCCCTTATTAAAATAAATGCAAAAGTCCTCAACAAAATACTAGCAAACCAAATCCAACAGCACATTAAAATGTTTATACACCATGGTCACCTGGGATTTACCTCAGGAATGCAACAGTGGTTAAACACAAGAAAATCAATCAATGAAATGCACCACATTAATAGAACAAAGGAACAACAACAAAAATGATCATCTCAATAAACAAACAAATAACTGTTGACAAAATCCAACAACTTTTCATAACAAAAACACTCAGCAAACTAGGAATAGAAAGAAAATCCCTCAACATAATAAATGGCGTTCACAAAAAACCCACAGCTAATGTTATATTCAATGGTGAATAACCAAAACCTTTCCCCCTAAGATCAGGAATAAGACAAGGATGCCTCTTTCACCAATGCTATTGAACATTGTATTGGAAGTCCTAGCGAGAGTAATTAGGAAGAAAAAAGAAATAGAAAGTATCCAAATGGAAAGGAAGAAATAAAACTATCTCTATTTGCAGATGACAAGATTCAATATATAGAAAATCCTAAAGAATCAAAAACAAAACACCAAAAATCCTACTGGGGTTAATAGACAAAATCAGCAAAATTACAGGTTACAGAATCAACAAGCAAAAAATAGTTGTGTTCTTATACCAGCAATAAACAACCCGAAATGAAATAAAGAAAATAATTCTATTTACAGTAACATCCAAAAGAATAGAATACCTAGGAATAAATTTAACCAGGGAGTTAAAAGATTTGCATAATGAAAACTAAAACATTGCTGAAAAAAAATTTTAAGACCTAAATAAATGAAAAATATTCTGTGTCCATGGATTGGAAGACTTGATATTTTCAAGATGGCAATACTCCCCAAAGTGATCTACAAATTCAGTGCAATTCCTATCAAAATTCCACTCGTCTTTTTTGCAGAAATGGAAAACCTGATCCAAAAATTCACATGAAATTTTAAGAGGCTGCAAGTAGACCAAACAACATTAAAAGAGAAAAACAAAGTTGAAGGACTCACATTTCCTGATTTTAAAACTTATTACAAAGTTAGAGTATCCAAAACAGTGTGGTACTCATATAAAGATAATTTAGGCAAATAGAATGGAATTGAAAGCCCAGAAATAAACCCAGACATCTATGGACAACTAGTTTTTGATAAGGGTGCCAAGACTGTTCAATGAGGAAAGAATAGTTCTTAAATGTATGTAACATAACATGCTCAGACAATTGAGTAACCATATACAAAAGAATTAAGTTGAATTCCTACCTCACTTCATATGTAAAAAATAACTCCAAATGGATCAACTAAATGTAAGAGCTAAAACTATAAAACTATTAGAGCAGAAAGCATAAGGGTAATTCTTAATGACCTCATGATTGGCAATAGAATTCTCAGATTTGATACCAAACGCACAAGAAACAAAAGAAAAAAAACAGATAAATTGGGCTTCATAAACATTAAAAACTTTTGTGCATCAAATGATATCAGGAGAGTGAAAAGAAACCTACAGAATGGGAGAAAATATTTGCAAATCGTATATCTGATAAGGGTTTAATATCCAGAATATATACAGAACCCCTAAACCTCTACAACACGAAGTTTAATAAATGAACAAAGGACTTGAATAGACATTTCCCCAAGGAAGATATACAAATGGCCAATAGCACATGAAAAATAAGCCACATCATAGTTATTAGGTAAATGCAAATCAAAGCCACATGAGATACTACTTCACAACCACTAAGATGGCTATAAATTTTTAAAAAGGAAGATAACAAGTATTAACAAGGATGTGAAGAGATTGGAGCCCTCATACGTTGCTAGTGGAAATGTAAAATGGTATATCTGCTGCACAGAACAGTTTGGCAGTTCCTCAAAAAGCTAAACATAGCATTTTTGGATGACTTAGCAATTCCACTCCTAGAAATATGTCTAAAAGAATTGAAAACAGTAACTCAGACAGATTCTTGTATGCCAGTGTTCATTGCAGCATTTTTCACAATAGCCAAAAGGTGGAAACAACTCAAGTGCCCATCAATGGATGAATAAAGAAAATATGGTGTATACATACAGTGGAATATTATTCAGCCATAAAAAAGAGTGATATTCTGATACATGCCACTATGTGCATGAGCCTTGAAAACATTATGCCAAGTAAGAGAAACCAGACACAAAAGGTCACATATTCTATGATGCCTTTTATATGAAATACCCATAATAGACAAATCCATAGAGACAGAAAGCACATTAGTGATTGCCCAGGGACAGAAGGAGCAGAGAATGGGGAAGACTACTTAATGGGTACAGTGTGTTCGGAGGTGATAAAAAGTTCGAAACTGGGAAAGATGGTAGTTGCACAACATTCTGAATGCACTAAATGACACTGAATTGTACACTTTAAAGTGGGTAATTTTATGTTATATGAATTACACCTCAGTAAAAAAAAAATAAATTGTTAGACCAAACCTATAAGTGTTGGTTTGTTACCACTCAACAATTATAAAAAGAAAAATCAAACAACTCTTCAGTTCTGAAACACTTTAAATGTCGTCTTTCTCTTTCCAAATTTGAATTTGTCTTCTATTACTGTCTTAATCTTGGCTCTGTATGCATACTGAGGATGACGTGTGGTGCTACAGAACGTGTCCTTTTCCTTTTTTATTTGTTTTATCCAATGCTCAAAAGTTGAAATATTTTGAAAAGATAAGTAAGTCTGGATGGGGATTCTGAAGCATTTTGCGGCAATTCAAGAGCAGCGCCTCAGTCACCTTCCAGAGTCTGAGATGTGAACCAGTGGATGCTACTTAAACAACATGCTTTCTTTACTTTCATGCATCATTGTCATTGATCTGTGGTGCTGCCCAATCATAGCTCCTGTCATTGATCTATTGAGTGACAAACAAGAAGGATCAGGCAGGGAGATGTCATGGAGATGTAATTTCATGACTGCCACATCTATAAAAATCCATAAGGCCCAAGTAGCCTTCGCTTCCAGGGGTATCATTTGTGCTTGCTCTGAGTTAAAAGAGCATTGAGTAATTGAAAGGAGACTACTGTATCCTACCTAGGAATTATTTAATGTTAGTAAACAGACTTTGTTTCAGTAAATCAGGTCTTTTGAATGATAATCCTGAAACAATTCAGTAGCACAACCATATTTCCAGAATAACAGAATATAATTCAATAAATATTTTTCAATACAATCTATATATTATCACAATTAATACACATATACATAAAGTGAAATTTAAAAATTAATACATGTATACAAAATACAAATAAATAATCAAAATAGTAGACTATACCATGACTTCTACTTTTGAAGAAAAAACATACACGGGTACATGAAAATTAAATACCATTTCAAGATTGGAATAGATTGCTTTGCTTTCTTCCTTTGGGGGCCATTGAATGAAATATTCGTTTAATATTTGTTCTTAATTATACCTAAGTAGTAATTCAAATGATTTTTATAGTGTTCAAAATTTTAGTACCCAAAATTTCGGCATTCACTGAAGCCCTACCTCACTATTTATCTATCTATGTAATAGAATTAATGTAGTTAGAAATGCATGGTGTAAAAAGATCCCATATTTAAAGCAATACTCCACCCTGTGGTAGAGTATGAAAAATGCATAGAAATTTTTTCAACAACAAAGAAATTATTACAAATTCATTGACTCAGAAGTGGGCCTTTTTTCCTTTGACTTTTGCTGCTTGAGAAAATGTTAGAACATTTATAGTTTTTTAAATAATGATTTCTCAAATAATAATCACACAAAATCAAAATTTCCATTTAATTTGGAGAAAACAGGCTGCTGAAAAGAATAAGACACTGTATTATTGACTTATCTTAATATGCATTGATAAAAATGCATTTAAAATTTAAAATAAAAGTGCTGGGTTAGTTTTCTCTAATGATAAGACAGGACAGAGACTTTTTAGAATTCTATAAAAATCAAAATTAAAAAGTAAAATTAATATATGTATGCATATTATACATTTATAATATAAATGATTTTATAACTTATGGTTACACCATAAGGAAAAGCACATTTAATAGGAGCATTGTTTATGGTAAAAAGAAACTTGGTGTTTTAAAAAAAATATATCAAAAAATATAATCCTGAAATCTCTATAGTTAATTAACTTAAAATCTGATCTTAATCATTTTGAACTTTAATTATAGAAGTATTTGAGTAGAAGTATTGAGATTTTTAAGGGTACATTGTTTTTCAATATGGCAAATTTTTCTGTTTTTGCTTTTTAAGGAAGAAAATCTCTAAGTGTGTAAAGTAATTGATGTTTCAAATAGCTGCCATTAATTATGGGCCAACCATTGCCAGCCAATGAGACCAAGTCCTTTTCATTTACTGTCTCTAAACCTATGGCATTCCTACAAGATAAATCTTATTGTCCCCACTTCAGAGATGACAAAATAGGTTCTGAGTTAAATAATCTGCCCAAAGATTTGGACCTAATTCTGCCAGGGTTCAAGCCCTTACATGCCTTGGATAACTTTTCTGTTTGCTTGGCCAGGGCGAAGTGGTTCATTTATAAAACAAAGCAAATTTCACAAATTACGCGAGAAGGGCTAGTTTTGTTGTGTTTTTTTTTTTTTTTTTTTTACAAACCATGAGAAACACCATGAAGTTTATATAAAATAAATGACCAATAACATACTGCTATTGTCAAAGAAGTCTTTAAAAACTTGTGTTCTACATATGTATTTAAATGTATGTTAGACATTGTCTACATTTCTAAGACTAACACGCCTTAGTGTATAATGTATAAGCCTTTTATTAAAATGTGAGTCCTGGGGCTCCTGGGTGGCATAGTCGGTTAAGCGTCCACTCTTGGTTTCAGCTCAGGTCCTGATCTCAGGGTTGTGAGGTGGAGCCCCGTGTCAGCCTCCATGCTCAGCACAGTGTCTACTCAAGACTCTCTCTCCCTCTGCCCCTCCCCTCCACTCTTTCACTCTCTCTCTCTAAAATAAATAAATCTTTTTTTTTTAAATGCGAGTTTTGTTTTTAAGTATCATGATGAAACCAAGGTGGACAAATTGAGTAAGTCCAACAGGAGTTACTCGTGGGCTGAAAATACTTTATTACTACAGTCTGAGTTAGCTGATAGTTGCTCAACTAATCCAAATGGAGTATCTTGAAAGCACTTGAGAGGAAAAGTTGAAGGGTGAAGGCATAACTTTACTTAGGGAATAGGCTAACAATATATTTATCAAAAGTGTCAAAGATACCAAAAATATGATTGGGGTGTAAGGTATCTCTCTCCTTTGAGAAAAGCATCATCATTCCTTGATTTCCCCCAAAGTGGTTATATTTAGAAAACTGAAAGAAACGTGCTTTGAAGATGTTCCAAACAGTTTGCAGGGGGGAAAAAACCATCCAAATTTACTTGCCATCTCTGCTTTAAAGCGGCTTTCCAGGCAGGAAGAATCTTCTTGGAAATGAGTAAGCTACAGTCAGCAGTCTTGGGACCTTCTTAGTCTTCACACAAAGAACTGGTGTCCTAAGCTTTCTTTTAATTAACAATTCATTTATACAAAATGTAGTGGGAATCACATTTTATTAGGAAAACTATCCATACCCACAAGCTACTTGGATTAAGAGCATAAATATCAACCCTTAAAATTCAAACTGAAGGAAAATGTAAATGTCATTTTGTAAGAAGTTCAAGTTAAACATAAGGAAAGAAATATTGACTGAATTGTTCTGAAAACCTGATTTTTTTTTAACTCAAGAGTGAATAGTCTCCAAAATCTGGGTAAATTTACAATTGATTGCACTACTTAAGAACTGTTTTCAGAGCTCAAACCCATAACATTAGGCAGTAGACCTTAACAACGTATCTTTGAGCACATGGTAGAGAAAAGGGACACAAAAATGGGGAGAAACTATAAAATTTTATATGTTTTATACACAAACATATATATTCATTCTCTCACTGATAGAGGATTTGGATGTGTTAAAACAGTGTGTGTTTTCTTAATTTTTTATTTAAAATAGTGCTTGCAAAAGGAGGAAAGAGAATAAAACTTACAAGAAGGATATATTGAATTCTAATGTTTCCAACCATAGAATTTTTATGACACTAATATTTTTAGTTAAACACTTTGAAATTGACTTTTATTATAAACAGTTTTGAGTTTTAATACATATAGAGGTTTATGTAACTAACTCCACAATCCAAACACAGAACATTTCCATAAGCCCCCAAAACATTTCTTGCTATTTGGAGTCAAACTGTCTCTTCGTGGCTTAGTCTGGCAACCACTGACCCTGTCCTTAGCTCTGTAGTTTTACCTCTTCCAAAATGTCATATAAATAAAATCATCCATTATGTAACTGTTTGATACACTGTCCTCTTGTACTCAGCACACTGCCTTTGGCATTTATCTGTATCGTTGCATGTACTAATGATTCATTCCTTTTTGTGGCCGAGTAATACACCGCTGTAGAAACCAACTGAAGTTGATCTGATTCACTGACCACTGAGGTGCAGTTGAACTATTTTCAGTTCCTGGTGACTATGGTAGAGCTGCCATAAATATTCATGTACTATTTTTTTTTTTAAGATTTTATTTATTTATTTGACAGTGATAGAGACAGCCAGAGAGAGAGGGAACACAAGCAGGGGGAGTGGGAGAGGAAGAAACAGGCTCATAGCAGAAGAGCCCGATGTGGGGCTCGATCCCATAATGCCGGGATCACGCCCTGAGCTGAAGGCAGACGCTTAACCGCTGTGCCACCCAGGCGCCCCCATGTACTATTTTTAACACAAAGGTTTTCTTTTTTATTTTTAAATTCCAGTATGGTCAATAGTCAATGTTCTATTAGTTTCAGGTGTACAATATAGTGATTCAACAAGTCTATGCATTACTCAGTGCTCAGCATAATAAGTGTACTCTTAATCCCCTTCACTTATTTCACCCATCCTACCGCACCTCACTTCTGGTAACCTCCAGTTTGTTCTCTATATTTAAAGTTCTGTTCTTTTCATTTCTCTCTTTTTTTTTCTTTGTTCATTTCTTTTGTTTCTTAAATTCCCCATGTGAGTGAAACCATATGGTATTTGTCTTTCTGAGTGACTTATTTCACTTAGCATTATACCCTCTAGACCCACCCATGTTGTTGCAAATGGTAAGATTTCATTCTTTTTAGTGGCTGAGTAATATTCCATTATATATATATTTATACACACCACTTCTTCATGGATTCATCTGTGGATGGACACTTGGGCTATTGTAAATAATGCTGCAATAAACATAGGAGTGCCTGTGTCTTTTCAAATTATTGTCTTCTTATTCTTGGGTAAATAGCTGGCAGTGCAATTGCTGAGTCATAGGGTAGCTCTAGTTTTAATTTTTTGAGGAACCTCCATACTGTTTTCCATAGTGGCTACATCAGTTTGCATTCCCACAACAGTGCAAGAGGGTTCTCTTTTTTACACATCCTTGCCAACACTTGTATTTTTTATTTTAGCCATTCTCACAGGTGTGAAGTGATATCTCATTGTGGTTTTGATTTGCATTTCCCTGGTGATTGAGTGGATGTTGAGGTCTTTTCACGTGTCTGTTGGCCATCTCTGTGTATCTACTTTGGGGGTATTTCTGTTCATGTCTTCTCCCCCCACCTTTAATTGGATTATTTGCTTTTTTGGCATTGAGTTGTAGAAGTTCTTTCTATATTTTAGATATTAACCCCTTACTGTATCTATCATTCATAAATATCTTCTCCCATTCAGTAGGTTGTCTTTTAGTTTTGTTGGCTGTTTCCTTTGCTGTGCATAAGCTGTTACTTTTGATATAGTCCCAATAGTTTGTTTTTGTTTTTGTTTCCCTTGCCTCAGGACACATATCTGGAAAGATGTTGCTATTGCGAATGTCAGAGAAATTACTGATTGTGCTCTGCTCTGGGATTTTTATGGTTTCAGGTCTCACATTTAACTTTTCAATCCATTTTGAGTTTACTTTTGTGTATGGTGTAAGAAAGTGGTCCAGCTTCATTTTGTCACATGCTTTTTTGCATATATTGAAATGATCGGGTTTTTTTTTTTATCCTTTTCGTTATTGATGTAATGTATCGCACTGATTGATTTGCAAATATTTGAACCACCCTTATATCCCAGGAATAAATCTTACTTGATCATGGTGAATAATTTTTTAATGTATTGTTGAATTCAGTTTGCTAATATTTTGTTGAGGATTTTTGCATTTATTTTCACCAAAGATGCCGGACTGCAATTCTCTTTGTAGTGCCTTTGTCTGGTTTTGTATCAGATAAATGCTGGCCTCACAGAATGAATTTGAAAGCTTTCTTTTCTGTTCTGTTTTTTGGAATAATTTGAGAAGAATAGGTGTTAACACTTCTTTAAATGTTTGACAGGATTCACCTGTGAAGCCATCTGGTCCTGGACTTTTGTTTATTGGGAATTTTTAAATTTTGATTCAGTTTCATTACTGGTAATCAGTCTGTTCAAATGTTCTATTTCTTCCTGTATCAGTTTGGGGGGGTTATATGTTTCTAGGAATGTATCCATTAGTTTTCCAATTTGTTGGCGTATAATTTTTCATCAAATTCTCTACAATCCTTTGTATTTCTATAGTGCTGGTTATTATTTCTCCTCTTTCATTTCTGATTTTGTGTATTTCAGTCCTCTCTCTTTTTTTTTTTTGATGAGTCTGGCTAAAGGTTTATCAATTTTGTTGATCATTTCAAAGAACTAGCACCTGGTTTCGTTGACATGTTTTGTTTTTTTAGTTTCTTTTTATTTTATTTCTGCCCTTATCTTTATTTTCCTTCCTGTTACTGGTTTTGCTTCTGCTTATTCTTCTTATTGAGCTCATTCAGGTATAAGGTTAGGTTATTTATTTGAGATTTTTCTTGCTTTCTCAGGTAGGCCTGTATTGCTGTAAACTTCCCTCTTAGAACTGCTTTTGCTGCATCCCAAACATTTTGGACTGTTGTGTTTTCATTTTCATTTGTGTCTTTTATCTTCATTTGTATTTTTTATTTCCTCTTTGATGTCTTGGTTGACCCAGTCATTGTTTAGTAGCATGTTATTTAACTTCCATGTATTTGTGCTCTTTACAGATTTTTTCTTGTGGTAGATTTCTAGTTCATAGGGTCATGGTTGGAAAAGATGTGTGGTATGATTTCAGTCTTTTTAAGTTTGTTGAGACTTTTCTGTGGCCTAACGTGATCTATTCTAGAGAGTGTTTCATGTGAGCTTGAAAAGAATGTGCATTCTGCTGTTTTAGGATGGAATGTTTTGACTGTATCTATTAAATCCATCTGGTCCAATTGTCACGCAAAGCTACTCTTTCTTTGTTAATTTTCTGTTTAGATGTAAGTGGGGTGTTAAAGTCCCCCATGTTAATGTATTACTATTAATTACTTCCTTTATGTTTGTTACTAGCTGCTTTGTGTATTCGGGTGCTCCCATGTTGGGTGCGTAAACATTTACGCATTTATTAAGTCTTCTTGTTCGATTCTTACATTAATGATTATACAGTGTTCGTGTTAAAATCTGGTTTGTCCCATATAAATACTGCTACCCAGGCTTTCTTTCCTTTTTTTTTTTTTTTTTTTTAATTTACTTACTTGAGAAAGTGAGAGAGAGAGAGAGAGAGAGTAAGAGAACTGGAGAGAGAGGGAGAGAGAATCCCAAACAGGCTTCACATCAAGCTCAGAATCCGATCTGGGGCTCAATGCCATGATCCCGGGATCATAACCTGAGCTGAAACCAAGAGTCCAAAGCTCAACTGACTGAGCCACCCAGGCACACCCCCAGGTTTTTTTTTTTCACTTGCATTTGCATAATAAATGCTTTTCCATCCCTTTACTTTTAGTCAGCTTGTGTCTTTAGGTCTGAAATGAATGTCATGTAGGCAACATATAGATGGGTCTTGCTTTTTTAAAATTCCATCACCCTGTGTCTTTTGATTGGAGCATTTAGTCTATTTACATTTAAAGTACTTGCTGATATGTATGAACTTATTGCCGTTATTTTATTCATTTTATGGGTTTTATATTTGTCTCTGTTTCTTTCTTCTCCTGCTCTCTTCTCTCGAGGTTGATGGTTTTCTTTAGTGATATACTTGGATTCTTTTCCTTTATTTTTTGCATATCTACTAGGGGTTTTTGATTTATGGTTACTATTAGGTTTATACATCTTATGCATATAGTAGTCTACATTAAGTTGATGGGTGCTTAAGTTTGAACCTATTCTACCAACACTACGATTACACTCCTCTCCCCCCATGTTTTAGGTATATAGTGTCATACTTCATATCCTTTTATTTTTTGACTCTCTTGACTGATTTTTATAGTTATATTTATTTTTACTGTTTTTGTTTTTCTTATTTTTCTGATCCAGCCATGGTCTTTCCTTTCCACCCACAGAATCCCCTTTAACATCTCTTGTAAGGCTGGTTCAGTGGTGATGAATTCCTTTAACTTTTTTTATGTCTGAGAAACTCTTTATCTATCCTTCTATTCTGAATGACAGTCTTGCTGGATAGAGTATTCTTGGTTGCAGGTTTTTTCTTTCAGCACTTCTAATATATCAGCCACTCCCCTCTGGCCAGGAGTTTCTGCTGAAAGATCCACTGATATCCTAATGGGGTTTCCTGTATATGTAACTGTTTTCTTGTCTCTTGATTTTTAAAATTAGCTCTTTATCACTACTTTTTGCCATTTAATTACTATGTGTCCCTGTGTGGACCTCCTTGAGTTGATTTTGTTGGGAGAATCCTATGCCTCCTGGATCTGGATGTCTGTTTCTTTCTCGATTCAGAAAGTTTTCAACTATTATTTTTTTCAGATAAACTGTCTGCTTCCTTTTCTGTCTCATCTCCTTCTGGGATCCCTATAATGTGAATGTTATTACATTTGATGGTAGCACTGAGTTCCCTTAATCTGTTCTCATTTTTATTTCTTTTTTCTTTCTCCTGTTCAGCTTGATTGCTTTCCATTACTCTCCTTGAGGTTCCTGATCCATTCTTTTGTTTTCTGTAGTCTACTATTTAGTCATTCTAGTATATTTTTTAACTTTAATTATTGAGTTCTTCATCTCCGATTGGTTCAGCTTGATTGCTTTCCATTACGCTCCTCGAGGTTCCTGATCCATTCTTTTGTTTTCTGTAGTCTACTATTTAGTCATTCTAGTATATTTTTTTAACTTTAATTATTGAGTTCTTCATCTCCGACTGGTTCTTTTTTCTTTTTTCTATCTCTTTGTTCAGGGTCTAGTGGAGATTTTTCACTCTTCTCAAGTGCAGTCAGTTTATGACCATTACTTTAAATTCTTTATCAGGCATATTACTTGTCTCCCTTTCATTTACCTCTGCTGTGATTTTTTCCTCTGTCTTCATTTGGGACATATTCATCTGTCTCCTCATTTTGTCTAACTCTCTGTGTCTGTTTCTGTGTGTTAGGAAAGTCAGCTATCTCTCCTGATCTTGAAAGCAGTGGCTTTATAAAGAAGTCCTGCAGTGCCCTGTAGTGCATTGTCTCCTGCTCACCAGAATCTGGTGCTTCAGATGTGAGTCTCCTGTGTGTGTTGCATGCACACTAGTGTTGTTGCTGAACCATGTTTTCCTTCAGTCCAGTTATCTGCAATGGCTCTTTTTTTCTATTGTGGGCAGTTTGGTCCTTGTGTTGTTTTGGAGCCAGTTTGGGGCTGCCTTGGGCTTGAGTTGGGTCAGACCAGGTATTTGCCAGAACTGGCACAGAACTGCAGAGAGTTCTCCCTCTGTTGTCCTTTGAGAAGCTCTCCTTGGTGGGCAGTGCCTACAGTCAGACCAGATGTCTGCCCCCAGTGCAGATGAAGGTGCAGCAGAACTGGTGTGTGTGGTTAGCTTCCCCTCTCTCTGGGGCAAGAATCACTTGAGTGGTGCTGACTCCTGTTGGTGCTGCTTGCATGCTTCAATGCTTGTGGTGCTGCTTTGGATGGACATCTGCAGAGGGCAGGTTGAAGAGGGGTAGGTCCACAGGAGAATGAAGGGGCAAGGCAAGCAGTGTTATCAAGGTTTGCACTAGTCTGTTTGTGGAAGGGGACCTGGAGCAGCTTTGGTGAACAGCTAAGGGCAAGTTGGAGGAGGCTGTTCCACAGAAGAGTGATGGTGGGGGTGGGGGTCGGGTGGTCGGGCATGCTCTTACCCAGCTAGGTGAAGAGTGTTCACACTGTGCTGGCTCCTGTAGGTGTCTGTGTTTCTAGGCTGTAGGGCAGAGCGGGGAATGGCACCTGCCAGCTCTTAGGTTCTTGGAGAAGCCTCCCAAAGATCTCTGACCCTCCTGCATATGCTATGAGATTAGTAAATAAAACTCCTTCCCATATACCCCTGAGGTTTTCAAATTCCTGCTTCTGCGCTGTATCTCAGTGGGGCTGTTTGTTATGCTGTTGCTTTAAGGGCAAGGACTCAGTTTCCTATTGCCCTCCAGATCTCCCAGAGCCAAGTCTGCTGATTTTTAAAGTTCCTGGTGTTAATCCCCTCTGATTATAAGAACTCGGGAAATTAAACCCCTCTGGCTTTCAAAGGCAAATGTTATAGTGATTCATCATCCCAGTACAGGTTGCTGGGGTGCCTGATGTGGGGTCTGCTCCTCTCCCTTCTCTGTGCCTATGGTTTCCCTCCCTCTCACAGACAGTCTCACAGGTCAGTTTGGTTCCTGACAGCATCTCTGCCCTTCTTGTTGTGGCCTTTTCTCTATACCTCTACAATTCGTAGCTGTGGAGATTAAGTCTACCAGTCTTTGGGTTGTTTTCTGGGCTATTTATACTGATGTGGTTGTCATCTATGTGTATACATAGGACAGAATGAGCTTAGGGTCCTCCCACTCTGCCATCTTCCCCAGAAGTCTCTAACACAAAAGTTTTAATATTTCTAGGACAAATAACTAGGAATGGGATTGCTAAGTCATATTATGATTGCATTTTTTAGTTTATAGGAAACTAGGAATGTGTTTTCTGGAGTAGCTGTACATTTTTAATTTCTACCAGCAATCTATGAGATATTTGGTTGTCCTGTATCCTTGCTAGCACTTGGTATTGTCAGTTTGTTTTATTTTATATTATTTGTTTTAGCTGTTCAAATAGCTGGTTCTAGTAGCTCACTGTGCATTTAATTGGCCTTTGTGTAATGCTAATACAATGTTGAATATCCTGTCATGTGCTTATTTGCCATTCCTATATCTCTTTTGGTGAAATGTCTCTTGAACATATTTGCCCCCTTCCTTTTTTTAATTGATTTTTTAAAAGTTTTTGCTGTTGAGTTTGAGAGTTCCTTATATATTTAGGATATAAGTCCTTTTGACCATTATGTAATTTGAAAATACAACTGGTCCTCGTTATTTGCAGATTCTATATCTGCACATTTGACTACTTACTAAAATTTGTTTGTAACTCCCAAATCAATACATGCCATCTTGTATTTTAAAGAGCAAACTACTGTGAATAATGAGAATCAGTTGTACTTCCTTCCAGTTTGTATCTTGTCTTGTCATTCTCTCAGTAGTATCTTTCACAAAGCAAAAGTTTTTAATTTTTATGAAATCCAATTTATATTTTTTTCTTTATGGATCACACTTACACATATATTCAAAGTTCAGAACCAAAGACAAAGATAAAATCTTAAAAGTAACTGCAGGAAAATTTAAAAAATGAAATTCCACCTATAGATAAAATTCCACCAGATAATAATTACAGTGGTCTTCTCATCAGAAACCATGCAAGCAAGAAGAAAGTGGAGTGCAATAGTTAAAATGTTAGGAGGAAAACACCACCAACCTAGAACTCTATACCCAGAAAAGTTGTCTTCAAAAGTGCAGAAGATATAAAGACTTTCTCAAACAAAACTTGAGAGAATTCATCATAAACAGACCCATTCTAGGGCGCCTAGGTTGCTTAGTCAGGTAAGCGTCTGATTCTTGATCTCAGCTTAGGTTAAGAAATGTTAAAAGGAGTGGCATGTATTGCATGGTGCACTGGGTGTTATACGCAACTAATGAATCATTGAACTTTACATCAGAAACCAGGGATGTACTGTATGGTGACTAACATAATATAATAAAAAAAATTAAAATAAAAAAATAAAAAATAAATAAAATAAAATTAAGTAAATAAACAAACAAGCAAAAAAAGGGGGAGTTGTTCGGGTAATAGAAAAATTATATAGGACAGACACTGAATTTGCGTAAAGGAAGAAAGAACATTGAAGAAGAAATAAGTGAAAGTAATATGAAATGCTTAATTTTTCATTTTTAATTGATCTAAAAGAGAACTGCTTTCTTATGTAAGAATATTAACAATATAGGGTGATTAGAGCATAAGTCAAAAGATTAAACATCTAAAGGAGTGAGAAGAGAAAATTAGGACTAGTCTATTTTAAGGTAACTGCGCTACACAAGAAGTATAGTTATTTGAAAGTAGACCTAGATTAGTTAACAATTTATATTTCAAACACTACAGAAATCACTAGTTCTATTTTAAAAAGTATAATTGACACACTCAGGGAAGATAAAGAGGGTTCATATAAAATAAAGCTAGACAAGGCAGGAAATAGAATTTTTAAAAAAGGAACAAATGCAATGAGTAAGTAAATAAACAGATGATCTAAATATGCCGACTAAAAGAGACATATTGTCAGAGTGAATAAAAAACAGGAAACAATTTTATGCTATCTATAAGAAACCATGATAAATATAAAGATATACATATCTTGATATATGGAAATACCAATCAGAAGAAACTGGGAGTGGATATATTAATATCAAATAGACTTCTGAGCAAAGAAGAGACAGAAAGGGGATTTACATAATGATGAAAGCATCAATTTACCAAGAATATATAGCAATCCTAAATGTGTATGTAACAGACAATAGAGCTACAAGACATGTGCAGTAAAAACGGATGGAACTAAAAAAGGGAATAGACAAATTCCTATTTATAACTGGAGTCTTCAACACCCCTCCCTCAATAATTGATAGCACATCTAGATCGAAATAAGCAAGATTAGAGGAACTCAACAATATTATCAATTAACAGAGGTAAATCAACATTTATAGAACACATCCCCCAACAAGACAATACACATTCTTTTCAAGTGCCCATGGCACATATATCAAGATAAACAATAGATTGAGACAACAACAAAAAAAGAGATACAGATAGATTTAAAGAAAAGGAAAGGAAAAATGTGCATCACGCTACCACTAATCAAAAGAAAATGAAAGTAGCTATGTTAACTTTAGGCAACATGGACATCAGAACAAGGATGATCATCAGGAACAGAGAAGGACATTAGATAATGGTAAGAGTCAGTCTTCCAAGAAGAGATAACATGTGCACCAAACAGAAGATGTTCTGTATAAATGAAGCAAACTGACAAAAGTAAAAGGAGAAATAAGGGCACCTGGGTAGCGCAGTCGTTAAGCGTCTGCCTTTGGCTCAGGGCGTGATCCCGGCGTTCGGGGATCGAGCCCCACATCAGGCTCCTCCGCTATGAGCCTGCTTCTTCCTCTCCCACTCCCCCTTCCTGTGTTCCCTCTCTCGCTGGCTGTCTCTCTGTCACATAAATAAATAAAATCTTAAAAAAAAAAAAGGAGAAATAAACAAATCCACTCTTACAGTTGGAGCTTTCCACAACTCTCGACATCTTTAAATGACAGATCAAAAGGCAGAAAATCAACACCAAATTAGATGTCCTAAACAACACTATCAACCAACTAGATCTTATTGACATTTATAAAATGTCCCAGCAAACAACAGAATACACATTCTTCTCAAACTCACATGGACCATCACAAAGATAGACCACATGATGGGCCATTAAATACTAATAATCAACATTTCAAAAGGAAGCCTCAAGAAAAAATCAAAAATAGAAAAAAAAATTGAATTAACTGAAGTAGAAAATATATGACCTTTTAAAATGTGTGGTATGCAGTGAGTACATGTGTAGAGGGACATTTATAGCATTAATGATTTATGTCCCAAAAGAAGAAAGATCTAAAATCAATAACATAAGCTTCTACCTTGGGAAAGTAAAGAAAGAAGAATGATTTAAGCCTAAAGTAAACAGAAGAAAATAAATAATAGAAATTAGAGCAGAAATAAATAAAATTGATAAATAAGAAAAAAATAGAGAAAAATCTATGAAAACAAAAGCAGATTCCTTGAAAAAAAATCAATAAAATTAAACCTCTAAAGAAGAAAAAAAGAGAAGACCCAAATTATCAATATTAGAAACGAAAGAGTGGTCATTACTATTGATCTCATGGATATTAAAATGATAATAAAGAAACACTATGAACAACTCTACTTCTATATATTTAATAGCTTAAATGAGATGAATAAATTCCTTGAAAAATACAAACTAAGAAAACTCTCTCAAGGAGAGAGAACTTTAATAGCCTTAAATATGTTTCTAAAATTTAATCAATAATTAACCTTCAAGAGGAAAACACCAGGATGGGTTTGTTTTACTGGTGAATTTTATCAAGCATTTAAGGAAAAAATAATATTAACTTTCCACAATCTCTTCAGAAAAAAAAAAAAAGAAGAAGAAGAAGCAGAGGGAAAACTTCTTAATTTCTTCTATGAGGCCAGTATTACCCTATTTCAAAAACCAGATAAAGACATTGTATGATAAAAAAACTATAGACTGATATATCTCATGAATATGTAAATAAAAATCTTCAACCAAACATTAGCAAATTGAATTCAGTAATATTAAAGAAATTATACACCATGACCAAATGGAATTTATTAAACATACGCAAGACTGGTTCAACATTCAAAATTCAGTCACTGTAGTCTGCCTTATCAAAAGACTGAAGAAAAATCATATGATCATATCAATTGATGCAGGAAAAAGCATTTCAATATATCTACTGCTGATTCATGATAAAAACTTACAACAAACTAAGAATAGAGAGGAATTTCACTAACCTAATAAAAATATCTACATAATACCTTTTTGAAATAGGCTTGAAAGAGGCTTAGAAAAGTATAACACCATTTAATGGTGAAGAGACTGAATGCTTTTCCCCTGAGTTGGGAAAAGACAAGGAAGTCATTTCAAACCAATTCTATTCAACCTCACATTAGAAGCCCTACTTAATGCAGTAAGGGAAGAAAAGGAAATAAAAGGTATGCATATTGAAAAGCAACAAAGAAAACTCTTTTTAATTGCACATGAAATGAGGGTCTGTGTAGGAATACTAATGAATGTGCATAATAATTACTATAATCAATGAGTGAATATAGCAAAATCAATATACAAAAGTCAGTTTCTTATCTATATACCATCAATGAACAACTGGAAGTTAAAATTAAATGAACAATACATTTACAATAGCACCAAAAATGAAACATATTTAAATCTATCAAAATATGAATAGCATCTGCATGCAGAAACCACAAAATACTGAAGGAAGAAAATGAAGATCTAAATAAATTGAGAGATATTTTATGTTTGCAGATTTGAAAATTCAGTATAACTAAAGTGTCAATTCTTCCCAACTTGATCTTTAGAATCAATGGAATCCCAACAAAATTCCCAGCACATTATTTGGTAGATATGGACAATCTTACACTAAAATTTTTATGGAAAGAAAAATGACCTAGAATAGTGAATACAGTATTGAAAAAGAAGAAGAAAGTTTGCAAACTCACACTACCCAATTTCATGACATATTGCAAAGCTACAGAAATAAAGGCAGCATCATATCAGTGAAAGAATACATACATAGATGGAACATAGCAGAGAGCCCAAAAGAGTTGCACACCTATAGAGTCAACTGATTTTTGGCAAAGGTACAAGGCAATTCAAAGGAGGAAAAGTAATTTTTCAACAATCGGTGCTGAAATAATTGGATATTCATAAGCAAAAGCATGAACCTAGACACAGACCTTACACCTTACACAAAACTGACTTAAAATGGATCATGGAAACATCAAATACAAAATTGTAAATACCTATAGAAGGAAACAGAGGAGAATATTTGAGCTTTAATTTGGTGATGTCATTTCAGGTAATATTACCAAAAATATGATCATGAAGGAAAAAAAGTTGGATTTTATTAAAGCTAAAAAAATCCTGCTTTTCTTACAAACACTTAAGAGAATGAAAATAAAACCCACAGACTGGAAGAAAATATTTGCAAAACATATATGTATTCAAGGACTTCTATCTACATCCAAAAGCCAAACAACAAAACCCAAAAAACTTAAAACTCAACAATAAGGAAATAAAGCCTCTCAATTAACAAACTGGACAAAAGATCTAAACAGACCCCTCTCCAAAGATATATACAGATGGGAGCTAAGCATATAAAAACTTGTTTATCTTAGAACTGGAAGTTTGTACCCTTCGACCACTGTGGTAACCACAGTGAACAATACTATGGTACATATTTGAAAGTTGCTAAGAGAATAAACCTTAAAAGTTTTCATCATGAAAAGGAAAAATTCTACACGTGGTAATAGATGTTAACTAGACTTACCGTGGTAATAATTTTGTGATATATGTAGATAACAGATCATTAAGTTGTACATCTGAATCCAGTACGATACTATATGTCACATGTATCTCCAGACAAAATGATGCTCGACACCATTTCTCATTAGGGAAATAACAGTTAAAACACGAGATACCGCTACATAACTATTAGAATGGTTAAGAAAACAAAACAGGACAAAAACCCAAGAGTACTAAGTGCTGGTGAGGGTGCAGGGCAACATGGACTCTTACTCACTGCTGATATGAATGTAAATTGGTACAGCTATTTTGGAAGACAGTTTGGGTATTTCTTGCAGGGTTAAAAATAGTCTTATCATACAACCCAGCAACTGCACTTCTAGATATTTACCCAACTGCTTTGAAATGTTGTAGCACCATTATGCATAACTGCCAAAAATGGAAACAACCAAGATGTCCTTCAAAGGATGGAAGCATAAGCAAACTGGTCTGTCCGTACAGTGGGATGCTATTCAGCAACAAAAAGGAATGAACTATCAAGCCATGAAAAGGCATGGGTGAATATTCAATGTATATTGCCAAATGAAAGAAAGCAGGCTATATATTGTATAATTCTAGCTATATGGCCCTCAAAGAAAAGGCAAAAGTATAGATATGGCAAAAATATAAGAGGTTTAGAGAGAGGAGAAGGGTTGAATAAGTGAAGCACAGGCGATTTTTTGAGTATTATGACTATTTTATGTGATACCATAATGTCGGATACATCAAATTTTGCATTTGTCAAAACTCAAAGAACTTTACAGCAAAAGTAAAGAATCTTAATTTATGCAGATTCATTTAAAAAATCATCTAGGAGTTCAGAGGAGTCTTAGAATAGAATGCAATATGTGACAAAGCAGTCCAAGTATTACAAATGAATGAAACAACTTCACTGAAGGGAGTGGAGGTAAAAATGCTGACGTAAGTGACTTCGGAAGTGAGAAGAACCTGTAACACTACATACAAAGGGAGCTGCACATAACACCGTACTCTAGTTGATAAAGTCATTTCCCACAGGAATACAGGTTAACAATTCTGAAAATACTATATATACTATATATGTATGCAGAAATTGAACAATTAAGTAAATGGAGAATGAGCCAGGTTTCTCATTGTTGGAGAGGGAGGGTATAGAAAAGCAAGAGAGAGGGGCGCCTGGGTGGCACAGCGGTTAAGCATCTGCCTTTGGCTCAGGGCGTGATCCTGGCGTTCTGGAATCGAGTGTCACATCGGGCTCCTCTGCTGGGAGCCTGCTTCTTCCTCTCCCACTCCCCTGCTGTGTTCCTTCTCTCGCTGGCTGTCTCTCTCTCTGTCAAATAAATAAAATCTTTAAAAAAAAAGAAAAGAAAAGCAAGAGAGAGAGTTAGAATTATCTCATGGTGATAGGTTAGAGTTGGAGGCATGAGTGGAGACCCATGTTTACCGCAATATAGTACAGACACAAATATTGTAGATACGTGCATATGCATGGGCTAGTATATATGCATGTATTTCTTAATCTGTCAGCTGAGAAGGCGTAAATGCAACAACAACCCAGTAGCAATGAGCATACCTGGCACCCAGGTCCTAGTTTCTAATACCATTCTGTAATAAATAAAAGGAAATGAAAGATCCCCCAATAGCCAAAGTTGGGATAATTTTAATAACAAAATAATAAAAGAATATAGAATTACAAACCAAAGTATTAAATAAATCTCCATAAGGCCATATTGATATAATTAATGATTGAGTAAGTAAATATATAGAGAAGAATAAACAAATGTCCTCTGCAGAAGAATTCCAAATAACTGATGTGAATTCTTCACCTTTAATTCGAAGGGATACATGCACCAAGATGTTTATAGGAACATTGTTTACAATAGGCAAGATATGGAAACAGCCCAAGTGTCTATAAATGGATAAGTGGATAAAGAAGATGTGGTATATATATATATATATACACACACATACACAATGGACTATTACTCAGCCATAAAAAAAATGAAATCTTGCCATTTGCAACAACATGGGTGGAGGTAGAGAGTATAATGCTAAGTGAAATAAGTCAGACAGAGAAAGACAAATACCATATGATTTCACTCATATGTGAAATTAAGAAACAAAACAAGCAAAGGGACAAAAAAAAAGAGAGAGGCAAACCAAGAAACAAACTCTTAATTATAGGGGAAAATGTGATGGTTACTGGAGGGGACGTGAGGAGGGGGGATGGGTTAAATAGGTGAGGGATTAAGGAGGGCACTTGTGATGAGCACTGGGTATTGTATGGAAGTGACGAATCACTATATTGTACACCTGAAACTAATACTGCACTGTATGTTAACTAACTGGAATTTAAATAAAAACTTAAAACATACAAATTAAAAAAAAAAAGTGTGGTGTAACTCCCTACTCTTTGAATGTGAACTGCATGTGATGACTTCCTTGTTAAGAGAACAATTGGAGGGCGCCTGGGTGGCTCAGTCAGTTAAGCATCTGCCTTTGTCTCAGGTCCGGCTCAGGTCATGTTCCCAGGGTCCTGAGATTGAGCCCCCTGTTGGGCTCCCTCTCAGTGAGGAAACTGCTTCTCCCTCTGCCTGCCAATCCCCCTGCTTGTGTGCTCTCTCTCTCTCTCAAATAAATAAAATCTTTAAAAAAGAGAGAGAGAGATATTGAACAACTAGAAAACAGAAGGAGGAGGCTGGGGTGAGAGAGAAGTACCTTTAAGGTGGAGAATCTTGAGAAACACTCCCTCAGCCCGGTGAGGAAAGTCAGTATCAACAGTGGTAAGTCGTGTTGATAGTATGTACCTGTGATATGATGTGATAAGAATTGTATTTTACCCCTGTAGCCTTCACAAAAATCATAACTCTGGTCATGAGAAACACATCAGCAAAGTGCCAAATTAAAAAAAAAGAAGAAGAAGGGGTGCCTGGGTGGCACAGCGGTTGAGCGTCTGCCTTCGGCTCAGGGCGTGATCCCAGCGTTCTGGGATCGAGCCCTACATCAGGCTCCTCCGCTATGAGCCTGCTTCTTCCTCTCCCACTCCCCCTGCTTGTGTTCCCTCTCTCGCTGGCTGTCTCTCTCTCTGTCGAATAAATAAATAAAATCTTTAAAAAAAAAAAAAAGAAGAAGAAGAAGAAGGAAACTCCCAACTGAGGAATATTCCAGAAAATAGTTGACTAGTACTCCTCAAAACTGTCAAGGTCATTAAAAATAAGGAAAGTATAAAATAACTGTCACAATCAAGAGGAGACTAAGGGGACATGATAACTATCCTGAATGAAATCCTAGAACAGAAAACGGAGGTTAGGTAAAAACAAAGAAAATCTGAATAAAGTGTGAACTTTAGTTAATAATAATAATATGTCACTATTGGTTCATCAATTGTGGCAAATGTACCATACTGATTAATGTAAAGTGTTAATTGTAAGAGACACTGGATGTGGGTACATGGGAAGGTTCTATTATCTTTACAACTTTTCTATAAATTGGAATCTGTTCTAAAATAAAATGTTCATTAAATTTTTTAAAAAAAATCAGCTGGCCATATTTCTGTGGGTCTATTTCTGGACTCTTATTTTCCACTGATTTGGAGTATACCCCTTTAATACCACATAGTCGGATTACTGTAGTGATCTATTAAATATTAAAATGGGGTAGCGTCAGTTCGGCAACTATTTTTTTCCTTTTCTATTTTTTCTAGAATCAGCTTGCCTGTAGTTTCAAAAATATTATGCCAGGATTTTGATTGGATTTGATAAACTATAAATCAATTTGGAAAATTAAGAATTTTTTTTTAAAGATTTTATTTATTTATTCGACAGAGATAGAGACAGCCAGCGAGAGAGGGAACACATGCAGGGGGAGTGGGAGAGGAAGAAGCAGGCTCACAGCGGAGGAGCCTGATGTGGGGCTCCATCCCAAAGCGCTGGGACCACGCCCTGAGCCGAAGGCAGACGCTTAACCGCTGTGCCACCCAGGTGCCCCGGAAAATTAAGAATTTTTTTCAATTTTCCATTACTAGTATATAAAAATTCCAAGGTTTGAATTTCTTTGTGTTAGCCTTATGTCCTGTAGCATAGTAAACTCAAATATTACTTACTGGCTTTTTTGGATAAATACCTAGGGATTTTCTATGTCAGTCATGGTATTTTAAATAGGGTCCATTTTATTTCTTCCTTTCTAATCTGTATGGCTTTTTTTCTCTTCCTTGCATATAATTGCATTGACTAGGGCTTCCAGTACTATATTGATTAGAAATGGGCAGGGTGAACATCTTTGCATTTTCTCCAAACTTAGGAGGAAAGTATTCTTTCAGTGTTATGTAAGATGTTAGCTGTGGACGTTCTGTAGATTCCATTTATCAGGAAGAAGTTCTCTCTTCTTCCTAGTTTGCTGAGAAGTCTTTTTTAATATAATGAATGGATGTTGAATTTTTTCACATGATTTTTCTGCAACAATATGATCTTGTAGCTTTTCTAAGTTTGCTAATATGATGAATTACATTGTTTATTTTATGAATATTGAAATCACCTTGCATTCCTAGTATTAAGCCCACTTGATCATGTGATTAGACTTAGTATATATTAATTCAATTTGTTTATATTTTGTCGAAGATTTTGTGTTTAATGTTCACAAGAAATATAAAGCAGTAGTTTGATTTTCTTGTACTTTCTCTAGTTTGGAGTAAAGCTACCTTCATGAAATGAGTCAGAAAGTGCTCCCTCTTCTATTTTCTGGAAGAGATTGTATAAAATAGTAAAATTCCTTCTTCAAATGTTTGGTAGCATTTGTTAGGTTGAAGCGTTGAGCTCCTACCTGCTTTCCATGGGCTGTAGTTTCAGAGTGTTACCTAATAGCCAGAATGAGACCGGAGTGGTAGTGTAAACCAGAGTTCAGTTCTTGAAGACTTTGGTATGCTTTTTATGGTCAGACCCATGCATGTGTAGCTAGAGAGTAAGAGAAAAAGCTAATACACAGCTTCAGGGTATTGCTTTCTTGAGCTCCCTCCTCTCTGTACACTTCCAACTGTTTGTGATTCTGAGAGGTCCCTCTTAGAGGTCCTTTTTATAAAAAACTGCGTCTGTAGTTTCCCTTCTCGGCCTAGCATTCCTGAAAGTGTCTTCTTCCTCCAGAGCCAAGTGATGAGAGGGTAGAGAGTGAAAATAAAGCAATGGGCATCCTCCCCATGCTCTTGAGACCACAGTTCTGGTCAAAGGAAAAAAATTCCTCTGCCACCATCAGCTTGCTTGGAAATCAGCCAGAAGGAATTAAAAACAAAACAAAACTATATCGCAGGGTACTGCTTTCCTACTCTTTTTTTTTTTTTTTTAATGATTTTTTATTATATTATGTTAGTCACCATACAGTACATCCCCGGTTTCCGATGTAAGGCTCGATGATTCATTAGTTGTGTATAACACCCAGTGCACCATGCAATACGTGCCCTCCTTACTACCCATCACCGGTCTATCCCATTCCCCCACCCACCTCCCCTCTGAAGTCCTCAGTTTGTTTCTCATAGTCCATAGTCTCTCATGTTTCATTCCCCCTTCTGATTACCCCCCCTTTCTTTATCCCTTTCTTCCCCTACTGATCATCCTAGTTCTTATGTTCCATAGATGAGAGAAATCATATGATAGTTGTCTTTCTCTGCTTGACTTATTTCACTTAGCATTATCTCCTCCAGTGCTGTCCATGTTGTAGCAAATGTTGAGAACTCGTTCTTTCTGATAGCTGAGTAATATTCCATTGTATATATGGACCACAACTTCTTAATCCAGTCATCTGTTGAAGGGCATCTCGGCTCCTTCCACGATTTAGCTATTGTGGACATTGCTGCTATGAACATTGGGGTGCGTATGGCCCTTCTCTTCACTACGTCTGTATCTTTGGGGTAAATACCCAGTAGTGCAATGGCTGGATCATAGGGTAGCTCAATTTTTAACTTTTGAAGGGACCTCCACACTGTTTTCCAGAGTGGCTGTACCAACTTGCATTCCCACCAACAATGTAGGAGGGATCCCCTTTCTCCACATCCTCTCCAACAATTGTTGTTTCTTGCCTTGTCTATTTTTGCCATTCTAACTGGCGTAAGGTGGTATCTCAGTGTGGTTTTGATTTGAATTTCCTTGATGGCTAATGATTTTGAACATTTTTTCATGTGTCTGTTAGCCATTTGTATGTCTTCATTGGAAAAGTGTCTGTTCATATCTTCTGCCCATTTTTTGATTTGTTTATTTGTTTCTCGTGTATTGAGTTTGAGAAGTTCTTTGTAGATCTTGGATACCAGTCCTTTATCTGTAGTGTCATTTGCAAATATATTCTCCCATTCCGTGGGCTGCCTCTTAGTTTTTCTGACTGTTTCCTTGGCTGTGCAGAAACTTTTAATCTTGATGAAGTCCCATAAATTCATTTTATCTTTTGTTTCTCTTGCCTTTGGGGATGTGTCATGAAAAAGGTTGCTTTGGCCGATGTCGTAGAGGTTGTTGCCTATGTTCTCCTCTAGAATTTTGATGGATTCCTGTCTCACATCGAGGTCTTTCATCCATTTGGAGTTTATTTTTGTGTATGGTGTGAGATAGTGGTCAAGTTTCATTCTTTTGCATGTAGCTGTCCAGTTTTCCCAGCACCATTTATTGAAGAGACTGTCTTTTTCCCACCGGATGTTTTTTCCTGCTTTATCAAATATTAGTTGCCCAAAGAGCCGAGGGTCCATTTCTGGGCTCTCTATTCTCTTCCATTGGTCTATGTGTCTGTTTTTGTGCCAGTACCATGCTGTCTTTGTGATCACAGCTTTGTAGTACAGCTCGAAATCTGGCATTGTGATGCCCCCAGCTTTGTTTTTCCTTTTCAACGGTTCCTTGGAGATTCGGGGCCTTTTCTGTTTCCATACAAATTTAAGGACTGTTTGTTCCAGTTCTTTGAAAAATGTCCTTGGTATTTTGATCGGGATAGCATTGAAAGTGTAGATTGCTCTGGGTAGCATGGACATTTTAACTATGTTAATTCTTCCGATCCATGAGCATGGAATATCTTTCCATCTTTTTATGTCTTCCTCAATGTCTTTCAAGAGTGATTTATAGTTTCTAGAATATAGGTCCTTTACGTCTCTGGTTAAGTTAATTCCAAGGTAACGTATGGTTTTTGGTGCTATTGTAAATGGGATGGATTCCCTAATTTCTCTTTCTTCGGTCTCGTTATTCGTGTATAGAAATGCAACTGATTTCTGAGCATTTATTTTGTATCCTGCCACGTTACTGAATTGCTCTATAACTTCTAATAATTTGGGAGTGGCTTCTTTTGGGTTTTCCATATAGAGTATCATGTCATCTGCAAAGAGAGACATTTTGACTTCTTCTTTGCCAATTTGAATACCTTTGATCCCTTTTTGTCGTCTGATTGCTGTTGCAAGGACTTCTAGTACTATGTTGAATAATAGTGGCGAGAGTGGGCATCCTTGTCGAGTTCCTGATCTTAAGGGAAAGGCTTCCAGCTTTTCCCCATTGAGAATAATATTTGCAGTAGGCTTTTCATAGATGGCTTTTATGATATTGAGAAATGTACCTTCTATTCCTACACTCTGAAGGGTTTTAATCAGGAAAGGATGCTGTATTTTGTCAAATGCTTTTTCGGCATCGATTGAGAGGATCATATGGTTCCTGAGTCTTTTCTTGTTGATATGATGTATCACGCTGATTGATTTGCGAATATTGAACCACGCTTGCATCCCAGGTATGAATCCCACTTGATCGTGATGGATAATCCTTTTAATGTACTGTTGGATTCTATTAGCAAGTATCTTGTTGAGGATTTTGGCGTCCATATTCATTAGGGAAATCGGTCTGTAATTCTCCTTTTTGAGGGGGTCTTTGCCTGGTTTGGGGATCAAGGTAATATTGGCCTCAGAGAATGAGTTTGGTAGCTTTCCTTCTGTTTCTATTTTTTGAAATAGCTTTAGGAGAATAGGTATTATTTCTTCTTTGAATGTTTGGTAGAATTCCCCAGGAAAACCGTCCGGGCCTGGAGTTTTGTTATTTGGAAGGTTGTTTATCACTGACTCAATTTCTTCATAATTAATTGGCCTGTTTAAGGAATCAATTTCTTCCGGTTTCAATCTTGGTAGTTTATAGGTTTCCAGGAAGGATTCCATCTCTTCCAGATTGCTTAGTTTATTGGCATATAGCTGTTGATAAAAATTTCTAATAATCCTTCCAATTTCAATGGTGCTCGTCGTGACCTCTCCTTTTTCATTCATAATTTTAATAATCTGGGTCCTTTCTCTTTTCTTTTGGATAAGTCTTGCCAGTGGTCTGTCAATTTTATTGATTCTCTCAAAGAACCAGCTTCTAGTCCTGTTGATCTGCTCTACTGTACTTCTGGTTTCTGCTTGATTGATTTCAGCTCTAATTTTGGTCAACTGCTTCCTCGTGCGTGGATTAGGCCTGTCCCTCTGTTGCTGTTCCAGCTTCTTGAGGTGAGAATATAAAAACTGCATTTTAGATTTTTCTATTCTTTTGAGTGTGGCTTGGATGGCTATGTATTTCCCCCTTAGGACTGCCTTTGCAGTATCCCATAGGTTTTGGACTGTTGTATTTTCATTCTCATTGGTCTCCATAAATTGTTTAATTTGATTTTTGATTTCCTGGTTTATCGAGTCATTCCTGAGCAGGATGGTTCTTAGTCTCCAAGTGTTTGAGTTTCTTCCAAATTTTTCCTTGTGGTTGAGTTCCAATTTCAGAGCGTTGTGGTCTGAGAATATGCAGGGGATAATTTCAATCTTTTGGTATCGGTTGAGACCTGTTTTGTGTCCCAGAACATGGTCAATTCTTGAGAATGTTCCATGGGCATTAGAATAGAATGAGTATTCTTTGGTTCTGGGGTGTAGTGTTCTATATATATCTATGAGGTCCAACTCGTCGAGTATGGCATTCAAAGCCTTTGATTCTTTGCTTAGTTTTTGCCAGGGTGTTCTGTCTATTTCTGATAGTGGAGTGTTGAGGTCCCCTACTATTAATGTATTTTCATTTATATGTCTCTTTATTCTGGATAAGAGTTGGCTTGTGTATCTTGCTGCTCCCCTGTTGGGGGCATATATATTTATAATTGTCATATCCACTTGTTGAATACTTCCCTTAAGAATAATATAGTGCCCTTCTGCGTCTCTAACTATAGTCTGTAGTTTAAAATCCAATTTATCTGATATGAGAATTGCTACCCCAGCTTTCTTTTGAGGACCATTTGCGTGAAAGATGGTACTCCATCCCCTTACTCTCAGTCTGAATGCATCTTTGGGTTTGAAATGAGTCTCTTGTAGACAGCAAATGGATGGGTCATTTCTTTTTATCCAATCTGCAACCCTGTGGCACTTTATGGGATGGTTCAAACCATTTACATTAAGACTGATTACTGAGAGATATGATTTTAATGTTGCCATGTTGCCAGTAAAGTCTTTGTTTGTATTGGCTGTGACTTTCTGTTCTGTATCACTCTTGGGGCCTTTTTACTTTTATAGAACCCCCCGTAATATCTCCTGTAGGGCTGGTTTCGTAGTTACAAAATTGGTTAGAGACTGGCGATTCTGAAATGTCTTTATTTCTCCATCAATTCTGAATGACAGTCTTGCTGGATAAAGGATCCTTGGCTGCATGTTTTTCTCTGAAAGAGCTTTAAATATGCTCCCCCAACCCTTTCTCTCATTCCAGGTCTGTGTAGACAGGTCTGACGTAATTCTGATGCTTTTGCCTTGGTACGTGAGAAATTTCTTTGCCCTGGCCGCTTTCAATACTGTATCCTTGCATCTAATATTTGCGAAATGCACTATGACGTGACGTGGCGTAGGTTTGTTGTGGTTGAGCTTGGGAGGGGTCCTCTCTGCCTCTTGGACACGAATGTTTGTTTCCCTTGCTAGATTAGGGAAGTTTTCAGCTACAATTTGTTCAAATATCTCTTCTAGACCTCTGTTTTTCTCCACCCCCTCGGGGATGCCGATGATTCTAACATTGGATCGTTTCATTGAGTCAGTAATCTCCCGTAACCTACATTCGTGGGCGTGGATTTTTTAAGACCATCTTCTATTTTCATTTTTTCCTCTATTAACCCATCCTCCAATTCACTAACCCGTTCCTCTGCTTCTGTGACCCTGGCTGTCAGAGCCTCTAGTTTTGCCTGCATTTGGCTCATAGAATTTTTAATTTCTGTCAGATTCGCTCTCATTTCTGTCCTTAGGGATTCTATATTCTCAGTAACCTTTTCGTTTATACTTTTTTCAATTCTACTCATCATTTTGACCATCGTTACTCTGAATTCCATTTCTGATAATTTGGTTACATCCATATCCATTATTTCTGTGGCAGAGGCCACAGTCTCACTGTCTTTTCTTTGCTGGGGGGGGCTTCTCCTTCTTGTCATTCTGATGAAGAGAGGTTGCGGGGTTTCCAGAGCCCAAATTATTGACTGGGTCCCAGGCCGTGCCCCTTGTTTTATAGGGATCTTAGGGATGTGGGCTTCTTCTTTAAAGATTTTATTTATTTATGTGGCAGCCAACCAGCGAGAGAGGGAACAGAAGCAGGGGAGTGGGAGAGGAAGAAGCAGGCTCCCAGCGGAGGAGCCCGATGAGGGACTCCTTTCCAGAACGCTGGGATCACGCCCTAAGCCGAAGGCAGGCGCTCAATGACTGCGCCACCCAGGCGCCCGGGTTGTGGGCTTCTTGATTTTTCAGCCTGCCTTCTGGGGGAGGGGCCTGCCGCGCCGATACTCAGGCAGCCCTGTTTGGGTAGAGTCTCCGTGTCCCCTGCGAGGGCGGATGGGGATGGGCACTCCCTGAGCCGGTATTTCCAGGCTTTTGTTCTCTGGCGGCTTTCCCTGGCGGTTTGCTGTGCCTCTTCTGAGAGTCAGAGCAGCAGCGGCCAAATTTCAGCCTCTGTCACGGAACAGAAGGATTGCGGCCCGTTCTCTACTAATGTTCTGGCCACTTTAACTCTGTTTCTGTTGGTGCTGCTCAACCCTGCAGCGTCCCGGGATGTGCGCCCCACACCCGGCGTCCCAGCCCTCACTTCCAGGGCCGGCGCCTCTCTGTCCTTTGTGTTTCTAACGCCGCCAGCCGCCCCGCGCGTGCTCCCGGATCTCCCGGTCTCAGTCTGGATCCAGTGAGCGCACCAGGATTCCGGGGTTCCGCGAGATGCCTGGTGGCGCGCGCACCCGGCTCACGGTCTCAGTCTGCTGTTTTGCGGGTGCCGTCCGCGAGCCCCGCCCGCTCCCCCGTGCAGGTGGCTGCCGCTTCCCGGCGCCCAAACGCGGCGGCTCCCTCCCCCTTCCGTTTATCTTCCGATATCTGTGCACAGTTTCATGGCTCCCCGCTTCGTACCTCAATACTCAGCGCTGGAGATGTTCATTTGTAGAGATCCAGATGTATCTTCCTGCGTCTCAGGCTGGTTCCGTGGTTGTTTAGGCTAGTCTGGTACCTATCCAGCTCGACTCGGAGGACCGGCTGAAAATGGTGTCTCCTACTCCTCCGCCATCTTAACTCCTCCTGCTTTCCTACTCTTTGGATGGACCAGAAATAGAAATTTTCTCTTGACACTCCCTGTCTGCATGTAATACACATTCTTGGTTTCAGGACTCTTTTAAGTGTAGATCAGGAGATACCCAGAGAAAAAGGAATGACCAAACTCACTATTGGTTCCATGGTACATTGCTTTCTGCTTTCCTTCCCCAGTCCACCAGCTGCCACTACTCTCCAGAGTCCTCAAATAGCTGCCCTATGTATTCATTTCAGGGTTTTTAGTTAAATTCAGATGGGGTGGATCTTGCATATTCAATCTTGACAATAAGCAGAACCTCTTCTAAAAACTTAAAAATAGAATTATTTTTAATTGAGCAGCATTTTAGTTAGGATATGTTCCCAAAGGCTTGAGATATGCTTTATGAGCTAGTTTCCTGCGTCACTCACACCCATTCTGATAATTCTAAGGATAGAAGAGAATGAAATGGACAAAGTGCAAATGATAATTAATTTCTCAGAAAAAAATACATTAAACTTTCTCAAGTGTTGAAGACTTAGTAATGAAACATTAATAAATAAAATAGTGATAAGTTTATTGAGCTATGATTTGCAGGTAGAAGGACTAATCCAAACAAAATAACAGCAAATAAATGAAGAAATTAAGAAATAATTAATACTTCAAGTCTCCAGGTAAGAATAAGAGAGGAGGGTAGAAAGCTCTCATCAAATATATTAGCATTTGTGTTTCTTTTTTCCTTAACACATATTTTTCTTTTTAACTTTTTATTTAACTTTATTTTCCTAGAGCAGTTTTAACTCCACAGCAAAATTGAGGGGAAGTTATAGAGATTTCTCATGTCCTCCCTGCCTCTGCACATGCATAGCCTCCCCCATCATCAACATCCCCACTAAAGTGGTCCACTTGTTAAAATTGATGAACATACATTAACACATCATTATCATCCAAAGTCCATAGTTTACCTTAAGGAGTTGTCTTGGTATTGTACATTCTGTGGGTTGAGACAAATGTATAATAACATGCATCCATCATTATAGTATCATACAGAGTATTTGCCTAAAAATCCTTCTTGCTCTGCCTTTCCATCCCTCCTTGTCTGCTCCCACCCCAGTCTCTTTGCAACCACTGATCTTATTACCATCTCCATACTTTTTCATTTTCCAAAATGTGATATAGTTAGAATCGCACAGTATGTAGCCTTTTCATATTGGATTCTTTCATTTAGTAATATGCACTTATGTTTCTCCCATGTCTTTTCATGTCTTGATAACTCATTTCTTTTTAGCACTGAAAATAAAGACATCTTGTTTTCTTCCAAGTTTTGGCAATTATGAATAAAGCTACTATAAATATCCATGTGCAGGTTTTTGTGTGGATATAATTTTCAGTTCCTTTGGGTAAATACCAAAGAGCATGATTACTATACCGTATTGTAAAAGTATGCTTGGTTTAATAAGAAATTTTCTTTTCTAATATATGTATTCCATGCTTTAAATTTCCCTTTAAGAATTCCTTTTACTGCATCCCACAAATTTTGACAAGTTGCGTTTTTGTTTTGAGTTCGGAATATTTTTCAGTGTCTCCTGAAATTTCTTCTATGACCCATGTGCTATTTAGAAGTGTGTTGTTTAGGGGCGCCTGGGTAGCGCAGTCGTTAAGCGTCTGCCTTTGGCTCAGGGCGTGATCCTGGCGTTCCGGGATCGAGTCCCACATCGGGCTCCTCCGCTGGGAGCCTGCTTCTTCCTCTCCCACTCCCCTGCTGCGTTCTCTCTCGCTGGCTGTCTCTCTGTCACATAAATAAATAAAATCTTTAAAAAAAAAAAAAAAGAAGTGTGTTGTTTAATTTCCATATATTTTGAGATTTTCCAGTTATCTTTCTGTTATTGATTTATAGTTTAATTCCATTGTGGTCTGAGAGCAGGCACTGTATGATTTCTGTTCTTTTAAATTGTTAAGATGTGTTTTATGGCCCAGATTGTGGTCCGTTTTGGTGAATATTCCCATGTGATCCTGATAAAAATGTGTTTTTTGGTGTAATCTATAGATGTCCATTATATACAGCTGATTAATGGTGTTGTTGAGTTGGCCTATGTCCTTGTTGGTTTTCTGACTGCTGGATCTGTCCCTTTCTGATGAAGTATGTTGAAGTCCCCAACTATGATAGTGAATTCATCTGCTTCTCCTTGGAGTTCTATCAGTTTTTGCTTCATTTATTTTATGCTCTGTTGTTAGGTACATACAGGCTGAGTTTAATCTTCCTGGAGGATTGACCCCTTTGTCTTGTAATGTCCTTCTTTATCCCTGATAACTTTCCTTGTTTGAAGTCTGCTGTGCCTGAAATTGATTTAGCTACTTCTGCTTTTTTCTTCTTCTTTTTAATTGAAGTGTAGCTGACAATGTTACATGACATTGTGAATGACATAGTGAATCGACAAGTCTGTACATTATGCTCTGCTTCACCACAAGTGTAGCTATTATCTGTCACTATACAAGGCTATTATTACAATACCATTGACTATATTCCCTATGCTGTGCCTTTTATTCCCATGATTTATTCATTCCATAACTGGAAACCCATATCTCCCACTTCCTTTCACCCATTTTGCTCATCCCCCTTACCACCCCAGCCATCCATTTACATTTAATTAATACGTGTCTTTATATCTAAAGTGGGTTTCTTATAGACAGTATATAGTTGGGTCTTGCATTTTTATCCTCTCTGATAATCTCTCTCTCTCTTTTTTTAAGATGTTTATTTGAGAGAGAGAGAGAGAGCCCAGAGGTGGAGGGGCAGAAGGAGATGGAGAGACTCAAGCGGACTCTGTGCTGAGCACACAGCCCAACTCACGGCTCAAGCTCATGACCCTGAGATTAAGACCTGAGTCAAAACCAAGAGTCAGACGTTTAACCAGCTGTGCCAGCCAGGTGCCCCACTACTGAATTTTTTTATTAGTACATTTAAACCATTGACGTTCAAAGTGATTAGTGATATAGTTGGATTCATATTGACCATTTTGTTACTGGTTTCTATGTATTACCCTTGTTCTTTGTGCCTGTTTTTGTATTCTGTTCTTTTTCTGCCTTTTGTGCTTATAACCGAGATTTTATGATTCCATTTTCTTTCCTTTATTAGCCTATCAAACTTCTTTTCTTACATTTTTTAGTGGTTACTCTAGAGTTTGCCATATACATTTACAACTAAACATAGTCCACTTTTGAGTAACAGTTTACCATTGCATGAGTAGTATGAGTACTTTATAATATCAAAATAATTCTAAATTCCACTTTCCATTCCTTACATCACTGTTTTTATTCATTTTACCTATATATGTAAAGCATACTTGAGTATATATATATATATATATATATATATATATATATATACATGAACAATAGCAAAATAATAGCAACAATGTATTTAGTTAGGTATGCTTATGTATTATATATGGATAAAATACTTAAACATATATGCTTATAAGTAATATATGCAAAACATAAGCATACTTAATCAAATATACTGTTGCCACTGTTATTTTGTGGGTTTTTAAAAAGTTTTTATTTAAATTCTAGTTAACAAACAGTGAACTGTTGAGGCTGTCTGGTAATTCAACCTAAGTATTCCCTGGATATAGCAGTATCCTCAATGCTCAAAGCTACTCCTTTTTAATATTCTACAGAGTGTTCCAGGACCGTTTTGGTATTGTAACATTCTTTTCTGTTCTGTAACATTCTTTTCACCTACAGCTTGTCTTCCTCATATTTTCTTCACAAAGATTAAAACAGAAATACAAATAAACGTGTGCTATAGTGTTCTAAACAATAAATTATTAAAATAGTAAATAAATAAATTCTAGTTAACATACAGTGTAATATTAGTTTCAGGTGTACAATATAGTGATTCAACACTTCCATACATCACCCAGTGCTCATCACAAGTGCCCTCCTTAATCCCATCACCTATATAACCCGCATAACCATCATTTTTGTTCTGTAGTCTGTTTCTTGGGTTTCCTTTCTCTTTCTTTTTCCCCCTTTGCTTGCTTGTTTTGTTTCTTAAATTCCACCTGTGAGTGAAATCATATGGTATTTGTCTTTCTCTGACTTATTTCACTTAGCATAATAATCAGATACACTGTTGCCATTATTTTTTGAACAAACTGTTGTCTGTTAGATCAATTAAGTAAAATGAAAGTTTTCATTCCACTTTTCACTTATTCCTTTTCAATGCTCTTCCTCTATGTATATCTGTCTGACATATTATTTTCCTTCTCTCTGAAGAACTTCTTTTAACATTTCTTGCAAGACAGGTCAATTGGCAATAAATTCCCCCAATTTTTGTTTGAGAAAGTCTTTTTGTCTCCTTCATCTTTGAAGGATAATTTCACAGAGTACAGAATTCTAGTGTGGCGCTTTTATTCTCTCAACATTTCAAATATTGCACTTCACTCTCTTCTTATTTGCATGGATTCTGAGAAGAAATTAATGTAATTCTTATATTTGGTCCTCTACGGGGTAAGGTGTTTTTTTCCTCTGGATTCTTTCAGGATCTTTTTTTTTTTTTTCCTCTGTCTTTTGAGAATGATATACCTAGGCGTTTTTTTTTTTTTTTTTTGGCGTTTATCCTGCTTTCTGTTCTCTTAGCATCCTGAATCTGTGACTTGGTGGCTGGTATTAATTTGGGCAAATTCTCAGTCATTACTGTTTCAAATACGTCTTTTGTTCCTTTCTCTCTTTTTCTTCTCCTTCTGGTATTTCCATTATGCATATGCTACACCTTTTGTAGTTGTCCCACAGCCCTTGGTAATTCAGTTCTATTTTTTTCAGTCTTTGTTATTTTTGCCTCTCAGTTTTGGAGGTTTCTACTGATATCCTCAAGTTCAGATTCTTTCCTCAGCTGTGACTAGTCTGTAATAAGCCCATCAAAGGCAGCCTTCATTTCTGCAACAGCGGTTTTGATCTCAGCACTTCTTTTTGGTCATTTCTTTGGATTTCTATCTCTGTGCTCACATTCCCCATCTGTTTATGTATGCCATCTACTTTATCCATTGAAAACTCTTAGCGTATTAACGTAGGTATTTTAAATTCCCAGCTGTATTTTTAACATCCTGCCATTGGTCCTAATGCTTGCTCTCTTAAAAGTTTAACAGGTTTTTTTTTTTTTTTTTTTTTTACCTTTTAGCATGCCTTGTTATTTTTTCTTGCTATCTAGGCATGGTGTACCAGGTAAAAGGAACTACTGTAATTAGGTCTTTAGTAATGTGATAAGATAAGGGGAGGTGGGGAAGCGTTCTATAGTCTTATGATTAGATCTCAGTTTCCGTGAGCCTGTGCCTCTGAACTGTGAACCTCACAAGTTTTGCAGGGATTTTTTCTTTTCTCCCCTTAGGTGAGACAGGATGGCTAGAGTGGGCGGGAGTTAGGTATTTGCCTCCTCCTACATGGAAGGTTAGAGCTGACAAGTGTTGGTTATTTTCCTTCCCACAAGTCAATTAGGCTCTGATTATATCCCTGCAGGTTGGGATCTTGTTAACTAGTTTACCCCGAGGGCAGGCCTTATTAAGAACAACGTGCTCTGGCCTCTTTCAAAATGGTTCCTTTCTCGTCCTGATGCAAGAAGCCCAGGAGGTTTTCTCCTGGCTGTTTACTGTGGGAACGCCGTCAAGCTCTTGGAGGTAAGTTTTAAAATATTGTGGAAGGCTCCGTATGAGTACCTCCCACTGGAGTTTTTAATTTGCAGATTTGTCTACCCTGAGCCTCCAGAAATTTTTCAATTACATTTAGGTTTTCCCCCCTAAGCATTGGTTCTCCAGGGTGGTTTCCACTCACGAGTCTGTTCCAATAAGCTGTGACTCAGTTCCAATAAGCTGTGACTCAGTGTATTCACTTGTCTATCTTTATAATTTTGGGGGCAGGAGTTTGCCCTGTTTCCTCTCCTCTCATACGGATCCAAGAGGGGTTGTTAATGTTTTAGTCTCTTCAGCTGTTTACTTGTTGTTAGGGTAGAACGGTGACTTCCAAGCCCGGTATATGTAGACCTAGAAACTGGAAGTCCTTCTTTATGTTTATTAATTTTTAAGATTCAATTGATTATTTGAATTTCACATAAGTAAGTACATTTGAGGAGTAAATTAATTAGAAGGATATTATGAAAAAATAGGTGTAGGTATATTAACTGGAGTGGATGTCAAGGGATCATCTGCTATAGGAATGATTATTTCTAATATACAAAAGATTCAAACATGGAGAAGCAAAGGAAAATAGGAGTAGAGAAGAAATTGATATGATGAAAGAGTATCAATGGAAAGATAAGAGAAAGTGAGAGGAGTTAAGAGACAAGAACAAGTAAGAAAGGTGTTATTTTTGTACCCTGGGAACTGTGAAATCAGAATGTTAGCTTAAATTCTCTACAGAAGCAAAAATTAAACAAAAATAATGGAATGGGTTCTCTAGTGCAAATATAAGAAATTAAAGATCCCTGTTAATGTTCTCGCATCTTCACCGACTTGCTGTCGGAAGGGCCCAAGCATGCTTTCTTTCTTTGGCCTCATCCTATCCACAAAACTGAGCTCTTAGGACTTGTTACTCATTACCTTCAAGAAAAATTATATGATGTCTTACTAAGTTTGTTTCAGATCTTAAAAATGATAAAAAACACAGTTGACTTTGCACGAATAAAATCACTTCTTCTAGATGATTGTCAAAATATGTGATTATTTTTACCTGATGTTTCATGTAAGTTTTTTTTGGTCCAATTTTATACTATTATAGTCAGTTTTATTTCTGCCTTAATTTTTACATGTCCAAGTTATTTTAGTGATTACTATCATCCACTTAACAGTAATTAAGTACCATTACTGAGTTATTTGAATCTTGCAAACTCTATCTGGTTCTTAATTCGTTCTTCTCAAAATAACCTTCAATTTGTTAACTATATCTGTATCTTTGATATGTAACATTATATCTTTTACCATAACAGCATGGCTTTTACTTATAATAATTTAATAATACAGTTTTAATTATAGTAGCTCCTTGAAAGTGTTTAAGGTCTTTTTCATATTGACATTTAGGGTTGGGCTTAGTCAGCCTTAAAAAAAATATATATATATATACGTATATATATACATATATATATATGTATATATATACGTATATATATATATATATATATACGTATATATAGCCAAAATGTAGGTCGAGATATCTTCCCCTCCCACATTCAGATTTGCAACCTGAAAAACAAAAATTTAAGACTAAAATTTAATAATGTTACAGACTGTCTTACGGTATGGTAATAAAAAGTGAGGATAAATTATATTGTAAACATTGTTTCATCTTACAAAATAATTCCTTTGTCCTTCACTTCAGAAAGCATAGAGTATTTCTCTAATATCATCTACTAATCTAACAGTTGACTTACTGATAAATAATCCTCTTGGCCCTCCCATAGATACCTGTTATCTGTTTTTTGGGTTTCAGTTTTTAAAATACTAACCTAAATCTTGCCACTGGGTTAAGACTTTCTGGGTGAATAAGTTGAGAAACTTACTGTTTTATAAAAATATTCTAGTAACTTTAGGATTTACTCTATAACTCCTTTGCATTTTGTGAGAAAGTTAACATAATAAGCTTTCTAAAGATGGGTCTCCACCATAAGAAAATGTTAATTGATCTGCATTATTTGGCCATCATAGTGAACAAAATTTTAATTGTAGTCACACAATCCAGAACATGAGCCATTGCTTTTCAAAAGATTTTCTTTAACTCACAAGTTCCTCTATAGGGAGTGGAACAATATGGATACCACCTGTTAATCACATTTGTAGCCCTCTGTATACTTAACATAAAACCTGCAATTAGTTAAGTTTTTAATACACTATTTTAAAAAAATACAAAACTCTTTCTCTCATCAATGTTTTGCATCTACTTTGGTTACTTTGTTATAAAATGGGGGAAGAAGGGGAAAAAAAAGGTATTTAGAAGTTGTTGTATTTTCAGATTACTGAAGCAATAAGACCCATTCACATCTAGATGGAAGTATTTATAAGCCTACATATTTCCCCCAATAGTGAACATGCTACACACTCACAAAAGTAATTTTAATGTGCTCAAGTGTGGCAGATAGTCACTAACTTCAGCTTGATTCAGATGAAGGAGAAGGAAAAGCTGATAGCCATGCCAGTTATGGATATCCATTAGAAATCTGAGCAATTTTTTTACCACACTTAAATATTATTTTGAAGGTTGCTTAAACAATGCTACAGGTTTACTTAATTAACATAAGTCAAATCCTTACAATAGTCCCTAACAATAGTAAAGGGCTCTTTGGTTGCAGGAAACAGAACCCCCTCAAAAGTGTTCAAATTAAAAGGATGTTTATCATAAAGACAAGAGTACTCTCATGGAAGCCAACAGCAGGAAATATAGCCAGGCCTTACATGAAGTAGAAAATTGGCTGGCAGCCAGTCTCTCAAATTCTGTCCTTCTGGGGATAATCCATCTTCTCACAGAAAACCAGCTCTCTTTGTAATGTCCTAATTTTTGCTTTTCAGTAATTGTAACTTGGGCCAGAATCAGCCTGATTATTTTTCTGACATTATTTCTATTCTCCCTGAATTTACAGCTCCAATTCCACTAAATATGCTGATTCGGTCTCTATTTTTATATTCCACATTCTTCAGAGAGACGTAATTATTTCAGCTTGGATCATCGTCCATCCCTGATCAAATCAACATGGCTAGAAAACTGTAGTTGCATCATACAAAGTCTTGCCTTATTGGGACTGTGGGCCAGACCTGACTGGGTTAAAGAAGGTGCATGTGGGAAGAGAGGAACTTCATTTCTAGTTATACTTAAAGTGCATTTCTCTTATCACTTATGTGGGATAAGATATTAAATTACATATTCACCTCATTCTATTTTCATCTGGTTTCACTGCAGACTATCAGAGTAGGTATTTTTACAGACTTTTAAGTGTTATAAACGTCTGTGCATATGAAGAAAGCATACCTGAGTCAATCATTTAAACTCCCTGGAAGATAAAATACTGGAAATTGACATCTGGAAGCCACTACATCAAAGTTAAATGGAAGGAATGCTATTTGATCTAATTATGGTGTACAAGTTGAAAACCTATGAATATACTGTTTTGTTGTTTTTTTTTTTTTTTGTAATTTGAAACAAAACAGATAAGGCATATTTCGGCATATGACACTTAATGTTTTAAATATATTTTCCCAATTACAGGTCCTTCTTTATCCTTGATAAAATTGATACTCAAATAATGATTAAGCAAACACGAGCAACTGCTTCAGAATAAGTTCTTCAGATTATTGGCCAAAGTTAAGTAATGTCAAAGATTAAAAAAAATGTAAAAGGAAGAGTTAACTCTCGCTGAACTCATCATGTCTCCTCTTCACCTTGCTCACTCTGCTGTAGCCACATAGGTATCCTGGGTCTGGAGATCTTTCAGAAATCTGAAGCCCAGGACACTCCTCCCATGTTTAGACCTCTTCAGTGACTATGCCGTAACTGTCTCACCTTCTAATGACAGCTTACTACACTGAAATGTCTTCTGCATTATTTTTCTTCTTATCATTTATCATCATCTGATCTACTAACTACTTAAATTTTTGTCTGTCTCCTGCAACTGAATTATGCCCTCCATTGACAGACAGTTTTGTTTTTCCCTCTGATAAAATCCCAGTACCTAATCCGAGCATGACACATAGTAGGTATCCATTAAATATTTGTTGTATGAATGAATGGCTCAGAGGAAAAAGAAAAACCAAAAACTGCCTAAGTGTAACACAACAAATGGCCTTTAAGGTGAAGGTATGTTCACGTTCAGCCTCACAAATTTGGGGCCACCAGAGACTACTAAGTCTGGGCCTTATGGTATAGCATCATGTGATATCAAATAGGATATGTAGCCTGAAACCAAAATTAACAGAAAATACAATTTTTAGTTTAAAAAATTTATATATTTACATGATAAATACAAAGCTCTTCAGTTTTATTGGGATTATAAATATGCTTCAAACATTTATGTAAACTCCATAGTTAGGATTGATAGAACCCTACTGATGATACCTATTTGAGATTAGAACTATCACTTTTATAATTTGAGTTGTCTTGGTCTATAAACTTCCTTTGGAAAAAATTCAAAGTCTAGAATGCAGGCGGAGGGGTCTTACTTAATACTCCAGTCTTCACTCTTCACTTTAAATCATGTGTTCTTACAGCTAATAGAATTGACTGTGAAAGAAAATATGCATAGAAAATAGTTTTTAAAAATTTAAGTCTTGCTGCTATCTATAGTAATTACACGATATGTAATATATATACGTAGATCTATATGTAATATAGATATATGTAGATACATCTATATCGTGTGTGGTGAGTACAGGGTTATGTATAGAATTGTCAGATCACTCTAGTACATCTAAAACAATAACTAAAACAGTACGTCAGCTATAATCAGAGGTTTTGCTACATAACATCTCTTAAAACATTAAAAAAAAGCGTCTCAAAAAAAAAAGTTGGTCAGTCTTTATTTTGTTTATTTTTTATTTATTTGTTTTTTCTTTGTGACCTTTTCTCAAGTTTAGTCCAAGTGTCTCTCTGAAATGTTCATTTGGACATTTTGGATACCAAAGAATTTCTTCATTTTTTTATTATTTTATTTTTAATTCCAATGTAGTTAATATACAGTGAAGTTGTCTAGTCTTAGACTTTTTTTCATTGGAAGATTTTCATTACTGATTCAACTCCTTGCTGGTAATGCATATATTCACATGTTCCATTTCTTCTTGCTTCTGTTTTTGTACATTGCAATTTGTTGGTATATAGTTTTTCATAATATTCCTTTATGATTGTTTGTATTTCTGTGGTGTTGGTTGTTATTCTATTTGTGATTGTTTATTTGATTACTTTCTCTCTCTTTTGATGAGTCTGGCTAGAGTTTTATAAATTTTGTTGATCTTTTCAAAGAATTTATAAATTTTGTTGATCTTTTCAAAGAACCAGTTCCTACTGTCATGGATCTGTTTTATTGTCTTTTGATGTCTATATCATTTGTTTTTTCTCTAATATTTATTTTCTTATATCTGCTTGTTTCGGGTTTTGTTTGTTACTCTTTTCCTAGCACCTTTTATGTGTAAAATTAGATGGTTTGAGATTTTTCTTGCTTTTTGAGGTAGGCCTGTATTGCTATAAACTTCCCTCTTAGAACTGCTTCTGCTTCATCCCAAAGGTTTTGGGCCATTGTGTTTTCATTTTCATTTGTTTCCATGTACTTGTTGATTTCTTCTTTAATTTCTTGGTTGACCCATTCATTGTTCAGTAGCATGTTATTTAACTTCCACGTATTTGTGGTCTTGCCAGATTTTTTCCTTGTGGTCGACTTCTAGTTGCACAGTGTTATGGTAAGAAAAGATGCCTGGTATGACTGATCTTTTTGAATTTGTTGAGACTTCTTTCATGGCCTAACATGTGAGCTATTCTGGACAGTTTTCAGTGTGCGTCCATAAAGAATGTGTATTCCCTGTTTCAGTATGGAATGTTCTGTTAAATCTATCTCATCCAAAATGCCATTCAAAGTAATCGTTTCCTTGTTGATTTTGTTTCATCTGTCCATTGATGTAGGTGGCATGTTAAAGTCCCCTACAATTATTGTGTTATTATCAGTTATTTCCTTGATGGTTGTTACTAGCTGCTTCATGTCTTTGGGTGCTTCCATGTTGGGTGCATAAATATTTACAGTTACTATGTCTTGTTGGATTATCCCCTTAGTGATTATATAGTGTTCTTCTTTGTCTCTTGCCACAGTCTTTGTTTTGAAGTCTTCTGTGTCCCATAGAAGTATTTCTACACCTGCTTACTTTTCATATCCATTTACATGATAAATGTTTTTCCATCCCCTCACGTTGAATCTGCAAGTTCCTTTAGGTCTGAAATGAGTTTCTTATATCCAGCATATAGAAGGGTCTTGCTTTTTTTTTATCCATTCTGACACCCTATATCTTTTGATTGGAGCATTTATTTCATTTACATTCAAAGTAATTATTGTAAGTATGTATTATTGTCATTTTGTTATTTGTTTTATGGTTGTTTTTACAGTTTTTGTCTGTTCCATTCTCCCCTTGCTCTCTTCTCTTAAGTTGGCTTTTTTTACATACTTGGATTCCTTTCTCTTTATTTTTTGCATATTGATTGGTGGTTTTTGATTTATGGTTACCATTGGGTATGTATATAACATCTTCTGCACTTAGCAGTCTGTATGAATTTGATGGGCACTTAAGTTTGAATCCAGTCTTTACTCCTCGCCCCCCACATTTTAGGTATATGGTGTCATACTTCAGATTCTTTTATTTTGTGAGTAACTTAACTGATTTTTTACAGATACACTTCTTTTTACTGCCTTTTTGTGCTTTGTACTTAGTCCTGCTTATGGTGTTTATTTTCTACTCACAGAGTCTCCTCTGGTATTTCTTGCATTAGTGTTCATAAATTCCTTTAACTTTTGTTTGCCTGGGAAACTCTTTATCTCTCCTCTTATTCTGAATGATAGTCTTGCTGGATATTCTTGGCTACAGATACTCCTTTCAGTATTCTGAATATGCCCTCCCACTCCCTTCTGGCCTGCAGAGTTTCTGCTGAAAAATCCACTGATAGTCTTATAGAGTTGCCCTTGTATGTAACACTTTTCTTGTCTCTTGCTGCTTTTAACATTCTCTATATCACTACTTTTTACCATTTTAATTACTATGTGTCTTGGCATGGACTTCCTTTGTTGATTTTGTTGGGGGATTTCTGTGCCTTCTGGATCGAAATTCTGTTTCCTTCCCCAGATTCAGAAAGTTTTCAGCTATTATTTATTCAGATAAATTTTATGCCTCCTTTTTTCTTATCTTTCTGGGATCCCCATAATGTGAATGTTATTACACTTGATGGAGTCACTGAGTTCCGTAAGTCTGTTCTCATTTTATATAATTTTTTTCTCTCATCTGCTTGGCTTGATTACTTTTCATTGTTCTGTCCTCCAGGTTGCTGATTAGTTCTTTTTTTTTCTCTAGTCTATTCATTCCATCCAGTGTTTAAGTTTCATTTATTGTGTTCCTCATCTCTGATTGGTTCTCTCTTATCTCTTTGTTAAGGGATCTTATTAACTCATCTCACTAATGCCCTCCACTCTTTGCTCAAGTCCAGTAAGTATATTTATGACCATTACTTTAAATTTTCTATCAGGCATATTACCTATCTCCACTTAGGTCTCTTGATGTGGTTTTGTCCTATTCTTTAATTTGGGACATATTCACCTGTCTCCTCATTTTTTCTAATTCTCTGTTTCTCTGTGTTAAGAAAGTCAGCTCTATCTCCTGCTCTTGGAAGTAGTGACCTTATGAAGAAGAGGTCCTAGAGTGCCCTGCAGTGCCATGTCCCCTGTTTGCTGGAAGCCACTTCTTCAGGAGTGCCTCTTACATGTGTTGTGTGTACCCTGTTGTGGCTGAGCCATGTTTTCTTTCAGTCCAGTCATCTTCAGTGGCTCTCTTTGCCTGTTGTGGGCGGGATTTGGTCCCTGTTGTGTTAGGGGGCCAGTCTGGGGCTGCCTCGGGCTTGAGGTGAGTCAGACCAAGTATTTGCCAGAGATGCAGTAGCATCAACCTGCATGGCGCTCTCCCTGTGTTGTCCTCTGAGAAGCTTCATTGGTGGGTGGGGCCTGCAATCAGACCAGCTGTTTGCCCCCAGCCTACAGCTAGAGACAATCTGACTGGTTTGGTGGTTATTTTTCCCTCTCCCCAGGGCAGGAGTCACTTTGGAGTAGTGGTGGTCCCTGTTGGGGCTGCTTGCACACTGCCAGGCTTGTGGCCCTTAGAATGGACTCTGGCCGAGAGTGTGTTGGAGGCGGCAGATCTGCAAAGCGTGTGGAGGTGGGTCACATGGTTTTTCACATAGATTTACATGCTGGTCCTCAGTGAGAGGAGACTTACTGCTGCCAGGCCCCAGGCCCCATAAAGCTCAGGTCTGGAGTCAGGGATGTGTTAAGGTTTGAGCTGTTCTCTGGGGGAGAGGACCCATGGTGCTGAGAAAAGCAGGCTTAGCTGAAAGGGGTGGATCCCCAAACCCCAGGGGGCAGGACACTGTAAGCAGGTGAATGTCCACAGTGCTGGTTTCTGCAGGTGGCCACGTGTTCATGCTAGGGAAGGAAGAAGAAAATGTTCTTGCTCCTTTATTTTTGGAGGAGTCTCCCGGGATCACTATCCTTCCATGGCACACTCAGAGTAGTAAATAATACTCCCTCCAGTATGCCCCAGGTGTTTTTCAAACTGCTGTTTCTCTGCCGTATCTCCATAGGCTGTTTGTTCTGCTCTCTCTTTAAGGGCAGGGACTCAGCTTGCTCTGGCCCTCCCGGCTTTCCCAGAACCAAGCCCACTGATTTTGAAAAGTCCAGGCTTTAAGTCCTGCTACTAGTAAAAACTCAGGAAATTTGGTGCCTGGTTTTCAAAGCCAAATACTGTGGAGATTCATCTTCCTACATAGGCTTCCCTGTGTGACAGTCTGCTTCTTTCCCTTCTCCATGCCTGTGGGTCCCTCCCCCCACCCGTCCTTTTTGCCCCCCACCGTGTCTCCACCCTTTCCAGCCTCTTCCATGTGGCCTTGGTCTGCATTTACTTTGGAGTTCCTTCTGCCAGCCTTTGGGTCCTCTTCTACATCATTTATCCTGATGGGAGGGTTACCTCCGTGTACCCCTGTGACAAGGTAGGCTTCGGGGCCTCCTACTCTGTCTTCCCAACAATGACCTCATTTGTTTCTTGAATGTGTCAGCATTACAGGTTTGCCATATTTTGAAGTAATTTGAACTCAAATGTGGAGACAGTTAAGAAAGGAACCCAGATCTAGGCTGTGTGTTCTCATTACTTCTCTCTTCCTGTCACACGTGGGTTGGTAAAATATACAGAATCTCAAACATTTAGCTGGATGAAAACAATACCTCTCTTGGCTTGTCTTTAATCTGGTGATTATACCCACAAAGGCACTTTGGCAGCCCCCTTTATGTTTTCATCTGTTTTTCTTGCAAAAAGCAATAAACATTATGCCGGCACCACAAGCCACAGCCTCCAGGGCAATAAATGCAGAATCAAACAAATGAATGGGAAGAACAGAATAAACTATGCTGCCCCAGGGATGGCTATAATTAATGAGTGATTTTTAAAAATAAATGGCTTCTTTCCCTTTAAAAAAAATGTGATTTTTGAAAGGAGGAAATAGATGAACCATGTATTTCATAGATAAAATGCGAACTTGCAGTACTATAGCTTAATGCATTTGTAAATGCCTCTCCTAATCCTCCCACCCCTTACGACCCCCTGTGCTGACACAGGCATATTACTTCTGAGTTATAAAAATAGAATATACATCTTCTTAAAGCTCTATGTTCCCAACTTGACTGATTCATTTAAAAGCAGCCTGAGCAATCTGCTAGTAGATTCAGATAGTAATAAGATAGGGATGAGGATCACTATGCATGACTCGCTAATGTTGCTATTTCAATCTCATGCTTTTTTAACTGAGTAGAAAATGCCATTCAGTCAAGAACTCTGTGGGGAAAGAAACAATACAAAAGGAAATTTTGCCATTTCAAAATGCTTATTAAGATAAAAATAACATGTTTACTGGGTACCAGGTATAGAAGTCACCTTTTGGAATATCTGCCAGATAACAGTGATCCCCTTTTTGGGAGACTTGTTTATACAAGTCTTCACAATTTCTAGTAAGTTCTCACAAGTCAGGGTGCCAGACAGCCCTGTTAGTACTATCAGGAGTGACCATCATCTCCAAATTGGGCCAGATTTTCTTCTGAGAATTTGCTGTTGGGACTGAGGGCCAAGGAATCACTCTGTATGGTTGGGACTATGTTTGTAAGGAATGTCTATGAGTGATCAAGAGAAACTCTTTGGTAGTTTGCAGTAACTTCTAATTTTCTTGAGGTCCAGCTTCATTCTTGTCCTGGAATTCCTATGGCAATGCTGAATTTGTGTAACAACTCTCATTCCCACCTTTTAAGTTTAAGTAAATTCTAGCAGGCTTCATTTACTTATGAAAAATTAATTCTAAACTATGGGATTATGGGGAGAGAAATCAATATACTGCTTATGAAATTCTTGTGAATTTTTTGCTCCAACAGAGCCTCTCAAGGTGGAAAATGTTAATTTGATGGGACAAGACAACATGGCTCTGAAAAACAAAGCAAAAGAAAAAAATGTTATTGGCATAGAGCTCTACAGAGAGAGTAAAGGCTGAATTACATCATATTAAAGTAGACAGTGCTTTTTCTCTCCTAAGGGTAGATTTACTCAAACCGTTTGCCTGCATTAAAAAGAACAGAACAAAGATTCTGCCTAGTGGGTCTTTTGGACTGAAAGAGTACACTTGGCTCCATGGCTGTCTTTTATATTTCCGTAATAATCCAGCCTTAAAGTAGTTAGAGGTTACAAGGAGAAGAATTAAGTTTGTAGTTTATTCATTCATTCAGCGACTCTTTATTTACTGCCTACTATGTCACCAGCGATGTACTAAGTACTTGGGATTTGGAGGCAATCTGGATCAACCATGTTTTGGCTAACTGGAAGGAGATAGGCAATGTTCCTGCTCTCCTGGAAGAGGAGAGGGAGGAGAGAGAGAGAGAGGATTTCTTGGTTTGTGGGCTACAGATGTTCAAGAAGAGGGTTTTCACTTCAGCTTGACTGATTGTAGGAATTCAGACTATTATCAGTTTTCTCCATCTCTGTGGCTCTATTGTCCTCTGTGTTTTCCTGATAATAGAGTCAGTCCATATGACAGTCAGAATAGTTACCATCACCAAGATCCCTCTAAAAGCTAGTGATCTGTATTAGCTCCTCCAAGAAGCAGGAACCTAAACACAATTGAATGTGCCAGGATTTTGTTAGGGAAAGTGCCAGAGAAAGAGAACTGGGAGGGAACTGGGGAAGACAAACTGTCAGACCACAATGTAAGTCTGACCCGGAAGGAAAGTTGGGTAGAAGTGTTCTAGGTTGCCATGTAATCTAAAGAATGTTCGTAGAAGGGCCATCAGGGAGTCCTCAGACTTGTTAGAGAATTGTGTTTGCCAGGCATGAGTCTGTCTTATATTCGTGCTGCATGCCATCACAGTGTGCCAGTAGTAGAGAGCATGGCCTTGATATGAATGTAGTTCGGGATTTCAGAGTGTGGCAGCTAGGGCCGTTAGCTCATTGAGCTCCCTGTTTGGGAAGTCTGTGAGGCTTATTCCCAGAGGTTGAATGATCTCTAAGATAAAAACACAAGCTTCTCTCCTACAGTGTCAAAATTAGTACTCCAAAGCTCCCCCTGACATTTGCTTAATCAGTTGGTTATTTCAGAAACCATAATTCCTGGGATGGGGTCACATGGGGCCCCAATATTGGGTCCCATGATTTCATAACCCATGTTAATCCATGGAATAGAGGAGAGGTGGTTTCTAAAAGGAATATCACACAGAAAACTTAGTAGATATCCACTAATATGTTTGAGTGTATATATGTATTAATGTGTGCATGTGATGCACCATGATGTGCTTTATTTGACCTTTAGTTTTAAAATAAGACAAATGAAATAGTAGGCAACTTGAAGATAAGTTTTCTAAAGATAAATCCATAAAATAAAAAGTATTAGTTAAATTGAATATTAAAGGTGAGATAATGGGTTTTCTAATATGATTATATTACTATACATTTGCATATATTACATGAATCTGTAGTGATGTAGAGTATATGTATAAATTATATAGAGATTGTAAATTTACCTTCTCTTTTGAGAAGAGGTGATTTCAGGAGACAGTTTTCCACAGGTCTTTTGCATTTCTGCACATCATGTGAATAAGAGGCACTCAGAGCTTTTACTCCAGCCTAACTTTTCAAGGATGTTTATACAGCTAAAGTCATGGAAAATAAAAATCATGTCTTCCTCCATAGCAGAGGCCATGTTGGTTTGCTGTCCTGTGTAGGATTAACATCTTCCTCTGGGGCAAAGGTTGGGCAGGTTTGCTTGCAGCCATTATAAATGATTAGAATCCCTAAGCATAGGGTTTTTCAGCTGTACCACAGGCTCCCTTCATGCTCAGCATCTGCCTGGGACCCTCAGCAGTGTCCTCACGGGACTTGCGGGGCAAAAGGAACTGACATGACAAGAAGCACATGCTGCTTGGTGTGCCATGAATAATAAAAGTCCTGTGTTCTGACCCAGGAGTCTCATTTACGTAAGCATTCTTTGACTGCGGCAGACTAACTTGTTAGCTTGCGAGTAGGTTGAAATGTCATTCTTCACAGTTCTTAATAGATGCAAGTAAATGAATGAGATTCCAATGTGTAATGTACCATTTGTGATAGACAGCGGTATGCATGACTTTCAGGTTTTTTTTTAAATTTTTTACCTCATTTCATTCCTTTTTTTTTTTTATTACGTTAGTCACCATACAGTACATCTCTAGTTTTTTTATGTAAAGTTCCATGATTCATTACTTGCGTATAACACCCAGTGCACCATGCAATACATGCCCTCCTTAATACCCATCACAGGCCTATCCCATTCCCCCACCCCCTCCCCTCTGAAGCCCTCAGTTTGTTTCCCAGAGTCCATAGTCTCTCATGATTCATTCCCCCTTCTGTTTACCCCCCCTTCCTTCTTCCCTTTCTTCTCCTACCGATCTTCCTACCTCTTATGTTCCATAAATGAGTGAAACCCTATGATAATTGTCTTTCTCTGCTTGACTTATTTCACTTAGCGTTATCTCCTCCAGTGCCGTCCATGTTGCAGCAAATGTTGAGAAATCGTTCTTTTGGATGGCTGAGTAATATTCCATTGTATATATGGACCACATCTTCTTAATCCAGTCATCTGTTGAAGGGCATCTCAGCTCCTTCCACGATTTAGCTATTGTGGACAATGCTGCTATGAACATTGGGGTGCATATGGCCCTTCTCTTCACTATGTCTGTATCTTTGGGGTAAATACCCAGTATTGCAATTGCTGGATCATAGGGTAGCTCAATTTTTAACTTTTTAAGGGACCTCCACACTGTTTTCCAAACTTGCTGTCCCAACTTGCATTCCCACCAACAGTGTAAGAGGGATCCCCTTTCTCCACATCCTCTCCAACATTTGTTGTTTCTTGCCTTGTCCATTTTTGCCGTTCTAACTGGCGTAAGGTGGTATGGTATCTCAAGGTGGTTTAGATTTGAATTTCCCTGATGGCTAATGAGTTTGAACATTTTTTCATGTGTCTTAGCCATTTGTATGTCTTCATTGGAAAAGTGTCTGTTCATATCTTCTGCCCATTTTTTGATTTGATTATTTGTTTCACGTGTATTGAGTTTGAGAACTTCTTTGTAGATCTTGGATACTAATCTTTTATCTGTAGTGTCATTTGCAAATATATTCTCCCATTCCGTGGGCTGCCTCTTAGTTTTTTTTAACTGTTTACTTGGCTGTGCAGAAGCTTTTTATCTCGATAAAGTCCCACAAGTTCATTTTTTTCTTTTGTTTCTCTTGCCTTTGGAGATGTGTCATGAAAGAAGTTCCTGCGGCTGATGTCAAAGAGGTTGCTGCCTATGTTCTCCTCTAGGATTTTGATGGATTCCTCTCTCACATCGAGGTCTTTCATCCATTTGGAGTTTATCTTTGTGTATGGTGTGAGAGAGTGGTCAAGTTTCATTCTTTTGCATGTAGCTGTCCAATTTTCCCAGCACCATTTATTGAAGAGACGGTCTTTTTTCCACCAGAGGTTTTTTCCTGCTTTGTCAAAGATTAGTTGCCCAAAGAGCCGAGGGTCCATTTCCGGGTTCTCTATTCTGTTCCATTGGTCCATGTGTCTGTCTTTGTGCCAGTACCATGCTGTCTTTGTGATCACAGGTTTGTAGTATAGCTTGAAATCTGGCATTGTGATGCCCCCAGCTTTGTTTTTCCTTTTCAACAATTCCTTGGCGATTCGGGGCCTTTTCTGGTTACATACAAATTTAAAGGCTGTTTGTTCCAGCTCTTTGAAAAATGTCATTGGTATTTTGATCAGGTGGCATTGAAAGTGTAGATTGCTCTGGGTAGCATAGACATTTTAACTATGTTAATTCTTCCGATCCATGAGCATGGAATATTTTTCCATCTTTTTGTGTCTTCTTCAGTGTCTTTCGAGAGTGATTTGTAGTTTCTAGAATATAGATCCTTTATGTCTCTGGTTAAGTTAATTCTGGGAAAATGTATCATTTTTGGTGCTATTGTAAATGGAATGGATTCCCTAATTTCTCTTTCTTCAGTCTCATTGTGTATAGAAATGCAACTGATTTCTGAGCATTGATTTTTGTATCCCGCCACATTACTGGATTGCTCTATAACTTCTAATAGTTTGGGGGTGGAGTCTTTTGGTTTTTACATATAGAGTATCATGTCATCTGCGAAGAGAGATAGTTGGACGACTTCTTTGCCAATTTGAATACCTTTTATCCCTTTGTGTTGTCTGATTGCTGTTGCAAGGACTTCTAGTACTATGTTGAATAATAATAGTGAGAGTGGGCATCCTTGTCGTGTTCCTAATCTTAAGGGAAAGGCTTCCAGCTTTTCCCCATTGAGAATGATATTTTCTGTAGGCTTTTCATAGATGGTTTTTATGAGACTGAGGAATGTACTCTCTATCCCTACACTCTGAAGGGTTTTAATCAGGAAAGGATGCTGTATTTTGTCAAAAGCTTTTTCTGCATCAATTGAGAGGATCGTATGGTTCCTGACTCTTTTCCTGTTGATATGATCTATCACACTGATCGATTTGTGAATGTTGAACCACCCTTGCATCGCAGGGATGAATCCCACTTGGTCATTATGGATAATCCTTTTAATGTACTGTTGGATCCTATTAGCTAGGATCTTGTTGAGAATTTTGGCGTCCATATCCATCAGGGATATCGGTCTGTAATTCTCCTTTTTGATGGGGTCTTTGCCTGGTTTGGGGATCAAGGTAATACTGGCCTCATAGAATGAGTTTGGTAGTTTTCTTTCTGTTTCTGTTTTTTGAAACAGCTTTAGGAGAATAGGTATTATTTCTTCTTTGAATGTTTGGTAGAATTCCCCGGGGAATCCTTCAGGGCCTGGACTCTTGTTTTTGGGGAGGTTTTTGATCACTGCTTCAATCTCTTCATAATTAGTCTGTTTAAAAAAATTCAGTTTCTTCCTGTTTCAGTCTTAGTAGTTTATAGGTTTCCAGGAAGGCATCCATTTCTTCCAGGTTGTTTAATTTATTGGCATAAAGCTGTTGATAAAAGTTTCTAATGATCCCTCCTATTTCATTGGTGTTGGTTGTGACCTCTCCCCTTTCATTCATAATTTTATTGATTTGGGTCCTTTCTCTATTCTTTTGAATAAGTTTTGCCAGTGGCTTATTGATCTTATTTATTCTTTCAAAGAACCAGCTTCTAGTTCTGTTGATCTGCTCTACTGTGCTTGTGGTTTTTAATTCATTGATCTCTGCTCTAATCTTGATCAACTGCTTTCTCGTGTGTGGGTTAGGCCTGTTTATTCTGTTCCAGTTTCAGCTTCTTGAGGTGAGAATATAAAAACTGCATTTTAGATTTTTCTGTTCTTTCGAGTGAGGCTTGGGTGGCTATGTATTTTCCCCTTAGGACTGCCTTTGCAGTGTCCCATAGGTTTTGGACCATTGTGTTTTTATTCTCATTGGTCTCCATAAATTGTTTAAATTGATTTTTAATTTCCTGGTTTACCCAGTCATTCTTGAGCAGGATGGTTCTTAGTTTCCAAGTGTTTGAGTTTTTTCCAAATTTTTCCTTGTGATTGAGTTCCAATTTCAAAGCATTGTGGTCTGAGAATATGCAGGGAATAATCTCAGTCTTTTCGTCAGTTGAGACCTGTTTCATGACCCAGTATATGCTCTATTCTCTAGAAAGTTCCATGTACTTTGGAAAAGAATGAGGATTTTGTTGTTCTAGGGTGTTTCTGTATATATCTGAGGTCCATCTGGTCCAATATATCATTCAAAGCTCTTGTTTCTTTGTTGATTTTCTGCTTAGGTGATCTATTGCTGATAGTAGAGTGTTGCGGTCCCCTACTACTAACGTATTTTTATCTATATGTCTCTTTATTCTGGTTAAGAATTGGCTTGTGTATCTTGCTGCTCCCCTGTTGGGGGCGTAGATATTTATAATTGTCATATCCACTTGTTGGATACATCCTTTAAGAATAATAAAGTGTCCTTCTGTATCTCTAACTACAGTCTTTAGTTTAAAATCTAATCTGTCTGATATGAGAATTGCTACCCCAGCTTTCTTTTGAGGTCCATTGGCATGAAAAATGGTTTTCCATCCCTTCACTTTCAGTCTGGATGTATCTTTAGGTTCAAGATGAGTCTCTTGTAGGTAGCAAATGGATGGGTCATGTCTTTTTATCCAATCTGCAACCCTGTGGCATTTATGGGAGCATTTAGGCCATTCACATTGAGAGTGATTATTGAGAGATATGATTTTAATGATGTTATGTTGCCTGTAAAGTCTTTGTTTCTATAGATTGTAAATTTCTGTTCTGTATCACTCTTGGGGCCTTTTTACTTTTATAGAACCCCCCTTAATAGCTGATGTAGGGCTGTTTTGGTGGTTACAAATTCCTTCAGTTTCTGCTGATCCTGGAAGGTCCTTATCTCTCCATCAATTCTGAATGACAGCCTTGCTGGATAAAGGATCCTTGGCTGCATGTTTTTCTCAGATAGAACTTTAAAAGTATCCTGCCAACCCTTCCTCTCATTCCAGGTCTGTGTAGACAGGTCTGACATTATTCTGGTATTTTAGCCTCTGCACATGAGAAATTTCTTCACCCTGGCCGCTTTCAATACTGTATCCTTGGATCTAATATTTGCGAATGCACTATGATGTGACGTGGCATAGGTTTGTCGTGGTTGACCTTGGGAGGGGTCCTCTCTGCCTCTTGGACACGAATGCTTGTTTCCTTTGCTAGATTAAGGAAGTTTTCAGCTACAATTTGTTCATATATCTCTTCTAGACCTCTCTCTTTCTCCACCCCCTCGGGGATGCTGATGATTCTGACATTGGAACGTTTCATTGAGTCCGTAATCTCCCATGATCTACATTCTTAAGATTGGATTTTTTTGAGCCAAGTTTCTGTTTTAACTTTCTCTTCTACTATCCCATCCTCCATTTCACTAATTCGTTCTTCTGCCTCATTCACCCTGGCCATCAGAGCATCTAGTTTTGACTGCATTTGATTCGTAGCATTTTTATTTCTGCCAGATTCGCTCTCATTTCCACCCTTAGAGATTCTTTATTCTCGTTAATATTTTTTTCAAGTCTACACATCATCTTGACCGTTGTTACTCTGAACTCCATTTCTGACAATTTGGTTATATCCATATCCATCAGTTCTGTGGCAGAGGCCACAGACTCATTATCTTTTCTTTGCTGGGGGAGATTTCTCCTTCTCCTCATTCTGATGAGGAGAGGTTGCGTGGTTGCACAGAGCCCAAATTATTGACCAGGACCCAGGCAGTGTGCACTTGTTTTATAGGGACCTTAGTGATGTGGGCTTCTTGATTTTTTTCAGCCTGCTTTCTGGGGGAGGGGCCTACCATGCTGATATTCAGGCAACCCTGTTTGGGTAGAGTCTCCCTGTCCCCTGCGAGGGGGGATGGGGATAGGCAGAATGTGAGCTGGTATTTCCGGGCTTTTGTTCTCTGGTGGCTTTCCCTGGCGGTTTTCTGTGGCTCTTCTGAGAGTCAGAGCAGCAGTGGCCGAATCCTAGCCTCTGTCTCAGAGCAGATAGATCGCAGTCCGCTCTCCACTGAGATCTCTTGGCCACTTTAACTCTGTTTCTGTCAGTGCTGCTAAGAACCCTGCAATGTCCCAGGTTGTGCGCCCCACAGCCGGTGTCCCAGCCCCCACTTCCAGGGCTGGCACTGTCCTTTGTGTTTCTAACACCGCCAGCTGCTCCCGGCTCCTGCGCGCACTCCCGAGCTCTCTGTTTCAGTGTGGTTCGCGCGTACTCCAGAGCACCGGTTTTCAGTTTGGACACGCACGCGTTCCCGGGCTCAGTCTCAGTCCGCTCTCTCGCGTGCCGACCGCGAGCCCTGCCCGCTCTCCCGTGCAAGGGGCTACCGCTTCCCGGCGCCCGAACGCGGCGGCTCCCTCCCCCTTCCGTTTATCTTCCGATATCTGTGCACAGTTTCATGGCTCCCCGCTTCGTACCTCAATACTCAGCACTGGAGATGTTCGTTTGTAGAGATCCAGATGCGTCTTCCTGCGTCTCAGGCTGGTTCCGTGGGTTTTCAGGATGATCTGGTACCTATCCAGCTTGACTCAGGGGACCAGCCGAGAAAGGGGACCCCTACTACTCCGCCATATTTTTTCAATCAACATTCAGGATTTTATAACTGAAAGAAACCTTTAGATCATCTAGGTCCCAACTGAATGTTCTCCTTGTGCAGGTAAAAGAACACACACTAGAGAGGTAAGCAAAATTGTTCAAAGTAACAAATTGATAAGAATCAGTTAAAACACTGTCAAGTTTGCTTTATTCTACCCCTATTAACTACTGTCATTTAATATGCCAGGGTTAAAAGTAATGAATAAAAAATTTGGTATGAATATCGGAGAACACTGGGCACTAAAGACTAGTATTCTTTCAGGATTCATTTGAATGAATACTAATAGTTACACAAAAGATGTTTTTTGATGCCTATAAGAATCTTCTTTAACTGGTGATCTGGCCTATAGTCACCCAAATCAGAAACACATCAGACTGTAACAAAATGGTGGGATGCAGAATTTCTTTCATGTCTTAGACACACTGTGTTTAGATTTCTTTCCTATCTTGTTCATAATCTCATAAATCTCTAGGTCATTTTATTTACTAACACACTCTAATTTAAAATTCTAAATCATGGTCCTCTTTCATGGATCTATTACCTTGTATTTTCAACTGTTTACTAAGACAAGAATTGGCAAGGTATTTCATTTGTCCTGGTTTTCCCTTGGTTACTATGTACCAGAGCATTTTCTATTTATGTCCAATGAATGTGCAAGTAGTTACCTACAACTACACAGACTGCAGCTTATTTGCTATTGATATCTTTGCAAATTTATATTTGCTGATTCAGCTTCTATTCTTAAGTACTCTAAATTTACAACTTTTTTTTTACATATTTGCCTTACTAAAGACTTTCAAATTCAAGACAAGCGACCAAAATAATGTAAGTAAGTGGGAACAGGTTTATCAGCCTAATGTCTGACCAAAGGGAATTGGACTTTAAGATAATCCAACGTACTAAATATTTATATGAAGGAAGACAAAAGAATAACATGAAGTTATTTACTGCTGCCAGGGCAGAGGTTTGAGAAGGAAAACAGTTTAGACCAAATATTTGAACATCTTTGTTTTTAGTAAAGAGAGCCAATGACACACTGAGTTCAACATTTATTACATTTTCCATGAATTACTCAAAAGAAATGCCAAAAAAAAGTCAGATCCCATGCAGAGGTGCCATTATATTTCAGTTTTGTTCTCACTGTACAGTATATTAAAACTATTTTTAAAGTGATTTGTATACTTTCAAAAAGATAAATTTTTCCTTACAAGTGCCTAGAGAATATTTTTAAAAACTGACCATGAACTGGGGTCCAAAGAAAATCTCAATTTCCAAAAATAGAAATCACAGCTTACCTCTGAAGACCACAATGCAAAAAGCAGCTAGAAACTTCCTAAAATGCTAGCAGTAAACATCATCAACAACAGAGACTTAGAAATTTTAATAGTACCCTTCCAAATAAATCTTGGGTCAAATAATTCAGAAATATCTAGATGTTAGGAATGGTAAGAACAGTACATATCCATCCTCTTGGATACATACAAGAGTAAAATCAGAGGAAGATTTTAGGGTCAGATGCTTCCATTAAGAAATGAGAAAGCTTGAAATTAAATGGGAACTAAGAATCTAAGAATTTAAGACAACAACGTAGACCAAAATGTAGGACTTAGTGAAGACAAACAAAACAGAAATTGGCAAACCTGGTAATAAAACCTGTGGTAATTTAGGGGGGAAATAACGTACAGAATACTTTGGCATATCTGGTCTCATTGAAGGTTAGTATATACAATTATTTTATATTTTTAATCTTCCAACAACATTTTATTTTTTCTCAATGGTGAAGTTTTGGTATCTTTAGGATTTTTTTAATTGAAGTATGATTAACATCTAGTGTTATATTAGTTTCAGGTGTCGAATACAATGGTTTAACAATTCTATACGTTATTCAGTGTTCATCACTTGAGGCATATTCTTAATCCCCTCTATCTGTTTCACCTCACCTCCTCTCTGACAACCACCAGTTTGTTCTCTGTATGTAAGAGTCTGCTTTTTTGTTTGTTTGTTGTTTTGTTTCCTAAATTCCACATGTGAGTGAAATCATATGGCATTTTTCTTATTCTGTCTTACGTCACTTAGCATCATACCTTCTAGGTCCATCCGTGTTGTTGGAAATGGCAAGATCTCACTGGTTTTTTTAAGTGTGAGTAATAATCTGTTGTATGTACACACCACTTCTTTGTCCATTCATCTTTCAGTGGGTACTTGGGTAGCTTCTGTATCTTGGCTACTGAAAATAATGTTGCAATAAACCCAGGGGTGCATATATCTTTTCAAATTAGTGTTTTCTTTGGGTAAATACACAGTAGAATTACTGGATCATATGATAATGCTATTTTTAATATTTTTAGAAATTTCCATACTGTTTCCATAGTGGCTGAACCAGTTTGTTCCCACAGGAGTGCACCAGGGTTCTTTTCATCCTCACCAATGTGAGTTTCTTCTATTTTTTATTTTAACCATTATGACCAGTGTGATACCTCATTGTGGTTTTGATTTGCATTACCCTGATGACTAGTGATGTTGAGCACCTTTCTATGTGCCTCTTGCCTAGCCCTCTTTATCTCTTTGGAAAAACGTCTGTTTATGTCCTGTGCCCATTTTTTAAATTTAAATTCAATTTAGTTAACATATAGTGTTTTGTTAGTTTCAGAGGTAGAATTCAGTGATTCATCAGTTGCATATAACACCCAGTGCTCATTACATTAAGCACCTTCCTTAATGCCCATCCCCCAGTTACTCCATCCCCCAACCCACCACCCCTCCAGCAACCCTATTTGTTCCCTGTAGTTAAGAGCCTCTTATGGTTGCCTCCCTCTCTGTTTTTACCTTACTTTATTTTTCCTTCCCTTCCCCCATGTCCATCTGTTCTGTCTCTTAAATTCCACATATGAGTGAAATCATATGATATTCGTCTTTCTCCGATTGACTTACTTTGCTTAGCATAATACCCTCCAGGTTCCATCCACACTGTTGTAATGGCTAGAGTTCGTTCTTTTGGATGATTAATATTCCTTTATATATATACACATTTCATTTTATACACACACACACACACACACACACACACACACACACACACACACCACTTCTTTATCCATTCATGTGTTGACGAACATCTGGGCTCTTTGCATATTTTGGCTATTGGGCTATTGCTGCTATAAACACTGGGGTGCATGTGCCCCTTCAAATCACTGTTTTTGTATCCTTTGGATAAATAGCTAGTCGTGCATTTGCTGTGTCATAGAGTAGTTCTATTTTTAACTTTTTGAGGAACCTCCGTACTGTTTTCCAGAGTGGCTATACCAGCTTGCATTCCCACCAACAGTGTAAAGAGGGTTCCCCTCTCTCCCCATCCTCACCGACATCTGCTGTTTCCTGATTTGTTAATTTTAGCCATTTTGACTGGTGTGAGGTGGAATCTCATTGTGGTGGTTTTGACTTGTATTTCCCTGATGCCAAGTGATGTGGAGCATTTTTTTCATGTGTCTGTTGGCCATTTGTATGTCTTCTTTGGAGAAATGTCTGTCCATGCCTTCTGCCCATTTCTTGACTGGACTGTTTGTTTTTTGGGTGTTGAGTTTAAGTTCTTTATAGATTTTTGGATACTAGCCCTTTATCTGATATGTCATTTGCAAAACCTGCTCCCATTCCATAGATTGCCTTTTAGTTTTTTTTTATTGTTTCCTTCACTGTGCGGAAGTTTTTTATTTTATTGTAACGCCAGTAGTTCATTTTTGCTTTTGTTTCCCTTGCCTTTTGAAAACTTGTCTAGCGAGAAGTTACTGTAGCCGAGGTCGCAGAGGTTGCTGCCTATGTTCTCCTCTAGGATTTTGATGGATTCCTGTCTCACATTTAGGTCTTTCATCCGTTTTGAGTTTATTTTTGTGTGTGGTGTAAGAAAGTGGTCCAGTTTTATTCTTCCATATGTGTCCAATTTTCCCAACACTATTTGTTGAAGAGACTGTCTTTTTTTCCATTGAATACTCTTTCCTGCTTTATTGAAGGCTAGTTGACCATTGAGTTGAAGGTCCATTTCGGAGTTCTCTATTCTGTTCCACTGATCTATGTGTCTGTTTTTGTGCCAGTACCATACTGTCTTGATGATTACAGTTTTGCAGTACAGCTTGAAGTCCAGAATTGTGGGGCGCCTGGGTGGCACAGCGGTTAAGCGTCTGCCTTCGGCTCAGGGCGTGATCCCGGCATTATGGGATCGAGCCCCACATCAGGCTCCTCCGCTATGAGCCTGCTTCTTCCTCTCCCACTCCCCCTGCTTGTGTTCCCTCTCTCGCTGGCTGTCTCTATCTCTGTCGAATAAATAAATAAAATATTGAAGTCCAGAATTGTGATGCCTCCAGCTTTGGTTTTCTTTTTCAACATTCCTTTGGCTATTTGGGGTCTTCTCTGGGTCCATGCAAATTTTAGGATTATTTGTTCCAGGTCTGTGAAGAATGCTGGTGTTATTTTGATAGGGATTGCATTAAATGTGTAGATTGCTTTGGGTAGCATGGACATTTTAGCAATATTTGTTCTTCTAATCCATGAGCATGGAATGTCTTTCCATTTCTTTGTGTCTTGTTCAATTACTTTCATAAACGTTCTATAGTTTTCAGAGTACAGATCCTTTACTTCTTTGATTAAGTTTATTCCTAAGTATCTTATGGTTTTTGGTACAATTGCAAATGGGATTGATTCCTTGATTTCTCTTTCTGGTGCTTTATTGTTAGTGTATAGAAATGCAACATACCACTGTGCATTGATTTTATATCCTGCAACTTTGATGAATTCTTGTATCAGTTCTAGCAATTTTGGGGTGGAGTCTTTCAGGTTTTATACATAGAGTATCATGTTGTCCGTGAAGGGTGAAGTTTGACTTCTTCTTTGCTGATTTGGATGCCTTTTATTTCTTTCTATTGTCTGATTGCTAATGCTAGGACTTCTAGTACTATGTTGAATAACAGTGGTGATATTGGACACCCCTGCTGTGTTCCTGACCTTAGGGGAAAAGCTCTCCAGTGAGGATGATATTTGTTGTTCCCCGTGCGGGTGATATTTGCTGTGGGTCTTTCATAGGTGGCTTTTATGATGTTGAGGTATGTTCCCTCTATCCCTATATCGTGGAGGGTTTTATCCAGACATGATGCTGTATTTTGTCAGATGCTTCTTTCGCATCTGTTGAGAGGATCATACGGTTCTTATCCTTTACTAGTTTGGTGTATCACGTTGATTGATTGGCAATGTTGAACCAGCCCTGCAGCCCAGGAATACATCCCCCTTGGTCGTGGTGAATAATCCTTTTAATGTACTGTTGGATCCTATTAACTAGTATCTTATTGAGGATTTTTGTATCCATGTTCATCAGAGATACTGGTCTGTCTGGTTTTAGGATCAAGGTAATGCTAGCCTCCTAGAATGAGTTTGAAAGTTTTCTTTCCAATTTTACTTCTTGGAATAGTTTCACAGGAACAGGTATTACTTCTTCTTTAAATGTTTGGTAGACTTCCCCCTGGGAAGCGATCCAGCCCTGGATTCCTGTTTGTTGGGAGATTTTTGATTAATGTTTAAATTTCTTTGCTGGTTGTGGGTCTGTTCAGATTGTCTATTTCTTATTTCAGTTTTGGTACTTTACATGTTTCTAGGAATTTATCCATTTCTTCTAGATTACCTAATTTGTTGGCATATAATTGCTCATAATATGTTCTTATAATTATTTGTATTTCTGTGGTTTTGTTTGTGATCTCTCCTCTTTCATTCATGATTTTACTTATTTGGATACTTTCTCTTTTCTTTTTGATAAGTCTGGCTAGGGGGTTATCAATCTTGGTAATTCTTTCAAAGAACCAACACCTAGTTTCATTGATCTGTTCTTTTTTCTTTTCTTTTTTTTTTTTTTTTTAATTTCTGTATCATTGATTTGTGCTCTGATCTTTATTATTTCCCTTCTCCTGCTAGGTTTAGAGGCTTTATTTGCTGTTCTTTTTCTCAGCTCCTTTAGGTGTAAGGTTAGTTGGTGTATTTGAGACTTCTGCTTCTTGGGGAAGGCCTGTATTGCTATATACTTCCCTCTTAGGACCGCCTTTGCTGCATCCCAAAGATTTTGAACTGTCATGTTTTCATTTTCCTTTGCTTCCATGTATTTTTTAAGTTCTTTAATTTCCTGGTTGACCCATTCATTCTTTCCTAGGATGATCTTTAACCTCCCTGTATTTGTAGTCATTCCAATTTTTTTCTTGTGGGTTGATTTCAAGTTTTATAGCATTGTGGTCTGAAAATATGCATGATGTGATCTCAGTCTTTTTGTACTGGTGGAGTCCTGTTTTGTGACCTAGTATATGATCTATTTTGGAGAATGTTCTATGTGCACCCAAAAAGAATGTGTCTTCTGCTTTAGGATGAAATGTTCTGAATGTATCTGTTAGGTCTATCTGGTCCAGCGTGTCATTCAAAGCCCTTGTTTCCTTGTTGATCTTCTGCTTAGATGATCTGTCCATTGCTGTGAGTTGGGGGTTTAAAGTCCCCTACTGTTATTGTATTATTATCAGTGAGTTTCTTAACACTTTGTTATTAACTGATATATATATTTGGCTGCTCCCAGGTTAGGGGGATAAATATTTATATTGTTAGATCCTGTTGGAGAGACCCTTTTATAATGCTATAGTGTCCTTCTTCATCTCTTATTACAGTGTTTGGTTTAAAAATCTAGTTTGTTTGATAAAAGGATGGCTACTCCAACTTTCTTTTCCACTCCCCCTCTCCCTGACTTTGCTCTGCAGCTTTCCTCTCCCCCAGTTCATGGCTCCAAACCTTGCATCTGCCACATTCTCTCCCTCCAACTGTGCAGATTGTTTTCTTAATCCACAGATTGTACTCTGAGTTGTTCAAATAGTCAGATGTTGATCTAGCCGTGTTAGAGGGATGAGGCAAGCTCAGTGTCCCCTGCTACTCCATCATCTTCCTCTGTCCATTTTAAAATCAGATTATTTGGTGGGTTTTGTGTTGAGTTGTGTAACCTCTTTATATATTTTGGATATTATCCTTTATTGGATATATCATTTGCAAATATCTTCTCCCATGCAGTAGCTTGCCCTTTTGTTTTGTTGGTTTCCTTTACTGTGCAGAAGCCTTTCATTTTCATATAGTCCTAGTAGTTTAATTTTGCTTTTGTTTCCCTTGCTTGATGAGATGTCTCTAGAAAAATACTGCTATGGTCAATGTCAAAAATTAATTATTATGTTTTCTTCCAGGAGTTTTATGGTGTCAGGTCTTACATTTAGGTCTTTAATCCATCTTGAATTCATTTTTGTGTATGATGTAGGAAAGTGGTTTGGTTTCATTCTTATGTATGTAGCTCTCTGGTTTTCCCAGCACCATTTGTTAAAGAGACTATTTTTTCCCCCTTGTACACTCTGGCCTCCTTTAACATAGATTATTGACCCATGTAAGCATGAGATTACTTCTGGGCTCCCTGCTCTGTTCTGTTGATCTATATGTCTATTTTTATGCCAGTATTACACTGTTTTGATTACTAGAGCTTTGTATATCTTGAAATCTGAGAGTTTGATAACTCCCAGTTCTTTCTCAAGATTTCTTTGGCTATACAGAGTCTTCTGTTGTTCCATACAAATTTTAGGATTATTTGTTCTAACTCTGAAAAAAAGTTAGTATTTTGGTAGAGAGTGCGATTTGTAGATTGCCTTGGGTAGTATGGACATTTTAACAATGTTGGTCCTTCTGATCAGTCTGTGAGCATGGAATATCTTGTGTCATTTTCATTTCTTTTAGCAAAATTTTAGTTTTTGGAGTACAGCTCTTTCACCTCCTTGGTTAAGTGTATTCCTAGGTATTACATTATTTTTGGTGCAACTGTAAATGAGACTTTCTTAATTTCTCTTACTGCTACTTCATTATTGGTGTATAGACGTGCAAAAGATTTCTGCATATTAATTTTGTATCCTATGAGTTTACTGAATTCATTTATCAATTCTGGTAGCTTTTTGATGGAGTATTTATAGAGTTTTCTATATAAAGTAACATGTAATTTGCAAGTAGTCAAAGTTTTACTTCTTGTTTACCAATCTGGATGTGTTTTCTTCTTCTTACCTGAAGCTACGGTTAGGACTTCCAGTACTGTGTTCTCTATAGAAGTGGTGAGAGTGGATATTCTTGCCTTGTTCCTGATCTTAGAGGAGAAGCTCTCCGTTTTTCACCATTGTATATGATGTTAGCTGTAGGTTTTTCATATGTGACCTTTATTACACTGAGGTATGTTCTTTCTAAACCTACATTGTTGAATGGATGTTGTATTTGTCATATGATTTTTCTGCATCTCTTGAGATGCTCATAATGGCTTTTATCCTTTCTCTTTGTAATGTCATGTATCACATTAACTGATTTGCATTTCTGGAATAAATCCCTCTTGATTGTGGTGAATGTTTTTTTTATTTTAATGTACTGTTGGATTTGGTTTGCTAATATTTTTTGAGTACTTATGCATTTATGTTTATCAAAGACAATAGCCTATATTTGTTTTGAGGTGTCTTTATTTAGTTTTGGTTATCAAAGTATTGTTGGCCTCATAGAATGAATTTGGATGCTTTCCTTACTCCTTTATTTTTTGGGATAGTTTGAGAGTAGGTGTTAACTCTTCTTTAAATGTTTGGTACATTTCACCTGAGAAGCCATCTGGTCCTAGACTTTTTTTTGCAGGGGGGGGGGTTGATTACTGATTCAATTTCATTAAATGGTAATCAGTCTGTTCAAATTTTCTCTCTCTCATTGTTTTGGAAAGTTAGATATTTCTAAGAATTTACCTATTTCTTCTAGATTATTCAGTTTGTTGGCATATAATTTTTCATAATAATCTCTTATAATCCTTTGTATTTCTTTGGTGTAAGTTATTCTCCTTTGTTTTTGAATTTGAGTCTTTTTTTTTTTTTTTGAGGAGTCTGGCTAAACTATTAATTTTATTGATCTTTTCAAAAAACCTTGGTTTCTTTTGGCATCCATTTTTATGACAGAACAGTCTATATTAAGTTGATGGTCATTTAAGTTTAAACCCATTCTTTACTTCTCCTCCCCACATTTTAAGTATATGTTGTCATATTTTACATCCTTTTATTTTGTGAGTCCTTGACTGATTAGAGAAATACTCATGTTTACTGCTGTTGTGTTTCTGCCTTCATACTGTCACTTTTGGTCTTTCCTTTCCATTCACAGTCCCCTTTATTTCTTGCAGGGCTGGTTTAGTGGTCATGAACTCCTTTAGTTTTTGTTTGTCTGGAAAACTCTCTCTCTCCTATTCTGAATACCTTGCTGGATAGAATATTCTTGGCTGCAGATTTTTTTGCTTTCAGCACTTTGAGAATATCCTGTCATTCCTTTCTGGCTTGAAGTGTCTTCTAAAAAATCCACTGAAAGCCTTATGGGGTTTCCCTTGTATATATCAGTCTTCTTTCTTCTTGCTGCTTTTAAAATTTGTCACTTGATTTGTTGTTTTAATTGTAGTATGTCTTGGTGTAGGTCTGCTTTTGTTGATTTTGCTGGGGGTTCTCTGTGACTCCTGCTTCTGGGTATCTGTTTTCTTCCCCATTTTAGCAATTTTCAGCTATTAGCTCTTCAAAAAATTTCTCTCTTTCTTCTTCTGGGACTCCTATAATGCAGATGTTACTGTGTTTGATGGAGTCACTGAGTTCCCTAAGTCTATTCTCATTTTGCTTTTCTTTTTTCTCTCTTGTTCAGCTTAATTACTTTACATTATTGTCTTCTAGTTCATTAATTCATTTCTCTGCTTCTTTGAGCTTGCTCCTTATTGCATCAAGCATGTTTCTAATCTCATTTATTGCACTCTTTGTCTCTGATTGGTTCTTTTTTATCTTTGTCTTAAGGGTCTCATTGTCTTAAGGGTCCCATTCTTTCCTCCAGTCCAGTGAGTTTCTTTATGATCATTTGCTTAAGTACTCCCTCAGGCATACTATTTACATCTGTTTCACTTAGATCTCTGGCTGTGGCCTTGTCCTGTTCTTTCATTTGGGACAAATTTCTCTACACATTTTGTCTAGGTCTCTGTGTTTGTGTTAGGAAAGTCAGCTATGTCTCCTGTTCTTGAGGGTAATGGCTTTATGAAGAAGTAGTCCTATAGTGTCCTGTGTAGGGACCCCTGTTCCCACATTTGAGACAATGCCAGAAGCACGTGCTCTGCTATTTTGTCTTGTCTGGCTTATCCTTTAAGCCTGTCCTCTGCAGAGGCTGTTTGCCTCTTGTGGGCAGTGTTTGGTCCCTGGCCTGAATTTAACACATTGTAACTAGGTGTACTCTGCTCTTAGTAATAAGACCTATCACCACTGCCACCGCAAAACTCTCGGTTGGGAAACATGGTGTTGGCAGAGATTTGGACCAATCCTTGGTGGTGGTGGGGGGGGGGGGGCGGTGTGTGGAAAAGCTCCTCCCTCACCCCCAGTTGGGACTGAGGCAAGTGTGGGAGGGGCAGTTCTACTACAGCATGGGAGGCTGGGACTTGGTGTAATCGAGTCTGGTAGCAAGTGATGGCACTGGGCTAGTTCCCCCAAATGGCCTGTGCTTATGCTAAGTGGTGGTAAAGGGAAATGGCACCAACCAGTTCCTTTTTTCCTAGAGGGGTCTCTCCATGAATGCCTGTCTGGAACATACTCTGATAAAAGCAAAAGCCTCCCCACTGTGCCCTAGGCACTCTTCAGATCATGGTTTCCATGCTGTATGTCTGTGGGCTGTGTGCCCTGTCTTCTCTCCAAGAGCAGTGCAGTGCCCTTTGGGGTCTGAGGCAAGCCCACTGATCTTTAGAACTCAAGGCTTAAGCCCTGCTGGTTGCAAGAATTCAGGAAATTCAGCCCCTCTTAGAGGCTTTCCAAGCTAATAGCTGTAGGGATTCATTTTTCCCTGGACTCCCCTGCGTGCCAGTCTGTCTGTCCCTTCTCAATGACAGTAACTCCCTCCCCATTGTAGCAACCGTGATCCATTTCTCTCCCAAGCCACATCTCCTTACTTGCTACCTTCTTTGATATGGCCTCTTGTCTCCCTTTAGTTGTGGAGTTTGTTCTGCCAGCCTTCAGGTCAGTTTCTGGGGTATTTGGGATGATGTGATAGTTAGCTAATAATATTTGTGGGTCGAGGTGAGCCTAGGGTCCTCTTACTCTGCTGTCATCTTACCCTGTCCTGGATTCCCTTTTATTTTTATTCCAGGTTTTCAATTTGTTGTTCATAAACAACTTAGGTGTATAGCAGTCTATTTTAAGTTGATGGTTTAAAACCATTGTGAGGGGCGCCTGGGTGGCACAGCGGTTAAGCGTCTGCCTTCGGCTCAGGGCGTGGTCCCGGCGTTATGGGATCGAGCCCCACATCAGGCTCCTCCGCTATGAGCCTGCTTCTTCCTCTCCCACTCCCCCTACTTGTGTTCCCTCTCTCGCTGGCTGTCTGTATCCTGTCAAATAAATAAATAAAATCTTAAAAAAAAAAAATAAAATAAAACCATTGTGAAAGCATTTTTTACTCATTCCTCACATTTTATGTATATAAATATGTATATGTCATATATATCATACTTGACATTCTTATTTTATGAAACACTTGATTTTCATAGACACAATTTATTTTCCTGCATATGTGCTTTAACCTCCATACTAGTTTTATTAAGAGATTAGTCTACTTTTTGCATTTATCTGTGAAATTTTTTTCCTTTCATAATTTTCTTACTCCTGATTATGGCTTTTCTTCCCAAAGAATTCCTTTTATCACTTGTTGTGAAGCTGGTTTATTGGTGATGAATTCCTTTAACTTATGTTCATCTAGGGAACCACCTCTCCATCTATTCTAATAGAGAACTTTGGTGAGTAGTATGTTCTTGGTTGCAGTTTTTTTTCTTTTCAGTACTTTGAATGTATCATGGCACTTCCTTCTGGTCTGTAGAGTTTATGCTGAAAACTTATCGGCTAGCTTCATAGGGTTTTGCTTGTATGTAACTTTTCTCTTTTAGCTTTAAAATTCTCTTTATCAGGACTTGCTGCCATTTTAATTACTGTATGCCTTGGTGTGTATCTTCTTGGGTTAGGTTGGTTGCGGTTCTCCATGCCTCCTGGATCTGGATGTCTGCTGCCTTCCCCAGATTAGGAAGTTTTCAGCTATTGTTTCTTCAGATTTTATTGTCTGCATGTGTTCTCTTTCTGAGATCCCTATAATGCAAATGTTACCATGCTTGATGATGTTGCTGAGATTCCTTACTCTGTTCATTATTTTTTCTTTTTCTCTTTAGCTTGGTTGATTTCCATTTCTCTCTTCTATACCACTGATCCATTATCCATCCTCTAGTCTACTACTAATTCCCTCTAGTGTATTTTTAATTTCAGGTGGGTTCTCCGTTTCTTTTTTATATGTTCTATCTTGTTGAACATCTGAGATCCTCCACACTTTTCTCAAGTCCATTGAATAGCTTTATGACCATTACTTTAAATTCCCTCAGGTGTATTGCTTGTCTCCATTTCATTTAGCTCTTTTGCTTGGCTTTTGTTTTGGTCTTTCATTTGGCTCTTTCCTCTCTCTCATTTTGTCTCTCATTTTGTCTAAGTATTAGGGAAGTCAGTTATGTCTCCTGCTCTTAAAGTGCCCTTAGGAAGAAGAGTTCCTGGGGTGCCCTGTGGCACAATATCCCCTGTTCACCAGGACCAGGTGCTTCAGAGCTGTTTCCTACGTGGGTGTTTGTACCCTACTGTTGTGAGTGACCCACATTTGCTCTCGGTTCCAGTAGGCTACTTTGCCTGTTGTGGGTACACTGGTTTGGTCCCTGTGCTGTTAAGGGACCAGTGCAGGGCCACAATGGTCCTATAGTTGGATGCTGTCAGCAGTCAGACCAGATGCCTACCCTCAGCCCATCTACCAGGGCTGTAGTCTCATGGACATGCAAAGCATTCTCATTTCCTTGTCCCCTGAGAGGCTTTTGTTGGTAAGCCAGGGCCTGCAGTCAGGCCCAGTGCCTGCTCCTAGCCTGTCTGCTGGGACTGTGGGTACACAGGTGTGTGTGGTTATCTTCCCCTCTCCTCGAGGCAGGAGTCACTTGGAGTGGTGCCAGTTCCTGCGAGGGATGCTTGTGGGGTGTGTTGAGACAGAAGCTACATTGGAGATACCTGCCAAATGGGGTGAGTTGGATGGGGCAGATATTCAGGAGAACATGGGGGTGGAGCATTAAGTCTTAGCAAGATAGGTGGAGAGTATGCTCATTCTAACAAGTGTCTGGCTATCTAGCCCGGGGGTGGAGGGAAATGGTACTTGTCAGATATTTTGTTCTTGGAGAGTCTTCTGTCCCTGCCCCACCAGCACACAGTGAGATTAGTAAATAACTCTTGATGTACACCCCAGGCACTTTTCAAATTGCTGCTTATATGCTATATCTCAGACAGGTTATGGGCCTTTAAGGGCAGGGAATCCGTTTCCTATGACCCTCAGCTCTCCTGAAGCTAAGTATGTGAATTTTAAGTACTCAGTGTTAAGCCCTGATGATTGTAAAACTAACAAAGTTAAGCGCCTGTAGTTTTCAAAGACAAATGTTAAGGGGACTTGTCTTGTCTTCCCAGTGCAGGTTCCCTGTGCCTGGAATGCCTGGTGTGTGAGCTCTGCCATTATTGGTTAGTCTTACTGAGGGTTTAATTCCCAACCGTGAATCCACCCCTCCTACCCTTTTAGATGTGGCCTCTTATCTACCATGAATTGTGGAAACTCTGTTCTACTGGTCTTTTTCTGAGTTAGCCTGCTCATGTGGCTGTTATCTCAGTGTGTCCCTTGGAAAAGGTGAGTTCAGGATCTTCCTACTCCACCATCTTCCCTGAAGTCCTTTTTTTTTTTTCCCCCCCAGAAATTAGTTTTCGTACAGCTGCTACAGTGCCTACACTAGTTTACATTCCCAGTAACAGGGCACGAAGGTTCCCTTTTTGCCACATCCTCACCAAGACTTGTCTTTTTTATTCTAACCATTCTGACCTGTGTAAGGTGCTACCTCATTGTGGTTTTGATTTGCATTTTCCTGATTATTAGTGTTGACCATCTTTTCATGTGTCTGTTGGCCATCTGTATGTTTTCTTAGGAAAAAATGTCTATTCAGGTCCTTGGCCCATTTTTTTAATCAGATTATTTGGAGGCTTTTTCACTGTTGAGATGTTTAAGTTCTTTATATGTATTTTGGGTTTTAAAACTTTATTGGATATATCATTTGCAAATACCTTCTCCTATGCAGTAGCTTGCCTTTTTGTTTTGTTGGTTTCCTTTGCTGCACAAAAGCCTTTGATTTTCATGTAGCCCCACTAGTTTAATTTTAGCTTGTTTCCCTTGCCTGAGGAGATATCCCTAGAAAAATGTTGCTAGAGCCAATGTCAAAAAATTAATGCCTGTCTTCTTCCAGGAGTTTTATGGTTTTAGTTCTCACAGGTCTTTACTTACTGTCTTGTGTTTGTGTATGGTGTAAGAAAACGAGGCTTTCAATACTACGTTGAATAGAAGTGGTGAAAGCATGCATCCTTGTCTTGTTCCTGATCTTAGAGGAAAAATTCAGTCTTTCACCATTGACTATGAGATTAGCTTTGTGTTTTTCATACATGGTCTTCATTATGTTGAGGTATGTTGCTTCTAAACCTATAGTATTTTTTACAAATGGATGTTGTATCTGTCAAATGATTTTTCTGCATCTATTGAAATCATATGGTTTTTATCCTTTCTTGCAATGTGATGTAACATGTGACTGATTAGCAAATACTGAACCACACTTGCATCCCTGGAGTAAATCCCTCGATTGTGGTGAATGATTTTAATGTATTATTGGATACCATTTGCTAACATTTTATGGAAGATTAATCTGATACCAAAAATCATATACAAATACTACCCCAAAAAACTATAGGCCAGTATCTCTGATGAACCTAAATACAGAAATCCTCAACAAAATACTATTAAGCTTCATGTACCATTTTTAATCTTTTAGCTAAAAAAGAACCCTGAAAAAAGCAGAATATAAATTTTATTTAAAACACTGTATACCAAAAATAGAATTTCACCAATATACAAAATTGATATTTTACATACTTTGTACATCTAATTTTGTATTGATAGCACATGTCAATTTGTATTAGTCATATTTTAAGGGCACAATACCCACATTAAATCTTAGAAAAAGAAACTGGTCTGTATCTTTCCATCATCTGGTCTTACTAATTTACTTGGGGACAAACGTGAATATCTGCTGTTGCCCAAATCCTACATTTTATCATTACAGGATCAGGATATACTACTAGCAGAATTTAAATATTAACCAAGTAAGACCAGCTACATCAGATACTAGAAAAATGGGAACAGAAGAGTTGCCATGTGAAGTTCACGTCAACCGTTCATCCCTAACAGTGAGTAGACAGTCTTGTTGTTAGTACTAATTTTCTGTATTTCCTTATGTGTGTGCATCTGTATCTCCAATGATACCCCATAATGAAAGGAACTACAGCCTTCCTTAGATGTGTTACACACAGCCATGGTCAAGTACTGTTAGATCAATGAATGTGGCCATTCTTTGATTATCAGCCTGAACCAGCTTGTCATTTCATTACTCACTGTTTTCTAGTGGTTAAGAAAAACCTAGTCCACATTTTCTTAATGAAATTTTCTCAGTTTTTTTTAGTAACTTAATCATCTAATTTTTAAAAAGGTAGTTGAGAAATTCCCCCACTAGGATAAATGGCATTTATCATGTCTTAATCAGATTCTGCTCCAAACACAGAAAAAGCAGAACGGTTGAGGCACAAATAAATACAAGGAAAAAGCCTTCTCCATCAGCCTCCATCTGAAAGGAAAGAATAATAAACAAACAGTGTTTCCTACCATAGTCAATAGTGGCATGGTTCTTAGAGCTCTGGAGACTTCAGGAACTCCTCTGGCAAACCATTCTAAGTTGAACCACAGAAACACCATAGTAGCCACGACCAAAAAAAAAAAAAAACCAAACAAAAAACAAAAACCCTAAAATCACAGGTAATACTATGACTAAAAGGCAAACCTATTAAAAAAAAAAAAAAAGATCCAACTCATTCTTTAATGATATAACTATATTACAAAGTCCTTTTGCCAGGCTTCAGAGTATAGAAATAATTTTATTTAGAATGTAAAATCTGGGAAAATGTCAAGATTTGAGAGAGTAGCTCTTACCTTTTTATTCTGTATACAATAAAATGGCAGTTTAATAACACTGGTATTTCCGACAGGAATTATAACTTTAAGCACCCAAAACTCCTAATCAAATATTTCCTGTTTGGGAATACACAAGCATTTCATACCATTCCCACATTTATTCATCTCTTGTATCTAAATCTTTAAAAAGCTGAATATTTAAAATGCACTGAAGAAAATTACTTTTCCCTTTTCTTTTTAGGTGAGTGTTCCAAAAGTGGGGTAAATTCAGCTTCCTCACTGTGTTTTCTTTTCTTTTTTTTCTTTTTATGGTCACTCTGGTAACCACTGGAGTCACTGCCTTGGAAAACAGGATCCTGGTCCTGATCTTCTTGGTGTTTTTTCTTCTTCTTCTTTTTTGGCTCATTGTTGCAGAGGCTATTCACATTATCAATCTGCAGGTCTGTCTCTTTCTTCATGGTGGCATCTGCACAATCTGCTAGCTCTCTGTTACCATTTTCTATTTCATATGACTCTGGATCTTTCTTCTTTTTCTTTTTCTTCTTGAGAGGTTTTTCAATAATTTCTTCAGTGCCAGTTTCTGTTACTTCTTCAGAAACTGCAGAGCACTTGGTTTGTAAACTAAAATAATAACAGTTGAAAAAATTTACATAGCAATAAAAAAAAGAATAAAGTGAGATCAAGAATATACCAAGTTTTTTTTTCCCCCTAAATAATGACTGCAGTACAAGATACAGAAGTATGGCATAAATTTCTAATATTCTATTGTTATCCCTTAGCCCATTAAAATGTCTGGGTAAGGTTAAAAAAATTTTTCCAAAGTACTTCTTCCAGGCTGTTTTGATACTCAAAAATGACAAATTTTGTCAAAATGTAGCTTCTAAATTTTGGCTTGGTTTAGGAAAATTTGGTCACAATAAACATCAATACTCAGGCTTATTATTAGCCAAAGAACTAACAAGTGAGAAAATGTATACTTCCATTATCTATGAAATTAATGGAGTTTCCACCTACTCTCTCAATCCTCGTTTCATTTTTTTCCCTTAACCGTGCTTAAAGCAGTATTAACACTAAACTAAAAACAAGGATCAGTGAAGTAGCCCTCTCTCTGGAACTGCAGTCCTCTACAGTAACATTAGCTACATATGACTAAGTAATTTCAATGAGGTAACTTTAATACTACACAAATGTAGCACACATTTCTATCATCACAGAACATTCTATTGGAAAACTGTTCTAAAACTTTTAAATCATACTCTTGTTAAAATCAAGGCAAAAATCTAAAAAAAAATTAACACCAGCAATATTCCCAAAGCTTCTTTTTCCTTCACTCCATTAAACTTGGCTCCCATGGAACCAAGCTCAAGATGACAGCAGTTCTTAATTTCTGAATTTCTTTGTATTGAAATTTTCTACCTGGCAAAATGACAATAATCAAATTGTTTCAACTGTGTAAAAATAAAAGGCTACTAGTTATGATCTTTTGGTTGCTAAAAAATTAAACTAGAAAACGGTAAAATACGGAACAGTTGGGTAGATGGGTAGAGCTACACTATTCAATGCTTTGTCATAGCACTTAAGATTCCTATTACAGTGACATTATGGTTTAGAAGCATAAGTATTCTAATAAAATTTATTTTAAAAGAGGGGCTTATGTTCTCTAAATTCAGAACTAAATAGAAATGACTAAGTATCAAAATTAAAATAATGTGATTAGAAACTGACCTAGTGATATTTAATTTTCCCCGAATGCAGAATACTCCAGCAGCATCTGAGTCCAAACGAAATACTTCAAATTCTAGTTCATCACCCACGTTTATCTCCAGGTTCTGCCACTGCTCAGTGGGCATCTGCTCAGGTTTAGGGATGGAGGCATTGAAACACCCATGTACTAAACAGCCAATGTGGCTGGAAGACACTTTATTAACTGTACCCTGGGAAGAAAGGGGGAAAAAAAAAGGTAACATCAAGAAATCCAAAGAGTTTAAAATGTAAATAAAACTTTATAAGCTTCAAACTGATCTTCAAAGAGAAAACATCAAACTATGATATAATTTGAAACGGAAAAAGTTTTTCAATTAAAATTTACATGTTATACTAAACCATCATTTTAGAACACTGTAGAGTTTTTAGAAAGGTCAAACTTTACTAAGTAATTGCATATCAATTGCCTAACTTGATAAACAACTACTCTAAAAACTCCTCAGCTCCCAATACCGGATTCCCTGGGGAATAGATTATAACCATATTAAAACCAAGCAGAAAATACTCTTTGATATGACCTAAATGTGAAAAGACCTCAAGGCAGAAAGCATGTGCTTTCTATAACTAGGATCCACATTATATTTCTATAAACAGTCTGAATTTCAAAGCTTAAAGAGCATTCTTTAACAATTAACTTTAGCGTGATGTAAGCAATATATCAGAAGACAGCTTACCCTTCATATGCAGATCTTGAGCATGGCTACTTTGAATCACAGTAACATTTTTAGAAGCTTCAAACTACATGCTCTATGATCTTAAGCTTAAAATTAAAGTTTTAAAAACTTTAGTTTTCTTTTCCTCCCCTAAGAGTCAACATAGATAACATACATAAATGAACATCTGAAAATTTTTAAATCATGTATTAACATATATACAGCCTTGTTTAATGTTAGCAACTCCTTATACATAGAAAATTCGTTTGCTGTCATTATCAGGAGTCTGGTGTTCCCAGTGGTACATTCTGGATGGTATGGACAAACTGAAGTGCATCTATACAATGGAGTACTATTCAGAAGTAAAAAACAAAGACAACAACAACAACAAAAAAAAACCCAAAAAACTATCAAGCCATGAAAAGACCTGGAGGAACCTTAAATGCATACTGCTAAGTCAAAGACAAGCTGAAAAGGCTACATGATATGATTCCAACTATATGAAACTGTGGAAAAGGTAAACTATGGAGACAGTAAAAAAGATCAATAGTTGTCAGGTTTCAAGAGGAGGGCAGAAGGGAGAGGGATAAATAGGTAAAATACAGAAAATTTTTAGAGCAGTGCCCAGTTATTCTATAGAATAGAGCAATGGGGGGACAACTGTTATTGTGTTGTACATTCCATGGGTTTTAGAATGCACAACAGAGAAAATTTTAATTCTAGATTTAAAATAATGTATCAGCTTAACAACTGTAACAAATTTATCACACTAATACGAGATGTCGATAATAGGAATAACTGTGTGCTGGGGTGGGGGAATGAAGAGAGGTATTTTCAACTCTTTTTCTGTACGTCTAAAACTGCTATAAAACACTAAAGCCTATCAATCAAATTAAGAAATAGGAAAAGGGAAGTCTTTTCAATATAGAGTTCTGGAACAACCGAATAACTATAAGAATAAGAAAACAATCTCAAGGGCCTACTTTATACACAAAAATTAAAGACTGGTCATAGATCTAAATGGAAAAGCTAAAACTAAAAAACCCTACAAACTATCTTCATAATCTAGGAGTAGGCAAGTTTCTTACACAGGATCCAGAAAACAGTGGACCTCATTAATATTAAAAACTTCTGTTTATGAAATGATACCATTACGAGTTAAGAGACAAGTCACAGACTGGGGGAAAATATTCACATATACATTTATCTGAAAAGGATTTGTAGGAAGACTATAAACAGAACTACTCTACCTCAAAATACAAAAACCCAATTAAAAATGGGCAAAGCACTTCAGTAGGCCCCTTACTGAAACACAGAGCTCAAAGGAGAAATGCAAATTAAAATCATAATGAGAAACTAGTATATGTCCATAAGTAAAATCAAAAGACTGACAAAACCAAATGCTGGCAAGGATGCAGAGCAACTAGTACAGCTAAATGGGAAATTAGCCTGTGTTTCATAAAGGTAAACACCTATGCTGTGACTTAGCAATATTGCTTCTAGTTTTTACCTAAGAGAAATGAAAATGTACATTCACAGCTTTATTCATAAGAGCTCCATACTGGAAACAACCCAAATGTCGATCAATAAAGATGGGCAATTAAATTATACATTCATACAACTCAATACCATGAACAATGAACTGAAATAAACTACCAATACACCAAACAGCATGGATGAAATGCAAAAACATGTTGAGCTAAACAGGTCAGATTTTCAAACACTGTATAATGAAAAAAACTAATTTTACAATAAATGCAATCAGAACAGTGGTTATATCTGGAATAGAGAGGATGGACCCGGAAAGGGCATGAGGCTCTTTCCAAAACAAAATGGTATATATGCTCTTAGAATTCATTGAACTGCACACTGTGATATGTGCATTTTGTTGTATGTAATTATACCTATTAAAAAAAATTGAACTATCTAAATTTACTTGACGACTGGACCTTATTGTAGGGAAAAGAGTAAAAGGACTGATTGATTTTTTTTTCATTTCATACTTTCTGTATAGTATGGTATTTCCATGAGTACACTTACACAAAGCAGGTAAGTGTGGAAATTTTTAAGTACAAATCTGCCAACCTTCTTAGAGAAGACAAACTACACTACAGCCATACTATTGGTATGGAGACTTGTTGTAGGATCTCAGTTGGGCAGCCCCAGGATACTCCTCCTACCAGTTTGATATTGAAAAACCTTTTAAAATTAGAAATGCCTTATAGATTTTGAAAGTAAAATTGACCTGTATTTTATTAGCAATAAAGGGTTAATAGGTCTTAAATGATTAACAAAAAATTAGAACTGCTTAAAGAAAAAAATTATTATGTGTATATATTTTCATATATATATATATGTAACAATGCATACACCCAGAACTATTGGTAGGAGAGAAAGGCAAGTACAGAGCATAATGGGATATAGTTTAGTCAACTCACATCAATCTGTATTTCCAGCTTCTCTTGAAAAACTAAAAGACCTACCCCACAGGGCCTTCATTCCCAAGGCACATTATAGGTGCCCTGACCTCATCCTTCATTCACTTTCATTACCTGCCTGGGCTCACAACCCTTTGAATTTTCAGCTCCCCTTTGATTACTACATGATTTGAATCCTTTATAAAGAAATTATTTGTGTATAATTGAGAAATACTTTTTTTTAACCGCTTAAGATCATTCTGGTGCTATCCAAAGAAGAGAATAAATTCTGAGACACATTCTCTGCACATACATGTGAGTCTTAGTTTAAGAACTTACCGACATTGAACTGAGGGTAATTTTTTTTCTTTAAATTTTTAGGAACTAATAATAGCAATCCATTTGCTTCCCAAGTCTCTTAAAATTTTCCAAATTACATTATTATACAACTATACAAAGAAAGCTTAAAAATATATATATATATATATATAAAAATACATACCATAAGCTTTTGCCCTGGTTCAGGACAGAAAATAACAAAATCTGCTTCAATGTTAAGATGAATGTGTCCTTGATCATCATAAATATCTCCCAGTTCACCCACTACTTTGATGTTATCATATGCAATGGGGACACCTAAAAGGCTATTAAAAAAGAAAAAAATATATTTTTTATCCTCCTTTAAACGAGGCTATTATCATACTGATTAAATATACTATATAACCACACATGCCAAAACACAATAGCATATTATTAATCCCTAACAACTTGAGTAATTCAATTTCACCAAATGGTTTCAATAAATTGACTAAGTTAAAAATGATTCAAGATAGGTACCCAGAAACAAAATGTCCGATTATGCATGAGCAGTAGCTATGCATCTAAATTCTAGTCATGCTAGAATGAGGGAAAAAAAAGACTTGCAAGAAAAATGTTTCTATTTCTGAGTGTAACTGAATCAAGACAATTTTGGTATTATCCACCATTGCTGAATTTCTGTACTAGATGGCCCATAGTAAGAGAAGTATTAGTCACAGGTGAAGCCCCTGAATATTAAAGCCAATGACTTAAGGGCGAAAAATCCTCAAACTGCAACTGTTAGTAATAAATAGAAATGTTAATAAATGAAATATGTAGTTTTATTTATTAAGAACTGATTGTGCCACTTTATGACAGGATTAGGGGGCAACTACTATTTCAAAATGTCATTTCCAAGTACTTAAGAAATTTTAACTATGAAGGAGGCACACCTGGTGGCTTCACTACTACACCCACTACTTAGTCAAGAAAACTTCTCAGACTCCCCAAGGCCAGGCTGAAATCACTCCTCCACTCCTAGAAGACACCATGGCACAGCATCATCACTGAACTTGATCTCGTTTTATTGACTATCTGTGTATATTTGCATTCCACACACTACTCTAAGGCCCTTGAGAGCACAGAACATTATTGTTGAATTCTACTAAATTTCTGAAACTACTCACATAGCATAAGAAAAAGAATTTATCCCTAATAGCTGTTGTTTAAACAAAACAGCCAGGAACCACTTAGAAAGGAACTTAAATAACTATCAAATCGAGAAGACCATAAACTCAGGGACTTACTCCAGAAAGCATTTTTTTCAACTGTTAATTTCTGCATGTGTTTCCCCAAGCAAGAACTACATCACTAGGACAGTCTTAGGAGCACAGAAAACCCAGAAGTCTACATGACCTCTGAATGAGGAACAAACAGATCTGTAAATAGGCAGACACAGAATCTAACTCTAGACAGATAGATATCAAAATATATGTGAGTATATATACTTATATGTTTATATATACACACATACACACACACCAGCATAAACTCATGTTTGCATCATCTCTATATACATAAATTTCCAGGAATGCAGTAGCAAATTCAAGGGCAGATTATTAAGTAGGGAACTCTACTGAGAACTATTCAATTACTTCAGAAAAGCATTCCACCAATGGAGACACTGTATGTGTTCTCTGAGTTGTCAACTCAAAACCCCTGCATCAATCCACCCTTGCAACAGACACATTCACGATTCTAGGGATCAGGGCAGAAGTCAGATTACTTCAGTCATCCCACATAGTCATGCTTGAGCATTATCACATTGCAACACATTTTATGGTATCGTGTTGGAGCACTCGGATTTTTTTTTTTTTTTTTGCAATTGTGTAGGTAGGTTATATTAAGTTTCAATTCACAATAAAGATGTGTTTTCATGATAGTAAAGTTAGTAATGCAAACTATTTATTATAAGAGAAAGGTACTGCGTTCTGTAGAATTCAAAATTGATAACTAGGGAATGTGACCATAGAGCCTAAACCCAAAAGGATTTGTGTAAATCCATCAAACCTTTGAGAAACCATTTACTGGACATCTAAATTTTTTTCCAAATAAAATACTGAAAATATTGATTACTGAACACACGTTTATCTACTTTTGTCTTATTACAGAAAAAGTAAGGATAAATTTGGATCTGTTCATAAACATGTTTTATGCTTATGTAAGACCGTACCAAAGAGGAGGGACTCCCTGCAAGGGCAGAGAGGGGAGGGGAGAAGACTTTGCCCCAGGCTCCCCAGGTTGGGGGACCGCACTGACAAGACAAATCCCCATAATATTTGGCTTTGAAAACCTGAGGGGCCTGCCTTCCCCAGTTTCTTTTGTTTGTTTTTAAACAATCAACAGGGCTTAACACCTAGGGCTTTAAAAATCAGCAGCCTCAAAAGGTTAAGAGGCTGGAGGGGGATGGAAAACGCAGTCCCTGCCCTTAAAGTGACAGTACAACCAGCAGCCCCACTAACATACAGCTCAGAAGCAGCAGTTTGAAAAATGCCTGGGGTATACAGGAAGGAGATTTATTTAATAGTCTCAGAGCACGGGCTGGAGAGGCAGGTAACTTTGGGAGATTTCTCCAAGAACAAAAGAGCTGGTGGGTGCCATTTCCCTCCCCAGCACCCCGCCCCCAGCCTAAATACAGGGACAGCTAGCTACAGGACCCAGCACGGCACAGCAATCTCCACTCTTAGCTTGCTAAAAGCATGCCCCAGCCACACATTTATGTGGATCCACCCTCTCCAGCCCTCTGCAGAAGTCTTCCCAGGCTGCTTCAGCTCCCCTCCCACAGCAGACCAAAGTAATAGACCTTGCCGGCACCGTATACAGCACACTCAGCTTCCCTGTTCTGCACATCTTGGCTGAAGCCCATCCAAAGTAGTGCCGCAAGCCTTGCACTGTACATGCAGCCCCAACGGGCCAGCACCACTCCAAAGGGACACCTGCTCCTGGGAGAGGGAAAACAACAGCACACACCAATCCAGCTGCTGCCCCAGCAATGGACGAGGGACAGACATCTGGTCTAACTGCAGACCCAGCCCACCAACAAAAGCTTCTCAGGTGACCACACAGGGAAAGCACCCTTGAATTTGGTGCTACAAAAGACTGCTCTGGCTCAATTCAAGCCCTAGACTAGCCCACTAACAACAGAAGAGCCAAACCCTACACACAAAGGCAAAGAGAGCCACTGTAGACAACTGGACTGAAGGAAAACATGGCTCAGCCACAAAAGCAGGGCACACACAACACACATAAGAGATGCCCCTGAAGTGCCAGTTTCTGATGAATAGGAAACATAGCACAGCAGGACATTACAAGACCTCTTATTTATAAGGGCATTACTTTCAAAAGCAGATGACTTTCCTAACACACAGACACAGAATTAGACAAAATGAGAAGGAATATGTCCCAAATGAAAGAACAGTACAAATTCACGAGAGCTAAACGAAATGGGATATATAATATACCTAGTAGAGAAAGTAATGATCATAAAAGATCATTACTGGATTTGAGAAGAGTGGAGGACATCAGTGAGACCCTCAAAAAGAAATAAAAAACATAAAAAAGAAACAATTAGATGTGAAGAACTCTAAGTGAAATTTAAAAATACACTACAGGGAATAAATCATAGCTGGAGGACACAGAAGAATGGCTCAGCGACCTTGAGAACAGCATAATGGAAAGCAATCAAGATGAACAGGCAAAAGAAAGAAATAATAATAAATGAAAATGGATCAAAGGAACTCAGGACACTATCAAGTATAATAACATTTGCATTATGAGGATCTCAGAAGGAAAAGAGACAAAAGGGAGCAGAAAATTTATTTGAAGAAATAAGAGCTGAAAAATTCCTGGGTCTGGGGAAGGAAACAGACATCTAGATCAGGAGGCACAGAGGACCCCAGACAAAAGCAACCCAAAGATATCCACACCAAAACACACAGTAATTAAAATGGCAAAAAATAATGATAAAAAGAGAATTTTAAAAGCCTCAAGAGAAAAGAAAACAGTTACATAAAGAAAACTCCATAACCATCAGTGGAGTTTTCAGCAGAAATACTACAGGTCAGAAGGGAGTGGCTTGGTACATTCAAAGGAAAAAAGAAAAAAAAAAAAAAAAAAAAAGCCAGCCACAAGGATACTCTATCCAGCAAGGCTATCATTCAGAAGAGGAGAGATAAAGGATTTCTCAAACGAAAGTTAAAGGAACTCATCACCACTAAACATAGTAACAAACATAAGGAAGTAATCAATAGTAATACAATAATAGTAGAGGACTTTAATACCCCAGCTCCATCAATAGATACATCATCCAAACAAAATCAACACAACATTGACTCTGAGTAACACGTTGGAACAGATGGATCTAACTGATGTATACAGAACATACCATCCTAAAACAGGATGTAAAACATTACATCCTAATGTTTAAAAATACACATTCTTTTCAAATGCACACAGAATATTCTCCAAAATAGATGTGAGCTCACAAAACAAGTCTCAATAAATTCAAAAAGACTGAAGTCGTACTATGCATCTTTTCCAACCTTAATGCTATCAAAGTAGAAATCAACCAGAAGAAAAAATCTAAAAGAACATAACTATGTGGAGATTAAGTAGCATGCTACTAAACCGTGAATGTGTAAGCCAAAAAACCAAAGAGGAAATAAAAAATTACATGAAGACAAATGAAAACACAACAGTCCAAAGTGTTTTGGGGATGCAGTAAAAGCTGTTCTAAGGGGGAACATTATAGCAGTACAGGCCTACCTCAAGAAACAAGAAAAATCTCAAACAAACTAACCTTACACCTAAAGGAGCTAGAAAATGAACGAACAAAACCCAAAATCAATAGCAGGAAAAAAATAATAAAGATTAGAGCAGAAATAAACAAAATAAAAAGAAACAGATCAGTGAAATGAGGACCAGGTTCACCAAAAAGATTAACAAAATTGATAAACCTTTCACCATACTCATCGAGAGAGAGAGAGAGAGAGAGAGAGAGAACTCAAACAAAATCAGAATTGAAAGAGGAGAAATCACCAACATCAGAGAAATACAAAGCATTTTAAGACATTAAAAATTATATATCAACAAATAGGACAACCTAGAAGAACTGGATAATGTCCTAGAAACTTAGAAAATTTGAAAAGACTGATTACCAGTAATGAAATTGAATGAATAACCTAAAAACTCCCAAAAACAACAGTCCAGGACCAAATGACTTCACAGGTAAATTCTACCACACATTTAAATACTTAATACTTATTATTCTCAAACTATTCTAAATTCCAAATTCATTCTGAGGCCAGCATTATCCTGACACCAAAAAAAGACACCACAAAAAAGTACCACAGTCCAATATTTCTGATGAACATACATGCAAAATTCCTCAACAAAATATTAGCTAACTGAATTCATTGATACATTAAAAAAAATTATTCACCATAATCAAGTGGGATTTATTCCTGCGAAGCAAGAGGGGTTCAATATTTGCAAATCAATCAATGTGATACACCACATCAAAAAGAGAAAGAATAAAAATTGTATCATTTCAGGGCGCCTGAGTGGCTCAGTTGAGTAGTCCTCTGCCTTTGGCTCAGGTCATGATCTCAGGGGCCGGGGATGCAGCCCCGAGTCAGGCTCCCTGCTCAGTGCGGAGTCTGCTTCTCCCTCTCCCTCTGCCCCACCCCTGCTCAAGCGTATGTGCATGATCTCTCTCAATGAATAAAATCTTAAAAAAAAAAACAAAAACACTTTTCATTTCAAATGATGTAGAAAAGGCATTTAACGAAGTGCTACAGCCATTCATGACAAAAACCCTCAACAAACTAGGTCAGAGGGAACATACATCAACATAATAAAGGCCATATATGAAAATCCATAGCTAACATCATACTCGATAGTGGAAAAACAGAACTTTTCCCCTAAGAACAGGAATAAGACAAAGGTGTCCACTCTCACCACTTTCATTCAACAGAGTACTGGAAGTTCCAGCCACAGCAGTCATACAATGAAAAGAAACAAAAGGCATCCAAATTGGTAAGGAAGAAACACAAATTGCACTCACTGTACATGACATGATACTATACATAGAAAACCTCCAAGACTCAGGGAGCCTGGGTGGCTCAGTTGGTTAAGCATCTGCCTTTGGTTCAGGTCGTGATCCCAGAGACCTGGGATTGAGCCCCATGTCAGGCTCCCGGGCTCCCTGCTCAATGGGGAGTCGCTTCTTCCCTTCCTGCCTCTGCCCCTTGCCCCCCAACTCATGCTCTCGTGCTCTCTCAAATAAATAAAATCTTTAAAAAAAAAAAAAAGTCTGAAAGACTCCACCAAGAAACTACTAGAACTGATAAATGAATTCAGTAAGGTCGCACAATACAAAATAAACATACAGAAACGTTGCATTTTTACACACTAAAAATGTAGCAGAAACAAATTAAGAAAACAATCCCACTTACTGCACCAAAAATAAAATGTTTAAGAATAAACTTAACCAAGGAGGTGAAATATCTGTACTCTGAAAGCTATAAAACATTGATGAAAACTGAAGACGGGGTGCCTGGGTGGCACAGCTGGTTAAGTATCTGAGTCTTGGTTTCGGTTCAGGTTGTGATCTCAGGGTCATGAGATCGAGCCCCACACGGGACTCCACACGCAGCACAGAGTCTGCTTAAGTTTCTCTCCCCCTCTCCCTCTGGCCCCCACCAGCGTCTCTTTCTAAAATTTTAAAGAAACTGAAGACAACACAAACAAATGGGAAAATATTCTATGCTCATGAATTGGAAGAACCAATATTGTTAAAATGTCCATACTATCCAAAGCAATGTAAAAATGTAATGCAATCCCTATCAAAATCCCAACAGAATTTTTCACAGAACTAGAACAAACAATCCTAAAGTTTCAGAATAGGAGAGATAAAGGATTTCTCAGAACCACAAAAGACCCTGAAGAGCCAAAACAATCTTGAAAACAAACAAAACTTGGAAGTATCACAATCACAGATTTCAAGTCATACTATAAAGTTATAATAATAAAAACAGTATGGTAGTGGCACAAAGCAGACACATAAGATCAATGGAACATAATGGCCCAGGAAACAAACCAAGCCCATGATTATATGCTCAATAAATCTCTGCAAAGGAGGCAAGAATATCCAATGGGAAAAAGACAGTCTCTTCAACAAATGGTGTTGGGAAAACTGGACAACTACATGTGAAACAATGAAACTGAACCACTTTCTTACCATACACAAAAATAAACTCAAAATGGATTGAAGACCTAAATGTGGGACTTGAAACCATAAAAATCCTAGAAGAAAGCAAAGGCAGTCATTTCTCTGACATAACCCTAGCAACATTTTTCTAGATAGGTCTCCCAAGGCAAGAGAAACAAAAGCAAAATAAACTACTAGGACTACATCAAAATTGAAAGCTTCTGTATAGCAAAGGAAACAATCACCAAAACTAAAAGACAATCTACTGAATGGGAGAAGATATTTGCAAATGACATATCTGATAAAGAATTAATATCCAAAATATATAAAGAACTTATATAAGTCAACACCAAAAAACCCCCCAAATAATCCAATTAAAAAATGGGGGAAAAAGCATTTCCAAAGAACACATACCAATGACCAACAGACACATGAAAAAGTGCTCATCATCACTCATAATCAGGGAAATGCAAATCAAAATCACAATGGGGTATCACCTCACACCTGTCACAATGGTCAAAATCAAAAATACAAGAAACAAGTGTCGGCAAACGTGAAGGAAAAAGAAACCCTCATGCACTTTTGTTGGAAATCAAACAGGTGCAGCCACTGTGAAAACCAGTATGGAGATTCTTCCAAAAATTGCAAAAATAGAATTATCATAAAAATAGAACTATCAGGTGTCTACCCAAAGATTACAAAAACACTACTTCAAAAAGATGTATGCATCCTTATGTTTATTACAGCATTATTTACAATAGCCAAACTATGCAAGTAGCCTGAGTGTCCACCAACAGATGAATTGATGAAGAAGTGGTGTGTCCATATACAACGGAATATTACTCAGCCTTAAAAAAAAAAAATGAACTCTTGCCATTTGCAACAACATGGATAGATGGAGAGGGTATAATGCTAAGTGAAAAAAGTCACTCAGAAAAAGACAAATACCATATGATTTTAGTCAGATGTGGAATTTAGGAAACAAGACAAACGAACAAAGAAGAAAGAGACACGCCAAGAAACACACTCTTAAAGAAAACAAACTGATGGTTACCAGAGGGGAGGTGGGTGGCGGGATGGGTGAAAGAGGTGAAGGGGATTAAGAGTGTACTTCTTATGATGAGCACCGAGTAACATATAGAACTGTCAAATCATTATACTGTACACGTGAAACTAATATTTCTTACTTCCTAGTTTTCACTAGAAAGTAAGTTTCTAAGCATTAAGAATTCTAACAAATGTCATTAAGACTACTGGAGGGGCACGTGGGTGGCTCAATCGGTTAAGTGTCCGACTCTTGATTTCAGCTCAGGTCGTAATCTCAGGGTCATGGGATAAAGCTCCGCACTGGGCTCTGCACTCAGCATGGCATCTACTGGGATTCTCTCTCTCCCTCTGCCCCTCCTCCCTGCATGCAAGCATTCTCCCTCTCTTTCTCTCTCTCTAAAAATAAAATAAATTCTTTAAAAAGAATACTGAAGGGGCGCCTGGGTGGCTCAGTTGTTAAGTGTCTGCCTTCAGCTCAGGGCGTGATCCCAGGGTCCTGGGATGGAGCCCCGCATCGGGCTCCCTGCTAGGCAAGAAGCCTGCTTCTCCCTTTCCCACTCCCCCTGCTGGTGTTCCCTCTCTCGCTGTGTCTCTCTCTGTCCAATAAATAAATAAAATCTAAAAAATAAAAAATAAAAATAAAAGAATACTGTAAATACTGAGAGAAGCAACTGTGTATGTAAGGAAAATAAGGTATGTGTTTTTGGTAAGAAAGTATGAGGAATGGGAATACATTTTTGTTGAGCGGGAAAAAGTAATTTGTCCCAAAATGAGACTCATTTAAAGAGGGAACACAGGACAAAATTTTAATGTAATAAATAAATAAATAAATTTTTAAAGTTGTAGGAAGTCTGTGAAAAAGGAATATTTGCAAAAGTATGTGTGGTCACGATGAAGACTGGAATTAATAGTTTTAAAAGTACATGATTTAAGATTGGAGTTTTGTTTTTCACTCTGTTGAAATGGCAAGGTTTCCCTGGAATATTGGTCTGCTCTTGATGATAGAAAAATGTAAAAGGTTTTTCCTTTATCTGCCCAGAAAAAACAAAGTTTGCTATCGGGTCTTTAATTACTTAGTAAATCTAAATCTTCTCAATATTAAAAAAGCTAAGTTTTGCTAACAACTATGTAAAATTCTGTAAGTTTTGTAATGATCTGTGGTCCTTTTCAGGCATGCGCTTTATTTATTTATTTATAAGACTTTATTTATTTATTTGAGAGAGAGTGTGTGCACAGGTGCGGGAGCACAAGCAGGAAGACAAGCAGAGGGAGAGGGAGAGACACACTCCCCCCTGAGCAGGAAGCCCTATGTGGGGCTTGATCCCAGGAACCTCGGATCACAACCTGCAGTAAAGGCAGAAGCTTAACCGACTAAGCCACCCAGGCACCCCTAAGCATGTGCTTTAAAAACCTTCTGATATTTTTAACGAATTTCCCTAAATTCAAATTCTAAAAAAAAGTCTTTTTAACGAATAAGGATTATTTATTTGGTTATGTTAAATTACATAGGAAGCATTGTCAGATAAGTGATGATAAATCTTTTTAGATTATATTGCATGGGTGAATGCTATGAAATTCCTAAAGTTTTAATATATCCTGGTACAACATCGTTACCTGTAATTCTGATTATTGAAGTACCATCACAGAAATAATCAGATTTCCTTGTCAACTGCTCTATAATGAAATCTCATATGATCTTTAACCATGGCCTTTTTTGAGTCTTTTGTCATTTACAGTTACTATTCTGATGCTCTTACAAATGTGTTTCATCTTCAAGGAGAACCAGAGAGAGGACTTTTGGGAAACACAGGTTTCTGATACACCTTAAGATCATAAAACTAAGCCACATAGGAATTACTGGGAATAATGGGAAAACTATTCAAACTGAAAGAGAATTAGTAACATGAGACTAAATGAATCAAAGAAGATGATTATAGTTTTTATGACCTTTGTTTGAAACAACACTGGTTCTCTAATGTTTGCTCATCAGGATTTAAGGAAACAGTGATCTTTTTCTCCCTACCTGATTCCTCCAGAATTCAGAAACTCTGTGAGTATTCTTACCTTCATGGCAATTACAGTTATTTGCATAACTTCACTAAGAATCTCTTAACAGGTCACCATTAGAAAAACTGATTCTATTACCAAGGCTTTGACTGGAATGTCCTATTTGAGAAAGACATGCATAGACTCAGATATGACCAGCCAGGTTTAAGGAACTAAGGTTGACTTTACGGAGCCAATGAAGCCCCCTGGAATAACTGGCATAGTTGGTACCTTGTTTACAGGGTTCCCAGGAGCCTTACCTGGTAAACAAGGAAGGTACCTACTGACAGGCTCAGGAACATCAGGATATTTGGGGGACCCCAAGAAGTGAAGAAATAATCAGATCTTTTAAGGTACTGAAAGTGAGTCTTTGGCAAGTATTTGGCTTGGCTCTTAGCCTTGAATGGCTGTTAAAAGCTCAATCTGAAATTCCTTATGAGATGTTCCAGCAAAGCAGATCTGAAAGAACATATGCAGCCAGTCACTACTCTTGTTGTACTTAGTATTTAGGCCAAATTGGTTAAAAATGGACTTGTTTTAAACAAATTAGTCTTAATTTGGCTATTGCTGATGGAAATGAGGGTGATTTTGGAGAGAAAAAATTGTTTCAGTAATGTATCTTTATGGGTGTTAGATTCTAGTTCTGATTAATTGTCCTCAAATGTTTACTGTTTACCTAGAACACCGGGCTGGATCCTGAATTCTTCTAGTTTCCTTGAATATCTGGATTTCTACCTACTTATACACTTACGCACCTGACTTTGAAAGCCCACCTGGAGGACCACCTCCTAAAATGAGACAACTGTTTAACTGAACTGACCTGATATACCTCATTATGAAATGTGGAATAAGATGCTAAGACTATACATTAGAGTTCCCAAAAAATGCCTCTATGAAGGATGGGGGCTCAACTTAATATTAAGGGTTATCTGCAATTGGATGCAAGGCAATTTCATTCCTCAGTCCCGACCTATGCCCCTTTTCAGCAGGAAGTAGCTGGAGTCATTCCTGTCACTCAAGAATGAGGAATGATGTAAAGCCGTGGTGGTATGGGAACCAAACAGAGATACTGTGTTCTTGCCAAATGAATATTTGCCATGTCTATTGACTCTCAAAACACTTGTCTTATTGCCCCAGCCCCACACTGCTGATTTCCCTCCTTCTTGCCCCAGGAAGTGTCTCCCTGTTGTGGGCCACCACTTACGTGGAAATTCACAATTGCTTTGATGGCTGTGTCTGTGGAAAGGATCATTTTTGCTGATGCCTCCACTTGATGACTCACTCAACTCTTTACCAGGTCACTGGGGAACTATATACTTCTAAGTATTTTCTTTTGTCTTATAAGTATAGTAACCTCATGTAACTGTTTATATTACTGCCATGACGTAGGTATGCAACCCAACTCCCAATATCTGGCTCTAAGTGCATCACGTTAGAATGGCATGTATACCATACACACTGTACGAGCCATAAAGATGTTGGGAGTAAAGCGCATGAATGCTGACAATACTGACCCCATGTTTGGCCCTCCATCTTGTTCATGTCTGGGTGATGACCTCCCTCAGGGCTATGGATTCCACGCCCCCTGGAGGTTAACACGTCCTGACCACAATGTGGGAAGGCTCATTCTGGTCTTCCCTGAAGTTATTTAGATAACTAGTAGGGGTAACATACTTTCCTCCCCCACCTTCTGGAGCACATGTGGCGCCACAAAGTCTGTTAAGTGTTAGACCTCTGACCCCACCACAATGCCCTCTAAACATCCCTTTGCACTCTGTAAATGTGAACTAAGGTCCAGACACTGTGGAGAATAGCTATGTGGATGCCTGGATCATCACCTGCCCAATCTTCCGTGTCAGTAAATTACCCAGAATAAAACTCCATGTGAACTGTATGGAGTCAACTGCTTCATTTTCCAATCTCAAAGTGCCTCTCAGTTTGGGGGATGCTTTATTGTCCCTCCTCTACCTCCCAACACTCCCCTTTCCTCATTTCTTAAAGTGAAGCAAGTCCTCCTGATCCTACAGGATGGCCCCAAAATCTGTAAACCTACCTATATGTGATAAATGATTGACTGACATTACAAATCTTGATATTTTCAATGAGTGGTCCCTAATTAGAAATGCATAGTTCGACATGTGCTGCTTTATTTGCACTGAATACGTCAGTCTTTACCACAATGGGGTAGTGGGGTTCCCCAGTGTGGTAATGGGGGTGAGGGGAGGAGAGGGTGTAGAGTGGGCAGTTCTCATCTGTTCATAGTGCAGCCTGCTCCACAAGGCCACACTATCCCATTCAGTAACAGAAATTATCCTTCAATCAGTTCCTTATATCTCTGGTGTAATGGCTCTGACTGGGGACACTTCCCCCTAGCCTGTCAAGTGGAGGAACTGATTGGTTCCAGGAAGTGCTAACATATATCAAACATGGCCTCTTCCCAGATTTTATGACCATTTTTATATCCTTAAATCTCTCAAATCCATACTCTCCAGTCATTTTCTCTTGCACAATTTTAACAATCCCTTAATTGGTCTCCATGTCTCCAGTCTCTCTCCCCTTAACTCAACAGCTAATGCAACCAAGTGTGGTTTCTTAAACTGTGTATCTGACTGTCCCAGAGATCACACATTTACTGCGCTCTCCAGAGTGCACCAGATTTCAGAGTTGGAGGGCACCAAGAGGATGAAGTGCTAAGCCTGCTTAAGCAAACGGAAAAAGGGAAACAAAAACAAACCTAGGAGACCAGAAGGAAAGAGAAATGAGTTGTCCCCCACACTGTCTTTGCCCTCCTCTCCAACTGCATGCAATGTCTTTTCCCCTAACTTAAATCTTACTCCAGTTACGTAGTACTTAACAATTCTCTGACCAAAGCAGTCTATTTTATATCTGCTATCCATTTGTTTATGCCACACTTTTTTGCCTTGAATACTACCATCTCAAAGAACCCTTTTCCTATTAAGTTGTTCTCAAAGATCCTAATATCAAATTCACTACTCTTCCTCTTAATGTAACTTACTTTAGATTTCTGTCAAATTTTAACACTTCACTGGATTTATCTGGCTTACATTTCTATCTTTATTAGAGCTTACGGTTTCTTGAAATAGGGTTCTTGTTTGGTAGTGGTGGTGGTGGTGGTGGTGGTGGTGGTGGTGGTGTGTGTGTGTTTTTAGTCCCAAGTCCCTAGTATACAAAATAGGCACACAACAAGTGTGTTGGTGCTTGGAGTACGCTGTACATTCCAGACTTGCTTGATTCTTAACCTGTTCAGAATCCCTTGAGAAAGTAAACACTTTGGATACTTTACCCAAGAAAACCGGACTGCAAATTTCCCAGAGGGGAGGGAGGGGGTCATGAAATTCCTGAAGAGCAATAAGGACTCCTTAGGTATTCCACTCGTCCTAGTTTTAGAACCCCTGCTTTTCAGGCAAAGTAGTCTACTGCAGTATTAAAGTACACATGCTCCCTCCCTCTGACCCTCCACTTTTGTAACTCCAGGTTTTTTCTGAATATATTAATTTTAAATGGGCCACAAAGTTTTTTCACCTTCAAACCCAACAGACAAGCCAGTTAGACTAAACTGTCTGTTCTTAAAAACAAAACAAAAATTGTACTTTCCTCATCCACGATCAGGTCCAAGACAAAAAACCCAGCGAAAGTACCAGAGCCAATATAAACAACAGAAACTCTCTTTCATGGTTTCCAAATCAACAACTGGACTAATGCTTTATGTGCAATTTTTTATAGAACGAGAGAGAATTTAAGTACTGCATTCGAAACTTCCAATGTCAAACACACAACTGGGCCTACCAGGTCTCTAGACCCCTAGTCTATTCTTACCCCTACGCGCCAGTTCTAGAACAAGCTTCTCCACCCCCTCCACCGACACAATTCACGTCACCTTTACGTTTCCCTTCTTGCCTATAAAATGGACTCTGTACAGATCCCGACTAGGGAGATATTGTTTTGGGCCGGATGAAGACTCCAGAACGCCTCGAGCCTAGTAAGCTCCAGGTGGCCGGCGCGTTCTTTCCCATTCACCCCTTTCCTGCTACGCCATCAGCACGTCCTCCCACCACCCCCTCCTGTGCTTAAAAGGGGTGGCAGGCTGCGTTATGGCGTTGTCGGCGCGGCGGAGGAAAAGACTAAGAGACTGGTACCTCTCGGAATAGCGCAGGAGCTCCGCATCTAGCTGTTCCCGGATACCGGTGCGTTTCCGGTTAAGGTAACGCGGCGACAGAGCGATGTGTCTTCGGTGCGGGCCTGCCACCAGGCAAGAGTAGTGGCTATTCACCAGCGCACAAGCGGCCGCGTAAGTCGGCAGCTCTAGGCAAGGCAAGACGCCGGCCTGTCCTACCACCGGCCCCTCAGAGGGCGCCTTCGGCGGCGGAGCCTCTGAACAACCCGCAGCCATGCCGCTTGTCAGGTTTCCCGCGGCGCGCACAGCTGACGCAGGCACAACCGGCTATTTCACGACGCCGGGTTTCTACGTCATCCAACAGAGAGCACGCCCCTAGGAAATTTCTCTCCTTGAGTTGCATTAGGCACCTCTGACCAGCAGAGGGCAGCAACTTTTTCGCACTGGAGCCAGTGCTTACGTGTTAAACATGCTCCAAAGAAGACCCGCCACCATCTCCTCTCTTCAGGGCGGGCAAGCCTTTATTTTCGCTAAGGTCATCTTTGGATTTAGTATGTAGGTTTAATAGGGCTTACCCTTTGATAATTTCCAGTAGTAAATTTTACAAGTGTGGACAATACAATAATAAACTTTAAAATTTTAGGGAATATATTTTCTGCAGGGAATCCAATCCTAAAAAGCAGCCCAGATGCCTCAAATGCAACACATCCTAAAATAAACCCATCGTCTCTCCCGTCTGGATTCTCTGTTCATTCTGTAACAACTCATTCAGGAAATCTTACCACCACTTTCCAACTGGCTCAGTTCAGCTGTTATCCTTAGAGGCTCTCTTGTACCCTCAAATATCAAATCAGCCCCCAGGGTTGCGGGGTCCAAAGCGGAAATATCAGTCTATTCAGATACTTCTGTCTGTCCTCGCTTCCAAAACTACAGAAGTGCACTGGAAGCTTAACCCGTCAAGAGGACACTCGGGAGCATCCGAAACACAAATACAACCATGACTTGTCCACATAGGAGCCCCCGTTTTCTCAGGATAACACAGACTCCTTAATAGGGCTCTTAAGTTACTTAAAAGACCATATTAGGGTCTGCCGCCAGCACAGCAGTTTCGTTTATCACATTCCCCACTTTACATTATCTGTTAGCCACCAGCCCTGCTCACTGATTCACTTTCACCTTGCTCCCTTTCTTTTCCATCAGTTCCTGCTCCCTGGAAGTATAGTGACTTCTCTCAAATGGGAAAACTGTACTCATGTGTCAAATTTTAGCTTAGATTTTTGCATCCTCTTCCTCTGCACTTTACTACCACTCTACCGGTCTTCCCAGCCCCCATCTAATTCAAGATGGGGGATTAGCTTCCCCACTTTTGTAAATTACCACCACCAAGCACTTGTGTTTATGTTAATTTTATGTCAGTTGCCTATTGATCTGCCTGTTCCTTGACAGACTCCAAGCTCACTAAGGCAGGAACCATGGTAACTGTCTTTTTCACCACTGCAACCCTCTATGGCTCAACACAAAAGAAAACAAAACAGCCAATGCATAGGAAATAAGTGAATGAATGAATGAATGAATGAATGAATGAAATAACAGGCAATAAAGAGCTCAAAATCTAATGAGGAAATAGGATCTAAATGTACATATACAACAGCACTGCACTAAATGCCAAGAGAAATGCATAGCAGTTAGTGGTGTGACTTCTAACACGTCTCCACCTCCCCTAGGTACTGCAAAAAGTCTCTAACCCGCTCTGAATTTGTTTTTCTGCCTGTAAGATAGGTATAATAATGTACATACCCTGCTCACTATAGAAATGGTAGGAAGTTTAAATATGGTAAGTAAAAAACACTTTCTCTAGTATTCTTTGATTTCAAATTCAGCATGATATGTTAATAGGATGAAACTGCGCCCAAAGCCCAGTGATAAGCATAAGCCCATGAATAGGCGATCTAACAGCTTTTACCTGGATTTGATTGGAAAGTTCTGCAAGAAGCCTATGTAGGACCCCTTTGTTTAGTGTTCTCAGCTTTGACTACACATTAAAAACACCTGAGAAGCTTTAAAATCTGATGCCTTACGTGTGGCGATGAGCACTGGGTGCCATAGGCAACTAATGAATCATTGAACACTACATCAAAAACGAATGATGTACTATATGCTGGCTAATTGAACATAATAATAAAAAATAAACAACCAAAAATAAAATAAAATAAATCCGATGCCTTCACAGCATCCCCAGCCCAGTTAAATCAAAACTTCTCCCTGCAGTCAAGATGCGTGAAGATTCTCTGCAGATGAATTGAATGAAAACAATTTGTCCAAAGCAACTTAGTAAAAACAATAAGCTGGACATCAGGACAATTGAGTCAAAACAAAACTTACCTAAAATCAACTACCCCAGAAATGATTTTTCACAAATTTTAAATGTGGGATAGTTTTATAACCCTCGTGTGCTCATAAGAGATTTGCTTGTTTGGTTTTGAAAATTGTTTTCTACTTTTTAGTTTTTCAAACTTCTGGCTTGATTGTTAGCTGCTGTCCAAAATCTGCATGATTTGGAAGAGTGAAAAGGTGATTTAGCCTATATGTAAATGTTCACCATTATGGAGTTACTCTACCAAATTAACCTGTTTCACCTACTACCCAGAGAAGAAAACAAGTACAATGAGATTCCTCCCACCTATCTCCCACCCCACACAAATTCACAAAGTTTATTTGATCAAGGGCGCATAGTTGGACTGTACTATTTTCTTTTTGTCTAAAATTTGATCAAAGTGGCACAGGAAGTCAGGCATTGCTGGTCTCTGTCTCATGAAAAGCCCTGTCAAGTCAAAGTCAAGCATGTGCTAAGAAAAACCCTTCTATAATGAGAAGTGAGAAGATTGGATGTGACTTAGTCTCCATGTTCACTGACCCCCCCAAAAAGAGAGAAAAGTATTCCTGCAACTCTGGATTTTCTTTCTTCCTTACTTTTTTTTTTCCTTTACCATCAACCTCCCCTCGCCCAACATGCACACATACACATTGTATTATGTTAGTGTATTTCTATTCCTCACAATCAATGAATCCCTGGAGCAATATAAATGTGTAGTAATTGGTAGTTTGCTGAAATCAGTTACAAAGTAACTTGTGCCACATGCTCTGATTTTTATAGAAAATATGCACATTTGTATGATTAGAAGAGAATCTGGATGTATAAATACTATATGTTAATATTAGTTAGCTCTTGAGGGCGAGTTAATAGCTTTTTTAAATTGTGTGACTTTTCATATATTATTGTAATGAGTGTGCATTGTTTTCTATTTGTAGAAAGTAGAAACTTAATGAAGGAAAGGATTCCTATTGTTGACAATTTGGGTTGTTACAAGATAGCCTCAGTTCTTAGTTCAATATGGCGCGAGGTGAGGAGCCTGGGTGCTAAAGTTACATTGTGTGAGTCTAAGTCCTGGCTCTGCCACGTACTAGATGTGTAGCTTTATTAGGCAAGTTCTTTCTTTTTAAAGAAAAAAAATCTGAAATTGTTAGAATAGACATTACTGAAGAAATGGAATTAGAAAGTCTGAACTATGTATAAAGGTTTACACAAAATAGTTTCATATAAAGGGCAGTGCAGGTAAAAATGCCATTGCATCCATTGGCTTTTGCTGCATAACAACCCATCCTCAAATTTGGCGGCTTTAATAGCAATCGCTAATTCAGCTTGTAATTCTGTGAGTACAAATTTGGCCTGGGCTCAGTTGGACTCACTCAAGCATCTGTAGTCAGGTGTGGGCGGCTCCACGTGGCTCATCCTCCAGCGGGCTAGAGTCGGTTTGCTTTCCTGGCAGCTGTGCATGTTTCTGAGCTAGAGATAGAGTGTGGAAGAGAAAACATGACCTCTTGCCTAGACTCTGGAACATAGTGCAATCCAAGGCATGAAATGCTAACGAAGTACTTTGTCCTTTGCCTAAGAAAGGATTGGTCTCTACTTCTATCATATACCAGATGTGCACTGGAAGTCCCTAAAAGTGCTCCCCACCCCCGCAATAGTAATAACAGTCTCGACAAGAAGAGTGTCATCACCCTTACGCATCGATTTTATCAAATTGATGGAATGAGTGATTTCATCAACATCGCAGCCACCACCATGACCATCATCATAGCTAAACTTCATGACAAAACTGCCAGGCACTGTGGCAAGTGCTTTATACAAACCACCAACACAGAATCTTTATACACTTACTACAATTATTGTATATTTTTACAGATCAGGAAACTATAACCTAGGGAAGATTTTAAAACGTTGGCCCATGAAGGTAGCAATCCTGTGTTGTAAAAAGCTGCAAGCCTAGCACGTATTTCTTGAGTGAGCAAGTGAATGAGTTTGCCAAGGATACACAGCTGCTAATCAAGGAATTTAACCCAGGCATGACTCATTCCACAGCCCATGCTCTGAATCACTAAAAATCCTCACTTTTCCTATGCACGTGGCCGAAGATTATAAAGGAAGACATTTGAAGAGTTAAAAAAAAATGGGTGCTTATTTTAATTAGCCTTTGCCTGAAAAACAACCGGTAAAGTGGGAATCAGATCAAACTGATAAGTTTTACCTTTTTAACAGGCTTGGAAAGATGTCAAAGCAGTACCAATCTGGGCTGAAGTGTGAGGGCTGGGGGTCTTGCAGAAAGCAATTCGCAATATGGCAGGCCTGATGGGAGCCTGGTGCTAGAGTCTGGTGATCTGGGTGTCAGTCTTGTCTCTGTAACCCGGCAAAATTTGCCTCGTCTTTTTAAATCTCAACTCCCTAATCAGTAGTGTAGAAGTATAACGATGTGGAGAAGCTGTGTGGAGTAAATGAGATCATGGCAGCGTCCTACTAAGCACGGTGACTGGCCTATAGTAAAGTGCTTAATAATATATCCATTTTGGAGTCCATGATCAGCACATCAGTAATAATATGCTTTGTTCAGCCTCATGAAGGCTGTAAAGCTGAACTTGGGAGCAGGAGCTTATAACTTCCTTGAATGAAGAGCAAGGCAGAGTCCTGGACCTAAGAGGAACATTCATATAAGAGTATGAGTAAAAAGTGGAGCATAACTTGGCCCCATCTCTGGGAATGAATTTTTTGTTTTGTTTTGGTGTTATTAGCATGATTACTTTTAGCTCCTCCTCAATATTCTACCCTTACAAGGAATTCATATACATAAACATTTGATTCAGCTTAAAACAAAGATTTCAATATAGTATCCTCTTTAAATATTTTATTGATAAAATTCACTCTAGATATGAACTATGTTTACTGATATACAAATTTGCATTTTTTTTAAGATTTATTTATTTATTTTAGAGAGAGAGAAAACAGGCTAGCAGGGGGGAGGGGTAGAGGGAGAGGGACAGAATCTCAAGCAGAATTCCAATGAGTGTGGAGCCCTACGTGGGGCTTGATGTCACGACCCTGAGATCATGATCTGAGCCAAAATCAAGACTCTGATACTTGACCCTGAGATCGTGACCTAAGCCAGAATCAAAGTCTGATGCTTAATGGACTGAGCCACCCACCCACGTACCCCTGCAATTTCTTCTGTCAGTAGGAATAACTGAAATATCTTCAGTACAAACTAATTGTTTGAAATGAATATGTTTAGTTTGGGAATAGTTTTGGGGGGCAGGAAATGCATGTTTAAAATTTGCCTAATGAGTTTTGGTAATGAAACAAAAAAACAAAAGTCTGAACAGGATGCTAATGCATCAACCAGTTATTGGTTGATGCCGACAACATGTAATTCACAAATACGTCAGCAGATGGCAACTGTGAGCTTTAAATTTCTAAAGTTTCGCTTTAGCCCAAAGTACTGCAGGAATGGCAAGAATCAAAGCACGTGTTTACTGATGGTTTGTTTTTAACCTACAATCCTTCAAAAAAGGACCTGGTATCAGTTTTTAACTCTGAAAGTTCTTCCTACTTGCTTACTAGATTGCTGAACTAACGGATGTGCACTGTTCTTACACTGAGGAAAAACAGTAATAGAGTCCATTATATTTTATTGAATATACTAGATTTTACATTTTGCAAACTATAGCTGTTGCTGAAAATCCATAGAAATGAGGTCATTCAGATGTATCTGTCTGTGAGTTAAAACCCAGCTGCTTTAATAAGGTTATGGTTTTTTTGGTAGTGAAACCGTGCCCCATAGGATTAGTGAGGTTGAAACTAGCAGTTGAAAGCTTGCTTTTCAGAGAACTGTTTCCCCCTAATAAGCTATTGTGTCTTTTCAGACCCCATTAACAAACTCATTAACTGTCTCTGCAGAAGCCTGGACTCCAGGTCAACTGATATGGCTCCGGTCTATGACCAAGCAAGACCCTGCATTCCTTACCTGAGATAAGGAGCCCAAGACCCCATCCATTTTATACCGGCTCTTGGAACATGCCCACAGTCCCTTCTCCTTGTCCTAAGATAACTTTCTGACCTCAGAGGCTAATTTTGCCTTGCTGGTGTTATGTCTCCACCCCAAAGTGAACGTGGGATGTTTGTTACATATAATTTTGGTCAATACACGTGCTCCATCTTTCTTCATGAACAGTCATCAGTTTTCCCGCCCTTTTCATCAATATGTAGGTAATCTCAACACCCATGATTATAAAACACTTGTTCTCTCCCCCTTCAGGGAAGTGGATTTGAGACTGGTCCTATGGTCTCCTGGTTTGGCTGCCTCTCAAATAGCCCCTTTCCTTGCTACATACCTGATGTCTCAGTGACTGGCTTTCCCGTGCATCCGTCAGGAAGGTGGATTGGGGTTTGGTTACAGTAGTCCTTAACGTCAGGTCCTTGGGTGTCATCAGCGTCACCTGAAATGTGGTTAGAAATACAGATTCTCAGGCCCCACCCTGGGCTTACTGAATCCAAATTCTGGGGATGGAGCTCAGCAATCTGTATGCATATATATATGCACATACATGCCCCATCTTCTTTATCTATTCATCTATTGATGGACACTTGGGTTACTTCCGTAATTTGACTATTGTAAGTAATACTGCTATAAACATAGGAGAGCATGTATCCCTTTGAATTAGTGTTTTTGTATTTTGGGGGTAAATATCCAGTAGCATAATTAGTGAAATAAGTCAGTCAGAGAAAGACAAAGGCCATATGATTTCCCTCATATGTGGAATTTAAGAAACAAACAAATGAGCAAGGGAGAGAGAGAGAGGGAGCGTGAGAGAGAGAGAGAGAGAGAGAATAAGAAACAGACTCTTAATTATAGAGAACAAACTGATGGTTACCAGGTGGGAGGTGGGTGGGGGAATGGGGGATATAGGTGATGGAGGTTAAGGAGTGCACTTGTGATAGTGAGCACTGGGTGATGTCTGTGATGTATGGAATTATTGAATCACTATGTTGTATACCTGAAAATAATAATAACACTATGTTAACTGTACTGGAATTAAAATTTCTTTTAAAAGAAAGAAAAAATTGTAAAATTGTGTGTGTGTGTACATAGTCTTGAGAACTACTGTTGGTTGGGAAGGAGTAAAGGAGGTATAAGATGGGGGTGGGGCTACTTTCTGAAGCTATGATGTCATCTTTTTATAATTTACTGTCCTTTTATGAAAACTAGGGCTGGTATTTCTTCTAAGGCAGTAGTTCCTTCCCAACTAGACTCTTTTTTTTTTTTTTTTAAGATTTTATTTATTTGACACCTAGAGAGAGAGAGAGAGAGAGAGCACAAGCAGGAGGAGCTGCAGGCAGAGGGAGAAGCAGGCTTTCAGCTGAGCAAGGAGCCCAACATAGGGCTTGATCCCAGGACCCTGAGATCATGACCTGAGCCGAAGGCAGACGCTTAACCCACTGAGCCACCCAGGCACTCCCCAACTAGACCTTACTGCAGCAAAGTTTCGACATCTTTTGAAAGGGTTTCAAATTCAATCTAGCCAGTAAATCTAGCCAGTAAAATTAACCATGGTGTTTGCAAGAATACCTATGGACATTCTCATTTCCTTCCATCTGCCTTTAGTTCACTGCAGAACAGAAATAGAAAACCATTTCCTTTTTTTTTTCCTTTGACTATTACCTTAAAGCTGTAATTTAATAAACCACCTGCTGGCTGCAGAGTCCGTGTGGGTGTGAATTCACAGATCCTTGACACTAAATACATTCCAAAGAATATGATATGGAAAGTTTGAGGGTGGAAAGTAGATAAAAATGAAATTTAGACACGATGCATTTTGATACACAATTTACTCTTAAGTCATTAATCAAAATGCATATTGATGCATCATATTCTAGACTCCCTCTCATGGCCACAGGGGGCTCTTAATACCTCTGTGCTTTAGCAATTATTACAATAATGAATTCATCTTTATCCAGTGGCAAAGGGGACTTTCCCAGTTGTGAAAGAATGCAACAGCGAGCACAACTATACAAGGGAAGATACTACATAAAAGCCACAATTTGTCAATAAAATAAAAATCTAGACCTCCCAAGATTCACACTTAAAGGAGTATTCCTAGTTGGGAAGGACCAATGACTAATGAAAGCATCCCTCGTGTCTCACTTTCCTTTGACGTTTCTTGTGATCCCTGCTGTCCTGCACATATCGGCTTTCAAGTGACACACGGTGTCAGCTCCCTTGAATAAAACCTCTTCCTCCGATGTTCTTGGCACAGATGAGTACGCAAAGCTAGAGATTTAAAAGGAATGAACAAGAAATGAACTTCTCTGATAAATAAAGGCAAAATTTTGTTCATGGCAAAATTAGTTTTCTCTATAGCTTACTGATCCAATCCCCTGATGAAACCCAGGGGATAAAATACTCTTGCCTCAATTTCTCACTTATAGCTCCCTGTCTGTCACCAATGACCTCATAGATTTTCCAACCTCTTTACATCCAAGGTACGGAGAGCTCCAGTTTTCTCTTTAGTTGTCTGGGATCCTTCTTCTGCATTCCCGTCTCCAGGGCAAGCACATGGTTTGCTGGTGACCAACATTTTTGTTGAAGCTGCTTTCGTCGCTCACTGCTGCCATCTTGGTGAGCAAGGCTGGATTTCACCAGCTGGTTCAGGGGCAGGCAGCCCTGCTCAACAAATTCAAGTGCCTAGAATGAGGTGAATAGCTGTAGTGGTCAAAACTTGACAACTGCGGAGATAAAGTCTCAGGTTCAAATGCAGGAACCAGAAACTGAAAACAAAGCACTGCCACGGAACCAGAAATTTGGATCTGAAATCAAAAGAAGCATAACAAATAAAGGGTAGTGGTTCCTATAGGATGGAGTTGGGGTTTTATGAGCTTGAGGGTATATCATTTGCATGATTTGGTTGAATGGCTCTAAGACTCATGGGTACAGCAAGAAATGACCTTACCTTTCAGGTGAAATATTAATAATGTCTGACCGCATTATCCACATTTCATATTAAATAAGTTATATTAATATGATAGAGGAATACTCACATTTATAGACAATCACATTATAATAACACTTGATAAATGGTTGTCACCTGCTGCACTGCCATCCTTTTTGCTGATAGATAGCAACAGGCTAATATTACCACTACTTACTCTATTGTGACGTGGAAACAACATCCTTTCCAGCGATTTATTTTAGAAGACCTAGAGACTTTTTAAAGTTTTTTGTCAGAGGTTGATGTAAAAGTATTGATATAATTAGAAAATAGAAAAGACACAGAAGTCCAGATCTCAAAAGGCATTTTAGATATTAATGAGGGGAGTGCACATCTAGACGCATAGGGCCCTTAGGGGTACGTTTGTATGAGTAAGACTGAGTGTTACCCCTTTCCTTGGCTGATTTACTGTGAGGGACAGAGTGAGGGATGGTTGAGTCCCCCTGAAAGGAACCTGTAGCTTTTCTTTCCTGAGCAATGATCTTGGAGAGCACGAGGGATATCTTCCGGCCCTCCACTAGGACGTTGTAAAATGACAGTGGAAGACCTCGGTCTTAGTGAGTAAGTGAGGACTAATCTCCTAATTGATTAATAAGAAGGAGCAGTCTTGAGTTCTGATTCGTTTAGTCAAACACTTGATGCAAATGTGACAAGATTTTAGGATTTTCTGTGAAGCTTCAGCCAAATTCTTGAGTCTCTCTGGCAATTTTCAGTAACACAATACATTTTGGTTTTTGGGGTGGGGCTTGCAATGCATCATGTGGCTAAAGGAGGGGAGCCTCTGGGTGTTAATGAGGAAAAAAACTTCAAAATCAATAGTCCCTAGTTGATGTGAAGGAAAATTTAAAGACGGAACCTAGTTCTTAAGGATTTCCAGTTAGATGAAGGCTATGTGCCTATAACTAGTTAATGGAGACAATATTGAACTATTAAAATATAGAAATCAATTTGTTTAGATCTAAAGTTTGACTTTTTACAATATATTTCTTGGGAAATACATTCCTAGTAAAAGATTCTTGTATTTAGTAAATATTTTTCCTGACAAAAAGTATTTTAAAAAAACCTTTTGTATAATTTTACTAGGTATCCACATTTCAAGCAATTTCTGAATTGGTTTCCTCTGCTCTGAGGAACTCACGACCTGTGATTTATGGTTTTGGAATAATTGAATTTCTTGGCTGTCACATACTTTCAGTAAGAAATATTACATATGTTTCCAGAAAAATGATTTAAGGAAGACAAGAATGAAGTGATGCCAAGTTCGGAAACTTTATTTGGAAACTGTGTTCTAACCAAATGGTACTTACGATGCTCTTATCTAACTTCCTGAAACGTGTTTGCTAAATAATCTTTGGAAATGTCGCCTTGGACATACGGTTTCTAAACATGCCGCTTTGGAGCTTAAGTCCGTGAACAAAGTGGAGGGCCGTGGATTGTTGTTCTCACCTTTCCAAGCATAAGAAATGCAGAATTTTTCATTGACGCATGGTAATAGGCTGAGTAAATTTCTTCAAAAATAGAAGTTACACAACATCTCATTTTACCTGTCAAACATAAAATATTTAGTTATTTAGTGGAATATTTCCATGTACAGAATTTTTTTTTTAAACATGAAAACTCTGGCAACTTTTAGACTTTACAGTGGATTTGACCTACACTGCATTTTTGCTCGTTTTTCTCAGTCCATGGATTTAACTGTTCCATCAACTTCAAATTCCATGGAGAGTTTACCGATTCTTTTCACATTTTATTATAACAATAACTGGTTGACTGAGGGCTAAGGACAGTTGCCCTCTCTGTGGTTTTGACTAGCATTGTCCAATAAGACTTTCCGAGGTGCTGCTGTCCCTATGTGGCTCTCCAGCACTTGGAATGTGGCTAGCTCAGTTCAACTGAGAAACGGAATATTTAATTTTAATTTATATGTATATTTAATCACACATGGTTAGGTTAGTGGCTACTGTATCAGATAATACAAGTAGTTTATGACCCCCGAGCAATTCAAGTCTACACTTGCAAGTAGCATTAACATTGGCTGCCCTGGATTGTGGTCTAGGGTTTTCCTCAGTGGTTCTCAATTAGGAGGCAATACTTACCTGCCAAAGAGGTGAAATTTTGTTAGGACATTTTTGTTTGTAACACCTGGGGTATTCTCCTGACATTTAGTAGATGGGGGACCAGAGATGCTTAATGGCCAAAAATGCATAGGGCAGTCTGCACAAGGACTTACTGTCCACCCCGAATGCCAGTAGCAACAATTTGACAAGCACAAGGTCAGCAGAGAGCTCTGAATATTGTGGTTCCATCTGTGAGATCCCCTGCAACTTCAGTCCTATCTACAGCTAAATCTGTCTCCTACAATGTGTATCTTGTCAACGTCCACCTCCCCAGGACCTCACTTTCTCATGTTCATTTTGTCCTGCATCTTCAACCACTCCCTCTCTACATTTGAACACACTTTCATCTTTCCCATCTCAGAAAATACCCTGTCTGAATTCCATATCCACTAGCTGGGACTCTCTCTGCCTCGTCATTCACAGCACCCTGTCCCCTGCTAATGTCAGAACCTAGTGGGGGAAACTACTTTTTTCTATCATGATGAAAAGAGAGTTCACACCATATGCAGTTTCAAAGCACACCATTTTATTACATAGACATATCAATAGAGTCATCATACCATGTTCCACTTCTAAACAATTGTATATGTGTGTGTGTATAAACACACACACATGTTTAAAAATTTCCAAGCAGAGTCCACTTTTATTCTTTTATGCTTATAATAACTTCACCTTTTTGTAGCTAGTTTCTACAGCACACTACCACACTAGCGCCACATATTTTTTTTCCTAATTTACTTTCCCCCAGGATAGGCTCACACTAAAACTGTACTGTGGTCACTCTAAGTATTCTAGTTCATAGGTCGATTTATTGTGAAAATTAAATTTTCAAGTACTTGAACAATGTCTTCCTAACATCCCCTACTTATCTCAGAAAGAATCACTCTATATCCCAAATAAATCCCTCTAAATAACTGAGCCCTGAAAATATTGGGTTAAAAGAACTACATTTAAAGGTATATCTCTATCTGGTTATATACGCAGTAGACTATTTGGATAATTGTCATGATTGCATCTCTTCTTAATTCTATATCGAAACAGTGATATGCCTACTTTTGTCCTTTGATGGGTGATCTCATAAATTCTTTCAAAAGGCATTAAAACATCTTACTGATGTATTAGAACTCTGTATTATACAAATGTGTCTACAAAGAAATGCCACCTAAAATTAGAGTCAGTGGTTATCCCTTCAGTACAAAACTACATCCTTGTGTAAATTCAGTGGAGCCTTATATATACAAAATATCTGCAGTGTGGAGTTTAGATTTTCAGTGATAAAGACTATGCCTGTTTGTGGCATCAAAAGAACAGTGATAATGGTGACGTGAGGTTGCATTTATGGGCAACTTCTGTAATCTATCAGATAATGAAGTTATTCATACGAGTTAGGAGGCTTCAAACACTGCACCAAACAACCATAGCCCAGCTATTTCTTTTGACTGTATACAGCCAGAACTTTTTTATGAGTCAACTTAAATAGGGTAGGTGACTGGAGTTATTATTTTGTTTTCAAAATTAAAACCCATATTTTGTTTCTAAATTATAACATGTTCTCATCCTGAATATTAAAGGTTGAATTTACCTGTGGTTCAATAAGTAACTCATAAAAATGACCTGAAAATTGATTAGCTTTGGGGAAAAATAAAAGTATACAATACAGTGAGAACCACATATTTTAAGATATTAGATTTCTTTATCTGTTGCCAGAGGTTGTGTTCTCATAAATATTTTCAAAGACCATGCTATTTTCTTGCCTATTCATATTGTCATAGATGGCTATTTTAACATTTCATTATGGACGAGAAGGACTGAATCTAACTATATAAATGTAAGCCTATCTTTTTATTTCCTTCTACAAAGAACTCTTTCAGGTTCTTTGGATATATGTATTCTTAAAAATGGTCTGTCTATATTATTTCACACAACTTATAAAATTTTAAAAAGACCTAAGTTAAATTCTACCAAAGCAAATTGTAACTTTACCTTTTGGGCACACATCATCTGTCCTTCTATATAATTTAACTGGGCTGTAAATTGTTTGAAATGTAAGTATCGTTTACGGCCATACCACCCTGAACGCTCCCGATCTCGTCTGAAATGTAAGTATCATGAATAATCACAAGTCATTATGTATATATTTATAAATGTGGAAGTATGTGATTTAAAGTTGTTATGTTTATAAATCAGTATTAATTATTATTACATAAATACCATAATAATAAAATAGCCAAATAAGTAATCTATCTTTATATTACACTATTCAGATCACTCAACTCCATAAATATCAGTCACAATGATATTTACACACAGCAGACATAATAAGAAGAATAAAAATGAACAAATTTAGTAGAAATCAAACGTGTGATTTTGTGGGCATAGAAAAGCCTTGAAAAATTGCTTTCCCATCTCTTTGGGAATAGAATCTTGATAATACCCCAACAGCATTACAATTTCGTTCTGATTACCTATTTACATTCATGAATGCTATAAATATATGCTGTATATATTTTCTATATTTACAGTATATATACACACACGTACACACGCATACTTTATTTTATTCTTAGGCTCATTCATGAACATGCAGATCAATCTGCAGGGTATAATCAAAACATATTTATTTTCCTTAAATGATATTCATTTATAACTTTTCACCCTTGTGTAAAAATGCAAAAATATCATACAGATTAGTATGGTCTCTCTCTAAAAAAAAATTCTTTTTTATGCTTTAGGGTTGGGTTTTTTTTTTTTGTCATTTACAAATAAATTATGAAATATAGTTCATTCACAAATTGGAAATAATTATAATGTTTTTATAACAAGGCATTACTGAGGTTTTGAATTGTGGTATTCTTGAAGCCATTGTCTTTCAGAACAAAGACATCAATAAGTTATTGTTATTTCTTGATATTTGCACTTTTGATTATTTATATGAAATATGTCATTATAAATCTAATACTCATGCTAGTCAAACAGTGTTTTTGTAGAATATGAATCTTTCTGTTTATTTCTCCTTTCTTTTTTCCTGAAAAGTCTTTAGAGCAATCTGGAAAGTCTGTTCAAATTACTGCCAGAACATTTCTGGAAGGTTCTCACCCAATTAAAAAAGCTGAAGAAACAAGTGAGGCAAAACCGAGGGAGAATGATTATACAGGGTGCTCATGAAAGATAACAGCAAATGCAAGAACTATTTTAATTTTATCGCCTAGTCCTTTGGTATTTCCTTTCCTCATGAAAATCCTAAAAAATGTTCAGTTCTTTAAAACATTGATTATACTCTTCCATTAAATATCAGTTGTGGTCCTCCATTGCTCATGTTGTCTGTCATTTCCTGTTAGGAAAATAAGATGAATTAGTTAAAATTTACTTCCACAGTAAGATATTGATTTGGTTAATGGGTTTGCAAAACAGAAATTTCAAGCCACTGAAAAACTTGCTGAGTTTGGGGGAAGGACAAGGATTGATATTGTTGTTGCATTCGAGAAAATGAAATTTCATGGCATCTTGGAGCACATGAAAATGCTGAAATGATAGTCTGTTAGACCAAAGTCTTCTACACACAAAAACAGTTCAATCTGTCCCCAGTCCCCTGAGTCTCTCCTTTTGTTTCTCAACTTTATTTTGGAAAGACCTCACCTAGAAAGAAGAAAATGGTTAAATGCCTACAATTTTCCCCCTTGCATTGGCTTCTCTGTTGAGCATGTCAACAAAGTGCCAACATATTCTAGGGGTCCCCTCATTCTATAGAAAAGTGTGTGGCCTTTTTGCAAAGAACTGAAATAGGCCCACAAGGGGATCATTGCTTATATGTAATGGTGGATCACAAATAAATCACAGTGGGGAAGATTGGTTTCCATGACACTATCACTCATACAGGAAAAAAAAAAAAGCCCAACCAACAAATAGTAAAATCTCTTAATATGTTTCTTAAGGGATCAATTACGAGGATGTTAATAAGGAAAACTACATGGAAGGCAAATGCGAATTTAGATAGAAAGGATGAACTAACATAAGTTCCATTTGCAATTTGAGAAAATGTTAATTTAAGAAAAATTTAGATGTTTTGAATTCATATGTTTTATTGAAGGTTAAACTCCTCCCTAAACGTTAAAAGGTAATGAGATGTGAAACTCATTCACATTTATAATGGTTAGTCCGCCATATTATAAATAATATTTATATTTAGATATTTTTATATCTAAAAATCCTTTCACACTCGAACAAGCCTATTTGCAAAAGTGTAGTAAAGAAAGTTCAAATCCAAATTATTGCTCATTTATCTCAAGCCTATCAGTTTATATTTGATTTCTGTTTGGGAGAATTAGAAATGTTTGCTTTTGTAAGCTTTAGAAATTCTTGCCAAATATTTATTTGGAAAATGAAAAGGTATCCATGCCCTATTTTGAATCTCTTCTCTTAGAAAATTCAATAGAGGAGATGGAATAGAATAAAGATGCTTGCTTCTTGCTTTGGCTGGGTTGGAAAGATACTTTGGAAGAGGATCGTGGGGGACTAGAAGGTAGAAATTGGCCTGGTTTTTGAACTTTGCTTTTGAAAACTTTGTTGTCTTTTGAAAGATGTGGTAGAACTTCTTCCAAGAAAATTTGGAGAAAAGGAGACAATAGGCACTGGAGATGTGTCCTGTTCTCACATCAAGATGTGTCTCTCCAGGCAAACTTCCTGGAGAGTCCTAAGGAGTTTTCTCATGCCTGGGTATCCATTATATCTCCCCAGTAAGGTGCCAAGGAAATACAAGAAAAAAGCCTAGAAACTCAAACTCCTTTAAGGTAAAGACTCTGACAGAAAGTGAAAAAGGTCCTTTGGCACCAGCAGCCTGCTTCTGTGGCCTGGTGATGGTTCAGTGACTGGCTCACTGGGTATGCACATGGTAAGAGCAGGCGTGGAAACCCAGTGGGGTTGTGGGGCTGAGGTTAAGTTCATAGGCAGGCAACATGACTTGAGGCTTCGTTCAAGAACTCACTGTGGGTGGCAAGTTAAATAGAAACAATTCTTCAAAACGATCTTTAACAAAATTTACTCATACAGCCTTTTCTATTTCTCATGCTAGTACAAAAACAATTTCCCAGTGAATTTATAGAAGAAAGATTCTTAGGTGCTTGTTCTCCTAAAATGAATATGCATTCAAAATAGTAGCTTAAAAACCATAAAAACTAATCTAATGTACAATATTTTATTGCAGGATTAAGAAAAAAATCCAGTTTTTAAAAAAATCTTACCAAAAAAAAGTGCTTTCCTCACTAAATTCCCACTAATATGGACACAGTAAAATCAAGGGTAGAAGAAAAAGAGCAAAAATTAGGTTTTAAATGCATTAGGATTTTTAGTTTATTTGCAAATAGGCATGTCCAATTTGGCAAGAAGAATATACTCGAAATTTGGGCAGGACCAAATGTGACTATTTGCAAGTGGATATACTTTCTGCCATTGGCCATAGTATCAATGTGACTTTCTGCATTTCCAATTATATTGCTTAACCAAAGGGAGAATGGCGACTATATATTTTTAGCAACCCAAAGTATAGGAAATAAATGTGAAATGTAGCACATCAGAAAATTTTGTAAAAAGAAAGCTCTCATACAGCATTTTTACTGTATTAGTGTCAAACTTACATTATCCGCTCATGCAATTTTGGCATGAGGGAGATACAGTTTGTGTTTATCAGACACACCTATTATTAAAAACAAAACTCTGGTCTGTGAATGATGGTTTTGAGTCAGAATCATGATGTAGCAGATAATAAAGGAGTCATGAATCATCCAAGCAGAAATGTGTTTGGATGCTTACGGGAGGCTGAATATTTTAAATACTCAACCAACTTTCAAGCTGCAAGACTCTGCCATGTAGGTTTTATGTTGGGTCCTCAAAGTAGTTCTCATGAAAGTGATACTTTGAGGAACAACAAACATCACAGCATCAGTCCAGACTGATCTGCTGACATCATGGCTTCCTAGGAGAGGCATTGCTTCCTGCGGTGACATTACGACATGGTAACTCCCTAGAAATCAGCGTACCTTGTAGGTAACTCTGGTGTCGGGGGCACCACCGGGCAGCTGGGCAAGTCGGTTATTTCAATAGCCCTCAATCTCTAATATAAATATAACAATCATATAATAAATATTGCACAAACATATACACAAAAAAACTAAGTCACAGTAGAATAAAAATAGAGCACAAAGGAGCCACTATCCAAATACATAATGGTAATCTATTTTTAACAACCCATTTCTTTAAATTATCAGTCCTGCTAATTGTATCATAAATTTTTTTCGAAGAACATGTGTACATCTGTTTCAAATTGCTTTTTTCATGGAGCAATTTAAGAATATCTACTTTCTTTATTTGAATGTATCGATTGCATACAAAATGGAAACAAAACTATAGAATATTTTTTCTTCAAAATAACATTAAGAAGAAAATGCAGTAGTAACTCTTGCTACTCTGTCTTCTAATCTGTGGTTGTGCCCTTTTATTTCCATGATATCAAGTGAAATATGATGTGGTCATTATCTTAGCCAGTTTAGGTTACAGATGTTTTATCTTTTCCTTCCTAGATCCAGTAACAGGAACTGAAATTAAGAAATATGTGCAAAATGTCATAGAAACACAGACAGCTCACTACATCATTTGTCTTCAAGCAAAAAATGTTACTTCCGGTTTGAATGAGTTTCATGAACCAATTATGCAAGAATATTATTTAAAATATAGGCAAAGCTACGCAAATATGCATGAAGTTTAGATGAGAATTTAATGAAGCTTTAGGCGGATTGTAATATCTGCACTGGTAGGCAGGGCTTTTTGTTGCCTTATTAAAAGGTCCTTTTATGCCTCAAAATCTAATTTACATAATCAAATGCATCTCCTTACAAGCCCAAGAGGTGAGCTAGAAAGGGGAATTCATCAGATTTCTAAAACTGGCATTACTGAGTCGAGAGGGTATTTAGTTTATGTGTTTTTCCTCAGTACAGTACATAAAATCCATATTTATAAAGCATTCAATATTTTATGAAATGCTATTTTAGGAACTGTGTTTTGGTATAGATAGAGAGCTATGAAATTGTTGAAAATAGGTGTACCCAAAATAGCAGAGAAAAAAGTAATAAAAAATTCCCATTCTTAGCCCGATGGGGCCAAAGTTTTAGAAAATCCAATTCCTCCAATTCTCATCTAAAGCTGCCAGTTGATTGGCCAAGATTCCGCTGCAGTCTCCATCACATGCTAGAGGCGAGCCGAAGAGGCACAAAACTCACTTTCTCAGCCATCTCGTGAGAGTGGTGCAGCGAATGCTCCCTTTCGGAGAACATCCTCCTCTGCTCGTAGCTGGCCAGCCGACAGGTGAGCCAGGAAGAGAGCGTGCAGCCGCCGATCCCAATGCACGCAAGGGACATGGAGGCGAGATGCAGAGGGTAGAGGGACGAGGTCTTCTTTGTCACTGCCCGGAGGAATTGAAAATTCAGGATGCCCCCAATGAGGCCGCAGATGCAGCAGGCAGAGAAAAGGATCATCTGATAAGAAAAAGAAAGGGAGCGTCAAAGCTGCGGAAGCAGAGCTGAGCAGAGCGCGGTGCGCTGTCCCCCTGCACCAAAGGCAAGGTGCTCTGCGTGCTTCCCAGAGGACAGAAGCCAACCTTTCACCAGGTTTCTGTGCAATCGGACTCAAGGGGAAGAACGTGGACCACAGTGTTTCAGAGTTAATAGCTGACTGTATAAAGGCCAGGGATACATCTTTTGAAAACGCTGAAATAAGCAAAATTTGTCGTCAAGGTAGTTTCAGATTGGAATCATACTTACTTACTATCTATCCTGTGCTTTCTATGCTAGGAACTTGAACACATCCTATCTCAATGAACCCACCCAGCAAACCTCTGAGAGAAATCGTCATACACATTTTGGACAGTGAACGGGGAGCAGGTAACACTCAAGCTGAGGGACTGAATCCAGATTTTCTGATTCTAACTCCAGTTTCACTATGTTAACCCCCTTAAAATACCTAAATATCTTCTCATTGAGCTGTCATGAGTTCCACTGAATTTCAGAGCTTTATACTTCTCTAGCTAAGTGATCCTGGGGAATCTGGTTACTCCTCTTTTGCATTCCGAGGAGTTTTATTGTGTATCTGTATCCCAAAGGATAATTTAGGGACTCCCTGTGAACTGGCCCTTTATGTTACAAATCCTTTGTTACTCTGTGGCACTACGGTGAAGAATACACAATAGACATCCCAAAAATACTGTCTGGTTGTTTTGGGGAAACACAGGATGTGGCTTTGCTTTTGATCCTATTATTGGTTTGATCTGGGTCTCTGTTAAGAGACCTCAGGGTTTTATTCTACCTAAATATCATAAATTTAACTGAATACTCTAAAAGCTTTAATGATTTTATTTTGTATTTGCATTTAGTCTAAATCCCCCCATGGGCTTTCCTTATACTTTATATTATGACACTAATTTAATTATCTACATCTATCTCCAGAACACGGTCTCCACTCCAGTTCTCTCACTTGCCAGTCCTACAGCTTGTTCATTCCCACCTCAATGATATTTTCCCTCTCCTGGAAATGACGTTGCTTCTTTCTTAGACTCCTAGATGGAAGGCCCAAAGGCGGTCCTAACTTCTTCAGAAAGCCTTCCTGGATCTGCTGGATCTCCTTTGGCATAATTCCATCAGGCAAGCAGCTATGTTAACTTCATTTAGCGTTTAATTTTACACTCTCAGAAATTATTTGCTGTTGACAGCTGAGTTTAGCAAGCATTTATTGAGCACCTAACATCTGTTAGGCTCTGAGGGAGGCAGCTGTTGGCATTACAAAAAAGAATAGCTCATAGTTATTGCCCTCGAGTACGCTGCAGTCTTGTGTGAGAAAAGATCCAACAGTTCAGCACGGCACGGCAAAAATTAAGAAGGAGGGATGAATTGGTTGCCCTTAGAATAGGGAGGAGGAGAACGTAGCCCAACCCGGGGTTTCAGACAACGCTTCCCTGATAACATGTCATCTAAACTAAGTGCATGCAGTTCCCAGAAAAGGCTAAGGCCACAGATGTCTGAAATAGCATAATGAAATAGCATGGTGGGCAGAAAGAATCACAAGTAGTTTGTTTTGTTTCTCTAACTTATTTCGGCATCTTTATTGTGTCTGTCTCGCAGTTATTTATCACCAAGACTGAAAATCCAATGATGGATGAGTATATCTTTTTATGGTTGATTAAATAGAATACTGAATATCAATGACCAAATAATCGAATCATCCCAAGTGGGAACCTGTTGCTTGCAGTTTCGCATAGAATTAATATACTACCTTTGAAGTATGTTCAGATCGCATGCAGTTTCTTGGGAAATATTTTGGTGTTGACTCATTCTCAGAAAATATGGGAAGATGTTACATTCTAGCTTTCAAACAATGAATACTATTAGTTAAGAAAGTAAATGACAAATTATTTGACTATTATAAGAAAACGTGTTAGTCTCATCCATTCTTGAAAGGAATGACACTTTATTAACATGTGCAAACAGAAAATTCTCACCTAGGAATTAAAATGTTAAAATCTATACCCACATTTATAACCATATATGATTTTCAGATCTCACCAGACTAGAGAATTTAGACTCCGGAGATATTTGGAGTGGAGAAATTATCACGCAATTTGATTGAAGGGTAAAGAATCCTTGATAGCTAAATGTCATCTATGGGAATATCAGAGGGTAAAAGAGGTTAAAGTGAATGGTGGTTTATAATAAGTTCAGCTCTTATGATTTTTTAAATAACTCTTAAGAGAATTAGAAAGACAGAAAAAAGACACTAGTGCCTTTTTAAAAATTCCTTCTCTTCCCTTCTCCTATGAACTGAATATTTGTGTACCTCTAAATACAAATGTTGAAGTCGAATCCCCAATAATTAGGTCAGGAAGGTGGAGTCTTCATAAATGGGGTTGGTGTCTTTATAAAAGAGATTCTAGAGCGTTCCCTTTACCCTTTTGCTGCACGAGGACACAGTCAAACATTTGCAACCTGGAAGAGAACCATACCAGAATCTAGCTACACAAAGTGGGTCCCTAGTCTGGGCCCAGCCTCCAGCACTGTGAGAAATAAATTTCTGTTGTTTATAAGCCACCCAGTCTATGGTACTTTGTTGTAACAGCCCAAATAGATGAAGACATCTCCCCTCTCTTTCCTTCCCACGTTCCCTTTCTCCTCTGCCTCTCCCTATTTTCCTCTCCCTCCCTCATTCTTTCTGTCTTTGCCTGCTCATTCTTTTTTTCTTTCTCTCTCTCTTTTTCTCTCTTTCAAGTTTCAGAAATTGTTATTATATAGCCATAAAGACTCCAGTAAAACAAAAGTAGAGACAGAATGAAGGCCATGACTAAAAAGTGAAGATTCATAGATGCAAATTGCAAGCCTCCAAAAATTTGTATCTAATGCTTTCCCTTTGTAGAATTTTAAAAAATTCCATCTCACATGTCTAAAGCAATGGGTACTTCATTTTTTAGTCACAAGAGATATGCTTGCAAAAAAAAAAAAGACTGATTAGAAATGCTAGTTAAACAAAAATAAGGAATACTCCCATCCCGGCCCTCCTCAGATAACTGGCCTCCCCCTGGAAAACTCTTTTTAGGATCAAAGACCACTTTCTAGGGTCCAAGTGTAGTATAAATTGTGCCAACTTATAAAGGTCTATGATCTTTCCTATTGCACACAAAAAAATAAACAATGCTTTCTCCCTCTTTTGAACTCTCAAAAAAACATCCTGGAGAGAAGTGGGGAATCCACCCTTCAGCATGCAGAAGTTCTCCTCCAGCCATTATCAGAGTTAACTGGGAGCATGTTCCATACCCCGGAAACCCACGATAGTACTGTAAAACATCTGAAAACACTTACATTTGCATTCACAGTAATAAAATAAAATTAAATAAAAAATTCTTTGGGAATTAACTGTAACTATAACAACACAGCTGTTTTGCTGCATTGCAAAATTGACTTCACAGTCAAAGCCAGTAATCCGTAGGCCCAGTTCCACATTTAAATAGTTAAATTTCCCATGAACTCAAGCCATGTCTTTTTTAGCGCACTGAAGGATTCATGTGAGTGTCTGGGCGTCTATAAACTGGGAAAGTAGAGATTGTCAACCACAACAGTCATTATGGGTTGCATATTCATGCATTTAAAGAGTATATCAAAGCTTTTCTTTCTTTTTCTTTTGTCATAGTCTCTAATAATCTTGATGGTTTTTTTTTTTTTTTTGAAAATGAAAAAGCCAGGATTTATTTGTCAGTCTTCTTTTCATCCTAAATGAGTAACATTCACTATGCGAAAGTTGGCTTGTCATCATTTCCACTGTCAGGTTCCTACATTTCAAATACCTCAATGCAAAATACAAGCAAGGCAGAAACTTACGACAAGTCCAGATTTTTTTTTGGCGCACAATATTCCACATATGCCACAAAGAAGAAACTGCAAGGGAAAAGAATAAAAATTATTCTATATTCAAAGATAGGAAACCTCTATTTTTTTAGATTATAGCTCACTCATGACACTTGCTCCAGGGAAGCTTAAAATTTTACATTCCCATCAAAAGCTAGAAAGGAAAATACCTCATTCTAGAATAGTAAGAGACAAAAATGCTAACTTTAGTGAAAATTTGTTCTTTTGCAAGGTTGATATAGGCAATCGTGGGACTTAAGCAAAACCTGAGTCAGTTTTACACCAGGTAAAATTATGAAGTAAATAAATTTAGAGTTTGTTTCCTCCCATTTTCTTTCACTATCTTCTTATCCCTTTCTACTTTCTTAGGGAGAGAAGTGGTGTCATACATTCATTCATAATTGATTTCTAAGTAATTAGAAATCAATGGGCTCTTACTACAGGTAGTGAAACTCACACAAACAAAAAGGTAAGGCATCAGAAAGGGAGATATTCTTCTTTAGAGACATTCTTTGTACTTCTCAAACTATGTCAGGTAAAATGGCGACCTCCTCAACCTACCAGAAATACAGTCCTTGTGGATATGTTGGAAGAACGCAAGGAGATGAAGCTTGATGGCATGTCATTTCTTGTAAATAAGCACTTGATGACATAATCGCTTTACAAAGCAGATGCATCAAACAGTCTACCAATGACACACTATTACATATTTTGGCTACTGGAAAATGGTAAGTCATTTAAGTTGGTTAGTAACATTTAGAGCCATTTGAATGCGCATTTATACATATATCTGGCTGGAAGCAAACCATATAAATAAAATAATACAGTCATTAATAAATAATAAGCCCACTAAGGGCTTTCAGACTAGCAAATAAAGCTTTGAATGCAGTTAAGTTTTTCCTTTAGATATTCTTTTAAATTGTGCTATCTCCAGTCAGAACTAATAATATAAATGGTCTTAAGTGAATTTCACATATGGGTAGACTTTTAAAATATATACATAAAAATATTCTAAGAATTATCTGAAATAAATAAAATGCTTGTGAGAAACACCAACAAAATTTGATAAAGAAATAATGAGTTAAGGAAGTTTTCCTTTGCAGGGATCTTTCCATCTAAGGCAATGATGCGGCAAGACAGATCAGAAAACACAAGGATATATAAGAATTTGCTTATAATATAGATGATCTTTCAAATTAATGGGAAAAAGATCAAGATCCAATGGAATTAAGGCAGTTTATAAACCTTCCCTAACATCATACACCAAAATGTCCATGAAACAGTTTGAATATTTAAGTGTATAAAAAATAAGTACAGTAACATTCAACAAAGTTAAATATTTATGTAATTTTAGAGGAGTGGGAAGGATTTACTAGACATAACAGCAAAGTCACAGACCAAAATGGAACTTACAAATATTAATACATAAAATTATATTTTTGATAGTAAAAAATAACATTCCTCTCAAAAGCAAAAAATTAGTTGGGATCATAATTAGAAATCCTATGACAGACAAGGGTTAACGTACTATATAAGTTGATCTAATAAAATAATTTAAATACCTTAAACCATGAGAAGATAAAAACTCAGAACTTTATAAACCTTGAATTCTTGCACACTTTTCAGAAGTTTTAAAAAGCTACTTCTGAGTAACCATTTGTCACCCTCCTTTGTGTCCTGGGTCTCGATGAACTTGTCCTTAAGGACTCTGCCTTACCCATCCTGTCTCATGTCTATCAAGGCCGTGCACAAGCCATTCCAGTTTGGACCAATTCTGTACCTCTCGGTGCTTCCAAGCTTCAGATCAAAGCCTCAGCATGTCCTTCTCCTTGCTTGCCTGACTAACCCATTATTCACCCTGAAAGTCCATTCACCCAGAACTCATTCCTGAAATAATTTGAAAGCAAAGTAGTTTTGTGTTCCTTGGATCTCTTCTGAAATCTATAAACATTGCTATTACTTATTCACAGCCAAGCTCAAGGAGACCTCAGGAGTTTAAGCTGAGTTCTCCTTCCCACCCACTTTGTTAGAACATCGAGGTGGCAATAAAATTGCTTCCTTCTGTGGTCCACTAAGGAAAGGAAGTTCAGGGCTTGAGGCTGGGGGAAGGTAGAATACGAGGAGAATCAAACGATATGTTTCTACGCCCAATCAGGCCTGGAGAGTAAATACTTCTCAGTAGTTACTTCTGTTAGGGTATCCAAAATCCGCGTTGCCTGGAGGAAACTTGTAATCTGAGAAAAAATTTACCCATATAATGGGCAGTATATAAAATCATGAAATTTATGAGGAGGTTTTAAGGGATGGTAGCTGAAATTTAGTCATCACAGTTTATAGAGAAGTGTAAAAGAAGCACAAAAGAGCAGTAAATGATCTTCTAATTTCACGGGCTCTCTGTCCCCCAAGTCAGAGCACTGGAAGGGATCTTAAAAGATGACTTAATTCAGTCCTTGCGGTTTGCATGTGGGGAAGTACAGGTCCAGACAGGCTTAGTGACTTGCTCAAGGTCATTCATCAAGGTCACAGATCACCCATGTAATCTAAGGCTTTTTTAAGTGTCTAAGTCAATTTATTTCAAATAATGTAATGAAATGCTCTTCAAAAGCATTTTTCAGGACTAGTCCTGGGCATCATACTAGCAAATCCAACCAGAAGTGTTCAATGAACACCTGGTCATCTGTAATTGCTCTCTTTGCCCTTCCCACTGTTAGTTTTTGTGGTAATAAGAATGATTGTAAGATCAATCAATTGTAGTACAGTCTACAATTAAGTGTACCTTAGTATACAGGGAACTTGTTTTGCTCAGTAAAACTTTATCAAGGGTGCAAAGCACTCACACCACATTATGAAACAAGTGAAAAACAAATCTCTTTATAAAGTAAAATTGATGGCTGGAGACATATATATCTGAATTAGATATACAATTTTACATGAGAAAATATAATTTTATTTCTAAGAAGATGGACTATTTAAACCCAGGGGGAGTTATTTGCTTTGCTTTTACTATGAAGTTATATAAATGAAGTGATCTAATGATAGGAAGAGCAACTACGTAATGGAAGTAACTAGCCCTCCAAGTGGGATTCCTTTGATTCCAATTTAGATTAAATTCAATAGATAACTAAGGTTATGACTCATTATAGGATGAAATGGAGCTGTTATGGAAATAGCATTCTGTATTTTGAGTGGATTTTCTTCACGAAAGGTCCACGGAGCCTTATGCTTTTGCTTAAGATGTAGAAAGAACAAAGATGTCATTCCCACTTATACAATAAGAAAAAGCAGAAAAACTAAGAGATTGATAACTTTGAGAGCCCATCAGAGTGCTGAGGTCCAAGGCAATGGAATAACTGCAATTCAAAGAGGAATAAGGCCCTCAAAGGAAATTCAGGACACATAAGCTATGTCGCTTGTTGCAGAGACAGGAGGAGGGGACATGGTTGTCACATAAGTCGGTGTGTGGGGAGGGAGAGGAGGTGATGCAAAGCTCTGCTCTGTCCTTCAGGCTTTCTTTCTTATGAAGCAAATGCTTTAAGCCCCTGGAAAGGGGTGGCAAAGCTTATCATTTCCAGGACATATGCAGATACGGATTGCAACTCTAACTAGAGGAAATGTAGGAAAAAATATCTGCACCAAAGATAATCACTGTAATAGCACAATCAGTTCCTCACTAGAATGACTCTGCCTTTTGGGCTAACAGCCTAAAAGAATATATCAAGATAAAATACTTACAAGATTCTGAAAAAAAAAAAAAAAAGTACATTCGAACTTTTGACATCTAGTCAAATTCTCATTCACACAAGAGACTACAAAAAAGACCGGATCATTTGGGCAAAAGCACTGTGATGGTCTGAATTATAGCTCTCCAAAGAGATGTATGTCCTAATCCCCAGACTCCACAAATGTTACCTTATTTGGTGGTGGTGGGGGGGAGTCTTTGCAAATGTAATTAAGAATCTCCCGTTGAGGGGCGCCTGGGTGGCACAGCGGTTAAGCGTCTGCCTTCGGCTCAGGGCGTGATCCCGGCGTTGTGGGATCGAGCCCCACATCAGGCTCCTCCGCTATGAGCCTGTTTCTTCCTCTCCCACTCCCCCTGCTTGTGTTCCCTCTCTCGCTGGCTGTCTCTATCTCTGTCGAATAAATAAATAAAAAATCTTTAAAAAAAAAAAAAAGAATCTCCCGTTGAGATTATCGTGGACTGTCCAGGTAGACCCTAAGTAAAATCACAAGAGTCCTTAAGAGGAAGAGAAGAAGGTCAAAAGAGACAGAAGGTCCCAAGACGACACAGAGAGATACAGAGAGAGGGAGAGAGATGTGAAGAGTCCATGCTGCTGGCTGTGAAGGGGAGGAGAGCTGTAAGTCCCAGGATGTAGGCAGCCTCTGTGGGCTGGAAATGGATTCTCCCCTGTGGCCTCCAGAAGGAATCTAGGCGCACAGACCTATTGTAGATTTCTGGCTCCCAGAACTGCAAGAGAATACATTTCTGTTGTTGTAAGCCACTAAGTTTGTAGCAATTCATTCCAGCAGCAATAGGAAACTAATACAGGCGCCCAAACATTTTACATGACACACTCTGCAAGAATTACTAGAAGCTGTTCGGGAAAATAAGCAGGGAAAGCCCTGAGATAAGAAAGAAATGTAGGAGAAAAGCACAAAATCAAACAAAACAGTAAATCTTTTACATTAAAAAATATTGACTGGAAAAACGAATCTCTGTTTAGAATGAATATTCCCAGGCAATTTTGGCATGGGAGATGGTGAGGTGGGGGTAAAGAAGATGTAGTGTTCTAGAACTCCTATCATTTAGCAGAATAACAGAAAAGCTAACTAGTTCTAGATATTGACAGAAAAGTACCACGTTAAATTTGTGCATTAAAATATGGAGACTGAGAAAATAAAGAGAAAAATACAATTTTACGGTAAAGCTTGAACCAACAGATGTCAGGGAAATTTTAAAAAAATGAAAGGAAATAAAGTGAAACTATAAAATAAATTGGAATAAATAATTCAATAGTATAAACAATCAGACTAAATGTGAATGTTTTCAATTTTCCTCATAAGAGGAAAAATAGAAACGGGAAAAAACAGTTTACTAGGTGAAGGAGGAAAGGGGTTTGTTAAAAGATGCCTAAAATGAATAAATGAATGAACACCTCTTCTTTCCTCCTGCTTTTCTCTTTCTCTCTCTGCCTCTCTGTTTCTGTCTCTCTGTTTCGTTTCTGTTTTTCTCTCAGCATGACCTAGATGCTTGTTAATGAATTCTTTATTAGTATTTCTTTCTGTCCAAGAAAGTTTATTCTGGGAAAAGACTAAGAGTAAAAAAAAGGTTATTGTATAATTTCTCAATTTTAAATTATGTAATGGAAAATGTTGAAACCATGGTTGTAATGGAAGCAGATAAAAACAGTGGCCAGAAAGAACAAGCAAGTGTTGGGTGAAGGGGATTATGAAAGATGGTGGGCCAATCTTGTTTTAAGAGAGCTTGTTAAAATTTTTGCCACATGACATTTAACCACCTCAGATGAAACAATTTCCACTGAAATTCATTAGCCATTACACAAGATATACATACTAGAAAGTAGAAACCATGCTACTTCCCCCCCTCAAGATAATGAGCTTGAACCACAAATTGAACTTAATACTTTGATAAACTTTAATGAGTTACACAATTTTGTCAAAATTAATCTTTCTTTAAAATATATAGAAAATTTATCAAAAAAACCCCACAAATACTAAATGTTGGGAGGCCAATTGGAAAGAAATCTGTTTCTGGTTAAACAGTGTATTTCTGGGGGCGCCTGGGTGGCACAGCAGTTAAGCGTCTGCCTTCAGCTCAGGGCGTGATCCCGGCGTTGTGGGATCGAGCCCCACATCAGGCTCCTCTGCTGGGAGCCTGCTTCTTCCTCTCCCACTCCCCCTGCTTGTGTTCCCTCTCTTGCTGGCTGTCTCTCTGTCAAATAAATAAATAAAATCTTAAAAAAAAAAAAAAAAAAAAACAGTGTATTTCTCCTTGTACATAGATCAAAAGTTTGATGATTTACTTTGCTACCACCAGTTCTTGGATATTTTTATTCTACTTCAATCACCTGTTCAAGAATGATAGCTGGAGTCTCTTAAGGGATTATTTTGTATTTTAGCACACAAAACGCTACTGTGCTAACGTGGTTCATATCTTCCCTGATACTGTGCTGATACCACAGTGATTTTCTGGCTATCCTCAGCAGATGAGCAGTTTTATTCTCAGTTAAATATAATGAATCATAAACCACTGCATATTAATTAGATGTAGCTTCAATGACCACCACATTTCATTTTGACTTAGAAAGGGTTTTTTTGAGTTCTACACATTCCTAATAGTGGCTGAAATAAAGCTTTTCTGTTCCGAAGGCATTTTGATAGTCTCTTAATTCTCTAGAAAAAAAGGGGATTGAAAAAGGGAATTTTCTTTCACGATGGGCAAGTGAATGAAGAAAAGAAATCATGGAGCAAAGAAACAGTTTTGAACCTCATGCTACATAAAAGTAAAATTGGATGTGTTATTTCATTTGCTGTTATTGGTACTGTCAGGATGAGAGATCATCTATTTTTATATCCAACTTTGCCATAGCTCCTCAGACAAAGCTGTGCTGTTGAAATGAAGTTTCTAGATGACATGGTGGAATTTCAAACTGAATGAATGAATTAGTAGATGGGTGGATGAATGTATCACATTATACATGGGGAGGAGCAGAAATTAATCAGATTTAGCCAATTCCAGACACATAACTGGATGCAATTAGTCTTTTCACTGAATCAAATCCCATTAACTTCTTTTTTGTTTTTCTGAAACACTCATGATTGGTCAGATTAGGTTAATTCTCTTCTCAATGGTGGCATTTGAAAATAATGTGGATGGTATTGACCTTTTAAATGTCACAATCCTAGCTTTGTGGGTTTCAAAAGTTTCCTTCTCAAACCTCAGAGGTCCTTGAGATGTCAGCATGAGTAGACCTTTCTATTAAAAAAAAAAAAATCACTGAAAAAGATATTACCTCGACACTAAATGGTAACTTCCAGAAGATCCTTTTTGAATGTGAGAAGTGACTTCCCAAACTAGAAAAGGTCATATTCTTTTCAATTTTTTTATTGATGTACAATTGACATGTAACATTATAATAGTTTGGTTCTTAATTATGTGAGACAGAAAATGGCTTGGGAAAGGGCCTTATGAGTATATATCCCAGCTGTTGATTTATTTTCTCTCAATAGACACAGTATAGGTTTTTCCCCTTGGTAAAACTAGAAATTGGGCAGTGTCTCAACATTTTCAACTGAATGCTATTACCTACTATCACCTAGTCCGTTCCGTAAACTGCTCTGAGTGATTATAATTCAATCTCCCCTTTAAATACCCTTTAATGCAGACACTGTCACTTAACACACATGCTATCCCATCACATTCAGACATTTGCTCCTGGAAGAAATCAGATACTTGTCACTTCGTCAAGATCAAATAATGTAAAAAAAAGTTAATAGGTATCACAAAAAGCTTCAGGACATTAAAAAATCAGAATATACTTTTTTTTTAAAAAAATGTGAGATCAATTGGTTACTTTGAGAGTCTTTCAAATACTTGGGTACTATGGCTGGCAAGCCTTTCTGTCCAAGAGCAGAGATTCTCAAGGAAGGAGAGGAGTTCTTCATTTTATGATTATAAGCAATGACCTGTCCTGGACGGACCATGACTAAAAGTAGATAACTACCATCTGTATGTCTTCCCTCCGGAGAAAAAGAGAATACAATGGTAGGCAGAGTAGGGTCCCTAAAAACTACTTGATCAAACTTTAGAGCTTGTCACAATTATAACAATCTTGACCACATGAATCCTCCTTGAAATCCTTTGTAAGATCTCAAAGTGAAGGGATCTCTTCCCATTTTGAGGGTATTTGTCTCATATGATAATCCTATCTGAATATGTATCTATCCAGTTTCAAGTACCAAGATTTCCCCCAACACTTGTGAGATTTAGGCAGGGTATGAAAGCTGCCCATGCTACCTCCCTTTTTGTTCTACCAGGATAATCTTTGAGAATACACTTTTGGCTGCCTTAATGATTAGACTCAATTTGGATTATATGACCTCAGTTATGAAGCCTTGACAAGATTTTTCAAATAATGGCATCTGTAAACCATTTTTATCAGAATGACATGGGGGTATTTGTTATAAATGCAGAGTCATGGGCCCCCATCGAATCAACTTTTGGTGGGATGGGGTCCAGAATCTGCATCTTAGATAAATTCGGGGTAACTGTTATGCTCCTTATAGTTGGAGAACCTTAGGTATAGAATTATAGGACTGATTTAATTCTTTACCAGGAGCTGGCCAGATGTGGGACCTACCATGCAGTAGTAGGCCTGAAGGAGCAGCAATGGATGGATGTCTAATACCAGACTCTGGAGACTCCCTAGGCTTATGTGATGAACAAAGCTTCTTTTCTTTCCTGAAGGATTTAATGGAGAGTATTTGTCTCTTCATTCCCAGGTATAAAGACAGTTATCAGAAGCACCTCAGCAGAAGTAAGGGTGTTTTGTTCGCACATATCTCCATCAACCATGGTGGGTGGGGTAGGGAAGGAAATTGATGTTGCTTTCTCTGGATCCTACTGTAGACATTTTATGCCTTTGCATGGCAAGTTTTAAGTGGCTTATCTTTGACAGATTCATTCCCCCCATCAAAGAATAGTGGCTTTTAAGGTCTTTACTCCCCCCTCCCCCACCATTTCCCCTGATGATATATCACTTCTGGTGATCAGAACACCTTGACTGAAGCAAAGGTGGGGCTATCAGTGCTCCACAGAGAGCCTCTAAGGAGTAAGAGAACTGTCCCTTTAAAGGACATTAACAAAAGGGACGTTTTCTTGCCCAACTTTTTCTCTTCATTGTTTTCGGTCTCCCACTCCCTTTCAAGAGAGAGTCTGGAGCAGTTGATTACAGAAGAACTTTACTCCCACTCTGTGGTTCAGCATTATAGTTTATAGTATTTAGCCAAGTTTCTATGTCTGCTACAGTTCTCATAATGAATATTTTGGATCAGGTAGGAAATAATAGTTTTCTTCCTGAATGTATTTATGCCAGAGCCTGTCAGTATACATAATTGGACTGTGAAAACCATTAGGTTGGAAAGAGTAAACTAGAATAAGATGTTTCCCAACTCCATGGGTAATCGGAGTTGCAGAGCGCTATTTATAATGCACCTGAAATTTACTAGGGGTGGAAGTGTCCTTTCTCTCCACTTACCTATTTAGTTAACTTCAAACTGATTTTAAATGATGGCAAACATGCATTGCATCTTGCCTGTAACCTGGTTCAATTTGATTGCCAGAGAGCCCTCAAACAAGGTAAATAGGGAAACTTGTAAATCAATCCTCAAAAGAGGTCACTGGAGAATTTCTAAAATTGAGAACTGATTAAAAATTCCTCATTGCCTTAAAAGATCTAAAATAATATCTTTTAAGAACACAAATTAGGCTGTTAAAACTAACAGATTTTGGGAACGGACTCTGGAGAGCGAGGTTTTTGAGGACTAAATTTTGGAAGGGATTATTTAATTGAAGTGCAATAATGATGCAGAAGATTTATAAACTTAGACTAATAAAGGACCCAGGGAAGATGCTGAGTTTCTGAATTGTTTCAGAATAGCTCTAGATGGTGGTTTCTGAGCCTCAATGATTTATGGTATTGATGCGATGGCTTTCAGCTTTCTCTGGATAAAGAGGACCATCATAAAATAATTTTGAGCCCGCCTTCCAATCTCCCACTGATTCATTTCTTCATTACTCGACAACTATATTATCCCAGTGAAGGTGCATAGACACTAATCTGTGTCGTATTATAAGGTGATACTACAGTGAATAAAAAATAAGTTACACACTCAGTAGAGCCAGACAGGAGGTGCTGGCTTTTAAAGAGGCAAAAAGATTAAGCCTGACAGATTTTCTATTTCCTGGAGTTAAGGTGTGCTCTTACTGAAAAACCCACAAAGATTGCAGGAAGAAATAGTAATGCAGCAAAAAGAAATAATTTTGGAGCATTAAAATACACACTTGGGTAATGGGCTCTGGAAAAAATATTAAACGCTGCACTCTCCGTCAATATCCTTCAGCACAAAGATTATTTGCCTTACTGGAAGAAAGTTTACAAGATATTTAAGCAGATGGACCTTTACCCTCATCTTCCAGTCCTTTCAGTTTGGTTCCTGTTAAAGGACCCAAATGGAAACACTTTCTCAAGTATTCTGTTGGGATAAATTCTCAAATTTCCAAAGTTTACTTTTTCAAAAGTTCACAACACTTACTATTTGGGTTCTCTCTCCCAGTATTTCTGGGAAGGCTAAAAAAACCACTCTTTACTATTTCCACTTTGTGGGTAGAGGAATTAAGAAGCCAAAAAAGTCATACAGTAAGTCAGTGGCAGAAGTTCAACGAGAGCAGAACATGGGGGTTCCCAAATTATTGTTTATTGTGCATTATACCCCATTTTATGTTAGCTCTAAGTAAATTAGAAACACCTTGTTAAAAAATACTCTTTTTAATAGACAAGCCATAAACCATTCCTAATGAAAAGCTTGTGAGAGAAATCTCTCTGGCAGGAAGGATGGCTACACAAGAATGACTATCACCTTGGTTTTAAACTTCCTCTGGAATTTGTGTTCTCTTTTTCCTCACAGTTACTATCATTCTTGGCCTCAGGTTCCCACCTGTATCTCCGGCCCAGTTGTGGATAAAACCTAAAGTAAGATAAATCCCTGTCTAATCCCCTCACCACAACTAAAATAAGCTGATATTTTCAAGAGAACTTGATTAAAAACCAAAGGGGGTACAAGAGCAAAATTAAGGATGGACTTGTAAGGTTCACAGCAGTGGTCCCCTTCCTGATGCATATCTCACCTGCTCTGCAGGCCCTGTGCCATCCCACCTCCCAGCTGAAGGACCCGGGACCGAGGATTCCAAGAGGACACCAAACCTCAGGAGACGAAGTGTTAGGGGCCACTTCTGGGCTCATCTCCTCCCAATTAAAATTATTCTTTTGAGGATTCTGTGAGTTGATTTGATACAAATGGTGATTCTTTTGCATTTCATTCTGATTTCTATCCAGATTTTATGAAACAACTCAGAGGACCTTTATTTTTATTCATTTTGAAGTGCTGAGGCCAAAAAGATGCCAATCTCTGAGATGACCTGCCTGCCAAAAGGGGAATCGTGAAGAACGGGTACAGGAGGTGCTGCGGGACATGCAGAGTCATAGCTTGAAACTAGGAACTACCAAAAATTCTGTTCAGTGGTGTGTCTGGGAAATGGGGGTAGTTTAAAATGTAAATTAAATTATTTCTGGATTTAAATGTTGTAATCAAGAATAATGGGTAGGAGTTACACGGAAGGAGATTTCCACTCATTACCAGGAACATTTTTCTAATGAACAGACCTATCCACAAAGTAGCCTGGGCTTCCTCGTAACATGAAGGAGGTCCCTTTGGGAATGTTTGGAGAGTGACTGAATGACCACCTCTTAGGGTGCAGAGAACAGATTGGTACAATTCTGACAAGGGATTGAAGTAGGATTCTATGAACTATACTGACATTCTGACTGAGATTAATTTACCACGTGGCTACACGATCCATTTTCAAAGATTGGAGTTCGGTGACAAAAGTGGCACTGTGCAGTCTATCTCTGATGAAACAGAAGACATTTCAGGCTCCTCAGCATCTTGGGCTATTTATTGTTGTGACCATAAATTAGCCAAGACAATGTATAAATGTCTGGGTAATTGACACTACCGAATACAGAATGCCAGGTAACCGTTTACTGTAACTGCAGGAACGGCCGTGTTATTTTTACCTTTCTTTTTATTTAAGGTTAATAATAGATGACTCTTATGGTTCCTAGTGTATAAAATTATAACTGGCATCCACATACAAATTTTATAGTTTAGGCCATTTGCCAACACATTATAGTTAATTTATATTCTTTATAGCACTGTGGGAGTTTGGGGACTTTATTACTTTGCCCAGAACCTCAGCAGGAAGGAACTACAGCCAGATCTAGATTTAGAACTTAGAGTGACGTGATCAAGACGGTGGCATAGCTTGTTCCTGACTTCGCTCCCCCTCACGAGAAGAACTAACAGCTATTCAAGAAGACACCACTGAAAGAACCCTGGAACATGGGGGTGAGACTGAAGCGCCCCCTGGTACCGCAGAGACCAAGACAGGCTGCATTTGTAGGGTATGAGAAGCAGCTACATGTTGACCACGTTGCCCCTCCCCCAGACCAGTGCATCACCATGCAGCGAAGTCTTGCATGAGCCTCTGGTTCCTCCAGTGAGAAAAGAGAACCCAGGAGGGACAACCAACACCACCAGCACTGTGGGTCATTTTGCGGGAGCCCCTACTCTGACCTCATACCATGGGGATTCCAGGGGAATCTAGGGGACTTAACCACTGGGAATGTGACTGTGATAAGAAGTAGGGGAGAGGCTTGCAGGCACCTGCACGCGGATCTCAGTAGATTGAGTTCGTACCTGAGTTGGTGCCGCCCAATAGTAATCCCAAACAGCAGCTCCGTCCATCTGTAGAACCAAGTTGGGGGTACACACTAGCCAGGGAACTCAGCAGGGCGCAGATGCCTGATTCAGATACTCAGTCCAGGAGTTCTGCTGGCTCTCGAGCCCAGTTTGCCCATGCCCAGGCCAAGAGCTGAATCACAGCCCTGCGTGCTGTGGGGAGTGTTTTTCTGGGCCCATCTGACCAGAAGGGCTGGCAACAGCCCTGAAGCACTCAAGCAGAGAGTGGGAAAGCAGAGCTGAGCGCCCCCGGAGCAAAGCCAGTACCCAATGTGGAGCCTGAAGGCAGCAGGAGAAAGGATATAATCGAGATCAGAGCGGAAATAAATGCAGTAGAGAACGGAAAAGCAACGCAAAAGATGAACCAAACTAAGAATTGGTTCTTTGAAAAGACAAACAAAATAGGCAAACTCTTAGCTAGACTAACCAAGGAAAAAAGAGAAAGGACCCAAATCGATAAATTATAAATGAAAAAACAAAAAACAAAAAAAAAACCAAGCCATTACAACTGATACCTAAAAAGACTTCAAATAGCCAAACAAATCCTGAGAAAAAAAGAACAAAGCAGAAGGCATCACACTTCCTGAATTCAAGCTGTACTATAAAGCTATAGCCGTCAAAACGGTATGGTACTGGCATTAACACAGACAAATAGAACAATGGAATAGACTCAAGAGCCCAGAAATAAACTGAAGCATATACGCTCAGCTAATGTTTGACAAGGGAACAAAGAATGCTCAGTGGAGAAAAGATAGTCTTTTCAATAAATGGTGCTGAGATAATTGGATATTCACATGGAAAAGAATGAAGCTGGACCACTCTCTTACATCACTCACAAAAATTAACTCAAATGGATTAAAGACTTCAATGCTAAACCTGAAACCATGAAACTCCTAGAAGAAAGCATAGGAGTAAAGATGCTTAACATGCATCTTGATAATGATTTTTTGAGTATGACACCTAAAGCACCAACAACAATATAAGAAATAAACACCTGGGACTAGATCAAACTAAAAAGCTTCTGCACAGCAAAAGAAACCATCCACAAAGTGAAAAGACAACCTACAGAATGGGAAAAAGGTATTTGCAATCATATATCTGATAAGGGATTAATATCCAGAATATATAAATATATATATCCAAAATATATTAAAAACACATACAATTCGATATATAAAAAAGTCAAAAAACAACCCAATTAAAAAACAGGCAAAGGACCTGAACAGACATTTCTACAAAGAAGATATACAAAAGGACACCATGTACAGAAAAGGTGCTCAACATCACTAGTCATTAGGGAAATGCAAATTAAAACCATAATGAGATATTACCTCATGCTTGTTAGAATGGCCATTATCAAAAAGATAAGAGATAACATTTATTGAGCATTTGCTAGACACCAGGCTCTGGGCTAAACATTTTATATACATCATCTAATTTAATTCACATATTCGGCTGAGAAAACTATTCCTCAGACAACTTTTTCACACCATATGGCCGGCATTTGTCACAAGCGGTGTTCAAACACTGGCCTTTCTAACTCTAGCAGCTGAACCAATTTAGGATTTCCCAATCATAATTTTACCCCAACTCTCTGTTCGGGTAATGACGCAATCAATGGGAAGGGATGAAGTAAGCTCAGGTCCACAGGTAAACTACTAAATTGTGGTAAGGGAGCTTTTCGTCCTAAAGCGACTGCATTCTAGTCTCGAAGGAAGCATTTTCCTACCACTGGGTGGCAGTAGTTACCAATTAATTCACAGGGCTGTTTTTCAATTTAACTAAAGTCATGGTCTTTATTTCTATTTGGGAGCAGCTCTTAAAAAAGATTTCTCCTTTCAATTAATTAACCTTTTCATGTAATACATTTATTTCCAATAAATAAATATATTATTATTATTATTATGAATTATTGTCTTGGACATCATTCAGTTCCGTGGATTTCCCTTTAGAATAAAGGCCATAGATAAAGACAATAGAAAAGTTTCCGCTTTCCTCCATTCAACCTTACAGCTTCAGAGGTGTTTGCTGTGTGGCTGACCAAAATAGGGTAATGACAGAGCTTGGAAAGAACAGACAGGACGGCTTATCAAACCATAAATAGAAGGGAACTTAGAATCAATGAGTATTAACTTAGTATGTATTTATAATAATCAAGAAACTTCAGGCCTGTTTTCTCAATCCACACATGCAGTCCATTTCACAGAAGAATAAGCTAAGGTCCAGAAAAGTCTAAGTGATCTTATCCAAGAGACACTTGGCTGGAGTAAACAGCTAATACCCGGCAGAAGCAGAATTCAAATCCAGATCACTCTGATTCCAAAGTGTGTGCACTCTCCCCATCTCATCCTGCCTTTCTGACAATGGTATTATTATTCTAAGGAAGAAAGCAGTCACAAAAGACTTCTAATCTTCAGGCTCAAACAGGAATATCAAAATTCTAAGGATGTTCAACTCTCCAATATAGAGACAAGAAGAAGAAAGGAGTTTACGGTGATAAAGAACATATTTTCTTTAGCTCTAAAGTCAGGTAGAAAGTAGAGTGGTCTACCAAAATGAGCTAAGTCAAATCTTCTTGGGGAGGTGCAGATAATATTAGTCTTAATTAAGTGTATAGAACTATCTGAAAGCAGAAGACTGGACTAAAGTATTAAAATGGAGGACTTAAAATCATGGGGTTTTGTTTCTGTTTTTGTTTTAGATTATGTTAGGCCAGGATGAAATGCTTATAACACTATTTTAACAAAACAGCAGACTACAAAACTATGCACCTTTAGTTCTTATATTGCAAAAATTATTATTTTCATACACTCAAGGCAATAATATCACGATGTAAATAGTGCCTTTCTCTGAGTGGTGGGATCACTGGCCATTTTAATGTCATTTTGGCTCTTTTGTATTTTCCCAATTCTCTAAGGTAAACTTTTATAAAATAATTGGATGTTCCATTTAATCTTTCCAAAACTTTGTTCTGATCAAATCACGTCATATCGATCTATTGCTTTAGCATTTAGAGGAGTTAATGAACATAACAAGATGGAAAAAAAGCCAGCAGAGGCAACTTTCTTAAAAGTGAGGGAGGACCTTCTCATAAAGTATGCTTTGGAAAGAGCTCATCAAAATATTTTCCTTGTTGGTTTCTAAGTTCCCACCATGTGAATGATTTATTTGAATTAAGTCACAGAATCCCCAAAGGGCATCCATTTAAAATCCATCCTATAACTTGGGTGGGTTTTACACACAAAAAATTAGTGTCCATGTAGGACAAACACCATTTTCCTGCTTTATGTGTGTGTGAGAACTCTCTAGAATAACCCAGAGCAATGCTACATGTCCTGGAAAGTCCTGGTTTCAGTGAAAGGGAAGGTCAAGGCTTTGTGGGTTAGCCCTGTGCTCATTAACGGCTCCTCCAGATTCCTCTCTTCCATTAATCCTCTTTCTTCCAAATAAACAACTTCCACAAACAATTCTGTTTACTGAGGCTAAGCTCCATCTGTTGCAGTGGAAACTAGAATGCTAGTGAACCACAAGGTGCCCAATATCAATATATCATTTGCATTTCTGACTTGACAAAAGTCTTTACGGTTTAGGATCAATCTCCTCCATTAAGAGAGGCAGGATTTTTCACCCTTAAATCATTCTGATAGTCAGGAAGTTCTTTCTTTCATTAAGCCTGAAGGCTTTATGCCTGTGATCTCCACCCATTGCCCCCCAACTTATGACAAATACACCATTTTTAACCCTGTGTTTTCTCTAGGGCAAACATACCCCGGTTTCTCAGCCATTGTCACAATCATCCTCTTAAATGTTCTGTTGTCTTTCTCTCTGTCTCTCTCTTTTTATTTTTTAAAGTAGATTCCACTCCCAGCACGGAACCCAGTGCTGGGCTTGAACTCACGACACTGAGATCAAGACGTGAGCTGCAATCAAGAGTCCAGCGCTTAACCGACTGAGCCACCCAGGCTCCCCACCCTCTGTCTCTTTAAGAAAAAAAATGCCAACCATGGAATTGCCTGGTAAGCAAATCGATAAATTGGCAGGCCTTCTTCTTTTAGTCAGATTTCTTTCTAGCAAATTTCCAGCTCATCGATGTTCCTAATCATTATTACGTCTGGCCCATAACATTTGCCCTCCCTACAGGTATCTCACAAGAATTAACACAGATCAGTCTTGACCTACGGAGATTGGCTGTCTCATGGGAGATACTTTTAAGCACTGGCCCTCTGGTGTTCTTTATCAAATGCAGTCCATTTATTACTCTCAGAAAGTACAACAGAGATTAAAATATATTGGGTCAACCATGTTTAGAAGTCTATAAACAGACACTATCCATTATCCAATTCCTTTCCTTTACGGGTAGTTCTATAATTTACAGAACCCAATAGAAATGACATTGTTCCTTTAGAAATAAAGTGAGACTTGCGCAATTTGTAACCAAAATACAGCTTCAGAATCTGTGAAGGAGGAACAATCATGTACTATGTCTTTTTAAATATTTGTTCTAAAGATTACAATTTCCTAATGCGTGTTTCCGTGAATAGTGTTTTGTTTTCAAAGTTGTCTGTGAAGAGTAACTACAGCAGTTGGAACAAGCTGAGAGAAATGGTTAAAATGTAATGTGATTTTAAGACTTACTCTGATTTCGGGGGAAAACGGTAAGGAGAACATCTGATTAGATAAAAAGGATATTATGGTTATTTTGGGTTTTAGTGCAGAACTAGGAAGAAGTGGGTGGGCATGATTTTTCTGCTAAATGGCATGAAGAGGAAACACATATATTGGGAGAGAAAATAATCCCTTTGCCCTGACAAGATAGATAGCACGATGGTTATGCATCAGCTAGCAGAACGAGATTACAAATAGGAAAAAGGTATTTGTGATGGCTTTTCATATTCAACTGCTGGGTACTCTGAAGCATTAGAGGAGTCATATGTAGGCTCCGGGACATTTCTCAGTCTGGGGAAAGGTTAGTTGGTGGGTGCTGTCTGCTAGGGTCTGGGATTTAGAATCAGCATTGTTCTATATGGGCAGAGTTTAAAAGAAACGGATGGAGTATAGCATAATGGTTGGGAGTACAGACTTTGGAGTAAGGAAAACATGGGCTTTAAATTGGGCTATGCCACACAAATTAGTGGGACTTGTAGCATCTACTTAAACTCTCTGAATCTCAACTTTCCCATCTGTAAAATAGGCATACTACTACAAGTATCTTAAAACTTACCTTGCAGTGTTATTCAAAGGATTAATGAGATAATGTTTATGATGTATTTGGTATAATTTCTACTACCCAATAAATCATAAATAAGTGAAGTTATTATAAAATTATTAAAATTATATAATATTTGTTAAGTATCTGATGACTATAGGCCAGTGTCTGAATTCCTGACAAGAATTATAAAAAAATATTTTAGATAACCATTCTTTGTTTCTTTTCTCATTCATAGAAACTTGCCATAGGCCAAAACTGTGTATGTTTGCTCATGTTCCCTACTTCATGGAGGTGGGTTGGGCCGTATCAAATCAGTATGTACTCACTAACGTATGTACTATTATTTTCTCCAATTTCTAGCCGTGATACGCTGAGCAGCAATTAACAAGACTTTAAGGCTTATAAGTGGACTACCTTTTAGAAGGTAATTATCAAAAGTATTAATGTCTATTTGATGCAAAGGAAGTCTTCCAAGTGTTCCCAATAATACTTGCCACTGAACGTGATATTTCAAAGCAAAATGTCATGTCTAAAGTGGGTCCATGTTCCAAGAGACCAGAGACTAACACAGGATTTTGGTCATCATGAAAGCTTTGTCTATTTTTAGCTCAGCCTACAATCATTCTGCAGTTCAGTGTGCTCACAGCCAGATGCAAGGGAGTCAACAACAGAGATCCAGCAGGGCTACTATACTCACAAAATATGAGTGTCAGATTACCACTGTTTTCTCAAAACTCAGAGGCAGTTTTGATTCCCCCCCGCCTTTCCATATCATTTCTACCAACCCAGTTACTGTGTGCTATGAATTCCACATCCACAGTGAACCTCTTATTTCATTCAGGCCCTCCCCAGCCCTCCCCTGGATTATCTAAGTGCTTTCTAGAGAGCCTCTCTGCCTTCTGTTTCTCTAACGTCATTTGAAGTCCATTCGAAGCATGATTTTTAGTATCTCACTCCTTCATACAATTTTTTTTAATGACTCAACAAATGTGTTGGCTTGTCATCAAAGCCTAGATGGATAGTTCCAATCCAGTTTGCAAACTGGTCTCCTGTTGATATCCTATAGCCAAACTGGACTTAATAATCGTTGTACATACTCAGTTTATCATCTTTGCTTATATCCACTTTCCCACTCGCAAAACTGTGTTCCTATTCTTACCTATTCTCCAGGGCTCATCTCAAGTTTTCTAACCAGATGTGATTCCTTCTTTTCTTCTGATTTCTCATTGTACCTCATGTGCATCTTTTTTGGAGCTTGTTACATTTTGACTCAGTTATTTTCATGTTTATTACCTGTATCACTAGACATTAAGCTCCTTAAGGAAGAGACCTTTTTCATATTTATAACTACCACCAATACTTTACTCCCAACAAGAATACTTAGAATGGTCCCTGGTGTACAGTACACACTTATGAAATTGCTGGAGTGGAAGAGGGAAGGGCTGTGGTCATGGTACTTATCAAGCAGTAGGTTCACAATAATTGTTTATTGAATAAAGTAATACATATAATTTTCATTCTTACACTTGTGTAAAATTGCTCATTACAAGATTATCAATGACACTCTACTGACTATTCTTTTATTTTTGAAATAGTCTTCTCACAGGATTCCATTCCACTCTTCTGATTGCCCTCTTTCTTTTCTGTCCTTCACTCCCCAGTCCCTACTGTTGGGTTCATTTTTCCTACCCTTACTGCCTGCTGGTATTCCTGAAGTGTCAGTTCTCACCCTATGCTCTTTGCAGTTTTCACTATTACTTCTCTGCCAAAAACTTCTCACATCTATACACTGAGTACCGGCCTCTACCTGAACTCAGAGTTTCAACTGCATTTTTTCACAAAGATGCCCTCCCCAAATTTCAAACTACACATTTTTATCTTTCTTTATTCATTTCTACAGTATCAGTTATTATATTTGGTGATAGAAAGACATTATTTTGGTCTTCAGAATTTATTTACCCATTTTTCTGGCAATCCTACCTCGTTTTTCAGCTGAGGAAGTCATCTATTCCTCACTCTCAGTCAAGTGTTTCCCACCTTCCACAGCCCTGTGAACCAACTTTAACAAATTAGGATGTCCTCCCTGTCACAGTGATTGCTTCAGAGATGACCACAAGATACAAGTAAGGCCAATCAGAGGGAATGAGAATAAATTCTAGAAATTTTATTTCATCATTCAGGGAGGCAGACTATCTTTTCCACTGGCCTAGATATGGTGATGATGTGACCCAAGAACTGCTAGTCAACCAGAAAAATCAGGCACTGAGGTGCCTCACAAAAATACTTTGTACTCAGAATGTCCTAATCATTCCCTGAAGACACTGAGAAAATATTCTTCTGAAAATACTGTCGTCATCCCACTGAAGATATTATCCTTCTCCAAAACTTCTCACTTCTGGAAATAGCACAGCCATCCACTGAGTTCTCATTCTTGACATCTGGGACTCCTTACTGACACCTCATTCAAACTCTCATGTATGTCAGTAAACTACACAGTATTTTTTTTTTTGTCTCCAGAATATAGCTGAATATATCTGCTTCTGTTCACTCCCATTGCTTCCAGTCTATTCCAAACCACTATCATCTCTCATCAGTGTTACAGCAAAAGCTTCCAAATTTGGTCTTTCCATCCTTGCCTTCATCAAGCCCACTCTTCTCTGAACTTGTTACTTCCACATTTCAAATCTTTCCATTTTATCCCACTGCCTTTAAGAAAAAACACAAAATCTTTACACGGTCTATGAAGTGTTTTGTAATCTGCCTTCTTCTATAACCTCAGTCTTCACTGATTTCTCTCTTAACTTCCTGGAACTCATCAAATTCCTGTTCTCTCAAAGACTTGACATCGGATGTTTCCATAGCCTGAAATAGTACTATTTGTCTCTGACTGGCTGTTATTCCTAATTTAAATATTACCTAAGTATTACTTCTTCAAAGAAGATCCCCTGTTCACTTTCTGGACTGAGTTCCCATTTTAAGCTCTCCCCCTCCCCCCCCCCATTTTAAGCTCTAATACACCCTGGCTTTTTCCCTTTGTAGCATTATAATTAAATGCTTACTTGTATATTTATTTGTTTAATGTTTGTATCCCTACCACAGATTGTGTCTTGAAGGCAGGAACATGATCTTCTTGTTCTTTATAGTATCCCCAGAATATAACACAAAGTCCATTATAAATTGATGGATGATTATTTCATGAATAAATGAATCAAAGAGGCACAACTTGTCTAAACTTAATTTGTTTTCTTGCCCTACAAACCTGTCTCTGATTTTGTTTTTCTGAGCACAGTATACTCTCACTCTCTTTAACCAGGGCAGAAAGTCAGACTTAATTTCCAATCTCTTCCAGTCTCATTTTTCATAGCCTGTTTCCCACTAAGTCTTGTTGAATCTACCTGCATATTTTCTCACATATGCCCTTTTTATTTCCATTCCCACTAAAGGGAGCTTCCTTCTGATTCTAAATTTTAACATGAAAGATGTACATAAACCCCCTGGCTCTAATTCTTTACACTGCTGCCTAGGTGATTATTCCTAAAATACATGTTGACTCATGTTACTCCTATCCTCAGAACCTTTAAAACATTCTTAGAACCATCCATTTCTTAAAAAGTATGCAGTTCATATTCCATAGTATACTCCTCAAGTGCCTCCCAGTTAGGTCAAGCCTACCTCTTTATACTCTCTTCTTCCTGCACGCTGTGTGTTCTGAAACCAATGGCTCTTTACCATTCTCAGGCTCTCCATGCATCATGTCGCCACCAACCTGGCATGCCCTTCTTCCCTCCCTTCCCAATAAGCGTTCACTACTTTACTTTTTCAGACTTGCCACCAAAGGCACATCCTCCATGAAGTCTTCTGTCCCCTCTTTGCTTTGTGTATCCACAGGATGTTCATACACTGCATCCTGGATTTAACTACATTTATTTGGATTTAGTAGGAGACAATATAGTTTAGTGATAAGAATGGCTTCTCTACAGTCAAACGGGCTGAGTTTGAATCATGGTTTCATCATTTTCAATCTGTGTGACTTTGAGGAAGTTACTTAAATTATTTGCCATAGTCTTGTCTTTAATTGAACGCATAAGAGAACATACTTCATAGAACTGCTATAAATAATTAGATAAAATAATTGGGGCAAACACTTAGGAAAATTCAAGTGCTCAATATCTGTTTTTGTTTGCATACATTTGTATTACCAGCTATAAGGCCCTTAGACCCAGAGTACAGATAATGATCTATCTCCAAATTCTCAACAGAGTCCTTCATTTAAAGTAAGACTAGTAATTGTTTGTCAAATTGATTAATTGGGAAGTTCTAGGGTCCTGTATATCTTGTGGCTTTGTAGTACCACAACTGCCTCAAGAAGGTCCTGTTAAAGGAACAACTATTTAGGAAAGCAAGGAAAAGCAAGGGAAAATTATTCAATTTTTAAAAAGGGAAATGATGTGAAACCATTATCAATACTATTGTAACTGCAGCTCTAAACAGGAGAATACACAAAGGAATCTTATATAAACAAGCTGAAGACTTACAGCAAATGGTAGTAGGGCTTGATAAATGTTACCAAAGTGCAGCTTTTGATGGAATTTTTTTTGTGGTCCCTGGCTAAGAGGCTATGACCATGCACTGTTGAGAAAAATCTGTACTTTAGAACAGAACCCCTAGGCTCCCATTCAGTCTTCCTTTGTCATTTAACTGCATTAGGCAAATCAACCGAATTCCCTTGGGCTTAATCTTTAAAGGGAGGGAGTTGGATTGGATGCAATTGATTCCTGAGTTCCTCCCTGCTCTGACACTCTCTGATCACTAATCTAAGTGGCCCTTTTTTCTCCCCCACTCATTTTTACCAGACATTCTCCAGTATTTATGAGGTATTTATTGAGTATCTACCATGACACTATCACAGCTCTCTGACACTGAATATGTCATTTGTAATGAAAGGACATTCTCCATTCCCCTTATAGAAATGAGGAGACTAATACTAGTATCACATGATTATGGAATTAAAAGAAACAATCCATGTGAAAGTGATCTGTCTTGCTACGGTACATGGTAGGTGCTGATAAATGCTTATATTCTCCCTCTAATTGGAAATTTTTTTTCTTAAACATCAAGATCTTGTAAAAATATTAAGCTTATTTGTGAAACTTTTTCAACCCCTCCATGTACTCCTAGTCAGAACCTAACAGAATATATTGTATTCGAGTCTATTGTAACACTGATGCACTGATCATATTCTATGGTAATTTTTCACTACACATCTGTCATTCCAAAAGGTTCTGAACTCCTAGTCAGATGTTATATAATTGTAATCTTTAAAACTTTAGCACGAACACAGGACCTCACACGAAAAGTTCAATGAATACTTGATGAATGGATAAATGAATGATTGAATTTTCAGTTAGTAGGAGAAATGGGAAAAAGCCTCTCTTCTCTCAAAACACTTCTGGTACTTGGCAAATGATACCTGAAATCCTCTTAATGAAAAGTTGCCCGCAGACTTGGTTTTCACCATTTAAACAAGAAAGATTTCGAAAGGCTTAGGTAATGGGGGCAGGTAACTTGGGTGTCCTTTTTGGGAAATGCCACTGGAACACTTAGCAGTTTCTGCTGTTTCTACCAGCCAACTAAGCCAATTTAGCCTGCCAGTTCACTAATAACTCAAATTGTCTTAAAGGCTTTCCTCATCCATCTTAGGTAAACAGCGCATGAAGATTTTCCTGAGCAGCTAATTACTTCTTTTCATAAGAAAAATGTATCTACATGGGAGAAATTAGAAAGCTAACATCAGCCAAAGATTCGAGTCACATATACAACTTTGCATTTTCTAGTAGTTACATTAAAAAAGAAAAAGGTGAAAAATTTAATAATATATTTTATTCAACTCAATATATGCAAGTTATTATCATTTCTCCATGGAATCAACATTTAAAAATTGAAATATTTTACAGTTCTTTTTTCCATATTCAGTCCTTGAAATCCAAGTATTTTATACTTATAGCACATCTCAGCTTAGATCAACTACATTTTTAGGGCTCAAGAGATATATGTGGCTAATGGCTACTTTATTTGGGCAAATCTAGATGATACCTAATTCTAGTTATGGGCACAAGCCAAAGGAAAAAAGTTTCTGCTCCAAATATCTTTTTTTTTTTTTTCTTAAGAGAGAGAGAGAGTATATGAGCAGAGGGGTGGGGCAGAGGGAGAGAGAGAAACTTCAGGCAAACTCCTCACTCACTGAGCATGGAGGCCGACATGGGGTTCCATCCCAGGACCCCGAAATCATGACCTGAGCCAAAATCAAGAGTCTGAGGCTTAACCAACTGAGCCACTCAGGCACCCCTCCCTTCCAAATATCTTATCACCCAGGAGATAGGATGCCTTCCTAAATTAGTTCATTTTAGTTTTGTGTGAGCTCCAGAGGCAACTTACTTTCTATTGGCCCGGCTTTCCTGATAACCCACTGGGTGATGTCTGCCAAACTTCTATCTTTTAACTCACCCAATACTTTTACCTTGGTATTTCCTAAACTCCACATATATCCCTCTAAGACTATTTTGAAGGTCCGAGGGCCTAAGATGTTCGGTGATACCCCTTAGCCATAGCTGAAAAAACATTAGCAAAGTCATGAATTAAAGTTATACTTCTTTCTCAAAAAACACTGTCCCTTTGAGAGAATAGTTTACTTTATAAGTGATTGGGGTATAAGGGTGGTGAGTACTGATTGTCTTTCATAATGATATTTTAATTTCTTAATGTCACAATAGAAAACTCAGCTTACCCTATCACTAGTAAATACACCTGTTGTAACTATAGTCATGGATACATTTACAGAAAAGCACACCTTTTTTAATATGATCTTTTTAAAGTCATCTATCTTTATACAATATTTTGACAGTTTTTAAAACAGTATTGGATGAAGGCATGCTATATATACATATATTTGTTCCTACTCACTTCAGGCAAATTGTGTACTAAATCTGATTGTTAATTTTGATTTCTGTATGTATGAATTAAAAAAGAAAACCCTCAGACAAAAAATATTCAGAACTACAAGACCTTGACATTCCCTGTCCAAGCTCTTCAAATGTGTATAGTTTGGTAAATGAGCTTTGGAATCTCTTTTTTAAAGGCTTCTTGAGAGCAATTTGCTTATTTACCTAAATTGATCATTAGCTCTCATGGGTTTAGAAATATTAGTTAACCTCTAAAAATTAGCTTCGATTTCCGTGGTGCTTTGGAAAAGCACCATGGAGAACATGCCACGATTTCTGTAGGAAGCTGTTTCCTTGAAACTCCCAACTGGGGGGAGACCCTTAAAATTTGTTAAAGTCCTTACATCCTCATGATAGTTGAGCAGTGCCAATAATTTGAGATCATTCCTGCTAAATGTGAGGCAGTAAACAAATAACTGCATTTTCCTTTTGGTTGAGCATTTATCTTAAGGGTTACCTAACATTTGAGGCACCTGTGAGAACTATGTTAGACTAAGAATTAGATGACTTGCTCTATTGTCCTGGTTCTGTACTTAGCCAGCAGTGTTAACTCTCTGAGCTTTAGTTTACTTATCGGTAAAAGGATGAATTTGGAATAAATTATTTCTATGTTTCCATCCAGTTTATACTGTGTGACTTAATTATAATTCTCAACTGACAGGGAGAGGAAACATTTTCATGTGTTCTCTTCTTTATCCTTAGCTTTATGGTAGACCTCAGATTAGATAGAAAACACAAAAGCCATCAGAGACTCCTCTCACCATTTGCTATTAAGCGTGAGAAACTGCATCTTGGGTCATACTCATCTTGCTTTCTTTTTTTAATATACAAAAATAAAATTCACCAACACAAAACCGGCACTTCCTCTCTAAATTCAATCGCCCTTCATCTACTCAGACTTTCTCTTCCCTTTCTACTCCATTATTCACCTCAGCAAGAAAAAAACGTTCCAAAATCTCCCTTAAAGATAAAAACCTTCCTTGACTCCAAATCCTTTTACGTCAATTGATCCGTCTACACAGACCCTTCACCACCACTACACTTACTATTTCCATATTCTTACTTCTCATTCTTTAGCAGACTTCGTACTGGAGTATATGCCCATTACTTCAACCACTTTTGCTAAGGTCAGCAACGACTTCCACGTTATAGTCCTCATCTTACACGGAAGCTCTCTCCTTTGGACTTCTCTGACACCCTACTCTCCTGGTGACATTTCTCTGATCACAACTTCTCAGTCTCTCTTTTCTACCTCCTCACCAATATCCAGCTTCTGAGTATTATAGTAATTAAAGGCTTTGAGTGTTTTCAACCAGTCGCATGGCTTTAAAAATACCTTTAAATGTACTTAATGTATTTACAGACTATGTTTAGATTTCTAGCACAGTGCTGTGCTAGATTGTAGACCCATCTAATTGTCCACAGCATGTCTCCAATCTTACAGGTAACTCTGACTTAACAGATCACAAATAAATTCTTGATCTCTCCCCACCAACACACACATACAGAGTTTTACTTTTCCTAATCATCTAATTCTCAAAATACATGGGATCCTATCAGTTGCTCAGTCCCCAAATCTGAGACTCATTCTTAATACTTTATTCAACAATGGCATCTAATCAGACACAAAATCTTGTCAACTCTGTATCTCAAATATCTGTGCTTCTTCTATGTTTATTTTATTCTCTCACTGTCATCCATGTAACCATAATACCATACGTGCCAGTAGCCTCCTAACTAGACTTGTGGCTTCTTGTCTGATTCCAGTATATTTTATAAACTGCAGCCCCAAGTGAGCATCTTTAAATGCCGATTACTCTTGTCACTTTCCTGCTTAAAACCTATTACTTTTAATAGGCTCCTGTTATAACTAAGGGGAAATCAAAACACTGTAATTTGTATATAAAGCATTAATTGATTCCCCCCCCTCCACCCCCCACTCCCCTGTTTGCCTCTCCACCTCACTGAGGGCCTTCTCTCTCCTCCTGCTTATTTGTCATAATCCAGTCACTCTGGCCTTCTTTCAGATTTTCAAACACATCAAACCTTTCTTATTTGAGGGTCTTTACCCATGCTATTCCCTCCAGTTTGAACAGTATTTTCCCCCTGCTTCATATGGGTAATGCCTCAATACCCTTCAGAAAATATTGCTTTCTTAGCAATGTTTTTGCTGATTATTCCATTATTAGCAAGTTATATTCTTTATAAGCCTACATTTCTCCTGTTTAACACATCACAACCTGTAATTGTTAATCTGTGCATTATTTGTTTATTGTCTGTATTTTTTTTTAATTAAGCTTCAGAAGATCAGGGATCATGATTATTTTATTCATATCTAAATCCTCAAAACCTAACTCAGAGCATAAAATGTTGTAGCTGTAGAATCAATATTTGTTGACTAAATCTTATAGGAAAGAAAACTAACTGACTTTTCTAATTTACTTTAGTGCTTTCTTCACACTACATTGTCATTCCTCTTCTTGATTCATCCCAACCCAGCTTGGACCATGTTGCTCAGGCCCATTAAGTGTCTTTACCATTGATCTCAACATTGATTTGGCCCCATCTCCATAAGCCTAACCCTTAGAGGTCCCAGGCCCTGAGCTGTGCTATCCCACAACCCAGCTCCCCAGGATTTCTCTGCCTTTATTAGATTTACAGATCTCAATGGCCTCTGCTTTCCCCTCTCCCAATTCTTCTGCATTTTTAGCACAGTGTTCATCTTTAAAAGAAGTCACTTTTCCACTTTCCTATTTATATTTCTTTCTTTTCTTAGTCCATGGAAAACCCTGCTACTTATGCAGTGTTATTTTTTTCCCTTAAGCTAGAACTAATTTCTTATTTTCCACCCCAAAACGGAGCACTGAAAAAAGCAAGGCACATAGATCCATATACCATATTTCTTTCACTCCAGAAAATGTTGAAATTTTCAATATTTCAAAATCAACTGGAAAAGGGTAAATGTACAATTTTATCAATAGAGCCATGACCTCTCATAAATATGATTGCCTTCACAATAAAAAAAAAAATACCAAGAGGATAAGATGTACAACAGATGTGCTGTTGTGATAAGCATCAGGCCATCTTGGTGGCTTAGCAGATAGCTTGGGATAAGAGTCAACCACAGTGAATAAAGAAATCAAACCAAAAGAACTCAAGGGAGAGATGGAAAGAAAAACCCCACAGTGGTAAATGGGGATGCACAGCAGGTAGTGAAAGAAACCGTTTTCAGAGATGGTAAAGCAACTGAATGAAACCAACAATCCCAAGAATGAATTTCAGAAGAAATCATCAAACATAACATGTAGCTGATTGGCATGTCAAACTCTTCTAAATGAATCCAGGTCCAAAACTCTCAGAAACTTCCCACCGCCCCAGTACCCAAATCCTTCAGAGTATAGAAAAAAATCAGCATTCTCAGAATGCCATTCCTTCATATCTCTCTTTCAGTGTTCATGGAATGCAATCTTTCTTGTATTTAATGCATTATGCATTGTGTTCTATTCCAATTCTGCTTTGTGATAGTTTTCCTTTTTAAAGAATAATCTGTTGACTATTTTGAGTATGCTGAGTAAATAAGGCTTTTTAATGTTAGAACTGTTTCTGTTTCAAAAACAGCAAGGGAAATTATAACTAAATTTGTGAATTTTGGGTAAGAGGGACTTTGAATTTGCAGTATATTTGTCAACTGTCCAAATATTTTTTATGTATAGTCATTTATTCTTTAAAATGAGACAAAATAAAACTATATTATAGATTGCAGTAACAAAATCAGAAGAATTTGTCTCCTGAGCCCAAATTTTTGTTATTTTAGCCAATTACAATAAATAAATGAATTTTAAAATTCAAACTAATACAAAAATTTAAGGTAATGATTATTTCTGGAGGGAAGTAAAAAAGGATGCAATCAATACTGAACACCCAACTATGGAAATATTGTCAATAACATTCTGTTTATTAAGGCAACTTAAACTACATATATATATATATATATATATATATATATATATATATATATATGCACACACTATTTATATATATACATATATATAAAATTATACAGGAGCTCTATATCATCTACTTCATGATAATAATTTAGTAAGTATTTGTATTTGCTTAAGGTAATGTTACATTAACGTGGGTTATCCCAATTTGCATTATTTTTGTTTACATTTATATGTTTGAGATTTCTTCTTGTCTCTTTTGAGTAAAATTAATGTGGATGCTGTAATGTATTTGGATAACACTCAAATATAACACCCACAACTTAATACTTGTGGAAAATACAACAAAGTTTATAATGTAGAAGATTGATTGGGTGAGGATGAAACAAAAAAAAATATTCCCTTGGGTACATTCCAGCTTTTAGTCTATGATTTGTGACCTGTTCTCACAGAATTGAAAACAGCCAGGGACTCCAGGGGACTAGAGAGTAGAAGTTATACTCTTCCCAAGAATTGTCAACACCATAGAAGAATGTCCATCCAACATGCCCGGCAGTTTCGGAAAGCCAGCCAGTAATGGAAATAAGCTGCAGCTCATAGAGGATCACAACATTGTGAACTTGCACCCAAATCAGGGTACTAGCAGCCTAAGTGCTGCATACATTGTGTATCAGTGACAATTATTAACTTCCTTGTATGAATTTCTTATCTCGTCATCTCCCCTGCACACGCATATGAGCACATGGCATGTACACATGCACACGCATACACACACGTACACATTCTTTCCTCAGGTGATTTAAATCACTAAATCCTAAATTCTTTAGGTGCTCATCCCTTCAGTGAAAAAACTCATCTGCTGAGATGAATGGTACAACAAAGCTGTTGGAATTCTTAGGCGATGTAGTATATTGTAAATATAAGCTGCCATTGTTACTATTATTAATGTCATTAATATCATTATTATCTTAATTCCTCAGAGTAAATGATATACAAAAATAGTTGGTGGTGAACGAGTAGAAAGAACTAGGAATTCCAACAGCCCAGCCAAAAAATAATGGTAAAATCAAATACACATCTTCATTTGGTAGAACAAACAAAAATTGTACCTTTTTATCCCAATATTGACCTAGAGAATATTCCTAGGACCCTGAGACATGCCCACTAAATCACAACTATTAATGCTCAAAATTGGTTATGAAAAGTACATGTTTTCTAAGAGAGAGTATATGACTTAACTGTTACCAAGCCTTGAGTCCAAGATCGACTTCATCAGTGGCCTTACAAGAAGCTCCCCCTCAGAACATATAAAAATAAATCATCTATTAATACACAAATAGAAGCCACATACAGAAAATTGATTTTCCAGAAATACGGCACTAGCATGCAGTCATTGCTGTGGGCATAGTTATTAAACACTTAATATGTATTAAACCCTTTATATAAGTATTACTTTTAATTTTTTGAACTCCATGAGATAGATAGTAGTATTGCTATTTTACAGTTAAGTTAGCTGATTGCTTAGAGAGATAATGTAATTCACTCAAGCTTAAACAACTATCAAATACTAGAGCTAGAATTTGAACCCAAGTCTTACTACCTTCAAAATCTATTTTCATTTCTTAATGTCATGCTGATATCTCCAATTAAATAAATGAACTTGTTTTTATATGTCAGGCAGCTGTAAGAATAATTCAACACAAGGAAATTATGATCTTACTAATGCACCGTCATCAGGAAAGTCACTTGAAATGGGGTTAGGTTTCTGATGATAGATTTATACTTCCCTCAAGTCCCAAGATTTCCCTCAAGTCTTTCTTTTGAAACAGGCCACACATCTTAGAATCAAGGGCTGGTGTTTTGCCTTGAAACTGAGCAGTAATGCCTAGCCCAGCCCCCCTGGCCTCATGATTATCAAGTTCTACCCAGCAGAGTTCACCACGTTTAGTTAGGAATCAAGGGCAGACTACTCTTATTCTTTTAGGACCTTTTAAGCTGGTCCCATTGTACTCTGATGAATTAGATCTTTACTTGCCAGTTATTATGTGAACATATCTTTGCTTTAACAAGTCTAGTCTCCTCAATACTCCACAAATTCCCCATTTTATCGTTCCTTCCATGACTTTACGCATGTTAATAGCTCTGCTTAGCACATCTTCTTCTCTCCTCTGCCCACTGGAAAGCTGCCCACCTCCAAGGCCTGGATAAAGATCTTCCTCCACATGGGAGTCAACCCTGACCCTTCACTGATAACTCTCATTATGAACTATGTTTAAATATGTTGTTTTATGTCTTCCTGACTTGCTCTCATAATATTTAATGATCATTTGAGATGCATAATTTTGTTTTACTTTTTAATGCTAAAGCCTCAGCTCTAAAGGTAGGAACAATTTAGTCTAGTATTTCAAACTCTTCTGGGAATACAAAGGTTGTGCTTGTTGATCTCTTGACTATGCCGGTCTCTTCTGGGAAATAGATATAAACAGTGAGGGGGATTGATCTTTATGCCATTTCGCCTGACTCATATATTCAGGGTGGAAGCAAATAATGAGGTCAGACCTCAGCAAATGACTTTTTCATGACAATTTCCCATGTTCCACACAATGCAATAGAAAAAGTACAGATTTTAAAATAAGACTGTCAGCTTTAAATACTAACTCAGGTGATTAAATAACAGTGGGTTCTAGGTAAGTCTTTTTCCCTACATAAATTTTATAAAATACTACATTCTTCATAGAGTTGTTAAGACTGGAAATACTAATGTATATAAAAGCATCTGGAGCACAGTTAACTAATAATAAATCATGTCTTGTATTATTTTTACAGGGCAAGTAGCTCAAGGCACCCTGTCTTCTAAGGTGGCCTTCTTAACCACTAATATTTTCTTTTTTGTCTTGACCACATAATTTTGTCCAGTATCTAACAGATCATGAACTAATGGAACTTAGAATTTTATCTCAGGAGTCTTGATACTGATGCTAAAAACCATGAGCACTAATTAATGTTACAAGAATCACTGTTGAAATCTAGATATTTCATTGATGTATCTATTAATATTACAGCATAACAAACATTGCTTCAAAAGTACTTGGGTCGTTCAAGCAAAACTATACAAGTCTCCAAGATATTAAGTATCTTTATTAGAAATACTAATTTGTACTTTTATTTTGCCTAATGACAAGAGCTCATAGAGTTTAAATGTTTTCAAGGACTTTGTTTAGTGGCATAAATAGTGGTTCCTATATCCACACTGTTTGACTTGCCTAACTTAGATAATTGTGTAATTTGTCTGATTATTGAATATTTTTATGTGTCTTATGCCAGCAGTTGTTTCCCCATTCAGTTTTAAGCTGAATATTTTACATGACCCCTCTAATGTAGATATTCTGATACACTTTTGCAGTTGTTAATATATATACATGAATTAAATCAAAAGCTAATGACGCATATTATAAAGAAAAAAAGATGAGTTAAATTAAAGTTGATTATGTTCAGTTAGCCACTGTGTAATACCTCTTTTGCCTAATTCTAGGCTATAAGGATTTTTTCCTGTGGCTTCATCTCAAAGTTTTATAATTTTAAGTCTACATTAAGAATTATGATTCATTTTGAGTTTATTTCTTTTAATAAAGTGTGAGGTTTCGGTTGAAAAAAATAGAGTTTTTTTGAGGGTGTTGGAGAAATGCTGAGAACGAGTGCAGTACTAGTGTGTTCTAGGTCCCAGGCAGTCATAGGACAGCATGAGGGCAGTAAAGGAAAGAAGCAACGAATGCTCACTGAACACTCTGTGCCAGGCTTGGTACTGACAGTAACCCATGAACCGGTACTGGTATTTCTCCCCTTGACTTCATGAAGAAACATAAGTGATCCAGCAGCACAGTTATTTGGAGTGAGATATATGGATCCAATTTGTCATTCAATTTGAATAAAGTATAGATAGATTAGATCTGCATTCATGAGAAGAACTGCATGATTTCCTATATCACAGAGAAAAGTAGTCATACAATTTCTTCTCTCTCTCTCCTAGAAATATGCTGAATGAGAGTCTTTATGTACTACCATCCATTTATGCTGGAATTGTCCACTTGGAATGTTGAAATGAACATTTATCTGCGCAGTGAATACCTGGTAACTTTACTAAATTACTAGGACAGTAAAGTCAAATATTTTTGAAGACTCTGAGCTTAATTATTCATATATAAAAATGCCATTTAAATGAATAAGATTATATATAAATATATATAGTGCAGTAGTAAAATGAAATTTTGTTTACTTTACAAGTAAATGACCCAACATCATTTGGACATAAAATTGTTGGGGTTTTCCCCCCTTCAGTGGGTGTGTACACACACATTCACCAAAATCGATTCTAGTTTTTATAGAATTTTTGAAGACAAGCATTTCAGTTTGGATGGCTGGGCTATGCTTCCCATCTACCAACAGAATTAAATATTATCTGAGGGCTAGGTGAATATACAAAATGTTAAATTTCTTGGCCATATTTGAAGGATATATTGGATGATCTGGTTAATAATCATGTTAATACTTAAAGCCAACTTGAGTGTTTTAAGCAAAATCATCCAAATAAAAGGATTTTACTTTATTCAATTGTTTCTGTCAAGCAAATTGTCAACAACTGGGTGACCAAGACAATTATTATCAATTATTCCCTAATATTTCTATGCCAAAATCTTCAAGATCAATTATACCCTTGAATAAGGGCCCAAATCCTGAGACGGAATTTGTCATAGGCTCTAGGTAGAAATTCAAACACAAGTCACTTACATGTGGATGAAATACAGACTAAAACAAAATATCTCATCAGGTAATGGCAAAAGTGACCTTTTTTCTTCTATCATAGCATTACCAATCAACACCAGAAATAGACATTTTCTTTGTGTTTCTTTGGCACACAATATGGATCCTTGAATAATAACTACACTTCCTAGTAGTTTGGCTTGTCTAACTGATTTAATTGCCAAGTATCTAATAGTCCTAACCCCAGTAGATAAAAGTGGCACTTAAGAATAACAGCGTGAATCAGATAAGGAAGAGATTCTTTATCTGGGCTTTACAGAGTCCACAAATGGGCTTTATTATATCCAAAAACTTAAAATTGATCCATATGTTCAAATGATACCATTTATATGTGGGGAAATATCTGTGAGATTACACACTAAATTTATAACGGTGGCTAATTTTGATGAGGTGGTAGAGAACTTCAGTTTTGATTTTTTTTAACCCTTGGAAATGAGAATTTATGCATGAATTACTTATATGATTGAAACTAATTGTAAAATTGGTTATAAATGTATATTTGTAATTTTTTATGAGAATGGGGCAATGATTTCATCTCATGCTAGGAAATATGAATCCTTCATGTTATATATTTTGAATCTGGAGAAAAGAGATATATCATCTGATTAGAGACATACTAGCTTCAAATTTTATACATTTGAAGTAACTTCAAATATTTGAGAGGTTTCTTTGACCTTGTTTTGTTATTCCTTAAATGAATTGGACTAGATTTAATTATTAAAAATAATGCTTTGAGGCAGCTCTCATTTATATATAGCACCTCTTATATTGCTATGGTATGGATCAGAATGTACAGTAGATGAATTTCAACACAAACGTACAGTTGGCTGGGTTGTTGCCATGGTGAATCAGGAGTCCACATAACAGGTAGCCTTGATTATGCTATAAATTTCAGTCACCTAAAGTACCAGATTTATTAAGTGGAGAAAGTTATAATATACAAAGCAAGTATTATCTAGAAAATAAGCAATAAAAATCATTCAAACTTTCTATGATTTAAAGGGTTTTTTTTTTTTAATATTTAAGAAGAGTATGTTTACATGTAGGGTAAACAAGGCTTAGAAAAGTTCCTTTTAGGGGCAACTGGGTGGCTCAGTCGGTTAAGCATCTGCCTTCAGCTCAGGTCATGATCCCAGAGTCCTGGGATCGAGTCCTGTACTGGACTCCTTGCTCATTGGGGAGCCTGTTTCTCCCTCTGCCTGACACTCCCCCTGCTTATGCTCTCTCTCTCTCTCACTTTCTGACAAATAAATAAATAAAATCTAAAAAAAAGAAAATTTCCTTTTAATACCTTTAATTTATAGAATAATTATCAGCTATGGATGGATGGAATTTGGCATGGTATATATCAAACACAACTTAGCACCAGATGTTGTTCTGGACACAACCATCTGAATCTCTATATTTCTAAATGCCGATCTAGAACAACAACAAAATAAATCCTCTTGGAACCATGAATCTGTGTACTACTAAATACAATCCATTTCCATTAGAGATGATGCAATGGAGACTGAGAAAAGTGACTATCACATAGCAACTTGGAAACATAGCCTTGTCTATTTAACTCTGTCAATAAATCTTACACATCAATTATATTTCACATGACTGTCTTTTCCAAAGCAGTTTACCCAATGGTTGCCTCATTGTTATCTAGCAGTAATGCCTTCTTTTATGCTTTCAACAGGTGACTATATTAGCTATAACAAATGAATAAGAAGCAGCAAAAATCCAATAAGGCATTTATAGCTTTCTTTCTCTATGTAATTATAGTGAAATAATTTTTTTTCCGCTAATTGCCCACACTTTTAAACTGATAACAGGAAGCACCCTTGCCTGATTATGAAATAGTGACTAGAAATATAAGCATCCATCCCATGGATTTTTGAGCCCTTTATTTTATTTTACTATTTCATTTTTAAGCCACATTTTAAAAAATGTGTATATTTGGGTTCAAAAATCAAAATAGTTACTGAATTCTTAGTGCACTTGACCTAGATAAAAAGCTTACGATGTCAGAATCCATACATAAAAGGTAATCGCTTCATAGTACAGTTTTATTTGACTTCTAAAATTTAATTCAAAGATCTTATAATAACAAAAATGTATTGAAAAAAACTTCATGGCACCAATCAAAACACACTCTGATTATAGACTGTGGTTATCGTGCCAGGTTAATTATTATGAAATCCTATCTAGTATTCAAAAATAATACAGATTTTTAAACTCATAAAATCCCAAAGAGATTAATAATTTTTTATCTAGTTTTCCTCTGCATCTCCTTGAATCTCTTTGGGAAGTAAGAATTGGTATTATTATTATTATCATTATTATTAAAAATATGAGAAAATAAATCTATTGCCTTCAACTGGCACACAGCCTCCCATAGTCTGGCTCCAACCACTCTTTCCATCCTTATCTTCCCCTTACACATGAACCTCAGAAAAACAGAAGAGCCTATTCCACCTGGAACATAACCCATACCATCCCAGTTTGTGCCTTTATCCAGGCTGCCTGAAAGTCTCTCCTTTCTCATCCCCTTCACTTCCAGTCTATGCACCCAATATTAATGGCTTGCATTTATTCAATGCTTACTACACACCATGCATTTACTAAGAGCATTATTTCATTTGTGCCTTTTAACAACCCTATTTTACAGAATATGAGAAACTTCGGTAGTCATCCAGATAGTAAATGACAGATCTGGAATCTGCACCCAGGTAGACTTCAGATTTCACTCTGTGATGCATTACTTAACACTGTGATACATAAATTACAAGTCCCAGTAAACTGTCAAGATCCAGAGAAAACAATTGTTCTCACAGATATTTCATTGACTTCCCCAACTTCTCTCCCCTTTATCTGCTCCTGTATCTCTCTGAGGTAAAACTTTAATATCTCACCACTGATAAGGTTAGTGATGTACTCCTCTCGTTTGCTCTGCTAGGTATTCTGATTCATCTTAATAGTCTTTGTGTTAAATAGTAACATGCACATGGTAAGCCCTCTATTGATATTGGTTAAGTGCATTCATCATTGACAGATATGAGATAATTCAGACTATATTACAAATGACCCCGGAAAAACAACTTAAAAAATCAATTTAGCAAGTCTATAATGTAATAAGTAATGATCAAAACTGAGTATTTCTTCACAAATTTGATTTTTTTAACTTGAGTTTATAAAAGTGATCAAAAAAGTGACCCGTTTGGGCATCATAGTTTCAAATCCATTCATTCAATTTTTAAAAATTGAATTTAAAAAATTTTTAAATTTTTTTATTGAATCAGACAACAGTATTCGAAACTATTGTTCAAGGATACTAGGTGAATTTTGGTTACTCTAAAGAACCAGTTGAAAAGGAACTAATTCTTTACGATAATGACTATATATATTATTCTTTTACTTGTTTTTTATTGAGCTGATTCAAAAATTTATTTTTTTTTTGTACAAATACATATGTTGGTATGTAGAAGAAGCAAAGGAAAATGGTAGATAATTTAGATAATGGTAAATAGTCTGGCAAGAAAAAAAATTATTTTTCTCATGTGATGCCAAGCAAATGTAGCCACTTTTTTTAATTCTTGGAGATAAAATGGATACTTTAATACTATTTAGAGACAACCTATGTTTATTCACCCAATTTCTCACATTTAAGAGGGGAAGTGATTTGAAGAGTAATTGAGGCTTCTCCCTTGTAAGCCATCAAAAGGTCACTTTTTCTCCCCTTTGTTTTAAATGTTGGTATATTTCATTTTGACAATTGTCTGATTGAAGTTTTAAAGTCTATTTCTGTTTAAATAATAATAACATGTAGGATATAAAATAACCAAATTTAAGGATTGCCTTTTAGCTTTTCATATTTAAATTTAAAGCGTATATTGATAAACATTATGTAATAAAGAAAAAGGTAATTATTTGCAGGTTTATAGTAACTTATTGAATTCAGAACAAGGATTCTTAGGAAAAAATCAGTGTTAGAACTGAGTACCATTTTTACTTTTTCTTTTAACTTCTCCCATTTAAAAACATTTTCCTCATGTTGAAAAATTAAAATATAAAAACTATTTTTTCAAAGCACAAGTGTACCAGTTTTTAAAATGCTAGAACTTCCCTCAAAAATGAATTACTTTGAAATGATTTTTCTTAAACTCAGTCATTTTTTTTCCTCAGTGACTCAAAGCACAAATAACCAAACCGTAATTGTTAATTACACCTATTGATCATCAGTGACAGAATAGCATCCTATTAAATTATCTTGGAAACTGGAATCAAGCTAGAAACCAAGAAGGATATAGCAGCTATATAACTTAAAGGAGAAGAAAAAATTATTTTCACAATTAGGCCCACACTAGGAATAGTGCAGTTATTTTATTGATTGTTGGTGGAAAGAGTGGGTCTATGAGGCTTTCCTGGAGATCCACCCAAAGCAAACAAGAAGGTCATTGGGTCTGAATCTGACCTAGAGGAAATTTTATTTTCTCTGAGCATTAGGTACTGAGTTATTCTCCAATCAGAATGTTGTTGCATATCATACCATTTATTGTTTAACTTATTGTCTACAACTTACAAAAGAGTGTTTAGATGTAAAGTATCAGAAAGCTAGCAAAGAAAGATTAAGAGCAATGTTTTCTGGGATAAAATACTCCTTTTACACTCACACATCTCTTTTTGTTCTATCAGTGTTGCTTTTAGTCTACCCTGGACACTGTTGCGGAGAAATAAATGCATAAATCTACCCTTGCTTGTTCCTGATACAAGAAAATGATGTAACACTTTCATTTTGATTTTCCTTGTAAAAGAAACAGGCTAAGTGAGTCTGCCCTTGACAGGTGTGACTCCCTAATCAGCGCCACTAGGCAGCCTTATACAGCTTCAGCCAGTGGAAACTCCCCTCCCCCACCCCAACTTTAAACAAAGCCATTTAATTTGGTCTTAAGCCAAGGTAAGAGGGGGAAAAAAACAATTAGTAAATGAAAGGACTACATAAAGAGGCAGAGTCTGCCAATAAGAACCTACATGCAAGCCGGAGGAGATTTATGATTTTCTTCCCCAGGGAGGGAGTGACTAACGCACGCACACTGACCATCACCGTAAAGAGGTAAAGAGAGAGTGAAATGGCTCAACGTACACACACCCCGCTCCATACCGGGGACGAGTCTCCGAGCTGCGGCTTGTGCTCTCGGAGGGCCAGGCTGAAGCTGACCGCCCCCACGGCCACGCTGGACACCCCCAGCCCTATCTCCAGCACAGAGAGCACCAAGAGGCTCCCAATAATCTGGCCGCTGGTGCACATCCTTCCTCGGTCATCATTCCTTCCAGATCAGAGAGGGAAACCAACCATCCACCTTCTTCTTTCCACTATCCTCCTTACCCCTTCCGCCCCCTACCAGACCCCAAAACTTTTCTTTCTTCACCAGCGAAGCATTATCCACAAGGACTAGATTTCCAGAACCGGAGACCCTCTTCCCGGATCGGGCCAGAAGCAAAAGAGTCGCTCCACCCCCTGACACGTTCAGACAGGAATCGTAGGATTTTTCCTGGGTTCGGTGGTCGGAGTCCAGGAGAGGAGAGTGCGCGGGTAGAAGGGCTTTCAAGAAGGAGCCAGAAACCTGGAGGAGCCAGGAGCAAGGAGCCCCGCTTTCGAGGCGCTGTCCAGAGTTCTGCCGCGTCCCAAGTCTCCGCAGGAAACCAGCTCCCTTCTAACCTCCCAGACTCTTCAGGCTCCCCTTCCTTTCTTGCGGAGGAGATGAACCTTGCTTCCCGGAGATCCAAAGCGGAACTGCTCAGAGCTTCTCTCCCCCCCCTCCTTCGTCTCCTCTCCTTTGTTTTCGTGGTAACACAAAGTGCTTCTGCGAGTCCTTCGGTCCCCAGGCTGAGCGGGCGGATATATTCAGTACCACGCTCCTCGCAGTTGCTGTGTCGCCAGAAAAAGCGACCTTGTCTGACGGCCTTTTTCCGTCTGGGTTTCTTCTCCCTCGTCGTCGTCCTCTTCCCCCCCCTCTCTCTTGGTCTGATTCTCCTTCATTTCAGTGACCTCATTGGGATTTGAGAGGTTGATGGAGGAAGGAAAAGCCTGATATATTTGTGGGTCTAGAACCAATACTCTTGGCTGGCTTCTGATCAGCCCCGCCTCGCGACCCTGACCACAGCGATCCAAAGGATCCCTACCTCTGCATCTCCCCTACTTGCTCCCTTCTGGGCTTTTATCCAGATGGAAGGGGAGGGATGCCTACGTCAACGTGGGGCTCATTCTGTGTAAAACTTTCTTCTGCGTGTACACGGGGTAGTGTGAGGGCGCAGTGGGCAAAGACAGGCAGAAAGAGCAGAGGGGTGGAGAAAGGCCAGACTCCTAAATTCACTAGGACTCTCAAGGACTCTCACCCAGGAACATATCTTTCTAAAGAGCTAGACTCAAGCCTGTTTGTAAGGAGGGCCAACTCTCCATTGTCACGACCTGTCCCTTGCCTGTCGGTGGTGTGGAGACGCAATTGGCCGGGACACTCTTCTGTGAGGATATTGGTGGTGATTCCTTTCCAGCCCCCAGATGCTTGCTCTTACCCCGCAGTAATGCTATGCTTTTGAGATACATCGCCAGACTGAGCATGACTGGGAGCATGTGTTCTCATTCAAATTCAAGAGGTGTATACATTTAAGTATTTCACTGTAAAGGGCATTATTAAAAACGAAAATTTGGCTCACTGAACAACTGACAGTCATTCAGAATCATTAGGGCAGGAGCCAACCCTTGCTTGAGTGTTATTGTGTTGTAGTCTGATGCACACGGGGTTCTAGAAGTCTAGGAATTGCTGTGTCTGGACCCCATTTTCATGTCCCTGATTTTACCTCATGAAAAATCACAAGGTAGTTCATCAGGAAGACTCAGGAAGCTGGGAGATGAGAAGGTGTTTTGGGGTATGACCCATCTTTCTCAAAAACTGGGTTTCACAGGTGGAGATAGATTGAAGGAAAATAGAACAAAGGACAATTGAGTTCGGAAACATTACACAAAATCAGGACATCTTGACCTCTGAATACATGCAGACTAGTGCAGTGCAGGCATCTTTCTGATTAGAAGTTTCTCTTTTTAAGCCCCGATGCTGAGCTCACTAAAGCTGAATGATACACAATCTATAGCATAAACGCCGATTTCAGTTTTCTTAAATTTGGTTCAGGGTTTGTTTAATAGTTTAAATTCAATTCTACACTACAATTTACTTTCTTTTTGATATATTTATACTCTACATTTTAAAAAAAACTTGAGTTCTCTTCCCTTAAAAATATAAAAGCAGGAAGAATTATAACTTATTAGGCCTTAGACAGTCCTCAGTTATTGTGATATTTGGGGCACAACTCAAACATTTATGTTGACTAATTAGTGAATTCATTTTCCACATCTTGAAAACTCAGTCTGCCAAACAGCCAATTGTTAGAATCCTTCAAATACTTTTTGGTTTTAATGAAGCACAGTTTATTTTATTTAAATCTTGTAGAAGCCATCTAAATGATCCAATTTATATGTAGAAATAATGAAGTATCTAGATTGCCTAACTTTGGTTTGTGTTTAGTCACTGCTTTTCCTTTTTTTTTTTTTTTTAACTCTTCTCCATTTGAAAGAGAATAACAAGCTACAGTAATTGTTAAAATAGATTGGTTAATGCAGACATTTGGAAGGAGTGTAACTTACAGGAAGGGAAATTAATTTTATAGAAGACATACAGGTAGTGTTAACAATAGATGGATTTCAAAGAGAGAAAGAAATGAGTAAGTCATATATTATCTTTGAATTATTCCTGAATGTGATGACTAGAAATATGTTTACTTATATACCCCAAAGCTTAATATGCCTGAATATAACCAATCTTGAATGATCCTTGATCATTGGTGCAAAGCCCAAACCTTTTGAAAATCAAGAGTATATAGAAGAAACTATATCCATCTTCACATATCAATGACGACCAGTGAATCACACTTAAACAGAAACATTTATAGGAATAAATAAAAACAATAATTATCCACAGGAAATTATGTTTTGTGTTTAAAAACATGGGATCAATGCTGTTAGAACTTTCAAAAGAATATGACCTGTTCTGGGAACAAAGTAGATTTTGCATGCCCTTTTAAATGATATAAAGTTCCTCCCAAAGTAAACAAAAGGACCACTAAAATTTACTCATAGTCATGGAAACCATAACAAAAATGGATTCAAATTGGCATTCTATTATCTCTCAAAACTATTTGTTAGAGAAAGAATTATAGGGTAAAGTAGAAAATCAAATTAAAACTAAATAAATACTTGCATAATTAGAGTATATTGCTATCCAAATACCAATGGCTCTACAATTAGAGGGTTTAATTTTTCTTATGTCATGTTACACCAAAAAAGCTATTCATGAGATCCAGCAATAGATGGCTCAATACTTGTACATCTTCAATAAGAGCCATGTTATAAAAAAATCTCAAGTTTGCCACCTGCTGGCTTGTATATGATACAGTGAATATGAACATGTAGGTAACTTAAAATAATTCTTATTAAATTTATTAGCTAATCAGAAAAAAATCCTTCATAATTGCCATCTTTAAGGACCTAAGTTCTGCCAATAAGTATTTAAGAGTTCTGAGAAACCCATGCCTTCATCTTCCCAAATAAGATTTATAGAAATTTTAATACATGGATAAAGGAAAATCCAAGAGTTAGTACACAAATACCACCTGTCTTAATTTAATGAAGTTGATGAAATAAACAACTCAATCGCTAATACAGATTTAGTAACTGAAAAGGTCAAAATTTTAAACTGATTAATTTTGGGATCTGATTTAAACTGTTTAAGCTTTTATAAACTAAATTTGTATGGTGACCTTAGGCACTGGACTGAATGACCAATGAAGTATAAAGATTAAGGAAAAGAAAAATCACAGAATCATTATAAACCATTTAGCAGTTTTTAAGTGTTACGGGTCTATTTTATATCTTAATATTCTTGTCAATGTGGTTAGAAATGATTGTACCTTAAGACTTAGGATTTGATAAAGTGACTCTGCTAAAAAGGGAGAAAAGAAAACAATATTTTGAAGATATTTGTTCTTATTTAAATATCAAGAAGCAGAGATAATTAAAATTGAAATTTTTTTTGTCTTCTAGCGATAGTGGATCTTAGAAGTCATTATCTAATATTGTCAGTGCTTAAGAAAATTTGAGAAAGTATAGTAGTACTTAGTACTGTATTTATCACAATTTCCCATTTTTGTCTGAAATATCCTTTGATTACTAACAACTTTTAAACATGAAAAAAACCTGACAAATGATGTATTTTATAGCGCTTTCTACTCTTTATAAAGTGTGGGTATTTCTACTCCTGGCCATTATGGAAAAAATGGGACTGGACTTACTTTCATACTATATACAATGCATTCAAACAAACTGTTCAGATACTGTATGACAAGCAGTGCAGCACTGTAATCTCTGGAGAGGAGAAATAAGCAAGGTTTTCTGTCCTGGTCTTTCTACAAGAAACGGAGTACCAAGCAGAACATGGTGGTCTTACTGAGTTTCTGGGGCAAATAGCAAAGTTTCTGGAGGCTATTTTCAGGACAAAGTACTAGAGGGGAGGGTATTTCATGGAGAAAGAGATCTCCACAGGGATCCCTTGAGTCTGCTGTTCAATTCTTAACCACAACCAGGGAGTACAACTCCATAAGACTAGAAGCAGAATGTCTAGAGAACTAAAATCTGAAGCTTACAAGATGTCATGGAACATTAAGGTTCATAGCAGCCAACAAGGGTCTTTGTTGAACACTCAGCCTTCAGTGGAACTCAGGTGGGGCACTCATACGTAATAGGGCTAACCTACGCCTGGAGTAAAGGTAACTCTGTTTCTGACCCGAAAATACATCACAGCAGGCCTCTAAAGTATCAGTCTACTCTGTAAGTAACTTAACAAAGTTTAATACATCTTAAGGAAAATGACAAACATCACTCAACAGTGTAAAAGTCACAGTATACACTACCCAATTATCTGAAATATGGAAAAAGCTGAAAAATGTGATCTTAACTGAGATATCAGAGATGATGAAATTAGATAACACTTTAAAATCTCTATCATAAATATTGGAAATATGTTCAAAGATGAAGAGGAAACCATTAATGTGATACTATATAAATTGAAGATATAACAACAAAGTACAATTTCTACAGATGAAAAATTATATATCTGAAATCAAAAACCGTACGTTTGAAAGTAATAGCAGAGTAGACACTAAAGAAGAAAAGATCAGTGAACATTAAGATACAACAATAGAAATAAGAATTACAGCAAAAAAAAAAAAAAAAAAAATCCCCAAACACCAAAAACGCAAAACCCGCAATACAAATTAAATCACTGAAAAGCCAAAAGTGAAAGACTGAAAGAGAGAGAGAGAGAGAGACTCATTGACCTGTAGGACAATTCAAGACGTGAGGCACAGATATAATATAAATTCTAGAAGAAGAGGCAAGTACAAATACTTGAAGTAATAATGGCTTATTATTTTCCAAATGTGGTGAAAACTACTAACCCGCATATCCAAGAAGCTCAATAAACCACAAGTAGGATAAACACAACAAGCTATATCACAATCAAATTGCTGGAAACCAGTGATAAGGATTAAACATTAAAAGCAGCCAGAAGAAAAAGGACACATTATGTGCAGGGGAAAAGAGGCAGGAATTCCAGACTTCTCATCTAAAATTATTCAATAAAGAGGACAAATGAATGACATTTTAAAGTACTGAAATTTAAAAAGAAACAAAAAAACCTCTATTAACCTAGAATTGTATACACAGAAAAATGCCTTAAAAAATGAAAGGAAAACAGGTTCATTCAGACCAAACACTGAGAGAATTTACTTAGTAAATTTATTAAGACATAAGATATTCACCATAAGAAATATTAAAAGAAATATTCTTCAAGCAGAATTAAAATATGCCAGAAGGAAACTTGGGTCTATACAAAGGAATACTGAGCATGATAGTGGTAGATATATTGGTAATCAGAAACAATGTTTTTGCATTGTTTCTGCAATTGAGACCAGAGATATCTTGCAACATACAGAGTTTCCAATTCCAGCACAGCCAAGAAAATTAATAGCTAAAACAAAGGAGAAGGCCCGAATTCTTACAGCTGGAAATGACACTTCTTTTTTATTTTTATTTTGTTAAGTTTTTATTTAAATTCCAGTTAGTTACCATATAGTGTAATATTAGTTTTAGGTGTATAATATAGTGATTCAACACTTCCATACAATACCCAGTGCTCATCACAAGTGCCCTCTTTAATCCTCATCACCTGTTTCACCCATCTCCCCACCCACTTCCCCTCTGGTAACCACCAGTTTGTTCTCTACAGTTAAGAATCTGTTTCTTGGTTTGTTTCTCTATTTTCCCTTGGCTCATTTGTTTTGTTTCTTAAATTCCACTAGAGTGAAATGATATGATATTTGTCTTTCTCTGACTGACTTATTTCACTTGGCATGGTACTCTCTAGCTCCATTCATGTCACTGCAAATGGTAAAATTTCATTCTTTTTTATTGGCTGAGTAATATTCCACTGTATATACACACACCATTTCTTCTTTATCCATTCATCTATCAATGGACACTTGGGCTGTTTCCATAATGTGGCTACTGTTGCTAATGCTGCTATAAACATCGGGATGCCTGTATCCCTTTGAATTAGTATTTTTGTATTCTTTGGGTAAATACCTACTAGTACAATTGCTAGATTGTAGGGTAGTTCTATTATTTACTCTTTGAGGGAATGCCATACTGCTTTCCAGAATGGCTGCACCAGTTGGCTACCAACAGTGCAAGAGGTTTCGCCTTTCTCTCCATCCTCACCAATACCTGCTGTTTCCTGTGTTGTCAATTTTAGCCATTCTGACAGGTATGAAGTGACATCTCATGTAGTTTTGATTTGTATTTCCCTGATGATGAGTGATGTTGAGCATCTTTTCATGTGTCTATTGGCCACCTGGATGTCTTCTTTGGAGAAATGTCTGTTCATGTCCTCTGCCCATTCTTTAATTGGATTATTTGTTTTGGGGGTATTGAGTTTTATTAGTTCTTTAAAAATAAACAACCTAACTTTACACCTAAAGGAGCCAGAAAAAGAACAATCGAAACCTAAAACCAGCAGAAGGAAGGAAACAATAAAGATTAGAGCAGAATTAAATGATACAGAAACTAAAAACAATAGAACAGATCAATGAAACCAGAAGCTGTTTTTTTGAAAAAATTAATAAAACTGATAAACCTCTAGTCAGACTTATTGGAAAGGAGAAAGGACCCAAATAAATAAAACCACAAACAAGAGAGGAGAAATCATAACTCGCACCATAGAAATACAAACAATGATAAGGGGATATTATGAAAAACTATATGTCAGCAAATTGGAAAACTTGGAAGAAATGGATAAATTCCTAGAAACATATAAACTACCAAAACTGAAACAGGAAGAAATAGAAAACTTGAACAGACTGATAACCAGTAAAGAAATTGAATCAGTACTCAAAAAACTCACAGCAAACAAAAGTTCAGGGCCAGATGGCTTCACAGGAGAATTCTACCAAACATTCAGAAAGAGTTAATACCTATTCTTCTCAATCTACACCCATTTCTAATTTCTGATACCCTTACACTTAAAAAATGAGTGCTAAGATATAATACTTTTGTTATGTATTTCTCAACTGAGTGACCATTTACATAATTATTTCAGGGGCAAAGAAATTGATAAGAACAAGCTGTTAGGTTGCATTAATAAACACAAAAAGTAGATTAGCCATGGTAGAATTGATAGAGCCATAAGAAACCCTCTTGTTTGATTTCATCCTATATTTAGATCCTTTCTACCACATTCCTGACCTCTTCTTCAACTCTTCGTCACCAGGAACAGACTATATTTTAAAAAGTCTGCATAGTAAACCAACATTTACGTTTTGGTGAATTCCATCCACTGCACTCAATTCTATTTTCTGGAATAACAAAAAACAAGTAAATACTATTTTTATTGCCATAATCATGCAAATATCTTGCAATTTTCATGACTGTGTCACATCCAATGTTTACAGGAGAAATTTCCAAGTCCCTTCAAGGTCATAAAAAATGGTCCAGGTCACTGATGATAGGGAGTCTTAACCTGTCCCTGTTTCTCTAAAGTAAAAATATGTATAACTGTTTAAAGTACAACACGTGTGTTCCAATAAGAACCAAGTACTAGAGGATAATTATGTCTGTAATTCTGTATTTTTGTAAACGTGACCTATAATGACTGTGGCCATTTTTGGCCACTTTGAAGCACTGATTCAGGCCAAGTTTTCAACCAAGGAAAACCCCAGAGTATTTTTCTTGTGGACTGTCCTATTTCCCCATTCTTGTACTCAGTTGATTTTTTTTTTTTTAACCTAAGGGTAGGTTCATTTATTTATCATTACCTAGTTTCACCTTGTTGGCTTTGCCCCTTAATTCTTTCCTGCTGAGGTCTCTTTGAATGCTCTTTCTGTCATCCCATGCACTAGCTATTCCTTCCAGAATTATATGTCATATGCCCCCAAGCAGTGGGCCTACTCTGGCCTCATTCTTCTTGTTCTGAACATTTCCAAAAATGTCATTTTTATTATCTTTGGCATTTTTAACAAGCTTCTGCTCATTTATGCTTTTGCTTTACTGTCTCTGTATTTCCAGATTCCTGCTACTCTAGGGTTTATCATGATGTATATGGCCCAACTTTCAGCTTTTCATATTTCCCTCAAATATATGCTTATCTGAATAGTTCTTCGACAGGTACAAGATTTATTGATTTTTACCCTTTTACTTTCCCTTAAATGGGGAATTTGTAGTTATAATCAGAATTTGGGTTTTAAGAGATTCCTGTTCGGTTAAGCTATCCTACAGCTAAAGTATCTGGCTAGGGGCTCTTCTTACAAATTGTAGAGAAACTATGTCAATGTTTGTTTCCCCTATCTTGAGTCTACACTAACTTATAAACTCACTGAATAAATACTTAACAAATATCTGTTGAATATATGAAAAATAAAAATAAAAAAAGAATTGATGAAAACAGAAAGATGTTATTTTTCCAAGACTTTATCCAGAACTTCTTCAACTACTTATATTTAATTACAAAAAATCAAATTGGCATGGTAATTCCTCTCCTTGCTTCCTTCACTGACTCATTTAAAAATAAAATGAAAAAGGTGAATAATAACCTGGAAAAAATGAGAAACAATTATGACAGTTTTATTCTTCACTTATAAATAGCTATTTCAAGCCAAAAAGAAAACAACTTGATTGAAAAGATCACAATGTATGATCAAGCAATGTTCATATCCAAACAAATATAAAAAATGGCTAGTTATTTTAAAATGATAATTAGTGTGGTTGGGGTGAAGTTAAATAATTATTTTCATAAATACTGTGGAAATCTAAATGGATACAATATGTTTAAAAGATATTTAGTAATATATATCAGGACTACTAAAAATGCTTATATATTTTGACTCAGTAATTTAACTTATGTATTTTTATTCTAATAAAATATTTAATGATGATCAAAAGGATTACATATAAAAAATGTTCATAACAGTATCATTTGAAAAAAAAGTTAAAACCAGCCTAATTTTCCAATTAAAGGCTAAAAGAACTGTAAGGGTATAAAATAGGATAATTTATAGTCATTAAAATTATATTTTAAAATCATATTATCTAGCAATGATTTGAAACTATACTTTAAAAATCATGTGAGTAAACAAAACAATCCTAATTTTCTTTGACAGTATGAATATAAAGAACACTGTAAGGAATTACACATTTTATTAGTGCTCTAGTTGCTCTAGTTGGTGATTATAGATTTTTTTTTATTCTCTCCTTTACACTTTCCATACTTTTCAATTTGCGAAAAAACTTGTATTAATTTTTAATCAGAGAAATTTATACAATGAGAAACAGGAACTAAAAAGCACAGGAGTCTGGGGTTGCTTAATGTGGGTGGGAAAATATCTATGAATCTCAATATCCCCACAGAACATCATTATATTTAAATTTAATTTAAAATTCTTAGTTAATGATAATGTTTGAAAATTAAAGTTATATTATGTTAAATATTCCCAGCTTAAGAAGCTGGGGTAATAAATCAGATATTTAAAAATAAGTTTTTTTAATCAGAAATCTTAAAGTTTTTTAAAAATATATTCTTCTGCATTTAAGGAATGATGAAGGAATAGGGAAAATACAATGAGAGGAAAGAGTTTATTCTTCCAGTGATAGGCCATAACTGTAGCAGATCATATGCTACAGGACTGAGTAAGCATAAGGTTTCTGAGATTTCAAAGCAAACACTTTTTGTCCAGGTGACACTATTCTCTCAGCTTGTATGTCAATTGCTGGGAATAAATAAGAAACATCAGAAGTTCTGTTCACTTTTTGAGGCCACTGAGACACAAATAAAATTAGTATTTTATTTTACTTCCTGCTTCTTCAATTAGTAAGATCTTGAAAAATAAAAGCAGCTTTTATATTTCATTGATAACAGGAATGTTCTTTGTTCAGAACTCTGTACATAGCCAACAACAATTAAAAATTTTAGGTTTACCAATTGACTGGACAGTTGTATTGCCCATAACAGAAGATTTAAAGTAGGTCAACCTTTCTTTTGAAGGGCTTAGGAAATTAGGAAGAACACTATTATATAATATCAAAACTAAGTTAAATTAATTTTTCTTCTCAGTTATTGTAATTAGTTTACTCTCACCCACACACCAAATCTTGACTGTATAAGGGCTCAGACCCTGGAAACATCTACTGAGCAGGATAGGGCAATACTGATTCACGAGATAATATTGAAGATGAATAATAGCTAATATCATGGAATGCTTACTGTGTACCAGACACTATTCTAGATACTGGGGATAGACCATAAATAAGACAGAATAGCTGCCCTAAAGAGTTTACACTCTGTGGGGGATTCACACAACAAACAAGTGATTATATGATATAATTTCAGATAGTGAAGTAAATTGTTAAGGTATGGGAATGAAGTGATAGATGGGTATTTTAGATAGTGTCCAGTAGGTGACACACGATCAGAGAGACTTGGATGAAGTGTGTGTGAACCCGAGGAAGAGCTGGAGAAAAAGCATAGCAGACAAAGGGCAGAAGTGGGCACTGAATATTTCTATAATGGCTGAAGCCTAGTGAGTTAGGCAGAAAATAGTTGGAAATGAGGTTAAAGAGGTAGCCAAGGACTAGACTACTTAAGGCTGTTCAACCATGGTAATATTTTGTATTTAATTCTAAGTTGACAGACTAGAAGGTTTTGAGAAGGGAAGTGACATGAGTTGATTTATATTTTAATAAAATCTATTTCTGAATCTGTTAACTCCAGATACAATCCACTGAGGGGTGGGGTGAGAATGGAAGAAGTATGAGTCTATTACAATTATAAATGAAGGCTGGAACCAGAGAGGTAGTGCTATAGGTGGTGAGAAGGACATTTGGACAATATTGTGCAAGGGAGGAAATCCGAATTAAAAAAAAAATAGAGCATCAAGGGGGCATCTGGCTGTCTCAGTTGGTGGAGCATGAAACTCTTGATCTTGGGGTTATGAGTTCAAGTCCCATGTTGGGTGTAGAGATTACTTAAAAAAATAAAATCTTTAAAAAAAATAGAGCATTCAACTGTAATCTTATTTTACAGTGCCCTTTCTCCTTACCTTCATTGGTGATATACCCACCAATGGATATGTCTCACTGCTGGATGAATGTGCAATCATTGCAGGCAGAAGAGTATTCAATATCCTCCAGCACTTGCTGGTATGGTATGTGATACTGAGCACTGCCAAGGAGGTACTCTCTCTTTGGGGCACCTACTTCAGTAGGCAGGTGCAAACATGATCCATGGATTAAGTGGCTAAAGAGATAACCCTAAGGATTACTGGTGCCAAAGAGTCACTGGAGCAGCACAAGGTGACAGAGTCAGGGGCAGGGGGATAGGTGGCCAGATACAAGCTTCTAGATGGCACAGGCTTAGGTAGTAGTGTCTTTACTTTTATTGGAAAAAAAATTTTTTTAAAGATTTTTAAATTTATTTATTTGAGAGAGAGAGAGAGAGAGAGAGAGAGAGAGAGCATGAGCAGGGGGAGGGGCAGAGGGAGACAGAGTAGCAGACACCCTACTGAGCAGGAAGCCAGAAGGTGACTCCATCCCAAGACCCTGGGATCATGACCTGAGCCAAAGGAAGACGCCTCACTGAGTGAGCCACCGAGGTACTCTGAAAAAAATTTTTTTAAAAAGATTTGTTTATTTATTTGAGAGAGAGAGGGAGCAGAGGGGAGGGCCAGAGGGAGAGGGAGAGAGAGAACAATTCAGCAGACTCCCAGGCCTGGGTGGCTCAATCAGTTAAGTGTCTGCCTTTGGATCGGGTCATGATCCCAAACTGGGGCTCCATGTAGGACTCCATGAGGGACTTCATGTGGGGCTTGAGGCAGGGCTTGATCCCAGACTCTGAGATCATGACCCTAAGAACATGACCGGAGCCAAAATCAAGAGTTGGATGCTTAACCAACTGACTCATCAAGAGCCCCTATTGGAAAAAACTTTTTGTGACTTTTGTGCCCTTTTAGTGCCATGTAAGCCAGCTGCAAGCAGTCTTGCAATTACAGATGGTTATTAGGAAATACTTGATATAAAAATATCTACTTGAATTTGAGGAACATTCACATTACTATAACAAATTTCACAAGTATATGTGTAAATTACAGAAAAATAGTGTTAAAAATTTTTTTTAAAGATTTTATTTATTTATTTGACAGAGATAGAGACAGCCAGTGAGAGAGGGAACACAAGCAGGGGGAGTGGGAGAGGAAGAAGCAGGCTCATAGCGGAGGAGCCTGATGTGGGGCTCGATCCCATAACGCCAGGATCACGCCCTGAGCCGAAGGCAGACGCTTAACGACTGAGCCACACAGGCGCCCCCCAAAATTTTTATATTTCAAATATTATTTATGATGATTTATAGTAATGACTTAAAATTATTATCAGCCACTGATACAAATATAGTTTCATGTCAAGACTTTGATAAGATCGTTTTGATAAAGTTTTGATTAGGGATGATGTATCCCATTAATGGGGAAAAAAACTTGATATAATCTTATTTTCATAATAATTTTGTTAGATTATATTTGGAAATTGTATACAATTCAAAATGTAATATTTTCTCTAATACTTTATATGGTTTTTAATCATAAGTATACCATCTAAAGAAAATGTAATGATTTCTTTATCAAACCCCATATATCTTCCATCAATTTCTCTATGTGCCATGATTTGAGGAAGGTCAGGAAACTCAATACTGTACATCTGGAAGGAACAGTTAAGAACATGGAGCTAGTTCAGATGCTCATGTCTAAATAAACTGAGAAATTATCTTGCCCTACTGCTTCTTAGGCTCTTTCAGAAAGAATAGGGGTAATAGCTCTTCTTTCAAAAGAGCAAATTCATCTTGAGACCTGCTTTGCTCCAGGAGAAAGCCAAAAGCTTTGTTTAAGTAGAAGGAAAGAATTGGAGGGCTCTTGGTAGGGTTGAAAGAAAAGTTAGGAAAGACTGGATTTCCCAGGATTCAGGGACAATTAAAGGAGGAAATTTCTCTGTGAGTGATAAAATCTGGTCCCTATGCTCCTGGCTCATACTTATTATTCAAAGAATGATGATGATGATGGTAGGAGTCTAACCGAAGAAAGAATCAGTAATAGTAATTATTTAATAATAATAATAAGAGGCACTGGTGGAACCATTTTGGAAACCTACTGGACAGTATCTACCAAAGTTGAATATTTGTACAACCTGTGTCTCAGCAATCCCATTCCCAGGAGGGTGTGTGTGTATTTGAAATATGCACATATTTCACCAAATGGCATATCCTAGAACAGTACTGTTTGTAATATCTAAATGCCTATCAACAGTAGAGTGGATAAATAAATAAATTGTGGTATATTTACAGTTTGTGAAATAGTGTACAGCAATTACAATAATAATATAGAACTACATGTAACAATATGGATGAATTACACAAGCATAATGTTGTAAAAGAAGACAAATATAAAAGAGAGTATAATATAGAATTCCACTGATATAAAATACACAAGTAGGCAAAAATATGTGTTGTTAGAAGTCAGGCTTCTAGTTAGTCTTGGAGTGTGATGGGGTGGATAGTTACTAAAAATGGACATGGGGGTGATATGAGAAAGGTATAAATTCTAAAATAAGAGAAGGATAAATGACTATAAAGTGTAAGAAGGTATATCTTTGAACAGTAGATAGCATTTTTTAAAATAACAATTTAGGTTAAACACCAGAAACAAAAGTCTCCTGAGAGTAACAACTATTCAACTATGGAATATTCATTTCAGAGAAGCAATGTGAGCTCCATTTCTCAAGACAGGGCAAACAAAAGCAGTCTGAGCAGCCAGAGGGTGAGTTATAGGGAGTAATGCTTTGCTGACAAAATTTGGTTTTGTTTAGCATCCAAAATATGAAAATTGGTCTCCATATATGCTGAGTCTTAACATATACTAAGAGTTAACTATCTTCAGATATATAATTTTTCTCTGTTTTTAGCTTTTCTTGTTACCAATGGTTTGTCTCTGAGTGGGTGGATAAGAAAAAGATCTGTTTTATGAAATATACTAATGTGTCTGTAATGTCATTAAAACTAATGATATTTTAAATTTTTGAGCAAAAAAAAAAAAGAATACGTTTTTCTGTTCTATTCTCAGCACCTAAAACAGTGCTTTGTAGGCAGGCAGTAAATATTTACATGATATATAATAAATATGTAATATATAATATGTCATTCAATATAAATATAAATGCATATAAACAATGCAATATATAAATACCATATATGTATATATTTACATATATATGCATATAATAAACACAAGAATAGCAATAATAATGCAATATACTCCTTGAAGTTGGAATATATACTCTTCTTTGAAGGTGGCTTATATTCATATATTCTTTTGAAATTATTCTGCATAGGAGATTGGCCTTTTTTCCCCTATTTATCCATTCATTCATCATTAATTTATGTCAGCATAACCTTATCAATATTTACTTTATACTTTGGTTGGTAATACAGTATGACTTAATTTGCTCAAATTGTTCTCCCTTTGGCCATTAAGAGCCCTTTCACCTGTTCCAGCCCTAGTCTTAGAATCAGCCATTTATCCAAGGATGTATGGAGTATGGTACGGTATTAAAGTATAGTATTAGAAACCAAGGTCTGGATATATGGTGTCTAGTTGCTACTGGGATGTCATTGCTTGTAGGCCCTCTCAGCTGACAGAAAAAAATTGTGTTTATACCAACTAGTGTATATACATATTTATAAATATTTCTATATGTAGCCTTCAATGTCTATGCTAATCTAAACATGAGTTCCTACTAATATTTATCTCTAATCTATTCACACATAAATCATTCTAGGCTTCTCCCCATCCTTATTCATAAATTCCTATAACAATAGTGAAAAACATGACTCTCACCATTCACCATCTATTTACTTAATCGTTCAATTCTAGCATATATGTATAGCGGTGTCAGAAATGTTAACCAGTACTCCTGTGGGAATTAACTTTATTAACTAAAGTACAGGGCTTATGTGCAGTTCCTTTTGCCCTTATTCTTAGAGAAGCCACTTACTTTGAAATTACTTAGGTCAGCACTTTCTCCCCAATCCTTTCAGTAAGGTCGTTTCCTATATTTGTGATAGTTAGATTTTCTTGTACAATCTGCCTTCCTTCTTGGCTTACCCAATACCCTAAATGATTTTTATAATGTTTACAAACATCATTAGCTCTCTTTCCTATAAAGTACTGTGAGTTTCAACCAATTTACAATGTCACATATCTACCATCAGAGTATCATACAGAATAATTTTACCACTCCTAACAAACCCTCATGTTTCATTTATTCAATCCTCCCCCCAAACCTATAGCTACCACTGCCCTATTTACTGCCTCTATAGTTTGCCTTTTCCATGATGTCATATAATTGTAATAATTTAATAATATAATCATAAAACTTCTCAGACTTCTTCTATTTAGCAATATGCATTTAACATTCAACCATGTCTTTTTATGGCTTGACAGCTCATTTCTTTTATCACTGAATAACATTCCATTACATGAATGTCCCTGTTTGTCTATCCACTCACCTATTAGAGGTGCACCTATCTTTTGCTACTCATAAACAACACAGTTATAAACATTCATGTGCAAGTTTTTGTGTGGACCTAAGATTCTGAATTACTTCAATCTTCAGACTGATTGAGTCTTTCAGCCCATGTTCATGCACTATCTCTTCATTTATTTATGTTATTTTTTTAATCAGAGTTCTACAGTTTTTTGCAGCTCTGGTCACAGATAGATCTATGAACTCAGCAATGACTTCAGGAAAATGTCTCTTCCTCCATATTTGACTTCTGTGTTTTTCTTTTTTTTTTTTTAAAGATTTTATTTATTTATTCGACAGAGATAGAGACAGCCAGCGAGAGAGGGTACACAAGCAGGGGGAGTGGGAGAGGAAGAAGCAGGCTCATAGCAGAAGAGCCTGATGTGGGGCTCGATCCTATAACGCCAGGATCACGCCCTGAGCCGAAGGCAGACGCTTAACCGCTGTGCCATCCAGGCGCCCCTGACTTCTGTGTTTTTCTGTATTGGATCTATTCTCAGGTTGGCTCTCTCCAAGCAATGACCTTGGAAAATTCACTTATTCAAGAAGTTTAGCAACATCAGGAGAGACGCCTTTTCCAAGAGCAGTGAAAGTTTATGGCCAAGCTGTATCCCATGCCTGTTCTGAACCAGTCACAGTTATTCTAATTGGCCAATGAAGCCAGGAGATGAGGTCAGTCCAATCACAATCACAAAGACTGGGAGTGAGAGAAGACTGGTTCTCTAAAGGAAAATTAAAGTTACCAGAAATGGGGTAGGGATTACTAAGGCTAGCCAAGCAAGAGTTCACTACAGTGAGGAAGTCTGACATCTAATCACAATTTAATCATGCATGGTTTTGATAGTAAAGAGATTTGGGTTGTGCCCATTTAAAGCAGAAATAAGTAGGTGAAAGCAGTTATTATGATGGCTGACAAAAAACAACTAGATCAGATTTCTATTCTTAATTGATTCAATTATCATTGTAAAATATAGTCTTAGATTTCTATCTGCTCATGATTAACTTCTGATTCATAACACAGGCTTTCCTCACAATTTGCCTTTAGAAGTTTTCCAATAGAAATGAACTTGAGAAATGAGTATTAGTTAATTTGAAGAGCCTGGAGCCCAGGTGAAGGAAATAGAGCCAATTTGTATAATGAGGCTCTAACTTATTCAACCATAAAAGATAATACAAAATTTGGGCTCTTGAATTTTTTTTTTTTAAAGATTTTATTTATTTATTTGACAGAGATAGAGACAGCCAGCGAGAGAGGGAACACAAGCAGGGGGGGTAGGAGAGGAAGAAGCAGGCTCATAGCGGAGGAGCCTGATGTGGGGCTCGATCCCATAACGCCAGGATCACGCCCTGAGCCGAAGGCAGACGCTTAACCGCTGTGCCACCCAGGCGCCCCTGGGCTCTTGAATTTTTAAGAATATGGTTTAGATATACCATTTGCAAATATCTTCTCCCATTCTGAAGACTGACTTTTGGTTCTGTTGATTGTTTCCTTTGCTGTGGCAGAAGCTTTTATCTTGATGATTCTCAATAGTTTATTTTTGCTTTTGTTTCCCTTGACTCAGGAGACAAATTTAGTAAGAAGTTGTTATGGATGATGTCAAAGAGGTTGCTGCCTGTGTTCTCCTCTAGGATTTTGATGGTTTCCTGTCTCATATTTAGGTCTTTAATCCATTTTGAATTTACTTTTGTGTAAAGTAGTTCAGTTCATTCTTTTGCATGTGGTTGTCCAGTTTTCCCAACACCATTTGTTGAAGAGACTTTTCTCCATTGGATATTCTTTCCTTCTTTGATGAAGATTAGTTGACCATATAGTAGTGCATCCATTTCTGGGTTTTCTATTCTGTTCCATTGATCTATGTGTCTTTTTTTGTGCCAGTGCCATACTGTCTCAATCACTATTGCTTTATAATACAACTTGAAGCCTGAAATTGTGATGCCTACAGCTTTGCTTTTCTTTTTCAGAATGCTTTGTCTATTTGGAGTCTTTTGTGGTTCCATACACATTTTAGGGTTGTTTTTTCTATCTCTTAAAAAAAATGCTGGTGGTATTCCAATAGGAATTGCATTAAATGTGTAGATTGCTTTGGGTAGTACAGACATTTTAAGAATATTTGTTCTTCCAATCCATGAGCATGGATTTTTTTTCCATTTCTTTGTGTCATCTTCAATTTCTTTCATAAGTGTTTTATAGTTTTCAGAGTACAGATCTTACAAATGACACATCTGATAAAGGGTTAGAATCCAATGTATATATGGAACTTATATAACTCAACAACCAAACAACAACTAATCTAGTTTAAAAAAAATGGGCAGAAGACATGAATAGACATTTTCCAAAGAAGACATCCAGATGGCTAACAGACACATGAAAGATGCTCAACATCACTCATCATCAGGGAAATACAAATCAAAACTACAATGAGATGTCAACTCACGCCTGTCAGATTGGCTAAAATTAACAACACAGGAAACAACAGGTGTTAGTGAAGATATGGAGAAAGGCAAAACCTCTTGCATTGTTGGTAGGAATGCCAACTGGTGCAGTCACTCTGGAAAACAGTATGGCATTCCCTCAAAGAGTTAAAAATAGACCTACCCTACCATCCAGCAATTGTACTAGTAGGTATCTACCCAAAGGATACAAAAATACTGATTTGAGGGGCACATGTACCCCATTGTTCATAGCAGCATTATCAACAATAGTCAAATTATGGAAAGAGTCCAAATGTTCATCAACTGATGAATGAATAAAGAAGATATGGCATGTGTGCATGCCACACACACACACACACACACACACACACACACACACAATGGAATATTACTCAACCAATAAAAAAGAATGAAATCTTGCCATTTGCAATGATGTGGATGGAGGTAGGTAATATTATGGTAAGAGAAATAAACCAGTCAAAGACAAATACCTATGATTTCACTCATATGTGGAACTTAAGAGAGAAAACAGATGAACATAGTGGGGAAAGAAAAGAGAGAGGCAAACCATAAAATTGTAGAGAACAAACTGAAGGGTGCTGGATGGGAGGTAGGCAGGGGGATGTGTTCAATGGATAATAGCTATTAAGGAGGGCACTTGTGATGAGCACTGGGTGTTGTATGTAAGTGATGAATTACTAAATTCTACATCTGAAACTAATATTACACTGTATGTTAACTGGAATTTAAATAAAAACTCGAAACTACCAAAAAAATTTAAAAAAGAATATGGTTTAGACCTAGATTTCATAGTAAACATCCACATTTACATTCATTATGTATAAATTATTATTCTTATAGAGCAGGTCAGAAGTTTTTTTTTTTTTTTTTAGTTGTGATATAATTGGCATATAACATTGTACAAGACAGTGATTTGATATTTGCATATATTGTTAAATGACTATTACAATTTTAGTTCACATCCATCACCACACATCGTTATAATTTTTTTTGTGATGAGAACTTGTAAGGTCTACTCTCTTGGCAGTTTCCAAATATACAATACAGCATTGTTAACTATAGTGATCATGCTGTACATTACATTACATAAAGGGCTTTCCAGACAATGGAAAGAAGCTACGTTGTTGATAGTCATAACAGGGTAGATACATAAATTTGTATCTTTTGACAATCTTCACTCATTTTGCCCACCCCAATCCCAGCCTCCACCTCTTGCAACAACCAATCTGTTCTCTGCACCTGTGAGTTTTTTTTTTCAAGATTCTACATGTGAGATCATATAGTATTTGTCTTTCTCTGTCTTACTTATTTCACTATGCATATTTTTAAAAACAAACTTTGCTTAAGCTATTCTTCCTTTAAAGGAAGCATGGATGAGAACTCTCCTTCGTAAGCAATCATAAAGTTCCTATGTGTAGGAGAAAGAGTAGCTAACTGTATCTAATCAAAGTAGTGTTGCTACATATTAAGAGAGCAGATATGGATGAATTAGAATTACTCTATCAAATGAATGAACAAGTTCATTTTAGAAATATCAATACAAAAGTTTTCTGTGTGTGGCAGACTCCCTGGAGCATAGACAAAGTCAACAGAGAAGGAGGCACACATTTAAAAATAGCTCTCATAAAATGTGAATTAGTCAAGAGAAGAAACATCACATTATTTGTTGAGCGGAACTTTGCATGGTAAACATTTCATCACTCATTATATTCCCTTCACTCTCATTGAGCTCCCCCATATCCTTAGGAGGGAGAACACACTGAACGTGCTATTTTTATAACAGTCCAGAAAGCAATAAGCAGGTTACAGAACAGTTTACAAATCAGCAGTGATCTGAAATGGAACACACACATTATTTGTTCCCTTGGCATTATTTCAACTCTTTGTCCATACTGATATTTCATATTTAGAAACATAATAATAATACATCCTGACAGGTGCAAAGAACGAAAAAGTGATTCTTTTAACTCATTAGATATTCTTTCCTGGATTTAGGCTTGAGCCTTATGCTTGGACAGATAACAACCCTCCCCTGTTGTGACTATCAACAACGTAGCTTCTTTCCATTGTCTGGAAAGCCCTGTTTCTAGGAGGCTATTATTGTGGGGTCTACAGAGGCTATGGCCTTGCTCTCAGTTACTTGCTGACTATGCTGCCTTTCAGGAATAGATCCAGGACACACCACAGGGGAGAAGGTCTGTCAAAAATAACCCATTTAGGGGGCATGTGGGTGGCACAGTTGGTTAAATGTCCAACTCTTGGTTTTAGCTCAGGTCATGATCTCAGGGTCATGGGATCCAGCCCTGCATCAGGCTTCATGCTCAGTGCAGAGTCAGCTTGGACTCTCTCTCTCCCCTTCCGCCCATCCACCCTCCCCCCCCCACTCTCTCTTACTCTCTCTCTCTCAAATAAATAGAAATCTAAAAAAAAAAAATAATAAAAACAAAAAACATTTAGGGAAGCATTTGGATATTGAAATGGAGTATTTCACTCTTTCCCAAACCAGGTATTGTTTCAAGGTATATTTCAGCTCACTGTTCTTGACTCTTCCTCAATGAAATGTGAATCATTAAATCTTTGTTTCACTCCATTTATGGATGCTTGAAAATGCAGCAAAATGGATTATTAATAATTTACAATTTACTTTTAAGCACCTGAAGTGGAAAGTTTGTATATATGTTTCTCAAGGGAGATAATTTATCATATCCAGTCACTTTAACCTCAGCATTCACTCCATCACACTCTTAATTCAGTGAACATTTACTAATCGTGGACCAAGTGGAAGGCACTCTGCTGAGATGAATGACGCATGGTTCTTTCACATACAATCTGGAGAATAAAAAGAGACATATATACAACTAACTATAACATAAGGTAGAATAGAATGCTGCCCAATTTTTATTTATCCATTCAGTCTGAGCCTCACAAAAACTCATTTAAGTAGAGAACCTCAAAATCCGGTTGTTTACCTTGATTTTTCCCCTTTCCTCCATGGGAACAGGGACCTAGGCTGTCTTTGTCTCTTGCCTTCTTCAATGTATTTGGAACATATTGGCTACTCAGTATATACACATTGAATAACTGAATGACTGAATGTGTAAATAATTTAATAAAGGATAAAAAGGGCAGGCATATCTGGGGGTAGAAGTGGTGGGAGACAGTGGAATCTTGTGTGGTTCCCAGGTTTCTGATTTTGGTAACTAGATGGGTATTAAATGTAGGATTTTGGGGAGGGCTAATATACAGTTTTGGAAATGTGCAATGGGAGGAGAAACAATTCTGTTGAGACATTCAAGATAAGATAAACGGTAAAGAGAAACACAGGTATGGATCTCTCTCAGAAGACAGCATCTTCTGACATACAGATGTAGACTTGGGATACATTACCTGAAGTCATGGGTGTGAATTAAGAGTATGAAGCAAGCAAAGAAGATGGTTAAGAACGGATCCTTTAAGAATGATCCTGTAAGAGCTGGGTATTAAGAGAATAAAAGGTTTTTCAATGGAATTCCACTGCAGATTTAATTTTATAAGGCAGAGGGTCCTAACCATTATCTTAAGACATTTGACCTGACTTTTTCTTGAAGTTTCAATATATAAAAGCACGATGGAAATCAGCCACAAATGCAAAGTTTAGAGAAGGAGAGCAGAAAACAGGATTTAGAATGGGTTAATAAAAAAGAATTACAAAGGAAAATATATTGCTCATTCTGTTCATTTTGAAACAGATTTTCTTTTTACTTTGTACACTTTCTTTAGGTCAGTCCATTCGAGAAGCAGAGGGTGGAGAAACAGAATGAAGAAAACCAAATGCAGGGCCCATGAGGAGTGAAGGATAGTATCCGGGATCATGTCTTCTCTGCATCAGCAGCTGCAAGGCCCTGAACACACATTAATTTAGTCCTGATAAATGTCTGAATAATAGATGTTGGGACCACTGCTTCCACAGGAGAAAACAGATTCTGAGAGGTAAGGGATTACTTGAGGGCAAGGGCATGTAGCTTAAAGCAGAGAGCATGACGCACAGATCTCTTCAAAATCTGCCCACTACTTCTTGAATGAATCCTTCAAAAGTCAGAATTTGTTATGACAATTAAGTACATAAATGACGACAAGAGATGCTGTCAACCAGAAATGTATTTGGATGGGGTGCCTGGGTGGCACAGCGGTTGGGCGTCTGCCTTCGGCTCAGGGCGTGATCCCGGCATTGTGGGATCGAGCCCCACATCAGGCCCCTCCACTATGAGCCTGCTTCTTCCTCTCCCATTCCCCCTGATGTGTTCCCTCTCTCGCTGGCTGTCTCTATCTCTGTCGAATAAATAAATAAAATCTTAAAAAAAGAAAGAAGAGATGTGTTTGGATGACAACACTGTTTCTCAATTCCACTGAGGTATTGACAAGAGGTATATTTCAGGTGGTCTGTATCAGAGCTGCCATTTTCTTTATGATTTAGCCTGATTGCTTGGTGGTCTTCTTCTTATTGGCTGCCGCCATATTATATTAGTTATTAAGTATTTTGAATATTTCCTCTAGGAACCATGAGTATCATGTAAGGTCCTGAGTCTGCAGCAATTAATCATGGTAAATATAGTAAAGAGTCATGTTACATGCAGCGAAAACAGAGGAAAAGAAATTTTTTCTGAGATCTCTATCATGGAAATTCAAATGACAGAATTGATTAGAAGATGCAATCTAGACTAATAAAATTTATAGGTGTTTTATGCAAGAAACACGAGAGGTAGAATTTGCTGCATTCTCGATTATTATCATTGCAGATAGACTATGCTTATTTTGGAGTCAAAGTATCCTGTGTTCAAATCTTATCTCTCTTAACATGCTAGTTATAAGACAATGAGTGATTTTGTCTCTCAGATCCTCAGTTTCATTATGTGTAAAATTAGTTCAATAATATTATACTTGTAGACTTGTTATGAGAATTCAATGATATATTTTATTAGGCTTGTCATAGTGTCTGGGATATTACAGACACTCTATGAATCATACTTTTATTATCATATTATTAATAGTTGAAATTGTTTTTTTGAAAGACAGAAATTTTGGCTTGGGCATATAAACAAATTCCTCTTACAGGAGAAGAAATGTCAAATAATTGAAGGTGATACATTCTTGTTTTAACAAACTGAGAAATAAGAAATGAAAACAAAGGGTTATGCAAATATCCCAGGTCCTTTCCAGTGCTGGCTTGAAAAGCATTAATCTTTGGAGTTCTTTTGAAGAGGACTATTACATCTTTAACCTGGAGCCGGCCTTTATCCTGATCTGAGCTATTGTTATTCTCACACACTCTTAAAGGGAGTTCTCAGTCAAGTTCATTATATGATTTAAATTTCAGCCAATGTTACAGAATAAAAGAACTACATTTACCATGCTATTCAAAGTCCTCTAAACACTGGACCAAATTTGTGTTTCCAAACATTGTCTACTATTGCATTTCAGTCATTCTATGCTCTAAATCTACTGAGATATTTGCTCTTTTCTATCTACAACCCACATTTTCCTGCTTGATTCCTTTTACTTTGCTTAAGTTGTTGCTTTTCCCCCACATAACTTCCTCATAGTCTCTGTCTGTATCTACCAATACTAACAGGCCCTGCTCCTGAGCCCTGATCTAGAGAGATTCCTGCTAACAGAAGAATTCCTCCCTGCTCTAAATTATTCTAATACTTTGTCTTTAATCCCTCTGATGACATTTGTACTTTCTTCACTAGATTATGTTTAGGTATTTTTAGCTTCTCTGTGGGACATTATTAGCACCTAGAAGAGAAGAATTGTAGCTAATTCACTTTTTTACTCCCACAATGCCTGACAGAGTGTCTGCATGCAATATAGGAAATAAACAAAACTGGGAGAAATAATTTATCCAGGTTGCATTGTATATACTGTATCCATTTCCATTTTAAGTTTATTTCTAGGACTTTAAGGTCACCTGTTTCCCTCAGGACATGCAATAAGTGTGGACTCTGTTGTTTTGGAGAGTGTATGCCACTTTTATGCCATAGAATCTTAAAGAGGCATCTTGGCTCTGCAACTATCACCTGAGTTAAACAGATATTGAAGGATTTTCAAGCCCTTGATACTTTGGCTATTGCCTATAGTCTCTGAAATTTAGTTCGTTTGAATATGTTATAAATGCGTTTAAAGACCAATCCTTATGTCTTTTGAGTAGACTAGTGGTTCATTACCCCTCTGATAGAAGTAAATTACACTTTTACATTTGATATGTTGATCTGATAATCTACGAAGATTATAAAAATAGAATACTCATACTAGCACATACTTTATACTGAATAAAATCACATATTTTCATTTATTTAGTAGTCTCAAGTCTTGTTTAAGACAGAATTGTATTTGTTGCTATTTAAAAGTTGAGTGTATAATTTATAGGCTCTTATCATATGAGAAGAGGCAGTTTTTATAAAATGTGAAGTGATGCTTACAATGAACTATTCCACTATACGCCTATCAGAATGGCCAAAATCCAGAGCACTAACAATACCAAAAGCTGGCAAGAATGTGGAACATCAGGAACTCCACTCATTGCTGGTGGAAATCAGAAAAGGTACAGGCATTTTACAGGCTCCTGCCATGTGATTCAGTAGTTGTGCTTCTTGGTATTTACTCAAAGGAGATGAAAACTTTTGTCCACATAAAAGCCTGTGTATGGAGGCCTATAGCAGTTTTATTCATAAATGCCAAAACATGAAAGCAGGCAAAATGTCCTTCAGTAGGTGAATGGATACATAAACTTTAGTATGTGCAACAATGAGAAACTACTCAGCGCTAAAGGGAAATGAGCAATCAAGCCATGGACGCACCTTGAAGGCATTATGCTAAGTGAAATAAGTTAGAGAAAGATACTGTATGGTCTCACTTACATGTGGAATTAAAAAAAAAAGTTAAACTTATAGAGTTGTACAATGGTTACTGGGAGCCGGTGGGGGGGGCGGGGCTTGGGGGTTGGGAGATGTTGATCAAAGGGTACAAACTTCCAGCAGCAAAATGAATAAGTTCTGGGGATCTAATCTATAGCACAGTGCCTCTGGTTAACTGTATTATACAGCTGAAAGTTGCTAAGAGAGACAATCTTAGATATTCTCATCACAAAAAAATTGTAATTATGTGAGGGGATGGATGTGGATTTTGATGTGGGAGTCATGTGGTAACTGAAGACTAAGAAATGGGTGAAATGCGCAATGAGAAAAGAGGGCCCTAGATAGAAAGAATCCAGAGAATTGCCAATATGCAATGAATTGGCAGAGGAAGCAGTGTCTACGGTGAAGACTGAGCAGAAGCCAGGAATCTAAGGAAAGGAAAACTGAGAGGATATGATGGAATTCCAGAAAAGATAAAAAAGTACTTCAGAAGGATGGAGTGGGCATCAATTAATTATTGAGAGGTTAAATAAAATATATTATTCAAGGGATACATTATATGTGGTAACTTACTTATTAAACTCTACTACCAGCAAGAACATAGGTGATTATAACAGTGGTACACTATTATCATTATTTTTAATCAATACTGCTCTATTAAAATTAAGTCCTGATTAGAGATATCATTTTATTTTTTAAAGAAGTTTTATAATTTCAGTGTTATAAACATATTTTTGTTCATTTATCCTCTCAAAGTAGAATGAACACTCTTTATAATTGAACTCAAACTGGCAATCATGCATACTTCAAAATCCAAGCAGTAATATACAATTATCTGATAATAATCTGAAAATGACTATGGTGACACTTAAATTTTAAAATATCAAATAGCTGTTGTCCTATAATTTAAATTTAGCTAGCTGATGTTTTTAGGATGTGTTATATTGTCTGTAGAGTGATTTATTTTAAAATGCTTCAGAATAAACAATATGAGGATTTACTTGAATCTAAACCCAAGGAGTAGTCTTTAGTGTCTGAATTACCCTAATTAGGGGTCAATACTCTGGAGGTGGCTCTTTAAACTATAAATTTCACTATCAAAATTTTTATCAGGCATGTATTAATTAGCAGAAAGAATACTAGAAATAATTCAAGATGTGTTGTTAGCTGTAAAATTGTATGAAATATAAAAGCTTTATTTTTAAATTAAGGGATGGAATAAGCTGATATAACTTTTCCATATACAAAGCTGATATTCTAAAACACCTCTAGAAATAAACAAACATGCTTATTTTCTGTGTAAACAAAAACACACAAATATTTTTAGAGGTGTTGACTTAATATTCTCTAGAGGGAAGAATTAAAAATCCATTTTGGATTATGACTTTGTTGAGTTCAGTGATAAAATTTAAAATGATAAATGAATTTATCCATTTGTACATATACATGTCCCAAAAATGTACATTAAAAAGTATAAACTTCCAATTTGAATGAAGGACCATTTCATTTTAGGGTGTTCCTGAAGATCAACAGGGATGTCTGATAAGATTTTGGATTTTAGAAACCACTATCCTTCACCTTCTCTCTCTCTCATCCTTTACTGTCATACTAAGGAACCTACAGATGTTTAGTCTTAGGGATAAGCTGCAGAAGTCCAGGTGGAGAGATTAGTCCCAATGGATAAAGGGAAACAAGTAGAAGAAAACATAACTCTCACAACCCTAATTATCTCTCTGACTTCCAGCAGAATTTCATGTTAACCATCCTAGAAACTTCTAGAGAAAACTATTACACATCCAATGTTTTATAATCCTTAGTGTCAAGATTCTTTTCTACATCTAATGCAATTACTTAACTGACAAAATTCTTTGAACTGCTTCCTTTTCTTCTACCTCCAGGCAACATGCTATACTCTGGAGGATGACATGTACTGGGACATTATTATTGAGCAGCTCTCTTGCTTGTTATTCAATGGATGGTGGCCATTGCTCATAGTAATCTAACTCATGCTAGCTTAGAAACTCCAAATCAGGGGTGGAGGGTAATCCATCATTCCTGTGGAGCTGAGGAAGAAGGCTGGACAGAGAGCAGATAGCAGAAATCACAGGCGACAGCAGTCCACGTAGGGATGACAAGCCAAGTGCGGAAGTTTTCTGGCAGAGAGGAAAAAGGCAACCAGAAGCTTGCCAGAAATAGCATACCCCAGAATATAACTTAAGTGACAACACTGTGGATTTCTTAGAAAGATAAACTTGTAACAGTTCATAGATTCAAGCAAATTTTGCCTTTGAAGGTTGTTAACGAGGGAGATCATGCATTTATTGGAATGTTGCTGTGATTATCCAAAACCATCTTGGAATTTTTTTTTGCAAAAGCCTTCAGAAATGTTAGTGTGTTCATCTAGCTCTCCTTAATGGAAGGAGATTTCCATCCATTAATGGAATATTTATCAAAGTATATGGCTCCCCATAAATTGTCTCAGAATCATCTAATACGGCTAAATAGGAATTTCTCAGGTTAGGGCTCAGGGGTTGCATTTTTGGAGGCTTTTCAGGTTCTCAATAAACTATTGCATTAAAAGATGATCTGAGGGGTGCCTGGGTTGCTCAGTTAGTTAAGCGTCTGACTCTTGATTTCAGCTCAGGTTAAGATCTCAGGGTTGTAAGTCCCGCCCCATGGGCTCCATGTTGAGCATGGAGCCTTCTTGAGAGTCTCTCTCTCTCTCCCTCTGCTCCTCCCCCTGCTCGCTATAAATAAATAAATAAATAAATAAATAAATAAATAAATAAATAAATAACTTTTAAAAAAGATGATTTCATAAACATATAGAATTCTGTGGGGCCAAATCTGGTTGCTATGCACTGTTATACAAATATGGACCATAGGTACATATGACTATAAAGGAAAGCAATGGATTTTCTTGTGTTGCTTGTCAGTTACATTAGACTTTTCCAGAAGAAAATTTCCAAATGTTTTGAGCAACACTATAATGGCAACATTAAAGTCATAGTGCTTTGAAAACTTTGAAGGTCTTTGAAAATATATAAAATGTGATATGTCTATTTTATTTTTTATTTATTTTTTATTTTTTTAAAAAGATTTTATTTATTTATTCAACAGAAATAGAGACAGCCAGCGAGAGAGGGAACACAAGCAGGGGGAGTGGGAGAGGAAGAAGCAGGCTCATAGCGGAAGAGCCTGATGTGGGGCTCGATCCCAGAACGCCGGGATCACGCCCTGAGCCGAAGGCAGACGCTTAACCACTGTGCCACCCAGGTGCCCCGTGATATGTCTATTTTAAAAAGGTGCCATTTAAAAACAGTCATACCTTACAGTAAATTATTTTAAGCCTTTTTAAACCCTTGTCTGTATGTTATTATAATATAAAAATATCCTATTTCTCCCCCAGGCAATTTTGAAGTATCCCCCTGTGAAGGCAATAGGGCATGTTTTGTTGAGTATTACTATCTGTTTGCATTCAAAAGAGCAGGAGTTATTTTTTTTTCCAAAATTATAATAATTTAATGGGAATGTACTTCCCTTCAAGGTTCTGATGCTTCCCTGAAGGGAATCATTTTTCCCAGTTCAGAACATTTTCATACAGAGAACGTGGGAGGGAAACTGGAAAGTAAACACTTACTTATATACATTCTTTTGTTTGTTCCCAGACAAGTGTTGTTGGTAAACTTAAACACCCATTAAGTTCCATGTTCCTACCCAGCCCTTTGGAGGTGCTGTTTAGCTAGAATTTTTCATGTCTACTATGATTGAGTTCATAAGATGATTATTTAATTTTCTTTTCATTTTATTAAAGACTTCATATACTGAAAACAATGGTAGAACCTACCTCCTCCTCCTAAATTCTCAGTTAAGCAGTGGCCACAGGCAGATGTTTTGTCCCCTTATGTGAAAAGACAGTGGCAAAAAGTCAGTGAACACAATTTCCCAAAACTACCTTTACAGCAGTGATGTCCCAGGTGGCTGCTAAATCTCGAATGTCCAATTTCAGCTCAGATTCCATCTTGGTATAAACAATGATATGAAATATAATGACATCCAGGTGTGGAGATGGTTGGTACTGTCCTGGGAGTTTGAGACCTTCTTGGCCAGTCTGAAAATTAGTTTCTGAATTCCACATACTTGCATTTCCTCCTTTCTGTTCAGCACAATAGTTCTGCTGAGCTAAGGAAACTTTGCTAACATCTAAGAAGAGTTGGTTATGGTATTCACAGAATGGGCAAGATAAACTGAAATTTTAATGGGATAGCAGCAGATCTCAGAGACAAGTTTTGCTGAGGACTCCAGGTTACCTCATTTGGACACCAAGCTGAGGCTTGGACACTTGGGGAAAACTTCATTCCATGAGAGTGCTGACTTTGGAATCACCTGTGTCTCATCAAGATCTGGCTAACTTAGCTGCATTTGGGGGCATATTATAACGAGAATTTTAAGTTGTCGATTTAGTCTTTGGCATTCTAGCTGGTTGTATTGACCTATTTTCAATTTTCTGTATATGTATTTCATAATACTGAGTTACTTACAGCAGTTTCTAGTTAAGGCAGTACTTTCTCATAAGTTATTTTGTTTGTTTGGTGGGTTCAATAATTAAATTATATATAATGACAGAAAACATCCCAGTAATGCATGAAGTACTTTTCTCCGTTGTTACAAAAAAGAACACCTCTCCCCTACTCACCCCATAAAAAAGAGAAATGTAAGCCACAAATGAAGGTGTCATTGCTATCCATGAGGCTTCTGCTCTAAGGCAGAAAACCTGTTTCTAAATAATGCGGTGACTGGTGTCATGGAGTTGGTTTGCATTTCATAAGGAAAAGATAGAGAACAGGGAATGAATAAGAGCTATCTAGTTTCTAACTGTATTACAGTTTATACCTTAGTAATGATGTTCTTGTTTTCTCAGATGGGGCAGGGAAAATATGGAAATTATCACCTCATTAGTTCCTAGAGGATGGGAAGTCTGGGTAGATACTAAGCAAAGACACTTTTCATTCTATTTTGCTTCCAATAATCTAAATGTGAAAGCTTTAAGGGTATTGAGGGGGAAGAATGACTGCCTTCATTTAGGACAGTAAGGGGTCCACACCCCATCCTTCCAGGGGCACTGCAAAATCCTACACCCTGAAACTATTATAGATATAGATATAGATATAGATATAGATATAGATATAGATATAGATATAGATATAGATAGATATAGAGATATAGATAGATATATAATTATATATATATAATTGATTTGCCTGTGAGTGTGTCTGAGGGTGAGTTACAGCTCTTACTCATTGTGCAGGCAGGGAATGAAGATGGTAAAGAAGGCTTGTGTCTTGTTGGAGATGTATGTCTTCATAGTGGTTTTGAAGCTCCTTACATTTTTCTTATTGCATTATTTCTTGAGAATAAGGAAAGATCAAAATTTATTTAAGGCTTAAAGTGAGACTCTAAGGCTGTATGTCTTTCTCACTGCAGTTTTTTTGTTTTGTTTTGTTTGAGAGAGAACACGCGCCTAAGTGGGGAGGGGGAGGGGCAAAGGGAGAGGGAGAGAGAATCTCAAGCAGGCTCCATGACCAGCACGGAGCCCACAGCATAGATCTAACAATCTTGAGATTATGACCTGAGCCAAAGTCAAGGGTTGAGGCTTAACTGACTGAGCCACCCAGGTGCCCCCTCACTGAAGTTTTTAAGAAGATGCATGTATAACCCATTACCATGATTTTCACTAATATAACATTCAAGTGACTTCTCTATGCATCATTAGCAATACCTGAATAGAACATGATCCTGAATCAACAGAAAAGGCCCTTTTCTTCTCTCCAGGGCCAAAGGACCATAACCTCCTTTCCCCATAAGGTACCTGACTTTGCGTGACCTGGAATCATTCTCGCCTAGGCACTTGGTGGGTTAATAACACTGTAGATATGATATAAAAAATATTTGTAAATCATGGGTGGTGCAGTTGGTTGAAGGTCTGACTCTTGGTTTCAGGTCAGGTCATGATCTCAGGGCCATGAGATCAAGCCCAGCATTGGGCTCTGTGCTCAAAGTGGAGTCTGCTTGAGATTCTCTCTCCCTCTCCCTCTACCACTTCCCCCCCCACATCCTCTTTCTCTCAAATAAATAAAATCTTTTAAAAAGTGTTTGTAAATCATATATCTGATAAAGAAACAAATAACCCAGTTAAAGATATAAACAAACATCTCATCAGATAGACATATCTATAAAATCAGAAGACAGAAGATGAATTATATTTCCTTATAATAAGTTATATATGACTTATTATATGTAAATCATATACATATAGTCATATATTATAAGGTATTGATTGGTACATTTGATTATAGAGTCTGAGAAGTCCCAAGATCTGTAGTAGGCAAGCTGGAGACTCAGGAAAGCAAACTTTACATCAAGTCTGAGTCTAAAGGCCTGAGAACTGGGAGAATCAATGGTATAAGTTCCAGTCTGAGAGCTGGCAGGCTCAAGACCAAAGAAAAGCCTGTGGATTAGAGGGATATGGTTCCTGATGACTGCATTCTGGACTCCAGCAGGAGTCTACTAGTAAGCTGCTGGAAAAATGTATTGTGTATGATATCGTAGGGGCAGCTACAGGACATTGTACATTTGTCAAAACTCATAGAACTCTGTAGCAAAAAAGTGTACCTTGGTGCAAAAATTTTGTTTTAAATAATATTTAGGACATCAAAGGATCTCAGGATGGAATGCAGATGTGATTTTTAAAATCTAATTATATTACAACATATAATAACATAACCTCACTGAAGGGACAGTAGGAAAGTTGTTGACTTCAGTACCTTTGGAAGTGAGTGAAGACTAAGACTTCATTTTATATCATCCATATAAACCGTGTACAAGCACTGTCCTCAAGTAGCTAAAAGTCATTTCCCATGGAGGATACAGGTTAATGAATATAAAACAATTCAGAAACAGCCCACATATTCCAGTCTCCCTTATATCTCCTCTTCTTTTCGTTTTGTTTTTTCCTATAACACAATCTTCTAGAACTGCATCACCTATTTATTTATTATGCTAATTGTCCAATGTTTCCCGCTACTTGAATATGCACTGTATACAGTTGGGCATCTAGGGCCCAGATTATAATAGAGTCTCAATAAATTTTGTTTAATCATTTTGAATTGAACTGAACATGCTTTGTTAAATATCAATATAATGTCCACTGGAGACACCACCGCAAAAAAGCTTTAATGTGGAGACTCCAGAGCCAGCTCACCTAGCAATGAATCCTATCTCCAACACAAACTTGCTCTATGACCCTTACAATTCAGCTAGGGAAACTGCCGTGGCATATGGTTAAAAAGCAGGTTCAAACATGTCTTAATCTTCCCACCTATATACTTAAATTTCATTTCCTTTGGGGAGTAAAAATGGAATTTTCTTCCCTATCAGTAATTTTAGTGCTTTTAAAGGCAATATTGAAGCAGATAAGAAAAAATCTTAATCATGGACTTTAAAGATGTGTATCTCTAAAGACTTTTCAAAATTCTATTTTATTTATGATAAAAAGTACATGGACAGCCTGAAGTCCTTGAAGGTGAAAGAAATAATATTTTAGTTGACTGTCTACCTCGGGGTTCATTCACGGTAGTATTTCTACAAGAACAGGATAATGAGCAGATCAGTTAGCAAAATTATTTGTTGTATAAGCTTTCAAATTGAAGTTTTTGGTTTTCTGATTTACCATAGATATAAGACACTAATAGTATTGTGGAAATAATAAGTTATTCTAAAATTCGGCCAATCTGGTAGTGACTATCATAAATTAGAATGAGGGAAATCAAATATCCAATTCTAATGAGTAAAGTGTTGGAATAAAATGATTGATTTTCAATTAACCACTAACTTCTGAAGATTGAATGCCAAAGTTTTTTTATCTAATGTAATTAAAATACCTGATTTCTCTTAAAATACTAATAAAAAATATGGCTGAGAAAGGTACTATAATTAATTCAAAAGAGTAGGATAGCTTTAAGTATTTTTCAAACATCTAAGACATTTAAACGTATTAAATATTAAGAGTAGCTAAATTGCTGAATTTTAAAAAATAGAAATATTATCAATTGCCTCAGCCGGAACAATAAAATAACACACCAAAAGATACAGAGAATAAATAAGCCTATGAATACAGGACCTAACAATAAATCCTCTTAATGAAACTTGACAGAAAGAGAATTTCAGTAAAATATTAATTCATAAACAAATTGTTGTTTCCTTGCAAAGGTGACTCAGTGTTGTTGGTTATCCTCATAGTACCCAAACAGTCTTGACATCGTTTGCAATTGCCTGTTTTTCTTCTAACTTTCCAAGACCTTTGTCCTCCCTGACCAGCCCAGCCATTAACAGTAGCTTGGTACAAGATAATTCCAAAGTCCATTTAATGTAGATAATAATTCTGAATGATTTTGGCTTCAATTAGGGTGACCCATGATGCCATCATCTTTGGGGGGTTTATTAATTAACAGTATCCCAAAGAGGAGACACACTCAATCCAAATTCCTCAAATATTTCCTGAGTATAATTTCCCCCAGATGCTGACACAGGGTCTGGAGGTATGAAAATGAGCAATACATTCTACCTGCCCTTCGAATGTCCGTAGTCGTGTAAAGGAAACAGACTGTCTACAGTCTTGTAAAAGAAAATCAGTAATAATAATACAAGGTGATATATACCAACAAAATAATGTGCACTGGATTTTAGAGTGGAGACTGTATTTAGCAAGTCAGAAACTCATGAAATCTTCAAAGAAAAACTTAAATATGTTTTTAATTGATAATTGACAAATAAGAGTTTTATAGCCATCAGTCTGAGCATAGGCATGCCAGAGCACTGACAAGGCACAGAAGGGGTAATCAGGGACCTACCAGTGTTTGACATTTCTAGAGCACAAGCCCAGAGATAAGGCCTATCCTAAGTTTCATTATTTTTTTTTTGGCACACTAAAAACATCACCTGGATGGAAATTAGTCACTGAAGGTATGTGACCTTGACGGAGAGAAGAGAGGATTGTGGTTGGATAATCCCTTCGGAGAGCACAGCGTGGCAGCAGTGTGGATGATACACCTTAGGGAGGTGAGACTGAAAGCAGATGAGTTAGCGTCTGCGGCAATGCTAAGGTGACAGATGACGAGTGTGTGAACTAAAGCAATGAAAGTGCACATGGAGAGCGCAGATAACTTGAAATCGATTTAAGAAATTAAAGTGACAGGACTCGGTGATTAATTGGCTATTGGGGTGGATTATAAAGGAAAGAAAATTCTAGAGGGACGCTTGGGGATTTTGTATACTGAATTAGTAAGGAATTGCCTTCTGCTAGTAACAAAATGACAGAAATAACAGTGGCTAAGATAAGTTTGCTTCTCTTTTCAGTGAGGCAACTGTGAAGGTAAGCACCCTAGGACTAGATGATAGCAACGCAGTGCTGATAGAGACCTAGGCTCCTTTGATCTGCTCCTCCACCACTTGTTGTTTTTCTTCATTAGATGTTACATTGTCCAAGAAAATTGCTGGAGCTCCATTATTATTTTCATACGCCAGGCAGGGACCAGGGAGCAGAAAGTGAAAGGACCAAAATGAAAACAGTTTAGCCTTTTCTCTCCCTTTTAAAAGGCCCACAGAATTCCCACCTAACAACTTGAGCATATATCCCTTTGGCCAGAACTTAGCAACATGGTCACATCTCACAGCATGAAGTGTTGTATTTTATCTGAATGGTTTGCCACTCCGAATACTTAGTGCTGGGTTACTAAACAAAAAACAGATATTGGATAGACAACCACTTTTTTATGAGTATCTTATAACCAACAAGAAAAAGCATACTGAAAGAAAATGAGGTGTGAGATAGAGGATAGGGAAGAAGAGCTAATGTATTTACTTTGGGATATTACGGTACATTGTCGGTCTTAAGGAATAAACAATCAGTATCAGTCAGGTGTATCAATGTCCAATGGACAATCCATCTCTCAGTTTAAAAGGAAAAGTAGGGTTAGCTATATTGACTTCAGAGTCATCTATGTATGAAAATACTAAAGATAAGTCGAGAATTCCGGCTCTCATCAATAGTAGTAAACCTGAAGACAGACATAAATCGTGATAATGGAGTTGGGTATAATAATCACATTCAAGTACATTATTACACCTCCCCGGAAGATTTTTTTTTTTTAAATTTGAAGTGTCATAAGGAATATGTGGAATATTCTCAAATACAAACCAAGCTGAGGTCCGTAATGGCTTCTGCTCTTAGGGAGGTATCTTAACCATGATCTTGGGTAAAACAAGATGCATCTGGATCTTTTTTTAAGTTTCATTATTACTCTAGATTAATGAGAAATAGATATTCTTTCTACCTTGCCTTATCTAAGTAGACATTTCTAAAGTGCTTACTACCAGGCTCTAGGCAATGGACTGAAGAAAAGAAAGGTCAAAAAGTACCTACGTTACTTGATAAATATGACTCAACTCATGTCCTTTCATCAATCAGCATGGAAATGAAAATAAGTAGCCTATTATCTTGACATCCACAGTCTTGTCAGAAACTTTTTCAAATCTATGGCATGTAACAACAAAGCAGAGTTATGCTTCTAGCATGTGTGGGAATTCCTGATTTTTTGAATATCCCACCATTTCAAAGAGTCAAAGCACTCTTTTTTCTAAGTTGCATAGATGAATGTATTGTATATATACTTTTATATCTTATGAAAGACCAAGCCTATAACTAGAGAGATGATTTTTCCAATGAAAACTTTAAGACATGAGCCTAAAAAGAGGCTGGTTGCGCGTGTTCTTTATGGCATATTAAGCTTCGTATTATTTGAAAAGTTTATAATAAGGATGATATCATGTGTTACATGTTAATTGTTTTGATAAGCAACTCCATTAGACTAAATACAGTTTTGTTCATTTTATAATAATGTCCTAATTTTCAAGTACATTTTTAATATTTTGCTTATTTTCTATAAACAAGACTGGTGTGATGAGCCTCAGATATAAAGGTCAAAACTTGTTTAGGCTGGCTCCTAGATTAAAATCATTGAGTTTCTTTAAAAGGTTTGGATTTCTCTGCAAGCTAAATCGGTCTTCTTGGCTAATCACATTTTGGAACTACAAGGAATGTTAATTTTAAAGTATTTTATTTCTCTGGAAATGATACCTCTCTGTGCTAGGGTTGAAATTCAGAAGTGTTAATTTATTGACACTAGTGTTAGTTTTCAGTCATTGTTTAACTAGTCTCTGTGAATGAGTCAATAAAAGAATATATGTGTTTGTGTGTCTGTGTGTAAATTCTGTAACTGGGGAATTCAAAACATAATTATATTTTTCCAGTTATATGTATTCCTTGCTTACTTTCTATTCCGTTTACTGTTGACTTTAATAATACTGAACAAGCTGGCTATCCTTTAAAACATCAGGATAATCCTCTCATACTGGTAACTGGGTTTCATCAATCTTTTTAATAACATAATCTCTTTGGTAACATCATACTCTCAGCTTTAACGATGCAGTATTTAAAGAATTAAATAGAATCCCTCTGTAAAATCCCTGATATAATGTGTAACAGTAGTGTGGCTCTAATCACTATATAATTTCCCCCCTAAGTAAATTCTTTCTAATCCTCAGGACCACATTTCTAAATCCTTAGAACTGTGCCTTTTCGAAAGGTATACTTTTTTCCTTATTAAAAAGCTTTTCAAGAGCTTTTCCTCAAATAGATGATCAAACTAGATAAAACAGAAAAGGTTAAAAGAACAATATTTTATTGTACTCATCGGCTACGAGCCCATATGTTTTTCCCTTAGAAAATTCCAGTTGAAAAAATTTTTCACATTCTCAAATATACAGTTATCTTCACAAAGTTTATTAAAAATAAGCCTAAACGATAATACAATAAATATCAAAGTTCAGTACAATTTTAAACCTCAGTTGAATAGAGTGCTTGGTTTAACTGTGTTGATTAATTCCATGCTACACTTTGGGTTCAAACCTTGCAATTAAAATTATTTATCAGATATTTTATTGCCTTTTTTTCATAGTAAAAAAAATAAAATATTAAACATAATTGACTTTCTTAAATAATTAAGGACTTCATAGTGTCACTACACTATAGATTTCTGTAGTCACTTTCCTGGTGTGGCACTCCATACACGCAGATGAAGATGCAAGAAAGGACAGGTAAACTGTCATCCCATCTGTAAAAGTCCGCATTTCTTTTTTAAAATAAATTCTTGTGTGAATTTATTCCTTTACTTTTATCCCTTTCATCTAAAATCAAAGCTAAAAAACATTCCCATAAAGTTCTCTGCTCATTGAGTTTGACTACATTGACGTATATATCTGCAAATGAAATAATAGCATATACTTTCTACATCTGTAGTTTCAGAGAAATCACATACTTGGATTAAAGGAAACTGTTCATCTTCTGCTGAGTTTTATTGTAATGACTGTTTGCTTTACTAGGATGGAATGTTAATGAGATTTGTTGTCCTATTTATGCATTATTTTTACTGCTATTAAGATTCATCACCCTTCAGGTAGTTGTACCTGTAGTTACATATTTCAAGCCTTTGCTGAAGTTATCAGAAATGTAACAGCTAGCCACTTGATTTTAAATATCCAGGATTCATAAGAGCTAGGAAGATCGGTAGGAGAAGAAAGGGATAAAGAAAGGGGGGGTAATCAGAAGGGGGAATGAAGCATGAGAGACTATGGACACTGAGAAACAAACTGAGGGCTTCAGAGGGGAGGGTGGTGGGGGAATGGGATGGACTGGTGATGGGTAGTAAGGAGGGTACGTATTGCATGGTGCACTGGGTGTTATACGCAACTAATGAATCATCAAACTTTACATCAGCAACCAGGGATGTACTGTATGGTGACTAACATAATATAATTAAAAAGTATTTAAAAAAATAAAAAATAAATATCCATGATTCTGTCTTGTCAAATGGAAAAGACTCAGGGAGAAATTAGCTGGTCACATGTAAGAACATACTATACTGCAGATAAGGGAAGATCCATATACATAAATCCAAAACCTTTACACAAAAGATAGCTCCTGGAAGGACTCATTTGCTAAAAGAGAAAGCAACACAAGAAAAACTGTCAACTGAGTATAGGCCTTGGATTTCATTGCAACAATTTTTTATACTGTACCTGCTGCTATAATTGGAAGTGAGAACTATCAGGGTTCAGAATTCTCCCCCTGACAGATGCCTTTTTGACATACTGTTCATTCCACCTGATCTACATGCTTTTGCTTCTGTTGCTGCAATCCTCACAAATAGCTTTCAAACAAGCCATCTTTCACCACTCCTCAAATACGATGTCTTAAAATATTTTGAGCAAAAAAAAGACATCATGTTTTACTTTTATTTTCCCTTGAAAATACAGTATCATTTCGGAATCATTTGGGGTAAATGGCTCCAGGGTGTTTTTGTTTCTTTGGATATATATATCCAAATTTATTTATATACATTATATATATATTATGGATATATAAAATATATATATATTTTTTTTCAGAGACTTCCAGTTCTTTTCAATCAATTACTCCTCCAATTAGGAGCCTCCTCATTACAAGATCATCACAAGGGAAAGCAATTTGATCCTGTTAGAATCCACATATTCAAAGTAGGGAACTCCATGTTGAGTAAATAAAAGATGATGTGTCAGGCTATTTTTCATGCATGAGGAGTACACATTTTAAGACTTTTCCAAATGAAACCATAGATATGAGAAGATGAAATCAGTTTCCTTTCTGAGCCAAGTCAGTAACCATGTAATCAAGCAGTTTTCATATTGTTAATTCATGCCTGAAAGAAAACAACGCCTTGACAGAACACTGTGCGTTGCGCATACAGTGAGACCGTGCAGACGTTTTCTGACAGCTAATCAAAAGAGCAAATCTAAGGCTTTAAAGGTATTAAAACATTTCCAAATTTTCTCCCAGGGCATAGAAAGAAACAAGTAAAGTCATTAAACAACAAATATTTGAAGTTGGAGTTGATAAAAATGTCAAGAATTTCAAGTGGCCTCTGGTGTGTTTTTCAAGTTGGGATTTTAATTTCATTTAACACGGAACTTCCCCCCTTCCTAAATCTTCAATGACTGACTAAATAAATTTGAAATAAAAGAATAACTACCATAATTTGAAAATGCAAAAGACTAACTTTGAAGGCCTTGAAATAAGACAAAATATTAATTATAAGGATGCTTCATATTTAAATATAATTGCAATGAACTAGCAAATTGTGAATGCAAATACAAAATACAAATCTTGTGATTGATCTGTCGTTATGTTTTTAAGATGAATATTTGCTGTGAATGGCCCTACAGTTGTATAATGACTTTCCTTTACTGAACACTAATAAACATTTTAGAAATGTTTCTGCTATCTCAGAAAGTAACAAGAATAGAGTTACAGATTTTATTTTTTTTTAATATGGCTTTTTAAATTTAATTTTTAAATTTTTTTTATATGGCTCTCTGTAGGGACCCAGGCTCTGAGACCTGTAGAATGGATATATTCCTGGATCATCTCTAATATAATGCTGTACTGATAGGCTAAAGATAGAGACAAGATAACAGAAGAGAGTTATATACCTTTGACCCCTGTTATTTAATGGAATTGATTGGACTGAAGTGTGACAGGAAGAGGTAGTATTGAAATGACACTGGGAATATTTTATAATACCAAGGCTTTAAAAATCTTTTCCAGCCTTTCCTTCATGGTATAGAAATTACCATGTAGTCAATGAAAATTCTTAAGAGTCTTCAAAACTACTTGACCTTTTCTGGTCTACAGTATCTTGGAACTCCAAGCAGCCATGGCTACATGGGAGATAACCCTGAGACAGACAGGAGAATACAGTGAGAGACAGAAATTGTGAGGCAATTATTGCAAGATGCCACGGAGACAATCTTGACCCCACCTATTGTGGTGGGGATTGTCTAAGAGGAATGCGCATCTTCCCAAGGTATATTACCTGGGTAGTCAGGCATGCTGGTCAGGGAAAATGAGATTCTTCAGGATACCGCAACAAATATCTCCCTGCTTCTTAGTTGCCCCAACTAGTTACTCCCTCTCTATACCTCACAAGCAATCCAAACCACCAAATAAAACTAAAGAAAGGATGCACTTCCCTTTTTCTCTTTTGGTAAGAACGATACTTTCACAGAAACACACTTAGTATTGAACATGTACTTACACGACAGTAACAGAACTGCAGAATTTTCTTCGTGACGAAAGGAAAAAAGGAATGGGAAAATGAGACTGAACTTATCATTTTAAACTGACCTGATCCAAATGGCTGTTCCACAGATGGCCGCCCCTGGAGACTGGAGTTGAGAGGATATACCGTATAGCATCTGGTTATCAGGTGGTCTGTTAAAATGAGAGTAAGTTTACACAAAATTTGCCAAATGAACCACATTTCCTAACAGAAGGATAGAAAAACAGTCAAACAACATGTTCCTGCACACTTGGAGATGAATGTATTCTCTGTCCTCTGTCACACTGATGAGGCCTTGCCTGAGAAATTCATTCAAAGGTGAAAGCAAACACATTTGACAGCAAAATCAGTCTGGTTTGTAGTTGAATTTGACCACTCAGTCCTCTTTGTAACACAGACCCTGGACTGTGTAGAGTTCGAGATATCATGTGTTACTCTAAATCCGTTCAGCACCTGGGCATACTGGATATTTACATATTGTTCATGCCAGGGATGCGCTGCCATTCTGGTGAACCCCGGATCTTGAGTGTCACTAAAATTCACCAAACTGATTTCCAACGATCTTTATGTTGATGTTCCCTCTGGTGTTTATTTAGTCACTTGAAACCCTCTGATGGTGAAGCCGTGCGCTTCATTGCTTCAACACTACCTACTTATGCCTCAAGTGTGCACTAGAGTCAGTTAACCCACACGTTATTCTACTCTTTTGCCACAGCACTTTAAAATAAGTTACCAACATAATATTTAGGCAAAGATTTCATAGTAAAGAAGAAGGGAAACTTATTCTGAGGAATCAAATGAAATAAATCAAAAGAAGGGAGAAAATTAATAATATGCAACATATAATATCAGGGATACTCAAGAATAAATTAAATCTATCAAAGAGAATAATCTGAGATCAAGAAATAGTGCCTCATTTAAAAATAAAATTATTGAGTTTAAATGTGCAATGGAGACTGTGAAAAGCCGATGAGATACTACGGAAAATTAAGCCAACAAATTAGAAGGACAATTAAAAGAATTCTCCCAGAACACAGCAGAAAAGGGGAAGGAGATAAATGAAAGGGGGAAAAAAAGAAATAAAAGATATGAGGGATTCAAAATATGTGCACTATAACAAAATGCGTATAATATGAAACCCAGAACATGAGAACAGAGTAGTTTTTACTATTTAGGAAATCCAAAATTGCCAGCCGAATATTTGTTCAACAGCTATTAATTTTAATGCAGAATTTGGGGCACCTGGATGGCTCAGTCAGTTGAGTGTCCAACTCTTGATTTTGGCTCAGGCCATGGTTGTGAGATTGAGCCCCTCAGTGGGCTCTGCACAGTGGGGAGTCTCCTGAGTACTCTCTCTCTCCCTCTGCTCCTCCCCCGCTCTCCCTCTCTAAAATAAATAAATAAATCTTAGAAGAAAATAATTTCAATGCAGAATTTGAATAATGATTGTCATTCTAGATCTGTATTGTCCAACATGGTAGCCACATGCCACAACTGGCTATTGAGCGCTTGAAATACATCTAACCCAAATTGAGATGTAGTGTAAGTGAAAAATTCATGCTGATTGTAGCTGAGTATGAAAACAATATGAAATACCAATTACAAAATTTAACATTGTTTACATGATGAAATGTTTGATATGTTAAGTTAAAATATATTACTAAAATTTATTCATCTGTTTTTCACTTTTTCAATGTATTAGAAAATATTTTTAATGGACAGTGCTGCTCTTTTATTGGACAATAGTATCTTGCCTTCGAACCATTTTGTTGCTCTTACTTAGAATTACTTTCAAAGCCTTGGGGCGCATTCCTGGGAAAACTTTAGAAGCAAATTTCACTTGAATGTGGACTGGATCTTGGAAAACAGTCAAAAGTCATTTTGAACTAAGTCTGTTAAATGAGGTGGTGATAAAATTGGATAATACATGAGGAGTCAAAAACAAAGTTAAGCAACTAAATATTGAATCTTCTAATTTCGAGTGACTCATAGATTGGATTGTAGTCCATCTCTTCAGACTTCAGTTTCCTTTTCTATAAAATTAGAAGTTTCTGCTAACCTATTTTGCAGCCTTCTTAAGCTCTCTTATAATTTTGTAAATAATTTCATTTTAGCCTTAATGTTACAAGGTTGTGGAATTGGTTTTGGACTCTGCTGAAATACCTAAAGAATTATATTTTAGCCGTGTTCAAATCCATTGACGGCACTATTCTCCACTGAGAATAGAGACTTTAACTATCATAATACAGGCCCACTAAGGCAAGCATTTCCTATTTTTTTCTTTCCCTTTTGTGTGTGATTTCACTGGGCCTTCTCTTGGTAAGTGAAATAAAGATTTACATACTCATACACCATACTTATTTGTCCCTATAAAGACCCTTAAATTTCACAAAATAGTTCCTTCACTCTTCCTTTTTTTCCCCCAACTATTTTGATTAATAAAAGGTATTTTTCATTGCATTTGATTTATTGAGCCTACGTAGTTATACTATTTCTTACATTTTGATAATTATTCTTTTGATGATGTTAACTATAAACACTTTAATAAGAACTGAAAAGAATAGAATTATTTTAAATGGTATTTAGAGAAAAGTCTTTCAAAACTAGGTGAATAGATTTATAAAGGTAATAAATCTTTTGGTCTTTTTCCATGTGGTTCTGGCAGAATTTGCAATAGAAAAATAAATAAAATTCTTCCACTGCAAATGTATCTGTTATGTCTCTGAGCAGGAATGTGCTTTTTAATAAAACATTGAATGTGCATATGCTTTTTTAGTCAAATAACCTAAGGGTAAAAATACATATTCGGTTATAACCTCAAACGCTCTGAAGTTTTCCCCTCTATTTTCAATGAAGTCTACTACAATCACATTTTTTTTTCAAGGACTCTAGGAAAAAATGCTATATTCTTCACAAACTTCTGTGTGTAGTTTGTGTATTTTTGGCTGGTACAAAGTTTTTTCATATGGCCTCTAAGAGATAACATGAAGCCAGTCCACACCAAATAAAAACAATCAAAGGCATCTGTCAATGAATTATTTAATTAAACATCAAATAAATATTAATTCTGGACATAGTAACAGGCATTTTATCTGTGACCTGAGATTTTCCAATCTTCAAGATAAATTTCAGTTCTATCTCAATGTGATAATTAAGTTGGAAAAACAATTCTTAAACACAGTAGGGGCTCACAAAATATTTGTTGAATAAATGAACCGTTGAACTATGTTGTAATAATAAAAATAACTAACGTTTATTAAGTGCCTGTTCTGTGCCAGCACTGTGTAAGAATATGATGTAATTTAATAGATACAAGTTTGCTCAAGTTATATATTTTTTAAGTCTTTAATTCTGATTAGTTAACATACAGTGTTATATTAATTTCAGGTAAACAATTTAATGATTCAACATGTTCATACAACACCCTATGCTCATCACAAGTGTATTCCTTAATCCCCATCCCCTATTTCACCCATTCCCCGAGTCACCTCCATTCAGGTAACCACCAGTTTGTTCTCTATAATTAAGAGTTTGTTCCTTCCTTTGTTTCTCCCTCTCTCTTATTTTTTCCCTTTTGCTTGTCTGTTTTCTGAAATTCCACATATGAGTGAAATAATATGGCTTTTGTCTTTCTCTGACTGACTTACTTCACTTAGCATTATACTCTCTAGCTTCATCCATTTCATTGCAAATGGCAAAATTTCATTCTTTGCTATAGCGGAATAGTATTCCAGTATACGTACGTACATACGTACGTGTGTGTGTGTGTGTGTATAACTTCTTTGTCTATTCATCAGTTGATGGATACTTGGGTTGCTGCTTCTACATCTTGGCTATTGTAAATGATGTTGCTATAAATATAGGGTTGCATGCATCCCTTTGAATTAGTATTTTTGTATTCTTTGGGTAAATACCTAGTAGTCCAATTGCTAGATCATAGAGCAGTTCTGTTTTTAACTTTTTGAGGAACGTCCATGCTGTTTTCCACGGCAGCTGCAATCTTTACAGTTTGCATTCCTACTAACAGTGCAAGAGAATTCCTTTTTCTCCACATCCTTACCAGTACTGCTGTTTCTTGTGTTGTTGACTTTAGCCCTTCTGACAGATGTGAGGTGATATTTCATTATATTTTTTATAATAATTTTTTATTACGTTATGTTAGTCACCATACAGTACATCCCTAGTTTTTGATGTAAAGTTCCATAATTAATTATTTGCATATAATACCCTGTACACCATGCAATACGTGCCCTCCTTAATACCCATCACCGGCCTATCCCAATCCCTCACCCCCCTTCCCTCTAAAGCCCTCAGTTTGTTTCCCAGAGTCCATAGTCTCTCATGGTTCATTCCCCCTTCTGTTTACCTCCCCTTCCTTCTTCCCTTCCTTCTCCTACCGATCTTCCTACTTCTTATGTTCCATAAATGAGTGAAACCATAATTGTCTTTATCTGCTTGACTTATTTCACTTAGCATAATCTCCTCCAGTCATGTCCACGTTGCTGCAAATGTTGGGTAACCATTCTTTCTGATGGCTGAGTAATATTCCATTGTATATATGGACACATCTTCTTAATCCAGTCATCTGTTGAAGGGCATCTCGGCTCCTTCCACAATTTGGCTATTGTGGACAGAGCTGCTATGAACACTGGGGTGCATATGGCCCTTCTCTTCACTACGTCTGTATCTTTGGGGTAAATACCAAGTAGTGCAATGGCTATCATAGGGTAGCTCAATTTTTACCTTTTTGAGGGACCTCCACACTGTTTTCCAAAGTGGCAAAGAAGTCAAACTGTCTCTCTTCGCAGATGACATGATACTCTATATGGAAAACCCAAAAGACTCCACCCCCAAACTACTAGAAGTTATAGAGCAATTCAGTAATGTGGTGGGATACAAAATCAATGCTCAGAAATCAGTTGCATTTCTACACACGAACAACGAGACTGAAGAAAGAGAAATTAGGGAATTTCATTGTAGTTTTGATTTGCATTTCTCTGATGATGAGTAATGATGAGCCTCTTTTCATGTGTCTGTTGGTTATCTGGATGTCTTTGGAAAAATGTATGTTCATGTCTTCTGTCCATTTTTTTCTTTTTTTAAAAGATTTTATTTATTTATTTGAGCACGTGCAAGAGTTGGGGGAAGGACAGAGGGAGAGAAAGGGTCTAAAGCAGACCCCTGGCTGAGCACAGAGCCAGACTCTGGACTCAATCTCACAATCCTGAGATCATGACCTGAGCTGAAAACAAGATTAGGATGCTTAATTGACTGAGCCAGCCAGGCACCCCTCTTCTGCCCATTTTTTAATAGGATTATTTGTGTTTTGGGTGTTGATTTTTATAAGTTCTTTATATATTTTGGATACTAGGCCTTTATTGGACATATCATTTGCAAATATTTTCTCCCATTCTGTAGGCTGCCTTTTAATTTTGTTGATTGTTTCCTTCACTGTGCAGAAGCTTTTTATTTTGATATAGTCCCAATAGTTTATGTTTGCTTTTGTTTCCCTTGCCTTAGGAGATATACCTTGAAAGAAGTTGTTACAACTGATATCAAAGAAGCTACTACCTGTGATCTAGAATTTTTATGGTTTTAGGTCTCACATTCAGGTCTTTTTTAAAAGATTTTATTTATTTATTTGACAGAGAGAGATACAGCCAGCGAGAGAGAGAACACAAGCAGGAGGAGTGGGAGAGGAAGAAGCAGGCTCCCTTGGAGCCTGATGCGGGGCTCGATCCCAGGACCCTGGTATCACACCCTGAGCTGAAGGCAGATGCTTAATGACTGAGCCACCCAGGTGCCCCTCACATTCAGGTCTTTAATTCATTTTGAATTTATTTTTGTGTATGGTGTAAGAAAGTGGTATAGTTTCATTCTTTCACTTTTTGTTGTCCAGTTTTCCCAACACCATTTGTTGAAGAGACTCTTTTTCCCACTGCATATTCTTTCCTGCTTTATTGAAGAATAATCGATCATATAATTGTGATTTCATTTCTGAATTTTCTACTCTGTTTTATTGATCTATGTGTCTATTTCTATGTTAGTACCTTACTATTTTGATTACTACAGCTGTGATATATAACTGAAGTCTGGAATTGTGATGCCTCCAGCTTTGTTTTTCTTTTTTAAGGTTGCTTTGGCTAGTTGGGATCTTTTGTGGTGCCATACAAATTTTAGGATTGTTTGTGAAAAATGCTGGTGGTATTTTGATAGGGATTGCACAAATGTGTAGATTGCTTTGGGTAGAAAAGACATTTTAACAGTATTTGTTCTTCTAATCCATGAGCATGGAATGTCTTTCCATTTCTTTGTGTTGTCTTGAATTTCTTTCATCAGTGTTTTATAGTTTTCAGAGTACATGTCTTTCACCTCTTTGGTTAGGTTTATTCGTGGGTATCTTACTGTTTTTGGTACAATAGTAAATGGGATTTTGCTGCCTCTCAGAGGTTTTGGACCATTGTGTTTTCATTTTCATTTGCTTTCATGTACTTTTTAATTTCTTCTTTGATTTCCTGGTTGACCCATTCATTATTTGGTGGCATGTAATTTAACCTCCCTGTATTTGTGGTCTTTCCAGATTTTTTTCATGGTTGACTTCTAGTTTCATAGCACTGTGGTCAGAAAATATGCATGGAATGATTTTGATCTTCTTGAGTTTGTTGAGGTTTGTTTTGTTGCACAAGTTATATATTACCCCAGTTTGATATGAGGAAAGGAGTTGCAGAGTAGTTGGGTAATTGACTTAGGGCCACCTAGGTAGTAAATTATGGTGTTGGAATTTGGATCTAGGTCCAAAAAACTAAAAGACTATCATCTGAAGCCACCTGACATTGTCATCCTAACACCATGATGTTCTGAACCTCTGATCGTATGTCATGACACATCCAGGTATGGTCAGCTAATTGTAGATCATGATCAAGCATGGGTGGTTGAGAATGAAATTTGACCACCAAAATGGTAGAGGCTGTGAAGAATTGACTCAGAGCAAGTTCAGTATTCCAGGCAGTCCATATTATCCAATGTTAATGATCATAATATGATGACATTGATTTTGTTATATAGCTCACATATTTGAACATGCATAAGAAATATATCGTATTGGTTTTCTATTGCTGCTGTAACAAAATGCCACACACTTCATGGCTTAAAGTAAACCAAATTTATTATCTTACAGTTCTTCAGGTTAGAAGTCCTAAAATCAAAGTGTTGGCAGGGCTGCATATCTTTCTGGAAGCTCTTGGGGAGAAATTCTAACTTTGTAGTTTGTTGAAGATTTTTTTTTTTAATCAAGAATAGATATCGTACTTTATCAAATGTTTTTTTTTTTTTTTGCTTCTATTGAAAGGATTATATGGTTCTTCAGGCTACTGGCATCCTTTGACTTGTGGCCTCCTTTTACCATCTTCAAAGCCGGTAGCAGTTGGTTGAGACCTTCTCATATCATATCATTTTGACCTTGTTTCCGTTGTCACATACCTTTCCCTGATTTCTTCCGCCTTCTTTTCCTACTTTCAAAGCCCCTTGTGATTACATTGAGCCCATTTGGATAATTCAGTATAATTTCTGAATCTTGAGATCCTAATGATAGTCACATATCCAAAGTCTCTTTTGGCACAGGTTCCAGGTACTAGGGTATGGATATCTTTGAGGAATTGTTATTTTATCTAACGTATATACTAGATCAGGTATCAGTGTCCTTCACTGTTAGTATTCAGTATCACCACCACTATTCACTATCATTATTCATTATCCTTTGCTATTTGTCTTGGGTTTCTTGAATTTATAAACCATTAAGACTTGGTTACCTGAAAAACATTGAGATTCTGAGATTTTGGAGGGAGTCTTCCTAGGATCAACACTAGTCAGTGAGTGAAGAATACAGGATAGAAGTTGAACTTTAATGCAATCACACAAAGGTCCTGGACAATCCCATGGAAAGCTGTGGAGTTGGTGTCCTTCAAAGTTGTATCACCTTGAGGCAGATACCTGGGACTTTGATATCCCTGCATCAACCAGTCAGTGGAAACAGGCTGCCTCTCCAACCTTCCCCACAATGGGTGTGGAAGAGGGACTCAGCTAAGAGCCCTCAGTAACCAATATCTCCGCAACCTGGGAGAATGAGTGTCTCCATCCTGAATGGATTCTGCAAAGCATGCACAACACAAACTAAGGCAATTCAGGAGCAATATTTTATGTAATGCTTTATGTCACTATTCTTCATTGTAGGAAAATCCAGGAAAAACTACTCTGAGTTAAATACATTCATTGAAGAGCAGTAGGACCCAGTATCCATAAATTCAGTGGAATTCAGTTTCTCGTTCTCTCTTGGCATAATCTATCCCCACAGGCACACCATTTATGATTTTTCCTATTTTTCTTCCTCGCTACAAAGTGACACTTGAAATAAAATGATGTCTTTTACCAGTGCTAATATATTTAATTAGATAAAGTATTTAATGATGGACACTTTCCTAAAACAAGAACAAATCCCACTTTCAATGCTGCAATAACTCATTCGTATTTAAGTTGTGAAAATTTATTATCTTCCTTCCAGGATGGTTTTTTGGATAGTAAAGGGAAAATATTCTTGACGTTATATTACCTCAGATCCCTTACTTAATTCTACTTCTCTAAAGAAGTGGACAGTAAAAAAAAAAGGGGGGGGGGAACAGTAATTTTCTATCATACAATTGGCAGAGGGAAAATGATCTCACCCTTCTTTCCTTAGCTATATCTGTGTGAAGAGCTCCAGGAAAGAGCAGGAGTAGAATAGGAATAAAGAGGTTCAGGGAATTAACATCCATTGTGACTCATAGTTAATATTTTTATCTTTTGAGAACCTGAGAAAAATTAGTTTGAGGACCCAGTTTCTTAGAAGTGTAACTGTCAGCAGTTCTGAAGCCCCTGGGGCAGTTTGAGGTCATTTTGCTATCTTTCATGCAAAAGAGGTAATCAGGTAGAAAATGAACTTAAGTAAACTATATGTCAGGGAAAAAAGTAAAACAAAGACTTCTCATGCTAACTTTCACAAAGTTGTTAAATACTCTTGACATCCTAGGCAATTAATGATTCACTGGTGAAAAAAACATTTTGGCGTGGGTGCTGATAAAATACAAATCATTTTTAATTTTTTTACTCTTTGCAAAGAAAAGGGGAAAAAGATATTCATTGATTTTCTTTTATTCTCTCCTTGATAAATAATATGCTAAAAATCATAGCAACTTGACATTATGGCATACAAAAATGTGTTAGTTTTCTAGGGCTGTCATAACAAAATATTTCAGATGGCTTAAAACCACAGAAATTTATTGTCTCACAGTTTTGAAAGCTAGAAGTCCAAAATCAATGTGTCAGCAGAGTTGGTTCCATCTGAGTGCTCTGGGAGAGAATCTACCCCATGCTTTTGTCTCGGCTTTTGGGGACAACTACAGTCCCGGGTATTCCTTGGTGTGTAGATGCATCACACCAATCTCTGCTTCTGTCTTTGCGTGGTGTTCGCTCTGTGAGTTTCTATGCCCAAATTCCCCTCTTATAAGGACACTAGTGATAAGGATTAGGGTGTACCCTAAGGACTTCATCTTACCATTTCATTGGTGAGAATTCTGTCTTGTGGCTACATCTTCCTGGGAGTGAGACCAGGAGGTACAGTCTAGCTGTGCTCTAAAGAAGAGGAAATAGGTTTGTTGTTGAACAAACCAACTCTACCTCAGGTATTTATGTAGAGGCAGTAATTATCTCTGACAGCAATCTGTGAGATCCGTGCCACAGAGTCTTCATCCTTAGCATCTTAACGGCCCATTCTCTCATAGAAACGTAAGGAATCGCATGGCTACCTTTGTGTCTACTACAGACTCCAAACTACTATTGGGAAATGTTGTGAGAAATCATTAGAAGGAGGGAATTAGAGATGAAACTCAGTTGCCGAAGCCTGACTTTTCATGGATTTACTCTTCAGTTCCACTAACATTTTTTGATCACCTACTTTGTGTAAGCACTGAGAATAAAACTATTAATAAGACACAGATTCTGATCTCAGGAATTTTTGTAATCTAAAAAAGGGACTCAACCATGTTCTTACGTTGAGATCCTATAGGTAGCTTTCAATTTTTTTGATGATCAGACTCCACCCTAAGACAATTAAATCAGAATCACTGGGGAAGAGAGCAGGCATTGGTATCATGTAAAAGCTTCTCAAGGAAGCCTAATGTCCAGACAAGGCTGAGAACTCCTCACTGTTTGGACCTTCCAGCCAATTATCTTACAAATTTTACCTATGGCCTGTAAATGTAGCTGAGGAAAGCCACAAACTCACATTTACTAGATTTAAATCCAAAACCGTAAAGGAGCACCCTTTATGTGATGCAGCCATTAGAGTCCATGCTTTCACCAGACTCTTAAAGAACTTTTTCAGATCTTTTCCTCTTTCACTCCCCCAGCCCCTTACTCTCAGCTGGTGACCTAACTTTCTCCTTCATTGAGAAAATATAAACAATTGGGAGAGAACCTCTACAGACTCACAAATTGAACAATTCAAATTGATAAAGTCAACCATTTATCAGTCTCTCTACCCACACATTATGATATACCATGTCGAATTTGGTCACAAAAACAAAAACTGCTTTAGGTATTTCAAGAATAAAAGAATTCAATACAGGGATTTGAAAAGATGGGCAGAGTGAAGATTAAGAAAACTTCTGTTACTATTTAAGAAATCAGAAGAAGTACAGGAATTATAGGAAACCACCACATAAGATCTCCACTTCCTACAGCACTACAGTGAGTAATTTGGAAGAAGGTACCTGGAAGCTCATGGAAAAGCTTATATATATGGTAGCCTAACTTATTCAACTCAAGAAAAAATCTTTAGCAATTCTCCCTCATCACCTAGTTCATCATTTTTTTCTTTTTAATGAATTGTTCTATGAGCATACCAAAATGCTGGCTGTTCATATTGTTCAATAGCCCATATTTTCCCTTATATCTTTGTCCACTTTTCCATCAACTCTAATCATGAATTTGTCCTTTTCCTCCCTTGCATCTTATATTTTGAAGTTCTATTGTTAAATTCATACATAATTTGAATTTTTTGTATCTTCTTGATAAATTGATATTTTATCATGAAATATCTGCTTTCATTCTTTAGTAATACTCTTTATTTTGCATTCTATTTTGGCAGAAATTAATAGAGCCATATTAGCCTTATGTTTAGTGCTTCCATGATATACTGTTTTTAACTCTTTCAACCTGTTTGTGTATTTCCTATTAAAGTATGTTTCATATAAACCATATATAGACAAATCTTTCTCCTTTATCCAGTCACACAATGTGTTTCTAAACTGGAAATAGAGTGTATATTAATTTGCATTTAATATGATGTTGCTATTATAAGGTTAAATCTTCCATTTAGAAATTTGTGTATTTATTTCATTTATTTTTGCTACAACCTTTTCCCCTTTTGAATTAATATTGTATTTTTTAACATACCATGCTTTATTGTGTTGCTTTTTTATCTATAACCTTATTGTTATTTTTGGTGGCTTCTCACTCTCAAGAATACAACATGAATCTTCACATTACTTCAGCCTAACTTCATATATTACTTCAGAAACATTTTTAAAACCTTGCTACAAACTCAGTTCATCACCTGCTGTCTTTTTTATTCTTGTATTTTTCTTCAATATGTGCCATAAACTCTACATTACTGTTTTTCTTTTTGCAGTCCATAATTTTTGTAAAGAAATTTAAAACCACACACACATACGCACACACACATACACAATTATAATAGAAAGATATTTTATGTTTTTGTGAATATTTGTCTTTTCTGAGAGTCCTCATTTTCTCCTGTCCATTCAGGATTTTATCTGGTACCATTTCCCTTGCTTTAAGACCACTGTGAAATTCTTGTACAGTTTTGCCGGAGATAAGTTCTCTCAGCTTTGTTTTTCTAAAAATGTTGGTATTTTACCTTCATTGGTGAAGGATATTTTCACTGGATAGACAAATCTAGGTTAACTTTTGTCTTTCATCACATTGAAGATTAAAGATGTCTCACTGTCTTCCTGCTCACACTTTCTCATCTGAAGTCATACTCATACTGTTCTTTCCTATGTAACGTGACCCCTCTCTCAGTTTATTTCTATTTCATGTTGCAGACTGTCACAAACTGTCCAGATGGCCTGGAGAGCTTTGCTTTTTGTCATCATTTAGAGACTTGGATTTCTTCGAAGCTGTTGATCTGCTGCACCTTTGGGTATACGTCTGTAAACTTTTTGTAAAGTGCCAGGTAATAAATATTTAGGCTTTATGAGCAACATACATCTTTGTTGTCAATTTTTCTCCCCTTCTCTTTTGTTACAAACCCTTTAAAAATATAAAATAGTGCTTAGCTGGAAACCACACAAAAGAAGACCAGAGGCTAGATTTTGCCTGTGGGTCTTAGCTTCCCAGCCCCTGCAGCATGGGCACCATGGTCTTCGTTGGTACAGTGGCAGCTGGATTGCTGCCGTGTCCAGCTCCCAGCAGGGAGTAAGGAAGAAGAGGATGTGGAGGAGGTGCACATAACGTTTTAAATCCTAGAGGTCCAAGACTTCTATTCACAGTCCAACTGATCAAGTTTTCATCACTTGACCACCCATTGCTTCAACAGAGGCAAGGAAATACAGTTTGTTGGTCAACTGTGTGACCATAGTACTGTTGAATGGGAAAAGGAAGAATGGAATTTGGTGAATGATAAGCAGTTTCCCTCACGACAGTTCTGAAATGGTGCCAACTTATCACCCTGCCTGTGACAACCATACTTTAGGTTATATGACTGGATGGATGAGCTCATACCACGTTGCAAATATCTTTGTAAAATACTTCATAATCTATTTTCCCATTCAGGAATGCTAAACCAAGGGAATAATTGTTAATTTATTTTTCCATCTATTCTTTTCTTGCCATCATGTTAAAATGTAATCATGTGAAAAAATTAGTGAAAATATCGAACATGTGGATTTCTAATTAAGAAAAAATTTTTGTTAAAACATATTATTTAGTATAGGATATGCTGAAAAATAAATTTATTAATGATATGCATATAAATTTGAACAGACAAGAATATTAAAATAGTACCTGCTTTGGGAGTTTGGAGGAAAAACTTTTTCTGAATCTCTCCATTGTAAAATATACTTATGCTGCAGACCAATTTGTTTTATTCAAAGTACTTTCCATCTACACTAGAGGCATGGCCCGAAGGCATTGCATACTCATGGTTCTGCACACCTTTGTGTGTTTGCAGTTAAGAGTCCAAACTAGATTCTATGAAGCTGGTTTAAGTTCTCTGCCTCTCCTTTGAATAAGGTGCTCCTTTTGGGTTAGAATTAGAATAAGTTGGAGGAAGTCTAGTTTTTAAATTAAGATAGGAAAAATAAAGCTGCAATCCACTGCAACCTTCAAAATGAAACTAGGCAGAATAACTGAATGTTTCTACTTATTGGCAGGGGGTTCATGTACTATGGAAAGGGCCTTACCCTATTCCTAATATTCATGAGAAGGGGGCATTATCGCACTTATTTTACAAATGAAGATGGTGAATTAATATCTCCTTTACAGCAATATTTTATATTAACTATTTCTGATCCCCAAGTTTGTATTACTTCCATTAACTTTGTTTCATGATACCCTGCAGTATCATGAGAACCCTGTTTGATGGATGCTATTACTGAGAACAAAATTTTATGGGTGCCTGATTATGACACTGATTTTTTTATACTTGTGTCCAGAAATAACTTTAGGGGCATCAAAAAATTAATTTCTTCTCTTTGTCAGAAATTATATACTCTATTTCACATATAAATCTTTTATTCAAAAACTGTCTATTTGAAAACATGATGTTTCCTTATCTTATTTAATTAATTCTGAGATATATTTCCTTCCCTCCTTTTTTAGCATCCCCAAAATTCTTCTGTGAAATGTAGTTTATGGTGCCTTACAATTGCTGTAATGGCCTGCGCATATATGATCTGGTCAAAGTCACTCATAAAGACGCCATTTAAAAATAATTATTGGCATTATCAGCACCACATATACTGAATTGGTGCCTTACAATTGCTGTAATGGCCTGCACATATATGAATCTGGTCAAAGTCACTCATAAAGACGCCATTTAAAAATAATTATTGGCATTATCAGCACCACATATACTGAATTCAATTGGCACTTAATTAATTAACTTATTTTATTTTTTCTCCAGATTCACTCACGTATCTTAGAAAGAGAGAGAGGCAGCATGTAAGTGGGGGGAGGGGCAGAGGGAGAGGGAGAGAGAGTAAGGATCCCCAAGGAGATTCCCCGCTGAATGCGGAGCCAGATGTGGGGCTCAATACCAGGACTCTGAGATCATGACCTGAGCTGAAACCGAGAGCTCGCCACTCAACCGACCGAGCTACCCAGGCACCCCTTAATTGACATTTTAAATAGCATCAGAAAGATTCTACACAATCATTTGTCACTGAAACAGAAAGTTATTGAATAGTCACTAAGTCATCAAGATGAACAATCAGGTATCAATTTGTATCAATGAGGCAAATATGAATTACAAAAATTACTACAATTCCACAATTGTTTGCAAATACCAAGTACTTTATAGGGCCTAATATAGCAAGATACTGAAAACTTATTGGAAAACAATTTGTTGAGACTTCTTGTCAAAAAAGTGCTATTATTCAAATTGGTAGAAAGTATGATGCTTGGCTTAGAACAAATCTTGTTATTTTAAGAAATGCTTTATCACTATTGCTCCTCATTGCAGAGAAGATGACATTTGGAGAAAAAACTGAACGTTAAAGACTTTGAGTTAAAAAGTGATTCAGAAGAATCAAATATTTATTGAGAAGAAATTTTAGAAATACTTTAACATTATTTTGCTTAAATTTTGCTTATAGGCACAACAGTAATATATTATTTAAAATTCATGTCTAAATATATCCAACATAGTCCTTTTTTAAGGATAATACGAAATGCTAAAAGATAAAAAGCTAAATTATACTTGGAGCAGCAGTGTTTTTTCTTTTTTAAAGGTGTATCAAATAGTTTGCCTTACAGTCAATATTATCTTAGATGGGATGAAACAAAGTATTACAAATATTATCATTGAGGTCTCAATTTAAATAATGTCACAGGTAATAAAAATATTGTTCTACATGAACAAAGGTATATAATTATAAAATACAAATTGGACCAATTATCATAGTAAAGAAGTTAAGGTTGTATAGACTAGTAGCCCTTATAAAAGGAAAGTTATTAAGAAAAGTTAAGGACTAGATTAGTGGCATCTTAACCTTAACATAAGATTAAACCTTTCTCAGATCAAGGTTAAAGAGAAGAAACCTAGAAAATCTTTTCATTAGTCCTTAAAATATATATACTTTTTCTTTCTAGCTGCCTGCTAGAGTCTTTACCTTTATCAGCATAGGGGTTATTTTAGGGACCTGAGGATACAGGTTTAACTAACTCATCCATAATTATTTCCTGTTAAAATTACTGAACACCAAGAACTGATGCCAAAGGGAAACAAAAGTGTGTGTTTGAAGGGCCATGATTAAACTACAGCTTTCAAGTGTGTACACATTGCCAGAGGGTTTAATGCACTTGTCTAGCAAAGCTTCTGCATTAATATTTGATTTCCAAAAGTTAAAATCAAGGAGCTTGGTTCATTACGGATTTGCATAGTTATATACTTTGGCATACTCAGGATATATTTAATTATTAATCAGATCTTTCTTTTTAAGGTATAATCTGCTGGTAAAAATAGGAGTTAGGTAAAATGTTATATGTTTCTCACATTTGTATTATTTTTTTAAATGTTCAGATCCAGACATAACACTGCAACCAATATGCCTTCCTCTTATGTTCCCTAGTGTGTTAATTAAAGAGAAAATGTTGCTCTTCTGGAGAATTTATTAAGGATTCTTAAAGACCAAAAATTCCTTACACCAAGGTGAGCCTTTAGAACTGGACCTACCTGAATTTCTCTTCTAGATGTAATTTAATTAGTTGTATGGTCTTCGATACGTTATTTAACCCTCGAAGTAGCTCAGTGCATTTGCCTGTAAAATGGAAATAATAATAATAGAATGGTAAGATTATAAATAGATAGACAGACATATATATATTTATATATTTAAATGGATATTTATATAAATCTATCTTACACAGTCCCTAGCTTTCAATAAACAGTCACTGCTTTTTTATTACTTTATTACTTTTTATTACTTTTTTATTACTGTTCAAATTACAATACAAAGTTTTATGTACATATACAAAGTTTTAAAGTACATATACATGTCGTTTTACTTATCAATTTATCAGTAAAATGTAAGCTCTATAAGAGTAAAGAGTATGCCAATTTTTTCTTTTACATTTCTGGCCTCAACATTTGGCACGTGGCATATACATGATCAACCTTTTTATTAAAAAAATGGATGGATGGGTATTTACACCTAATGAAGTAAGTATTTAATGGAAGTTGAACAGGTAACAAGGGCAATTTCTGACTGCAGTCAGCACACAACTCTTAAATGAACATTTTCAGCTTTTCTTCACTTTTCCTTTATTTACAGAGAGATCCATGCCCCAGAAAGTTCTTGTGATTTTGCTCAGAGACTGAGTTTTTCTTCAGTGTTAGAAGGAGTACTGTGAACACCAAGTGGCCCCATGACCCTGGGAAAGTCACATTCTCTATGATTCTAAATATCTCAGTCTCTAAAACGATGGATTCACACAAAATTATTGGTGTTAAAATATCTTCTTAGTAGAAGAAACTTCTCCCCAAAAGCAACTGCTTATGGAGGCCCACTATATAAGACTGTTATAACTAGAATTGGTGCCTGTGTATGGGAGTGGGGATCTGTGCCTCTCAAGAGAGGTGGAAAACCCAGTCCATCAAGTATCCTTTGAGTCAGGCTGCCTACCTCTTCCCACCCACCAGGACCAGGCATGAAAACCTTCCAGCCAACTCTGAGAGAGTGCTGAAGATCTACTGAGCCAAAGTTTGCAATTGGATAAGATGAACCCTCGGTTCTATAGCTCCTTTAATGTTCCGTAAAATGAGAATTTTTAGGTTCAGAAGACCCTATATTCCTATTTTCACCCATCACTTTTAAAAAACTGAGACAAATAATGAAAAAATAAGATTAAAGCCTCCTTCTTCATTTCAGGACACTGTGGTGGAGGTAAACCAGTAAGACTGGAACAGAACAATGAGCAAGAGGCTGGAACTGGACCCCAGATTAAGTCAGACTGAGTTTGTACTCACTCCATGTTATCACACTGACAACTTCATCTTAAGTAACCAATCAATAGAGTTAGAACAGACACCTTTTAAACTCATGGTGTGATGGAATTGATCAGCTATTTGGCTGAACTGACTGAGCTGTTTCTAGTACAATGTGGACACAGCCTGAGAGTTAGAGAAAGCCCGACAGCGCTTCGGTTTTTCATACTCCAGAGAAAGAAAACGCAGAAGAAGCAACAGGCAAGTAGAATGAAAGAAAATGATGGGTGGAGGAACAATCAGCAGGGGAGCAAGCAGTAGCCTACTCATGAGAGGTACAATGCTTGATTTCAAGGAAACTCTCCTCTGTTTCAAAAGGTATCTTAAAATAAAGAAATGTTGAACAGAGATGATGTGAAACAGATGGTGGGGAAGGGTAATTTAAGACGAAAAAGTGAAAACTGCAGCAATTAATATGCTATTCTTCGCTAAGAGGAAGATAATCTCAGTTGTTACTATGTAAAATTAATTTTTATCCTGTTACATTTCCTGGGTATAGTATCAATACTAACTTTCAACATAAAGCAGAAAGAAAGCTGAGTTGTTGGAAAATGTGTTACTACCACACACACACACACACACACACACACACACACACACACACACGCAAACACACGATCTGTTCCAAAGCCAAAGGAAATTTCTTTATAGCATTCTTTTACCACTGATATGTCACCATTTATATTCATTCATCAATCCTGGTAACTTTGGAAGTAGTTGTCTCTACTTGGTCAGAAATTCCACTCTGCTTTATTGTAAGCACCAAACAAAACCATCCTATTTTTTTTCCTGAAAAGCAGACTTTTCTTTAGCACAGTAAAAAAATATATATATTAAAGCATGGGAATTTTTTCCAAGAAATACTAATGAATATTCATGCATGGATCAAAGAATATAAATTATGAAATATCAACTTTCCTAAAAATCAGGGAATAAAAATTTCTGTGGAAGGCACTCAAAAAAAAAAAACTTTCATAAAAAAACTCACAGAAGTAAATGATAGGTGTATTTATGTTAGTGGTAAATTAGGACACATTTGGACAAACATGAGGAAGGAAATGGCATGCAATTGTGAATTCTGATCAATTATGAGGTACTTATGAAGTAATAGTGGCAATTAGAAAAAAGGTAATATAATCTCATAGAAATATAAAAACAGTGTAATTCCAAAATAGGCTTTTCCACTTTATTTTTCTCCACAGTGCTTATCTTCTTTTATTTTATTATTCCTAAGATCATTTACATCTTTTTATTTTGATCTCTCCTCATTACATTTACCACTGTATCCCCAACATTTTTTTAATAGCCAAACCATAGTAAGTGACAAATATTGATAGAATGAATATGTGGCAGTATGTGCCAAGAGATAGATCTGAGTCAATTTCCTTGAGAATAAAGAGAGAATCCTTTTGAAGCCAGACAAAAAGATCACATTAACTGTAGGAGGGATAAAGGCAATCTGGATTCAAATTCAAAGGAACTTTTAATGCTGGAAGGCAATGGAGAGATGTGTATAAATGTCATGGGGGAAAATGAGTTCAGATTGTAGTAAAGGTAGAGTGGCTTATATAAAGTTAACTGTCCTGCAAATAATTACTATAACAAAATAATGTAGAAACCAACTCGAAGCACTTTAGAACGACCAAAGACAGGCAGCAATTATGGTAGATTTTGACCCTTGAAAGAATTAAATGGCACTGAGTCAGATCCACATTTATTTGACTTTTCCCCAAAGGCATTTTCCAATTCATATGGCACAAGGCTGCTATAATTCAAGCAAAAATCTGTTGTTTTATCAGATTGGGCTGTCAGAGGACAGAGTTTAGACTACCAGATGAGCTATAAATTGAAAGGGAAATTCCTGGGAAGGAAAGAACCAAAGGGAAAGAGTCCCCAAATCAGTGTATAAATTTTCCTCAAATTCTTGGCTGACCTTTGAATGCACAAGAAAACTCCAAGAAATCTAGTGGAAAACAACAGCTGGAAATTTGAAAAAAACTGAGCAGATATCTTAACTCCTGGCAACTACAGAGGAGATACAATATAGCATCTGAGTTTTGTTTTATACACTTTGGGATTTCCATTGAAATTATAGAATGCCATAACTTCACAGTAAATACTATAAACAGAAACCTATTTGTAGATTAAGGCCAAAAGGAAAGACCCATGTTTATAAAAATGTAAGACTGAAATTCTACATGTTCAAGGTAATATTCAGCCGGTAATATTTTTTGCTCTCTAACACCAAACCAGTAATCTAACATTCAATAGAAATATTACTAGACTTGCAAAGAAAGAGGAGCGTTTACCTGTAGTTAAAGAAAAGCAACGCATAGAAGGAGACACTGAGGTGATCTGGGTGCTTATTCGACAAACATTTTAAAGCAATTATTATAAACATGTTTGAGGATATAAAGGCCATTCATGGCCAAAATGATTGGCCATGTGGCAAAGCTCAGCAAAAAGTAAAAACTATAGGGGCACCTAGGTACTCAGTCAGTTAAGCATCTGCCTTTGTCTCGGGTCATGATCCCAGGGTCCTGTGATCAAGCCCCATGTCAGGCTTCCTGCTCAATGGGGAGTCTGCTTCTCGCCTCGCTTTCTCTGTGTCTCGAATAAATAAAAATCTTAAAAAAAAAGAAAGTAAAAACTAGAAAAAAAACCATCCTGAAATATACATTATCTTAAATGGAAAATTCAGTGGATGGACTTAAGAGCAGATTAACAATGACAAATTGAAGGTCAGTAAATTTGGAGACACATTAATAGAAATTATCCATGTGAACAATGAAGGGAAAAATAATGAACATAAAATGAATCAGTGAAGACCCAGTGACTTGTGGGAAAATACCAATAGTCTAACATTTGCACATTTGAAGTCCCAGAGGGGAGGAGAAGATAATGAGGCAGAAGAAAATTTTGGAGATATAATGGCTGAGAACATCCAAAAATGATGAAAGACATTATATAACAGATCTAGGAAGCTCAGCAAATCACAAGGCACATACATAGAGAGAAAAGTACAAGCAGACACACCACGGTCAGACAACTGGAAGTCCAATATAGAGTGACAATCTGAAAGCAGCCAGAAAAAAATGACATCGTACATACAAGGATAAAAAGCATGCTGCCTCTTCATCAAAAATAATGGAAGGCAAACAATAACCAGGAAGCAGAGAAAGAAGGAGGAAAGGAGGAGGAGGACAGGAGAAAAACAACTATCAATCTAGAATTCCGTATCCAGCATATGTATTCTTAAAAAATGAAAATAAAATAAGGACACTTTCAGATAAAGACAGACTAGAAAATGTGTCTGAGGAAAATTAAGCTGCAAGAAATGCTAAAGGAAGTTCTTTAGGGTCACGTAAACTAAAACTAAATGAAAACACAGATGTGCAGGGAGAAATGAAGAAGGGACAGAATGGTAAAGCTTAGGTAAGTAGAAAACACTGCTTTTTTTCCCATGGATTTTTAAAGAGTATAACTATTTAAAGCAATATATTCATATTGCTATATTTATATAGCAATATATATTTACATACCAAATATGTATTATATACCATATATATATATTTATATATATATATTTATATATATATATATTTACATATATATATATATTTATATATATATATATATAAAATGATGTGTATAACAAAAGGAAATTTAAATTACAGGCCAAAAATAACATTTTATGTGATACAATATCAAATCCAATTGGACTGTGATAAGTTAAAACATATATTGTAATCCTTACAGAAAACACCAAAACTTCAAGAGGTTTGGCTAAATGTCAGGTCAGTATAGGAACTAAAATAAAGTTCCAAAAAGATATGTGATAAAGTAAAAAAGAGACAGGAAAGAAAGGATAGCAGGATAAAAACATTCCACAAACAAAATACCAAAAAATTGGATCCAGTAGTATATAAAGAGGATAATATAAGCCAATGAGTTTTATTGCATCAATGCAAGTTTGACTTAACATTGGAAAATTAAGCACTATAATTTACCATATTAATGGAATAAAGAGAAAAATTACAATCCTTTTGATAAATACGAAGGAAGCACGTAACAGATTTCAGCGCTTATTCATGATAAGAACTCTCAGCAAACTAGCAACAGCAAGGAACGTCCTCAGTCTTATGAAGAGCCTATGGAAGAACAAAACCATAGCTAGGACCACAGTCCCTGGTGAAGTACTGAGTACTTTCCCGGTAAGCTTGGGAACAAAAACGTGTTACCCATTTTGGTGTCTTTTGTTCAACATTGTTCTGAGGGTTCTAGTTACTTCACTAAAACAAAAAATAAAAAAAGGAAACAGGCAAAATAAAATCCATACAAATCAGATAGGAAAAAGTAAAATTGTCCTATTTGCATATGGCATGATCGTTTATTTAAAAATCCTAAAAATCTATGACAAGAATTAGAAAGCAAACCTAGGGAAACTACTTGATACAGGGTCAAGATACAAAATTCACTTGTAATCTATACTATCATCAAAAAATTAGAAAATAAAATTCAAAAATTCTGTTTATAATAGCATCAAATGAATACACTACTTGGAAATAAAATTAAGAAAATATGTGTATTTGTGGGATTTGAGCCAAATCCCAACTATTTGAGAGTGTGCTTTGAATGTAGATTTTGGTTTTATTACAAAGAATGTGTTGGAATATGCGAATCAGAAGTGGTGATCAAGGAAACTATGAATCATTTATTGCCCACCACATACACATTTATACTCATTCCGCAAGTTGATCAAGGAATCACTCAATTAGGCAGTTTAAACGGCAGTGAGACCTAGCAAAGCAGGAAGCACCCATTACTTTATTCTCAGAATTCGAGCCACTATCGGTTATCAGCTCAATTATCTATTTGCTCCTGTTTGAAGATCCCTTTGCTCAATATGCAAAGAGACTGGAATTACCTTACGGCTAGTGTCAAATGATTCGCAGCCCACTTGGCATATCCCACGAGACATAGGGAATTTGGTTGCTGGTGTGGCAGCGGCACTCTGGGTTTTATGCTCTTTGGGGTCCTGGACGTTTTCAACTTGCCTAATATTCTACTTGTTCCAAGTTATTGTTTTTAGCGGTGCCTTCACACTTCTAGTAAATGAGTCACATCTTTCTTATCAATGTTATGCTCCTAGTGAACAAGGATATGTGCAATAGATGCTACCTGTTTAAAGTTATGTATTACATAAACATGTTTGTAGCTGTCAGGTTGTTGCAATCTTAAGTACACGGCAGATTCTTTTCTTTTATAGACGAGGTAGTTCATGAAGATAGCTGTATTTTTCTACTGCTGCATCACAAATTGCCACAAGCTTCGCAATTTAAAACAATAAACATTTCTTATATCACCGCTTCCATGGGCAGGAGTCCCGGCATGGCTTGGCTGGGTCGTCTGCTTCAGGTCTTCTCACAGGTTGCGGTCCAGTTGTTGGCTGAGCCCTCTCAAGGCTCAAGCAGAAAAGGATCCACACCCAAACTCATTGAGATGGGAGCTGACAAAAAAATTCAGTTCTTTGCAGTTGTATGACTGAGGGCCTCAGCTCACAGAAGCCAGCCACAGTTCTCTGCCATTTGGTCCATCTCTTCAAGGTCAGTCTCTCTCTAGACAGCTAAGGTGGGGTCTTACACAACGATGCAATTATACACACAAAGTAAATTGGTAGCATGAAACGTTCGTTACAAAATTATTTATAAAACACAATCTGCTCCAAGGTTGTCTCATCCTTATTTCCACGTTTTTGTATCTGTCTTCTACGTTATGATTTAGACTCACTTCAAAAAACACCCTTTTTATCTTCTCTCTATATTAAACCACAGATTTTATCATAGCAGCAATAGTGAGTGCTTCTCCTGAGGTACCTTTACTGTAATTGCATAATGGAGACCATTCTTATGGATTCTTACATTCCTCTGTCTCAGTTAGGGGTAGAGGGGGCATTATCCATCAAATGGCCACTCTCAGAACAAGGCAGTAGTTGTCCAACTGCCAATAATCAATCGTCTCATTGTCCTTGGGGTGAATCAGTTGTACAACTTTCCATCTCTTGATAAATTGGGTAAACTATCCAAAAAGAATGCCATCGGATGATCTTAAAATTGGCATTTTCCCCCAGAAATACAAATTATTCTAGGGAATCTTTTTCTTCTGATTTTCTGTAACGCATATTTCAAAAATTGATTTGGTAACCAAAGAATAGAAATAACGGTTAGAGTATAGGTGCTTGCAACAATCATAAAAGTATTACCAGTAGTGAAAAAAAAACCAAAACACACCTTATGCCAGAAAACATTAGGAGGGTGAGGACAATAATTAATATTTCCATATATCTTCATGAACTTATCAAAACAAAAGTTACAAGATTTTTATTTGGATCAGATTGCTTTCTTCTATTTTGATACAATTGATGTTGGGATGACTCTATGTATCTATAATCTCCCCTGAAATTAGGTATTCTTCTTTTGTCTTAACCAGATTCTACCTTTCTTGGGGAGTTCTTGTGTTGGAGTTACCTCAGAGACTGGTATCATAGAGCATGTTTACAAACTATCCACTTGTATAATTTTTGCTTTTATTCTGTTAAATGTCTCATTGACTTGATACACCATGAAATTTCCAGTATTTATCTTTTCTTTATCTGCATTTTAGGAACTCAGTCCCTCTCTCAGTGATACTTATTTCACCGTAAGTGTTTAAAAGGTGAAATTTTCATATTATTGGGTTACCCCAATCCTCTTGGAATTAAAATGGCTTTTTTTTAAAGGTGTTATTTATTTATTTATTTGAGAGACAGAGAGGCACAAGAGCGGGGAGGGTCAGAGACAGAAGCAGACTCCCTGCTGAGCAGGGAGCCCAATTCGGACTCAATCCTGGGACTCCAGGATCATGACCTGAGCTGAAGGCAGTCACCCAACCAACTGAGCCACCCAGGTGCCCCTAAAATGGCTTTCTTGGGCTATCTGCTTAAAGTGTTTGTGGGTGAGGCTCAATAAATTGTTTTCTACAGAGTAAGCCTTTTATTTGTTTACTTGTTCACTTCTGGTATCAGCATTAATCCTATAGGAGGGTAAACCATCAGTACTTCCAAAGAAGGATTTGCAGGTTTCCTCGCAAATATAGGTTCAATGCTGTCAACTTGAATTTTTTGTATTGGGTTATAATTTCTATAAGAAGTACCTGCTTCTTTTGGCTTTACTGCAGAAATAATAATGATGTCTCATATATTTTTAATCTGATTACCTATCATAATTCCTTTGTTTTTTTGCCAGTTGATTAAGGAATCAGCTTTGCCTTTGTGCCTTTGTGCCTTCTGCTGTAAGCAAAGCTCCTCTATTCAACAACTAGATTCTTTGTCTTGGTCCTTCATGAGCTCAGACCAGAGAGAAGCTCTCTGATCTAATCTGAATTTAGCAAAGCGCATCTCAACAGTAGCAATCTCATGATACAAGGGTGATACCTGAAGGGCTGGATTTGTCTCATTCTACAACGTCCCCTTTCCATTTTCCATGAATGCTCTACTGATCCAGTTCTTTTTTTTTGTTATGGTGCTAATTTGGCCTACTGTGTGATTGGTACCCTAAGGTTAACAGAGGTAGAGCTAGTTAAGAACTCGGAGGCTATTTAAGCATTATAAATGGCTTATCCCAATTTTTCTGACAGACAGTATCACACTGTTGAGTCAGTCACCTTTCTGATTCCAAAACCAGTTGGCTGGTATGGTTCAAACCTGAATCCTTATGGTTTCAGCTGCAAGGACCGAGAGCCATATTAATTTAAGGTTACTTCCTCTAATTTAAAGTCAGAATACTTTGGTGTAGGGATTGCAGGCATAGGAAATTGTAACATATACTTGACTTCCTGTAATATTCTTTCATCACTTTCTATCCACTTAAAACCTTGAGATTTTCTTGCTGTCTTATATGTGAATTCCTAAGTGAGGAATTATTCCTACAACAAATGGTTGGCACAATTTCAAACATGCTTTTTATCTTTGGGCTGGCTATTTCCATTACATTTATAAGAAATGAATTGAGATTTCTGCCTATTTTTTCTTATGATAATAGCCATTCTCTACTTTGCAAAATTTTTTCATAATCAGGTAATCATATACACACACACACACACATCATATATATTATAGTAAATCCTTATTAAAATTATTAACATTTTATTTACAAAAGTAAAATGTTATTCCTAGGTTGTTAATAACCTTGGTTCAATCTAGTAAATATATTACTCTTTTTTGTTTGTCCCAAACGTTCTCTCTTGTGCTCATGAAATTTTTCCCAATGACTAAATTCACCTATGATTATGATTATTTGGCATCTTGTATCTATTGATCCAATGCATTTTGGGATTTATTCAATATAGTTAAGTGTTTAGATACAAATAGTCACTATGGTGGAGTTATAAATGTCCCCTGACATGGCTACAACCTGGGGTCTGCCTAATTCTTATGGTTTGGGTGGTTTTCCATTTGAAGTCCTGATTATTTTATTCTAAGGAATCCTCATCTTCCCTTCCTTCTTCATTATCACCATTATTATTTGCCTAAATCCTCCTTTATTTTCTTCTGCAGTGTTACTTTGGATATATTAATTTTTATTGGGGGTGGTCTCTCTGTTGAGCTCTCTTCTAATTATTTTCATTTTTTTTATCATTTTCTGTTATATTTAACTTTCCATAATGGCTAATAATTATGGCATACTTGGTGATGGCAGTCCATATAGTTTGTCTTTGGGGGTGTTTCTATCTAATAGGTATTTCAGTAAGACCTTTGGATACAATTTTCTCATTTATTATCTCTGTATCAATATATCTAATCCACGATATTTTTTCTTTACTTCAAAATTGTATTGTTTATCTTGGACAATCTATATTATTATTCCTAGAATATTCTTTATATACTCAATTGTATTACTACTGCAACTATGCCTATGGGTCAGCAAATTTTCCTCTAAGAGACAAATGGTAAGTCTTCATGTCGTTGGGATCCAATGAGTAAAATTAAGCAACTGTTCTTGCCAAAAAGCTAATAGTCCTTTAACATTTTACACTTTAATAGGTAAAAAACATTCTTAACTCACAGGCCATCTTAAAATAAGTAGAGTATCGGAGTTAGTCCATGGGCTGTACTTTTCCAATCCTTCCACTTTAACACACTTCTATTAGATGATGGGTTAACTTTCATTAGAATCTTTCTATTTTGTTCTGTAGGCTTGATCTCCATTAGTCCCTTTTGATATTTCCTTATGAAGTTAATCATGCCTATCTTATTATTCAGAAACTCTATGTATTTAGAATGAAATAATTTATATACTCACATAAAAATGTTTATTTATAATAATATCAAACTAGAAATGATACAATGTCCATTGAAATATAAGATTTACTTTTTAAATTTTTTTAAAGATTTATTTATTTGAGAGAGAGAAAGAGAGAGGGAGAAAGAGCAGGGGTGGGGCAAAGGGAGAAGGAGAAATATTCAAGCGGACTCCCTGCTGAGGACAGAGCCCCACAGGGGGCTCCATCCCATTACCCCAAGATCATGACCCAAGCCAAAAGCAAGAGTTGGACACTCAACCAACTGAGCCATCAAGATATAGAGATTTAAAAATCACTGTGATATACTAATTCAATAAAATACTATTCAGAACTCTTAATGTATGTAAAAACATGGATAAATGTTATGTGTTGGACAAAAGAAGCCAGGCCCATAAGAATGCTGTATTATATATATGAAGATCAAAAAAAGGCAAAACACACCTAGCTTAATAGAAATAGATGTTGAAAGTGTTTGCCTTTGGGGAATAGAGATTAATTGTATAGGAGCATAAGGAAATTTTATGAGGTTATAGAAATGCCTAAGTTTTATTGCTATCTAGGTTACATGGATAGAATCATATATCAATGCTCATTTAATTATAGTCATTTCACCATATGTAAAGTTTACTTCCAGAAAACTACAAAAAGACATTAAGAATATGAACAAATATCCCTCAATATAAAGTAAATACAATGTCACTTCACAAATACATATTTGACAAACTATTAGCGTATCAAATCTAACAATATGTGAAAGAAATCATGAACCCAAGTTGGACAATAAGAAGGGCACGTGATATAATGAGCACTGGATATTATATAAGATTGATGAATCACTGAACTCTACCTCTAAAACTAATAATACATTAAATTTTAGTTAATTGAATTTAAATTTAAAAATAATATCAAAAAAATTTATAATCTATCAAATGGCTCTGAACTTGCAAGTGCTCTGAGGGCCACCCCATCTAATTTGCTAGCTATTCTAATTTCACAGTGAAGGGATAACATTTTAGATTTGTCCTTGCCTTCAACTTTTTTTTTTTTTTTAAAGATTTTATTTATTTATTTGACAGAGTTAGAGACAGCCAGCGAGAGAGGGAACACAAGCAGGGGGAGTGGGAGAGGAAGAAGCAGGCTCATAGCGGAAGAGCCTGATGTGGGGCTTGATCCCGTAACGCCGGGATCACGCCCTGAGCCGAAGGCAGACGCTTTAACCGCTGTGCCACCCAGGCGCCCCATTGCCTTCAACTTTTGATGATACACCCTTTTATAGTCTCTTTATTTAATGTACAACTTGATTATACTCATCTCTTTGGTGGTTATAGGGTGGAAATTCCTATGTCCAATTATTTCCATAAAACAGGGTTGAAGCACCGTGATATGCATCATTTAGTAGGACTGGCTATCAGGCTGAGCAAGAAAGAGACTTAGACTATGGCTATGGGACATCATCCAGGAGGTGATGAAAGCATGATATAAAGAAATCATGGCCTCTAACTCTATTTTTCCATCTCAGAATTTCTTGGTTTGAAGACAATTTGTCCCTCCCCTGGTGAATCAGAGACTAGCACCCAAGCCTTGAAGATACAACTGTCTGACATAAAGAAAACTTTGCCTTTAAGTTTTATTCTGTTACTTAGTATTTATGAATAGAGAAGAACAAACTTTCGTTTAGCATTTTGGAAGTAATGAGGGCTGTGTTCTAGATAGCAACTGTATGGTACCACGTACCAGTAGCCTCTGTTCTGAACCACCATGTCTGCACTCCACCAGGATTGCTTATCTTATGCACACTGGTGACTGTTTTCATGGAGTTTCTAGGAGTCTAGTTCCTTTCTGGAAGGGTGGCCTATAGATAGGGGTCCTCAAAATATGGTCCATGTACCAGCAACATAAGTATCACCTGGAAAATTGTTAAAAGTTCAAAGCGAATGTATGCTGAGAATTTCTAAGACTATAATAACTAGCAGTTTCCCAAACACATTTAGTCACAAAAACTTTTCTTTTTTTTATAAAGCATCTCTTCAGGCTAATGTTCTATGAAAGACCCTTAATAAAACACAGCTTTAGAGCACGCTGCCTGAACCGGGATGCAGTTCAAAATTATGCCTAATGATATTTCCTTTTCTGTCGTCAAACAAAAGGCCTACAATTAAAAAGTACATGAAGGAACCAGGCTGTTTATCTCTTTTAAAAATAAATACATTTATATTGAATGGATGAATTCTTTGAAGTAACTAATGTTGAAATCTGGTTTTTCAAAAATATTTTATCTCATGATTAAATAACTTTAAATTCCTTAAATGTGCCAATATATGCTTACTTGTCCCCTTTTATTATAGTCTTCATTTTGAAAAATACTTGGCAGATATGGGTATAATCAAGACAAATTAGATGTTTAATTAAAGAAGTAGGAATAGAACAGTAAACTGAAATCCCCAGTTAAGCCAAAACTTTATTTTAACCAATAGATTCATCTAAGCACATAGCTGCTTCATATTCACAGTTAAGTCACTGAGAATTTGGAAAATGAAAAGCAGACCTACTGCTACTGTGCATGTTCCCACAGTTTCAATGCCTAGGAGACCCAATCTGCTAGAGTTTGTCAGTGTTCCAGGTTTTAAATAAGAAGACGTCTGCATATTTGCTGGAAATGGTATTCCAGGAAGCTCTTAAATTGATTTTAACTGCTATGTCACATAAACGTCTGTTAATTTGAACTGAGAACTGAATGAATTTCTATCTAAAATCAGTTCTGAAACTAATGTGTCTTTGTACAGTCACTGATAGCCCTTTTTCCATATTTCATGAGCTATGAAAATTCACAGTTCTATTTCCATATAAAAATGGTTTACCAGTTGAACAATTAGAACCAAATGGAGATGGTAATTCAAACCAGAAATGTGTTTAAATATTAATCATCTATCCAGGGAGAAAAAGTGAAGACAATTGATCGTTTCACTTTTGAAGTAGATAAATTGGCAATTAAAGATCATCTTCATCACAATTTACAGTTTTGAATCGCTTACAATATTCTAAAAATCAAGTTCAGCAGTTTCAATTAATTATTGACTTAGAGTAAACACCTTTTCAGAATGTATCCATTGATACACTTCTACATATGTTAAACAAAATATTTAATAACAAAAGATTGGAAAACCCTAAATGATCATCAATAGGAGCTTAGTTAAATAAACATTAGCACTTGTTTACGATCGAAATCCCACTGTGGAAACAGATCACTTTATGGTCATATTGTTAAACTCAACTTTGGTCAGAAATTTTAACTAAAGCCACAAGCTTCAAACCTCAGCCTTTTGACAAAGTACCTTAAAGGAATGGAAAATTGTTAAGAGTTTCAGAAATATTTCTCAGATATTTTCCTTGAAGGCACAAAGCACGAAGACATTAAACCAAAAGGACTTTTAGAAGTCACTGATTTCAGTGTGTGGGTACAATATTAGTGGTAGTGGAGCATGCTCTCGTGAGAAAAGCTCTGGGCTGAAGAAGCTCTCCATTCTGTTCTCAGTGTTGCCATGATTTTGGACAAGTTCTTGGATTTTTTTGAGCAACATTTTCCTCATTAGTGAAATCATGCAGCTGTATCAGATAATCTCTCAGAACCTATCATACATTCTACAACCTTTTATGTCATTGCCGCCTAAACTGTTCTCATTAATATCTTCAGAAGATCATGTCTTTCATGAGCTGAGAAAAATTCAGAAAGAATTCTTACAGAATCAAACACTATATAGCAGTAGGTTATTACTCCTAGATCTTCAGAACAATGGGGAGGTTCCATATTTATTAGGGAAATTGTACTGCACACTCTGAATAGTGGGTCATTCCCTATACATAGGCCCTGTGGCCTATCTTAAGTATTCTTAAATATCAGGCTTCAACTTAGCAACTTGTAACAGGAAGGATGGAAGATGTGGGAAGAAGAGAAGATTGAGAGAGCATAGTTTTGGCCTAGAAAAGGCTTTAGGCTGGCTCAAGCTTGCAATTAATTAATTAACTTATTTATTTATTTATTTATTTATACATTATACTGTATCTTTATTTTGAAAAACGTAGCTATAAAATGTAGGTCCAGTTTTTGAGTGAGTGAGAAATATTAGGTAAATAAGTGTTAACCTAACAGGTAGGAATTATCTTTCAAATAAAAAATGTTAGGTAGGTGATGAAATTTATGCAGGTCCCATAAAATTGTATGCAATCTCCTAGATAATTTTTAAGGCATCTGACCTTGTAAACTGGATGGAGAAGAGGCTCCTGTCGGAAGGGGATAGAATTCTAATGATTACTGGTTTTATTAAAGAGTATTGGTTAGATCAAATTACTGGTGGATTAGTTATTCTCTTCCAGAAGCCTGTGAGAGCAGGACTTCTAAGTCAGGGTTTATTACAAGAGTAATAAAAAATGATGAGCTCTCAGGATTGGGAGCTCTTCCTGAATAATAGCAACAAAGGCACTAAATTCTTTATATAAACGTATTAAAGGGATTCTAACAAGCTTCACGCAGTTAAGATGCTACTACTTTCCTATATAGTATCATTCAGTTTAAATGGAAGAGCAACAACAATAAAAAATTACTGTCTTTCAATACTACCTAATACCTACACGAAAGCTGCCAGAAATGTAACTTGTACACATAAGCTTTTCAGAAAAATCTAGGCATGAAGATTCTATTAAATCATCTTTCTAGGTTCTTTATATTTTTATGAGTGCAAAGCCTTTCTTCCCAGTAGCTCAATCCCATTTCACTAATTCATCTGACTACTATGATCACTTTTGTTGAATTTAGACATGTGGCTAAGAACATAAATACACACTGTATGAGCTAGGAGATACAGCAGGGGCTGGTGAATAGTCTCATTGAACTCTATGTTACTGATGTGCTGCTACAAAATCTAAGGAGAATATCAGTCTCTATTTACTGGTAATCTGTTACATTGGTAAATTCTAGGATTATGAGAGTCGGCCAATAAAAAATGCAGGGTAATCAGTTAAATTTGAAATTTAGATTAACAAGTAATAATGTTTCAGGGCAAGCATGTCCCACACATTACATGGAATGTATTTATACTACAAAATTTTTATTGTTCATCTGAAATTCCGAGTTAACTGTGTGTCATGCATTTTACTTGGTAACCCCAGCATTGGCACCTAATGAAACACATCTTCTTGTTGTACCCCATAGCTTGTACGGCCCTCATCCCTCACTTCTGGGCTGTCCTATGGCTTGCTGGAACTAAAAGAATGAGAGAGAAGTGATACATTCATTGCCAGTTTCAAGCCTAAGTCTTAAAGAGACCTGGAGCTTCCTCTGCTTTTCTGGTTTGTAGATGTTAAGCCATCATATAAGAAGTCAAGCTACCCTGTAAGACTACATGGGAAGTTAGCTCAGCTTACACCAAGAACTGAGGTCTTAGGAATATGACCCCAGCTAAATTGCTGCCGTCAGCTCCCAAGCATTTGAGCCATCCAAGTAGAAGCATCAGACTTGGGAGTCAAGAAGCCACGTTGGTGTTACAGCCCCAGTAGACATCATGTGCAGAGATTTATGCCTGCAGTACCCTGATTTCTGATCCACTAATCATGATTAATAAAAAGGTTGTTGGTTTAAGTGTTAAGTTTTAGCATAGTTGTTGTGCAACAATTAGTGACTCTATCAGTGATTACTCCAGTTCCTCTAAGGAATTTGTGTGACCTCTACAAACTTTCTGAAAGTAAGAGGAGGTATCCTCATACCACTACAAAACTGGCAGAAAGAAAATATAGTAATTTTATTTTCAATCTTGTTACATTTTCCATTCCCTTGCCTTCTTGAAACATAGCCCATCCCTCCCCTAGGGCCCTCTCAGAGCCTACTAATATCCTACAGACCCCAGATGTTGTATCAATAGTCTTCCAGCCCCCACTCCTTTTTGGTACCACTTCTAGCTCAATACTCTTTCCTTCCTTGTGCAAAACCCTTCCTCTTTGAGAAACCAACTTCCTAAGCAATACCACTGTCTCTGCTTTTCCTCATCATTGCCATCTGTCAGTAGCTCACTCTCTCCCTAATCCTTAAGGACTTTGATATCTGACTTACATTCTTTCCCCACATTCCTCTGTAGGTCGTCTTAGGTAACCTCAATATCCATGTGCTTTGACCCATCTGAAGCCTTAGCCTCAAAGCTTCTTAACATCCTGGATTCCAGCTATTTTTACCTTTGCTGAATTTAACCATTCTTATGATAGCAACATCTTCAACGTTGATATCATTATGAACTGAGCTATTTCTAATGTGTTATACTTTAATGACTAATAATTTTCTTCTGGTCTTACAGCTTTTCAACATTAACAAAGACTCCAGCTTCTTCTCTCTTCCTTTGTTCATCACTATTATTCACTTCTTTCCATTTCAAACCTAGTGTTTATAGGGTAAGGGTGCCACTTAATCATAACTAGTACTTTTTTTTTCCTTTATTTTCTTTTATTTATTTTTATTTTTATCTTTTTATGCTTTCAATCCTCTATCGCTGGGTACTCAGGGCAGTTAGTAGATCTATAGACAGACATACAGGAAAGCAAATAAATAGATTCTTCTGTAATTATCCAAAATGGTATGAAATATGCATAACTCCAATTTGACACTCAGTTCCTCTCCTCTCATTAGCTAATCATGTGACCTTATGTTTTCTTCCCTAAAGTTTGAGAAGCTTATATATGAATTTACTTCACTTCCTGTCAAATACTCACAAATTTATGCATCTGCCCTCATTCCTACTTTCTTTTCTTCCTTCTCTGGAAAGGAAGTTTCCTTTCTCCATTTCAAGTCTAGGTTCTCCCCCCTATCCTCTCGGGGTCATCTTTCCCACTTCCTTAGGGTCATTTGCAATGTTGTATCCTTTCTCCACATTTTAAGACACACCCGCCTCCCCACCCCGCATGCTTACATTCCTGTCTAATGTCTGCCTTCTTATTTCTCTTCTATTCGTAGCCAAGGTACTGGGAACAGTGTAGTTTATGTTCACTGCTTCACCTTTGTTCAATCCTTTGAAATTGAGCTGCCATCCCACCCCCTTTATTCTTCCACTGTCACTGTCTTTCCCCTCTAAGACACCACTTTCCTGCGGATTGCTAAATCCAGCAATCACAGTCTCGTCCTCATTAGCCTTCTCTGTAGCATTGTGCGCGATGCAACACACGTGGCTGTAAGAAACTTCCCTTGCTATATTTTCTGACACATCTCTCTCGTGGAGTCCCTTCCACCTCTCTTGCTTCCCCTTGTTAGGGGAAGAGAGCTCCTTAGGTGGGTTAACTTTGCAGTTTCTGTTTTTGCTCTCCTCTTCCCACTCTACGAAATTTCCCTTAGTACTTCATTCAACGCCATCATTTTAATTGTTATCAACTGCTCATAGATCTTAAATCTCTACATCTAGACTTGACAACAGGAATGGAAGTAAAGGAGAATATTATGTTTGCTCTCTTTACCCGGGTTAATCAGATCCTAATGTGAGTTCAGTCTTTCTTTATGGAGAGTATATGAATCTGGAGTTGGTGGTGGCTGTTCCAACTATGTGGGAAATGTTGAAGAAAGTAAAAATAACACACATAAAGAAGCGGACAGGGCTGCAGAGAGAATCCTTTTGGATAGGAGGCCTGGTTTCTACTGACTTTGAGGTTAGCTCTAACCAGCAATTTCTGCAGTTTCATTGTAAGAACGAGTACATTTTCCTATTTCTCTTATTTAGTTTGAGTTAACTTTCCAACAGTTGCAACCGGAGTCCTGACTAAAAGCATATTTGGTAAATGTAAAGTCGGATTTGTCTGTTTGTTTTTATGTATTTTTTATGTTTCTTATAAAAGGAAATAAGTACTCTATTTAATTAGCTAAGAGTATTGAAATTGGAGCATCCAAATTGATAATTTTTATTCTGTGGCAGAGGAGGGAATTGTTCTCCTAGGAAACCCTGTGCCTCCTTGCTTCCTCGCTGTTCCCTGATATTCCAAAATTACAGTTCTGCTGCTTTAGCTTGTGCGTCTGTAAGTGAGGAACTCACTTAGAATTAAAGGGATTAAGGTAACATTTTGCTGGGTGGGATGTGGGCCTGGGTTGCCCATTCTGGACACCAGAATTTTCATGGCCTAAGGAAACAAAGGCACACCCAACTGAAAAACCGACAAAAACAAAAAGCAAAACAAAATAAGACTATTGGTAACAGTCCCTGAAGGTGTTTCTACAACTTAGAATTTTATAAAAGCAACAAAGAAATTAAAAAAGAATTTCTGAGGAAGGATTTCCTGGTCCACCTTTCAGCTCCGTGTTCCTCTTAATATCCTCAGCTACCTTTTTTTCATCCACATATCAAAACAGTAGGTAAAGCTTTACTGCTTCAAATGTAGGGAACTTCTAAGCTAACCTTGAGCTCAAAAGGAACAATCTCTATCCACGAGCAGGGATAAGTCACTTGCCTTGTAAATTACTGTAGTGCAGCGGCTTAGAATGTAGCTCTTTTTTTTATTTATTTAAATTCAATCAATTAACATACAGGGTATTATTAGTTTCAGAAGTAGAATGTGGCTCTTAAAACTACTTCACAGCCACCCCATAGGAGGGCAAGAAATTAGGCGCTCAAAGACCAATGAGTTATAAATCCTTGAAACCTACAGACAAGAAAGAACTAAGGTTATCAGTCATTTATTTCTTGGTGTAATAGGTCCATATTGTTTTGGGGAACTAGGTTTTATGAAAAGGACAAAGGAGCAACTATGAAGATATTAGTCTTTCAGGAGAATGAGCAAGGGCTCTAAAAAAGATCACAAGATGTGGGAAGAGGAGAGTGGGGGTTTTCCCTTCACGGTTTTCCTGTGACAGTCCTCAACATCCAATTGAAGCAAAGTAATCAATGTGTTTAGTGGGCCATGCTCTTTTTGTCCCTCTATTGAATTCATATAATTCTGCTAAACGGAATGCGGGGTTTGCAGACCAATCTAACAAATCTAAAACTAAGGCTGTGGGTTTATAATAACCATAAGAAGGAAATGTGGAAATATGGGTTATTTGTGAATCCCGTGTACTTGGGTACCATTTTAAGCAAGGCCATCTCTTCAAGTTCTACTGAAATCTCTTGGTTCACTTATCTATAAGGATTCTAATACTTGATTCCTTTGTTTTAGAAAGTGCTTCCCAAACCAGGGAGCTTTAAAATATACAGATTCCCAGACTGTAGCACTAGAATCCAGGGATCAGCGTATTTTCTTTAAAGGTTATATTAACATGATGAAAGAAATTTAAGCAAAAATCTACCCCAAATTCTATCATGAATTCAAATCAGTATTTTTATATGCCCATGTTACTTTTAACTCTTCGTCTACATGCAGATTTTATTTTAATATATTTATAGCAATATTAAATGCTATTCTTTTCTGTATTTGAACTCAATATTATACCATGTATATTTTCCCAATGTGCTCTTATTTTTTATTACCCTAATTCCCTCGTTTCCTATTCTTATCATTCCCTGAGGAAATAAATATTAATTGCCTCTTGCCAATCACCTACACCTTTCTCCATGCTTATCCAAATATATTTTGCAGTGTGCTTTTCTTTCTTAACAATAAATAATAGTGCCCTAATTTAACAAATAAGGTATAGTTTATTATTTCTTATAAGGGTATGATATTCCATATTTTAAGGTACACATATTTTTTCAACTATTTCTGTATTGATGGATATTCAGGGTACTTTGTTTTTGTTTCTCCAACTATAAACAAAATTACAATAAACTCCCCTGCTCTTACGTATATGTATTATGTAATGGTGCTTATATTTCATGTAACACATTTTCAGAAGTTTTATTAACATGTTTAGGCAGCTAATGATATACTAATGGTATAAAATGATTTCTAATATTTCTGTGAGTCTTAGAGTCACTTTGCTCTACCCATCAAGCTTCTAAAGCTGACTAAAAGCCCCTCAGTGGAGAACTGGTATGGCAGCCCTGTGCTGGCCACAGGAGAGATCCATCTGCTTGGAACACCACAGGTACCAAACTCTAAGCTGACCGTTTGCTGGGCAAAACCTTGACAGAGCCTCTATCTTCACGGGTTCTTCATCGCCACAACAGATAGTTATCTACAAATGAAAAGGCACTGTCTGGAGAGTTGACTAAAGTGCTGTCTTTAAAATTTCCATTCCAGAGCTTGCCTCTTGCATACTTTTATCTAGTACTTCTGTTCCAAGGAAGTGAAACTCCTTGGAAGCCCTGATCTTCTGAATCAGGGGACAGATGATTGAGGGTCACAGCCATGGCATATTCAGATGGAAACATACAAGGTTACCATGGCAACTCTCAGCAATTCTCCATTGTAATCTTTTGGAACTGAGCTCTGGAAGACGGTCTGGCAAAAGTCTCCCAGGGAAATGAGCAACAGCGTTTGTCCCATATAAGCAAAGGCGATGAGTTATATTTAAAAAAAAAAAAAAAAAAAAAAAAAAGCAGCAGCAGCAGCAATGGATATCAAGAAGTTTGCTTTACATAGCTGACTGACAGTAGGATTTTCTTAGACACACATCTTTTTTAAATATAATATTGGAGACTACCACCACAGAACTATTTTCTGGTTACCAGCCAATAGATATTTTACTGAATGTTCCAAGTTATAAGAGCAGATTTTTCATAGCCAGCGTATTCTAAAAAATATATTATATATTGTGAATATATAAACTTGGATACTAATATCTTAAGTCAAAACTGTCTTATTGCCTTAAGGATCTATTTGACATAATTATTTATAGTTTTTATACTAGTCTACCCACCATATACTCCCTTACAATTTCTATACTGAAGCTGGCTCATTTTAAAAAATACTAGATATTATAATCTCTTATGTTTTCTCTATGTGCTATACAAAAATCTTCTTTCTCTCTCTCTCTGGTTATTGACAACTCCATTATTGCTGATAAACTGTTTTCTATTATATTTTTAAAATGAAACAACACGAAGGACTACTGTTTCATTTCTTGTAATAATTTGTAAACTAATCCCATGCTTCTTTTGTACAATATTATCTTTGGCTTAGAGGAAAAAGCAAATATTATGAAAGCATGATTTTTTCACAAATGAGTTTTTTTGTTATCAGGCACATTCTTTTCTCAATGAAGGTACATTAAGAAAAGCAAGGATAGAAATTCCCTTTTTGCCTGTAGCGCTGACTATTTTGCTAGGTTTTTGGTGTTCTGATTTCCCAACACTTCGCTTCAGTGATTATTTTGGTTTCAAATACCACAATGAAATTACCATCAATAACAGAGTTTGGCACTGAGAGAACACAGTAACAGCTGATAGCTGCTACTGACAATGATCAGATGTAGCATTTCATGTCCACGTGGCTTCCTAGTAATAACCTCCTGTTTAGTGTTCACATTATACAGCGCTCAGGAAAAATCTGTGAAGACGGTTCTAAATTATTTGGGGGTAATTTATGGAATACATGCATTTAAATAACAATGTATTTAAATTTCTAGAACTCAGCCAAACTGTAATTTTGCTATTTTTACTTGTAAAACAGTTCCAGTATTTAAATGTACTACAATGAATTGTTTGGGTTGCATGCATGTGTGATTTATTTTTGTTTCTGCCAAGCACAAGCTAGGAACTATAAACAGTCTGCCTATCCATAATGCTTCCCTTTAAAATGTGTTTTTCCTCATTGAAACCTTTTAAGCAATTAGGAATTGAGTTAACATATGTGACAAAAGCAATTAGGAACTGCTTGCCAAACCATATATATATGTATATATATGTCATATATATACATATATATATATGACAGAGACTAAAATAGGATATAATATCATGCCAAAAGTACTTGGAGAGTTATCTGGAGAAATCGTTCTTATATAGCCCATGAGAATTTCAATTGATAAAAATAAAATAAAACTGTACTGGATTTATTTATAATACTATTAATTCTTTCTTTGAAATATATGCATGATGGTAAAAACATGTGTTGAATGTTAAATCTTTACTCCTCCAACCTATGTATGTAGAGATCCTAAAGGATAAAATTTAAAACCAGGAGACCAAAGGCAATTAACTTATGATAAAGGAGCCCAGAATATACAATGAGGAAGGATAGCCTTTTCAATAAATGGTATTGAGAAAACTGGATAACCACATGCAAACGAACGAAACTGCACCACTGTCTTACACCGTCCACAAAAATCACCTCAAAGTGAATTAAAGACTTGAGTGTAAAACCAGAAACCATAAAACTCCTACATGAAAACATTGAGAAAAAGCCCTTAACATTGGTCTTGGCGATGATTTTTTGGATTTGTCACCAAAAGTGAAGGCAACAAAAACAAGAATAATTAAGTGGGTCTGCCTCGAACTGAAGAGCTTTTGTATAGCAAAGGAACCACCAACAAAATGAAAAATCGATGTACCAAATAGAAGAAAATGTTTCCAAATCATATACCTCATAAGGTGTTAATATGCAAAATATATAAAGAATTCATACAACTCAATAGCAAACACACAAACAAAACACCATTTGGTTAAAAAATGGTCAGAGAAACTCAAGACACATTTTTGCAAAGACATACAAATGACCAACTGATTCATGAAAAGGTGTTCAACATCACTAATCATCAGAGAAATGAAAATCCAAAGCACAGTATCACCTCACACCTACTAGAATGACTGTCATCAAAAAGACAAAAGATAGCAAATACTGGTGAGGATGCAGGAAAAAGGGAACCCTGGTGCACTGCTGGTGGGAATGTTAATTGGCGCAGCTTCTGTGGAAAATCAAGGTTACTCAAAGAATTAAAACTAGAACTACCCCATGCATGGACCTTTTGGGCATTGTGCTAAGTGAAGTTAGCCAGAAAGAGAAAGACAAATGCTACATGGTATCACTTATATGTCAATCTAAAAAGCAAACCAAAAAACTGTCAAACTCATGGAAACAGAGGAGAAAAGTGGTTGCCAGAGGCTGGAGGGTGTGGGAAATTGTGAGAGATTGGTAAAGGGGTATATACTTTCTCAACTGTAAGATGAATTAGGTCTGAGGATTTAGGGGGAAAAAAAAAAAAAGTTCCTCTGTGTCTCCCTTCCCCCTCTTATAGTCAGTCACCCAGCCCTGTCTTGCCAGGTATCCCAGGCACACTTAGAACATAATGAAGAACAGCTGGTCATAAGTATCCTGCCTTTGTACATGCTGTTCTCCTTCCTAGAATGTCATTTCTTATTTTTCTGAAGAGGGCTCCTACTCAATGTTTCAAGATACAGTTCAAGTATTACCTCCTCCATAGTAGAATGAGTAATTCCTATTTCTGGAGTCCTCCCAGGACTTTGCATATGTTTCTTATCCTGAAATGAAATCATTGAACATTTGTGTTCCTACTGTGTGAATGAAAATATATTAAATGCAAGAGACATCTGCACAAATGTAAAGTCTTATCACATGGCATTACATTGGTTCTCCGCCTCAGTTCCTTATTAACACATCATGTTTCCTTATTCATCTCTATTTGTCCCACTTTCTAACCCTGTCTGCACATAGAAGTTCCTTCAGTGATATATACAAAAAATATATCTAAGAATATAAGGTGACATCTTAATTTCCTGATAGAAAAAACCTACCAAATATTGATGGCTAATATAAATATAAAAATTGTTAGAAATTCAAATGAAATCCTCAAATGTTTGTTGATAATAATTAGTTCAGACACCTGTGTATACATATTTTAAAATGTATAATTATATAACAAATGACTCCACAATAACTTGCCTATCCAAATTCTCTAAGGATATGAGAACTGGATTTTTGCAACTCATTTGATATGAATATTCATCAATTTATTTCCATAAACTTTTATTATTGGACTTGAGGTTTTATATAATAAAAAGTATATGTACTTTCTAAAGTCTGATTTCCAAAATACTACTCATCCTCAAAGATTTGGGATAAGAAATTGGATGTAAGAACTAAGATTTTTGCAACTCATTTGATATGAATATTCATCAATTTATTTCCATAAACTTTTATTATTGGACTTAACGTTTATATAATAAAAAGCATATGTACTTTCTAAAGTCTGATTTCCAAAATACTACTCATTCCCAAAGATTTGGGATAAAAGATTAGAGACATACTAATTTTTAAGATACCAATTTTTTTACCCTTACATTTATAAATCAATCTCATTCCAAGCTTTCTTATGCATCTTCAACTTTGGAATATTAGTAATCAGTGGAGCCATTTATGGATCATCTAACACCTTTTTAAAGAGCCTGTCATGCTCATTCTAAGTGGTATGAGACTCAGAAACATTTAAATTCATGCTTGATGCTCTCCCTGGATATTTTAAGTACCTAACTACGACATCATCATCATCACCATCCTCTTTATTTCATCTGTCTATGGCTAAAAGCTGTATTCAAAATATTTATCAACTGGTATTGCATGCTCCCTAAGGACAGAAATGATCACCGTGATGAAGAGTTCTGGAGGTCCCCTCTGTGACAGGCATTATCCTTTCCTTTGTTCCTGAATCTTGTGGTGGTTCAGGGTTCTAGGGGAGGAGCCATGGCTCCAAGTCCTGCTAGTGCCCTAGGTATTTATGAATTACAGTATTTCCATATTTTGGACACTGCTTTAGTTGTAGTGGTGCAAGTAGATGGAATGTCAGTTGGGCTTATAGCTACATTATCTATGATTTCCATAACCCAAGTATTTCTTTTACTGTTTTTGAAAGTGATCTTTAAAAGGCTAGTTTATAGGGACATTCAACACATGCAATTATAAGGTTAACCTGCAGGAATAATTACTCAATCTTGTTAAAACCCCCTCCGCACACTTTTTTTTTTCATTAGCATTGAATTCAATCAGATTTGAGATTAAAATTGGCACTGAATCCAAATGGAGCTTTAGTGTGCAAAAGCTAAATTCAGTAAGAGTACACTGCATAATATGGACAACTTCAAAAGGACCTAAGTATTAGGCAACTCAAATTCTTGAGGCATATTTTTGAAAATATATTTTAAATGGTTTGTATTAAATTATATATAATACATATGATTTCATTAAAATAAAATTCTATGTCAAAATTTTCTCCAAAGGGAAAAAACGTGTTTAGTGTTTAGTGTTTAGGAAACACTAGTATGAACTTAAGATCTGATACAATTGCCATTAGATCTCCTATCTAAAATTTTCTTCTAAGCTCTGCTACCTGTTTTAACTTAATTGATTATACCAAACATATCTTGCCTTTTATTTCATATCACATGTATGACAAAGTGGGTCTTTTCCTTTCTTCAAAGTTAGGGTGCGGGAGACTTTAAAGGCATAGGGTATTCCCCTTTGCTCTGGTCCTTCCACACTGTGGAAACTGAGAAATTACTAACAGGGCAACAGGAGGTACAGATCATTGCTCATTGGCTGGGAAATGCAGGCTTTGATGTAATGACATGGGGGAAAATTGGGTGAGAGATTATTTATTTTCTGTCTCTCAATAATTAGATTTGGCTTTTATTCCAAAGTTATGTGAGTCTGATTACAAATCATAGAATGCTTATGTAAGCCAAGTTTTGAGAAAGCAGTCAGGGATAAAATGGAAATTGGTGCCGATACATTATGTAACCTCCACTTTGTTCTGTAATTTAGGGTTGCAGAGATTTACCAAAATGCACGCTTGTTTATGATTGTCAGTTGGTTTTCTGCATCCCCAAATTCTTGGTCTTTCTCAAGAAAAGAATGTCTTGGTGGAAATTTGACAAACCTCTGACTCAACAACGTGGTGTTCATTAGGGAACAAATTTCTAACAAATCTTTCAGTTACATTTTAAAATAAATCATTTATTCCAGTTTGGGGATATTATTATTTGTTAAAAACTCTTTTCTTATAATCATCTCCCAATATTGTTCCAATAAGCCTATTTCTCTCAAGTGAATAAAAATCAAATAGACCTTGCTATGTCTTTCACCGAGGGGGTGTAAATTGAACTTTTGAGTCTGAATACATCCTTGGGGGCATGTGTGAATTATAAAAGGTAAGGCTACAATGTACACTTTATAATGTCCTTTAGATATCCTTATTTGGAAGAAAAAAGATTTACCCAGAAACAGTAAATAGTGTTAGGATTAGTCACGCAACAGTAGAACAGCAGGTCCTTCTCACAAAGCCTGCGTTTCCCAGAAGGGGACAGCAATAAAGAAACATGGTTTGAATTTTCAAATGGGATAGAACACACAAGGAGGGATTTAGTCAAAACACAGCCATGGCTTTAACACTTTATATTAAGCTAGATGTCTGAACATTTTTGGATCCCAATAGTTTCAAGGATGTCTCAAGGGAGTTGCACCTAAATGACTTTAAATCCTTCCATACCCACCCAGAAACCATATGAGATTGGCCAAAACTTCAGAAAACTATTTTAAAATACCTAGAGGCATTGAAAGAGACCATTTAAGCCAATGGATACATTTTTTGCCCCCCCCCTTTTTTTTTTTTTTTTACTGATAAGAATGTTGAAGGCCAGAGAATGTGAATGGCTTCTCAAAGCAAGTCATGAGCAATTCTTGAACCAAGACCAAATCTGTTGACTTTCAGTTCTGCTCCCCTTCCTTTGCTCCTGGTAACTTCTCAAGAATCCCATGAAGTAGGAGTAGACTACCTTAATAGTCCCATGAGAGGAAGAGGGGGTGGATGGTTAGTTTGACCTTTTAGTTGTCCTCAGTCCAAAACACACCACTGCCATGGCAACCATGGCCCGAGACACTAACTTGCCCACTTTGTTCACTAAAAAACAGACTCTAGTTGAGACAAACAGTAGAAATAAAGAAGAAAAAGAGAGGAGAAAGTCAGGGATATCCTAGGATGAGTAGAAACTGAGTGACTGGACACATGGAAATGTTTGCAGAGGTCTGCATGTTCCTTTTGGTCAAACTGTATAGTGACTAAGACCCTTCATAATTTGTTACCGTGTTTCTTCTCGGTGCTTAATTTATCTTCAAGTGGCTTCATAGTTAAGATTTATAAAAATAAATGTTTACTACCTCATCCCATTCTGAAACGTTCAGAGGGGAGTGATGGGATTATTTAGGCTTTTATGGGATCTTTAAAATGATGACCTTTTAAACTAGTAGTTCAACTTTAAACAATTTGCTTTTTCAATGAAATATATATTCCAAAGAACATGTAAAACATATGAAAAACTGAAAGAATGGTAATAATGTACATCAGCGTATCTAATAGTTGAGTGACAAAGTTGAGGAGCTATAAGCTGAGAGGTGCCCTTGAGTCATTCCTTCATCACGTACCTCTTCCTCTCTCCCCACCAACCAATGATTCTCCAGAAGTTTGTGTTAATCATTCCCTTGCTTTTTCAGAAAAGCACATAGCCTCACTACTTCCTTAGACAATGTATTGTTTTATCTTGATTGCTTTCTGGTTTTATATAAGTGCAATCAGACTTCATTATTTCACTGAGACTTACTTCTTTGGCACAACATGAGGGTTTTGAGTCCCACCCATTTTGAGGGCATGAAAGTGCTGTTTATTTCACTACTATATAGTATTTCATTGTATCAGTACATTTTTTTTTCTATTCTAGTAATGATAATTGGGATGGTTGCATTGATTTAGACTTCTACTGGCCAATATATGGGAACTCCTATTACTTCACATCCTGGCCAACCTTCCATACAGTCAGACCTTTTCATTTTTATCAAGCTAGTGGGTGTAAAACAGCAATTCATTGCTGAAACATGAAATCTCCTGATTATCTTTTTCATATGGATATTGACCACCAGATTTCCCTCTTCTGTTTGTCTTTGCTCATTTTTCTATTGAAAATTTATCCTTTAATGATCTTTATATATTCTAGATACCTATAAGTTTTGTTCATATATGTACAACAAACATTTATTCCTCATTTATGGCTTGTTTTTATTCTTTACGTGGTGAATACTGAGGAACAAAAATTATTCATTTTACTTCGGTCAAATGTATCAACCCTTTTCTTTATATTAAACTCCAAATTATATTTTTTGTTATTAAGAATCAGATTTTTCATTTGTTTTCTAAAAACTTGAATACCTGTAATTTCATATAGTTCAACATAGTAATTTGTAATTTTTGCATCTTGTTTAAGATCTTTATATTTTCATAATGATATTGCATTTGGCTAAAATTTTATAATTTCACGCTTCACATTTAGGGCTTTAAAGTACCTCTAATAATATTTTTTGTGAGTTGAGTGTCTAATCCTATTTCTCTACATATGGTTAGTGAGTTGTCCAAGAACCATTTATTACCCTTTGTTGGGAGACAGTTCTCCCATAGGCCTCTTATGTCTCTGCATCTGTTCTGAAAGCTTTTAATGTACGCTATCTTTACAAGAATGTTTGTATAATAAATAGCCTTAGAAAACTGAAACAGTATCTCTTCTCAATTTACACACATACACCAAATGTACATAAAAAAAATGTTGAGGAAAACTGGCACCTTTATATTATTGAGGTGTCAAGACATAAACAGTTTCTATTTATCTACATCTTCTCTAACGTCTTACATAAACTTCTATAATTTTCTTCCTAAAGGTCTTGATCATAAATTGTACCTTATATTTTTATGTGTTTTTTTGTAAATGTTATATCTTCTAAAATATTTTTAAATTTTAATAAAATATTTTATAACTTGATAGATAAAAACTAATTTTATATATTAATTCTATCTAGAAAAATTGCTAAACCCTATATTAAATCTAATAATTTCTACAAATACAACTGTTGTTGTTAATAATAGTTTTGTCTCTTTCCATAGTTTAGACCCATTGTTTCTTTTTGTTACCTTACTTTGTTAGCTATAATGTCCAGTAAAATTTTGAATAGAAGTGATGATAAATAGTATCCTTGATTTGATCCTAATCTTAAAGTTAAAAAAAAAATTGTAATTTTACTATTTACTGTGATGTTTATTACAAGTTTTTGCAAATACATTTATAAAGCTTTTAAGAATGTATCGATGTTGAATTATAGCAAATGCTTTTTTCAACATCAACAAGATGATCCTATGATTTTTCTCTTCAATATTTTTTTGTCTTAATTATTTTAGTATCAAAACAACCTTGAATTTCTGTGATAACTCTATTATTTTCTTCTATTTTTCTTAGGCTTGTATGCTATTTAAGTTCTTAAGATAGAATACTAAGCTTACTAATAAGTGTTCTTATTAAATTCATTTACATTTATATATTTCATCAAAGAAATGCTTTTATTGTATTAACAACTTTTGGCATGTGTTATTTTCACTATCTCTCAGTTTAGAATATTTTTAAATTTCAAATATTATTTCAATTTTGACCCATGAGTTACTTATAACTGTCTTTATTTCCAACTATAATAGTTGCCCATCCCTCTGAGACTTCCTAGCTTGATTTTATTAGAGAAAATATCTTCTATGACAACGATCCTTTAAAATTATTGAAATTTGCATTATGACCCAGAATATCTTCAGCTCCATTGTGAAACATTTTTGCATACTTGAAAAAGTATGTCTATTCTTCAGCTGATTGTTGTTCGCTCTGTTCTAAATAAGCACATCATATTGTTTATTAATCTTGTTCAAATCTTCTATATCCTTCTGAATATTTTGTCTTATTTGTTACTAAAAAGGACATATGAAAATAATTCACTATGATGGGGTATGTCTATCCCTATATCCCTGACAACTTTTGCTTATATTGTAAGGATATATTTCTATCTGTCAACAAATTTAGAATTATTATATCTTCCTACTGAATTAAATTGTCTTCTTAAGATGTCCTTATTTCTAACAATGCTTTGTATATTGAACAGTATTTTGTCTGATATTATTATAACTCTGCCAGCTTCCTATTTTTTCATCTTTATGCTTTCAAACTTTCCATAGCCTTATATTTTCTATATGTCTCTTATAAACTACATATAATTAATTTGAGCCAACACTATTTTGTAATTATGACTATATTTGGATTTATTCCTACAGTATTCTTTTCATTTTTATTTTTGAAGTGCATAAAAACACAGTTGGGGGAGTTTGGGAAAGTTTCACTATTTCTCTGAGACCTTTATTTCCTATCCATAGAATATGGCTAACAGTGAATACATAATAGAGTTTTGGATGAATTAAACTTGGTTCCTGGATTACAGATGGTGCTCAATAAGAGGACATATTAATAAAAGTAACCAATGATAGTAAGTGTTAACTGCAACATTCTATTTTGCCATTACTTTTATTATGAATATGTCATGAATATGTCCATTACTATGACAGTTCAATGGTCCCTGTTTTTCACGAGTTAATAGCCTAAAACGAAATATTTTGTATGGGCATACAGGCTTTTAAAATGCACAGGTCATTGAACAACTAATACAGAGTCACAAAAAGAAAAACAAAAAGTTCTACTTAACATTGAGAAAGTAAAATAATTTAACAAAGACCTATTTCTTATATGCAGGATATTGATCTGTATCAATTAATTCTTCCTCTGAATTCTAAATTTAGTTAAAATTTGAGTGAAAGGATCAAAAGAGAGAATCAATGAACACTGATTAACAGGTTTTGCTGGCAACACATCCTGGGCCAGATGGCATTGTCAAGCAGAAGGTATTTGAAGTGACTTGTTGCTAAGCATTGCCAACAAGTTGGTCCCTTATGAACAGCTACATGTACAAGAGGCTTTGTCATAAGGTCTGTACTGAGATGCCAGAAAAGATTTGTAGAAGCTGTTTTAGTACTTTAAATACCCTCTTCTGTACTATATATCAAGATAGATCTCTATTTGTGAGTATATGTGTCCTCCTACATCTATTCAATGATGATTTTTATTTTCTATCAACTTGTTTGATTATTTTTCTTATGGTACTGGCTTTTCAGCAATTCCTGGACCCTTTAAAAAAATGTATATTCCCACCATGAACCTGAAGAGAGAAAGATGATTTTGTTGCTGTTATGTCTATGAAGATTAACTTTACACATCTGTCATTAGAATGTCTATGTATTGGCATTAGTTGAAATATTATTTTAAATGTTTAAATAAATAGACACATACAGGGGCCCCTGGGTGGCTCAGTTGGTTAAGCTCCTGACTCTTGGTTTTGGTTGAGATCATGATCTCATGGGTCCTGAGATTCAACCGTGGCTTCTGGCTCCACAGGGAGTCTGCTCAAGATTCTCTTCCTCTGCCCCTCCCCTCCATCACACGTGCACATGTGTGCGTACCTTCTCTCCCTCTCTCTAAAATAAAGAAACATATACACACACACACACACACACACACACACACACAATCTCCTCTAGCTTTTACTAGAGGATTAGGATTTTACCTAATCACCAGATCATAACTGGCCTTTTGGTCACTTCCCCTTTGTTCATTTGTCGCACCTAGGATGAGCATAAAGCCAATAATTTCAGAAATAGGAATTTGGATGGGCCAAAAGATGATACCCTCCAAATAATCTCACATCTTTCTGGCCCAATAGTTAATGTTCTTCCTTCTCATTACCCTCTATTCTAAACCTGACAAGCACTAAGTCTAACTTTGACATATTAACTCAATCCGCAAACATTCTCTAAATAGTCATGACTGTCATATACCTTTGCAATTGTGTGTGCTCTTATTCTGCATCAATTAGTAATCAACAATTAGGTTTATCAAGTGGTTTTTTAAAATTTACCTGAAAAAAAACGTTTATTTTTAAAATATTGATAATATTTGATACATCAGGCTTATTTGAATGTTAACTAAAAGTCCAAGTAAAAAAGATTCTCTGAGGAAGGATAAAAAAGTAGAATACGTCACAGACATGTCCTTACTTTTGCTTTTGTTGGCTTATTTTGCATCATTAGCATAGTTACACCAGATACTCATTGATATTTCAAATGATCTCTACCAGTGTTACAGTGAAAATAATTTTATTTCAGAATATGGCATTAGGGTGACCTATATATTTAGTATCTTTGATGTTCTAAGTTTTCAAATTTATTTCGAAATTTTATATTCTATTATGGAATCTGGAGAAGTTGTATATGGGACTGCTCTCTAAATTACATTAGAAATATGAGGTTTACCCATAAGAGACTCTTAACTATAGAGAACTGAGGATCGAAGAAGAAAGTGGGCAAGGGATGGGCTAAATGGTTAATGGGCACTTGTTGTGATGAGCACTGGGTATTATATTTAAGTGATGAATCACTAAATTCTACACCTTAAACCAACTTTACCATATATGTTAACTGGAATTTTTTTAAAAATTGAAATAAAAAATAAATATGAGCTTTACCAAGTGCGAGGTACTGTTCAAAATTGTGTGGGAGACACAAAGAAGCATGAAAGGGTCCTTCCCCTCTTGCTCACAAGACCTTAATTTAATTTAATTGAGAAGAGAGAGAAAAAAGAAAAAAAAGCTCATCTTTGGGAATTTTGTACATGCTTTCTTCATCTGCCTGGGACACTGTCTTTGTTCCTCCACTGGTGTCTCCCTGGATGACTCCTTTCCTTTCAGATTATGACTTAAATTTTAATTCTTCCAAGTATTTTTCCTGATCCCACAAGCCACCTTGGAGTATTCAGCCAGTCAACAGCATCCTGCGCTTTCCCTGTGCCATCACCTTCACTGCAATTAGTAGCTTTTTGTCTGCCTTCTGCACTAGACTATAAGTGGTGTCAAGGCAGGAACCTTGTTTCTGTACTACTTTCATTTCACTACTAAATCTTCCAAATTAGAAGAAACCCAGTAAATATGTGTTGAATTAATACAATAAACTTTTGAAGAAAGGTAAAAAAATGTCTAAGTGCCATTGGTATTTCCAGAAGGAAAGAGATGACATTAAGTGGTCAGGAAAGAAGACTTCATGTAGTAAGGTAGGGTCTGGGGTTTCTATTAGTACTAAAAACGATGGTGGGAAGTAGACGCTATTAGTGGCGATGTGATTGAAAGTGTGAATTGACACTTAAGGAAAGTAAAAAAGGCCGTTCATCTCTGGCCTATGGTTCATTTCTAGAATCAGACTTAACCTAGCTGACATACTACATTCTGCACACAACTTACAGCTTTAATTGATGGACTTTGTGTGCAGAACATCAAATGGGTTGGCACTGGTAGATAAGAATGAAACAGCTTTTTTAAAAGGTGAAGGGTAATGGTCAAAACTACTTTGTTTTATTACTTTCAAATGGCTTGTTTATAGAAGCAGTGGGTATAAAAAGATCAGAGGATTACAAAGAAAAGCTATTCCTACAATTTTCAGATGAATATAACATACAGGTTTGATGATGGAAACTATTTTTATGGGATTTTCAACCAATTTCATAAAGTTTTCTACTTAAGAAAAGTTATAGGACCAAGAATTTTAAATATACGAAGAAATAATCTTGGGTTACTGGATCTAATATGATCTCATTATCTTTGAGATTGTTCCCCACTTTATTCTTTCAATGGTAATCTGTACTACTTTCATCTACCAGAGAACCGTAAAAGAACCGATCATGCTAAACACATGTCAGCTCCCATTAAAAATAAGCTTGGACCAGAACACTTTCTTGCAGCTCCGTATCTTTACAGTTCTATTACCAGTGATGACTAAAATGTAATTTCAGAAGTCTATACTGCTATTCTGTAAGAGGTACAATCTTTCTTAGTGGTTTTTTGAATTGCTGTTTATTTTTTGCATTGCTATTGCCTATTAGATGACAGAGAAAAAATTATCGTTTTCTAATATTACAGTATTGCTTAGTTACTTGATTGTCAAAATAACTAAAATTGAGAATGCCATAAGACTCGACAAAAGCAGATAAATAAATAAGTAATTTCTCATAAGTAATGAGATTTTCTAGTGATGCTCTCCATCCAATAGACATAGCTCCTCACACCCCATCTGTCACTACTCATTGTTAACATCTGATTTGGGGCATTTTCAACTATTTTGGCTAGAGTCTAAGTGCAAATTTTTAGAGTCTACTAATTCATTTCATCATGGGATTTTTCTATGATATGCATTTCCTAAACCAACACTGAGAGAGATGCCAGAAGCAGCTGTGATTTTAATTAACTGTTCTTTAATTCTGTATTTCTACTACTTTCAAAGTTAATCAAGCCTTTTGGTTAACAAGAATTAAGATGTTGGCACTTGAAATCACACTATCAGTATGTGTCTATTTGAAATTTCTTTTTCCACTGCTAAATATTTTATTAAAACAAAAGTCATTAACTTATTTATCTCCTTTTATTAATAGGTAAACACCTTTGGGACACCTGGGTGGCTCAGTCGGTTAAGCGACTAACTGTTGGTTTCTGCTCAGGTCATGATCTTGGGGTCCTGTGATCGAGCCCCAAGTAGAGCTCTGTACTCAGCAGATGGTCTGTTTAAGGATTTTCTCTCTCTTCCACTCCCTCTGCCCCTCCCCCCCATTTGCAATTTCTCTCTCCCTCTCAAAAACAAATAAATAATTCTTTTAAAAAGTAAACATTTTAGAAGAGTATTCTTCATTCTTTAATCCAGTACAATATGGCTTTTGACCCTTTTACTCTCTGAAAATAGTTACTATGATCACTAATAAACAAATTCAAAGATAATTTCCCATCCTATTTTCTTTTATCCTCTAGTGTCATGAAACTTTATCTCATGTACTTCTGTGGCCTAAATTATCTTTTATAGTCCGATAGCTCCCACTATTTTATCTCCAGACCAGATATTTTTCTCCTGAAGTTCCAGATCATATTCTAAATGTCCATTGGACACCTCCATTTGGATGCCTTAGAGAAACTTAAGCCCCACAAGTTGGAAACTAAATACATTCTACAACTTAGTTCCTTTATCTGTAAAATTTAGATAGTAAAAGTTCCTATTTCATAGAAAGTAGGGTGAGGATTACGTAACCTAGCACAGTACTCAGCATAGATAAAACAGTCAGTAATGTTGTTATTATTGATGTCAACACTATTATTCCTAGTTGCTTTTTTGATTCCAACTCATACTTTATCTGTCAGATACCCCATTTTCTCACCCAGTGCAGTTTATTCTCCTTGCTCTCAATCCTCCAGCCTAAGCAGTATGCGATCGAGCCCAAGTCTTATTCTCATCCAGTACAAGGCGGCCAATCCTAAACAGCACCTCTGTGAGAGCAGTCCTCCCAAACTACTAATGGATTATTCTGAGGTCAATGCTTTTATACAATTAGTTTATGTCTCCAACTCATAAAAAGATGCAGTATCTATAGAAACTTTTCACTCTCTTCTCTCTGAAAAATTAGCCACATTACTTTCTATTTCAAAGTTCAGCATCCTTTAACTCTCTGGGCAGCCTTATGTTTTATATCTCCCTAATCTGTCCCCACCTATTTCACTTTATGTTTACTATATGAATAAAATATTAAATTAATGCTGGAAAACTAGGTCACTATGATGGAAAATAGGTCAAAATTGCATTTGGGGTACTCAAGAACAACCAGGTAAATTTAAACATGCCTTACTCGAGGATGTGTGAAATGACTGGGAAAGTGCATATGAAAAAAAAAAAAAAAAAAAAAAAAAGCTTTCCAGGGGTACCTGGGTGGCTCAGTTGGTTAAGTGCTGGACTCTTGATTTTGGCTCAGGTCATGATCTCAGGGTTGTGAGATCCAGCCCTGCATGGGGCTCCGTGCTCCCTCTCTGCACTGCTGGAGATTTCTCTCCTTCTCCCTCTCCCTCTGCCTCTCCCCCTACTCTCTGTCTCTCTCAAATAGAAAAAAATAAATATATATATTTTTGAATGCTATCCATTTTCAGGATGTCTACTGGCTTAGACATCCTTTTTTTTTTTTAAATATCTGTTTCAAACCTTAAGAAACAAAATATTATACGTTATCTTTGTCCCTTAAAAATACAAGTTCTATTTTTAAAGACATCCTCAAGGTATCCCTTTTCCCAACACGGAAATTTAGGGGACCTGCAGCTGGTTTGTTTCTTTTGTTATTTGATTCCCAAATTTACAATAGTTCTCCTCAGATAATCCTCGATTCTACATTTTTTAAACTTAATTCTTTTCAAAATCCTTTAGTAATTGCTTGTGACTGGATCACACCACCTCATTCCACGGACCCCTTAATATTCAGTTAACCATGCAGGGGTCATAAACAACCCAGTGATGGAGATAACTATGACATGGGATTTCAAAGATATGGGGCTATAGCCTAAATGTTTTTCTCCAGAGAAGTAGAGAGGGAGTCCAGAGGGAGAGCTCCATAATTTAAAACATCTGGCACCCCATAGTTCTTAAAATTGTCATATCCTTTTGGACAAATGCTATAGTGTTCTCTAAAGTGCTTTTTATAAAGCCCTCAAAGTCCTAGTTCCTAGTAAGTTCTGTTTACCAGTTATCGTAGATAGATCAGTTCCCCTAAAAAGTGCTGTTTCCTGCAGACTACTCAAACACATGCTGATTTGCAGCTCTGTTACAAGCAAAATAAAATCTTCTATTCCTTGATCTCTAATACTCCTATATAAGATCATTTTTAAAAGTCGTAGGTTCACATTATGCACTTGTCTAGTCATAAATATACAGTTACAGCTTCCTAAGCCATTGACGAAATTCTTGGTTTCATAGTCATAATAAACTGTGGAGTCTGCGAGAGGCTAAAAAATATGGCAACTTTATTTTTTAAAGAAGAAGAGTTGAATGCGATGCTTCATACATTCTCTTAGGTAAATCATTAGGGACTAGTTAGTTCTCTTTCTTCTTTTTTTTTTTTGAACCCAGGCATGAAGATAATATTGAAATTCTGGCCAAATCAGTTGTTGCTGGAATTTATAGAACAGATTTGGAGTCACCAATTTAAACTTCATAGTTGGCTGAGAATCCAGCTGTGTTGGCTCAGCCAGAGTGTAATGGAAGGTTAGACATGTGACATCATCTGACACCATGCAATAAGGGGTCAGGAGGGGGGAGGGGTGGGGGCTTCAACAGAATAGCTCCTCTGCAGACAGTGACAGGCAGAGAAAGGGTGACATTTTTGCATTGGAAAGAGACTCTTCATTGACATGAAAGGAAAGCAATTTTAGCTTTAATTGTAGAAATAACTACCTTGGACTCCAATTTGTGTGGTTTGGAGCAGTCAGCAGAGTACCATAACCCCGTGTCCCAGAGGTGTGAAAAGCTGTCTGCTTTACACAGTGAGCCAAATGGCCAATTAGAGTGAACGTGAAAAGGCATGATGCCAAATAGAAACACATTTTCTGTGGTGGCTATTTTTAACTATGTGCAATATCTTTTGACCTATTTCCCCTTGCTTGGCTGTGTTCAATGTTCACAGTCTCAAGGATGACACATCTGAATACTACGCACATATATTCCTCATTTCCAAGTTAGGCAAAAGAAGGTGGGGTTCTGACCCTGAAATAAAGGCTAAGCCTCTTGGCAAAGTCAGACATGGACTTTCAAGCTCACTTTTCCTGCTTAGCTAGTGGTATCTATTCAGTCTCTTGACTGGAGAAGTCGAGTCCTATTTTATATGTGCAGTGGTTCTAAGTGTACTTCTCAAACATTCACAGGGAAAGAGACGTTTAAAGACAAGTCATCTTCTCCGCTTCCTTGTTCATAAAGTGACAAATGTGTTCTAGGAATGCTTGATCTTCTGATTCTGCATTTCCTAAATACCGAAGGAATACTGATGGTGAGTATATATCAATAGACATATATCAATATACACACAAGCACACACACATCATGTGCAGGGACTAGTGGAGCCGTTTTAAGGTGAGGGATGAGGACACGGCAACGCCCTCAAGAGGGAAATGTGCTTTGTGTGCCTAGAAAACCACTTCAGATCCGTATACTGGAATACACCCCACGGTGCCTCTACTGAGCTTTCCTCATTTTCCTCTCCATGACTGGGAAAGGAAATAGGAGTGTCCCTTCACGTTTGGGGCTAAGAGAGTTAAGATGATAGAAGAGAGAGGTTGACAGTCATTTAAAATTCAACACTGAGTATGGAGTTAATACTTCTTTCAGAGAACTATGTGGGTACCCAAAATATTTTTCTCCCTCAGGCGGAACACAAACCCCATTTGATATTAGTACTTGTTTGATAAGTTGAATTTTGCCAGACCAGTCTGGTGCTGCCAAAGCAGTAAAAGAGACATCCCCAATGCCCATTCTATAAAATTCCATCACGCTCTCAATATGTGAGAAAGGGTAGGAGCAAGCGTCATGTTCACTTTAAATGGATACAGACACCGCTTATCTGTAACTTGCTGTAGGCTTCCACAGAATCAGGAACATTGTTACTATTATACTCCCTTATATCTGCAGAAAAGAGTTTTTTATCTTCCCAAAGCACTTTCATATCAATTACCTTATTAAACCGTACAAACCTTTAAAACAATTAGGACAGAAATTGGTACTTCCATTTTGAAGATAAGGAAATTGAGGCCCAAGGAGTCTATTTAACTGATAGAAGGTGATACAGAAAAAGCAAGGTAACGACAAAGTTGACACTAGAACTGAGGTCACCAGAAATGAGACAGTTTCCTTCCCTGAGGGTTGTATAACCTGCCTTTGATATTGCAAGCAGATCTGACAGAGACACAAATCAGGGAAGTCCATGCTGAGGACAGGTCCCGAATCTAAGGACTGGTTAAATGTTGAGGCGAAAGTGTTCCATCTGGGACAAAGGCATCAGCAGGCAAGTCCAAAATTGAGTCTAAGAGAATGCCATGGTAAATAATTAAAGGCAAAGAAGTTTTCACACCCAAGAGAGTAACATGGGGTTGAGAAGAGATGAAGCAGAAAAGACCAAGATCCAGGTCAATGCAGGAAGAGAGGAGGCTGTGAAGCCCCCGACTGTCTTCTTCATTGGTTCTCAGCCTGGGGTGATTTTGGCCCATCGGGGACAACTGGCAGTATCTAGAGATACTTTGGTTGTCACGACAAGGAGTGAGAAGGCATTGGCATCTATCAGGTAGAGGCCAGGATACCGCTAGACATCCTACGGTGCACAGGACAACCTTTCACAACAGAGAGTTATTTGGCCCAATGTGCCAATAGTGCGGAGGCTGAGAAACCCCGCTGGTCATCTGGTCAGTCATAGATCAGCTTGACTTAGAGGGAGAAAAGTATGATGTTTGATATTTATTTCACCATCCTGAGACACCTTCTGGTTTGTCTCCTCAGATGGTAGATCAGGCTAGAGTAGGTTGGATGTAGATAAGGAGAGCATGTGTCATTTCTTTTCTCTACCCTGTGTTTATGCTATGTGAAAATAAGTTTCATAGATACTGGCTTCTCCTTTTCCATTGTACATGCTAAAACAGTACTGTTTTTTAGACTTGACTTCTTATCAGAGGATGGAGTGGAGCTATCTGTGATATAATGATCAGTCTCCTTAGTTGTAAGGGTTGTATATTTTAAATTATATTGTGTCAAATTTCAGAAATCCCATACTAGTGTAAGGGAGATGTTAAATTCATTTTTGTATATCCTTTTTTGGTTGCTCAATAAATCTATGCATATCCACTGATTCAAATCAGCACTGGCTGTAGAGAAAGGAAACAATGTATAATTAAGTGGAAATCTACAAAAACCCATGGCTTTGCTGACCAGCTCTACCGACAGCAATTGTACCCTGTGTTTTCTTGCCTAATCCCCATTTGCAAGGGAGCCTTTTGCCAGCAGCATCTGTCCTGTGCTGGGGAATCGGCCTTCTGCTTCGAGCACATTTGAAAAGAGATGTTTTATATTTTCTCACTTTGCATTGCTAGCATGAGCTAAACACAAATAAGGTGAAAAAAATAAGACAATGTAACCAGGAAATTTAGGTTCATTTAATATTTATTAGAAAAGACCCAGTTTGAGGTTGTTTAAAGCAGGCAATCGTTTGCCTTCTATGACCTAGACCTATGCTATCCTATTTGGTAGTCAAATGTGACCACTTAAATATAATTTTTTTTAAAGATTTTATTTATTTGACAGAGACAGAGATAATCAGCAAGAGAGGGAACACAAGCAGGGGGGAGTGGGAGAGGAAGAAGCAGGCTCCCAGCAGAGGAGCCCGATATGGGGCTCGATCCCAGGACCCTGAGATCATGCCGAGCCGAAGGCAGACACTTAACAACTGAGCCACCCAGGTGCCCCTAAATATAATTTTTTAAATTAAAACTAAAATTAATTAAAAATTCAATTTCTTAGATGCACTAACCACATTTCAAGCATTAAAATAGTGGCAGGGGCTACTATGATGGGTAGTGAAGAACATTTCCATTACCAAAGGACGTTCCACTAGACAATGATCCTCCAGTTAAGTGGATTCAACAGTTAAGAAGGTGAGGACACTTTGCTAAAGGCCAGAGAGCACTTTCCTGAGCATGCAATGTGCCTCTGCATGGTCACTTGGAGACAATAACTGTAAAGGTCTCGCTCCCTTTTCATTTAATTCATCCAATAATTACTTATTTAATATCCAGTATAGGTTAGGCATAATTCTTGGTATTAGGAACAAAAATGAATAAAACTGATAATGCCCTGCCTTCAAGGAGATTAAATTCTAGCATGGAAATCCAGTAATACATACATAAATAATATGCCTACATACGTACATGTATACCCAAACATAAAATATATAGCCAGGAAAGGACCACTGTTAAGAAAAAAATATATAAGGGAATGTGAAGGGATAAGGTGATGGGGTGGTAGGTGCTATTTCAAGTAGAGTTGTCAAGAAAGACTCTTCTGAGGAGGTGGTACTTGAATAGAGACCTTACAGTGAGAAGTGACCCATGATAATACCTGGGGCAATGCATAGGAAATGGGAAAGCAAAGGCTCTCAAATGAGAGTCTTCTTGACACCTTTAATAAAGCTCAGGGAGGTCAGCAGAGCTGGAGTATAATGAGGAAGATAAAGAGCAGTAGGAAATGAGTTTGGTTAGAGGCAATGGCCAGATCTCATGTGTATTAAAAGCCATGGATTTGAATTTTGTTCTAAGAATGATTGGAGGCCTTGTTAGTGTTTGGTGAAACAACATGATACGTGATTAAATTTACATTATTTAAAAGTTCCTCTCACTGATTATGTAGAATCAGTGTGCAAGACTAGAAGCAGTATGACCATTTAATAAGCCTTTTTTGGAAACAGGGTAGGACATGATGGTGGCTTAGATTAGAGTGTTAGTACTGAAGGAGATGAGAAGTTATTCAATCTGAAAAATATATGGAAGCCAAAGAACTAACAGCATTAATTGCTTATTTGAATGTATGCCCTAAAATAAAAGGAGGGGTCAGGAATGATTCCAAAATTTTGTTTCAACAACTGAGTAAATGGCAATGTGACATTTATTGAGATTAAGGAGTCTGGGAAACAAGCAGATTTGAGATGAATGTGGTAATCAAGAGTTCACTGTGGGATATATTTAATATGAAATATTCATTGAAAATTCAAGAAAAAATTTCCAGTCAGCAATTGAATATAAAGCCTGAAGGCCAGAAAAGAGGTTGGAGTTTATGATACCAGTTTGAGTGTTATAACAGCACACACACGATATTCAAAACTAAATAGTTAGTGGTGATCACAAAGGGAGTAAGTATGGATAGGAAACAGATACCCAAAGACTGAATCCTGGGGTATTTCAATTTATTGAAGTTAAGAAGGGAAGGAGAAGCAAGTAGAGAAGACTAGGAAACAACCATTAATGTAGGAGAAAATGGGCATAATGATATCTCAGAAAACAGAAGAAGTTATGTTAAAAATGAGAATGGTCAATTGTGTCAAATAATTATAAGAAGCTGATTGAGATGAGAACTGAAAATTTTCTACTTGTGAAATGAATCTTGTTTTCCTCATAATCTTTGCTTTTAATGCAGATAAAATTTTTTAAAATATTAAATCTTATTTTTAAAAGATAATTCTACAAGGGGCACCTGGGTGGTGGAGTCGGCTAAGCATCTGACTCTGGATTTCAGCTCAGGCCATGATCTCAGGGTTGTGAGATCCAGCCCAGTGTCGGGCTGTGTGCTCAGCACAGTCTGCGTGAGATTCTCTCTCCCTCTGCCCCTCCCACTCATGCTCTCTCTCTCTTTCTCTCTTTCTGTCAAATAAATAAACCTTTTTTAAAAGTTCAAAAAAAAAAAAGTAATGCTACAAGAGGCTATCTATATACTAAGATAGATGTTTTTGAGAATGGTTGCAGCTTTCTGTTAGCACTTCCTGAATTTTCAACACATTCCTTCTGTATCTACTCCACTGTTGCCCTTAGAAGATAATCTTTACCCTTAAAAAGTTAAAAATTGAGCTACCCTATGACCCAGCCATTGCACTACTGGGTGTTGACCCCAAAGATACAGACGTAGTGAAGAGAAGGGCCATATGCACCCCAATGTTCATAGCAGCATTGTCCACAATAGCTAAATTGTGGAAGGAGCCGAGATGCCCTTCAACAGATGACTGGATTAAGAAGTTGTGGTCCGTATATACAATGGAATATTACTCAGCTATCAGAAAGAACGAGTTCTCAACATTTGCTGCAACATGGATGGGACTGGAGGAGATTATGCTAAGTGAAATAAGTCAAGCAGAGAAAGACAACTATCATATGATTTCTCTCATCTATGGAACATAAGAACTAGGATGATCGGTAGGGGAAGAAAGGGATAAAGAAAGGGGGCGTAATCAGAAGGGGGAATGAAGCATGAGAGACTATGGACTCTGAGAAACAAACTGAGGGCCTCAGAGGGGAGGGAGGTGGGGGAATGGGATAGACTGGTGATGGGTAGTAAGGAGGGCACGTATTGCATGGTGCACTGGGTGTTATACGCAACTAATGAATCATCGAACTTTACATCGGAAACCGGGGATGTACTGTATGGTGACTAACATAATATAATAAAAAATCATTAAAAAAAAAAACCAAAAAACCTTTACTTTTAATGGAAAAAAAAAGAAGATAATCTTTAGGTACATAAATTTGTTAGAAACATTCTAAAGACACAAAAACAGACTTCACTAATTCCATACATGAAAATCATCTCATTTAAAACTGATTCAAAACATCATAAAAAAAAAAAAAAAAAAAAGGAACACAGATGCCACTATAGACCAAGGTAGGCACCACGTGATCTTGATTCACTTCAAGCTAAGTGTCAAGATACAAAACAAAACCTCAAGTAAAAATCTCATAGTTGACTTCACTGGAGACTGGTTAAATTTAGACCATCCCCCATTAGTGCCTGTACATTTAGGAACGGGGGAAGAGGTGAAAACGGTACAATATATTCTTTCTTTGTTCACTAAGAACAGTGATTGCGCAAGCATCCATGGTGTTCAGGTGTACATTTACTCTAGAAATTCTCACACCCCCGAGATTTCATTGCAGCACAGAAAAGCTGTCCCTTTGTCCTTGGAGTTATAAAATGCTATTGTCAGGGTATGGATAGAAAAATACAAATCTTATGAGTGAAAAGATCAAAGTCCACAGCAGCCATTACTCCTACACTAAACTAATTTCCAATAGAATATAAGCAATAAAAAAGCCAAGGTGGGATAACCTTGGCGAATACAACCAGAGTGAAATCATATTACTAAAGCTTGTGAAAGTGTCAGATGGAAAACCAATTGCAGAGAAAGGGAGTCCTAGGGATCTCCCAGTTGATAAATTTCAACTAAATGAACGTCTCTTACATCTGGTTAGGATAAATAGCCCGACTTTGATTTAAATCAGACACAGAACTATGAGCTCTTGGTTTGCTTTAGTTTTGAAATTGATACCGTCCACCCCCTAGATTTAGGTGTGCGAGGCTGTAAATCATATACTCCCAAGGCCCCACAACACAAACAGTTAAAATTCAATTGGTAAATACTGCTAAATGTTTCGAGGGCCCTTTCATCCAGCTGAGGTGAGAATTCACCCTCTCCTTTAAAACCCTATGAGCAGACAAAACCACACGTAGCTAACTTACATAATTATTTCAAAGAGAAAAGAAGCCTTAGGCGGCTAAATGTCAAAAGCAGCTCATTTCTCAGCGCAGTGGAATGCAGAGTCAGCAGTGCTACCATGGAGGGAAGGAAGGTGAATAACCACACAGGTCTGAAGCCAAGAGTCTGGGCAGGAGATGGTGATTAAGAAAACTTATCTATTATTGGTTAAAATCAAACCCTCAGGAGAATAGTGGTTTCCTTCCCAAATTAGCTTCGCTTACACTGACAAAGTACGAAGGACAGTGACGACGGATTGATGATTTTGAAATGCCACTTGAATTCTTGCAAGCAGAAAATGGGATGATGAAAAAGTATGAAATGACTACTGCCATTGCCTCCTACAAGTTAAACGAAGGAATCAAGTCATAAAACATAACGTCCCAATGTTTTGTCTCTTTACGGCTTCATAGGACAATTCTTTTGTTCAAAAATTAAGTGATTCACCAGAATTCTCTGCCTGTGTGTAAATTGCCCCTTCCTCTTTAATTATTGATGCCCCCTGTAGCAGCAATATTTTCAGCTGTTCATAAAGTCAACAAATAATATCAAGCACCTGCTATTTGCAAGACATGTTAAGAACTAAATAAATGGATTTGTACTTCATAATTCATTTTCCACCCCTTTAACAGCAATGCAATTATTATAAAAATTAATGTTGGTATCTATGAATGTCCAAGTGGAGGGAACTTAAAAACTCTTTATAACTATTGAAGACAGCAGGGTTTCCTACACTGGGGTCCTTGGAGATATCTCAGAGAGCTCATGCACCACTCAATGTTTTATGCAAATTTTATCTTATTTCAGTTTGGTTGGAAGACTGTCAGTAACCATGTTTCAAAGTTAAGAGGTTTTAAATGAGATAATAAAAAGGAAAGATTGCTCCTTTGCCAATGCATGGTTTACTGCTTCTATCCACATAGTGTTCCCCTGTGAATTCCTAATGTTCCAACTTCCAACTACAGGATGGTGATCTGGGCTTGCTTGTAGGGAATGTTAATGGTATGACAGAGGTCTGATGTTTAATGTCATCTTAACGGTTTTTATTTTCCCATGGGCTCTGTATCTAGAGAAAAACAGGCATTTTTTTCTTTTTAAGAAATTTTTATTTATTTTAGAGAGAGAGAGAGAGCAAGAGAGAGCACGAGCAGGGAGAGGGGCAGAAAAAGAGGGAGAGAGAGAGAGAGAGTCTTAAGCAGACTCTGCACCAAGCATGGAGCCCGACAAGGGGCTCCATGTCATGACCCTGAGACCATGACCTGAGCTGAAATCAAGAGTCAGATGCTTAACCCACTGAGCCACCCAGGTGCCCAGTAGACATTTTTTCTATCCTATTTTCACCAGGCACCCTGTGGCTTATTTTAGGCTGAGGTTACAAGTTATCTAGGTGTGTTGTGTGTGCATGTGTGAATATACAGGTGCAGAAGAATCCCTTCTGACTCTAGCGTAACCTGGGTCTACCTAAGGATCCTTTCTCCCTCTCCATCTGCCGTAGCACCTGAGAGTTTTACATATTTATATTGGACCTAGGGAATCACCAGCAATATAGTTTATATAAAATTATCTCGATGCTTGATGAGGTTGAAAAGGCAAGAGTAGCAGTTTGTCTAAGAGTTTATGCCATGATTTCCTGAAACAGACTGGATTCCCCGGAGTGGGTCACGTTCTATCCTGGTCTTATCTCTTCAGTCACCAGACTGAAGCCCAGCCTGTCAGCTTTTTGTGGTCATGACTGTTTTCCTGTCCCACTATTGTACCTTCAAGTCCTGCAACATAAGAGGTCCTCAGCATAGATTTGTGGTGGTGCTGGTGGGGTTTCTGTTATTGTTTCCAGTAACCTTCTTACCTACCTGCCTTACTGCAGGACTTGCCTACATGCTGTGCAAGATGACTTTGCTGGCTTCATGAGATAAACAGATGTTTGTGTCAGACAATTCAATCCACACGGACATATAGCCAGTGGGGCAATAAAAATGGTATGTTTCATTAAGTCATGGCAGCCTGCCTCTGTATTCATTAATTTACGCTTTTCCTAAAATATCTGTAGGCCAACATGTTGAGATGGTCGTAATGAATGCTAACAGCCTCCAGGAGTTTATCTTTCCCATCACAGCCATCCCTTTGCACTCGTTCCAATTTCGATCAAGATACACAGATGTAGGGTTTACTGGGATGAGACAGGCTGGGGATTTATAGTCAATATACCTCCCACCAATTAAGAAGAATTACCAAATAACTCTCATCCATGTTGACTGGAATCTAGGCATATTTGACTTGAAAGTAAAAAACTGTATGAAATAAAAGCATGATTATGCTTTTCTTTAAGATGAGCCAAGTTAGTAACTTGCATTTTTATTCAGAAAGTAATGTTGGCGAACAAATTGCTCTGTTTCTTCCCAATGGTGCCCTAGAGAATCAGACATTTCATTGTCGCTTTACTGGCAGAAGATACCCAAAAATCATATAAGGAAAAAATAGATGTTTCTTAAAGGCTGAGTACAGCCTCAGAGCTTAGCTTTATAAACAGTTGGTAGGAAGGTAGATAAATGCCTTTAAAAATGATGTAAGCTTAGGTTAGAAAGTTCAGGAAAAATACACATTAGTAAGTCTTTGAACAACTTAAAGGAAAGTAAATATGTTTGGTAGTAGTTAAAACATTCTACCTTTCTTCTGGTGTCAGCACCCTGATTCTTTTCTGAAAGCTATTCCTCTGTCTCTCCTAATTCATGTGGTGTGGAGCTCCTTCCATCCATAACACCAAAGATGAGCATGTAACCTGTCCTTGCCAATCAAATTAACACACCCTTTGACTAAGGTGATTATTTCATGCTTGGTTATTGCCCAATCATAACTCAGTGAGACTCAGTTCCAGGGCTCTTTTGAACCTCATAGTTGAGGAAAGCTGAGCTGCTCGGAAAAGATAATCATCTTGGAATAACTGGCAGCCATACTGCGGGAAAGTAGGGACAATATGAAAATGGATTAAAAGAAAGAAGAATAGAACTGAGATTGAGAAACTAGTAATTTTTTTATTGAATCCCTAAATGCAGCCATGCTCTAAACTAATATTCTAAGACGTTTTAGAAACATATTCTGTTTTTAAGATTTCTAAAAATTTTAGGGGCCCCTGGGTGGCTCAGTCAGTTAAGTGTCTGATTTCAGCTCAGACCATGATCTCAGGGTCCTTGGACGCTCCATGCTCAGTGGGGGTCTGTTTCTCCCTCTCCCCACACATGTGCACTCTCTCTCTCAAATAAATAAATAAATGATTTAAAAAAATAAAGTTTCTAAAAATTTCATACAAGTAATATATGCATAATGTTCTCCTAAAATATTCAAATAACACAGATAAAGTAGAATCCCTAGAGACATTCCCACCTATCCCTCTCTCCCAATTCGAGGCTGCCAAATAGTCAATGAGACTACTTGAGAGGCCAAATAAAATGATGACTGGCCATTTTCTTCAAATTCAGAAGTTTGGGGAAGGTCAGTGGTGACTGTGAGATAAGCAGTATTATTCTATTAGTAGGGGCCAAAGCTTTATTGGAATGGATTTAATAACAATTGAGAAGTGAGAAATTGAGACGAAGATTAAGTAGGTTGTTTTGGAAGGTTTGCTGCAAGGGGAAGCAAACAGAGCAGTGGTTGGTTGAAGTAGAGAGGCAATGACTCTCTAAAGGATTCTCACTGCACATGACTGAAATTGTACTATCTACCTGGCCACACATGATTGCCCAAAAGTGAATCACTGACCTAAGGCTAGCCAATATACAGACTGACCCCTGGCAAATAACGATCTGGCATGAGAGTATGAGAGCACTGACTTACAGAGATGATGGTAAATAATTGAGCCAATCTTAATAGTCTTTCTAGAAGAATTTGAATCAGAAATACTGAATGGAAAATGGTTAAGATGCCGATGGGAAGAGAAGCTCAAGAAAACGTCAAGTCAAGCAGAACCAGATGATGTAACTTAGTGACTTTAATAGCAGCTCCCAGTACCCAGAAGAACAAAATGCTATTATGCCAAGTAGATTCTAAGCTATTGCAATCATCTCAGCAATGGTGGATTCTGAAAGACTTTCATGTTTTCTGAGGCTCCACTCAAATTCCTTTTCAAAAATTCAGAATTTATTTTTAAATAGCAATGTATTCACATAGTACCAAGTTCCAAAGGTATAAAATGATTTATAGCAAAAAATCTCCCTCTCATCTCAGCCTGGGTACCCAGGTTTTTATCCTGAGGCAACAACTGTTGATCAGTTGTCTGCATGTACTTTCGTATATACGTTATGTAAGTAAATATTTGTGCCTGTGCATGTAGTGTGCGTGTGCATATATCCATAAATCATGGAAATTAATTAATTTTAGTACCTAAAAAATTTCCTCATTCTGTCTTGGGGCAACAGATGCAACCTAGCGTATTCAACCAGTCCTGTCCTGCCACACACTGGATTATTTCCCATCTTTGGCTTTTTACACACAAAACTCCAGTGAATAACCTCATACTCAGGTCATTTAACATTCATGAAGTTTATCTGCATAATATATTTCAGAAGGGCAATTCTAGGGTCAAAACACATACATTTTCCATTCTGATAGATATTGCCGAATGACTTTCCATAGATGTAACAAGTTACATTTCTATGAGAGTTCATATTTTCCCACATCCTAGAAAAAAAGTTTGACCCTAGATCAACAAAGTTCTAAAATATTTTCAAAGAATACCAATATTTCAATGTAGTTTTAAATGACAAATTCTCTTGAGTGAGGTAGGGTATCTTTTTGCATGATTAAGAGCCACTTCCATTTTCTTTCCTATAAAATATTAATACATTTCTCCATTGGGTTTGTTGGTCTTTTCCTCACCAATTATAGATTTTTTTAAATAGAGAAATGAACTCTTTGTCTAGTATTAGTTATAAACATGTTTTACTATTTTTTCCTGCTTTATTTGTTCATGGTTTATTCTTCTATGAATGAAATTGTGTGTGTACTTGTTAGTTGAATTTGTCAAAATATTTCTTTTTTTTTTTTTTTTTTAGAGAGAGAAGGTGAGAGAGAGAGAGAGGGAGGGAGGGCCGGAGGGACAGAGAGAATCTCAAGCAGCCTCCACGCCCAGCATGAGCTCAATGTGGGGCTGGATCTCACAAACCTGAGATCATGACCTGAGCTGAAAACAAGAGTCAAATGCTTAACCAGTGGAGCCACCCAGGTGCCCCAAAGTATTTCATTTTTATAGCGCCTGGGTTGTGTCATAGGCTTTTCTAATTCAAAATTATAAAGCAATTCTTTACTGTTAATTTCTAATTCATTTGTAATTTAACCTCATGTGAGGTATGGAAAAACCATCTAATTTATCCAATATGTTTCCTTTATGCTAATGAATATCCAGGTTTCCTAATACTTATTAAATTAAATCTTTTCACACAGATTTGAAGGATTATCCTTATCATATACGAAATTCTTATATCTTTAGAAGTCCTCCTGGAGTTTCTACTCAGTTCCATTGATCTGTTCATTCACCGGTAATACACTGTTTCAATTGGTGTAAGTAATCAGTGCATACTAATTAATGTAACTGTAAATATAAACATATAGCTTGAAAATATATATTCCTCTGTTACTTTTCTTCTGTATGACTCTTCCTTTTTAACACATGAAATTTATAATCTCAGCTGCACAATATTAATCACTTTCATTTTCTAAGCAAGAGCTAAATGTTTGATTATGACAACTTTATGAAAAAAACTATCCTCAGGTATGCATGTCTCTGTCCCTTCTCACTCACTTTCTGTCTCTGCCTCTCTCTTTCCCTCTCTGAATACTGGTGAGCTATCTCCTTCTAACTCTAAAGGGCTGGAGGTTCTTTAAGATAAATGATGAGAGAACACAAGGGAAGTGAGGACTTGGTGTCAAGAGGACTTGTGTTCCAATTCTACCATCATGTATTACTAGCAAACTAAGTAACTTAACCTCTCTAATGGAGTTTACTCTTACCTGAAACAGGGTTGTTTTGTGAGAATCAAACAGTAAGAAGCGTGTGAAGAGAATTTCAACCTGTAGAACACTGCATATGCTAGTCAGTTTTCTACACAATGACCAAAAGGAAATAAAAAGATATAGTGCATAGTATATAATAAGAGCATCTCTCATAAAGCATGTCATTGAAGGCTCTCAAAAACTTTTGTTTCATTCCTCAGCCTTACCTTGTAATCTTCCATCATTGGTGCTGTACAAGTAGCCACACTAAAGACCTTAACGAATCCCACAGAGTCTTCTGGTTGACTCCTACCTCACTGTGTTTGTTCCTTCAACTCTCACCGTCCCTGTTCTCTGACATGCACTTTCAAATGCGTCCAGTGAAGGAATGCTAATGGTTTCCTGTTCTCCGGGTCTGTGCCAGTGCATAGCCTTCCTCATCCTTCCTTGCCTAGCTGAGGATAAGGTTGAAGGTCACATAGCTCCCTGGTCATACTCATTGTAATTATCTGTTTGTATATCACTTTGCCTCCACGGGATTAGAAGTCCATTGAGATTAGGGCTTTTGTTTTCCTTATCATCACACCCCTGGCATTTACCAAACCACAGTATATAACAGATGCTCAATAAACAGCTTGCTACATGAATGTAAGATATCATCTATGCAATCAAATGCACATATCAAGAAACTACAAAAGTGTTTGGAATGCAACAGGCATAAACATCACTTCTGTTCCCTATTGACTCTTCTCTCCTCAGTCCCAGGCAGATGATATCTAGTGTGCAAATGCTCTTCCACTAATGACAGATATTTTGAAAACAATTGTTTTAAAGCATATCTACATCAACCCAATATTCCCCATTCATGCTAACTTTAGGGTCCAATATGTTAAAACCCTACTGTGAGAAGTTTTAGTGTAATAGGGAAATTTTACAAAAATGGGGAATGCAGAGTGATGCTGGTCTAGTGTAGTTTAGTCCTGGGAGCACTTTCTTCTTCAATTTGGCCATTTTGTGTATACTCACATTTGGTTGGTGCTAAGACAGAACTTTTTACTTCTTTTCCTTTGTCATTAAAAAAAAATCTTTAAAAAGTTTTTAGACTTTTTCTTTCTAATTACATACATCTTTGCTTTCCATTGCTGCAGGAAACGTGTGAATGCATTGTGTGTGTGTGTGTGTGTGTGTGTGTGTGTGTGTGTGTGAAAGTGAGGTGGGAGAAATCCCATCTTCAGTGTAATGAAGTTTCAGTAAAATTCGTAATGCCTGTGTATTATTGTTTTTATAAATACATCCCTGAAGAAACGAATCAGACTGAAGAAAGAAGGTGAGTCAATAAACGAGGTTCAGAAAGATTCTATTCTAGCCCAATGTGCCAAGAAGATGCAAGCAGAGTCATTCTCTGACATTTCTTAATTTTCCTTGTGACTTCTAAAAATACACCTTCTTATTGATGCAGATCCTGAGGATATGAATAAAAACACCATTTAAAAATGTTTGTTGCTAAAATATAGCCTCTGTCGCCTTTTGTGATGCTTAGAAAAAAATGTCATTTGAAATTTTATAATTTCTATAATGCGCACAGACAGCAAGCAATGGGGACAATCTGAATTATAGAACCATTAAAGCACTAAATTATCAAAATTAGTAATCTTGAGAAGGGACACATTGCTCTATCCTAAGCTAGGTTCAGAATGAATCAGATGAGGTAATCTTATTTAAAGAAATTTTGATTCAGGACCATAAAACCTAAATCTAATCTTGGGTCAAACACCAAAGGCGAAGTAAGCTATTCACCATCTAGGAATTGGTCCATTTGCTCCCTTACTGCAGTGGTTTTCAACCCCGGGCCTTCTCTCTCCCTCACTCCCAGCCCCATTCAGGCCAGGTGACATGGGGCAGTATCTCAAGGTGGTTCTCACAACTGAAAAGAAGGTACTGCTGTTACCTTGTGGGTAGAGACCCTAGGCTAAACCCCCTACAACACAGAACAACACCATACAACAAAGAACGATCTACCTCAAAACGTCAATAATCCCATGGCTGAGAAACTCTGCTCTACAGGAACTCTGTTAGTTATAATCTGTGATATTGGGCAATACTGTTAGTAACTGAGAAGTTTTTTGTTCCTTTGGTTTTAACTGGAAAAATAACATTTTTAGTTGGGTTATGACCACGTTGAAATATTAACTACTTGGTGACATAATAAAATGGCACTGTATATATGTTTTAAGAATTATTAAGCACTAAGAGTTCACAAAGTTATCACAATCCCTATAGCTGGTATTTACTATTTCATGTTCCAGTTTGCTAATGCTACAGCATAACTTCTGGTAAAATTCTAATTATGAAGCAACTTTACAATGAAATTGGATATCAAGGATTTTACTTTTAGTATTTCCCCATGTTAAGCCCATTTTATTTTAATGTGAAATATTTATTATAAGTTAATTAACTTAGAGGCAATTATTTGGGCCCTCCCTTTTATTGGAAGCAATTCAAGATGTATAGAAGGACTTTGTAATCATTATTATAAAATATCATTTGTGCTGCTCGACATTTCAGTTGAACATAAATCCAAAGAACTCCTTTCTAAGAAAACCAAAGTGAATACTTCTCAGTTTTTCAAGGCCTCTCCTCACCTGAGAGTCACCTTCTTAATTATCTGCTAAAGGGAACTACAGTTCCACATCTCTGACCCTTCCCTTATCTGAAAAAAAAAATAGCAATAGTCACGGAATTCACATATTTTAAGGGCTCTCTGAAATTGGAAAATTGGTGGATATCAGGTTATTTCTATATAAAACATTAATAAACCAACCATACCACTAAGGGGCCCTTATTATCTTTTAGACACCATCCTGTACCTAGATGATCTCATTCTGTCCATTCGGTTCCTCATCTTCCATAGGATTCTAATGGGAATTAGATCACATCTCTGATACTTTCCTTCTCCCTCCACTTCCAAATTTAGACGTGCTGTATCGCAATCCCTAGGTTCCCTTCATTCTGATTCTCTCTTGTGAAGGAGAAATTTCCTATGCTCAGGAGTTACTATCCCCTGCCCTCCAGGGAACACATTCACACTGTAGAACATCTTTAGGAAGGCACAGTATTAGCCCACAGAAATGTGTGACTCCCACATTGGTAATTTCAGACTTTAGTAATTCACTAGCTTTGAGAAAGACAGAGGAAGTCTAAGGAACTCATGATTTATAACACCATCTAAGCACTTGCCAAATTTTACTACAAAGGTGTCTGACAAGAAATGTGTCTATGAGTCCTCTCTTCAGAGACTTCTAAAATTCAAATAGCTTCTTTTTTATTAAACTTTTTTCAGTGAAATTGTTGTTCATATTCTGTAATGTATTTTTAAGCTTAAAAACATGGGATCCTCTAAAATCCCGTGTTCCACAGTAATTTTGCTTTATAAAAAGTTGTCACAAAGCATTGCTGTTTCTCACCCATAAACAAACTGCTATAGATTGAATTGTGCCCCCCCCCCATTCATATGTTGAAGATCTAACCTCCAATACTTAATTTAAACATGGGGTCTTCAGGAGGTAAGACGGGTTTAGATGAGGTCATGAGAGTGAGGTCCTCATGATTCGATTCGTGTCCTTATAAAAAGAGATACCAGAAAGCTTGCTTCCAACTTCTCTCTCTCTGCCCCTTGCTCCACACTCCTGCCATGTGAGGACACAGCAGGAAGGTGACCATCTGCAAGCCAAAAAGACAGCCCTCACTAGAGAAGGAATCCACCAGCACCTTGATCTTAGACTTCCCAGCTTCCAGAACTGTAGGAAATAAATTCCTGTTCACCCAGCCTATGGTATTTTGTTATGGAAACCCCACACTAATACCAAACAAATAAGTAGAAAAAGAAAGAGAATGAAACTGTCTTCCTTTATTGTCATTATATATACTAAGAGATAGTACTATTTTTCTTAAAAATTTTTATTGTACAAATGACATCACAATGGTAGTATCAGAAGTTATAAGAATTCACCATAAGAATGCCACCCAAACAACTGAGTTCTTTTCTTTTAGAGTATTCTTTACTAAATTAGGTTTTTCATTCATCACCAAGATAAGTCTTTCCCCAAGGGGTTAGTATACAAAAATATATAAAAAACTTATAAAACTCAACACACCAAAAACCAAATAATCCAATTAAAAAAACGGACAGAAGACATGAACACATGTTTCTCCAAAGAAGACATCCGGATGACCACCAGACACATGAAAAGAGGCTCATCATCACATATTAGAAAAATGCAAATCAAAACTACAATAAAATATCACCTCACACCTGTCAGAATGGCTAAAATCAACAACTCAGTAAACAAGAGGTATTGGTGAGGAGGTGGAGGAAGGGGAACCCTCTTGCACTGTTGGTGGGAATGCAAACTGGTGCAGCCACTCTGGAAAACAGTCAGGAGGTTCCTCAAAAAGTTATAGAACTACCCTACAATCCACTACTAGGTATTTACCTAGTACTACTTGGTATTGTAATTGCACTACTAGGTATTTACCCAAAGAAGACAAAAATACTAATTTAAAGGGATACATGCACCCTGACATTTATAGCAGCATTATCAACAATAGCCACATTATAGAAACAGCCCAAGTGTCCACTGACGGATGAATGGATAAAGAAGAAGTGATATACATATATATCACTTGAATGAATATATATATTCATTCATTCAGTGGAATATTACTCAGACATAAAAAGAATGAAATCTTGCCATTTGTAATGACATGGATCGAGCCAGAGTATATAATGCTAAGTGAAATAATTCAGTCAGAAAAAGACAAATACCATATGATTTCACTCATAGGTGGAATTTAAGAAACAAAACAAATGAGCAAAGGGAGGAAAAAAAGAGGGAGGCAAACAGAGAAACAGACTCTTAACTCTAGAGAACAAACTGATGGTTACCATAGGGGAGGTGGATGGAGGGATGGGTAAAATAGGTGATGGGGACTAAGGAGTGCACTGTCATGAGGATTACCAGGTGTTGCATGGGTGTGCATCACTACATGTTGTATATTGTACACCTGAAACAAATATTACACTGTTTGTTAACTAAATGGAATTTAAATAAAAACTTAAAAAAATCAAGTCTTTTCCCAGGGGGACTGAGATGTTAGGTTTGAGGAGTTCTTATAACTTACTAGGCAACTCTTGATTAATATGCATTACTTATCTACCTCTGGTTTGCATATCTATGAAATGGGGACTATGACACTGATAAACCACAGAGAATTATAGCATGAAATCTGGTAAATATCACTGTAGACATGAGTAACACCAGAATGCTGCAATAAGAGAAAAGTAGCTTGTGAAGATGTATTCATTTTAATGAGTTGCATTCTAAATAAGACTAAAATCACTAATCAAAAACATCCTGCCCACTAACCTGCAAGGGATAGAAAGAAAAAAAATAATAAAAGCAATAAAAACACTAATGGCTAACACGTGGTAGGCCCTTGCTCCGTTCTATGACCAGTTCAAGTGCTTTGCAGGTAAAATTCATTCAATCACCAAAACAATTCTATGAATGTTGCATACTACTTGTGTATATTTTTTTGATCTCCCACTTTAAAGACAAGGCAAATGAGACCCAGAATGCTTAAAAACATTCCCAGGGCATTTACAAAGGTAATAGCAGGGAGAGATTTGAACCCAACCCAAGTCCGGCTCCTGACTCTTCATTCTTAAGAATGAAATAGGTCTTCTCAGCTAAACACTTCAGAGCTGTAGCAAAGGAGGTACGATGTCCTAATTGCAGCACAAAGGCTGAAGAAAACAACCAACTCCCAAGCTAAGGCATAGTCTTACGGCATAGTTTCCAGTCCTGTCATGGTCAGAGATTTTAAGAAATCCTGAGCCCCACACATCCACGGCCACAGTAGCAATGCACATGCAGACGATCATTGTATTCAAAAAGTGAGGATTTGTTGAGCTGAATGTTAAGTCACAGAAAAGTTTGACTCGAGATGTGGTTCATATTTCTTAGGCAAATTAGTCTCAATTTTCCCAATAATTATAATTATCTCAGTGACTATATAACCTCTAGGTTTTGGGGATTTTTATTTCCAGTTACATAAGAATTACACTTGAATCCAGGGTGCCAGACAAAGGCTTATGTGGAATAGCACAAATTATCGGACACCAAATTATTACAGTATAACAATTGGCCTTGCATTAAACCATCAAATAATCTTGGGGGCATTTTGCAGCCAATCTAAACAGCAAATCAAATGAGATCACAGGCTTTCCGGAAAGCAAGGCTGGCTAATCCTGACTGATTCTCACCAACCAAGTTCCTTGTGAAATTCGGGGAAAGGCACATAGGTTTTTCCACAGGGATTGAGCTCAATCTAGGTATGCCTATTCCAGATTCAGGCTGCTATACTGCTGGATGAGGGCAATGCTCTTTTAAAACCATTTGGATCATTTCTCTGATGGCATAGGCCTTTTGCACTTTCTAATTCATTCAAATCCACTTTAAAACGCTAAATATAATTTTCATTTAAATACCAACATAAGCTTTAGAAATATTAGAGAGTAAAAATGTAAAATGAAAGGATATTTACAAGATGAAATGTCCAAACAAAAGAAGAGAACAAAGAGATAATGAGAACAAGCAAAAGAGAAAATACACACAAGGGAGAAATTGCCATCAGTGGATATGGAAAGAGTGCAAACAGATTTCAATTCATTCTTGCATTTCTCATGACGCTGTGGAAGGTAGTCCCAAATGCTTTGTCAGGGCTGGAGAATCTGAGTCTCTATGGGAACTGAAGAAGCTTACTGCCATGTAGTATACATTCTAAGCATGAGGTTCAGCAGCAGCCTCTTTTTACCTATTCAGAATATCATTTGCGTTCTCAGTCCCAATTATTGCCCCCCAGATACCTGTAAGCAACAAGCCTGCACCCTTAGCTCCTTGTTTCCTTCTAACTTCTGAATTCAGATGTGTATTCCTTCCGACTGTCCATCTTTTTTCCTCCCTGTAGTTCATCAGGCTGTTTCCTTCCCCACACCACTCCTGTAAACACTCAGTGCAACATACATATTATGTCTAATATATGATGCTGCAGAAACTCAAAAGATTACCTTGTCATCGGTGTTGGCCAAACTGCCCCACTATTGCCAGCGATGTTTCCTGCCTCATCAGAAACACACTGCCTGTATTCATCCCTTGTTCTCATTCGCCTCTGAAGGCTGATAAACAGATCAACACCATCCACTAACTAAAGACAAATGAGACCTCCTGGGCTGCAAATTATTTCTGTCATCTATGCAGACATTCTAATATATCTTGCTTTTTCATTATGAGACTATTGTCGTTAATTTTTCAGCTTTATCTGGCTAGTGAGACTGGCTTGACACATTATTTTGCAGGTTCTTTGATACTTAGTTATCTTCTCATGCTTGGAAGGGTTTATTAACTAAGAGATAATGGAGTGAGCATCCTACTTTTTACAGTAATGTTTCTCAAAACGGTATCTGTGGACCACCTTCAGAATCACTTCTGTGATTAAAAATAATTTTTTATCAACAGAAGAATTTTTAAATAAATCGTGACACTTTCATACAATGGAAATCTACTCAGCAATAAAAATAAGTGAAGATACATGTCATGGATGAATTTCACAAATGTTCTGAAAGAAAGTGGATGCAAAAAAGTACATGCTATGTGATACATTTATATGGATTTCTAGAGTAGGCAAAACTAACTTATGTTTATAGAAATCAGATCAGTGGTTGCTTCTGGGAGCGGGATACTGACTGGGAAGAGGCATGGGAAGCTTTGTTGAATGAGAGAGATGCTCTCTATCTTGATATGCATTCATAAAAACTCATTGGAGCAAGTAAGATTGTAGTATTTCATTGTATATAAATTGTGTCTCAAGTTTTTAAAATGCTGGCTCTTCTGTCCTACCTCCCAAGCACTTGTATTAATCAAAATAAACTTTTAATTTTAGAATTGTTTTAGATTTACAGAAAATTTTCAAATAGTCCCTGTATGCCCTGTACTCAGTCTCCCACATTATCAACATTTTACATCACTATGTACATTTGTTATAACTAATGGACCAGTATTGATACATTATTATGAACTAAACCTCATACTTCATTTGGATTTCATTAGTTATTCCCCCCCCCCCCAAGTGGGCTTCTTCTGTTTCAGGACCCCATCCAGGATAGGACATTGTATCTAGGTATCATGGCTTTTTGGCTCCTCTTGGCTGTGACAGTTTCTCAGATTTCCCCTCTTTTTGATGACCTTGACAATTTTGAAGAGCACTGTTCAGGTGTTTCACAGTATGTCCCTCAATTGGACTTTGGGTGATATTTTTCTCATAATTAGAGTGTGGTTCTGGATTTGGGGGAGGAAGATCACTGGGGTGAAGCACCATTCTCATCACACAATGGTACATATGACCAACAAGACCTAGCACTTATGGTGTGATATGGTATGATCACCTGACTGACAAGTATCTGTCTGCATTTTAAAGCAAGCTCTTTAGATGTTTCTTATATCCAATAGTTTCCAAAGTACCATATTAAAGTTTGACATTTCTTAGAACATTGAATAAATCCATGTAATAAGCTGTAGAACAACTCCCTTCTGAAAGCCATTTATTGCCCATCAGAAGAGGTATCTACCAATACATCTTCATATGTCTTGTATCACAATCCCTGAGGACAGGAAGGGCATCCTGCTTACTACTCATTGCTCTTTGAATATGATAATCCCTCCCTCCTTCCTAAAACTGTCAGTTTCTATGAAGATAGTGCTAGTCAATATGTTTACTGCCTAGTAATTCTCTTTGGCTCAGCCATCTACAGGCTTCTGAATTGCTCTAATTCCCTGGAGACTGTAGTTCTCAGATGTCTACTCTTCATGACTATTCTTCTTCTATTTCTAAGTGATTTCAATTCCACATACTTATAACTTCTCATACATGGCATCTCTATTCCATTGATCTTGCCTCTATCTTACCTCAACCATGGTCACACTTAAATCTCATCATTCACAATAATTTTACCCACTCCAAAAATTCCAATTAGAATCACCCATCAAATCTTACCACCATTTCCTAACCATCCATTCTCCTTTGAGTACTCTGACTTCAAAAGTTTTTTGCTTCTATAAAAACCTCTAGTCAATTGTTCCTGCTAGCATTTTATGGCCCTGGATTCTCCCCAAGTCCTCACTTCTTTCCTTCCCTTCCCTAGTTCCTACGGCCCAACATTTGGTTCCATCCATCCCCGATGGCCAACCTTAACCTTAGCTAGATTCAACTCTCTGCTTATCTTGCTCCTGAAATCTAGCAGTTGACAATGAATTGATGGTAGCAAACTACACAACGTGCTACCTGTGCTCACATTAATTTCATGACCACACTCTTTAAGTGGGCCTCAGTGTTGCCCTGCAAACTCTCTTCATTTTCACTTACACACCCAGTCTCTTGGGCAAGTATTTTATACTCTCTTTTCTCTCTGAAACTTCCACTATCTTCTTCTTCTACCTCAATTTCAACTAATGAACATGCTTCTGATTTCATCAAGGAAGTGGAAGCAATTAGAACATCCCCACATGCTCCTACCACCATATCTTCCAGCATCAATACCCATATACTCTGTCTGAATATCAAGGTACAAACTATCCTTTTTCCTATCTAAGGCCAACCTATCCACGTAAGTACAGGAACCCATCTCCTCAAGGTCATTGCTCTTGCCATGGATTATTTTCTCTCTTGCATCATCATTTTTTATCTATAATGGTTTATTTATATTAGTATAATATATATACCATCTTAAAGAAAGCTCCCCCTGATTCTATATCCCTTCAAAGTTTCTGCATTATTTATCTGCTCTCCTTTTAGCAACATTTCTCAAAAAAGAGCTTTTAATGTCACAGTTTCTCCTTCCTTTCCTCCTATAGACTCCTGTTCCCATTCCATTCGGACTTGTATACCTGCCACTCCACTAAGGCTGCTCTTGGCAAGGGTGTTAAAAAAACCTCTGTATGATACTATCAAATGACCATTTACCTGTTATCCAATTTGACCAATCAGAATCATGATACTGTTAATCACTGTGACTTGAAACAATTTCTGTAGTTGACCTTCAGAGTACCAATCTTCTTTTTATCCATACCTCCCTAGCTTCCCTTCCTCTAGCCCAGGTGATCTCCTTCTGTCTTGCAGATTTAAATATGATTGCAATCCTGAAAATTCCTAAATTTATGTTTCCAGCCTGAACCTCTCCCTGGAACTCCAAATGCATATGTCTTATCTTAATATTTCAACTTCAATATCTAATAGGCATCTATAAAATACATCAGACCAGGTAAACAAGGAAGGAAGACCTTATTTAAGCCTATTGCAATAAGGAAGAGAGATTGCACTCAACTATGTTGAAACTAAAAGAATTGTTAAGCATTGGGGTAAGGTCAGTCAATGTGATTAGGCCATCAGTTATGATAACTGGTACTTATTGAAGTTAGGCTCCTAAATTCCCACAGAAAATGTGAGATAGGGGAGCGATCCTCCTCATAGTTAGATTTCAAAGATATTTCTCCCAGGTCCTTGAGAAAGACATTTCTGGGTTGTAGAAGATTTACATCTCAAAGAAGACTTTTTCTTTGTAAGACTTGTTTCTGAAGTAAATGCTCTTTAAAAAGGGAGGTCAGGGGCCTACAGTGAGGAATTTCTCAATAATATGTATCTAGTTTCCAACTACTTCTTATCTTTACCATGCCACCCTAGCCCAAGGCACCAAAATTACCCAATGGTTATTAAATTGCTTTCCTAACATTTTCTGTGGTTTCACCCTTTCCCTTCCTACAGTCTCTCAATTAGACTGCCAAGTTTCCATTTCATTCACAGTAAAATCCAAAGCCCAATATAGTCTTCCTCCTGCTTTTTCCCTTATTTCAACCTTTACCTTGTTCTCCACCCCTAAGCATGCTGTACACCAATCACCTTTGCCTCTTTGTTACACATCCCAATCATGTTCCCGTTCCAGTGTTTCTGCACTTGATTTTTTCTTTGTCTGAAACACTCTTTCTACAGATATCAGCATGGCTTTCTTCCTTCTCACCTCAAATTCAAATGCTATCCCCTATTTGAATTCTTCCCTAAGTATAAAATATTACAGCACAATAACCTTGCTTTCTTTTTCTTCATAGCCCTTATCACCATTTGACATATTAGTTCCTTTGCTCATTTGTTTACTTTCTGTCTCTCCAATTAGAATGTGTATTCTATGAGAGCAAACTATATATTTTTGTTCACTACTGAAGTGTGCCAGGCATAGGGTAGGGAATAAGTAGTTGTGGAGTAAATGAATGAATTCCCTGGCCTACCTCAGTGGTTACAAATGGCTATTGACCTCCATGAAAGCACTTTACTATCTTCAATGAATTCAGTGCCAGACTCTTCATTATCCTCTCAACTCTGGCTTCTGTTACCTTTGATGATTAAAACATAAACATATTTGCTTATCTTAGCTACACAGTTTTCATTATCTTCAGTGTCTAAACTATTTAATAAAAAAGCTATACTTGAAATGCCTCCCAGCTCTGCAATTATTTTCTCTGATAACCACCTGCATTCTCACTTCTCCCCATCCTTTTGACCAACTGTACCTGGCTCTACGTTAATTATGATTTCTAATTCCTTAACCTCACCCTGGTCTCCCAGGTTGTTATTCCACTTCTTACCCTTCTTTCCCATTTAACCTCTCTCTTTCCCAGGATGGGTCCTAAAATTGGTCATTTTGAAAAAGTCCACATTACTGCCGCTGATTCATTCATCCATTAGCAAACCTTTAGGTTTCTAACCTCTCCAATCTCTAGCATTGGGAAATCTCTAGTATGTATCTCATATATTCTAATGCATTGGCTAGTTATGACTAATTCTATTGTTTTCTGCTATATAGTTGAAACTGCCAAGTTGGGTCCTTATTTACTATTTAGTATTTTTTTTCACATTCCATGGATTTTGTTGTCTATATTTCCATTGCACATGGACTCCATTGCTCACTGGGTAAAATCATTCCACGTTTTTCCAAACATCAATCTAGTTTCCTTTTCTATTATATTCAATAAGTAACTTCATATTTTGTTTTATTAGATGTTCGTTTGATGTGAGACTTTCAAATTTTCTCCTTAGCATTGAAAATTCAGCTCCCCTTTTTAAATCTCTTCCTTAACTCCAATATTCAAGGAAGAAACATACTGTTACCTTGCTACCTTATATCTTCAAACTCTGCATTACTCACACCCTATCCCTCAACTGAAATATTCTCCCCATATAACATATGTATATATATATTACATATATTACTTTTCCCCAACAGACTTAACCAATTATGTCTCTCTGTTCATAACTGTTCATGACACAAAAAATTTTAAGGTCATCATTTTTTCATTTGTCTACCTTGATTAGTTGGGAATTTGTAAGGAAAAAATAAAGTCTAACTATCCCAAGTGTTTTCAATACTGTAGAAGTGTCATTCTATAAATATTTAATGAATGAATGTTTATTGTTTAAGACTTTGAAGAGTCTGTGGGGGAGGAAGGATAGAATGTTATATAGAATGTTAGATGCTTTTCTTCAGAATGTGAGATGTATTTCTCACATGTAAGAATAATGGCTTATTATTCCAAGTTTGTGATGATTGTGGTGGTAGTGGAATGCTATTTAATTTTTAAAAATTTGTATTTCATGACAATTACTTTAAACCATTCCGAAGTCTAAGACTGAGTGTGATAAGCATTAGATCTCACTTCCTTTGCCCTGTGTTCAGAGTCCAGTTGGATGATTAATGGAATCCTTACTCTACCTGCATTATAGTTTTGAATGGTCTATTGAATCCCTATTGACTCCAACCTCATCCATAGTCACATTGTCTGGAAAAATCTCAGGGAATCACTTCCGGGAGTGATTTCTCTATTTGACCTCAGAGAGATTGATTTTGAAAGTGTATGATGCAACCAAATTTTCCATTTCCAGTATTCTTAGTTGCCATGAAAGCAAAAGAGCCTATACAAAGATAATATTTTTATTGATTTGCTGCAGTTGCATTTTTTTGAAACTGAAACAAAGGCCTAAATCTCATAATTTATTCTAGTGTATTTCATTTTGGCAGTTATTAGGGGGCTCTCTATTGTTGTCAAAACATATTATGGTCCTTTCCTAATCTTTGTGCTCTCATGAGTTTCAGATCTGTAACAAAAATGGCAAAAACATTTCATTACTTTTATTTTTAAAATGCTTTTTACTTAGATACTTGATGGGTTTTCTACACAGCTTCCTCTGAAAGAATAGGTTTTAGAATGCCCCTTTAAAATGTTCTTTGGTATAACTAAAGGAGTAAATTAAATTTTTATAGAAAAAATACCCACATCCATGTCTTTTGTCAGAAATAGAATACTGGGTGGAAAGAGCTGAGCAGCTCTTTTAAATTTCTTATTCTGTCACTAGGACTCCATGAAATTAAAGAATAAAAAAAGGCTCCTCCCTAAAGAGTTACTGAATTAAAACCTGAATCTTGTGAGCTAACTGGTGTGTAGTAAGAAAAAAAAAAAAGTCTCCTAAACAATATCTACTTTCTAATTCTTAGAACCTATAAATGTTACCCTTGGAAGAAAGGTCTTGGGGCACCTTGGGTCTCAGTTGGTTAAGCGTCCAACTCTCAATTTCAGCTCAGGTCATGATCCCATACTCAGCACGAAGCCTGTTTGGTATTCTCTCTCTCCCTCTGCCCCTCTCCATCCCTGGCCTGCGCATGTGTACACACACTGAGAGAGAGAGAGAGAGAGAGAAAGAGAGAAAGAAAGAAAGAGAGAGAGAGAGAGGGAGGGGAGGAAGGAAAGGGAAGGGAGGAAGGGAAAGGAAGGGAAGGAAGGGGAGGGAAGGAAGGAGGGAGGGAAGGAGGGAGGGAGGGAGGGAGGGAGGGAGGAAGAAAGGCCGGTCTCTATAGATCTGATTAAATTAAAGGATCTTGAAATGTGGAGACTGTCCTGAGTTATCTGGGGAGCCCCGAATGCCATCACATGTATCATTATAAAACAGAGAGTAAGATTGTACATACACTACACACAGGTATTAGAAGTCAGTGTGAGTATTCATTCAATTACTAAATTATACACCTGAAACAAATATTACACTGTATGTTAAGTAACTGGAAGTTAAATGAAAACTTAAAAACAAACAAAAAGAAGTCAATGTGCAGATGGAGGCAGAGATTGGAGTATGCAGCTACAAGCCACAAGCAGCTGCAGCCATCAGAAGCTGGGAGAGGCAAGGAATGAACTCTCCCTTAGAGTCTCCAGAGGGAGTGTGGCTCTGCTAACTTAATTCTGACCCAGTGAAACTGATTTCGGACTTGTGGCCCTCAGAACTATGAGAGAACAAATGCCTATAGTTCTAAGCCATGGAGTTTGTGTATTTGATACCACAGCCATAGGAAACTAATGCATTGTATAAATTATTTACTTAGAGAAAGAAACTGAGGTTCATGGAAGTCATAGTACTCACATAGAGTTATATAGTTCATGGAAAAACTAGGGCTAGAAACCAACTTTCCTGACTCCCAATGTAGGAATGTTTCATTCATTATATCATCACTTTCTCTTCGTGTTTCATTTGAGCACAAATAGTGGTAGTCATGATTTTTTTCCATTGAAATTCTTAGAATTAATATTCTTGTTACACCCATTCTCCTTCACTGGCTTCCTATTCCCACTTAAATGATTTTATGTTGGACAAAAATATAGTATTAATCTAGCTCCTTCCAAAGAACTGCAGATGTCTGATGTCAAAGATCCAACATATTTACCGTTCTAAGATAAATAATTCTAAATAGAAGTGATGCACACTAAGGTTTTCCCAATGTGTATAAGGCCCCTAGAAATTCATGAGTGTTCTTATTGTCCCAATCTCTCCCAACATAAAATATTAAAATTTTTAATCTTTAAAAATTGAATAGAAGAAAAATGCATTTGATTTATTACCAGACCCATATCTTCTGACTCCAGAGATTCTTTCATAATATAATACTGTTAGTGATTTATTATGAATTAATCTTTTAGGACCCAAATGAATAGGAAAGTTTTTCCATGGCTTCAGCAAACCATTGTTAGCCAAAGGAGGCTTGTATTTTCTATTAATTAAAAAGTGATTTTAGAAGTCTGTGATCCATAAACACCTATTCTTTGAAGCTCACAGTGAGCTTATTCTCTTGAAACATTTTATTTTAAAAAGCAAGGATTTATGTGTGACGTTCTTATCAGTGGCAAAGATAACACAGCCACCAACAGATAATTTAGCTGTAATGGCATTCCGAGTTTCTGTTGGGGTCACGCTGGCTGGATTAAATTCTTTCCATTTCCTACTTTTACTTAGAAGAAGTAGGAGGAGGAAAAGCCATTAATCTCATATTAGCTTGAGGGCCACACTTCAATACCACTCTACCTAAATATAGCTGCATTCCTTCCTCTTTGAAATGTTTGTTTATAGCATCAAAAAGTGGCCATAAAGTGCTAATGGCTGAACTCTAAAATACAGACACCAAGATAATTAGTTGCTTTCTAATTTAGACTTCATTATACAGACCAAATGACATGTTAAGTCTATTTTAAGAAAAATTAAAGTGTCAGAAAATACTATCTCCTTAGCCACCTGCATTTTTCAATTTCTACTTCAGGAAAACCTCATAAAAGAATAGTCAGGGAACCCTCTTTAGGTGTGTGGTAATTAAATAGTGTCACTTAGTAGAAAAAAAAATGAAGCCATTTCCCTCAATCAGTATATGAATAAGAAAGTGGACAAGTAGGTCATAAAAAATAAAGTCATTTGGGGCGCCTGGGTGGCACAGCGGTTAAGCGTCTGCCTTCGGCTCAGGGCGTGATCCCGGCGTTACGGGATCGAGCCCCACGTCAGGCTCCTCCACTATGAGCCTGCTTCTTCCTCTCCCACTCCCCCTGCTTGTGTTCCCTCTCTCGCTGGCTGTCTCTATCTCTGTCAAATAAATAAAAAATCTTTTAAAAAAATAAAAAAATAAAGTCATTTAAGTTAGAAGTTTACATTCTATAGAAATTATAGAAATTCTTATTAAAAGCAAACTGCATCATTTTATTAATTTTTATGGTTCCTGAAAAAATTTTATGCCATTGACATTTATTAAAATTATGATGTCTATACAAGAAAACAATACTAAAAGTAAAAATTCTACCCTCCAAAAAATTTAGTTAACACTATTCCAAGCCTCTTTCTGTCCACCCATATGAATACAATTCTGAATATGCTATGAAACAAAGATATGCAGTAGTGTGAGAGGGTAAACTAAGGAGATGCCATATTTTGAGCTCTTCCAAAAACTGACTCTGAGAAACGGTCTCAGATTCTCAGATGCAGATAGTTTATTTTGGGGGTTGATCTCAGGACATTATGGGAGGTAGTAGAGAAAAGTGACCTAGGGAAGGGAAAAGTTTAATGAAGAGCTCCTTCATGAGTGGACTACCTCTGTGGGTAATTGAAACCCATTCATCTCAGAGACTTTTTAAAGGACTAAAGGACTCTGTGGAACACATGTCAAAGGTGTCCCACTCATTTATGGGGGAACTGAAGTATTTATCAACCAACTATTCTTTGGTTGAGGTTTGCTGCAGAGGCATTAAATTCTAGGCAACTTCAGGGTACTCTGGGGCAGAGAAGCAGAAAGACACAGGCACTTGAGTAAGAGACCACATGTACAGAAACTGTCCACTGCAGCTGCAGGTGAACTCAGGACAGGATGGGATTGGGGGTTAATAATACACTAATACACGCTACAGGGAATTTGTTCTAGTCAGGAAGCTGGAGAAGGATTCCGCCAGGGAGAAACATTGAAAATAATGAAAAAAATTTCATTTTTATCCTAAAAACAATGGAAACCATTAAAAGGTTTTAAATAGTGGGTTGGAATGAAAATGTATGTATCTTGAAGACCTTAATCTGGCTGCAGAGTAGAAATCCAACGAATAGGTGCTGGAGCAAATGGTGATATGCCCCCTTTAAAGAGGACTGTGATTGTCCAGGCTGAGGGTGATTAGGCTCTTGGACTCTGAGAGTGGCATTTTTATTTTTAAAAAGATTTTATTTATTTGAGAGAGGGAGAGAGAGAGAGCATGAGCAGTGGGGAGAGGGAGAAGCAGGCTCCCCGCTGAGCAGGGAGCCCAATGCAGGACTTGATCCCAGGACCCTGGGATCTGACCTGAGCTGAAGGCAGATGCTTAACCGACTGAGCCACCCAGGTGCCCCCAGAGAGTGTGGCATTTTTAAAGACATGGATTCTAGCTCTGGACCACTCAGGTTTATATCTGCCTTTGCTTCTTAAGGTCTAGCAATTTACATAAATGTCTTGTGTCAAGATTCTTTACACTGTAAAATGGGAACAACAAGAGAAGCCAACTCACAGGTATTTGAGAGGATTGAGTGGGTTAATAAAAAGTTCTTAGAAGAGTGCTAGCACTTAGTAAATAGTCTATCAATTTTAGCTATTATTGCAAGGAGGTAGATTTCGGAATGAAAAGGAAAATCAACTTAAAGGCAGGACATCAGAGAAGGAATATATAAAGGGAAAATAAAACGTTATATTCTTCCTTTTTATAATTGATCTAAAAGAGAACTGTTGGTTAAAGCAAAAATAATAACAAACATTGGGTGATGATAGGTCATGGACAAATTAAATGAATGAGCAGTGTCAGTAGATGGGAAGAAGAAATTGGAAATACTCTAAGGTAAGTGCACTGCATGTGAATTGATACAGTATTATTTGAAAGTTGACTTAAAGTGTATATTGTAAAGTGTAGGACAACCTTTAAAAAAACTTTAAAAGATGTATAACTGATACACTAAGAGAAAAGATAAAATGGAATCACTGAATTCTCATTTGGAACAACAGAAGTTTTAAAAGTGATAAGGTGGGGAGAAACAACAAATGCAACAAATAGAAAACAATTGTAAATTATTGATACAGTTCTATCAATCACTTCAAAAGTGAATTGTCTAAACATATCAATGAAAAGGCAGAAATTTTCAGAGTGGATTAAAAAAAACAGGACCCAGGACACCTGGGTGGTGCAGTCAGTTAAGCAACTGACTCTTGGTTTGGGCTTAGGTCCTGATCTCAGGATCATGAGATTGAGGTCCATGTGGCACTCAGTGTGGAGTCTGCTTGAGATTCTCTCTCCCTCTCCCTCTGCCCCTCCCACTCATGCTCTCTCTCTCTAAAATAAATAAGTAAATCTTTAAAAAAAACCAGGACTCAATTATATATTGTCTGAGGATCCAAATTTAAATGCAAATTCTCAGATAGGTTAACAGTAAAGTGACTGGGAAAGAACACTATACATATTAACACTAATCAAAACCCAGATGAAATAGCTGTATTAATCTCAGACAAAGCAGATGTTAGAATAATGAAGATTATCAGGATAAATATGGGTATCACATGATGATAAAGGTGTCACTTTTCTAAGTAGATACAGTAGACACGATAATCCTAACTTTGTACCCATCTAAGAACTTAAGTGTCAAAATACACGAGGCAGTAACTGATAGCATTGCAAGTAGAAATAGACAAATCCATAATTAAAGTTACAGACTTCAAACCCCTTTGTCAGTAATTGATATATCAAGCAGGCAGAAAATCAGTAAGGGTATAGATGATCTGAACAGCACTATCAATCAACTTCATGTAATTGACATTTATAGAATACCCCATCAAACAATAGCAGAATATACTTTTGTTTTAAGTGAACATGGGATATTCACTGAAACAGACCACATTCTGGACTATAAAACACATCTTAACAAATTTTAAAAGATAGAAATCACAAAAAGTATGTTCTTAGTCGCTAATGGAATGGCAATTGGTAATAAAAGCTGGAATAAATCCAAATTGTTGGAGTCTAAACAACGTATTTCTAAATAACATGGGTCAAAGAAGAAGGCTCAGAAAAAATTTTAAAAGTATTTTTAATTAAATGAAATACAACTTATCAAAAGTTGTAGGATGCAACAAAGTAGTGCTTAATATGAAATTTATAACATTTAATGCACATGCTATAAAAGAAGAACGATCTAAAAGAAAAAAATCTAACTTCTGCTTTAGGAGCCTAGAGAGGAAAAGCAAATTAAAAATAAAGTGAAGGGGTGCCCGGATGGCTCAGTTGGTTAAGCCTGACCACCTTTGGCTCAGGTCATCATCCCAGGGTCCTGGGATTGAGCCCCACTTTTCTCCCTCTTCTTGCTGCTCGTGCTCTCTCTCTCTCATTATCTCTCTCTCTCTCAAATAAATAAATAAATAAAATCTTTATAAAAAATAAACAGAAAAAAATGTTAAAAACTGGAACAGAAATAAATGGAATTGATAAAAAACAATGGAGAAAAGCAATAAATCCCAAGACTATTTTTTGAAAATACCAATAAAACAAAAACCTCTAGCTAGAACAACCAAGAAAATAAAAAGGACACAATTTAACAATATCAGAAATAAAAGAGATGGCCATTACTACTGAAATTTAAATAAAAGAATATGATCAACAAATCAAAATCCAAAAAATTTGGTAACTTAGATGAAATGGACCAATTCCTTGAAAAACAAACTACTAAAACCCACACAGGGAGAAACAATCTAAGTAGGTCTACATCTATTAAAGACTGAAGTAATAATTACTAACCTTACAAAAGAAAACAAAGGTCCAGATGGTTTCACTGGTAAATTCTACCAAACAGTTAAGACAAAATGATACCACATGTACAAAAGCCCTTATGGAAAGTAGAAGCAGGGAGAATACCTCCTAACTCATTTTATGAGGTCAGAATCATCCAATACCAAAACCATAAAGAGACATTACAAGAAAAGAGAACAAGAGGCCAATATTTCTAATAAACATAGATGCAAAATTCCTCAACAAAACATTACCAAATTGAGTCCAGTAATGTATATAGAGTTATATACCATGACTAGGTACACAAAGTTGGTTTAACATTTGAAAATCTATCGATATAATCCCTCATATCAACAGGCCAAAGAAAAAAATACATGTGACCATATTAACTAATAAAGAAGCAGCACTGTATAAACCCAATATCCATTCATTAAAACAAAGCATACAAACAAAAACTCTTGGAAAACTAGGAATAGAGGAGAACTTCTCAACTTGATTAAAAACTTCAACAAAAAATGCTATAGCTAACATGTTATTTCATGGTGACACACATGCTTACCCCTTTAAGATTAGGAACAAAGCAGAAGTATCCCTACACACCACTCCTACTCAGAACTGTAATGAATAGCCTAGTGCACAAAAGAGTGTAACTCCATTTTTTGAAATTTAAATTTTATTTTTTTATTGAGGTTACATTTATGGACCATAAAATTAATCATTTTAAAGTGAACAATTCAGTGAGACTTAGTACATTACAATGTTGCAACCACCACCTTATCTAGTTTCAAAATATTTTCATTACTCCAAAATAAAACCCCATACACGTTAAGCAATTATTCCCCATTGACCTTCTTCCCCAACTCCAGGTCTTGCTATCCACCAATCTGATCACTGTTTATATAGATATGTCTATACTGGGTAATTCATATAAGTGGAATCCCACAATATGTGACCTTTGGTGTCTCAGTTCCTTCACTTACAAAAAGTTTTCTAGGGTTACCCACATTGTGGAATGTATTAGTATTTCATTCTTTTTTCACAACTGAATAATATTCCATTATATATATACATACCACAATTTTTTTTTCCCATTTAGGCACTGATGTTTGGGTTGTTTCCTACATTTTGGCTATATATTCAAGGACTTGTTTGAGTACCTGTGTTCAGTTCTTTTGGGAATATATCCAGAACTGGAATACGCAGATGATATGGTTATTCCATGTTTAACATTTGGAGGAAACATCAAACTGTTTTTCACAGAACTACTTTATTATTACCATCATCAATGTACAAGGATACCAGTTTCTCCATATCCTCGTCAACACTTGTTATTTTCCTTTTATTTCTTATAGCCATCCTTGTGGGTGTAAAGTGGTAGCTCATTGAGGTTTTGATTTGCATTTCTCTAATGACGAATGATGTTGGGTATTTTTGCATATGCTTCATTGGCTATACGTCTTCTTTGGAAAGATGTCTACTTAAGTTCTTTGTCTGTTATTTAAATGGGTTGTTTGGGTTTTTTTCTTGTTGCACTGTAAGATCTTTGTATATTTTAGATATTCAACTCTTATCAGATACAGAATTTGCAAATATTTTCTTCCATTTTGTGGGTTGTATTTTTATTTTCTTGATAGTTCCCTTGATACACAAAAGTTTTTAATTTTGATAAGGTCCAATTTATTTTTTCTTTTGTTACTTTTGGTGTCATATCTAAGAATTCATTACCAAATGCAAGGCCATGAAGATTTATCCCTATATTTTCATATAAAGAGTTTTATAATTTTATCTTTTATATTTAACTTACTGATCCATTTTCAGTTAATTTTTTATATGCTGTGAGGTAAGGATCCAACTCCATTGTTTTGCATGTGGTATACAATGATCTCACCATCACTTATCGAGGAAACTATTCTTTAACCACTGATGGTCTTGGCGTTCTTGCCAAAAATCAATTGAGCATAGATGTATACAATTGTTTCTGGACCACCAACTCTATTCTATTGGTCTAGATGTTTATCTTTATGTTAATATCATACTGTTTTGTTTACTGTTGCATTGTAGTAAGATTTGAAATTGGTAAGTGTGAGTCTTCTAACTTTGTTCTTTTTCAAGATTGTTTTGGCCATTCCAAGATCCCTATAATTTGTTATGAATCTGAGGATATCTTTCTCCATTTCTTCAACAAGGCTACTGAAATTTTGATAAGGATTGCACTATATCTGAAGAATATTTTAAGTACTTTTGCCATCCTGATGATGTATGTCTGAATCCATGAACATGAGGTATTTTCTATTTAGGTCTTTTCAAATTTCCTATAATGATTTGTAGTTTTCAGAATACAACTCTTTTTCTTTTTTTTAGTAATAATTTTTTATTATGTTATGTTAGTCACCATACAGTACATCCCTAGTTTTTGATGTAACATTCCATGATTCATTACTTGCATATAACACCCAGTGCACCATGCAATACGAGCCCTCCTTAATACCCATCACTGGCCTATCCCAATCTCCTACCCCCCTCCCCTCTAAAGCCCTCAGTTTGTTTCCCAGAGTCCATAGTCTCTCATGGTTCATTCCCCCTTCTGTTTACCCCCCTCCCTTCTTCCCTTTCTTCTCCTACCAATCTTCCTACTATTTCTTATGTTTCATAAATGAGTGAAACCATATGATAATTGTCTTTCTCTGCTTGACTTATTTCACTTAACATTGTCCACAATAGCTAAATTGTGGAAGGAGCCAAGATGCCCTTCAACAGATGACTGGATTAAGAAGATGTGGTCCCTATATACAATGGAATATTACTCAGCCATCAAAAAGAACGATTTCACAACATTTGCAAAAGCATGGATGGGACTGGAGGAGATAATGCTAAGCAGAATACAACTCTTTCACCACCTTGGTTAAATTTATCCCTAGATATTAGACCTATAAATAATCTGAATTTTAAAGACACCTACAAGTTAATTCTAAAGTTTAGATGGAGAGGCAAAAGACCCAGGATAGCCAACACAATATTGAAGAATAAGAACAAAGTTGGAGGACTGGCACTACTTGACTTCAAGACTTACTATAACCACAGTAATCAAGACAGTGTGGTATTGTTGCTGGCATTCATATTGAAAGAATAGACAAATAGATCTATGGAACAGAATGGAGAGCCTAGAAATAAGTCCACTAAATATAATCAACTGATTTTTGACAGAGGACCAAAGGCAATACAATGGAGCATAGACAGTCTCTTCAATACATGGTTCTGGAACAACTGGACATCTGCATGCAAAAAAAGTGATTCTAGACACAGACCTTCCAGCCTTCATAAAAACTGACTCAAAGTGGATCACAGACATAAATGTAAAACACAAAAATATCAAATTCCTAGGACATAACACAGTAGAAAACCTAGATAACATTTTTTGTTTTTAGATAAAACACCAAAGATACAACCTATGAAGGAAAGAATTAATAAGCTGGACTTCATTAAAATGTAAAACTTCTGCTTGGTGAAACACAATAACAAGAAAATGAGAAGACAAACCATAAACTGGCAGAAAATATTTGCAAAAGACACACTTGCTAAAGGACTGTTATCCAAAATATACAAAGAACTCTTAAATTCAACAAGAAACAGGCTGATTAAAAAATGAACAAAAGACATTAATAGACTGCTCATCAGAGACAAACTACAGATGTCAAATAAGCATATGAAAAGATGCTCCACATCATATGTCATCAGGGAAATGAAAATTAAAGAACAGTGAGATACAAATATATACCTATCAGAATGGCAAAGGTCCTAAACACTGACAACATCAAATACTAGCAAGAATGTGGAGCAACAGAAATTCATACAATTCTGGTGGTAATGCAAAATGGCACAACCACTTGGAAAGGTATTTGGCAATTTCTTACTCTTATAATATACTCTTACAATATAATCCAGCAATCATATTCTTTGGTATTTATCCAAAGGAATTAAAAACTTATGACCACACAAAAACTTGCACACAGTCTATAGTGGCTTTACTCATAATTGTCAAAACTTGGAACCAACCAAGATGTCCTTCATTACCTCAATGGATAAATAAACTGTGATATATCTGGACAATGGAATATTATTATTCAGTGCTAAAAAGAAATGAGCTATCAAACCACGAAATGACATGAAAGAAACTTATATGCATATTATTAAGTGAAAGGAGCCAGTCTGAAAAGGCTACATATTATAAGATTCCAACCATATGACATTCTGGAAAAGTCAGAAATGTGGAGACAATAAAAAGATCAGTGGTTTCCAGTAGGGGAGAAGGGTTGCTGTGGAGATGAACAGGCAGAGCACAGAGGATTTTTAGAGTACTGAAAATACTTTGTAGGGTATTTAATGATGGATATGTATCATTGTATATTTGCACAAATCCATAAAAGTTACAACACCAAGAATGAACTCTCGGGTAAACAATGGACTTTGGATGGTGATGATTTGTCAATATACGTTATCCTTGGTAAAATATGTACCATTCTGGTGAGTGACATTGATAATGAGGAAGGATATACATGTGTGCAGGCAAGGGTATATGAGAAATCTTTGGACTTTCCTCTCAATTTTATTGAACTGCTCTAAAACTGCTCTAAAAATTAAGTATTTTTTAAAAAAAGAATATCTTGAGAAATCTCATTAAATTGCTTATTGAAGCCCAGATATGTCATGATTAATACATCTACTGACCATCTATTTAGTAATCCTATCAGGGAAAGAAATGAATTATATCTACCATGACTTGCTCTGAATACATGCTGATTCTTCATGACTTTTCTTTTTACTGCTCAAAAACTATCCTTTTATAATGTACTCTAGAATCTTTCTGAGATAAGTCACTAGGTTATAGTTTGTGGTATATGCTGTCTTTTTCCTTTTGAGAAAAAGAATTTTTGCTAGCTAATGGTCATGACCAAGGAAAAGATGAAGAGAATCAAAGAATGTTTAATAAGATTTATTGCAGAAAATGAATGCTTTAAAACACAATGAGTAAAAGTATATTGAAAAGAAAAGATTTTACATGCATGATTCTAAGAAGGAAGAGAATCTAAGCTCTCATCAAGAGAACAATCAACGAGAAAATGGTGACAGGAAAAGGATAGAACAAAAATTATAGATTAATTCCATAGAAGGAAAAGCCATATGTTCTGTACTACACACACACACACACAAAGCAAAAAAGATGATTACCAAATATTGGTCAGATGCAAAAAAAATGAGAACTTGAAGCATTTGACAGTACTCTAATGAATGACAGAGAAGTTTAAAGCACTCTCAACAAAGCCCATTAGAGTGAAAGAAAGATCCAAGTCAAGAGATTTACAAACACTGCCATTCATGACCCACTTTTGACAATTCATAGTGAAAGCCAGGATGGGGCATGGGAGCCAAGAAGGTAGAGTAAGACAAGGTAATCGTAATTCACTCCAATTCCCCCAGCCTACCAACTCTATTAAAACTCTAGCACATAAGAAGGCCATGCTTTTAAGTCTTCATATGGATCACCTTATTTAATACTACAATAATTAAGAGCTGCTGTTATACAGGTTTTATCAGTAGATACGTAGAAATTAAATGAGATTAACTGATTTGCTCCATGTGACACCACTAGTAGATGGTGGAAATAACATATTCAATTCTGTTACTTCAGAGCCTAATTTCTTAACCAGTAAGTTTGTAACCCATGGTCATACCATTTGATTTTTCACTATTACTTCTCTTAAAAGTTAGATATAGCTAAATGTAAGTTTGGGATAATTTTTTTCTGAATCTATAAATGTAAAAAATACAGGTAATTCAGGGTTGGAATGAATGGAGATAAAACTGTCACACTTACTTTGTTCAGTAGGGCCGTGCAATGCAGGGCCAAGGCTTATATCCAAAAGCCAAAAGCTAATTCTTGTCTCACTTAGGTTGAGCAGTATCTCAGGCTCATGGAGCTCTTCTTTCTATATGTAAAATGAAACAACATGGTTAGTTTAAGACCCCGTGTTCGTGCCTTTTTCTCATCCCAAAGTGTAGTAGAACATGGAATACTTTGATAATGGAAATGCTATTTCTTTGCTGAACTGAGTCAGCAAAATTATTCCAAGCCTGATATTTTTAAAGCTGTTGTAGTTGCTATATTCCAGGGCAAATATGGCTACATTGGAAGGTGCCCAAATGGGGAGGTCAGAGTAGGGTAGTGTTGTTTGATGCACCAAGCTGGGTGAGTTGGAGTGAGAGCTATGCCAGAGACCCAAGATGCCAGTGGCCTATAAAAAGGAAATTGAAGCAAAGAAAGCTAGTTGGGCAAATCCAAGGCAGATCCCTTAAAGAAGATATGAGAAGAGATAGAAACCGAAAAGAAAGCAGATGCCAAAGTCAATTCCTTCATGACGTTCTCACATAAAACTGGTTTATTGCAAAATTCCTTAGAAAAGTGACTCAACCTCATAAAAACTTCCAATGTTAGCCAATTGGAATGAAATTATGCATATATTTTACCAGTCATCTCTTTGGGTTTAACTGATGATGATCAAGCCCTAGTGGATTTTCTTTCATTCTGACATATATTCTGAAGTTTGGATATTAACCTGAAGCTCAGAATCTCTCTCTGGACTTTGGGCCTACAAAAATGGATTGGATCATTTTCAATAGCCATTTGTTTTTTTCTTGCTAGATTTGTGGTCCAACATGTTTCCTGTTGGTCAGGAAATACCAAAAGCACAGCCTTTCCTCAGGAATTTGGCCATTTAGTTTCCAATTCTTTGCCAGAATTTAAACATGCTAAATATAAGGATGGAGGGGATGCAAGAAAAAAAAGAGAGAAATAGCACAAATTTTCAAAACCAGGAAAGGGACGATTTCATTCTTTTGGAGTGATGAATGAAGAATTTTAAAAGAAATTATCAATATAATAAATATTCTACAAGGAGTCTGTCTTAAAAAAAATTTATGTGTTTTAATCAAGGTTACCATTCTGTAAGACTGATGATTAAAAACAATTATTAGAGCAAAAATTCCCTAAAATTGAACAGTGAAATATACCACTAGTGTCTGACTGGTTGGATCAATTTTCTTGTTCTCTTTGATGAGCAAGATATTATAGAATACTTCAAAATGCAATAAATGTAATAATCAGATAAAACTGATTAAATATTACTGCCAAACTGGTATCAGATTACATGAGAAAAGTCAAAAGTGGAATGTTAAACATTTTCCAAATACGTACCACATCTATTCCTTTGTCTCATCTCTACCTGGAAGACGGTGTAAATAAAATTGTTTCTAAACCAGTATAAAAAGGACACATTTCCAGAATAAAAATGTAGATGGCAGACAGGTCTGGCAGCACCAGAAGAATAAGGAACCTGGGAATGCCTGGATAAGGTAACGGGCTTTGATCTAGACACTGTTAAATTCAATCTGGCAGTACTGTATTTGACTTGGGACTTAGTTAAAATCCTGCAGTGGGTGGTTCTGAAAATAAAAAACCAGTTAAACCATCTGGCTCTTCAGCTATGCAAAATATAAAGCAATTTGCCTGGCTACCCTCTTTCCATCACTCCCTCTCCGATGACTTTCATTGCTAGATTCTATTTTTGGCATTTTTATTATTCAGAAAAACATTTAAGCATGCTGAATCCCCCTCTACCAACTGACTTTGATAGCAAAGCTTTTCAAAACATAACACACTGACAGTCATAAATTATCTTTTGAAAAATAACACAGACATTAGACTAGATGATATTTTTTCATACTTCGTTCTGCTATCACATAGTTTTATCTTTTGAAATTAGGTTATATAGAGATGCAATTTACTTAGTGCTCCAGTGGCTGGTTTTTGAGGTTTTGTAAGCTATTAAACCATTATCCAACCTACTCAAATGATAAATCTTTTAAAATGGAAAACAGCCAATCATGAAGTGACAGCAATACAGAGCAAGAAAATGAATTCAGGTACAAATTCATATTTAATGGATATAAACCTCAATGGCTGTGGAATTGAATGCTAAATATAGTTAATTTAATTTACTAGCAATCTCCTTTAAAGCAATTCATACTTTCTCAGAAAATTAAATAAGCTATTGTACACATTAGTTTTGGAATGTACATTTTCCCTTTGTGAAGTGTGTCTAGAAAAATACACAAATAAGGCTAATCTATATATGAAAAAAGATGGGTAGTTCATGGAATTAGCCTTTTTAACTATAGTCACATTCCTCATTTTCCCTGCAAGTGTCTATTGGTTCATAAATATAGAAATGTCTAATATTAGCAATATTCAAAGAATTACACTTTTCAGCAGTAAGAGACCACTTAAAATAATCTACATGAAAAAGTTACAAAGTCTTTCATTTACTGAGTATTACTGAAGCAATGGAAAAATACATAAATCTATATACTGCCATTAAGAGTGTAAAAGAGTAGGAAATTTCTGGAGTATAATTTGATAATACATGTTAAAATATTTTTTATATTAAAATATTTTAAAATAGACTTACTCTTTGACCTCAAAATTCCATGTCTAACAGTTTATTTATTCTAAGGACATAGTTGTAACAGTATATTTGTGTGTGCATACACATACACACACACACACACATCAGCGGGAAGATAAATGCTTTATGATATATATGTGTGTGCTTATATATCATGTGCATGTATGTGTGTGTATATATATATTTGGGCAGCATTTATAAAATAATATTTATAAATAAATGTAAATGATGTAAATAAATAAAATGTAAACAATGCATGATATATCTAAAGAATGTGATGTTATGAAGCTATAATGACAAATTATTTTTTAATAATGTGCCAGTTTATCGGTGATTATAGAATTAAAAGAAGGACATCTATGCTGTTTCTGGGAGACATGACAATTTTTTTTGTCTGTGTGTGTAAACACGTGTAAAATGTGGGAGGGAAAGGAACAAAAATGGTAAAATGTTGAAGTTGAGTGATGAATACATGAGAGTGCATTACACTTATCTTTCTACTTTGTGTGTTGAAAAGTTTCATAGCATTTTTTTAAATACACGAGGTTTCATACCCCTTTTTGGAAGTATAATCCACCCTTGAACAACAGGAGATTGAATTGCAGGGTCCACTTATACAGATCTTTTACCATACAGTTCTGTAAATGTGTTTTCCTTAGGGTTTTCCTAGTAACATTTTCTTTTCCCTAGCTTACTTTAATCCTAAGAACACAGTATATAATACATATTACATACTAAATACCTGTTAATCAACGGCTTATCATTAAGGCTTCAGATCAAGAGTAGGCTATTAGCAGCGAGGCTTCCAGGCAGTTAGAAGTTTGTGGATTTTCCACTATGCAGATGAGAGAGGGGAGCTCTACCCCCCTTCTCCACCTGTTGGACAAGGGTCAGTCTTTGGGTGGTGGAATTGTGGACACTTTTTCTTTTTATCCGTGAATGTATATTACTTAGTAAATATTTAAAAAGTAAAAATGAACAAAAATTAAATCTACAGAAAGACATGTTTTGCTTGTTGTTTCCTCAACACTATGCTCCATCCAAGTGCACCTCCCCTCTCAGTTCCATGTCCCCTGTCAGACCTACTTGCTTTCCAAAGCCAATTCTTCACTTGAGCTAAACACATACAGTGAACTTTTGGTTCAGCATCACTTTGTTCCTGCTGAAGCCATAATACCTACTTCCAGTCTCTTGCTGTTCTGATTCTTGCTATTACCCAGAACTGACAATTAAGTCCCAGCAATTTTCCTGGGCGGAGTTCTTTTTCTCTGTTGTTCTTCTGGTTTGCATCTATGCGTACATAGGCCTACATGTCTATTCTGCTCCTCCTGACCTTAGTCAACCCCTGTCCATTCACACTGCCTCTGGCCTTCTGCTTTGGCCTTTGCCCCTTTTCTCCTTAGATTCATAGCATCATTTGATTTTTCTTCTGGTAATAATCTTCACTAATTTGGTTTGTGCAGTACATTGTTCACATCTGTTCTATATTCCACCCAAACCTATAACCTCCATGGACTACAGAGCTCTTGTGCTGCCCAAGCAGACATGACACAAATCTTAGCAGAGAAGATAAAATCAAGGTGTGTCAGTGCTGAATGATCTGGACTAGAACTTTTTTGGCATTTCTGTATTCTCAGAAATGAGGCATATGACTGGAGGAAAAGCTTGAGTCTGGAGCTAAACCACCTGAACTCAAATCGTGGCTCGGCATCTCAGTAGCTATGAAACCTTAGACACATTAAGTGGCTCAGTGTTACCATCTGTAAAATGGGAGTAGTATTAATGGTGAGGATCAAATGAGCAAGTATACATAACACCATTACAACAGTGCTTGATACACAAACATACTAAACTCGTATTTGTTCTTATTACTAAATCTAATATTTATTATGAACTTCTTTCAACAGGGCAATCACTAAACAAATACTTGTGGGAGAAATTTAAAATAAATGTTCAATAACAAAGGAATAAAACACAAAAGTTATGTCTTGAATGTGTGAATACTTTCACTCCTTTAGTAAATATTGATTGAGCTTCTGTGATGACGAAGCTGCTGTGCTTGATACTGGGCATAGGGCTGAGAACAAGATAAATGAAACCTTTGCCTTATGTCACTTACACTGTAATGGAGCTTACATTCGAACTGATGAATGAACTTATCAGTGGCTTTGAGATGCCAAGGAATGTGATTATAACCTTTGTTCTGAAGTGGCTTTCTCTTTCCCAGTAAAGCCATCTCCCGGTACATTCAAGTATTTTAGAAATTTTGCTTCCATTCTTCTTGACTTTGAAAGGTGATTCATGACTATGAATTTATCAAGTTAAAGTTTGCTTATTAATTTTATCAGATTAGATTCAATTTTAATTATATAAGGGGTTGAACAGAATTAAACACGCTTCACTTCAACATAGCAAATAAAATAATATTACGCTCAAAAAGATATTCAGGGTTTGTTTGGGTTTTTTGTTTTTTGTGTGTTTTTTTACTTCTTTATTTTTTTGAAAGAAAAAATACCTTTATTATTTTTATTATACATTTTTACAATGCCTGCTTGCTGACAAGTTTTCAATAATTCATAAAGGAATAAAATACAAAGGCAATCCAATCCCCTGATTTAAATAACCACCATTGATATTATATGATAGCCTTTTCATGCCTTTTCCATGCATTCATTTGCATATACTTTACATGAATGGGACCTATTATAAAAGAAGTCATCACTAGCTTGCTTTCCTCTTTCCCTTCTTCTTTCACTTTTTGCCTCTATAAAAAATGTTGAAATAACATTACATATGAACATTCTCTATTGTACTTTCATTTCTGTAGGTTAAATTCCAAAAGTAGGATTTTTAGGCCAAAGTATCTATATAGTTTTAATTTTTACTGATAATGCCCAGCTGCTTTCCGGAGTAGCCATATCAACTTAGAGTCCACCAGCACTTTATCAGAGTTCTCATTGCTCCCCCTCTTACTGACACTTGGTATGTTCAGGCTTTAACATTTTTTTTTTTTTAACAATTTAGTTGGTATAATAGTATCTCATTTTAATTTAGATTTACATTTCCCTGATTTTTTCTCCTTTGAAATGCCTTTTCATATTTAGGGATTTTTTGGACATTCAAAATATGAGAGTTTTTGTCTTTAATAAATTCTATAAAATTTCACTATCCCTGCTAATATTGTTTTTATCTTTATTCTGTCTAGAATACTTTTAGATATAGAACTTTACACTTTATCCTCCATGTCACTTAATATTTCTTTCAGATTTTCATTCTTATTTGTCTTTTTGTGATATTTCTGTGTAATCTCTTCAGATACCGGTTCAGTAATTATTTCTTCAGTTATGCCCAAACAAGAATACCATCTCTAAGTTCCTAATTTCAACCTTCAATTGCTTTCTAGTAGGCTTACTTCTTTTTTTCATATTAGCTGCTTCATTTTGATAGAATTTTTGGCATGTTACTTTTAATCTCCTCTTATAATGTTCCATTAAACTCAATGAGCACTTATTTTATATTCTGTATATTTGATCATTCAAAATTGGTGGTCTATATGCATCTGATATTGCAGAGATCTTTTTGTTTATAACTGTAGTATTTTATTGTTATTTATAAAAATGGACTTTAGGTATTCTAGGCATATGTTCATATTATTAGCAAGTAGAGATAATTTGCATTTTCCTGATATTTATACCAGTTATTCCATGTTTTTTGCCTTATCTCATTTACTAATAGCTCCAAAACAATGTTGAGTGCTACTGAAAACATTAGCATCCCTGTCTTCCTTCTAATAGCTTTTCTAGAAAATCATAGATTAAAAGGTGTTAAGTATTTCCCTTACCCAAACTCTCATGAAAAAGACAAGAATGATTGAAAAGACATAAGTATACAAGGATAAAGACAATGTGGAAAGGAAATTACTTTAACACAGTTTTGGAAACTAGGAAGTAGGTGGGTGGCTGGTATACTAGTTTCCAAAGACTGTTTTAAACAATTACAACAAACTCGATGGCTTAAAATAACACATATTTATTCTCTTACACTTCTGAAGGTCAGAAATCCAAAATGGTTTCACTAACCTAAACCAAGGTGCTGACAGGGTCGTGCATCCTTGGAAGGCTCTATGGTAGAGTCTTTTTCCTTATACTTTTGCAGGTTCTAGAGCCACATTATTGGTTCAGGGCCCTACCTTCCATCTTCAAAGCTAGCAGCAAACTATCTTCAAATCTCTCTGTTTCCATTATCTCATTACCTTCTTCCTCTTCTGAGGTCAAAAAATCACTCTCAGCCTCCGCTTACAAGAATACTTGGATTACATTTAGGGACCATCTGTACAAAACAGGTAATTTCCCCATCTCAAGATCCTTAACTGAATCACATCTGCAATGCCCCCTTATGCCATGTAAAGTTACATTCCCAAGTTCCATGGATTAGGTCTTAGATAATCTTTTGAGGCTATTATTCAACCTACCACATGTGGTAGACTTTAGCCCATCAAAGCTGAAAATTACACCTTCAGTAAGGAGGTGAGCAACAGAAGTAAGCAACAGAAACAGGATATTTTGTCCCAGAACCACATTAGTCAACAGTAATTAAAGCTGTCAGCAAGGTACCTCTACAACTGGGGGTTACTGGTGGGGTAGAAATCAGAAACGGTTAGCCATGGAATACATCATTAGATTCCTCAGATCACTTTCCCAAACGTTTACAGTCAGGTCACTTCCCCTGTCTAATGCAGTGGACTCAAGGACACTACACATTGTTAAGGGCAATGACACCACATGAAAAATGAATAGTCATTAATTATCATTGAGGCCAGGATATCTTTTCCCAATGGGCTCCTTAGAAGGCTTATAGAGAGGCTGATATATCCTGGGCTTGAGAATAAATGAATATGCTTTGTGGAAAAGCACAAGGACAACAGAAGAAAGATACTGACCCATGTGAATCTCCCAATAAAACCAAATTAAGTACCACACAGTAGATCCCACCAATGGACAAGACCCACATAATCATACATACCTTTGAACAATTTTTGATGTCTATTTCTTAAATCCTAATGGAAAGTCATATATGACCAGACATTTGAAGAAAGCCTCTAACATAAAGATTAAAGTAAACAATGGGGAAAAAAATCTCAGCAAAGAAGCAAAAGAGCTTTTTTTTTTTAAACTGACACTTTAGATCTCAGAGAGACTAGAATTATTATACTCAAGATGAGAACATGAGGTAATTTTTAAAAATGCCATGCACAGAAAAAAATAAAAATCTTGGAAGGTAAAATTATGACAGTAAAAAAGGAATGTCCAATAGAAAAGTTAAAGACAAAGATGAAGAAACCTCTCAAAAAGCAGGAAAAAGGGGAAAGATTAGCATATTATTCCAGAACTTAAAACACTGAACATTTACAGTTCCAAGAAAAAAAGGTGAGAAAAGATGGAGGAAAGAAAATTATCAGAGAGAAATATTTAAAAATTTTTCCAAGCTGAAGCATATGAATTCATCAAGAGGGATCATCAAGTGCTCAGCATAATGGTTACACAGACATACATAAAAGCATGTAATTGTGAAATTTCAGAATACATGGGGGCATAGAGAAAATTCTAGAAGTTTCCCAAGAGAAATTACAAGAGTCCACATTGCAGAATCAGAATGACATCAGACTTTTCAACAGAAATGCTACAAGCTAGAACACAGTGAAGCAATGCCTTTGAAATTCTCAGGGACATGAATTTCCAACAAAGAATTGTATACGCAGCCAAACTATTAAATTAAGTAGAATAGCCAAAGTTAAAATAGTCAAAATTTCAGTAATCTTACTGCCCATATGCATTCTATCTCAGGAAGCTACAGGAGAATATAATCAATTAAGATGAGGAGGTTAACAAAGAAGGAAGAAAACAGGGGATCCAAGCAACAAAAGATCCAAAAAAAAAAAAAAAAAAAGAAGAGTCCTTACAAAAAATAAATGATCAGATTCCCCAAATTCATGGTGATGAGACATCTAGGACAGTTTTTCTCTACTGAGGGTGACCTGGTCTCTCAGGGGACATGTAACAATTTTTGGAGACAATTTATTATCACAGGTTGGGCAGTGGGGAGAGTGCTACTGGCATCTAGTGGATAGAGGCCAGAGATGCTGCTCCACATCCTACACTGTACAGGGACAACCCCCTACAACAAATAATTATCCAACCCCAAATGTCGATAGCACTGAGGAAGTTGAGAAATTCAGTTCTAGGGTAATAGCTGTGCAGCAGGGCGAAACAGGAACCAGTACAGCTTAAACAGATTCTAGATTCATTCTGTGGTCAATTCAGAACCACCGACATCTTAGAACTAAGCCTCAAAAAGTATCTTTTAACAGACAGACAAAATTATGATATAATGAGAGCAGTGTGGTCATAGAGGCAGGCGGAAAGTGCTTGACACAACTGAGCCATTTTCCTGGACTCTAATTGCTATACTACTAATTTTTTGCCTAATATAAAAGACCCCCCAAGATTTGCCAGGAACTCACATTGCAACTTTATCTGCTGTCAGTCTTCTCTCCCATACAATGTGATTTTTTTGAACGTACATCAATTGAGTTCTCCATTCATTGCTCATACTGTTCTTTCCTCTTTCATTTCTCTATCCACCTTGTTCTCCCAAGGGAATTCATTATCACCACCCAAAACTGAGCTCCAAAAGTTAATAAAGTGGCAATCAATTAAAAAATAAAATGGCTCCTAAATATCAATGCATTCTTAATTAATTTTAAATACATATTAATCATTTAAACAATTAGTTTATATATTATTTAAGGTGATTCCAACTACTGTAATCAACAAGCTCCAAAACATAGAATAGCTCAAGCATAATAGAAGTTTTTTGCTCACTCTCATAAAATCCAAATTTCAAATTAGTAGGTGCCTTTCCTCTCAGAAGTAATTTAGAGTTCCAGGCACCTTCTATTGCATAGTTCCTCCTTCTTGGCTGCTAATTGTAATGTGTTCATCAGCATTAAATGGGTAAGTGGGTAAAAGTATGAATAATATATAGGAGGTCTTTATGGTCCAGGCCTGTACATGACATACATCACTTTCACTTACTCTGCATTGGCTAAACCTCAGCCCTATGGCTGCACACACTGCAAGGAAGGCTGGGAAATATCAACCTGCATGCTTAAAAACAAATGGCTGGTTAGTAGATAACCAATCTCTGCCATGGTGTGGTTCTGCAAACTTTTCTACTACTGTTCAGAAACAAAGTAAAAGGAGATTTGGTTATTTGTAATATATATATATATATATATATATATATATATATATATATATATATATATATATATATTAATAAATTATCACATGGCTATTGAAATTCTACAGCAGAATTCCAGTGAACGGAAACATTAAGATAGAAACATTCAGGAATATAGGAAAAGTCCCTGAATTGCAAAGAATAAAATAAAGAAGTTCAGATGAACAGATAGTGTCAATTACATCAAGGGTAATTGTGAAGAAACGGCACCATGCTGCCGTTCTGCCTGGGCTGTGGAAAAAGGCTGATTGTGGAGCAGGGACAGCGCTGCCACCGCTGCCCCTGCAACACGTGCCCTGAGACGTGTCCTACATCATGCACAAGGTAACAAATCGGAAGTACCCAAAGCTGGAACAAGTGGATGATGTGCTTGCTGGAGCAGCTGCCTGGGAGAATGTTGACTCTACTGCAGACTCAGGTCCTAAATGTGAACATCTTCTTGCCTATTTCATGTGGTTGTAGATCTGCTCTGCAAAAGAGCAGATGACCACCTTCTACAAATGCTGCAATGCTCCGTGTGGACACCACTGGAGGGACTAGGGCCAGGCTGGCCCATCTGTGTCAGTGTCTGTTTACCTTGTTCCCCAGGGTGGATTTCCAACATGGGAGTGTGAACATTGTGTCCTGACAGTCTTTGCTGGTGTGGCAGAAAGCGAACCCTTTCAGGGTAGCTGGCCAGGGTGTCAGCAAATGCAGCCCATCTGCCAATCAGTGGATGAGCTCATTCATGGTGGGGGGGGGTGTTTGTGGGTGGGGAAGGGTATCCATAATGCAGTGCACTGTTTAATGTCCTGCTCATTTGTTTTTACCCGTATTAGGTAATTGACATTCTCTCACCATCAACCCTCTTAAATATTTACCCCAATTGCACAATAAAGTAAAATTTTATAACTTAAAAAAAAAGAAAGGAAAAGAAATGGTGGAGAGCAAGGAGGTAAACATTGCCATAACGGGCAAAGAGAATGCTGCTCTTTTTCCTGTGAGTCAGGAGAAGAAAAGCTCTGTTGGTCATTTAAGAAACTGGAAAGCCAATTCTGCCAAGGAGGTTGAAAAGATGCAAAGATGGCTATGAAAAAACTGAAATGCTGAAGGGAAATTTTCTTAATACCTTAGGGATTTCTTCATATGGAGTGGAGTGGGTAAGTTGAACTGTACACAAAAGGCTTGCAGAGCTGGGTAGGTGAGGATTTGTGTGTGTGAGGATCTTATTAAGGTGATCATGGGATCTTTTATTATGACCTTTGTGCTGGTATTGAGTTCTTACAACACCATGTGGAGATGGGTGCTACTATGTTGGGTGGTTTTTTTGGGGTGTTGTTGTTGTTGTTTGCAGGAAGTCACTTGCCACGTGTCACAGAGGTAGATAAGAGTTTGGGCTAAAATTGGAATCTTGGTCAGGTTACCTCCAGGGTCCCTGAAACATTTACTCAAAATCACTGCTATCATTTGTTGTTGTTGCTTATCTGTTGGTCTGTTTGTTTTTTTCTTAATCAAGTCTACCAGTTAAGTTATAGTAACATTATACTTCAATGTTTACATTTAAGTAAACATGCTTGCAATGTTTAATCAATTTTTTACACTATAAATTATTTTTCAGTGTTCATTAAAATAGTGATTATCAATCTGATAGCCAAAAACAAATGCAGGGCTTTGGAGATAATTTTGAAGAAAAACAGGAACAATTAAATAGAAAATAAGTTAAATGGTTTCTTGAAGTTATTTCTAGTTCTAGCATCCTATTTTTAAATTAAGATTTTTAAGCAAAAATAGGTCTTTAAAACTTCTCTTAGCAAATTTAATTTAGAATAGCGGTCAAACACCATATAAGTTGTGAATTTTTAAATCTCCACTAGAAATAGAAACTACTACCAACCTTAATTTTACAAAGTGTCCTGAGAATTCTCATTAGGATACATATTTATTAAAATGAATTTTTATGAATCAATTAATTTGGGAAAGTGTCACAACTAACATCTAATTGCTACTATGTACTTAGAAATGTTAGCTCTTTCTTTCCTTTTACAAATCATGTTAGCAAAATGTCAGTAGACAAATACATATTTAAGAAACTCTATACTCTAATTAAGGAAATTGGAATTTAAATAAAGTGAGTCTCCCAAGCATCTCATATTTAGAATATCCTTTCACCTTGAGAACTACAAAAATAAGGGTAGTTATTTGAAATGCTTGGAATATATGCCCGCCGCTCCCACTGCTCAGCTAACAAACTTCCTTCATATTGGAATTTAAATGTCCTTTCAGTGAAATCTTTCCTGACTGCCCCCCCCCTCCCCGAGAATATCAGGTAAATGCTGCCAGGATTCTGAAAAAGATTTAGAGGAAAGAGTATCAGGATTGTTTATCAGTGTCTTCTGTGAACACAGATAAAATGGATTTACTTAACTAGTTTTTGCTTGTATTATAATAACTTCTTTTTTTTTTAGGGAGAGGGTATATATAGTTTTTGAACCTAACATTTTTCCTCTATACTTAGCAAGTTTTCTCTCCTTCAAAACACAAATGACACTGCAAATGCCAGAGATTTCAGGATACCATCCTAATTTAATTGCATAAACACAAGTCAACCCTATCTAGCCCTGCTGCCCTTTCCAACTCAACTTGCCCTATCTCTTGACATTTCTTATGTTTCTGCTAAAATGTTGCTATACGATCATGCATTTCATTGCTTTTGCTTAATCATAGCTTAAAGGAGGTCATTTTGTCATGAAATCACTAAAAAGTCATCTCCATATGTATATACACCTGATTTTATTGAGTGTATGACATCATTTAACTCTAGATTTTGATTGTGGTTAAAGAGAAATGTCTGAGATTCTCTTGTATGAGTTCTTCCAGTTGTCAGGGTAAACACCCTTATATTACAAATTCTTTAGTAATAGGAAGAACCTTTTCCTTGCCCAGAGCCTGACACAAAATAGACAATCAGAGGAATTTGTTGCATGACCAGGTCAAGTAGATCAATGGCTTAATTAATAAAGCAGAGTATTCTTTTCTTTGCTATTCTTACTAATATGTTGCTTTTATTAAGTACAAAATTCTTTCAAATGAGATTTTCCATTTTGACTAGCCGTTTTGTACATCACTGTAAATAAGACATAACTTTATTTCAATAATACCTACTCTCCTAAAGCTATTTCAAAAAATAGAAACAGAAGGAAAGCTACCAAACTCATTCTATGAGGCCAATATTACCTTGATCCCCAAACCAGGCAAAGACCCCCTCAAAAAGGAGAATTACGGACCGATTTCCCTAATGAATATGGACGCCAAAATCCTCAACAAGATACTTGCTAATAGAATCCAACAGTACATTAAAAGGATTATCCATCACGATCAAGTGGGATACATACCTGGGATGCAAGCGTGGTTCAATATTCACAAATCAATCAGCGTGATACATCATATCAACAAGAAAAGACTCAGGAACCATATGATCCTCTCAACTGATGCCGAAAAAGCATTTGACAAAATACAGCATCCTTTCCTGATTAAAACCCTTCAGAGTGTAGGAATAGAGGGTACATTTCTCAATCTCAGAAAAGATATCTATGAAAAGCCTACTGCAAATATTATTCTCAATGGGGAAAAGCTGGAAGCCTTTCCCTTAAGATCAGGAACTCGACAAGGATGCCCACTCTCGCCACTATTATTCAACATAGTACTAGAAGTCCTTGCAACAGCAATCGGACGACAAAAAGGGATCAAAGGTATCCAAATCGGCAAAAAGAAGTCAAACTGTCTCTCTTCGCAGATGACATGATACTCTATATGGAAAACCCAAAAGAATCCACTCCCAAACTATTAGAAGTTATAGAGCAATTCAGTAATGTGGCGGGATACAAAATCAATAATCAGAAATCAGTTGCATTTCTATACACGAATAACGAGACTGAAGAAAGAGAAATTAGGGAATCCATCCCATTTACAATAGCACCAAAAACCATATGTTACCTTGGAATTAACTTAACCAGAGATGTAAAGGACCTATATTCTAGAAACTATAAATCACTCTTGAAAGACATTGAGGAAGACATAAAAAGATGGAAAAAATATTCCATGCTCATGGATCGGAAGAATTAACATAGTTAAAATGTCCATGCTACCCAGAGCAATCTACACTTTCAATGCTATCCCGATCAAAATACCGAGGACATTTTTCAAAGAACTGGAACAGAGAGTCCTTAAATTTGTATGGAAACAGAAAAGGCCCCGAATTTCCAAGGAACTGCTGAAAAGGAAAAACAACGCTGGGGGCATCACAATACCGGATTTCGAGCTGTACTACAAAGCTGTGATCACAAAGACAGCATGGTACTGGCACAAAAACAGACACATAGAACAATGGAACAGAAGAGAGAACCCAGAAATGGACCCTCAGCTCTTTGGGCAACTAATCTTTGATAAAGCAGGAAAAAACATCCGGTGGAAAAAAGACAGTCTCTTCAATAAATGGTGCTGGGAAAATTGGACAGCTACATGCAAAAGAATGAAACTTGACCACTCTCTCACACCATACACAAAGATAAACTCCAAATGGATGAAAGACCTCGATGTGAGACAGGAATCCATCAAAATTCTAGAGGAGAACATAGGCAGCAACCTCTATGACATCGGCCACAGCAACCTTTTTCATGACACATCTCCAAAGGCAAGAGAAACAAAAGATAAAATGAACTTATGGGACTTCGTCAAGATAAAAAGCTTCTGCACAGCCAAGGAAACAGTCAAAAAAACTAAGAGGCAGCCCACGGAATGGGAGAATATATTTGCAAATGACACTACAGATAAAGGACTGGTATCCAAGATCTACAAAGAACTTCTCAAACTCAATACACGAGAAACAAATAAACAAATCAAAAAATGGGCAGAAGATAGGAACAGACACTTTTCCAATGAAGACATACAAATGGCTAACAGACACATGAAAAAATGTTCAAAATCATTAGCCATCAGGGAAATTCAAATCAAAACCACATTGAGATACCACCTTACGCCAGTTAGAATGGCAAAAATAGACAAGGCAAGAAACAACAATTGTTGGAGAGGATGTGGAGAAAGGGGATCCCTCCTACATTGTTGGTGGGAATGCAAGTTGGTACAGCCACTCTGGAAAACAGTGTGGAGGTCCCTTAAAAAGTTAAAAATTGAGCTACCCCTATGACCCAGCCATTGCACTACTGGGTGTTTACCCCAAAGATACAGACGTAGTGAAGAGAAGGGCCATATGCACCCCAATGTTCATAGCAGCAATGTCCACAATAGCTAAATCATGGAAGGAGCCGAGATGCCCTTCAACAGATGACTGGATTAAGAAGCTGTGGTCCATATACAATGGAATATTACTCAGCTATCAGAAAGAACGAATTCTCAACATTTGCAGCAACATGGACGGCACTGGAGGAGATAATGCTAAGTGAAATAAGTCAAGCAGAGAAAGACAATTATCATATGATTTCTCTCATCTATGGAACATAAGAACTAGGATGATCGGTAGGGGAAGAAAGTGATAAAGAAGGGGGGGTAATCAGAAGGGGGAATGAACCATGAGAGACTATGGACTATGAGAAACAAACTGAGGGCCTCAGAGGGGAGGGGGGCGGGGTATTGGGATAGACCGGTGATGGGTAGTAAGGAGGGCACGTATTGCATGGTGCACTGGGTGTTATACGCAACTAATGAATCATCGAACTTTACATCGGAATCCGGGGATGTACTGTATGGTGACTAACACGATATAATAAAAAATCATTTTAAAAAAAATACCACTGCCAATGAAAGAAAAAAATCTTGAGAAAATGTGAAGATGGCTTACCTGTAGAAGAGAAAAGATAAGAATTAAGAGTGGATTTCTAATCAGAAACCATTCAAATAAAAAGAGCATGGAGCGAATTATTTAAAGGGTTGAAAGAACACACACACAAATACATACACACAATCTAGAATTTTATATCGAGTGAAATTATCCTTCAAAAGTGAATGGCACCAATAAAAAAAGTGAGTAAGAAACAAAGATTTTCTCCAAAAAACAAACAAACAACAACAAAAAACTAAGATAATTCATCACCAGAAGACTGGCCCTGCAAGAAATGCTAAAAGATGCTTCTCAGAAAAAAGAAAAACAAGTTCAGAAACTTGGATTTACATAAATAAAGTCCACTGAAGAAGGAACAAATTAAGGTAAAATATTTTATCTTATTTTTGATTGATCTAAGGTAATTAATGATATAGTTGAAATAATATCTATCATCATTTGTAACTATTCACTATTCACGGCAATTGCAAACATATGATGTTCTTATAGGGGAAAATCTGCAAAAATTTAGAAGCCATACTAAGACTGGGCCCCCAGGAGTTTCTTACTCTCACTGCAGCCCACACTTGGTATCCAGCAATCCACTACCATCCATGTGCCTAAAACTCTATAGCTCCAGAAGACTTTGCTCTGGGTAGCACATCTCAGTTGCCTTGTGCTTCTCTATGTGCCTGTCTCTCCAGATTTCACAGTGGCAATTAGCCCTATGACCTCGGTTTTCTATAATGCCCAGGACAAGTAATTAATTTTGAGTTTTTTAAACTTTTTTTCTTGTTATACTTACAGGTGTGGTGAGTTCCAAACTCTCTATATGCCAGAGCTGAGCAAAAAAATAAATATTTGCATTTTAAGAACTATTTGTTTTTTTTAATGTATATTTAGACAAGATAGAATACAAAATAAAGCAATATATGTTTCTACATACTCATAGTCTGTCTTAATATTATCAGCATAAATCCAGGCCTTTGAAATATATATATACTTTGTCCTGGGTAAAGGTTACTTAGGGTTTTGTGGTTTGTTTGTTTGTTTTGTAATGAATCATTCATCTTTACAAAAAAAAAAAAAAAGACATAACTTTATTTCAATCCCTGTCCAGTCCAAAAATCAATGTTTTAATAGAAAAGGCGCTGAACATTAAACAATCTCTAAGAAGGGTCTACTTTTGTTTGAATTAATGCAAAGGCCATGAGAATCTGACATCTTGATCCATCTGGCCAGACATAAATGTCCTTATAATGATACTCTGGAAAGTTACTTTTGAAATCCCATTTGGTTAGACTGTGTAATGAGAGTGGCACCAAGGGTTGCAGGCTGTATCACATCCCCACTCCCCAGAGATGGATCATCTTTTGAAGCATTTGAAAACTTAAAAATAGACTCTTATATAGAATTGTATTACCCCATCTCATGTCCTTTTCCAAAGACTGTAAGCTGCTGAGGAAATTTTGTGGAAGTCTTTTCATCTGATTTGTGTGTAATAAATTGAGACTGGAAGCGCCTCTGCAATTGTTAGGGAAAACACTGCCCACTCAATGGTTAGAACTCAAACCAGATACCCAGAATGATTCACTGCTATTTTCATCTATAAAATACTAGCGAGGTAACTGGGTGTGAAACATTAATATCTTTTGCTATTTCTAATCAGCACTTGAACCCATGTTCAAGGAGAAGGCACAGACGGGAGGGAGAGACAGAAACTGGTCCACTTATCACCCTCCTGAGCTGTGCGGTCTACAGTTAAATACTTCAGTTTATTTCCTCTGCAAATCAATTTGACACAGCTGAAGTCTGGTGCATTCCCTTGCCTATTCAATTATTTCTTTAGAACCCAAACTCAAAGATAAGCACTCTTGGAAAAAAACAGCTAAACAAATCCATCGTCCGCATTACATCAAACTCTTTCAGAGAGAAAATGCAGTCGACAGAGATCATCCTACTGAGTTGCCGATGTCTAAAATGTCACTCCTACAGGACATTTCCCTCCAGGACAGATTTTGGTTTTGCTTTCCCAGATACCTTCTTTGGCCCTAGTGGTCTAGAGGCATTTTAAATCAAGGCAACATCTGTGCTGAAAGGGGGCAATGGTGACACCCTCTTACAAGGGGAGCATGAGGGAGATCCATAAGCAATTCTAATAAATGGAAAGTCCAGCTAGAAGCCTCAGGCTGGAATGAATTTTACTCTCTGCTGTGTCAGCCAAAGGCTGTGTAGCTTCAGTGAGCTCTATTTTTGGAATCATAGAGCCGATTGCTAAAATCATGAGGTTATCTTACCAACTGTACTAAAATTTCCATTCCTTGTATCACTCTGAAGCTGGTTGCCCTTAAAACATAGCAAGGATATTTGTTTGGCAAAAGCCAACAGAATATTGGTTATGGACAATGAAACTATTTTGCAAACAAAGGAATATATTGAATAACATCAGGGGAACCAGGTGAAATTTTTGGTTATTCTGTTTTTTGAGTTATGATTAGGGCACAAACAGAGTTTACATCCTGGCTGCCTGATTTGTAACCTAAGGAGTCTTCTGTTTACCATCTTTGTGTTTTAAGGTCTTCGTGACAAAATGGGATAGTATATCACTTCAAGAGGTTACCACAAAGATGAAATGAGGCAAAGCATGTAACACATTTGCAGGCTACCTGACATACATAAAGCACTAAAAAAAAAAAAAAAAAAAAAAAAAAAAAAAAAACCAAACACTAGGTCTCATCTCTTCCTCCTTTGTTGAGTAATCATGGCTTACACTCAAAAGAGCTCCTTATTGGCAAGGAGATTTCTGAAGTCATTTATCATTTTTAATGGTGCTGCTTAGTTTGTCTCTAGTGTTTTCTTCTTGGTTATCCTATTGTGCAGTCCTAGTAGATCAAAATAACACAATGCTTAGATTATTCTTACTTTGACATTTTGATATAGTTCCAACCAAATATTTGAAGTAATGGGAGGATCTAAATTCACCATTAAATTAACCATTAAGGGGCCACCTGGGTAGCTCAGTTGGTTGAGTGTCCGACTCATGGTTTCAGCTCAGGTCATGGTCTCAGGGTCATGAGATTGAGACCCATATTGGGCTCTGTGCTCAGCGTGGAGTCTGCTTGAGATTCTCTCTCTCCCCCTCTACTCCCCCCCACCTGCACTATCTCTCTAAAATAAACATTTTTTTTTTTTTTTTTACAAAGTTAAGCATGAAAGTCTCTCAGAGTCTCTGAACTCCAGGAAACAGAGGGTTACAGGAGGGACAGGGGTGGGGGGATGGGGTAGCTGGGTGATGGGTATTAAGAAGGGCATGTGTTGTGATGAGCACTGGGTGTTATACACAACTACTGAATGGTTGAACACTACATCAAAAACTAATGATGTACTATATGTTGGCTAACTGAACATAATAAAAAAAATTAACCATTAGAACACTGTACGGTGACTAACATAATAAAAAAATTAAAAAAAATAAAGTCCAGTAGTATATAGTTCAGAAAAACAACAACAATAACAACAACAACAAAACACACAGTAGATTAAAAATCAGGCTGCCTTGGGGTGCCTGGGTGGCTCAGTCGTTAAGTGTCTGCCTTCGGCTCAGGACATGATCCCCGTGTTCTGGGATCGAGCCCCGCATCAGGCTCCTCCGCTGGGAGCCTGCTTCTTCCTCTCCTACTCTCCCTGCTTGTGTTCCCTCTCTCACTGGCTGTCTCTATCTCTGTGCAATAAATAAATAAAATCTTTAAAAAAAAAATCAGGCTGCCAGTCTAGTCCATTGTGTATAGTATTTTGGAATTTATAAGTTATTTTACAGAAAGCTGTTTGTCATTTGATTCTTATAACACTATGAGGTTATGTGGGTACTTCCCCCCTAGAGTAAGTAAATTGAGGATCCCAGTGATAAAATCACTTATTTAAGGACACTAAATTTATATATTTATATATATATAAATATATATATGTACAAACACTATATATATACACATATATATACAAAATATATACACATATATATACAAAATATATACGAAAAACACATATATATATATATATACAAAAATATATATATAAATATATATATGTACAAACACTAAGTTATAAAGACAGGACTAGAAACTTAAGTCCCCTAAATTAAAAAACAAAAACAAAAACAAAAACATTTTGTGTGTTCCCTCATAGCATATAATACATCTTCCTATCTACCTGGGTTACCTGGAGCAGGTCACATGATCTTTCTGTATCTCAAGGAGGAATAATTATACCTGACTATTTCACCAGAGTATTAGAGGATAAATGAAGATAAGGTATATGAAAAATTTTGAAAAACTTCCCATGACCTCATTCTGACACTCTGGAAGATAATATGCATTTGACGTATTTTTATCATATATTTAGCATATGATGAAGAATAGGTCAGCTGTTTTTTGAAACTAAATTCTAAGTGGTAAAAGAGTGTGCAGCTATAAACTCTCCTATAAATTATGCTTGTGATTATGAAAGAAATGATAGAGATCCTACGGAAACATGTGTATCAGACGTCTATTGCTGCTAAACAGCTGTGTCAGTCAGGGCTCTCCAAAGAAAGAGAACCAAGAAGAGATACCTAGATATATTTAAGAGTACAGAATACTAGTAGTCACCAATTTATCCAAAATTGTAAAGCCTCTATTCTCCTTTCTCCCCCTTTCTATTCACTCCTGTGAATTGTGTGGTTACTCCATTTCTCATGCTGTCACATTTTACTTAAGATTAGTCCAAAGTGGTACAAATCAAGACATGTTCTTAACATTTTTCATTGCCTAGAGTAAAAAGTAGAGCTACATACCTATTTAAAGCATTTAACATTCCAGCATTTTTCCGTAATTTTTGAGGTTGGGGGTGAGGGGAATGAGGGTGAGAATTGGAAAGAATACTTACAAACATCCTCAGTAGCCACCTTAGAAAATCTGTGTTTAAACTTATGCTACGTATTTTATTAGAAGGGCTACACTGGAAATTTTACTTATTATTTCCTTATAACTACAGTTCTCTTATATGGGCAATATTAAGTTTGCTAATTAATCATGTTTTATAAACTGAATATTTAGAGTTAAACATTTACATGTATCTGCATATATTTATATATACTAATTTATGAATGTGTATCAATATTATATACATAAACACATATAAATACATACAGTTTTTAGAATACAATACGTCAGACATTTTGGAAATGTATTAAAATATAGTACCTTATTTAATATAAATGAATATATAAATATAAATAAATAAGTTTCCCAAATACAAGAGCCATTGAGAAATGTAGTAATTGAAAAACTCCCCCAAATTAAAAATTGCAAGGAGTGTCTTGAATGCTACATTGGGAGTGCCAGTAAATACAAGAAGCAATGGTAATGCTACATGATCTCTTTCATGTACTTTCCTCACATAGCCCTTTAAAAAAATTTTTTTTTCTGAGGCAGGCTAAGAGCTTTTGATCAAACACTTTATTCTAAATTTAATTATTTTTAAAAGCCAAAAACTTTCACTTAGAAATTCCCTAACTCGGTTTCCCTAATGAACATTTAGATGCGTACAAAGTTAAAGATTTTTTTTAAACTTTTTAAAAAACATTTTCCCCATAGCTCTTAAATTGAGAAAATTTAGGAAAATGTGACTTATCATACTTTTTCTTTTGAGGATTTTATTTATTTATTTGAGAGAGAGGGAGAGAGACAGCCAGCGAGAGAGGAAACACAAGGAAGGGGAGTGGGAGAGGAAGAAGCAGGCTCTTAGCAGAGGAGCCTGATGTGGGGCTCGATCCCAAAACGCTGGGATCACGTCCTGAGCGGAAGGCAGACACTTAACGACTGAGCCACCCAGGCGCCCCATGTATTCTTTACAACTCAAAAATACATATATCCATTTGTCCAAGACTCAAAAAAACCAAAAACGCAACAATAACTCTGACCTCAAACTGAGCTTAGGCAGTTTGATTCCTAAAGAAATCTGAGGGGAAAATAGGAGATGATTACATTTGGATAGAAAATAAGAATGAGTATTGCTCAACACATTTTTTTTTTGTAGCCCCAAATTTCTAAATGGCTAATATCAATCTGAACTGTTGAATTTCTCTTAATTATGCAAGTGAGCTTTTAAAACTCTTGATAACAAAGAAAAATCCTGGAGTAGTTAAACTTCTAAGGGCTTTGGAGGATGCAGAGCTGGGGAGAGGTCCCAGTCAGGCCAAGAGTACAGTCTGCAAAGTAAACCCCAGCCGTGGTGGTGCATCAACCCAGGAGGATTCTGAGGCATCAAACAGAAATATATGTAAGGAGGGGCACCTGGGTGGCACAGCGGTTGGGCGTCTGCCTTCGGCTCAGGGCGTGATCCCGGCGATCTGGGATCGAGCCCCACATCAGGCTCTTCTGCTATGAGCCTGTTTCTTCCTCTCCCACTCCCCCTGCTTGTGTTCCCTCTCTCGCTGGCTGTCTCTATCTCTGTTGAATAAATAAATAAAATCTTTAAAAAAAAAAAAAAAAAAAGAAATATATGTAAGGAAAAAAAAAAAAAAAACAAAACCAAGAAGTATATGTAAAGGAATTCAGTGCTGCAGTTTAAGAGGAAAAGAAGTTCAAATAAGGAAAGCAACATTGCAAACGGGATGGATGAAGAAGTCATGAGAATTCCTTAAATATTCAAGAAAAGTTACTGCAATTGGAGAGTGCAGAGCTGCTCTCAGGCATCTCACAGGCAGAGGACAGTGAGACTGATAATGAGCCCCAAATGAAAGAAGTCCCTTGTACGAATGTAGGGCCCTCTTGTGAAGTTCTGGACCAACAATCGTTCCTGCACAACCAGGCTATCAGTTAGGGAATACAGATCTCATCATCATTCTTTACACTGGAAAATGTTGCCTTTCTGTTTGGAATAGAAGTTCTTTTGTTTGTGTGCACAAGTGTTAGCCTTAAGTAAGCATTCAGGTAATTAAAGGTTGCATAGCATATTCAGGGTATTTTTAATAATCTATTGCTTCTAAGTACCTTAGTGAAGCAGAAGGGTAAATGTTCAAGGAAGTTGATGGAAATTGGGGTTTTTCTGGGTGTTTTATTAAAAAACTAACAAAAGAAAAGTAAGATTTGAAAAATGATCTAGCTTCCCTGCTACAGAAATCGCTATCTGAAGGTTGTCCAAAATGAGGAACCCAAAGAAGATGTGTGCTGGGCTGAATTAATGTGAATCAAATGGTAAAAAATAGACAAGAATAAGAAGGAAGTCTGAATAAGCTCAGAGATTAATGTGCAGGTGGCAGATCAATTTCCTGAGAACTCAAGGATGAAAGAAAAGGAAATAACATTTATTGAGCTTATTCTATGTACCAAGCACTCCGTTAGGTATTTTAGATATAAATTAATCGTTCTGTTGACACACGTTTCATTTAAATGTCACATATGTGCTTTTTAAAATAAAGTTGTTTTTGGAACAGCATTGGATTTTCAGAAGAAATGAGTAGTAGAGTTTCCATACATCCCACATTTAATTTCCTATATTATTAACATCTTATGTTAGTATATGTCTTACAAATATAGGTGTTTCTAAAGCCCTTAAGACTCATAAGTCATTTATCATTATTGGTACAGATGAGAAACTGAGGCTTACAGAAATAATTCTGTTCCTCAATACATGTGACCGCTTTACCCACAATGCCACACAGCAACATATCTTATTGCTGAAATAAAGTGCACATCTAGTGAAAGACCTGGCTAGAAAAATATCTGTCTTTGCACTTGTACTCAATTGTAATATTTATATGTAGGGCCCTTTAATGTCCCTCAAGAATTTTTGCACATGATGTCATTTGATTGTTCAACAGTGTTTATGGATAAATATAAGGAGAACAGCCAATCCCACCGTTGGGTCAGTTGTGACCATGCCACAATTTGTGTCTAGCAGGGTGCCCATGCAATGAGGTTTGGTTTTGACATTTTGTCTGCCTATTGAGTCAGGGTAGCACGAATGCCAAAAGCCTAAAAGATACACGAATTCTTCTTTCCTCATCCAGGAGTATATTTCTTCATCACATCTGTCAGTTACAGTGCAGTAGTATCACTTCTGCTTGAGTGCCCTGTATCAATTCACGGACTACTTTTTCTTAGAAAATCCAAGCCAACTCCTCTTGTTCATTAGGGAAGTTCCTGATGCTTTATCCTTCTATCTACTTATCTGACATTATTTGTTTCATACATAATAGGAAGCATTCCCTCAGATTTCTTTCCTCAAGTTTCTCGCTTTCATGATTTCCCCAGTTTAGGGACACACTCTCAAACAGGGATTGCACACTTATCACTTTTTGCCTCTTAGCCCTGTCTATATGCACATGAAATAACATCTCATTAAGATGCAAACCGGGAATAAGACCTTAACTCTAAAATGCTTAAAAACAGGGCTACCCTATGACCCAGCAAATGCACTACTAGGTATTTATCCAGAGGATACAAATACAGTTATTCAAAAAGGCACATGCATCCCAAGGTTCACAGCAGTAATGTCCACAATAACCAAAATATGGAAAGAGTTCAGATGTCCATCAACAGATGAATGCATAAAGAAGAGGTGGTATGTATATATATATACACACACACACACTGGAATATTACTCAGCCATCAGAAAGAATGAAATCTTGTCATTGGCAACAATGCGGGGGGAGCTAGAGGGTATTATGATAAGTGAAATAAGTCAGTCAGAGAAAGACAGATACCATATGATTTCACTCATATGTGCAATTTAAGAAACAACACAGATGGGGGGGGCCTGGGTGGTTCAGTCAGTAAAGTGTCTGCCTTCAGCTCAGGTCATTGATCCCAGGGTCTTGGGAAGGAGCCCTATATCAGGCTCCCTGCTCAACAGGAAGCCTGCTTCTCCCTCTCCCTGCTGCTCCCCTTGCTTGTGTGCTCACACGCTCACTCGCGCGCGGGCTTTCTCTCTCTCTCTCTCTGTTTCTGTCAAATCAGTCAAGTCTTAAAAAAAAAAAAAAAGAAAGAAAAGAAACAGATGAACATAGAGGAAAGGAAGGAAAAATGAAATAAGATGAAAATTGAGAGGGAGTCAAACCATAAGAGACACTACTAGGAAGCAAACAGGGTTGCTGGAGGGGAGGGTAGGGATAGGGTAACTGGGTGATGGGCATTAAGGAGGGCACTTGATGTAATGAGCACTGGGTGTCACATGCAACTGATGAATCACTAAATTCTACCTTCGAAACTAATAATTAAAAAAAAAAATGCCTGTTTCCAGAACGTCTGAATGGATACTGCCATATCTTCCTTTTCTGATGATACTGCCTTATTTGTTTTATTCTAGTAGTTTTTTTTAATCACACTCCTAAATCTGTTCACATCTTACCCAAAAATAAGTCTTCAAAAGGAAGCTTACCTTCTAATTTTTTTATTTTGTTTTTAATGAAATAGCACATGAATTATAAAAATTCAAGTAGTCCAGTGGGCTTATGTTGAAAAATAGCTGTTTCCCCTCCCAACTTCCACCTGAACCCTTCTCGGCAGAGGCAGCAATATTCAAATATCTTTGCTGTTTTTCTATTCTCTTAAGACTTTCAAATTTATGCCCATATACTGTTTTAATTTTCAATTTTGAATATTATTTATTGACTATCTAGAATTGAATATAAGGATTTGGCTAGAATATTATCCTTCTTTCTACCACAGAAAATAAATATTTAGGCCCAGTACAGTTGCCCCAGCAGGATTCACCATATTCACAAATTTATAAAAAAAACTCAATGTGGAGTTTTAATATTTTATCTCTATAATGTTCACAGGTGACACACGTGCTGGACAAGGATTCCTTTAATTCCTTAACAACTTTTTGTTGTTCTGAAGTTAGTAAATTACTTCCTGCTTTTATTTTGCCTCCCAGAGGGAAAGTAGAGGAATTTTCAAATTAAGAAATTGTTTGCCAGCAAATGCGCACCATGAGAAACGCTATAGTAATGTCTTTAGATTGAAGGAAAATGGTGCCAACTAGAAGGAGAGAACTATAAGAACAAAGAGTGCCAGAAAGCATAAAATATAATATAAATACTATTTAAAATACCAACAATAATAGTAATAACAATAGTACCTTGTGGGATTTATAAAATATGTAGAAAGAAAATGTATAGATGAGAACTGCACCAAAGTGAAGTATGGGGCACGCGGAGTTAAACTTCTTACTGTCCTTGAATGTGCAACAAGTGTAAAGCACTGGCTTAAGGTTTAATGTAGGAACTCATAGGTGCATCTGGTAACATGTAGAGTAACCACTGAGAGAATAATACAATGTATACGACCTAAAAGCTAATACAAGAAATAAAATAATACAACATGCTTAGTAGGCATGCAACGAGAAATAAGGGGAGAGAAAAGATTAGATCTTGGAGTACAAATAGCAAAAATTTGTTTAATATTATTGATATAGTTGGATATAAAATATAAATTGACTAAATAATTCAATTAAAAGACAAATTGTTAGACTTGGATTAAAGAAAATGCAGCAAAATCCAATTCTATTCTATCTACTAGAGACATACTTTATTAGTGTCAATGTACTAACATGTTAGTTTCCTATTGCACCTCTAACAAATTATTACACATTTAGTGGCCTAAAACTTTATTATTTATTATTCATAATTTGCAAGTTCAAAAAGTTCAAAATGGTTTTCCAAAGCTAAAACCAAGGTGTCAGCAGGGCTATATTCCTTCTGGAGGCTCTAGGGGACAATTTATTTCCTTGCCTTCTCCATGTGCTTCTAGCAGCTGCCTGGATTCCTTGGTTGATGGCCCTTCCATCTTCAAAACCACCAGCATAGCAACCTCAAGTCTCTTTTTGACTCTGACTCACTGGCCTCCCTCTTTTTCTGATAAGAAGCTGTGTGATTATAGTGGGCACATCCAAACAATCCAGGATAATCTTCCCATATGAAGATCCTTAACTAATCACATCTGAAAAGTCCCTTGACACACTCATAGGTTCCCAGATTAGCTGAAGGGTAGCCCTAGAGTCATTTAACTCAACAGAAGACTGCATGAATGAGAAATATACTTTGTTGTGTTAACTGACTGAAGTTTCAAGAATGTTTACCAGCACCTAGTCCATGTCTCCTAATTCCCCACAAAGTAGAACACTGATATAACCTAAAGCCCAGGAATTCAATTGCTTGTTAGTATACCCTAGATTCCTTACACGTGTGCCAGAGAAAAACAGCAAAAACATCAGATTCACATGATGTTATATATTGGAATTATAAGCATATATTTTAAAACAACATTTACCACATTTAATAGTGTGATGGTGTTCACATCATTAAATGTAGTGAACATAATTGACTTGAAAATATCCACAGGGAACAAAAAGATTATTAAAAATGGCATTGCAGACTTAAAAAGCAACTAAATAAATGTTCTAAAAATAAATACACAATAACTCAAATGAAGGCAGTAATGGAGACATTTAACAGCAGTTTGGACACAAAAGAAAAGAGATTTATGAACTGGCAGGTATAGAGGAAAAATGACACGTGACCAACCAAAGGACTAGGGGAATGAGGCAGAAAGTGCATAAAAGATGTGGAGAATAACCACAGATAGAAACAGTATAATGAAACTTCAGAACACCAAGAGAAAGACAAGTATTCAAACCAACTAGGGAAAACAAAACAACAACAACAACAAAACCCCCAGAACAGACACAATGCCTTCAAAATAATGCCGTCTCTGAAAGCCAGAAGTCAGTCAGATTGTATCTTCCATAGGCCAACAGAAAAGAACATTCAACCTGGAATTCTATACCCAAATAATTTAGCTTTCAAGAAGATGGCAAAATTAAGACATTTTCAGACGAAAGATAGAGTGCTCACCAGCAGCCCTCCCTGTTAGAAGATGGAGGAGGGTCAGTATCGTATCCTGCAGGCTAAGAAGGCACTTTGAGACGGAAAAACGGAAAAACGGAAAAAACGAAGCAAGCCACTCCATACCCTTCACACAGACTGGTAGGGAGGATCCGGCCGGCAGGCGGGCTTGCAATCCAGGTGACGCACCACTACCCTCCATGCGTGGTCTCTGCTGAGTCCCGCCTGCAATCCCCCGCTTTTATCGAGTGATGGGCAAGGTGGTGAGGTCACGAGGTAGTTACCTAAAGTGGTTCCTTCTGTGCACCACTTGAGGGAAGGTCAAAACAAGCCTTCCAGCCTTCTGGTGGTGGTGGTGGGTGATACATTAACCTCCTTTGGGAGTAGAACACATAGCCCCAAGGGGGATGGGTGCCCCGGCAAGGAAGAGCTCGAATTAGAGCTGTCAGCGCTCCCACACTTACTGATGAAACTGCTAAAGGGCATGCTGTAGGGGGGGAAAGGAAGTGATTCCAGATAAACGCTCTCAACTGCAAGAAGCGATTAAGCACAGAAAAAGTGGTTTAATATGTGGGCAAACGTAAACATCGATTGTATTGAACAAAAATAACAATGTAGAGTCTCTCAAAATTTTTGTAAGGATTTAAATCGTATAGAACACATTCTCTTACCACAATGGAATTAAGCTAAATACATTTCAAGGCATTAAAATTAAGTTGGTAATTTAAAAACATACTTTTAATTAACAAAAGAAATTATAATGGAAATTAGAAGTTAGAGTATTATAACTGAATCATGAGGCAAGTATCGTACAGTATAAGAAAACTGTTAAAAATTGTTAAAGGGGATTAAATTAATACAGGAAAAGTCATAGCCTTAAGTGCATGTTTTTTAAAAAATAAGAAAGATTGAAATTAAGGAACTAAGTAACCATCGAAAGATAGTAGTAAAATAACAGCAGAATAAGTCAAAAATGACAAAAGAACTTGCAAAGCATGAAATAAAAACAGTAATAGCAGAAATTGATGAAGAAAGTGAAAAACTAACTTACAGAATATAAAGGAACAACAAAGCCAAAGGTTGGTCCTGAAATTGGCAAACCTGAAATGAGAGTAAGTCAAGGAAAAAAAAAAAGTCACAAATAACCAATATCAGGATGGGGTGAATGTTAAATTGATAAGAAGAGGTTATTAGTAAAAGAATTCATATTTTTCAAATTTGTAGAAAAAATAACAATAGTAAATCTGAATATCCTTACTACCATTAAAGAAAAAGAATCACGGGTTTAATATCTTCCCACCAAGAAAACTCCAGGACCATATGGCTTCACTGACAAGTTCTAATAAACATTCACAGAAGAAATAACTCCAATCTTACGTGAATCTTCCCAGAGAAGAAAAAATTAATGAAGAACACATTCAAATTCATTTGATGAGGCTAGTAACACCTTGATATTTAAAAAAAAAAGTTAGAAGGGAAAATTAGAGTCCAATTTCACTTTTGAACACAGTTGTATAACTCATAAGCCAACAATACAGTAATATGTAGAAAGGATATTATTACGAAAAAGTGTGTTTTATTCCAGAGGAGCATTAGTTTAACATCGAAAGATCATTAGATTGACATTAGAAAATAATTGAATGTATTTTGTCACAAAAATAGGTCAAAAAGAGAAAATTCATAGGATTATTTTGATAGATGTTGACAAAACTTTGATACAATGTTAACAACTCTCAGAAACTAGAAGGGGATAAAAGGAAATTTCCTTTATCTGATAAAAGATATATACAATATCATTTAGAGCAGTGCTAAAACTTCAATGTTGTCGACATGTCAAAGGCCTGCCCTTTAAGATAGGGTTCAAGAGAATGCCCACTATCTCCCGTGCAACATTGTATTGCAGGTGCTAGGCAGAAGGAGAAGTAAATCAAAAGAGCAATGGAATATGTGAGAATTAGAAATGAAATGAAACTGTCATTATTTGTGGATTATATGATTGTGTAAAAAGAAAAGCCAAAGGAATCTACAGAAATATGATTAGGCTTGATAAAAATTAAGCAAGACAGTTAAATTCAAAAATTAAAAAAATTAATATACAAATATCTACCAGTAACACTCAGGAGATGAAATTTTGAAAATATAACATTTGTAAGAGTATCAACATATATGTTAAGAAAGTAGGCAAGATCTCTATGTAGAAAAATTATAAAACTTCATTTCAGAATATTTAAGAAAACCCACATAAATGGAAAATCCATAAATTGATATATTGAAAGACACATTATTGTAAAAATGGCTATTATCCTTAGGTTTATTTATAGACTCAACCCCTATCAAAATTCCAACAGGGATTTTTGTGGAATTTGACAATAATTATAAAAAATTAATTGAAACGCAAAGCGTCAATTGTATCTATGACCCTCTTAAAGAAGAGAATGAAGTGAGAAGACATGCTTTAAAACTACTAAAAAATAAATCCATAATATTATTGTTGCATGTAGACAGAAAGACTTAGGAAAAAATAAAATTAATTAAAGTGAAGTTTAATTTAATTTAAAAAGGTTAGAAACAAAGCCACTGCTTATATATGGACAGTTGACTCATATGAATAATATGGAAAACACAAGCTTTTAAAAAAATCATATTGGGATAAGAATACTAAAAAATAAAACTATTTTACCTCTAATTCACACCAGGCACAAAATTAACTCCAGGTGGGTTATAATCTTAACTATGAAAGTTAAGCTTATATAAGCAAATATCTTCATGATCTTATTAAGAATATTTTTAAGGAAAGCACAAGAAGTGTTACTATGAAAGGGGTAAATAAACACATTTGATGACATTGAAATCAAGAATTTCTATTCCTTAAAAAAAAAAAAAAAAAGAATTCCACCCTAAGAATTAGAAGACAAGTCACAAAATAGGAGAAGCTATGAAACACATATCAGACGAGGGTTAGTATCAAAAATATCGTACATTAAAACACAAATCAATTTGAAAAGGAGTATAATTCAATTTAAAAAATAAGAGCAAGATTTGAACATGCTCCTTCTACATGAAATTAATGTCATGGCCCAGGAGAGTCCTAATGTATGTCGCATATCGTGGTTTAATAGTTAATAATGAATCCTTTACTCTCAAGAGCATATCCTAAATAATATGTTCACCACATCTTTCAATCTTTTATTCTCAAACCCATCCTTTATCCCTAACTTCTGAGACCTCTGAAGCCTCTAATTAGAGAGGCTCACTGCCTGTATGCAGAATGAGTCTTTTGTTTTTACTGGGCTTCTCTGTCTGCAGGTTTCACCTTTTTGTTTTTTTAGTTTCCCATTTCATAATATGCAGCCCTCTGTCTCCTTTTCTCTTCATCTTTGTGAGTTTATAATAGTTTATTTCTTTACCATCATTGCAAGGATGGTACTCCTTTACTATTATCTGTTATTCATGTAAATGCCTAGTTGAAATCATATGCACTTTAGAAATCCTTCACAATGAAACAGAAGATGGTGATATCTTCTTGAAAAATAAGATTTTTGTTCTTCATCTTCATAAATGCACTTTTCCTTTTTGCATATTTGATCCCATGGATCTGTTGACCTTCCTGCTTAATTGCTCTTTATACACTGAGTGGGAATGAATGTCCATAAAACAGGAATGTGTGCCACATTAACAAAATTGTTGGGATTTTGATTATGAGCCTGATGTATAAACTGAGGTCTGCTTAGTTTGTTACAGTCTCTATAACCAGAGATCTGTTTTGAGATTCAGAAAAATGTGCTGTTTGCACAGTCTTTCTTTCCTCCTCCTGATTTTTATTGACAATAGCGTTAAAGACAGGAACCTAATTAATTTCTTAAAAGCTTCTTCTTCTTTGAGGACATCAGTCCAGAATCCAGGGGCACATAATAATTTGCTGTAACTATTTTGTCAACTGAATGGGGGCAGGAGCCATGTTTTAATCATTTTTGGATCTCTAACACCAAAGGAGGGCCCCATAAATGTTTGTATTTGAATGGATATTTAAAATGACTATTTTTTGTTCCCTCATTGACTAGAAATACATGTGCCCTTCTAACTGAGGGTGATGTAATGATGCTGTTCTACTTCCTCCCTCTGTTTTTATCACTTTGGTAATCAAGGCAACCATATGAGATGACTTGCCTAAAAGAGAAATGTAGTCGTATCAGCATTTCACTTAGCTTTGTGAAGGGTATGTCTTTCCTAAGAAAAACTTTGTGTGAACTGATAAGCTCCTTAGATGACACTTTCATAACTTTCTTTTTCCTCAGAAAAAAAGATAGAAAAATAAAACATTGCCAGTTCCTAGGTACCTCACTTCTATTTTTACTAGCATAATAGAAGGATCATAAGAAAGTGTCGTTGATGAGGGAAAGAGATAATGGCTTTCTATCTACCGACATTATATTCTGAGATTCAAACAGTCCTGAGCCTTAAATTGCAGTACCTGAGCTCACAGAGCGAAAATACGTCTGTCTCTAATAACTTCACAGCAGTGTGTATCCGTGAGGACATTTTCTCATAGAGAGTCTCTGAGGCAGGCCCGGAGTAGGATGAGCATCTTTACTTGAAATCCGCTGAAATTGAGAACAAGGAAATTTAAATAACATGACTAAAATTGCTTTGCCTATGGTGGGGCTGAAATTAGAATGTAGATCTCCCAATTCAAGGTTGAACTACCCCCACTGGGCCTGGGAGGAATCCAAGTACAGTGACAGAAAATAGCTTTTGCCAACTTCACAGTATCTCTGACTGCTGGGTGTACAAGGAACCCAGCCCCCTTCACTGTGCTTCCCTGAGAGGGAGCAAGACTTCAATGGTACAATCTCCACTTTTCCTTGGATAATTTCTATCCCTGTAGAATGAACAAATGGGAGTGACCTGTAAGGACCCTATTGGTATGGTGCCAGGGGTAGAAGATGAGAACACGGGAGTTAGTTTGTGTCTAAATGGAAGTGATCAGGGGTACCAGGGTGGCTCAGTAGGTTCACAGACCAACTCTTCATTTTGGCTCAGGTAATGATCTCAGGGTCGTAAGACTGAGTCCCAAGTCAGGGTCTGCGCAAAGCGAGGGTCTGCTTGAAATTCTCGCTCTCCTCCCTCTGTCCCTCCTTAACCACATGGATTCAAAATAAAATAGTAATGAATTAGTATTATGCTTGAAAGTTTACCACTTAGTTTTTACATACATCAATTTATATTATATAATCTTCAAAACATTCCTATGTGGCAGGTATTGCTGTTTCTAATTCTATAAATGAATAAATGGACTCAGAGAAGCTAATAATTTGCTTATGACCATCCAGCCACTGAATAGTGAAGAAAGTAAGAATAACAGTCTTAATAGAGATCTTAAATTTGCATCTTTTATTTCCTTTACTTTTTGCAATAGGGAAGGGCAAAGAGGGGAGTACCAGAAGCAATTGTGGTTACAGCAATGTGGGAAATTCAAACAAAACATGATAGCTCGGTGTGTCTTCAGCGCTAAGAGGAAATTGTGCTTAGTGTCAAGCCAAGTTGGGTGTCACCATTACAAAAGAAGTGGAGAAAAAGAGTCATACACACCAGCCCAGACAGAAAATAAATCATCCCAGTATGCATATATTTGGAAAGTTCTTCAAAACCAATTGCTCCAATGGCTTCCAACTGTAGGAGTGTTATCTAAAACTTGTTGAGTAATTACTTCATCTTAGAGACTCGATGCTTCCTAACTGTATGACATGCTTCTTAAATGATGAAAATAAAGATTTCAAAAAAGAGAAAACTTGTGAGAGCACGTGAGAGAAAAGGGCCGTAGACCCATCTAGGTAAACACCAAAGGCTCCAACACAGGCAGAGAAAAGAGACCATCCAAAATGCCAATGAAGCAACTGGTGTAAATCAACTAGGTGGATCTTCAATGAACATCTACAAATAAATGTGTATTTAGGAACCAAACTGTTAGCCATACCTGTTAGGATTCAATACTGAATTAATATCTACCATTTTTATAGGGAAAGTCTGATACATATATCTGGGCTGATTAAGTATTGGAAGATTTTACCATTTCTATCTCCTATTTTCAAAATTTGTACATGTCTGCTCATCCTGGCCCTTGTTTCACGTTATTTTTTTTTCTAGTGTTTGCTTTCTCTAAATAGTAACAGCTACTGTATTTTAAGCTCTGGGCATTTTGTTGGATAGTTTTAGACAATTTCTCATTAATCATCACACTAGCAAGTTATTATACTCATTTTACAGACAAGACTGAATCTCACAAAGGGTTAAGTAACTTGCTCCGTTTAACATGGTGGTAAAAGCAGATCTAGGATTTCAATCCAGAACTAAAGTCCTTGAAGGGGAGCCAGTATCTTTTATGTATCTTCCATATCAGCAGTACCTACATTAGTATGTGCTCTGGAATCATCTGAAAAACTTAAGAACAGTTTCCCACTTTCTACCGCCTGGAAATTCTGATTCAGTTGGTCTAGGATGGAATATCAGTCTATGTTTTTCACAAATCCTTTGGCATGATTCTTACACAGCTGGTTGAAAGATGTGTTATTTAGGGTCACCATATCAATGCCTTCCATATAGTAGGGAATAACTATATATATTTTACATTTTGAAGTAAATTCCAGATATTGACCTAAGGCTTCTTTGTGTCTCATAAGATTTAAAGATTCTTTTGATGGTGGGACGTGACACATTGACAAAGGATAGATGAAAGGCAGAACTCTTGGTTATTTTCAGCTTCAGAAGAGACGTAGGTTCAGAGGACTAACAGCACGCTGGAGCTGTGGGAGCAGTTTATGGATGGCAAGCGGGGTGGGTTGCTAGGTTTCCGGGGTTCCCTATGAATTGGCTAATTTGAATAATTGTGCCTAGGAGCTGTACCTAGTTGTATGGTAGCTGGCCACAGGGTGATTAAGAAGAATGCACAAGGGGCGCCTGGGTGGCACAGCGGTTAAGCGTCTGCCTTCAGCTCAGGGCGTGATCCCCGCGTTATGGGATCGAGCCCCACATCAGGCTCTTCTGCTATGAGCCTGCTTCTTCCTCTCCCACTCCCCCTGCTTGTGTTCCCTCTCTCACTGGCTGTCTCTATCTCTGTCGAATAAATAAATAAAATATTTAAAAAAAGAAGAAGAAGAAGAACGCACAAGGGGTACCTGAGTGTCTCAGTCCATTAATTGTCTGCCTTTGGCTCGGGTCATGATCTCAGGGTTCTGGGTGGAGTCCTGCATGGGGCTCTCTGCTCAGCGGGGAGCCTGCTTCTCCTTCTCCTTCTACCAACCCCACCCCCCCCATGGTCTCTCTCTCTCTCTCTCTCTCATAAATAAAAAAAAAAAAAAAAAAAAAAAAAAAAGAAAAAAAAAAAAAAAGAAGGCACAGTAACCTGGAGTGTGAAAGCCAGATAAGAGAAGTGGTTGAGGGTGAAGATTTAATCGAATGCTCAAAAAGGGGAACACACTGGCCTCTAGCCAAGCCCTCAAAAACTGGGTCAAGACAACACAATTAAAAACAAACAAACAAAACAAAACAAAACAACAACAACAACAAAAACTATAATATATTTTGCTCCTTAGGATTATTCAAGATTGGTTCAGACTTCCAATTCACAATTTATAGCTAGTGAAATCCTCACCAATATGCCTCTAGTTTCTAAATATAAGGCAGTAAAGTAGGTGAGTGATGCCTTCTGGCCCTTCCTGGCTCCAGCTTCTAACAACACTGAATTCTTACTCTTCATGCTAGGTTTTGAATTTATCATCTGTCCTGGAGTTAACCTCAGCACTTTGCCTTGCTTTGCAAATTAAAAAAAACAAAAACAAAATCATAAATGCATTCAGACACACAGACACACAAATAAAAGCACTTACAGAAGGCATTGTGTGTGTAGCACACTTTGATAAAGGCTTGGGGTTTAAATTAAAAGAAGTTTAGGGGCGCCTGGGTGGCTCAGTCCATTAAGCGTCTGCCTTCCGCTCATCTTGATCCCGGGGTTGTGGGATTGAGCCCCTGGATTGGGTAGGGGTCCCTACTCAGAAGGGAGTCGGCTTCTCTCTCTCTCCCTCTGCCTCCCCCCTCCCCCCAAAGTGTGCTCTCTCTCTCTCTTTCTCTCTCACAAATAAATACATATATCTTTAAGAAAAACAAATAAAAGAAGTTTAAATTGCTGCAGCAATAACAGTTTACCAATAGTCAATAGACATTGCTGCTTCCAAACTTTTTGGGCAATTTCAAATGTTGCCCAGGCGTTGGCCCTTTTTCCTTTAACTTTCTCCTCTCTTCTAAGGCAGAGGGGCACAGTTAGCTCTTTCGTTTCCTGGGCTTCCTCCTAATCCTCTTCTCGTGGTCTCCCATTCCACTCCATGTAATTTATCCGGGTGTTTTCCTAAAGAGAGAATGTTTCTACTGGTGCCCACTATTAACATTAATATTTATTTTCACTCTGCTACTGGAGACATTTGCCTTCTCATGGGAAATCCTCATTTCACTGAAAGATGTCATGTAAGGTCTTTACTTAAATTATCCCCCTCCGTATGTTTTGATAATATTGTTTTCCGTAATAATTATAAAATACTTATCCTGATTTCTACTCAGTAGCCTCTGGGAATAAAATAGCCCAGCTAGAGTGCGACTATTGTCCTATCCACTTTCATCAGTAAATTCCTTGAGCGCTGGAGACCATAGTGGCTTAAAACTGATTTCACTGAAGTCTGTTTCACAGTGCAGGGCCAGAAGAAAATAATGACTCAAAAAAATCAAATTATGTGTTGAGAAGTTCTAATGAGTATAAAATAATTGATAGAGTGGGGATGTGGGGGCAAAAAGTAAGCAACATACAGTGTTGCTTCATTTTGCTAGAGCAGAGAAAAAAATAGAATCCCTTCCTTAAACCTCTCTTCTGAGCCTCACAATTTTGGAATGGGCCGGAGCTCAGTTCTCACCTCACTCCACTCCATACTATTGCTGATGCTTCCCAAAGAAATCTCAGCCTCGCTGCTCCCCTGAACCCTGCCCACTCCATGCTTCCTACTTGGGCTCCTGATAAGCACTTTAAGAAAAACACGGCCGAGAAGAACTCCTGATTTTCCATTCCAGCTCCCCAATTTTCCTCATTCACTAGGTGGATCCAATTCCTCGCTTTTGCTTGCATTCTTCCAACCCATCAGCAAATCATATTGGCTCTGCCTTTTGTGAAAGAATCTAAAGAACCTGCTGAAGAATGCATGAATGCACTGTAAGCAGCATAAAGAAAGGCGGTGGGAGGGAGAGAGCACTGAGTTAGGGACCAAAATTACTGTGCTTTTATGTAGGCTGCTCTGTCATATTATAAGCTGGAACTCAGTCTTCTTTTTCCAGGGGAGGGGAATTAAACTAAAATTAAAGCTTTAAAACCAAATAGTTCTTGGGGCACCTGGGTGGTTCAGTTGGTTAAGCGTTCAACTCTTGATTTCAGCTCAGGTCATGATCTCGGGGTATGAGATGGAGCCCCGTATTGGGCTCCGTGCTGGCTGGGCATGGAGCCTGTTTGAGATTCTCTCTTTCCCTCTCCGCCCCACTTCTCTCTCTTTAAACAAACAAACAAACAAACAAATAAACAGAAAACCCATAAATAAGTAAAATTAAAACTGAACAAGATTCAGTTCCCATGTATGTTTCCTTAGGTTCTCACTATTTTCTTTTCATCTTGTTTTGGTATGGAATTTAGGATTTCCCTGATTGTCACAAATTCCTACTGTCTTTCAGCCAGCCCACTTAACTCATCAGTAGTTCTCATCCTAGTCCTTGAGGGTATTTGATTTTGTGACCTCTGAGCTAGAAATCACGGTGGTGCATCCCTTTTTAAGTCAAAGCATACTGCCCATGAGGTACCCCTGGAATAAATACTGAAAACAATTCGGGGTGTGCATGATGATTTTCAAATATCAATCCAAGCTGAAATTTATGCAGAAGTTAATGCCGTTCATATCTTGCATAGCTGTTAAAGGACAAAAGCATACTGAGTGTACATTATGACGAATCACTTTAATATCTATGTTCGAACATCATTTTATCTGTCTTGACTGATACATGGGAGATAAATAATTTGTTTCATTGCTGTTATTTTAAAGTTGACTCTATTCTAAAGAATCATGACAAGAAATGAACGTTTCTTATAAACAGCCAAGAGAAGTCTAGTAGCATAACATCCAGATGTAAAGTGGAAAATTCAGTCATGTGATAGTTTCCTCACAGAATGCCAAACATCTGGAGGTTTGGGGAGAACTTCGCAATTACCTAAATATTTCATTTCTTATCTGGATGTTTATTTTCCTACAGCTGCAATCTAATTTGGCACAATGTCAGTAAGTAAGGGGCACGGTGAGGGGAGTGTTGGATTCTAAAGAAAAAGGTTGTTTTTTTCCCCCCCAAAGAACTGTTTAAGACATTATTTTAAATTTCTTAAATGTCCTGGTCTGATCAAAGGCATTTCTTAAGTTTGTCTGCATTTCACATAGTACACTCCTAAATCATGAGCCTTTAAGTTTGCCTTTTTTTTATATATAGTAAGAAACAGTGCAAAGAGAATTGAAGTGCTGTATCTGCATAATAAAGACTTCCTCCCTGTTAAACTTACATCAATTCATCATTAATCCAGTTACAATGGCATATGCAGAATACGTGAATTAAAAATGCCAGGAGGAAATAAACTAAATGTAACTGTTTTTTTAGAACACTTAGGATTTGGCTTTTATTTTAAAATTTTTTTGAATTTTCTGTAAAGATCAATCTTATTAAAACAACAACAACAAGTTGAGGGGCACCTGGGTGGCTCAGTCGGTTAAGCATCTGCCTTCAGCTCAGGTCATGATCCCAGGGTCCTGGGATTGAGCCCCACATTGGGCTTCCTGCTCAGCGGGGAATCTGCTTCTCGCTCTCTATCTATTCATGATTTTTCTCTCTCTCTCTCAAGTAAATATATAAAATCTTTAAAAAAAAGTTGATTTAGACTTTCAGCTGAACACAAATATTTATAAACTTATTTTTCAGGAATAAAACCCCAACTCTTATCTTTTCAAGATCACATTTCAGCTTGGATATCTCATCAACGTGGTTCTTATGAAGAGTATCCTGGGAAGTGGGAGCAAGCAGGAGCCTGCTAATATTTCGAGCACATTAACTGATCTTTTACCAGGTCAACGGTGTAATGCAGTTATTTCTCACGAATGAGGCAAGCATCTGCAGGAGCATCAGACTCTCAACGTGCTCCATGGACAAATTACCCAGGAATTTTATACTAAAACACCTTCTTAAGAAAACTGAAGAACTGTCATGAGTACCTCCAGTGGCACAATAGCGTGTGGTACTTAAAACAGATTCCATGAGACCAATCATAATTGTTTATCTCTCTCACAAAAATGAATTGTGGCTCAATGTTTTGGGGATAAAGACACAATGAAAAATCTTAGAAACACCTGAAAAAGGCCTACCAGAAATTCAGACACCTAGATACACAATCAAATCAAATTAACAAACATTATTGACTAAATTTTCTATCTTCTTCTTCTATTCTTAAGCCCAAAGCTATTAGCTATTTACTATATAAAATACTAGCAAAATAATGCCTCATTTTAAGAGAGGTTGCATATTTCCACACTCTGGGAAGAGATGTCATTTAATAAACTGCTTAATGAGTTGCAGCTTGATGGTCCTGTGGTAGTAATAAGAGTACACCGAGCAGTAAATCAGTGAGAAAACACCAGGATCATCAGAACAGGCTACCTATAAATCCTAAATCTGCTAGAGTAATCAGTAAATTCACTGCATGCAGCAAATTAAGCAACTATATAACAAAGAAAGCTATAGGAAATGTGATTATATTTGTCTTGTATATTATTCTACTCAGAATGCCATAACAAAATACCACAGACTGGCTGGCTAAAAGAACAGAAATTTATTTTCTCACAGTTCTGGAGGCTGGAAATCTGAGCTCAGGGTGCCAGCAAGGCTGGGTTCTGGTGAGAGCTCTCTCCCTGGCTTGCAGGTGGCTGCCTTCTAGCTGTGTGCTTTCATGGCCTTTCTTGTGTATACACTGGAGAGAGAGAGAAAGAAACCCATCTCTCCTCCTTTTCCTATAAGCCTGTCAGTCCTATTGGTGTTTTTTATTTTATTATTATTTTATTATTTTTTTAGAGAGAGAGAGAGTAGAGGAGGGGCAGAAGGAGAAGCAGACTCCCTGCTGAGTAGGGAGCACAACACGGGACTCGATCCCAGGACCCTAGGACCATGACCCCACCCAAAGGCAGACACCCAACCAACTGAGCCACCCAGGTGCCCCCATCAGTCCTATTGGTTTAAGGCCCTACTCTTACGATGCACTTAACCATTATTCCTCCCAAAGACCTTTTCTCCAAATACAGTCACACTGGGGCTTAAGGCTTCAATATATGAATTCTAGGAGAGAGGGCAAAATTTAGTCTATAGCAGCTTGTTTAATGTGTGTGTGTTTGTGTGTCTGTGCGTGTGTGTGTGTGTGTGTGTGTGTGTGTGTGTGTGTTGGGAGTAGATTTAAGAAAGTGTTTAAAGGCCTAATATGGCTAGAATATTTATAGTAGGACTTATTACAATAGGTAAAAATGTTAAGATTTTACTAGATGTTTACAATACCAATCTTTAAGATTTGCCATCAATTAGCAGACTAATATACCTCTATGTCTCATGGCATTCATAGTACAGTTTGAGCCATATACATGCAGTCAATAGCAAACTTAGGTCCAAAACCAAAGCATGGGTCTTTTTCCTGAAGTTTCTTTCTTTCCAAAGAAATTCTCTTCACCCCTGAACTTAAGTTTCCTAAAAACTTTTAAGAACCTTGAAAACTTTTCCTTCACCATAAATTTCAATGGGAAAGCAGTGGGTAAAAATATAAGTGAGTGAATCCAACAATGATCCATGGATTTCTCAAAGACAGAGGGCTCTTCTGTAGTCTTCCTTTACACCATATATTTTTAAAATATTGCAATATTGCAAATGACAGTCCAGATACTGGTAATGAGTTATCTAATGTTTCAGGACAAAATATGCCTTGTCGACCAGGCAAAAATAATTTGTGTTATACTGGCAATGAACAATAAGAACTTGAAATTTAAAAATACCATTTATGGAGCACCTGGGTGGCTCAGTCAGTTAAGCCTCCAACTCTTGGTTTCAGCTCAAGTATGATCTCAGGGTCAAGAGATTCCAGTCCTGCATAGGGCTCTGTGTTTGGTGCAGAGTCTGCTTGAGATTCTCTCCCTCTCCTCCTCCTCTGCTTCTCGCCCCACTCACACACTGTCTCTCTAAAATAAGTAAATAAATTTTGAAAAAAAATAATAACTGTAAAGTCACACTAATTAAGACAATGTCATATTAGTGTAAAAATAGACAGATCAATGGAATAGCATAGCAAATCCAGAAATAAATCCACATATGCATGGGCATTTGACTTTTTTTTTTTTAAGATTTTGTTTATTTGTTTGACAGAGAGAGACAGCGAGAGAGGGAACACAAGCAAGGGGAGTGTGAGAGGGAAAAGCAGGCTTCCCGCGGAGCAGGGAGCCCGATGCGGGGCTTGATCCTAGGACCCTGGGATCATGACCTGAGCCGAAGGCATATGCTTAACAACTGAGCCACCCAGGTGCCCCAGGCACTTGACTTTTGACAAAGAAGCCAAGGCAATTCAATGGAAGAAAGAATTGTTTCAACAATGGTGGCAGTACAGGCAGTATGCCTCACCATAAATAAAAATTAATCAAAATTTTACCATAGACCCTAAATGATACTACAGAAACATTAAAAACATTTGCTCATCAAAAGACCCTCTTACCAAAATGAAAAGGCAAGCTATAGAATGGGAGGAAATATTTGCAAAACTGATTTTTAACTAAGAGCTTGTATCCAAAATAGAGAAATAAATTTCAAGTGTCAATAATAAGAAAATACGCAACCCAATTCAAAAAGGACAAAATATTTAAATAGATATTTCAGCAAAGAAGATGTAAAGGTAGCAAATAAACATGTGAAAAGATGCCGCTAAGAAAATGCCAATTAAAACCTCAATACAGGGGCCCCGGGGTGGCTCAGTTGGCCAAGCATCTGCCTTTGGCTCAGATCATGATCCTGGGATCCTGGGATCTAGCCCTGAGTCCGGCTCCCTGCTCAGCAGGGAGTCTGCTTTGCCCTCTCCCTCTGCCCCTCCACCCTGCTTATGTGCTCTCTCTCTCAAATAAATAAATAAAATCTTAAAAAATAAAAAGACTCAGGGGCACCTGGGTGGCTCAGTCATTAAGCATCTGCCTTTGGCTCAGGGCGTGATGCAGGCATTCTGGAATCGAGCCCCACATCAGGCTCCTCTTTTGGGAGCCTTCTTCTCCCTCTCCCACTCCCCCTGCTTGTCTCTCTCTCACTGGCTGTCTCTCTCACTGGCTGTCTCTGTGTCAAATAAATAAATAAAATCTTAAAAAAAGAAAAGAAAAGAAAAGAAAAAGACTCAATATAATATCAGTACATACTCACCAGAAAGGCTAAAATGAAAAACTGATTATATCAAGTGTTGCTGAGGATATGGAACAACTGGAAGTCTATTTACAACTGGGGGGAATATAATTTGGTATATTCACTATAGAAAACAGTTTGGCAGTTTCCTAAACATTTAAACATATGCTGATTACATGACCCAGCCATATCACTCCTAGATATTTACAAGAGAGAAATTAAAATATATGTCCATACAAAAATTTGTACACAAATGTTCAAGGAAACGTTATTTGTATTTCCTCAAATTTGAAAACAATCAAAAGGTCCATCAACAGGTGAATAAATAAACTGTGCTGTACGTCTACAATGAAATACTATTCAGCAATAAAAAGGGACAAACTACTAGTGCACAAAACAACATGAAAGAATCCTAAAAAGTTATGCTGAGTGAAAGAAGCCAGACCCCCACCTCACAAAGACAGGACATTTATATATGATTCCAATAATATAAAATTCTAGAAGATGCAAACTGATCTAGAGTGACAGAAAGCAGACCAGTGGTTGCTTGGAGAGGGAGAATTACAAAGGTCAGGAGGAAAACTTGGGAGATGGTGGATATATTCATTATCTTGACTGTGTTTTATAGTATGTCAAAACTCATCAAAAATACACTTTAAATATGTGTGGTTTAATAGATGTCAATTATATCTCAGTGACAGTGTAAACAAACAACCAAAAACCTAAGAAAAGCCAGCTTACGGAGTTAGAAGTCAGGATGGTTGTAACACTCGATGAGCGTGTATAGGCACGCACTGGAAGAGGGAGAGGCTTCTGGGCTCTTCCAGTAATGCTCTGTGTTTTGATTTGGATGCTGATGGCACACATGTGTTCGCTTTCTGAAATTTAGCTGACACATATGTATACTTCCCTAAATGTACGTTTTTCTTCTTTAAACATTTTACATTAAAGTAAATAGATAGAGAAAGTTCTGCCTTCTCAGTGTAGACAGGACCAACGTGAAATATACCAAGTAACCTTTTAAAAAGACAAGATGAATTACAGATGGGAACAGAAGGAAAGAAAAATACAAAGCATAATCCACTAATATTTAAATCATGCTTTATGGAAACATAATAAAGAAACTTGTCTCAAACTCTTGACTTTATAGGAAATTTTATCTCATTTTATCACTGAATTTTTTTCAGAAACATCATTTTTTTCCTTATATTCCTTCCACCGTATTTTTCTTATATTATTTCTCAAAGTAGATTTTTCAGGAGCATTTTTCAGCAGCATGTTAGGAACTATGTGACGCAAAGTGTCCCAGAGGCGAAAGCATTTGGGAATGTTGTGCTATGCCAATTTAAACTGTTTTCCTCCTTGCAGTATTTATAGGTAAGCTTTGACCATGTTAAAATTTGCCATGAATCCCAGACAAGGTATATGCAATGCAAAACTATGTCTATAGAACATCCTTTTTCAAACAGCATTCTAAAGGACTAATATTTCAAGGAAAATACACTGCAGTTCTAGAAATGCAATGCCAACTGTGGTTGTCGACTACCATAGTTAAAATGTGTGCTGCCAAATTAGACCATCTGCATTTGAATCTTGTCTCTGTTACTTTTTCTCTTGTGTGACCTTGAGTGCTGAACTTACCTCTCAAAATAAGATGATAAAAGAAACATGGTTGTTGTGGGGATAAAATGGCTAATGACATGCAAAGCATTCAGAACAGTGCCTGATACATAATAAGTGTTCAAAAAAGTTAACTCTTAATATTATTAAGAAACATTGCCTAAGCAAGAACCACAAGGTAGAGATCATGTTCCACTATTGGTCTTGCCTGGAATTTAGAGTCCATTGTACTGCTCGTCAATCCACCAAAAATCTGACAATAGAATTATATGAGATGTAAATGTTCTCCCCATGACAAAAACAATAAAGTGGATAATATGTGAGGTGAAGGATGTGTTAACTAACCTTATTGTGGCAATCATTTCTCAAAATATATGTGTATGAGGTCATCACCTTGTACATCTTAAACTTATACAACGTTGTGTGTCACTTATATCTCAATAAAGCTGGAAAAGAAACAGAACAATTACTGTGTGAGGCAGTCATCACAGAGACGGACTGACCTGATATAAAGTGTCCAGTCTTAGAACTCTAAAAAGCAAAAGGAATACATGAGAATTTATAATCATAGCCAGTATGCAGAGTTAGATTATAAATTCCTTGAGGGCAGAGACCACATCTGACCATCATCCTCCTTTTTGAGGACTTGAGTTGAGCTTAATCAGTCTACGCACCTAAGGAACTCTGGGATCCAGCAGTCTTATTAGCATGAGGGAATCAGACATTTTGGTATAACTGTGATTTTGAGCCAAGATGACCAACTCCCTAGATCAACAAGACAACGATGTGTCAGCAAAAGATGATAGAAGACTGCTTTTAAGACGGTCTCATTTAGGTGATGCATATGGAATCCTTAAGTCAGGATTCCATTCATGAAAGCTTCACACGAGAAGACAGTTGAAACCAAGCACGATGAGGAGACCAGGGACGTTAAAACCATGTTAACAAAACTGAAATTGGAGTCAAATGCTTCTCTGGTTATTACTTTAATGCTTGATTTTCCTCAGGCTGATGGGATAAGAGAATAACAGTTATATATTTATCCACCAAAGTGCCTAGATGTACTTGCACATAGTAGGTGTTAATGAATATATTCTCTTGAGCATACAGTGTCATCAGAAAGCGTAGTGACAGTTGTAGACCTGACACTTCACTCTCCCGCTCCAGCTGCGGAAAAAGAAGAAAACTGGCAAGGAAACAAGAAATGGTAAATGTATAAAGCAGAGAGAAGGGAAGAATTTTCAATTAGACAAAGCAGAGTTAACTCACAATAAGAAACGTGCTTCATATCGCCAAGGACTAAGGCACAAGAGAGAATAAATAGTATTCCCCCTCCAGGACTTCTGTAAGGGTTAATTTGTGTGAGGAAAGTGCTCTGAAACCAAGGGTATGAAAACCACTTCAATGCAAAGTCTCCGCTGCTGGCTGCTGGCTGCATTGTGCAGCTGCTATTTTTAGCCCACATTCATGCTGCTCCTGGTCAGAGTAGGGGACATCTGTGGAGAGGGGAATGAATTGCTTGCAGCAAGACCAGTTTTGATGAGTAATTACTTGTGTTATAATGTGCAGTCAGTGCCAGCACTATTCCAAGGACTGAAAACTAAGACTCCTAGGAAGTCATCCTGGGCAGGGTCCGTGCTGGCAGCTATGACTCCCAGCACTAATGATACGTGGCAGTGTTGCCAGATGATCAAGAACTAATTGATTTGTGTCGACCCTACTAAAAGTTAGCACCATGGCTGATGGTATAGGATGCAGTTACATTTTCGAAGCACTTTATAATCATTAATTATTTTTTGTCCCAATATTCCAGGGAAGTAAGTAAAAAAATACTTTTCCTTGTAATTCTAATGTTATCTTTTTCTTTCTTTCTTTTTTCTTTCTTTTTTTTTTAAGAGAAAGAAAGTGCGAGCAGGGAGAGGGGCAGAGGGAGAGAGAGAGGGGGAAAGAGACTCTCAAGCAGTTGCCCCACTGAGCATGGTGCCCAATGCTGGGCTGGATCCCAGGCCCCAGAGATTATGACCTGAGCCAAAATCAAGAGTCAGACGTTTAAATGACTGAACCACCCAGGTGCCCCCAATGTTATCTTTTAGACTATATTTCTAACCCTAGACTTTCTACTAAGTACAAAAACTCTTGCACAAATGTTATGTTTCAAAACTTGGAGTAGGTAAAATTTTCCTGTTTTTATGTACTTATAACCATTTTCTGAAGCAGGTTCCAAGTTTCTTTCTTTCTCTACGTTTCTATAACCCCATGCTACCAGCACTTCACCAGCCCTACCTACATACTATATATATGTTGCTGGGGTGTTGCTTGGGATTTTTAATTTTTCCTTCTAATCTTTTTGTAGTGTGCATAATGTTGTACTGCATACCCCCATGCTATTAGATTTAAGTATACCTCTGATCTTTCCTTAATAGACATTTCAAAGAGTGAAGTTATTGTGGCAAAGATGTAGACATTTTTTTTTGGTGACACATATTGTCAAATTTCTGTTAAGATCATTTCCCATTTAAATTTAATTCTATTCCCATGATATGTGATTAAAATAATTTCACTTTATTATTTGTCTTAAGTTTTACTTTTGGTGAGAGAGGTGGATACAATGAGGCTTTAAATATTTTTATATAGTGAATTCTATAAATCTTTTTCATAATAATTTCTTTTTGTGCTTTCATTATTCTCTTTTTTTAATGTTTTTTTATTATATTATGTTAGTCACCGTACAGTACAGCCCTGGTTTTTGATGTAAAGTTTGATGATTCGTTAGTTGCGTATAACACCCAGTGCACCATACGTGCCCTCCTTACTATCCATCATCAGCCTATCCCATTCCCCCACCCCCCTCCCCTCTGATGCCCTCAGTTTGTTTCTCAGAGTCCATAGTCTCTCATGCTTCATTCCCCCTTCTGATTACCACCCTTTCTTTATCCCTTTCTTCCCCTACCGATCTTCCTAGTTCTTATGTTCCATAGATGAGAGAAATCATATGATAATCGTCTTTCTCTGCTTGACTTATTTCACTTAGCATTATCTCCTCCAGTGCTGTCCATGTTGCAGCAAATGTTGAGAAATCGTTCTTTTTGATAGCTGAGTAATATTCCATTGTATATATGGACCACAACTTCTTAATCCAGTCATCTGTTGAAGGGCATCTCGGCTCCTTCCATGATTTAGCTATTGTGGACAATGCTGCTATGAACATTGGGGTGCATATGGCCCTTCTCTTCACTACGTCTGTATCTTTGGGGTAAATACCCAGTAGTGCAATTGCTGGATCATAGGGTAGCTTGATTTTTAACTTTTTAAGGGACCTCCACACTGTTTTCCAGAGTGGCTGTACCAACTTGCATTCCCACCAACAATGTAGGAGGGATCCCCTTTCTCCACATCCTCTCCAACAATTGTTGTTTCTTGCCTTGCCAATTTTTGCCATTCCAACTGGTGTAAGGTGGTATCGTAGTGTGGTTTTGATTTGAATTTCCCTGATGGCTAATGATTTTGAACATTTTTTCATGTGTCTGTTAGCCATTTGTATGTCTTCATTGGAAAAGTGTCTGTTCCTATCTTCTGCCCATTTTATGATTTGTTTATTTGTTTCTCGTGTATTGAGTTCGAGAAGTTCTTTGTAGATCTTGGATACCAGTCTTTTATCTGTAGTATCATTTGCAAATATATTCTCCCATTCTGTGGGCTGCCTCTTAGTTTTTTTGACTGTTTCCTTGGCTGTGCAGAAGCTTTTTATCTTGACGAAGTCACATAAGTTCATTTTATCTTTTGTTTCTCTTGCCTTTGGAGATGTGTCATGAAAAAGTTTGCTGTGGCCGATGTCGTAGAGGTTGCTGCCTATGTTCTCCTCTAGGATTTGATGGATTCCTCTCTCACATCAAGGTCTTTCATCCATTTGGAGTTTATCTTTGTGTATGGTGTGAGAGAGTGGTCAAGTTTCATTCTTTTGCATGTAGCTGTCCAATTTTCCCAGCACCATTTATTGAAGAGACTGTCTTTTTCCCACCGGATGTTTTTTTCCTGCTTTATCAAAGATTAATTGCCCAAAGAGCCGAGGGTCCATTTCTGGGCTCTCTATTCTGTTCCATTGTTCTATGTGTCTGCTTTTGTGCCAGTACCATGCTGTCTTTGTGATCACAGCTTTGTAGTACAGCTCGAAATCCGGCATTGTGATGCCCCCAGCTTTGTTTTTCCTTTTCAACAGTTCCTTGGAGATTCGGGGCCTTTTCTGGTTCCATACAAATTTAAGGACGATTTGTTCCAGTTCTTTGAAAAATGTCATTGGTATTTTGATCGGGATAGCATTGAAAGTGTAGATTGCTCTGGGTAGCATGGACATTTTAACTATGTTATTTCTTCTGATCCATGAGCATGGAATATTTTTCCATCTTTTTGTGTCTTCTTAAATGTCTTTCAAGAGTGATTTATAGTTTCTAGAATATAGATCCTTTACATCTCTGGTTAAGTTAATTCCAAGGTAACGTATGGTTTTTGGTGCTATTATGAATGAAAAGGGAGAGGTCACAACCAACACCAATGAAATTGGAAGGATTATTAGAAACTTTTATCAACAGCTTTATGCCAATAAATTAAGCAATCTGGAAGAGATGGAGGACTTCCTGGAAACCTATAAACTACCAAGACTGAAACAGGAAGAAATTGATTTTTTAAACAGGCCAATTAATTATGAAGAGATTGAAACGGTGATAAACAACCTTCCAAAAAACAAAACTCCAGGACCGGACGGTTTTCCTGGAGAATTCTACCAAACATTCAAAGAAGAAATAATACCTATTCTCCTAAAGCTATTTCAAAAAATAGAAACAGAAGGAAAGCTACCAAACTCATTCTATGAGCCCAATATTACCTTGATCCCCAAACCAGGCAAAGACCCCATCAAAAAGGAGAATTACAGACTGATTTCCCTAATGAATATGGACACCAAAATTCTCAAGAAGAATCTGGCTAATAGAATCCAACAGTACATTAAAAGGATTATCCATCATGACCAAGTGGGATTCATCCCTGGGATGCAAGGGTGGTTCAACATTTGCAAATCGATCGGTGTCTTAGATTTTATCCAGAAGGAAAAAGCCAAAAATCATATGATTCTCTCAATAGATGCAGAAAAAGCATTTGACAAAATACAGCACCCTTTCCTGATTAAAACCCTTCAGAGTGTAGGGATAGAGGATACATTCCTCAGTCTCATAAAAAACCATCTATGAAAAGCCTACAGCAAATATCATTCTCAATGGGGAAAAGCTGGAAGCCTTTCCCTTAAGATCAGGAACACGACAAGGATGCCCAATCTCGCCACTATTATTCAACATAGTACTAGAAGTCCTTGCAACAGCAATCAGACAGCAAAAAGGGATAAAAGGTATCCAAATCGGCAAAGAAGTCAAACTGTCTCTCTTCGCAGATGACATGATACTCTATATGGAAAACCCAAAAGTATCCACTCCCAAACTATTAGAAGTTATAGAGCAATCCAGTAATGTGGCGGGATACAAAATCAATGCTCAGAAATCAGTTGCATTTCTATACACGAACAATGAGACTGAAGAAAGAGAAATTAGGGAATCCATCCCATTTACAATAGCACCAAAAATCATTATTCTCTTTTCTAAGTCTCTGCCTTGGGCTTACAATTGGGATGTTATACAACCAAAATCTAAAACACGTACCATTGACTTGGGGACCATGCACAAGCAGAGACTGTCAGTGAAAGCTTGAAGTACAATGAATAAATTATTACTCAAGGCTAGAAAAAAGAGGATCCAAGTTATTTTGGCAGGACAATTAGTGAGTGTCATCTGCAATAAAATGGAAGATAGAAAGGGTACTTAAGGAACTGATTCTTTTGGCGAAGAAGTTTTCCTGTCCCAAGTGTTGGAAGGGCTCCTTCTAGATGGCTATGATGAAATAGTGAGGACCAAATTATATTAACATGTGAAGGGGGGGGGGACTTTCCCATTTTCAAGCCGAATTTAGAGAAAGTATAAAATATCCAGAACTTTTCCAGGTTTATAAATAAAGCTGTTTCTCTCCAGACAGCAAAAGACTCAAGGTAAGAAATGGCTTCAAGGCAAAGACAAAGCAGGAGCATTGCCAGTAAAACCTGGCTTCAGAATAAAGTTCCTAATGTGTGACTGTGAAACTGTTGTTGAGACCTCAGAAATATTTAAGTTGCCTCACAGACCCTCTCACTACTTGGTTAGACTTCTAAAAATCTTAAGAGTATTGTCCCACAATACTTTGATTCTCCATGTAGGGTAGAGAGAGGCTTCTTTCAAAGAAACGGGTGTGAGGCACCCGGGTGGCTCAGTCAGTTAAGTGTCCTTTGGCTCAGGTCATGATCCCAGGGTCCTGGGATCGAGTCCCACATCCGGGCTCCCTGCTCAGCAGGGAACCTGCTTCTCCCTCTGCCTGCTACTCCCCCTGCTTGTGGTCTCTCTGTCAAATAAGTAAATAAAACCTTTAAAACAAATAAACAAAGAATTGGGTATAACTTTGGTCTCACGGATTTAACCCCAATGAGATTCATAGGAAACTCTTGAGGTTTACAAAGAATAACATCAGCAGAAGCACTGTGGGCCTGAAATGAAAGGGCTAGAGACAGCTCAAAGTTACAGCACATCATGGAAAACATAATCTTACAGGGTAAGAAAGAGCTACCCTGCTTAGCTGCAAACATATACCATTTCTTATGGAAAAGAAAGAACGACTCAGACAGTGAAGTCTCAAAAGCATAACTAAAAGCTTTGGAGAGTCATGACCAAGTAGCAGGACTGGGCCTTCGCAAAGGGCCTGACAACACGTACCCACCTGTATTTCAGGACTGTTACAGCACACTGACTGTTATCCATGCATTTATCTATAAAGATATGTGGACAGATACATACATACATAGGATCCACAATGATCCTGAAGTTATGAGTATTTTCATACTACTATTAGCAAATCAAGTAATTAGCATAGGCAAATTAACCTCTTACCTTTACTTAATTCATCTGTAAAGTGAGACAGTATTTATGATTTAGTGATAAGCGAGAGCTACCCCATCCTGCACAGGCTACTGCTCAACTTAATAATGTGACCTGGAATCTCATTTCAGATTAGGAAGATTAGAAGGCTACCTCCATGTGGCCACTTGACGAAAGTGTCTAGAAATGAACATTTTACTGAGTAAAGCATGACAAATTTGCACAGGCTACTCTGCTATGCAGTAAAGTAGATTATGCACAGTTTAAGAGTATAAATTCTCTACTATTACCATCCTGCCACCAAGGAACTCAATAAAACAATTTCATTCGGGAAAGCCCTTCTAATTAAAAAAAAAAGCTACTAATTTAATTCACTGTGGTCTAGACAATTTCCAATATTCCTTCTGTTCTACTGCAGAATAGCAATGACTACACTTTTCCTCTCCCTTGTATCTGACAGATGTTACTAACTGACCATAGTATTACTTTCTACCACTCTGATAGAGCCTTATGATCTTTTCAACACAGCATGCCAGGCAGTTTTTGCCTGCCGATCTGAGTTGTCATATGACTGACATTTATTTACCATTATTTTTCTATGATATGTGTGTTCTCTGATCTCGGTGATCCACATAAGTTAATACCCCAGATAGGGGACAAGCTATGGATAAACTCTGAAATCTCACCTCCACTATTGTGAGAGACAACAAAGCATAGTTTTGGAGACCATAATCCCTGGAGCAGACTGGTTGAGTTTTTATCATAATTCCGCTACTTAGTAGCTCTGTGACCTTGGGCAATTACCTAGCCTCTCTGTGCTGCAGATTCCTCATCTATAAATTAGAGATAATAACATCACCTCATAGAGTAATTATATTTGCTGAGAAAATATATGATGAAGATTTAGAAAATATGTGTGAAGTACTTAAAATAATGACTGGTACCAAGTGATTCAGCAGTATGTTAGCTGTTATTATCCTTATTTTCATTATTGTTATCATTATTACTCCTAGCTGCATGAGTTTGGCAAATAACCTTATTCTATGTTTGTGGGTTAGATGAGATTTGTGCAGCATACATGTGAACATTTAACTAATTACACATATGCAATTTAACACTTCACATGCTAGCGTTTTAAAATAATTTTTATTGAAATAGAATGTTTAGAAAAATCTAAAATGTATTAATATATTTTGCTATCTCATGAAAGGGGATGCCAAAAATTATTTCAACTTTTTTTTGTATCAAAGTCAACAATTAATGCGCTATAATTGTGAAACGTTTTTGTGAATATTTAGCTTGCCTTTTCACTAAATGACCCACACGACATAGCAGCATTTCATTTTCTCTGTGCTGTGGGTGTTGACTCGGTCAGTCTCTCAAGCTCAAAGGCTGGCAAGGTGTGCAGAACTATTATTTCAGTTCTACTATAGCTATTTATTCTTATCTCCTTCTCTTACCACTTTCTTCTCACTGTCACTGGTTCTCTCCCTGTTTTTAATCTTCCCTGCCTCTAATTTTTTCTCTACTTAGCTGTCGTCAGCTCTTGCTCTACTCTCTTACATTTCTTGTCGTTCACTAGGATGAAGCTCAGCATTGCTCCTTCCCCTCAGGTGAGACTTGCAAATCAGACGATGGGAATTATTGCGGCTTGCTTCCTTTCCACTTTCCTCACAGACTGATGACTCTTTACTTGTGCACCTCTTGATTCATTTCAAGTTGTTGATTTTCCCAAAAATTCCATCTCCCTGCAATTTAGCCATGTTATTTATAATATGTAACATAAGTTATAACTGAAGAATAAACCTAGGTTAAATTTTTAAAAACACAGTACTGTTCACTACAAAGAGAAACTTATGAAAGGAATTTCCACTTTGGAGTCTATTCAAAAGTGTTTAATATGGAGATGCCAAAGTAAGCCCCTCTGTCAATAGCAATATAAGTACTCTTAGGAGAAGCACACGCTAATATCCCACTGTTGTAGTACGGTAGTTCTCAGAGTGTGTTCCTAGGGTCCTATAGAAAGGTAAATTCTCAGGCCCCATCCCAAATTTCAGCAGTTCTGGGGACAAGGCCCAGTCACCTCTGTTTTGACAAGCTTTTCAGATGAACTTGATCCACACTTAAGTTTAAGAATTATTATTCTGATGTATGAGCAAATTTATCAGTTAGGGCCCCACTTGTATATTGCCATCAGGTTTAATTATTTTCTTGTCTGAATTATAGTTTATTATAGGCTATAACACTTATCATCTCTAGGAACACAAGTTTTGTGGGTCCTTTTTTTTTTTTTTCAGCCTTCTTCTCGAAGATCCAGATTCACCTGATAATGTCACATACTAGGGGCTGTCATCAAGACATCGGGTCTCATAATAATCAATTTTATAGTTCTTAATAAAACTAGAGCAAACAGTTGAGAACTACCAATAAAAGGAATAAAAATGGAGTTATGAATAAATAATGTATTGATGAGCCTTCCAATTAGAATTACTTTTCTTTATATGTGGTTCAGAGAAGTCATTTGGGATGATATGATTAACTTTTTATCTGCTGTTTGAATAGCTGGAGAGAGGAAGCACAGATGTCATTGCAGCAACAGCCTGTCACCTACACAGGGCTTCTTCACCAGCTGTGTCACCTTGGTGGAGCACCCAGGTTCTAATTCCCAGTGTTGCAGTATAAGGAGTAGGAATTGGTCTGTATACCTTGCATTTATCAGTCTCTTGAAGACTGGTTCACTGTTCATTAGAACTCACATTAAATAGAATGGCACATTATTAATTGATAATAGAAGAGATTTCTGTGTTCAGTCACTACAGTATTCAAGTCTGCCCTACATAGCACACTCTTTGGCAGCAGATCTCTTAGGAACTAAAATAGTAATCAAAAAGCCCCCTTGTCCTCTTCCTTAGGTAGACTGATACTTAAATGACTCTGTTCATTGCTAACTCATCAGGTATTCCTTGATTTACTTATTTACCTCTCAGACAGAAGTGTGCATCCAAAATCCTTAGGGTATCCCACTTTAAAATAATAACAATGGGAAAGTGTATGCTAGCTTGTAAAATCTCAGTGACCATGTTAGCAATGACAATGTGGGATAAAAATGCCTGATTTCTTACTCTTCACAATAAGTCTGGGTCAGGAATAGTTCTGAATAAAATGAATTTTTTTTTAATGAACTTACTTTGTCAAATGAACACTGTTTTGTTTTTGTTTTTAATAAATAAGTCTAGGAACTCACAGTATATAAAATGTTACAGCAGAGCATAATGAGTACATTTTGTTAAGTATCATTTTACACAAATTACATAAGTGACATAAAATAACTCTGTTTGCCTTGTGCATTGGAATTAGTATAAAAGTAGTTACATTTGTTGGTTTGTCATTTAATAGAGATACATGCTTTACACTTTCCCTCCAATGGACAAGTCAGTTACAGTAGTGTCTGAATTTTATTTATTTTTAAAATTTTCTATGAGAACAGGGGCACCTGGGTGGCACAGCGGTTAAGCATCTGCCTTCGGCTCAGGGCGTGATCCCAGCGTTATGGGATCGAGCCCCACATCAGGCTCCTCTGCTATGAGCCTGCTTCTTCCACTCCTACTCCCCCTGCTTGTGTTCCCTCTCTCGCTGGCTGTCTCTATCTGTGTTAAATAAATAAATAAAATCTTTAAAAATATTTTTTTCTATGAGTACAAAATTACCTTTATTAATGTTCTTTTTATTTTTATGTGTATTTAAATTTCTGTCTGAAGTCTTGTTTAGAGACTAAAGAATGTCCTTTAGTAGTATGTAAGGTGGCTAGCAACAAATAGTCTCAGTTTTGGTTTATCTGGAATGTATTTAGTTTGCTTTTATTTTTGATAAAGAGTTTTCTGGGTAAAATATCACTGATTGAAAGTTTTCCCCCCCCTTGGAGTAATGAACAAAATTTGTATTCTATTCTATTTTATTTATTTATTTATTTATTTATTTATTTATTTATTTATTTATATTTTCTCACATGTATTGTCACACAGGTTTATTGAGGAAAAAACAAAAACAAAACTTCCCCCCAAAGTAATTTCTAAGTAGTCACGTAAAAACAAGTTACATTCTTGTATTTATTTTTCTCAACAATATGTTTAGCTATTACTCTTTATATATCATTCAAAAAATTATGTCATACATAAGTGTAGTTGCTGGTGGAGTCTTCAGTTTTTTTAAATTTTATTTTATTTTAATTCCAGTATATTTAACATACAGTATTATATGAGTTTCAGGTGTACAATATGATTCCAGAATTCCGTACATCACCCAATGCTCGTCCATCACAAGTGTACTCCTTAATCCCCACCACCTATGTCACCCATCCCCTGAGTCACCTCCCCTCTGATAACTATCAGTTTGTTCTCTATAGTTAAAAGTCTGCTTCTTGGTTTGTCACTCTGCCTTATTTTTCTCCCTTTGCTCATTTGTTTCTTAAATTCCATGTATGAGTGAAATGATACAGTATTTGTCTTTCTCTGGCTGACTTATTTCACTTAGCATAATACTCTTGGGCTCCGTCCATGTCGTTGCAAATGTCAAGATTTCATTCTTTTTTATGGCTGAATAATATTTCTCTATATATGTATGTCACATCTTCTTTATCTTTTTATCTTTTGATGGACACTTGAGCTGCTTCCATAATTTGTCTACTCTAAATAATGCTGCTATAAACATAGGGGTGCATGTATCCCTTTGAATTAGTGTGGTTTTTTTTTTTAAGAGTAACTATCCAGTAATGTGATTACTAGATAATAGGGTAGCTCTATTTTTAACTTTTTGAGGAACCTCCACACTGTTTTCCACAGCAGCTGTAGCAGTTTGCATTCCCACAAACAGTGCAAGAGTGTTCCTTTATCTCTACATCCTCGCCAACACCTGTTGTTTCTTGTGTTGTTGATTTTACCTATTCTGACAGGTGTGAGGTTATATCTCATTGTAGTTTGGATCTGCATTTCCGTGATGATGAGCAATGTTGAGTGTCTTTTCACAAGGCTGTTGGCCATCTGGATGTCTTCTTTGAAGAAATGTCTGTTCATTTCTTCTGCCCATTTTTTGTTAGATTATTTGTTTTTTGGGGTCTTGCATTGTATAAGTTCCTTATATATTTTGGATACTAACCCTTTATTGGGTACGTCATTTGCAAATATCTTCTCTCATTTAGTAGGTTGCCTTTTAGTTTTCTTGATTGTTTTAGAAGTGTTTGAATTTTAACACATCTAATTTCCTGCTAGGGAGCCACATTCAACTGATAACTTCACATAAGAACTTAAATTAAGACATATGGTCTTACTTTCCTCAAAAACAGAATTATTTCTGAGACTTTTTAGTTACTAAGTTGAGTATTTATCGAACACCTACTGACTACCAAATAAAATATTTTTTCAATAAGATACTTTCAATAAAAGCTATTCAGAGACACAAAGACAAAACTTCTATCACCAAAGAGATTACAAAAGCATAGAAGTTCCTGGGACATCTTACCAAATATCAGTTAGGTTTGTTCAAAGAGACCAATAGCATTTAAATATTTAGAATTCACAAGCTATTACAGGTAGAAGACCTAGAATGTCTTGTATATACCTATGCATTTAGAATGCCAACAAAGTCCAAAAATCACGTGCAGACAGCAAGAGTAGAAAGAAGAAAAAGTGTCAGGTAGAGTTTAGAATGTGTAAAAAAGGGTATCAACAAAAGGAAGGAAAATAATGTATCCCTGGGGAAGAAAATCTCAAAAATCCTGGAGAAAAGAAACACATGATGTTCTTAAGTTTTTTGTTTTAATGCCACACAAAGAAAAATGTCTGTCTCTTTTGTATTGGCTCACTTAGTAATATATTACTTTTAATTACAGAAAAACAGACATCTCTATCTCTTTTAAGTAACATAATGCTTTTGTTAGGCATTCAAATATGTGACTTCCATTGGACTTTGGGAAAAAACCTACTAAGTTCAACTTTCTCCAGATTATACCCCTGAATAAAAGTCCTAGTAGTAACGAAGGAAAGAGAGTTATGATGGTTAAAGGTGTTCTAAGGAAACAAAACCATAAGAACAATTATGTCTTTGGACATTGCAAAATAAATACCCAATTAGAGAAAGGACATGCACAGAGACTCCTGAGCCAATTATTTTAATCTAATACCTTGACCATGGTGGAAAAAAAGGGACAAAAAAATTAAGTTGGAATAGCTGAGAAAACATTCTTTGTTTCACCAAACTTGCTTGAATGTACAACTTTCAAAGTATTGCTGTGTTTGGATAGGAGATGTCAGGTGGCAAATACTAACTCGATGAAACAAAGGCATCAGAAGAGTAACACTAAATAAACCTGTCAACAGTTGCCCCTTAAAGGGATGGCTGTACTATTCTTTTATATGGTAGGTACCTCACATACACTCTGGTAATGGCTTCCAGTAGCAGAACATTTTCTTCTCCACAAAGGTAGCACAACACAAAGGGAGAAGTAGAATTAAATTACACTGGCAACAACACACAAGGCAGTAACCAACCACTCTTCCACTCTTCCCTGTGCATTTGTATTAAATATTAACTGGGATTGCATCTATATTTTATTCAGGTTCACAAAAACCTATAGGAGCAGAATAACCACTCTGAGTTCAGAGACTGAATTGTATTAAAATAGAATTGTGTTAAAATACAAGTGTTCTTACCAAGAGTCTAAAGATGTACTATCGTAGCAATAACTTAGGCTTTGGAGTCAGATAGATCAGGTTATTGCAGTCTCCACTGATCAGCTGGGTAACTTTGGAAAATTATCTAACTTCAGAGCTTTGGCTGAAAAGTGGGGTTTTTCCAATGTATCACTGATGCGTTGAGACAATCTGTGCACAGCGCCTAGTAAAATGCATTGTGCATGATATTGCGAAGTAAATGATAGCTGTTATTATGATATGGAAAATTATTTTACTATTTATCTTAGGATATTGAGGCAAATATTAAAGCAATTAAAATATTTATGTAGTAGTCACCTATATTAGCCCCATAAAACTCTTGCTTTGAGATATGGACCAAAAAAAAAAAAAAAGGAACATGTACAAGAAAAAAGACTTCAGTTATCTACTTGGAGTTTAGCATTAGAATACCTAAAAGACAATGTATGGGTTCGATCCTTCTGAAGAAGTTCATGGAACTGAAAAGGGCTTTCAAAAGGTATTACCATTCATTAGAAGTTAAAAGTTAAGGGAAATGAAGCATGATGTTGTTAAGATGTTTAAATTATGGCTCGAAGTCCATCCATCTGTTTTTTAGCAATGACCTGAAATCACTAGTCAGATTTCACAAATGAGTTTTAGATTTCTCTAATTTTAGATACTTTATGAAACCAAGGTATTAGTATTGGGGCTTCAGCCCTAACTCTGCTAAATAATTCTAAGACATTGGGAAATGTATTTAATCTCTATGAACCTTATTTGCTCACTACCACCAAACGTGAGTAATACTTAACTACCCGCATTAGCGGTTGTGAGAATTAAGTAAAATAATGTTTGTAAAGTGCCCAACTCATAGGAGGGCTGAGAAATGTGAGTCGCTCTTTCCTTATATTCAATCAGGGGAAGGATATTTATGAGCTCAAGAGACCAGGAAAGCGTGACTTTTGAAGTCTGAGGAATGGGTACCTTATTTTTACTAAAATGGTTTCATACGATTGTATAGAAAAGATAGTAAAGAAAGAAATCCATTTACTCATTTACATACTATTTCTTAAGTAGGGCTTTGGATAGGAATGGGATAGGACTGCAAACTAATGTATACAACTTCAAAAAGTTATTTACTATTTGATATTCATGCAAAACTAAGGAAAGGCAACCTGTGTACTTTTAAGAATTTCAGCAGTCTTATGAAGGACAAGTAGGTGAAGGTTATAAAAAGACAACCTACTCTTTCTTCAATTATAAATAATGATTTATTTTTAAGAACTAACATATCATAATATACATAAATAAATAGGAACCGTTCTTGACTTTAGGAAAATCCTTTGTTCCTGATGCTGTGTTGGATGAAGCTATTAACAGCAAGATGAGGTATTTCTCTCCCCTTGCCTTCCCTTCTGTTACAGACTTGTGATGCCAAGAGGTGTTAATTTTGGTTTGCCCTTTATTCTCAAAAGAACACTAGCATATCTAGGACTGGGCCATCCCACAAAGGCAATCTGACCTTGGTCCAAGGGCTTGAGGATTAACACATATTTTCCAATGTTTCAGGGTATGAAAAAGAGAGGCCCTCCTGAATATGGTCTGATATGTGGACATCACAAAGCTACTTCTGAATTTTGGCAACATAGTGGTCTAAGCTGGCAGGGAATGAACTCTTAATAAAAATACTAGAAATGCTGGATAATATATACAACAATAAAATTAAATGAATCTGAGGTAGACAAAAGAAAAATATATATATATATATATATATATATATCTGTGTGCCAGGAGTATGTTGGAAACTGGAGTGAGAGAAGTGGGTAGAATGTGGCATTGCAATTTCCCTTCAATGTAGTCAATTGAATGGGCACAAGTTACACAGGCTAGGGCTAGGATTGTAATTCAATTCAATGTGAGATGAGACACATGTGATACTGTGTGCCAGAAATGTTACCGCCTCTTCCATGAAAAACCCTATCTACTTGCCCCAAAACCAATGAGAAGTTTTCCTTCTGCTCAAGCCTATAGTTGAAGGGATAAAGTCATCCATGGTAAATCAAGACCCCAAGCTTATATCATATGCACTGGTAGAACTGCCTAGATCAATGGTACATAAAACCCAAGTTGAGAAACTAGCATAAAAACAAGTTCTGGACTAATTGTGGCCCCATGCCCCTTTTTTCTTGGCAAAAAATGCTCTATAGACACAATTTTCCATGGCCTAAAGCACAGGAAGTAAAGACCAAAAAAAAAAAAAAAATCCCTACCGAGGAGTTCATAGTGAAAAGAAGAATAAGAGAAAGAGGAAGAAGAAGGAGGAGAAGGAGGAGTCATCATAATAAGAATAAGAGGGAAATATGGGAGAACTGAAAGAACTGGAGATCATAGATGAATCTGAAAGAAAACTGTAAGTTAGTATTTAAATGAATTACAGAGTAAAAGAGAAAATGCAAATCATAATGAATAAAAGGAAACAATAAGAGGAAAAGAGGAACAAGCAGATTTATAAAAACCAAATTGAACTTTAAAAAGGTAACTGATTAGATCCAGCTAAAGGAAAATTTATAAACTGAAAGTTAATGTAGAAAGCAGGGCAAAGATTCAAGATGTTTAAAAGCCATGAAGAACAGAATGAGAAAGTCCAATATATTCATTAGGAATTTTAGAAAGAGAAAATAGGAAGAATGGCTCTCTTCAAATGCAATATTTAAAGATATAGCAACAAAGAATTTTCCAGAATTGAAAAAATGCAAAAAGTTCTCTTATAGAATAGACAGGATAATCTGAAAAGGACAAATACAAATAGATCACTTACGCTCATCACTGCCAAACTTAGTACACCAAAGACAAAGCAAAAAATCTTACAAGCAATCATTTAAAAAGAAAGATTTGACAGTAGACTTTTCATCAGCAACTGGCTCTTTCCCCAGTTTTCTCTAGCTCATTAAATGACGGCCCCATTTCCCATGTTGTTCAGGCCCAAAACCTGAGTCATGCTTCAATCCTCTAATTCCCTCATATTCATATCCAATCATCAGAGTTAAGCCTGCTTGTCTATAACTTCAAAATGTCTCTTGAATCTGAACATTCCGACCATCCTCAATGCCTTCCCCCAATCTAAGACCTCATCATATTTCATCTAGAGCACTGAAGTCACCTTCCAACTGACCTCCAGTGCCTGTCCCCCACAATTAAATCATACCATATCCCTGCTCAGATCACCCAATGGCTTCCATCTCATCCAAAGGAAAATCCAAATTACTTTCCACAGCCTGTAAAGACGCTACATGATCTTGTACCTTTATCTCTCACTTCTCCCCATCTCCTTCGTGATTAGTTACTTCCAGCTGTATATTCCGAGCTTATTCTTACCTCATGGCTGTAGCTCTGGTTGTTCTCCCTGCCTGAATGATAGTCACCTACTATATCACATAGCTTGCTCTCTCATTGATTTTAGATTTATTCTCAAAAATCTCTTTTAAAAAGACTGAACCAACCACTTTCCATAACACTTCTTTGTAACTTTTTTTTAGCATTTAACATGATGTGACTATTATATGTTTATTAGCTTATTTGTTTGCCTATCACTAAACCATAAAGAAGGTTGCATGAATACTTGTATGATACTATACTTCCTAGGGCCCAGAAAAGTGTCTGGCATATAGTAGCTCTTCAATAAAACATTTCCTGAATAAACTCTTATTACAACAAAGAGAAGATTACACATTGTTTTCAAACACAAGCGGAATATTTATATATTTTTTAAAGATTTTATTTATTTGAGAGAGAGAGAGAGAGAGAGAATGAGCAGAGGGAGGGTGAGATAGTAAAGGAGGGACAGACTCCCCACTGAGCAGGGAACCCTACGAGGGGCTCGATCCCAGGACCCTGGGACCACGACCCGAGCCGAAGGCAGACACTTAACTGACTGAGCCACCCAGGTGCCCTATAAGTGGAATATTTATAAAAAATTTGCCTGATTCTGTTGTACAAAAGAAGTCCAACCAATTCACAACAATAAACCTCCTACTCATCACGAAGAAGCAATGTAGAAGCCCACTCCAGTCTTTAAATTACAAAACAACAGAGTTTCCCTTATAAAACTAATGTCTTTTCTCTGTTCAAACAAAATTTATTATAAATCTAACCACCAAAAAATATCTGAAAGACTTAGTATGCCACTCATTCAGGAAAATTATTCAGTATCTACTATTTGCCAGTCTCCTGGCTCAGAGCTAGAGAGAATTAAAGAAGAAGAAGAAGGGGGGGGGGGAGGAGGGGGAGGAGGAGGAGAGGGAGAGGGGGAGGAAGAGGAGGAGGAGGAAGAGGAAGAGGAAGAAGAGAGGAAGAAGAGGAAGAAGAATTGTCTAAAGTGACTGAAATTGAGTAAGGAAAATAACATAAATATATGTCACATAAGGGGCTGGGTGGCTCAGATGATTAAGCATTTGACTCTTGATTTCTGCTCAAGTCATGATCTCAGGGTCATGAGATTGAGCCCCGTGTGGGGCTCTGTGCTGGGCATGGAGACTGCTTACGATTCTCTCTCCCTCTGTCCCTCCCCCCACTCATGCTTGCTCTCTTTCTCTCTCTAAAGAAATAAAAATTAAAAATAAATAAAAATTAGAAAAACATGTATCACATAAGATTAACTTTAATGTGGTAAAGTTTGTGAAGTCAGAAGACTAGATTGAGTAAAGAATAGCAAATCATCCAACTCAGTAGAAATAGAGGCTGTAAGTGGTAACACTATACTGAAGGCAAATTCTGAGAGCTTTAGAAGCCAAGCTAATGAATATAGACCTTAAGGGGCAAGCGATGAGGAACTGCAAAAGGATTTAAGGAGAAAATGATACAAATCTAAATTGTACTTTAGAAAATTTTATTTGGCCAGAGATATTTCTGTGCTTGGAACAAGGCCCATAGAGCTCATGCAACACAAATGAGCAAGTTCTTCTTGAGGAGAACAGTGAACACTGGGATGCTTGGATGGGCTGCTAGAGCAGTACCTCGGCTTCCTTTAGGTTTGCATGAAGGAGCTGACCACTGTAGAGGTGGGCATAGGAATGTCGCTTATTGGTTGTGAGCAGAGGAAGTGGTCCGCAAAGCAGGCTCTAATCCCCAGAGGGAAAAGGGAAAAGAATGGTGTCTAACACAGGTCTTTTGTCTAAAATACATTTCCCAGATTCTGATAGAGATAATTCATAGTATGCATTTCTGCCCACATCTCTGTGGCAAAGAGAAAGAAAGTACAGAGTCCCTTGTGATTTTACTAATTTCCAACCCATTAGAAAAGCTAGAGTGTGGGAACTCTTAGCTTAAGAGTAAATAGCTCCTGGCTTCTATCACTGAGAATAAAGAAATCTCTATTTTCACCTCTGAATGGGAGGTCACTAAGTGGGATGCATAATGTTCTGCAATGACTGAACCATGCAGCACACAGTGAGTGATATATTTATGTGTAATTTGCACAACTCCTCATTACTTTGAAATATCAAACTTATCCTAGCTGACATCTAAGCTTTAAGATTATCCAATTCAAGCCAAGTATGTGGTTTTGAATTTACTTTGCAAATAGTATGTTCTTCAGGGTTGCTTAGACAGTAATATTCTGTTCTCAGTTGCACATGATTTGTCTTAGAATTCTGACTAGATGATTCTATTTAGCCGTAAAGATAGAATACAAATCTCTAAAACAGATCTGCTGAGATAATGAATCCAGAACATTATATTTATCTGACTTTAACTTTTTAAAAATATTATTTCCAGTTATAATGGCAGATGAAATAAATATATGTAATTAAGCTTTCTTGGGGGGGGGGATACCACACATTTAAGCTTTTACAAAGGGATTTTGTGAGAAGATAAAAACTCACCAGGATGAAGTAACAGCACATGGGCCTGTAGTGACCATGGCCACTTTGTATGACACAGGCTGGGATGAGAGCCAGCGAGATATAAAATCCAGCTCTTCAACTCTGCCCTCACCAAGTGAGATCTGTGTCCTCCTGGAAGGAACACTTTTTCTTAATTCACAAGAGTAACACCCAAGAAGGCCAAAATTAAAGTTGACAGTAGGGAAAACAAAGAAGCAACATAATTTGTATTTCAAGAGGCAAAGGGAAGCAGCTCTAAGTGGGAAAGTGGGTAAAAACTGAAGGGATTGGAATGAATACTTTTGAGAAGTTGGGTCCCTCTCCCACACCATGCCTTGGGGGAACTGGCCCCCATTCAGAGCAGAAATCTGGAGATTTAGTCTCTATCTTGGGGGGGAAAGGGTCTCTGTATTGAGGACCCCAGGAGAATTTTGAAGGCTACATTTCTGAAATAGGGAGAGAGGTGACCACTGGCATTCCCAACACTGAAGGCAGAACCACCCTTGGCCCTTCTCCTTCAGTTGGCTGCTAGAATTCTGGACTTCAGAAAGCTGAGCAACCTCATTGTGCCAAGATGTCGACCTTAGGGGTTCTTCACAAATGACCCACTCAGATAAACCCAGAAGGCAATGTAAATCATACAGGGATCCCAGACAACTTTTTATCTCCCACTTTTACCATGAATAGAATGCCAAGTCTTAACTGACATTTGAGAGAAGAGATGTCTTTAATGAAGAATATAATGATAGAAACAACCAAAAAGGGGAAAGAAATTGGGAAAATCGGATTATGCCGGGGTAAGAAAACATTGATATCACAAATATACAGAGATCAGAGAGCATATCGCTTAAAGTGCTTCAGGTTGCTTAAATAAAATAGATGAGAATTCCTAGAAATTAAAAAATATGACAGAAGAAATGAAAAAAAATCAATAAGAGGTGGGTGGTTGGAAGATAAAATTGAGGAAACCTTCCCAGAAAGTACACCAAAAAGACAAGGGAATGATAAAAGAGAAAAAATAAGAAAATTAGAAGACAGGCAGCCTCTTCATACACTCTATCCTATCTCTGTAGCTCATTAACTGTTAACATGAATTGATATACATTAAAGAATCCTTGAAAAATATATGTTGTTTTGAAAAGCAATGATCAAAATTTGAGAGACTATCAGCCCAATGAGTTATTCATTAGGGCCAATGCTTTTCTTCTACATATATATCCTAAATTATTACACATACCACAGCCACTTACAGGAGGAAAAACATGCATGCTGCAAACCATCACATAATCACATACATGAGATTCCTCCATTACTGGATTATCTACTCCCAGAGAATGGGCCCTATCTCTCTGATTCACTGCTGTGTCCCCACATATAAGTTTATATCTGTCAGCATATTGTGAACATGTACTAAAATTTTATTGAATAAATATCGAGTGAATTTTCATAAACTTGCATTTTTAAAGGGGTGTTTTTCCCTGATAAATACGGAAATTACAGGTGACAACTTTAGCAGCTGCTGTTAATTAAATAATTATTGTTTCCTTCATTTAATGTCTCTGGTGAGATCACAGCAATGTAGTCACAAAAATAAACAAATACCTACCAGCTTTGCAGAATTTTATTCTCCTAGTTTTATAATTGTCAAGTTGCCCTATGACGAATTCATTCGGCATTGAAGAAGAAGAAAATGTCACACTGGTCGGTCTCTAATGTGAGACTGGCCATGGCATTGATGAGGCCTGGAAACTCCGGTGATTATTTAGTTACTGTATATTAAAATAATCAAGGGAATCCTGAAGCCTGCCACAAGTTCTTATGTTGACATTAAGAATAAACTATTATTGAAATATGGTAACTCCAGAAGGGTCAGAAATTCATCCTTGATGGAGTTGACAATTCTTCTGGATACAGTTTTTCCTTCCCTGCTTCTAGTCGCTCAAACAGCAGCCACACAAGAAGCTCACAGAATGCATGATTTACTAGTATGGGTTCCCATATAACAGTGCCTCAGAAGAAGGGAGACATTTTACAGTCGAGTGGCAAATTGGACAAGGGCCAAAGGTTCTACTGGTGTTTTGCTCCAGTAATTTCTAAATAATCAATTGCAAGCAAGTGTAACTTGATGGGATCTCACCTCAGCTGCATCATGACTTGCTCAGTTCCTGCTCCCAGGAGCTTCTCTGCCACCAGCACACAGGATGCTTGCGAGAACTTGCATAACCATTTGGACACACATAGAAATCAGAAAGGGCAAGGAAATGCACACCCTACTAAGTAACACTTGACTGGCAGTGGATGAGAGCTAGTGGATAAATAGTTCTTTATTCCTTTGGCAGAAAATTTTGAGGTGCATTACACAGAGGTCCTTAACAGGTCGGCAGTGTGATGGATTTTCAGTTGTCCACAGCTGTGATCAGCTTTATAACATACTCTTAGATCAGATTTTCCTCTTCCCTGGCTCATTCTTTGCACCCATCCGCTCCAGTTCCTGGGAATCTTTTAGCAAAACAAACTACATTTATTCAAGACCTTATTTCCAGCTATGCTTTTTTGGGGGAACATAAGTTAAGACATTAGGACTCCCTGACATATATAATAATTGACAGTAAACCTAAATTCTTCCAGATAACTATCATCTTTTTAAAAAGGAAAAAATGTTCTACTTATAAATAATAAATACAAAATTATGAGAGTCTATTACTGATTTGTTCTCTGTTAATGGTACTACAGATAATTTTTAGAAGAAAAAGAAATTGTTGTATTTTGCATGTAAATTTTTTTTTTTGAGAGAGAGAACATGCACGCATGAGCTGTGGGGGGAGAAGCAGAGGTAGAAGGAGAGAGAGACTATTAAGCAGGCTCCACAACCAGCACAGAGCCCCATGTAGGGCTGAATCTCACAACCCTGTGATCATGACCTGAGCCTAAATCAAGAGTCAGAAGCTTAATCGACTGAGCCATCCAGGTGTCTCTGCATGGAAATTATTAATAGATAGTGGGATGCATAGTATTTCTTGGGGTAGATTTGACATATTAATAATACATATTTCTAATCTTCTTAAACCAATTTTTATTTCAATATCAATTCTAGCCATTTCTCTAACAGTATTCTAAATGCTAAATTCTAGCTAAATTCTACTCTATTATTGAAAGAAATACTTAAAATTTAATAAGTAAATGAATCTAAACATAAATAATATCAAAAACATTGTAGTAATTAATAATGCTAAAAATTGAAAAGCTTTTTTCCACATAGGTGCTATTCATCTAATGGGATAGTGTCTCTGATTCTCTAGGAGTCTAGATATCAAATTTTAAAATTTGGTTTACATAATACACACAGAGTCTCTTTCTATGACTAGAAAATACATGGCAACAATTTTTCTTTTCTTAAATATTCTACAATGAAATAAGAGACCTATCACGATAAGTAGTAAACTCCCATAAAGATAGGGTTTTTTTTCCATCTGGATTGTATATGAAATAAATATTAAAAGATAATTTCCTTACACATGGTATACAGAAAAGAAAAATGTGTTTTCAATTGTGAACGATTAAAATGATAAAAGGTGAACGAAGTACAATATAATCACATCACATATACTCAGTCTGATTTTTCCGCATGATACACTTGCTACAAAAGCAATATGAATATGATGTTTAACCTGAATCTGACTGTGGGAGGCAGAATTCTGCTACAAAAGCAATATGAATATGATATTTAACCTGAATCTGACTGTGGGAGGCAGAATGATGAGACTACCCAACACTATCACTCCCCAGTGTGTACTCCCTAAATAACCCACTCTTTCCTTGAGTGTGGGAGGCACTGTGAACATGCTGGAATTCACTCCCATGACTGAGAAATGGATCACGCTATATGATAAAGGCAAAAGGATTTTTCAGAGAAAAGTCCCAAATCAGTTGCTTTGAGGCAATCAAAAGGGAAACTATCCTGGGTGGACTTGACCTAGGTAAGATAAGACTTTAAGAGACCCTGTCCTCCCTGAAGGAAGAAATTCAAAGTATGAGAAAAATTTTCATGTTGGCCTTGAAGAACCCAACTTCCATGTTGGGAGAAGATGGGACCACATGGCAAGTACCTGAGTGTAGTCTCTGATTGCTGAAGGGCAGTTCCCAGGCTAGAGCCATGTCAGCTAGGAAGTGAGGACCTCAACATACACCTACAAGGAAATGAAATCTGCCAATAATCTGAATGAGCTTGAAATAGAACTCCAAACTCCAGATAAGAAAGCACCTTGGTTGATACCTTAATCGCAGCTTTATGAGACTCTAGCAGAGAACTCAACTACTCTGTAACCAGATTTCTGATGTTCAAAAACTCCGAAATAATGAATGGATATTGCTTTAAGCTACTAAATCTCTAGTAATTTGTTACACAGCAATAGGAAACGAAAAATAGATAAAACAGAATAGAATATGTCCTTTTATTTCCAGTTAAATTTCCGCAATGTTGGCTCTAAGGATAATAAATAAACAAAGAAACACTACTGTCTTAGGAGTCTAAAAAAATTAAACGTCTATTTTCATAGTCTCTTTCTGTATACTCTTATAACTAAACAGTCCAAAACAAATTTATATGAATTCTTTTTCTGAAAGAGGCAAGATGAAAAATGTTACAATGTCAGTTTGAAATTTAGTTTATAATTAAATATATGAAATGATATGGAATGATGAGCTTGTTTTTCCCTATTTCAGGGATAACTTTTGTTGTGCATGATTTTGATTTCAAAAATGGTACAATGGTGCTAGACTCTGGTGTTAGGAATTTTTACCCATTATTGTTTAGGAAGACATGAGAATGCTAAGTAAATGAACACAATTGATTAAAGAAGAATTCTAAATACAACCAAGGGGAAATAAGGAAGTAACATTTCTGAGCACTTCTCAAATGTTTGCCACCATGTCAATTGCTTTACATGTTACGTCCTCTACCACTTCCAAAAATTCTGAAAAGTAGATCTCTCATTTTAGAGATTCAAGATCTTGAAACTCAAAGATTTGAGTAATTTGTGCAATATCATACAGCTAGTAAGTGACAGAGCTAGATTCTAGCCCTGAACAATCCAAATCGAGAGGAATTATAATCACACTGAAATTAAATTTGAGTTCTTTGTTTTTTACTCATCTACAAGGTTGAAGTCATCACATACTATGGACTACTGCATCCAGATATACAGTATGTTAAAGGACAACTGGAGGGCAAAAGCAAATATTTTTAAAAATATAGAAGAAAAACTATGAAGGTAAAGAAATGTTTATTGACTTAGGAGTCCTCTTAGTGTGCAGATTCCCCTTCCAGATGGTTTGGAAATTTATGAAGGGACCCATTGTTCTGACCTGTTAATAAGTGCCTGAGAAAATCCTCAAAATTTGTTAAACTTTGAAGATGATCTCAAAGTTTGAGAAATACAGTCTAAAATAACCAGAGTACACATCCCACCTGTGATTCATTATTGCACAAAAAGTAAACCACTTTTCATGTACTTGATAGCTTTGCCCCAAAGTGGACACTGAGCTAAGATTCCCCCACCTCCTTCTTCCTACGCATGTGAGATCTTTCTTGGCTCCTGTATTGCTAACCATATTCACTCAATGGTCTTTCCCCTGTCCTCTGCAAAGACCTTATTTAAATCATCATGCACAAAAGGACACTTCTGAGAGTGAAATAGGACATTATTAGTAATCTTACTGGGATCATCCAGGCATAATTCCTCTTTCTACTTGTTTTATTATCTTCATCTTATTGAGCATGTTCCTTGCACTAGTGAGGAATCTGGCTTCATGCCTTTTCTACTTTCCATCTAATCATTTTGTTTAATCCTTTCCTTGTCTCTCTACTCAGCCTAAACCTTTGTGATCAACTGACTCAATAATAATTTCATCAACATTCTTTTAACTGCTTTACCTACACACCCTACCCAGTCCAACCTTAAGAAAATCTACAATTTGTTTGTTTTGTATTATGTTGACATTTTCAACACAAAGTTATTGGTTACTAATAAACAAAAACGTTAGTGTAAACTGAGAACTTTTAATAAGCTCCATTCCATTCATTTTGCCTTAGTCCTTTCCCCATCAAAATGAATTTAATAATTCCAATTTACTCCATACTGGAAATCCTACTGCTGTTATTTCAGATTTCCCCTATTCTACTCATTTCCAGAAATCTACCCTTTTCACCTTTGTATTCAGTAGGTGATCTTTATACCTACTTGGTGAGAAGATGAATGAGAACTCTTAGAAGTGCAACACTATACGGATTTTTAGAAAGTTATTCATATGGTTACAAGACATGCTACTTATAGCAAAAGAAAAATTATGAAGATACCACAAAGAAAAATAGAAAACCTTCCTCTGATTCCATATCTCCTATTCCACTTTTCTGAAGTCATCAATGTTAATGTTTTTCAATTTTATATGATTTTCCCCACATGTTGCTTCTTACCAAAAAAGTCATACACATTACTGTATACATTTGAGATTTACTTTTATTTTAACCAAATAGAAACACATTGCAAACAGTACTCTGAACCTACTTTTGACTTAAGACCTCTTTCTCTAAAAAAAAAAAATATGATTATACACAAACTTACACACATGCAAGTAGTTTATAAAGAGAATTATGTAAGATGCTGGGGCATTTTAGAGCAATACCTTGTCTTTTCTATTTTTTCTTGAGTGTCCCTCCAACTCTCATTTTTCTCATTCCTCTGACTGCATCATTCACCCACCTTCATCTGACTCATAGTAACCCATGTAAACAACCTAGGAAACTTACATATAAACGTCATTAACTGTATATAAATATATGTGCATAAAAATGCAATACACACATATATAAAAAGATATTACATAGGAAGTTTCCTCTGGGATACCAAAATATAATAGACACAAAATTTCAAAATGAAGGACAGACCTTGGAGGACATTTCAAAATGACGAGAACTAGTAATATGACCTTAAAAATCCAGAAAGTGGCTATAAAAAAATGAAGTGTGTGGAAATTGGGAATGGGTTTGTAAAAAGATTTCCTTTCTAAAAAGAATGGTTTGATATGACAGAGGACCATCTCCTAACCCATCACAAAAGTCTATCACAAAAGGCTAAAACAATGCCATGTGGGGAGGGTGGCATGTGTTCTCTGAAGTTGGACAAGAAAGAGGACTGTTGACTCATGTTAAAGAAAACTAAAAGTAGCCTGGGGCAGCAAAGAGAGCAGCTTCTGAGAAGACACGTGGTCCTCTCCAATGGTAGACAGGGCATAGGACACATGTGAGACATAAAAAGGAGATGGTAGACTTAAGAGTTGTTTTGGGTTTCTATCACAGAGTAACCTTTGAAAAGGCAGTTTGCCCAATAGCATCGAGTAGACCAAAATAAACCCTAAGGCTAGGAAGAATGCCTCTCCCTTGAAAAATAAGTCATAGTCTAAGAAGCCCACAGAGGGAGCATGTGAAGAGGCCATAAAAGTGGTCTAGAGGGAAAGAGACTGATTTACCATCTACCAGACCCAAAGAATACAAAGCTGCCCTATGACAGCACCAGTTAAGTAGGGCTTTCTGCTGTCCTTCCTTTCTCCATCCCCCATGGCACTGCAACCCTGGACAGGTCAGTAAGAACAGCAAGCTAGTGGGAAATGAAGTGAGCCAGCAAGCAACAAGCAATCAGGTGCAGATGAAGGCTCTGTCCTACAGCTCATGCCTGCTAAGGGAAGTTTTAATGATGAATTTGAAACTATATTTTCCTTAAAGTGGTCTTATGGACATATATGAGTTTCCATGCTGGGGCAAGAGAAGGACTTGTTAAAATTAATTAGCTTAAAGAAATTAAAACAAAATTAGGTTCTGGTTATATCCCATGAATCATTTTTTTTAAAGATTTTATTTATTTATTTGACAGAGTGAGAGGGACACCCAGCGAGAGAGGGAACACAAGCAGGGGGAGTGGGAGAGGAAGAAGGAGGCTCCCAGGGGAGCAGGGAGCCCAATGCGGGGCTCGATCCCAGGACCCTGGGATCACGCCCTGGGCCAAAGGTAGTCGACTGAGCCACCCAGGCGCCCCTCCCAAGAATCATTCTTATTCATGCTACTTAAATACAAATATACTTAATTTATTTAACTGAATATCTGTTCAGCCCTATTTGGTATTAGGAACTGTTCTAGGGTATCAGCATAAATAAATGAGTAAAACCAAACAGAAATTCTCAGCTTTGAGAAACACAAATTGTAATGGAATGAAGGATATAGAAAATATAATAAAATTGATGGGGCGCCTGGGTGGCTCAGTCGTTAAGCGTCTGCCTTCGGCTCAGGGCGTGATCCCAGTGTTCTGGGATCGAGCCCCACATCAGGCTCCTCTGCTGGGAGCCTGCTTCTTCCTCTCCCACTCCCCCTGCCTGTGTTCCCTCTCTCGCTGGCTGTCTCTCTGTCAAATAAATAAATAAAATCTTAAAAATATATATATATAATAAAATTGAAAATTACATAATCTTTTATATGATGATACAGTGATAAATGCTATGAAAATATAGTGTAGGGTAAGAGCAATTGGGAATGTTATGGTGTAAGGGGCAGGAATCATTTTATATAGGGTACTCAGTGTAGACCTCATTTAAAAAGAAGTATTTGAGCAAAGTCTCAAAACTGGTAATGGTGATGGGATTGTAGCTATCTGAGGGAAGAGTGGTACTGGAAGAGGAAATGGCCAGGAAAAAGACTCAAGAAAACATAAATAACAAATTTCAGGAATTGCAAAGAGCTGAAATCATTGAGAAAACAAAACAAGAAGAAGAGTAAAAAGAGGGAAGGTGAGATGGTAAGAGCAAGAGCAATGGAAGGGATGAGTTGACACTAAATCAGATGGATAAAGCTGCACGTAGAGAGAATATAACTAGTTTGCACATATTGATTTGTGGCATCTATTATACATCCAAATGGAAATGTTAAGTGAGCATTTGGATATCAATTCCAGATTTAGCCAGAGCTACAGATTTGGGAATGAGTAGTGATTAGAAGGAATGAGACCACTAAGAGTGTGGGGTATAGGTGGGGAAGAGGTGGAAGAACTGAAACTGGAGGCACTTCACGATAAAGCTGTTGGGGAAAAGATAAGAAACCCACAAATGAGACCATTACGGAGCGGCCAGTAAGAGAGGAGGAAACTAAGAAAGTGCGGTATACCAGAAGGCAAGTGAAAAGGGACCTCAAGTGAAGAGGGTGATTATCTGTGTTAAATGTCACTGAAGGACTAAGATGGGGACTAAGAATTGAAAGTTAGATTTAGCAACATGGAGATTTGACCAAAAATCCTGGTGTAGCAGTGGTGCAGAAGATCTGATGAAGTTAAAGAGCACTTAGGAAGAAGGGAATTTCAGAGTATATAAATAGCGCTACAACTCACAGAGGGTATGGAATGAAGATATTATTTTTAAATATGGAAAAAAATAAAAGCATGTTTGGATACCGATGTGAATGCTCTAGTAGACAGTGAAATAGTGTAAGTGTAGGAGAGAAAGGAAATTTTCTGGAGACATCATTGAACAGACCACTGGGAATGTATACAAATAGAGAAACCACCTTTAGATACATCGTCTTTAGTAAGAAGCAGGAAGGCAAATATGGGACTGAAGATGCCCTTTTACTTATGTTTTATTCTTTTGGTCAAATTACCCTTTATTCCTTATGTTAGGTGTTATATACTATTTTTTCATGCCATTCATGCTTACCTTTCCATTCTTGATGCGTTGGGGGAAAAAAAACTATCAATATATATGAAACCAAGTTGCCAACTGTTTTCTCCATCAAAATTCTCTATTCCCCAGTGATGTCCCATCAAGTGATGAGACCTTTAGAATATTGTTAACTGTCCCCATTCTTTGCTTCTCTTCCTCCACTTTTTTTTTCTTTGACTCAGGGGAAATCTTTGGAATCTTTCTACTTCTGCTTTGTCATCATGAGTCTAAACCAACTTTTAAATTTTACTGAAGTAACTTGACACTTTCCCAACTATTATTAGAATCTTCCTACACACATCAACGTGAATGGAACTGGAGGGTATTATGCTGAGTGAAGTAAGTCAATCAGAGAAAGACAATTATATGGTTTCACTCATATATGGAATATAAGAAACAGTGCAGAGGATCATAGGAGAAGGGAGGGAAAATTGAAAGGAAAGAAATCAGAGAGGGAGACAAACCATGAGAGACTCTTAACTACAAGAAATAAACTGAGGGTTGCTGGAGGGGAAGTTGGTGGGGGTATGGGGTAACTGGGTGATAGGCATTAAGGAGGGCATGTGATGTGATGAGCACTGGGTTATATGCAACTGATGAATAACTGAACTCTACATCTGAAACAAATGATGTACTATATGTTGGTGAATTGATAAAAAAAGAAAAAAATGAATCTTCCTACACATTTTGCCTCTTTGGTTTCAAGAACCTTTATTAAAGTTGTCTGTTGTAAGCTCACAGGCTTTTAATCACTATTTTTATCATTATCATTCAGATGGAACCGGGTATCATATGGCTCCTGGTTTACCTCTGTTTCCTATACACATACTCTTTGTCCTTCTCCATCTTAACTATCCTTATTTGTCTGCTCTTTGGGTAGAGAGCTTCTCCATTTCCTGAGATTAGGTAAATAGTGATATATTTTCTAAAAGCATGTATATCTGCAAATAATCTTTCCTTTGCCTTGGCATGGGGCTAGGAGATATCCACATGGGTGTAGAAGTGGCTGAGCATAGACTTTTTAGGTTGCATTCCTTTTTCTTCCAGGAGTCTATAGATCAGATAGCAATATTAGCTATTTATTAGAAGCACCTAAGGAGCTAAAATATAACAATTCTTTGCCTCATCCCAAGAGATTCTGATTTAATTCATCTGGGATGGAGCCTGGCATCAGCATTTTCTAAAAGGTCCCCAGCTCATTCTAATGTGCATCTAAGGTTGAGATCTTGTGGTTTTCTACTCTGATGCTATTCTGCTACTGACATGGCTCTACTGTAGTCAGCATGGGAGATGTGAAGCCCAATTTGAATCTGATATGCCTGTCTTTATAATTTAATGATCTTTATATATATTTTGTAATCTTTTCTTCTTCATGGCTGAAATTAAGAAATTTTATTTAGGTTAGGTGTGATTTTTCTTGTAAATTCTGATTGAGTTTGGAAAGTCCTCTTAACTGGATTCTCTTCAATTCAGGGAAGTTTTTTCTCTACTATTTAATTAATTGATGTCTTAACATAATCTCTCCTTTTGTCTTCTTCTGAAATTCCTGTTTTCTGACTGTCAACGCCACTTAACTCTTCCTTTATGCTTTCTATCCTCTGTATTTTATTCTGTGGTATTTTCTCCACCTGTTCTTCTATGCTACTAATTCAGTAATCAACATTAAATATCTTCTCTTTCCATTGATATAATAAACTTTTAAACTTGAAGATGGTATATTGAATTTCCACAAAGTTGTTTTGATCTGTAATTAAATTTTATTAAATGTCTTCTATCATTTATATTCAAATGTTCAGTAGGTGTGCCATATCAAGAGCCTGATTTGAGGGTCCTATCAATGACTTCACTCTCTTTTTGTGGACTCCCTGAGGTGAGCTGTAATTTTCTTGGTTCTGCTCACTGCAGCTAAAATCTAGCTTCTGGGAAAGACTAAATGGCAGGAATCCCACAGGTTGGGGCCTCTGTCCACATGGGCTGGCAGTGCTGCCACCATCAGGTTGTCCTCTCTTGTGGCAGAAAGTCTTTCTGTTTCTTGGTGTCCACAGACCTCTAATCTTCAGGGACAGAAAACTCAGCCTACTTTCTAACCACTCCTCCATATGCCTAAAAAGTCAAAGAAACCAAGTGCATTCAGGAGGGCTTATCTAGGCCTCTTTATCTCCACTCTCACACATACACTCTCACCAAAATAGGATCAATTTGAATGAAGTACAGGAATGGTAGCCTTCAGATATTCATTACGGGTTTTCTAACTTTGATTTCCGCCCTTTTTCATAATTTGGTGCTCTACCTGTCAGGTCTCTGAGAGCCCAAGGCTCACACTCTTTAGTCCCTACCTGCTTGGTCTATGGCAGCAACTTGGCATGGAAAGGGTAGATTGGTTAGAGTTACAAGTAGAGTATCTCACCAAGAAGCCCTGCTCTCCATGTTCGAAACTTTTAAGCTGCTACTTGCTTTGCCTCATCCTATCATACTCTGCATCAGAGTTCTCAGTTAAGAGGCTAATGACTAGCAGAGGACCAGTTTGCCAATTTCTTGTAATGGCCACAGTAAGTAGGAGATCTTTGAAGCAGTAATTTGCCACAGTGTGCAGAATACAATTTCACTTATGTTCATCTCCTTCCAAATAATCAGATACAACTGGTCTGTGGAATGTCCTGTGCAATGATACTGTTTTTAAAAGCTCTCCAATTCAAGGTATCAGCAGTTCTGATATATAGCCAGGGCTGAGAAACGCTGATGTGAATGAAAAACAGCCCATCTTGCTAGATTTTTTACAACTGTTCTACACAGCAGTGTTTATCAAAGTGTGGTTTGAAAATCATGTAAATCAGAACACTTAGGGTATCATTAAAAATGCAAATCCCTGGGCCTCACACAAAGCCAATGACTCAGAATTATTGGATAGAGACCTTAAAATTGTCCTTTTTACTGAACTATTGAGATGATGCTTATGCATACCAAAATTTTTTTTTGAGAACCGCAAGAGAAAATGTGGCTGAATACCCCGTGAGAACACAGGCCCAGAACATAGGATGTATTTTTTAGTCAAAAGTGAAAAACTCCTACTCTGGTTTAAGCTTTTCTCAAAGTTCAGTGGTCCAGATCACACTCCAAATCTTCACTGATATGGTTAAAAATGTGAAATATTACCACCGAATTGTTAACGTGCAAGGTCTGCCCTTTATAAATAAGAAAATACAAGAAAAGGAGAACATTAGCACCAAAAGAACTAAAATGTGAATAAAGGAAAGAACTTAGAAATGCAAATAGGAGACGGGCTAGCTAGATATAAATATAAAGAGATATACAGAGCACAATTGAGGAGTGTTCAGAGTAGCCATATATGGATCATTGAACTAAAAAGCCAGAAATAAGGACAACACTCTGAGTATAAAATAGGTGGTAGAATTGGTTGGTTATGTATATTTCTTTTTCTTTCTATTATTTAATAAATGCTATTATCTTATCTACAATTTTAATGCAAACCTATGGTGATATATTATCAGAAACCAATTGAAACCACTATACTTTTGTCTCAAGCTGAGAAAAAAAAAAGTGAAAGTAAGAATTGGAGGTGGGGAATAGGAAAGGAGAAGTTGACCTCCTGTACTCTCTCCCCAGTCCTCACCCCAGCCACCAATTTCACAAATACTGAACTCTCTACCCAAACATACCATAACATTTATGCTGTGGGAAATTGTTTACAGTGGGCCATTTTCTCTCTGCATTTGGCAAAATCCTTCATTATTTCAAATATTTGGATATCACCCTATAAAGTGCTTCTCCAACTCTCTTCCATAAATCGGAATTGACGGCTCTTTTCTGCCTTATCTCTTTATTACAGCATACTCATTTTTTCACTACTCTTATTGGGATATATGAGTACTTTGAGTGCAGGAAGCAGGCATTCTTCATCACTGATCTCAAATACCGAGCAAAAGGCCTGGTACATAAGACCCTCTGCTAAATAAATTATGGCATCAGTTTAACTCATTGAGTCAATTCAGTCTAAGGCGAGTCGATTGTTTCTGGAATAGTGGTTGAAACTGTAACTCCCTCTCTCTTATACTTCACTAATTTGCATTTTGAGAAGGAACAGAGAGAATGGAAAAATCAAGGGATGAGAAGTATATGTGCTCCAGAGTGTCTTTATATAAAGTCTTGCCTACCTACTGCTCATTCATGTATTAGATGTCATATGTTATGTTATACACAGGTAACAAATTAACCTCAAAATTTCAGGAATTTCATAAAATCACTTGGCATTTCTGGCTCATAGTATATACCCAACCTGGGTAGGAGGAGGGTGTTCTTTACATATTAGTCAGGAACCCAGAAATGACAGAAGCTCTGCCCTCTTTTCATAAAACCATCTTAATACAAGGTCTCAGCATTTGCTAGAGAAGGAAAAAATAACACGGGCAACTTAAATCTGATCTTACTTGCCTCTGCCCTGAAGTTACATGTTACTTCCCCTCAAAATCCACTGGCCAAAATTAACCACATGCCCCCAACCTAATTATATGGGAAGCTGGATAGTTTTCCCGTGTGTGCAGGAAGGAAAGAAAAATTGGATATGATGAGTTCTAGTGATTTCTGCCACACAAAGAAAAGGATCTACCTTGCACCTACTATGCATCTACTGTGTGCTAAATATTGGGCCAGAAAAAGGACTATAACTGTCAGATAAAACAGTCATTTTCCTGCTTTCATTGAGCTCATGAGACGATAAGGGAGAAATGTAGATATTCCCCTATATAATAATAAAAGCCCGAGTTGTAAGACTCACATGAAATAAAAGTCCGACCCAGCATCAACCTTTACAAATGATTAGCAAAGGTTATAAGAAGGGAATATCAACAGAGTATGCCATAGGTATACTGGGCCAGACCTGAGTCCATCAGATGCAGCCCCCTGTCCTATACTCTGATGTGCTGTGGCTCTGGAGTGAAGGCTGCTCCTTCTGTAGGCTTGAATTAGCAAAGAGAAGCTCTTAGTGTTGTGGTCTCACAGTTTCTACTTACCATCTCACAGTCCAGTGCTAGCCATGTGATTAACTTATGCTCATCAGCATAGCTGCTGTTCATAAATCTATAAATTATAAATATATTTACAACAAACAGGCCAGACAGATCACATACATTTTGTTAAAAGTATTCCTAGGTCAGTGATCAGAAGCTAGTAAATTTCATCAGTCACTATTTGCAGAGATGTGTTTGGGGTTAAAAGAAAAACTGTCTCAGGGATTTCCAAGGTGGAAAGAATGAGTTATAGACCCACTGTGAACCTTTTCTTTTCAGGACCTGATCCAACAATTAGCTAAATAAAAGTAAACCTACCACAGTGGTGAGCGCCCGGAAGGGAAGGTGCAGGCTGCTATGAAGGAGAGTATTAACATGGCAGGGGAGTCAGAGAACATTTGTATGAGAAAGTGGTGTCTGAACTGAGAATTGAAGCAAGAGTAAGGGTTATCCATGTAACAGAAGGAAAAAGAAAATTCTCCAGGTAGAGGAAATAGCATGTGGGTTGGGAAGAAGCGGGCCTGTTTGAGTAACTGAAAGAATTCAATTAAGACTGGACTATGAGGAACAAGACAGATAATGGGGAAAAGTGATTCCAGAGAGATCTGAAATGGCCAAATCATGAACAGAGCAAGATAAATTTAGAGATAGTTATCCAAAAGCAAAGTGAAACATTTTTAATGGGAGTACACAGAAAATGACATGAACATGAACAAGAACAAGGAAGGAGAGAGTGTAAGTAACAAGATGGGTTAGAATACTAAGGCAGGTGTCTTAGCAGAGAGGAGATGGCATGAACTAACACCAAGTCATGTAAATAGAGGAAAGTGGTTTGATTCAAGATACGATTACGAGGAAAAGGTGACCAAAATATGTGATGGGCTGGACATGACGAATGAGGAATAGAAAGGCAGCAATGTTATCTCCATGGATAGCTCCATGACTTTCATGATTCCGTTCCCCTCTACAGGAGGCACCAGAAACAGAACTGGTCTGGGGCACAGTAGGAGAGCACTGAGAACCAAAGGAGCAGATTTTTGGTTTCAGCACTCAGACATAATCTAGTTGTGAGTTAGGGTTGTCCAGAAGGACCCTAAGGGAAGCAGATTACGAACTGCATTTTAAAGAGTATATGAGAAAGAATTGAAGGGCAATTTTGAGAACAGCATCCAACTGCCCAAATGTAAGTTGAGAGAAATTAAATAAAAATTAAGAAGAGAAAAAAATTAAGGAAATTAAAGGGTAACTGAAACATCATTATTGCATCCTTCATATGAGATCTCTTCAAGTAGTTAAGGGTTATTGGAAAGGAGAAATGAGAATGGGATGATGGAAGCAGAGACAGAAAAAGGGAGAGAGGGAAGGAGAGAATAGAATTTTTTGCTGAAATTTTATGTTAAGAGATGTGGTATATATATATACAATGGAATATTACTCAGTCATCAAAAAAATGAAATCTTGCCATTTTCAACAACTTGGATGGAACTAGAGGGTATTACGTTAAATGAAATAACTCAATCAGAGAAAGGCAATTATCATATGATTTCACCCACATGTGAAATTTAAGAAACAAAATAGAGGAGAATAGAGGAAGGGAGGGAAAAATAAAACAAGACATAATCAGAGGGGGAGATAAATCATAAAAGACTCTTAACCATAGGAAACAAACCAAGGGTTGCTGGAGGGGAGGGGGATGGGGTAATGGGTGATGGGCATTAAGGAGGGCACGTGATGTAATGAGCACTGGGTGCTATACGCAACTGATGAATCACTAAATTCTACCTCTGAAACTAATAATACACTATATGTTAATTAATTGAATTTAAATAAAAAAATAAAATAAAAGGAAAAAAGGGATATTCAACATTAAGGGAAGCAGTCTGATGCACTTGTTTTATATAATTAGGTGGCTCCTTTAAAAATCAATCACAAGGGGGGCATGGTTCAGTGGACTAAGCGTCCAACTCTTGATTTCTGCTCAAATCATGGTCTCGGGGTCATGATATTGAGTCCCACATTGGGCTTCCTCAGTAGGGCGTCTGCTTCTCTCCCTCTCCCTCTGTCCCTCCCCCTGCTCTCTCTCTCACACACACTCTCTTTAAAGTAAGTAAGTAAGTAAGTATGTAAATAAATAAATAAATAAATAAAACCTTTTTTAAAAAGTCAATCACAAGAAAAGGAATAGCTAAGAGCATAACAAAAAGTAGGAGCGTTTTCCCAAGCACTTGTCAAAGCTTTGCCATACCTCAGTTTTGGTTTCTTAGCTGGTATTTAATAGCTGTGTGATCTTGGCCAAATTGTTTATTCAATTTGTGCCTCCACTTATTTATCTTTAAAATAGAATTAATAATAGCTGCCCTTCCCACATTAAGCAATAGTGTATGGAAATGTTAAAGTGGTTTTTAATTTACATATATTATTATATTAATACTATTCAATATAATTATTACATTTCAGAAAAAAAAAAAAAAACAGCTATGGCCCTGAAGAAGCTGAGGGAATGAAAGTAGATAAGCCTCCAGGATAAACAGAAAAGGGTAAATTCACTGTGGGAAATCTACATAAGGACAAGTAAGGTGAAATTGAGACTGTTTATGTTTTGGGAGGTTCTAGTGGGAATGCAAGGGCAGAAACTCAACTTTCAAGCAAATAACAATAATCAAAGAATTATCTTGCCAAGAATAAAATCTTAGAGGGGATGTCCCAGTTTTTCATTCACCATTGTAGCCATTTTTTGTTTTTGTTTTTATTTGTGTGTGTGTGTGTGTGTGTGTGTGTGTGTGTGTGTGTGTGTGTTTAAAGGTATAAGATCTGGGACAGCATTCTATTTTTTGTAAACTGTGCAGAGCAAGTATGTAGTGACCTCCTTCCCGCCCCCCGCCCCAGGGTTTTAACCTACTGGATATTCCCATGGAGTCTGCAGTAACAAAGACATCAACAGCTAATCCTGTGAGCCACTGAAGATGTGAGAGGAAGATAAACGTGTTATAAATGCGTGATGCAGTTCCTCAAGGAAGGTTGGGAAAGGGGACTTACGCATGTTCATTCCCTCATTTCTAAAATATGTTATTTTTCAGTTTTTAATATTTCTGAAATTGAGATGCAGCTCATGACTTTGTGTATGTATGTACATTCGGTGCATATTTCTTACACACATATACCCCCTGCCAACAAAATATGTTGTTAAATTGTTGGTACATCTGACATTGAAGACATATTTTAGCAAGGAAATACAATATATTAATGTAGAGTAATCACAATTTTTTATAGTCTCACCAGTAAAAATAAAACAACAAATGTTTCTTTTGCAAAAAGTATATTATTTTGGAGATTATCCATTCTTCTTCCATTCATTCAAAAAACTTTATTAAATGCCTACTGTGTCCCAGCCCTATCCCAGAAAAAAAAAAGTCCTTAGGCTTTTAGAGGAGGAGGTAAGGAAGCCATCTTATGTAGAAAGGTCATTACTCCCTGGACTGCCTCTGCTTTGTACCAAGAAACTCGCCCAAAAAGGAACTCGTTGTATTCTCTCATTTTCTCCTCCAGGCCTTTAATTCTCCAGCCATAGTTCATTTTTTTTTTAAGATTTTATTTATTTATTTGAGAAAGAGAGAAAGAGTACAAGCAGGCCAGGAAGGAGCAGAGGGAGAGGGAGAAGCAGACTCCCCACTGAACAGTGAGCCTGACAGGGGCTGGATCCCAGGACCCCGGGATCACAACCTGAGCCGAAGACAGACAATTAGAAAACTGAGCCACCCAGGCATCCTGAAATGGTTTATTTTATTTTATTTATTTTTATTTTTATTTTATTATTTTTTTAAGGAGATAGAAGTTTATTGTATACACTGCAAAGGAGCAGTGGGCAGGACAGCAACACTGAGAGTGTCTGTCACAAGGCAGTGGGGGGGCTGTTTTTAAAGAGGGAAGGTAACAGGTATGGAAACATATGAAATTTTCCTTTTGGTATGCGTGCCCTATTCTAAGTAATCCATTGGCTAGTTAGGGCTTATGGATACTTTGAGGTGAGTCACCTGATGGGCCTGTCTGTATTCAGCCAGCTGGTCACCGTGGGCCCTTTTGCCTTGATCAAGTTAAAAGCAGTCCCTACAATATACATGTTGCCTTAAATTATTCTTTTTTTTTCTTAGTTTGCAGATTAGTTTATTTATTTATTTTTTTATTTAAATTCAATTAACATATAGTGTATTATTAGTTTCAGAGGTAGAGCTCAGTGATTCATCAGTTGTATATAACACCCAGTGCTCATTACATAATGTGCGCTCCTTAATATCCATCACCCAGTTATCTCATTCTCCCACTCCCCTTCCCCTCCAGCAACCCTCAGTTTGTTTCCTACAATTAAGAGTCTCTTATGGTTTGTCTACCTTTCTGATTTCGTCTTGTTTCATTTTTCCCTCCCTCTCCCTATGATCCTCTGTTTTGTTTCTTAAATTTCACACGTGAGTGAAATCCTATGATAATTATCTTTCTCTGACTGATTTATTTCACTTAGCATAATATGCTCTAGTTCCATCCATGTCGTTGAAAATTGCAGGATTTCATTTTTTGATGACTAATATTCTATATATCTATATATATATATATCACATCTTCTTTATCTATCCATCTGACATCTGGGCTCTTGCCATAGTGTGGCTATTATGGACAATGCAACATGGTTCATCTTAAAACAGCTACCAAAAATCACAGAATTTCTTACAGGATACTTGTAATCCACTTTTGCCTATGGTGCCTATGGACTCCTTTCGTTCAGTAGTCATGACCTATTAGAGGGTATCCTTCCTTAGAGATAACAGTATGCTTTCCAGAGGATCGCCAACCAACTCCTGCAGTCATCAATTCACTCCAATGACGTGCAAGATTAAGTGTTCAAGAATAGAATCCCCAACATTACCTTAGATATAAGGAATAAAGTTCGGTTTCTTCATCATGGCATTTAAAACTCTGAGAAATTAATGTGAAACAATATCCTCAACTCTTCCTTCTATTTACCTACTATATAAACCCACCCACTCTAGTCAAACTGATTTAATGTCTGGTTATTTCCTTTTTACTGCCTAATGCCTTTAATCATTATATGCTTCTATTTAAAATAAATGAGGAATAAAGTAAATACAGTCCAGTGCACAAAGCACCCAATTAATTTTTACCTAATATCTGTAAATGCATGTATTCATCATCCACACCAAGTGTAAGATATGTTCTGCACCACATAAGACCACCTCATCTGCCTTTCCAGTTATCACCATCCTCAGAGATAAGTATATTCTGAGTTTTATTACTATAGTCCAGTTTTGCATTATATAGTTTGAATTATTATCTAACAAGAATGAGACAATGTAAGGAAAGGGTCACATGGAAAGGAAACCAATTATTAGTGCTTTCTGTATGGTTCCCTTGATCACTAGCCACCCCACTATATACCAAGAACCATGAGCTGATCCTGGGTTACCATTTAGCTATTGCAGTGTCCCAAATTAATAAATACAGAATCCACAGTTGCACTGTTATCTTCCTCTCTTCAATTATTTTCCCAGTAGTGTCTGTGAAATAGGCTAATCAACATGTGACCGAAGAGAAAGAAGAAATTGCACAGTGACTTAAAGAAAAAGTGTACTATAAAATGATTCCTTTTATTTCACAGGAAGATATAAAAATATGGTTAAAGAGATCATTGGTGGTACTTAAGAAACAAAACAAATGAACAAAGAAAAAAAAGAAAAACCAAAAAACAGACTCTTAACTGTAGAGAACAAATTGATGGTTACCAGAGGGGACATGGGTGGGGGGATGGGTGAAATAGATGAAGGGGATTAAGAATACACTTATCATAAGGAGCACTGAGTAATGTATAGAAACGTTGAATAGCTATATTGTACACCTGAAACTGATATAATACTGTATGTTAGCTATACTGGAAATTTTTTTAGAAAGAGATGATTTAAATTTTCTATTTTAAAAGTATATCACTGTATCCTTTTAGATGATGGTACAGATAAGCCTCTAGAATGACATTCTGATTTGTGGAACTCTGAGATGTTCCGGAATAGCATTCCAGCATGCTGTCCCACAGAATAGCCTACCATTGAACCACTGACCAAAAAACTGAGAGTCTAATTATTTAACAAGCTATATATCTACCTAACCATACTATCACTGATAGTTAATGCTTCTCTGAATTTTATTTAAGGATATCACATGACAATTCATTAAAACCAGATGTATTGTCTATGGTATCTTCTAACCTGTGATCTATGAAAAAGAAAAAAAAAAAAAAGAAATGAGGTCAGTTTAAAAAAACAACATTCTTACCAAGTTCCTATCGAACTCGCTTCATGTCTCTTGACAGTCAACATATTTGTTGGCTGACAGCTATACGTAGGGAATCACACTAAACAAAAAATAGGAAACAACTCCATTCTTAGGTCAATTACAATCATTGGTAGGAAAGATAAAAATGTCTACCACCTAGGGTTATGTGAAGAGGAAGACATATTTTTCTATCAAGAGAGATGATATATCGAGAGAGTAGAAGTTTAGAGCAAATGCGCTGGTGGCCTTCACTGAGTAAAATATAATGTAAGGCAATTGGGAGGATGAGAAGCAGATAAGTCATTTGGAAAAGGTACCAGAGACCTTCAGGAATCCATAAGAACAAAATATCTAGATCTAAAATGTGTCCAAATTCATAAAGCCCCTTCTCCTACCACTAACTTAATGAGGCTGAAGTTCAGAGAGGAAAAAAACAAAATAGGGGATAGCCAAATAAATGTTGTCAGAGCTCTATGTAGAAGTACAAGGAGTCTGATCCCAAAGTTCAACAGACATGCAGAAAATAATATTCCAAATGTTACAAGTCCTCTTTCTTCCTTGACTCGGAAAGAGTATTAGAAATGATACAAGTCCTCTTTTCCCTTTGGCTGATAGGAAAATCCTAGAAGTCATCCAATCTCAGTTAATATCAAATCAGTCCTTATTAAAAGAAATATCCAACTCAGCAACACATTTTCATTGGCTTAGTAAATGAAGCTTAGAATAATCTGGCTGCAATTGAGGTTCACTTTTGCTTGTCTCTAGGTTGAGCAACTGTTTGCTTTGGGATATCAAGCAAAATTATAATTAAGGTACTGAAGAGGTTAATCCACACCTATTCTTAAAGTTTTAAATGTACATTTTAAATGTATTTTATAAGTATTTGTCAAAGAAATCTGCATACATATCTAGTTCTTTATCATCACATTTCATCTACTGCATCATTGAATACTTTGTATTTGTTCAGGCATTTTTGCTGTACAGATGGCTCTTAATTCATAATAGAAAAGGGGAAAAAAAAGATTTGTCAGTTTTCTTTTCAACTTATCTTTTTATATATCTTTTGGATATATAACATTCCCAAATGGTTCAGAGAAAAAAAAAAGTTATTTTTTGTTCTTTTTCCCTGTCAGCTGCTCATTTTATTTTTAATGTTTGGGCCAAAGTCATCTCAGTCTTACTCAATGGAATGCAACTCTCTTGCCTTGACTATTTGAGTCAATCCAAAATTGCTTCTTGAGGAAATGTTTATGTTTGCCATAACCCCAGAGCTTAACTTTATTTGGAAGGGTGGTGATCTTTCTTCCATATGAAAACTGAAAGCTCATTATCTTCCAATGCACTTCATTTAAATTTTGAGCCACTCTTATTTTAAAAGTTTGCCTTTATGAAGCCCAAATCCAGGAAACAGACTATTGGTCTTAGTTTGATGCCTGAAGTTGAACAGAATCCTTCTAATGCCCTTTTCCACACAAATATATAATCCTTTAGGGGATCTAAGTGATATGCTTGCTTTGTTGTCAATGTCATTGCCATAATTGTTGTTAGTTTGTTTTGTTTTGATAATGAAAATGCCCAGGCAAAATAGTGTTTCCTTGTAAAGACAGAAGTACTGATTCTCTTTTGGTTTTCCACTGAATTATCTTTTTTGACTCAAATTTCCCATTTGCGAAATGAGAATACGTACTTCCTCCCAACTCTAGTCTTCACTAATAAAGATAAGATTACATTTTTTAGAGAGTCAATTCAGTTCATTAATTCTCTAGTCATAAAACTAGTTCACGTACTAACATAGTAGAAGTATCTGATCAGTCAGGAAGAAAAGGTGTGTGATTCTACAGGACTGTTGAGCCTTTTGTGAGAATGAAGGAAAAAATCACTTTTCCGTAAATATCTAACTTAAATTTCACTTCCTCTGTAAAGCTTTCCCCTCCCTCAGCTTCCTTCAACCTTTGGTCATCATCTGTTTTTCTTTAATGTTTTGCTTGTGTGATGGTCATAGCCCAGTGCAATGTATACAAAATCTGTTTCCTAGCTAGTTGGTGGGTTACTGAAGAACAAGAAAAGCAACTATTCATTATATCCCTAGGGCCAGGAGCACTGTGAGGGATCCATAGATATTAATTGACTTGAATTAGAAGGTGAATTAACTTCATTTCCCTAAGACAAGCGGAATAGATTCTATTGATTTGTTCCAAGGTCACAGATGTTGATGGTTTAGAATGAAGCTGATTCAGCTTTCCTGGTCTCATCTAAACAGGCTGATTTGATACACACCATTCATGCATTTCATGAAACCATGTTCTTAAGAAAATCTATTAAGCTTTCATAGTCACAATATGCATAAAATTCGTTATTTTAGCACACTACATATTGGATAAGGGAGCATTTTCTTTCAAAATGTCTCTCAGATGCACACCCTAGATGGCCACATATTTTCTCTACGAGTCATTGTTCAGCAAAATCCTAAGCACACCTAACCATCATACAATTTTTAGACCATAAGTTATACTTTTTAATTGCCTGGATATTTTCTCAGGATTTTTTCTTGCTAGGTAAAGAAACCACTATAAGCTTATTGAAATACAGCAAGCTAATACTATTATACTAGAATAGTTTAATAATAAATCAAAAGAAAATCTCCCACCCTGGGTTGAAAATGAGCAGACTAATAAAAAATACACCCAAAGCGCAAAATTAGATATTTCTGCAGCAGATTACTGACACCAATATTGCAAAATCTAAGACTAGGACATTGCCAAGAGATACTGGTACCATTGGGTGATCAAACTTACATGGCTTTGAACTGGATTTAATGATACTCAGCTAAATTCTGAAGTCATCTAAAGAAACACATAAGCAAGAAAACATGAGGCATAAACCGGTAGATCCTGGGTGGTTTGACTATGCCTCCTTATCCCTCTGGGTACTTGATTAGCAGAAGACTACACTCCCTGCCCTCCTAAAGAGAAGTGATTATGCCTGCCTCAGAATGGACATCTGCTGAATAAAGTCAAGAAAGCAATCAACCTAGAAATAGATTTCAGTGGTGTTAAGCCACTTCTGTCATACTCCCTCTTACCTTCCTTATGAATTTAGGGACTGAGCCCCACAAGATCAGTTCTTCTGAGGGACACTGAGTATATGAGAAATATGTACTGAATTATGAAGTGCATGAAGCAGGATGCTTTGAAATTCTATGTCCAACTAAGTGGCCTTCTACTCTTCTGAGCCTTAGTTTTCTAACAAATTATAATGATTTCATCTAGCTCCTTAAGTAATAAGCAGATTGGAATCAACTTCATATATTTAGCTACTCTTACACTTTATTTATTAGAATTTGTCCATAAGAGAAAACAAAAGGACACAGCTACTAGTGAGGGAAACTAAATGACCATCATCCTCATCACCACTACCATCATGATTATTGTTTTGTTATTGTTACTATTATTGTGTTCATTACAGCATAGCAGAATATTTCTCAGAGTTCCATCCTCAGTTTCTTAGGGCAGGCAATTTGGTACACTTGGGATTAGAGTCCTTGACCAGTACAAAAGGAAAAAACTCACCTCTTATGACCAAACCCTTATGTAACTTTAAGTGAAGACCTATTTGTATATTTATCTTTACTATACTTCTTAAGCAAGCCATCTATCTTTCCTGACATCTCTTTCGTCACTTAAAAGTTAAGATAATGGTTACTATATATGTAATGTAATAATGATAGTAATGATAAAAATTATTAATTTGGTAATTGACATTTCATAATATTTTCACCTAACTCAATTTTCTACATATCTTTTGCATTCTTTCTCAATTAGAATATGTTACATAAGGAAGGACATTCTAGGGGCACCTGGGTGGCTCTGTCTGTTAAGCATCTGTCTTTGGCTCAGGACATGATCCCAGGGTTCTGGGATCGAATTCCACAACGAGCTCCCTGCTCAGTGGGGAGTCTGCTTCTCTCTCTCCCTCTCTCTCTCCCTATGCCTCTCCTCCTGCTTGTGCTCTCTTACTCTATCTCTCAAATAAATAAATAAAATCTTAAAAAAAAGAAAAAGAAGAAGAAGAAAGGACAATCTAGATCTGTCTTCACGCTTTGCTATGATATACCAGTTGCCAAAAATATATACACTGGAACTCTGGAACTCTCTGAAGAAACCATATAGAATATTAGTGATTCTTTTCTCTGTGTCTCTTGTAGGAAGTAGTTGATCTATTACTGTCACATTTGAGTCCCAGCTCAAGTTTGCATCTTTTAAAAAAATTTTAGATATGAATATGTCATATTATAAACAAGAGTTAAATACAACCCCTTTCCACTATTCCAGCTGTTGAATCAAATTCTGCCAGCTAATGTAATACATATTACTAACATGATTTCCTTAGTCATTTAGAGCAACATTTTCACAATGACAGAGTGACCTTTCTAACACACAAATCTGACTATGATGTCGCCTTCCCTAAAACACTTCAGTGCCATTTCACACCTCATTGTTGAAGTTAAAATTCCTTAACACGAAATATAAGAGCTGTTGTTATTTTGCCCTTGCTTATTACTTCATTCCTTGTCACTTACTGCCATATCCCACATTCCTTCTCTTTGCCTTCTAGCTGAGGCTGCAGCCTTGCTAAACTACTTGCAGTTTTCAAAACACACCATATCTCCAGCTCCCATTCCTGCCTCTGTTCATGTTCCTTGGACTGCCTGGAGACCCCACCTCCACTTCTTCATTTCCCTAACACAATCAGAGGTCACATATCTGAAAATGTCAACCCTCTAGACTATTGACTAGAATCTGAGATAAAAAATTAAACAGGTCCCCAAAAAGCTAAAATCAATGTTACAAACACCTGAGAGAGATCTAACTTAGAGCCTGTTAACTCTAACTTCCTACAAGAACTATTATCTGGTTTCTGTGTTTACAACAGATTAGAAAGAGTAACTTTGAAAAAAGAAGTGGGCTGATAGAGAAGCCCTGGTTATCAGCAAGAGTTGTTATATGAAAAGGTGGACAACAGCAAAGGAAGAGACCAGAAAAAATTTAAAACTTTTATAGAGTTTTATAGAGTGCAATATAGAATAACCTATATCATTCAGAAATAATTTATTTTTAGTGTATACTTAGTATACATTGGTAGGAAATTTTGTAAGACATTTTAGAAAGACTGTGATAAAATGTTTAAAAACCATGAAAGGGGTGGTACATTAAAAATAGGACTTTATTATCTAAATGGATTAAACTTATGTGGAATATTGGATAATCTAGATAAGTACAGTATTACTTTATTTGGAAATCATGACATATAAGAATAAACTTGTTCTATACTAGTGGAAGTTTCCAAATCGCCAATGGCCGTATATTTCTTTCCTAACTGTACTGAATTTTGACAATAACTTTTCAAAGGAAAAAGAAATATTTATATCCCGTTCATAGGTTTTTACCCTCAGTGATACCAATTCATGATATCTGTATTTAAAAGAGGTCTTGGCAGGTGTGTGGGGGTGGACTAGCTCAGTTAGTAGAGCATGTGACTCTTGATCTCAGGGTCATGAGTTCGAGCCCCACATTGGGCAGAAAGAATACTCTATTTTTTTTTGAAGATTTTATATATTTATTTATTTGAGAGGCAGGGAGAGGAGGAGCAGAAGGAGAGGAGAGAGAGAATCCCAAGTAGACTCCACAAAGAGCACAGAGCCCGAGGCAGACCTCAGTCCCACAACCCTGAGATCATGACCTGAGCTGAAATCAAGAGTTAGATGCTCCACGTGACTGACCCACCCAGGCACCCTTAGAGTTACTTAAAAAAAAAAAAAAAAAAAGTTAAAAAATAAGTAAATAAAAAGAGATCTTGGGAGCAGGTCTCCATATATAATAGCAGTTTCAGACTGTCTAAGGTATATTCTAAAATCTTAGCATAGATATTTTATGATGTAAATACCTGTAAGGCTATAGAGGCAAGAAAAACAGTATATAGGGACTTCCCAGGTGTTCTGGCAAGTACTGGACTCCATGCAGTTGTTCTATGCCCCTGCACAGTTCCCACACAAAATTTGGGGAAAGAAACATTTGTTTTCATTAATGCATATTTCCGAAAAAAAAAAAAAAATCCACAGGGGGTCTTGCATTCTGTCACAAGTAAAGGAAAAAATGTTTTCAATGACAAAGGGTCATTTTCTCTCTTAGCATTAACTAGGTATTTCCTTCTGGGGTGAATGATATCACTACTCAATTATTTCCTTCTGAACTATAACTAGAAAAACCCTTTCATTTCACTGCCTATTACCAAGTAGGGGTGAAAAGTGAGTCTCCACTAAATATTTCTGATTCACACTCTCCTTTTTCATTTCTCCCTTATGACCTGCCCACACATAACACATTTCTGTTATTTAAGGTTCTTCTTATGGTTCTTTTTTTAGCATTCCCCCCAATACCATTTTATCTGTCTTTTTATATACATGATGAAATATATGCATTGAAAAAAAGTGAAAATATATATTCTCTGCAGCAACCTGCTATTTCTCCTAAAGATTGAAATTTTAAAAAATAATTAAGAATTAAAATAGCAAACATATGTAGTACATGCCTGGAAAATTTATAATAAATTTAGAAAATAATATTCTTATAATGGGTCCTTAATCAATAGCCTAATATCATCTGTGCCTTTTCTAATATCCCTATAGCCGTCTCCACTGAAAGATAGTTGGGAGCCTCACTGCATAGGAGGAACACTGAAGTAACTAGCCGAGGCAAGGCTGTTCAAAATGGACCCTGAACCTGGCTGGGGAGTCTTCCTTTTCAAAACTATCTTGTTCACAAAATCCAAATGGAATCTGAGAGCCACAGCATCCTTGGATAAATTGCAGCCTTTTAGAAGAATGCTCTCCGAATGTGGTTCTGCTGGAATTCAAAGACTCAATCTTGATTCCAGGGCCTATCACTTATGCTTACAAGCTGTGTGACAATGAGCTATTTACTTCTTTAAGTTTCAGTGTCCTCACTGGTAAAGCAAATATGGTAACAGTACCTATACCTCACAGGTAGGTACCATGCACATATTAAAGCTTTTAATAGCAATGCCTGTCATGTAGTCAATGCTTGATAAACTTTAGTTATTTCTATCATTAAGGTAAGTAGTTATGTAGAAAAGAGATACTGGTAAAACTAAAGATCAGTTGTGGAATCCATTTTCATTACCTTTAGGTGATAACTTTAGAGAGTACATAATTACATCCGTACTCTCCTTAGCCAAATATGGTTTCATCATGGTCATTTCAGGAAGAGGTCTGGTTATTCTGTGTTTTTGTAAGCCAAGTAAGGGTAACACAAGAAAATACTCGAGTTCTAGAAATGCCATCACTAATGAAGGCTATCAGATGCTTGGGACCATTCTCAGAAGAGCTGCTTTCTAGCCTTCCTCTTCTGAGACCAAAGCCACAGTAAGAATACAGAGAGGACCACAATGCAAAAACAGAAGTCAGTTATCAGTTCTGTGTAGCTTCCTTTCTGTCAGAAATAGTACTGCTTTTTTGTTCTTCCTTGTGAAAGGCGCACAAAAGAGGAGACGGAGAGAGTTTCAAAGATTTGTTTAGTTTTGTAGACTAAGGGAGCCAGCTGAGGTCAATAAAAGGATTAGTATGGGACAAAAGGAACACAACAACTCAGTTTGGATTGTAAATCAGATTTCTGAGATCACCTGACTCAGCTCAATGAAAAGCCTCTTCATTTGAAATCTTACAGCCAATAATATGAGAAAAACTAGTAACCATAAAACAAAGTGAAACAAATACTTTGATGTTGGAAGGACATGTTCAAGGGTATTAGCAAAGGCAAACTGTGATCCTCAGAAAAACAGAATGTTAATAAATGTGGACAACAGAGTGTGGACTTGGGAAACAAACATCATACCTCTTTAAATGCCTTGGGCAGTGAAAAAGAGCAGTGTGCCATTCTATTCTGGTCATAATAGTCTTCTCTCTCTTGACTAAAGTCTTGGATTTTTATCTGAATTATTTGAAATGTGAATTTCTTCTTTGCATTTTCTAAAGAATAAAAGCAAAACATTAACTGTCACGATTTTGAAATGCTGTGGGTTTTTGCTTCAGGAAAGAACAAGGTAATGGGAACTAATATGGATATTTTTAATTCTACGTATCACACACATAGATAACCCTTTTTGATTCCTTACTTTGCTAAATATTTTACATGAATTATCTTGTCAATCTTCACAATAATCCAATAAGGTAGAGCTATTTTTTTTTCCTATTTTACAAGTAAGGAAATAGTCTTAGAGAAGCTAAGTAATTTGCTAAAATAAGCTCAGTAGCTTGTAGGAGGGAAAGGTCCACCCAAATCTACCTGCCTGTAAATCTTGTTTGACTTTAGCTCACCACATGCCAAAGAGACTCAGGATAAACTGCCAGGCCCTGATTTCTACAAGGACTTAATGGCTAGCTTTCCATAGTGGCTGCCTTCCTACTAGGGGGGAAGGCATTGACCGTTCTAGACAACAATGGTGGGCAGTAAGTCTCTGCTCAAGGCTTACTTCTTCCTTTTGTGGGGGCTGAGTTATCTTCCTAGTTCAAATTAAAAAGCCTAAGATCAAACGCATTGCTACATTGAGCACAAGATCACTAATGAGCATACACAAGGATTCCTGGCAGAAAGGATTAAAAAGTAAATAGCTTATTTGGAAAGAGTATTTGAGCCTTAGAACAAATGAAATCCATTCTTTTAAGTGAGGGAATGTAGATTTTGGCACATAAACTTCTTTGCTTAAGAAGGAAGTTATTAATCCATGCCCAAAGTTGTAAATAATTTAGTCAGATTCTTCCAGAACCCAGAGTCCTCCTTGTTAATGATGAAAACAATCAGGACTTTGTTACTCCATTCTGTTGTTAGCACTGACCATGGCTGAGCAGAGACTAAGATAACAATGGATCCTGAGATTTAGCTAGGTTCCCTTGTTAGTTATTGAATCATTTTTGTTCTAGCTTACTCCCAACACTGTTGCGTCTCATCCCCAATCTCCTCCTCTAGACTGGGTGTGAACCTCACCGCCTAGCTCTTCATTGCAATAAAGCCTTATATGGATTAGTAATAATCTCATGTACTTTACTTGTTATATCTCAACTATACTATTAAGTCCTCAAGGCCCAGGGCCAGAGCATATATGTCTTCTCAATCCTGGATGCAATGCAATAGCATGAAAGTACTTTACATGTGATAAGCCAAAACAAAACGCTTGGTATCACAAGTTTTCACAAGCTTAGCATGATTCCGAGCATACAGAATCACAGCATGTTATCACAGCAATAAAAAGGGTGAGCCCTTTTATATTTGCCAGGTACTTCAAATATGAAATAGTTATAAAAACAAAAAAAATGGCAAATATAATCCAGTTCTAAGAGCTATGCTTGTATTATGTTATTCAGTGCTCAAAAACACCCTGTAAGGAAGGGATGACAGTCTGCTCCCGTCTCATTCCAGAACCTACTTCTTTAACACTCTGCTACTTTGCCACCTACTGAGAGGACCCAGAGCTAAGAAGAGTTTCAAGCCTTCAATTTACAATGGAGAGGTAAAGACCTGGAGAGGGTAACCAGATTGCATATGGTTAACTGCTGTTAAATGGCAGAACCGAGCCAGAACCTAGTCTCCTAGTCCTCAGCTCAGAGTTCTTCACTACAACGCCTCCATGTATGGGAGGCAATTCATATATGTAATTTGTGTGCAGTTTTAATGTTTTAGAGGAAATCTGTAGTAACCTCAAAGTTTCTTGGTTCTTTGTGTACTCAGTTATCTTTGCATATGAGTTATCTTTTGTAAAACAGGAGTACATAACTAACTGTTTTAAAGGTAGCACGCTTGCCAATTAATGTTGGATGAAAGCATATCTCTCAACTACTAAGTGGAGAGGTTAGTGAAGAGAGTTGAATGATTTGAGATTCTGCTTGGTGAGGAATTTCAAGTAAGATTCTGCTTGATGAGGCATTCTGCTAAAATTTTTTCTTGCAGAAAAATAGGGGTTTAGGCTTTTTTTGTTAATTTGTTTTACTTTTTTAAAATTTATTTTTGCTTACCAGGTATTTGAAACATAAAAAAAGTAGAGAATGTATTGTTCATGCAAGCATCCATATCCAAAAATAACTAGATTAAATACATCTTAATATTTTGCTGTATGTGCTTCAAAGCCCATTTAGAAAAATAAAAATGTAATAGAAATAGCCAATGTCCCACCACTCCTGTTTCTTCCTCTCTCTAAATGCGATTGCTCTTCTGAAATTGCCATGCATTTCCACTGTGCATGTCTTTAATGCATTTACCACATAGGTATGCATGTACTCATAGATAATACAGAATAATTTTGCATACTTAAAAATGTATATGAAGGGCTACGTATTGTGTAAATCCTTTTTAACTGTACTTTCTTCACTCATCATATTTTTGTTTTAGCTTTTAGTTAGAAGGTGTTGCCTTTAGGTACATAAATTATATCCTTACGTGTGAAGGCATATGACAAGTGTGAGCATAAGATATGATTATGAAGGAAAACACATATTCAAATAGCAGATTCCCATAAGGCAAAGGCTATTGTGTATCTTAAATTATGTATTCATAATTTCAATGCAGGTGGTGTACTTCTTAAAGAAAATGAGAAATTGACATAATAAAATTATAGCGGAGACATAACAATGTCAAGTATTATGCATAGGGAACCAAGCTATAAAACATCATAAGAGAACCTAGAACAAAGGAGACGTACAAACGAAGGGTGGAGAATTCCAAATGGTCTGGGATCCTAGTCCTCCTCAGCCCTTGTTTAGGCTTATTGCCCCTTCACTGCCTCTCCAATACTCTTGTCCCCACCTGCCTCCACCTCCTGCGCTCCCAATGTCTCTTTATCCCATCTCTGCCCAGTTTTGAGTTACAGTCCTGGCAAGAAATACCAGTGGAACCTCCTTCTCTTCCCTTCCTTTGAAACCTTGCCAGGGTAAGCAGGCCCCTCTAGGGAAGGAACACTGTCCTCATACTGCTCTAGGAGTAGTATCTCCTAGAAGTCCCCCACATGCCCTAGGAGCACTCTTGCAAATGTCTTCCCTTTGACAAATTATTTTGTGCTTCTTACTTGCTGCATTATTCATGCATTTAGCCTGAGAAAACTCCTCAAGGCATTTTATTCCTTTTGACACAAATTTCTCATTTCCCATACCTGTTGTTGTGTGACTACAGCATAAGCAATTATAAGTAATTTTAATAACTCAGTGGCTTCTTGAGTGATATTTCTCCAGGACTCTACTGTCATACCATATAAAATGTATGCTACTGGTTTTATAATAGGTAAAAAGATTAATAAGAAATTCTGAAAGTTAGACCAATAAGAGTGCTGGTCTCTCATCCAAATACTAAATAAATGCCAGAAGAACCATCATGGCAGGGGGGAGTGGGGGGGAGGCAAGCTACCTACAAAGGAATGATTTGTGTACACCACTTAATCACTTTGCACATCACTGTTGTTTACAATGTCTTATTTGATGGTCACAACAGTAAGAGGTTAAAAAAAGAGTGATATTTAAAGCTGCAGACTACTCTTCCTCTTAATTTGCCACTATCTTCACATGTATCATCACAGAGGACTGAGGCAAAAAGCTAGACAGAGGCTTGCTTTTTGGAATGCCAAGTCAAGGAGGTAAACACAGGACGCACTGAGAAAAAAGGAGCAATATGAGGACAGTGTTCCTTCCCTAGAGGGGCCTGCTTACCCTGATAAGGTTTTCAATGAAATGTCTGTGGACATTTTAATGGAATAAAGAAATTTGGCCTAATCAACCTAGGTATCTGTAATAATATCTGGGAAGTTTTATAATTCCAAACTGCATTAAGATCACAAAAGATTAGGTGAGAATATAATAGTCTGCAGTTGGGACTGACTATTCTGTGTTGCTACTGTAACCCCAGCCACGTGTCTCTGATAGAAGGTGTGGAGTATGGTGTGGCCCATAATAAACGTTCTTTCTCTTAGTCCCATACACACACTGGCACCTGGAAAATGTTCTCTCACTCCTTACGAAGTCTAGATAGTGCCTAGGACTTAGACATGTCTTCTCTAGTCTGTTTATATTTGCCTCTTGCGTGCCATACATGGCAATGTTATGGGTTAAATTATGACCTCCCCAAAATTCTTATGTTGAAGTCCCAGTGCCCCATACCTCAGAATGTAGCTGTATTTGGAGATAAGATTTTAAAAGAGATAATTTAGTTAAAATGAGGCTCTTAGGGTAGGGCCCAAATTCAATATGACTATGTCCTTATAAGAAGAGGAAGGGACAACAGGGCTATCAGAGAGATGACCATGAGAAGAGGCAACAAGAGGCAGACCAGCTACAAGCCAAGGAGAGAGACCTTAGGAAAAACCAACCCAGCTGGCACCTCAGTTGGACTTGCAATTTCCAGGACTGTAAGAAAATAAATTCCTGATGCTTAAGCCACCCAGTCTGTGGTATTTTGTTATGACAGCCCCAGCTAATATAACGGCAAAGAACATAAGTCTTGTAAACTTCGAATGTACCAAACGGCCTACTCTGCAATCAAAAGAAAGCATCACTGGGGCCTCGGGTTCTCAAACACCCTCATCGACAGACCTAAGTCTTTGTCTTTAATCCTATACCAAGAATGGCCTCTTCTTTGGTTCGGCTTTGTGCATGGCTTGTTAGTCACCCTTTATGTCATGGATTCTTGTGATTGATAGAGACCCAGCAGCTTTAGATCCTGAGCATTGAGAAGAAACAAGTTCTACATGGTCTGGTCTCAGGCACACTATCTAAAGGACAATCAGAACTTTTCCATGAAGAGTAACCTCTTGTCATCAGATCTTCTATGTATCATTGTACAGAATATGTCTATCAACTTCTTCACTGTGATTTCCACTGATAAAACAACCTCCCTTATATGAAACTTTGATATACAATGCATTCTAAGCAGTTTCTTGAATTGGTTTTGGGCAGGTTTAGAAAATTCATCCTACCACACTCACAGTACTATACAGTTAAATTTGGCATAAAAAAATATATGCTTGTAATTGCTTATGTCCGGTTTCTGAAATTACTTTGCAGCTTCCAGTTCCTTCTTATCAAGGTACCAGTGATGACCAGTAACCAAGATAAGTTTCTGTTTTCATTCTGCCTGAATTCCTCTTCATCTAGTTTCTGTTTTCCATGCTGTTCTTTTCCCTTTGGGGATTGATCTCTTCTCAATGTCTGGATCCTTACTTCTGAATCGCTGCTTATATAGTTCCCCCAAATGTACACAAGAACAACAGTTAGCAATAAATGTCTATACCATTTTCATATTTTAAAACCTTAGCTACCTATGTATTTATTGCCTTGGGAATGACACATGTTTTCAACTCAGCGATATTGCTCATCAAACACAAGCGCCTGTGCCTTTTTCTCCATCATGTTGGGAGGACTGAAGGATCACTGTAAACCCCTCAAGGGAAGAGCCTTTTCCAAATGATGTCTGAGCTGAAAGCTGACCTCATGGTGGTAGGGATGATATTTACAATATTTAAAAACAAGTCAGGCATAGGTATGGACTGATCAATACTGATACCTGTCATGCAGCAATAATAAGGCATCTTTAAAATGATCATAAGAAAGGCCCAAAGTTATACTAAAGTTCATCAAATATATTCCTGTAGGCCCTGGCTTTGTTAGGTGCATAACACCGGAACACTTGCTAGTCACTTGAGAAGCAGAGGATCAAGTTACAATTATAGCCACCCGTTCCCCATTGGATTGGTACTCTTTGCGATATCCCTGACACTGTTGGCAACACTTCCCCATCACAAACTTGAAGCTTCAAGAGACTGCAAGAAACCTAAGTCCTGTTCCTGAATATTAAGTAGATGAATCTTAATCTACTGAGGGTTGTTCAACTAGGTCCTCATCCATTCACTCACTCACTCCACAAAAGTTAACTGAGCTCCAAATATGAACCAGGTACTAAATTTATTTTTAAAATTTAATGAATAAATGAAATAATATGAATAGGTGTATGAGTGAACAAATGACTTTAGCCACTTGGCTCACTAACTTTCTTTGTAGCACAAGTATGAAATCTTCTCAAAATAAAAAGCCTCAACATAGAAAACATGGTGGCACTGAGATACCACCTTACGCCAGTTAGAATGGCAAAAATAGACAAGGCAAGAAACAACAATTGTTGGGGAGGATGTGGAGAAAGGGGATCCCTCCTACATTGTTGGTGGGAATGCAAGTTGGTACAGCCACTCTGGAAAACAGTGTGGAGGTCCCTTAAAAAGTTAAAAATTGAGGGGCGCCTGGGTGGCACAGCGGTTGAGCGTCTGCCTTCGGCTCAGGGCGTGATCCCGGCGTTATGGGATCGAGCCCCACATCAGGCTCTTCCGCTATGAGCCTGCTTCTTCCTCTCCCACTCACCCTGCTTGTGTTCCCTCTCTCACTGGCTGTCTCTATCTCTGTCAAATAAATAAATAAAATCTTTAAAAAAAAAAAAAAAAGTTAAAAATTGAGCTACCCTATGATCCAGCCATTGCACTACTGGGTATTTACCCCAAAGATACAGACGTAGTGAAGAGAAGGGCCATATGCACCCCAATGTTCATAGCAGCAATGTCCACAATAGCTAAATCGTGGAAGGAGCTGAGATGCCCTTCAACAGATGACTGGATTAAGAAGTTGTGGTCCATATATACAATGGAATATTACTCAGCTATCAGAAAGAACGAGTTCTCAACATTTGCTACAACTTGGACGGCACTGGAGGAGATAATGCTAAGTGAAATAAGTCAAGCAGAGAAAGACAACTATCATATGATTTCTCTCATCTATGGAACATAAGAACTAGGACGATCGGTAGGGGAAGAAAGGGATAAAGAAAGGGGGGGTAATCAGAAGGGGGAATGAAACATGAGAGACTATGGACTATGAGAAACAAACTGAGGACTTCAGAGGGGAGGGGGGTGGGGGAATGGGATAGACCGGTGATGGGTAGTAAGGAGGGCACGTATTGCATGGTGCACTGGGTGTTATACACAACTAATGAATCATCGAGCCTTACATCGGAAACCGGGGATGTACTGTATGGTGACTAACATAATATAATAAAAAATCATTAAAATAAAAAATAAAAAAAAAAAGAAAACGTGGTGGGCAGGAAACCTCCTTTCATTCACAGAGACCAAGAGAATTCAGAAGGGACATTTGTATCCAAGATGTCATTGATAGGCCGTGTTTACAGACACAGAAGCTGTCATTACTTGAGAGAAAGAGGAGGAAACAAAAACAAAATGTTAATAATGATGGCAACATGTAAGGCTATTTGACTTGTATCATAAATATGTATACATAGTCTATTTTCATATTAATACTGACTAGAGATCTATTGGTTTTCTACAACTTACTACAACCCCGAAGAGGCTGATGTTCCATTTTACATATAAAGAAAGTGATTACTTTGTAGCTTGCATTATTTCTCAGGTCTTCAGTTGCAGGTTACTGGCCTAGCTCAGGGAATTTTGCTATATTTGAGCCTGGATCTGGAGCCACAATTCCTTAATCTAACACAAGAGTTAAGTCATAAGCCTCTGAACACCCATTTCCTTATCTGCAGAGCACAGGCAGAATTAACGGGACTGTGTTAGAAGAGCAGTTGTTCGTGCATTCTGGAATTTCTTTTAGAACGTGAACTTCTTGAAGACAGAAATTATGGCCATATTCACATTTGCCTGACACATGACAGGTCCTAAATAAGTGTTCTAAATAAATGATTGGATAGACCAGTATACTCTGGACAGACTTCCCCAAGAATGGACTTACTACTGGGCAAATATGTGAAGAAGAACATGGGCAAACGACGGTAAAAGTGACAAATGCGGGAAAGAATCTGGAATTTCTTTATTTAAAATGAGGCAACCTAATGGGCACGTAAGCTTCATGAAGAAATGTGTTAAAGTTGAAGAAATGTTCATTGTCTAAAATGTCTGAAAGAAGTAAATATAGAATTTTCGTGGAATTTGGTAGAATAGACTTATCCTTTCACAGATAGGCTTTGATAGTCCACAATTTCATTTGGTAGAATGTTTTAGAGAGAAGTATCAAGCCCCTTGCTCCAGGGATTCTTTCCAACGACTTTATCCAATATCCAGAAAGTATTTATTATTAAAATGTTTACTTTTATTCCTAAACAGAGGAACAACTGGCAAAGTCACATCTTCACAGTTAATTATAACTAGGCCTCTCTCAAGGTCTACTTCCTATACAAAGTACTTTGTCACAGAATTATTTCTACTTAAGCACTATTCAGTGAGGATTGTAGTTTTTCTAAGACTTTTTTAAACAGTGGAATGTTTTGGAAATACAATCTCCTTTATTAATGTAAGAGCCCTGCCCGTAAACTTGAGTTAATTCTGTTGAGTCAGGGCTTACTGATAGATTCCTGAATTTACCCAGAGCTTTAAACGTTGTGTTCCAAGTGCCCTTTGCCCCTAAGGAATCAAGAAGTACATTAATGTAGTTGTCATTGTAATATTTAGTAAGGAACCTTGTGTAAGATTTTAGAAACTTTCCATTTGAAGGTGTTTTTTGCTCCTAAATAATACAGACACTGTCAATATACAAATAGGGCTGGGGAGGCAGGAGAGCTGGTCGATTGTACTTACTCTGCATTCCCAGGATGTAGAAAAATGGAATTTAAGAAGCAGGTAGTCCAGACAGAAGGAAAGTCTTCAAGTCTACTGTTTTTACTATGTGCAACAGCTGAAATTAACTGTCAAATGAGATTTGAATCTAACTAAACTTAAATATACAAAATAGCAACTTATGGTTGACACAAGCAAGTCAGCTGTTTGCCACAAAACCACAGGGGAAGCAACAGGTTGAACTGCGGTACTGAGGACAATCTCACTACTTTCCATGTTTAGTATGTTTTGAAAGTCCTTTGGATAATAAGTATTCATTCAAGGACTTTCTACATGTGAATTCAACTACTGACCAGTTATTTTTTTCTGCCATATGAATAACTATTTGTTTACATGCTTAGCTCCACCACTAGATAGAAGATGATGTAGTAATGGAAAGATTTCCTTTATTTATGGTTCATGTTGTGTAGTACTTTAGACATGGCAGACAAACAACAAATATTGTTTTCTCAGAAGTAGTTACTTCATGTATTGTTTTAAGAATAACAGGTCTACTTCATTCATTTTGTCAATGAGAAAAAAGAAGAAGAGGGAAAGAGGAGAAGGAGAAAGGTGAGGAGGAAGAAGAAGAAAAAGAAAAAAATTAGAGGAGCCTGGCATTGACTAGAATCCCATAATTAAAGTAATCAATTCCCATCTAAATTTATTTGGATCATCGTTCATGCATATGATGCCAGACTTGGCACAAATTGGTGATCCTTAAACGCTAATTGATAGGTTGGTTGATAACTGCATCAATGTTAAGTTGCTGCCATGTTCTATGTAGCCCTGAGAAAGATTTCCAAAGACTCTGCAAAAATTGCATGTAGACATTTAAAAGCTTTTCACATCTTCTCTATGTTTAAAATTCAATGTGCAGATGAACACACCTAACACTGGTCTTCATAAATCAAAATAACCACTTTAGCAGATACTCCTTCCATAAACCTGCCAGTAAAGTCACAACTGGTTTGACTACTACGTATTCTTTTGACTGAATTAAATTAATAATTCAATGTTTTGTAGTCAGTAAAATTGGCAACCGAGCAATAAACTTACAGATAGACATACTTACAGAAATTCTTCACATCAGAATGGCATGAGTTTTATCAGGCCTGGTCCTCACCCAAAATTTTAATTAGCAAGATTTGCTCTCAGTATCTCTCCCTATCATCTTTTGCACCTTGTATTTACTTTAAGTTTTGTCTTTTTCACAAAACAACTTGTCTCCAAGTTAGCAACACCTTCTTGCTACTTCTCATGACTCCCTTCACCTATAAAAGTAGCCCTTGTCCCTTTGTTAACGTGGGTTTAACTACTATAATTACTTGAGTTATGGTACAAAATGCCAGACAATGATTTCAAAGTGTTATCCTTCCCAGTTGCCACTTTTATTTTTTATCAGTGACTTCCAGTGTTTTGCACCTGGAGTGACCAACTGTTTGCCTGGGACTTTCCTGGTTTCAACAACGAAAATCCCAACTCTCAGGAAACCCCTCTGTCCTTGGCAAACTGGGAAGGTTGTTTACCCTAACTGCAGTAGAAGAACTCTAAAAAAAAAACGATGATTGGGGAACACTTTTTTACGCTTCTCTCTCCAATTGCAGTTTCCAGTTGGAGATTTTTCTACTTCCTCTCAAATCCCAGTTCGGAATGATCTATTTGCTCCCCTCAGGAGTCCAGCATATCCTGTCTTTCTTCCCCACCCACCACACTGTTCAAGACAAATTTCCCAGATTTGCTCAGTGTGCTTTCTGGGTGATCTAAGCTTTCTATTATTCCTGTTTGCGCAATAAGAGACATTTGCCTTCCCAGGCATCTCCACGTTCACATAAAAAAATAAACAAATAAATAAAAGAGTCCAGATTTATATCACAGTCCCCACCCATGACACTCAGCCTATTCTTAGACTGTCTTCATATTCTCCACCTGTCAAAAGAACATACTTTATCCACAGCATTCAGAACCTCTAGTGACAACAAAGAAAACCCAAGGGAAATTCTCTACAAGCATATATTATCCACACCAATATTTTTCATTAGTTCTAATAAATAGAGTTAGACGCTATATCTTGCCTGAGGTAAAAAGACAATGCCGTGAAAGAGTTCCACCTTTCTAGCATTTTTTTTGGGGGGGGGTCAAGAGTCTGCCATCTCTCTACAATTCTGTTCATTCTGTGGCTCTGGAGCACCAATCATTTCTCAAATATCCATGATTTGTCTGTGATAGAGAAACAAGGAAGCATAATTTCTAAAAAGCTCATTACAGGATTGTTTAAAATGTATTTGAGAAGGTTCTGGGGGAAAATGGTATACTAGGAAGACCCTAGGCTCACCCTGTCTCACAGATACAACTAGGTAACACTCACATCAGTGTAAATAACCTAGAAAATGATGCAAAGACAGGCAGAATAAATTTCATGACTAAATGTAGAGAAGAGGCCACATGGAAGATGGTAGGAAGGGCAGAGACATGGTTGGCAACTAAACTCCCAGGACTGCCCAGGGGAGGAAGGAATGCTAGGGGCACAGAGAAGGGAGAGAAACAGACTCCTACAGTAGGGAGCCCCTATGGGGAAGACAAACCCCCATAACATTTGGCTTTGAAAACCAGAAAGGAGGAATTTTATGAGTTCTTACAACTAGTGGGACTTAAAACTTGGAATTTTAAAAAATCAGCAGGCTTAGCTCGAGGAGAGTGGGAGGGTGAGAGAAAGCAGTCCCCACCCTGAAAAAGAGCACAACAAACAGTCTGTGGAGACAAAGCATAGAATTAGCAGTTTGAAAGGCACTTGGGGTATATGGGACAGAGAGTTATTTATTAATTTCAGAACCTGCCTGGAGGGACAGAAATCTCTGGGGAACTCCCCCAGGAACAAAGAAACTGACAGGCATCATTTCTCTCTCCCCAACCCATGCTCCCACCAGCATAAACACACGACCACCTGAGGGACTTGATACCTAACTTGCTAGCACTGCCACCCAATGCCCCTTTCCCATGCTGTGCTTCTGCTAATCTACCCCTCTGGACAGGCTGTCTCAGTCTCAGTGCTGCAGGACCCCTCATGCAAAGCACATCTAAAGCTTGTTAGCACTGCCACCTTGTTGCCCCACCCTGCTGTGCTGTGCTTCCACAGAGGTGGACAGGCTACTTCAATCCTGGCACTGCAGACCCCTCACACAGAGGATCTGGGGCACACAAAGCTTGCTAGTGCTAATGCCAGGCTGCACCCCCATCTCCCCTGCTGTGCTTCAGTGGATCTGCCCTCTACAATATGCTCTTGACCAGAGCCAGATATCACAGGCCTGGCAGTGTGCAATCAGCCCCATACAGTGGGCACCACCACTCCAAAGTGACTCCTCCATAGACAGAGGGAAAGATAACTACATACACAAGTCAGATGGAGGCCCCAGGAGTGAGCTAGGGGTAGACAGCTGGTCTGACTACAGGCCCCACCCACCAACAAAAGCTTCTTGGGGTACAATACAGGGAAAGCACCTTGCAGTTTGGTGCTACTGCATCTCTAGCAAATGCCTGGTCTGACTCAATTCAAGCCAAGGAGTCCCCAGATTAGCCCACTACAGGGATCAAACATTGCTCACAACTGGTAAAAAGACCCATTGCAGATGACTGGACTAAAGGAAAAAGTGACTTAGCCATCCCAGAAGGAGAAGAAAAAGAAAAGGGGGCAGAAAATTTTCTTCAAGAAATAACAGCTGAAAACTTCTCAAATCTAGAGAAGAGAAATCCAGATCCAGGAGGCACAGAGATCTCCCAATAATATCAACCCAAGGAAGTGCACACCAAGACACATAGTAATTAGGATGACAAAAAGCAGTGATAAAGAGAGAATTTTGAAAGCAGTTACATACAAGGGAAACCCCATAAGGCTATCTGCTGATTTTCCAGAAGAAACTTCACAAGCCAGAAGGCAGTGGCATGATATATTCAAAGTGCTGAAAGGAAAATCTCTGTAGTCAAGAATATTCTAACCAGTAAGGCTATCATTCAGTATAGCAGGAGAGGTAAATAGTTTCCCAAACAAACAAGTTAAAGGAATTCATGACCACAAAACCAGCCATACAAGAAACGTTAAAGGGATCTCTGTTAGTAGAAAGAAAAGACCATAAGCAAGATTGAGGAAAGTAGAAGCAGAAAAGCAGTAAACATAAGTATATGTATAAAAATCAGTCAAGGGACTCACAAAATAAATGGATGTGAAGTATGACACCATATACCTAAAATGTGGGGAAGAGAAGAGTAAAGAATGGATTCAAATATAAGTGACCATCAACTTAATATAGACTGCTATATGCAGAAGATGTTATACATAAACTGAATGATAACCACAAATAAAAAACCAGTAATAGATATGCAAAAAATAAAGAGAAAGGAATCCAAGTATATCACTAAAGAAAGCTAACTAGTCATGTGAGAAGACAGCAAGTAAAGAAAGGAATGGGGAAAAACTACAAAAACAACCTAAAACAAGTAACAAAATGGCAAAAAATACGTAATTACTTTGAATGTAAATGGAATAAATGCCCTAATTAAAAGACATAGGGTGAGAGAATGGATTAAAAAAAAACCACAAGACCCATCTATACTGCCTATAAGAGGCTCATTTCAGAACTAACAACACATGCAAATTGAAAGTGAAGAGATGAAGAAGCAATTTATCATGCAAATGGATGTGAAAATAAAGTTGTAGTAACAATACTTATATTGGACAAAATAGACTTTAAGCAAAGCCTGTAACAAGAGAGAAAGAAGGACACCATATAATGATTAAGGGGTCAATTCAACAAGAATATCTACAATTATAAGTACATACACACTCAACATGACAGCATCCAAATACCTAAATCAGTTAACAACAAATATAAAGGAAGTAATCAACAGTAGTACAATAATGGTAGGGGACTTTAACACCCCACTTACCTCAATGGACAGATCATCAAACAGAAAAGCAACAAGGAAACAATGGCTTTGAATGACACATTGGAGTAGATGGATTTAACAGATATATTCAGAATATTCAATCCAAAAACAGTATAATATGTATTCTTCTCAAGTGCACATGTAATATTCTCCAGAATAAATTATATATTAATCCACAAAACAAGTTTCAACAAACTCAAAAAGATCAAAGTCACTCCATGCATCTTTTCTGACCACAATGCTATGAAAGTACAAATCAACCACAAGAAAAAAAATCTGGGAAGGGCACAAATACATGAAGATTAAATAACATGCTACTAAACCATGAATGGGTAAGCCAAACAATCAATAAGGAAATAAAAAATACATGGAGACAAATTAAAATGAAAACACAATAATCCAAAAATTTTGGAATGCAGCAAAGCTGTTCTAAGAGGGAAGTTTATAGCAATACAGGCCCTTGAGAAGCAAGAAAAATCTCAAATGAACAACCTAACCTTACATGTAAAGGAGCTAGAAAAAGAAGAACAGACAAAATCTAAAACCAGCAGTAGAAAGGAGATAATAAAGATTAGAGCATAAATAAGTGAAACAAATTAAAAAAAAAAAAAAACCAATAGAACAGATCAATGAAAGCAGGAGCTGGTTCTTTGAAAAGATCAGTAAAATTGATAGCCACATTCATAAAAAAAAAAAAAAGAGAGAGAGAGAGAGAGAGAGGACTCAAACAAAATCAGAAGTAAAAGAAGAGAAATAACAACTGACACCACAGAAATACAATTGATTATAAGAGAATATTATGAAAAATCATATGCCAACAAATTGGACAATCTAGAAGTTACTAGACAGCCTAGGACAACCTAGATGTTACTAGAAACATACAACCTCCCAAAATTTAATCAGGGAGAAATAGAAAATTAAACAGACTGTTTACCAGCAATGAAATTGAATCAGTAATCAAAAAACTTCCATCAAAAAAAAGTCCATGACCACATGGCTTCAAGGCCAATTCTACTGAATATTTAAAGAAGAAATAATTCCAATAAGTGAATGAATAAATTAATTAATTAATTAATTAATACCTATTCTTCTCAAACTATTCCAAAAAATAGAAGAGGGAAGAAAACTTCCAAATTCATTCTATGAGGCCAGCATTACCCTGATACCAAAACCAAATAAAGACACTACAAGAAAAGAGAACAATAATATCTCTGACGAACATAGATGCAAAAATCCTCAACATAATATTAGCACACTGAAACCAACAATACATTAAAAAAAGCATTCACCATGATCAATTGGGATTTATTTCTGGGATGCAGGGTGATTCAATATTTGCAAATCAATCAACGTGATACATCCCATCAATAAGGGAAAAAACATACAATCATTTTAATAGATTCAGAAAAAAGCATTTGACAAAGTATAACACCCATTCATGAAAAAAAAAAAAAACCAACAAAGTAGGTTTAGAGGGAACATATCTCAACATAATATAGTCCTTATGTGAAAAATCCATGTTAATATCATACTCAATGGGGAAAAGCTGAGAAATTTTCCCCCAAGGTCAGGAACAACACAAGGATATCTACTCTCTCCACTTTTATTCAATATAGTACTGGAAGTACTAGCCACAGAAATCAGAGAAGAAAAAGGAATAAAAGGCATCCGAATTGGTAAGGAAGAAGTAAAACTCACTATTTGCTGATGACATGATGCTATATATAGAAAACCATGAAGACGCCACCAAAAAGCTATTAGAACTGATAAATGAATTCAGTAAAGTTGCAGGCTATAAGATCAATGTACAGAAATCCATTGGTTTTCTAGACACTAATAATGAAGCACAGAAAGGGAAATTAAGAAAACAATCCCATTTATAATTTAACCAAAAATAATAAAATGCCTAGGAATAAATTTAACCAATGAGGAAAGACCTGTACTCTGAAAACTATAAAACACTGATGAAGAAAATGAAGATGACACAAACAAATGGAAAGATAATCCATACTCATAGATTGGAAGAATAAATATTGTTAAAATGTCCATATTATCCAAAGCAATTTACAGATTTAATGCAATCCCTATCAAAATTCCAACAGCATTTTTCACAGATCTAGAACAAATAATCCTAAAACTTGTACAGAATAATAAAAGACCCCAAATAGCCAAGACATTCTTGAAAAAGGAAAACAAAACTGGAGGTATCACAATTCCAGACTTCAAGTTATATTACAAAGCTGTAGTAATCAAAACAGTATAGACATTAAATCAATGGAAAAGGATAGAAAGCCCAGAAACAAACCCAAGATTACATGGTCAAGAAATCTTCAACAAAAAAGGTAAGAATATGCAATGGGAAAAAGATAGTCTCTTCAATACATGGTGTTGGGAAAACTGGACAGCTACATGCTAAAGAATGAAACTGGATCACTTTCTCACACCATACAAAAAAATAAACTCAAAATGGTTTAAAGAGCTAAATGTGTGACCTGAAACCATAAAAATCCTAGATGAGAACACAGGCAGTAATTTCTCTGACATTGGCCATAGCAACATTTTTCTAGATATATCTGCTAAGGCAAGAGAAATATAAGCAAAAATCAACTTCTGGGACTACATAAAAATAAAAACTTCTGCACAGTGAAGGAAACAATCAACAAACCTAAAAGGCAACCTACTGACTGCAAATGACAAATCTGATAAAAAATGAGTATCCAAAATATATAAAGAACTTATACAACTCAATACCCAAAAAACAAATCTAATTAAAAAATGGGCAGAAGACATGAACAGACATTTCCCCAAGGAAGACATCCAGATGGCCAAGAGATGTGAAAAAACACTCAACATCACTCATCATCAGGGAAATACAAATCCAAACTACAATGAGATATTACTTTGCACCTGTCAGAATGGCTAAAATCAAAAACACAAGAAACAACAAGTGTTGGTGAGGATGGGGAGAAAAAGACTTCTCTTGCAGTGTTGGTGGGAATGCAAGCTGGTGCAGTCACTCTGGAAAACAGTATGGAGGTTCTGAAAAAATTAAAAATAGACCTACACTATGGTCTAGTAATTGTACTCCTGGATATTTACTTAAAGAATACAAAAACACTAAATCAAAAGGATATGTGCACCCTTATGCTTATAGCAGCATTATTCACAATAAAGTCAAATTATAGAACCAACCCAAGTGTCCAAAAACAGATGAATGGATAAAGAAGATATGATACATATCTCTCATGGAATTTTATTCAGTCATAAAAAAGAATGAAATCCTGGTATTTGCAACAACGCAGATGGAACTAGAGAGTATAATGCTAAGCAAAATTTGTCATCAGAGAAGGACAAATACCATATAATTTCACTCATATGTGGAATTTAAGAAACCAAACAAATGAATAAAGGAAAAAAAGAAAGAGAGACAAACCAAGAAACAGACCCTTAACTCTAGAGAACAAACTGATGGTTATCAGAGGGAAGGTAGGTAGGGGCATGGGTGAAACAGATGAAGGGGATTAAGATTATCCTATGTTTACTTAATCATGTACACTTAATCATGCTGTGTAGTGAATAATGTATAGAATAGTCAAATCACTATATTGTATACCTGAAACTAATATCACACTGTATGTTACCTATATTGGAATTAAAATAAAAAACTTAATAAATAAAAAAACAATTTAAAGAAAAAAATGCATTTGAACCAGGTAGTTTTTAGTAAATAAAAAACAAAAATTGACCGAATCATTTTTGTTATGAGCTAACTGTGCCCCTAAACTCATATGTTGAAGTCCTAACCCTCAGCACCAAGCAGTGTGATTGTATTTGGTAATAAGGTCTTTCATAGGTAATTAAATTAAAATGAGGTCACTAGGGTGGGCCTTAATCTAATATGATTTGTGTCCTTAAAAGAAGAGATTGGGACACAGACACATGCACCAAGGTAAAACCCTGTGAAGACATAAGGAGAAGACAACCATTTCTAAGCCAGGAGAGAGGTCTGGAACAGATCCTTCTTCCCTCATGGTCCTAGAAGAAACCAGTGCTGCAGAAACTTTGATCTAGCCTCCAGAATTGTGAGAAAATAAATTCCTGTTGTTTGAGCCACCCAGCCAGTGGTACTTTGTTATGGCAGTGCTAGCAAATTAATACAGTTTACTAGTAGATAAACAGAATATACCAAGTGGTCAAAATAGAGCTCTCATTAAAGATAGATTTAGAACCTTGCTGGAGGCAGGAACCCAGGGCAGGTGGATAATTACTTGCAGCACATTTGCAGCTCTCACATGGAAACTTGGATTCATCCCTAAGCACACAGTAATCTTCTCAGCAATGAAAATTGAAAAAACACAAAGGTTCTCTAAGAACATGAAAGGAGGGTTTTAGATTTTTTTTCTTCCGAACTATCAGTGAAACCTCTTAAAAATGGCTCCAGGAACGTAACATCAAGTCCTCTCGCCTAGTCTTCTCACAAATAACCTTGACTGCTAATCTCTTACTTTGCCACAACCCATAGTATTCCACTCCACCCTGAAAAGCAGAAACCTATGATATTCCCTCTCGAAGAGAATTTCTCCACACAGAACAAACTATGAATATAACTGAATGCAGTTTATACAGGAACTATATATCAAGAAAGAAAATGTTTATGGGTTCTTAAAAAGGGACAGGGTGAATTGTATGATCATGGGAATTATATCTTAAAAAAGCTGGTATGCATGTAGAACAAACACACACTATGTCTGTATGTTTGGGGTAAATACCCAGTAGTGCAATTGCTAGATCATAGGGTAGCTCAATTTTTAACTTTTTAAGGGACCTCCACACTGTTTTCCAAAGATACAGACATAGTGAAGAGAAGGGCCATATGCACCCCAATGTTCATAGCAGCATTGTCCACAATAGCTAAATTGTGGAAGGAGCCGAGATGCCCTTCAACAGATGACTGGATTAAGAAGACGTGGTCCATATATACAATGGAATATTACTCAGCCATCAGAAAGAACGATTACCCAACATTTGCAGCAACATGGATGGGACTGGAGGAGATTATGCTAAGTGAAATAAGTCAAGCAGGGAAAGACAATTATCATATATGATTTCACTCATTTATGGAACATAAGAAATAGCAGGGAGATCGGTAGGAGAAGGAAGGGAAGAATGAAAGGGGGGTAGACAGAAGGGGGAATGAACCATGAGAGACTATGGACTCTGGGAAACAAACTGAGGGCTTCAGAGGGGTGGGAGGTTGGGATAGGCTGGTGGTGGGTATTAAGGGGGGCACATATTGCATGGAGCACTGGGTATTATATGCACATAATGAATCATGGAACACTACATCAAAAACTAAGGATATACTGTATGGTGACTAACATAACATAATAAAAAATTATTTTTTAAAAAAAGAACAAACAAAGAAGCACAGCACCTTTGTCAGCGTATTTTTTTCATTTGGCCCATTTTTTCACTGATGTCTTGGAATCATCTAATTCACCTTGTTCATATTGCTGTTCTACTTTCCCCTTGGGCAGCATTTAGAAGTTGCTATTGATTCAAAAGAGGAGATAAAAGTCTCCAATGAAAAGTCAGATGGCCGAGAAAGATAGAAATACCACTGACCTTGGGCTTGCTTTTATAATTGCATTCAGAGAATATTCAAAAGATTTTGCCACACTGTTTTTCTCTGGTAGGTGATGCCACCCAATTCTAACTTTACAGTTTTATCAACCAGTCATTCTGGGAACTCCTCTATCCCTCTCTCCTAATCAGCTTCCTACTGGCAGTTGGCGAGGTGATTCTACTAGGTTATGGGTCCTACTTTGAGAGTGAGCAATTAGAAGGAATAGAAGATCTGCCCCTGGACCTCCTGGGTCAGGCGAACTCATAGCCTTGATGGGGTTTTAAATGGCTCCGTCGTGTCATCAGCAATTTAGAAAGTCGTACATATAGGATAGATACTTCTGGTCACATTCCATTTACTTAGCATTTGATTTAGTGCATTCGTTTATAAAAGCAGACCCATTACCAGTCTCACAAGAAGGATTCAGATGACTAGCTTCTTGACTTACACCTGAAGGAGAAAGTTTTCCTGCTACAGGAAATAGTGCAGAGATTAATCTCACCTCACATTATTGGTGAAAAATTGCTGTTGGCCTCCCCGACATTCATCGCCTTCCATTTCCAAAAGCATTTCGATTTCACCTGGTGATCAATGACTCCCAAACCTGGTGCTCCCGAGGTATTGTCAAAGGAGGAGCCTGCGACCAGTTCTGGCCAATCAAATGACCACTGGTTACAGCTTTCCGCGATTGGCTGAGGGATGAGCACCACACCTAAATTGGTCCAATCAAAGGGACCATTCTTGGGAGGTTATCAGGAAATACTCTCTTGTCCTCTCTATTAATCAGCGTTTGCTCAGAAAAGCAAAACTATCAGCTATAATGTACACTAAGGATTTATTATGGTGATTTGACCTTCCACATTTGTGAGAGCTGGTCAAGGTCTTGGCTGGCTCCTTCTTCTGTCTTGGTGCTGAGCCTGAAGTCATAGGTCGGGCCGGAAGAAAGAAAAGATGGACATGGCCTGGGGAACAGCAGATACAATTGAAATCTGAGTGTGTCGGACACTGGCACCTTTGCCGCTTTCTCCCTGACTCCAAATCTGCAACCTCGCTGCTGAGCATAACCCACATAAGTGGTGCTCTCGCTGTGGACGAAGGAGAAGAAAGAAAGAAAACCTAGGGAAACCGGAGCTGCAGGCCAGGCAGCTGCCCCCCACCCCCACCCCGCCAACACACCAAGTCAGGGTCTGCAGTGGGGCCTGAACCAAACCCACCTTCCAAGAGTCACAGTAGCTACTGCTCTACTGTGACCTTCCAGATACTCCACAAATTTCACTTGAGGCCAACCTTAACCAGAAATATCCAGTGAGGAGAACTCTGGGAAACATTACAAAGCTAAAACAGCCTGAATCTGGAACATGGGAAATGTTTGGCTGGAGGTGCTTCAGCCAGCTTGAACCCTGAGGGGATAGCCCAGAGCGGCTAGGCTGCTTGTGTGGAGCCCACGGACGAAACCAATGTAATCAAAGGCAGAGAGGCGGGAGAAAAAAGCAATTTGATCACATCCTTCAAGCCCTGAATCCAGTAATGCCTGAAACTACCCTAGAGTTTTCAGATGTGGGGGGACAATAAATTCTTTGTGCTTAAGCCGGTTTGAAACAGGTTTTCTGACACCACCTCCTGATAGCCTGCTAAATGACCATCTTAACATAGGACTGCTGTGTTTGCTTTAGCTGAACTTTCTTAGTCGTTTTAAAGAGCAGTCTGAAGCAGTGTGAAATCTATCTTGGAGAAAACCGAGCAGCAGTTAATTTGTAACTTATTATTGATCAGATAAGGAGAAAGAAGGAAGAAACTTTCCATTAAAAAAAAAAAAAACAACAGGAAGAGAGGAAGACAAAGTTTCCATTGTCCCTGAATAGTCTCCTTTTCTTAGACCATAATCGAACTCTTTTCTAAATCTCCTCTTCACTTCCCTTTCTTCCCACTGTGATGTTTAGGTATCTGGGTAAGCACTGAGTACATATTTCCTGGGAGTAAAAGAGTGTATTATCCTCCCACAAAATGAATTTTTCTGAGAAGGAGTTTGTTAGCTAATTCTATTATGCCATTTAACCTAATATGTGTAAGATCAACATTACACCAAATTTGCCAATCCCAAAGTCTGTTGAAAAGATTGAGCTTGGCAGAATCAGTTTAAGTAAAACTGGTAACTTCATCATAACTAAGTTTTGATTTTTAAGTACTAATCATACTTATATGGATATGCTAAATGTCCCAGTACATTCCAAGGGTTGAAATGCAGACCTAAATATTAGGAACATTTAAAAATCTGCTTCTAGGCACAAAAGGACAGTCTTAAATATTTTTATGAACAGAAAAAAAGAAAAAGTCGTAGATCCTCCTAGTTACCCAAAGAACAATTTATAAAGGAAATGATGGCAGAGGATGAGATATGATACATAAAGTTTAAATGAACTTGGCCAGTTCATCACCCTTCTCAGTCTCCTTCCCTTTAAATGCAGAACTACTCATTGGAAAGAGAACATCTGGCTACCTTATTTAATAAGTGCCTATAATCATTTTCTAATTCAAAAACGAAAGTGAGGCATATAGATGGTTGTATTGATCATATTAGTTAAAAAAATTTTTTCCCAGTAGGGAAAAGAAATTGAACAAGAAGTTTAACAAGTGATGGGCCAGTAAAAAAAAGATTTTCTCAAAAGAAACAAGTGAATCATTATATATATTTTGCAAAATCATCTTAACGCATTGAAATTATTAATCTCAAATTATTAATCTATTTTTACTCAAATGTGTTTACATTCAAACAAGATGCAGAGTCTCAATTATTTCAATTAGCTTTTCAATCAAAATAATCATTTTGAAATAAGGTTTTTATTAATTCACTGTGAAAAGTTTACTTTATATAAATAAATGGCGCTATCATATAGCATGATTTTTGGTTTTTTTAAAATAATTTAAAAATGATTTCTCTGGGGGCGCCTGGGTGGCACAGCGGTTAAGCGTCTGCCTTCGGCTCAGGGCGTGATCCCGGCGTTCTGGGATCGAGCCCCCACATCAGGCTCCTCCGCCATGAGCCTGCTTCTTCCTCTCCCACTCCCCCTGCTTGTGTTCCCTCTCTCGTTGGCTGTCTCTATCTCTGTCGAATAAATAAATAAAATCTTTAAAAAAAAATGATTTCTCTGATGGAATGACATAAAAATTTGTTTATCTAAAAGCAAGTTTTTCTGGCTTAACAAAGATTCTTTCATTTCTAGAGAAAGGAAGGAAACTGTAATTCACTGGTTCTCAAAGTGGGGTCCCTGGACCAGCAGCATCTGCATCTTACAGGAACAGAATGCAGGGTATTGGGTACCACCACAGACCTGCTAAATCAGGAATTTGGGGTGGGACCCAGCAATCTGTGTTCCAGCCCGCTCTCCACAGGATTCTGCTGCCACTGAAATTGGAGACTCCCTGCAGGAGAGGCTGCCTGGTCTAAGGCCTTGCAGGGAGACTGGAGTGTGTTTGGCAGTGTGCTTCGGGTAACTGCTCGGAAAGCTGCTGCTGCCCTTTTAAGCCACCCTCATACACCATTGTCTAGTCTGTTTGAATAGTTGGGTGGTTTTCAGCTACTCAAAACAGTACACACTGCAAAAGCAATTCCACTAGGTTATGTGAGTAATCGTGTGAAGTGCTGTAAAGTGCTTAGTATGTTCGTGTGTGTGTGCTGTGCCTCACACATTGGGGACATTATTTTGATCATTAGTATTCAAATTATTAGTCTTAGTTCACATTCTGTTCCTGCATAGCAAAACAAATAAACAAAAAACCATGAAATATCCTACTCTTTATATACCCGAGGATATCTAGTTCAAGCCCTTCGTTTTATGGATGGGAAAACTGAAGCCCGGGAGGCTGGGTGACAGGTCAAAAGTCTCTTAGGAATTAACAGGCAAAGATTAGAAGCCACAGCTCTCAATTCCTAGACTACTGTTTTGCAGAGGAAGCCATTCCTGTTGTATTCACTACTACAACAGTGCTTGCTCTGGGATTCTCTCCTTTGCTTTGCTAATTATTATCCGGTACTGATCTCTCCATCCTCACTCCCTCATATATGCACTGACACTATTATTCAGAATTGCAAAGCTGTTATGTTTAAAACCTTCTGGATTACATAAGCCTAGCTATATATAAAGAGAAAATCAATGTGAAAAATACATGCAGAAGCCACAAATTTGTACATTTAGTGAAATCTTGATACTGAATATGAGATAAACACCAGATGCTATATATGTGCAAATTCAAGTTTCCTGTGTGTATATAGTCACTTTTTATTTTGGGTTGTGGGCTAATAAATATGCATGCAAGAAACCAACTTTCAATAATTATTTTATTCTGAAGAATGCCTTTGGGTTAATTGCACCTAGCATAATGCTAATATATGATCTTCGGACCTTCACTAACGAAGCTACACAGCAGCACATGCGAAACAACTTCTTATAGAAGAGGGGAAAATTATGTGGGAATGAGAAGGAAAAATATCTGTTTTTTTCATTAGAATAGCCTCTAGCCACATAATTTTTCATTATTCTCCTTTTTCTTTATATTGCCTCAAATATTCCTTAGGCATTAAAAAAATTACAGAAAATATAATTTATAGCAGCATCTTATGAAAATTCAAGTTCTGAACCTTCTAATTACAGCATCGTAGGATTTGAATATACTCTATTGTATTTCCTTTTCCTCCAATTGTATTTTCATATCACATATTCAAATCTGTTTATTGGCAGTGACATTTCTTAGACCAATGCCATCCATTCATGTAGTACGTGCTTCTCCTTCCAGAAGTCTCATCATCTTCAAGGTCAAAACTTCATATGGTATTTTCTACATTACAGTACATGAAAGAGTGCTGTATTCATTACTGGTATGAACAGTTAATTATCTGCTCTCGCATGCCCCTCCTTAATTGGCCTTCATATTAAGGCTTTAAGAGAGGAAGTGGAGGATCTGTGACTTATGTAGAAAAATTGTTACACTGCAAGCTGAGCAGTGAACTAAAATCTCATCCTAATGCATCATTAGAGTAAAAGCCTGAGGTACTGAAAGAACTATCTATGATATTTCCACTTCTGAAATGCTTAAAGAAGTTTTAGATTAATGGCTTTTGATGCTTTTAATGATGTCAAGGATGGGATTTAAGTGCCTTATTAATTCCCTTGATTTGCTGCCAAATATTAAAGGCAATTCGTGATTACTGAGTTAATCTTTTCTGATTATGAAATCCATTATTGCAAGAAAAATATAAAATTCAGGAAAGTAGAAATGATTTATAAAAATATTAGAATATATTTATAAGAACAGAATGTTTGGACATGGGTTTAAAATTCCTCTGGAAGGATTTGTTACAAGACTATAAGATATCTTTGTATATATTAATATTTAAGCCATTGCTTCATGCTTAAGTTGGACCTCATGTTTTTCATTTTTTAAACTCTTTTTAAACTTCCCAGCCACAGTCACAACACATGATGCGATGTAAACCTGAAGTGATTTGTTTAATCTTACTACCCTAATCAGCTAACAAGATCTCTGTCTTCTCAGATCTCGGAGCCTGGAAAAACCCAGTTATTAATTCCGTACTATCTCTTCCCGAAATTCTCTGGTTTGCTGACATGTTAATAAGATTCCAAGAATGTTCTAAAGAAAGCCAAATCACCACTAAAAATGATTGTGTCCTGAGCTTACACACTGGTTTTTTTTTCCCCTCTCTCTGAATTTATTTTCAACTAAAATAAATTCTGTCCTTGAATGTGTGTACATAACTCCCTGAGTAGGCTATGTTCTCTTATTATCAAAATATAAATATTGAAAGCCTTAAAGATTGTTCTTAAACCTCATTCAAATTACCTTTGCCAGCATAACAAATACCCCGGGGTAGGTGTATTAAAAGCTCTAAAAAGATTTCACTTTTACGTTTTAGCCAAATGGACATGTTTTATTCAGGATCCCCAAACAAAATCCTTATTCAGCTCATATACCTTTGAGGGTGTGTCTTTCCTTCCTTTGCCCCTTCACACTTTCAGGCCCTTCCCACTGGCTCCCTGCATCTCCTAAGCCCCCCTTCTGCCTGAGGGCTTCAGCGCATTGAGGACCTACCTCTTCTACCCTCCCAGACTAGAAGCAATGCCTGATCCTCCTTCAGGCTCCTCATTTCTTTCCCAGGGCAAATATGCTGATCCTTCAGGTTCCAGAGATGGCCCTCCATTTCTCTGCCCCTTGACATCTCAGCCTGCCCCTTGCAGTTCTTATTACAGATCCAATTTTACATATAACTGTATAACGTTTTCAATTGTTGCCTCTCTGTCGCTTGGCAGTACTGAAGTCAGGGGTCATGCTCTCTTCCGCTGTTAGCCTCAAGCATCTATGCGCTGCCACAGAGCAGGTACACACACTCCCTCTCTTGAGTAAGTTGACAGTAAATGAATGACTATCCAAAACATATCAGCGCTGGCTGCTGGCCAAGGATTTAACATATGAGTAAGCACAAACATCTTTTTGTGAACTCTACCAGCAGTTAGCATTTGTACTGGTCTAAATTCCTACGTAGTCTCTGTTTTCCCAAAGCTTTATGAAACGCTCTGGTAAACACACACACACACACAAATACATGTGTTTACATGAGCATTCACACACAGATCAGTGTTTTTGGTGGTTAGGACTGCTACACTCAACAGTGAAAAATCAGGTTTCTAAAACTAATTCTTCTTATTAAAAGTCCCTGTGAGTTCAAGAACTACTTCGCACTATGATCCTGAAGAAAAAGTCCAAGTTCATCAGGATTAGCTCTGTCCCAAGATGCTGGAAGATGGTGAAAACTATAGTCCATGGATGCAGACAATAGATTTCTGATGATAAGTCATATCTCCTTCTGGCAGTCTTTCAAAAGATGGTGGAAAAGTACAGCAAGTGTCACTGAAGATGAAGGAGCTACCCTGTCCCTATAAGTTTTAATATGCATTTTTGAATTTTACTATTTTGTTGTGTGCTATGTTTTTTAGAAAAATAAATAAAACCAGGTTTTGCAGACAGAAAACTTACTTCACATTGGCTATATAGCCCTGAGTGTGCTCTCCAGTCCTTAGTCTCTTCAGATAAAAAATGGGAAGAATGTTAGCAAACTCCACGGAGAAATAAAAGAGATCAAATATAGAAAGCCTGTAGCCCTGTGCCTGTCCACAGAGTATGCGTTTGCTTCTCCTCTCTCTCGACCTGCCTAATGGTAAAACTCCAGTGTTCGCCCTGGGAGCCTCTAGTTTATCTGGGTATCTGTATGATGTAATTATGCTAACAGTCATTTGTTTTAACTTAAAGAAATTAAAAATAACTTGGTAAGAGACAGAGGGTTTTATTTTCCTTTCTCAACAACAAAACAGCTAACGTTTGCATTTGAAACACATGTAAAAACACACGTTTGATGATAAAACCTATCCTTGGATTTTGTGTTAAGCTGTGCTTTCACCAGAAAAAAAAAAACAAAACTTTTTTAAACTTGAAAAAAATAAGTAATACTTCTCTGAGATTCTTTGCGCGCGCACGCACACACACACACACACACACACACACACACACACACAATTTTCCCCCTACCATTCTCCCTTCCTTCCCGGAACATACCCTTCATTTTTATGCTTCATCAGAAGTAGAGAATGCAGCTGCTCTCAAAAGCTCTAAGGAATGTATTAGTATTAAAGCTCCAGTTAAATCTCGCCACTGTTTGGTCACAGGGTTTTTCATTCTATCCAAAGCTGATTGAAGGTCTTGTAACACGTCTCTGTAGCTGTTTCCGTAGTGAGCACCCCAAGTATAGAGAAAATCATAGGCAGGTTTCCACATCATCTATAACGAAAAAAATTAGACTGGAGTAGTGTGGAAGTAAAACAGAGAAAAAATAAATGCTTTAAAAAAAAGTTTTAAAAGCCTCTTAAGACATAAAAAAATGGAATACCAATTATGCTTGGATTTACTTAATGTCATGAAAAACACGTTTTAATAACTATCACTTTGCTCTTATATCCTTGTGTTTCTAAACCTAGAGATTTTTAAAATAATAACTACAAGCAGGGCCTCTTTTTTTCTTGATCCATCATCTAAACATTGTTCATTGCCTTGATCTGAATATAAAATTCCTTGCACAATTTTTTCATATTGAGATATTACCAAGATAAACTTCTCACTCTCTGAGAGACTTTGAAGGTAAAAGTAATGATTCTTTCATTGTAATAGTATTTGTGGTGAGCTTTATGACACCACATATCAGAGAAGGAGCTATATAGTGTATTTAATTCTTCAAGTATATCAGTTTATTTGAGCAAGTTTATAAACAAGGAAAAATGCACCCTCATGATCAAGTCAAAAGGAAAGGAAAAATACAGTTCTTTAATTTAAAAAAAAAATTAATGAATCACTTAATACCAAAAGAAAGATCAATATTCCATACTTCATTATGCTTTCCATGCCAATGACATCATTGTTTCCATAGAAATAAATGTACGTCAAAGAGCAACTTCATGTTCAAGCATGTATGTAATGGTAACCAAGGCAACCAGGCTCAGGGAGAATAAAGACAAAGGCTGAACAAATAGGACAAACTGTAGAATACACACACACACACACACACACACACACACACACACACACAGAAACACAAACAGCTTAAAATAAATTTTCTCTAAGAAAATGACAAATGAACCAAGCACTTATAATTGGAATATTTGGAATATAAGCTTTATTACCTGCCACTTATCTGGGTTCACTAAACTCATTCAATTGTGATTTTATCACTTGCAAAATGCAGGAACACAAACTGTGAGCTCAATGTTATGCAGAGTTGCCCTCTTAAAACAGAGCCTCCATAACAGTAATAGCACATGAAGTAGGGCCTTGGGATATAATTTTTTACCCTGCTTTGATAGCCTCATATACTCTACAACTGAAATTAAAAGAATGAAAGACCTAAATAAGGAGTTTCATTGTGTTTCAATTTAATCTACATAACAGGCTAGGCATTGAACTCAAAAGACAGTTTGATGTTATTTGTCCAAACTGGTATTCCTGAGAAACCACAAACACTCATATCTTCATCTCTCTTAACAAAGCTTGATTCTTCAAGGTACTGAATGAAAAGTAATTATCAAAGTTATACCATGTCCAGGTGGTCATGATGCATCGTCCCAAATGGTTCCAGATTTTTGTATGTAAGCTTTACCCTCTCCAACCGGGTTTATAAAGAACTGTATCTTCCATCACTGATTGACTGTGAATGAAGTGTTCTCTCATCTATTTTTCTGAATACTCACTTTGAAACCAAACCTCCCAATTGCTGGTCACCACTAATAGCTCAGCAATGGAAGATGAGTTAAGGCATGTTAACAGAGCCTTTTTTGCCAGATTCAATCTTGCCTGTCACTGCTCAAATGCAAAGATGCACTAAACAAGAAGATTATTTTGTGGTGAGCGTATACTAACCCTCTGTAAAAGCTTTGAAACCTGTATTCTATGTCGCATTCATTTAAAATTCCCTGATGCTCAACTAGTGGCACATTCTTTTTCAACTTGTCATATGTTGTTTAAAATAATGATGTTTCTGGACAAAGGCTTCTAAGATTTTATGCTAAATCCCTTAGTAAGTGAATGATAAAAGATGTATTTGAAGATATTTTATGATAAATAGCAACTGGGAACATTTCGGTACCAAGATGATGGCACAGTATCAAAAAAAACAGATGTCTTTTAAAAAAATCGCAGTGCTAATTTTCAGGTTGTGCACTATTACGTGTGCAGAGTCAGAGCAACTTCATAGGGGCAGCCAAAATGGCTGCACTGCTTTTCCTGGTAGAAAACTCTGCATCACATATCTTGCTGCAGCATGGTGGACTGCTATGTGTAGAAAAGCCCTGAGGCATATTTAATCATGCAGCAGCCCCTTGGTGCTGTCTGAAGCAGGAAATACACCCGCGTGATGCAGGAATTGGAAACTACAGATTCAGAAGGAGTCCAGTGATACATTTATCTACTCAATAATGCAGAGAGCCATATAACGCTCACATTTGGCAATTTTTACTGATAGAACATTTCAGTCAGCTCTTTCAGTTCAGAGAAATTTGGAGAGATTTCTGAGCCTGGACCCTAATTAAGACATCTGAAAGCGTAAAAGGACTCCCCAGGACTACTCTGAATTTGTCAGAAAAGCAAGGAGGGATATGGCTTTAAACTCATTGGGGATTCTCTGGAGTCTAATCCGTAAGCTACATAGAAATGGGTAAAATAGCTCTGGGCTGAAAACACTAGGGCCATGGTAAACTTCATGATTTATACTAAAATTAGTATATATTGCATTCCATTTTTGTTTCTCTTTGCAGCAAACTAAATCTGAATATTTCTTCAGTGCAAAATCTGATCTGCTATATAAAACATCATTCATGGCTCTCAACAGAGATGACAGAGAAACACTATTGTAGCTCAAATACAATGAATATATTCAAAATACATTGTTGTTCGTTAATTAATTATTTCACTTATTAAATCAAGAATTTTTGAGCAGCTACCACTACAGAAAGAATTTTGCTACAGAAAGGAATAAAATGATGACTATTGCATGGCTTGCTTTTAGAAGCTCTTAGCATAGAAGGGAGATAGATACTCGTTCAAACAATGTATGAATAGACAGGATTTGGTCGCTACAAATATTTAAGAAAAACTCAAAGAATTACTTTCATATTTTCATTTAGTGTAATAAAAAATGATAGTTCCATTGACTGAGAAGCATTACGGTGTAATAGAAAGAAAGATGGGTTTTGGTGTCAGAGTCCTGGGTTGACGTCTGAGGTACATTCCCTTGTTGGACAGGTCAATTTGAGTAAATCAATCAAAGTATCTGAGCTTTATATTTTGCACTCTATAAAATATAGATAATAATTTCCAGGTTTATGTCCAAAGCACCTCCTGAAGTGTCTGGCATATAGCTTGCATTTAATAATTTTTAATAGGATATGAATGGGTAATTTTGGGAAGAAAGAAAGATAAGGAATACAGCTTTAACCCTACTGCATATGAGGTGAAGGAGGGAGTATCCCTAGCTTCAGTAAGATATTAGAATAGAGATATGACCTCCAGGGAGCAGCCAAGAGTTTAGCATCATTCATGCTAAAGTGATGATGAAAGCATGAGAGTGGAGGAAAATGCCAGGGAAGAAAATGAAGAGATGGAAAATTTAACCTTCAATTAAGTCTACAGTTAGGGATCACAAATAAGAAATAGGAGCAATAAAGAGATGGAGAGAACCTGGTGTCAGAGTAATAGAAAATGAAGCAGGGTATTTCATGGTGCAAAAGTCAAGGACTGATAACATCCCAAAAAGGACATTCAGTTCACAGCAGCTTCTCAGAAGCTGTTGTTCATATAGCCTCCCAACTCGGTGTTCAGTGACACCACATGAAGAGGTTACAATCATCAATGTAAGCAGTTTTTACACCTTACAAAGGTGTACATGCCATATAAAGCATGACAAAAGTCCAGCCTTCATCAATGCAATAAATAATCAGTTGTTGTCCTTTGGGGCATAGCTATATGATATTTGACTCAAGTCCTTAAATATTTACACTTTTATTTCTTCAGCACTTCTTTCTATGTCATTCTACTTTCCCTGCTCAGCAAGTGAACATATGCTATCAAAGGCAAAGACACGAGGGGAAACTTGCATACATTAATTTAACTACAGACTTTATGAAATTGTGTCCAAAAATACACATTAAATGCCACAAAGTATTCTCAGCTCTGTAATCATTAAAGATAAAATGAAGTCATTTTTTTCTGGAAATGTTTGAATGAATAAAATAAGTAGAATAAACAATTTTCTTTCCAGGATGACCTAAGTCTTCCAAAAGCTGGAAGTGATTGTGGATTGCTAAGTCCTCTTCCAGGTTTATATTATCTTATATCTCCTCAGTGGTTTGAAATAGTTCTTCCACTGAAATAGTTCTTCCGCTCTTGTTCAGTGTTATGATTTAAGGGGTGATATGCAGAATCTCTGCACTAATGCTTAGACAAATCAAAAGGAGAGCATGCTCCTGAGAGTTTGTTCTTGTGGAATTATTCTTAGCCACAAAACAAGTTCTCTCAGCTTTCTCATCTCTGTCACAATTATTTGACACACAGGCTTCATTCTTACTCCTCTACTCTTAGACTTTTTTAAGGTTAACTTCATTATGTGAAGATTAGGAGTTTCCAAAGTCCTAGCATTTGTGTAAAAGAATTCTGTCTTTGGTTTATCTTCCAGGTATTAAAGGACAAAGAAAAAGGTAAAAGAGCAATAAAAGAAGTAGTGAGATGTTAAAAGAAATGAAACAGGAATAGAGATTTAAAAAATAGTTTTCCAAATTTAGAGTGCTTAATCCCAGAAGCCAGTAAGACTCATTAGATAATGCTCTAGATAATGAAATGCAACATGAATAAAAGCAATTCAGATCTGAGCACAGCATTCCATGTCTTTTTTTAGCTCATAAAACATGAATAGCATAAAGAATGCAATTGGTTAACTACATTTGGATAATTACATTTTACCACATTAAAAGATTCATAACCCACCTACTTTCCTCATAAAACTCTAGGAGCAATGTTTCATTTTAAGTATAATTAGCTGAAGAACTATTAAGGCAAATGTGCTTTATTAATGATTATTACATGTGTTCTATATTCAGTACATCATCTACAATATCCAAAAGTGGGCCTTCTATCACCTGTAATTGGTAACTGCCTAAATATTGTTGAAAATGAGGCTACATTATCTTCTGAAAAGAAAGGAGGCTAACATATCAAGGGGTCCCTATTTCTTCAGAAGGGAGATGGTACTTGGTTAAAACGTGATATAAGATTTTCTTGGAAAAGTCTCTTTGGGTACAGCCAGCTGTTTCCTCTAGGAATAACCACTTGGAGCACCAGGGATCAAGCATAAGCCAGAGGAAGGTAGAGGACTCACTCCTTGCTTGTTTCTACTGAGAATAGTCTAACATCTTAGGAGAACCTACTGGACAAGCCATTCTCACTAAATCACTAACTCACTCACTAACCAGAACGAGAGGTCAGGTCACTTAGCTATAAATCCAAGGTGATTTCATTAAAGTATAGCCACGGATTTATTTCAATGTTAAGCAATTTTAATAAATGCTGATTTACATCTTATACTTAGCTGGATTCTGGTTTTCTAAAATTCCTGGTTGTTTGGGACCCCTCAAAATAAACCTTAATAAAGAAAATCTAAAATCTAAATCAAACATTGGTGTCTCTAAATCCATTTTAAGATATCTTTATAATATTTAAACTTTATAATATTTAATAATATGATTATTATTTCTATTTGATTTTCAGTGTGTAATAAGACATATAAGGTAGAATTAAACCAAAGATCATATGAATACAATGATGAATTCCACTATGATGTGATTTTTTTAATCTCATAATTTCAAAAAATGGAGTATCTTTTGGAATTAAAGATGGCAGCAACAAGCATCATAGTATTGTACAAAATAGACAATGATAATCTAAATATTATGTCACTGTGTCAAATCTCTAGCACAAACAATGAAGAATTGAGCAATTATTCTACAAAATTTACCACTGGTAGATGAATTTCCATATAACACTTTCCCATTTTTTAAGAAATTATAAATGTATCTCTTCCTATAAAAGCCCATCAAACCATGCATTTGAGTACCAAGGCTAGAACTGGACAATGCCACATACCTCTAAGCAGAGTCCAGGCCTTGCTGTGTGAGCCAGAAAACCATAAGAGTTCAAGGACATTCCTTTTATCTTTTGCAAGAGATATTTTCCAAGAAAAATTCAATGTTGTTAAACCGGTAAAAAAAAAAAAAAAAAAAGCTGACCAGCCAAGATTTTTTTCCTCATTTTTTCCATGCATTACCATTCTGCCAGTTTCTCAGAAAAGAAACCTTGAAATCATTGCTGACTTTTCCCTTATCTATATTCTTTCTATAGTTACTTTCAGCCATTTTACTAAAAGATAACTATATTTCCTTTTCCAAAATCACTCAGTGTCACACAGTTGTCAAATTCACCTCTTAGTCAAAATAACAGAAGATATGTATTTAATTATTGCAAAGGGCAAAGCATTGTCAAATATTTCATCTATCTTGTTTCATTTACTCCTCCAAATATCCAATGAGCAAGATAGTATTTTTCACCTCATTTTACAATTAAAAAAAAATATTTCTAGAAAAGTCCAGTAACTTGCTGAAGGTCTTAGGGTTAATAGATGATAGAGTTGGAACAGGAATCCAGACCAGGAATCTTTTTTTTGTTTGTTTGTTTTTTTGTTTTTTTGTTTTTGGTTTTTTTTTTTTTTAATAATGATTTTTTATTATATTATGTTAGTCACCATACAGTACATCCCCGGTTTTCGATGTAAGGCTTGATGATTCATTAGTTGTGTATAACACCCAGTGCACCATGCAGTATGTGCCCTCCTTACTACCCATCACCGGTCTATCCCATTCCCCCACCCCCCTCCCCTCTGTAGCCCTCAGTTTGTTTCTCATAGTCCATAGTCTCTCATGTTTCATTCCCCCTTCTGATTACCCCCCCTTTCTTTATCTCTTTCTTCCCCTACTGATCATTCTAGTTCTTATGTTCCATAGATGAGAGAAATCATATGATAGTTGCCAGACCAGGAATCTTAACCACTATGCTCTGGCAGTCATTAAAGACTCTTTCTATCGACTTCAAATACAAATGTATCTCTAACCAACATTTCTGAACATATCTCCCAATAATTACTGAAATGCTCTCCCCTCCAGCCTGCATATTCTCTCAGTGGTCTCTAGAAGTCACTGGTATCCATAAGCACTGAAATCCCTTTCCAATCCTCTCCAATTATTCAAATGCTATCCATCCTTCAGGACTAAGATGAGTCTGCTGACAGCTCCTTCTCGCTTTGATCTTCTTTTATTTAGTTAATTCTGAAAGGACTTATCATCAATTATGCATAGTGGATAGGACTATATGTAAAACATATCTGTGTCTGGATCCCAGTTATATACTTAATAACCATGTGATTCTGGATAATTTACACAAATGCATTCGCTCTCAGTTAGCATATTGTAAAAAATGAATAGTTGCAATGTCTTCCTTACAAAGTTTGTTAAAATAAATGAGATATGGTAAAGAAAATGCTCATAATGGTTAGCTGACACACAGTAAACATGCAATAAATTGCAACAACTATTACTACTTTCATTTTCATTTATTTTAGCGTCTAAACATATACTTCTTTAAAATAAAACAACTCAAATATTGGGGTGCCTGGGTGACTTGGTTGGTTAAGCAACTGACCCTTGATTTCAGCTCAGGTCATGATCTCAGGGTCATGGAATCGAGCCCCATGTGGGGCTCTGCACTGGGCATGGAACCTGCTTAAGATTCTCTCTCCTTTTTCCTCTGCCCATCACTCCCTCTCTCCCTCTCTTAAAAAAAAAAAAAAAAAAATTAAGTTTATCTCAATCCCCAAGCCAAATAAAACTTGGCTTTAGAGACCAAAAAAAAAGTCACATTTTTCATTCTGTTCGTGATTTTTGTAGCTCCTAATGCTCCAATGCTGAGAACTGATAGTCCTAGTAAATGCGTTAAGTGTACAGATGAATTAAATGCTGAGAGTAAGGATTCAGAGGAAAGATACTAAATAAGTAGGAAGAATTCCATATAGAATTTTTATTCATCTATAAAAATAAATAAAATTAGCTGTTTGAGGAATACCTACTTTGTCATTTTAAATCTAGACCTACAATAAAGTGCTTGGAACACCATAGCCGCCAGTCAAAAATTAGGAGGGACAAAGTTACAGCTAGAAGATAAAACAGAAAATCAGATCCTCACTGATTGAGTGTTGACTACAAAAAGACTTATAAACACACCATGCCAGTCATAACTCTATAGATGAGTAGCTTCTGATATAAAAATATATTATAATTAGCAATGTTGACTTCCTTAGGCTTCCATAGTTAGGATGGCCCATTCTGGCAGGTCAGATAAGAAATCAGTCTTGACAGGCCTATTTGTGCCTGTAGTTGAGGTGGAGCCCAGTGGGGTAGAGGGAAAAAAGTGACCTTTTAGTGTCCTTGGTAAATAAGTGCCCTTATTGAATAAGATGGAGAGAGCATATTCTTTATTGTTAGGCAGGGGTCAATGGAAGACAGTTGTAAGGAACTGTGTCATATATACTATTAATTCCCAGAAGGATAGGTGAAGAGTATTCATTTTAGGCCTGAGGATATCTTAGCCCTGAAATCCCCAACATTTCCCCTAGTAAAATCCAATTTTTTAAAAATAGGCTATTTTTCTAGTATTCTATTGCTTCTGTTTTTTGAATTAAAGCTCTAAATAAATTCAGAAAAACTCCAATGAATTTTCATTAACTTTCACAGGAAAACCTTGGCAATATTAAACATCTCTGTATAGCATAAATGTATTTTCTTTTCAAAAGAAATACTCTGACAAACATATTCCCTTAAAATCAGATTCCAAGTTTTGTTGCTTTGCTTTTACATAGGAAATGCAATTTCATTAGAAAAGTTGAGTAACATTTCTTATAACTTAGGGAGATAGTGCAAAAAGTGACATTTTCAGAAGTCTCCAGAGAGAAGCTTTTCTTTTTTTACTATTTTTAAAAAGATTTTATTTATTTATTTGACAAGGAGAGAGAGAGAGAGCACAGCAGGCAGAGTGGCAGGCAGAGGAAGAGGGAGAATCAGGCTCCCTGCCGAGCAGAGAGCCCAATGTGGGGTTCCATCCCAGGACCCCTCAATCATAACCTGAGCCTAAAGCAGACATCCAACCAACTGAGCCACCCAGGCACCCCCAGAGAGAAGCTTTTCTTTTTCACCTTATAAAAGAATAAGAAATGGCCCAAAAGTACTCAAGAAAAATATGACATACTACTAATAATCTCTATTCTTTAATTGGATTGAAGCTTAATAAAGATACTAAGGCAAATTTTGGTAGTATCATATGATGGCTCGAAGAAAGGAAAAGAAAAAGTGAAATGCGTCCCTTACTTCCCCGTCCTGACCACACCTGGATCTGCCACTCAGCCACCACGGTGGATTTGGCGTGGGTGGGCCGAGTATAATAAAGTACAAGGACCCCAAAGCCAAAGCCTATGCTCCAAACTTGGTTCCATGACTTCCTAGCTATCTATGTTTAAGCAGGTTACTTAGCCTCTCTACATCTTAAATAGTATTAGTATCTGCCCCAGAACTTTTTGTTGAAAGGATGAAATAGAGTTAATTTTTGTGATGCTCTTTGAACAGTGTCTGGCCCACAATAAGTGCCAGATAACTGTCTTTGAGATAGAATAAAAATAGAACAAAAGGAAAAGGGAGAAATTGAAGATGGAAAGTGAGTGAAAAGAGCCCGTTGTAGACATTGGCACACATAGAGAGGAATTGTTGGGAAGTGTGCCCTCTGAGGAAGTGAGATAAAGGAAACCGAAGCCTGTGGGAACTACCAGGCCTTGTTTATCTCCCTGCCCTGATGCTGGTTCCCTCCCTCTGCACACTCTACCCAGAACTAATATCAGCATGTTTTGAAATCATTTATTGACTTGTAAATTGATCATATTTAAAAATCAGCTCCTTCTTGAGAGAAAAATAATTGTACGGCTCTTGGTTTTTTTTCCGCCTCAAGGGGATAAAAATTAGCATACGTTTACTCTCTGGTTTAAATGGCCTAACAGATAAAGCCTCCCATAGGTTGTTTGGAATGGCTTTAGGCCCATATACCATACGTAATTTTCTAAGCATTTAATAACACGGATCAGAGTGATGATTGTTAGCCTTAGCCATAGTAAACTGAATGATAACCTCTAGAAAGACACCTAGGGACTGTCCTTCCTGTTTCTGAGTATTTTATCAAACTCAAAATAGACTTAGTCATTTGTGATTTGGACTGTACAAAAGTGAATAATGGAAAAGTGGCTGATGTTGGCTTCCATCAAGATTTGGGGGGAAGACAAAATATAACCAATCACAATTAGAGAGAAGTTAGATGCTTAACAAACCTGAGACAATAAATAACTCTCTGGTAAATAATTCTCAAGAAAACCGTTTTAAAAACAAAGCCTTACTAAGAAAAAAAAAAGTCTGGCTTTCAGTTCGGCAAATTTTTTAAAAAGAATTATTTTTAGAGTAGTTTTAGGTTCATAGCAAAATTGAGAGGAAAGTACAGAGATTTTCCATTTATCTCCCCCTCGTACGTATGCATGGCCTGCCCCATTATCAGTAGCCTCCACCTGAAGGGTGTATTTGTTACAGTTGATGAATCTACAATGATACATTATAATTACCTAAAGTCCACAGTTCACCTTGGGTTTCTTCTAGGTGCTGTATATGCTATGGGTTTAGACAAATGTATAACAACATATACCCATCACTATGACGTTATACTGAGTATTTTCACTGCCCTAAAAATCCTCTGTGCTCTGCCTATTCATTCCTCCCTCCTAACACCTGGCAACCACTGATCTCTTTACTATCTCCCCAGTTTGGTCTTTTCCAGAATGTCATATATTTGGTATCATACAGTGTGAAGCGTTTTTCAGATTGGCTTCTTTTACTTAGTAATATGCATTTAAAGTTCTTCCATGTCTTTTCATGGCTTTGTAGGTCATTTCTCTTTAGCACTGAATAAAATATTCCATTGTTTGGATGCACCGGTGTACTTATCCATACACCTACAGAAGGACATCTCGTGTGGACAAAAGTTTTCAACACTTTTGGGTAAATACCAAGGACAGTGATTGAATGATCATATGCTAAGAGTATGTTTGGTTTCTAAGAAACAGCGAAGTGCCTTACAAAGTGGCCGTTCCCATTTTGTACCCCACCAGCAATGAATGAGCATTTCTGTTGTTCCACATCCTTGACAGCTTTCGGTGTTATCAGGGTTCTGGACTTTGGCCATTCTGATGGCTGGTGGTATCTCAATTAGACAACTTTTTAATCAGTTTTACTGAATTACCAGAGTACTATATCCCTCATAATGTCGTCTTTTTTTTCTTCTTAAAGGTTTGTTGTCTTTTAGCTCATTCAGTAAAAACTCATTTGTGGATTGTAATGTCCTTCGTAGCGTATGGAGATAAATGTAGTCTATAAGGGAGAAGTGATCGATAAGGGGGAAATAGGTCCTGGATGCTCTTGGCTAAAGAGTCTGTTTAGAGGAGTCCTTGCTGGAGAGCCAGGCTCCAGGAACCCTGAAGCTTCCCCTTCAGCTGCTGGGATTCAACTGACTTGATTTGACTCTTCAAGCTTCATGGAAAGGTTGTCTTGTTCTGCTCATCCAGCTGGCATAGTTGCTTCAAAATTTTCTCAAGAAATTAAAACCCAGCTCTACACCCAAATAGGAAGTGAGGAACACACATAGCTTCTGCCTCCTACCAAGTCATCATCTAATCAGAGAGATCACCTTTCCTTAACTGAAATATCTTGAAAATGCTTTCACTCATGTGAGAGAAAGATACAGGACATTTTATACGTGCTCATCACTGGAATACTTTCATTTAAGTCAATAAAATTGAACTCACTTTCTTTATGGTAAATAGAGAAAATATTTATCTAACTTAGGCACACCAGCATACATTTGTTTTAATATTAATAAAAACAATATTTGCATGGTAAATATTTACTTTGTACTCTGTTGTTATTCTGTATTTGATGTCTATAGTTCTTACTGTATACAAAATTGTGAAGGAGATAATGAAGCTCTTAGCTATTTCTAGCTCTCATTACCAGTAACCCCGTACTATCCACTTCCTTAATGCTTGTCACCAAACATTATTTATCACAAATGACCAAGTCTGTGACTGAGGCTGAGAAATACTTATTATTATAACCTCTTCCTTTGTTCTGATTTGGCCCCATTTCCTCCCTTCCAAGTTTATCTGTTCCTTGCCTCAAGTCCTAACAGCCCTGCTTACTGACTGACTAGCTATCCAATTTGGTCCAATTATTTGATCAAAGACCATGTTCATATGAAATCCAATAGGAGAAACATCAATGTATTTTAAAGGTTCTTGATGCCTTTAAACAGCAATGTGGGTATATTTCAGATAGTGTTGATGGTTATGGGGGCAGTGACTTCAGTTAGTGGATCCTCTAGGACACTCCCTCAATTAATCCATGTACGTGGTATAGGCTTGATTACACTAGATTTACTTGGTCTGTAATTTTGTACTATTTAATTGGACAAACAGAAATCTTACCTCAACAGCAACATCTCCAGCTTTTCCTCGGTGAGGAATTTCATATGCCTCCATCTGTTGCTTCGTGAGTCGTACTAACTTTTCAGCTAATTCTCTCCAGCCTTTTCCAAGCTTGACAGCTGAAGTCAGAATAGCAGCCTCTTGGATGAGATGTGCTACTAACCCTTGGCAATCCATCTTCAGCAGAGCCTGCAGCAACAATTACATATCATAGTTAAAATCAACTAATTTGGGCTTTCTCCACTAAGTTAAATTTTTCATTATATTTTCTAGAAACTGGCATCCTCTTTCTCACCACATGTATATTTGAGGTTTCTAAAATTCCAAAAAGCTGATTTACTTTTAAGAAAATCCACCCAGCAAAGTACAGAGGATATGACCAGACCAAAATTAGGGGAGATTTAAGCCCAACTCAGTGACTAATTATAGGGCCTTGGGTAAACCACTCAACTAATATGTTTTTTAATATCCTAATTGGAAAAGGAGGAAGTTGAACTAGACGCTTACAAAGATACCCTGAGGTTCTAGCAGTCTATAATTTATCAACGCAGGGATGATTATTCACTCTACAAAAAAAAAAAAAAAAAAAAATTCCTTTCCTTACCAGAGAATTGGCTACAGGATTTCTCTAAAGAATAAGCCCACTGGTGCTGGTAAATACTATTCTACTTTTCATCAAAATGTGAGTTAAAACTCCCCAGAATAATGCCTCTTGCATAAAAATGAGATACTCCTACAACTTTGAACAAAGCTATTGATATTTATGACTTTAGAAAATTAACTCTCTCCCTTCACCACCAATGTAACTGTGTTAAATAGAACCACAAAGAATTAAAGATAAAACACTTAGTCTTCAACAATGCAAAAATAGAAAACCATCAGACAGTCTTCTCTTCCCTTCTCATCCCTTTCTCTTCCCTTTCCTCTTCCCCTCCCCTCCCCTCCCCTCCCCTTCCCTTCCCTTCCCTTCCTTTCCTTTCCTTCTCCTTTTTCCCTTCCCTCCCCTCCTTCCCTTCCCTCCTTAGTAAGGCATCTCAGCTTTGTCAATCACCATTCATATTTCAAACAAATCTATGAGTTTCCCTTTGCCTTGAATATTTTTTTAAAACATGGGATTAGATCTATCCAGATCTTTTCCCTGTTCAAATAAGCAAATAAACATGTGTGGTAGTGCCTTGTCATTTAACAGCACTAAAAAGCTTTATCTATCACTGTGAAACAAGTAAAAATGAATGGTCAAGTAAGGCAACTAGTAAAGTCCATAGAGTATTCATTCCTATGGAAGTATGAGAAAGACCACCCATGGTTTTTATACATCGACTGTATTGGTCCGTAAATTTACAGTGAGGAGTTATGACCTCAGGAAAAAGCAGCACGGAGCCAGCAGGCCCCAGAAGGTGCCCTGAGTAAACTATGGAATGGTTTTAGCCACACTTATTCCAGTTTCTTGTTTTAAGGGAAAGAAATCTGCACTTATAGGTATAAAACCTGAGTTTAAAATCCAATTCCACAAAGTATAGGGCTTTAGATAAATCACAAAATATCTCTGTTTAATGATTTTTAAAAAGGATACAGTGGTAATACCACCTTCTCTAGTTGCCTATAATCTTAGGAAATGTCAAGTGTCAAGTATATAATGACAACCAGTCTCAATGTCTAGATATGACTGAGGGTTTTTTGAACCCACAGTCTTTATTAGTTCCCTTCTGGCACTTCAAATTCAAGAAAAACACGTACTTATTATGCAAATAACGTTTCAAGAGTTGGCCTCTATGCCCCATGCTCTATCATCTTCTGGTCAGATAACCAGGCCCAAGCCCCTTCTATACAGAAATCCTGAAGTTTCCACTGAGGCATGGTATGAGTTTTTAGGAACTACTCCCTTGAATGAGTTCTCCATCAGCACTGTTTAGTTAGTCACCAAAGCCACTCACTTAATTAGCATACACCAATATAGTGCAGATATGACTAGGCTAAAATTTCCAGACCATTTGGTCAAAATAACCTTTTTTTTTTTTTTTTTTGTCACTAAGAGAAACAAGAAAGCAATTTTCAATTCAATCCTTCATGAGTCCATGCTGAACATGAGCTAATGCAGAGGTAATGAGAGGTAATGAGCTGCTGTAAAAGGCACATGCAGCTTCAACCACGTAGATCAGCCAATGACTCTAAATGGCCTAGGTGGAGAATTCAGCACACCATCATAAAACTATCCCCTTAACAACTGGATATTGGGGCTTGGAAAATTTAACCCTGTCAGTATCACTGTAGAATCATAAAAATAATAAAGGAAAGAAAATGTTTTATATATACAATGCCTTGCCAAATTACTGTTACTGTCTCAGAATAAGTTCCTCTCCGGAAATCTCTCTCCTCCACATGCACCTGGATTAGAGCTGTCCTCTTCTCTGTGTAATCCTACTCATCTCTCGTAGGGCACCAGCCTCACACGGTTATAATGGCATTTACTACACATATTTATACACATAGTCACACAAACTTCTACACCACACCATGTACACATGCATTCATAACTGCTTTAGGAAAGTAGAGTCGTTTCAAGTGTGGCTTTGGAACCAAAAAGGCCTCAAACCCCATCTCTGATATTAACCAACTGTGGGATCTTGGGCAAGTTTCCCAGCCTCCCAAGACTCTGTTGGTAAGATGAAGCTCCTAGCTAGCTATACTGACTCCAAAGAGTTGTTACGGCTAAGTGAGAGAGTGTGCTTAGAGAGTTCAGCACAGAGTCAAACACTTAGAGAACCTACAGGAATGTTAGCTATTGTTATTATTATTTATACATTCATTTTATAGCCACTTTTAGGAATATATTCTTGATTTTTCTCTTTACTTTTAGGAAATACTGAATTTCCTCTTTAAAGGCAAAACAGTTCTTTATCATCTATGTAACTCTCCAGTAAGCCTTACACTGAAGTAAATACTATGTTGAAAAAAAAAAAATGATTCTGAGAGTTCTTTAAAACATGAAGATTAGGAAGAGAATTAGCAAATTTTGGGTTGTGATGCATTACATATACAAGAAGAATATTAAATTGATAATGTGAAAGACATTGATGATATGGGTTTTTTAATTTTCATATGTTTAAAAAAAACAGCAAATTTAAAAAATAATGCTAAATAGTGGACCTATAAGCATGGACAAGTTAATTAATCTTGTTTTATTTTGCTTTTTTTTTTTTTTAAGATTTATTTATTTTTAGAGAGAAAGCACGAGAGAGCGGGGGGGAGGGAGCAGAGGGAGAGGGAGAGAGAGAATCTCAAGCAGATTCTGCACAGAGCAGAGAGCCCAACATGGGGCTCGAGCCCAGGACGCTAAGATCATGACCCGAGCCAAAATCTAGAGTCAGGCACTTAACCAACCGAGCCACCTAGGCACCCAAGAGAGAAAGCGCAAACGGGGGTGGGGAGCAGAAGGAGAGAGACAAGCAGACTCTGGGTTCAATCTCACAAGGGCACACTCTCACAACCCCGAGATCATGACCTGAGCTGAAACCAAGAGGCTAATGCTTAACCTAGTGAGCCACTCAGGCGCTCCGGCAGTTTGCCTTTATTTACTTTCATGTTATTGAAGCTGCTCTGGTATTTTAAGAGCTATTCAACTACTTGAGAGAGGAGGAGAAGAGATCTCTTAACTGTTATACTCTAGCACAAACAGAATCTTTAATCTTCCTTTGAAAGACGATCCTCAGGAGGCTAGTCTCTGGGAAAATCACTTGAATTTTAAAACTAAGAAATCAATTATATGATCTTGTAAGAAAATATCTATATTTGCTATAAAGTGACTTTAGTTTATTTGAAACTGCTGAGAATTTTTTAACTTCTCTTGTATGTTTCTATAAATATTCCCAAGTTAATAAACCTCTCTACAGTAAACAAATTACTGTGATCAAGCAATACTCACCACAATAAGTTCATAAAGAAACTTCCTGGTATTTTTATCTGCATGGCAATCTTCCTTTAACTTCTTTACAATATAGGAAACTTTTTCTGACTCTTTGTCTGCTTGCATTTGATCAAAGTCTTCTAGTGTCAGATGTGAGTAACCCAAGATATCAGCTAAAGCTTTCCAATCATAAACTTTTTCTGACACCAAAGTCAATACAACTGAGTAGATGTAAGTCAGTTTTTTAAAGGGTAGGGTAATTTGTTCAAGAAGATTTCTGGTGGTGAAGACATTATGGGACATAGATATTACTTGTTCTTTTGCAATCACCTTGACATTTTTGCAATGTACAAGTCCAACCTTACCTCTCAGGACTCCCACATACCATTCTTTCACCTTGGACTGCCCAATGGCTTTTACCCTACCCTCTCCAATAAGAGCTACTGTGTCCCCTTTGAAATATTCAAGTAAGTAGTCAATCTTTCTTTGTCTTAGCACTGTCTTCAGGGTTACCCCATAGTTGGTAAAGTTCATTTTTTTGTCTTGAAATGTGGGATATTTCACACATGCTGTTGGTAATAATGGAGCGGACTTGATTTTCTTCTCTTCCTGCATATCGCCTGGCAGATTTGAGAGCCTTTTTAGGTTTGGAGCTGGATCAGGCGTAGTGACAAAGAATTGTGTAACTGCTCTACCATTGGGAGGCTCCACCTGAACACGGAAAACAAACAAGTGCATTTCTCCAGAGTCAGTTAAGGAAAATAAAAATTGTTGATTAACTACTTCGCCTGCTAGCAACTGCTTTTGTTTAATTTCTTTCCTTTCTCCTTCTGCTTTTACTTCAAAATCAGGATCACATGAGAAAACAGAAATATTTAAATCTTGTGGCTTGTCAAGTGAGAACGAATGCTTCCCCCAGAGCTGGAACACAACTGGAGATGTGTTTTTTCCACCCTTCTTAATATCAGAGATTGTAAGCTTTCCTGGCATGTAACTGTGTCCACACACTATGAAAATAGCAGTGAAACTGGGATGAATATATCTGGGCCCATAAATTCCTATTGAGATGGTTTTGTGAATACAATCCCAAATGGTGGCAGCTGGTGACTGAGTGGCTTTAATTTGTGCAGCAACCACGAGATACATCACCTGGCTCAAGTCTATTAGCTTGACTTGGATAGTGTCTTTGTAAATATAACAGTTGTTTAACACTTTGAAAGGGCCTTCTTTACCCGGGCTGTGTAAACACACCATTTCTGTCATGACTTGGCTGAAAGGATCCTTTCTCACTTCAGCCCCTATTTTCATCTCCAGCAAAATGGCTTCCATTGTGTTAAGGTTGCTTAACATGATTTCCAACAGTGGGCTTACAGTGCATGAAAGATCATCATTAAGCATTTGTGGAGGTTCAAGGAATGCCCTTAGAGACACCTCTTGGAATTCTCCCATAGCTACGTGGCCTTGGGGCACATGAACAGTGATATCTGATTCAGGTAATTGTACCGACCCTCCTTGGTGGCTTAATTTGCAAACTATCACAGTCTCTGCAACTTGTGTTTGGGCCCATCCGGGACTCTGATTAATTATATTCAAATCCAGGCAGGAACGGGCCAGCTGGCGTTGACTTAACCAGGCCATTTTATAAGCCTCTCTGTCATTCTGAAGCCATTCTAAGTCTTGTTCTAGTATCTGGCCAGAGTTATATATATTCTGATGGGCATGTGCTGTGTCATCTAAAATGTCCAAAAGTTCCGAAACACTTTTAGATCTCCCAGATGTCCGCAAGGAAGACTGCCCAAGCAACTGATGCACAAATAGTTCATCACCAGAGGAATCACAACAATTTCCAGTTTCTATTTCTCTAAAAAAAAGAAAAGGATCTTCCTTCAAGATGGAAATATTATCTCTCTTCCGATTATTTCTTAGCTGAGCTATGTCATCCAAAAATGGGTTAGAAGCAGACAGTTCATTCCAGAATGGATTTGTAGCCTTGGAAGCATTATTGCCATGATGTGGGAAAGGATGTGGCCCATTGAGAAGAAATCCTGGGTCTGGACATTCTTGTTATTTAGACAAAAACAAAACAAAACAGAGGTGAGGTGACATCCTGAGATACAACCAACTAATTCTTATTATAGCTTAAAAATTCAAGACTTTTATTTTGCCTTTTGATCTCCAGTCTAATAGCTCCTGCAAAATTAATGTTAAATTTGCACAAATTTTCATGTTATGAGGAAAGAGAAACTGTTCTGCCAGTTTATTTTGACTATGTTTAATGTTGTTTTATCTTAAGAACTATGATTTACAAATAAGTGTTCAAAAATTTAGATAATAATCATTTGAATACATTTCCTTGAAAATTACCCAGACTACATACACTTATGCCTTATTGTTTTTGTTTCATTTTCACAAAAGAAAACCTCTGAACAAACAGAATAATTCAGTCAACTATCCAAATTCTTCTAAACACTGAATAGTCAGTCTCATTATATCTAGATTATTCATTTAATGTTTTTCTTTTCTGATAATAGTCCCCGTGTAAAAAAATCAAATGCATCTGTTAATAGCTAAAGTAATTTTAAAAATATGCCAAATTAGACAGTAATGCATTTCTTAGATTATTTCCTGTAGCTTTGCACTGATAAATTTTAATAACATTGAAATTTTTTCATGAAAAATAAACATTTCATGTAAATGAACATTGAAAAATAGATCACCATTAGATTTACTATTTGAAGGAATTCATTGAGCTTTTCTAAATTTAAAATGACAAAGAACAGGCTTACCACTATGAAGGGAAAACATGTTATTACTTTGGAAAGTGAATATTTTAAGAATTGGCAAACATGAAAATATTTACATATGAACCATAAGGAATTTCCATATATCTCACAAGTATTAGTCATTTTTAAATGTTTAGAGCAACTCATACTTGGTCATTTCTCAATAAATATTGGTAGTGGTTCTGTGGATTTAGTGAAACTGGTACGCTTTCATGAAAAGGAAAGCCCAACTGGCCAGCCAAAATTGAAAAATGAATTCAAGTAAACTGTCAGACTTTTTTGTTTAATATATATTGAACTACATCTTAATTGAAATGGGTTTTAAGCATCATGTACTAAAAATCAGAATATGCATTTGAAAAATAAAAGTTGTATTTCTATCATTTCCACATTTTTTCAATCTGGTTTCATCTAACGCTCTTCAAACTTACCTTTCCTCTGAGGATCAATTCAATTCTTTCACTCTTCATGAAGATTTTTTTTTTTAAGATTTTATTTATTTATTTGACAGAGAGAGAGGCAACAGCGAGAGAGGGAACACAAACGGGGAGTGGGAGAGGGAGAAGCAGGCTTCCTGCTGAGCAGGAACCCCAATGCGGGGCTTGATCCCAGAATGCTGGGATCATGACCTGAGCCGAAGACAGATGCTTAATGACTGAGCCATCCAGGTGCCCCCTTTATGAAGATTTCTTAGCCCACTCCAACCTTTAGAGATCTTGTTAGCCCCCAAATTCATTATATTTACTGCATATATCATTCACTTAATAATGAATTTTTGCCTTCTCATAAGATTTATATAATCTGTTGGCTGTGCCATTTTAATTTGCTCATCTTTTTAATGATAGTGTAAGTATTTTCATGATAATTTTGTAATTTTATAATTCTTTTAATCTTCTGTAGCTCTTTTCAGAGGTAGCCCTCCAATAGTTATCAGTGTTGGGTAAAAAAATTACAAATTATAAATTCTCATACCTGTTAAATGGAAATTTCTTGAGGATTTTTGAGCTTCCATGTCAAACAAATTTCCTTCAGACTTACTTCGTGAAATTCCTCCTAACCAAAAATGGGCTCTTTCATTGGTTATCATTTTTTCACCTACAAAATAAATAAATAAATAAATAAATAAATAAATAAATAAATAATTTTTATAAGCATACATACACAGGTTGTCAGAGAAACTAAACTTAAAGTATTCACACATACTTAAATAGAAAACTGCAGGGCACCTTGGTGGCTCAGCTGGTTAAAGGTCCACCTTAGGGTCAGGTCATGATCCCAGGAATCTGGGGATCAAGCCCTGCATCGAGCTCCCTGCTTCATGGGGAATCTACTTTTCTCTCTCCCTGTACCCCTCCCCATGATCCATGCTCGTGCTCTCTCTCACTTGCTTTCTTTCTCAAATAAATAAATAAAATCTGGTGGGATGATGGACTAGATATCCTAAAATATGTATTGACACTTCACTGAAAAATGCTTAGACTCTAGATTAATACCAACAAGCAAAACGAGAATGTATTACTGAGCCTATAAAAAAAAAGTAATTAATGAAAATCCCAAGGATAACAATAACAACAAAAAACAGTAAACTGAAGCTTCAATAAATAGGAAATCCCCATTTGGTGAATGGAAGACAAACATTCACAAAACTGGAAATTCTCCCCTGAGTTCTTCTATACATTCAATGAAGTTCCAAGAGAAATCATAACATGTTATGTGTATGTATGTGTTTGTAACTTCTTAGGCTATTTTAAAATTTATATAGAAAAGCAAAGGGCTAATATTCAAGACAATCCAGAAAAAGAACAAGAAGGAAGTGAAGTGTGCCACCAGCATTTAATATAAATATGTGCTAAGTAAGACAATGTGAAATGGGAACAGAAATAAACTAAGGGCACACAATACCCCTACAAACAGACCCACCCTCACATGAAAACTTGATGTATGACAGAATTCACCACACAGAGCAGTGTAGAAATGATGGATTATTCAATAAATGGTGAAGATACAACTGGTTGTCCATGCTCAAAAAAATTACATTGATTATACACAAAAATCAATTCTAAGAGATTTAAAGACTGGAAAGTGAAACTTTAAAATAAAGCCTAAAGAATTATCTTTATGTTTTCTGGGAAGTAGAGAATTTCTTAAGCAAAGCACAAGCACAAAATGCAAACCATATTAAAAAAAAAAGAATGAGAAATCCTACAAGTAGATCAAAGGACATCATTTACAAAAACATAAGCCATAACAACACAAGCCAAAAGAATGGGAGAAGATATTTCCATTACATGACTGAAAAAGAAGAAAAGGATTGGATTCTAAAAGACTCCTACAAATCAGGGGCCCCTGGGTGGCTCAGTCAGTTAAGCATCCTACTCTTGATCTCAGCTTAGGTCTTGATTTGGGGTCCTGAGTTCATTCCTGCATTGGACTCCATGCAATGTGTGGAGCCTACTTAATAATAATAATAATAATAATAATAATAATAATAATAATAATAATAAAGAAATTTAAAAGACTCCTATAAGTCAATAAGCAAAATAAATACAAAATTATTGAGAAATATGAAAAGATCTGAACAAGTATTTCCACTCCTAGTGAAACTGTCACTAGGTATAACCACTTAAAAATCAATCTGGCATCACCTAGGAAAGATGCTTATACCCTAGTACCCAGCAATTCCAATCTCCGTTATTTGTGCTACTAAAACCTTGTACATGTATGTCAGAAAAAATATGCATGAATGTTCATTATATTAACAAAAAACTGTAATCACCCAAATTATCCTTTGCCCTATGAATGGATAAATAAATATGGTGTTTTAATTCAATGAAGTACCATGCAACTATGAAAACATATGAACTACAACTAAAAGCATCAGGATATACTAACTGTAAGCATCCCATTGCTGAGACTCAGCCTTCTTTACATATATGTTTTCTCTTTGTCCCATGACAACCCTGAAATCAAATAGATATTTTCAGTAAGATTTTACAGAGTACAAAAACGAATCTCAGCAATGGGGCATAACTAACCTACCCGGTTAAACAGCTGCTGAGTGGCTGACCCAGACATAATTCCTCAGGAACATTATGGCTACTCCACACAGCCTGTGATGCAGGATGCCATACACCTCTTCTCAGACTCAAGGTTCCCAACACTACATTCTGAAGCTTATCCCACCTTCTAGTTCGAACTGCCAAGGATGCTAAACTTTTACTTCTACTTCTATTTTAGGTGTTAACCACACCTCTTTCACCTTTGACTCTTCTTGTCATATTCTTCTTTCAAGTTCTCGACATTTTATTTCAAAGACATTTATTTTATTTTTTAAGGAAATCAAAAGCCTTTTCTGGTGTCAAGAAGTAAAGAACAAAATTAAATGAGGACAGAAGAGGAAAGGGGAAAAAAAGGAAAGGAAAGAAGGGGAAAAACATGTTTTCCAAACATAATGGATAAACAAATGCAAAACATATCTCATAATGTGCCATACTTAAAAAATTCAAATGGTGATAAAGGAATTTTTTCCTCCAATAGGTGAAACTACATGGGAAGTTTGGGTGAAAAGCCAAATTGTGCAATATGTAATTTATACTGAAACCTCAAGTTTCCTGGCAGATCTTCAAAATTCTGTGGTTGGTTTTACCAAATATAATGTCCAAAACTAAAGTCTTTGGCACACCACAGGTAGCCAAAACTTTAGGATAGAAAATTAAGTACACGTCCTAGAGCAAAATTAAGCAAATCAAATTAAAATGAGTAAAAAAAGGTTTAAATGAAAAAGTATTTTTCAAAAAGATAAATGTATAGTTTTAATGGAAAATCAATTTAGACAGAAAGCTCCCTAAACTCCTTAATTTCTTGTGGAGGAAAGAGCAGAAAGGAACACTATATCTAGGATTCCTTTGAGGCTAACAACCCCTGATGTAAAAATTAGTTATAACCTAGTGAAATGCAGTTAGAAGTCCTCAGCAACATAGGAATCAGAATGGTGACTTACGCAGCTGGGGTCCTGGAGGGTCATAACATTTCAGGAACAAAGGCCCAGGTGCTTATTAGTTAGAACTCTTTGTGGAGTAACCCTCTTCTTCAGTCACCCAAGCAGATCTTCACTGTCCTTTACACCACTGGTTCTAAATCACAGTGGTACCAGAATCACCTGGAGGGTTTGTTCGAAGACAGTTTGCAAGGCCCACCCTGTATCTCTGATCCAGAAAGTCTGGGGTTGCCCCTGAGATTTTGCATTTCTAACAATGTGGCCAAGCGATGTGGTGCTGTGGCTCTGAGCGGGTGGAGAGGGGCACATTTTGAGAACCACATTCTGAAAACCACCATGCTAAGTTCTTTCCCTGGCCAAATAGATTTCTCCTTATTCTCTGGCTGTTCCCACTATCCCCCAACAAAACAAATCCTCCTTCTCTGCATCTTTTTGTTTACACACGCGTGCGTGCGCACACACACACACACAATCTCATAGGACTTCATCCTAAATATGACTTTTTATCTTTGAATACAGGGAGGAGAGGTGGTATAGGGGAAAAGCCTTTGACTGAAAGGACCATGATGGTGACCTATGGAGGGCAGTGCTTGTTTACACAGGTGCAAATAGCACTTGCCATATTTATCATTTCCCTGTGTTTTCTTAAAATTATGTGTCATACTCAATGGCAATTGCTCTCCCAAAAGGGAATTTTAAAATTTTGCCTAAAGAAGCATGAGTCAGTCTTGGCTAGAATGAATAAGTGGGAAAAGAGCAGTCTACTACTCATTTAATTGGGGACACATTCTTGTCAAACATGACTTTTACAATACACTTACTCTGATTCTACACGACCATTATTTTTTTCTTAAAAAAAATGAAAAAAGTTTTGCTCTTTGTTTATTTTACTGTTTAAACTAGGCCTTAAGCAATTAGGAATATTTACCTGCTGTACAACTTAGCAAAAGATCCCAGAAAATTTGGGGTGGGAGGGGAGAGGACTGTTTGCAAAAGAATAGCCAGGGAAGCAATACCACTTAAAATAGTTATTCCTTTAAAATGTGCTCCTTTGTTGGGTTAAATAGGTGAGGGGATTCAGGAGTGACTGAGTAGAGCCCTGCCTGGAGCCCTACATCAAGCCCCTGAGCAAAGGGTCTGGCTTGTACACACACACACACACACACACACACACACACACACACACTCCTTTCCTTGAATTTGAAAATGAATTTGAAAATGTTTACAAATACTCAAACAACACAATGTGTTTAAACAACAAGCAAGTGTATATTATTCTTTAGTAAGAAAGTTAGAAAAAAAAAAAAAAAACCAAGTAAGTGATTAGGGCGATACTTACAGAGTTGGTAGGAAACCCAAAATAAATAATTTTATGAACATCATGCTTTAATTTCCATATTTTCTTGCAATAAACCACAAATCTGGCTCTCCCTTTCTCAAAGAGATCACAGCAAGGAAAACATTGTTAGTTAAAGCCTCACAGTGTGACCGTAAAATATAAATAAATCACTTAGCAGAAGCACCAGCATCATCAGGACTGCTGGGAACAACACACTCACCCCGCCCTTTAGCCTAAGTTCAACACTGGGTCTCTTTCATGGAACTCTTTCTTAATGTGGATTAATGGCATCTTGCCCAAGGGCAATCGCGTCAGATCACATGGAAAGCAGTGGGTCCATCTAAGCAGCCATCTGGCTCCTGATCCAGATACGGATACAAGAATATATGCTAGGTTACAAAAAATCAGGGTAGGTCATTTGGTCTGGTAAAACCCACCATATTTAGTTTCTTTCAACTGACTTTGTTTCCCCTTCTCAACCCAATGGAGTTAGATGTTCTAGCTCTTGATCAGGATAGAGAACAGCACTTCCTCTTGAAGACTCAAACAATCAGCTAAGTTAAAGATGAGAATCACACTCTTGTGAAAATTGAGACAAGTAGCTCAAATGTAGGCCTAAAGAGAAGATCATTTTACCTCTGTATATGGTGGCTGTGACATGGGCTGAAATGTTCCTCAGAACACAATTGTATTACTGCTCCCCCACAAAGGCATATGAGTACTAACCTTCCAAATAATAGAGCAAGGCTTTAGTGCTTTCATTTGTGGAAAACATTTAATAAGTTTGTTATCAAATGCCCACTTTTGCCATATAATATTCCCAGGGATGTGTCTCTTAAGTTTAACTTTAAGTGATGCATGCTCCAGAAAACTTTCAAAGATCAATTAGCTGTAAAACCTGTCTTTAGTAACTGAACAAGTTTGATTGTTGCATGAGTTCTTGGATACAATTTTGAATATGTAACAGTGACCTTAAGCCTTTTTTTTTTTTTTTCTTGCACCCTTCAGTGCAAAAGAATCTTCCTGGCTTATATTTTTAAAAAGATACAGAGATCAACTCTGATTCAAAAGGGGTGGAATCTGATTTGGATTTACACTGTGGCTAATGAAGCTGTACCTGTAGGACCCTCGCTTCCACAACACTATCCAAGGCCCTGAGCCTAATTCTTTATTTGTTTTCTTGTAAGCTTCATATTCTGCAACACTCCACCACTTCACAGAATATTTGACATCATGAGATTTGTTTTTCACCTATCAGCAGTATTTGTTTATTTGTTTCTTATATGTAAATGCATTATTTGGCAAAGTACAGAGAATATAGGCTTTGGAATTAGAATTCTCTTGTTTCAGAGCCTGGGTATAAACTTGTAAAAAGTTACTAAACGTTTCTGTGATTTTATTTATCATCGAAGAAGAAGGAGGAGGAGGAGGAGGTGGAGGAAGGAGAAGAAGAAGGAGGAGGATGGGAAGGAGAAGAAGGGGAGGGGGAAGAAGAGGAAGAATAGGAGGAAGAATAGCAAGTATTACTATGTATTACTTTTATTATGATATTCTGAGCCCACAATATTCTCAGTATTGCTTTCATTGTCAAATGGAATATTGTATAAAAAGTAGCACAACCAGATGACTCCTTTTCTTTTCTTTTTCTCTGATTTCTCCCTCCTGTTATTCCTGAACATATAGAAACAACTTCTCCACCTGGACCCACTCGAGAAGCTTGAGTTGCACTCCCTCAGATGGCTTGAGACTCTGACCTCATTCCCTAAGAGAAAAAAAATGACTACTGAGCAGTTGTATCTTGGGACTTGATCTCCTCTTCATCACTCCCTATAGAACATTTTAACAACTATTTGCATTACTCCTGCCAAAAAAAGTGCTGGGCTTGTGACAGCAGAGGCACTAGGGTACAGTAGAAAGGATACAGGCTTTGAAATTAGACAGATGGGTTTGAAACAAAGCTTACACATGAATACAGCGGTCTGAGCATCACTTTTTCTCATTAATAGAGTGTAAAAATATCTACTTTAAGTAGTTGTAGCAATGGTATGTGAATTACATCTCAATAAAGCTGTTTTTTTTTTTAAAGCTGTTGTGAAGACTAAATACCATAAATCTCCAATTAGTACCAATCACCATTTAAAATGGTAGTTCTTGTTTGTTTTATTTTCTCACATCTGTGTCAGTTCTGTTGGTTTTAGCAAGAGTAAGAGTGGCTACTGACAAATATACTTAAGGAATACTGGGAAAGAGAAAGGAGGAAAGGCACTGTGGAAGTTTCATTGCCATTTTAGTTTAATTGAGTATTCAATCTGAAAATGCTTTTAGCACCTCTCTAAAGAGGATAATTGAAAAAATACTGAATTATTTCCCAGCTAGAGTTTATCAATCCCTTTTCAACAAAAATTAACATTTTTTCAGCCAATACTTGCCTCATTGTTAGTGGATAGAATTAATTATGATTCCCACTATTCTTTGCCAAGAGAAAAACACCCTCTGACAAACATTTTGTATACACCTACAATCTTTCTTGGTTTGAACTTAGAACACTGGTGTGAATCATCTACATATCATCTGACAAGTCTACCTTCTTGACAGAAAGAAAATATCAATGTTCAGTGGCTGTTAAATGAGAAGAGGGTGTTCATGATAATTGCTGTTAGGAGCACATGGATGAAGTTCGGTAGAACTGTTAAGATTTTAAAAAAGGAACAGTCATTATGCCACATCATCCAATGCATAAAGCAAGAGTTTCCCCTAAGGTCTTCACAATTTATCATGTCTAATTTTTAATTTTTCAGGGACTCACCATGTTTTTATTTGTCAATTTTGTAAACTGAGAATAAGGTGCAGAGTATGAAGTGTTTATCGAAGTACAAACTTGAAAAATACTCAAATGTGTACCTATGTGAATATATGTATTCTGATGGATGGATGGATGGATGGATGGGTGGATAGTTTTATAGATATATGTGACAGATACATACAATTTATATATATAATGCATATATAATACATATATATATACGATTCAGTCAAACAAGAAATATTTTTGTTATTAATAATGCTTCACTATTCTCTGAATAGTGGGAAACTAGAAGATTATTGCCTTTCTGAGAGACAGTTAAATCTTGAAAATTTCACTTATTTGAAGACAGTACAAGTAGTGATGGAGTGTACAAGAAGTTTGAAGAAAAAGTTAAAAGAAACCAAAATTTTCTTATGTAAGAATGGGAACCAACTGATGGGGTGGAGGGTTGGGACTGCAGGTGATTGCAGCCTTAAAGGGAGATGGGGAATAGGAAGATGTAACTGATGAGAATATTCTCAAGGAAACACTGAGGGGTATCCATTGCCAACCTTCCATCTAGTTCTCACATATAATCTTCAGAAATATCCACGTGACTTATTGATGCAAAAAAAAAAGTTTATATGAATAATGTGAGGTGTTGAGTCCTACTTAGAAGGATGGTAACAGAAGACCATAGCATCCCAAGTTAACATATGGGTTACAAGTAGGTAGACCAACCATCCATCTGGGTCTGCCCAGGACTATCCAGTTTTAAATCTGAAACCTCTTAGCCCAGTGAAAACCAGGATGGTTGGTCACTGTAATTACAAATTTGAGGGTATAAATACATGCTCTCACATGGAAGATGTAAAGTATTCAACATAAGTTCCTTCTATCTGTACAAATTTTTTAAGTATTTGAAACCATGATGAGAAAGATATATATGTATATGTAGATATATAGATATAGATCTATATCTATATATCTACATATACATAGAGAGAGAGAGAGAGAGAGGTGTGTGTGTGTGTATATCTGACCTGTACAGAAATGATCAATTTTAATGTTTTAAATTCTGTTTTATTATTCTATTTTCAAGTATTATTCTAACAGAAATAGCAAATTAAACACAAAGGAAATCATCCAGAATGGAGTGAATGGACTTGTCCATCACTGTCCTTAATATTTCATTAAATCAGCCTGAAAAATTGAACCCACTCCTCTCACTTAGCAGCCCAAATGGACTGCAAATCTTTCCAAGGACAAGCCCTTTCTCTCTCTTCCTCTCCACGCCCCTCTTCTTTAAGAACAGGGGTAATACTTAGGTGTAAGAGTTGTGTTTCTCACTGCTGAGACCCTTACTATTTTGTGGGAGCAGTGGGCTTCTCAGGTGGGGAAAATGGCAGGAGGCTCAGAGTTGTGCCCACAGCACCACCTGGTGCCATGTCAGGGTCCTCTTGGACTGCTGGTCATCCCCTTCCCCTTTGCCGTAACCAGGTTAGTGTAAAATGGTGGTTCTCAATGTTTTCTCTGCATGAAAATCAACTCCAGAGCTTTAAGAAAAATATTATGTAGATGTCCAAAATCTACCCCAAGATCCTGGGATGGAGCCCAGCTATCATTATTTTTAGAAAAAGTTCTCAGGAGATTCTGATGTGCAATGAAGATTGAGAGCCACTAAATCATAATTATGAGGTGATAAAATATATTTGTTTTCATTTTGCTAGGCAAACATATTACTGGACATAATAAAATATATGGCAGCCCAAGATGCCCACCTCTACAAGGCAACACTTCCAGGGGTAAAAACATGTGTTAGGACATTGCACTAGACATGGGGTATCAGGGTGATAAAAGAAAACTGTAAGACTCTCTCTTCCTTGTGGGTGGCATGGCCTTTCCCGGTATAGCCTAGGAATTGTATCTAAGACCAGTTCGGCTCTAGATTAGGAACAAAGGCTCTCTCCTTCACACTGTTTGGCTGGGGTTCAGGTCTTCTGTCTTTTCTTAGAATTCTAAGATCTAGATGGAGGCACCTCTGGATATTAAGAAAATGTAAAAGCCGGCTTTTAGCATAAGTCTTGGTTCTACCTGTAGCTTAGGAAGACAGAGTTGGCTTGTGCTCCAGGTGGCATTTTCCAGCACTCAATGGCTCTTTCTCTCTCTCTCTCACCCACACACATATATCCCCAAAGCACATCTCTCTGGTTAACATTTTCCCAGTAAAAGCCTCTTCATTTTTAATACATAAACTTTATAGAAATATGAATCTCTCATTACAATATTTTGGCTAACTATCTTTCTAGGGAAAAAAAATATTTATTTCCCCTAAACTCAAAGGAACATTTTTAGCTAAACAATATCAAGATAGCCTAAAGTTTCATTTTAAATCCAACCAATAGGACGCTGGAACCATAGTAGCCATTTCAAAATCAAGATAGTATAAAGGGCATGTGAATTTTGTAACTACTGGCACTAAAGCAATATTGAGTTTTTCTTTTCTTATATGACTACATTAACTGTGTGGTATTTAGCATATATGTTTGTTTTACTATTTTTTGGTTACATTTTTAGGAAAGGAATTGAGGGTTTGGGGTGATATATAATGCATGATCACTTTTCTCATTTAAAAAGTTGGAAATATAGAACCAGAATGTCTGAAATCAAAGAACAAATTATAAACTTCAGATAGGAAATTCCTGAGTTCCTTTGTGTCTGTTAGATGACATTTTAAACTTTGTTGTTCAAGTGTACTCTATGCTTATAATTATTTTACAATTGGGTGATTTTTAAGTTTCTGCTGGAGATGTGATTAAATTTCCAACCATAATTTTGAAGGTGTTAAATTTTCTTGTAATTCAGTCAGTTTTTGCTTTATAGGGTTCTGGGCTTTGTTGTTAAGCCCATGTAAATATGCAAAGGCTATGTTTTCTTAATGGATTTTCTCTTGATTTTCCTCTAGTGTTTCTATTTATCCCTGCAAATGCTTTTTGACCTAAATTTATTTCGTGTGATATTAATATTGCCATACCAGCTCTCTTTTCATTATTGTATTTTACAGTTTTAAGACACTGTTTTACACAGTTTAATATCTCTAGAAATCAAGATGCATATGTAATTGATGTCAGATTTTAATTGGCTTTGTTTTTTTTACTATGGTATTACATAAAATAAGAGTATGTCTTAAAATGGATGGTATCTTAAATTCAAAGAAATACAGTATTTACCTGGCATATCTTTTACAATCTCTTTATTTCAACCCCTCTAGCTGATGCCACTATAAATAGCAAATAGCTGGATTTTTAAAAATTTATGCTTTTTTTATCCTCTGTCTTGAAGTAGTTGAGTGCTATCTTTCTACAGTCATTTAAAAACTCCCGATTTTTACTCATTTCTACCATCTTATGTCGTGTTTTACTTATTTGCTTCTATTTTTCTCTTCCTTCTCTTGGATTGATAAAATTTGCCATATTTCCTTATGTTTACTATTCCACATTTCTAAACACATATCAATTTTCTCTTCAACCTCTCAGTAAGACCATAGCACATAAATAGTATCAGTCCTCTCTAAAAACTAGAAAAACTGAATCTGAATCACCAAGAAATTGATATTTGTACAGAGGCCTACAATTTGCTGTTAAAATAAATGAACTAATAAGAGACAAATTTTTTTTAATTGTATCAATATCCTTGCCACTTATCTCTTACAAGCTTTTATAAGACTATATTAAAACATTTATTTCTCCAGCATATATCTTTTGGTATCAAACAATAGCCAAATGAGCATTTCAATTAAACTAACACAGAGAGACATAAACTAAAATGAAAATGACATGTAATCACGGAAAAGAGTCAAGAAATAAGGATGATTCTTAAAACTGGCTTGGATGTCCAAGCTAAAAATGAGATGGCACTTATATGGAAGGGAATAGAAACAGATTTTAACTACAAATAAAATAAAAAAGAAATTTAATTCTGCTGAATTACCAAAGGAAGAGGATGAAAACAGAGGACAAAGTGAGAAAAATTCACTTTTAATATTTTTAAATCGTTGTGAATAAAATACAGTAAGAGGAAATAAAGACACTGAAAATAACAGAAATTGGACAGAAATAGGAACAAAACTGTCTAATGTAGATTAACTTAAATTTGCAGTAACTACAGACTGCTAGCACTCGCTGGGCATCCTCTGTGCCAGGCAGTGTTCCAAGTTCTTTGTATTCATCCTGTCCTCTAACCCTCACAGCAGCACTAGGGGGTATATTGTTGCCTCATTTTGGCAGATGGGGAAACTCAGATACATAGAGATTAATACACTTACCCAACATCATACTGTAGAAAGTAAAGGGGACAGGAGCCAAAGCCCAAGAATTGTGCTGCAGAGTCCGTACTCCCAATGGCTACATGCAGAGTAATCTGAGGGCAATGTCCCTGAGGACCGGCCTGGAGTAGGGAACTTCTGAGTGAACAACTATAAGAATTACCACCGCATGGCCAGAGCTCCTATTACATCCGCAGGGGGGTGTCTCAGGGCAGGAAAGCCTTGCTCATGGGCTGCTTGGGTTATTTTCCTTCCTTCCTTCCTCACGTTGCCTTTCCTTGTAATCTAAAAGCATCTTTGATCCTTATAGGCTCAAAGGAACTTGCTAACCGGGATGTTAATTTTCAGTTTTGCAATATAAGGAAGAGGAGGCATTTACAAACAGCATTCTTAATGATTCTGGAAACACTCGCCAGAAAAAAAAAAAAGGTCCAAAAATATAAAATATTTATTCACTGTACTAACTAAAAATTGAAATAAATTATTATCTTAATCAACAATGTGTGAATTTATGGCTGTGGTCAGAATAGAACACTATAAAAATATAAAATCATATAGAAAAGTGGGTAAAATAATAAATACAGGAGGCAGAAACACTGAAAACGTAAGAGCAGTCTGTTATACTTAAATCCAGTGGGAGAGGTATTAAAATATGATGTGGAAACTTTCAGAGGATTCACATAAAACAAAAATATCTAAGGACTGATTTGAGAAATTTGGATTATTTTGTTTGAAAAAAGGGAATGAATTTATAAAGATTCCTAAAGGAATCTAAATAATAATATTTTAATTACACATAATGATATTCATCACTACACAATTTCAATGCCAAAGTAAATTAACAAATATCTTGTAGACAAAATTGAATAAATTATGAAACATCACCTCACTGGAATATTATGCAGTTGTTAAAGATAATCTTGATGAAAGTATGTAATAGCATAAAATATGCTTATGAAACTATAGTAAGATGGAAAAACTTAAAACGTGGTTCAAAATCAAATGCACAGAATTATTATTATTGTGTTTTATAAAATCAGAGGAAGGGAAACAAGACTTGAACAACACATTCAAAAGTACTAACAGGGCATGTGTGTAAGTGGTAAGAATCTTAATACTGATTTTTGTTTTCCTTTTGTCTATTTTCCAATGTTTAATGAGAGAAATGCTCTTACTGTGAAAATCTTTTTACATAAAGTGGGCCATGGTGACTAAATCATAATTTGTTTCTAAAGAGGGACACATTTAGAGTAAAACAGGATGAAGAGGAAACCACAATGGGAACAAAAACAATTTCTTAAAACTGTGAGAAATTCTAACATACATTAGTATTTCATGACAATCCCTTGATTCCAATAATCTTTTCACCTTACAGGACCGGCAACCTATTGATCTTACCACCTTTTCACTACCCCCCAGCTGTCTCCCCCACAAACTAGTCTTCTGTATTGTATATTTTGTATACTACTGCACTTTTGCAAAGTGACTTAATAATAAAATAAGGACATCTAGGACATAGAATAACTATAAATAAGTGGTACTTTAAAAGTAGAAAGATAAATATACAATTAATAACCATAGGACCAGGCTTAAAATGGTAAAAAAATAAATCAGGATCACTTTGCATGTTTATTCAAATGTATGTATACCAGATGATTTTTGTCGGCTAAATATCAAAGATAATTACAATTATGCCAAATTAAATGTTTAACTTTAAACAGTTTTCTTCTTATCTTCCTTTATTCAAAACATTTTGATCCTACCATTTGAATTATTATTTAACATTTGTATAATATTTGAAACTACAAATTAACTAATAAACTAACAAAGCACTAATATATTGTTACGGATCCTGACAATGAATAAAAATTTTTGCTCAATTCAAATTTTGCAGAACTAACAAAGAAGATGACGGTCAAAGCATTAACAAATAAACATTATTCTGTCAATTATTTTGTTAAAAAGAATTAGCAGCGCCTTTTTCCATTCCCACAGACTGCACAGATTAAATTCTAAAGCATGAAAATCCTGGAGCAGGTCATTTCTTCAAATGGCAACAAAGCCAAGATCTGTTAGTTTTTGTCAAAGTAAAAAAAAGGGGGGGGGAGCTTTTTATCACAAGCTTTTTTGCTAATAATAACCCACTTTTTCATTTTTGAGAGCCTGCCTGTGAACTAGTAATGATGGAATGATCAGAGGACATATTCCTGTGATTTGTGCTGTTAAAAATTCCATTTGACACTGACAAGAAAAACGAGTACTACTCCCAATAATGTTTGCTTTCTATTTTGTGAAAATACAGTCTTCCCTTGGCAAAAACAACGGGTCCCGGGACACAAAGCCTATAAACAAGGAGGGTATTAAAAACTGGGAAAACAAAGCTCCAGTATTTCATGAATGACTTGCTCGCCTGTCACGCCAGCTGAACCAACTTAAACATTCTTCCTTGAACATTTTATCCATGTCTACAAAGGACTAGCAGTAACACACCTATATGGTCCTGTAAGGAAAATAGAAACCAGGTGAGGTTCTCCCTACCTCCACTGGAGGTAAGGACCCTGGCGCAAGGTGTCTGAATGCATAGCCTGGGGCCTGGATAGCGGCGCTGGCACTGCCGTGGACGTACCACTCACCTGGAGCCGAGGCTACCATAGGGCTCTGCTTGTGGGGGCTGATAGAGCCAAGGGGAGCACCACTTGGCAGGTGCTAGGATATCTGAGGTGGCATTGGTCATAAAACCAAGGAAAAAATTCTGTATTCTGGGTAACTAGAATGGCCAGAGGATGCTGGAGTCCACAGTTTTTTGCTGCTGAGGTTGAAGACCCAAAAGCTAAAAACAGGAGGTGAATCACTTTGCCCCTCTTTCATCTTACAGTCTCTTGCCAGGATCTCACACGGGCAAGACCTAACTGGAATTTTGCTGGCAATAAAAACTGTGCAGTATCAGAAACCCGTAATACATGGAAAAGCAGAGAAGGGCAAAAAGGGAGACTGAAGGAAAATAGACAAATGGCTGTCACATTTTCTACCTTCTATGATAATTTTTTCTGTAATATTTCTTTAAAATGATTATATCTAAATTTGCCAGTGAGAATTTGGCATCTCGTTTTTATCATCTTACCAAACAAATAAATAGATAAATAAATAAATAAATAAGATACAAATAGAAGACAAGGATATAATATATAATATAATGTGAAACATATGACTACAAACTAGTTACCTTGTTTAAGCCTGCTATTGAAAAAATTCTGATTTTTCAACTTTAATAAAGGCACATTTAGTCAGTTTTTGCAAATTACAAAATGATATCTATCTTTTCTTACTATCATGAAGCCATGTTAATGTTTTATTTAAACCTTTATAATTCTGTTCAAATTCCAACATATGATATTCATGAACAGATAACTTATGCAAGAAATAAGCAACCAAGAAAAATTTCTTAGCCTTTGGTAAATACAGATGACCTCCAGTTCAATTCTTTGCTACTCTTCTCATTGCGAATCCCTGTGCCTCTATATTAGCCTTAGTGATATGTGTGACTAATGAAATGCAGGAGGAACTGGGATTGCTGGGATTGCCAAGTCTAGATCATCACACACCTTGTAGCCTCAAGATCTCTTTGAAAACTTACTCTGGGGAAAAAAAGAGAGAGAGAGAGAGAGCTTACTCTGGGTGAAACCAGCTGCCATGTAAGAAATCCAACTGCCCTGAGGCCCCCTTGCTGGAGATATACATGTGGATCCTCTTGTCGACAGTTCCGGCCGAACCCCAACTCCTAGTCAGCCCCTGCAAGGTGCCAAGCATGAATGTGAAGCCACCTTGAACCCTCCAGACCAGCCCGTCTGCAAGCCAAGAACCACAGTCCATGCCATGATGAGCAGAAAACCACCCTGCCGATCTCTACCTAAATCTTTCAGCTATCAAACTGTGAGATACAATAAAATGCTTATTTTGAGCCACTAAGTTTTGGGACAATTTGTTATGTAGCAAGAGGTAATGGGTCGTGGTCTTTCTAATAAGGAAAGAAACGCACACTAAAGCAAATTATCCATATTAAAGGTACCCAGATTATGCTGGTTAATGTATTTAAATCACAAAACACAGTATTCAGGGATGAAGTGTTCTCATACCTTAATGATGAATTTGAAAATTAATACAATATTTGAAGGAAAATCTTTGACAATATGAAGTCGATACAAGTTGAGCTTATGGCCCCTTACTGTGATGAGTCCCTTCAAGGCACTGGGAAGGCCCCTAAAAATTTCTGTTTATAATTTGTATTCTTTTTTTCAAAGGGTCTCCTTCCCAAGTTGTATAAATTTCAGGCCCCACAAAATAGAGTCTGTCCCTGGGGAATGCACATTAATAATCCTAAAACTCTTGTAGCCCTTCTCAGTAATTTATATTTTCCTTAAGAAAATAATTCAAAAGGAAGAGGGACAGCTAAGTTTATAAGACTCTTTATCAGAGCATTATATATAATAGAAAAATAAACTGAAAATAACCCAAATGTTCTATAACATATGAATAATTGAATAAATGATAAACTATCAACTAGGGCACAATGTCATCTTTTTAAAAAGTACTTACAAAATCTCTAATAACACAAAAAATTGTTTATAGTATGGCTAAGTGAAAAAGCTAATTTGGAAAGTTTATATAAACTATGATCTCAAGTATAAAAATGTATATATTACAGATAAAAACTGAAAAGAAATTTGGAGAAGTGAGAATGGTTATGTTGAGTTGATGGTCATGAGATGCAACTTTGTCTTTAATTCTTTTTATTCACATTTGTTCTTCTAAGTCACATCCCATTATGGTCACTGCAAATGATGCAAGCTCTCTCAGAAATCACCGTCTGAGGTTTTTAGAAGAGATATCCTGTAAAAGCTGTGGCTAAACTCAGGGTATTGCTATAATGCCCAAATCTCGGGAAAGCAGACCAACCAGGCTGTGGAAGGCCACTTCTCATATCTCTGTAAAATGTGATGTGGGAAAATAAATTTGTCATTAGGAAGGTAAATTCAGACTCTTGGGGAAGTTTGTCTTCTTTCTCTTCCCCTTTCGCATCATGAATGGCAAAGCAAAACTGTTGGGAGCCAAAAATCGAAGAGCCAACACTGTTGCCATCTCTATATTCACCATTTTTACACAAAGTGGAATGGACCCACACGCACGCATGCGCACATATACACAGCTTCAAGTAGACATATTTAAAGAAACCCTTAGCTATTGTAATAATTTTTTGGATATTGTGGCATGGTGGCCAGAAATCTCAAGATCTGGGGACTAGTTCTGGGCTTGTGGCCAGCCAGTTATGTGACTGCAATGACATCTTGCTGGCTGAGAGCCTCATGTATATATCTGTAAAATGGAGGGATCGTCAAGATGTGATCACCTCTCTTTGTTATATCACACTTTTAAATAATCAGATTTCAGATGACAAAATTTTTGGCACTAGAAAAGAACCGAAAGGAAAGCCAGATTCTGACACAATTCACTGATGACAGAGCAGCGGACCCAGCTTTCCTTCTCTTCTCCAAAACAGTGCAACCAAGTGATGACCCCCGCACCCCACGTCCTTTCCCTTTAATTTTCATTAGAGTAACACAGGGAAAGACATTTTAAACTGACCCGGTGGCAGAGATACAAAGAGCCTCTAAGGAGGTCTCCCTCTTTTCACTGTGCCTCACTCGGGTGCTGGCCGAAAGCCAACTCGACCCCCGCGCTCCTGCGGCAGAGCTTCAGTAGGCAACCAGGAAGGCAAGAACGTGTCGGGCATTATAGTTCCACCCAAAACATCATTTTGCTGTATTCAAGAGCAATAAGGAAAGCCTCCCTTTCAGGTTGGTCCCACGGTGTGAATTTAAACTCACCTGCCACATCTTTCCGTTAAAAGCTGCTTTGGTACTAAAAGCAGACATGCGAACCCTTTACAACACGCAGTTCTTCTAGTCTTATCTCTAAATCAGTTTCATTACTCCAGCCTCCTATCAAAATGGCCTTTACAGAGTGATGACTCACCACTACCTCCTTGGTTTTTACTCATGGTACAGATAAGATGTGACCACATATGAAATTTCTACATAGTTTTTGAAAACTGTAAACAGGGAATTTGCCCATTGTGTTATCATATAAAGCCCTGTATTGATAATTATTCTCAGACTTTAGGGAAAGGAAAAATTTCTTCCTCCTAATCTTAATGTTTTCTTTTATTAAAAGACTGGTGTCACCTCATGCTTTGGGTTTTACTTTGGCTTCCTACTAAGGAAGCTTAGGCTAGGTTTTTGTGCATTTTCAGTAATAGCCCCATATCCCCACTTTTGGTTTGTTTGTTTAATATAAGTTATCTCCCCCCACAACCCCAACCAATCATACCCTGTCATTATTATGTGAGGCTTAGCTTCTGTTGTTAATGGTTTTCGATTTTATTGTGTGCATATTTTTATGATTAGATACTTTGAGTCATATTGGGGAAAGGTAACATATAAATATATAATGGTGTGTATTGGTATATGTATATATGTGTCTGTTGTATGCAATATATATTGTCATTCATTATCACAGAAAACATATCTTTAGAACTGAAACCACCTTAGCAATAACTTAATTAAATGGTTTCTAACATCATTCTCTCGTGCATGGAGAACCTATTTCTTTAAAGGAAATATTGTCCAGAACTTAAAGAAATAGAGTTGTAAAATAAATAAATAAAAGCAAAGTTCATCTGGTTGAAAGGTAAGGGGATAAAAGGTCACTACCTTCACCTTGCTACCACCCTGTCCACTGCGATGTGGAACTCTGGAGTCACTCCACAGAACTCATAGTTGTCCATGGTGCACATTTAAATACTACTGATCAACTTCAGTTGTCTTCTTTTACAAATATGGAGACTAAGATACGGAAGTTATGACTTATCTAAAAACACTTACCTAGTTGGTGATTAAGTCAATATCAGATCCCAGGTTCCCTGACTTCCAGATGTTTATTTTTTTCACAACAGAAAGCTAAATCCCAATATTGGTTTAACATTAAAATTGTGGGGCTTGAAAAAAAGTTGAGTGATTTGGGATTTTGTTAAAAATTAAAGAAAGTCTGAGATTGTCTTAAACTCAGCCAGGCAGCAAACACTATTTTTTCTTTTTCCTCCTCCTCCCCCGCCTATCCAGCAAGGAGCTGCAAAGATTTGCTTTCAACAGGTTCTGCCACTTGCCTAGTCCCTATGCAAACATATTAGAGCTAAATTTTTTGACCCTCTGAGTAAAGAATCATGTGGCTTTGCATTTTTTGTATATTAAATAATCATAGCTAAGATAAAGATTCTGCGGAATCTTAGGAAAAACTTGATTTTCTTTCTTGAGTGTTTTTAAAGTTGGCCTGTCTTTGATTTTTAAGATTATATGTATCAAATTCTCTTGTCCATTTAGAAAAACCTGCACGTGTTCTTATGTAGCCACCATCAATAAACTGGGGAATGAATTAAGCGAGGAATGAGTTAACTTGGAATAACCTGAGGACTGAATTAATTGAGGAATGAATTAACTTGCAAGCATGGTTTATTTTACAAATGTCTCCAGATGAAAACCAAGAAAGTAGAATGTAACTGCATTATGCACAACGGTTTCAGACAAACTCTGGATAGACCATGGAAAGTTTAAAAAGCCATATTTGAGCTGCAGAATTCAAAGTCACAATTTTTTACACTCAATTTCAGATGAAGCAGAAAACTTTCAGTCAAATTTAGATCATCTAATAGTAGACTTAACATCATGGCTTTTAGGAGAAAGATTTTTACTGTTTGTTTTCATTTTTAGTCCTTACAATATACAGGCTTATTTTTTCACTAGAATATATACACAATTTCATTTATGGAAAAATTTATTTAATAAAAACTTTTGGGGCGCCTGGGTGGCTCAGTCGGTTGTGTCTGCCTTCAGCTCAGGTTATGATCTCAGGGTCCTGAGATGGAGCCCCATGTCAGGCTCCCTGCTCAGCGGAAAGTCTGCTTCTCCCTCTCTCTCTGCCCCTCCTTATCCCTCACTTGTGCTCTTTTTCTCTCTCTCTCTCAAATAAATAAATAAAATCTTAAAAAAAACCCAAAACCACAACCATTTCAACATAAACCGTTTCAAGGATCATAAGAAGAAAACACCACTCTCTAGTGGTGAAACCTTGAAACAGCAAAGTCCTGAGGGCAGACCGTCTTCTGCCTGTGTGACAGGCACTGCCTCATCCAGGTACAGGGAGTAACAGGAGGGTCTGAAGTTTGGATATTAGCAAAGAAACCTCAAGAAGACTACAATATCTAGAGGTTCCTGAGGGCATCGGATACCTGGGGCATTGAGGAGTATGGTGGGAAGAGAAGCAAACCACTGACAAAAAGATATTGATCAAAGCAATGTCTGATCTCCTTTTATGAGGACTGGGAAAAACCTGGTAGTAATTAAACTAGTGCCTAAGTAAAGTCCCGGGGACTTTTCTGAATCAGAATTAGCCATTGAATCCAAATGCAACATGGGAGATCAAGAGGGATAAAGAGCCAAGAGAATCATGCTATTTCAGGATGTAAACAATGAACAAAGCAGGACTGCCAAAGACTTGAGTTTAATGGATGTTAGTCTCCTAGTGGGCATGAGAGGATGAAAGGGGATCAATTGGCCAGAGTAAACATTGAAGGCTTACCCAGACAAGTAAACATTTTGTCCAGGCTCCACCCTTTGATTATTCAATCATGTCTTGATAAGCTCCTGAAGTCCGCCCCTGGTCCGAGCTTCCATTCTGGATTTCTCCATTCAAATTTCACCCTCATTTTTGGTATTTTTCAGTTTTGCTCTACTGAAGCAAGATTTTTATGAGCATTACCAATTTATAAGTCAGATTACATATATATTATCCAATTAATCAGAAGAATCAATCCCATACACCCCAACAAGCAGCCTTGATATAGAACAAATCTTTCAAATGAGACGCAAAATAGGAATAGAAAGTAATAATATCAGTTGTCATGGCAGTGAAGAGCTCATGAAAAAGAGAGATGTACAGAAGACTCTTAGTAAATCCTTTTCCCATTAAAGTATGATGATGAGACTATGCAGAATGAGGCTTTACTAAATGATTAAACATTATAAACTACTTTTAAAAATGCAAAGCCCTCCATAGATACTAGATCCTATATGAGTTATTATTCTGCTGCAGTAAAAAAGGGAGGATGGTAATAATAGTAATGTGAATTTATGGAAGGCCTATCATCTCAGACACTTGTGCTTTTGAATGCCAGCTTATTAATCCTCAGGGCTATCTTAGGAGAAAAGTAGCCAATGTTATTAGCTCTTTTTGCAGATAAGAAATTGAGACACAGACAGATTATGTGGCTTATAAAGGCTTGCACAAGGAAGCTAAGAGCAGAAGGAAAATTCCTTAGCTACAAAGGTGGGAATGTGGTCCATAGATAAAGAGTTGGCAGATTTGACCTCCCCATGTCCAGATATATCAAAAAGTAGGCACCATCCCAAACAAAGCCATCTGAGGCAAATGGGGATTACACAGAGAAAGGATCTGAGAGTGTGTGGTGGAGTGTTGGAGGCAGCCGTTCAACACAGGAGAAACCGGTTAAGTACACAGGTGGAGGGTTTGGCTTGCCTTGCTCTGCCCAGTGGACATGTTGGCATCCTCGGCCTGAGCCCCATCCCTTGCTCTAGCACCACCCGCCCCCTCCACACCCTCCATCAACCCTAGGGAGATCATCATATAACCATCAGGAAGCAGTCACTTCAAAACCATGCCCTAAATAAGGATTAGAATAAGGGAATAAGTACAATTGCTCAAATTAAATAGGAAGCACACAGTGACAACAGAGCACTTATTAACATGAGAATTAAACAACAAAATGAATGAAGAGGAAATCACAGAGGTGAGTCAAGAGTACATAAAGTGTCATCCAAAATAATACTGCAGAATCTACTTTCAATCCTACCCTCTTCTTTTAGTAAAAGAAGAAAAGAAAAAAAGAAAAAAGAAAAGAAAAAGACTATTTTTATTTAAAAATCAATAATTATTTTTATTTGAAAATAATGTTTAAAATAAATTTAAAAATAAATAAAACTAAATGTTCCTCCAAAATGAATCAATAAGAAAGTTGTGAATTATACATATTTTCATAAAGGAAAAAACCCTTAAGAGCAGAATTTTAAAGCAGTTCTGATTTAGCCAAATCCTGTACAATTATTAGCAAGATAGAGAATAAAGGAAAACAAGTAGCTATACCATTTGGTATGCACATGCACACACACACACATGCATACACACGTATATACTCATTTAAAAGATTACTAGAAATGGACAGCTACAGAGAAGCATAAAAATACCTCTCCATAACAAATAGTATACTAAGTTATATTTCAAAATTATAACAACAAAAACTGAAGAAAAAACATGATGACATCCAAGAAGAAAAGAAGTTACTGAGAGACCTCTGTTATCAACATTCTCAACCAACTTACTGATCATAACAACAAATCCTGGAAGAGAAAATAAACTGTCAAATTGTGCATAGGTTAATCACAGGGACTTTGAACTTCAGGAAATTGCCAAACCCAACTCAAGACATGGAGATCAAGCAAAGTAATTACACAAGAGGGGAGCCAAAGCACTGCATGCAGCCATTAGTATCTAATTTCCTCTTTGTTTTGGCCAGGAGAAAGATTCCCCTTTATGCACAGTTAGGCTTCTAAAGCTATCCCTTGACATTATAGCCTAGAAACATGGGTGTTTCCAGTATTGGAAGTTTATAAAAACCAGGCAATATTTTCATGCCCATCCCTTGTTTGCAGGCAGAGTGGATATTCCTTGAGAACACCCAGGTATCATACACTGGCCAGCATCCATTCTGATAGGTCAGTGTCCATGCCATATCCACGTTGAATATTTTTAATATCACTCTGCATCCAGGAAAGTGTTAACCTAAGACAACCCAACCTAGCTGTGCATTGGTCTTTTTTAAAACCTTCAAAGATGACTGGGTATTATTTACTAGAGTGGATTACTATTTTTATGTTTCTTTATTTAAAAATAGATATTCTAAAGAGAGAAAGAGAGAGAAGTGATACTGTGTCATCAGAATTGATGAATCAAATGTGGAGATGATCTGGATGGATGCTGGTCCAACCCAGCAGAAGGCTAACACATGTGTAGGTATAACAAAAGACAGGAATGAAAGTAGCATCCAGGATCATAAGGACAGGAGACACCCTTCAGCCTGTCTGCCCCAGAGTATCATGTAGTAATTATGAAATGGGTTCTGAAGATTGTGCTATTTGGTTTCCATTGGTGGCCACACTGGAGCGTGTACAAAGAAGGGTGAAGAGTGCTTCAGGTAAAAGGAATTTGATACAGGGGAGAGAGAAGCAAGTGTGAGTAACAGCTCATTCAGGAAGCAAGTAGTTGAGGAAGGCTGGGCCATAGCAGTGCAGCAGGGACTGAGGTGAGAGGACAGAGGAAGTGGCAAGAGGAAAGGATGCAGAGGTTGGCAGAGCTGGGCCTGAATGACCTTACAAGACATACTGAGGAACTTGAACTTCAGCCTAAAGGAAAGAAGACACAGAGGAGTTTAAATCAAGGGAATGACAGGATCTGATTTATGATTTACACTGTAGAAATATGAAAAGCACCAGGTGGAGCAGAACCAGAGACAAGGGAAAATGGCAGCAGCCTTAATGAGGAGAGTGGTCATGAGAGTGGACAGAAGTCAACAGAGCCCAACTCATTCTCTGTCTTTCAGTCTTGAGCTCCCAGGGACTACGAGTTCTCAAGACATCCTCAGATTCTGTTTTTGAGCTTCAGCCTCCAAGGATGCACAATTTGGAGGTAACTCCCTTAGTCCATGCACCAGTTGGACCTTCCTGGCCTCCTAGAAAGGAAGGCTGTGTGTGTTCATACTCACTGCCAATGATCATTTCCCACCACTGCTCCTGTATTCCCCACCCCCCATAAAACAGTCATCTGCAACAAACCACTAGATGTTTAGTGTGAAGCAGTTTTATTATAAATTTCATTGATCTTCATTCGTAAAAAACAACAGAGAGCAAGTCTCAAAACAATCTAGACATTTCCAAATCAGTGAGAAGCTTTTTAGAGACCCCTACTGAAGTGAAGGAATAACGTGGATAAGGGCAGATATTTAGGACTTGCTATTGCTACTAATACCTTTCCCATTCATTAAAACTATGTTTTAATTGAATCTACCTCTGTGAATAAATGTTCTGAATTGTGAAATGGCAGGTATTAGAAACAAGACTGTGTTTCCCACAAATAGTAACAATATAGAGAAGGGCAAAGCCTCCTTCCCTTAGGATTTCTAGATTTTAGAATATTCCCCATTGTATTGTGAAAGTAGAGTGAAGCTGATTTTATACTTTATTTCTGATTTGAAGTCAAAAAATGTGGTTAAGAGGAAAGAACATAGGAAAGCCCTGGAATCAAAGAACTTGATCAAGTTCCTAAACCTCTCTGATCTTCATTTTTTATCTATTAAGTGGTAATGATAATTATGCCTTTGCCACTGTGTTTTTTAAGAACTAAATGGTTCAATGTCTGTTTTAAGGACCAAATATTCTGTGGTTTTAGGAATTTTTCCAAATCTCCCCTGTCAAAGCAGGTAGTCAAGAGCTACATGTAGCTACTAAACACTTGAAATATGTCAGTGCAACTGGGGAATAGAATTGTTAATTTTAATTCATTTTAATTAATTTAATATTTAAAAGACACATGTGGCTATGATTGCCATCTTGGAAAGTGCACTTTAGAATACGGTTTTAGTTTCAATTATTCCTACTGCCAAGTTAATTAACTCTATTCCACTCTGGAAATCCATGAATTAGTATACTGTACTTATTTAAGACTGGTTCCTTAAATGTAGGCAAAGATAGGTACGTGATCATTCTAAAAACAATTGCGAGATGAATTCAGAATGCAACTGCATTTCTATCTACCACTTTCCTTTTAAAAATGTATTCACTGGGGGGAGTTTTTTCCAATACCACTAATAAAAATTCCCTAGTTGGCCTCGTGTATCTTCTGGTCACTCTTAGACCGAAAGAAAATCCTGCTGTTATTCTAAGTTGCAAAATGCAGTTTTGTTTCATAAATTAGAATGTCTCATCCAGTACTTCCATCAGTACACCAGCCTCCCAGCGTTAAGACAGATCCCTCTGCCTTGCAGCTCTACAGCCTTTGGGGGAGGGAGTGCTGTGTGCACCTTCTCTTTTCCTGCCTCACCTCCTCCATCACCTGACTTGCAAGATCCTGGTACTGAAGACTCCAAAGTTGGGGAATAGGGAAGGAAAGGGAGAGATAAAACAGAACTTAGTACTCTACTGGTATGACTGAAAGCTGTTTTTGTCTCTGCTTGTCTTTATTGCTGATACCGTGGGCAGGGGGTGGGGGGGGTGGGGGGGGTAGGTGTGCACTCGAAGGACCATGTGTAAATGAGCTCTGAGGGATCCTGAGAGGCTTATGACTGCACTGCTTGTGAAATGAGTAACGTAGCTAATTCTTCTGTCAGCTACGCCTCCTCCAGCCGTTTGGTGTGTGTGTGTATGTGTATGTGTGTGTGTGTGTTTTAGCAGAAAGACACTTTAAGCTTTCCAGGAGTTCGCAATAAAGCCACTTCCTCAAAGTTTGAGATTAAAAAGTACCATTCCTCACTTCTGCCCCTCTGCATTGGGTTAGCTCTCCAAATCATTCTCACAAAATCCTGTGTTTTTTCTCCCTATGGTTTTTTTTTTTTTTAAAGATTTTATTTATTTATTTGACAGAGATAGAGACAGCCAGCGAGAGAGGGAACACAAGCAGGGGGAGTGGGAGAGGAAGAAGCAGGCTCATAGCGGAGGAGCCTGATGTGGGGCTCGATCCCAGAACGCCGGGATCACGCCCTGAGCCGAAGGCAGGCGCTTAACCACTGTGCCACCCAGGCACCCCATTCTCCCTATGGTTTTTTATAACCTGGAAGTGAGTGAGGAGCTCAAGAGCTGTAAGAATATCCCCAATTGGGATTTTAGTCAGACACCTCTTTTTGGTATCTCCAATCAATTATCTTAGAATCTTAGCCAAAATTTCCAATTTAATATCCTATTACTTCGCAAAAATGATCACTGCAGCTGTGTTAATGTTACAGACTAGAAAGTACATAACAATTGCCAATAGGAGACCAGTAAATAAGTTTTGACATATCTATAACCATTGTGGTAAAAAAAAAAAAAAAAGGTGTGATATCTTCATATGCAATGTTATGAATGAATCATCAAAATATTAAGGAAAAAAGGCAAGGACACCAAATACTCCATATGTTTAGAATATTTATTACTGAAAGAATTCAGAAGAAACTGCAGACTGCCATGCTGTGCTTCTGAGGACAGGATTTGCAGATGAGGAATCTGAAACCTGGCATTTTAACTTACTTTTCACTCTCTAAGCTTGTATATTATTGGATTTTTAATTGTGGGTAAGAATTACTTTATGCCTTTAAAATATCTTTGTAAATATATTCAGACAGATATTAAAGCCTCTCTCGATTGTTCAATTTTTAAAAATACTATTTTCAAGTCTTTCTATCTGGCACAGAGTATCTAACACCTTTTTATCAGAGTATCTAACATCTGGCATCCCAACACAAATTTGCCTAAATGGTGGTCTGAGTGAAATGCGCTACCTAAATAACTGACCAGCTCATTTATAGCATCAACCTTTGGAAATCTGACTGAAACACCAAAGACAGACTAAATGAGTCTATATTTTTGATTGGTAAGGGAGCTGTAACAAACATACTTTCTTTTCCCAGGAGAATATGGAAAAATAGACTGGATAACAGGTATAACATTAAACTACATTCATACTAGAAGTTTGAAAGCTACGTTTAAATACAAATGATGCTTGATTCTTGATATTCAAAAGCAAATAATTTTTTACTGAATTTTCAATTTATTGAAATAATCCAAAAAAGAGAGTCACCCAGTGAGTAGTCTCTGCTGGAGACATGCTAGTTTTCAGTCGAACAAGGATAGAGGCTCCTCCTAGTAGCTTAGTCTAAGGGTCTAGAATTAAATTTAGCTATACATATCAAGGAGAAAATTTCAGTAAATAAAAAGAAAGTTTGGTATATGAATCGACATGTGAATTAACACAACTTATTTTCTTTAGAGTGGCAAAAAGTAAAAAGAGAAAACCACGTAAAGTTTTGCCTTTGATACATCTTCATGAGGTCAAACTGGTTAGTTTCTAGTAATGTCAGTTTGGTCATAATATATTTCTTGTAACTTCAGTCAGGAAGACAAATTGAAAGCTGTGTTGTAGAATTAAACAAAAGTAAGCATTTAACTCCATGCAAAAGGAAAGAAGAAATTAAAAAAGGAAAAAAAACCTAGAACACAATGTAAGTCACAGTATTACAAAAGATATAAATATTCTAAAAATGTTTTTCCAAGACAAAGTAAAAGTTGCAAGTAGCCCAGATCCCACAGGTCTTCCTTGGTCCTCTTCTTGAATTGTCCTGTCTACAGCTAATTTGCTCGTCACCACGGCTTCCTAAAACTCCCTTTCCTCTACTTTCTTGCATTAATATCCTACTGGTTTTCCTGCTATTGCTTTGATCATTCCTTCCATGTTTTCTTCAGTGACTCCACTGATGTTATCTGTTTATTTAAATATTGTCCATGGTTTTCTTGTTCTTTTCACTCTCAGTGATCTCTTTGAGTTATCCCAGCCTTCCCCATGATTCTAAGTACCATTTTTATGGGAAAAACTCACTGACCTTTGTCTCTAACCTAGATCTCTGCCCTGAGCTGCAGAACCTTAACAGCCACCTTCAGAGTGTCTCAGTGTGAATGCTGCCATACCTTTATATATCTGCATATGTACCTCAAACCAACATATCCATGGCAGAACTCAGCTCTCCTTCCTGATCTTCAACAAAAATTCCTATTTTTTTCCCCCAGAACTCTGCCTTTGTTGATGGTTTTGCAATCTTCTGGTATATCAGATTAAAGCCTTGGAGTCCTCTTGAACTCCAACCTTTCTCACACATATCATATCCATCTACTTGGTAAACCTTGCCACAGTCTCTTTCTATGTAATGCTATGGCAACTGCCCTGGGTTAGCCCTTATTACATCTTTTCTGGAGCCCTAATCCCCTCTCCATTGCACTAGCCTTCCACTTTCTTGTCCCTTCTTTCCCTACACTATATTGCCCATTGCACGAAAGTCGTGTCATTGAAACACAGGTCTAGTCATAGCATTCTAGTGTCTGACCCTGCCCCTCTACTGAAACTGCTCTGGACAAGACTTCCACAGAAATGTAGAGGCCACCTTTCATTCTTGTTAGGCATTGCTCTGACATGTGACACTGTTAACTTCTCCCTTGTTGGAAGTTCTCCTCCTTTGTCTTCACTCACTCTACTCGCCATTGGATTTCCTCCTATTTCTCTGGCCTCTCCCTCTCAGTCTCCACTATGGCTGTTTCTTCCTCTGATTAAATCTTCATGTTTTACGTCAGAGGACACACCATGAGCCCCCTACTCTTCTCATTCTGCAGTCCTCAATACCTCTGGAGATCCCATTCACAACCATGATTGTACTATGTCTAGGAATTGCTGACTCCCACATCCTTCTCTTTGCATCCCTGATTCCCAGATCTGTCTTATTGCTTAAATAATTTTTTTTGTGAATAGTCATAGGCAAGTCAAAGTTCACTAGCCTCAGCTGAATTCACCTATCTTTCCTCCCAACCCCATTTCTCCTGTCTTCCCTATCTAAGGCAACAAGGACACCACTGCCCACTCAGTTAGTTACCCATGTCAGAAACGACATAATCCACAATCAATTTTACCCCATTCCTGCCCCCAGCCACTCTCCCTAATCCACTAAGTTCTGTAAAATTAATATCTAAAAATTTCTGCCATGTTCCAACACTAATGTGGCTTCATTTGTGTAGGCTCTATTTTTTTCTCACCTAGATTTCTGCAATAAATCTTACCTGGTCTGCTGCTTCCAATCTTTCCTGTTCTCCCTACATAATATTTTTTAAATGATCCTTCTAAAATGAAAGTTTCATCAATTCAATTTCTTGTTAAGTATTCTATGAGCGTTTTCCTTCTTTTGCATGATATGGTCAGGAGTTTTAGTGGGTATTATGACCTATAATCCAAATTCTAGCAATTTATCTTTAAAAATTCTCAGGTGTGTCCTAAGATTTTTGTACAATAATATTCAATGTGGCACTACTCAAAAGAGGAAGTATGGGGAGGAATAGATATTTTCAATACTAAAGGACTAGATAAATTATCACATACAAATGAGCAATTTCAAATTATGTTATTGAAGGATATACAATGACATTGAAATGTGTACTTTATTATTGGGTGAACTAAAATGATCGTGACATTTTTTATTAATTATTCATTCTTAATATCTGTTATTGTCATGAAAAGGGAGGATACACACATACACACAAATCTTAAAGATGTACATCCTTGTTAAGTATGACTGTGGTTCTTAAATTCTCCACAGTGAACATGCAACACTTTTGAAGCTAGAAAAAGCAAATAAATGCTATTCTATAAAAGACTATACTCATAGATGAATGAATAAAGGTGTGGTACACACACAAAGACATGCACACACACACAGAGGAATATTACTTGGCCATAAAAATGTGATCTTGCTATGTGTGACAATATGATGGACCTAGAAGGCATTATGCTAAATGAAATAAGTCAGACAGAGAAAGACAAATACCATATAATTTCACTTATATGTGGAATCTAAAAAATAAAATATAAATAAACAAACAAACAAAAAGCAGAATTAGACCTATAAATACAGAGAATAACTGAGGGTTACCAGAGAGGGGAGGGTGGTGGGGGATGGGCAAAATGGGTGAAGGGGAGTGGGAGATGCAGGCTTCTGGTTATGGAATGAGTAAGTTACAGGAATGAAAGGTACATGGGTAGTCAGTGGTAATATAATAGGGTTGCATGGTGACAGATAGTGGCTACACTTGTGAGCATAGCATAACTGACTACATCGTATAATCGAAACTAATATAACATTGTATGTCAACTGTACTCAAATTAACCAAAAAAAAAAAAAAAAAGACTAAACTCAGTTGTTAAATTTCTTCAAACGATTTTCTTTATCCCCAAAACCACCTTGGATTATCTCCCACTGTGGTCTTCCCACTTCTCACTACACTTTCCCAGCCTGCATTAGATATCTCTATTCTGTGCAAATCCCTGTTTTAGTTCTCACGCTGTATTATCAATTTTATATACTTATTTGTCACTCCCTCTGTAATATGAGCTCTTCCATCTCTACAACCCCAGCACAAGCAAAGCACAGGTAGAATAAATGTTTACTGAATAAATTAATAAACAATGCAACTCACCTCACAGTGACTCATACTGATTCCTCACTGCCTTCAGAAAATAGCACCACTTCTAGGACCAATGTTTGAAAATCCTTTGTAACTAGATACAACCTGTCTTTCCAGTTTTATTCTCTTTGGTTTTTTGCCCCCAGTTCCCCAAATACTAAATCTCCAAGCACATCTGTCTACAGGGAGAGATGGTGCAAGAATCTTGTTCAGTTCTGTGTCCCAAACTTAGTTCAGTGCCTCACACAGTACAGATGTTCAGAAATTATTTGTTGAATTAATGATTGGATAAATGAACTTCACCAAATATATCTTGTATTTTCCACTTCTGCATAAAAAATAAGGACATAGGTCTCAAATATATTCCATTTTATAAAAAGCCACTCCCTTCCTTTTCTTGCCTCTCTAACTTCTTTTCTCTCTCTCCAAGGCTCAGTAAACTTTGATAATCTATAAGGATCATTTTCCAATTTTCCTAGGCAAAATTAAATTAAACGTTCTTTTGATGTAACTTAAATATTAACTAGATTCTAAACTTTTGGAAGTTAAGGATTATGATACCTTAATGTCTCTCTTCCCAGCCTGTTCCCACTTACCCTTTCTCACCTGTCTTAACTGGAATACACTGAGTATATATTAAACCCACCAACACTACTTACTACTTATTGATGTAGTATTTTTGTGAATCAGTTTCTTCATCTCTAAAATTGGTATAATATCATTATCTGCCCCCTAAAATTAATAGGACAATATAATGAAAGTGCTTAGGACAGCACTTGGTACATGGTAAGCATTCAATGACATTAACGGTTGTTAATATTATCATCACTATTATTATTAATATAACTAATACTAAAGTGAGTGTCTGTTAGATGGACAGGTGATTTAATGTCTCACACTGGTTGAAAAATAAGAAAGTTGATTCGCAATCAAATTTTGCACTATATTTTAGAGATTAGAATGTTCCAAACTTATCTTAGTCACTCAGATGTCACAAGTGTCTGGTTTTCAGTTACATCTGGAAAGACTATTTATTTAGAACATTTGAGATAAATAAATGTGTTGAGAATGGGTAGAAACAGTTACTCTCATTCATTTTGGCCTGGAATAACATGTGGTATAAATATTTTGGAAAGCAATTTATTATCAGTATCTCATAAAATTGAAGATGCATATGCCTATGGCTCAGCAAATCTATTCCTTGAAATAGTCACTACAGTAATTCTTACATTCCTACCCAAGTGCATATGTAAGAATATTTATCATAGTGCTACTTACGATAGCTAAATACCACATAGCTATGAAAATGAATAAGTTGTGCAACAAAATCAAAATGGATTCATCTCCAAAGTGCAATGTTGAGAAAAAAGAACAAGTTGCAGATGAATAATGTATACTCTAATGTTCATATAAATGTTTTTAAACATTGGATATATTCACATAGTGGCAGGAAGAATAAAAACATACAAATAAAGACAGATAAAAGAATAAAAGCATAAAATGGAGAGATAATGTACAAAGACAGGATAGTAGCAACCTCTGAGGTGGGAAAGTGGGAAACAGGATCAGGGAGAGTGCTGTATTTTTTACAACTTCTAATATTTTATTGTTTAAGCTGGGAATCTTTGTGATATCTGCCTATCCTTAAAAGCTATCTACTATGTATTGTACATATTGGGGAAGCATCTAAGTTAAATGCCTTTCCCAGTAGAAAGAGAACACATAGAAAACTCCACTTTACCATTCCTAGAAATTAAACCTGGTGACTGACTATTCTCCTGGCTAAAGATGAAGATGTTTTTGTTTATTCTCATGAAAGACCCTATAAAGGAGCCTCATCTCTGAGCAAGATGGTGACTACAGTAATTAAGAGAGAATTCTCTGGAGAAAATTAAATCTTGGGAGGAAACAGTCAACCTCCTCTCCATTTCCCTGGTTTTCCCTAGATACCTGAAGGTTCTCCATTTATCCTTGAGTGGGGGAGGAAAAAGATCAGGGCTGAGTTTCATTTTAAGGAGTGATGTGCTTGCTGTCTCCACTTCTCTGGCCAACTCTGATGGCTTTCTAAAATTCCAGCCCCATGTGATTAACAATGCAGTTTCCCTTTCCACTGGAAGGTTGATTCATCTTATTTCCAATTTGCCTATAGCACAAAGGATCATTTCCCCAGCAAACTCTAGCTCTCTCTCTTTTGTCTCAGTGTCACTGTAATTCTCTTAGGCCACCAAACTTAACTCAAGAGCAATGTGGTGGTTGTCTTTTTATAATCACTAGTTTTCTTTTTTATTGAATTACTTCCTCATCCCTCTCTTCTTTTCCATTTTCATTCCCAGCACCCATTGTTTATCCATGCTCAGATTATTAAGACCTATGTCCAAAGACTCTGCCTGCATTTGTGTTCCCTGTGCACCAAACAACTTATAAGCCATTCCTTGGATGATCTTCCTAAAGCACAGCTTTCATCATGTGTCTGGGTCAGGACACCACCTAGAAGCTGAAGCCCAAATCTCTTTAAAGCTTCTACAATCAACCTTATTCCAGCATCATTATCCAAAGATAGCCATAGAACACCAAATATCCTTCCTTCCCAGCTATACATAAACATAACTGATTCCATTTTACTTCCTAATTTTTTGTATTTGACTGTGCCTTTACTTCCATGTTTCCCAAACTTCAGGCATTCTGGCATCTTTTCATGATTTTTCCATTAGCAAGTATGATCTGAACTATTTTTTACTTAATATTCTCTGTAAATCCACTCTGATTTTTAGCTCAAATAAGTATTATAAAAGCACATTTCTAGCAGTATCATTAATGGAAAAAAAAACAGTGTCCATTGGAATAAATAGGCAATAACTATAAAAACAAATGTTATTCTGAAAGTTAAGTTACAACTTAAATACCTTTTGCCTGTTAAAATCATTGAGCCTATTACTTACTCTATAGTTCTTACAAAGGAGAATTAAAAACAAGTGTTGGGGGGGCGCCTGGGTGGCGCAGTCGTTGCGTGTCTGCCTTCGGCTCAGGGCGTGATCCCGGCGTTATGGGATCTAGCCCCACATCAGGCTCCTCCGCTGGGGCCTGATTCTTCCTCTCCCACTCCCCCTGCTGTGTTCCCTCTCTCGCTGGCTGTCTCTCTGTCACATAAATAAATAAAATCTTTAAAAAAAAAAAGTGTTGGAAGCAAGTTTCAGTTAAAGACAACAGTAAAACTTTGTTCTTGAAAAATTGAAAGAAATTTGCAAAATATACTAACTTCCTCACAGCATTACTCAATGTTATTGATTGTCCGGTATATCTACTGCCTAAAATCATATCATCTATGTGAAGTTTAGGAAATACTGCTTTAGATGAGATAGTCTCTTCACCTTTTTCTGCCTATTTCAACTTTGCACACCTTTCAGGTATGGCTAAAACTCCACCACTTCCTACAGTGTCCTCTTAATATTCAGTAGGTCACAGCCTCCCCTTCCTCGGCAATTCTAGGTACACGTCTCTTCACTCCATTCTGCTTTTGACAGACTCAGATAAAAGTTTGGAAGTTTATTTCTTCTAATCTCCAATAATTACAGTTCAAGCAAAGATTTATGGAGTTCCTTTTATCCCCCGATACTAAACATCACACCTTCTAAGGAGTGGGAATTAATGAACAGTGATGCCACGAACGGGAGGCATGATTAATGGATTAGCACTTCCTCCCTTTAGCTATTTATGAATACATTTCTCTTATAGTAGATCAGGATCCCCTCAAGGACTAAGCCTCAGTCACTCTTTAACTCCAAGGCCCTGCCCAGTGGGAGAACACTGCAGGATTGCTAGAAGTAGTTGTTAAATAAATAAACGACACTTCCTAGAGAAAGTAGGCCAGAAATGGCATTCAATGGCAAAAACAGTGCTGCTCTGATAGGCAGTATTTGCCAAGTGCTTCTGCAGTTTTCCTTCTCCTCTATTTTCATTCTGATGTTACCCTGGATTTGCTGACATAGCTCCTGAGAGGATTTGAATTCATGTGGTATATCACATGCAAAACCTTGCACACTTGTCACAAATACTTGTTGCTATCACCTTTAGTTATCACCAAATACCATAGGAGATAGTCTTAATAGACAGCTAGGAATACATATGGTCTTTCAAGAAAGGATTTCCCCAAAGTTCAACAATGACAAACAAAATTTTAGCTAATACATTTTAAGATAAAGTGGCATTTAACAGATCCTGTCTTGACAGTCTGTTATTTCTAAGACACAGACACATAAAAATAATCTGTTTATAAATAAGCTAAAAGGAAGGTGAGAAAACCTGAATAAATAATGCAACTGAGATGTAACTAATAATTATGACTTCTTAATTCCTAGATTCTGTACAATACCCATAAAATAATATTGAATATTACTATTATGAATTAGAGATAATCACATAATTAAGGAGACTATTAAAAGATGACCACTAAGGTAGAGACAACTTTTAAGAACATACCAGAAAGGCATCATCATCACTATTAATTATTGGTATGTAAAAACCAGAAACTAACATAGGTGATCCAATCTCAATCCTCTGAAAATGGACTTAAAAATTTTTCAAGAATGAGGGATGCATTAACAAATTGGAGGCACCAGAATTTTCACCACATGTTCTTTGATCTATTTTTTAAAAATTGTGGTGAAAAACATTTAATGTGAAATTTATCAACTTGACCATTTGTAAGTGTACAGTTAAGTAGTGTTAAGTATATTTACATCGTGTGCAACCAATCATCAGAACATTTTCAAACTGCAAAACCAAAACTCTATACCCATTAAACTTTTCCTATTTTCCCCTTCCCCAACCCCTGGCAACCACCATTCTGCTTTCTATTTCTATAAATTTGACTACTCTCAATACCTCACATAAGTGGAATCACTTTATCACTTTAAACAGTTTCTTCAATCTGCTTTTGAAGCTTAGTTGAAAATTAGGAAAAAGCCCTGCTTATCCTCCATCAGTTATTGTCTAATCATCTATTTAGTACAACGCAAATTTCATCCTATTAATCCAGTGAGGTAGATATCATACCAACTTTACAAATGAGGAAACTGAGGCTTGACAAGGTGAAACATCTTACCAAAGGTCACATATCTGATAAGCAGTGCAGCCACCAAATCCAACTTTACCTGACTTTAATGCCCACAGTGTTCAACATACTTGGCTCTCTTTTGAAATACTTAAAATTTTCAGAGGATTTCAACCATCCACGTACATGAAGCAAGCCAGAGTTGGGTGTGTGTGGTGTGTGTGTGTGTGTGTGTCTGTGTGTGTGTTTCTAATTTGACTTTGAATGCTACATATCTTCTTCCTCTTTTAATAAATTACCTTATTCTAAACCATTTCTCAAGGTATCATTCTAGTCTCTGTCTCAAAGTTCATTCTAAACCATGTCCCACAAAATCACAGAATATCAGTTACCTTCCCTTTTTTCTCTCCAAGCAGGGCTTAGGTTGGAAGAAGCATTTAGCTTGTTCAATTCTTCTGGAAGTTACAGTTTCCTAGTGTGTACCATATAACAATAGTGAAAAATATTAATTTTTTAAAAACAACACTTACAGTTGTGGAAATGAGCCCCAGCCTCTTCAGTTCAGGAACACCATTTTAGTGAATGGAAGTCACTCTACCAAAACCCAGGACTCTCTTCAAACGTGTCTCCCTCTGTGTGTGGTGCCTAAACTGCTGCTTATCGAGCCACCTGGGACTAGAAGTCCTCCCAGTGTGACTCCAACGTTGCCCAACCAGAAACCCTAAAAGGCAAAAGAACTACAATACCCACAATTCAGACTCCTCACCTGAAACCAGGAGAAGAGGGTGGATGGCTACAGTTTCACCCCAGGAAAAAAGGGTTTATAAATGGAAAAGCAAAACAGGAAAGCAAAGCAATCAAACAATCAGATCAGGTGGGAATAGGTATGAATAATTTGTAAATACAGACCTATTTCTATAAAAGGAAACAAAAGGGATTTGATGTTTGCCAAGGAATGAGAAGGCTCCCTACGTGTAGGCAAGGACTAAACACTCCTCAGGCAAACAAATCCTCATGCAGAGGTGGAACCTGCCCCACCAGATTCTCTTCCAGTGAGTCAGAGCTGAGGATGCCTCACTGCCTGGTGGAGCAGGTGAATGAGAGCGTCCCTGGTGAGCCCTTACATCTCTAGTTCTCCTACATCAGCACTGTGATTGTCAGTCAGAGGTGTGATAGACACAGTGGAGATCTTTGGCCTTTCATCTGACAAAAATGCCCTGGATTTTTCAATATGTGCTTTTAAAAATGTGAGCAAAATGGAACCCCTTTTTGATATTTCCTTCCATTTTCTGATTTTGTGTTTTCCTTCTTAATATTCCAGCATTGTTTCTGATTGCTCAAAATTCAAGAACAAGAAAACTGAAGGGAAAAAAAGAAAAATGGATTTTAAAACTTGGATAAAATGAAAGGTGCAATAATTGCTTCACTTCTTTGCAACCCAGGGAAAAGAGAATGTTAAAAAAAAAAAAAAGCTGAGGAATGTGTTTCCTCCATTTGCTCACACAGAATCTTTTTCTAGCCTTTCATTTCCTGTTAAACACAACCCAGAAAATGGATATAGACAAGCCCTGGCTTGGCCTGGGCCCCAAAACATAATGGAAAGATCCACCTAAAATAAGCAGATGGTGAGGTACCTGGATGGTTCAGTTGGTTAGGAGTCTAACTCTTGATTTGGGTTCAGGTCATGATTTCAGGTCGTGAGATTGAGCCCCACACCCAGCATGGACCCTGCTTGAGATTCTCTCTCTCCCTCTCTCTCTGCCCGTACCCCTCTCCCTCTCTTAAAAAATAATAAGCAGATGGCAGAATAGTGACAAAGGATACATTTCTTTTCCCTTTTCTGCACTTTCTCTCTACCCTTTCTACATGCTACCTCCCTAAGGAACCCTGGGGCTTTATGTGCCCATGCTGCTTAACCCCACCCAGAGTTCTGTTGAAGTTTCCCCTTGGGTGGTCCCACAATCCAAATTGGGCTCTTCTATCTTCCTTTGTCATAGGTCCTGACTAGAACCTAACTTGCCTTAGGTCATTTATATTCCTTCCAGAACAAATGGCTCTCCGTTTCCTCAGACCCTACAGATTTTGTTCTCCATGCTGTTTCTTTCTCCCTAAAATATTCTTTGCCTACCTTTAAATGTTCAGATCTTTCCTTCTTTCAAAGCTCATTGAAAAAACACTCTTCTCCAAGCAGCTACCACCAGTCAATTATTCTCTCCCTCCTAATAAATTGCATAATATTTTTTCTAGCCTTCTCATAACACTTTTTATATCTTGTTTCCTTTGTGTGTGTGTGTGTGTGTGTGTGTGTGTGTGTGTACAGGCAATCTTACTTTCCAGTACGAAGGCAACACTTTATTTTATTCCTATTTCACTAACTCAGATAAATAATCAGTGAATGAAATAATGAGATATCAACTCTAAGCTGGATGTTAATAACAATATCATTTTTTAAAGATTTATTTATTTGAGAGAGAGAGGGAGAGAGAGAGAGAAAGAGAGTGCACATGCGCAAACAGTGGGTGGGGGAGGGGAGACAGAGGGAAAGAATCTCAAGCAGACTCTCTGCTGAGTGTGGAGACCATGGCGGGCTCGATCTCACTACCCTGAGACCACGACCTGAGCCAAAATCAAGAGTCAGATGTTTAACTGACTGAGCCACCCAGACGCCCCAATACCAATACCATTTCTATCTGTCCCAGAAAATAAACATTTGCTTTTAAAGAACTCTCTCAATTCATGTAAAGAGTACTGTTATCAGAGTCCCCCCTGTGGTCTAATCCGGTGTGGCTTCCACAACCTTTATTTGCAGAAAGTAAAGTGATAAATCCATCAGTTTAACTCCTGACAGTGCCTGAAATGAAGGCTCTCATGGATCAGCACTGTATCACAGCTCTGCTTCCTGTCATGCATTCGGCTTTCCTAATAGCTTCCCAAAGATTGGCCCTCAGCCCCATGACTGCATCTTGGAGAGTCGGCCCTGCCTTCATCTATGATTTTTGATCACCAGCTCCAGCATCTCTGGCTCACTTCCCCTATAATCTCATCTCCTGGCTCTCAAGATACAATTCTGAACTTTGGACTACTTTAAATAATTCCTAATCACTAATCTCCTTCATCCAAGGGAGAGAAGTCTCTCAGCACCCGGTTAGTTCCTTAAACCTGTGCTTCTGTGGGATTCTCTTGGTCCCCACACACTACTGTCTTCCGGCTGTCAGCCACTGTGGAGGAAGTGAAGCTTCTAGATCCTGCTGACATACAATGATATTTCTATGGACCATCAGACATAAGGGCAGGCTGGTGAAGGTGACTGTTGTCTGGAAAGTCCTCCTAATTCTCCTCTATCATGTCATAAAGACTGTTAGCCCCTTAGCCTGCCAATGGGAACAAAATCTAAAGTATCTAAAGTTGGGCACAGAGTTCATGCTCAAATATACCTCGGTGTCATTTCCTTAAAAAACTTTTTTCTGACCTCTCCGCACCTACTTTTTCCCTTACATGTTTCTTGTACTGATTTATGCAGATGTCTGACTGGGTTAATATTTTTTTCATGCTAATACAAGGTGTTTTCATTTACCCCCAATCATGATCACTTGCAGCCATAATATTTATTGCACCTAAAGAATAAGTAGAATGTGGACAAATGTTATTTCCTGATGGATAGAAAAAGGGTATGGAAAGCCAACCTTATTGATCCCAGTGTGTGGGAAAAAGCAAGCCAAAGATGGAGCAGAACTCTAATGCAGGCTTCAGTAGAAACATATTGGTAGGTACTGAAGAGTCAAATGTCCTGGAAGTAGAGCCTCCATGTTCAGTCACACAGCTTACACCACTGTATGCTTTGCCCAGTTGGGAGAGCTAAGCAGCTCTAAGCATGGGAATATGAAGGTGCCAAGACAGCCAGTGGACATGCAGAAACCAGGGGTTAGGCAAAGAAGCTACACTGTGCCTTTGTGACTACAGAAAAATGGTAAAAATCATCCATTGATGTTTGTCATATTTGTACAATGTTCCAAAAGGTCCATTGGTCAAGCACCAGAATCAAACCAGACAACTCCACAGCAGGCGACTAGACAAGACCCAGATAGCATCCATATATACAATGGAATATTACTCAGCCATCAGAAAGGACGATTACCCAACATTTGCAGCAACGTGGACGGGACTGGAGGAGATTATGCTAAGTGAAATAAGTCAAGCAGAGAAAGACAATTGTCATATGGTTTCACTCATTTATGGAACATAAGAAATAGCAGGGAGATCGGTAGGAGAAGGAAGGGAAGAATGAAGGGGGGGGTAAACAGAGGGGGAATGAACCACGAGAGACTATGGACTCTGGGAAACAAACTGAGGGCTTCAGAGGGGAGGAGGGTGGGGGATTGGGATAGGCCAGTGATGGGTAGTAAGGAGGGCACATATTGCATGGTGCCCTGGGTGTTATATGCAAATAATGAATCATGAAACATTGCATCAAAAACTGGGGATGTACTGTATGGTGACTAATATAACAAAACAAAAAATTATTGTTAAAAAAAAAAGAGAGACCCAGATAGCATCACATGTACTTCAGGCCCCTTTCTTTTCTCCACACCATAATGTTATGTCTCTCCTCCTACCATACACTCAAGTACCATCATGAAGAGAAATCCGAAAATAAGGACAAGAAGAAACTGAAAATAAAATAGGAGTTACCCAAAAGATTGCTTAAACTAAAGACTGTGTTGTACTAAACTGAATTTAAAATCTGCTTCACTCCATCCACGCTCTAATGGTGACAATTGACATGGAAGCTGAAATGGCAGTGACTCATTGACCCAGCCAGCCTGGTAGATAAGAGCAGAATACTCAGAATACCTAATCAGACACAGCATCTGGGAGCAGGAATTAGGAACTGGCGACACAAAGAAGTAGGGATAGGGAAGAATCTGCTCTCAAGGTGAACAGAGGCAGCAGTGTAAACAATGTCCCACTCTGAATGTGGCTGTAATAGTAATGGAAAGCAGGGTGCAGGATTCTTGGTGTTGATCCTGCAAACTGTGGTTTCTAAGGATAGCAAAAACAATGAATTTACCCAGGGGCATTGTTTTGGCTGCTGCTCTGGCTTTACAAGCTGTATGTCTGATTCACCAGCCCCCGCCCCAGAAGTTATGGGATGGGAGTTTGGTGTGTTGCTTTTCCATTTATATCAGCCAAACTCATTTGCTATTGCTTGGAGGTAAAAACTCTAAGTGATACATACACCTAACACAGTTCTTTCTTCAATGACACAGAGAATACCTCTGCCTACCCTACTGTTCTCAGACTCCATCAGATCAAAGACTGGATCTTATTTAATATCTAAATACCAAAAACTCCACAGTGCCTGGCCATGGTACATATTTGCTGACCTAAATTAAACTGACCAGTAAAATAAGGAAACCTTGCTTATAGTTCCTTCTAACTTTAAATTTCTCTGACTACATGGAAGCTGTCAGTTGCTTACTAACGCAGAGGTAATTTTTTTCTCCAGCTGATTTGGAATTTAGGCTTTATCCCCTCTCTATATCTAGTAAGAGAGCATAGCTAGTGATTTCCTGCATCCAGAGGGGGAAATCAAACACAAAAAAAAGGGTGTTACTTAATAATCAAAAGGGGATTTTCTTGGTATCCTTCAATGACCTATGTTAAATGTCACTCATGTTTGGTCTCTGTAGGACAAATATACCAGAAAAAGTGATAGGAAACAGCCATATTCCCCAGATGCTCAGATTTTTCCCAGTATGAGGTTATCTTGGAGAGAAAGGCCACATTTGAAGCTTAGAAGAAAGTTCCCCCTGGAGTTTTTTCTCTGTCGTCTTTCAGTATGTATTGACTCTCAGACCCCTGAGCTGCCTGTGACATCCGTTTTCTGGGTCACTTTGTCCCTGAGTCATGACCACACTGTAACTTTCCAAAAACAGTTAATAACTGTGCATTTACCAGTTAATTTCAGTGAATAGCTCAAATCTTGGTAAAATGTTACCGCCAAAGTTAATTTAGGTCAGATTGATCTTATTTCCCTAGATTAAGAAAGGGAGCCAAATTGTTCTTACAATTTCATATTTTCCTTCATTACATCTTTCTGGCTCCTTATTCAACCATAAGATGAATCATCCATAAATTGACACCCACCGAGCTGTAAAAGTTGAGAAGTTCATCACTGTTTTCTTTCATTCACTGCTTTCAGGATAACACACAAGAAAACATGTGCCAACTGCTCTCATGATCATAAGATGTTTCCATGCTGCCCGTTTGCTACTAATCAACAACAGAGGACCCTCTGTGCAGCTTTTTCTGGAATGTCTATGGATTCCTTGCCTCTTAACCATAACCTAAAGAGTTGTTCATTTGTTGACTCTTTTGTGTTTTTATTGGTGCAATTGTCACTTTTATTCCAACATCACTCTTTGTTAAAATCTTCAACTGTTTTTACATCGACTTCCCTGAAACTTACATAATTTTCCAGAAAATTTCCAAAGTATTTATATGTATATTTGTCACTAAATCCTAACAATGTGTAGAATTTTGATTGAAATAGTGATTTTGTGCATTCACTTAATAGGTATCCGTGTGTGTGTGTGTGTGTGTGTGTGTGTGTGTGTGTGCGTGCATGTGTACTTTAGGGAGAAAAAAAGAGTCTACTCTGAGTCCTTGGTATACCAGATGGTAAGTTATTTGAGAATGGAATATCAACTTTTAATTGTATTCTATAAATCTCACAATCGAGAAGCCAAGATGAAATATTCCAAATTCATCTGCTAATATGGTTTGTATAATATGCTTCACTATATATGTTTCTTGAACATTTTTAAGTTTTGCACAAAGAAGACACAAAACATTTTTAATGTTAACATCCATCCACATACTGCTATGTACTGTGGACACCATCATGGAATTTTTCAGGAATAGTTCAATTTTTCTGTCAGTTTGAAGCTCTGTAATAAAGTAGCAGTATATTTCATATCCTGGGAATACTGCCTCTTCTTTTGCACGTTCCTAATAAGTATTAAACCACAGTCTCTATTCTCTAACTTGGGGTAAGGAGATTGGATTCCATAGAGACACAGGTTTATCTACAAGGTACAAAAATCCAGTGTTCTCTGACATACAAAAGGAGGAATGTCTTAGGTCACTTACCCATTATCCTGTAAGGATTCCCATCTGGGATGTCAGAGCCTATATGAGGTTGGCTGCTTATATTTCCATACATTCTGTTGGTGCTAACAAGGTCATTTCAAGTGTATTTGTTTTTGATTGCCACCATAACAAAGCGCCACAAATTTAGTGGCTTACACCACACAAATTTACTATCTTATAGTTCTGAAAGTCAGGAGGCTGACATGAATCTCGCTAGGCAAAAACCAAGGTGTGAGTAAGAGTACATCCTTTTCTAGAAACTCTGGGGGTGAATCCATTTCCTTGCCTCTTTCAACTTCCAGAAGCTATCCACACTTCTTAGCTTAGATCCCCTTCCTCCATCTTCAAAGCCAGCAACAACAGGTTGAATCTTCTCAAGTGACATCTTTCTAATCCCTTCATCACCCTTTTCTCCATTTCTCTCTGTCTCACTTTCTCTGTGTCTCTGTCTGTCCATCTCTCTGCCTTTCTCTGTCATAATCTGACTCTCTGTTTCTCTCACTCTCTCTCTCAGAAGCTGGGAAAGCATCTCTGCAAAGGACTCATTGATTATACTGAGATCACCTGGGAAGCCCAGGATATCCCCCCCACCCCCCAATCTCAAAGTACAGACCTTAGTCACATCTACTCAGTCATTCCTACCATGTTAGGTAACATATTCACAGTTCTCAGGAATTAGGATGTGGACGTCTTGGAGGGACCATTACTCAGGCCATCATACCAGATTACCACCTCAGGAAATTCTCTATATAGTAGTCTAAGGTTAGAGTTGGGCCCTGTACAGACTTCCCATTGAAGTTGAGAGAAAATATTTTTATTTGTACACAGAACCAACTTTAAGAGAAGATACATAATTGAAGAGGCATAAAGAAAGGCCCTGGGTCCCCCAAACATCACCTGTTTCTGGGCTGTCACTTGTTATTTAATTTTGAGAGACCCATGATTCAGTTCTAAAAATGATTTACTCTTAACAATTAAATTAAATTAATTAAATAAGATCATATTTAAAAAGGGATGTCTGGGTGGCTCAGTCAGTTAAGCGTCTGCCTTTGGCTCAGGTCATTATCCCAGCCTCCTGGTATGGAGCCCCATGTCAGGCTCCCTGCTCAGTGGGGAGTCTGCTTCTCCCTCCCTCTGCTCTTACACTCTTGCTCTCTCTCTCTCTCCCTCTCAAATAAATAAATAAATAAATAAATAAAATCTTAAAAAAAAAGACCATATTAAAATGGAAATATACCTTAAAGGAATTCCCACTGCAAGGATTCATCAACCAACATTTTAGTAGGGGTTGGTTTATGAAATGGGCAGAGTGTAGGAAGAAAAAAGGCAGCATTAAATTGGAAAGTAGGAGTTTGCCTGTATCAGAGAAACCATACAAAGTGCCCTTCCTACCCACCTGGAAAAGGAGTATCTCTCCCTTCTCATGGAAGGATCTAGCCACAGACAGAGTTTTTCATGCCTTTTAACATATGATTCTACTGCCCTGACTGACCATAGATGACTGGTTTGAAAATTGATGTCCAAAACAAAGTTGTCCATATGTAAGCTAAACCTCAGTTTTTCAAATTGTATGTTTGACTTGTTTGTGGGTTATGAATCAATTCTCCAACATTTTAGAGTGAAATAGAGTATATGGAAATGAAACAGAACAGAATTGAACAGAATAAATGGCATGGAGTGAATAGAATAAAATAAACTAGTAAAAAATAGATCTGAGTGCATTAAACTAGTAAAAAGTGTCGGTATTGTTTCATAATGTGTCCATTTCAGTGTGTGTGTGTGTGTGTGTGTGTGTGTGTGTGTGTGTGTGTGCATGTGTCTGTGTGTATGCTTGATTATTGGGTCAAATAGAAAATTTGCTTCCTGCAGGCAAATTTGAAAACAACAGAGCTAAATAGTGGTCTTATGAGGTACTCTAGCATGAGAGCTATGCCCAATTAGGTTTTTTTTTTTTTTTAATATATATTGAATAGCAACTAACGAACCAATTAAATCATCTCTCTTATGGAATGCAAATGAAAAACTTCAAAATAGACTTGCAGGTTCTGGAGTGTTGCAAAACCAAGATAAACACCTTGACAAGATGGAAAATAGAAACCACAAAGTAGTCAAAAGCTTGAGTAATATGGAGAGACTGTGGGAGTAGAGAGCAGCAGGGTGGAGGGTTGGTGATTGACAGTGACAGGAGAAACAGAAAGAGGCAGAGTAAAAGAAAGGTTAGTCAGATGAATGGCAGAATCACAGAGATTGGAAGTATGAGACACTCATTTAGAAGGGCAAGGCAAGATGAGCTGTTCGTCATTCCTACATTCAACAAATACTTACTGAGTGTCTACTATGTGCCAGGGAGCTAGGGATATTGCAGTGAAGAAAACAGACACAAATCTATGCCTTCATAGATGTGGATGTATACTAAGAGTTGTACTACAAAGTATGTTTGGGTTCTTCCTCATCATACAAATATCACCGTGACTTCCTGTACCCCTTCACTGTTCTCTAGCCTTTCAACACAACCTCACTGTATTTCTTGCAACACGAAAGAGCCTAATTAATGGAAGAGCCAAATTAAAAGTTGATTACTTAGAGTTTTGCTTTGAATTAGTTCTAAATACACAGAAGTCTCATAATGTAGAGGATGAAGTAAGATTTTGTCTCTTTTGCAGATGGCATTGAGACCAAAACAGAAGAATGAAGTAAGCCAAATAAAATAATGGTTTCATTGTCTCTTATTCAGTCATTTTGGATTGATTATTTAGTTATTTAATTATTTACTTAGAGTTACATTTTTTTCCTCCAATAAATGATTCTCTTCATATGGAACCAAGAACATTTGTTAAACTTCGCCTAACTCTGTTAATAGTTCTCAAGGCATACCTCTTCTGCATTTTTAAACACTCAGTGTCAATTATCTCTTATTTCCTTTTATATTTTCTTTCATATTTTACCTCTTTCTCTCATCAGGATCCTTTCTTACTCACACATCTTTTAAGTCTCCCCCACTTCACACAAACAGCAAACTTTTACACCGTTGTTGAGCAACTGTGATAATTTTTCCTCCTCATCATTGATAAGCTTTAGGCAGAATCTCTCTATATATACTTGCTGTCAGTTTTCTTACCTTCTTCTCAGTCCTCAGTCCTTTCTAATCTGACTCCTGCTCCCATCAAGCTCTCCTTATGGCCATTTTTTCTAAAATCAATGGATTTTTTTCAGCCTTTATCTTTCTTGATCTCTCAGCAGATTTTAACACTTACATTAGTCACAATGGTTTAGATTATACTGCACTGAAAAACAACCCCAAACCTCAGGTTCATTGTTAACAGATGTCTCCTTCTTGCTCAGGTAGGCGTTATGTTTATTGTTCATAAATAAACTTCATGAAGCCAGGGCCTGTGTCTGTTTCTTCACCATTATTTTCCCAGCGAGCATGGTGTCTGGGATACAGTAGATGTTTGCTAACCATAGTATGAATGTATGACTGAATGGTAAATTTTATATTCCTTTTGTGTACTAGATTTTAGTGGAAACAAGATTTATATCTTTCTTTAAAATTGTCCCCAAAATGGAGAGGAAATGAGGTTCTTAACACTAGGGAAATTTATAAAGAAGAAGTTTTTTTTTTTTTTTATTAGATGAGGTTTTTGCAAAAATGTACTTGTTTATGAGATTATTAGTGATAACCTCACTAACAAAAGAGGCACAGTTGCTCATCTTTTCCAAATTATATGTCATGGACATTCCCCTAACATGATACTTAGGGTAGAGACTAGACACATATCCAGATGGCCACTGCTAAAAAAGAATAATTAACTGGAACACAGTTACAGTGATTTCCCCCTTTCCATTTGAAAAGGAATTTATGAATTTCCAAAGACAGAGTTTAAAGTCATGGAAGCCATATTAAATAAATACCGGCCTGCATATTTCACTGTATTTCTGGGAAATGAAATTAACCAGCCCCACACACAAGTGATTAAAGCAATGTGTCACCCTAAATTCCAAGGCGATAATTTTTGGTGTCATCCTAGGGACTGATGCTGCCAGTAAGAAGGAAATAACTTATCCCAGTTTAGACATATATTAACTCTTAAAAGTTACTAAAGTTCCTTTAGTAGAATTTTAAATGCTTTAAATGCTAAATGTTTAAATGCTGTTTAAATAATGTTTCTTTTCACTTAAAGGGTATAATTTACATTTGAAATTGAGTAATCAATTCTTCAATAATGGACTAAGCAACAGAAATTTTACATTTTTAAGATTCAAATCTATGTTTAAGGCCCATGTGTCATCTATAAGACATCTTAAAATGAACATGGGTAAAATAATTTCAATATATGGAAGAAAGACAAAATATCAAATTTGTTTGAGACTAAAATAAGGGATATTATTCACATTAATTACTCTATATAATTAAATTATTCTGAATTTCCCTTAGCACTTTACAGCGCTAACTTCTTGGAGACACCTAATCAGTGAATTTTACTGTTATTATAAAAATATTATTTGCATATGTTATCTATACCTATAAAATATTTATATTTATATACAAATTTATAGATATTAAATTTATTAAATAGATTGCTCCTATTCCACTCATCTTTGCAGAAGAATAATATTTTGCTAATTATCTAGGAAAGGTCCTACTGAACATGATTTAAATGTTGCCCAGGTCACTCACAGGTATGATAAAAGTTATTAGAAAGATGCTAAGGGTATCGCTTCTCGGCCTTTTGGCTAAGATCAAGTGTAGAAAGATGCTAAGGGTAGAGTCTAAAAAGAGATTCTTAACATTGAAAGGTTCCTTAGAGTTTTTCAGGACTAAGACTACCTTTCTGGTTTTTTATTTTTTTTTTAAGTTTTTATTTTAATTTCAGTTAGTTAACATACAGTGTTTTATTAGTTTCAGGCATACAATATAGTGATCCAACAATTCCATACAACACCAAAGACTACCTTTATTTTGCAAATTCATACAACATTATTTTTTTCATATAACTCACAACAATGTATCAGGCACTGCAATAGACTGAGACTCAAAGTATTTAAGTGAATCTTCATAGTAGATGAACCAGGTTAGACACTGGCTTTCTGTGCCCTTAATTCAGTATTGATCCACTTTAACATGATGACAGTTAATATAACCTTTCTGGAATCATGAATGTTCCAACACTGTAAACCATAACACTGCATATTTTTAAATACATATTTTATATAAGTGGTTAAAAGAAACCATTTAGTAAAAGGGAAAAAATGATTTTCAAAAAAGTATTTGGGGATCAAAAACACTTTAGGGAAATGCTTGAGGATTCCAAAGAAGAAATTAAACAGAGAAAAGTCCCTTTCATATTCACTGGTGGGTAGATGAAAGTAAAAGTTCTGAAATATGAAAGAGCTCTGGGACTCATTTGGATAACATTTGCTTGTATATCCAAAAGGTAAACCACATAATATAAAAGAATGTTTCTGGCCAATTTAACAGCCTTAGGAGGACAGTTTGTGGTGTCACCACACAATTTCCTTTTATATTCATGCTGCTGATATTGATTTGCCTATTGTTCTCTTTTTGGGCCAACTTTTCCAACATCATTGAGATTGTGAGAGTATCAAAGAAAGACTAGATTTGAAAGTTATTTCCAAAAAATCTTTCTACATCTTTGGGGAGGAGGGCATGAAGGAATTGACAGATCACTCTGTACATACAGTGAGTCATGCTAGTTTTGAATAATTAAGAACTGTAGAGAATATGACTATTGTCTCACACAAACGTCAGAAACATCTCTGCTATTTCTATCATGGGATTGTTTCAGGAAAATGAAAATGCAGGCCTTTTGACTGAAAAATGACCCATCAGGTGATAGAGTGATCCCTCCCTATAATCATCCTCCATCTTTCCTTTCCCAGCTGAGCAGGACTTTAAGATTGCCTGAGAAAGAAAACTTTCCTTATGTAAATCCAGATAAACAAAAAGATCAGTATCTAGTGGCTTTCATTAACGCTGTAGTTCCACGCCCCTAAACATTAAGACTTTTGTGGGCTGATCCAAGAAACTAACCACTATTTGAACATTGTTGATTCGAGAAGCTGCATTCCCATTCCAAAAAATTGACTCACACAAATTTGATAGGGATTTTTTAAAAGTATACACGGTTAAGCTGTAGAATGATATGAATAATAAAAATAAAGTTTGAGAGTGGTTTGAGCAACTAGATAGCATTTCCAACCATTCTTCAAATGTTTGTGGAATTGTGCATACATATGAATATGTACACCCATTATGTAATTTAATTACAACTTGAAATCAAAATGTATACTAAACTTGATGCTTAGTATCTTTCTGACTAAAGTGATTGAATGCAGGCCATGGGAAGTAGGAAGTTTAATCTCCCTCTTTTATGACTTTATTCCCAGTCCCTACAACAGTGTGTGCCACAGAGCAGGCACTCAGTAATACCCAACACTAACATAGCACCCACGTGCCAGGCATCTTACCTTCATAACAACCCTGTTCCAAGTACTGTTGTTAGCCACGATTTACAGGTAAGGAAACAGTGACATTGATCAATCTCACAGACAGTAAAGACCAGAGATGGGATTTGAACACAGTCTGGCTCCAGAGTCCATTCTCTTAAATGTTACAGGTACTTCACTAGAGATAAATATCTGTTCAATAAATGAGTGAACCCCCATCTTCTTGTGCAACTGTTTGTCAGCAACTAAACTATACAACAGTAAGGATATAATGTTAGTTAAACCCATTTTGTGAGGAATGATGGTCATTCCCTTTTGTCTTCAAAGTGACCCAGAAAACCTCCTTGGAGCAAAAAAGGGAAAATGGGCCCATTTTCTGAGCTTGCCTGAGGTCAGATTACACAGAGCAGTGAGGGACAAAGCAGTTGTTTGTCCACTAACTCTTAGTAAGCTTCGAGTAAAATGATGTGGTGCAGCACGTTCTCCTTCAATTAAATCCCACAGAATACATAAATACTGCTGGTAAACTGTGGGGCTCAATTGGGCTCAATTGAGAGCTCTGCCCATAGGGCCTCTTTCTCACAAGGACTGGACCCCCAAAGAAGCTGCTGATCTACTGTCAAATCTAGGAAGTAAAAGTCACATTTCCTATATCGTATTCTGGCTTCTCCATTCTGCGATTCACTCATCTTTGGATTTTTCATTATCTCTACTCTGAAGTAAGCACTTTCTAGCCTGGATAGTATTTGCCCTCAAAGTCAGCTTATGTCATAGAAGAGCTGTGGAACAATTGTGTGACTTTACAGATCATACACCTCAACCTTACTTTCTTTATATATATATATATATATATATTAAAGATTTTATTTATTTATTTGACAGAGATAGAGACAGCCAGCAAGGGGAGTGGGAGAGGAAGAAGCAGACTCCCAGCAGAGGAGCCTGATGTGGGGCTCGATCCCAGAATGCCGGAATCACACCCTGAGCCGAAGGCAGACGTTTAACGACTGAGCCACCCAGGTGCCCCCATCAACCTTACTTTCTTAATAATACTTGTCTTTTCTACTTTATATATAGGGGGACAAAATGGCAGAATGGTCAAAGGTGGAGCGCTGGCACAGCATTGCCTGGTTCCTGATCTGTGTGATCTATGACTCTCTTGTGCCCTCCTCTCAAAAGTGATAATACAATAATACTACAATAAAAATACAATAATACAGCAGTAGTATTTTGCAAGGGTTAACAGAGTTTTATACACATACAGTTTCTACAACAGTGTATTCCATGTGATGGCAATGTATTAATAAATATTCATTGTTTTTGAATTACTATAGTGTGTGATTGAATTGCTATAGTGATCAGGTATGGCCTAACCGCCTTTCTCCTCACAGGACAGCTGCTAGGATGCCCCCAGATAAGCCTCTACCCTGCCTGCAGGGGAGGTAAATGTAAAGTTAGGAAGCTCACTAAGTAGTTAATCAGCCAAGGAATCTGGTTGCTGTCACATTTTAGTACAGGTCTCTAGGGGAAACATATATCTCAAAAACATTGTCTGGAAGAAGGCTTTTGGTGTACCTGAAACCTGATTATAGTGTTGCTCGATTTATAAAATGTACCTCTCTTAGCAGTCTTAGTGAATTCCAAATTTCCATCCCCTAAATTGTATACCAAAAATTGTACTAAGCCACAGACTGAGACCTATTCTTGTCCTTTCCATCAGTAAAAATGTTTCGGTGTATGCAAGAAACAAAAGTGTTGTGGCTGGACTCAGGAAGAAATTTCATATATAAAACATATATATATATATATACTTGTTTATAGGACCAAAAAAAAAAAAAAGATAGTAAAAGCTGGATACAAATCCCCATTACTAAATGACTGCGGGAATTTAAGACAAATTGCATTCTTAGCTTTACTTGAAAGATAGCTACAGGATGATAACCTGAAGAGGCAAAGAATTGTCATAAAATGCTTAATATTTACAACACATCCTGTGTGTCTTTCTGGCCTACTGGTTGAATGTTGAATCAGACAAGAATTGAGTTATAATCCAGGCTCCAGTGCTAACTGGTAGCTGAGAGCAAATTTCCAATCTCCCTAAGCCTCATTTGACCCATCTGTAAAATGGAAGTAATAAAAGTGCCTACTTTATAAGACCCTTGTGAAGGTTAAATGATATACTTATAAAGTACTTAGGATGTCTGTTTGACAAAGCTATTTGACAATTATCACATGTGTAGACACCAGGGATTCCTGAAATTACACACTGACTTTGATTTTTGTGCCTAATACCTCTGTGGGTTTTTTTTCTCTCTCAGTAATATTTAAGATATTTAGGACAAGGAATAAAACAAGGAGATGAAAGTCAACTGAAAATATATGAATAAATAATTTTTTAAAGAAAATACTAGCATGTTATTGAAAATAAAAAAATTTAAATCAACACAGAAATGGTTGTTGAAGTTCTGAAAATTCAACGAATCTCCAAACTAAAAGGCTGTACGTCTTCAGAACTAGTGAATCAAAAACACTAGATGGGGAGGAGAAAAAGAAAGAAGAGCCCACCAAGAAGAAAAATAAGGAAGTCCAGGAGTTAAAAAAAAAAAAAAAAAGAACAAAGTAGCATGGGGATTTGAATAGATGTGACAGTTTGAAAAGAAATTTTCTTTCACCAACTTCAACAAATATTCATTGAGTGAGTAATATATGGAAGACACTAGAAAAACAAGGTGATAAAACATGTTCTCTGCCTTTAAGGCAGAGAATTATTATAGGAGGAATTCATGCAAGGAGAGGGGAGCATAGAGGAGGGGACACCTCCATCTACTTGGCAAGAGGATGGTGGTGGAAACAGTCTTAACAAAGGAAGTAACAGGTGGACTGAACTAGAAAGATGAGTAGCAATTGTCTGGGAAGAACGAAGGACAAGGCATTCCAGGCAGATGGACCAGCATGCACAAAGCTACCAGAGACTTGAAATAGCATGGCATGCTTGAGAAATTGCAAGTTTGAGGTCCTTTGGGGCCTCTGAACTCTCTCTGTGTTATGAGACGGTTTACTCGGCCGCATTTCAGGTACACATGTGTTCCAGCCATTCAATCTCTGCTTAAATGCCACATCTCCAGAAAACTTTCTCAGACAGACCACATAGCTTAATTTAGCCCCTTGTAATCCTCTAGCAAATAACTATTTTCATTCTGTTAACAAAGTATATTAATACTTTTTAAATTTCCCTTATTAGCTTATTGCTTGTTTACAGACTATTTCAGCCTAATTGTTCCTTGAAGGCAGGCACCCCATCTTATTCACCACAGTACCCTACTGCTTAGAATTCTGCCTACCAAAAAGTAGACACTCAGTAAATATTTGGTTGATGAATGAAGTAGGTTGGACACCAAAGCAAGAGACAGAGGTTGAAGAGGTTGAAGGGATTAGTAAACCAGCATAAGGATTGTGTTTATTCATTAGGTGTAGAGGAACCACTGGTGATTAATAAATAGGAAACAATATATAATTAGTTTTCTCTTAGGAGATCACTCTCACGATTATGCAGAAGATGCATTTGAGAAGAATGAGACCAGTTGAGACTAGTTTGAAATCTACTTAAGTAACAGTACTTGACATCTACAGTGAGGAAGATGAAAATGTGACTGATTAAAAACACTTTTTAATTGGAAGGACCTAAAAGATGAGGACCGGACCTGAGGGGGAGGGACACCCAGGTTTATGACATGTACACAATACAGACACTTCATAACTGAGTTTTCTAAGTTTAAAGGGAGTTAATAGTACTAAATGAAGGAGAGCATACGAAGAAGTTGAAAACAGAGGGAAAGTTGTGGCAAGGCAGAAGTCATTGGTAGCATTCCAGAGCAGAGATGCGCAGAAGGGTTTCATGCTACCAAAAGTAAATGAATATTGATGGCTGTCAGTAGCTGTTTCTTTCTTCACCTCTGGACCCACTTTGCCCCATGGGGGGATTCTGACAGACTTATGTGAACACACAGCCCACAGGAGCAAGCTCTGTCCACACCCTTCACAGCAAACTTCCCCTGGTCGTCGCTCAGGCTAAGAAGTACGTACACTAACAGCAGCAGGACACATTTCAGGAAATAGTCCAAGAAGTGCAGGAGCACCTTTCTTTCTGCAAAAACCTTGCAAGCAGACTTGGGGGTCAAATGGACAGTGAATTCCAGAGTCCTGGGTTCCTAGATAAGGGGGTGTCATGGGCTCTGCCTGATCCATCCCCATGGCCTTAGAGATCCTTGACCAGTGGCTCAGTTGGAGGAGGACCAGAGCATGACGGTCAAGGTTAGACAGCAGTTTGGGCAGGATGGAAGGAGCTCCAGAACTTACATCCTGTTATCTTGAAGCCTCACAGAAATAAACTAAGAAATCTCCCTCCCCAGGAGCTAGTTTCATTTATTCCTCATTCACTCTAAGGGGTCACAAGCCCATCCTATTGTAGACAGCAATCATCTTGGCCAGGACAATATAGTTGACTATTTGACTTCACCTGAATGTATGCTATACCCTGGGGGAGGGATATGAACCCCGTGGTCTGAGAAGGTAGCAGTGGTAGAAGCTAGGTGGGAGAAGGTGAAAGGATGCTGAGGGGCAATGACTTTTGTGTGTGTACTACCTTTGGACATGAAGACAGGGTGCTATGGAGGGGAAAGCAAAAAGGAATTGGAGTATATGAAGCAGCACATGGAAGTCTGTCCACAAAAGAAAGAAAAAATGTAATTCGAGTAAAGAGAAGGGGAAAGGTCTGATGATAGCTTTGTCAGATATGGGAAATCTGTGCCTGCTTAAATGTAGAGGAGAGCTTCAAACTATAATATACATATAATGCTTGGTGTTAAAATGCAGATTCTGATTCAGCAGGTCTGGCATGGGGTTTGAAATTCTGCATTTCAAACAAGCTCTCGGGTAATGCAGCTGGTTCATGGACCTCACCTTGAGAAGCAAGGATACAAAGAATTAGGTACCAGAGAAAATGAAATTGAAGGGGCTGCAAAGAAAGGAGAGATGACAATGAGATTCCTGGGAGCACTCCTCTTTGGTCCCCTATAATAAACCATTTCACCAGCACAGAGGCACAAGGCAGTATCATGGAGTAATTTGGGGACATTCCAGTGTTCTTTGAAGAATTGAAGAATATGGGACGCCTGGGTGGCTTAGTCAGTCAAGCAGCTGACTCTTGATTTCGGCTCAGGTCATGATCTCAGGGTCCTGGGATTGAGCCCTACGTCAGGCTCCGTGCTCAGCGGGAAGTCTGCCTGAGATCCTCTCTCTCCCTCTCCTTTTGCCCCCCCCCCCAATAAATATATAAATCTTTGGGGGGGGGGGAAGAACTGAAGAATATCCTGACCAGAGGCTCATCTAGTATGAGTATGAAGAAGTAATGTTGAGCCTGTGAATGTCTTGTCCTTCCTATGCCCATGCTCAATGAAAATATGGCTTCATATGTGCGTGTCTGTGTCCAAGGATGTGTGTGGGCGTGTTCGCCAGCATATATGTGTGTGTATATTGGATTCTTTTGACAACCTAGCAGCTAACCACAGACTTTCAGTCACATTGTTAGTGCTTCCCTCATGACTTAATTTTTAATCAGTCATATAAATAATGAAACTGAGTGAATTAGGGCTTCACAAAGTCTTCTTTCGACAATTCAGAGATCTGAAAATCATATAAATTTGCCAAGTAATGAGGTGTCAGTATCTTAGGGTGACAATACTAAAAAGTACCTCGTTAAAATAAGGAAGTAATCATTAGTGAAAACTTATTTCTGCAATTTTTGAGCCGAAACAAAAATTATGTCATTTTTTTCCACAGATATTGACCTCAGCAATGACTTTTCTGAAACATTAATTGGGGTATTGTCATGACAGATATCTTCAATAAAGCCTTTTAATTGAAGTTTCAAAATGTTGTGTTTTTTTTTTATAACAAATCTACCATCCCACTGTCTCAACCATTGGGAAATAACATATTTGCGCAAGTAAGGAATGTGTATCCTTAGGATTTTTACCTTGACATATTACTCTATGAAGAGTCATTAATTCTCTGGAAATATAATTTGTCCCTTAGCATCTTGAAGACCTGCTCAAATCTGAAAAGTATTTTTTCCTCCTCATGGCTCTTTGGTTCATTTAACGTTCCTGTTACTGTCTTGGAAATAGGAAAGTAAAACAGAAATCAGGAATAAGCCTCTGAAAACCTGGTTTCCTTGGCCCTGCAAATAACAGTCTTTTTTCTCAATCTATATTAAGTCACTAAATTCCCCTCCTCCTATTTCTCTTACTTCCCATGTTAAGTCTTTCATTTCCTTTGTCTGGACTTCTCTTTGACTGGCTTTTTCCATGATTGTCTCTACGTCATCTTTCCATTTCAGCTTATATGTCATCTCTTCAGAGAGGTTTTCTTAATCCCCCCTCCATAAAGTGGAACATTGTCATATTTTCTCTCACAGCACCCTGCTTAATGCCTGCATAGCAATAATGATAATCTGTATTTGTTTACTTGATAATTTTGTCTCCTCTTTAAAATGCCTCATACACAAGGTCAGGTAAATATTTTCCCTTGTTTTTGATTATAGGCCAGAACCAAGCAGTATATTGCATACAATTTACTTTTATATCTGTTGATGATTATTAGAAGAAGAGAAAGAACATTCCATAAGCTCTTTTAAAGTAGGAATTTGCTCTTTCATTTCTATATACCTCAACTTTGTAGTGCCATGCTTGACATAGAGTAGGTACTCAATAAATACTGGTTGAATAAATAAAGACATGATCAAGGAAGTGTTTGCAAAGGTGAATAATTTCACTCTCAGTCGCCACAAGAGACAGAAGAAGAAGCAGAGACCAGAAAGTCATGTTATAAAGCCCGTGTATCTACCAACCACAAGTACCCTTTTGATTTTGGTTGATATTTGTGAGGCTTTTCCCTGGTCTTTCCAAACACACCCTGCAAATGCTTTACCAAGAGTACTTGTCTAAAACACTGCAGGGAAAAAATTATCTAATTTTCTCCAAGGTTTCTGTTTGTATCAACCTCTGTGTTCTAAAAACTCTCTTGTGCTCATGGGGATCACCCTCAGGAAAAGTGGACAGATACTTAGAAAAACCACAGTCTTTCACCACCCTGGAGTACTTTTTTACTGATCACGACCGGTGAGCACCTCCAGACATTTTGTGCTTCATGGCATGCAGTTCATTTTTTCCGACTTTCCACTTAGAACCTGACCCATAAGTTTATTTGTCAGACTAAAAGATTCACACGGATGGCTTCTGTTTAAGAGTTGAGGATTTAAGTCCAATTGCTAGGGTCCATCTTGACTCCCCTGATGATATGTGTGAACTTGAACAAGATGTTTAACCTTTTTAGGACTACTACCCAGAACATAACACCGTTTAACTCATAGGGTTTTTGTTTTCACTCAATAAAATAATCCATGTAAAGTTTTTTGCACAGGTATGTAGCAGGAAGTTATTAGTGATTGGTACTTCCTAGTGCTAATGTTAAGAAATGCTAGCTTGATAACAGATGGATGTTAGCTGTTATCATTATCAACTTGATATTTGTTCTTTCGTTGTAGAAGGAAACTCCCAGATACTTGAAAAAAATAGAGGAGATAAAAAGAAAACATTTGCCACTTGCTTTATGGCCGATCAGAAGCTATGAGTACCTTCATTACTCTTTCCTGATAAAACAGGATGAGAGGGAGCAAAAGGCCTTTCTTCTCCACAGTACACTGGAATTCCCCAGGAATGGGAAAAGTTTCTTCACAGTTGTACTGAAGAGACCCCAGTGGTTTGGTGTTTTTTGTTTTTGTTTTTGTTTTTCTGTTTTGTTAAGTCATTCTGTTATATTTTATTCTATATATCTTGGCCTTTCCAATTTTGCCTCAACAGTTAAGTGTGTTAAGACTGTTAGATAACCTTGCCAATGAAACAAACTGGAGTAAAAGAGAACAGCAACACTCACAATGAAGAGACGAATTCGTATTAAAAATGGCATTTTAACAATTCATCAGAAAAGCCACTGTCATGCCCATCTAACTAACTCACTCTGTGTGTGTGTGTGTGTGTGTGTGTGTGTGTGTGTGTGCGTGCGTGGGTGGGTGTTCATGAGTATGTGAATATACTGAATTAAGTCCAAGTGCCAAAACTGATGAAAGCATACTTTTTGTTAATACATCCCCAAAATGCCTCAATTCCATCTTTACCTGAAAAAGTAATGTAGCCAAACAATGCATACACAAAGTTACTATTCAAAATACTCTATCCCCTTACACTGCTTTGAATATCTATTACATTATAGATTTGTCAGTTTACTTATTGTCCATCTCCCTTACTAGAATTTAAGCCCTGTGAAGGCAAGGAATTTGTCCATCTAAGTCATAACTGTATCTCTAGCATGTAGTAGATGCTCAATAAATACCATGGAATGGATGAATATCCCTTAAAATCTGTGAAATATCAAGGCAATATATTTACATGCACAAACTATGGAAAAATCATTGTTTGAATTCAGTATAAGCAACAGTGTCGTATGGCATAAATATCAGTCTGGAGGCCTAGATTTTAGACTTGGTTCCGCCACTAAATGTGAGAATGTAGGCAGAGAGTATGGCTTTCATATAAGTCAGATCACACAGATGATAAGAAAAGCCTTTTCTTTGTTCTGTTTGATTCAGTTAACTAAAGATTATATCTTGCTAACAATCTTTAACAAACTTGGATTGTTTTGGAGGATAGGATTATGGGGGGATGGGAAGGAGATAGGTAGTAGCAGGGAGATAGCCAATATCTTTAAAAATCTTTACACCCAGGAAGTTACTAGTGATTAGCATAGAGGACAGGATAAGCACTGACATAATTTTGTTATTCTGGTCCTACTTATAAAAATATGAGTTTCTTCTTTTGATTCTCTGTTCTGCAAAATAAAACTGGTAAGAATTTAAAGCAGAATCTAATTAAAATTGTAGAAAATAGTAAAGTTGTTTACTATACAGTTATATTCAAATGTTCAAATATTCAGTTATTAATTTATAATTTGAAGTATTGTTAATTTAGGTTTATTAAAGCTTATAGAAACATAAAAGTAAGCAGAGTAAAATATAGACCTAATTCCTCCTATTCATTGGTCCAGATTGCAATTTGTTTTAATAATGGGCTTCCTTCACTTGAAAAGCACAAGCTGCAACTTTCTTATTTTTTTGTGTGTGCCTAAGAAAAGTTTGTAGCCATCTTCCTCCCATGATAGATATATGACATTATAGTAAGTTTGTGAATAAGGGTTAATGAAGTATATTTAGTTATTGTCTGAGTATCTGGAAATCTTTAATATGATCTGGAGAGAAATAATGGAAATCAGGGTAACAGATACATACTTTAATTTTTTTTTAAGTTTTAAAACTTTTATTATTATTATTATTATTATTATTATTATTATTATTATTATTATTATTTTAAGTAGGCTCCACATCCAGCATGGAGTCCAACATGGGGCTCAATCTCAGACCATGGATTCAAGACCTGAGCCAAGATCAAGAGTCAGACACCCAACCGACTGAGCCACCCAGGCACCCTGGGTCTTTTAAATTTTTTACACAGTATTCCACTGTTCAACACCAATTGCAATGTATTTTAAAGCTTTGAAATAAAATTGTAATATGAAATTCCCAATTCAATGAAAAAGTATCAAACTTCACATTAGCTCCAAGCCTGAATATATTCTGCTCTAGAACTGACTTCCCTTACAGCAATCTTCTATTTGGTCAGCAAATATCTTTACATAATACACAAAAACTGGAGTATAGTGTACTAAATAAGCACAAAAGAATGTGAGTTTTCTGAAAGCCTTAATAGCCACAAAACACATAACAATTTAAAAGAACAGACAATTGGGGCACCTGGGTGACTCAGTCAATTAAGCATCTAACTCTTGGTTTCAGCTCAGGTCATGATCTCAGGGTCATGAGATCGAGTCATATCATGGGCTCCATTCTCAGCACAGAGTCTGCTTAAATTTCTTTCTCCTTTTCCCTCTGTTCCTCTCCCCTGCATGCTTTCTCTCTCTCTCTCTCAAATAAATAAAGAAATCTTTAAAAAAAATAAGTAGTGATTTCTAGTTAGTAGACTTTTTAGGTCCTATACATTGCATCATAAAAACAATTCTAATAAACTTCACAGCCTTAGGAAAGAACTAGAAATGAGCTATGGATAGCAAAAAGTGAGTCATAGTTACAAATATACAATGTGCCACGGAGACAAACAGCAACAAGAAGGTCAGGCCTGAAGTGTTATCACTTAAAAATGGCATATTTTATCCCATTTTCTTGAGTAATATTATTCATCACTGGCCTTGAACATTTGTGTCTGAGGCAATACTGCACACAGAGGGAGTGTGGATGAACACTGGAACTCTGATTTCTAAAGCAGACTGTTAATTTCTAGTGAAGAATCTGGGAAATTACTTCACTTCCGTTGAGATCTGTCTTCTGCTTGCTTCATGGCTTGTTGAAAGGATTAAAGGAAAAGCATCTGACATTATCCTAATACATAAATGACATTCGATAAATATTAGTTTCCCTTTTCCTTTCCTAAAAATGCAAAGCAGTCCAAGGAAAGCCAAGTGTTTTCTATGTGTATTGCATAAAAATTTGAACATTCTAAGCAATAAATAGCTTGACTTTGCCAGCCATGAGTTATCTTAATCAGAGGGTCTGTTTTTGTTTTTGTTTTTTTTTAAATAATCAACTCAGGACTCTTTATAAAAATAATAATAATCCTTAATTTCCTGTTTGATGACCTGCAGTCACATAAACCAAACTACTCCCTGCCCCCCTTCCCCTGCCAAAAGGAATAAAAACACTTTGTTCTATAATAGCAATGTAATGGGACATTGTAATACAATGCAACAAGTGGCTACCCTTGTGTTGAACATAGCATAATGTATAAACTTATCAGATCACTAAGTTCTACACCTACACCTGAAACTAATGTAACATCATGTATCAACTATACTCAAGTAAGAAAAACTACTTTGTTCATATATATAATAGATATGAAATACTGAAAGTCAAAGAAATTCTCATAGTTTCGTTAATATAAGGAAGACATCATAGAATTTTTAGACAGAAAACGAATTCTGGTTGTAGTTTCGCATCATATAAGTATATTCTTCTGAAGTCATAATAACTTCAACATGGTAGACACATTAAAAGTAAAGGCAGAATTGTGAAGTCTTTATTCTTTCTTAAATTTCACCATGTGTTCTAAGGATTAGTGTATTAAAATTAGTTTTGTTTCCATTAGTTTAAAACTTAGTTTCTCTTCAAAATTTCCTTAATGTGGTAAGTTTGAAAGCTATCACCACGGACAGCAAGACTCAACATAGGGAAAATAGATATCCCTGCTTCTCTCTCTCTCTTTGTCTTCACCTCTCACGATAGGTTCTTGATAGTGCTTGTTGGATAAATTAACAAATGAATGGATGATCTAAAAAACTTCCAAAATTTTAAATAAAAGTTTATAAAGGTGAATCACTTGGCCAGTACTTACTGATATCAACTAAAGGAACCACAGGAGGACACTGCAGAACTGTGCAAAAGGGGGTAAGCGTGTTTGTGCTTTTGAGGAAAAGGATTAGACATTGTAAGTAATATATCCAGAAAAAGGAAAATTACCTAAAATCACTGTAAAAGGTAACAGGTGTTTAATTTGATCCAAGTATTTTGCTAAAGGCCGGGAATACAAAGATGAGTATAGAATTCACTTTGAGGAATTCATAATATCATGGGAGAAATTAATTCATAAACAACCTAAAATAAATGTATATGTAAAATTGAGGTATAAATAAACTATATTTTGTATTTACATTATATATATTTATATATATTTTATCTATACCTCTCTCTATATATACCTCTATAACTCTTTCTATTATATGTATTTATATATATCATATCTATACCTCTCTCTCTAGATATGCATCTAGAGATAAGAGAGCATATATATATATATATGCGCTACCATGCTCAGAAGCAGGAATAATCAATGCTGCTGGGGATACAGAGTGTAGGCAGGAGAGGGGAGCATTGAAATATGCCTCTGAGGAGACAGTTTAATTGTCTCAAAGATGAGCCAGATATTATCAGTCATACAAGCTGAGGCAGAGCATTCAGGCATCCAATAGAGGATATGAAACAGCAGAGAGGCGACAAACAAAAGTGATCAGTTTAGGGAAAGGCAGGAAGATCAATATTATGAAGAGTGGGTGAAAAGGTGTGAGGGTAGGGAAGACTGAACAGAGAGGGCCTTGTGTACCATATGGAAGAATTTGGATTCTATATCACAGGCCAGTGATTTTCAAGTTATAGAACAGAGTCCTCTCAGGCCTGCTGGAAGTAAAAGCTTCTTAGTTTTTATCTGTTTGGGTTTCTATTTAACATTTCCTTTATTTATAAAAAAAAAATTTTTTTTTAAACCTCTGTTACAGGCAATGAGCCTGTGGAAGGGTATCTGTTTGGTTGTTTTGGAGAGTAATGAGAACAGATTTACATTTTAAGAAGTCACCAACTAGATTTTCTGTGGAGGTGGAAGGAGCCTGAGGTTAGATTCTAAGAATAATTAGATCACCAAAGAAAGACCTGGGAGCCTATTCCCAGATGGCAGCAGGCATGATGCAGAGCAGGCCACTGGAACAGAATTGAATGCTCTTTGTAACTCTTCTCCACCTTCATGGAGTAAATGATTGAACCCCATATTAAGAGAAAGCAGATCAGAATTAGCCCCAGGCTTTAGCTTAGGTTTTTGCATATATAAAGAAAGGTATTCTTCACCTATGATAAGGGACAAAAAGAGGAGGATTAGGCTTGAAGCAAAAATTTAAATTAAAGTGAAGTATTGTATTCCAGGTAAATGAATAGTGTATTCAAAGGTTGGGCATAAAAGTTGGGGGAAAGAAAAAAAAAGATCTAGACTGAAGACACAGCTTTGACAGCTAGTGGCATAGGGATGTATCTCCATACTGAAGTATGTAGTACATCACTCCAGGAAGAGATAAGTACATGAAGGTTCCAAAAATACAATGTGTTTTATTTTATTTAAGGGATAGGCAGAGGAAGAGAAATCTGTGAAAGAAACTAAGTAGGCAGGGAAGAAGAAACTAGGAGACTGTAGTGTCACACAAGGTAACAGCAGTTCCAAGGGAAGAGTCTGCAGAAAGATGAAGAGAAAGGCTGAGGAGAATCTACTGAATTTGGTAATGTGCATCTCCTTAGAGACCTCAGCTAAAGCAGACCCACGGATGGAATGGTGAAAGCAAAAATGGTGCTACAGTTTGAGAAAGCTGGGAAATCACTGAATAGAAAGAAGGTACTGGTATTTTCATTTAGAGGGAACTTAAGGAGCAAAAATACTGCTTTGTGTGTGCTGAGTTTGTCAGAGGCTTCAAGAAAGTCAACATGGCTGTAGGGCAAAACCAGTAAGTATAAAATTTCTACTTATCTATGAGACCAGTACCATCTTACAGGGAAGAGGTATTGGTTGTAAGAACCATAGGATTTTTAAAGAAGATTGAGAAGCAGTTTGGAAATAAAAAATACATTGATAGACTTACTTCAAGCTTGATAACTGATTTATAACTTTGTTTATTCATTCTGGATTCATTTCCTTATGCTGCCATAATTGTAGAAAATTAGATCAAACTAATGAGAAACTCCAAAATCAAAATGCCACGCAACGGCTATAGCCAGGAGAGTTGGTGCCAAGAATTGGCAAATCTCTGTGCCCTTCCGTCTTGAAAGTAGAAGAAATACTGAAGCATTTAGAAGGCAATAAAGTAGGACAAAGAGCATGTAAACAGCTGTTTCCTAACTAGGGAACAGATCCATGAAGAACACCATGGCTGTTCTAGTATTAACAATGTGAATTTTTTTTTTTTTTGAAGTTCAAGGGCTAACATATTTAGTTAATTTGGTGAGGAAAGCAATGACCTACTTTCTACAACTATGCTCAGTGAGAGCACAAGTGAACCTTACTTTTCAAGGACTGTCCATTTTTTCCCCAAGAAGAAAAATGCTTATATAAAAAACTTAGGGTTTTTTTTGGGGGGGGGGGATAAGGAACATAGTTTAAGGATTTATGTTTCCTTTAATTTTGACAAAAATTCTATGACCTTTATTTATGAATTAACATATTCCTAAATAGTTCTTTAAGGTTGAATTCTTCTAATTCTGTTTTATTTAACAGGTTGTAGCCTATCCTACCGCAAATCCAAAGTCTTTTTGCTGGTTTGTTGAGAGCTGACTGATACTGGTAGAGAAGATCTAGAAGTTCCTTGAAAGAAGATGGCTATATCCTCAGGGCTTCACAGATAGATGTTCCATACATTCTTAATGAACTAAATTAAGTCATATACGAAATAATACTGGCCAAAATTTCACTTATTCTGGAAGTGATGTCATTTTACTTTTTAAAAAAAAATGCTCCCCAGCACTTACAGATTAAAGAACTCAATAGCTATTAATCTTAAAAAATAGGTTTTGTTTGGCTCCATCTGATTGATTGATAGAATTATCATTATTTATTCAAACAGGAATAGTTTAGCCCAGATATAAAGAAATTAACGCCCATGAGTTTTGAGCCCCATGTCAGGCATAGAGCTTACTTTAAAAAAAAGAACAAAAACAAACACAAAAACAAAAACACAAACAATGCCAAGGGAGCTGAGGAGATAACATGAAAGGGAGGAAATGTGTGGGTGTAAGGGACTAGAGACACTTGTGCCTGAAAGGAACCAGGCAGCAGCTACATCACTCCAGATCATGCTGCATAGGCATCTGTCCCAGATCACCTGATTTTTCAGATCCCAGAAATATGTATTTTGAGGCTAAATCTCTTGATTTAAAAACTTTAACTCACTTGCTTTTAAAACGCCATGTGTTTGACTATCTCTACTCTGGGTAGATACTCAGTGATTAAGGCCTTCAGACATCAAATCCATGAAAAAGGGTGAATAAGTACAATGAATAGATTGTGTATTCAGCCTGTACCACCTGAATTACAAGTAAACTTTCTCAGTAACAAGGGTATAAAAAACTCTGCATCCAGATGTAGGAATTGTCAAATTCTTTTTTCTCTTTTCAGCTGTAGTAGCCTGTAATGCTACCATAAACTAAAAGTCAAAAATCAAAATGATTAAGAAGAAAAAAAACACTTAGAGATTTTTGCATAATTCATCAATGCAGCTGAGACTGAAAGACACACTGTCCTGTAGCACAAATAGGTTATAAGTTACAACACATAATGAAAATTCAGTTAAAATACACTTAAGTGAAGAGATTTAAAATGTAATTTCTTCCATTATTAGAAACATTCACAAAATAGTTCATTTCTTATTATCTAAATGAACAAGTTGCCAACTTTTAGATATATTTTATGGAATAACTCTGTTTGATTGGGAGAAACCATTTTGTGCAATTCACCCATGACCTATTCATTCCAAATGGCTGGTTTGTAGGTATAATTATTGTTCCATAACATGAGAAATGCATCAGGGCCCATTCCTTTGACAAAGCACACTGCAGCAGAAACACCACAGGTGGTGCCAACTTATGTCACACTTCAGTGAAGGTATTTAGAATAATTTAGCTGTGGATCATTCCCTGACAAAGACCGTCCGTCTGTACCATGCAATACTTTTAAGACTAGATTTTTAATAGCTATGTATTCAGGTGAGTGTGTGGGGAAGTAAGAGGTAGTATTTCTCATCTCAGGACAAAACAAATGACCCAAAGTCACAAAGAGCTGGATTTGAATCCCAGATCTGCCACTCATTAGCTATGTAACCCTGGACTAATAACTGGAATATTTTTGAGCAGCTTTCACTTGCCAGGCACTATGCTGAGCACTGGGTATAAAAGAGTGAACAAGATACAGTGCTTGCCCAAAGGAGTTTAAAATTTAATAGGAGAGTCAGAAAAGAGTAGGCAATTTCAACATATAATCTTAAGGGCTAAAGTAAATGTTAACAGAGTATTTTGGGAGCACATAAAAGTAACAGCTATCCGATTCTTAAGCAATAAGGTTTCCTGGAGGAAGTGATATCTGAGCTGCTCTCTGGAGGAAGGTTAAGAGCTGGTGAGGGAAAAGTAAGGCAAAGAATATTTTAGAAGGAGGAAATAACAAAAGTCAGAAATTGAAAGTGATGCTAGAACTTCTGAGGATCTGCTCATGGTTTGTATGTCTGTATAAGTGTATGTAATGGACTCTCGGCTGGACAATCCTCAATGTTTATCATAGCCAAAAAAGGAAGTTTAAAGGACAAGTCAAAAATGCAAAAACAAAAACAAAAAAAATTTAAAAGAAGAGTAAAAAATATTACCTTCTTATTATTAATTCACTTATTCCTCCACTTAACAATACTAACAAAACAAAGTAGTTCAAATCTACTAGCTTTGACCTCTTCTCGCCTACCTCCACTCCACTGAGGAAGGCAAGAAGAATGAGAAAGAGCTAGCATGCAGAATGTTTTAGTGTGGAGTTGTGAAGACTGCTCTTATGTTTCCAGAAAAACTAGACTTTAAATATGGAAAAAGACATCCCTCTGGAGCAGGGGAGGTGGGGGAGAGTGCACGGGCAGCATCACCTGAAGCCATAAACTCCAGGCAGGTGAGAAGTAATCCGGTCCCTGCCATTCCATCTCTGTCAGAAGTGAAGACCAAATCTTTATCTTTAAAAGTGGATTTGATATCTAGAAGCAGCCCAAAGAAAGGGGTTCCTTAACAAAATTAGAGTCTCTTCTATATGTCCATTAAGAAACTTAACATTTTCTGATTTCAAACTATACTATAAAACCATAGTAATAAAAAGAGTGTGATACTGACATAAAAATAGACACACAGACCAATGGAACAGAGTTGAGAGCATGGAAAGAAATCCATGTATATATAGTCAAATAGTATTTTACAAAGTGGCCAAAAAAGCTCACTGGGGAAAAGATAGTCTCTTCAATAAAGAGATTGGATATGGTGGGGGGGGGGGACTGGATTTCCATATGTAAAAGAATGTAACTGTACCCTATCTTACACCAATCACAAAAATTAATTCAAAATGGATTAATACCTCAAACCTTAAAACTCCTAGAAGAAAATATAGGGAAAAAGCTTCTTGAAGTAGGACTTTCAATGATATTTCAGTTAACACCAAAAGCAAAAGCAACATAAGGAAAAATAAATGAGACTACATCAAACCACAATCCTTCTTCACAGCAAAAGAAACAATCAACAAAATGAAAAGACAATCTATGTAAAGGGAAAAAATAATTGTACATCATATTATCTGACAAGGGGTTAATACCCAAAATAGATAATAAACTTATACAAGTCAATACCAGAGAGAGAGAGAGAGAGAGAAAGAAACAATCTCATTTAAAAATGGGCAAAGGATTTGGAAAGGCATTTTTCTAAAGACATATAAACAGTGAACAGGTACATGAAAAGATCTTCAATAACACTGATCATCAACACCATAGTGAGATATTACCTCATACCTATTAGAAGCTATTATCAAAAAGACACGAGATTACAAGTGTTGGGTGAGGATGTGGAGAAAAGGGAACTTTGTGCTCTCTTGGTAGGAATGTAAATTAGTACAGGCACTATAAAAACTAATCTGGATGTTCCTCAAAAAGGACTATCATGTAATCCAGCAATCCCACTTCTGGATATATATATCCAAAGGAAATGAAATCACTTTCTTGAAGAGTTATTTGTACCCCTGTGTTCTTTGCAGCAGTATCCATAATAGTCAAAACACGAAAACAACCTAAGTATTTGTATGCAGGTGAATGGGTAAAGAAAATGCGGCATATAAATACAATGGACTATTATGCAACCTTTGAAAAAAAGGAAATCTTGCCTTTGGGGATACCATGGTTGTCCTTGAGGGCATTATGCTGAGTGAAATAAATCAGACAAAGACAAATACTGACAAATCTCACTTATATGTAGACTCTAAAAAAAGTCAATCCCATAGAAACAGTGGGTTTCTGTGGTGTGTTGGTTGTGGTGGTTGCCGGTGTGGTGGTTACCAGGGGCTGCAGTTTGGGGGAAATAGAGAGATGTTGGTCAAAGTATACAACTTCCAGGTGTAAGATGAGTAAGTTCTGGGGGATCTGATGTATAGCATCAAGACTATAGTTAACAATACTGTATTATATACTTGAAAGTTGCTAAGAGAGTAAATCTTAAATGTTCTCACCATATACACACACATACACAAAAGGTAATTATGTGAGGTGATAGAAGTTTTAGCTAACCTAATTGGGGTGACCATTTCATAATATATTCATGTATCAAATCACACTATATACCTTAAACTTACAGAATGCTATTTGTCAGTTATATCTCAGTAAAGCTAGGGGGAAAAAAAGAAACTATAACCATTGCTTTCATTCAGTCTATTAATTTTCACATTAAATGTGGCAATACTCCTGACACTATTTGAAATAAATAACAGTTGACTGATTTTAGCTGAGAAAATGCTCATTTCTAGATCAGCACCTAACTTCATGATGGTCATTCTGCAGAACACTAGTATTAATACATTCTATGAGAAGGAAAAAAATGTCATTGGTCAAATAATTTGGGGAAATGCTACATACTATCCCTACTGCACATTGACTATTTATATTAACATATTTAATAATCTGAGAAATCCCAAAGTAAACAAACACATTTTAACCCAGGCTTAGATAGAGGTTAATTAGCATAGATTTAGTCAAGGGACTAGAGTTACCATTCATTAGGCATGAGCTGAGTCTCCTTGAAATCCTGGAGAATTTCCTTTACAAAGGACCTAACTCCCTTACACCATGATATAAAGAGTACTTTTTCTATCAAAGGAAACTAATGAGATTGACCATCATGATTACTGTCTGCTGTCTTTCAACTATGTATCTCAAGAACTAAGACCCTTCCTAGAAATAGCCTACATATTAATGAGGAAGAAAAACATAGCACACTACAAATCCTTTATAAAAATAAGTTTCATTTTGCCTGGCAGTCCCACTTTCTTGTTTGTCTTTTAAGTTACTTTAATAGAATAGGTGAAATTTGCTTATCCATACCAAAATTCATTAAAAATAAGTTGTGACTTTTTTTGCCACCCAAACCAAAATTTCTTCCCTAAAAAGAGTAATAGAAGATGTCAGAATTCCTGTAAGCTTGCCTGTTTGTTTTCAGGGTACCTTGGGCAACTTTTGCCATCAATCCCTATGGTCAAGCGAGCCATGCCACCTTTCAGGGTGCAGGACTTTTCAGATACTTGAAAAAGGATGTCTTCGGCAAAGGGCAGGAGCAGTGCCAGTGATAGAGGTTGGTACTGAATTTGTTACGGAACAAAACATAAATTAAACTTTCACCTTATTTTTGAAAAAGAAGCTTCCTAAGGATTTGTTTCCTAACCTGACAATAATGCAAATGATGTGATGCAGTTTCTACCTCATTGTCTGGCATAAAATACCTACAATATGGTCTTGCCTAGAGAATGGAAGCATCTGTAGTTTTGGCAAACCTTACAACACCTTTCTACCTTCTCTGTAACAACTTTATAATAAAATTTAGAAGTATCTATAAGAAATGGATTCATGTCAGACTTGTTCACTCCTGTATTCCTTGCACTTAACACAATGTCTAGCATGGACAGGACTGCCATAAATGTTTGTGGAGGGAAAACAGGGAGGGAGGACAGGCTTAGAAATTAAACATGAATTCTGCCACTTTTAAAGGAGAAAATCTTTGTCACTGACTTAAGAAATTAAAGATATGTTCTAAAAAAGTTTTGGTTTCTATTTAGGGGAACATATTGCTTTCATATTATTTGATACAAAAAGTAACCCTAGACCTATGTTTAAAAAAAAAAACTCATATAATTTTTTTAAGATTTATTTATTTTAGAGAGAGAGAGAGAAAGAATGAGTGTAGGGGCAGAGGAAGAGGGAGAGAGAGAATCTCAAGCAGACCCTGCACTGAATGCAAAGCCAAGGTGGGGCTCGATCCCACAATCCTGAGATTATGACCTGAGTGGAAACCAAGAGTCAAGAAGCTCAACTGACTGAGCCACCCAGGTGCCCCTCATATAACTTTAATTATAAATAACATTCATTAGACTTGATTGATACTTAAATCATTTATTTTGGCCATTCTCTACTTCATCTGCTATTTTCAAAGGAAATCCTCCTATTTTTCTGTGTATGTAACAACAAACAGGCACAGCTAGTATAGGTATTCATATATCTCATTACCAGAAGCTATGGTTGAGTAAATGAGTCACTGTTATTGCACAACAACATATTTAAGGCCCTAATATATACTTGAGGTTCAAGATACCTTCCTGAAATCTTCGAAGTTGTTAACTTTTAACTCAGTCATGTTGAAACACTAAAATCATCCATCCACACATTGTAATAATCAGTACCTTTTTAGTTACAAGTAGTAGAAACTCAAATCAGACAAGCTTATGAAATAAATAAATGAATGGATGGGTGAATGAAATGTTGGCTCATTTCACTAAAGTCTAAAAGTAAAAGCTGGCTATAATTGGTTTGAAGATATAATATTAGAAATCTATATTATTCCATTTCTTAGCTTTCTTTTTTTCCATGTTGATTTCATTCACTAGCAAGCTCTCTCCATCTGTTAACAACATGGTCCCAGCAACTTAGGCTTAGCTTTCTCCATCTTTGCAAACCCAGTATGAGAAAGAGCTCTTCTTTCCTAAGAGCACCAAAAAAGATTTTTATTGAGCAGGCCTGGAATGCCCACCTCTAGAGCCTAGACTAAAAGTAGAGAAGGTGGGTCCCCAAAGGAAAGTCAAGATGCTATTATACCAGAAGAAAGGAACATAGATACTGGATAGGTAAACATGCATAGCTGTCTGCTATGCCCATGTTCTAAATTCTTGTGGAATTTGTCAGAAGTCAGGGTTATTGAATTATATTTGAATTGTACACAGAAAATTCATTAAGTTTTTTTCTTAAATGTTATTAAAAGTCATTTTTTTGAACCTAGAAAAGAGTTGGGTGATTTTAAGTCATAAAAATTTACCATTAAAATGAACTGAGAAACAGGAACTTAAGTGTTTCATACCTTTTGTGATACTTCACTGTGGTAACTTAATTTACTAATACAGCTCCATTACTCACATATGACCAGTGACTCAAACATCAATCATTCTCATTTAAGAAATAAACATAGGAAAAGGTAGATTTGCTAAGTGTGAATGTTTACGAACATAATCAAGCTACTGACTAGATAGTAAATTTGAACCTGCCAAAATTACTTGATGAATATAAAGCTTCTATTTTTAAAAAGATGAACAATCCATTGGTTAAATAAACAGTCTCAGTTCTGTGTGATTTTGATTTTATCCACCATAGTAAAAAGAACAGTAAACACGAAGTCAGAATATTTTGGTTTTAATAAAAACTTTACCATATTATAACCATGCAAGTCTGGGGCAAGTAACTATTCTCAAAAAGTTGCACAGTAGTTGAAAGGATATTGTATAGAAAGTAGTAATTAAACACAACACTGATTTATGAAACAAAGGGTTTTTTTCCCAAATAATGCACTTACAATTCTGCTCCTTCCATAGAAATTCTTATCTAACTAGTGTTTTGCTGTTATTCAGTTATTTTGTTCTGATGAATTTATTTCTCTTTATGATTTATTAACTCTTTATGATTATTTTATATGCAACCTATTCATGACCAAACCAGACTGCCCTGTGTTCTCTAATATATTGTGCGCTGTGGTTTGATCTTTTTGACAATGCAGAGAGAATAGAAGGCAGTAAGAGGAATGATAAGGGAAGCTGTTACTTTGGTAACTTATTTTGGAAAGAATTATATATGGGGTTTAAATTCTTATTTAAACTAATTTATACTATTTAATTGAATCAACCTGTATTATTTTAAATATCAATAGTCATACATCTATCATTTTATTTGAAATGAACTCAATTTTCCAGGCAAGATTAAAAAAAAAAAAAACAACAACCAACAACAACGCTACAAGCTATTTCCTTAACTAAATATGAAAAATAAGTTCTTGGAAATTAAAAGGTCTCCCATGCACATGCATATTTAACTAAAAATCATGATGGTGCCAACATATCTTGACATCTAACCATATAAATCCTCAAATCAGAATAATTAAACCTGCAGATAGGCAGATAGAGTACTATGCAGAAATTTAGAGTCAGCTTGGCCTTGTGCCTTGACATGTCAGACACAAATAAATAAGCCAAGCAATACACTCTTTTCTCATGTAAAAGTTTGGAGGATATGCCGCTACCTACTATGTTCACTTCTTTTAGAATATATAGCTTTATTATTATGTTTTATTTTCTTAAGAGTTTACTTTCTCATTTTCAAACAATGTTATCTGTTTTTCATTATATGTGTTCATTTATTTTCTGTTATTTATTAAAACTCTTTATTCATTATCTGTGATAATAAATATCCAATTGGAAAAAAGCACTCCTGGTGAAGGAATAATTTATAACATAATTTTACAGAGCTGAGGTCCTTGGAGCTTCAAGTCTATTTTGACATCTGCTTAATTCATCTGTTTAATAACGAAGTTATGATGAAACAGCTGTGCTGTCAAAAGAAATGATCAGCGCTGTACTATTATTAGTTGCATTGCCTTCTGTTTCCCACCTTCTAGACTTTCAAAGAAATCTAACAAAGGATACAAATAAGCATTTGGAGTACAGGATCATAAAATAACCTTCTGCATTATCTGGCCAGTTCTTTAGCTGTACCTTTAAAATATTGAAGATTTGGATAAAATAAGAAAAGCTCAGTCTATGATCTCAGTGTTTCTTTTTTCTTAAGCTAAGTTAGTGTAAATACTTATCTTTAGGCATGGTTGGTAAATGGAATAGTATTTTTAATATTCTATTGAATAGAATTATACATTTTATGTGAAAGTTTCAATAAAAATTGGATTTCAAATCAACTAATATTTATGGGGTCTTACTCTGTACCAGGTATTCTCTATACACCAATTTATAAAGTCTCATTTAGACTGCAAAATAAACCAATGTCATTACTATAACCATTTCACAAATAAATGGTCAATAAAAAAAATCACTTAAGAGGTCCAGGAGCTTGCCCTGGGCTCCAAACCGGTGAGTAATATAAAGAGAAGATTTAAACCTTTGATTCCAATTTTAAAACCAGGATTCTTACTATAGTACATTTAATACAATAAATGACAAGAATTGTGGATATTAGATATTAGCATTTGTTATATGCCCTACACTCTTCCTATTTGTCACAATCCAATGAGATTATCTCTCAGTTAAGTAAGTGGATAATCGCAAAGCTAGGCAGTTACCTGTAGTCACCTGGCAGGTAAGTGGTAAAACTGGAATTCAAATTCAAACCAGGCCACCTGACTTCAACATTTAAACTGCTCCTACGATAGCACACCGACTTTCAACTGAAACTAAAACTTGCAAAAACTGCAGTTCAATCTATACAAGATGATTAGACAATAATTCAGGAGCTAACACATCAAGCTTACCATTAAGAACTTCTTTTCCATTGTTTCACATATGTGAGGTACTGGTTCAAGAGGTTTTTGATTAATAGAGAGTCAATAAATATGAATGTTTGATTCAAATTTTCATTTTACTTCTATCCGAATATTTGGCAGCATGCATGATATTTTGAAAATTCTGGCAGAGTGCGTAGTTTTTCACACAATGAGAATAATAAGTGTTTTAACTGATCAGGTCAGCAAAAAAAAACTAAACAGACAAACATAAGAAAACACTAAACAAAAATGCATATAATTCAATTTTGTAAAGTAATCAAGTCTATCAGCAGGTAAGTACACAATTTCATAAATAAATTAATACATATTACTAGACATACCTCCTTGCCCAGATATACATGATGGAACAGGGAGAAAGTTCAAAGAAGTAAAGGCTGGAAATTCCTAGGGGGTAAGGACTGAACTATAGAAAAATGAAGATCTAGAACATTTATACCATCCAGTATTTTAATCATGCCCCTATAAAGTTATTCCACATTTCCAGTACTAGTCACCCACTGATCTGCTTTATATCACTAAAGATTAGTTTGTTCTAGAACTTCACATAAATGAAATCATACAGTTTGTGCACTTTTTTGTCTGTCCTCTTTTGCTAATCATCATACTTTTGAGTCTTATCCATTTGTTATATCAGTAGTCACTCCTTTTCAATGCTGAGTAATATTTCATTGTATGTATCCACCACAAGCGGTTTATCCATTTACCACTTGATAGACATTTGAATTGTTTCTATGTTTGAATATTATAAATAAAGCTAATATGAACACTAGGGTACCAGCACATTTTCATTTATCTTGGTAAATACCTAGGAATGGAATTGTAGGGTTGTGTAAGTGTATGTTATTTATACATGAAACTGTCAAACTCTTCTCCAAACAGGTTATGCCCTTTAATACTACACCAGTGATGTATGAGAGTTTCAGTGGCACCACATCCTAGACACACTTAGTTTTGTAAGTCATTTTAAATTTAAGCCATTTCAGTGAATATGTAGTGGTTTATCATTGTGATTCTAATTTGCTTTTGGGAAACAGTTTTTGTAGAGGACTAGATTAGCAACTGAGAATCCCAGTTAAACAGGGTTAACAACAGAGTCACGCAAGAATCTGAATCTTGGATCTGGGACCTACTATACGTGTGACTATGAACAAGTTGTCTTAGCTTCTCTATGCCTCAATTTTCTCCTAAGTCAAAATAAAAATAACATCTTCCTCAGATTTTGTTTAAAACTTCGAAGAAAAAATAAATTTAAAGCATTAAACCTTGTGTCTGGATCATAGCAGGTCTTCAATAAAACTTAAGTAATATTACTATTCTTATTCCTCAGAATGTGTAGAGTTATAAATTTTTAAAACTTATATTAAGTTTACTTCTTTATTAACATATTTTATTAAATCCAATTAACATATACTGTATTATTAGTTTCAGATGTAGAGTTCAGTAATTCATCAGTTGCATATAATCCCAGTACTCATTACATCACATGCCCTCCTTAATAACTATCACCCAGACACCCCATTCCCCCAGCAACCGTTAGTTTGTTTCCTAGAGTTAAGATTCTCTTATGCTTTGTCTCCCTCTCTGATTTTGTCTTATTTTATTTTTCTCTCTTTCCCCCTATGGTCCTCTGTTTTGTTTCTTAAATTTCATATATGAGTGAAACCATATGATAATTGTCTTTTTCTGATTAACTTATTTGTTCCAGTTCCATCCATGTTGATGTAATTATATATTACTAATACCCCCATACACACAAACACACACACATGTATAATACACACACACACACACACACACACACACACACACACACACACACACCCCTCCTGTCTATCCATTCATCTGTCGAAGGACACCTGGGCTCTTTCCATTGTTTGGCTATTGTGGATATTGCTGCTATAAACATTGGGGTGCAGGTGCCCCTTCTGTTCACAACATTTGAATCCTTTGGGTAAATACCTAGTAGTGCAATTGCTGGGTTGTAGGGTAGCTCTATTTTTAACTTCTTGAGGAGCCTCCATACTGTTTTCCAGAGTGGCTGCACCAGCTTGCATTGCCACCAACAGTGTAAGAGGTTTCCCCTTTCTCCGCATCTTTGCCAACATTTGCTGTTTCCTGAGTTGTTCATTTTAGCCATTCTAACCAGTGTGAGGTGGTATCACTTTATGATTCTGATTTGTATTTCCTGATGATGAGTGATGTTGAGCATCTTTTTCTGTGTCTGTTGGCATTTGTATGTCTTCTTTGGAGAAATGTCTGTTCATGTCTTCTGCCCATTTCTTGACTGGATCATTTGTTTTTTAGGTATTGAGTTTGATAGGTTCTTTATAGATTTTGGATACTAACCCTTTATCTATAAGACATTTGCAAGTAACAATAATGCTGTGCCTTTATAAGATCTACTTTACCCAACATATGAGTTTGCTTCAAAGTAATTTTTTCAATTAAATAAATCTATTTTCTTCAAAGGCAATCATAATATAAAGATACATTAGTCTGGAAGGTATTTTTATATCTAGTTCTTTTTTTTTTTGAAGGCTTTGTTTTATTTTTAAGTTGGGATTTGATCCCAACAAAGTATGTAGACATTGTTTTATGTGGCCTTAATCTTAGAAAGTGGCAGTATCAGGTATTTAAAGTACCCTATAATAGATCACAAGCATCTTACCAGCACTACCTCTTCTCCATCCATAAGCCATCTTTGTGGTCTCAATAACTCCCTAAAATGCCAACTTCCATTTTATCCTGACATTAAGTGAACAAACATGTTTTCTCTCCCCACCCATTGGGACAAATTCCCTACCCAGCTGCTTCCACTACGGGTGCAGGCAGTTCACTAGCACTGCCTGTAACCACTGTCCTGGCCTAGTGACACCACGTCAGCTTCTCTTCTGCTTGTCACATTGCCAAGTCTCTCCTGAGGTCTGACAGCTCTGCCAAATCATCTAACTTTTGCTTCTGTGTGGTCTGAGGGAGTTGGCACAGACTAAAGCAGTGAGTTCTGTAACTTCCTGTTGGGTTTTCTTTCACAATTAGGAAAGAAGTTTAAGAGTAGCCAATAGACATTACTATTTTGTTTAAAGATTTTATTTATTTGTCAGAGAATACAATCGGGGGAGCAGCAGAGGAAGAAGCAGGCTCCCCGCTGAGCAGGGAGCCCCATGCAGGGCTTGATCCCAGGACCCTGAGAATGACCAGAGCTGAAGGCAGATACTTAACTGACTGAGCCACCCAGGCGCCCCTAGACATTATTTTTTTAAGAAAGTGTCCTTCTGAAAAAAAACAAAGTGGTGTCTTAAAACTCTGCAAAGTTAAAAGTTCAAACTATCACTATTCAGTCATTGATTTATTTGGTGACCCTGATATGTTTACCACTCGAATACCCAGTTTTTATGAGCTTATTGTTACAGAATTTTTTTAGCTATTATGTTTATCTGTTAACATCACAGAGCAATTAACAAATTTACACACTGATTTTGCTTTCCAGGCCTCTCATGTAAAATTTCTTTTGAATATCATAACCATTGTGAGTTTGAAAGCATTAGGTAACAGGACATGTTACCACTACAACTATCAATACCAAGAACAAACAGCTTTGAGGATGGGCTGAAGTTACTGGGGAGAATGACAGCAAGAAAAAAATAAAATCCTGGCAGTAGAATACAGCTGGAGTAGGCAGTGACTAACAAAGGGATTCAGGGACGACAAATAAGAAGGCTGTTAATCAGCCTTGGGAACAGATATAGGGCAGAGACCAGTCAACAACCAGAGTATGAAAGGGTTGCAGAAATTCATCTGGAGAGTAGATCATATTGGTCCACAAGGAGGTCTGCCTTCAAGCAGGAGACAAATGAACTCATGCCTCCAGACACACACTATTTGGGATAATACAAGAAGAACCCATTCAACATGTTTACAGAGTATGCCATTTTTTATGCCTCATTTCTGGTATTTTTTCTCTCAGATCCATCCACATTCAATTCATCGTTACAACTGAGCAAGAAGCAAGCTGAGGGTCACTGTTTCCCATAGCCTTTTGTTTACTATTAAATTTAAGTCTCTGCTCACTATCCAAACCTCTCAGCTAGAGTTGGATCTTAAGGGCTAGACTTCCCTAATACTTGGCTACTTCTCCCTGTCTTAACATAGCTTTCTGGAGTTTACCTTGCCTGCCTGCCTTGGGCTGTTATTTTCCAGACCCTCTATGTCTAACTAGACCTCAGTTTCTCGATATGCCTATTGAATCAAGTCCCGTGGCTATCCACACATTACAATTACTCTTGGCTTCTACTTTCCAACCTCTCAAGAGACTACAGTCAGATGGCTAGAGAAGAGGACACCATTGCCATGAACATTATCAAGGAATGTCTTAGGTGGGGGAGTCTGGGTGGCTCAGTCGTTATCATCGGCCTTCGGCTCAGGTCATGATCCCAGGGTCTTGGGATCGAGCCCTGCATCAGGCTCCCTGCTCAGCGGGAAGCCCGTTTCTCCCTCTCCCACTACCCCTGCTGGTGTTCTCTCTCTCTGTCAAATAAATAAATAAAATCTAAAAAAAAAAAAAAAAAGGAATGTCTTACGTGAATAAGCAACATGCAAATCCCTTTAAGACTAAACAGATATGAGCTCTAGGAGTTTAAACAAGTGAAGTTCCTAAAATGCTTCCACAGTCTATACTGCTGACATCAGCATTTTCTCACTTTGATTCCTACAGGCTCAAATGTAACCTGTAAGAAGATATTAAACTCCCTTTTAAAACTCAGGTCTCAGCTACCCCAGCATGCAGTGGATAATTCTAAAATGCCAAAGAGGGGGGCGCCTGGGTGGCTCAGTCATTAAGCATCTGCCTTTGGCTCAGGGCGTGATCCCGGAGTCCTGGGATTGAGCCCCGCATCGAGCCCCACATAGGGCTCCTCTGTTGGGAGCCTGCTTCTTCCTCTCCCACTCCCCCCTGCTTGTGTTCCCTCTCTCACTGGCTGTCTCTCTCTCTGTCAATAAATAAATAAAATCTTTAAAAAAATTTTTTTAAAAAATGCCAAGGAGGAAATGAAAGACATCAGTTAAAGAATGTCCTAATAGCTTTTGGCTAATTTTCCATATTTCAGGATTCTTGTTCAAAGACAAATTATATCTTAAAAAAGCTGACCCAACATCATGGCTCTCTTGTTTGTAGGAAAGGTATGAATTTAGCAAGTATACATTCATATATCAAAAATACAATTTAGTTTTATAACTAATATCTACCTACTCCAAAAGCCTCCTTACCAAAAATGTCAGAATATATACATTTATCTTGTACTTAAGATCCTCTGATGGTTTAAATGCTTTCTCTTCTCCTTCCAAATATAGTATCTGGGTACAGAATGAAACTGACATGGGGGAGGAACATCCAAGACTCTAGGTGATATATTACATCCTGCTTGGTTTCTGAGTTGACCTCTGTTGTGGCTGCTTCTGTGATGTGATGTAATGTAATTACATGGCCACTGAGTATCCTTTTGAGTTTAGGTTGTCCTGCTTGGTCTTTAGAGTGTGTCTAGTTACCATTGCTGATGTCCATGGACTTCACCCTAGCCTCCAGTCACAAGGATTTCACACCCTACCATCCATATGGTTACAGGAGTCCTCCTATTAATCACCAGGGTATGTAGCACTTATGAATGGTCTCGGGGGCCCAAGATTTTTTATTTGCCTTCTCCACAACACCAAATGAGATTTCACTCAGGCCCACTTTCTTTAATACCTCCTTCAGCTATTGCTTTGTAAACACTCCTGATATTTCAAATGTATGGAACTCTGTGAAACTTTCCATTTCCCAGGTCATGCCCAGAAAGTAGTGCATCAGCCCCAGTGGTCTTTGGAATCCCCAAACCTACTTGGATATTGTTAATTCCTTCTTTGGGATTTGCCCATAAGGGGTAAATCAGAACAATAGGGTCTGATTTTTTTTTCTTTTTTTGTCTCTCCCAGGATCCATCTCTCAATAATCAGACAGGTTTTCCTCTTCCCATTGTCCTTGCATTGCATCCTTTTTCTCCTATTCCTTGGGTCCATCATGTAAATTGCCTGATCCTCTTCAAGTTGAATGTTTGTCTTGGAGTTCTGAGAAAATCATCACTTTCTCAAGCAAGCCGGGCATTTGCAATAATCAAAAGTGCTTGCCTTCAGACTATAGAAAAAAATTCCATTGTTAAATCCAAAGTCAGTGCATTCCTGTTTGCAACTGGGCCATACTTTCCCCATGATGCAATGCATGCTATTGATTCAGTGGTTTGGAGAGCTGGACAGCTGGAAAATGGGGATGGCTGGGATGTAGAGCACATTGATTCAATGTCTCAAAATCAGTATCTATGTAATTTCTCCCATTTTCCCATTTACTTCTCTATGCCAAATATTTCCCACCATATAAGTACAATCACTGGACATACTTGGCCCTCAGGGTAGGACAAAAATCATCAAACTCCAACCTCCTCAGAACCTCCCTCTCTGTAAATGATGGAGGTCCAGATCACAGCCTCTGTCTCACCTAAGGCATGTGACCTTGTCTAATACAAGAGCACAGTTTAGTAATACCTTAATTGGGCAAAACCACAAAAAATAATTAACATATAATACATACATTTTTTTAAATAAAGCACATATGTGGAAGGGTTATTCTGCTACACAAAATAGACTAAAATTAAAATGAAGTCTGTACTTGAATAATAAGCATATGAAATGACAGTCTTAACTCTTTATAGAAAAAGAAAAATGCACTAAACAAGAAAGAATTACTACATAAATTACTGGACAAACCAGCAAGGAACAAAATTCCACCTTTTGATTGTCAAATAGCAATTCGATTTTAGAGTTGCCCCAATGGTTAGGCCTGAAGTGTATTACCTGATAACCCTGTCTAATCTAAAGGAAAACCGAGGGCTACCATTTAGTGAATGCCTCCTAAGTACTCTTGGATGAATCTGTTGTATTTCATTTATTTCTTATAACAACCCTGCAGCATGGACAAAGCTTCATTTCCAAAGATGAAGAGATGAAGTCCCCAGTCACAAGCACAGCTACGATTGGACTCATTTCTCATGGATGACAAATGCTGTCGAGGTGGGATTGAAGCAAGTTCATTGAATTGCTCCAAAATCTTCCTATGGAGGGTGAGGATGGAAACACATGCTGCCACCTCCAAATACAGTGCCAATAAAAATTACACTTTCACCTCTAAACTTTTTCTTTAAATTCAGCTTTCAGTTCTTGTTACTAGAGATTTAGTATTGGTTGACTCCCACTCAAGGCAGCTGATACTTCAGTCAGTTCATTAGTGAATAGACAGGCTTATAATAAAAAAGAAGACTCTTTAGAGAAAGTGCTTCAGCAGCATTTGAATGGCCATGGGAGAGGAGTACTCCTCTTTAGGAGAATAAAATTACTCAATGTAACCCTTCTCCTCAGTCCTGAGGCAATCTCTGAAAGAAACTTAAGTTGAAAGCAAACAGAGAAGCAGAAATAACTGGTAAAAAAAAAAGGGGGGGGGGAGGCTGGGGAGGAAGGGAGACACTCAGAGGTGGTCTTCTTTTAGTCCTTCCTGCTCAGAGTTACAAGCAATTATGTTTCTCTGTCTCCTACTTCTCACAAATTCATTTTAAATACACTCTAGTAGTTTCAGTAGTTTTTAGAATTGGTTTGATTCTCATGTTTTTAAATGATTTTAAAAGGTAGCACTAGGAAATGTTGGTCTGTGGCATGTTACTATTGAAGATCCAATAGGGAGCAAGGATAATATCTGTTTTTTTATGTTTTGCTGTGTTTATTTTATTGAATCTTATAATATCCCCTCAGCGGATGGTGAAGGTCAGGTTTTATTATTTTCATTTACAAGCTGGAGGTACAGTAAAGCTTAGTTAGGTGTTGAACATACAAAAATATATGACTTAGGCCTCTGTCCAGGATAAAATACACTAAACCACCACTTTTCAAAGAATGACCCATGCATTCCAAGAGATATTTTTGTAAAAACAGTTTCTTAGTAAAATGTATTTGAGTAATCTTCCATACTGAATGTGCCTCCAGAAATAAACAGTGCACACATTAAAGGTTCTGTGAAGTCTTGCAATTAAAGACACTAACAAAAACTTTGTTTAACTCAGCATCATTTCCTATAGTACTGTGTGTTTATTTAGTAAGTATTTGTTTATATTAACAAAGCACATTTTGGGAAATGCTCCATTAAGCCATACCATCTCTCTTTTACCTTTTACTATAGTAGAAGACCATAAATCCACTTGTCTCAGTAAAGGGTACATCTAAATTATCACCAAGAAAAAAAGAGAAAGAAAAGGTGAGAGAAGACAGGAGGGAGGGAGAGGCCCTTGAAGCCTGCCAATAGCCACATGAACCATGAGTGAATTTGAAAGCCACCAATACTATTCCAAACAATCCTTGAGATGATTGTAGCCCCAGAAGACATTTGATTACAGCCTTGTGAGAGTCTCCAAACCAGAGACACCCAGTCAAGCTGCACCCAGATCCTAGATCCTCAGGAGTCAAAATAGTAAATGTTTATAGTTTTAAGCTACTACATTTTAGGGTAATTTATATACATTCATAGATAACTAATAAAAACACCTAAAGTAAAAGACTAAAAAATAAATATGAAATATATCTGAGGATAGCTCTTTACCATAAATGGAAGACTGTATTGGAAATAATTGATCTAATATTTATTGAATGAAGGAATCCAAAGTTGGATATTCATAAAAGTTCCTTCATGTTTATTTTGGATTAAAAAACGACACAACTGATCTTTATAGTATACAAATCCTTTTGCTTTTATTCTTTTGTTATTTCAACTTGAGAAATAGGTTATTACTCTGAACTTCTACTCAAACATTTTCTGAATTTTTATGTGAAATGCAGGATTGAGAGACACAGAAGATACACCTAACAGGGTATGCAGCTGCTTTCCACATTCACACCACTTATGCTCTTTTCCCACCATCATGGCTATTTCTATGGAATGATGAGAACATCTACCAGGATGGCATTCATGCAATCAGTGTGCCTGGGACCTATGGTGCAAGAGGGAAAACAGAGAATCCATTTAAGAAAACCGGGCGTACCAGGTTTTCCATAAGTGGTAATGATGAAGTGTAATGTTGATTAAAAGATTTCTCAGATGTTCCTCTAAACGAACTACCAATCTTGAGCTACAAGGGCATTCCATGTAACTGCCTTTCCTGGAGCTCCTTTCTTATTGCAGCAGAGAAAGAAGAATGAATTTCCTGAATACTACCATCTACACTCTGATGTTGTTGTTGTTGAAGATTTTATTTATTTATTTGAAAGAAAGAGAAAGAGAACACCACTGGGAGGGCAGGGCAGAGGGAGGGGGAGAAGCAGATTTCCCTGCTGAGCAGGGAGCCTGATGAGGGGCTCAATCCCAGGACCCTGAGATCATGACCTGAGCTGAAGGTAGACGCTTAACTGACTGAGCCACCCAGGCACACCCCCCTCTTTTTTTTTTTTTTTTAATGTATCAGTTATTTAATTAGGTTTTTGTAGTAAATTTAGAACATCAGTTTGTGAAGGTAAACTCCATTTGTGAGAGAAACCACAAAGCAGAGGTAGCCTTGGAGCTAAGGAACAACTTTTCTTTTTTGCAGAATTTGTAAGTCCATAGCTTTATACTCAACCATGTGCTGCTCTGTATACTGGTATTTCTCTTTCTCTGGGTCAAACATCTCACCTTCCTGGTGTCTGGGCTTTCAAAGCTTCTTTTTTCTAAAGTAAGGATCAGTGAGATGTTCAGGGGTTTTCACACTACTGATACCATTTTTGGCAGAGGTGGCAATGACAAATTTCTGGTATGTTCTGCACAGAGAAACTCAGTTGAGTATCAGAGGTGCAGTCACAAGTATCAAGCCACTGCTCAGCCACTTCAGGAAACCATCCTCTTGCCTCTGTGGTGCCCACTGAGGATGATCAGAATGCTGTTGAGAGTGGAACTAGCTCAAAGTTTTCTCACATGCTAACTGAAGGGATTTTTGCCGCAGCTTGACAGCTTCCAAGGCACACGTTTTTGGTAGAGTAACATCTAAGGCATTTTGTGAAGTTTAACCACTCCTGAAACACCATGCTTATCACCATGAACTAGAAGGAGTGCCCAGATAAATGGGTGCTTTCTATAACACAGGAAAGAGAACCAGTACAAAAATAATTTAAATAGCATTCCAAACTCTATTCCAAAATTGTATAACATAAACTTCAGAAGAATTTCCAGTTCAAGTTAAAAAAAAAAAAAGATTTATGGGAAAGGAAAAAAACAACAACAACAGAACTTCCACCCTTAAGAGCAAAGAGATTCCTGCTGAAAACTCCTAGCCATTACTATTATTATTCTCAATCTCATCCTCTAATTCTTACTAGATATAGTTTATTTCGTTGTTCACACAATGTATTATGGATGACACAAAGTTAAGTCTGTGTATAACAGGGAAGATGGCATCTATTTTATTCTCATAATAACAACATTAAATCAGATGGGTTGAGTTTGTTAGTCAGGGTCAAACAATCAGCAAGTGGCAGAACTAAGATTAGCATCCGTGTCTCCTAATGCTTAAAATTACATTAAGTTGAGAAGACTAAGTTAATAGTTGAGTGATTTGTGGGGTGGAAGGGATCATTTTAATTTAATGCCACTATTAATTAGTAATTGTAACATAGGGAATAAAACATAAGGTGGAATGAGACAAAATTTCTGAAGAGAGAATTAATGTCAAAGGAAAGAAGAAAAGATTTCAACAGTTATCTGTATAGTATTGATCAAAACATATCCACTTGTCCAATATCTCTTATGTCCGTCAGTCTGCAAAGTACTGGTAAGAGGAGACAAAGAAACTTGAGAAAAAGACTCCATTAAGTATGGGCTGATCCATTGAATGAGGGGATACAAAGCCCCCCAAAAAGAGGAAAGAGATTACTAATTAAAGGATTTCAATGAACCATGCTGAATTATTCCTCTAATCAGAGCAATGAATGAACTGCCTAATCTCTGAGTAAATAATTAGGTTCCTAAGTATTCCAGGATTACAAATAGCTGAGTTAACTCATTTCCTTGAATAATTGCTCATTCATTTATTCAATTTCCAGCTAACTGAATAATCATTATCTAGAGAGCTTATAAAAATAAATATTCTAGGTTTCAATATCGTATTATGGTTATGCAAGATATTACCATTAGGAGAAACTGGCTGAAGGGTACATGGGATCTCCCTTAACATTTTTTTTGCAACTTGTAAATCTATAATAATTTCAAATAAAAAAGTTAGAAAGTGGACATAGATAGATAGATAGATACATAGATACATAGATAGATACATAGATAGATGATAGATATTCTAGGGCTTCACCCTCGAAGATTCTTATTCAGTAAGTTTGGAGTGGGATCCAATAATCCATATTTCTTAATCAGCACTTTGTATGATTCTGATGTGCTGCTATGTTTGGGAACCACTGAATTCCACAATACAATACTTTTACAGATGTCAAAGAAAGTTTTCAAATAATTTTTTTATAAAGGATTATTCAATTGCTGTGACATTTCTGGGGGTGGTGGGACTTAGGAAAACGTTAAGTATCTATCCATCTCCTATCTCATACTGACTTCCACCCAGGAATGACTGAATACATTTAGCCCTCTTTCCCAGTATTCTATTCTCCTCCATGTCCTACCTCTATCCTGGATGTCATCAGTTTTTATAGAGAACCCATCAGCACCTTAGCCTCACAGCTTCTGGATATCCTCAATATCAGCAACCTCATTATTACAGTGGTCCATATAAAGTGACTGGAATGCCTAAATTACCTGGAATGGAAATGAACAACCCAAATATTGCTTTTCGCAGCCCACTGTGAAGCTCAACTTCACAGCCCTTTGAACCTAAGGACTTCAGCTTCCAGGCCTAAAGAAGTCTGTAGTAAACCTTCATGCAAAGGTTCCAAGGTCCCTAATAACAACGATTTAAATGTCCAGGTTAATATCCCATTCTAGACTGTGCTAGAACCAACGGAAATTGTCATCTAGGGCTAGAAGTTACCATATTAAAATGCAAATATTTATTTGGGGAAAACATTGTAAACTGTTATCAACTAGGCCAGCAGTTTAGTATGGGAGAAAAATTATTAGAAATGCAGGTTTCTGGATCCTGGCTCTCTCAGGATTGATGTAGTAAGTCTAGAACAGGATCCAGGAATCTACATTTTGATACATTTTCTACTTACCATATTCAAAGAAATTTTAACCTGAATATTTAAATGCAGATAAATTAGCTGTTAACCTAGAATCAATGCCAGATATAACTCTGCATCTGGCAGTGACAGCAGCTGGCACGGACAAATAAACAAAACAAAGTATGAAAGTTGTCCTTTGAATGTTAGATTTCTGAAGAGGTACCTAATTAGGGAGTTTAAAAGGAATAAAGTGAAGAACTGGAGACAGCTCAAAACAGAAAAAGAAAAAAAGAATCAAGAAAACCTTAGTCTAGGTACCAATGTTCCTCAGGACTAACTTTGCTTCTGGGTGGGGGCTGTCATGGAGGTAGAGTTTTGGGAAATATTCGTCTCTCCTGACTGCAAGACTGTCTCTGCTTTCCTACATAGATGGACCAGGAAAGGAAGGAGAAAGTCAGAAAATTCTAATGGAATGATATAAATAAATCTGGCTAATAATAACTAAGATGAAAATAGAACTCAAACAAGATTTTCAATACTGAAGACCAAAACTAGGAAGCTTCTCTTACGTCCTTATTTTCTCTAGGAGGCTGAGAGAACTGAATGTTTTCTCTGCTCCGCTGTTATTGTTAACAATAATTCCCAGAGGTAGTCTCATACACAAAAGGGATCATGTTCAGAAGTAGCAAATGATTCAGTAACTTCATTTTAAGGCTTACCCAGAAGTCTATTCAAGCCCTGGGCTCTTTATGCTTGTAAAAAGTTGATTTGCCTATCAGATAAAATGTTTGGTTTTCCTTCTCTGCTGTATCAGCTAAATTCCAATCAGAAGACAGAAACCACGCAGTAATTTAAACAGGAAAATTTAGTATGAAGAGATAGCAACAGAGGATTGGAGTATAGCTAACTGACTAAGGGGGGGGGGCAGGGGCTCTAAGTGACACATAAAAGTTACTGAAGGAGAGTATTCAAAAAAGGAACAAACGTGGAAGAAGAGGATCCTCCCCACCCCTAGGACTCAGCTTTCATTGGACAGAGAGAGTCCCCACTTGTTAGTTAGGCTAACTGAGAATTCCCTATTAGGATACTGATAAAATTCACTGGGAAGCCATACGTTTAGGTTGTTATTGACTTGCTGGAAAGCCAGCTTGGGCACCATCTGAACTCACAGAAAACCACCTGGAAGCGGCAGGGTTGTGAGAGGAAGGTGCTGTTGATTTACTGGAAATGAGTTGGTTAATCCATAGAACTTGTTAGGTACCCTCAGGAGTGCCACTGAACTTGCTGCTAGAAACCATTCAAGGTAGAGTTTGTGCTGAGGAAAACTGGTGATGTGCCACTTGCTGCTTTAGGCTAGGACACTGCTGGGAAAAAAAGCCATTCACTCTGCAAGAGCTCAACTAAATGAGTACACCTCACAGAACCAGGAAGAGGAAACCTCTCTCTTCCATTGTCTGTCCAACACCCCGTACTGACAATGTTTCATGAGGCCCAACTTTGTTATCACAGAACAGGAAAAAAAAAGGGTGAATTTGGAACTGAGAAGCAATAAATTGGTAACTTGGCACATCTGCCTACTAACTAAAATTTTTCTTTTCTGAAAGACATTTTTCAAATATATAGTCTACTATATATATTCAGTACATGGAAAAAATATCATTTTCTTGAGAACTAGGTAAAGAAAATGTTATCTGAATAAGTAAAAGGCAAGTTTTGTACTTTCTTTTATTTGTCAGTGTCTCAGTTTTAATTTGGACAGATATCAGTACTATCAGAAAATAAATAGTTCCTGTTACCAACAGGCATTGTTGCACAAGTCTAATTACCTGAAAATAAATTGGAAATGATCCTGAAGAAAATCTTTAGATAAGTCTTTTTAATTTTGAGAATGAAAGGCTTGGAAGCTCATCCTACCCAAAGATGGCATCTGTATGTAGTCATTTGGTAAACGACAGGTCTGTTTGTCCTGAACTCATTCTTTCTCCTCACTCCTTTTATGATAACTTTCCATTTTTAGAGTCTTTTCTTGGATTAATTAGCTACTTATAGGAAGTACTTTTAAAGAAATACAGATGTAATTCTAAAAAGAATAATACACTAAGTAATTAACATTCATTAATGCACTAGCGGAGGCAAAAAACAAGGGAATGGTATATATTGATGGCAACACAAGAAAGTAATTTTTTTTAATGTAGAGCAGAAGTCAGCAAACTTTTTCTGTAAAGGACCAAAGAGTAAATATTTTAGGCTTCATAGGCCATACAGCCTCCATTGCAACTACTCAACACTGCCCTTGTAATATTAAAGCATCCATCAGTAATATGTTTCAATGGAAGCTTATTTAGAAAAACAGGCAGATAAGATTTGGCCCGAGTGATATAGTTTGCTAACCCCTGATTCAGAGAAACAGGAGGAGAAGTGGGTGAAGAGGACACTATAAAGGGCAGCATAATAACCCTTGACATCTGAGGCTATGAAGGCTGCAGAAATAGTAAGTCTTGGCTCACTACTCAGTTCTGGGATTTTGTTCAAGGAAGACATAGCAGAGAAAGCATGGAACATGGAGTCAGACTAAACTGAGAGTTACTGCCTACAAACTAAACCTCAGTTTTCTCATTTGTACCATGAAAGATGATGTGGAATAGAGAAATAATACTTCATCACCTAGTTTTTGTAAGAAACAAATATAAAGCTACCTCTGGGTGTTCAGCAGCTTTCTTACACTTCATGGCTCTCAATTTCCTCATCCTTTATTGAGGGGCTTGGATTAGTTGAGTTGTAAGATCTTTCAATGCTTAAGTCAGTATACCATGATGGAACATCAGATTTTTGGAACTGTTAGCATGAGATGTGTCTCGTGATTTAACTTTGCAAGGATGGCCTTTTGCTTTTTCCAGTATGAAAGAATCACATGAGGAAAGTGCCACTCCTTCTATTGAACTGTCTAAACAGTGGTTCTCCACAGGGAGGGGGGCAACAAGGTTTATTGCTCCCTAGAGTATGATTTTTTTCTATCTTCAAGGTTGGGAAACCTACTGGCATTTAGTGGGCAGGAACCAGGGATGCTAGCCTTCCTGGAATGCATGGGACCGTCACACATGATGAATATTCATTCTGTGTTCTATATGGATTTACATTTTCCCACTAGACATTCATGTGAACTTAAAACTTGTTTATAATTTTCTGAGCCAAGAATCTAATCCATTTTACATATGAATACAAAGCATTTTTGAACAGTCTTAATATACACTGAGTTTTCTAGAAGTGTAAATATCATGTAAAATGACGGAATATTGTACTTTGTTCCCATCAGTACTCTACCAAGAATAAAAGAAATAAATTCCAAGAAAAACACATCATCAATGCCAACGCTTCCTATGACACCTTAGTCATAAGTAGAATGCACTTGTATTAGTCATCAGTCACATGTACAGTATATTTCTATATTTGGAAACCTATCATATTTTGTTTTCTGGTATAGTTTTGTCTCCATATTTGCTTTAAAATACAAATGATTTTATTAGAAATAACTTTTTATTTATTTCTGCTTTAACTATTAAAGGATTACATTAATTCTTTAGGAATTATGTGTGCAAGTAGATTATATTATTTATAAATTTTTTTCAGGTTATTAAAGAAGCTGTTGATAGATATTATTAGAAGGCAGACTCACATCTGATAAAATTGAGGACTCCTCCACAAAATACTCTAAGTAATCATTGTCCCAGATTCTTTTTGTTAATGACCAGTGAACGAAGGATACAATCTGACTTTGTTTCAAGTTCCCTAAAGCAGAGAAGTTCTCATTAAATGTCTTACATTTGCAGATGTCTCCACATTATTAATAAGATGAAACTTCAAATAAAACACAGAATTTCTAAAACCATGTGATTGAATGAGGGGATCCTACTGTCTCCTTCATTTGTAGAAAGATGGCAATGAACGATATGGAACCTTCTCCTGATGTCCTCACATTTACTTTTCTCTTAATTAAATATCTGTGACTCAGAGAAAACAGTTGTACAGTCGGAAGCAGCTGGCATTGTCCTATCAGGTGCTCCTGGAGAAACTTCAATGCTTTGTTGCCTATAGTGATTACTACTGGCACTATTAACAATTTTTCCTCTTTGGTGTGAATTTGTAGACCTGCAGCTTTTCTGGTTGAATTTTCTGGTTGAATGCTAAGAGGCCTAGCAGTGCCTCTGCAAAAAGAGAAACCTAAGCAAAATTTCTTCAATGATCCTCTTTCATTTCTATTTGAAACAGAGAGAAAGGAGCTCTTCAATCTGCTGGAGAATGAGATACAAAATTACTTGTGGCAAAAAGAAGCACCAAAAGTTTCTTTCTTGCAAAAAAAAAGAAAGAAAGAAAAGAAAAGAAAGAAAAAAGAAAGAAAATAAATTTAAATTACTTCTATTCACTAAAAATGACCAAATACACTTTAGAAATTCTATGATGACAGGTACATAGGACTTACAGTGAGAGCTTTCTAATTTATGCTCCTCCATTTCCTTCATAGGTGAATGCTGGTTTTTCCAGAGAGCTTCTAGAATGCTTTGCTTATTGTAGCTCTTTGATGCCACTTAAAATGATTTAGGCTGGCTTTAGAAATGTCATGTTGCTATGTACTTGGCCTTTTCTCAAACTGTAGTCCAGAATAAAAGTGAATGGACTTTCCTTCCATTTCAGATGATCAAACTACCAGATCAGGTACCATATTGAAATCTATGAGGGAGAGTTTTGCTTCATAATTTGTCTTTCTTGATACAGATTAAGTGACCAGTTCCTTTGGCTGTTTTTCACTTGTTTTCATGATTTACACAGCTCTTAAATGCAACAATCTGTTTAACTATTTCTGTTTTATTTTATTAGCATCTGGAACATTGAATTTACCATAGCAAATATAATTCTTAGCTTTTGAAAACATTCGTCAAAGGATATACCCTTATTTTTTATTGATATGCAATTTTCATTCTTGTTTGGCAATATTTCTCTGGTACGTCAAGCAAGTGCTTTCCATATTTGGTGTAAACATTTTCTAGAGATACAGAGCAAAGTCAACTCTGATTTCATTTAACCAAACTTTTAAGTCTCCTCTTCCCACATTTTCAAGTAAGAGGGTAGACTATAACACTATCTAAAACCACACCCTGTGCTACTGAGATTCAGTCACTCCTTGAGCACTTTTGATGACTGGGTCTCCATGACAGTTTTGGTTCAGAGTAAGATAAAGAGTGTTAATCCCTGATAGAGGATTGGGGTGATTAGAATGGAGATAACCCCAAGATCTTTCCTTCACTTATGGTTGCTCTCTTCCAAGTCAGATATTTTGGGTGCCCCTCTGAATCTTAGTGAAGAAAGAAGTAGAAACAAAGGCAAAAGGAGTTATTGTAGGACCTAGTGACATTATGGGCCTGCTTTGTTCAAGTTATGACATAAGAGTTGGGAAAAGGGCCGTTAGGACCTCCTAGTGACTCTGCTGTGGCAAAGTTAATTAAGGGTGTAACTCCAGTTAATGAAGGATAGCTCTCTCTGCTTTCAAGCTAGAAAGAACGCATCAAGAGACAACCAGCTCCTTGACACACTGGGTTCCACCAGTGGTGCCTCTGGAGAAGTACCATCTTTAAAAAGTGTCTTGTGAGGGGACAGAACTCAACAACAGCAGAAAAAAATGTGACAACAGTTTATGAATTTGCATGTGCCATCCCTGGGAACTCCAAGAAATGATTAGATGAAGTTTAGGGGGGTGGTTGGGCTTCCACCTTACTCACAGGGGAACAAAAGACAGTGGTTTATTATAATTAAGATGACCCTCTCTCTAGCCAAAGCTGAAAAAATTCCCATGGCTTCAAATACTATTCTAAAGTTACATCCAAATCACATGTAATGTCACCATCCAAGACCAATCTTTTGAGCTCAGACCGCGTACCCAACTCCCTGCTTGACATCACTTGCAATCACAAGTATTTCACAGATTCCTCAAATTCAGTATGAACAAAATGGGATTTATTGTATTTCCCCCAAATCTGATTCTTTTCTTATCTCAGTGAGTACTACAGTGACCCAGCCCAGTAACTCTCAACTTTGAATACTAGATATTAGAGTCATCTGGGAGTTTTAAAAAACTGAGGTCTGAGCCCCATCCAAACAAACAAAATTAAAATCTCTAGAAGTGGGGCCCAGGTATGGGTTCTTTTTAAAAGCTGTCAGGTGATAATATGTTAAGTTGGAGAGCCACTACTCATCAGTTTATTCCAGAAACCTAGAAATCACCCCAACATCTCCATTTCATCACCCACTGCTCTCAATCAATACATTACTAAACACCATGCTTCCATTTCCAATATAGATTATGAATCTCTTCACATTTTCCCCCTCCCAAGTCACTATACCACCCCTAACCCAAGTCACTATAATGCCTTCCATGGATTAATGCAACAGTCTCCTCATGGCCTTTAACGCCTCTTGTCCACCTCAAAGCAATTCTACTAACAAATGGATTTTGTGCATGCTGTTCCTGTTACTTTGGACTCTTTTCCTTTACTTTTTATTTGGCTTATTCCTACTTACACTTCAAGTTCTAGTTCAAAAAAAAAAAAAAACCAAAAACCCAGGGGCGCCTGGGTGGCACAGCAGTTAAGCGTCTGCCTTCGGCTCAGGGCGTGATCCTGGAGTTCTGGGATCGAGCCCCACGTCAGGCTCTTCTGCTATGAGCCTGCTTCTTCCTCTCCCACTCCCCCTGCTTGTGTTCCCTCTCTCGCTGGCTGTCTCTCTCTCTGTCGAATAAATAAATAAAATCTTTAAAAAAAAAAAAACCCAAAAAAACAAAGAACTTCTTTTTTTCCAGAAAACTTCTTCAAATTCTCAAACTAAATTAATCTGCCCCATTTATTACCATAACACCTAAATGTTTTATTTATTGCCCTACCCAAATAAGCCAATAATAATTTATGTAATTATTTGTTTAACTTTGACTCTCTCCTAACTAGTCACTAAGGGTAGAGTAACTGATGAGGACAATAATGATAAATGTGGAAAAGGAAAAAAAATTTCAAAACATCTGGATTTGTTGCTTTTTTCAAATTAATCATAACTAGAGCTAACACTGAACATTTATAGTATACTTAGTACATTATATATTATCTCATTTAAGCTTCACAGTAATTCTATGAGGGGGTGCATTCATTCATTCATCTATTCATTCACTAAATAATTTGCAAAGTGCTACATGTGCAAAAATTTTGGGGTCACATTTCTCAAAATGTGGTAAAAGAATATGAAACAGAGGTTGACCAGGCCATTTACTTAAAATACAGATTTGGTTGTTCCACCTTGAAACTACTGCATCAGGTTCACTGAGATAAAGCCTGGATACCCTCATGGTTAATAAGTCCCACAGGTGATTCATAATTCAACTGAAATGTCAGAAACTGTGTTCTAGGACAAAGATTCTAACAAGGATGGCTTACATATATATTCCATCTATTTATAGTTACCTGAACCCTTTCCTTCACCTACTGAGTCATTATTTCCATTGGGTATAGCCCAGGCAAGTATAACTTTTAGAAATTCTCTAAGTGATTGTGAAACTAGACATCTCTGAATATTAACCATCCTTTTAGATTCTGAGACTCTGGTCCAGAAGTGCTGTAGAGTATGAAACTGTGAAAACAATCTCAGTGAAATGAGATAAGGCTACAGTAGAGGTAAATCTACAATTTTGAGAACTGATTCATTAATACCGCTCTGTTTTACTACTTCCAAATTTACCACAGAGTGTCACCTTTTAAACAAGTTGTGAATTAGTGAATAGTGCAGCGCCATCATCATCCTCATGGGAGGCACACAAAGATGAGATCCTGCCCAAGATAGATAAAGGCAATAAGAAGATTAAGTCACGTGGCCAAGGAACCAGGGGACTCTTGGTAGGAAAGAAGGTGACTAAAAACCCAGTAAGACATTAGATGGCTTCCTGGAACTGCGTCTGTTTGCAATAGAAATCTGTCTAATTGTAGGTATTTTTGAAGAAAATGTATTCTCTCACAGTCTAGAGGAGAAAGATGAAAGTAGAGAAAAGGGGAAGTGAATTTATTTATTCACTCATTTATTCATTCAGTAAACAATTACAGAGTGATATATGCACAAAAAATTTAGGGCCATATTTCTCAAAGTGTGGTAAGAGAATCTGACATGTAAGTTCACCAGGATCAGATAGAACTTTAGTAATGGCATTGAATAAAAAATGTACTTTCAAAGTGAAGATAAAAATACATGAAAACAGAAAAAAAAACCACCTCTAAAACTTATCTGGAATTTCTTGCTCTTTTTGAATTAATAATAACCACATCTAACATTTAACACTTAGTATACATACTGAGAACTTTAATATACACGATCTCATTTAAGTTTCACAACAATTCTATAAAGTAAATATTATATTCTTCATGCATTCATGCATTCAACAAATGTATAAAGCATAGACCACAGCCACTCTGTCTAGCACTAAGAAATGGGCATGAAACTATAAGAAAAAAGGTAAGTTCCTTGCTTTTGTGAAGACAAACAAACAAACAAAATATACATATTTAGTAAATATGCGAACTGAAGGCTTTGGGCAACTGAGATCTGAACAGATCAAACAATGCTCTCAAGTTTACAAGCAATAAGATACAGAGCCAGGATCTAAACAATTAACACAGGTTAACTGCAGAGCTGCTGCTCTTCCTTAATGTTTTATGTTCAAGGACCAAAACCAGTATCAGTCAAAGTAGGTGGAATTGCCATTTTTATAGGTTAAAAATGTCAAATTTTGGCAATTTCATAGGCAGCGACCTATACATATTTTTTCCAAAATTCATAGATTTTTTTTTTCATTTCCAAGAACTCTTCCTCCAGACTTACTTATGGTTATTGATGACCCAAATTGCAAAGTTGAGAATTAAATCCCATTTCAGAAAATTCACATTACTAGAAAGTCTGTTAGGCCAGAGGGCACTGTAGTTTGACATGACCCGTTGATCTTTTGAATAGTGAAATGTGATCTGCTGTAGCCAATTAAGGGAGAGGAGATGTCCTTGAGCAGTTTCAAAGCAGTAAATGATTGTGTAGAGAAGATTTGTTCATTTAATGCTGGGTATTGTCTCATTCCCAGCACAATATAGATCAGATCATGACAACGGGTCTAAGACAAAGACCTTAACAGGTTTCTTGTCCAAGCTTGTGGGGTTAAAAGCAAACAAACAAAAAACAAAACAAACAAAAAAACATATGTGTGTGTGTGTGTGTGTGTGTGTGTGGTCTACAACATCCAGTCAAGACATTTTGGACATATAACACAGTTGGGTATCAAAGACAATGTGGTAATACTGTCTTCTGAATTGGAAATAAAACTATTGTGATTTGTGAGTCAAAATAACCTACTAGAATTCCGAAGCATTCTGAGAGCTATTGTCTTCTAACAACCTAAAAGGAATCCCTAAAGAGAAATCATTATGTTAAGCATACACACATAAATATTTCTATTTCTCCTCAACTATATGCCTCTCCAGATCAAGGTTTCTCAACATTGTCACTACTAACATATTGGGCCAGATAATTCTTTGTTGTAAGTGTGTAGTGTTGAGGAAATGTCCTGTATGTTGTAGGATGTTTGCATCATTCTTGGCCTCTGCTGTTAATACCCTCTCAATAATGATTAATAAAAATGTCTTCAGACATTGCCATTTATTCCACAGGGGCAAATCTGTTCCCAGTTGAGAAGAAAAACTCTTCATAGACTTAGGAATATGATAAGTATAGGGGAGTACTGTGATATGGAGACTGAATTTGTGTCTAAGTATGGAAAAGGAAAAGACAGTGCTTGTGTGGGTCATTATCAACCATGTGGTGCAGTGGTTAAGAATAGCTAGAATCACACTGACCAATTGTGTATTTCGATTCTTTCACATAGTAGTTGTAAAATCTTTAAAAGGAAAGACACAGTAGGATTTTAAAGAGTTATGAGCATTTAGCAAGATAAAGCATTTAAAGTACTTAGTGTATTGCTTAGCACTGAGTAAGTACTCAGCAATTGTCAGGTGTTATGATTTTAGAAGATCTTGCTAAAACAATTTTCTCTCTCTTGTTTTTTCTGCCTCTCTCTGTATTACATTTACATACACAAACATATTATACAAGTATGAGCGTACGTAGCTGTATGTATATACATATATGCGATAATATGTGTGTGTATATATATATATGTGCGTGTGTGTGCGTTGTGTAACAGGTAAAATATACCAATGGCATGTATGAGCATGAGTTCCTAAGTCTGTGTGTATTGGGGGCAGGGGCCCAGAAAAAGAGTGAGCCACACCATAATATAAAGCAGATGTTAGTCTGTTTGATAATTTTAGGGGCAGATTTAAAAAAGAGGAGTTAAGTGAACTTTATCTGGCATGCTTGAAGAATAAGGTAATCAAATGTTATAATTAATAGAATATTAGCACATAAAACCAAATATAGATTACCAATTTTAAAACATTTCAAATACAACAAAATGCATTTAATACTAAAATTTACTAACATGATTATTCATTTTTATTTCAACAATTATTAATAAATAATATTCTTTTCTTAGCTCTCTGCTAAGCATTGATTTATCTTTTGATGACTTTTAGGAACTTAAAATTCTTCAAGGTAATGGTTTTAAATACCTTTTCTCTTCAGAAGTGTAAAAGATGTAAGACTTTATGCTAACTCCATGATCTGAAGGTGTTTGGGAAAGTATTGAAATAAGTAACACTTATTTCCATTGTATTTGCCTCTTTCATATAAATTTAGCATACAGAGTGTAGTATAAGATGGCTACCTTTCTTCTCCACAAATTAAACTCTATGTCAAAAGCTAAGAAGCTGTTTTATAAATTTAAACTGTTTTTCTTTTCTATCACTATGAAAGCTTAGTAAATTTCTAATTCTTCTCTACTATGTCCCCAATAAAAATTAATTCTGCCTCAGCACCTGGTAAAGGAGGTATTTACTTGTCAACAAAGTAACTATCATATTTATGAGTAGCTGAGATGATGGAAAATTCTTCCTTATATTGAACCAAAGGTTGGCTCAAGTTTATATACAGTATATTGACTATCTGATCACTGAAAGCAACAGAAAATAAGTTGAATTTTTCCATATAACAATCCTATATACACATGACATCAACTCATACCCTCTAACATATATACATATGCACACACGCATACACATAGAGAATACATATTCATACACACACACACATACACACAAACACACACACATACACACAAAGAGAGAGAAGGAGAGAGAGTAATAAAGAAATGGGGAAAAATATAAACAAAATTTGTAAATCTTGTTCTATTTTTTACAAAATTTTGTAAGCTTGAAACTTTATATCCATATTAAAAGTTTTTATAGAAATATCAAGTTATTGGGAAAAAACAAAGTATTGCCTCCTGCCCAATCAAGAATTGTTACACCAAGGATTTACTATCTTCTACTCATTATCTAGTAGTTAAATGCATAAAACATGAAGTCATAATTCTAGGAACTTTAAACTTACAAATACATAACAATGAGTTATTCATAGTGATGGTTGTATCAATGGCATTTTCTTCCAACATTTTAGTTCAAAGGGAAAAAAAATCTTCAAAATTGATACTCTCTCATAAATAAAAAAGGGGAATCTGAATTGTTAAAAATTTTAAAAATAAAAATGATACTGTAAAAATGAAATCTACTTGGGGCACCTGGGTGACTCAGTCAGTTAAGCATCTACCTTCGGCTCAGGTCATGATCCAAGGGTCCTGGAATAGAATCCTGCATCGGGCTCCCTGCTCAGTGGGGAGTCTCCCTCTCCCTCTCCTTCTGCCTCTCCCCCAGCTCATGCTCTTTCAAATAAATAAATAAAATCTTAAAAAAATAAAAAAAATATCTACTTAAGCATAGGACATTTTTAGTCAGAATAATTATGTTTATATGAATACTTAGGAATGTGTCTATTTATCTGTCCAATAAATACAAAACACAGTATTTATCAGTTTCATGGACTCTATAGCAAAACTGTGAGAAAGTATTTCATTTTGAAACTTGAATCAAGAAGAAATTCAGCTAATTTGGAGTAAAAAATACATCTGCTGTATGTCCCTTAAACTTTTGACAAATTATGAAATGCATTTCCACTTTTTTTGGCTAGGTCATAGTGTATAGAGAGGTTTCGTTTTTCTTCTGTGGTGAGTTATTCATCCTTGTTTCCATTTCTGGTTTTAGATGAAACCTCACAAGCCTTCTGAGAACGTTTGCTTTCATATTGTTTTTGAAACCAGACTTTTACGACAAAGCCACAAAACAACTCAGCAATAATACACGTTAAAGAAACATGCTGTTTTGAATTCATATTTAGGAGATTTGGCAAAGAAACCATAAAATTTGACAAGTCAGAAGAGGCCTAGCAGATGAAATATAAAACTACATCTAAACTCAGATTTTACTTATCCATCTACCGACTCACTGATCTCTGAACTTCGTTTCTTCCTTTCTTCTTCCTTCCCTCCTCCCTCTGTCCTGCCCTCCTTTTCTCCGTTGTCTTCTCCCTCACACCTCCTCCCCGTCCCATCTCTCTCTTTCTTTTGTAGTTGAGACTCTGAAGAAGTGGAAACAGGATGTAGGCCAGAGGTGGGAAGTTGATTTCTCAGAACCATATGATAGAAGCAGAAAATAAATACTATGGTCAATTCTACAATCAGGAATTTTGTCATCTGAAGTCATAAGCAAACCTTGGCAACCTGGAGCAGTTAGTCATCACCACAATTTCAAGAAAAATTCATGTATATCCACAAACACCCCACTGGTTTAGAATTAGGAGAGTAACACTCCAGGTATTCCCCAGGTGGAAAGGGGCACTCCCTTGGAAGTGGGTGAATTCCCACTGGATGTCCCCATTTCTGTTGGGGATCTTGGCTCACATTCCCTGCATGGGGAGGCCCCATGGATTTCTTAAAATACTTTCTTCAAGAATGGGAACAGATTTGAGAAGCCTACCATGTTGAGGAAATCTAGAAAGCTCTTCACTGCTTAACAAAATATGAGATAAATTAAAGATTGAGGAATCCCTAGGATACTTCCTTTTATGGCTTCAATCCCCTAATTCATTTAAATGACACAAGATTTAATCCTTTTTCTATTGAAAAGAATCAGGAAATATCACCATGAGACTTTCACTGGATATCCCATAATTAAAGCCAGGTAGTTATCCATTCCTGTCTGCTCTTCAGATATATCTTTATAAAGTGGACTATTGATTGCACACATTTATAATAAGGAAGCATTTACATAGTAACACACACACACACCATCACCACATAAAGTTTAACTATTTTGTTTGTAATACTGTTTTCTTTTTAATTGAAAAATAGCTTCTTTCAGAATATAATGAAGAAAAGGTAATCTTTTTAATGACTGGTGCTGGAAAAACAACCCCATGGAAAAAAAATGAACCTAGACACAAACCTTAGACTCTTCACAAAAATTAGCTCAGAATGGATTGCAGACTTAAATGCAAACCACTCAACTATAAAATTCCTTGGAGATAACATAAGAAAAAAATCTAAATTACTTTAAGTTTGATGATGACTTTTTGGATACAACACCAAAAGCACTGTCCACAAAAGAAAGAACTGATAAACAGAACTTCATTAAAATTAAAACTTTCTGCTCTGCAAAAGACGTTGTTAAGGAGAATAAAAACACAAGCCACAGACTAGGAAAAAAATATTTGCCAAAAATCCATGTGAGTTATTTATTGCCCCATAATAAACCATCCCAAAAGTTAATTAAACAATAATGATCTTATATTTCTTTTAATCCTATGGGTTGATTTTCTTTCTTTTTTTTTTTTTTAAAGATTTTATTTATTTAGTTGACAGAGATAGAGACAGCCAGCGAGAGAGGGAACACAAGCAGGGGGAGTGGGAGAGGAAGAAGCAGGCTCATAGCAGAGGAGCCTGATGTGGGGCTCGATCCCAGAACGCCTGGATCACGCCCTGAGCCGAAGGCAGACGCTTAACGACTGTGCCACCCAGGCGCCCCCTATGGGTTGATTTTCTGCTTCACTTAGTGTTGACTGGAATCACTCATGTGGCCACTTCAGCTGGGAATTCAGGTAGGGATGGAACATCCCAGGCGGCTTCATTTCCACCTTTAGCAGTTGGTGCTGGTTGTCAGCTAAGATCCTTCCTTTTTCTTCCATGTGACCTTTCATCCTCAAGGGTATCCTCACATACCCTTTCTGATAGAGTAGTCTTGACTTCTTTACATGGCCATTGGCTTCCCAATGAGTGAAACAGAATCTGCAAGACCCCTTAAGTACTAGGCTTAGAAGTTGCTTTCTATTGGTCAAAACAAATCAGGAAGGCCAAATTCAAGTATAAGTAACAGTATACTCCATCTCTTGATGGACAAGGGGCAAAGTCACCTTGCAAAAGAATACATGGGATATCAGGGGTTGTGGTGGCCATTGTGAGAAATGATATCCCACAAACATAATACTTTTCCATAGAACTTATTATAGTTGCATTCTGTCTGAGATTTAAAATATTTGCAAATTAGGGGGTGTCTGAGTGGCTCAGTTATCTGCCTTTGGCTCAGGTCATGATCTCAGGGTCCTGGGGTCAAGCCCTGGGCTGGGCTCCCTGCTCACTAGGGAGTCCACTTCTGTCCCTCTCTCTCTGCCCCTTCCCCCACTCATGCTCTCTCCGTCTCTTTCTCTCAAATAAATAAATAAAATCTTTAAAATAAAATAAAGTATTTGTGAATTACAATACGTCCTATAGAATTTTCTTTAGAGAATGTTTAAGTCCTAAACTTTTTATTAAAGTCCAAATTATTAAATTGTTTAGACTGCAAACATAGAATCACATACATACTCCATTTGTGTTCCCCAAATAAAGATCTTGAGGATTTTTTGAGAGCTTCCAGCAGGGAATGGGTATGGATTACATTCCCTGATGAACTAGTTAGTTCATTTCCAAAAATAATGAGAATTACATGTAACCCATTATAGATCAATCTTTGCCTTGACTACCACAAAGCATTTTGTGATTTCATCAGTAAAGACATTAAAAATATAACCATTCCTTTACTTTATCACTTGTTTCTTTTAAAATATCTACATTAATGTGATTTTGGATATTTTTTACCCTATTTCTTTTTCACTTTGACAGAAACCACTTAAATTTTTCAGGAAGTAAGAAATGGATTTCAAATAATCAGTATTATGTTAATATCTAAGAAGAGAAAACAAGAATGATGGAAAATGAGGATATTGTCTTACAGATTAGGAAGCCAGAGCTGTGAAAAGTAACACATCTCACCAAAGGCTTCTCATCACTTCCAACACAAATATCAGGAAGAGAGGGAGGCACTCATCCTTTGAATCTCAAAATCCAAACTAGTTTCATTCTTACCATATGGTATATATCTTCAAAAGGACTAAGATTGGTAAATTCAAGGCTAATGCACAGATAATGATCTTTCTCAAGATTAGCAAAGAACAAATGTTCCTGTCCTGTACTTATTAATATACATGTGCTCAATCTTACCCTTATAAATAAACATATTCTTTTAAAAATAGCCAACAACTTTTTACCAAAAGATGTTTAAACACATGGTGAAGGAATCTTAGGGAAAATCCAGAGGCTGAATCCAATGTATTCCAAGAAAGGGACAGGAAATCAAAACACTAAAAAAAACTCACCATTTGTGTGCCTGAAGTGTTATTGTTTTTGTGCATGGTTTGTTTATTGGTGATATAGGCATATTTCCTAAATGTTACTGCTAAAATTTTCTACCTCATCTAATTACATTTGTTTTGAAAGAAAAATTTTGCTTTTCCAGATTCTAGAAAATCCCAACTGTTTTATATATCTCAGTATGTATAATTGTCTAAGACATAATTTTCAAAAATATATAATTGAAGCATGAATGATTCTCACAGCCCCATAATTGACCCAATTCTTCTTTATTGGAAGACAATGAAAGAGTACTAAAACAATAAAAGAATACTAAAAAGCATGACATCACTTGTGGATTGTTTAATAGCTAGGCTTGATTTTATTATTTCTCCAGTTAAATATTGCTTCCTTTTTTCATAAAACAGTGTCAACCTCTCCAATACCAAACTTACAAAATATTTGACTTCCATATTTATCAAAGAGAAGCTTATACTACATTGTTCCCTTTTAATATGTCATTTTGGTTGTCTTTGTCACCTTGAGCCCTTAACAAGTGATGCTATGACTAGCCCAGGATAATCTAAATCATTGTTCCTGACAAGGCTCCTTTACTTGTAAGAAGCAAACCCTACTCAAATTCACAAAATAAAAGATAGGTTTATTAAAGAATACAAACTATCCCAGAATACTAAAACAGAAAATGAAGTATACTTGGGCTCCTTATGACCTGGGACTGCAAAATTAGAAACCAATTACTCAGTCTTTCAAGAACTGCCTGGACTGTTTCCCTTAATTTTACTCGATGAATATGCTCAATCTGTAATATTTCTTTTATCATCTTTTTCTGCTTACCCATTTTTACCGCAGCCCCACCTGGATACCTGCTCAACTCTGTATTACCACCCATAAGTTCTAGAGCTGAATTCTGAATTACTTTGGTTCCTCAGTACCTCGATACCAAAATTCTAAGGAAGATATATGTTGTTCCTCTTCTTAAGGTTTATCCAGAGTCTGCTCCTGCAGAGTATCATAAACATGGTCAACCTATGGGCTTATTTAGCTGAGACTGTAGTAAGATAGAGTCATGTGATCAACTGGAGCTGTGGGTAAGCGGACAATGATTAACATGTCAATTGCAATTGACTAAATATGTACCTTGACATAGTAACATATAAGAACCTCTGTTTCCTTGTATATAAAAACCAATAATGTTTACTTAATATTTGCCTTGCCTACTCTTAAGTTCTATCTATAAAATATATCTATATCTATAAAAGCAAATGAATTAATAAAAAAGCACATGGTCAGGACACCTGGATGGCACAGTTGGTTAAGCATTGGACTCTTGGTTTTGGCTCAGGTCGTGATCTCAGGGTCATGAGATCAGCCCCATGTGGGGCTCTATGTTCAGTATGAAGTCTGCTTGGGATTCTCTCTCCCTCTGTCCCTGCCGCTCATGTTCTCTCTCTCTCTCTAAAAATAAATAAATAAATCATAAAAAGAAAAGAAAGAAAGCACATGGGCAGCCATTAAGTGCTGGAATGAAGCCAATAACACTTTTCTACTATCAAACAAATTGATGAGGAGACAAACTGTAGATTAAAATGATAGCCTCTCAAGATGTTGGGGACTTCATATAGGTAATTTTTAATTGTAACAAATGAAATCAAGAGTCTAATATAGCTCAAGTATTTTTATTTTTTCCCTGGTTATTCAAGTTATCTTTTTTTCTAATGAAACTGAAGAGATGAATCTCACCTGGATGTATAAGGTTTGAGGGATGTACACTGATTTTAACTTTTGTTTAAAGGTTCCCATTATTGCAAGTGGGTTTATCTGGCTTGGAACTTAGGCATTTTCTTTGCTTCCTTATTTTTATTTCATTTTTTCTTAACTGCTGCTGGTTCTGGTGGTTTATTTATTTTGTACTTTCTATTTTCGAGAAATCTAGTAGTGGTGAGTTGTGACTAAAACATAGATTAGAGAAAAAGGAAAATAGCACAGAGCCTAAGCCCTGAGAGCAGACAGGATTCATCCAACAGTTTGCAAAAGTGAAAGAGTACTGTTGAAAATAAGTTATAGAGGCAGATGTTTGAAGTCTGCATTTATTTCTTTTTATTATTCATTTTGGATGAATGTTACATTCTTTGTAGATTCAAAATGTCCTCCAAATCCCGAGCTTGTTATGAAACTATGTTATGGCCTTTGTTAGTAGTAGAGAAAACTTTATGTACTAATTGTAATAATTCACTGACTTTTTAAGATTTCATATTTATAAATTATCAATATTTTTCAAATTTAGTTATAATTGTCTATGGGAGATATTCCCTTATCCAATCAAACCACAAAATGTAGAACTAACTGAGATTAAAAAAAAAAATAATTTTCCTATAGGGTCAAATCAGCAAAACTGGAAATTCAACCTTTTTTAGTTTTTGTGTGTGTGTGTGTGGAAATGTTAAATGCACTGTCCAACAAGTGAATGCTTAATATCAATAAAACCCTTATGATAAATGACAAAAAAATTACATGATTTTAAGAGGAAAGTTGATTTTTAAAATATTTATTGAGCGACTATTGGAATAAGGCATTGCATTTGTAAAAAAAAGACTTAAAATTTTTAAAGGAATATTTGCTTCCAGGGGACAGAAATTCTTTGGCATACAGACCTGAAAAAAATAAGTTTGAGCAGCAATATAAGCATGGTAAGTTCCAAAAAGTAAGAGAGAATGAGTGTTATACTAGTTCAGGTAAGAGAACAATAACTGACTGGAAAGAGAGTGGCTGTGGAGCTCATTTCTTGAAGGAAGTTAAAAATTAATATGGACCTAAAGGACAGGAAGTATTTGAAAAAAGTAATGTATTTCTGCCAGGAGGAATAGCTCAAGCAAAGACTCAGAGAGAGCGTTCCACAGGTTGAAGTGAGAGAATTGGTTCAAAAGCATTGAGAAACCCTTTCTCCCAAAAATCACATTGAAATGACAGGGGGAAAAAAAAGAAGTTACAAAATTAAAACCACAAATGAAAGGGTGTCAGTAGTGGACCAAAAATTTTGAGGGATTTCTGCAAAAGAAAGTGGATGGGATAAAACTGACAGAGAAACCAAAAGAAAGAAACCTTATCTGTATTAAAAAAAAAAAACTACTGAGTTGAGAATTCTCTTCCTAGTGGAGGCCCAGAAAAACTCCAAGCTCAAGTTGAATGAGCACAAGAATAAGGAGTGAGACAGGAATTATTAGCCTATTACTCAAATTAATTTATAGTTAATTATACTCTATATTTATATATTAGCTAGTTAATTAAAGATAACTTAAAGATATATTTATAAGGTAGCTGCAGCAGAACTATCACTTCCCATCCCCATCAGCAGTAGTTGTTTGCCTCTAGGATTATGTTTTTAATCTCCTCTAAAAATAAAATGCAGGATCTTTTCTGATAGGACTCATAGGTTGGGTATCAATGCCAAATAGGCAAATACTGAGAAAAATGGGAAAATGGAAATTCCACAATGGATGAGAAGGAAATTTGTATTGTATTGTATTGTATTGTATTTTTTAAAGGTTTTATTTATTTGTCAGAGAGAGAGAGAGAGAGAGAGCAAGCACAAGCAGAGGGAGCAGCAGGCAGAGGGAGAAGTAGGCTCCCCGCTGAGCAAGGAGCCTGACACGGGACTTGATCCCAGGACCCTGGGATCATGACCTGAGCAGAAGACAGACACTTAACCAACTGAACCACGCAGGCATCCCAAAAAGGAAATTATTTTAAAAAGGAAAGATAACTTTACTTGCCCTTTACCCTCAGATTAAACTCCTTTTTTTCTTTTTCTTACCAAATGTGAGGCTGTCAAGACATCTGTCTATTATATGCCTACCCATCCCAAAAGGAAGTCTACAAGGCAGTATTCTCACCTCACTGAGAGTTCCCACAAGAGCCTTCCAACAGGTAAGAGGCCCATTGGGGAAATACACTCACAGACTGTAGAGAAAATCCATGATGGGTGATTACCAGTCAACCTAGCACTCAGGTGAAAAATATGAAAAGATAATGGAGGCTCACAAAAGAAAAACCAAGAACATGAGCAGGATGAATAAATTAGGTTCTTGGACCCAACTGCAATGTGTGTGTGGGGGGGGGGGAGATTCCCCACACCACAAGCAATTCTCAGATACCAGCATGGTGTCCAAGAGTTCAACTCAATTCTAATATGGTTTACTCAGAGATAGAATCAGATTCCACAAAGGCTAGTCCCACAAGATTACCCTCCACTGCAGATGTCAGTTGCAAGCCTAGGTTATTACCTGTGCTTCTGACCTACTGGCTACAAATTGGGGGTTCCAATGACTGCTTCCAATTTAGGATATAAATCACAAGTCCAGGTTGTTACCTGTACTTCTGACCAACTAACTATAAATCAGAGGTTCCCATAATTCCCTCCTTGGGTTCAATTAATTTGCCAGAATGGTTCACAGAGCTCAGGAAAACCTGTTTACTCACTAGATTACCAATTATTACAAAGGATATGAAAGGATACAAATCAACAGCCAGATGAAGAGATACATATGGCAAGTTCTCCAACAAAGGAGCTTCTGTCCTTTCAGAGCTTGGGGCCCCACACGATGGCACTCGGGAGCCTTCTAGTTCCCTAGTGTGGAAGCTCCCTGAATCCTTTCCTTTTGGGTTTTTATGGAGGCTGCATTACATAGGCATGCTTGATTAATTGATTGGTCATTGGTGGCTGATTCAACCTCTAGTCCCTCTCCTCTCCCAGGCGGTCAGGGGATAAGACTAAACCTTCTAATCAAGTGGTTACCTCCATTGGCAACCAGTCCCCATCCTTAGGTGCTTTCCAAAAATCACCTCATTAACATAAAAAGACACCTTTATCACTCTTAACACTTAGGAAATTCCAATGATTTGGGGAGCTGTGAGCCAAGAATTGTGAAGAAGACCAAATATAGATGAGAAATGACCAAATATATATTCTTATAAATTACAATATTGCCATGAATAACTAGTAAATCTGACAGATATTATAAGAATAAATAAATATCTAATGTATAAATCTGGAGGCAATACCCACAAATATTTTTAACTGTCACAGTTTGGTTGGGGTGGGGGAGCTGCCGGCATCCAATGAGTACAGGCCAAAGATACTGGCAAAAATACTATGACACACAGGACAGTCTTCCACAACAACAACAAAAATTGTCCAGCCCCAAATTTCAATAGTGCAGAAGTTGAAAAACTCTATGTCGATTTCTCCTCTTCCCCTGGAGTCTTTAAGAGCATTCTGGAAATACTTTTCTCATTCTGCCCAGTACATGCATTTGAAGCTCCTCCTTCCTTTCACACCTTCAGGAGATTTTCACTATTTTTATGAAGCTGTTCTCTCAGAATTTTGAAATCCTGAAAGTAATACATCTTGTTCTTGCTATCTTTGAGCTTAGAATTTCTCTAGGATGAATTGGGGGGAAAAATCAGTTACCTTTACTTTTCTTTTTCAGTTCTTTTCCTGTGTCTACTGAAGAATGGTTTTACTTGTAGTTTACCTGTGGTTTGCTCAGGTTTCTCCTCGAAATTAAATGTTAATCCTTTGTAACTTGCAGAAATTTTTTAAAAAGATGTATGTATTTATTTGAGAGAGATTAAGAGAGAGAGCAGGGGGAGGGATACAGAGAGAGGCAAAAAAGCCTACTCCCCACTGACTGCGGAGCCCAACATGGGGCTCGATCTCAGTCTCAGGACCCTGAGATCATGACCTGAGCCGAAATCAAGAAGTGGATGCTTAACCAACTGAGCCACTCAAGCACCCCATAACTTGCAGGAATTTGTGACTGTTTTGAATCTGAGTTTTTTCATGCCCTAGGGAAGCTATGGATTTATTTCCTTGTTTATATCTTTTTTTTTTTTTGTCATTTCAGTGGCCTTCAGGGAAATGAGAGAGGTTAGCATATATTCTTAGACTACCATTTTTAACTGCAAGTTGCTGATTATTTTTGAAAACTTACATTCATAAAATTTAAGCTACAAAGAATTACCAGTAAGTAGAATTCGTGAACATTTTCAGTTTTTTTGTTATAAGGTCACTGGAACTATTTCCTATGTGTTTTTGGAAGTTTTATTTTGACGCTTTTATTTTTACTAGAGGGAAATTTTCTTCCTAGGGTCATTTCTTAAAGTACAGAATTATTTTAAAACTAGATATTAATAATACACTGTTTGAGTGTAGGTATTGTTTTGCTCTTTTAACTGAAGGCTTGAGAGGCAAGGTGAATTTGAGTGAAGTAATACAGTGGATTGTAAGCAAGTCTTCTAACTCTATAGTTAATTTGCTTACTGGTTTACCACAGTGCTTTCTTAATTAAAGAAAATGGGGTGTTTACTTCAACATTGTACCAGTTGCTCCATTTCATAATGGGGAGGGAGTTCTATGATGATCCAAGGAAAGGACCTTGTATTAGACCTTGTCTCCTGATCTGCCTTTGTAGATGCCAGTTGCAGAGCCCTATTAACATAAATATACCGCTAACAGATTGTAAAGAAAATAAAAAATAAAAATCAATCAATAAATGGCAATACTCTTGATTTAGAAAGAACATTCTAAGGAACTTGAGGATTAAGTATAGTCAAGTCTAACTCTAGAGGTCTGAAACCAAAGAAACTATTTTTTAAGAAATTTTCCAAGTGTTGCTTAGGTCATGTTATCTTGCATGTATTTCTCAGTGTTCAAAACCTCACCTTTGTGCCTTCTGATTCATTATTTTCTTGTTTCTATGCTCATTTAAAGCTTGGGAAGTTAGAAAAATGACTTTTACTCTCAGTTCTCCTACTTTTGTAGAAAGACAAAGCTTTACTCATTGATCTACTGATTCCTAGTAGAATAAAACTACAGGTTCACTGTTAGCCTCTTTTCCCATTGAAATCTAGGCAAGTACTGTGATTTATCTTGGAGGATGTGGCCTAGCAAGTTTTTTCTTCCTCTTTCTTCCTTACCGGAAGTGGTCCTCACATCTAGCCCAAAGGGAAATACTGTTTTTTTGTTGTTGGCCATACTCAGTGTTGCTGGGAAGGGAGCTTTTCCGTAATCTAACAAACTCCTCACTTAGGAGTATAGCAGAAACAACGGAAATATTATTTGTATAAACCTTCCACTAGAGGACAAAGATTTCTGTGCTTCTTTTCCTTAGAACTGGTATTAGGAATAATTTTTTAAAAAGAGCTAAAATGTATTTAATGCTTCATATGCAATACTGTTTTAAATAAGTATTTTGAATTATTCCATAGTCTTCACAAAACCCCAATGAAGACGGTACTATTTTTCACATAAAAGGGAGAACAAGACAGAAGTAGTCTGCCTAGCAAATAGTGAAGCCTTGATACAAATCCAGTCTGTCCACCTGTAGAGCTTTCTCCTAAATTATTTGACTTATTTCAATTAACTATTTCTCAGGAATTTCGGAGTTTTTCAACACCATATCTGCTCTCATTTTTCCCATAGCTGACTTTTTTTTTTTATGGCAAGCAAATATGGTGTGACTTTTTCACGTATGTGGATCAGAATTGTGGACAGAAGTATCAACATGACTTCAACAAAATCTTTATTGTATTTGCTACTAAAAATAATCTTTCACATTCCAGATCCAGTGAGTTTTGGTAGTGTAGCTGAAGTGCTAGCATTTTCCAATTAGTTTTTGACAAAAGATTCTGACTTAGATATGTGATTATTTTTGTCATCAATCCTTTTATTTTCATTTGTCTTGTTTCTGTTAAACTCCATTTCATATTTTCTAAGGGCTGTCTCAAATCTCTAGCATTGTCTCATGACTCTCATCTTTCAGAAATACCTCAACTACCTATCTCACAGATGACAGGCCTTCAAATATGAACTCCTTCAAGTTTCCCCTTTTATACCTCTAACCTTCCAGTAATGACACCCATTCTCTTGATCTTGCAACCTATCTTGCAGGAAAGAATGCTCTTTATCCCTGGCAGACTAACCTGTCTTCTAAATCTAGTTCTTATCTTCTTTGAGATGTTTGACTAGCAACTTACCCTCATCATCTCTATTTTCAATATCCCTCTCTCCAGAGTCTCCTTTCCCTCCTCTACAAACATGCTTTCAGTCTTCAAATTCAGAAAAAAGGAAAAAGGAAAATCCTTCTTTCTACACACCATATAAACTATTGCCTATTTCTCTCCTTATCTTTACCATTAATTTTCTTGGAAGTGTTACATAATTTATACTCATGACTTCCTTAGGTTCATTCATTTCTCAATCCAGTGAGTTTGGTTTCTGTCACCATCCCTCTAAAAGTCATCTTCTTTAACCCACCAATGATCTTGTAACAACCATATCTACAATCAGTTTTCAGTTTCTATCTTACTTAACTTGTAAAACGTTGATAATGTTTATAATACCTGCTTCTTGAAGGCCTCATTCTTTGTTTTATTGGGGAAACTTTTATTCTTTTTTTAAATTCTTTTATTTTTATAGGAGTCCCCATTTCTTTTGAAAAATATATTGCCTAGAATTTTTAAAAGATTGTTATATGTAAATATATATTTTAAATATAGATGTAAATATAAATGCAGATATCAATATAGATGTATCTTAAACTATAGAGATCAATGCATATCTTAGAGAATTTCTATAATGTGAAATTTATTGAAATTTAGCTTATAGGAACAAACTAAGATCATATTATAAAAGGTAAGATTCAGCCAGAACTTTGTTGTGTCATAAATATGTTTTTATTAAGTTAACTAGACTAAGGCCATCCCTTTACTCCAGGTGTGCCTACTCTGTACACATTAAACAGTAACTTACCATTTCCCTTTACCCCAGCCCCTGACAAGCATCTTTCTACTTTCTTTCTCTATGATTTGGACTACTCTAAGTAACTCACATAGGTGGAACCATACAGTATCTGTCTTTCTGTGACTGGCTTATTTCATTCAGGATAATGTTTCTGAGGTTCATCTACATTAGAGCATATGCCAGAATTTCCTTCCTTTTAAAGGCTGAATAATATTCCATTGTATATGTGTGTGTGTATATATCTGTGTGTGTGTTTAATATGATATGATATGATATGATATGATATGATATGATATGATATAATACAATATATCTCACATTTTGCTTACTCATTCATCCATCAAAGGACTCTTGCATTGATTCCACAGTTTAGCTATTACAAATAATGCTCTATGAATATAGTTGTACAAATATCTCTTCAAGACTCTGCTTTCAGTTCTTTCAGATACATACCCGGAAGTGGAATTGCTGAATCATGCAATCATTCTATTTTATTTTTTGAGAAACCACCATACTATTTTCCACAGTGGCTGCACCATTTTACATTCTCATCAACAGTGCACAAGAGTTCCAAATTCTCCGTATCTTGGCCAACAATTCTTATTTTTCTACTTCACTTTTTTTTTTTTTAAATGATAGCTATCCTAATGGGTATGAGCTGGTATCTCATTGTAGTTTTGACTTGCACTTCCCTAATGATTAGTGATATTGAACATCTTTTTACATGTTCATTGGCCATTTATACATCTTTTTTGGAGATATGTCTACTCAAGTCCTTTGCCCATTTTTGAATCAGGTTGTATGTTTTTGATATTGTTGAGTTTTAGAAAGTCACTCTATATTCTAGATATTAATCTTTTACAGATATATGATTTGCAAGTATTTTCTCCCATTCTAGGGGTTGCATTTGTATTCTATTGTTAGTGTTTTTTTGATGCACAGATATTTTTAATTTTCATAAAATACTATTTGTCTATGTTTTCTTCTGTTGACTGTGCCTTTGGTGTTATACACAACAATCATTGCCAAATTCAATGTTATGAATCTTTTGCCCTATGTTTTCTTATAAGAGTTATAGTTTTAGTTTTATAGTTTTATAGTTATAGTTTTAGGTCTTACACTTAGGTCTTTAATACATTTTGTATCAATTTTTTATATGGTGTTAAGTAAAGGCTCTACTTCTCTAATTTTTACTTTTTTCTTTTTTCCTTTAGCTTTAGATTTAGTTTGTTCTTCTTTTTCTAGTTCTTTAAGTTGTAAAGATAGATTGTTGATTTGAAATCTTTCCTTTTTTTTAATATGAGTATTTATAACTATAGTTTCCCCTTTAGCACTGCTTTCACTGTGTCCCGTAATTTTTGGCATACTGTGCTTTCATTGTCATTTTACTCTAAGTTTTTTCTTATTTCCCTAATGATTTTTTTCTTGGATTTATTGGTTGTTGAAGAATGTGTTGTTTAATTTCCATAAATACGTTAGTTTTTTCAGTTTTCTTTCTTTTATTAATTTCTAACTTCATCCCATTGTGGTTGGAAAAGATACTTTGTATGATATCCATCTTTTCAAATGTATTGAGACTTAATTTGTGACCTAATATATAATTTATTCTGAAAAATGTCCCATATGTGATTGAGAAGAATGTGTATTCTGTTGCTGTTGAGTACTGTTGTTGAACACATGGAGGTGCGGGAAAGTGTTGCATCCGGCTAGGGCATGGAAGCTCTGAGCCCTTTCCCTAATACCCTGCAAATATGCATTTCTTCCATCTGGATGTTAATCTGTATTCCTTATCATATCCTTTTATAATAAACCAGTAAACATAAGTGTTTCCCTGAGTTCTGTGAGCTATTCTAACAAATTATAGAACCCAATTGTGGGAACCCCAATTTACAGCCAATCAGTCAGAAGTACTGGGACTTGTGATAGTGACTGGCATCTGTAGGGTGAAGCAGGGCAGTCTTGTGAAATTGAGTGCTTAACCTGTGGGATCTGATGCTATCTCCAGGTAGGTAATATCAGAATTGAGTTAAATCATAGGACATCCAGCTGGTGTTGCAGAGAATTGCTTGATGTGTGGAAAACCCACATATCTAGTGTCAGAAGCATTGTGAGTGAGAGTGGAAGTAGTGTGAGAGTAAAGGAGACACAGAAGGAGTGTGTTTTTCCCTTATAATTACAATAATACTAGCTTTTGTAATTGCTTAGGCATTTGTCTTTAGTATGATCTTTATTTCTTCATAAGGCATTGAGTTGCCATCTAATGTATTTTCATTTTAACCTGTAGGGACACCCTTTAGCACTTTTGTAGGGCAAATCTAGGGTAATGAACTCCCTTGGCTTTGGTTTATCTTGTAATGTCTTCATTTTCCCCTTACTTTTGAAGGACAGTTTTATCTGATATAGAATTCCTGATTGACAGGTTTTTTTTTTCCTTTTAGCACTTTAAATATATCAATGCACTGCCTCCTGGCTTCCAAAGTTTTTAATGGGAAATCCATAAATTATCTTACTGATGATCCCTTGTTTGTGATGCATCATTTCCCTCTCACTGCTTTCAAGATTTTTTTGTCTTTTGACAGTTTGATTATAACATGTCTTAGTGTAAATATCTTTGAGTTCATCCTACTTTGATTTTGTTATGCTTCCTGGACGTTTATATTCATATCTTTCATCAAGTATGGGAAAGTTTTGGTTATTTCATCAAATATTCTCTTTACCACTTTCTCTATTTTTCCTTCTAGACTCCTATGATGGATATATGTTGATTCACTTGCTAGTGTCTCACAGGTCCCTTAGCCTCTGTTCACTCTTCTTCAATCTTTTTTCTCTCTGTTCCTTAGATTCTATAACTTGTTTTATCTTCAAGTTCACTGATTCTTTCTTCTGCCTCCTCAAACCTACCCTTGAATTTCTCTAGTATTTTTCATTTCAGTTGTTATACTTTCCAGCTCCAGAATTCCTTTTTGGTTTCTTTTTAGGTTTTATATCTATTATTTATAGTTCCATTTTGTTCATACACCATTTTCTTGATTTCTCTGCATATTCCTTTAGTTTTCTGAACATCTTTAAGAAAGTTGTTATAAAGTCTTTTTCCAGTAGATCTGCCATCAGGTCTTTCTCAGAGAACATTTCTGTTGTTTTGTTCTCTTTCTTTGAATGGGACATACTTTCCTACTTATTTCGTATGCCTTGTGATTTTAATTTGAAAACTAGACCTTTGAGTCTAATAATGTGATAATCATGAAAATTATATTCTGCCCCATTCCCCATGGTTTTCTGGGGTGTTTAATTTTGTTTTCATTGTTATAGGCTGTCTCTATGCTAAGGATCAGTATGATGTGTGAACTTAAGGTCTTACCAGGTCTTTTCTGAATCTGCACATTTCCCTGGGCATGTGTGGTGACTTTCTAATTTCCCCCATATATATGATTGATTTTGAATACCCTAGTCTTGAATGTCTGGCTCTGAAAATAGAAAAAAAAAAAAGAGGTAATTAAGTGTGTTGGGGGGGGGGGATGTGCCAGCCCTTTAAATCTCCTGGAAGTCACTTTATCTGAAAGGGAGGAGCTTACAAAGATAAGCAGAGGTGTAGCAACAACAGCAACCCACCTCTGTGTCTAAATCTCCATGATCAGAAGCAGCAATCAGCAATCAGAGCACAGGTCCCTGAAAGTTGGAGGAACAGGGCCCTTATTGCCACTCTGGTTCCTACAAACTGTGTGCAAGCTGATTCAGGAACATGTGCACAGTTACCTGCCACTGGGCTGAAGGGTGAGGATGGGAAGCTGATTAGTGCTGAAATTGACTGAAATTAAGCATAAATTAATGCCCAAGCCTTCCCCTGAAAGTAGCAAGCCCTCAATAGACTACAGAGATCCAAAATAGTTATATCATCTCAAATACAATAGGAGTGTGCTTCCCTTGTGGACTCTATGAAATGCCTATTGACAGAAGTGACTTTCCTTGCCTGGAAATATTGCCTGTATAACCAAAGTATTTGCTTTCATGTCCCAACTTAGATATCAAGGAAGAACAAGAAGTAAAAAGCAAGAAGAAGTAAATACCATCTGAGTCATATCTGAAAAAAATAAAAAAAGATAAGTCCACATAGTTTTTTTTTTTTAAAGAACCATAATCTGTTAGGTAAGAATGAAATCTTACCTTATCTTACCTGCAATAAGTAATACAAATTCCCAGATGTAGTTTCTGAGGTGACAGAGTTTGAAGTATGAATATACATGCCCTGTGAAGTTCTAGTGTAAGGTATGAAAATTCACACTCTGACCTGAGGAATTTTGTCCCCTTTTTTTTAATGATTATGAACAATACTGGGACTGCAACAGGGGATTCTCCTTTCCCTCTGGAAAATCCCTACTTCTTCCCTCTTAGAACTGAAAGGAACTAACTCTGTGTTATGAGGCTACTGGGGAATTTCAGCTAACTACTGTGGAGAAAGAGATGGAAATAAGCATTCCTCAACAATCCCATTGATCAACCACAGGTTTCTCATAAGCATCTCTCAGATTCCTATAGGTCCCACTGAGGGAGAAGTGGGCAAAATGGAATCACCACATTTAGTCACCTTTACTACTGACTGCCACTGACTGTAATAACTATTCATTCTTCCTGAAGCCTACACCTATCTGGCACATACTAGGGGGTAAGAAGCAACAGGAGGCCTTAACGGTCACCAAGGCTTTCTAGCAGGATGCTTCAGCTCAGTACCAGTAGGGAACAGGATATCGATGAAATCAGATTCCTGAAAACTTGGGTCTATGCCACTACCAAAATTATTTAAGACCAAATTTCCACTAATTACATGGCATCCTCTCTATGTCACTTCTGGTTAACCCACACATTCTCATGTCACTAAGCACCTTAGTCACTATAGATCAAGCTCATTAGTACTAGTGTCCCCATCTTCCCTCTGCTCCTTTCCTTCCAAATGCTTCTGCTTCTGCTGTCAGGGGTCTTTGGAATCCTCCATTCTCAAAACACCCAACCAAATCCAAATTCTCTACATCCTTAAATCCTTAGCCTCTCACAGGGCATGCCCTGTATGCTCTTTTTTAGCAGAAACCTAACTTTGATGGAAAGTCAATTCTTCTCATGTTGACTTCTGTAGTATAGGCTGCACATTCTCCCATAAGTAGACATGAACATCTCAGTCCTGGAGGCAGGGATGGCATCCTCCTGGCTTCCTACTGCCACTTCCTGCTTATTGCACATTTACTTTCATTCAAAAAGCCTCTTCTTTTAAGCTTATGGTTTCTGGCTTGACATCCATTTACCTGAACCTGCTGCTCTCATCTTCTAATCTTTAGACAATTCCCCAAAATTTAATAAGAGCATTGTCATCTGACCCACAGTCTTCATCCTTAATTATCCAACATCTTACTCTACATCTGAGCTACTTAACTGACCTTTTCTATTCCAAAGATCTTTGCCTCCATTCAACTTCCACGTTGTAATTCCAAAGTCATACCATGAGTCTAGTCAATCTCAAGAATCTTAAATTCAGAATCTTAAACTTTGCCTGCAAACCATTATCCTACACTTTTGTCTCATTGAAACAAAAAGATAAGAGAACATGGAGGGAAAGAAAATGGGAAAGGGAAAGAAAGGAAGAAGGGGTGGGGGGAGAAAGAAAATTCCATTCACCATCTCTAGCTGCTGCTCCACTTCCTTCTCCTTTTACTCACAGCCACGTTTCTCAAAAGAATTATTAGCTTTCACTATCTTCAGTCCCTCATTTCACATTCTTTCTTCAGCCTGCTGCTTCTCTCCCAACTATTGAAACTATTCTCACTAAAGTTTACATTGTTTTCCTAATCACTTGAGACTATCTCATTTTTGAAATCCTCTATTTGTTTGGGTTTCTTGACTCTCTTCTAGTTTTTCTCTTATATCTCTGAGTATTCCTTGTTTAGATCTCTATGTATCTCTTAAATATTAGTTGTTCCCAGAGCTCCATCCATGCTTGCTCTCCTTTGTACACTCCTCCTTTCTAAAACAGCCTATTGCCATTATTTCTCTCAATATACAATGACGGCTCAGTTGATACACATCAACCCCACAGCACTCTTCCAAGTTTCAAACAAGATTTTTCCTTTGCCCCACAAATATCTCCACTTCAATGTGCTGCAGATACATCAATATCAACCTACTATTTCTCCATTTATTTATGTAGTATGTTATACCACACAAGCAAGAAACAGGTGAGGCTGCAAGACTAAACATCACAGGATTTAAAGCTGTCTTTTCCATTTCTATGGCTACTTATTCAGACATTTCTCATTTCTCATATGAATTATTATAATCACCATCTAGACTGTATAGCAAATACCCTTTAAATCTTTATATTTTACACCCATACCTCTTTTCCTCCTGATTATTCAAAATACATGATACACAATAAAACTTTTTTTAAATCTAAAAAACAAATCTGAAAACAAATACTGATACCACCTAATATAAAATCTAAGAAGACAGTATCTCCTTTTAAACTGAGAATGAATTTCAGTACTGCTCTTATTGGCTAATAAAAAAATCACATTTATGTGTTCACTTCAGCAGCACATATACAAAAATTGGAACGATAGAGAGATTAGTAAGGCCCTTTGGCAAGAATGACATGCAAAGTCATGAAACATTCCATTTTTTATTTAAAACACACACACACACACACACACACACAAACACACCTATTTATGCTTGTCACAGGAGTCTCCTTATGTTATTCTAGTCTAAAAAGAAACCATCTCAGAAAATTTCATTAGAATATCATTTTAGAAATGACTAGAATATTAGTATAGTTTTTTTAAAAAAACCAAACTCAAATATGTCATAATATTGCTCCATCTAACCAAACTGGAATCCTAACAATAAAAAAAAAAAAAAAAAAAGCATTTCCAGAATAATGGTGAAAGCTATGATAAGTGAATAGATGGTTTATGCAGGACATCTCCCATTTTCTCCTTCACATCCATTATCCATTCTTCTCTCTGTTCCTTGAGAGGCTGTTTGGCCAAAAGGAAGGAAAGAGAAAAGAAGTTGAACTACTTCTCCAATCCCTCTAATGTGATGGTTAATTTTATGTGTCAACTTTTCTGGGCCACAGTGCTCAGATATGTGATTAAACATTATTCTGGATATTTCTGTGATATGATTTTTAATTTTTGTACAGCTATTATTTAGTTATTTGAAAGAGAGAGTACACGCACACGAGTGGAGGGGAGAGGGGCAGAGGGAGAGGGAGAAGCAGACTCTCCACTGAGCAGGGAGCCTGATGGGGGGTGGGGCGGGAGGCTTGATCCCAGCACCCTGGAATCATGACCTGAGCCAAAGGCAGATGCTTAACCAACTGAGCCACCCAGGCACCCTGAGATAATTTTTAGATGAGATTAACATTTAAATTGGTGGACTTCAAGTAAAACAGATTGTTCTCCATAATGTCAATCAACTGAAGGCCTGAGTAGAACAAAACACTGCCCTCCCCCCAAATAAAAGGTAGTTTTGCCAGCGGACAGCCTTCAGACTTGAAATGCAACAGAGGCTTTATCTGGGTCTCCAGCCTGCAGACCCATCCTGCAGAATTTGGACTTAACTGGTCTCCATAATCACATGAACTGATCCCTTAAAATAAACCTCTTTCTGTATATATTTACATACAGCAAGAAAAAGAAATATGTCTGTGTATGTATACACCCTTCTCTAGCACTGTGCCTGAAAGTAGCTGAAGCTCTGGTAAAATGATCCCTTTTCCACTTGTCCAGCTCTCACTAGGTCTCACTATTGTCTCCTTTGTTCCTTGGCCATAAGTGTGGTAAAATTTCCCCTGTTACTGGTATCTGATATCTTACCATCCTTTATTTCTTAGCACTGCCCACACTTCTGAAGTAGTTCTTTCATTAAGGCAGTGGTTGTCAACTCAGGCTGCATCTTAAAATCAGCTTTGGGAAGCTCTGAAAAATCCCAATGGCCAGGCCACAAACCAGACCGACTAAAACAGAACCTCTAAGGACAGGATACAGGCATCAGTATTTTTTAAAGCTCCCCAAGTGTTTCCAGTGTACAGCCAAGGTTAAGAACTATTGCATCAATGTCTCTTTATCTGAATCATTTGAGTTGAATTTGGTTTCCAGTCACAACCCCAACCAATATGCTGTCATCATCTAATATCCCCTTCAATGAATTCCTCTCAAAGCTTAAAGGAAAAAAAAATACATTTCCTGAAATCCTAAGAGCATTTATTACCTGTATTTTTCATAATTATTTCCTATGCTGCCAAGGGTTATTTCACTTTTAAGAGTATTTTATTTCTCTCCAAATGTGCAGGTTCTTTCATTTGTGTCTACTCAAAAACTTGTCTCCCAGCTACCATTCTCAGCCTTTTCTTAAACCCCTTCCCCCAACTTCTGGCAGAAAAATCTTTCCAAAATATGTCTGATCATGTTGCCTTATGATGCAAATTTAAAATTTCTATCAATAAAAGTCCATGGACTATATAAGTTGAAACGTCTTGGTTAGACCTCAAAACCTGTTTACACCCATCACAATCTGGCATTCTTTTTTTTTTTAAGTTTTTATTTAAATTCTAGTTAGTTAACATATAGTGTAATATTGGCTTCAGGAGTAAAATTTAGTGATTCATCACTTACATTTAACACCCAGTGCTCCTCACAAGGGCCCTCCTTAATACCCATCACCCATTTATAAGCTGGTATTCTTAATTCTCAACAACCTCGCCCCATTCTCTGCCCCACCATCCTACATTTTACCAAACTATCGCTTGCATCTTTGACTCCCCTTGTCCCTTTACGTCTCCTCTTCATATTAACTGAGATCATTTCTCCTGTCTGAAACATCCTTCTATTCTTCATCAGCCTGACCTTTCAGTCCCTCAACACTCAACTTGGATGTTACCTTCTCAATGAAGACATCTCCAGTCCCTCTATAATGCTCAATAATGAGTAGCTATCATTAACTCTCTTGAAATGAGTAGCTATTATTATTATTAGCTCTCTTGAGGGCTTGAAGAGATTTCCCAAAAGAAAGGAACTGTATACTGGGACTAAAAAAAAGAATGAAGGGGCAAGACCCAGGGAGATGGGGAAGAAAGGTTCAGATGGCTTACACAAAACCCAAAGATGAGACAGCATCCATAGTACACATGTGATGAACTGCAAATATGTCTGTGTGGATAAACAAAGGAGACTGATGAATGATAAATCTTGTAAGGTGGTTTTGTTTTAATCTTAACAGCAATGAAGTATGTAACTTTATAAACATCCTTCACAGAGTCACAGAGATTAAATTAGAGGAGAGAAATATTAGAGACAGAGAGACCACGAAGACACTGTAACAGAAACCCAGAAGCTCCTCACTTGAGCTAGTCAGTGGCAGTGAAAAAGAAAGCACATGCTTTCTATACTAACTTTATTTATAATTATCTTTTTTTTTAAATTATGATATGTTAGTCACCATACAGTACATCATTAGTTTTTGATGTAGTGTTCCATGATTCATTGTTTGCGTGTAACACCCAGTGCTCTATGCACTACGTGCCCTCCTTAACACCCTCCTTAACATCTGTTAAAATTCAGACCCATCATGGGTCTAGCCCATTCCCCCACCCTCCTCCTCTCTAAAACCCTGTTTGTTTCCCAGAGTCCATAGTCTCTCGTGGTTTATTTCCCCCTCTGTTTACCCCCCCTTCATTTTTCCCTTCCTTCTGCTACCTGTCTCCCTCCTATTCCTTATGTTCCATAAATGAGTGAAACCATATGATAATTGTCTTTCTCTGCTTGACTTATTTCACTTAGCATAATCTCCTCCAGTCCCATCCATGTTGCTGCAAATGTTGGGTGATCATTCTTTCTGATGGCTGAGTAATATTCCATTGTACATATGGACCACATCTTCTTTATCCATAAAGAACTTCTCAAACTCAATACCCGGAAACAAATAATCAAATTAAAAAATGGGCAGAAGATATGAATAGACACTTTTCCAATGAAGACATACAAATGGCTAACAGACACATGAAAAAATGTTCAACATCATTAGCCATCAGGGAAATTCAAATCAAAACCACATTGAGATACCACCTTACACCAGTTAGAATGGCAAAAATTGACAAGGCAAGAAACAACAAATGTTGGAGAGGATGTGGAGAAAGGGGAACCCTCTTACACTGTTGGTTGGGAATGCAAGTTGGTACAGCCGCTTTGGAAAATGGTGGGAGCTCCCTTAAAAAGTTAAAAATAGAGCTACCCTATGACCCAGCAATTGCACTACTGGGTATTTACCCCAAAGATACAGACGTAGGGAAGAGAAGGGCCATATGCACCCCAAGGTTCATAGCAGCATTGTCCACAATAGCCAAACTGTGGAAGGAGCCGAGATGCCCATCAACAGATGAATGGTTATGTATAATTTTCTATATTATCTTTATGTATAAAAATTGTGTCTGTTACAAAGATCTGTTAAAATTCAGAGTAGAATCCAATACTTCTCACATTCTTTTGATTGATTTAAATATTATATGAAAATGCACATTCCTTTAAAAATTATTCAAATATCTTCAATGACATATACATAAACAAGTAAAATACAATTGGCTATGGCATTAAAAGTCAATCATTCCTTTCTTTCTTCCAAAAATTACCCTTTGCAACAGCTTTTTCTCATTCCACTATTTTTTTCCTTTCCATTTGATCGCCTTGTTGTTCATTTGAATATCTCTGTCTTTACAGGTATATATGTAAGTCTTAAAAAAATCTTTCATCAGTGTATAAAAGACTTTTCATGAATACAGCAAAAAATAAACATTATTAAAATGTTGGTAACTAGGAACAATGGAGGGATGTCCATTACTAGCTCTGCTTGTTGTCATGTAGGAGAGTATAATTTCACCAATACTGTAACTTGGAGTTAGAACTCCGTTAGAGAATTTTGCTTTCTATATGGAAAATATATTTACTAAAAAAATTAAGAACTTCATATTTCTATTTCAAAATAATTTGAGTGAGGATATTACATCATAGAGTGTCATACATACAGTAACATAAACCATAATACCTTATGTATTGATTGGTAAAATGTCACATGATCATGTATAAAGCAACTGTCACTAGAGATTCTCACACAGAGACCCAAATGACTCTCATCTAAACCATTTGATGCTCCAAATTCTCCATATAATAGTTATTATTATCCTATTAGGGTCTACTTTTTTACTTTTCTGCTATCTACAAAAACTCACTCACGAGCATTCTGTGAGTCTACTAACTTCAGTAGTTCATGAGAAAAGTAATGTTCTTCATAGGGCAGCTTTATTCTATCTTCTGTTGCCTCTACTTGCCTCTACTTTGTTCCTATTCTCATCCCTCCTATCTCTTAATTCTGCCCTCTACTCTATTGTATAGAATCTTATCTTTACATCACACATGATTTATGAACCCCTCTTGATATTAAGGCCAATACCACACCTGCAAAAACCCACCTCATCTAAGAACTTATCAAGAGCTTTCCAAAGCAGTTAAAGCAGTTAAAAGGTGCTCTATCTTATTATGTGTGTAATACATATGAATGCAGAAGACAATCTTACCTAACGGGGTCTGATATTTTACCCAGATCATAATCTGTTTAGTATTTGCCATTATCCGTCATTTTCTATTACTACCTATCACTCATCTTAGATTTTAACACATTACCATCTTCCATCAAGAAATGGATGACATTAAGAAGAAAAACATTTTCTCTCTTTCCAAGGAAGAAAAGGGGTATAAAATAGGGAACTTGGGGTGAAAAAAAACCAACTATATGCCAGGTGACATCTGAGGCATTTTACAAATATTACCACATTCAACAAACTTTTTAATTGATTCTTCATGATAAATAAGTAAAGAAGTTATTATAATTCCTCTTTTTCCAGATGAGAATCCTGAAGCTGAAAGAGACCAAATAACTTTCTGAAGGTCTCAATAGCTATTAAGTAGGATAGTTGAAGTCCACATTTATTCTGCTAAAATGCTTTGTTAAAGATTAGAATAAATGTGTAAGTTTTCTTTAACATCCTTTTTGTTATAGCTATGACATCACTGTTCAACTTAAATCTTATCCTATTGACCAAAATTGACCAAAAATAAGCAAAGAGGATTGCCTTAGTAAGAATTTAGGTTCATTACAACTCCATGGAAGAGAATTTCAGAAACACAGGCTTAGGATATCACCTGTTTCTACTAGAGATAGTTACAGGAGAAAGAGTTAAATTTTTACCTACTAAATCAGTCATAACTTCATTGCTTTATCTGAATAACATTGTCACCTGATTTCAAAGTCAAGATGAAATTCGAAACTAAACTTGGATCCTGTACTCTAACAAATGTCTGATACCTTAACATATTTACCCAGACTTTTACCACTCATAGTCATGCCCCAGACAGAGGAAATGACTCATCTGTTTTAAAAACTGGAAGTGTTAAAGTTACCATAAAGTATTCCAAGACAAATTTTTTAAATATATGTTATAGGAAGTAAGCATTTGTATTTAATAAGTCTAATCATTTGCAGGCCTTTAATTCTTGGGTACCTATGTAAAAATCAGTAAAAGGAAGCCTATAATGGAAAAATAGATTGTCAGGAGAAAGGAGCACCTACTATTGGGTTTAATTATACCTGTAAGTTTCATAGGAAATTTTAAAACTGTACTTATTTAAAAATGTGCGTGTATTACTGTATCTCCAAATATAACAAAATTTTCCAAAAATGTTGAACAATCATGAGAAACCATGAAGTATTTTATATGATTACAAATAATGTCCAATGAATTGAAAATATGATGGTGCTAATTTTTCAGTTAAATACTTAAGTCTATCCTAACACTCAATTGGAAAGGGTCTATTGATTTAAAGGCAGACTACCCTCACCACGGGCATTCAGTAAGGACAAGCCATCAAGGATGTGTACTATGTACCTAGTACATAGTATATATTTTTGATATGATAAAACACAGCATCTCAGAAGATAAAGAGAATAGCTTCAGATGCATGCCTCAAAGAGAAACTCAAAAGGAAAAGAAATCCATTTCAAAAGGAAGAAAAAAAAGTTTGAGGTCTTGCTCCAAAAGAGAGATTTTGCTCTAAACTACTCCAAAAAAGGAAAATAGTACATGTGTGATATCCAAAGATGAAGAAAACTTTGGCATTCTAGACCTTGGATACCTTAATGCACGACACAGATGTATCACAGAGTCCCAATTCTAAGCCCCCATGCAAGAGGGAGGGATCATCCTGTGAGGGAGATGGTACATATATAAGACAACCTTACTGGAAGAGTGCTGATGCCAGAATCTAAGACAAGCTTGGATGGATATAGTATTCCAGAGGTGCTTAGAGGTGAAAACAGTAAAATAAAGACCAAAGAAAATCTTGATGTTAAGGCCAAGACCAAAGTACAGCAGGAACCAAAAGATATAACCTCGAGTTAATGCCTGGCAGAAGAAAAAGTAATCTGAGCACATTGTAGGTGAAACAAAGCAGTGAGAAGGCAGGCTTCACAAATACAGCTGTTTTTATGGCTCATTTTTATTGGCTGTATAGTAGAGAATGTGAAGGTGTGTTGGGTATGACCTTAAAGTAATGGGATATTGGAAGACAACAGGTCTAAATAAACTTTGTTGGACATTCAGTAATAATAGACAAGGCACTTACTCTCAGTTTTTATTTTCCTTTGCTTTGCTCTGGCTATTTTCCTGCAACTCCTATGTCCATTAACACCACCACCACTCCCCTCGTTGAGTAACCCAAAAGCAAGGGAGTCATCTTGATTCTTCCTACTGCTGCTATGTTTAATATTTGTCTTTACATAGACTTAGCATTCTTGGGGCATCTGAGTGGCTCAGTTGGTTAAGAATCTGACTCTTGGTTTCAGCTCAGGTCATATTCTCAGGGTCATGAGATCCAGCTCTGTGGCAGGCTCCATGCTCAGCACAGTCTGCTTGAGATTCCCTCTCTCTCCCTCCCCTTCCACCCCCCCCCACTAATGCTCTATCTCTCAAATCAATTAAATCTTTAAAATAAATAAATAAATAGACAGCATTCTTTTAACTTAAATGTGTTTAAAAGGAAATCACATCATTCATTAAAAACTGCTAGTTACTAAAAGCCACTAAAACCACCAGATACTAAAAAAGAAGTATATTTTTGAAAATTAAATGAAAATCCTAAAATGTCATTGAATTTTAGCATAAATCTACTCCTTCTTTGTTAAAAGGACTTCTGTGTTAAAATTTAACACACAGATTAGTATCACCCTAAGACTTTCTCCTTAAAGTTAATTAGAGGGATTAAAAGATAATTGAAAAGAAAGTTATTTTTCATTGTGTGGTGATTTAATTATGATTTAATGCTGCATCCTTGTACAAACAAAGGGTCACCCCACACTTTGGGAAGCACTGGACTGTGGAATAAAATCCAAACTCAATAGCCTGGTATGACGTCATTCCAGAATACCTTTCAACCTCACTTTCTGCCACCACACAAGCCACATACCCTCACTATATTTGGCTCCATGAATTTCCCCATTGTGTCTTCTGGGAATATTCTTATGCCTCCTTCAAGAGTTTCAGATGTCAAGTCTTGAGAGACGTCCCAGGCACATTTCTCCTTAGCATTGACAAGGATTCTTCCTTGACCAAACTCTAGTCAGGTTCCTCTGAGTCCTCTTCTTAACTATGCTTCACCCTATAAAGACTTAAGTAAGTACAATACAGTTTCTAACAGCTCAAGGCTGCATCCCAGGATGACTCCAGCCCCCTTAGAGTACCTGTCTAAGAAAACTCATAGCAGCCAAAATAACTCACTGTTTGTTCCAGCCAACACGTGAAGATAGAGCGCCTGTCTCCCAGTCTCTTTGGGAGAGTAGGAGCCTAACTTTGATAAGCGCCAGTTAGCAAACTCAGATGGATCTCACATGGACCAAATGCTACCTTCCCACTCTTTGTAATTCCTTTTTACTTCCCTGAAAATTTCTAGTGAGCCCTTGCTAGCTCCTTTCCCTACTGCCTCATTCCCCCTTTAAAACACCCCATCACCCAAGTAGAAATTGGAGTTAAGTTCAACACACACTGGACTCTTTTCCCGACTGCAACAGTTATTACTGATTAAAAATCTGTCTTCACCCCTTTAACTAGTGTCTGCCTTTGTTTATCTTCGACAGCACTCCATCTCTGCTTCTAATTCTGTATGTTCTAAATACAGAACCATCCCTCTTACCTTCCATGTTATGCTTGTTTTTGTACTCCAAGTGCCCAAATCAGTACTGTACAGTGTCTCCTGTATTCAACATAGCAAACTTTTTTTACACAAGGTTAATAAAGTAAAATGATTAAACAATGTTTTGTCTGATTGCTGCACTGGTATTACATATGAAATAACTAAACAATACCTTGTCACATAGATACCCAACCACCACCGTGGTGGTATTTTCGTGAGAGCAATCTTTAAATTTAAATAACTGTGTACACAGAAAAAGGGAACCAAGTTATCTGACTAGTGTGAACAGGGCCACGTGGAGAAGATCTCACATTTTGCTTTAGTTTTTGTCTCAACTTATAAACCCTAAGAGGGACATCAACATTGCACATTTTATAGTTTAAAAATAATTTAAAAATCTTTATTAGTTTATTTTCCTTCTTTCTTAGCTTTGTCAGTATCATTTTTGATTCCATTGTTTCCTTTAACCTCACATCTTCCTCTTTTGGATGTCTACTTCCTTTTAAAATAACAATTGCCTATTACTTCTCATATCTTTTGTTTTAGAGTAATAATAGCACTTCTATAACTATGCATGGGGAATTTACATGCAGGCTGTAGGAGACACTGGGTTTTTACTTCAAAATTAGTTTTGTTTTATCTGCTTCTTATAGGTGAAAATGCTACTTTCCATAGAAGCCTGTTTTATTCCATAAAATTAAATGAACCATAACCCCAAAGTGCAACGAGACACACACAGCATGGCCACATTATTTCAGAAGGCTGAAGGTTGTCAGTCCATTGATCTCAGACTTCATGAACCACAATGCAGCTCAAATTGGTTCCCTGCAGTAGCTTTGAGCTTCTGCCAAACAGCCACTGCAGAATTCCGAAAATCATAAGGTAAGGAGATGGCATCCAGGCACTTTTTTAAAATACTGTTAACTCTTTTACTGAAGCTCATTTTGTTACTGTATTAATGGGGTTGGGGTCACATCAGACATTTTTCTTGCTTAAAGGTAACATGCAGTATTTGCTGGGATAACATATTACTGAAAACATAAAACTAAATGTGGGGCCTGTGTGAGCATCCTTCTTTTGCTGGTGAATTACAAATGCCTCTTCCTTTATACAGTTGTACTAACATTAAACAGTAAGTGTAGAATTCCTATTGTGGGTTGATTTTTGGCATATCAAGTTTCTTTTTTGTTTTCAATTGCTACCTGTATCAGCATCAGCCAGTTGCCTAAAACCATTCAGTCAATTCTTCACCCAGGCTTGGAGTCAATTCTAATGCAGCCAAACAATATATTAAGAGCTCTATCCACAATCATTAACTGGAACCTGAATTTAACCATGCATTCCTGGTCCCAGAATCCAGAAAGGAGTGTCCTATGCATTCACATACCCAGCAAACTGCAGCCACTCTCCCACCCAACAATTCTGTTGCCCAATCTTCATTGCTGGATGTCTGTCCTTAAAGACATCCTCCACTCCTGGGGTTGTAACTGGTGTCCTAAGCTGAATAACCACTGGTTTAACAGGGGCCCTTCCCCCTGACTAGAATCTGGGCCGGTCCCTCACACCCTGTTCCCAGAACAGTCTGGAGCTCTGCTTCCAACTGAATGAGCTTTTTCCTTCCCTTACCTGGAGCGAAAACAGTAGCACTGCCAGGAATTCCTATTGCCATATCCTCCCCTAACCCTATTCCAACCCCTTGTAAATCACTCCTGGCTCAGGAGCGCCCACCCCTTACTTTCAGATACTGTTACTGGAAATGCTGGTCACTCACTCACTTTAGAAGCTTGATCCCAGCTCCCTTTTTCTTTCTTCCTTCTCTTGCCTTGACCTGAGGCCCAGCACACCTCACAGTAGGTGTGGTATATGGGATAAGACAATGTCAGTGTATAAACAGCACTCATTACATAAAGGAAATATTGGAGGCATCTTTTTTATTCAATGCAAATAACCACCAGAATTAATCTTTTTGGTGGTTTCTCTTTTTTAATGAAATGTAAACCTTTACATTTTTCCTAATGAGAAAACAGTATAGTTTCCTTATGTTTTATTGTTCCAACATCTGATAAACCATATGATCAAGTTGTTATTTTTGAATGTCGTAATATGTTAGGTGTTAGAGAGCCCAGACAATACTTGCATTAAGTAGTTAACTTCGTATTATGAGCTTGATTCTTTCTATGAAGCTTTCTGTACTATCTATATTTTGTACTACCCGGTTTCCATGGCAACATGTTTGTTCCCATGGAGAAACAAAACCGAACACCTTAACAGAGTTGAACTTGAAGATATAAAACCTCAGTCTATGGATAGTTTGCTCTGAGGCTATTCAAGAATAAAAACAAAAAGAAAGAAAAGCAGAAAATATATCTAGGTTTCAAATTCCAGCTCAAAACTAAGAAACTACTTCTGATTTCTTTTGACCTGCCAAGTAACAAATCATTCTTGGTGTGTCCTTAATAGCAACTTTAAACTGACTGCTTTTCCCCAAAAGCAATTTTTAAAACTCTCTACTTAGACAAAGAGCTTTTTAAATGGTGATTTGATGGTTTGTTTTATTTTAGCAATTTGGTCCTCATAGTTGCAATTAACATTTGCATATTTCAAGAATATTTGAATTTTCATGAAACTGCCTAAATTTGGCCAACCTGATTTGAAAAACAAAACACTATACATTAAAGCAATGAGAATGTGAGCAAACGAGCATATGGTTATTTTTTAATGAAAACAAATTATTTTTAAGTCCAAAATTTTCCTAGCCTACCTATCATTCAGTTCAGTATGTGTCATTTGAATAAAGCCTGCAAACTGCAAATGGATGGAAATTTGGCTGCTTTGGTTGAATATAAAGGGAAGTTGGTAGCCTTAGTTAGGATCATACTACTATGCCAAATTCCTGACACCATTACAACAGGACTTTGAATGATACCAGTAAAATAATTCACACCCATTTGCAAGCTCCAATCAAGTGGCATAAACTCTAACTTGTAAAAGACAAAGAAAAATCACTTGGCTCCAGTGGCTCTTTGCTCTGCGACCTACCTACCTCCTGCCCACCTAACTCCCTTATAATCTAGACACTGCTTCCTTCCCATTTGTATCCTACTTCTTTGTCTGCTGTCCTCCAGACCTTTGTGTGCTTTTTTTTTTTTTTTAATTTTTAAGCATTGACCTCGTTTTTCCCATCCTATTCTGCTATTTCTACTCTACAGTGTCATTACTTTTTTTCTGGCTTCACGCTTGTTTTTTAGTCCCTTCTCTCTCTTCAATATTGAGCTTTTTTGGTATTATGCTTATTTTTAGTCTTCTTCCCTGCCTTTAGTTTATCTTTTGTTCTTGCTACCTTTTCTTACTCTCTCTGTACTCCCTCTTCTAGAAGTTTGTGTATTTTGCTCTTTTTAAATTTTACGTATTGTTCCTTGATGAATTCTTTTCTCTCTCTTTCCAAGTATTATTTTTTCCTGATTGTTTGAATCCCAGTTCCACTGACTTAATGCAAAACATTACAATTGAAGCAATTTAAAGTATTTCTTTAATAAATAAAAGTGAGAAGAAAAATTAGCCCAAGAAAATAGCATCATAAACAGATTGCTTTTTTCTTCTTTCTCTTTGTCCTCTCCTTAAGTTCACAGTGAATAGAATCAATGAGATTTGTCATCTGCTATGTTTGTCTAGATCTGGCATTATTCACTCTAATCACGTAGTGAGGAGCAGGACTCTGAAACCAGCGAGTCCAGCACACTGAGTTGTTGCCACTTAAGATAAAATAACTTTTGTACATTATTTGGTCAACTGACAAGGAGAAGTATAAAGATGTGGCTCAGGATTAACTGTACGTTTTGAAGCAATAGTTACAAGAAACAAGACACAAGGATTTTTTTCTCCTACTTATTTTTGTATGGTGCTGGGGGTAAAGGCATTTGGGCATTTCTGTCACTTTATATTGTTTATTCCATATGGCAGATAGAATAAAAAAAATTTCTTGAATACAGACCTTTCTTTTGCTCCCCTATCATGAAAAGGGCATATACTTTGAGTTGCTTTTTTTGTTTGTTTTGGGAATTGGATGTTTATCTTTCTTTTAGAGGCTCTCACCTAATTTTCAAAAGTATGCAATAGTGGATTGCATGTAAAGAGAAATGGTTCATTCAGGTTTAAATGCATTGCTTTGAACTAAGGAGATATGTATCTTAATATGTAAATTATTTAAGACCACATAGTTATATAAATTGTATGGGATATACACACATAATTAAATCCATCAGCATAGTGGCAGATTCTTTATTTATGCTTTCACATACTTGTAATTAAAACTTAATGTAGATTGCATTTTCTAAACACCTAAAAAGTCACATTCATCCACTAATAAATTTTCAGTCTTTTATATCCGTAAGAATATATCGATGCTCCATAATACCTACTGGTTTTATAGTCCTCAAAGTTTTGGCGATTCATTTTTACTCACCATAGTTAGGATATCTGCCTTTTCTGTTTTCCTCTGTTTTTACTACTATTGCATTTAACAGTTTTTATGTTGCTTAAAGACACCTTGCTTAAAGATTCTGAAAAAAAGATCATGACTTGGAAACTAAATCACTATTACAGAAAATTTTTAGTACAGAGGAATTTTCCATATCTTCTTTTCTTTCTATGGATATAATTATAGCACCAACACATAGTCATGCATACTGAGCACTGCACAATGCTAGGGGGCCATTCTCGGCCTACGTGTGGGGTCCTGTATACAGATGGATTCATTCTGCAATTCTCACTGAAATCATGTCATGCTTTTATCTGTCAGATGAGCAAAATTTTCTATGTTGATCATGTTGGATTATGTTGGATTTTACTCTCTAAAATTCCTGAAATGTAAATGTACAGACCATCCACTTCTCTTTCATGTTACAGAGAAGGAAGATGCTTTCAGAGAAGAGATGTATCCTCACTATAATTTTATCACCATATATATCATCAGAGTCAGGTTAGAGCCAGATCTCCTAATTCCTATCCTCAGGAATATCATTTTGAAGATATTCGTGGTGACAAGGAAAATATTATATTTCTATCATTCCCAAAAAATCCCATAGGTACAACTTTCTAGGCTTTTAGCCTAACTTTACTCCTAGACAATTTTACATTGAAAGTAAGGAGTGAAATTATTTCTAGGTAATTCTCCTTGTGCAGCTTGCTACGTAATCCAACAGCATACTAAATGGTTTTTTGAGAGGCGCTGTCACATCGCCATTGACTAACACAGTGGAAAATATTTGGAAAAGGAAGTATTCAATGCTACTGCTACGTCTATATTATTACAGTACAATTTTGGAATATTGACATTAAGTAACTGAAATAAAGTTTCTTAGGAATTAAAATGTTTACTTTCCCAGTAATGCACTGGGAAACCACCAGTTTACTTATCTTCCCTATAGAGCTTTTCTTTATTAATATCAACCCACACTTTTCCTTCTCTTCTTTTTTATTACTCAAAAATAATGTGTGGTTTTTGCTAGAGTACTGTAATTTGTTTCTGTTCTCTTGTTGCATCTCAAAAGTCTATCAACTCCCTATGTACTAAGTTTGTCTTTCACTTGTTTTCCCTCCTCCGTGATCTTGAGTATGCATATAGTTGATGCTACATATGCACTATTTCAGTGGATAAGAAGTTGGGATTAATTGGAAGCAAATAATCAAAGTGAGTCTATATTGCCAAAAATGTTGTCAAAAATGTACATCATGGAACTAACTGCTAACAGAATTAATCATTAATAACTTTAAAATGAAAATTACTACAAAGCAATTTCTTATAGTGATGCTTAAAATTGTTTCCTCTAGTAGATTAAGGCATATTGATGAAAAAAGAACAAGCAGGGAGGAAAAACTAGTGCATATTATCATAAAATCATAATGCTTTTAAAAATATTTTTTATTCCCCCCCTTTTTTTTTTCTAGAATTGAAAGAGGTATACGACAGATTTGATCATGAACTTTCATTTGAGAGAGTAATGCACGAGAAAAAGAACACAGTCCTGCAAGAAGCCACAGCTTCTGGCAGATGTTGCAAGAATAAGTTAGATCATTGACCTTTTTTTCTGGGGCATTGTGTCAATTTCGAGTGGAGTTTCCAATTGCACAATGAGCATCTGGACAGTTTTGACATCTTAATTACACTCTCTGAGTTCTTAAAATGCTACCATTTTGTTTTAAAGATGATTTCTTTCAAAATTGAAACAGTTATTTAACTGCCAAGAGTAATCCCATGACTGAATGCCAGTAAAATTATCTTCCCAGATCTGGTTTCCCTACTAATATTCATAATCAGAATACCCGTTGTTTAATCAAAATTAAGATTTGATTAATGATATTAACATTCAAATCCATTTCTTTGCAGGCCTAATTTTGTTTCTTGTATTTGCTTTGCACTGTATTACTGTGGTTTAAATAGCTTGTTTAACATGACCATTTTCAAACAAGATCATAAATTCTCATAAAAGCAGACTAAGGAATTCATAATCACAGCTCTTGGCCGCCACCTAAAGGTTTCTTTCTTGTTTTATTTTACATAAGACCTACTGTGCATGCCTTTTATAATAAAATTATTGCCTGTATCATCACATGTTTCTACTAAGTATAAGGTTAAGAGATTTATTTCAGTATGTTTTTTTCATTTTTCTGTATTTGCATTAGCAGCCTATATAATTATATCCACTTCTCAATCTATTTGATACACAAAAGTAAAACTAGGTCCCCTAAATGGTCTGAAAATTTTCCACTCCTACAAAAAATATTTTTTATTTCTGTTTTTATAATATACCACCCCCATTCCTAAGCCCATCTTGGAAATAGAAAAATACTTCTCTGGTTTCAAGAAGCATGCACCAGTCACCAATGCAAAAAACTGGTTTTTTGTCTTAATCTGTATTAAAATTATCATTAATTGGATGCCAAGGAGTAAATCTGGAAGCCTGAACAAAGAGAAATGTTTCTCATTTCCAACTTTTCAAGGTAAATTCAATTAAACTTGTGTTTATTGAATCATTACTGAATGTAAGGTATAGGCTAAACTCTTCAAACTCCGTAGAGAACATTAATAATAGGTGCAATCTCTTGACTATGCTTGAGACTAAGTGGGATATCAGAATTAATAATTCCCTGCTGCCTCTCTCCATAGCCATAGTCTCACTGTTTTTATTCTCCTCTGAAGAAACACTTGCTTGAATCAGGGCAAATATCTCCAACACCCTACTTGGGTTCTGACAAAGTTATGTTTGGAGAATGGAATCAATGCAATCTATAATACCATACTGAAAAGTTAGTTATAAACTCTACAAACTTCTTATTTCACAATCCATACTGATAGAGCATCTATGAATCACCCCCGTTTTTCTTAAATATGTAGAAAAGTTTTATCAACATGAACACTAGCCATTACAGATTCTGTGTATTTAGTTTTTGATTTACTTATAGACCACTATACATTTATTTATTAATTCAAAAAATATTTATTAGAAGCCTACTATGTGCCAGGCACTTAGCATTGTCAGTGTTCAATAAAACAGATTGTTCTTTCTCTTCATGGGGCTTGTGAGGGAAACTAAATAAATAAATAAATAAATAAATAAATAAATAAATAAAATACATTTGATATGAATTACAAAAGAACTTAACACACTGTACTGTAATGGAGAGTAATATTGAGGAGAGACAGACCTACATTAGGAAGGGTAATCAAGAAAGATCTCCTGGAGGAGACAAAATTCAAACTCACACCTGAAGAACAAGGAGCCAGCTCTGCCAAGAATATAGAGATGAGGCAGTGGGAATTATCTCTACAAAGGCCAAAACACTTAGTGAGGGCCAAGGATCTAGAGCAGAGTGAGCAAAGGGGAGTTTCGTGAGATGTGGAGAAATAAAAAGAAACTCAATCATTCAGAGTCTTGAATGAGAAGATGAGGACTTTGGGTTTTATATGAAATAGAATGGAAAGTCATAGTAACAGATTACAGAAGGAAGTAACTTGATCTGATGGCTCCTTGGAAAAGGGATTGGAGGCAGGCAAGAGAGATGGGAGATAGAAGTCTACTGAAGGGAAACAGATGGGAGAGATTATGGTGATATGGACAAGGCTGGTGGCCGTGGAAGCAGAGAAGTGAACGTATCTGAGGAGAATTTGGGAGCCAAATTCAACAGGACTCAGTGGTAGGTTAGATGACCCCCTTGGTTCTACCATTCCTTCCCAGCTTATTAGCATTTGCTGATATGAAGATAACTCTGAAATGCTGATATGGTTTTCTATATTAGATTTAGGTTGCTGTATTAGATTTTATGTCACATTTAAGCCTTTAATTTAGTAAAAAAATTAAGAAAATATCTTAATAGGATGACTTACTTGCATGTCAATAAGGAAACGTTATCTAGCATCTTCTGCAAATGAGGCAATAAAAAAATTTATATATAATGGAAGTTTGTCTACTAAAAGCACTAAAGCTTATTTAATGTTAACCACTTAGAAGAAATTTTTTTCTAAAATTGTGAAATATTTTCCTGACCTATTAAACAGAATATATTTAATATTAGTTAAGCTTTTCAGAAACTCAGGCTCACTATGATAAGAAATAGTTGCTATACCTCTGTACTATAGTGATAGCCCTAAAAATAGTGAGATATGAGTGGTTTTCCTGTACTCAGAAAACTTGAAATAATTAAATTTTGCTGTTGCCTCAGTTGTTCCTAGTTCTCATTGTGCCAGACTGAGGTCATTCACTTCTAAACCATTCTAACATGATGTTTTTCCTTTGCTGTAAGGTAGGAACCCTATCAGACTTTCATGCACATTAATAATGTGTAGACTCCAAGTAAGGTATGAACTTTCGTATTCTATTTTGATTGCAAAGAGGCTTTTTTTCATGCTGTTTTCTCAAGTATATTTTAGGTCATTGAAGTTGCTTGATCAGCAAAGTTCAAGTCAGGGAAATGTCCCTATACTAGCATTTTATTTCCTGCATTTTTCATTAAGGTTCCTTCAAAATGAAATTCCCATTACCATATACATTATCATGTTAAGTTTCTACAAAGAATCATTCCTTATGACACAGCTTCAGCTACATCATTACAAATACTGCTTTTTCACTTTATGCCTAAAGTATAGTTTTCAAATGTTATATAAAAGCATATAAAATTTGACCATAAAACTAGACTAAAAAAAAAAAAACAAACCCAAATTTCTTGACCGTGACTATAATGTAATCTCTCTCTTTTTTTTTACTTTGACATTCGTGGAAACTCAAATAAATCAATGTCCACAAGCCCCCAATCGGCAACATTACTTTGAAAGTGGCTTTTGACAAGTAACATGCATATTACAAACCCAAACACATGTTTGAAGTACTTCGTCCGGAGACCTACATTCCTCAAAGCTCCGCCTGTATCACTACCTTGTTTCATGGAAGAAACTGTGTAAATGTGTAATGGAAATGTGTAAACGATTAAAGCATCTGTATAAACAAAGAACATTCTTAACACACATAAGAAAAATTTTGAGGACTTCTTGAAAAACCAGACACCAGATGTCTAAAGCTGATCTGCCAAATGAGAATCCTTGAGGGAAAGGTCCAAACACTGGCATTAGAAACAAATATTCCCCAGCTTATTGATATATGTGGTCCTTAGAAAAATCCTTAGATAACACTGTCATAGACTCCAGATAACCAATCCTAAATGATCTGCCATTTCAAGTTTGTGGCAGCTTGTCGTTTCCAAAGATGACTATAGCAATGCATACCATCTTATGCGCTCTTCCTATAAAGTGACATTGACATCTCTTCACCAAAAAATGGGGCTTATGTTCCTTTTTCTTGAATCCGGGCAGACTTCTGACCACAGTGGAAGAGACGTTATGTGACTTCCAAGAACAATTCATAAAATGCAAAACAGTTTCTGCCTTGTTCTCTTGAGACACTTGTCCTTGGAATCCAGCCACCATGCTATGAGAAAGCCACATGAAAAGGCCACGTGTAGGTCTTTCAGCCATAGTTCCTGCTGAAGCCCCTGTCGACAGCCAGCCATTAACCACCAGACATGTGAGTGAGCTTTCAGATGATTCTAGCCCCCAGCTTCTGGGCCACCCCAGGAGAGCGAAAACTACCTCTCTCACTTAGCCATGGCCAAATTGCAGATTTGTGAATAAAATTAATGTTGTCACTGTTCTAAGTCACTAAATTTTACAGCGGTTTTTTTATGCAGCAGTAGATAACCAGAACAAATTCCAAATAGTTCTGTGGCTTCTTTGGATGAGATGTAAAGCCCCGGATAAATCTTCATGCATTCCAGTTTGCATTTAAAGATTTCTAATTCTATCCAGCCAGATCCACTCCAGACTCACTTGCTAAGTCCTGCTTTAGTTTATTGCCTAGATCTGTGGTTTTCAACGAGAAGTGATTTTTGCCCCCTAAAGGACACTTGGCAATGTATGGAGACATTTGATGGTTGCCGCAACTGGAGGAAATGCAACTGGCATCTAGGGGGTAGAAGCTAGGGATGATGGTCAACAGTCTACAACGTACAACACAGTCCCATCTCCCAACAACAAAGGATTATCAAACCTAAATAGTGCAAAGGTAGAGAAACTCAGACATGATCTGGTCCAGCAATGGGGTACTCCATTCTTACCCATGTTTCTCTTCATCATCATGTAGGTCTAGTGTTCTCAATCGGGAGTTGAGAAAATGGTGTGTGTGTTGGGGATGAGGGGTGGGAGGGAGGGCTTGCAGTAAGTTAGAATATCAGGATTATTTGTGAGGATTTTTCAACCATATATATAGGTGAGCCTATGATGTTCAACCCTGGCAACAAATTAGAATAATTTGTCAAAAAATTTTTTTTGTTTTGAAATACTGATTCAATTTAAATGCCAGCTTAATCTCCAACTCTAGAGATTCTGGTTCAAAAAATACTGGATGCCAATAGTTTTTAAAAGCACCTTAGTTGATTATAATGTTTAGCTAAGCAAGAGAATCAGAAACACTGGCCCTTTTACCTGGAGATTGTGACTCCTAACTTGGGCAGAAATGTTGATAGTCTAAAGAGTAAAACTGGAAAATTCCAATAGGTAATTCTGTTGGCAACCCTCTGCCCCTTCCTCCACTGAAAACCTTTGGCCTACATGCCTGCCTGCACTCTGCCTGCCAGGTTCTGGCAAGAAAAAGGACCTATGCCAGACTCTCATTTCATTCTTCTGCACTTATCTCGGATGGAAGCAAACCCTAAGGCTTAGTTAATTCTTGTTAGGTCAGTAAGGAGCACCACTTAGTAAATGCTGAACAGCCAATTCAGGTATAATGGTCTCGGTGTGTTATGCACCTCTCCACCAATAAAATCAGCTCTACTGGATCTTCCATTAATTGCCTAAATGAATATAAAAACATCAGTCAATATTCTTAGAATTTTACCACTGGAGTGTCAAGCTGATTTGCATAGTTCAAGATGATAACTAAAGTTGTTGATAGGATGTGAACTTGCATTGCCACCTCCCCCCCAAATAAAACAACCAGTTAGGCAAATTGCCATCTGACTCAGATGCTAAGCAGATGAAAGTCTACTTATTAAAAAAAAAATGACTTGGGTGGAGAAGGGAAAAATGTGAAATAACCTATTATTATAATAATTACCTTGGCAAAAATGTGTTATTTCATCACGACAATAAGCTTTTCTGAACATGTTATTATTACATTACATTTGTGGTAAAAAGAAAAAATCAAAACTATGTTTTACTTTTCAAAATTTATTTGTCGAAGGAAAATACCAATTTAATATATTAAATTTCTCAATTATCGCATTGTAACTTTTCTGTTTTTAACTCTTTCCCATTAAAGTCCCAAACCAAAAAGAATCTTTTATGTTGTACATATGATCCCTATCTATAAAAGAGAAAGCTGAATGTCTCTAACAGTTTCAAGTTATACTTATACAGTGTATGTGCCTATATCTGGTAGAAGATGGTCATGAGTTAGAGCAGTTAACTCTTGAGTCAGATTGACTAGGTTTAAATGCTAACTCCACCATTTACAAAGTGATCTTGGGCATATTATTTTATCTCTTGTGACTCAGTTTCCTCTTCTGCAAAATGTAGTAATAATAGTACTGAGGTCATAATTGTCTTTGAAGATTAAAAGATAAAATGAATAGAAAGTGCTTAGCACAGTCCCTGACATATAAGATGTACTTAATGAATGAGAATCAAATTTAACTGTTAAATATCATTAATGCTGGTTTCTGTCACTAATTCATTGAGCAACTCTGATTAAATCACTTTACCCTTTGACTATCCAACTTTTCATTTGTATTATAAAAGGCTTAATTCCTAAAATTCAATTCAATAATTATCCATTGTACCAGGTTCCTTCTACCTTTATATTTTTTACAATCTGGCCTCTGAAGCAGATCTTTACTTATTTTCCTATATCAGAGTGTCCAATTTACACGAATATAACATATGTTTTAGTCTATTATTTTAACTATTATACTGCAAAGTCAGTTTCCATAGCTTTCATTTCTTCTGACTTCAAGTTAAGTATGCCTTGAAACACAAGGGTATTTGAATTTCCCTGTCAAGTGTTATACGTATTACTTATTTCCTTTTAGATTGAAATCTGAAATGTCAATTCCTACCCCCAGGAAACTGACAACAGATAAGCTGCCCTATAGACATAGTTTATGTTGTGATACAAAGTAAATGTTTCCATACTGATTTTATAAAAAATAATAATATGGCAGCATATATAAAATTCTTGGAGAAATGTAGAAGTTTCTCTCAGGTTATTCTGACCTTTTTTATCCTCCCCTCATGTCAGCATCTCTAAAGATGTCTCCGACTTGTTCACGTAGTGCAGTCTGGCTTCTAACGCACCTTCCTTCACAGAGGATGCTCCCCTAACAACAACAGTGATCTTCTGGGTTCCAGTCTAACAGGGCATTTGAAGCCCTTATAAGAATTGACTTTTCTGTAGCATTTGACCTTCTAATCATTCTTCCCTTTTAGATATGTTTCAGCTTTTCTTGTTTTCTATCAGTGAGTCTCCAGTACCCTTGTTCTTTTGTCTCATTGACCATCCTGTCTCAGCCTTCAATTGCTGTTTCACAGATTCCTCTTCTTGGCCATAATCTGCAATTCTTCTACAGATTCCCCAAAGAATACTCATGACTTCATACATCACCTAGCATATTTTTACTCTCAGATCTATAACAGTATACACTTCTCTTTCAAGCTTCAGACCTATATTCCCAACTGTCTTCTGGATATCTCCATCTGAAATTCCTTCAGGCCACTTCTAAATTATCTTCCCCAGGGTATCTTAGTTTTCCTCTTATATTCCTTGACTAATCACTAAATGTACCCTAAATATCTTTCTTAAAAATCTCCTAAATATAAATCTCTCTCAAATCTATCACCTCCTCTCTATCACCAAATACCACTTTCTTGGCCCAGGTCTTTGCACATCTCACCTAATCCTGCTCCAGTCTCACCTCTCACATCCACTCTCCACACTAACGTCAAACTGATATAACCAAAATGCCAAGATAACCAAATCATCTGCCTGCTTAGAACGTCACAATGACTCCTCATTATGTGCAGGAGGAAGTTTAAGCTCCTTGGCCAACAGGGTCTTCCATGGTCTATTTCTACACACCTCTCTAGCCTCATTATTGGCTACTATCTTCCACAGTTAAACTGGAACCCACTACAAGACTTAATAGCTCTGGGCTCTTGCACATTCTGTTCCATTCGCTTCATTACCCCAGTATCCATTCCTCAGTCTTCAAAACCCTGCACAAGTTTCTCTCATGTAAAGTCTTTCCTGATTCCCAGATGAAGTAAATTTTTCACTTCCCTATACTACCTCACATGTTCCAAATATATTGCTAATATTGCTTATATAATCAATATACAATTATATTGTAGTTATTTTTAAAATGACTATCCTCCTCAGTGTACCATGAAGTCCTAGGACACAGAGACTCTGTCATTAATTATTGTATCCTAGCATTTAGGAGAAAGATAGGGATACACCGAAGCTCTATATATGTTTCTTAAATTAGTAATAGAATAAAGATATAAATTGGTTCAGTTACAATTTGGTCAGCATAAAATGTATAAGGATAAAAACCTAAGGTAAGTACTGCATTTAGTTAAAAAAAATCTTACTTTTTAAAAAATTTTAGTTTCACTGAAGTATAATTGGCATATAAAATGATAACATACTTAAAGTGTACATCATGGTGATTTGATATAGGTATACACTATGAAAGAATTCCCCCCATTCAGGGGGGAATCACTTCACATATTTATCTTTTTCACATCAATCACTTCACATATTTATCTTCTTTTACGAGAACATGTTTCTACCCCCATAGCAGTTTTCAACTATACAATATAGTGCTACCAACTATAGTTACCATGTTTCACATTGGATTCTCAGACCTTATTCATCTTACTAAAACTCTCACTTTTCATTTCAGTCCGTAAAACTTCTCACTCACGCCTGGATTTTGCCCTTTTCTTCACCTCACCCACGCTCAGGTACCACCTCTAATCCTCCTGATCCTGTTCACGCAGCTGATCCAGGTTCTTTTAGGTCTCAGGATGACTGACCCTTGAGAGAACTTCTCAGTTTATGCTTAAAGGGCTTTAATCACTTACTTACTCTAAGATGTCCTACCAAGAACTTTATCTCTTTGAATCCTGCTTAGTCTTAACAACCTAGTTTCCTGTCAGCAAAAATTATTTTTCACCTTCCTCAAAACATGAATGTACATGTATTCGAATATGCCCTTGAATCTTCTGCCTTAGGGTCTAAAACAGGTAAGAGAAAACAGAGACAGAGTAAGGTTTATGGACTGATTTTTCAAGCTCTGTTTTTCTCAAGTAAGGTCATGTGGTAACTATGTCTCCAGTTGTTACTTCTCTCCTTTCTCTAGAGACATATTGTTTGCTATCTGGGTAAAATATTTAAAACGAACCTTTAAGTTCTTTAAACTCTTGTTGTCTTTTAACCTTTCTAATATTCTAAGGAGTGTTGACAAAGAGTTTCTTAAAGGTGCTAGGTCAGTGTCTTATTGAACACTTATGCAAGTAACAAAACCTGAGGTTGCCCAGTTGTACATATATCTCTGCTTGAGCAGCTTTCTAATACCACCTTCAATAGAGGGCCATTTTATTATTTAGTCTCAGGACTAAATAGAGGGCCATTTTATTATTTAGTCTCAGGACCTAAAACCATCTGGGAAGTGTCTAGTTTCATAAAAAGAAATCTGTTTTAATGGGAGAAAAGCTTTTTTAATTCCAAGCCACTTCCTGCAGGTCAAATCAAATCAGAGGGAAGAGGCATCCTGGAAAGTGGTGAGGGCCAGGACACAGGACAGGTAACAGACAATCACTATTTGGTAAAAGGAATTGTGAAAAGATTGTCAGTAGTTTTACTTATACCACCCCCCATTGTTCATAATGTAGCTGCCACATTGACATTCAATGTTCAGTTGATCCTAAGAAAATAAAGAATCGGAGGCCTCCTCTGCCTATGAGCCACTCGTGCAGGGACCACAAACTTAAATGTCTACAGGACATGGGCATGTAACATATATGAGCAAAACCAGCCTCGTTATACGAAAAGCAGTACCATGACCGCACTGAAAACCAGTAACTGATGATCAAAAATACAACAGGGAGTGGTGAAGACTGTGGCAAACTGAAGAGCCTGGGCTCCTTCTTAGCAGCAGATATGCAGCTCCGATTCAATGCCCTGCAGAAATGAAGGCCTAGTTGTGTCCAGTAGTATGACTGTTCAAAAGAAGCTAAAAGTTGGATTTTATGATACCTCCTGATTTTAAAGCATTTGGCAAAAAAAATTTTTTTAAAAAGTTAAACCACTCTATAGGCAGATAGAATGAGGGCCAAACAAAACATGTGTTTATATTTGATTCTGAAATGTGTGTTTCATAGTCAGTCAAGAAGATCCACGAAATTCAAGCAGTTAGGGGTATATTTGAGAGGGAAATGACATTTGCTCACAGCAATAAAAACACTTATTAATTAGGCAAGAACTGGAAATTTAGAGTAAAGGAAAATTTTCATGTTTCTTTTGCTAATCTTGCCAAGGTAGATTATGGATATCTTAATAAAGCCAATCTCCTTTTTCTTGGCTATTTGATCTCCTTTGAAGCTAAATAGGTTGGATATTTTCTATTTTCACATCCAGTTCCCTTATCTACCCTCTTTGTATCCCAGGAAACTAGCCAGCGTAGATTGCCTTGAAGGGTTACTTTATCTCTGGCTTTCATTGGGTTAGACCCATCTGAGGCACTGGCAGGAGTTTGGAGGGTAGGAAGAAATTGATATCAAGATCTTTATTTGCCTTGTTTTTCCCCTGCTGGTTCACCAATGGGTTCCTTTCTTCCTGTCTGGAAGCTTTTTTTATACAGCTCCTCCATACCTTCTGTGTGTGTGTTCCTTGAAATACTGCCTCTTCTTGATCCTTCAAGACTAGGGTGCTAAAAGTTCCTACTGCTATAAGCCCCAGAAGACTACACTATCACTTGTTCCCTTCCATAAAATTTACCCTTTAGGCTTCAATTATACAGCTTAACTCTGCTTTCCATTTCCTGCTGGGAGCCTGCCTTAAAATGTTATTTCCAAAGACACGATGATTTCCCATGGCTGGGCTCTTCACTGGGCAAAACTTCCCAACATGTCCTTTTACTCTTGTTTTTCTGGGTCCTTTGGAAAAGCACAGCTATTTGGCAGGAAGTATCAAGAGCCCTGAGAATGTATCTAACCTTTGACCCAGTTACTTCACCTTGAAAATTTTTCCTAAGGAGAAAGCCTTAAATATTTAAGAATTTTAAAAAAGATTTGTGCAAATATGTTTGTTATTAAGAAGGTCAAAAACCATAAACGACCCCCATCCCATCCTAAGGGATGCCAGGTATCTTTTGTTTGCTCCACTAGCTTTCTACTCCACTACACTCTCTGCCTTGAGGGGCCAGCCTGTCTGGACCCTGGCTATGGCTCCACTACCCTCTTACTTAGGGATAGGCTTCGTCCATGGTATGTCTTAACAGGACATCAGAGAAGGGAGGAAAAGAATGAAGTAGGGGCAGTTATTCTTCCTGTCCCTTCTGTGCAAATGACTTCAGGCTGGCTGTGACTCTTGAACAAAGGTGACAGAACTTGCCGGGTGATATCCACACACTCAATACCTCTGGGGTTTAGTAATGCACCCTTCTCTTACTCTTTGAAGCCGGAAGACAGTGATGCATCTCTCCACGGTTTTTAGCTCAAGAATACAGCATTATCACTGACACTCTACCCCCATGTTTATAAATAGCCTCTTTATTAACAAATTCTCCTCAAATTAGCCAGTTTGAGTAAGCTATCTGTTTCACTGCCAAGAATCTGGTGAAATCAAGGAGCATATTTAAGTAAACTGAATAACAAACTCACTAGGGAATAATATATAACATAGAAAGATGTTCATGAAGAATGCATATTAAAAACAAAAATGGTAGATCCAGTATGAACAAAACTACATAAAAATAAGGCAAATAAAATTCACCATGAAAATGTAATATAGTCCTCAAATTTTCTATAATAAAAAGATATTACTTTTTTAATGAAAAATTTTTATTTAAAGATTACTTAAAAGTGGAAGATATTGTAGATTATGCCAAGAGAAATCCTGAAAGACTTGGTAAAAACGGCATTAAAAATTATTCTTAACAATACAGTGGGACAAAAGGAAAGGAAAAAGCGGTGGGGAAAACATGGCCAGCTGATGTTAAAGCCTATGAAAAGGCAAGTGAAAGTGCTTATAGAAAATCAGGATTCTCTTCTGTAGAGCATAGGGTAGTCAAGAGAGATGTCATACAAAATGGCACTGGGAATTGTGATTTGGGGCCAGAACATCCAAGGTTTCATAGCTGATGCTAACTAAAGTTCTCTTTCATGGCTTAGAGAAAGCTGGAGAATAGCATAAGATGAACCACAGAAAGATTTAAGAAAAGAATAACAAGTTTAGATTTGTGTTTCAGAAGGAAAGCCCTCGGGCACCTGGGTGGCTCAGTTGGTTAAGTGTCTGCCTTCAGCTCGGGTCATGATCCCAGGACCCTGGGATCGAATCCGGCATCGGGCTCCCTCTCCTGCTCAACAGGGTGTCTGCTTCTCCCTCTCCCTCTGCTGCTTCCTCTACTTGTGCTCTTTCTCTCTCTCAAATAAATAAAATCTTTACAAAAAAAAAAAAAAAAAGAAAACAAAATAAAACAAAATCCCTTGATAATCTTCTCTGCTGCTTTAGCTTGAAAAGGGTTCAAAAGACCAAAAATATCATTGCACTTTTTTGTTGTTATTTTATATCATACTGAAATGTGCATCTTTATAAACAATTTTCTTATATTTCTGAATCTTTAGAGGACTAACTTCCCAGACATGAAATTAGGGTTGCACATTAATCTACTGTAGAGAATCTATTAATCTATTGTAGTTTTCTTATTGATTGTATGAACACAGTCTATGGTATTATTTATACCCTTTTCTGAAGTATGTATAAACACCTAAGTTTTAAAGAAGTCACCATCAGATTTGCTGATTTGTTCTTTTGAAATTGGATAAATAATCTTTACATTTTAGAAAGAAATTTAATGCGAGTATCAGAAAAAAATAGAAATAGATTTGTAGTTTTACGCATAAGCCCTTCAATCCATCATGAATGTATTTGGATATACAGTAAGTTTCTAAATTAATATTGTTTTTTTCCAAATGGCTAACAATTATCCCAATACCATTTGTTGAATTATTTATTCCCTCTCCATCAATTTTCAAGGCATAGTTTGCATTATATTAAATTATTATTGATGTTAGAGTCTATTTCTGACCTGTTCTATTTACCAACTCAGTCATCTTTTGTCATTACATATTATTTCCAAATCAGATTAAATATCTTTGAGAAAAGGACTGGATTTTACTGATGCTTATATTTTCCATAGGCTCTATCACTTTACACATAGCAAATGTTCAATAAATATTTACATATTTGTTAAGTGAATGTTGAAATTGAATATCCTGTGCCTAATTTACAAAGAATTTCCTCACTATGCTAAAAGGTCACATTCTTCAAGGTGAAACATGAAGTAATTTTGAAATTGGAGAAGGGGGCTGAGAATGGAAGCATTCCAAGTATAAAAATGCCATGTGAATCTGATTAGAATAATTTAAATTTTGTAGTGACTTCATTCTCCAGAGGCTATGTGATCATGAGAAAATGCTGAAAAGGAAAATTTTAGTGGTGGGCTCACTCTGAGTTATTGAAGTTCAGAAAGGCCTTTAGCTGTGTAATGATGTGCAAATCAGTCCACATACCATCCTGGCTCAACAGATGAACTATGTCAACGGTGAAATGTTGTCTTTTTAATATCTGCTGATACCTTTATTTGGGAAAACCAGCTGTGGGTCCTTAACATTGCTATCCATTTAGAGCAATGAGCAATAAAGCAATAACATTTAAAATACACTACATATTCATATTGCCCTCCTGACTATATATAAGTTTTAACATGTTGGATTTTAAAGAAAAGGCAGTTAAGTATATTGTCCCTGTCACGTACAAATAAGCGAGGTTTTCATACAGTTTTATGTCAAACTGTACACGGAGGACTTCAGGCTGAAAAGATTGCAGAACAATTTTGTTTGATTAAGAAGACATAAAACTAGACCATCATAAAAAATGCTAGGATTACAGGCATCTATATTAAGTCATGCTTACTACATCTACTAATGTGGGTAAAGAATTGTACAGTTACCAGAAAAGGAAAGTTATATATTCTTCAAAACCAAAGATATTTGATGGTATTTTTATGACAAATTGCAAGTCTTGAAAAAAGTATGTATTTTCAGTGTTGTTTATATTGTGAAATTTAAATAATCTAAATTGCCATCGCAAAAACTGTTTGTAGAATATATGGTGAATTCTAACATGTTTCATATATGATCTCTCCTTTGATTCTCACAATAATCTTATTCGGTAGTTTTGTGTGTGTATGTTATATAAAATTTACTTTTATTTTTTTAAATATTTATTTATTTGAGAGACAGAAAGAAAAAGAAACAACGGAGGGAGGGGCAGAGGGAGAGGGAGAAGCAGACTCCCTGTTGAGTGTGGAGCTCAACGCGGGGCTGGATCGCAGGACCCTCAGATCATGACCTGAGCTAAAATTAAGAATCTGGCGCTTAACCAACTAGGCCCCCTAGGCACCCCTAAACTTTACTTTCTAGAGAAGTTTTAGGTTCATAGCAAAATTGAATGGAAAGTACAGAGGGTTCCCATACGCTCTTAGCACCCTGATACACGTAGCCTTCCCCACTGTCAATATCCCATATCATAGCAGTACACTTGAAAGAATGACTGAAGCTAAACTGACACATCATTATCACCCAAAGTCCATAGTTTACATTAGGGTTCACTCTTGATGTTTTACATTCTATGTGTTTTGACGAACGTACAATGATGTGTATCCACCATTGTAGTATTATATGGAGTTGGTTAACCACCCCAAAACTTCGCTGTGCTCCATCAATTTATCATTTCCTCTCCCCTTACTCTAGCAACCATCTTTTTACTATTTCCACACTTCTGCCTTTCCAGAATGTCATATCGTTGGAATCGTACATTATGTAGACTTTTCACATTGGCTTATTATATTTAGCAATATACATTTAAGGTTCCTTCATATCTATTCATGGCTTGATAGCTCATTTCTTTTTAGCACTGAATAATATTCCATTGTCTGGATATACCACAGTTTATTTATCCCTTCACCTATGAAAGAACATTTTGATTGCTTGCAAGTGTTGACAATTACGAATAAAACTGCTATATACATCCACGTGTAGGTTTTTGTGTAGACATACATTTTAAGCTTCTTTGGGTAAATACCAAGGAGTGCAATTGCTGGATTATATGGTAAGAGTGTGTTTAGTTCTGTAAGAATCCATGAAACTCTCCCAAAGTGGTTGTACCTCTTGCATTCCATGCCAGCAATGAATGAGGGTTCCTACTGCTCCGTATCCTCACCAGTTGTCAGTGTTTGGATTTTGACCATTCCAATAGAAGTATACTGGTATCTCATTGTTTTAATTTGCAATTTTGGTAGCTATTTTAATTTTGTTGTGCATAAGTGAATAAACTGAGCCTCAGAGAAGGTAAATAATTTGCCTATGGTTCTACAGCTACTAAGTATAGATTCAAACAGTTTTTTTTCAGGCTCCAAAGCTCCTGTACTTTTTATTCTGTGGGTTGCCTAATAGCTAGACAAGAATAAAATTCAAATTCACACGTGGAGGACTCTGGAGAGTGGTTTCCAGGCTCATTTATTATTTGTCTTAGTTAGGTTCCTCCAGAAGAAGACCCTGAGACAAGAAAATGCTAGGGAAGAGAGGGGAAATGAGGAGGAAAAGGCAGCCAATGAAGAATACATCTGAATAAAGTTATTATCACTGTGGGCAACTGCAGCTTATAGAAAAATAACAGAAAGCTAGGATTAGACTGTGCACATAGAAAATGTTTCATTCAAAAGTACCCATGAAGATAACTAACACTACTAACCAAAGTATCAGTTAGTAGGCAGGGTAGTTAAATTAAAACTTCTTTGTGACCTTAAATCCAAATGTAATGCAAAGCAATAGCCAGTGGAAGTCAGAATATCTGAGTGATGAGCATTTGTCACTTTACAGGGCTCCCTTCAACACCCTATGCAATTTTGTGCCATCTCGTTGGGAAAGAGTATTATATTTTCCACTGAGGAAGCCAAAGGCAAGAGCTCCTCCTCCTCTCCCTCTACCCCCAAAAGGCCAGGGGACTCATGTGACTGAAGTTCTGAAAATTCAACATTTCCAGCCAGGATCCTGAATCTTGAGCAAGTGGTACAAACATGAAGGGATGATTCAAAAAGCAGTCTTATTTATTGGGTGCTTACTGCCCCTGCTTATGCCTCCCTTGGTTTTTGACTTTGTTCAATCCTGGTCTCTCAGCCTCTTCTGTGAGCTCCCAATTTCCTTCCAATAATTTCCCTTTTCACTTAGGGCAGTCACAGTCTGACTCCGTTACTTGAAACCAAAAGTCATCACTGATATGAGGTAGTGGACAAGACTCAGAGCTCTAATTTATGTCTGCTCAATAATTCTCTTGAAGAAGTAAGGTCAGTCTCCTCACCAACCTTATTTTTAGTTTCTACTTTCATAAAATAGGATTCATTTAGCAGTGTGCTTTATAGAAATTAGTCTGTGAAATGTTCTCTGGAAAAGGGTTCTTCCTTTGGAGAATCCAGTTGCATGTAGCCTGTATAAGTTTCTAGAAAATCCTCCAGTAAAGGATTTTACTTAACTTTAACCCAGCATTTCCCAAACTTAGTCATGGAAATCTGTTTCTGAAAACATCTCACAGAGTTTATCATTCATAGAATATCTTGGGAAGGGACATTGGCTCCAGCAATTCATTTTTCTTTGACTTTGCATCTGATACTGGAGTTTGTCAATAAGCACCCAAGAGGCCTTTGAGGAGTTTCTGTATTAATCTATTATGGGAAGGGTTCTTAAACCTCAGTACTTAAGGAACCATTTGAGGATCTTATAGTAATAAATACTTCTGGATAACACACCAGATCTATGAATTCAGAAACTCCTGGAATAGAGCTAAGGAATCACTCAACAGATGATTATATTGTAGTCGGTCTTCAGTCCACAGTATGAGGAACACTACCTAATATAATATTTCAGTGAAAACTACCTCCCAGTGGCTTATGTTCTTTATCACTGGAAGAAGCTAGAAGTCATAGTCACAATAATACATCCCACTTACTGGATCAATCATTATCTCCTTAGAGCTGTAGATGAAACAAGATTACAGACAACTTGTGAACATCTGCTTATGACCTACTGAATATCTGATCCTAACTTCAGAAAGATATAATATTAACATGTACATATGGTTTTAACTGTATCCATGAGGTCAATAATTTGGACAAAATCTAGTTAAAGGCTGAATACACACTGAAAGAAGCAGTCTCTCATATGTCTCTCTCACTGCTGCTATCCATTTATACCCTATTCATTTCTCACCTATAAACTGAGTTAGCAGGAAATCAAGGTTAAGGAGAAATCAAAGGAACAGGGAAGAAACTTAATTCATCTAAATTTTATGACTTATTAACAACTAAAAAAAATCTGATGATAGGGAAGATTGGAATGAATAGCTAAAATGTTATTTTTAGACTATCTGTGAATTTCATTTGCTCTCATTACCACAAATGATGAAAAATTAGCTGTCAAAAATTTCAAAGCAAGAAAGCAGAACATCATAGAAACAGGAATTAATCAACTAACCATCTTTTGGAACATTTTTTTTCTCTGCTAGAATTCTTCAGGTACTATGATGAAGATAACAATACCATATTTCTTCACGGTATCTTACATATTTTCTTATAGAAAAAAGGATGAGTTGTGGTGACCAATGACACTTACTGAAAAAAGCAAACTTTTGTTCCTGGGCCCTAATTTTATTTACTGAAAGAAAACCCTATGGGTGATTCACAGGGCTCAGGAGAATTCACTTTTATCTTTACAGCCCAAAATGTACAGATAACTTGTTTGTAAATAACTTGCCAGGATCACAGTCTCAGCTGGGATACTGTCTTAGTTTATTTTGATAACCGGAATTATAACCTCTTTACAACTGGGAAGCGGTGATAAATGGTGCTGTAATTATTCTTCAACAACTCCATAAAACTGGCATCCTGCTACGCATTTGCATGGGTTTCATATAACAAAACATGGAAGTCTTTCTTTTTAAAGGGCTCCAAAATTTCCTGCAACAGATTTACAAACTGTTTTATTCCTCTTATTACACAGTTGTTTTTGCCTAGTATGTAGAATATATAGAATATATAGACATCTAACAATACAGGCAGTCCCTGACTAAATGACAGTTTGACTCACCATTTTCTAACTTTACAATGGTACAAAAGTGGTATGAATTCAGTAGAAACTGCATTCAAATGTTAATCTTTTCCCAGGCTAGTGATGTGGGGTGGGATACCTACCTCTCATGCTGGGCAGCACCAGCTAGCCACTGTTTCCATTCAGCCATGCTACCACAAGGGTACACAGCCAATACACCTACAACCATTCTGTACACATACAAATATTCTGTTTTTCACTTCCAATACAGTAGTCAATAGATTTCATGTGAATAGTCAATACTTCATTATAAAGTAGACTTTGTGTTAGATGATACTGCCCAACTGCAGGCTAATGTGAGTGTTCTGAGTGTGTTTAAGGTAGGCTAGGCCAAGCTACAGTATTTGTATGTTAGGTGTATTAAATGCATTTCCAACTTACAGTATTTTCAACTTATGATGGATTTATAAAGACATAACCCCATTGTAAGTCAAAGAAGATATGTATAGAATTAAAAATTAGTGCATACCTATTCAATGTCACAAAACTACATCCATTATTATTTACATAAATTTACATTTTATTTACTACCAAAATTGCTATTTACACTTCTAACATAGAGAGTTAGATTTTTAAATATGTCGTGAAACTCTGATATGTTAGTCACTTTACAGTACAGAGTGCACTTATACACACGTCCTTAAAGGGACTATGAATCGACTTTTTTTCTTCATTGTAACACTACACTGTCTCAACAGTCGCTGTATTACTTAAGACTGTAAAATAATCTCTGGAAAATACACATTCTTCACCATTGAAGACGGACTAATGAGAGCTTGAATATGCTCCTTTTGTGTTCAAATTTAAAGTCTTCACCCCCATCCCAGCCACTTTCCAGGCCTTCCCTTTAGGACCACGGAAAGCAAAACTGGAGCTGTTTAAACTTGGAACCAAAGAAAGAAATTAAGAAGCTGAGCTAGATTTAATTATCTATTCAGAGTACATTGCCTATAGTGAATTGTGTTTAAGAGTATCAGTCTTTTTGGGTTTGAAACATTTGTTTGGTCTCTCAAAAGGACCTGCTTTGTAGATCTAAGGCACTTGTAATTTTCCAGCTGGGTTCTTGGTTTGCTTAGCTAATTCTGTGGGTCCCAATGTGCAGTCCACACCTGAAAAGGGGGAGTTTTCAATGTTGTGGTTTATTAACCAGGTACTTTCCATTCACTCAGTTAACAATTAGAAAACAGAAAAAAAGAGAGAGAGAAAGAGACAGACAAAGCCTCCTACTTGTTTTTTTACTCCAAATATGGAGATGGAAACTATTAAACAAATAAGGAGAGGGGAAACTCCCGCATATTTCACCTTGACCTGGCTGGACTGGTCTGATGCCTGTAAGAGGAGGGTACCCTATGAAAGACGTCGGGCAGGCAGCTAGTGGAAAAATGAGAGGTCAGACTTTACCACAGGGAACCACTCCTGCCCCTAGAGGAAAAAGAAAACCATCACTGTGTCTCAGATTGGAAACAGTGCCTTGTTTTCAATCCGGGGGACTGGGTTCCCTCCCTCGGCCTAGAGTGGTAGTGACAGGATCCCAGGAGGCGTGCGGCTTCTCCGATAGTTGCCCAGCTTAATACCCGCTCCGTTTTTGAGCTTAAATTTCTGAGCTGCAAGCGGGCAGAAACGCCCTCTCTCCTCCTCTCCTTAGCTTCTCTCTCTCGCTTCGCCGCACTTTGTAACTTTTTTGTTCCGTTTATTGGAAAGGTGACGCTTAAGGTCAAAAGACCCACTGTTACTAGCAAAACCCAGAGCCACCACCAGACCTTGGGAAGAACAAGGCTGTTCAGCCCAGGGCTCAGACTCGGAGAGGAGAAGGAGGCGCGAGAAATTTCAGCTAGCAGCTCCGGGTATGGCCTCTGCGGACTGGACCAATTCTCCAAGTGTTGGGGAGATGCCGGACGGTCTCGGGGTGGGGTAAAGGGTGAGCTCCTAAATCTGCAAGCAAAGTTGGCAGCGCGCACCCGCGGAACAGAGGGTGTTGGGGGCGGGGAGAGGCCCCCATGCTCTACTTTGTATGCTGCAGCTGCCGGGCAGTATCTCGGAACAAAGGAGCGCAGAGTGCCCGGGTGAGAGGCTGGGGTTTGTGCGCAGCTGCCATTAGTACTGAGCGAGTCTCCATACTGGCTAGGGGAGCATTGGGGTGTAGGGATTCGGCGAGGAGGGGAAAAGGGAACAGGGGGAGCGATTCTTGTTGCGCAGCTACGCATCAGGAGCTCTTGTTAACGGTGGGCATGACAACTATCAGAGCCAAGGGGGAGAAAAAGAGCTGGAGTGAGCAAAACAAAGAGCGAGTGTGGGCCGCGGTGACTTCATGCTTCACCAATGTCCCGCCCACGCTGCTCCGAGCTGTTGCTGCTGCTGCTGCCGCCGGAGCCGCCGCTGCGCCTGCAGGCGGCCGGGGCGAGGCGCTGGGTAGCGTGGGGCGGTTTCCTAGCAACTCGCGGCCCCGAGCGCGCCCTGCTATCAGCACTTCGCAAGCCCCCCCACCCGGGGGCCGGAGCAGGACCACTGCTCCCCCGCCCCTAGCCAGCCTCGCTTCCCTCGCCTCCTCGCGGGGTGCACCCCAGAGTGCGCCAGCTGCCCGGGTTCTGGACGGCGGGACGCCGTGAGCCGCACACTGGGGCCAGAAGGACGAGGGCACGAAGCTCCCGCCCCGCAAGGCCGGGCTACTGCACCCTCGCGGAACCTCCCCTCCTGTGCTAGCGGCGGTGCGCTCCACTCCCGGCCAAGCGGGGAGCTGCTATGCCTCGCTGTGTGTCTGCGGGCGCCTGCGGGGGCTTCTAGGTGCTGCCGGAGCCGTTTCCCCTAGCTGCTGGCACCCCGCGCTTCCTCCCTCGGCAGCCAGGACATTGCCGCTTTGACTTTGCCCGCCGCTCAGCTGAGGAGGCTGCAAAGCTGTAACTAAGTGGAATTGGCCTCCCTGCCCACCTGTGGAAGAAGCTCGCGCTGATTGATGCGCCATCGACTTTTTTCCCCTTCGGCCTCGCTGGCGTCCCCTCCCACAGATGCAGCATCACCCAGTGATAGTACTTTAGGCTGGTTTTTCCCCCAGGCTTCGGGCTTTGTTTGGGTTTGATTCTGTTTGGCTGTTCACTAAGCTGATTTATGCAGCAGAAGCCCCATCGGCTGGAGAGAAACAAAAGCTCTTTTCTTTGTCCCAGAGCGGGCTGCTGAGCCTTCGCTCGCGTCGCCGCCCCGGGCCATTGACCGTCAGAGGAGGTGCTTCTTGCGGAGATCGCGGGACCCGCCAAACCAAGCTGGCAGGGCCTCGGGGGCCCTGAGATGCCAAGCGGTGTCCGGGCCAGCGTACCTGCACCGCTTGCTGCGAGCCGCAGCGTCCGCCTGCTGGGCCTGCGGGAAACGTCCTAGCGACACTTGGCCCGCGGGCCCCGAGGTGCGCCCGGGAGTCGCCAGCGCGCATCCGGATAGCAGCCAGGCGGCGGGCGCGGTGCGGGCTGCTTTTGCATTATGTGCCGCTCCGCCCTGGCTTTTTTTACTGCCGCATTTGTCTGCCTGCAAAACTGCCGGCCAGGTCCTGCCCCATTCCTTCGGGCGGCCTGGGTGTTTTTAGTTGTTCTTGGACTGGGCCAGAGTGGTAAGTTGTTTTGTTTTCTTTTGTTTTCTTCTCTTCCCCAAAGGTCTTGGGCTGTGACGAAGAACATCCTGGCCAGGTAAGTGGCCCAATGTCAGCTTCCATTTGCCCTGAGAACTTCAGAAGGGCGGGTGTGTGGCAGCGTCCTCCATTCAGGCGGCCAGAGGGAGGCCAGGTGTCAAGTATTTCCGCCCCGGAATGACAGCAATAACTAATTGTACTAGGAGACTCTGTGTGTTGCTCCGGGGTTTGGGAGGAAGTAGTAATAGAATGGAAGTTTGGAAGAGTGGAAGGTCATATTTACATAAGCAAATTTAGGGGTTCTGCTCCATCCTTAAAGGCATCCTCCTTGAAGGCATCTTTGAGGATGTCCCCCATCTTTCTGCCTGTGGATCCACCTATCACTAGCATTTGATTCAAGGCTCAGGGTACATTGGTAAAAATGGAGTGAGTTTTCTGTTTTGAGTCCATGAAAGAAGAGGATGGTTGCATTCAAGTTTCTTCTATCATAGTGCTCAGCCCGAATGAATTAAGCACACTTGCAAAATAGTCTTTAAGCTTTAAAAAACAAAAACAAAAACAAAAAAAACTAGCTAATTAATCCCTCAGTCAGATCAGCCCCTGAGACTGAGACCCTGAGACAGAAACCTAGACCAGGACTGACAGCTTTCAATTCAGGCAAGCCACTTCTATCAGAATTGCCTTGATTTGGAAAGGATACTTCTTTATAATGTATATTGTTCTTATTTTACAAATGAGGAGAGTATCTCCCATCCTAAATCACAAGAAAAGCTCAGGTCAAATAGCGTATGAAAAGGTGTGTTGGCTCTTTTGAATTACAAGCAAATTTAAGGTGGCTGTACTGGATTGTTAGCAAACAGTAAAACATACAGTAAATAATAGTAGTAATCATCAATTTGGGATGAGTTCTTCTTGGTTTTAAATATAGGCCAAACATTTATTTTTGCTAATGCAATGAGTATTGCCAATTAAAAACAATTTTGCTTTACCTGTGTTTGGTCATCAAGCCCTTAATTTCTCTTAGCACCTTTATCTGACCTCTCCTGTTGAAGTAGAGTTGTAATTGTTTTGTAGACTAAAATTTTCCCTTATGCTTTGAATTGATGTGCCATGTTTCTGCCTGAAGCTAATAAAAATGATCAAGTCATAATCTTGTAGAGTTTAACATGGAAACATCCAGCTAGTTTCACTCATTTGTTGCACATGTAGTAGTCTAATGTTTGTTTCAAAGGGAGATTTACCCATTTATGTGAAATGAGAGCAATTAGAGTAAATTTTTATCTTGTGGTTATTTTTTGGCTTATATGTTTATATCAAAATAAGTGAAATTTGAAGGCAAAGGAAATAGTAACATTCATTATCAATTATCTCTTCAGTGGAACTATCCATTGATTGAAGATTTTCCACTGAGTATAATTCCATCTTGTGTTAATATGTGACAAAGTATTTTTCTACATTTAGTAAACACGCACACATATAACACAAGAGTAAAATGATCAAGACGGTGTCAGCAAAGTATATTTTGTCCCCAGTACACAGACAAAAAAGTGCTACTTGCCTCTAGAATTTACTACTAATAACAGTACTTTAAAAATATTTATCGTGTTTGTAAAGATCACTCAAGTTCTCATGTAATAGCATTGTATTTCCATCCAAATGACTGTAAGTCTTTTGAAGAAAATACTATGAATGGGCTCCCTTGCACCTGCAGTTGTGAAAAGGGAATGCTTATCTGAAATCAGAACAAGGCATCCTTTTCCCAGTCGCTGTCAATATACAAAGGTTTCTGATGTATACTGGTTTGCGTTGCAGTTAAAATCATGCAAAAAATTTAAATTATAGCCAGTACAACTCAGAAAATTAGAGATCAGCGTAAACTGTTGTACTTTCATGATATAGCTACAAGTCTCAAATTATATGTCTTCACAGTGCAAATTAGATGCTTAAAGCAGAATAGAAACTTAGGTATCAGTTACAAAAGAAATCTTGTTCCCTTGCTCAGTAGTTTACACCAAGGAAATGTTGAGGGCAATAAAGCCATACACAAGGAACCATAAACTGCACAACATAACTTTGGGTTTAAGTTTTGAAGTAGGATTTATAGGTCCCAAATACAGAGTGGACTTCTAATAATGAATATATGGTGAGCAAGGGGGATGTTGGTAATAAATCTGACCATTTTTCTGATCTAGAAAAATGTTTTTCAACTTTCCCTGGTGGAAATCACCGACAACTAGAGAAACAATAACAGTATAAAATGGTTAATGAGTAACTGGAAAACACTAAAGAATACTTGGTGGTTAATATTTGAAGAGTTAATGTAGCAACACTATTATTTCTACATTTGCTCACTTTGACAGGTTAAAAATCTTTTTTTACCTATATTTTTATATAGCAATTTAAGAGTGACAAATTTCAGAAATTACCATTTATTTTTAAAGAAGTGTTAACTATTAGGGCAATGAAATTTCACCTTCTGTGCATAATCAACTATTTATTCTGTTAAGTAACAATCAGCTAGATGAGCATTGTTTTGTAACTGTAATATTATTTTACCTCAGAACATATTTCATATCACAAGTGTTCTTGGATTTCTTTATACTTACCTAAAGTAAGAGGATTTTTAAGAGAATCAAGGCTTCATTTTTAGAAGTCCAGTCTTCCAAAAATATTTGTACAATAAGCATCCAAATTAATTCTATCTTAAAGCAACTGAGACACTTTCTGATAAAAAAAAAAAGTTTGTGCTGTATATAAAAAGTCTTTGTGCTGTATATGAAAGCAAAAGAACTGATTATGATTTGGAAAAATTCCCGTGCCCCCAAATAGCTCCTTCACCTGTTAACAAATTATCAGAAATTTCACCATGTAATGGATTTCTTTGGATTAAGTACGGTATTGACAGTAGGTTTCTTTTAATTTTTAACTTTATATTTGGAAATTTTCAAACACATACAGAAGCAGAGAAAATGGTATAAGGAATCACCTTACACCCATCACCATGCTTCATCAACTATCAACTCAGGGCCAACTTTTTCATCTCTTCCCCTACTCATTTCATTTCCTTCCCCCAAAAAGATTATTTTGAAGCAAATTTCATATCATTTCATCCTAAAATATTTCAGTAAATCGAAGTACTACTGGAGAGAAACACACTATCATTTGTCTCACAGCATGAATTTTTGAGCTGAAATTTAGGGCTACAGGAATGTTTACTATGTTTAAAGGAAGAAATGCAGAAGTGAGGGAGGAAGCAAAGACAAAGATAGTTTCAACCATGTACTTTTCAATGATTCTATTATGGCTGCATTGAAAATATTTCTCTTAAAACTATGCATATGTGACAGCTTTTTGGTATGCATGAATATGAAAAAGAAAAAAATAGCATGACTAAATCTACTTCCCCAGACAAATGTCAATTATTTTATCCCAATGGAATCACAGGTATAACTTGTTTTGGGTTTCAGTTTTAAGGATTGCTCCCCCTATCTCTGGAATCATCAGTTTTTCTCCTCTATACAGGACCATTTGTAGCACATGCATATCCATACATGTTGCAATATCTCTCATCTTCTACTTCTCACTCTCCTCTTTAGCAAAATCCTTGAAAGAGTTGTCCATTCTTGCTGTCTCCAATTCTCCTCACCTTCTCTTGAATCCATTGCAGTCAGGCTTGTGTTAGTCACCTCTGCAGCTGTACCATCCTGTTCAGATCCCAGTGCCCTCCCTGTTGTCACAGCTGATAGCCAGTTTATAGTTTTCATCCTGCTAGCCTATCACCTGTCAGTGGGTTGACACTGTTGACCACTCCCTCCTTCAAAACACTTCTTTCCTTGACTTCCTGAACCCACATTCTCTTGGTTTAAGCTCCTTCTTGGTCTCTGATGTTGGTTCTTCCTCCTGTCCCAGCTCTAAATGTCAAAGTGGCTGAGGACTCAGTCCTCAAACTTTCTTTACTAGGTATATACTGAGACTTCAGATGGACTAATGCAGTCTTGGGCCTTAAATACCGCTTGTATGCCAACAATTCCAGTCCTGACCCTTCTCTGATCTCCAAAGGGCATAGCAAGCTGCCTATTGGGCATCTCCACCACATGTCTAAAGGCAAAAGCAACCCTAATGTAGTCAAAACCAAACATCCAATTTTCTCCCCCAAGCTTGCTTCTTTCATACTCTTCCTCATCTCACTAAGTGATCAGCCACACTTCCAGTAGTTCAGAGTAACACTTTGGTGGCATCCTTGATTTCTGTTTCTCTCACATTCTATGGCCCTTTTACCACCTCCACTGCCACCACCCTGGTCCATGCATTTTTTGCTTGAACTCTTGAATGACTACCAAACTGGCTTCTCTGCTTCACAGCGCAGCCAGACTTACCTTTTTAAAATGTGCCTTGGGTTCTATCACTCCTCTCCTCAGAACTCTACATGGTTTCTCATTTATCTCAAATTGAGGGCCAAGTCTTTATATGGTTTCCATGATCCTAATGACTTCCTGACCTCACCTCCTTATCTTCTTTTCCTCTCTCACTCTGTTCCAATAACACTGGTCCTTGCTATACCTTGGATGTACCATGCATGATACTACCTCCAATCTTGAACTCACTGTTCCTCTGCCTGGAATGTGTTTCCATGAGATATATTTCTGATTCCCTCTCCCTTAGTTCTTCCAGATGTCTATTCAAATATTATCTTATCAAAGAGGCCCTCTCTGTCCTCCTTATCAACACTGTCTAGTGCCTTACCCTGCATCTTTTTTTCTTTTATATATTGTAGCATCCCTGATATATTATGTATTTGTTTACTTTCTTTCTCTCTTGCTCCCAACCCAGCAACTACAATTATAGCTGATAAGGGAAGGTACTTTGCTCTCATTCTAGTTATGGAAATGCTAGTTATGTAAAAGATGCTCAATACATATTTGTTGAATGAATGAAAAATGAATAAGTAAATTTCTTCTCAGTTTTGTCATCACATTGATTCTCTGTTCATTCTAAGACAGGGCTTCATTTATTTTCTATCATCCTCTCTAATCTTTGTAACAAACAGATGAACTGAAGAATCAAGTTCCACTATATTTATTAGATAATAACAGAATCTTCTTCCAGAAGAAAAATAAAGGTATTTCTATATTTTGTAAAAACATGAAAAAGTTGCCTAATAAGCCAATTTTGCTGTGATTTTTTTTGTCCATTCACATTTGATAAAAGTTGAATTAATCTTGTAAACTCTTTTTTTTTTTTTTTAAATATACCATATCTTCAAGTGGTGGAACCATATATACAGGACTCTAAAAAGTAGGACTGACCAGGGGCACCTGGGTGGCTCAGTCAGTTGAGCATCCAGATATTGGTTTCAGCTCAAGTCATGATCTCAGGGTCCTGGGATCAAGCCCCCTGTCGGGCTCTGTGCTCAGCAGGGAGTCTGCTTGAGGATTCTCTCCCTCTCCCTCTGCCCCTCCCCCCCCACTTGCACACATACTCTCTCTCAAATAAACAAATAAATATTTTTAAAGAAATAGGACTGAACAGATATAAAAGAATTATCTCTGAATAATTTTAACAGCTGATAATTTTTCCAATGTATGTTTAAGTTTTAAAGATAAATAATTTATTCATGAACATATACAACTGGTAAGCTAATTAAGCCTTGATTAGACCAAAACCAAAATTAGTTAGTAATTTTAATGAACAAAGGGGAGTTGGGAGGTATTATTTAGGACAGTAAAGGTCATCTTTGAATAGGTTTTAATATAGGCAATAACAAGATAGGTACGATAATCAGTTTTCATTCCAATTTTTTTTGTGAGGCATGAGAAATACCATGATATAGCAACACTATATTGCCTTTCAATTTTCCTATTTCCCATTTTGAATGAACCTTCCTTAAAACAAATAAAGTATTTCAGGTAATATGGTCTTTGTTGCTCAACAGTTTAGAGCCTTTTCTGCCACATCTGTTAAATTTGACCTATCCAGGTATAAACAGTGGGGTGTTAAATTCCTCACTTTGTTTACCAGCACCACCACCCCCCCCACAGTCACTATTGTTCACTAGTTGGGTGTCAGAGGGTATTGTTTTGATCTAAGTTTCTTTAGATTCTAACAAACAGGAGACAGTCCTCTGCAGGGACCATCAGTTTTCTTGAAAAGTAATAAACTATTTGCCTTGTTATGTAGTCTTTCTCTTGTTTGTACTTAATAAGCTCAGATGCTCAAAGTATCTCCCTTGAAAATGCCTGTTGTATAGCATTCTGTCATTTAAAAGATGTCCTTTTGCTGGTTTGGTGAGTCTCACTGAGTAAGTGGTATAAAAATGGTGTTATTTGTGATATTATTGAATCTTACCTTACCAAACTGACATAAGGAAATAGTCTTTTTATATGTTCATCAAATAACCTAACAACATTCATAACCAGCCCTGTACAGTATATGCTTAAGTCCTTCTTGGTCCTCAGAACTAGTCCCTGTTGCAGCCCAAGACTATACATTTAGAGTTCTGCCAGCATGAGAATGCTGAGCCCTATGTATCTTCTCCAATTATGTATGAAATGCATCCTGTAAGCTGTATGTTGATTATAAAATAAAAACAGCCATAGAAAAAAATAGTATTTTATGATGGTTCATATTGCATTTTATTAAATTGAAAAATTAAATTACTAACCTTAAGTAGGTGACCTAATTATTAATCTCTAAAAATGTCACTTTCCCAATTATATCCTAAAGAAGTCATGTAAATGTGATTTCTACATGTAGTGGAAAGAAAGTATAATGCTCACATCATGTAACAAACACTTGGGTAGCTCTCACTCTATACCATTCACTGATCTAACTGATTCACCATATTAATTTTATTTTCATACTAATACTATAAGAGAGGCAGAATTATCATCTTTGTTTTAGAGGTGATGAAACTGAAGCACAGAGGACATAATTTGCTCAAAGTCATCTAGCTAGTAAGTAGAAGAGATGAAATTTGAACTCTGTTTTGTTGCCTCCTACCTTCTTCAAAAAATTTCTGGATGTTGCTCTAAGTTATACATTCACTGTGACTGTCAGATGAGAGAGGACCTTCACACACTCCTGCGGGGTCCTACACTGTAACAATGTTACCGGCACAGAATAACTACAGATGGGAATATACTGATTTGTAAATCGGGGGCATAATCAGAGCGTACCTCTTGTGGGAGCTCCCAAATGCTCTCAACTCATCTTAAATACATCTCACGATGGTTAGTTTCCTGTCATAGTGACAATGGAAAGAAGACGTCTGGCTTTATGGGAGTAACCTGGAATGTAACTGTGCCTCACACAGGATTTCCAGTGTGTTACAGATGTGTATGACTTGTGGTTATGAGAGAGAAAGAAAAAGAGACTTATCTACTAAGTGTTTGGTAACCCATTCAGTCAAAAGTGTTCAAAGGGAAAAAATCATGGTGTATGAGTCAGACTACTGATCATCATAGGACTTGTGACTTTCCCAGCTGCTTGGAGCTACTCTATTATAGCTTAATACTTTATACTGTTTAATATATTCACATTATTTTGTCTCCATGAATTTTTACCAAAGTAGGTAATTCTTTGGCTATTAAATGTTTGCAGTGATTAGCCATGTTTAGCAGTATTGGTTATTTAGAGCATGTCCAGTATATTTATTCAAGGAATAAACTGTTATGCTTTCTTCAGGCATAAGTTTTTGCTGTTGATTTTTTTTTTTACAGTTTTATAATTTTATTTAACAGTCAGTAGTTAGTTTTCATCCACATTGACTATCTATAGAGTTTTGAAAGCTGTGACAGGTACATGGGTAACCAGCAATATAGAGCTTATTTAGTGAATCTTCATCCTTACGTGTTCTGGACAACCAAATACACATTCAGTGTAGGACATTCCTTATTCCTTTGACCCAGACAGCTCTGTTGAGCCTGGTGGCAATGCACACATCTGGAGTTACCTTTTCCTTCATGGAAAATTTCCAGGCACTCTTTGAGTGCCTGAGGGGCATGGTTCTTAAAGTCTACTCCATGGATGCACTTGTGAATGCCCTTAGTGTACTTCCTGGTCACCATCTCATTAAGGGCAGAACAGCCCTTCTTATCCTTGTCACTCTTCTTTGAGGGAGCCATCCAAGGAACACAGGGATTATGTCCCTTCAGGCAGAAGTTTGATGCTGAGCCATCAAAGGCTCTACCTAAGCACTAGGAATACAGTAGAGAGCAAAAAAAATCCCTGCTGTCATCATGCTTACATTCTAATTGAAGAGGACAAATACATGTATTATGCATGTGCTTATATGTATATATAAACATATATATGATACAATATGTTATATATATTTTATTATATATGATATGTATATGTCATATATATACACATACGGGTAAAAAGAAGGAAAAACAGAGAAGAGTGGGAAATCATCCTGAGAGAGACTGAGACAGGCTGCTATTATATATGAGAGTCAGAGCAGGCTATTTTAATAAGAAGATATTAAACTTCTTAAACTTTTTCTTTCTATGGTCCACTTACGGCATTTCACAATCTTTCCTATGGTTCAGCTCCTCTAAAAAGGAGGGGAAAGATATGTTAGGATTTCCAAGTTGATAACAGTAATAGGAATTTTCTTCTCCTTTGCTATTAACGGTGATCAAATTCTCACTTATGGCTAGGAAGAGAAGAGATGTAAGGTACTGAAGGGGTGACAAGATGATAAATAAGTGGCTGAAACTAGGTAAGATGTTTAAAGGAAAATGGAGATTTTTGTTTTTTTTAACATCACCTCTTCATCCATAATCGTTTCTCAGATTTATCTCCTCTTTTTAATGCTGCTAAAGTAGAGAAAGCCTGAAATATCCTTCATTTTATGAGCTTCCTAACTGATCTCTATCATTTCAAATCTTTGTCCACACTTTTCCTTTCTACTCAGAACCTTCTATGGCTCCTAGTGTCTTCAGGCTGTTCCACATGGCAGACAAATTCCTTCCAGAGCATCTCATGACTAACCCTCTGAATTCTTGTTCATGTCCCATTTCCACACCCACTTGTGACCTACTTAAGAGAGAAACTGTGGGGCACCTGAGTAGTGCAGTTCGTTGAGCAACCGACTCTTGGTTTCACCTCCTGTCGTGATCTCAGGGCCCTGATCTCAGGGTCTTGAGATCCAGCCCCACATTGGGCTCCACACTCAACATGGAGTCTGCTTAAGACTCTCTCTCACTCTTTCTCTGCCCCTCTTCCTTGCTCTCTCTCTCTTAGATAAATAAATAAATCTTTAAAAAAGAGAGAGAGAAACTGCCTTTTGGCTCTGTGTCTCCAATGCCTGGCACACAGTAGGTCTTAATAAACTATTTGAAATAAATGACTCATGAGTGAGGTGGGGCTAATAGTGATTAGCTTAAAATTGGGTATCTAAGCAAATAAGCCACTTTAGCTCTAATCCTCATTAGAATTTGAACTTTAAGAAATACAGTTTTCTTTTAAAAGTGAGTTCTACTATAAAAGTTTTAATGCCATAAAATACACTTGTTTCTGCTTTCTCAGTCCACTCCAGAAAGCAGGTTCTTGGTTTTATAGGCGAATCTTTATCAGAGGTCAAAATAGAAACTTCATATTTTTTAATCTACTTTTTATGAAATTGTTTTCCTTTTGAATTTCTGTGATAATTATTGTTATTGTTGATAATTAAGTATAAAAAATAATCCAGATCCTTTACCCTCAATCTGTATTTTAAAATTGATTTCTATTTAGATTATACAAACTGGAATTTATCATCATTTAACCAAATACTAAAAATGGTATTGAAGACAGACTATTCTAATCCATTTAATCATTACTCATTCAGATTTTCTTAAAACATCTATAGCTTTATGTCAGGCACGGTTCTGGGTTCTGGAGTTAAAAGAATAATAATAGTTAACATTTGTGAAGTATTTTCTGTATGCCAGGTACCTTTCTGTACATATGGTATAAAAATATATCCTTTAATGCCCACAACCCTCTGAGGTATGTGCTCTGATAATTCCCATTTTATAGTCAGGCAGACTACTTAAAGAGATATCGAATAACTTCTTCAAGATCTCTTAGCTAATTAGTAATGTGACTCTACACCCTCAATCATCATTACAGACTGTCTTCCAGGGGTAAGAAGAGTCCGTGCTCTGGCCCTCCCCACAGGCAAGTTATCCATGCTGTCTGACTATTCAGAGTCTTCAGTCCCCTTCTAGATCATCTCCAGAATTCTTTGCCCAAAGAGCCCCAAATTACTTTCAGGGCCATCCTGTGGGTAGACTGTGCCACCCGTATGCCAAACTCCAAGAGAGGAGAAGTAAACAGCTTGGAAATGCAGCTGGAGTGTCCATGCTGGTAAGTGATGGGCTAATTGCAATGCAGAATAAAACTAGAAGAAAGAGAAGAGGAGCAGGTCAGGGGCTAGAGGGGCAACACTTTACACACTGCCAAGCTGCCAAACAGAAGTCTAAAGAGTCTGAAATTTTAAATTCAACCTAGCCTTGTAGCATATTATCAATGTATATTTATCAAGATAAGAAAATACAACTTATTTTATTTAATGATTTCTTAGTCTGGGTTGTATCTATTAAATATTTAGTCGCATTAGGCCCTCCACCATTTTTACTTTGCTTTGGGCCCTAAAAAAGTTAAGGACAGACTTGTCTAGTAATTTATGTATTACTTTAGGGAGAGTGACAAACAGTGAAAACACCAGTGCTTATTGCATAAGAAAAACCACCTCATGCCAAGGTGCTTTTATTTGTTAGTAACTAAATGCCTTTTGGTAAACTCTAAGATGTGAACAGATTACACTGAATCCTATTTTCTAGCAAAGAGTGTTACAGTAAAAGTCTAGTGTATGCATATTTTTAATTTAGTTTTTCCTTTTTATTTCCTCTTATTAATTTAAAATATGTCACAGAAAGGAACATTTTACTGACTTGAATTAGCCAAGCTTGGTTTAATTATTCAGCTGTCATATATTTAATATCTGTAAGTGAATGAATAGGTAAAATAAACATTTCCATACTGCTTTCATGGATTAAAGGCCTATTTTTCATTTTGAAAATCAATCTTAGTGTGACATCCTTTCTGTTTTCAGAGTAAGTAAGTTAGTATAATTTGCATATCAAAGAATAATGGAAGTCAAAATGGTTTCCCCTGGGGTTTTAAAATTTAATTAAAATAGTCCTACCTTTCAACAAAAGTACTGGGATCAATTCATGCTAGGAAACGACTAATATTAAACAGATTTCTTAAAATTACCTTCCCAAGATGCCTGGGTGGCTCAGTCGGTTAAGCATCTGCCTTCAGCTCAGGTCTTGATCCCAGGGCCCTGGGATCCAGTCCCATATGTCCCACAAGTCCCACATCAAGCTTCTTGCTCAGCAGGGAGCCTGCTTCTGCTTTTCCCTCTGCCTGCTGCTCCCTTGCTTATGTGCTCTCTCTCTCCCTTTCTTTCTCTCTCTGACAAATAAATAAAGTCTTTAAAAATAAATAGGTAATTAAAATTACCTTCCCTTAGTTATTTTTTAAATGTTCCCAACTAAAATTAGTTTAGGAAATAAGAATAAGATCATTAAATTAGAATTGCAATGTTAAATTATAGCAGTCTTATTGTATATATACTCAAGATGATTTTTAAAAATGCTTTTGAGTGCTTGTTATTCAAAGTACTAAATGTTCATATTTTAAAACAACATTTAAGGTTTTAAAAAGTGGTCTTTCATGAGAATCTTATCAATAAGCCAACCATCATTACTATAGTGGTTTTGGAGATGTGTTATCTCTCTTTCCCAGGTGTTTTTATTATTTTGTTTTACTTTATTTTGTTTTAATCAACAAATACTGTTACATTTATCAAAGACAGAGTCTGTTGACATTACAGGTCCGTACTGTTGCAGTTTGATTTAGAAAACTGCCTCTCAAAATCACAGTCCCCGGGTTGTATGGAGAAAGGAAAAGTACCTAGCCAGGGGCTAGTTCAAACCAAAGTCCATGGGAGAGACCAAGTTTAGAAATAGAGGGAAAGTCTGGTAATGAAGGCAGGAAGATGAAAGACAAGGAATGTCAGCTCTGAAGAAATAAATGTACCAAATATGTCTTATTAGGGATGTGAAGTGGGCAGTGGCTTTTGGCCAAGGATGTTTTGATGTTTTGCAAGGTTTGGGACCCAACTTGCTTTTATGATAGAAAAAGTTGTTATTTCAAGATATACCATGGTAAAGTGCAGCCACAGTTGAGGTACCGTTTGTTCCACATATACATATGGTACCAAGGTCCTATCGTTTGAATTGAACCACAAACATATTCCCAGCTACAAACATTTTTCCTGATTTCAGTAGCGAGCATTATATTTAGTATAATTCCCTAGTAACTGTGACAGATACTGTGTAGAGAGAGGAGCTGGGTGGAAAGCTTCTTCCTTATGGAATGAGGGATTACCACTATGCTCCAAAGCAGATTGAGTATTATGAGGTTGAACAAAGAAAATAACTAAAAGAAAAATTCAAAATTCTACAAGATTAGGCTGACAGTGGCTGCCTTAAGGAATGCGAAACTAGGAAATGTCTTTCCTTATTGCCAGCTTGCAAGGAAGCTGGACTGGCTGCGCCTAGTGGTGTAAGGTATTCATGGACAGCAGTAGAACAAAGAATGTAAGAAAGTTTTGGGGTGTGTAGGAATTGCTGCAGAACTGGCTGTTCTAGCTGGAAACAAAGAACTCACTGTAGCAGAACTGTATTATTGGCAGAAAAAAATAACCTAGCTGGCCTCTTTTTTAGTACAAGGCTTACCTCCCAAGGTGTTGCTCTATTGTCTTTGTGTGCATTTCTTCAGACTTCTATTGAATTTATTGAATTGAAGATGAGAAGAACATAATTTGCAAAAGAAAACCCTCTAGAAACAATAGATGGGAAGTTCCAAGGGAATTCATTTGGAAGATAGTAACACTGAAAAAAAAAAAACCCTCAGGAAGAGAGTTCCAAGAGAAGTCATTTAGAGGATAGTAACACTGAAAAAAAAAAACCCTCATGAGGAGAGTAAGTTTCAGACATTCTGAATTTTGGTTAAAAAGGTCCCTTTTGATGAGTGTTTCAACCATAATTATCTAGAACTAGAGTCTTAAAGTGAGGGCCAAAGTAATATAATCACGGTGCCTAACCTCTGAAGTTGGTAACGGATACACAAGGACTAAATGTTACTAGTACCAGTGTCTAGTTCAAAGGATGTAGCATGTTTGATGCCTCTTGAAGAATCCAAAGCCACAAAATGCTTGGTGACATTTCATGGGACAGTGATGGGACGGGGGAGGGGACTGGGTTCCTGAGCATGTTCTGAGCCCTGCTGAAGGCAGCACAGCACAGCTGGAGAACGAGGCCAGTGCTCCCTGCGAGGGTGCACACGGTCTTGATATACATGTCCAGGACTAACCCTTGACTACTCGGCGGTCAGCATAGCATTGATGCCACAGGTCAATGCTCTCTGAGAATAGGGTGACAGACTAGATTATCTGGTGATAGACTTGTTAGGGGCAGAAACTGATTTACAGGACTTATGAAAAGTCAGATAACAGGGGCACCTAGGTGGCTCAGTTGGTTAAGCATCTGCCTTCAGCTCAGGTCATGATCCCAGGGTCCTGGGATTAAGCCCTGCATCTGGCTCCCTTTCGCAGTGGAGACTGCTTCTTCCCCCATCCCAACCCTCCCCCTCGATCTCTCTCTCTCTCTCTTTCTCAAATAAATAAATAAAATCTTAAAAAAAAAAGAAAAGTCAAATATCATTTTCATCGTTTCATGATCCAGTGGCCCCTCATGAGAATATACCTTGTGAGAATTCCCTGCCACAGTCCCTGGCCCCAGAGATTGCTAATGGCTCTGTCCCAGGTGGAGGCAATGAGATGTGTGGCTGATCTGGATGATTACATGGAATCAGATGAGGCCAAAAACCATGAGCAAGGGGATGAATACATTATAAAATTTAGGAAAGTGTCTGGTAATAACAAAGATGGGGAGAGTCATATTAAATAAGATCTTAAGACTTTGAAAGAATAGAGGTTGGTACTTTTGGGGGATGGGGAGGTAGGGAGTTAGGGAGAGCCTTACGAGCAGCCAGTGAGAATAAAGAAAAGACTAAAGCATTGGTTGAAGATTTACCCAAAGAAAGATAAACTCTGATAAAGCTGAGTTTTGTTGAAGGAGAAGTAGTAGCTGGACCATGTGGGGACATACGGAGAATATGGAACAAGAATTTCATAGGACAATACAGACTATAGATTAGTTCATTATATAGTATCACTGTTAAATGTCCTGAATTCACCAATTCTGTGGTGGTTTTGTAAGAGAATATCCTTGTTCTTAGGAAGTACACACTAAAGATGATGAGGTAAAACATTGTCAACTGATACATATGTATGAAGAAGTACCTAGTCAAATTCCACACAATGAAATTAAAATGGGCAATTATTATTTGAAAGAGTTTAAGGTAATTAAAGTATTATAGAAGATTAAATTTCTATCCTATAAGGCAGGTGAAAATCTTTTCATTATAATTCAGAATTTTCTTCTTCTGAACCCAAAAGTAAAATGAATTTTATAAAAGACACGTAAGTATTTATGTTCATCTTTGGCACTGAAGATAGAAGAAACTTTACTACAGAGAATAGAATATAAAATATATTATTAATGTGTACTTTAAACTATATTAGTATTAGCAATAATAGTATTAATTACTAAGATAATTAATCTTACATTTGGTATTACTACACACTCCTTTCAATTTTTCATATGGCTGAAGGCTTGCAAGAAGTTCTTGACAGAAAATAAAAAATAATTTTTGAATTTGAAAAATAATTTTATCATCCAGCAGCTGAGCTAAATCTATTTGAAGAAGCATTAAAATAATTTACCCCTTGATTTGAATGGAAGTCATGTAAATCAGATAAGTACAGTGTAGGGATAAATGACTTTAGTTACCCACTCACAAATCTGTAAGATTCTGTAAGTCAAAAGATTTATGTGATGTGCCATTGGCTTACCTTCTAAAAACCACATAAAGTAATTTAATATTGTTGTACATACTATCATCAGGAAAGAAATATATTTCCTCATTGTGCACTCATTGTCCTTCAGGTAACAAAAAATACTCCATCTAAGTTAATTTACAAAGCTAATTTTAAGTAAAATGTATTGATATAATTTACATTAACTGCATCTCTTTAAAGTGTCAATCAGTGGGTTTTGACAGATATATAGGCCTGTGGTACTACTGCTGCAGTCAGCATGAAGAACATTTCTGTCCTTCAAAAAGCTTGCTTGTGCCTCTAAGCTGACAGTTTTAAAACAAAACAGTGAATGATTCTGCATTACCGGGCAACTGGTGGGCAACTGGATGTACCTAACATACAGAGTTTTGGGGGGGTCTTTTAAAATAAATCTTCCATATTATAAATTGTATCTTAAGATAGTCCCATAAATTAACAAAACTGTGCATGCTATAAAGCAAATGTTCTCCACCAATCATGTCCTTTTAACTCAGACTCTATATTTTAAAGTGTTTTTAGAGCACATAAAAAGGAGGAGCATTTTTCTCTGCTTCATCAGCCAGGAAGCAAAACCCCAGCAAAGTTAAATTATCAAGCCAAGGTCAGAGAATAGGCAGTTATGGACAAGAACAAGTTGCCTGCTTCCCTGTTCCAGATTTGGCTTCCTGGACAGAACTGGAAATTCACAAATGGAAATAGCAACTGCAAACACCATTTCAAGTGCTTCTGCCTAATTAGCATGCAGCCCAGAGCTGTCCCCTGGCAAGAGGCTGGGGAAACACAGTTGTAAAAGGATAAGTTCTCCCTTATGCTGAAAAAGTGCCAACCAATCTAATTTAGGCACTCAGCACTCAGTGAGATGTTCAGGCTGCAGCTTTGGTGTTATAACTCAAAGTTTCCTTGTACATGGAAATAAAATGAATTTTCAAAAGGGCACTGTAGTATTTAGGGAGGTCTTTGGCACTGAGGACAGAAAATAATCCTGCTGAGGCAATCTAACATCCTCATCTCGAGAGTGGGACTGATAATAGGAAAAGTAATGACATACCACTTGTATGAAAGAATTATCTTGAGGTACATGGGAATTATTATTGAGTCATTACTCAAGGACTAATAATAGTTTAATTAGCAAAAGCTTTAAATCATACTTTGGCATAATTGTCTTTATGTTATTCTCTATTCCATATTGGACATTATTCAAGAGAAAAGGCTCTGTAGTCAGAAGTGGGTTCCAAGTTCGTCTCTACTCACTTGCTGTGTGACTTTAAGATGAGACTTTCCCTAAGCTATAGTTCCCTATTTTTATAGATGAGCATGCTTTCCTCATAGGATTTTTCTAAACTTTCAATGAAATAATACATGTAAAGTGCTTGGTAGAGGACCCAAAACAGAGTAATCACTTAACAGATATTTATTCTTTTTTATTTTCCTGAATCTATTCTATTGTATATATAGGTTTGCTTTTTCAAGTGGCAGAGTAAAATATAAATACTTCTATGGTCTTTGAAATCTAATTGCAGGAAAGTCAAATGCTAAATGAACTAAAATTCACTTTGGGTCCTAATTTATATTTTTACTTAGAACAAAATTCTTCACAATATAAAGTATTTCTTTGTTTTTCTAACCAAGTATATACCTGCAATGTGACTTCAGATTTAAAAAACATAGTGTAGAAAATGCATTCCTACCATCCTGGGGCATTTCTTTTACATCCTTAACTATGGCATTTGAGGTTTTGACGTGAATAGCAGTATGATTTTTTTTTTTAAGTGGGAGAAAGGAAATTCATACCTGCCAAGAGTTGGAGAGGAAAATAGGAAGAGCCCCTGGAACTCTAATATGTTAGATTAAAAACATTATTTAGAGGAACAGAGTGGGAAACCGGTGAATATTTTAGCTTTTATAAAAAGGGAGTGTGCCTCATAAACAGGACAGTTGGAATGTATGGAAAAGTTCCAGTTAAAACAAGACACAAAGCACATGACTAATATTGCTTTTCCAAGTTAGACAAATGCAGCTTTAACCAGTATTTGCCTCAGAGGGGCCTCTGGAGCCCTCCCTGAATCTTGAGATTTTGATCCTTGTTGAAGTTCCAAGTCTGAAGAAGGAAAGCTATACTGGGAGATGCTGTGCTTTGACCCCATCTTTCTTCCTGAGTTTCTCCCACATCCTTACAAATTTCCCCCAGATGAGTAAGTGTCAGAAGACAGACTGATGTGCTCAGGTAAGGGAGCAACTGCAAAACTGAATTTGATGGTCTTCAGGAGCAATTCTTGCTGTATGTTGAGAACCTGCTTGGCCCACCAAGAGAAACTTCACTGTGTAGAAAATAATATGAACTGCAAAGTCATTTTCGAATGCAAACAACAAGTATTCTTTGCACTCTTTCATCTCCTTCCTATACCTAAGAATATATGTTAAAATATAGAAAATAGAAAATATACATATACATATATACATGTTCATATATAAAATCTAAAAAAAAATCACAAATTTCAACCAGATTTCTGCACTGTACCTGTCCTTCAAAACCTGTCAGGCCCTCCTTCACGTGAAAAGATTCCTTCATCACTAACTCAGGGCATTCCCTTTCTCCTGACATTTCTTATCTGTCACCTTAGCATGGATTGCCTTGTTTATTGTTTTCATTTCTTGTTCTACACCACCAAACTAATGTGCATTTAGGGTGACCTTAGACCTCAGCTCACCTGAGAAGTTCGAATTTCTACCATTGCACCGGTGTACTTAATAGTGTCCTCTTTCAAGTTAAAAAGTGTTCTGATGGTAGAGCATACTTTATACAAGCATCCTCTGTATGCTGCAATCAGATTTTTTTCAAAGCTAAATTGATTAAAGTGTGTATAAATGAATCATAATGTAGGGTTGTGATATGACCTCACCAGACCAGCCTTTTTGTGATGGCCCATTTCAACACAAGTGGCTTCACAATGGTTCTTCTTGTACATTCCATCATGAACTAGAGTTTTGCTTTATGCCATCCCAGCCCACTTTAAATTCTGACTCATGTTGGGATTGCCCCAAACAGGGCAGGGCAGACAGACGGAATGTGTAGCATTGCCCTAACATTTCTTAACCTGCCCAGCATCGAAAGTAGCTTTCCCCCCTTTTTTGTTTTCCAAAATCTTTATGCTAGCATAACACCCTGTTGAACTCACGTGAATTTTTTCTATGTAACAAAGGAGGTTGAAAATTTTCCCTGAAACATAAAGATTACACATAATAAAAACCTAATGAGAAGAAAAGATTAGTGCTATTTCATAACATCAGTATTATAAGGAAGTTGTGCTCAGTAAAAACTACTCAAACTTATAGGAGCAAAGAATATTTGCTGAATTGAAATTTGATTTAGATCTGGGCAATGAGAAAAAAACTAGTGAATTTGGTTGTTTTGCATCTGATAACGGTAGCATTAAAAAGTACTATTTCAATTCAGTATCATTCCCATCACATATTCAGGGTTCTTTAGATAGAAATTACCCTTGATTTAAAATAAATCAGCAGAATTGTACACTATCAGAAGACCAAAGGTAAAGAAATTTGCCACTTTATGTTGGTTTTTTTTTTTTCACATTTGAAAATATCGAGATGAGTTCATCTAGATATGAACTTATCCAGATATGAGTTCATCCAGTAAGCATAATTATATTTATTGCCTTTTACAATAAATGGGTTTCGGAATTGAAGTTTTTTTTTTTAAATGTAAATAATCAAGAGCTATAAAAACCTAAGAAATTAGACTGCCAGGTCAACTTCAACTTAGAATATCATGTATTCATCACACATTTACTGAGTGTGTACCAGATGCTAGACTTGGATACTGGGGATAGAAAGAAAATATATGTAAGCACCTGCCCTCCAGGAACTGACAGATTCATAGTCTTATTTTTCCAAGGAAAAACAAAACGTGTCTCTTCAGAGTGGATGGTCTATGTCATGTAAAGTAATGTTATGCTTAACATTTCTAAAAGAGCATTTACATTAATCCTGCTCAAGTCTTTATTATCTTTCAAAACTCAGGTAAATTTTCCTCTTATATTAGGAACAGTTCTGAGTGGGGCACCTGGCTGGCTCAGTATGTAGAGCAAACAACTCTTGATCTCAGGCTTGTAAGTTCGAGCCCCACATTGGGTATAGAGATGACTTTTTTAAAAAAGAAAAAGAAAAAAGGAAACAGTTTTGAAAGACAACTCAGAATGGGGGCTGCAACTCCATGGTGCTGTGAGGGGCGAGGACGTCTTTACCTTTGTCATTCTTAGCACTGGCTTCCATGCTTAGCCCTTCCATTCAGGGCTCAAGGTGGCTGCTACTAAACCAGACATCTCTTTATAGGGCTGGTGTGCCATTCCCTGTTGCTCTGAGTTCTAGCCATTAATGGCTCACAGCTGCTACGTTCTCAAGAAAATGGCCTCCATCAAAGGGAGCCACATGGCTCAGCAATGTGTAAAGTTTCACCCACCCCAACCCCCAGCCCTCTCTGTGCTACCCTCAGTCAATGACTGACCGATGGGAGAGTATAAAAGCCAGACTTCCACTTTGCCTCAAAGTGGGACAACTTTGTGATATCATTTGTGCTCCCAGCTCTGGGTAGAATCAGACAGGTTAAGACCAGAATTTGACTGCAAGAGTATCTTTGCGCCTTTTCTCTCCTGACCTTACCTCACTTCTCTTCTCAATAGATTGCTTGCAAAGAATCTCTGCCTTAGGTTCTTCCTTTGGGGAGCTAAGACAATTTTTTTTTCTTATAATGTCTCCATTTCCTCACCTTTTCTTCTGAGTCTCTATATAAGTATTGAACACAATCATACCACTGCCTTTTCCTCCAAATATACTATAAGACTATCAAACCTAATCACTGGAACAGATAATAGAGAAGATAAGAAAGAAAGGAATCCAAGCAGTTTTTGGCCAAACATAAATATGGGTGTATGTTTTTTCAAGTGCAAGTAGAGTCAAAATTATTCAGACAAAAATTTTTTTCCCATAGACATACTCATTTTCATTTCCATGGCCCGAATGCTTATTTGCTACAAGTTTGAAACAAACAATATGGTAAAGAAAAAGGAGAGAAAAGTACTCTAGGTTGGGTGTTGCTGTTACAGAGTAGTACTTTCTGAATGTATAATTTAGTAGTAAACTACAAATATTAAAGTGAATTTTTCAAGTAATTCTATAAGAGCACAGTTGAAATATGCATTTGTTGCATAAAAATTATTTTATAAGCTGAAGCTTTGGCCCAGATGCATTATTTTAATTCCTTTAATAATATCTGCTTCTTTGTCCATTTCAACAGTAAAATTGTGTTTCATAGTTTAAATGCTAAGTAAAAGAGCAAATGCAAAACGTTAATAATAAAAAAAAATGTATTTTGTTTATATGAAGCCCAAGGGGGAAAAAACAGAAGAAAAAGAAAAATACAAATAGTTGTACCATTATTTCCTTGCTTCCTCTGTTTTTGCGATATTCCCTCAGTCACTAGCTTCCTCTTGATACATCTCTAGCTCTTCAGAGCCTCCCTACTCAGATCTTTTCCAAAGAGCTTCCCATGTTTCTATCTTTTCTCCCATGCCCCTTTACCTAATCTCCCTTAAAATTTAACTGACTTTGGTTTTGTTTACTGTGCCTGATTTTCAAAGAAGTAGTCCTAACCACCTCTTTCCTCTCTATATATTTGTAGGAGCCTTTAGAGAACAGCTCCTCAATCAAAACTTGGAATAACTAGGTAATAGCAAGTGATTAGAACACTAATCTATTGCTTCATTTTTATTTTTACATCAAATGACAGTATGCTAAATTTCTGTGCAAAAGAGAGCTTTCAGTAATCAGGTGATGTATTTTGAAGATATCTGTAACAATTACATGGCCACGATATACATCTAGAACAAGGAAACTCCAAAGTTATACTCCAAAACGTATTCTGTGTGTGCTCAATTTGCCTGGTTTTGACTGCTATCAAAGTAGAGTATATATGCATTCTAACAGTGTTTACTTTTATCTTTTTGTTAAGGAAGTGGATTTATATAATTATCCAAGTTTAATTTAATTTGTATAGTAAATGCAATTAAGGAAAGGATTCTCTGGGAAAGAAAAAAAAAGCATTTCTCCATTCTTCACAAATCATTCTGTCTAGTCCTAACAGGAGAATCTAGAATGATTGATTCTGAATATCAAGGACTACAATCTTTATCAGTTCTAATTGTTCCTTCTTCCAGATAACTTTGGGCATCCTTTAAATTTTGTTGAAATTTTGTGGTGTAGACGTCAGAGCAGAAAAACATTAGAAATATTTCCAAAACTTTCACTTTCTCTGATCACTTAACTTATGGAAAGATCTCAATCTAAATGTTGAAGCTTATGGGCTTTTTTAGTTACTTTTTTGGGGGTCCATTTTCTTTCTCTTCTTACTTCTATAGATTAAACATTCTCAAAATAATGTGAACAAATGCATCATCTAAAACAAAGAATATCTAAGTGACAGTCACAAATAATGTAGTTTCCTGATTTTTGTGTACTTTATCCTGTTGATGATAGATATTTATTATACTTTATGACAGACTGTTCTAAAGGTCATTTTACATGCGTCAGAAACATTTAATTCTGGGAAATAATTAGAAAAATATTCAGACTAAGTCAAGGTACACTTTGAAAAATGTGAACAAAATGAAGGTGTTGTAAGAGATTTTCAGTAATCAATTATAGTCATGCTAAAATTGTACTTATAACAGATTGGACTGATATGTGTATATCTGAATAAATTGGCTTTTAAGAGTCATTTTTAAATAACCAAAATAAAAGTAGTAGCTTTTTATTTAATAGTTATTTTTACATATTAGCTATATTTTTAAAACTTTGTGTTTATGATCCAAGGGACTTTCATTTTTAATACAACTAATTATATTTACAACAAATTTAAAGACACATAACACCTCCCCCTTTTTTTGAAGCTAGATCTATATACAATGTGTGTATATACATGTGTGTATATATGCATGTATAAGTTATTATATTAATTATAAATAAGTTACAACAGTCCCTTTGCTGAGTGTCTGCCATACCCTAAGTACTATGCTTGGCATGCTTACGCTTGCTCATTTCATCTTATATCAGTATTTTGATACAGGTATAGTTAGCCCTATGTTACAGGGGAAGAAACGGAACCTCAGAGAATTTAGGTAACTAGCCTAAGAACACATTGCTATTAAGTAACAGTGCTGTGGAAATTTGGAACTTTATTTCCAGGAAATATTCAGCAATGGTACCTCACTGTTACTTCAGTTGTAACAGGAGCAAAAGTAAGAATCTCAGCCCATACTCATAGATCAAGGAATAGAATTTTTCAGAATGTTTACACTTATATGATGTTAAATCCTTTGCTAATTTCTGTCTTCATAGCACATTTTTTAAATGGCATGGGATTTGTGAGGCAGTGAGGACTAAAGCAAATGAGAACAAGAGAGGGTTCTGAAGATACATGGTTTAAAATATGATTCTGCTTCCATTGTCTTTCCTAATTTCCATTCCACAAAAAAGTATCCTTAATAAAAACACAATGCTAGAACACAAAGAATATAGTGCTATGCCATATTACTGAACAAATCGCTGGACAAGTAACTACCACTCTCATAGAGTGATAAGAATCACTCAGGCACCCCCTCTAATGAGGTGTCAATGCTGAGGGCTGCTAGGAACACACCGCACCACTGGAAAGCAGCCTCGTATGATGTTGCATCAGGGATCGGGCAGCCAATGAATGGAGTCGACCTAGAGGCTGATGACAAACCGCCTGTGTCTGTAAACAGCACTCATGCATTGATTGATGTGTGTTCAATGTAAAGATTTCTATTTACACAGGAGGATCTGACAGACAGACAGACAGACAGAAAGACACATGCACACACACGCACACACACATATCCCCTTAGCACATACTGACTAATAACCTCCATAGTAGCATCACCATTCAGTGTAAAGAACTGTTCTAATTGGTGTGATATTTGCATGTTAGGCATTTACTTAATGTATGTTTAAAATTAAAAAGAAAACCCCTGAGGATTCTGCTTACCAAAGTGTATCTGGTTTGTCTTCTGTAAATTCTAACCATGACACTCTCCAGCAGTCACATTTGACACTATTCCCATGGAGTTCAATTTATGGCCTTCCTCCAGTTCTGCAGAATCGTAAGGTCTGCCTCCTCCATATCCATTTATGGGATCATTTTTCCTATAATTTTGTAGACTGAGAAATGTCAACCCCGGAACCTGGGACATATTGACACGACCGAAGTTTCTATCCCTCTTGGTCATCATTCTTAGGTGTCTGAAGTCTGAGAACAGAAGTTGGCACCAGAACTTTTTAAAACAAATGGTCAGAAGGCAGACTATAAAGAAAGCAGATTTGTGCTTGTAAACTTGTTATTTACCACTTGTGTCTTGGAAGTAGGAGACTGACCTGACCTTGAATCTGGGTTAACTTAGGACACAGACAACTATTAGAAACAAAGACCACAGTCACAGAAGCATCAGCCTCCCTTCCAAGAGAGTGCAGTCTTAACTGCCAGTGCCACCGTCCTACCTACGGAGTGAAAGAGTTAGTCAACTCTGAACTGAAATAGACTTACTTCCACGTTCCAGTCAGGTCAAGTTTAAGAGTTGGTAAAGGCCAAATTAGGTCTGCAAATGTGCTTGATTTCTCTCTGAGAGCAAAACTAAAAAGGTCACTCTCTCCTCTGAATACTTTAAAACTAGGCACCTTTTTATAGTTTGGCAGGCTAAGCCACATAGAAGGATTTTAAGCTATGGAGCCTTCATAGTCAGGTGGCCACACTAGTAGTAAAGGCAGCCCAAAACAGTAGTTATTTTTAGTCCTTGGAAGTCTAGACCAGGTCTGGACAAATGAATAAAGAAGTTTGGATCATGTTTATTAAAAGTTGATGTAAAGCCAAGGACAAAGGCTGCAAGGAGACACAGAGAGGAGATAATAGAACAGCCATTAAGAGTTAAGGAGGGATGGTTTTAGCTTAACTTGTTGGTTGTCTGGGGAAATAGAGGGAATCGTGCTATCACCCCAATTAGTACCTTTCTGCTCTACTTAGTCTCCTGTAGTTCCTCTTTGTCTCTTCCCACTGCCAAAGCCCACCCCATGCCACCTTCAGGTCACAGCTGTTTTAACTGTGTATTCTAGAATGTTGGAGCAAGTTGAGAGGGAAGAAAAAGAAAAACTGATTGGATGGGGACAGCTAGAGATTTTGTGGGCTTGATCCCCTTTCAAACTACCATGTCCCTGTGTGATTGTACACACACACAAACACACATAGTCCTCTCTCATTCCTCTTTCATTACATTTTTTAAAAGATACACACAGATTAGAAGAAACAAAATGAAATGGCAAAGAGATATACTAGATATCACTGCCTCTAGGGATCATCCTTAAACATACCTTCTTCCCCCATCCCTGCCCTTCCCTCTAAAGCAGAGTGAGAAGCCCCTCAGTGTGTTCTCATAGTGCCTCGGTGATATCTCTTTTACTGTGCTTATCATACTGTATTTTATTGTTTGCTTATATAGTTATCTCCTCATCTGGACTGTGAACTACTTACAGCTTGAATGCCTGTTATTTACCGTATGCCTGTGAGTGAGATGAATAGAATGCTGTGATTTCCAAGTGTCCTTGTGACATTTCATAGTAGAGAATGGACTGTAGGAAGTATGTGCTTATTCCACCAAAAACTCATGATAAAATAATTTATGACTCATTCTTTATTGTATTTTATGTGTTTAAGTTTATAATGATGAGCTTCTTCATAATGATATAAGTAGTTGGTGGCTAAGGATAAAGGTAATTAGTTTTCAGACACAGCTATGTTACTAAAATGTCACAGGTAAGTGTGGGAATCTATGGGAAAGTGAATTGGTCATGATCTTAAACTAAAACAATTCATCCATTTTAACTACGTTATGTCTAAAATGTTGAACGACGCTGTTATATTTGGTTCTGATACCCATCAAGCCAAAATAATCAATACTAAGACAATCAAAATTCCCGAGTTAATTACTCTATATGTCATCATTTCTCAAGAAATCAAGATCATTTTTCAGAAAGTTCATTCACTCTGACCCAATATGGATTGACATGTTCAGACTGAGGTCTGTATATGACTATTTTTACAGGAAAAATTCTAGACCAAAAATGCTTTATTAGTTCAGATAATACAAAATACGGTGAAACTTCAGCACGCTAAAAAATGTGGAGTGTCTTTTACTCTTGTAGTAGAATTCAAGCCAAACCCCAAACCTAACTAAAATCACATTTTCATCACCCCCCTTTTTCCCAGCCTTATAAAAACAAATAATAACTATCCAAGAAATGTTCTGTTAACTGTAATGTAGTTAACCTTACCTCTTCCCAAAGAAATTATATATTTTTTAATATTTACTTAAAACGATTGGTCAGCTTGTTTCAGTTTTTGAAATATATTTTAGTCTAGAATTGTGTATACTTCCCAATATGAGAGTAACACCTCATTTTATCCTCCATTACAGAAGACAATAGATGTACATCTTCGAACGCAGTGTCCTGCACCAGGTGCCTTGCCCTGGGTCCGGAATGTGGATGGTGCGCTCAAGAGGTGTGCCTTTTTCTTTCTTTCCTATTTTCCTCTTTCTTTCTTTCTTTCTTTCTTTCTTTCTTTCTTTCTTTCTTTCTTTCTTTCTTTTTTCTCTTTCTTTCTTTCTTTCTTTCTTTCTTTCTTTCTTTCTTTTTTCTTTCTCTTTCTTTCTTTCTTTCTCTTCCTCTTTCCTTCCTTCCTTCCTTCCTTCCTTCCTTCCTTCCTTCCTTCCTTCCTTCCTTCCTTCCTTGTCTCCCTTCCCTTTCCTTCTCTTCTCTCTGTTCCTCATGGTTGACCTTCTCTCTAGGCATGATTTCATTGCCCTAGTATTTTGTGCCTTGAAGGTGCATCAGGAAAAAGAAAGATATTGCTGAGCATCAGGAAAATTTTATTTGGTTTTATGCTTGGAAACAGCATATCTGGCTTAATATAAAGTATAACCTTTTCATTAGGAAAATTATGGTAATTTTGAAATGAAGTGCAAGCCATTTTATGTTTTCCATCTGTTCTATAGACAGAATTGGCAAACACAGAAAGTAATTTTGATAGGTCAGTAGGCTTTGTGTGAAATTCTTGCTGCAGCTTGGGGCAGTAGGTTATATATCCAAGTTGGATCATAGTCTTGTACTTGCTTATTAAAGAAAAGCAAGTTAGTTTATTGGTCTGTTTCATTTGTTTTTATTTGAAATACTTAGAGATAAGTTATTTACTCCATTTCATAACATTGTACATCAATTTGCCAGTTACTTATGAAAAATGGGATGCTTTTCCTTTGACATGTGACCCCATTCATGCAATACTGTGTACATTTAAATTCTGTGGAATGAAGAATAATTCAGAAATTGTTTACTGTTCAAAATTAGTGTTTTTATATTCTAACAAGAGAAATATACCCCAATAACAAACTTCTTAGTAAAAAAAATTGTAATGCATTCCTTCTTTCTTGGCTGTGAAGTTGTTTTGTGAATTTTTTCTTTTGTTGGTAATCTTAAATCAGAACTACCTTATATAATAAGTTGTAATGAAGAAGCCATCTACTAATCTGGGAGTTCTTTTGTGAAATTATATAGGTAATTTTATATTTGTTTATGTAGCTCTTGTGAATTGGAACAAATAGATCTTTAATGGCCTTCTGCTTGACATGAAAAGAAATCTCTAGCTTTTGCCTCCTCTGATTTTGCTCAAAAACTGCACCTACCATCATCTTTCCAACTTCTCCTGTTATTGCTTGCCTTTATGCATCTGCCAGGAGGAAAAAGAAAGGTGAAAAGTAGCAAAGGATGGTGGACATTACTTTCTTCTAAAGCAAGTCAGGAAAGAGGCAGGGGAGGGGTTCAGAAAATAGTAGCCATGTCTGAAAGTAAGTGTCCCTCCTACTCATAACCCAAAGCCTTCTCGAATATACTCTAGGCTTTACCAGTGAGAAAATCAGATGTCACTCTAAACTAGGCAATGCTTTACCAGAACCCATGGAATCAGGCAATGTCAGAGAGAGGACAATTCCAGAGTTTCCAGTCCCATCACCTCTGATGAGCCAAATGACCAGATAGAATTCACTCTAGTCTCTGAGTCTCCCTTTCCTCATCTCTATAACCCTGAGTTGGGAGTTTACTTGTAGGTTTTCTCGTCAAGAATGTTTCATGGCTTGATTATTTCCTGTCCCTAGGCCAATATTCCATTTTAGATTTTTACTAAGGAAGATCCTTAGAGCCATGAAGTTTACGTCCACTTGATATCTGCTGCCGAGAACTTTAGTCAGTGTAGTTTAGAGGGACTTTCAAAAGATGGTTAAGAAACCCAGTTGTCAGCCAAATGTAACATCCCAGCTACACAGAAGGACCCCTTTATCTGATACTGCCACTGGCACAGAAAATCTGGAGAGGCACAGTTACAGGCAGAGCAAATGTCAGTCCTGCCACCAGGGGCAGTATTTTGAGTATTCAGAGAAATTGGTGGCCAAATGGAAGGAGGTAATCCAAAGAGAAATGTCCGGTGGCTGCCGAAGCAAAGGAGGCAAACTCGTGTCTGCTGTTGGTCAAATGCTTCAGAAGAGTATCTCAGGAAACATTTGGAAATCAGTTGGCTGTTCGTGTTGCAAAATATTCTTCTATGTAGTGCAGGGTCATCTAATTCATGTATTGAAAAAGCAGGCTCTGAAATGAGATCACCTTGGATTCAAATCCCAAGGCCATCAATTTCTAACTGTATAAACTTGGACATGTTACTCTAACTACTCTGAACCTCAGTTTTTCTTCAGAAATAATAATTATACCTATGATACACTGTAATGAAGATTAAATGAAGCAGTAGGTGAGAGCATTTGACCCAGGCATTGCTTAAGAAATGGGAGTTGTTACTTTAAGAACTTGAGTGAGACTCCAGAGCAACTCATTCAGGTTTAGGAAACCAAGAGGACTGTGTTAAGAACACCACCTAAGGGGAAGCAACCAGTGTTCGGACTCAGCCACTAGCCACATCATTAACAGAAGGAGCTGTCCACTCCCTGCAGGCTGACTGGACGTCATCGAGAGGAAGAATACAATGGTTAATTTTGAAAGATTACCCACTGTTAGGCACATATGCAACTGATGCTTTTATTTCTTAACCAATGAGAGTTGAGGGACAGCGAAAGAATAGGTATTTTTTTTTCCTCTGTTTACAATTAGAATACATAAACAGTAACACATTAAGCCTGGTTTATACAATTTTCAAAGCTGGTCAAAAGTAAAAACATCACTAGAAAATTTAGACAGGGTATATTCAATTTGCCTACATTCTTCTTTTATAGTATGTTAATCTGCTGTTCTATACGTTTTGCTTTCTCTTTCTCTCTCCATGCTACATAAAAATAATTGGACAATAATTAGGATTGAAAGGACCTAACCAATATTACCTAGTTTCAGCCTCCTTTTTAACAAATGTAAAAATCTTGATGGGTTTTGAAGAATTCTCTTTCTCTCCTGCCTGCTGTGCCAGACACAGATTGTGATTACATAGCCAAAAGTTTAGAGGGCAGCCTTCGAACATAATTATCCTAAAAGACAACACAAAGGGCATCCACTGTCAAGAGGAAGATGATAGAGTTCTTTCATTTCTGTGCAGATTGCCATGTTTGGAAGTCAGAAAGACTCAGAAATGAGAAGAAAAAACTTTTCTTATTTTTTCCCCAGATAATTATCTTGAATGGATGAAAGTAACAACTGAAGAAAAGCCATCTAGGGTAACTTCAACCTGGGCTTTTCATTTACAAATAGGCTTGAGATGCAGAGAGTTGGAATATGATTTTCCTTGTGTATTTCTTGCAGAAAAAATAAAACATAAGAATTATAAGACATTAAAATGACACAAAACACCACAAATTAAAAGGGTGTGGTTTCAAATTCTTTTCTTTTATACAAAGTGGAAAGTAGGCCACAGTGGGTAGAGGCAGCATTCCATTCTTTATTTTGATGTCACGGTCTTTTCTTCCCTTCTCAAACCTAATTGTCAAATTGGCAGTGTTTTTCTAACTCAGTTTTTATAGTGGAGTAAAAACAGCCATGCTGATTCAGACATTGCAAAAGAATTGAGACGATTTTTGCCTATTTCAGCAAAATGATTTGACATTTAAAGGTCAAATGGCATAGTGTGATGTATAGTTTCAGCGAATTAGCCATATTCCCTTCTTTTCCATTTCTGTATACACAAATAACAAAATCCCTACCTGAAAAAGGAAAATCGGAATTATTTGTACTTTATTTCCTTTCTTGATTTGAAGTCTTGGGGTTTTTATGTCTGTAAAATGCATGTGGCCCTTTGTCTGTGGCCCATCATGTGAAGCATGAACAAGCCTAGAGGTTCCAAGCCTCATGCATCCTCAATATTCCTCAGGACAGGAGGGATCCCCCCATCTAGCCTGGAGCTTTCTGAAGGAAAGTAATACATATGATAGCAGTCTATGCCACCTTTCTTTGAGGAACTCCAAACTGTTTATAAACTAAATCTTATACTGAGTACCTCTGAGTTTTATCAATAGACAGATAAATTTGGATACAAGAAATTAAGCTTTGGACTTTTTAAACTTCACACTAAAAATCTAGGTGTCAATAGCAAAGCAAATTGAATTTTTCTGTTCCCATGAAGTCGTTTACCAAATGACAGCTGGATATCTTAACTGAAAAGGATATATCCTCTTTTATCTTTTAATTATATTTATATTTTAAGTGTGTTTCACACTCTAATTCAGAATCAGTACTATAAGGGGCCACACAGTAAAAAAATTTAAGTTTCCTGGGCTACATATTGTCTCTCTTACATGTTCTTCTTTTTTATTGTTTAACAGCATTTTTTAAATGTAGAAAGCATTTTTTGGCACTTAGTGAATACAAAACAGGCCGTGGATTGTTGTATTTGTCCTACTGTCCCTAGTTTTCCAACCCCTATTCTAAATTAAGAGAGGAATTAAATTAAAATCCTTGTATGAATGTTTTTATATTGCCTACCTCCAACCCATCTAATACTCACCAGTGCTATGGATGTTCCTATTCATAATTAGTGATCTAATATTCAACTAATATTGAACTTGATATAATCTCCTTCTTCCATAACCCTGTAAAATTCTGTGCTTCCCCTAAATTTAATGCCCATAATAATTACATTTACTTGCTGAAATGGCTGAATTCACCAATGGTCTGTTGACTCTTTGATGACAGGGAGGGAGTCTGTCTTGTACCTTTCTGTAACCTCAGCACCTAACAGACTACTGGCCCTGAGTAAGTATTCAATCTGAATTCTTTGATTGAATGGTTCCAGGGAATGGAAACCCAATTCCCTGAATCAGTTGAGCTAAAGGAGGAATGACTGAATGCCACATCAGAATAGCCACTGCAGGAAGATCACTAAGCAAATATCCAGCTAATGTGTAAGCAAATATTCCAAATAATTCAGGCCAACAGTATATAATAAAACATATTTCTATACTCTTCGATACATTTCCTGTTCTTAGGGGAAAACCTGAATGGTTACATGAAAAATAAAAATATCAAATTGTTCTCAGTCATGATAAATTAAATTTTAAGCTTGCCCCACTAATTCCAAGTTTATTGTATGGCTATTGAATGACAACTAACCAATGCTGAATGGTAATAAAAGTTCTAGACTCAGTTACAAAATCAGGAGCATTTTAGCTGCAATCTGGTATCTCCCAGCCTCATTATGAACATCTTCCTTGGTTTATTAAATTATTTACAGGCTATTGTGTGTCTAAGAAGTTGAGGGATTTTATGGTCTAAGAAATATAGATTTCCAATTCATTTTTTAAAAAATTTTTAGCACCTTTTTAGGCATGTGACCCCTGAGGGCTCGCTCTATATTCCAAATATAATGATATATAATAAACATACCAGCTGGGTTCTTTGAGAACTGAGACTTACATTTGGAATGACTAAATGGCCTATTTTGAATAAATTTTCTTTTGAAGCAGTCTCTCCAACATAAAATATTTAGAAAGAATTAAGTTGGTATAATTTTACAGTGATCAGTTAACAATATTTAAAGTCCTTGGTTTAAACTCATTAATATTCATTTTCTTCTTTTTAAGTAAGATTTAGGAATTAAAGCTTTATTTAAGACAAATTTACTAGTTTTCTTACTGGAAACGTGCACCTATTTTGAATAGTTGCATAATCTGTGCAATACTGGAAGATGGCTTCTTTGCAATATTTGCTATGTGGTTTTCTTTTATTATAACTGAGATCATATGCACTAAAAATGTCAGTGATTTTCCTTCTTTTAAACAGGATTTCATTTCAGGTGGATCAAGGAGTGAACGTTGTGATATTATTTCCAATTTAATAAGCAAAGGCTGCTCGATTGATTCAATAGAATACCCATCTGTGCATGTAATACCAAGTGAAAATGAAATTAATACCCAGGTGACACCAGGAGAAGTGTTGATCCAGCTGCGTCCAGGTTTGGTGATTTCAAATAAATCTATAATTTATGATGATTCTGACTTGAAATTACATTTAGCTTTATTTTCTCATATTTAATATTTTGTTTTATTATAGTAGAAATAACAGTGGGCTCAGAATCAAGAAATCAGAATTTTGCTCTTTTTGTGCCTATAGCTAGCTAGCTGTGTGGCCTCGGACACTCTCTGCAAACCTGACCACACTACATTATAATTATGTGTTTCCAGACTTGATCACATTGTAGTATAATTGTGTTCCTATTCCATTGCCAGCTCTGGAAGAAAGAGAACATGTTTTATTCCACTGTTTCTCCAAAGCCTCACAGAGTGCTGGCTTGTAGTAAGCACTCCATAAGTATTTGTTGACTTGATTAGTTGATTAATTAATTAGTAAGGGATGTAAACTAAGCTAAGCCCTTAGAGCCTGTGTGATAAACTTTTAAACAGAAAACTACAATTCATCATTATCATAATCAACTTGAGATGCTTTGTGATGCCCCCGAGATTAACACATACTTCTCCTCTATGCTTCTCTTGTACTTGCCACTTTATCGCATTGTATTCCACAGTTTGGCACATGTAGTAGGTCACTGGAAATTATTCATTTTCCTTTGGTGCTAGAGAATCCCAGTGTACAAACTACACAAGGCAAGATAATTTCAGGTACACAGGTATGCATCAGTCAATTAGATGCATTTAGTTTTAAACAGTATGCAATTGCCTTCAAGTCTCCCATTATTTCATTCTGGGTGGTCTTGTCCTGTCATTAAATTTTAAAATAACCATTATTGACACATGACCACCCTATTCCAAAGCTGAGCTATTTCTTCCAGATTCTTAGATTACCAGAAAAACAAAGTCTATTTCTTTCTTGGCTCTAGACATATTCCCAGCTTCCAATTAAGACTATGCTCTTCACCATATAAAACAGCCCAGTGTGGACATATATAAGCAACAGTTGGAAAGGGATACACAAAAATGAAAGAAATTAGATTTGTAAGATTATGCCATTCACTACCTTCTATTGCTACGATAACAAAATACTGTACAATAAGTGGCTTAAACAACAGAAATTTATTTTCTCACAATCCTGGAAGCTAAAAAGTTCAAGATCAAGGTACTGGCTGATTTGGTGCCTGAAGAGGGAGAGAGAGACAAACATGGAGAGAGGGAGACAGAGAAAGAGCTCTGTGGTATCTCTTCCCATAAGGGCACTAATCTCATCATGAGGGCTTCACCCTCCTGACTGCATCTAAACCTAATTATCCCCCAAAGGCCCCATCTTCAAACACCATCACATCATGGGTTAGGGCTTCAACGCATAAATTTGGAGGGAACACAATTTAGTCCATAGCACTTGATATAGAAAATAATATTTTCAAAGACCATGGAATATTTTTAGATATTAATCATATTTTAAACAAGAAAACTTAATTCCAGAAAGTGAAACTTTTTATAGGTCAATATCACTGTACACTATGCAATAACTTTTGAAATCAATACAAAAGGATAAACAAATATTAAGTAACAAACTAAGAAAAGCTTTTCCTAAATAAAGTCTATCTCCAAGAACAAATCAAAACTCTAGTCATGGACTATTTAATAATAACAGTAACAACAACACACATCAAAATATATGGGACGTGATTAAAGCTGATCCCAGGAAAATTAAAAGCTTTTATTATTAAAGAAGAATGAACAAAAATTAACTAGGCATCCAAATTAAGATATAGGAGCAACAAAAACAGAATAGCCATAAAGAAAATAAGAGGAAGGAATTCATAAGTTAAGAAAAAAAAATAAAGAAAATGCAAAATAGATATAAAAAGGTAAAAGTAATGCATAATTCCAAGAGTTGGTTCTTTGCAAAGTCCAATAAAAATAGATATATTGTTGTCAAAGCTAATTAAGAAAAGAAGAAAAAAGTAAATAACCCAGTTATAACCAAAGAAACAAATATTAAAGAAAAAAAAAGACTATGAAAATATTAAGCATAAAAATCTATGGTAAAATGCATAAATATTGATAATATACATAATTTTAAGGAAAATACATATGACTAATATTGCTCAAGAAGAGGCAGATCCCTAAGAAACCTAATAAAAATTAAAGAAATTAAGAGCATTATAAAAGAAAAACCCACATTGCGTACTTAATTTTTCTTGGGAAGGAATGATTTCATGTTCACCCTAAGAAATGCATTATCCCTATGCTTCATAAACTCTTCCATTGGTTTTAGAGAAGGCCTAGAAGCTACCCAATGTGTACAAGGTTAGCATAATCCTAGTATAAAATCCTTAACATTTTAGGAAACCACATTAAATCATATGTGATAAGAAAAACAAAGCCAAATGGAAAAAATATATATTGTTATCTCAACAGATGGTGAAAAATCATACAGTAAAATTTAGTGGCCATTCTGCCAAAACCAAAATTGAGGAATAGTTCTTTAATATATATTAAAATCCTTCTAGAAGTTTTATGTAAAAAACAGTTAGACAAAAAATGCAAATACAAGTTATAAGTATTTTGAAGAGATAAAGCAAAATTATCATTATATGTCTCTGGTAAATCCAAGCAGATCAACTAAAATTAACTTCTAAAATTAAAAATAAAAAACAGGGGCACCTGGCTGGCTCAGTCCATAAAGCACGAAACTCTTGATCTCAGGGTCATGAGTTTGAGCCCCACATCGGGCCTAGAGCTTACTTTAAAAAAAAAATAAAAATAAAAAATAAATTTCTCAACCATTGTTATATAAACAAGGTACACATATTTTTTAAAATAAATAAATAAATAATAAATAAATAAATGAGGCAGGTTTTTAAAAAAAATACTCAAATCAATGAATCTCCTGTCATATCAAATATAATGAAAAAAGGGATAAATTCATAGCAGCAACCTTAAATGTAAACTGTCTAGGGAAACTTTTTAAAAAAAGTCTAACATCGCTCAACCTCAAAGAAGAAATGAAAAAGTGCAGAAGAATTTTATGTTCCTGATTAGGAAGACAGTATTATAACAATGACAGTTTTCTATAAACATACTCTATAAATGTAACAAAATCCAAGTGAATAAATAAATATAAGTCAACCTCAATCCAATTTGAATGAAGTTTTTTAAAACCTTCAATGATACTTGTTATGCATGTATCTTTGTATAAAATAGCATATTCATTTAGGATACATTCTTATAAATAGATTTACTAGGTCAAATATATACAAATTTATTTAGGTTTTAATGTATATTATAAATATATGTATATTTATATATACTTTATATATATTTGTATATAAATATATATAAATATAATGTATATTTAATGTATATAATGTATATTATCAGGTTATTCACAAGAAAAATGGATGTCCAGTTAAGGCTTTCATGAGTCAACCTTGCCTTCTCATTCTTTTTAATCTCTTTAGTTTTTTAAGTGTAACTACTCTGTTACCTGTTTCTTTCGCCTCTTTCCTAGTACTAGAAAGCTTCCTAAGCTTATTAACCATCTTAGTTCTCTTTTCTGTGTGTGATATGCCTCTCCATACAAATTTTACTATTTTTCTAACTAAACATTACTTTTCTTTTTTTTTTTTTTAAAGATTTTATTTATTTATTTGACAGAGAGAGGGAGAGAGCACAAGCAGGGGGAGTAGCAGGCAGAGGGAGAGGGAGAAGCAGGCTTTCTGCCCAGTCGAGCAGAGGACCCCGCTGGGCTCAATCTCATGACCCTGGGATCATGACCTGAGCTAAAAGCAGACGATTAACTGAATGAGCCACCCAGGTGCCCCTAAACATTACTTTTCAGTAGCTTGCTTATATGTGAAGCTTATCGTATATTATTTGCCTCTAATAAATGTAACTATATCCTTTCGAAATGTCTTGTTTTTTTTTTAAACACTTGGGACTTGAAACTTACAAGGGTCCATTTTTTTATTGGTGTGTTAAATTTAAATTTAAGGTAATGAATTTAGTTTGTTCATTTTTGTAGATATAATGGTGGTTGAATCCTCCTGAGACTAAAAATTAACAGTTCAAAAGTTGGGTAGCTGTGTCAGTGCTATAGATAAGCAATGACAGTAATGGTAATGAGGCAGGAGAAAAGTGGACAGACATGAGGGATAACAGGAGGTAGCATCCCCAGGGGTTGGTGATCGATGAGCACAGAGACACTTGGGCTGTGGCTCAAGCAACAAGGTGAGAGGGGTGGCTGCCCTCTGAGGAAGACATGGTACTGAGTTCAAACTGAGACATCTTTAATTGAGGTGGTGACTAATTTATTATATATGAGGCTGCAGTTCAGCAGGAGATACAGGCTGGATAAAGATGTGGGAGACTTCAACATGAGGTGGGAAATGATGATAAGTGAAGGCAGAATGGGGAGTGGGAAAGTGAAAAGAGAAATGCTTAATATTATGTCAATCATTTTGGGGCTTGATTTTATTCAGTTTCCCACTACTATTTGAATTTCTGTATGCAAATTAGTGTAATTGTCTAATGCGTTTAAGTCATCTTTCAACGTAGCTATGACAACTGTATTTTATAATATGCATATATAACAAATGCTTATTAAATTATATTTAATAAGTTCATCTAAAAACTATATGTGGCATCAAAGATGTGCCAGCTTTGAGGTATAGTATATAAAGCTACGTTTTCCAACTCCAGATATACATACAGAACCATTACTCCTCATAATATAAAAGTCCTTTCTACCTTGACACATACAATGCATACCTAAGTATAAAATGCATTCATTCTCTAATATTGATTTTGACTTGATTTATTTATAATCATTTATTCTTATCTTTATAAAAATTTATTATCTTCAATGTAGCATCTATTAAGAATTTAAAAATTTTTTCATGGATACTGACAACTTTTTAAAAACTGTTAGTAGGACTCTATTATATATTTTATATATTTAAAATGAGATTTAAAAATGATATTTTCTTTCACTTTTTACTTCTTAAACTATACTTTTTTTTCTTATTTTTACCTATCAATCTTTTGGAAAAAGAAAGAAGCTACTGATCCTACTTGATATTCCCTAAGAACACTGAAATGAAATCTTTAGGAAGATAGGAGAGAGAAAGGAATTCTCTAATTCTGCTTCAGAAGTAATACAATGTAAATGGATAAGGATTAGTGTAATCTGTACCTTGCTAATTTAAGAAAATCTTTCAAACTCAATTCATTTTAATATTGTAACAAAAGAATGTCCTTTAATTTAGTGTAGTTTAACTTAAAATGTAAGATTTTTCAGGTATTCTTCCTAAATTCAAGAAGTTTTTAAAAACCAGAAAAATACAGAAATCATGCATTCTTTCCCCTCCACCCCTGGCACATATCCCTCATTTATCCCCCACAGAAATTCAGAAACATGCTGGAGTCTGTGCCTTGATGTTTCAAACCCATCTCATTTTTGGGCCTTCTCCTTCCCCAACCCGAGTACAATGAACAGAATTTGGCTGTTTTTCTTCCTGTTAGTTTTCCACATTTTCTTACAGTTTTTCAATTTCATCTTATGCAGAACATTTTTAGTTATCTTTTCTTACTGTCCAGTCATGGTTGTTGTAGCCAAGTCTTCAGAGATGTTCACACCATTATTTGAGTGATTTTAAACTCATCCTAACTACTTTCAATTCTTTGGGCTATTCAAACCAATACTGGCAAAAGTTCTAAGTAGGTCTCAGCTTTCCTCCAAGTCCTCTTTCTTATTCTATGTCACAGACCCACTTGTCCCTTTGAAGTTGACTGATGCAACAAAGGATCTGAGCCTTTAAAATATCAAAAGGTATATGAATGAACCTTTCTGGAGATAACATAAAGAGTGGCATAAACATTTTGGGGCCAGATAATATTCTTTCCTCTCAAACAGAGAAACTGTTTAAGTTTTTCCTACTCTGTAGGAAAGAAGTCATAGATAATTAGCTTCTCACTAATATTAAAATATGGGGACCTTTTGAAATGATATATCAAAATGTGCTTCAAATGTAGTTTAGTTAAGCACATTTATGAGTGTCTGTGCCTGTACCAAACCCAGAAGCTTCAGAGATAAATGAATAGTTTTGAGGCTAATGCTAATGAGGCTTAGTAATACTAATAGTGTTAATTACTAACATATATATTTACTGTGTACCAAATACTGGGGTAAATATTTTAAATAGACACGAAAAGAATCCGCTCTCAAAGTAGCATTTACGACATTGCTGCCTACATTGATCACCTCACAGATATTAAGTCTTATTTTCACATGTGTTTCTTTCTCATCCAATATATCAAAATCTCATTAATGTCATCTGCCTTTTGAGTCTTGTGTTGGTGGCAGGCACCCCAGTATGAACTGAATGGAGATTTAATCTGGGGACACAGTATCCATGTTCCCATAAAAAGGTATTTCTACTGCCTCTGAGAAGGTTTCTTCCTCATATATAATGAAACCATCAAGAGTCAGCTTGAAAGCATATGTGGAATATCTCAAGCTCATGGGCAAAACATGGTAATCCAAGCTTGGCCCCTTCAGCTTCCTCTTTAACAAGCAAAGTGGGGTTCGAGATCAGCCTCTCTGTGGCTGCCTACATTGAGGTGATGACTTAAAGTTAGACCTTTATGGGAACCTCAAATGCCTTGCAGTTTATTATTTTTTAAAAGACTTATTTATTTATTTTAAGGGGGAAGGGCCATGGGAGAAGGGAGAGAGAATCTTAAGCAGACTCCTGCTGAGCATGGAGCTGGACTAGGCTGGATCTCAAGACCCTGAGGTCACTATCTAAGCCAAAATCAAGAGTTGGATGCTCAACCAACTTCGCCACCTAGGCGCCTCAAATGCCTTGCATTTTAGAAGTGGTAATTATCATTTTCTCCAGCAATGACTAAAAGTCCTGTGTATGGAAAGAGTCTCTTTTCCCCTTTATTAAAATTTTGTCTTACTGAGGCCTCAGCCCATGCTGAGGTCTTCAAGTGACCCAGGTACATATCTGAGACCAGCATCTATATAACTCAGAATCAAGCTACAGCAGCCTAACCCTTCAACCCTGATGTTGGCTAAGATAACCAACTTTATAACAACCTGCATATAATACACTATGTATTGTGTTTTTCAATAACTCCATGAAAACACACAGCCATTCATCCTTAGACAGAACCACCATAAACTATACTGATCAAGATGAAAACACTATGTGCCTTAGGTCTTCAGCCTTATACCCAAGTCAACAGTTAAAAAACAACTACACAATTTGTAAAAAATAAAAAAAGAAGAAGCAGCTGATCCACACATTAAACCACATGAACCACACTCCCCAGTTATGCCCATTTCTATTTTTGATCAATCTGGTCCTGTCTAGATTTTTACATTCTCCTGAATTGAACTTCTCCACCCAAACAGCAAGACACTTCCACAGGGACAGGCCTTTTTACCAGACACTAGAAAAGTAGAGCCAAATATATGCTCTTTGGAGGCAGCCCAGCTCATAAAGGGAAGGAGCGAGAGAGTGGGCTGGGTGGTCTTCACATCTCCCAATTTCTCCTCCCAAACTCTTGGGCCAAAAAACTAAGAGTGTTACAGTAAAGGGGTTTCCAGCACACACAGGCAAATTAGGAATGAGTAATTTCTCCCATAATTATTATTACATACCAGAAAAACCTTACTTTGAATACATTTTGTAACTGGTTTAAAAACATCTGATTTGTAAAATAATTTAAAAGAAAATACTGCTACTCTTGAGCATATTAAGACTGAAAATTTGATTTGATAAATTAGAGGATTCTTCTGATAAGTAGATCAGGCTATCAATTGTATATACAAATTGGTGTTCATTAAAAAAAAATTGTTCTACCCAAACATCTCTCCACTGACAAATAATGACTTACAAAGCACTTACTTTATTGTTTAAAAAATTAAATTCACAGGGGCGCCTGGGTGGCACAGCGGTTAAGCGTCTGCCTTCGGCTCAGGGCGTGATCCCAGCGTTATGGGATCGAGCCCCACATCAGGCTCTTCCGCTATGAGCCTGTTTCTTCCTCTCCCACTCCCCCTGCTTGTGTTCCCTCTCTCGCTGGCTGTCTCTATCTCTGTCGAATAAATAAATAAAATCTTTAAAAAAATAAAAAAATAAAATAAAATAAAATTCACAAATTGCATGTATTTAAAGAGATGACTTTTTACCATATACTTACAGGCTTCCAATTATGGAATGAATAAGTCATGGGAATAAAAGGCACAGCATAAGGAATACAGTCAATGATACTGTAGCTATGTAACCAGACAGAGGTAGTTATACTTGTGGTGACACAGCATAATGTAAAAACTTGACAAAGCACTAAGTTTTACACCTGAAACTAATGTAACATTGTATATCAACTATACTCAAAATCAATAAATTAAAAGAAATTTAAAAAAATTAAATACAGAACTACCATCTCCTCAGAGGGCCATATCCTTGTATATACAGTGATACAGGTCCTTGTATCAAATGATAATAGACAGCGAACTAAATATAATGGTATTTTACACAGTTGTTGGGAAGTTCCCACATCTCTCCTCACGGTGACCCTCTCTTCTTGTCTACTTCCTTAGCTTGCATGATCCTTCTTCAACATATGTTTATCAAGCATCCACTATGTGTTAGACAAATGCTGTTCCCTACATTGCCCAGGTCCCCAGTGTGGCAGTGCTGGGTACAATTCTTTAGACTGCTGTCTCATTCCTTCTCGGGACTAACCGTTGGGAAGGATCTCATCATCTAATTCATTATGAGGTACTACTTATTTTGGATAGGTTAACCTACTTCTCAGTACCAGAGTTTTCACATCACATATGTAAACATGCCTCAACCCAAAAGGATGAATTTGTACCTTCATCCAATAAGAGGTAACTTTTCTTAAGATGCCTTTCTACTTTTCTTCAAACCCAAAGCCTCTTTCAAACCAAGACAGCCACCTACTCTTGAGATAGAATGCTGCTTGCTGTATTGTGCTGTGCTTTCCTAGATACTAAGGGAATTACGGATTCATATGATGATAAATATATTCTCTACTACATTTATAGTGAGCTGGTCCATTTGTTACTATCCCTATCTGCACCACAGAATTGTGAGAAATGCATTGTAGAAGTTGGAAACTAATAAACTGATACGGTTTTCAAATTGCCTTAAAATTATTCCAGGATATTCCTAACTTCATTCATTATGCACAAATTTGTGCTAGTTGTTCTGTATATAAAACATGATTGATTTATTGAGAGCTTATCCTGGGATGTTTAAAATGAATACTACATGATGTCTGTCTTTCTTTGAACCAGAAGCTGAAGCTAATTTTATGCTGAAAATTCATCCTCTGAAGAAATACCCTGTGGATCTTTATTACCTGGTTGATGTCTCAGCATCAATGCATAATAATATTGAAAAATTAAATTCCGTTGGAAATGATTTATCTAGAAAAATGGCATATTTTTCCCGTGATTTCCGCCTTGGATTTGGCTCCTATGTTGATAAAACAGTTTCACCATACATCAGCATCCACCCAGAAAGGATTCATAATCAATGCAGGTATCTAGTGGTTGATGTGGACTTCATGATGCTAAATTGAATTTTTTTCTTATAAAATCTCTCTTTGTTTTTACATAAAGGACTCACTAAATGTTATATTTTTGTTTTATTAAGTGAGAAATGAAAATATTTGGAGAGGAGGTATGTTCCTATCTGAAAACTTATGAGATTATGTGTAGCTTGGACTTCTTTTTTTTTTTTTTTTTTTTTTTATTTATTTATTTGACAGAGATAGAGACAGCCAGCGAGAGAGGGAACACAAGCAGAGGGAGTGGGAGAGGAAGAAGCAGGCTCATAGCAGAGGAGCCTGATGTGGGGCTCGATCCCATAACGCCGGGATCACGCCCTGAGCCGAAGGCAGACACTTAACCGCTGTGCCACCCAGGCGCCCCGTAGCTTGGACTTCTTATTTTGTTTTTTCAAATATCACTCATTTCATCACAAAAAACCCACAAGTAATATTAGTAATTTTGGAAAAACACCAATATTCAGGCTACCATGCATATAAATACCTGTTTAAGAATTCTGTATATGTCCTTTTTAATTGCTCCAAATTTGCTAAATTAAGGTTTGTCAAATTTAAAGTACTTATGTTGCCAGTACTGCAACTATCTTTCCATTACTGTATTGAGACTGTATTTATAATTATGTTGCCTAAGATGTGACTTCAAAGAAAGTTCCGCTAGGACATGGAAGGAAAAGAGGAGAATTTGTCTGTTTTCTGGAAAGAGCCCCTTTTCTTATCATTTTGAAATTGATTCTAAAGAGCATATGCTGCACTATGAAACAAGAACTAACCTTAAAAATACAAGTTTCTCAGACAGTATCTTAGCCAGTTGAGTTCTCAGAGAGAAATGTGTTCAGTTCTTCCTTAATATAACATTTCATTTTAACATCTTTTCCACTTCCATAAATTGCCCAGATCACCTTATAGTACACATTCTCATCTACCAAAACAGCTCTGCTAACTGTTGGAATGAATACATCTCCTCATGGAGCTTCATGTTCCTTCTCCCTAAATGTGCATGTGCCTGAGGAATGATTCTCACTTCTTGGGACATCATGGGATTCTCAGAACAATTTTAATAAACTCTGATTGTTCATCAATATTTTCACACCAAGCAACACTTTAAAAATTAGCACAATATTTTAAAATATCAAACAATAGTATAATATTTTCACTAAATTCCTAAAAACAGTTCCCCAAAAGTGTTTTTCAGCTGTTCCCTGGTCAAATACGATAGGAAATCACTGCAAATGCTTATCTTCTCTTTAAAATTAACCATGTATATTAGCATAATAAAAGCTCTTTAGGTGTCCTATATTAAACATGCTTAATCTTTAGTTTTTGGACACCAAACCGTTATATTTCTATTTCCTACTTGCAAAGAAAATCCACCAATACTATTGAAATTTTCTCCGATTTTATAAAGTACAGATTTTCTCTAATAAATTAACCTTGGCAAATATATATACACACACACACACATATATATATACACACACATATATAATATATAAATATTTAATATATAATATGTAAATATTTTATATATTTTTGTATTATATATATGTACATATATATAATATGTACATATATATATGTATATATATATATTCCTTTCTTACACCAAACCACACAATTTTACTGTGAATAGTATTTTGAATCTTTGAATGAACCAAGCAAAATGGAATTTGCATTTCTTCTTTTTCCATATAGTGACTACAATTTAGACTGTATGCCTCCTCATGGATATATCCATGTGCTATCTTTGACGGAGAACATTACTGAGTTTGAAAAAGCGGTTCACAGACAAAAGATCTCTGGAAATATAGATACACCTGAAGGAGGTTTTGATGCCATGCTTCAGGCAGCTGTCTGTGAGGTAAGAAGTTTCACATTATTGAGTTTTCGCTCAGATGTAAAATTCTCCAAGAATTTAAGATTTTTATTTTCTCTTTGATTTATAGAGTGAAAACATAATATAGAAGAATACATTCTTCTAACATTTATTCCTCACCAATGTTATTCATTTTGGTATGTGTTCAGGACAGAGGGGTTAAATTGGGAGATAATTATAAATAGGAAAATATAAAAGGGAAAGAATAACTTATGTGCTTGGAAAATCTTTTCACTCACCACTTTCCAAGGAAGAGCCTGAAATAGCCTGTTTTCCTACTCACATTGTGTTGGGTGCTCTGCACTTCGTAAACCTGGCACGTTTTTTCTCTGGGGGAACACCAGAAATCTCTAGTTGGGAGTTGGTGCAGTCAAATGGCTGTGGTAAAATAGAGGATATACAAATAAAAGTCAACGCTATTTAGGAAACAGCATTGTATTTATGCACTTCATTCCAGCCTGACTTAATGTTTGTTAAACTCGAACTTAATGTTTCTTGAGATAAAGACCACAGTACAGATCTTTGTTATTGTACAAGATCTAATTACATGTTTATCTTAAGAGTCATATTGGATGGCGAAAAGAAGCTAAAAGATTGCTGCTGGTGATGACAGATCAGACATCTCATCTTGCTCTCGATAGCAAACTGGCAGGCATAGTGGTGCCAAATGACGGAAACTGCCATTTGAAAAACAACATCTACGTCAGATCAACAAGCATGGTAATGTAGCAAAAGCTTCTTAGTAGTTATGACTCTTTTGGCTAAAGCGTAAGTTTAAATTGGCAATTCAGCTGTTTTTATAAAAAGGAATTACCTAAACAAGCATGATACAGAGTCAGGATAAACCATGAGAGAGAAGTTACAGAATAACACAATCCATAAATGCTGATTGATATAAGGTTAAAACATTTTAACAACATCTAGTAGCTAACTCTGATATGCTAAAAAGTACTGTTAAATAGGTAAAAATAAAAGTGATACAAGAGCTTATATATATATATATATATATATATATATATATATATACACACACACACACACACTAGTTCTGCAGATTTGGTATCTAAAAATGTATTAAGGATTGGTAAGAAAAGGATGTTTGGACTGAAGAATTCTCACAGTATAATAGGTAGAACTAAATAAAGACTAAGGGGGGGAAAGACTAAAAACAAGGCCAGCTTTCAATATTCTGGACCTCACTGCTTCCCTCTGAAGCTTATCTATATTTAGGGGCTCTTTTTTAAATCAGTGGATATCTGGATTGTTTCCTGAGGGTTAGCTTCAGCTGTGAATCATATACTTAATACAATTGCCTAGAACCATATCTTTCCCAGCATTAGCTATTACTATACATGTGGAAAACCAACTGTATAAAGCATCATTTATTTCTGATGGAAACTATTTACACAGAATGTTAGGACAAAATCTTCCAAACTTTCTCAGATTCTGGTACCCTAGTATCTTGGTAATTTTCTTCTGTTAAAACAAAAGCTTCTAAACTTTCTCAGACCTTGGTACCTTCGTGTCTAAATAATTTTTTCCTCTGGTTTTCATAGGCAAAAAAAAAAAAAAAAGCTGACAGTTCTGTTATTAAGTAGTTAGTTCTAAATAACTTAACTATTAAGAACATAGTAACCAGTTAAAAAAGAATATATATGAATCATCAAAAAATACATATATGTATGTATATTTATGTCATTGTTAGTAATGAACTCACTAATAGGAACTTCCCAAGCATTAGAATCAGACTGGACATCACCACCCTCATTTCCTGTTCCACATTGATTTTCATGTAGCCCAGTTTTGCAAAGATATGATGTCATCTAAAGGAACAGAGCCAAATGTAATTTAAAACCGCAAACTGGGGCGCCTGGGTGGCTCAGTCGTTAAGCGTCTGCCTTCGGCTCAGGGTGTGATCCCAGGGTCCTGGGATCGAGCCCCACATCAGGCTCCCTGCTCTGCTGGGAGCCTGCTTCTTCCTCTCCCACTCCCCCTGCTTGTGTTCCCTCTCTCACTGGCTGTCTCTCTCTGTCAAATAAATAAATAAAATCTTAAAACAAAACAAAACAAAACCACAAACTACCTCCAGCTAGTAGTTCATGGCTACCTGATAGATGCTGAATTACCACTTTAAAAATTAACGATATATGAGGGCACTCTGGTGGGGGTACTGTAGTGCTCCAAGGCACCTCATGCAAAGTTTGGGAACTGCAATATTAGAAGCATATAAATTATGCTGAAATTTGTGTGGTTCCCATGAGTCAAGTTTAAATAGTTTAAATTTACTTAATCTGGGACATTTTACCAGACTTACTGAAAATCTAGAGGAGCAAGTGTGTTACTTTTTTTTTTTTTTTAAAGATTTTATTTATTTATTCAACAGAGATAGAGACAGCTAACGAGAGAGGGAACACAAGCAGGGGGAGTGGGAGAGGAAGAAGCAGGCTCATAGCAGAAGAGCCTGATGTGGGGCTCGATCCCAGATCGCCAGGATCACGCCCTGAGCTGAAGGCAGACGCTTAACCGCTGTGCCACCCAGGTGCCCCAACAAGTGTGTTACTGCATAGAACAAATTCAACCCTTGGTTGGTTTAGCCTCTTGATAGCAGCCTCAAATTTTAAAGATTTTAAAAGGTAACTAGTGCTTGAATTTTAAATTTTGGCATTTGGAATTATTCTAATAGTCTTTCCCTTTGGTAATTCTCTTCTATTCAGCCACATTTCACTTTGGTAGACCCACCCACTTTAATTTAGTCATTTCTTATCTTTCCTTCCTTTTATTTAACCTTTTTAAATCTGAGATAGAGCTCTAATTATTTACCAGGGAGTGGAGGAGGAGACAAGAGGAACTAGTCTATTGTGAGACAAAGAGAAGCTTTTTTTTTAAGAAAAAATAATAATCATATTATTCTCAAATTGCATTGCATTATCCTTTTGAATTTTTGCCAAGTCACTGAAGTCATGTCTTTATAACTGTTTAGAGGGTACTATTGTACATTTAGGAAAGATTCCTTAAGGCAAAGAAATGCTCTCATAATTTTAAACATATACCGTGCCGTATAACCTGATGGAAATAAATTATAATTCTGGTAGAATTTTACACAATGTTTGGGCTCTTATGACATCAGGAATTTGGACAATCTGTCATGAACTTCATTAACTGTCTTGAACATTGTTCCACCCACTTGAAAGAATGAACCTTCTACATGTCACTGATGTTTATTGAGTAAACCAAGGAGCAGTGTGTTTGTTAATACCTTAGGATACTTTTATCTCATTTATCCCAGGTCTTTGTTTTAAGGGATCCTCTTCCTAAGCATTCTCATTCCCTTCATTTCTAGGGACACTGCCCTAAAACAAAAGAAGTTGAAGCATTTTGATTGATCCCACGACTATGCACTTATATCTGCAAGATGTGCTACTGCTCTGAAACTTCCTATATCCAAAGCTACCCCAAACCTGACTCTAAGCACATTTACCTGCTTATTTTAAAACGGTCTCCATCCTCTCCTAATTGGCCATTATAGAGGAATTTAAAAAGGTATAAGTTAGACAAGCAATCAAACACTTCTCTTCCTGGCTTTATCTCCAGCAGCCAACACCAGTAATGTTGAATGGTGTCTGAGCTTTTTGGTCTAAGGCTCTGGTTGTTTTATTTATAAAAGGAAATAACTGATAAAAGACCTTTTATATTACTAAACTACGTGGGCCAGAGTTCTACTACTTGTACACATAGCTATTTCATGAGGGTCAGTGTGAATTCGAGAATAATAACAACTACCATGTTTTGGGTATTTATTAACTAAAACCACTATAGTAAACACTGCATACACTATTGAATTTATCTTCACAGCAACTCTGTAGGGTAGTCATAATTATCCTTTAAAAAAAAAAAACAGAAAAGCTGAGGGTATTTGTAAAGTAAGTTTACTAAGGACAGAGAGCTAAAAAGTTAATAAGTAGCAGAGCTGGAGCTCAATCCAGTTCAATCCTACATTAAAATCTTTGCCACAATGTCTCAAGGGAAAAGTACAAGAGATAGAGTGCTGAAGTCCTTGGCGTAATTTCTGCTCTAATTTCCTGGTTGCAGTCTCACTTATGGAAGACATAAAGCACATGATTTGGTTCACATGAATAAATAAGATATAATTTAAATTAGTTTGTGTTTACATATTATTATATATTAGTATATGGCCATTGGAAAATAATTTTATACAATTGAATAAATTACATTTTCCACTGCTTTTTCTCCAAATTCCAGAATGAAAATTTGAGTAGTAATATAGTTTTATAATTTATCCAGTAATAATAACAGCTTAAATATGGCATTCTTTCTAAAACAGTAGATATTAGTATAAAAATCATTAATAGTGTAGAAGAAGGTTATTAATACTGAGGGTCTGGAATTTCAACCTGTCTCCCCACCCAGCTCCTCCAGGGTGATTCTCAACCTCACTTACAGCCTTCCTGACAACATTCAACCCATCCTTGGAGAAGGCCAAGAGTAATACAAAGGTCTCTAGTAATAGCAAAAGAGAGCCAAGGAGCAAATATTTGGAAGAGGCCCACCGGTCATGCAATGAACCCTTATTAATGGATTTCCAAAGGTTGCTGTGACTCTATGTTCTGGATACAGACATCCAAAGAGGCAAAATCCTACCATACTCCTAAACATATTTAGTAGCTTAGCTTTGGTGTTTCTTTCTCAACTCAGCCTTTTTTTGTGCCTCATCATATTATGGTCAGGGAATCTTCACCCCTCCTATCATATAACTCCTCCTCAGAATTCCCTTCCTGCTGGACTCCTAGTTTACTCCCTCCCCTGCAGCTCATTCGGATATACTAAAAGCTGAATTGGTCACCACCTTAGATGATGGAAGCTGAATTGCAGGTGTATTAGGCATTCCTAAAGAGTTTTGTTTCTTGATGGATAAAAACAGTCAATATTCTGCTTGCGATTTCTCATATAACTATGTTTAACATGTTATTCACTTATAGTAAGCCGTTTAGGAAGCCTTCTTTTTTAAAGGTTTTTTGTTTTTTAGACAGATCAAGCTAGTGAGCTCGGCAGCCCATGTGAGCCAGGGGAGGGGCAGAGGGAGAGGGAGAGAGAGAATCTTAAGAAGACTCCATGCTCAGGGCCAAGCACAAGGCAGGACTTTATCTCACAACCCTGAGATCATGACCTGAGCCAAAATCAAGAGTCAGACATTCAACTGACTGAGCCACACAGGTTCCCCTTGGAAGCCTTCTTCTTCTTCTTCTTTTTTTTTTTTTTTTTTTACCATGTATCTCAACTACTTGGAATTATATTCCATTTTCCTAGAACTGCAGATGAAGAAAGGGAGCCTGAGAAGATACTTGACTAATATAATCCATAACACTGCTGAGTTAACAAAAGTTAAAGTTATTATATTTATTTGTGTTCCTTTTTCTCTGAAAGGGTTATTTTCAGACAGCATTTCATGTAAGGAGATAATTTTAATCTTTTAGTAAAAAGTCTTGTTAATCATTTTTGCTGCTCTCTAAGAAATAACTTCAGAAAGTGTTCAGTGTTTCTCTTTTTCTGCTTCTCACCTTCTTTGTCTCAGACACATATTAACAAAAATGTTAATTCATTGAGCACTTATTTTGCATTAGCACAGTGCTGAGCATATTGTTTATGTTATCTCATTTAGTCTTTACCACAACCCCTATCATAAATAAGGAACCTGAAACTTAGAGACCTCAGATGATTTACCCAAAGTCGCTGAGATACTACAAGTATCAGTCAAGATCCACACCTAAGCGGTCTAATACCAGAATCCATTGCTGTGCTTTAACCTGATACTGTGCTGGCTGCTTCCATTTATTACTACGGTCCCTGAACTAGATCATCTGCTGGACCCTCCATATACCTTAGCTCATTAAATCTCCCTATCAACTTGATAGAGTTGGCATCATCATTCCCATCCAGGAGGGATGAAGTGGAGAGGGAAGGTAAACATCTTGCCCAGGATACTTGATTCTCAGAGCTCCAGCTTGCCCCCTATACCACAGTTTTCATACTGACTGAGTACTGGCTGCTTTTCAGAAAACTAGAATGCAAGTGATTTTGGTGACACTGAAAGAAAGCTAAATTAAGAGTCATTTAAAAAACTGTTTTAAGCATATTCAACTCTGAAGTCTTCCCAAAATAATTATTATTGTAAATGTTTTGAACACTTAAAAATGTCCTTCTTAAACCCAGGTTTATACAGTAGTCCTAATTTTGCATGATACTGAATCCTATATCTAATAAAAAAAAATCTAGAATAACTCCCCAAATCTACTACCTTTTGTCACAGACTAAGGTTTAACAGTACAATAGCTATTTAAAGTCTAATGGAGAGGCCATCTAAACCAAAACCATCCCTTTAAGGGAATTAGTATTTATTTAGTTTCATGGAAATTACTGATTTGTAATTATGAGAATAATAACAACAGTAATTTTAATATGGCTAACCTAAAGCACGTAATAATACTTTTCACCTTATTTTTTACTTTTTTTTCTCCGCTTAATACTACATGAAACTATAACTTCTAAAATTAAAGAGATAAGACCAGTTTAGAGAAATGTCTTTCACTAAGCACCTTTGGGTTTTATTAACATGCAGTCAGGAAAGTAAAGGAAATGTCACCTAGGCAGAATGCACCTAGAAAGTTTTAAATCATGTTTTAAGTCCAGGTGCAGTTGAGTTTTTAAAAATATTGTTACAACTTTAAAGACTAACAAAATGCCTGATTTCAGCTTATTGCTCTCCTGTTTTAAATTGTAAATGCCATAAGAATAGTAATGACTTCAATAATAACTTTAGAATAGACCTAAATTGAAGGTTTCTCATGATTAAAGAAAAATAGCCAGTGAATGATCTCTCCAAACAATATTTAGTTTATTATTCTCTTTTAAGTTGAAAGCAAAGGTTGCAGACAGAAACACCTGGGCTAGGCTTAGCGTGGCCTGGCACTGCTTTTATAATGACTCTGAAAATGAACTCTGAAAAAAATAATGGTTTGCAAAAGTGACATAGTAAAAACTGAACGTGATGAAAATATTTATATAGAATGTTCCCATTAAATGACATGTTTCAGTTCAATCATATTTAAGCAGAAAACTTTTTATAACCACTTTCATTGAAAAACTTACAAAAATTATTAGTCCATCCCCCTCCTTCAGCAACTGGGATATCATGATTACAATGATATTGTGTTTGGCAGGAGCTACAAATTCAAACACTCGAGCAGCCAGGTACAAAGGCATAACAAATGAACCAACTCAAACAAAGCATATCCAAGGAGAGCCCAACACCTAGCCCTTTAGTAATGGCCTCCAAATGTCTTTCACTAAGCAGTATTTTCTTGAAATCTGTCTTTTATTAAGTTCTGTGGTATTTGCCCATTACATTATATAACATCATGCAACATCACAGTGACCTATAATATTGCTACTACATCCGTTTTATAAATGAGAAAACGGGGGTACTAAAGGGATCAGGAATTAGTCTGTGGTCACAGATCCCCACATAGTGGTACCTATGGTAAATGCCAAGCAGTGTGACATCAGGACATGAGCCCCCACTCACTATTAATCTGGATTTAACTACTACGGAATGATAAGTGAAAGCCTTTATACATATTAACTCATTTAATCCCCACCATAACTATGAGAGGTAGGTACTAGTATTTATACCTGTTTTATAGATACTGGATCACAGAAAGATTACATAGCTAGTAACAGCGGTCTGTTTCCAGAGCCCCTGCTCTTGGTATTGTTCTCAGCTGGAATGATTTTTGCCCCCTCAGAGGACATGTCAATCTCCAGAGACATTTTGGCTGTTACAACAACTGCGGGAGGCAGGATATACTGACATCTAGTAGGTAGAGGCCAGGGATGTTGCTAAATAAATATCCTACAGTGCACCGAACAAGAACAGTGTGCCCACAACACGGAACACTCGGCCCAAAATGTCACTAGTGCCACTGATGAGAAACCCTGGTCTATGTGATTACTACTGTGCAACTATGCAAATAGAAAATATGCTATTGCAGTAAGATGGGGACTGACAACACAGAATTCAAAGTCTTCATCTTTAAATAAATCTCTGCTAGCAGATTGCTTTCACGTCATTTTTCTTCTAAAAAGTGAATTGTAAAAAAAAAAATTATCCAGATAATTGAGTACTTTATTTAACAAGACATTGGGGTTTTTTTCATCTTACAATGATACTCAATAGTACAAATTCTCTACTAGCTTATAAAAATTTTTACTATGAGGTTCAGTTTTATAAAGAGAATCTTAAACACTTCTTGTTTTGGTCACTATTTAGGCACATTATTAAAATTCTCCCATACACCTCTACACGATTATCTCTTTAACTGGAATACTCCCAGTGAATCTTTCTTACCTCCTCTTCCCTTCTGACATTAGAAGTTATTTCCCACAAGTCACCGCGAAGGTGTTGGTGAAGAAGAAAAATGTGAAAGGAATCCTTTTGCCCTTAAATACTTAGCAGCTGTCTTGGCAATTGCTTTCCCTTCTCCCTTTTGCCCCTGAAATGTCTGTTATCTCTGTTAATTATTTTCAGGGTTTAGAGAAACAATATGTAATGGGTTAGACAGAGGGGGAGTTAGAGATGAGAAGCAGTGATGTCATCAGAATAAGACAGCTGGCCGAGAGGGAGTGTTCTGCTAGTGAAATACAAGACATAAAAGATAAAATATTTAAAAGATAATATACTTCATGGAGGAAAGGGGAAGGGGCTTCAAAAATGGTCATTAATCCACAGCTCTCCTGTCAACAGTGGTTTATGAAAACATCTGTTAAACATTTGTAATTTTAACAAACCTGCCTCGAAGTAGCTGGAATTTTCTCTTAATACAGATTTTTTTCTAGGGTTCAAAAAAATGTGTTCTTTTAAATTTAAAAATCCAATTGACCTTCTTAATGAGTTTCTGACCAAACTAGAACTTTTTAAATTTAAATTTCATTTACTTTTTGTCAACGTGACTTCCTGTTTTTGAAAAGAGGAAGAGATTAAGAAGGCCCCAAAAGCTGTTTATATTTTGGACTGTTCTTTAAATATTGATTTTATGTGAGTTAAGTATAAACTAGTTAAAAACATATGGATTAAATTTTCCTTAAAATATGAATGGTTTTTAAAATTAAGGGGGAATGCCTGGCAAACTGTAATTATTTTTTTTGTCAAAGAAAAATTTTTCAGAAGTAGTTGTTGCCATTAAAAAAAAATATTCCCAATACAACTAGATTTACCCTTCCTTGCCTTGATCTCTTTAATTTACTAGCATTATGGAAACTGTCATAAATCTATTTTTTAAAATTTTTTTATTATGTTATGCTAGTCACCATATAGTACATCATTAGTTTTTGATGTAAAGTTCCATGATTCATTGTTTGCTTATAACACCCAGTGCTCCATGCTATAGGTGTCCTCCTTAATACCCATCACTGGCCTATCCCAATCCCCCACCTTCCTCCCCTCTGAAACCCTCAGTTTGTTTCCCCGAGTCCATAGTAAATCTATTTTAATAGTATACATAGTATTAAGAACAAGGCATAACAATTTATCTGGCAGAATTTATACTTTGGGAATTGATTTTCTATTACTTTAAAATCATATTCTTAAGAATTGCTCTGGGCAGAATTTTTTTTATGCAAATCCAAGTGGTAATACTTCTTTAACCTCTTCATAAATTAGCTTCATATCACATTTAAATGAAGTTCATGAAAATTTGATTTGTTTCTACCAGAACAATAATAGATTATATAGAAATAAAACGTATTTGTTATGGTTATCATCTTAGTCCATTCAGGCTGCTGTAACAAAACTCCATATACTGTGTGACTTATAAACAATAAAAATTTATTCCAAGCAGTTCTAGAGGTTGCGAAGATCTCTAAGATCAAGGCCCTGGCAGATTCGGGATCTGGTGAGAGCCTCATTTCTAGTTCATAGATGATATCTTCTAGCTGTAATGTTTCAACCACCTCACATGGTGGAAGGGGCAAGGTGGCTTCCTCCACTGGCCCTTTTTTGTAAGAGCATTAATCCCATTCATGAGGACTCCACCTTCATGATCTAATCATCTCCCAAAGGCCCACTTCCTAACACCATCACCTTGGAGGTTAGGATTTCAACAAGTGAATTTGAAGAGGAGGGCACGGATAATCAGATCCTAGCAGTTACTTATGTTAATGACAGTATTTTTAAAAACAAGGCTATCTCTTATATCTATGTATGTACATTTGATATGTGGGTCTCAGAGCTTAGGCTATAAGGGAAACTCTAGTTAAATTAGCTCTTTTACTAAGTTGACATAGTTTGCCCAAATACAGAAATGTTAACCAAGATGGTTTAGCAAAATTTCCCCTTAAAGAAAACACAATTAGCATTGGATGGTGAAAGGAGGAGTAAAAACTACAGTTATTTGAACTTGAATCACAGGATACTAATTAGGCTCAGTCACATGATCCTCATTTGCAACTTAGCTAATGCAACTAAGCAGCAGTGAACAGGTGAGGACCACTGCAGGTGAAGTTTGACATCATCCCTCTGGGAAGTGTCTAGTTAAGATGTTGTTTTTGAGATCATCACTTTAATTTCTGGAAGAGCAATTATAAAAAGAAAAAATATCAAGTACAGTGTCTAACTATATAACTATAGATAGTATTCCATAGTTGGCAGATTTCTCATTTACTAAATTGTATACTCTTTCTCCTACTCTTCTCCAGCTTTCTCACTAACACAAAGAATGTCACAGTTGGCTGTGCGTAAGTTTTATTTATCAAAGTAAAACAGATTTATAATATATCACATGACCAAAAGGTTAAGTCTATTGAGAAGTTGAGAGATCTGTATACATCTTGTATAAGCTGTTGGAAATAAAAAAATCATGATAATTGCTATTTGGAGCACCTACTGTATGTAAGAAGCTGCGCTAAATAGATCACATACAATCAGTATCTTTTTAATCTTGCTGGCAATCATGGAAGGCAGAAACCACTGACATGTTACAGAGTATGGACCTGAGATAGAATTTTTATCATAAAGTGACAACCTGGGATTTGAATACAAGGGTTTCTCCTTCTAAACAAAGTTTATACTATATCATGTTATATATTGAATATCTATGTATCTATGTTTATACGTGCATATATTTGCATTTCAGCACTTGTTACTAAATTTCAGAATATGATTGTCACTAATGTGTCTCTATTTCTGAATAGTACGTTATCTTTCAGTTATATCACTGTGAGTCCATCTGAAGCTAATCTGAAGAGGTGCTGAACACACTTTGCACAATGTTGAATCAGACCTCTTCATTTTTCTGAGTTAAAGGTTATTATGGGGCTTTTGTCTAGAAAATATCCTTAAGATATTGATGTTGATCTTATTTTTTTAAAGAATTTAAGTGCCTCCAATAAAACCATAATCCTTCCAAACACAATACATTTTTATGTCAGTCATATGGTTTTCCTCATAATGGATGTTTGGGTATGTGTGGGATTGAGCTACTATATTTCACTCCCTTCTTTTTTTTATTATCCTTTGCAGGAACATCCCTCACTAGGCCAACTTTCTGAAAAGTTAATAGACAACAACATTAATGTCATCTTTGCAGTTCAAGGAAAACAGTTTCATTGGTATAAGGTACGTTATTCCCAAAAAATAAAAGTTAAAATGTTTACATTTGTAGTTGAAATTAGAATACTTCTTAGATCCCCAGGTAAGGATTCTAGAGTTATTGTACTTTGTACAATCTGAATTTAATAATGTATTAACTAATGTATCCCACACAGTGTCTTAAATTAGCATTTACATATAAATTTTATTTATGTAACACCTAGAACCAAGTGTGGGGACTCATACTTAGTGTGGTACTGGCTGTGACAATAACGGAGAAGACTTTTATCAGGTAAAAAATAGTTCACATTCCAACTACACCTTTGATGTCTGGATTCCTGCTTCAATTCTGGTCTGTGGGCATATTCTTATTGGGTTGGGGAACATCAACTTAGTTTTCAGTACTAACAACATACCTAGATTTGGTCTAGGTCATCCAATAAAGGAACAAGAGGAGCCACCAAAGTGGCTGACCCAGTCAGAGTTTTCCTACGTAAGAATAATACTGGTTTTGTCCACAATCCTTCAGGCCAGATGAGACCCACAAACAGAACAGATGTTTGACAACCATGGCACTCTGGCAGCATCGCGGGACCCACCTCCAACAAAAAACTGCTTCTGGGACCCTGTTGTTGTGTACTATTCACAGTCTTCTAGGTTCCTTTTTCCAAGAAACTCTCTTTTCTTCATTTTCATGATATTGTGATACCCTAATTTTTATTGCACATGTCTGTTCACTGGATCTCCATCTCCTTTGTTGTCTCTGCTGCTTCTTTCCACTCTCACTGTCCTTTACTTATTTCTTTTAATACTTCAGAGAAACTACATTTTCTTTCATCTTTAACAAATGCTTGAATCTATTTGCATTAGCCACAAAGCTGGTGTTCCCTCTACCAATTTCCCCAATACCTGACCACTGTATATCTCATCTGAAAGCACTACTTTAATCATGCCACTTCTTCCCTTAGAAATCTACAGTGAAACTTTAATCAATTCCCAAATTGGTATACCCTGGAACCCCTTTTTAATTTAATAACCATTAATATTCACAGAAGCAGGGCTCTAGCCCAAATTAAATGCTCAAACTACTTAATTAACAAAATAACAGATTCCACTTATTGAATACTTACTATTACCAGCCACTGAGTTTCTTAATATTAACTCATGTAATACTCGTAACAATGAAGGAAGTATTACCAATTTAAAGCCCATTTTAAAGATAAGGAAACACCTTCAGAGACGTTATATACTTGCCCAAACTTTCCTAACAGCTTAAGTCCTGTGCTCTTAACCTCTCAGCTTAATAGTTGAATTTCAGGAATGCGAACTGGTGCAGCCACTCTGGAAAACAGTATGGAGGTTCCTCAAAAAGTTAAAAATAGAACTACTCTGGGACCCAGCAATTGCAGTACTAGGTATTTACCCAAAGGATACAAAAATACAGATTCAAAGGGGTACATGTACCCCAGTGTTTATAGCAGCATTATCAACAATAGCCAAACTATGGAAAGATCCCCAATGTCCATTGATTGATAAATGGATGAATAAGATGTGGTACACACACACACACACACACACACACACACGAATATTACTCAGACATCAAAAAGAACGAAGTCTTGACATTTGCGGTGCTATGGATGGAGCTACAGTGCATTGAGATAAGTCAGAGAAAGACAAATACCATATGATTTCACTCATATGTGGAATTTAAGAAACAAAAAACTGATGATTATGAACACATGGGAGGGTGAAAAAAAGAAAAAGAGAGAGAGGGAAACAAACCATAAGAGAGTCTTAAAGACAGAGAACAAACAGAGGGTTGATGGAGGGAGGTGGGTGATGGGTATTAGGAGGGCACTTGATATAATGAGCACTGCGTGTTGTGTGTAAGTGATGAATCACTGAATTCTACTCCTGAAACCTATATTGCACTGTATGATAACTAACTAGAATTTAAATAAAAATTTGAAAAGAAAAAGAATCAGACCATAACTTAAAAAAATAAACTTTTACTATAGAGAGAAAAAAAATGGTTGAATTTCAAATTATTGTGCAGCTTACTACTTTAGGCTCATCCTTCTCTGCTATGTATTATTTCTTGATGTTATTATTGGCTTTAGCAGTTTCTCCCTACTCCTTTAAAAAGATTTTCATTGACTAATAAAACCATAAGCCAGGTTTATTAATTGAATTATGTGCAAAGTATGACTCAACAGGCTCAGAAAGCCTGACAAGTTTTGCCAAGAGTCCTGTGTATGTCTTTGCAGTCACCTATTTTGGCTGCCTAGAGATATTTTTATCAACCACCTTCATCTGGGTTATAACAGCCTCCTAACCTGTCTCCCATATTCATCCTCCACCTGGCTGCAGAATGATCTATTAAATCACAATTGTGACCAAAGTTCTCCCTAGTGGTTCTCTGTGATTTAAAGGATCAAGTCTTTAAATGTGGCATATGAGACCATCTGGTCCCTGCTTGCCTCTCTTATTCTCCATTATTCTCTGCCTTACACTTGTCACTCTAGCCATGCTTTTAAGCTTCCTGTGCACACACACTCACCAGGCTCTTTCTTTCCTTTGTGCCTTTGTTCTCGCTACCTCTCCCTCCTGCCTGGAAGTCTCTTTCCCTCATCACTTGGCTCACTCTTAGTCAAGATACAGCTCATGTGTCATCTCCTCCAGGAAACAATCCCTGATAGTCTTCCCCAGCCCTCAAATGCTTGCTGGGCATCCCTCAGGGTCTGTGCATAATTCTGTTACTTCATGTGCACATTGTTTTTTGAAATTGTCATTTATATACCTGTGAGATCCTCAAAGATGGAAACTCCAAAGTGGTACATAATAGGTACTCAATAAAGGTTAGATAAATGGCTTTTAGAAATCTGTGAGTGATACATTTCCTCTATAACCTAAGATACCAAATTGTTAATGTCCAAGTAGTGGCTGGCATACAGCAGGAACTTAATGATACTTGTGAATGGTAAAATGAGTGTATAATCGGATTTTAAGACTTTCCATAATCTGATTCCTTAAAAATATTCAGCCTTCACTCCAGTCAGATTGGTTTCTTCTCTTTTCTTACTTCATCTAGAACTCAGGTAAACCTTTAAGCCTTTGCTAATTCTCATTTTCTCATTAGGAATAGCTAGAGTTTTCTCCATAATTGTTAAGTGACATCCATCAAGAATACCCACCCCATGAAGCTTCCACTTGTGACAATGATTTGTTTTCTCTATTCTGGGCCAACATGTCCTAAAAGTCACTCCATGGAACAGTAGTTCTGCAAAATACTTACATCTGTTACATGAGAAAAGGGTTTTGTAATTTAAAAATGTTGGAAATGCTGCAACAAATACTGCTACCTTATTTCCAAGACTTCTCTGAACCTTCACTTTGCAAGTGTGCATTTTGAGTACCTAAGTGGAAGAAACCATATGCAAAACTTCCCAAACTTATTTGCCCTCAGAACTCTTTTGATAACTATGTCCCATGGAACATGGAAGATACTTTGGGAAATCCTGGTCTGTACTTTGATTGGGTTTTTAGGTCAACATGTAATTTGTGCACACATACACGCTCACGCACATACACATACACACACTCCCATTTCAGGTGTATGTGGTCTGGCGTCCTACTTGGTTGCTGAATATTTTTCTTGTATCTTATATTTTTTCATTCATGCAATGGCTCACCTTCCACTTATAACTATAAGAATTTTTAATATTTGTTGATTACTGAGCCAGTGTATACTACTGTCATTAAGTAAATATTATTGGTATGTTTTCTAGGACCTTCTACCCCTCTTGCCCGGCACCATTGCTGGTGAAATAGAATCAAAGGCTGCAAACCTCAATAATTTGGTAGTAGAAGCCTATCAGGTATGTATATATTACACACAATCTTTTCATATAAACTTTTAACCCCAGTTTCTACGGCAAAATACAAATTAGTGTCCTATCATCTTGAGAGGAACAGTGGACAGAAAATTAGGTTAAAAATTAGAAACCTGAATTTAGCCCTGGCTCTATCACTAACTAGCCATGTAAACTTGGGAAAGTCACTTCAGCTTTCTTTACCTCACTGTCTCATTGACAGTAAACTCAAGTTTGGCTAGAGGCCATCTAAATTTTCTTCTAAATCGAATGTTCAATAAGTCACCAAATCATGGCTATCGAACATAGTTTATTACCAGAAATGTCACAATTTCCTATGTCATAAAAATAAAGAAATCCACACTATTTAAAGCAACAAACTGTCAGGGAAATCAAACTATCTGGGATATAGAGATTACTGAGAGGACTCTATTGGGGTCTCCTAGATCAATCATTGGATTGTTTAATCAGTTATTTTAGCAGTGTTATCAAACTAGTTTGATTAAAAGAATCACCTTAAGAGGTATACTATTTTATTGAATTGGCAGTTGTATGCTGTCCCTAGTCTATGAAGACTGAGTGCCAAATGCAAAGATTTACAGAAACATCTGCTCTCTCAGTGTAGGTCATTCCTGGATAGTATAATCACTGTTAAGATGTTGTAATAATTGTGATTGTTACTTTAATACCACTGAGAAACAGATACTTTCCATATCTGACCTCATTTAATCCACACAACCAATCCATAAGGGAGATGTTAGTACTCCCATTTTGTATTTATAGAACCTCAGAGAAGCTAAACAAGCTACCCAAAGGTCAAACAAGCAGAAGGATCAGGACCAGAACCCAGGTGTTTCTTAACTCTAGGTCTCAGGTGCTTCCTTCTGTGTGATAACACCTTTTTTCTTTCTTTCTCTCTTTCTTATAAACTATCCAAAGGTATGCTTTACTCTACCTTGAACTTATGAACCACTGATAAAGTCTCACTTCCCAAATTCTCTGATTCTCCTACTTATACAGTAGGGATGAATAGTGTACACAGTAGCCCAAGCATTGTGAGAAACCTCAGGCTTCTCTTCTCATTTTCTCCATGCAGCATCTGCCTTCTACTTGAGCACAAAAGGGAAAGTCAGGAAGTAGACACAGGATAGAAAATGAAGGACTTGTTTAAACTTTATTCTTTAAAAAGAAAAATAAATCTTGTGAGATTTTTTTTTTTTTTTTTTGCCAAGGAATTGTACTATGTCTGAAAACTATGTTGGATGAAATAAGGAAGAACATCTTTAATTATTTTTATTTCTCACTGTTATCAAAGAACATTAGGACTGGGGGGAGTTTCTTATCAAGGAAGATCAAACGTGTACAGTTCATTCCCATCTGCAGTTTGTTCCCAGGAATAATCAAAATAAGGAGGGAATGTGTAGTGTTAGAAATCACCCTAGTTTTTATAGTATGAACCCATTTATCACTCCAAACAAGGAACATAAATTGACAAAATTGACTGTGTGTCAGACTATACCAATGGAAAGGGAACCAGCAACATTTGGTTTTATGTTCATTTGCCCAGGATAGGTATACAATGCCTTAGCTAACTGCAGTTCTGATTAACCTGAAACAATGGGAAAATACTAGCAAATCCAATAACACTTACTCTGGCTAATTTAACCTCCTTAAGTTGAGATTTTGTTATTATTTTACATATGCATATATTTTCAAACTTCTTCTGAAATTTTATTTTGTCTTCACAGTCCAACAGAAATAATTCACAATTCATTGAAGAAAAAGAATAAAAATAGTTCATTCTTTTAATTTTTTTCATTTCCTTTTTAAGAATTTTATAAAATTAATGCAAATTTAGTGCATGGTGAATGTGACTGCATTTTATTTTTTATCCTTCACATCGGTACTGCCACCAGAATTAAGTGTAATAAGAATCATGACTAGAATAACTTAAGTTGAAATTAAGATATGAAAAATAAATTATATTAAATACAAACAGAATTGTATATCAAAAAAATAAATTCTGCCTCTGTACTTGCTAGATATTAAAAAAGAAACTTAATATTGTGTTTGGAGTCTAATTTCTAAATTTCAAAACTGGGCAAAATTTTAGATATTTGTCTTCACACTCTGCTTAAGTGAAAAACATTTGTGTAACAAGGTTAACTTTTTAACAGAAAAAACTTCAGAAGGGCAAACTGAGAACACTCATTGTATTAGGAATTTCCTTCTGACCTGTCACATCATCACCCTATCAATACCATTTATATACCATTACAAATTTCTGTTGGTTTGCTGAGAATGTTCAATTAAGTGATTACCATGGATGAGCTCTCTGGGAGATTTAAAAATGTGGCTAACACAGTCTTATCTAGTCCAAATAAAATTTACTAATTATCTTGTTCTAGATTTCCTACCATGATCAATTATCAGGCAGTAAGCACATATCCCTTTATCGATTATACAGTTGAAAATGAAAATTTACTCAAGTAAAAATTAGAAACCATTAGAAAAAAAATTTTTCCATATGCTGCTACTCACTCTTTCCTTAGGTATACACTTAATCTTTTTTGCTTACAAGTATAAGTTAAGGATTTTTGCATGTGGTAGACTGTTTTATGAGATGAAATACACACAGATCTTCAGTATATATTTAATGTAGCTAGAAATTTTGGAACCAGAGACTGTGCTGGAAAAATTTGTGTGTGCTTGATACATGACAAGCTTTACATAGCTATTTTTTGAATAACTGTAAAAATGAGTGAATAAATGAGTGAATGGTTTTCTGTCTGGTAAGCGGTCCCATTTCAGTATTAAGGATTAGAACAAATTTGACACAAGCAAGCCCCAGGGACTTGGCAAAAATCGTAGGCCATTCTTGGAGAATTTACAGGACCATATCAGGCAGGTAATTCTTATGCTTACAGTATAGAAATCCCCTCCCCAGGGGCACCTGGGTGGCTCAGCAGTTAGGCGTCTGCCTTCGGCTCAGGTCATGATCCCAGGGTCCTGTGACTGAGCCCCGCATTGGGCTCCCTGGCATCGGGCTCCCTGCTTGGCGGGAAGCCTGCTTCTCCCTCTCACACTCCCCTTGCTTGTGTTCCCTGTCTTGCTGTCTCTATCAAATAAATAAATAAAAATCTTTAAAAAATAAAATAAAATAATAAAATAAAATAAATTAAAAAAAAGAAATGCCCTCCCCAAAATTTACCTTTCAATTCTGTATCAATAAGGTATTTTAGCTTTCATGATAACCTGAAGTTTTGAAACAGAAATGTTTATTTAATAGCTGCAAATGTCAGAAATGCATTCCAGATTTTAAGCTGTTAAGATTTACTCTGTGACTATATAGGTGTTCTCAATGTTTTATTTAAATTTTGTCACAAAGTATAAATATTTTTGGATTTAAAATGACTTTTTGTGACACAGGCTGAGTGAGAAATATCTTTAAAGTCATCAAAATGCATAGTCATGGAAATATATGAAAAAAAGAACAATTTAAATGCAGATGGTCTAATCCTTCAGTATTTCTTATGTATCTCAAATATAATTGGGTCATTGTATGGAAACACTACATTTATTTATCTTTTTCTAGAGATAGACTTTGATTTGGTCAAAAATTAAATCTAGAATGATTTAATAAGCTTGCCTCTGTGTAATTGCTTACATTTGAAACTTTTGTAATATACAATCAAAAATGATGTCTCTGCAGAAACTCATTTCAGAAGTGAAAGTTCAGGTGGAAAACCAGGTAAAAGGCGTCTATTTTAATATTACTGCCATCTGTCCAGATGGGACCCCGAAAACCAGGCACAGACGGATGTGGAAATGTGACAAGCAATGACGAAGTATGTGGGTGTACATTCTTCCCATTTAAAATAAACTAAGTTGTCTGGCATGTTTTCTCACAGAAAAATCAAACCATTCTGGAAAACTTTATTTACTACTGACTCCAAGGATCTTATTTATACACTTCAAAGTAATTTTTATTGTCTCTTTCCAAAGTTTCTACTTGTTTTAACTTCACTGACTGTTCTCTCAAACTCTCGAGTTAAATAAATACATACTCTATTAAATACTTATTTAATAATAATAATTTTAAATTAGGGGTCACAGCCACAGTATATCAGTAAAGCACATCTTTTCAAACAAGCAGTGTCTATACTTATGATGATGATGATACCTTTTTGGTTTCAAATCTGAAAATTCTCAGAATAATTTTGAAATCAAAGGCAATAAGCCACAAAGAAGAATGGGAGTAATGGAGCAGTTGATAAAGGCTAAGAATTCCAAAATCTTTCACTGTGTTATTGTCCCAATACACTCATAATGATCTAGGAAGAGGTGGGGGAATTTATTAAGAACAATAAAAAAGAAGTGTCACTTAACTAAAAAGGGATAAAATGTGGAGAAAAAAGGGCCCAGATTATTGCCGTGTTAGGAAATAGGACCAGGAGAGATAGGGATTCTCCCAGTATTGGCACAATAGAGAGTAAACAACAGAAATATGTTTTAAAGGGAATTCTTATTAGATGCAGTGATTTTCAGTGAGCCATTTACCTCTTGAGGCATCAGTTGCCTCATTTTTAAATGATTGGTTCAGACTAGAAGATTTCTAATCCCTCTTTTCATCTCTAAAGTTCTATGCTTTATTTTCCCCCCTTGGAAAGTTGAGAACTGGGTAGTATAGTTGCTACAACAAGCTGTCTATTTGAAATCAATTATCGCTAGTATCTAATTCTGTAGGTTCTTGCATAATTACTTCATGGATTTTGTTCCCAAGACATTATATACCAGTTTATGAAATATATATATTTGATTTCCATTAAATATAAACTTTGTGCTAGGAAAAGTTTCTGAGAAAGGGTTAGCTTCTTAGTTCTGTTTTTCAAAATCAGTTTTGGCAGAATGATTTTCCTTACTTCTTACATTTTTTTTTTCCTTTTCCTTTTCCTTTGTCTATAATCCCTTTCCCCCCCTCACTTTCAACTAAGTAGTATAAACAGTTTGACTCTCAGAAAGAGTCATGTGACCTCTTAATTATGTAAACCCCGTGTTTTGCTCTATTAATATTGGCAATGACCACATTATCCTACACATCTGTTAATCCTTAACATTCTTAAAGACAAAAAACATTTCAAGTACAATACCAACTGCATTAATTTTAATATTATGAAACTGATTCTAATTTCTGATGCATATATGTAATATATAAGCCTAAATTTAGATCTTTTGTATCTCGTGTGTGTGCGCACGCACGTGAATTTGTGCTAGGCTTTTTGGTCAGAGCGGAGATAGGTATATATATCCATCCCGACAAAAAAGGCTACCACAAATTATTTTTAAGTTTCAATAGATCTCAGTCTAACATGGAAAAAAACCTACAATCTTATTTGCCAAAGTACCTGAAGATCATAAGGTAGGTTAACAAATACAAAAGACACATTAAACCAATCATGTCCTGCAAAAAGAAAAAAAAAATAGAGAAAAAGAAAAAACTTGGCAGGATCTGTCATTTCACAAGGGAAAAAAAAGTCCTGCCAACCCAGATCTTTAGATGTGGGCTCACATCTCCTGAGACAAATGTATGACCTTGTATTGAGATCTTAAGATCTGAGAGAGTCCTAAATCTTTTTCCCTTAAGTAACATCAGAGAAAGCCTCATGTTTTCCTTCATTAACACCATGTATAAACTAAAATTGAACCCTGAAACTTTACTTGGACCTCTAGGAAATAGGAACAAAAATAAAAATTGTTCATCTGAACATCCTATCTCATGGTTTTAAACCAGGAGAGCAGTAGTCCTTTATTTTAGTTTATTTGATCTATCGCTTGTGACAAATATTCAATAACCTCGTGTTTTAAGGACTTAATTCAGAAAATGTTCTATTCTCTCTCAAGTTTGCTAAGAAATCAATGGAGGACATCATTTAATCCTTAGAAGTAGAGTAGGCATTACAAATAGGCTTGAATCCATGTCCATTTAATGGTACAACATAGACAAGTAGCAGTCATTGCTTCCTTTAACTCTCTAGTTTATTAATTAGGAAATAAATGAAATTAAAAAGGGATGTTACTTCTACCTATGAAAGAGTGCATGTGTAATTTGCAAAATATTATACATTTCTATAAGATGGTACATTGTTGATTCAGAATATCATTAACAGATACAACAGTGATGATAAAAGTAATCAGGACATATAAATATATTTTCTTTCCCTCCCCCCATTTAGGTTCTTTTCAATGTAACAGTTACAATGAAAAAGTGTGATGTCACAGGAGGAAAGAGCTATGCAATAATCAAACCTATTGGTTTCAATGAAACCACTAAAATTCATATACACAGAAACTGCAGCTGTCAGTGTGATGACAGGAGAGGACCTAAACGAAAATGTGTAGATGAAGTTTTTCTAGATGCCAAGTGTTTTCAGTGTAATGAGAATAAATGTCATTTTGATGAAGATCAACTTCCTTCTGAGAGTTGCAAGTCACACAAGGATCAACCTGTTTGCAGTGGTCGAGGAGTTTGTGTTTGTGGGAAATGTTTATGTCACAAAATTAAGCTTGGAAAAGTATATGGAAAATACTGTGAAAAGGATGACTTCTCTTGTCCATATCACCATGGAAATCTGTGTGCTGGTAAGTAGAAATAAATATATACATGCAGTTTTTACCAGTTACTATTAAACTAGCATATCTGTTAAAGACTCTTTAAATCACATCTTTATAATTACCAATCCTGAATCTGAATTTAATATTCAGAGGTCCAAAGTCTATGAAATTAGGGCATGGTAACAGATTTGTGGCACAGGATTCTGCTATTTATATTTTAAATTATTTTGTACAGGAAATACTTCAAAATAAAAACCAAAAATTAAGTGTTATTCTCACTTGATCTTGTAAAGTGGAAATTACTTCTGATGTCTGGCAGGTTTTCTATAATCAGAGTATTCTTCTAGAAAGACCTGATTCATTCTCATAAGTGGTCACTCCCTTCAGCTTGCTCAGAAGATAGTGAGCTATAAAAACATAGTTTCCATTCACTGGAAAATTCTTAATGCATTATTATAGATGGTATTAAAAGTTTGTAATAATTTAAACCTTTACAGTTTATTTTTAGAACAACACCAGCAACAAAATTATCAAAGGACAACATTCTCCAAGAAAATGCTGGCTTCATAAGTAATCTAGAAGATTAGTACCAGAGGCCACACGCAGATGATGTTTAAAAATGAAATAATTTGAAACAAAAATATCGAAAGTACTTTTTGGCTAATTCAGTTTACTGCCACCTAGAGGTTAGATTCTAGAAAATCTGTGCAACATTTGAAATTTAATACAAAATATGTTTTTAAATGAATTAATTTTTCTGTGACATTGTGCTAAAGCCACTTATTGTTAAAACATCTTTTTAATGTTTGCATTTTGGTAAGCAAATATTAATTAAATTACTGATGAACTGAAGTATTTCACTGTCATAACCATATGGAAAGTAACAAATCTATACAAATTTTCTATTCTTGTGTAAACTAGAAATTTGCCCTATATCACATAAAGATGCAATGGAAAAGTTGCCTTTTTATTCTGTTATAGACACAAAACATTATATATGCCAAACATTTCTTCTGCTGTATCATTGGTAGAATGGATTATAGATGATTTAAGAACAAACTAGCAATTATCTTCTAATTTTTAGGGCTAATCTTATTTGGAACAGGGAAGAAGAAGAATTCTGATATCCCACAGCTGTTGATCTCTCAAAGAAGCTTGAAATACATTGAGAATCCCAGTCTCCGTTTATAGTTAAATATCAAAAATCAATGTACTAGCCCTTCTATATGACTATACTACTGGCCCACAGGCAGTTGAAAATCTGCTTTGAATTATTTGCGTATAAATTATAAGTGCAAACTGTAGGCTGACAAACATTTTCTTCACTAGTCTCCTTTGAGAATAAAAACACATGTTCACCGGTCAGCTGGCTAGGATTAGGCGTGCAGCCTACATATAGGGAACAGGGTCTGGCAGGCATTTGTTTGGCCTGGACCTCATTAGTTTTACATTTAGCAATTGAGTTGATACAACAGTAGATTTTATGGAACAGTTACCCTGTGAGGTGCTTCTCAGTAAAGGTAGGGAGGGAAGGAGAAAGGGTGGAAGCCAGGAAGCAAGAGAAGGAAGGAAGGAAAAGTCTGTGGCCACATAAGCTTGAGAACCCTGTAATATATATTCCTTCTTGAAGATTTCTAATTCATGTAAGCATATTAAATTTTAAATGCTTCCTGCAGTCTAAAATCCATTTAAGTACATATAACCACTGTTTCTCCTCAACTCACTTGTCTGCATGCATGCCCCCAACCCCAGCACACACACACACACACACACACACACACACACACACACACACACACACCCCACCTTGCTTTCTCTCATTTTTGACCTAATAACAGCTCACAGCATACTGCAGGACATGCCCTTCTAATCTGTTAAATAATGTCCTGAAGATGTGAAAGGTTAGTTCAACTTCCTCGGAGATCTTATCTTTAAAATGGCATTAGCAGAACTGAAGCACTAAAAGGGTTTGCCTCACAGACCAAAATTATCCCAGGCCCTTAGCAATAACAAGAGACTAAGAGAATAAATTATGGAAGCTATTAATCAAATACCCCTGTTTTTCAGATTTTAAAACAGACAATTAACATTACTTCAGCTTTTGTAGCTTTTTTATATTTGTGTGTTTTTTATTTAAAACTGAACGTACGGTGACCTTCAAGTGGTCAGGTAGCCACTGCAGCAGAGCAGTTTCACAACTGTCAGCACAACGGATTAACATCAGTAGAGTATCTACAACTGAACAGCTTTGAAAATAGACACTCCTAAACCCTAGCATTGTTCTAGGCAGACCAATAGCAAATGATGTTGTTTCCATTCACTTGACTGTTGGCCTGTTTCCATGGAGATGGGAGGGGAATTCATGTTTGGAAACACTTCACAGAGTCAGCGACCCCAATGATTTAGGTCCTGGAGTATCTGTTGCAGGGCATGGAGAGTGTGAAGCAGGCAGATGCCAGTGCTTCAGTGGCTGGGAAGGGGATCGGTGCCAGTGCCCGTCAGCATCAGTCCAGGACTGTGTCAATCCAAAGGGCCAAGTGTGTAGTGGAAGAGGTACATGTGTATGTGGCAGGTGTGAATGCACGGATCCCAGGAGCATCGGCCGCTTCTGTGAACACTGCCCCACGTGTCACACAGCCTGCAGTGAAAACTGGTATGTGTTCTCTAACTCCAAACATACATAAAGCAGTCCTTCATTATAGCTATGTTTGTCCTTTTTTTTAATTTTACCTTTCTTAATCTTAAAAATTGCTGGATCTTCTCTACCAGGTAAGTTGTTATCATCATGCTAAAAAAAAAACTGAATGGGGAATTTAGGAATTAGAAAACTTAAAATTCAAACTTTTGGCCACTAGATAGCTGTGAAAGTATCAGCATTCATCTAAGCATTCGCTCCCTTAGCTTTTTTGAAATAGGTTTGTTGTTTAAAGAATAATATTTGGTGTACATTGTTCTTTCCCCAGCTTTATCGAGATATAACTGACATATAACCTTGTTTACACAAGGCTTAAGGTGTGCAACATGATGATTAAAAGCTGCCTACTTCCCAGCTTACTATCATTAGCTCTTTGACTTAGAGTACATTGTTGAAATCTCTGTGCCTCACTTTCTTGACACTGGAAGAGAGGATAATAATAATAATAATAATAATAATAATAATAATAATAATATCTGCTATAGTTCTGTGACAGAATTAAGTTAGATGATTCGTATAAAACAAAAAAACCCAACCTTTGTACTTGGTGCATAATAATCCTAGAATAAATGTTAACTATTATTATTGGGTTTCTTTTATTTATATTGTGTTGGTTTAAAAAAATTATTTTAAAAATAAAGAATGATAGTGGCTGTGAAGCACCTCTGGAAATAAGTGATGGATGAGAAAAGCTGATACGTTAAATGAAGGTGGCATTGCTGTTTTGTGCCAGTAACTAATTTCCCAGGAACAGTCTAAGCCTGCTCAAAGATCACTACTCTAAACATTACTGTGCCTTCTAATTTGTTTTATTCACATTTTTTAAGACCTTCACTTTCTCAGATTGGTAGCTCAAGTAAAATTTTTTAAAATTATACATAGAAATTTATGTAACTCTCTTGGAAATGCAGTACTTAAAAATAATGCTGGAGTTATTTCTAATGAACCCAACTGAAACTTGAACTATGTATTCATTGCTAAACTTTTCTAGTAGTACAATATTTATCATCTAAAATATTTTTGTGAGTTTTATTTGTGATGAAAGGATCTTATGCATTTCCTATTTTCTTCTCAATACAGAAAATTCATTATTTTGATTTTATACATCATTAAAATATTTTTAGTGGCTAGAATATAATTTGCCATGGTATTAAATTCAGCCAGTATTACAAATAAATGTCATGGCTTTCTTTCCCAGTTTTAAAAGGCTGCTGTCCTAAAGCAGCACTACTCTATTTCGATATTTTATTTCTTGCAGAAAATACTGTGGAGTAGAACATTTTCAAAGGTTAAATGTTTCATTTCTGTTCGTCCTTACAGGAATTGCATGCAATGCCTTCACCCTCACAACCTGTCTCAAGCTATACTTGATCGTTGTAAAACCTCATGTGCTCTCATGGAACAGCATTACATGGACCAAACATCAGGTAAACCAAAGCTTAATAAAGCACTGAAGAGCATCTTCAGAGAATCACATTTCCCCCCAAAGGCTCATAATCAATCATCCTAAAGAAAGGACTAACTGCTTTAGTGTTTTCAGTCTTCCAGAGATGGTACTCTATAAAAAGCAGCTCAGTATATTTGCCATGGTTTGGCTGAATTGTTACATCTCCAATCCAGTTATCCAGCTAAATTCTCATGCTGCGCCCCTCTGTGGAAGTACACCAAGCAGATTTACTATAGAGGCCTCAGTGAGCCAAGAGTGGAAATTTCCTACATAGAGTCCATTTCACCCTTACAGATAAACTGTGGAGCCATACTTATCTTTCATAATCCAAGCCTGCTTCCAGTTACAACTTTCCTCGTGTAAAGCCAAAATTCACTTTTATGTTTCAGGTGAAGCCAAAAATCCTAAGTAGCCATGAGCTGCTTTTGCAAAATATATAACTTAAAAAGGGCCATTCTTTTCTGGTATTTTTCATTCTGTTGTAAATATAATTTAGAGATGAATGATTATAAAGGCAGCATATGGGAAAAGGCATGAAACTTTTAGTCTGAAGACCTTGGCTTAATGGATGTCCCTTGATGCTAATAGATAAGAAATATCAGCCCTCTTACAAAATTTCCTTGAGCCTCAGTTTTCCCATCTGTAATAGAGAATAATATCAAATTCAAGGAGTTGTAGGAGATTAAATGAGCCAGTGAATATGAAAGAAATATGTGAATTAAAAGATGACATGCAAATGGGAGAAACATGTGAAAGCTGTGTTCAAAGACAATTTTAAGACAAAAATTCATTAGACGCTAAAAACCAGTACCCCACTTTGCTCAGGTGTTAAGGTGTTAAAATACACATGAATTAGAAATTAAGCTTGAAATTATGTCTTCTTTGAAAACATTTCCACTGCTACTATTATTTCTAGTCTCTCCTCCAACCTGTAAAGATAATTCCAGCTCTTAGAGAGACTGCACGGAATAAACTTTCTCCAGTTTTCTTCTTCCCTTGCATCCACACTGATCTTAGCCCATAATGAATTTGGCTTTGAAAAGAGCCCATGTGCTGCCAGCTGGGGCTGCAGCAATCACTCCAGAAAGCCAAGTGCCTTTTCTAATAAATAGAGCCCCTACTGTCAACATGTCATTTATTATGTTAAGTAAACAAACCTACTCTGACCTAAGTGTGGTTACAAAAAGTATTCCCTTAAAGCTCTTTAGGAAAAGCCCTTGTTTGACCTAAACTAAGATGAGAGGCATGGCCAAAGCTAAATGTTTGTCTATCCAAAATGACATTCTAAAATGCATGCATATTTGAGCCTGAAAATGTCCTCTATCCTAACCCATTAGAAATATTTGTAAAATTTATTGGTAGCTAGGGGGCTCCCCTCCCCTTCACAACTATGGTGGAAGGAGAGGGAGAGAGCATTTGTTAGCCACCTCTATTATCTATCCACTCAATCACACTTAAAGGGTGTTGTTCCGGTCTTCTGGCTAAGCTCCTCCTAGGCAAGAAGCCAATAAGTGGGATCAAGCCACGTGTCCCCTTTAAGGATCTGCTTTAGCTGACTGACTAGTTCTAAGTCAGCCAAGGGAAATGACAGTCTGTCAAAATGAAAGGCATGCTTGTCACAAACCTGTGACTGTGGAAGACTCCAAGGACACCACCTTTGAATAGAGCATCTTGGATTCTCTCTGTGTGTGAGACCAGTAACAACAGGAGACTTGTGCTTGCTTTTGATGTTTCTATTCCAATTAGATTGGAATAGAATAGTTTAGAATATTAGACTAGAATAGAATAGAATAGTCTCTATTCCAATTAGCCTTTCTTTCAAGGAACCTTATCACTGACCAAAGAAAAGTGGGCTGTAAATGTTCCCACTTGGAGAGAAGCCCTTGCCTCATTTCTGAGTTCTTGGCTTATTCAAAAGCATGCTTGGTCATCCCTACGAATTCAGACACAAATTACCCATGTTTGGGTGATTGCTCTTTAAATCTTGGCAGGTCCCCTCCCAAAGTCCCCTCCCAAAAGGCCCTCTCTGGGAGACCTTTAGGCATTTAGGTGAAGTCCCCAAAGTCTGGAGAATGGGCAGAAGACACATGCCTCTTTAAGCCAGGAAGTAATTTTGTGTATCTGGGGCAGTGAATCTGTGGAATACTGGCATATTGTGCAATGTTCCTCCTAGATTAGGGTAATACTTCTGGCATCCACAGAGCCCGTAGACTTTCCAACTAGGGTTTGCCAAAGGTCTGGTCCTAAAACAGAGACCTAGTATGCTCCTCCTCTTAATGCAGCATTTTCCTTTTCCAGCTAGTGATTATTTGTTCTTGAAAAAAAAAAAATACACAGTGGAATTTTTAGAAGCAAAATATGACAGATTTGGTTGACAAGTAAAAACTAAATTAATAAAAATTGAGGAAAGAGATTTGCATATTGTCCCAAGTTGGACACTCTTATTCCCTGGAGAGGCTACATGTAATATTAATGGAAATTTACACTACACTTTCCAGGGAAATACTTATTCATCTATTAGAATAGTACTGACTTTAGCTTCTGCATTTGTTTACTTTATTTTCCATTACTGATGCGCAATGAATGAAGAGCAAGCATAACAAGAGAAACATATGCTGATACATAGAGTTGTTAAATAATTTTTAAATCCCATTTTCCACTTAGTGATCAACAGTGCACACCACCAAAACTGCCCCTCTCTGTCACAGATAAAATTTTATTTGGTTAAGGGATTTGGATACATTCCAGTTAATACAGTTAAAGAATCAAGCTGCAAAGAAATAATATTTTTTGAATACTTTAATTGTGGCTATTCTCCAAAACAGGGTTTTCTCTTGGAAATATTTTAATAATAAATGTGTTATAAAAATTACAGAGTTTACTTTTTGAATCAATAGTAATGATATTCTTCTGTTTTGAAAATATAGATTTGCAAGTATCTCTGGTCCTATTTATTGAGATGGAGAACATTGTTTGCTTATTAGAATCCTTTGATTTACTCATTCCAGTTTTTAATCCATTTATTTGTTTGCTTTATTACAGAATGTTTCTCTAGCCCAAGCTATTTAAGAATATTTTTCATCATCTTCATAGTTACATTCTTGATTGGGTTGCTTAAAGTCCTTATCGTTAGACAGGTGATACTACAATGGAATAGCAATAAAATTAAGTCCTCGGCAGATTACAGGGTGTCAGCCTCAAAAAAGGTCAGTGAATTCTAAAAAAGAATTACTATCAGTATGTCATTGTCTACTTCTAATATTTAGACTGTTAATTAATAATATTTTTTCTCCATCAAGGACAAGTTGATTCTGCAAAGTGTTTGCACAAGAGCAGTAACCTACCGACGTGAGAAACCTGAAGAAATAAAAATGGATATCAGCAAATTAAATGCTCATGAAACTTTCAGGTGCAACTTCTAAAAAGCTAAAAAGTACTTTATGGGAAACTGGATTTTTAATAATTGCTCCTAAAAACATATAATTTTAGAAGTCACAGGAGGAGACAAACTGTTCTAGAACATGCTGGTTGCTGGTTGTCCACTTGAATGAAGACTGACAAGCATCCTCATCATCATGTGACTCACATCGCTGCTGAATTTTTCAGAGAAAAATGTGTCTTACTACTGTTTGAGACTAGTGTCATTGTAGCACTTTACTGTAATATATAACTTATTTAGATCAGCATAGAATGTAGATCATCTGAAGAGCACTGATTACACTTTACAGGTACCCGCCAATCCTATGCTTCCCGGAGAGAGACAATGCTGTGTCACTACAAGGGTACAGTAATCCCTGCACCAAACATGTGGATGAAAAAAATAAAAGGCAGTTATACTACTGTTGCCAAACACTTCAACAACTGGCAGTGAATAGACAAGAACATCTAGACGAATAAATGGTTAGTGTTTGACTTATTCAAGAGGTTAACAGATAAAACCTTAATTTTGAGGGATATTGCTTTTGAAACTGTGTAGTGTTATGCATGTGTTTATGTTTTCTGCTTCTTACAAGATACTAATTTCAACATTCTCTCTTTGCCTTTATATTTTTTCTTTCTTACAGGATAAGTTTATATATGTCACAGATGACTGGATTAAATAAGTGCTAAGTTACTACTGCCATAAAAACCTAATAGTACAATGTCACTTTATTAGAATACTGATTTTTAAAAGCTGAATGTTTAATAAGGGACACTGTAAAGTAACATCAAAATCGAACAGCTTCGTTGTGTGCAGACGTGGAGTCTTACATATCTTCTTACCTGATAAACTGGATGCTTCACCATTTCATTTGTCTAATCATCAGGTTGAAGATCACAAGGTGTTAGAAACTCTGCCTCAAGCAAAGTGCCACATTTTTTAGTGAGTTCTCTCAGATATTTACTCCAAGTAGATATTAGCATTTTTCTAATTAAAAGCTATATTAAGCTATATTATCTTCACCCTTCAGTGCAGCCTAAAGAGTTTTTTTCGTGAATCACCTCAACCGTACCTACCATAATTTTAAAAGTATACAATTGGAGGAGGATAGACAATATCTTACTTATAAGCTAATTCATCCTTTTACTTAGGGAACTGAGGCTCAGAAAGTTTAAATGATATCTTAAAAAACACCCAAGTGATTAAGTGGCAGCATTTGAAGAGAACTTCTATCTTCTTATTGCCAGGCTAGTGTTCATTGCACAATATCATGCTACCTCTTGCATCTTAAAATATTTGATTGGAAGTATTTTTAAATGTGATTTACTGAAGTCTTGAATATGTGGACATTAGAAAATTTCAAAGCAAAGCAGAAAAGAATAACTCAAACTGAATTCCATGACTGGCTTCCAGTCTTTCCTGCTAAATCAGCTTCTAAGAGAATGCAGCATGGCCTAACTACAGGGAAATCCATTCACACCACAGCCTGTGAGTTGTGCAGTGCTCAGCCTGAGAACTTGATACGGAGGCCATGAGGTTTTATCTACCCCAATGGAAACTTCTTCACAATTACCACATCCCTACAGACTTACTCAGTCTGATTTTATTGGCTAGAAGTCCGGTAGTCCTGTGTGTAGTACAGAGCTTTGCCTATGAAAACAAAGGAATTTGTTTAAAATGTCTTCTTATAATTAACTTCCTAAGCTTGTCTTCCAGCACTTGAAGAAAGGCCAGATATTTGCATTTTAATAAAGACTAACTCCCACCCCATATTTTATCCCAAAGAGGATTTTAAAACATATAATAAATTGTTCTGGAGCAAACAAGCACAGCAGCTCCATAAACTGTCCCCTACAGCCGAGCAATTATGATGCTAATTTGAACTGTATTTCCTTCCGCTAATGAGACTGGGGACACTGGCATAATTCAGTACTGTGACTCACTTGTGTAAGATACCTTTGATCACCAAGGATAACGTAAAAATCATATTTTGCAGGCTGCCTGTCACACACAGTATCCATTTTAAAAAGAACAACATGGATAACTGATAGCTCTCTAAAAGGAAAAAGTGGAAAACATCCATTCATTAAAATGTTGATAATTTAAAAAATGAACATTATAATGTTCATAAACTAATCTCCATGTGAACGAATTATCCAAAGGAGCATAATAAAATGAAACCCTTAAATATCAAGGGTTTATATTTTTATACTCTCACTAGTTTGCACTAATATAATGGACCAAGGCTGGTATCATAGGAAAAGACAAACTTCCTGATAGGCAGTTCAATGCTTGATGATGATTGTAGTTATGCTTGTGATGTCTTGTGCTTTCTTTTTTTACTTAAAGACCTAATTCTTAAAGATTTTAGAGCTTATATTTTACTTGAATAATGGATATTTTCCTGTTAAAAGGCTTATGAGAAGAGAATTAATATTTGACTAGTTAGAATTAATTAAAAGGTAAGGGAAAACAGGGTATTCTTATTGTTATATTAAATAATTTATGTAAATAGAGCCTATTTTCAACTAATTTGACCACAGGAGCCTTTTGAGGTTCATGATATTAAACAAATAATGAAATTTTAAATAGTTAACAAAGAACTTGAACAACACTTTTGGTACGATAGCATTTTTGTGCTCTAAAGGATGTAATGATTTAGAAATGTGCCATATATACACTACAATATAACTGTATGCATTTTACTTCTCTGGGGACATCTTTATACCACAGTGTACATGGATTTATAACCATTTAATATCTTTTTTGGAAACTTATTAATATATATGAAGTCATACACATTCTCTGCAAGACTCAAAAATTCACTTAAAAATCTGATTATGTACTGAATGTTCAATATAGCTTTGGTTTATAAGGATAAAAGAATCTAAAGTTAACAGAGTAGATTTCTTTGGAGGCAAATTTTTTGAAACTTAAGATTAGTAGATGCATCAAATACAACACTTCACAAAAGGATAAATTCCAAATTTTTAAAAAACATACTTAATTCCATTAAAAATATTCTTATGTATGACAAGCATCCATGAGACACTGAAATATGATTATGATGAACTACAAAAATTTTTCTCCATAGAATCATATTCCCTCTGATTACATGGTATAGTAAATTAGACTCAATGGCTTTCCCTTCCTTTCCTTGTTCCTAGTTTTCCTACTCACTTTTCCTGAGATTGCCCTAAAACTCTAAGCTCAATAAGGCTTATTGTGAAAAATAACTCAATGTAATAGTATAATGAAGTTCTTCAAAATTCATCATGTAACTGAACCAAGATGTACACATCAAAAACTAAGAATTTAAAATTTTCACAACCATTTGAGCTTCTTTCAGGTCTAAAGGGTTTGAGATCTATATCTTTAATCAAAGTATTGAGTGAAATATAGCTATTTGGGAGTTCAATCACGTGCATATTGTACTCTGTTTTATATATTCAATATTTAATTTACGACTATCCTTATTTATATTGACCTTAAGAACTCCTTTTCATGCAATGCAAACTAAGATATACTTTCAGAGAAGTATAGAACTAGCATTCTTTCATATCATTTCCTTTTTCTTTTATAATTACTATATGGCAAATTTATGGGTAACTGATTATACATATTCATATTTTACTGATTCTAAGATATCTACTTTTTAATTTAACATTTCTAAAATTATGATATATCATGCAATCATTGCCATCTTAGATGCAGTGTTTGAAGTTGTACTTGAATAAATATTACACTAATTCACCTTTAAATGGTCATGGGGATAGGGACATTCCTTTTCTTATAAATATTTGAGAACCAACCAATTTATGATAACATGTGAGGCCAATTTTCAGTACGGCTGAATCACATACAATTCATCATGGAGCCTGTCTGATTATGAGCTCAGATCCTGCAGACATTTAGGTTATGAAAGCTCTTTCATCTTCCTATGTATACTTTATGCTGGTGGCTATGATTTCAGCAAACCTAACAACTAACAAGAATCGGTGGGTTTCTCCCAGTTTTGCTAACAAATTTTTAATCTTTCTATTCCTTTCTAAAGAATATTTCATATGATCATCTCACTTTTAAACAGAATTAACTGGAAAAATATATGAAACCTTCATAATTAGATTTTGTAGTATCTTGTATGTCTTATGTCAATGACAGAAGAAAAATATGATACAACCAATCAGTACTGTAGAAAAAAAACTTTCCCTTCAAGTCCTCTCATTTTTTTATTCTTCTTTCTCATTTCTGCTCTTTTGTTTGATTTTTTTCCTTTGGCTTTGATAAATTTACCTTTAAGCCCATATAATGACTGTCATAAAACAGCATATTTAAGTTATTTGAATTATATGAAACAATTGTTCAGCTACCTGGGCAGCTGTTAATGAAATACCTGAGAGTAATAACACTACTCTTTTATCTACCTGGCATACTTTCCTGCATAAAATCTATCTTTGTAAGCTAACTCTATTAATCTGATTTCCAACCTCTATGACCTGTTTCAGTTAAAATTATTTAATCCAACAATATTAAAAAACAAAACAAAACAAAAAAAAAACAACTGCAGTTATCAAGGATGGAAAATGTGTGATTTGTGTAAAGAACATTTACTAACTTTACACTGTACTACAGATAAATGTGATTTTGATAAGAATTCCCCACAATGACCATTTATGGTACATAAATTTATGAATAATATTGAATATGAAATATTTTAATTCTAAATTATAAGAAAATATAAATTTGCACATAATATAGAAATTCATTTTTGTATATTTAACATAACTTTAAAACTATTTTACATTTACCAGCTACTTCATGAAAGTATTTTAAACATCTGCAAAATAATTTAGAACTGTTTTTAAATTATCAGTAATATAACCTTGTTTGTTTCATTTAACAAGTTCTGCCTGTGTAAAAAAAATTAATATAAAGTGTATTTTTAAATTAAAATATTTGAATTTAAAATAGCTCTTATGAAAGAAACAAATTCTCATTAAACAAGTTTCTTATTATTTCTGGCTTTGAATTATACATAGTTAAATTGCCTTAAACGACACAGAAAATTGGGGAATAAGATAATTTTGGAAAATATACTATGAACCTGTTCATGTAATTTTGATTGACTACTAACTTCTGTTTTATGTATTTATTAAAGAGCTGACACTGTAGTTTGTTGTGAGATGTTTATTTTTCTAACAGAGCTTATAATAGTTATGACAAGGCATTTAACTAATGCATCATTCTGTTTAAAAGTAGGTATTAATCAATATGAAATTTTATGTTTTAAAATAAAAATGTAAAGATCTAAGAATGCACAGAACGCTTCTTTGTTTACAATTGTGTGTTACGTGACCCTCAGAGCTGCCAGACAATAGCGCATTTTCATACAAGGAAATGTAATGTCACCCATACATTGTCATTGGTGGAGGACATTACATAATTCCAAAAAGCTACTACTTCTGGAAAGTTGTAGAACAAATAATAAAGATGTGGGGCCATCCAAATTTCTCTCTTCCCTTTTGATAGCTGCCCAAAAGTGGAAGCAGAAAGAACATCCAGGGGCGCCTGGGTGGCACAGCGGTTAAGCGTCTGCCTTCGGCTCAGGGCGTGGTCCCAGCGTTACGGGATAGAGCCCCACATCAGGCTCTTCTGCTGTGAGCCTGCTTCTTCCTCTCCCACTCCCCCTTGTGTTCCCTCTCTCGCTGGCTGTCTCTATCTCTGTCGAATAAATAAATAAAATCTTTAAAAAAAAAAAAAAAAAAAGAAAGAACATCCAAATTACGGAGAACTGAAAAATTAGCTAAAAGATAAGTCAGGCTTTTTTTTTTTTTTTTTTTTTTTTTTTTTTTTTTTTTTTTACGAGTCAGAGACTTCTACCAATACTTTGATACAAATGTAACATTCATAAACTTCAATTGCCCATTCTTGAGAGCCACATTTAAACAACTGAAATTTATGGATTACCCTTGTGTTGTGATTGTCGTCTGTTTAACTGAGGGGCAAGAGTAAGGCAGATGAGGGACAAGTTAAAAATCAAAAAAGACATGTGGACAGATTGCCTGTCATCAAGGAATTTTAATAGATTGAAGGAAAAGGTATGTGTAGCACATCTGTAAGTAGAACAGTTGCACTGGAAAGATCAGATGGATTCTATCAGAGGTCTCAGAAGGACTTTATTTTTGAGAGTTCATCCCAGTTGTGTTCAGACTACAGTCTTTCAGGCTCAGAATCATGATTTTGTTATGATTGCTGTTTGGCCCATACTTCCCTTCCACCTTCAATAATAGGACTGGAGTTTCAGTTGAGCACACAGCTAAGACTTAACTACCCAGACTCCTTTGCAGCTAAATGTGATCAGAGGACTAAATGTTGCCAGTGAAATGGTAGAGGAGGGAGTATATGCAACCCTGGATCTCACGTCCTCGTTCTCTCTTTTTGTTCTCTGCAACAACTGGAGCAGCTGTCTTGGCCAAGGAAGCCCTGTGCTGAAATTGTCAGAGCTTCCCCTTCAGCCATCAGCTGCTTACCTTAAGACTGATACCTGGTAGGGAAACAATCCTTTTAGCTAAACCACTGCATTTGATGTTACAGCAGACGATCTACACTCTAACAATGTATCCTTTATATAATTGTCTCACTGAATGTTCAGCAATACTAACTACCATTTCCCTTGATCTTTCAAATAAGAAAAACTAGGCATGAATGTGTTAAGGATCTTGTATAAATAAATACAGCCAACAAGCTGCCAAGGCAGAATTCATGCCGGGTCTGTTTTTCTCTACATAAATGACTGATTATAAGTTTTGTGAGGATAGATTTTACTAGTTTAACTAGTTTTACTAGTCGAACTATGTCCCCATGCCCCCCCAAAAAAGTGCAATAAATTAACTTGAAGAGTTAATGTATGTGCAAAAAGTACTACACAGGAAAGAGTGAATAAACCTTAAAAAATGAAAAAAAATGCTAATGCACTCAGATGTTGGAGTTATACCAGAGTAGGTTCACAGAGGAGAGCATTTGCCTGGACATTGAAGGAAAGGTGAGTGTGGACATATAGAAAGGTGATGTCAGGGAGAGTTAGGGAATGGTAAAGCAGACAAAAGTGAGAATTCCATGCAAGAACATTGATATCTTATTGAGATACAGCACTGGATAACAAAAGGCAATAACCTACAGGTCCTAAGTTATGAATTTGATTTCCAGGGTTAGAAATTTGAATTTTGGCTACTAGGAAAAAGCAAGAGCTAAAGTTTTTACATAGAAAAGTGATATTATAAAGAATTATACATAGTTTGGCATATACTCACAAAAACCAAATATAATTTTTTTTTTAAGATTTTATTTATTTATTTGACAGAGATAGAGACAGCCAGCGAGAGAGGGAACACAAGCAGGGGGAGTGGGAGAGGAAGAAGCAGGCTCATAGCGGAGGAGCCTGATGTGGGGCTCGATCCCATAACGCCGGGATCACGCCCTGAGCCGAAGGCAGACGCTTAACCGCTGTGCCACCCAGGTGCCCCCCAAATATAATTTCTTAATTAAACATTAATTTCATACCCTCTAATGCTGTCAATACTTTTTAATACTATTAAAGTTGAATGACTATGTCATATACCTGAAACTAATATAATGTGTCAACTCTACTCAGTTAAAATTTTATTTTTAAATAGTATTAATATTTAATGCTATTAAATGCTTTTTATACCAGATTTAAATACTATTTAGTACTAACGTAAAAAAAAATGGAAGTATACAAAAGCAGAAAAAAATTCAAAATCCAACTTTCTAATATCAATTACTTTCACATCTAGGCATATTTTCATTTTATTTTTCTATATACTTTATCATTTTTATTGTGCAGATAATGCATATTTATTATAAAACATCCAAAAATACCGAGGCACTATAATTCAAATAAATACTACTCCAGTCTGACCACCCAGCATTGACCGTTGCCATTATTTTCTAGAGACATATACCTGCTTGTATCTAAGAAATATGCTATGAAGAGTCTGGTATAAAAATATTTTTTTATTCAAAAACATTTCAAATTTTTCCATGTCAAGATTTAAACAATCTTTAATAGGTATATATTATCCCATTCATGAATGTGTCACTATCTCTTATATTTACTGAGTAAAGAATGAGCAGGATATGATACCAAACATAAAATACTGGTTAACAACTTCAGTATTCAACAAGAGGAGATTGGTTAAGTAAGTTGCTTTAGAATGGAAAGGATTTGCATAGCTATAATGGCAAAGAAGAAGGAGCCAATGTAGACAGAAATGTTTATGTTGGGAAGGTTTGGATTAGTCTAAGGCATAATAAGGAAGCATTTCAAATTGTGACAAAAAGGAGTCAGTGAAGTGAGCTTGAAGAATTTTTATGAAGAAGTAAAGATCTAGACCAAAGTACAAAGGGAGTGAATATGAGCTACTATTGCAGGGAAGATTTGAGAGAATTTGGGGACTGGCTAGATAATAGGTGATAAGGAAAGAAGTTAGTGGAAGAGAATTCCAATGCCAATTCTGAAAGTCACTATAGACTTCTATCCAAATTGGATAAAACTTCCAATCTTGTCTCACAAACCACATTGTTCTTGCCAATTCATGACTTTTAGACTAAATTCTAACTTCATCAAAATATTTGGCCAGACAAAACTAAAGCTGTGAATTTTTAAACCATGTCAATGATCATGCTTTCAAAATTATCAAAATAAGCCTAATTGCAAGATAGGCAGTATCTCCTTTTAAGCAGTTATTTATACATGAATAATTTGGTCATAATTAGAAGCAACGGTTGGCTATCCAAGAAAAATAAATGATACCTTGGCTTTCAACTTGGCAATCCTTTAGCTCTTATTTGGACTGGTGCATTATTTAGCACTTAGGGCCTGGTACTGTTTAGACTCCTTCCAGTGAATTGTTTTAAGCTTTAAAAAATCCTCAGACTATAGTGGTGAAAGAAAAACATTTTCTTTATTGGGCGTTGTCATACTCTGTGCTGTTTTTCCATTGTTATGACTATAAAATACATTCTAACCATCATTAAAGTCATGAGAGATAATCATTCACTTAAGAAAACCTTAATTTGACATTAACAACAATTTATTTTACATTTTCCCCTATTAAATTATAATCTGTAAGTCCATGGTTTTCCAAGGGCAGTCCCTAGACCTGCAGCATCAATGCCACATGAACACTTACTAGAAATGCAGATTTTTGGTTTCTACCCTAAATCTTCTGAATCAGAAACTCTGGGAATGGGGCTCACTGATCTGTGTTTAACATATTCTCTTAAGTAATTCTGATGCATACCAAAGTTTGAGAACCATCTCCATAAACAGTGAAAACTATCAACAGACCATAAGCTATGGGTTATGCTTACTGGTCAGTACCTGATACTCAATACTCAGTACAGGTACTCAATAAATAAGTGCTGAGTGAGTCAAAGATATTCTGTTTTCTCTGAGCCCCTGAGACATGTCCCTGAGAAAAGACTGTGCTCAAAATTTGCTTGTCATTTTTTAGAGTTAAAACCAAAGTAATAAAATGATTGTCTGGCCTGTTATTTTAAAAAATAAGATTGACTTCAATTAATTTTTATAGCAAGCTTAACATCTCCAGTGTATGTACAGGCCTACATTAAATATTTTTATTATCTATAGCCAGTTCTCATTTTTCTATCACTGAAACCCTCTCTGTTCTTTCCAAAAGCTAAATGCATCTATATTTGTGTGCATGCATGAAACACTGAAGGATCTCAACCACAACCCTAATTAACAGGAAGATTCCTAATATGGTCTATGGAATTCCATCTTGGTCAGAAGATGAAATCTTCTCTTCATACTCTCATCCCCTCCAAAGTACACAACTTTTCTCCTTCCTCTTTGTTTAGTGACATGAATGTCCAGGTCTATTTGTTTTCTTCAGGGAATACAAGGGGGACAGCCACACCAAGGACAGCGGGGCACAGTATCCTTTCCATTCCAGTCCCTGGTCACTAGAGTAAAAAATCTTTATGGTCCTTCTCATTTTTAGGAATCACATTTGTTTATTCTTCTTCTCTCAGGTCTAATTTGCTTTTTTCTCCCTTGTCCCAGATCCAATTTTATCTTGTCTTGAAAAAAAAAAAAAAAGTAGATCTACAGACATGTACCTACATTTGTCTCTAGTCCACTAAATTCTGCACTTGTGTTGGTAGTATTTCTGCTTTTCTGTGGGTTTGGAAAAGGGAAAATAACCCTTATATTGCCAATGAATAGCAAAAGGGAAAGAAATATATATGTATGTGTATGTAAGAGACAGACCCAAAGAATAAAAAATGGTACTGAGAACAGGTTCTGGGACTATGGATCCCTTGGGCCATGGAGTAAATAAAGAGATGGTAGAGGTGGTAGAGAAGAAAAGATTGTTTAAAATTTTTTTTTGAAAGATCCCTGCTGTGAGTCTATTTAGTCTCTCTCCAGGGATAAGATATTCCTCCTAACTACCAGCCAGTGGGGCTCCCAGAGGCCCACTGGAAGGTTTGAAATGTATTCCTACATCTGGGAGATGAGAAGTCTGATGACATGCTCATGCCAGAAAAAAGAGGCTTCATCACAGATTGGTGCTGATAACATATAAGGCTATATTCTGGGTTCTATCTCTTCCTAGGAAAAGGGGATGAATGGCTAGTACTACATATGTCTACCCTAATTCTAACTAAGTATCTATTTGTATTCTACAAGTTAGAATATAATTTGAAACAAGACATAAGTGTCATTTCCTTTCCTTTCAAATAGCAAAACAATGTCAGATTCTTCTCAAGAATGATTTTGGGTATAATTTATAACTCCCTCTCTCCTGACCAGAGAATCTGAAAACAACAAAAAACATGTACTGAAAATATTTCCAAAAGTACTGTTTATTATGTCTTTAAAAAGTGTTTAGAGAAGGGAGTCCAAGATGGCAGCATAGAAAGATCCTGAACTCACCTCCTGCCAGACACACCAAATCTACAGCTGTAAATGGATCAATTCGCTCTGAAAAAGATCTGAAAACTAGATGAACTCCTCTGTACAATAAAGAACAAAAGGACCATATTGATAGGGGTAGGAGAGGCAAACACAGTCTCACAAGAAAACCTACACCTGGTACAGAAACACACAATAAGAAGGGATCTCACCAGAGACATTTCTCCCAGAGAAACAAGGGGTTAGTGCCCCCACATTAGGGACACCTACTCCTGAGATCTGCACCAGAGAGACAGCCCCCAGAATATCTGGCTTAAAAAACCAACAGGACTGATAATCTGGAAGTCCCAAAGTGCTATAGGAAACTGAATTTACCCTCTTGGATGGCTCACATTCACTCTTGCTCATCTTGAGACCAAGTGAAAAAATAGCAGTTTGAAAAGCACTTAGCCTACATGAGAAAGAGATTCACTTGCTGATCTGGGGGCATCAGCTGAAGGGGCTCAATCAGCTGAGAAACTCCCTAGAAGCAGAAACTCTGGTGGATGCCATTGCTGCACTTTCCACACAGCCTGCCAGCACAGGTGGGTGAGCTTGAATGGAGCACCCTCTTGCTGCTTTGCTGGGATGAGCAGGACAAGGGATCACAATACTTGCTGAGGCCGGAGAGTATGTGTGGTTGCAGCACTCCCCTACTCCCTACCTAGGGCAGGTCACACAGTTCTCCTGCTCCCCAGCTAAAGTCTGCAAGTACAGCCAATTGTAACACTCCTCACCCCCCCACGCCCCCTCCCACCCCAGAGCCTGGGACTGGCCAGTATGAGAGGTCGAAGCATTCTCTTGCTCTCAGCCTAAAACTGGTGCATGTGCAGACAAGGCACTTCCCTGCTGCATTGCTGAAGCCCATGGAAGGGCACATACATTCAAAACATTTCCGCCTCTGCCTTTCAGAAGCCAGCAAGCAGGCTCCACCTGATACACTCTCCAGCTGGATTGCTAAAGCCAGCAGGTACATACAATCCACATAGCGGACACTCCTTGATTGCCTGGCCCTGGTGGCCCAGGAGGCTGGCATTCCAGATCTCCACAGAACTGTAATAATTGGAAAAACAGCTCTTGGCAGGCCACCACACACAGCGCACTGCACAGATAGCAGACTGAAACGACCCCAGTCTTCCTGTGAAAAAGGTCTGTTTATTTAACCTGGAGCTTCAGCCTGAGGGATAGGCTTCAGGTTTCCCACGTATCTAGAGATAAGGCGGCACTCCCAGGGAACTTAAGCAGGGAGATGCAAATCCTAGCACACTAACTGACCACTCTACAGCTCAAGAGACCTCCCAAAAGGTAACTTATACACTATTTTTTAAAGTCCCGATTTTTGCAACCGTCATGCAGAGGACACCTCCAAATCTAGTCTGCAGACCAGGAGAGATTACAATTGTGGTCACACAGAACTGCATATATGTGCAACTTTAAAAGATGCTACCTAAGAGTCTGGTTTCCAATCAGCATAAAAATAGATGCTAAATGAGATTTCTCCCTTTGGATCACTAACAGGTCTTGGCACACCCTCAACAATGGACGCATATCAGGAGTAAATCAGGTAGTTCAGATAATCACAAAGGTTCCAAAGGCAACCAAGAGCTAGGGAAAGGTTAAAGAAGGATCATCACCTATACAAGATCATTCCTTCAAGACTGAGAGAGGTAGCTGTTTTGCCTAATACACAGAAACAAACAGAGAACCAAGCAAAATGAAGAAATGGAGAAATATGTTTCAAACGAAAGAATAAGATAAAACCTCCGAAAAGGACCTTAATGATATGGAGGTAAGTAAGCCACCTGATAAAGAATTCAAAGTCGTAGTCATAAAGATGCTTAATGAACTCAGGAGAAAAAACGGATGAACACTGTGAGAACATCAGCAAAGAGACAGAAAACATAAGGACTACATAGAAGTCACAAAGCTGAAGAATACAATAACTGAATGGAAAAATATATTAGAGAGAATCAACAAAATGGATGAGTGGATCAGTGAGCTAGAAGATAAAGCATTGGAATTCACCCAAAGCAGAAAACAAAAAAAATTAAGTAGTTCTTTCATTTTTTTAAAGATAATTTAAGGGATCTCTAGGACATCAAGTGGAATAGCATTTACATTATTGGGGTCCCAGAAGGAGAAGAGAGAGAGAAAAGGGGCAGAAAACTTACTCAAAGAAATAATAGCTGAAAACTTCCCCAACCTAGGGAAAAAAACAAATACCCAAATCCAGGAAGTCCACAGATTTTTAAATAAGATGAACGCAAAGAGAGCCACATCAAGACACTTATAGTTAAAATGTCAGAAGTTATGTTCATCTGTTTTGTTTCTTAAAATCCACATATGAGTGAAATCATATGTTATTTGTCTTCCTCGGACTGACTTATTTCATTTAGCATAATAATCTCTAGTTCTACCTACATTGTTGCAAACTGTAAGATTTCATTCTTTTTTATGGCTGAGTAATATTTCATTACATATATACATATATGTACCACATCTTCTTAATCCATTCATCAGTCAGTGGACACTTGGGCTCTTTCCATAACTTGGCTGTTGTTGATAATGCTGCTATAAACCATTGGGATTCATGTATCCCTTCAAATCAGTATTTTTGTATCCTTTGGGTAAATACCTAGTACTGCAATTGCTGGGTCACAGATGAACATAGAGGGAGAAATTGAGAGGCAAACCAGAAAACAGACTCTTAACTATAGAGAAAAAACCAAAGGTTGCTGGAGGGGATGTAGGTGGGAGATGGGATAAGTGGGTGATGGGTATTAAGGAGGGCACCTGTGATGAGCGTTGGGTGTTGTATGTGGGTGATGAGTCACTAAATTCTACACCTAAAACTAACATTACACTGTATGTTAACTAACTGGAATTTAAATAAAAACTTGAAAAAAATGTTGAGTTAAAGAGAGAATCTTAAAAGCAGCATGAGAAAAACAAATTGTTGTGTATAAGGGAAATCCCGTAAGGCTATCAACAGATTTCTCAGCAGAAACTTGGCAGGCCAGAAAGTAGTGGCATGAGATAGCCAAAGTGCTAAAAAGAAAAAATTTCCAACAAAGAATACTCTATCTGGTAAGGTCATTATTCAGATTTGAGGAAGAGATAAAGAGTTTACCAGATAAGCAAAAGCTAAAGGTGTTCACCACTACTAAACTGGCCATACAAGAAATATTACAGGGACTTCTTTAACCTGAAAATAAATGACACTTTTAATAACAAGAAAATACACAAGAAAATACCTCTGGAAAAGGTAAACATATAGTAAAGACAGTGGATTAATCACTTACAAAGTGACTAAGAACACTAAAAGTCAAAAGTAGTGGGGCAGATGGTTAAGCATCTGACTCTCGATTCTGACTCAGCACAGAGTCTGCTTGAGATTCTCCCTCTCCCTCTGGCCCTCCCCCTGCATGTGCTAATGCTTGCACTCTCTAAATAAATAAATAAACGAATGAATAAAATCTTAAAAAAAAAGTCAAAAGCAGTAAAACTAAAAATACAATAATTAGTTAAGGGATACATAAAATTTAAAAATGTAAAAACTGACATCAAAAACACAGAATGTGGTGGGAGGAGTAAAAATGTAGAGTCTTGGAATGTGTTCAAATTTAAGTTGCTATCAACTTAAAATATACTGTTATATCCATAGGATGATATATGTGAACTACATGATAACCAGAAAGCAAAAAATTACAGTAAATACACAAAAGAAAATTAGGAATCTAAACACAATACTAAAGAAGGTCATTAAATCAGAAGGAAAGAGAGAGAGGAAAAGAAGAAAGGAACAGAGAGGAACTACAAAAACAGTCAGAAAACAACAAAATAGAAATAAGTACAAATCTATCAAAACTTATTTTAAATGTAAATATACTAAATTCTCCAATCCAAAGACATAGTGGCTAAATAGATTTAAAAACAAAAAACAAAAACAAGACCCATGTAAATTTTGACTACAAGAGACTCACTTCATAAGTAAGGACACATACACACTGAAAGTGAAGGGATAGAAAAAGATACTCCATGCAAATTGAAATGAAAAGAAACCTGGTGTATCTATACTCATATTAGACAAAATAGAATTTAAAACAAAGAATGTAATAAAAGACAAAGGGAACACTGCATAATGACAACATAGAAACACCAAAATGATATAAAGCAAATTTATCTAAAGGGTGAAATTGACAGCAGTACAATAATAGTAGGGGATTTTAACCCTCCACTCTTACGTCAACAGATAGATCATCCAGGAAGAAAATCAATATGGAAACAATTGCCTTAAGCAACATATTAGGCCAAATAGACTAATAGATATATACAGAAGATTCTATCCAAAAGTAGCAAAATAAACATGCTTCTCAAGGGGCACACGGAACACTATCCAGGATAGATCACATGTTAGGCCACAAAATAAGTTTCAATAAATTCAAGAAAACTGAAATCATATCAAATATCTTTTTCCAATCACAATGATATAAAACTGGAAATCAATTACAAGAAGAAAACTAGAAAAACTACAAATATGTGGAAATTAAAGAGTATGTTAGTGAAAAACTACTTGGTTATAAGACAGAAAAAAATCTAGAGACAAATGAAAACAGAAATATGGCATACCAAAATCTATGCGATACAGCAAAAGCAGTTATAAGATGGAAGCTCATAGCAATACAGGCCTACCTCGAGAAATAAGAGAAATCTCAAATAAATAAACTTTATACATAAGGGACTAGAAAAAGAACAAACGAAACACAAAGTTAGCAGAAGGAAGAAAATAATAAAAGTGAAAGCAAAAATAAATGAAATAGAGACTAGAAAGACAATAGAAAAGATCTATGAAACTAAGAGCTGGTTCTTTGAAAAGATAAACAAAATTGACAAAACTTCAGCCAGACTCACCAAGGTGGGCGGGGGGGGGGGGGGGAAGAGGCTCAAATAAATAAAATCAGAAATAAAAAAGTAGCAGCTATAACAGATACCATAGAAATATAAAGGATCAAACAAGACTACTATGAACAGTTATATTGCCAATAAATTGAACCACTAAAAGAAATGGGTAAATTCCTAGAAATTTACAATACTCTGACTGAATCATGAAGAAATAGAAAATCTGAACAATGAGATCAAATCAGTTATCAAAAACCTCCCGGGGCGCCTGGGTAGCGCAGTCGTTAAGCGTCTGCCTTTGGCTCAGGACATGATCCCAACATTATGGGATCGAGCCCCACATCAGGCTCCTCCGCTGGGAGCCTGCTTCTTCCTCTCCCACTCCCCTGCTGTGTTCCCTCTCGCTGGCTGTCTCTCGGACACATAAATAAATAAATAATCTTAAAAAAAACCAAAAAAACCTCCCAACGAATGAAAGTCCAAGACCAGACAGCTTCACTGGTGTTCTACCAAATATCCAAAGATTTAGTACCCATCCTTATCAAACTCTTCCAAAAAACTGAATAAGAAAAAAAGCTTCCAAACTCACTTAATGAAGACAGTTTTGCCTTGATAATGAAATCAGACAAGGATATCACAAAAAAAGAAAATTAAAGGCCGATATTCCTGATGAACATAGATGTAAAAATCCTCAACAAAATATTAGCAAATAGAATTCAAAAATACTTTAAGGGGATTATACACCATGATCAAATGGGATTTATTCTAGGGATGCAAGGATGGTTCAATATTTCTAAATGAATCAACATGACATACCACATATTGAAAATGAAGGATAAAAATGATATGGTCATCTTAAGAGATGCAGAAAAAGCATTTGATAAAATTCAACATCAATTTATGATAAATCCTCTCAACAAAGTGGATATAGAGAGAACATACCTCAAAGTAATAAAGGCCATATAAAACAACCCCACAGATAATCATACTCAACAGGGAAAACCTTCAAGCTTTACCTCTAAGATGAGGAACAAAACAGGATGCCCACTATTCACAGTTTTATACAACACAGTATTGGAAGTCTTAGCCACATCCATTAGGAAAGAAAAAGAAATAAAAGGCATACAAATTGAAAAAAAGTAAAACTTGCTATGTGCAGATGACATGATAAAACCCTCAAGACTCCATCAAGAAAAACAAAAACAAAAACAAACCAAACCCCAAAAAACAAACCTATTAGAACTAATAAATGAATTCAGTAAAGTTACAGGATATAAAATTAATATACAGAAATCTGTGGTATTTCTACACATTAATAATGGACTATCAGAAAGATAAATCAAGAAAACAATCACATTTACATTCACATACAAAAGAATAAAATACCTAGGAATAAATTTAACCAAGGACATGAAAGACCTATACACTGAAAACTATCAGACACTGATGAATGAAATTGAAGAAGACACAAATAAATAGAAAGATATTCTGTGCTCATGGGTGGAAAAGCACATATTAATTTGTCTATACTACCCAAAGAAATCCAAAGATTCAATGCAATCCCTATCAATTCCAATGACATTTTTCACAGACCCAAAATAATTCTAAAATTTGTATGGAAATATATAAGACCCTAGAGAGCCAAAACAATCTTGAGAAAGAGGAACAAACCTAGAGGTAGCACACTTCCTGGTTTCCAACTATACTACAAAGCTATTATATGGTATTGACACAAAAACAGACACATAGATCAATGGAACACAACAGAGATCCCAGAAATCAGCCATGGATATATGGTCAATTAATTTACGGCAAAGGAGGCAAGAATATACAATGGGAAAAAACAGTTTTTTTCATCAAATGGTGTTGGGAAAACTGGACAGCTACCTGCTAAGAAACGAAACTGGATTGCTATCTTACACCCTACACAAAAATTACCTCAAAATGTTCTAAAAACGGGAGTGTAAGACCTGAACCATAAAACACATAAAAGAAAACATAAGTGGTAAGCTCCTTGACATTGGTCTTAACAATGTTTTTTGGATCTGACCCCAAAGAGAGACAAAAACAAAAACAAAACAAATGGGACTGCATCAATCTAAGAAGTTTCTGCACAGCAAAGGAAATCATCAACAAAAGACAAAGGCATCGTACTGAATGGGAGAAGGTATTAAGTAAGGGGTTAATATCCAAAATACATAAAGAACTCATACAACTCATTGACAAAAAGGCAAGCAATCTGATTAAAAAATGGGCAGAGAATCTAAATAGACATTTTTCCAACAAAGATAGCCAACAGACACATGAAAAGATGCTCAACCTCACAAATCATCAGGGAAATGCAAATCGAAATGACAATGAGATATCACCTTCTACCTGTCAGAATGGCTATTATCAAAAGACAAAAAACAAAACAAAAACAAAAATAAATGTTGGTGAGGATGTGGAGAAAAGAGAACCCTCATGCACTGTTGATGGGAACAGAAGTTGGTGCAGTCACTATGGATAGTATAGAGGTTCCTCAAAATATTTAAAAAAGAGGTACCACATGATCCAGCAATTCCACTACTGGATATTGAACTGAAGAAAACAAAAGCACTAATTGGAAAAGATATACCCACCCCCATATTCATTTACTATAAGCAAGATATGGAAAAAACCCAAGCATCTCCTGATGAAGGCATGGATAAAAAGAAATGGCATACATATAATGAAATACTACTCAGTCATAAAAAAGAATGACATCTTGCCATTTACAACAACATGAGTGGACCTTGACAGTATCATGCTAAATGAAATAAGTCACACAGATGAAGACAAATATCTCATGATTCACTTATATCTAGAAACTATAGATCAAAACAAACAAAACAAAATAAAATGCAGACTCACAGATACAGAGAACAGATTGGTGATTGCCAGAAGGGAGAGAGATGCAAGAAATGGGTGAATGGGATTAAGAAGTACAAACTCCCAGGTGTAAAATACATAAGTCATGGGGTTGTAATATACAGCATGGGGAATACAGTCAATATTTTATTAACTTTGTAAGGTGATAGATGGCAACCAGACTTACTGTGGTAACCATTTCATTATGTACACAAATGTCAAATCATTGTTGTACACATGGAATTAATATAATATTTCATGTCAATTATATCTCATTAGTTTAAAAAATTAAAGTTTATATTTTAATGCATTTAAATTTATGAGATTACTTTGCATAAAAGTATTAACTTTAATCTGCAGATTGATTTTGCAAGTATTGATTACTCTTCACTAGGCAATTTCCTAGCTTCCTATTATTTGATGACCATGGTGTTCTCCTTTGCCTTTGGATAAATTGTGGAAAGACCAATTATTAAGCTTCAAGATTTCATTTCATTGTCTTCTGATGACATGGAGTCAATTTGGGTAAAAATATAAATAGAAGGCTTAGAGTCAAAATTGGATGACTAAAACGGTAACTATAATGGTAACTATATACGTATCTTTTAAATTTCCTCTATTAATAAAAGATAAACACGCAATTTAAGTTTCTTCCTAGCTCCTTAGTCATTCAATAAGAATACATGTACATCTTAACTCTCTATTCTGGTAATGGGTAGCTAATGGCCTAATTAGTCAGTAATCATTTGAAAACAAGAGCAGAATAGAAGAAGAAACCCACACACTTCCAAGGAATTGGGGATAAAATAAATGCATTCTAAAAAATGATGATGAGTGAAGGGGTCAGCGAGTCTTTATGTTGGGTGTGGGTTCAAAAATAAAGGAAAAGAAATGGGGAACAAAATGTTACAGCAAGAAAATCTCTATCACTTATCCACCAGCTCCCCCCTCCCAATGCACACACACTCTCATATACATATACACACTCACATACACGTACTCTGCACAAGTATTAACAGTCATGACACAGCTGTCCAAGGCCCCTTTGGAATGTTTTTCTCCTATGTATAATTTACATATAATAGAATGCATGGATCTTAGGTTTACAACTTGATGAATTTTCACAAATGTATATACCTATGCATCCACCAACCCAATTAAGAAACAGAATATTTCTCAACTCAGAAAGTTCTTTATTCCCCTTTCTAGTTAATCATTCCCTCCTCTGATGGTTAATTTTATGTGTCAACTTGACTGGGACAAAGTGTTCAGATATTTGGTTAAACATTATTCTGGATATTTCTGTAAGGGTATTTTGGGGTGAGATTTACATTTAAATTAGTGGACTTTGAGTAAAGCAGATTGCCCACCCCCATAATATGAGTGGGCCTCATTCAATCAGTTGAAGTTGAAGTTGAAACAGTTTGTTCTATCACTGAATAGAACAAAAAACTAACCTCCCTCAAGCAAGAGGGAATTCTCCAGCAGACTGCCTTTGGAACAACATCAATTCTTTGGACTTTATCTGCGAATCAGCTCTTCCTGGCTTTCCAGAAGACTGCAATTAGACTCAAACTGCAACTCTTCCCTGAGTCCCTAGCTTGTTGGCTTCCCCCAAAATCTTAGTAAGATTTTGGACTTACTAAACCTCCACAATGACATGACACAATTCCAGTAGACAAACAAACAAATAAAATATAAACATATAAACCACACAAAATTTATATATATATATATATATATATATATATATATATATATATATATATATATATATATATATTTATATTTATATTTATATTTATATTTATATATATATATATAATTTTCATTCTATTGGAGAGAAAAAGAGGTATTTCCATCCTATTGTTCCTCTGCAGAACCCAGTACACCTCCCATTTCATGCAATCACTAATTTCTCTTACCATAACCCAACAACTTTCTTACTTGCAATGTCCCTCAGAATTAATAGCTCCTCACCTGACACAAACACAATCTTCTCATAGCAATACTAAAGTACAGAACCTAGCATAATATTTAAATACATTATATGTTTTTTAAAAGTCAGGTTTATTATAGTATAATTTTCCATTTTCAGATGGATCTTGACAAGCACATGCATATAGTTACATAACCACTATCACAATCAAGATACAGAATGTTTCCATCATGCCCGAAAGTTTTCAATACTCCTTAATAGTCAATTCTTTCTTCCTATCACCAGGTCCTGGAAACCACTAATAGTCTCTGTTTTCCAGAAAGTCATACAAATAGAATTATGCCATAAAATAGACTTGTGTATTCTTTTTCACTTAGCATAATGCTTTTGAGATTCATTCTCACTGACATGTATAAGTAATTCCTTTTCACTGCTGATTCCACCATACGGATGTATCACAACTTGACAATCCATTCATTGGTTAATGAGTATTTGGACTATTTTCAGTTTTTGGTGATTATGAGTAAAATTGTTGTATGCATTTTCATAAAGACCTTTGTGCAAATACATGTTTTTATTTCCCTTATTTAAATACCTAGATGTAGAATTTTTAGGTCAAATGACAAATGTGTGGTTAACCTTATCAGAAACTACCAAACTATTTTGCAAATTGGATGTACCATTTTACATTCCCAGCTGAAATACACAAGTGTTCCAGTTGCTCTACATCCCTGTTAGGACTTTGCAGTGTCAGGTTTTAAAGAGCCATTCTAATAGGTGTGTACTGCTTTATTCTTGTGGTTTTAATTTGCACTTCCCTAATGACTAAAGATGTGAAGTTTCTTTTCATGTCCTTCTTTGCTATCTGTAGTAGCCAGCATCCAAGATAGCCCCCCAAATGATCCAGAGATACTGGTATTCACATCTCTATGTAGTACTCTCCTGAATTTAATAGGGCCGTGTAACAAGTAGTATACTCTGGAAATGATGGTGTGTACTTCTGATCATATTTTTCCTCTGTTTTAGTTTGTTGATATGGTAAATTTACATGTGTTGACTTTTTTCAATGCTGAACTAATTTAGCTGCTTTTAAACACCCTGCACAGTATAATCTCACTCTATATATTCCACCGTATTTTGCACAAAGTGCAATCACAAACTCTAAGCTTTGGTACCTCGCTATCCTGTTCATCTTCTGACCTTCAATGCTCTTTTCCCTTCATCTATCTGGATTCCTGTTCTACTCCAGTTTAATTCACCTCCTCCATGAACCCTTCTCCATTTATCTAAATTCTCTTTCCATGGGCCATTCATTTGGTCATGAGCACTCTTCCACTCCATTTTTTATTAGCAAAAAGCCATGTCAAGAAGAGGGAGAAACTGCTGGGGATCAGGGAATAGAGATGACAGTCAGTGGGGGAGAGTAGTGCAGAGGCAGGGTGGTATGATATTTGAGTATTACAATCGGTATTTTTCTCCTAGTACAATAATACAGGGAATTTCTAGTTCTAGTTCTGGGGAGATTCCAGTAATGTTATGCTCATAGATAATCCTCCGCCCACCCTTACTGCTCTTGGAACAATTCTGGAAGACTGTGCTCCTTTATTTTTGATGTAACTGCAAAGATAAAAAGAACCTCCTGTTTCTCTGAAAATCCTTTGTAAAAATATGTATAAAAGAATAAGATAAAATGTTACATTTATTCACTTGGTAAATAGCAGTACCATTTGAGAAACACTGTGCTAATTTTTGTAGGGGATATAAAAATAAAACCTATTTGACATATCTAAATTTAAATTACATATAATGTCCTGTATATACTTATTCTTTCTTATATCAAAATCTCTATTTCTTTGTAATCCCCCACCTCAGACACACATTCAGCTTCCTTCTACCCATGGAAAAGTGCTATTCAATAGAGAAATACTAAAATATATGGTCACATAAATACTGTTAACATCAATTTAACACTATCTTGAATAGTTTTACACAACTCGTTTCATTATCAAACTACTGTGAAATATAATCCTTAATTTGTAAAAATCCTTTTGAATATTTTCTCATAATCTTTGAATATAAAACCAAAACCCATTTAAAATGTAACCAAATGGTTTTCATTAAAAATTAAAAATGAAAAAAAAAATTGGTTAAAGCTAGCATTTAGAATTAAAACTGCATGGGAGCTCAGAACAGTGCAACTTTTGGCCCAGTCAAGATTTCCTGTGTTGAAACTGGCACCTGTTTTCATGGAGCACCTATGCATGTGGACATTTTCATTTTGGGCCTTAAAAATGGTCTCCAGATGATGATTAAATTGCCTGGGTAAGGAATTGTAAATTGTTAAATATTCCTTTCTAAAATGTATTTGTCTTAGTGTGACATAGTACAGAGTATTGCCTGAGAAAATAGAAACTGCCAAATACTGGACGAGTACTACCCCCACTCAGATCAGAATCTTAAGAGACAACAGTAAAACTTTGGTGATTTCCATGATCCAAGATGAAAAACAAAGAAGAAAGTCTTATACTGTAAATGATAGTGGGGATTTTTCTCCCTTATATTAGAACTCAGCTAATTAAAATTCAGCTGGAATTTACAGTACTCAATAGTCAAAATCAAATGTATGCCTTGAACTACAAATACAAGTTGAATGCAGTAGGAATTATAGAGTAGGATACTTGATGATTCCTAATTTTAATCCCACAAACAAATTCTGTGTGCAAGTCTTAATTCTATCTTGAATAGTTTAGGAGCCATCTGCCTGAGAATGTCTGTGTATTCCCCGTTCTTCTATCCTCTGTTACTCTGATTTTTGGTATGTTTTTCTAGTTAAGCCTTATCAACCTAAAATAAACAATTTATTAGTTTTAGTAAAGATGTGATGGTAGAAGAATAAACAGTATAAGACAGTTTATAAAAGGAATGCTTTCAAATTATACAGCTATATGAAGAGTATCTTTCAGTGCCTGTTTATAAATCATCCATGAAAACCAGTACAGTAGTCTCCCCCACCCCCGCCTCACCCTCAGGTCACCAAGAACCCCAGTGGATTCCTGAGACAGGGGATAGTACTGAACCCTATATATACACTGTTTTCCCTATACATACATATCTATGATAAAGTAATAAATTCTGGCACAGTAAGAGATTAACAATAATAATTAATAATAATAAAATAGAATCATTATAATAATATATTCTAATAAAAATTCTGTGAATGTGGTCTCTCTCCCTCTCAAAATCTCTTATTGTACTGCACTCATTCTTCTTCTAGTGATGATGCCAGATGATAAAACGCCTACGTGATGAGATGAAGTGAAATGAATGATGTAGGCATTGTGATGTAGCACAAGGTACTACTGACCTTCTGAGGATAAGTCAAAAGGAGGATCATCTGCTTCCGGACTGTGGTTGACCATGGGTAACTGAAACCACAGAAGGCAAAACTGCAGATAAGGGGGGACTGCTGTATAAACAGTCTAGAGTATTTCAGCTAAGAGAGAATGCAGGAAATACCCAGAAAGAAGAAGAATACCTTGTTTGCTTTTTGCCAGGTTCTATAGAGCCATCCATACCACACTATGCAACTATCTTCACAAACACACAGAACTCTTCCCTCTGTATAACACCTGATCCTTCTTTGTCCCTATTCACACCCTCCCCTTTGTAAGGTGTGTTTGCTGTATTATTCAGATCTCCTATAGAAGACAGGAAAAGCAAATGGAATCACTAAAACTTATAAGAAACATTAAATATAGATAGTAAGTATGAAAGTAGCTTGTGAGACACAAGAAAAACTCATAATGTGTTAAGCACAAATACTAAGTTAATAACATGTGAAATACATTAGACATAATAAAGTAAAAAGACCACTAGTGCTAAACATAGGTGGAAATGGAAAGATCAAAGGGATCAAATATTAGTTTGGCACATGAGACAACAAATCTTAACATTCTACTAAATATTTATGAGGCAAAAGAGATACCAAATATTCATGAGTTTTTAATTACCCTCCATCCATTGGCAACACCCATTCTGACTCATGTGCCCTCTGCCTGAGACATGCAGATAAAATCTGCCACTGCTTAGTCAAAGCAATGGGCAGGCTATAGCTATGGCAAGGCATCCTTGCCCCTGTGTCTCTCCTATAGCACAAGAATTTGACTCCAGGCACCTTCTATCAGCTGAGTTCCTTGTTCACTTTCAATTCTGGTCCTTTTAATCACACTGACAGTGGGGATAGCTGATATGGCAGAGAGAAAGATAAGACACAGTAGCACTGTATAATATAGAAATCACATAATGTGGTCCTTCTGATTCTCTATCCTTTTCTAAGTGTAGGTAAATTAACCTACCCCATCTCTTTTCTCTTCCTTCTTACTCTTTGCTTTATGTTGATTGAATAAACCATGAGCCTTAATAATCTTAGTTTAGTCTCTGAATCTTTCTGCTCTGTGACCTCTGGGAAAGCTTCTCTGATTAGATACTTGTAGACTTCCATTATATCAATATAATTTCCCATTTGACACCCCATTCCCACCACTTCCAATGTTGACTCTCAGCTTTGTTGTCCTGGCTGGAGAGAATAATGACAGGTCTTTAAGGATCCCAGAAGGCTCTCAATGTTGTTGAGCTCCCCAGACTTAAAACTTTTTGCTGTCATCTACACCTAAACAAAATGCCTCCCTATACTTGAGACTTCTGTGAGTAGATGAATTTTCCCTATATAATTTCTCTTTTTTCCCCTGACATTTAGGTTGTCAGCTTTTTATTTTATGAGTTTTATAATAAATCATTTTTCTACTCAAGACTATTACTTGAAATATTTTTTTTCCTCCCTCTCCTGTCCCAGTCACCCAGTTCCCTTCTCCACGACCACCAGATACTTTCAGCTTTTTGAGTAGGAGAAAGTAGATAAAATAGAATGACTCAAGTCAGTCAACCAAATTTAATTTTTACACTCTGCCCATGTCTGGTGAGGACAAAAGGAAATAACCAATTTCCACTGAAAAATATTTAATACATTAATAATAATTATAAAAATAATTAAAAGTTTTTTGATACTCTGAATTCGGTAAAGGAATTTTCAAATTACATTTTTTTAAATAATCACTGAAACTCCTTGAGAAATACATATAATACTAGATGCATGACCACTGGCAAGTTCCTCAACCCCTCTGTGCCTCAGTTTCCTCATCTCATAAAAATGAAAATAATAATAGTGCCTATCTTATAGGGTTGTTGTATTAAAATAACAAATACATGTAAAGTGTTTAGACTAAATGCCTGGCACTTAATCATTTCAATCTCTTTATTTTGTAAATTGTTCATGTCCTCTTTTTATTTCTCTCATGTTCATCTTTAAAAAGATATAAATAGCATTGTAACTATTCACTATTTATAAAAAAAATGTAGACCAATTTTAAAGATAATAATACTTAGAATTAGACTTCATCAAACTCTTACCATATTTCAGGCATTCCGCAAATACTTTATCTAGATAATCTCATTTAATACTCAAAACAACCTTATGAGTAGATACATTGTTATCTCCCTTTAGCAAATAAGAAAATAGGGACTGATCAGGATTAATTAGTTTGTCCAGGGTCACACAGCTAGGTAACAAAGCCAAATCTTAAACCAGTGAATTTATCCATTTCTGGCTCCCTAAAGTCCATAATGTTAGCATTGTGTTTTAGTACCTCTTGCCAAAACTTCTTAAAATATTTCCCCACTCTATAATTTGCCTCTTAGTTTCGTTTATATTAATTGCAACACAGAAATATTTCATTTTTATGTAGTAATATCTAACAATGCAGTTTCCTTCACTGTTTTTTTTTTTTTTTTGGTTAGAAAGTCATTTCCCACCACAAGACAAGATATTCCACCGTACTTTCTAGTTGCTTAGCGTATTTTTTCTTTTATTTACATTTAATTTATTGATGAATTTGGTATTTATTTTTGTTTTTATTATGATGTTAGGGATAACTTGAATTTCACCCCATACTGATTGTACTGGCACCATTTATTGTATAATTCTTTCTTTTACTAATATGTGAATTCATTGCAATCACACAAACTGAAGATGCATTCTTGCTTATAAATTTAAATTATGGGAATGTGAAAACACGCTCTACTATGATAATGTTAGTGAAGCATTATTTTGTGCAGAAACGTTAATACCTGCATTTTAAATTATAAATCTCTCAAGAATATAGTAATTCCAAAAATAAAAATAGCAAAAATTAAAAGCCATCCATGTCCCCATGTTGTGCAATATGATGGTAGCACCTATAACATAGCATTGTATATTCTAGAAAATTATACCCTTGGTCTATGCAGCCCTGGTCTGAGAAGCCCTATAACCAGCAACTATAATCTTAGCTGGTGGGTTAATTTGGACTCCCCCAGAAGCTGCTGCCTCCACCTCCAAAGATTCAAATGAAAGGAATTTATTTGGGAGGTGATCTGAAAAATCACTGATAGGGATGTGGGAAATACAAACAGAAATGGAAAATGACCAATAAAGAATGTTGATCACTGTGGGCAACTGGAATTTAAGCCTGAGTCAGTGTAGACCTCCTTCCTCTAAGGTGTCTACCCTAGGGAGGAGGGAACTGGAAATTTTATGTAGCAACCTCAGTCAGTCTATGTTTGAAAGCTACTAGCTGTGGTTCTAACTCCAGCACTTCCAGAGGCCTCTGGAAGCAGACCTGGCTTTAGCAGCCAGGTGAGGGAGCATAGGTTTGATTGGGAGAGGAGGGCAGTATACTACAATAGGGAGGCCTAGGGCATTAGGATAGGGACTGATGGCTTCTGCTCCAGTTGGTAAACAGAAATGCCATTAGTCAGGATTCATCTTGAATAAGTTGCTGAATTAAGGGAAGTCTTCAGGCATGAGTCCCTTGTGATTGCTGTCAATGAACTGTGAATACTCACTAGGTTGTCTATCCATCTATTTATCTATTTTAGGCTGATTATCTATTCTGATCTATTACTCTGTCAATCTACTTTCACACTACTACAATGTTTTAATCACAGTAGTTCTGAATTTATAGGCAAATCACTCCTTTTTCTATTTTTCTTCAGAACATTTTTAGCTAATCTCATTTTTCCAAATCAAATTCAGAATTTGCATCAATTCCCACATTGACCCAAGAAAAGAATCCTATTAGCAACTGTAATGCGATTTCAAAAAATAATTTAGTAAAAATTGACCTCCTTATAAAGGAGGTCCTTATATATAGGACTTTATAAAGAAGATGTGATATACATATACACATATATATACAATGGAATATTATTCAGCCTTTAAAAAAGAATGAAATCTTGCCATTTGGGACAACATGGATGGACCTAGAGGGCATTATGCTAAGTGAAATAAGTCAGACAAAGAAAGCCAAACACCATATGATTAAAAACAAAACAAATAAACAAAACAAAAACAAAAACAGAAACTAACTAATAAATACAAGGAACAAACTGGTGGTTGCCAGAGGGGAGAGGGACATGAGGATAGGGAAAATAGGTGAAGCAGATTAAGGGGTACAAACTTCTAGTTATATAGTAAGTATTTAAGTCACAGGGACCATAAATATAGCATAGGGAATATAGTCAATAGGATTATAATAACTTTGTATGGTGACAAAAGGTAACTTTAATTCTTCTGGTGAGCATTTCATAATGCATATAATTGTTAAATCACTATGTTATACACCTGAAACTAATATAATCATATCTGTCAACTATTTAAATTAAAATTAAAAAAAGAATTGACCTCTTTAGAAACAAAAGCAGCATTCCTGTATAAAACTGCAAATTTAACTCTTTTATACCTCTCAATACATTATAATAATTTTATTCATAAGCCACACAAATTTTTTGGAGGGTTATAAGGCTTTCTTTTTTGTTACTCAATAAAGAATATACCATGCCCTCTCTTCATTATATCTTTTAGACAGATGTAAATTGCATATAAAAAAATTACTGACTTTTGTAAATTTCTCTTACTATATTCAATCCATTTTTTTTTAATTCTAAGAATTTTTCATAATTTTCTTGTGCTGGTTAGGTTATAACCAAGTTACCTACAAAATATCATCACCTCTTCTGCCTTCATAAAATTCTGTCTTTAACCATTTGTTCCATTGAATCAAAGAATCATCTTTAAGGTGCAATATCCTTCTAAGAGAGTAAGAACATGCTTGTCTCTTAGCAGTTATTACTAACTTATTAGTGTGAATTCACTAATCAGATCCTCTATAGGAGGATACTTTATTGAAATAATGTATTAACAGGTAAAAAGAGAAAGTACTGGTAGAAAGAAAAGGCTAGGAATTGTTTCCAGGCCTGAGGAAGTAGGATATGAATAAAGTTATTAATCCTGGCTGGGGAAATACCAAAGAAGACTGTTCTGTCTTCTGCAATGATGCTTAGGGAAGGCCTTGATCTCCAGTGGACTGCCCACTTATCAACCTGGCCCTTTTCCAGATTTCCTTTCAGCTACTGCTTCCACTCTACTTGATGACAACAAAAACAGAGTGAGAAATGCTTTCACAAGAAGTTTGGCTCAATACCCACACATTTTCTGAAATGGCTACATGCTTGGGATATGAACAGAATATTCTGGATTTGATTATTACACAGATGGATTATGAAATATTTTACTAAGTTTCTGGAAGTATGTTAGCACACACACACACAAATACAGAGATTTATTACCTTTAATTCTAGGATCCTAAGGCATTAAAAAGTACCATAATTTAACATTTCAAGGAGATGTACTTTGGTAGAATATAAGAAACATTTTAAATATGCTTAAAGGAAGAAAGTCTCTATCTGCAAATTCAAAATTTCTCTCTCACCAAGCACCATATGAATGAAAATAAGGAAGAAAGGAAAGGAGGCAGGGAGAAAGGAAAAAAAAAACAAAAAACAAGTAGAGGAAACTTTTATGCAGCTAGTAATTCAAGTGATTTGTCCAATGAAAGAATCAGATTGAATTGTCATTTCTGTATCTTATTTTTCTTTAATCAGTATACAAATCTTACAAATCATCTTCCTGAATATTTTTGATGAAAAATTACTTGGGGCTTCTCCAAATGTAAGTACCTTTCTGAAAATCAGAAAAGCCTAAAAAAATTACCTTTAGAAAATATAAAACCTTTGGATGTGAAATGACTGAATTTCAAAACTTGTTTTCAGACCCAATGAGCTAAGACTTGCCAAAATAACAGCTTTCATTATTATATTTTTGGTAAATAAAATAAGATTAACACAGTCCAATGTTTTGGAAATCATTAAGCAGAAAATGAAAAATCCTAAAATGTAAAGCTAGAAGCACATATTTGTGAATCATAACCAAGTGAACACCATGTGTTATTTTCTTATCCAGCAAAGTCAACACTAAAAATCTCATATATTGCAGGATGGGTTGTTAGAAATAAAGAAAACAAGTTAACATTACACAAATATTTAATTATAAACATTTAAATAAAAAATTCAGTGAATAAATATCATTAAGTCTTAATCATAAGCTGGAATATATTAGTTTTTGAGTAATTTTCAATGAACCATGGTTTTTACGCAAAATGTTGGTTAACACAAAATAAGTCAGAATTTTAATCTTGACTTGCTTTTATAAAGTCAGGTTAGGGCACCTGGGTGACTCAGTCAATTAAGCTTTTGACTCTATATTTTGGCTCAGATGATGATGTCAGGGATGTGAGATTAAGCCTCATGTCAGGTTTCCCAACCAGCTTAAGAGACTGCTTACAATTCTGTCTCCCTCTCCCTCTGCTCCTCCCCTCCCCTCTATGTTCCTCTCTACAATAAATTAATAAATAAGTTGATTAGCTTATAAAATAAGGCATATTTTAAATCAAAATGAAAGATTTTTTTATATTTTACCAAAAAATTGCCATGTTCTCTTTAAAGTCATCTAACACCTTTAATATATTGTGCTGTCCTGGTAATTCCTGTCACTTTTGCATAATGAAAATGGCCTCTCAAAATTTAAAGAACTCTTAAAAATGTATTTTGCTACCAGGCAGTGCAATAAATCCCTGGCAATACCTTCACCTTGTAGTTGGACTCATTAAGCACAAATAGCATTTGCACCACAGAATAAGTTATGTAATAGTAATTACACAAATAATGTAAAAATCCATCTTTATCTTCTTTTCTTTATAATGCCACTCTTCTACAATATTTTAGTTCCCTTTTGTTTAAGAATGAATTTGGCTGGCCTTTGTCCCTTGTTACTGAGAGGTATCCTCTAAACCCTTGGAATTTCCAGAGTGATAACAGTGTCTTTGCTATTCATGGTGGGGCTCTGGAACCACACCTGAGTTTATACTAACTTGGTGACTGAAATTAGATTAACACAATAATCCTTTTGATGATTTATGCTAAGGAGATAAATCGGGATGCGGGCTGGCCATGCCCAAAAGACCAACCACGCAATTCCAGGATTAAGGCTTTGAGCAAGATAGTAACAGCTCAGCTTCTGAGGAGGAGAGAAGGACTGGAGATTGAATTCAATTATGTGCAAAACTCTGGACACCAAAGCTGAGGTGAACTCCCTGATTGGCAATATAGGCACTGTCATACACTGATGTGCTGGGAAGGTAAGCTGTCCTCTCTCTACTGGAAGAGGACAATTGAAACTTTGTGTTTGGAACCTTCCCAGACCTCACCCCTGCATCTCTCCCTTTGGTTGGATGTGATTTGTATCCTTTGCTATATTAAAACTATAATCATTAGTATAGCATTTTCCTGAGTTTTTTTAGTCATTCTAGCAAATTACATCACACCTGACAATATAGTGGGAACCTCTAAATTTGTAGCTAAATGGTCAGAAGTGAGGGTGGCCTAAGGTCTCCTTGCAGTTGATTTCTGAAATGAGGGCACTCTTATGGAGGCCTATGCTCCTAATCTGTGAAGTTGGGCCTAGTTAGGGTAAGAATCCACTGCAGTCCTTTTTTAATTGAAGTCACATCACATTCTAATGACATTCTTCTAAGATCTTCTAATCTTTTCTTTTTTGCTTTCCATCCTCTATTACTGAGTCCACTTGGTGATTTTATAGCCAAATTGTAAGATTGAGAGCGTGTTTTTTAAAAGTGTAATTATGTTAAGGAGGTCACGACTTTTACTGTCACTTTTTCCTGTTATCTTCCTAGGAGGGTGGAATGATATTCTTACATCAGGATTCATTTCTCCAAGCCATGTTTCTGAACACCAACTTAACTTTGCTAAGTAACATTCTTAATCTCCCCCAGATTTATTTATTTTTATAAAGACTTTACTTCTAAAAGAGCCACATATTTGAGGATGATTATCAGAATAAACTGATTTGAAAAGCAGATTTTTCTTATGACTTAGCACTCTTTGCTAACTTATTAGATCAGTTCTATTTTATTTTATTTTTTAAGATTTATCCATTTATTGTAGAGAGAGCATGTGCACGTGAGCAGAGGGAGGAACAGAGGCAGAGGGAGACAGAGATTCTCAAGCAGACTCCGTGCTAAGTGCAGAGCCCAATGCAGGGCTCGATCACAAGATCCCAGAGATCATGATCTGCACCAAAACCAAGAGTCTGAGGCTTAACCGACTGAGCCACTCAGGTGCCCTCTTAGATTTTCTATTTTAAAGATTTTTATTTATTTATCTATTTGTTAATTTATTTGAGAGAGAGAAAGAGAGAGAGCAAGACAACACAAGTAGGGGGAGCAGCAGAGGGAGAGGGTGAAGCAGGCTCCCCGCTCAGCGGGGAGCCTGACATAGAGCTCTACCTTAGGACCCTGGGATCATGACCTCAGCTGAAGGCAGACACTTAACTGACTGAGCCACCCAGGTGCCCCTCAGTTCTATTTTAGAGGAAGAATTCTTCTTTTTTTTTTTTTAAAGATTTTTTTATTTATTTATCTGACAGAGATAGAGACAGCCAGCGAGAGAGGGAGCACAAGCAGGGGGAGTGGGAGAGGAAGAAGCAGGCTCACAGCGGAGGAGCCTGATGTGGGGCTCGATCCCAGAACGCTGGGATCACGCCCTGAGCTGAAGGCAGACGCTTAACCGCTATGCCACCCAGGCCCCGGAAGAATTCTTCTTTAACTGCCTGACAGTTTTTACCATATTTTTAATTGTATTTTCTATAATTTTTATAAGTAGATCTTAACTGGTATTCATAATATAGAGTAAACAGATTAGCAAATAGTCTAATAAACCTCTAGAATCACTCCATCTCTTTTCTCTGCTCGGACACTCAGATATTACCAAGGTTACCATTCAAGTTATAATAGTCTCTGAGGTCTACAATAAACATCATATGCAGACTCCTGACTGTATGAAGTAATTTGTCACTAATGGGAAATGCACTAGATTCAATGTTCCTCAAGTTATGTAAAGTGTTCCCTCATTACGGGATGTAGGGTTCCTAAGGAAGACCTTAACTACAAGTGAAAAGGAGATCCTGGCATTTCCCCCAACAGTATCAAGGAAGTTCATGTTTCTGATTTCATTTTTTGAGATAAATTTCAAACGAGGAAATAGGATTAGAAAACCTTACCATGAGGGAACCAGCCTGAGACGCAGGAAGATACATCTGGATCTCTACAAATGAACATCTCCAGCGCTGAGTATTGAGGTACGAAGCGGGGAGCCATGAAACCGTGCACAGATATCGGAAGATAAACGGAAGGGGGAGGGAGCCGCCGCGTTTGGGCACCGGGAAGCGGTAGCCACTTGCACGGGGGAGCGGGCGGGCTCGTGGTCGGCACCCGCAAAACAGCAGACTGAGACCATGAGCCGGGTACGTGCGCCACCAAGCATCTTACGGAACACGGAAATCCCGGTGCGCTCACCGGATCCAGACTGAGACCGGGAGATCCGGGAGCGGGTGCGGGGGCGGCTGGCGGCGTTAGAAACACAAAGGACAGAGACGCACCGGCCCTAGAAGTGAGGGCTAGGACGCTGGGGGTGGGGCGCACATCCCGGGACGCTGCAGGGTTGAGCAGCACCAACAGTAACAGAGTTAAAGTGGCCAGAACATTAGTAGAGAACGGGCCGCAATCCCTGAGACAGAGGCTGAAATTCGGCCGCTGCTGCTCTGACTCTCAGAAGAGGCACAGCAAACCGCCAGGGAAAGCCGCCAGAGAACAAAAGCCTGGAAACACCAGCTGAGTGTGCCCATCCCTATCCCCCCTCGCAGGGGACACGGAGACTCTACCCAAACAGGGTTGCCTGAGTATCGGCGCAGCAGGCCCCTCCCCCAGGACGCAGAAGGCAGGCTGAAAAATCAAGAAGCCCACAACCCGGGCGCCTGGGTGGCGCAGTCATTGAGCGCCTGTCTTCGGCTTAGGGCGTGATCCTGGATTTCCGGAAAGGAGTCCGTCGTCAGGCTCCTCCGCTGGGAGCCTGCTTCTTCCTCTCCCACTCCCCTGCTTCTGTTCCCTCTCTCGCTGGTTGGCTGCCACATAAATAAATAAATAAAATCTTTAAAGAAGAAGCCCACATCCCTAAGATCCCTAAAAAACAAGGGGCACGGCCTGGGACCCAGTCAATAATTTGGGCTCTGGAAACCCCGCAACCTCTCCTCATCAGAATGACAAGAAGGAGAAGCCCCCCCCCCCAGCAAAAAAAAGACAGTGAGTCTGTGGCCTCTGCCACAGAAATAATGGATATGGATGTAACCAAAGTATCAGAAATGGAATTCAGAGTAATGATGGTCAAAATGATGAGTAGAATTGAAAAAACTATTAACGAAAAGGTTACTGAGAATATAGAATCCGTAAGGACAGAAATGAGAGCGAATCTGACAGAAATTAAAAATTCTATGAGCCAAATGCAGGCAAAACTAGAGGCTCTGACGGCCAGGGTCACAGAAGCAGAGGAACGGGTTAGTGAATTGGAGGATGGGTTAATAGAGGAAAAAAACAAAATAGAAGCTGCTCTTAAAAAAATCCAAGCCCACGAATGTAGGTTACGGGAGATTACTGACTCAATGAAACGATCCAATGTCAGAATCATCGCCATCCCCGAGGGGGTGGAGAAAAACAGAGGTCTAGAAGAGATATTTGAACAAATTGTAGCTGAAAACTTCCCTAATCTAGCGAGGGAAACAAACATTCGTGTCCAAGAGGCAGAGAGGACCCCTCCCAAGCTCAACCACGACAAACCTATGCCACGTCACGTCATAGTGCATTTCGCAAATATTAGATCCAAGGATACAGTATTGAAAGTGGCCAGGGCAAAGAAATCTCTCACGTACCAAGGCAAAGGCATCAGAATTACGTCAGACCTGTCTACACAGACCTGGAATGAGAGAAAGGGTTGGGGGAGCATATTTAAAGCTCTTTCAGAGAAAAACATGCAGCCAAGGATCCTTTATCCAGCAAGGCTGTCATTCAGAATTGATGGAGAAATAAAGACATTTCAGAATCGCCAGTCACTAACCAATTTTGTAACCACGAAACCAGCCCTACAGGAGATATTACGGGGGGTTCTATAAAAGTAAAAAGGCCCCAAGAGTGATACAGAACAGAAAGTCACAGCCAATACAAACAAAGACTTTACTGGCAACATGGCAACATTAAAATCATATCTCTCAGTACTCAGTCTTAATGTAAATGGTTTGAACCATCCCATAAAACGCCACAGGGTTGCAAATTGGATAAAAAGAAATGACCCATCCATTTGCTGTCTACAAGAGACTCATTTCAAACCCAAAGATGCATTCAGACTGAGAGTAAGGGGTTGGAGTACCATCTTTCACGCAAATGGACCTCAAAAGAAAGCTGGGGTAGCAATTCTCATATCAGATAAATTGGATTTTAAACTACAGACTATAGTTAGAGATGCAGAAGGGCACTATATTATTCTTAAGGGAAATATTCAACAAGTGGATGTGACAATTATAAATATATATGCCCCCAACAGGGGAGCAGCAAGATACACAAGCCAACTCTTAACCAGAATAAAGAGACACATAGATAAAAATACATTAATAGTAGGGGACCTCAACACTCCACTATCAGAAATAGACAGAACACCCTGGCAAAAACTAAGCAAAGAATCAAAGGCTTTGAATGCCATACTCGACGAGTTGGACCTCATAGATATATATAGAACACTACACCCCAGAACCAAAGAATACTCATTCTATTCTAATGCCCATGGAACATTCTCAAGAATAGACCATGTTCTGGGACACAAAACAGGTCTCAACCGATACCGAAAGATTGAAATTATCCCCTGCATATTCTCAGACCACAACGCTCTGAAATTGGAACTCAACCACAAGGAAAAATTTGGAAGAAACTCAAACACTTGGAGACTAAGAACCATCCTGCTCAGGAATGACTCGATAAACCAGGAAATCAAAAATCAAATTAAACAATTTATGGAGACCAATGAGAATGAAAATACAACAGTCCAAAACCTATGGGATACTGCAAAGGCAGTCCTAAGGGGGAAATACATAGCCATCCAAGCCTCACTCAAAAGAATAGAAAAATCTAAAATGCAGTTTTTATATTCTCACCTCAAGAAGCTGGAACAGCAACAGAGGGACAGGCCTAATCCACACACGAGGAAGCAGTTGACCAAAATTAGAGCTGAAATCAATCAAGCAGAAACCAGAAGTACAGTAGAGCAGATCAACAGGACTAGAAGCTGGTTCTTTGAGAGAATCAATAAAATTGACAGACCACTGGCAACACTTATCCAAAAGAAAAGAGAAAGGACCCAGATTATTAAAATTATGAATGAAAAAGGAGAGGTCACGACGAGCACCATTGAAATTGGAAGGATTATTAGAAATTTTTTTCAACAGCTATATGCCAATAAACTAAGCAATCTGGAAGAGATGGAATCCTTCCTGGAAACCTATAAACTACCAAGATTGAAACCGGAAGAAATTGATTTCTTAAACAGGCCAATTAATTATGAAGAAATTGAGTCAGTGATAAACAACATTCCAAATAACAAAACTCCAGGCCCGGACGGTTTTCCTGGGGAATTCTACCAAACATTCAAAGAAGAAATAATATCTATTCTCCTAAAGCTATTTCAAAAAATAGAAACAGAAGGAAAGCTACCAAACTCATTCTCTGAGGCCAATATTACCTTGATCCCCAAACCAGGCAAAGACCCCATCAAAAAGGAGAATTACAGACCTATTTCCCTAATGAATAAGGATGACAAAATCCTCAACAAGATCCTGGCTAATAGAATCCAACAGTACATTAAAAGGATTATCCATCACGATCAAGTGGGATTCATACCTGGGATGCAAGCGTGGTTCAATATTCGCAAATCAATCAGCGTGATACATCACATCAACAAGACAAGACTCAGGAACCATATGATCCTCTCAATCGATGCCGAAAAAGCATTTGACAAAATACAGCATCCTTTCCTGATTAAAACTCTTCAGAGTGTAGGAATAGAAGGTACATTTCTCAATCTCATAAAAGCCATCTATGAAAAGCCTACTGCAAATATTATTCTCAATAGGGAAAAGCTGGAAGCCTTTCCCTTAAGATCAGGAACTCAACAAGGATGCCCACTCTCGCCACTATTATTCAACATAGTACTAGAAGTCCTTGCAACAGCAATCAGACGACAAAAAGGGATCAAAGGTATTCAAATTGGCAAAGAAGAAGTCAAAATGTCTCTCTTCGCAGATGACATGATACTTTATATGGAAAACCCAAAAGAAGCCACTCCCAAACTATTAGAAGTTATAGAGCAATTCAGTAACGTGGCGGGATACAAAATCAATGCTCAGAAATCAGTTGCATTTCTATTCACGAATAACGAGACCAAAGAAAGAGAAATTAGGGAATCCATCCCATTTACAATAGCACCAAAAACCATACGTTACCTTGGAATTAACTTAACCAGAGACGTAAAGGACCTATATTCTACAAACTATAAATCACTCTTGAAAGACATTGAGGAAGACATAAAAAGATGGAAAGATATTCCATGCTCATGGATCAGAATAATTAACATAGTTAAAATGTCCATGCTACCCAGAGCAATCTACACTTTCAATGCTATCCCGATCAAAATACCGAGGACATTTTTCAAAGAACTGGAACAGAGAGTCCTTAAATTTGTATGGAAACAGAAAAGGCCCCGAATCTCCAAGGAACTGTTGAAAAGGAAAAAGAAAGCTGGGCGCATCACAATGCTGGAATTTGAGCTGTACTACAAAGCTGTGATCACAAAGACAGCATGGTACTGGCACAAAAACAGACACATAGACCAATGGAACAGAATAGAGAGCCCAGAAATGGACCCTCGGCTCTTTGGGCAACTAATATTTGATAAAGCAGGAAAAAACATCCGGTGGGAAAAAGACAGTCTCTTCAATAAATGGTGCTGGGAAAATTGGACAGCTACATGCAAGAGAATGAAACTTGACCACTATCTCACACCATACACAAAAATAAACTCCAAATGGATGAAAGACCTCGATGTGAGACAGGAATCCATCAAAATTCTAGAGGAGAACATAGGCAGCAACCTCTACGACATCGGCCAAAGCAACCTTTTTCATGACACATCCCCAAAGGCAAGAGAAACAAAAGATAAAATGAATTTATGGGACTTCATCAAGATTAAAAGTTTCTGCACAGCCAAGGAAACAGTCAGAAAAACTAAGAGGCAGCCCACGGAATGGGAGAAGATATTTGCAAATGACACTACAGATAAAGGACTGGTATCCAAGATCTACAAAGAACTTCTCAAACTCAATACACGAGAAACAAATAAACAAATCAAAAAATGGGCAGAAGATATGAACAGACACTTTTCCAATGAAGACATACAAATGGCTAACAGACACATGAAAAAATGTTCAAAATCATTAGCCATCAAGGAAATTCAAATCAAAACCACAGTGAGGTACCACCTTACGCCAGTTAGAATGGCAAAAATAGACAAGGCAAGAAACAACAATTGTTGGAGAGGATGTGGAGAAAGGGGATCCCTCCTACATTGTTGGTGGGAATGCAAGTTGGTACAGCCACTCTGGAAAACAGTGTGGAGGTCCCTTAAAAAGTTAAAAATTGAGCTACCCTATGATCCAGCCATTGCACTACTGGGTGTTTACCCCAAAGATACAGACGTAGTAAAGAGAAGGGCCATATGCACCCCAATGTTCATAGCAGCAATGTCCACAATAGCTAAATTTTGGAAGGAGCCAAGATGCCCTTCAACAGATGACTGGATTAAGAAGTTGTGGTCCATATATACAGTGGAATATTACTCAGCTATCAGAAAGAACGAGTTCTCAACATTTGCTACAGCATGGACGGCACTGGAGGAGATAATGCTAAGTGAAATAAGTCAAGCAGAGAAAGACAACTATCATATGATTTCTCTCATCTATGGAACATAAGAACTAGGAAGATCGGTAGGGGAAGAAAGGGATAAAGAAAGGGGGGGTAATCAGAAAGGGGAATGAAACATGAGAGACTATGGACTATGAGAAACAAACTGAGGGCCTCAGAGGGCAGGGGGGTGGGGGAATGGGATAGACCGGTGATGGGTAGTAAGGAGGGCACGTATTGCATGGTGCACTGGGTGTTATACACAACTAATGAATCATCGAGCCTTACATCAGAAACCGGGGATGTACTGTATGGTGACTAACATAATAAAAAATCATTAAAAAAAGAAAAGAAAAAAAAAAGAAAAAAAAAAAAGAAAACCTTACCATGAGGAAATAGGATCAGAAAATGTAAATGTCTTTGACATGAGTACAAGGAGTAGTCTATCAGGAATGTTAGCAGAGCACATAGTTCACTTACCCAAGCCAAAACACAAGGTCAAATCTTTGCTCTCTACTCCCTAAAAATGAAGAACCTATGAGATGCATGTAAATGAACTGAACGACTGTATCAGGAAATGTTTCTGCTATTTAATTGTCATGCTATTTCTGTGTTTGGTAACTTTGGTTACAAGGGTTTGGAAAATGAGGAACTGAGAAGCAGAGTCATACCCACTTTATAGGAGAAATTTAACATTGCACGTTGTTTCATTTCCCAGGAGATAAATGGCTTGAAGTAGTACAGAATCAAGACATGATAAAGGTTATTTAAGAACAACTGTCTAAAAGGAGGAAACCATAGAAGGTTGACTGAACCAGTGACCATTTGCCTCCTGACTTTCCCATTTTCTTTTCTCCCAGCTTGCTTCTTAGGCATAAAGTAAAATTTAAAGAAAAGGCAAATACACTCACAGCTCCTTTTTCTGCCCATCTAACTTTTATTTCAAATGGTCATAACTACTCTAATGGAAGAACACTGGAGGACAATCAAGATGCCCAATATTTGGGCATATCTAGCTCCCTTTAGTGCAAGAAATTTCAACACATCCTAGGTAAACCTAAATTTCTGTGCTTAGTGTTTATTTTATCTCCTAAACAGACTATTATTCCTATTTATTTGGTTTGTTTACTCATTGTAATCCTGCCTTGTTCACCACCTTAAAGTTGGGACACTTTAAAATCAGAGTATACCCATAAAAATAATTATACAATACGAATAAAAAGAGACTGGACAAACAAGCATGCAAATAGACAACCTAGATCAAATCTGTTACTACGTAGATTATATAAGTCACTTCAGCTACTTTAGTTGGGTTTCTGAGTTTCCAGGTGAAGTAAAATCATTAAATTCTCATTTTGGAGAAAGAGAAGGTCATAAGTCAGTCTAGGAAGGAGACATCTTTGTATTTAGGAAGTTTACTAGGGAGAGGCTCTTGATATTAGCACCTATGGGGGGGGGCAAGGGAAGTCCAATGGGAAGAGAGAGGAGTTGAACTATGAAGCCATCAAACAAAATCTCCCCTTTGGGGAGTGCTTAAGCTGGGGCAGCTCGGCAGAGTTCTTCCAATTGGATAACACAGCCTTTATACCTCTCAACCCCACCCCCGGATTGGGCCATGATTGATGCAGGCTATTCCTGAGAAGTGGAGTCATGCTGGGCCAGGTGGCACTCTTCGGCAGAGGGCACTTGAGGGTGAGCAGGAAGGGACTTTGCTGCAAGTCATCAGCTGTCAATTCTCCCAGGAGCTTTGTTATGTGTGTTATAATCTTGAAGGTCATGCATTTAATCTGTACCCCTATTGTTCACTTATAAAAGAAAGAAAACAGATTACTCTCTCTGGGAAAGCAAAGTTATTCCAAAACAGGATGAAAAATAAATTATTTTCATTACTTGGTATATAGAAAACTGAGTAATATGATGGAAAAAAATCCTCACCAATAGCCCTATAGGAAACAGAGTTAACAGATATTTCATTGAGCTGTTTTCAACATCAAGTATCCTTGATAATAGGTAATATTAATATGCCTCTCTCCATTAGAGTGATCCATAAGGAGTTAGCACAAACAACATGGGACCCAGTTTTCTGGCAGTCCAACTTCATTCATTCATTCATTCCTTTATTCAACAAGTATTCACTGAGTCCTACTGTGTGTCAGGCATTATGCTAGGCATAAGAAATATTATGACATAGGAGGACAGACCCTACAGAGATTGTAGACTTTAATTAAGGAATCATATGAACAAATGTGAAATCACACTTTTGATCATTCATATGAGAGGCTCACTCTCCAGTGTTACCAAAACTCCTAATAGTGGAAACTGACATAGTTATAGAGATAAGAGACTACTTCTTGAAGAAGTGATTATTTTTCTTAGGGTTGAAGGAAGAGTTGGAGCTAGCCAACAGAAGCAGATGGGGCAACAGAACTGGTGTTAGAAGGGACCATAGAAAGCCAAGAAGGCTAGTGCTAGAGTGCAGACAGATGCTAAGGGCAAACTTGGAAGAAGATGAGACTATAGAGTTAGGGAAAGCCAGGCCAGGCAAGGCTTTGAAGATTACATTAAGCAACATGGTCTTGATCTTAAGAGTAATAGGAAAATAAAGTGTTTTACACAAGGCGCTGAGTGAAAAGGTATTGCTAATGAGATTCAATTGAAGGATGTATTAGTTCTCTAGGACTGATATAACAAATTACCACAAACTTAGTGACTTAAGCCATCAAACATACTACCTTAAAGTTCTGCTATTCTGAAGTCTATAATGGGTCTCACTGGGGCAAAATCAAGTTGCTGATGGATGTATATTCCTTTCTGAAGGCTCTAGAATAGAATGTTTCCTTGCTTTTTACAGCTTAGAATCCTCTAGAAAAGCTGCCCACTTTCCTTGGCTCATGGCCCCCTTCCATCTTCAAAGCTATCAATGGCCAGTCTATTCTTTCTTACATCACAAACCTCTGTTACTGATTCTTCTGCATCCCTCTTCCACACTCAAAGATCCTTTTGATTATAGTGTGCCCACTCAGATCATTCAGGATAATCTCCCCCATCTCAAGGTCAGCTAATTAGAAACCATAACTCCATCTGAAGCCTTAATTCTCCTTTGCCTTATAACCTAACATAGTCACAAGTTCTAGAGATTAGGACATAGACATCTTTGGGGTCTGGCCACCATAGTGGGACTCAGAGCAGAGGCAAGAACAAGTAGAAAGGCTGCTGGAGTTGGCAGTTGTCAACACGAAGAGCTATGGACACATTTGGGAGTCACTTAGGAACTAAAACTGAAAGGACTAGATCATGGTTTTCCTGGGAGTGATATCTAGGGACTAATACAGGACCACTGAATGTATTCATTTATTCAATATTTATGTTCAGATACTTCCTGAACAGCCGCTGTTCTAGTTTCTGTGGATGGAGCACTGCACAATTCATAAAAGCCCCTGCCCTCACGGGGCTTATCTGAGAAGCTTATCTGAAGGTGAGCTGCTTATGCCAAGAATGATTATCTGTACATATCCTTTTTTTTTCAGGCAGACATTTGATGGGCACTAGAGAGACACTCCTTTCTGATGAGGACATCATTGAAGCCTTACCTTGTGTTCTCTGTCAGTTGCTAACACAGGCTATCTGAATTTCTTTTTACTGGAGTATAGTTTATACACACTACGTTAGTTTCAGGTATACAACAGAGTGATTTGGCATCTCTATACATTATGCTATGCTCACTACAAGTTTATCACCATACAATGCAATTACAATACCATTGACTATATTCCCTTTTCTGTACCTTTCATCCCCATGACATTCATTCCATAATTGGAAGACTGTACTTTCCACTCCTCTTCGTCTATTTTTCCCATCCCTAGAAGCTCCTTGCCTCTGGCTCTCACCTCAGTTTGTCCTCTGTATTTATGGGTCTGTTTCTTCTTTGTTTGTTCATTTGTTTTGTTTTTTAGATTCCACAAATAAGTGAATTCATATGGTATTTGTCTTTCTCAGTCTGACTTATTTCACTTGGCATAATACCCTCTAGCTCCATCCATGTTGTCATAAATAGCAAGGTATTCTTTTAATGGCTGAGCAATATTCCATCGTATAAATAAACTACATCTTCTTTATTCATTCATCTATGTAAGGACATTTAGGTTGCTTCCATGAATTGACTATCGTAAATATGCTTTTTTTTTCTTTTTTTAAAGAGGAGAGAGATAAGGGGGGAAAGGCCAGAGGGAGAGAGAGAGAATCTCAAGCAGTATTATTTTTGCTTCTCTCCTTTATAATAACATACTTATGGAAAAATATCAAAATTGAAATCAGCTTTTGAAAGCAAGAAAGACTGGAGAGGCAATTACTACATCTTGAGGATTTAACTTATGTGCAGTTTCAGATAGCTGTCAAAACTTTCAAATGGGGTCATTAGCACTAAAATTATACAAAACCCTTAATGCCCATGCAAAAGTGTATGCCTTTTCACACATGGGGTTTGTATTCCTCTGGCAGTATATTTCTGGGAACTACTGGGTAAATGATATGGTAAACTATGATTATTCTTCAAAAAAATGTGGCAATTAATTTGAACAAAAACAAAAATCAAGTGCTTTAAAACGCACATACACACACACGATCTCACACATCAGATGTTCTATTTTAACATGTAACATGGAGAAGTAATTATGACAGTCTTAAACATTTGTCCTTTTACATAATTGGAGCAGTGCTCTTTTCTGGAATCTTGCAACTAGTGAGGCATCAGTAAGAATGGATGTTGATGTATATATCAGTAGCAATACAGACAGTATTCAGATCCCATACCTGCCTCACTGTAAAAGTTATCAATGTACCATGGAGTGCAGAGTGGCATGGGTAGGATGGGATTATGGCATGAGAAGAACCAACATTTTTATAAGAATGGGAGAAATTAATTCCTTGGAGGAAAGAGAAGATGAAGGAGGGATTTAAGAAGGTTTCATGTAGGGGCACCTGGGTGGCACAGTGGTTAAGCGTCTGCCTTTGGCTCAGGGCGTGATCCCGGCGTTATGGGATCGAGCCCCACATCAGGCTCCTCCACTATGAGCCTGCTTCTTCCTCTCCCACTCCCCCTGCTTGTGTTCCCTCTCTTGCTGGCTGTCTCTATCTCTGTCGAATAAATAAATAAAATCTTAAAAAAAAAAAAAGAAGGTTTCATGTATACACCCATATTATAACAGCACTATTCACAAAAGCCAAGAGAGGGAAGAAACCCAAGTGTCCAGCAACAGATGAATAGATGTGGTATATACAAACAATGGAATATTATTTGGTCTTGAAATGGGAAGAAACTCTGCCACATGCTATAACATCGATGAACCTTGAAGACATTATACTAAACAAAGTAAGTCAGTAATAAAAACACAAATACCATATGATTCCACATATATGAGGTATCTATAGTAGTGTGAGTCATAGAAACAGAAAGTAGAATGGTGGTTGCCAAAGATCGGAGGGGAGGGGAAAATGGGGAGTTATTTAATGGATACAGAGTTTTAGTTTTGCAAGATGAAAAAGTTCTGGAGACTGTTGTTTCACAGCATTGTGAATATACTTATCTCTACTGAACTGTATACTTAGAAATGATTAAAATGATACATTTCATGTTATGTATTTTTTACCACAACTTCCAAAGAAGTCTTCAGAGAGAAAGATCATTTTAATTGAATAACATGAATAATCACAATAAGTTGCAGGAATGGGGAACAATATTAGAGAATCTTGAACTAAGAGGAGAAAGGATAGATGCAGAATAGTCACAGATCAGCAACTAGTTAAGGGTGTGTCCTACACCACTGAGTAATATTCCAAACAACGAGGCTGGAAATACAAATTTGAGCCTATAGTGGACACCTATTTTCCTGTACAATACCACCTCCCAACTTTGAATGATTTTCCCCCACTTTTCCATTTATCTTCCTCAATCCATTTGGTTTGGGTACAATTAACTCTAGGTTTTAGTAATGAAAGTATCCCCTTCCCCAAATATATATATACATATAGGAATAGGCTAGTTAGATTCCTCTCTAGCATTTTGTTGGCACTATCAGGGAAAGAGACTCTCTCTTTCATTGACATTTAAAATTCAAGGAGCATGTAGACCTGGAAATGCCCCTGGACATCTTCCATGTGGAGAATCCTACTGAAAATACAAAAGAAATTAGCATCGGAATAGAGAAAAAAGAGAGAGAGCGAGTGTAGGGGAAAGACATAAAGACAGGGAAGGAAAGAGAAAGAGAGACAGAAGGGGGTAGGAAGGGAGAGAGGGAGGAAAGAAAAAGAGGAAGGAAGGAAGGAAGGAAGCAAGGAAGGAAGGGAGGGAGGGAGGGAGGAAGGGAGGGCAGAAATTTTGATATCTGATAATACTGTTAAAAAATTTGAATCCAACTATGCCTGGAATTGGAACCCCAGACTGTTCTGTTTTGTTAACCCCCAGAATTCCCTTGTTGGGCATAATCTGGTTTAAGATGAGTTTTTGTCACTTGAAATCACAAGAGCTCTGACTAATCCAGGACTAGATTGTGGGGAGCCTAGAATTAGGCAATTGGAAAATATTTTATGAGTATTCATTTTGTCAGACACTGTGCTAAGTTCTTAAGGTATTGCAAGGAACAAAAAAACTTTGGTTCCTGCCCTCGTAGAAGTAACAATTTCTTAGGCCTCTAATAGATACTTGGGCCTAATTCCCAGTTATAGGAATCTCTTCATTTTTTCAACAAGCCCTATTATGACAGTAAAGCACAGCCAGATCTGGTAGTCACGGACTTAGAACAGCATACGCAAACTTTCCTGATGATAACTCACCCAGGGTTGCTTATTTTAAAAAGCTTAGGTTATCTTCCAGAGCCACCTAATTAGAATTTTAAACGGTGGGGCCTGAAAGCTTTTTTAAACATCAGCTGCCTAGATGATTTTTACCATCAGATAAGTTTGCCAAATGCTCATGTTGCTATCCACTATGGATCCTTGGACCAGTGACAGTGACATCACCTGGGAACTTACTCAAAATGCAGCATCTCAACCCCTCTCCAGACTCAGTAAGTCAGGATCTGCCTATAATATTTAATAGGAATAGCTTGTAATGTATGGAAATTTTTAATCTAAAAATTAAACACAGAGAGAAAGAAATCTAAAAGAGGTCACTCAGAAGTACTTTCAAACAAAATCCTTTTATTTCTAAGTCAAGAGACATTAAAAATTATATATTGCTTACACAGGTTTTCCTTTTTTAAGGTCAGTGATGTCCCTCTTTGTGGACTGCATCAAAGTTCACATAACTCCATATCACACAACTCTAGAAGGGATCATTCGTATTGTGTACATGTCACTTACACCTTTAAGAATTGTATAATGCAGCAGCTCTGGATCCAAGCACAACTGGAGATTCATGCAGCGTCAAGCTCTGAAATTCAACCTAGTGACTGCTTTGATGTGATAAAGAGACCGACCTCCCATCCTCCAATTCACTAATTTGTTCTTCTGCCTCATTTACCCTGGCCGTCAGAGCGTCTAGTGGAGGTCCCTTAAAAAGTAAAAATAGAGCTAGCCTATGATCCAGCCATTGCACTACTGGGTATTTACCCCAAAGATACAGACGTAGTGAAGAGAAGGGCCATATGCATCCCAATGTTCATAGCAGCATTGTCCACAATAGCTAAATTGTGGAAGGAGCCGAGATGCCCTTCAACAGATGACTGGATTAAGAAGATGTGGTCCATATATACAATGGAGTATTACTCAACCATCAGAAAGAACGATTACCCAACATTTGCAGCAACATGGACGGGACTGGAGGAGATTATGCTAAGTGAAATGAGTCAAGCAGAGAAAGACAATTATCATATGGTTTCACTCATTTATGGAACATAAGAAATAGCAGGGAGATCGGTAGGAGAAGGAAGGGAAGAATGAAGGGGGGGTAAACAGAAGGGGGAATGAACCATGAGAGACTGTGGACTCTGAGAAACAAACTGAGGGCTTCAGGGGGGGGGGTGGTGGATTGGGATAGGCTGGTGATGGGTATTAAGGAGGGTACATACTGCATGGTGCACTGGGTGTTATACGCAAATAATGAATCATGGAACACTACATCAAAAACTAAGGATATACTGTATGGTGACTAATATAGTGAAATAAAAATTATTAAAAAAAAAAGAGACCTACCTCCATATTTGATAACCAAGATAATTGGCAGTGATAAGATCCAGACATAACTTTTCCTTTTTTCTTTTTTCTTTTTTTTTTTTTTGAGGAGGGTTCCTTTTTTAAACTACCAGAGCTATTACAAAATGGTAAGCATACAATAATATAATATAAAATATAAAGGTGATAGAATAGTTTCTGCTTTTATCCCACCCCTTTGTTTTTACATTAAGTTTAACTTATAGGAATAGAGGGACCTTAGGATTTGCCTTCCTAGGCTCTCATGGTGACAATTTGTCACATTTACACATTCTCAGATAAAGAAGCATCATTATATGGCAACTCTTGGGAATCCCAATTTTGCGCAATTGTTGACCACGTGGGGCAGCTGGTAGACATTTTAACTCCCAAGATACCTAGTTTCAGCTGCTATACAGTAACAATATAAGAAAGTAATTAAGAGCCTGGACACTGGAGCTTGTCTACCAGGTTTTACATCTAACTCCAACAATTACTAGCTATATAAACTCAAGGCAGTCACTTAACCTCTGTGTCTCTCTTTCCTTATCTATCTAATGGGAATAATAATGCAATTTTGTCAAGAACTATAAAAACCATTAGATTTAACCTTACTTGCAAGCTAGCAAATTAACTTGCCACAATTTCATTATACTGACAAGAGATACAAGATTCCTGGATCAGAGACAAAAGGCTTTATTACCCACAGCAAAAGCAGTAGCCAGAGTACCAGCATTGCTTGGTCAGTTCCCTAAATCCAAGTCTCCAGAGGCACTGCAGGTTTGCCTAGATTGATGCCTGCACACACACTGTGTTGTGTTACAGAAGAGGAATGCTGGCCTGTGGGAGTTGCTTTTTTATGGAAAAGGGTTGTAAGCAAGCCGACTCTTTGTCCAAGAGCAGGATATTATCTTGTTCCCAAGGCTGTCACTGCAAACACAATCCTGAAAAGTGACCCAGGTAAAGAACTGTCAGGGTCTTGCATTTGTGGCATTTCCAACAAGATGGTTAGCAGTACAACAAACCTATGCAGGACTGTCTCAAACAGGCTGTTGAGTTAACATACGCAAGGTGCTAGAAAACTAATAACTATGTAAGGGTGAGTTAGTAGTAGTAGTAGCAGCAGTAGCAGTAGCAGCAGCAGTATGTGGATGTGAACTACCTATTCCTTTAAAGGATATGTACACATATCTCAGACAGATATATTAGACAGTTTAGTAGATATAGAATATATATATTAGAAAATTTGAAAAAATGAAAGTAAAAAAACTACTGAAATCTCCAGTAATACCAACATTAAGTATTACCTACTTTTTGCTTTTTCTATTTTTCTATGCATATATGTATTTTTGTTTTCTTCAACTGATATCCAAATCCATACATTATTTTTATATACTTTTTCTACTTTTTATTTCATCATGAGCATTTCTACTTAGTAAATATTAGTCTGAAAATAATCAATTTTAATAATATTCTATCATATGTATGTATCATAAATTATCATAAATGTTACATATCTCTTTTTACTCTCTGCAAATTGGGAAACATTTATTAGTATTGGAGATCAGGCTAAGGAGAAAGAGATGATCTATGAAAAGTAGACCTGAGTTCTAAAACCATAATTATCCTAGGCCATTGGCTACATTAGAGTAAGATCTAAAGAGAAACTTGGTTCATAAATATTCCCTGAAGTCATTGAGAAAACATTTCATTGAGGGGTGCCTGGGTGGCTCAGTCAGTTAAGTATCCGACTCTTGATTTCTGCTTGGGTCATAATCTCAGGGTCCTGAGATGGAGTCCCAAGTCGAGCTATCTACCCAGCAGGCAGTCTGCTTGTCCCTCTCCCTCTGCTCTTTCCCCTGCTCGTGCTCTCTCTCTCTCAAATAAATAAAATCTTTAAAAAAAAACATTTTATTGAAGTTTATATTGTGAAAGAGATGCATTTATTCAAGATATATTTAACAACTATTTCTAATAATATACTTAAAATAGTTATCTTCATTTTTTTTAAAAAAGTATTTATGTGACACCAACTGTTTTCTGACATTAAATATGTGGAACTTTTAGTTATTAGTTTGCTGAATGGGCCACATATGTCATTCCTTCTTTCCATTTTTCTTTCATTTCATCTGATGATTAGTTTCCTTCTCTGGAATTTTTACCATAAATGGAAAACACAGCATTAGCTAATCAAATAAAATTTAAAGAATAACAAGGAAGAATGAAAACATAGATTACGAATGATATCCTAACCAGAGGATACAGAAATGGAAAAAGTGTGTACTATGAGATGTTAACATATATTTCTTTTGCTTATAAGCCAGATAGGATTGAGCTAGCCTTTCAGAATTTTTGGAAAGAAAATCAAAATAATGGAATTTTGTTTATGTGTTTCTGATTAGTGTCTCGTTTTTTGGTGCTTTCTGTTTTACCTTATCTCAGTTTACAGTAGTGCTCTAACAGTTCTGCTAATGTTAAGTTCCCTGTGCATGTAAAAGGTCAGTTAATTCACCTTTATTGTCATCCAAATTTGTTAAGACAAAAGAAGCTTAACCTTCTTTGGGTTCTATTAAACTTCTATTTATCCAGTTCTTCCTAGAAGAGGCAATTAATTAAAATCAAACAAGTTTGTAATGGAGGTCAAAGCAGAACAGTAGCTGTGAAGGGCAAAACACAATGATCATTAAACTGTCATACAGAAGTAGAGGGAGGCTTAGATGAGGTAAAGAGTCTAAATTCCTCCCAAAGAAGAGTAACTTTTCTTTTGTTGAATCTTTTTTTTTAATTATTTTTTTCATTATATTATGTTAGTCACCATACAGTACATCCCTGGTTTTTGATGTAAAGTTCGATGATTCATTAGTTGCGTATAACACCCAGTGCACCATGCAATACGATCCCTCCTTACTACCCATCACCAGCCTATCCCAATCCACCACCCCCCCTCCCCTCTGAAGCCCTCAGTTTGTTTCTCAGAGTCCACAGTCTCTCATGGTTCATTCCCCCTTCTGTTTACCCCCCCTTCATTCTTCCCTTCCTTCTCCTACCGATCTCCCTGCTATTTCTTATGTTCCATAAATGAGTGAAACCATATGATAATTGTCTTTCTCTGCTTGACTCATTTCACTTAGCATAATCTCCTCCAGTCCCGTCCATGTTGCTGCAAATGTTGGGTAATCGTTCTTTCTGATGGTCGATAATATTCCATTGTATATATGGACCACATCTTCTTAATCCAGTCATCTGTTGAAGGGCATCTCGGCTCCTTCCACAATTTAGCTATTGTGGACATTGCTGCTATGAACATTGGGGTGGATATGGCCCTTCTCTTCACTACGTCTGTATCTTTGGGGTAAATACCCAGTAGTGCAATGGCTGGATCATAGGCTAGCTCAAGTATTAACTTTTTAGGGGACCTCCACACTGTTTTCCAAAGTGGCTGTAGCAACTTGCATTCCCACCAACGGTGTAAGAGGGTTCCCCTTTCTCCACATCCTCTCCAATATTTGTTGTTTCTTGCCTTGTCCATTTTTGCCATTCTAACTGGTGTAAGGTGGTATCTCAATGTGGTTTTGATTTGAATTTCCCTGATGGCTAATGATTTTGAACATTTTTTCATGTGTCTGTTAGCCATTTTTATGTCTTCATTGGAAAAGTGTCTGTTCATATCTTCTGCCCATTTTTTGATTTGATTATTTGTTTCTCATGTATTGAGTTTGAGAAGTTCTTTGTAGATCTTGGATACCAGTCTTTTATCTGTAGTGTCATTTGCAAATATCTTCTCCCATTCTGTGGGCTGCCTCTTAGTTTTTTTGACTGTTTGCTTGGCTGTGCAGAAGCTTTTTATCTTGATGAAGTCCCACAAGTTCATTTTATCTTTTGTTTCTCTTGCCTTTGGAGATGTGTCATGAAAAAGTTGCTGTGGCCTATGTCAAGGAGGTTGCAGCCTATGTTCTCCTCTAGGATTTTGATGGATTCCTATCTCACATTGAGGTCTTTAATCCATTTGGAGTTTATCTGTGTGTATGGTGTGAGAGAGTGGTCAAGTTTCATTCTTTTGCATATAGCTGTCCAATTTTCCCAGCACCATTTATTGAAGAGACTGTCTTTTTTTTTCCAAACATATGGATACTTTATTTTTTAAATAAAATTGACAATCATTGAAGATAATATTACATCTAAACCACAGTATTTTCTCTTTTTTTAATGTTTTTTATTATATTATGTTAGTCACCATACAGTACATCCCTGGTTTCTGATGTAAAGTTCGATGATTCATTAGTTGCGTATAACACCCAGCGCACCATGCAATATGTGCCCTCCTTACTACCCATCACCAGTCTATCCCATTCCCCTGCCCCCCTCCCCTCTGAAGCCCTCAGTTTGTTTCTCAGAGTCCATAGTCTCTCATGCTTCATTCCCCCTTCTGATTACCCCCCTTTCTTTATCCCTTTCTTCCCCTACCGATCTTCCTAGTTCTTATGTTCCATAGATGAGAGAAATCATATGACAATTGTCTTTCTCTGCTTGACTTATTTCACTTAGCATTATCTCCTCCAGTGCCGTCCATGTTGCAGCAAAGGTTGAGAACTCGTTCCTTCTGATAGCTGAGTAATATTCCATTGTATATATGGACCACAACTTCTTAATCCAGTCATCTGTTGAAGGGCATCTCGGTTCCTTCCACGATTTAGCTATTGTGGACAATGCTGCTATGAACATTGGGGTGCATATGGCCCTTCTCTTCACTACGTCTGTATCTTTGGGGTAAATACCCAGTAGTGTAATGGTTGGGTCATAGGGTAGCTCAATTTTTAACTTTTTAAGGGACCTCCACACTGTTTTCCAGAGTGGCTGTACCAACTTGCATTCCCACCAACAATGTAGGAGGGATCCCCTTTCTCCACATCCTCTCCAGCAATTGTTGTTTCTTGCCTTGTCAATTTTTGCCATTCTAACTGGCGTAAGGTGGTATCTTAGTGAAGAGACTATCTTTTTTCCACTGGATGTTTTTTCCTGCTTTGTCAAAGATTAGTTGCCCAAAGAGCCAAGGGTCCATTTCTGGGTTCTCTATTCCGTTCCATTGGTCTATATGTCTGTTTTTGTGCCAGTACCATGCTGTCTTTGTGATCACAGCTTTGTAGTACAGCTTGAAATCTGGCAACGTGATGCGCCCAGCTTTCTTTTTCCTTTTCAACAATTCCTTGGCAATTCGGGGCCTTTTCTGGTTCCACACAAATTTAAGGGCTGTTTGTTCCAGCTCTTTGAAAAATGTCATTGGTATTTTGATTGGGATGGCATTGAAAGTGTAGATTGTTCTAGGTAGCATAGACATTTTAACTGTTTATTCTTCTGATCCATGAGCATGGAATAGTTTTCCATCTTTTTGTGGCTTCTTCAATGTCTTTCATGAGTGATCTGTAGTTTCTAGAATATAGATCATTTACCTCTCTGGTTAAGTTAATTCCGAGATAACATGATTTTTGGTGCTATTGTAAATGGAATGGATTCCCTAATTTCTCTTTCTTCAGTCTCATTGTTCGTGTATAGAAATGCAACTGATTTCTGAGCATTGATATTGTATCCCGCCACATTACTGAATTGCTCTATAAGTTCTAGTAGTTTGGGGGTGGAGTCTTTTGGGTTTTCCATATACAGTATCATGTCATCTGCGAAGAGAGACAGTTTGACTTCTTCTTTGCCGATCTGGATACCTTTTATCCCTTTTTGTTGTCTAGAATATAAAGCAATTATTTATTATTTCTCAAGATGCTGAGGATTGACTGGAGGTATTCTCCTGTTCCTTCTGGTGTTGGCTGGGATCACTCATATAGTGTTGCATTCAGCCGGCAGGTAAACTGGGGCTGGAACATCCAAGACTTCACTCACACATCTGTCATTTTCTGCTGGCTGTCACCTAGAGTACCTCAATTCTCTTCCATAAAGCTTCTCTTCATCTACAAGGCTAGACCAGCTTCCTTACAGAACGGTAGCTGGGTTCCAAGAGAAAGTGATCTAAGAAGTCAAGGCCCACTGTGGAAGTTCTTATTAAGCCTCTGCTTGCTTCAAGCTTGCTAATGTCCCATTAGCCAAAGCCAGGCACATGGCCAAACCTAGACACAATGTGGGAGAGGACTACACAAAGGTGTGGATTACAGGAAGTATGGTTCATTGGGGGTTACAACTGTAACAGTCTGCCACAATTATTAAGTAAACAAATTAAAAATAGAAGAGTATAATAGAAAAACCATTGTTTTAAAAATGTTTGCATAGAAACATAAACAGTGTTTGAAACAGTGGAGAGAAATTTGCATGGGAAGTGGTAGTCAAGAACAGACTTTTTCATGCAAGTTTGTGTATGTTGCTTGAATATTTTATAATAAGCACATATTTTATAATTTTAGAATTATGGAAGAAAATGAGGTTACACAAAAATAATTTCATAAGTAAAGGTTCATAATACATCAATTGAAAAAAATGTTAATGGTAATTATTTCAGGGTGAAAGAATTCTGAGGAATTTATTTCCTCTTCATGATTTTCTATGTCTTCTACATTTTGTATGAGAAATATACACAGATTTTGAAATTAAAAAAATGAAGAGTAAACAGAATAAACTCAAACCATTGGTCAAGTCTTTCTTTTTCCTCATGCAAGTATTTCTAAATTATTGCAGTATTATTTTATCTATATTTTATATTATAAAAATGTTCATTGTCTAAATTTCTGTAAAGTTTTCCCAGTGGCAAAGTAAAGACTTAATGTGTTAATCTATTCTGCTGCATGTTTTGTAATCTAATAAGTTCATAAAACAACTGTAAACTGCTCCATGATGATGGGTTTTTCCAAATATGTATTTTAGATCTCCCAAACTCAAATCCGTATTTGCTATCTTACGAGGCACTTTCTGCTGAAGTGCTTTCCCAGTTGTTTACAGCTGTCATCAGGTCTTAACCATGTCATCAGTTCTTTGACAGCAAGGAAAAGCACATTTCTCTTCTTTGCTTTTGTTTAAGGATAGATTTTCCCCCCTTGCATCTGATAGTTTTTGAATATACAAAAAAAATATAATATTGGGTATGAATTTGTTTTATTTTTTTAAAGATTTTATTTATTTATTTGACAGACAGAGAGAGCACAAGCAGGGGAGCAGCAGGCAGAGGGAGATGGAGAAGCAGGCTCCCCGTTCAGCAGAGAGCCCAATGTGGGACTCGATCCCAGGACCCTTAACCGACTGAGTCACCCAGGCGCCCTTCATTTGTTTTAAAAAAATGGTCTTTGTTACTATTGTCTGGTCCCATTTAACTGAATGAACAGCGCTCCATATGATGAAAAAAATCAAGACTATTCTGCTTCTTTTAATAAGGAGAAATTTTTTTTAATTCAACATTATGCTTTAAAAATATATTAATCATAATTCATGGAGATCTCATCAAATTTAACCCTGTTTATTATTATTTATGTAAACTTTAAGACACAAAACAACTTTAGATACTGTTTATCAGGATACATGACACACATAGTAAAAATAATAAACTTGTGCATTCACAACATTTTGGGGATAGTGACTTTTGCTGGGACTCAGGGAGTGGAAAGGGTTTAGGATGGAGGTTTCTTTAGCTGTATCTACAAATTTTTTCATCAAAAAAGAGGGCAGACTCAAAGACCTGATAGATATGGGTGATAGAAAAATAACCATCTGTTATAGCATCTTCTATAATTGTAATTAAAATATTTTTAATTAAAAAAAGTAATTAATGTGAAGCTGCTGCCATCAAGATGGCTAAGATAGAGTCATGGACAGCTAATGAGGTGATTCTTGAAATAAGCCAGGCACAGAAAGGAATCAGATGCTCCATAACCCACTCATGCCAAGGTTATTTTTAGGACAAAAATTTGATCCAAGTCATACATACAACAGGACTGCACTTTCTTAATATGGTGTCTCTGGGCAAAAAATAAGGCCCTAGTTTTGGAAATGTGTGTCTGCTTTTTAGGTTCTTGTCGGAGATAGAAAAAGTCTGAATCCGACTCTCTCTCCTGCTTTTGGGACCAGACTCTAGGGAGAGAGAAGTAAGACTCATTAGAATCCAGATAAATCCCCAGGACTTGGAATTAGCTTGATAACGAGAAGGTATCAAGGGATAGAAACTTTTCCTCCTATGGCCAGAGTTGACCTTTCCCAAAGATAGGGAAGAAATACCAACTGGAGATTTGAAGGAGAAGTCTATAAGAGCTTACATTCTAGCAAATGCAGGAATATGCAATTTATATAAAATCACAATTTCTGGAATTCCTATGCTGGTATTCCTGTGCTGTATGTAAGATTTTCTAGGGCCTTTAGTGAAAAGACACTTATCTCCACCATGGCTCATGTGAATGTGGTCTGGGGAATACAGGCAAGGTTCTGTACTGGGGGAAAGCAATTGTAATTATTATTCAATTGCAGGTCATGGTGGAGAGAATAGTACAATTATGGAGATATGGGATCTCAAGTGGGCATGGCTTCCCCATGCCCTGTAGATTACTACAGAGAACATGGTCACCATTCCTCGAAACAAGTTCTCCAAATTTCCAATCAACTGATCTTTCTACTGGATTAGGGTCTAAATCTGATAGATTATTAAGATTTCCAGTCACTTTTTTAACATAACAGATGCCCTGCCTCTACTCCCCCACTCCCACCCCAAGTCAAATAGTCCCTTTTGAAACTTCAGCAGTATGGCCCTTTTTGTGCAGGGGTGGGGATGGGGTGGAAGAGGGATGGTTTTGTGTGTGTATTTGGTGTAAATGTGGTGTGTGCTGTGTGTGTGCTTGTGAGTTCCCAAGTGGTTCTGATACATTCTCTCCTTGGAGGTTGGATTAGAAAAGTACTTCACTTAGGTAAGTTATATACTACTGACACAATTCTGAGATACACCCCACAAACATTCTTCATTATTAATGTATCAAGGCATAATTTTCTACTGGTAGAGATGGTGTCTGGACCTGAGCAGAGAAGTTGGTAAATTTATTAAGAGGATATTAAGTAGTTTCTGTATTTTAGAGTAGAAACTGGTCTTGATTCTTGGGGCAAACTCTCTCATTTTTCTAGAAAGAACTACTGTGTTCAGGCTTTTAATTGTAAGAATGTAAATTCTGTGAGTACAGGGGATGTTTCTGTTATATACCACTGCACCCCAAATACTTGGTAGAGTGTCTAACAATAAATATTTGTTCAGGGCAAAGGAGACAGAATGCAGAGGTAGACTTTGTTTTCAGAAAAGCCCAGTAGCAATGAAATGTCTAAACGCAGATGTTCCAGACTAAATCTTTAATCCATCTGTGTCACGATGTAATATGTTTATAGCAGCATCATTGACAACAGCCAAATTATAGAAGCAGCCCAAGTGTTCACCGATGGATGAATGGATAAAGAAGATGTGGTATATATACACAATGGAATATTACTCAGCCAAAAAAGGAATGAAATCTTGCCATTTGCAAGTATAATGCTAAGTGAAACAAGTCAGAGAAAGACAAATACTGTATCATTTCACTCATACATGGAATTTAAGAAACAAAACAAATGATCAAATGGTGGGGGGGGGGAGAAACAAAGAGGGAGGCAAACCAAGAAACAGACTCTTAACTACAGAGAACAAACTGACAGTTACCAGAAGGGAGATGGGTGGGGGATGAATGAAATAGGTGACGGGGATTAAGGAGGGGACTTGTGGTGAGCACCAGGTGTTATATGGAAGTGTTTGATCACTACATTGCACACCTGAAATAATACAACACTGTTGTTAACTAACTGGAATTAAAATAGAAACTTCCAAAAAAGAGAATTAAGGTCTGAGAATGGAGGCCACAGCAGCATGGAGGGGCTATTCAGAGGAAGCAGAATGCAGAAAGCAAACAAAGTAGTCCAGAGCCATCACTGGAAATGGCCCTGCCAAGCACAAATCTCAATGGATTTGAAAAACAAGTAAGTACTTCCTGAAGCATTTAATGAACACTGGTAGACAGAGTACAAAAAAAATAACAGCTTTCAGCAGGAATTTGGAAGGAGGCCTTGGGATAAATATTTGGGGCCTTAAAGGGAAAGGTGTCTTTGGCAGACTGGACAATTTGAAATTTGGAGTGAACCCAATGGTTGATATGAGGATCTGAACCTACTCTCCTTCTTAGATTAAAACTCTAAATTATTATTTTAGTGTTTAATCATTCCATAAGCATTCAAGTATTTGCTAGTAACAAAGAACTGTACTCACTGAAAAGGGATAAAAACATCTGTGCATATGTATATTTCTCTGTGCACCTATTCCAGACATGTACTAAATGTATATACACACATACATAAATATATAAACACATACATAAATGAAATAATAATAAATATCATTTTTATAGCTGTGATTCATCCTTATTAATGGCTATATGTCATAATAATGTCTTCTTATTCATTCAGCTACTTAATGAATATTTATTGAATGCCTATAAATTAGTTAGAATTCATTCAGCTATAACTAACAGAAAATCTCATAGTACAAGACCAGGTTTGCTCTAAAATGACTGAGAGCTCACTGTAAACAACAGAGTATCTGAGACTGGGGATCCCCTTTCTCTCAGAGGGGGGCTATACCTCATCTTGGTGCCCCACAGGACTCATGGCTTCCTCCATCCCATGGACCCCAAGGCAGCTCTGTTCCCAGAAGACTCCTGTGACACCTGGTAACCCCAAAGCTAAGCAGCCTATGTATTATCCCACTGACAAGGCTGTTCTCAACGCTTGCACTCTAAAGAGAGGAAGAGTAGAGACCCACACTGCATGTTCCAAAGACTGCTAGGTCCTTTGCATGTTTTCCAGCATGATAGTGGGAAGATGGGGACTGTCCTTCTCTTCTCTTGCCAAGATTGGGTGTGGTGGAGGGAGGGGAGTGGCAGCTGGCATTGGTTTAGTGATTAGACTACATTAGGGCCAATGTTTCAGCTATTTTCTTGGCCTTTTTCTCATGCTTACTGCCTTGTGGTTATAAGATGCCTGCTATTTGCTATTTTGATTTGTAATTTTTAAAATGTAGATATATGGTGCATAGACTGCAAATTGTACTCTTGTTATGGAGCCTGAAAAGGTTAAGGGTAAGCTTGTTTGTCCCTCCATTTGACAATTCATCAAGCCAACCAATGATTTTCACATTGCTGAATTGAATAATTCATAGTCCCCATTTCAGCTGACCAGGAATATTTGACATAGTCAATCTCTCTGTTTTTTGAAACACTTTTTTTCACTTGGGTCTAGGACAAAACTCTTCCTCGATTCTTCTCCGTCCTCATCGGCCACTTCTTTCCCATCTCTTTTGGGGGGCCCTCCTAATCTTGCCAGCTTCTGAATGCTGGAGGGCCCAAAGACTCAGTCCTAAGAACTTTTCTCATTCTTTGAGTGATTTCATTCAGTTTCACAGCTTATTTCACTGACAATTTTAAATTTCTCTCTCCAGTTCTTGAAACCCAGATTTATTTATCCATTTACCTCTTGACTTCCCAGTTGAGACTCTAATAACCATCTCAAAGTTAATATGAGTAAAACCGAACTCCTTATACCTCAAACCCTTCTTTCAAAACCCTGCTCCTCCACAGACATCCCCATAATAGTGTCAACATCCTTTGTAGAGTTACTCAAAGCAGAAATGTGTGGTTACTATTGATTTCTCTTTTAATCTCTCCCACTCAATCCATTAAGAAACCTATGGGGTCTAGCTTTTGTTTATTATTATTATTATTATTAAAGTATAATTAACATACAGTGTTATATTAGTTGCAGGTGCACAATATAATGATTCAACAAGTCTATATGTTTCTCAGTGTTTATCAAGATAAGTGTACTCTTAATCCCTTTTATCTATTTCACCCATCCCTCTACTCACCCCCCTCTGGCAACCACCAGTTTTTTCACTACATTTAAGGGTCTTGTTTTTTGTCTTTCTTTGTCTATTTGCTCATTTGATTTGTTCATTAAATTCTACATACAAGTGAAATCATATGGATTCATCTGTTTTTGATTGACTTATTTCACTTAGCGACCCTGTAGGTCCATCCATGTTGTTACAAATGGCAAGATTTCATTTTTTTTATAGCTGAGTAATATTCCATCATATATATACACCACATCTTCTTTTTCCATTCATCTATTGATGGACACGGGTTGCTTCCACATCTTGGTTGTTGTAAATAATGCTGCAGTAAACATAGAGGTGCATATATCTTTTCCAATTAGTATTTTGGTTTTCCTTGGGTAAATATATACCCAGTAGTGGAATTACTAGATCATATTTTTTGAGGAACCTCCATATTGTCTTCCACAGTGGCTGCACCAATTTGCATTCCATTCCCATTAACAATGTACAAGGGTCTGTTTTTTCTACATCTTCACCAACACTTATTTCTTGTGTTATTGATTTTAGCCATTCTGACAGATAATATCTCATTGTGGTTTTAATTTGCAGTGCGGTGATGATTAGTGATATTGAGCATCTCTTCATGTGTCTGTTGGGCACCTATTTGCTCTATCTTCAACATAAATTCAGGATCTGTTACAACCTCAAATGCCACTACCTTGGTCTAAGCACTTACCATTGTTCACCTGATTATTATAAGACTCTCCTGACTCTATTTCCTACTAGTTCTTGTTCTCTATAGTCTATTCTCAACAGTGCCCCAAATGACTATTTTAAAATATGTCAGATTATGAGCAAAAGATAAAGTCCTCAAGTTCAAATTCAGTGGTTCTTAATATATGGGTAAAATATATAACAATATAACATATCTCACAAATTGTAATAATTTCACATACTCTTTTTTTTAAAAAAGAATCTATTTATTTGACAGAGGGAGAGAGAGCGAGATAGTGCACAAGCAGGGGGAACAGCAGGCAGAGGGAGAAGCAGGTTCCCTGCTGAGTAAGGAGCCTGATGTGGGACTTGATCCCAAGACCCTGGGATCATGACCTGAGCCAAAGTCAGACGCTTAACCAACTGAGCCACCCTGGTGTCCCTGCCATGTACTCCTGAACAATTATATCAGATGCAGCACCTTCCCCCTACCCTACTCCTTTTATTTGCATTGGCAGAATTTGAGTATCAAGTCCTTGGCAAATTTTCCAATTCCAAAAGTGATCCTCCAATTCCAGAAATAGGTTATCATTATTGCTATTAATATTTAATGAATTCCTGCTCCCAGTAAAAGCATGCTTATGAGGTTTGAATATAAACAGCTTGGTCTATTCATTATTGACTTAAGGTCCAAGTAATTTATTCTTCCTAAGTACTTAAGAGGAATATGCCTATTGATATGCCTGTTCTCTAACTCAACGTGAAAGCTTAGTGTGATCAAATGAAGATTAAAAACTCCAACTGGACACATCGTTCTGTCTTTCTAACTCTATGTGAATATTGCTCTTAATTTCTAGGTCTTCTTACTGTTATTTCACTGCTAGAAGGCAAGGCTTTAATCTAGGAATTATAACTAACCAGTTCATTATATCCAGGCACAATTATGTGTAAGTTATTTATTAAAATAAAAGAAAAGAGAAATATGAGAATATCACTAAAGTCCTAGATATATTTATTAGGTATTTTATAAATAGCATCTCATTAGTTTTCAGAATATTCTTAAAATAACTCAATTACATATTATTGTTCTCATTTTATGAGGACGAAACTGAGGTTTAAAAAGAGTAAGTAATTGACATAGATCAGAACAAGATCCAGTTCTGTCTGACTCCAAAACCAGGCTGTTTGTACTATATCATACCACCTCCTAGTCTAAGAGATTAAGTTCATAGTGGCAAATTCCAGTATCTCCAGATAATTTTCCATCAAGAAATTCAACATTAAAATGCACCACTGATTCTTTGTGTACCAAATCCTATTCATTTTTATCTTTTCTTAGTTCATTATTTCATAAAGATGAAGGATATCAAACCAAATTCCTTAATTCCCACTTTATATGGGATTATGTCTTGCTTTTCTTTCCCACAGACCAACTGCTGATCCCAATACTCATCAACTCTCTATGGTATTTAAGTCCATATTTTAAAATTTGCTGTTGATTTTTACCATGTTTCTACAACCTTTAAGTCATGGGTCCTGCCTTCAACTTACTAATTAAGTAATACTAACAGTTAACAGAAAGTATCTAATTCTAATTCATAGTCACTCTTTTCTGGTACCGCATATGAAGCATGGTTCCAGTAGTTTTCAACTCCCAAAAGACCCCCCCCCCCATTTACTGACCTACAAAGATGCTACCATTTAGAAATTCAACTCTTTCTTTCTTTTTCATATATCCCCTATTAAAGTTCTCATATCCTAAGGAGAGTTCCCATTTTGAGTACTCATAGCTAACATGATAGCAGAGCAATCTTTCAGATTCTCTGTAAAGTGTTAGGCTCTGCAGAGCTAAGAAAGGAGAACAAAGCTGCCTTAGAGGGTCAGTGAGAGGACACCAAAGACCAAATTCCCTTACATTGTAATTTTGCTTCACTTCCCCTTTAACTGCCCAATAGCCTTGAAAATGGATCTCAATGGTGGTGTCATGATCTGTTTACCCTCCACCATGGCTTTATTCAGGAATAAAAAGCAACCCAACTTCTTAAAAAGAAAAACTTCCAACCAAATTTGGTTGCCTAATAGCATATGATTCTGAATCATTTTCCCACTTCTGACACTGTAGTAATCTGGCATTATTGCTTTTTCTCAAAACTTTGCAATCAAAAGTCATTTAACCACGGGGCATTTACTACCCAACAACCACACCCCAGACCCATACCCTGAACAGCTTCAGGAGGATCCTGGGGCTTCCCAAGAAGGGGTTGTGGGGGTGGGTGGCCACCATGGTATAACAGAAAGATTACTGGCCTCAAAGTCAAAAAACCCTTAGTTTGAATCACAGCTCTGCCATTTACCATCTCTCTGACTCTGGGCAAGTCACTTAACCTCTCTGAATTTCAGTTGCTCCACCTAAAACCTGGACATAATATGGTCCGCATCACAGAACTTTTTCCAAGAATGACATGTGAGAATACTTAGCAGAAGAAACACTAACAAAGGGAAGGCACTCCATGAAGTTGTTTCTTTTTAAGTTAGACACAGTCTGTTTTTCCTCTGTGGTCATGGGATAAAGAAACTTGAATAATTTAGAGTAATCCCTTTCCCCGATAACCCTCCCCCTCCCAGATTCTGGAGCCTGAACCCCAGATTTACATGTGCATGCTTAAGAGGTAAAACAGTCAAACACCAAATGCTTAATTTCAAGAGAACAAAACAATTTCTACTTCTAAAACCACCTCCAAAAACAACAGAAAATTCTAAAATTCCACAATTTGAAATAATTTTTAATTAATTATTTTGGTGGTACCTATGGACAGTAAAATATTCCTGATGGAAATAATACATTAACTTTATCTGTCCTTTATACCTCAGTAGGAATGACTTTATGTGATAATATTGAATGAGACAAAATATGCCCAAGAAAAAAAAAGCCATGCTAATAAGGTCCCTGCATGGTTCCCACAAGAAAAAGAGCCATGTAAAAGGTAATATTTGTCTCTCCAAGGCTCTCCCTCCCTGTGTGGAGGAAGCAAAACTCCCAAGCAGGAATAGAGCCCTGAACTTGGAGATGAACTTCCAGACCAGACACAGCCTTCCCGGTCAGACATAGGAAATGGCTTTACACTAGGGTTACCAGCTTCAGCAAATGAAAATACAGTATACTCAGTGATATTTGAATTTCAGATAAATAACCAATATTTTGCTTTTAAGTGGAACATAACTATACTTTCTAGTATACTTATTCATTGTTTTTCTGAAAATCCAGTTTTACTGGGTATCCTGTATTTTTATCAGGCAACCCTACTTTACATCCCTGAAAGACCATGGGACAATAGAATCCTCAGACTTTTCCAGAACTGGGCTATTGGATGACACACAGAAAGATACGGTAGCTAACACTGTCACAGTGAAAGGAAGGCTATAAAATGAGATTTACTATCCATAAAGAGGAGGCACTTTGGGGGCCCTTCCTTCTCTGAGACATGATACACTGAAGCTATGATTCTTTATTCTTTTGTGCATTCAATCATGCTAGATTTTATACTTCCTGGGGAGCCACCATACTCCAGCAGTGTGCTTGTCCTGGAAATAAAGTGATGAACTAGACAAACACCATCCATGCCCTAACAAAGCTCCCAATCTACTGGGGGCTTAGGCATTAAGTAGCAATCCTCACATTTAATAACAATAATTATAACTTTTACAAGTGCTATGAGCTAAGACCTGAGAAACAAAATGCATGACTTCAGCTCATTCATTCATCTCATTATTTGTATGTTGTTCCATACTAGGTAATGTCAGACATATAAAGATGAGGAAAAAGTACTTCTTGCTTTTAAAGGGCTTATGACCTCATAAGGAAGACTTACATGGGCATAAATAATTATGAAATAAGGCCAGTTATGATAGGCTATGATGCAGACATTCTTGTGTCCATTTGTAGCAAGAAATGCAGTTGCCTCTTTATGCCAGAGTACTTTATTTGCCCTTTGGGAGGAAAACAGAAGTTCACATTCCTTTTAGTATTTATTCAACAGGTGTCAAAAGAACTCTTCTGACAAGATTATAGTTCGCTACTGAGAATTCCATGGTTTAAATGTATATGTTAAAAGCAATTTTTAAAAATTGAGGTTATGTCATTGCTTCCCTCCTATGTGAAACTCTTATTGTCTTAGTTTGGGCTGCTATAACATAGTATAGACTGTGTGGCTTAAACAACAGATATTTATTTCTCAGAGTTTTGGAAGCTAGAAGTTTAGGACCAGAGTGTCAGCATCGTTGGGTTCTTGGTGAATGCCCTCTTATTGTTTTGCAGATAGCCATCTTCTCACTGGGTCCTCACATGTCAGAGTGAGAGAGAGAATGGAAGAAAACACTCTGCTGTCACTTCTTATAAGGGTACTATTCCCATTCACGACCTAATTACCTCCCAAAGGCCCCACCTCCTACTACCATCACACTGGGGATTAAGATTTCAACATATGAATTTTGAGGGCCATAAATACTTAGTCCAGAGCACTAATCAATAGATTTAATTACTTCCTTATTTTCCCTCAAATTTTTATCATTGTCCCTTTTTTTGGAGGAGTTTCCATATAAATTTAGTTTGGAAGAGGGGGGCTGTATAAAAGCTTTGGATTGATCTTGAATTTTGTTTGTTAGGTCATGTGGTCAAACTATAGTATAAACTGTCTCCTTGAACATTAAAATCAATACCCAGGCCAAGTTAGGTACATTTCACACAGGGTAGATGGATAAGCCAAGGATACTTTTTTCTCTTCTTGAAACTCAAACGTTCTCTTCATAATAAAAATATACATAAAATGATCTTCTCATGGAGATTCTCATGGAGATTGAGGGAACATGTGTAATAATAGCACTGAGCAGAAATTTCCAGACTAACGGGACTGAACAAGGATGATCCAGTAATTTGTTATAAGCCATTTCTGTGAATTCTGCTGCCAATAAAGGATGAAATATCCTTTCTTGTATCTAAAATGAATGACTACAACTATGTTACAACTAATATTAATTAGATTAAAATTTCTGGGGGAAAAAATTAAGATATTTAGCAAAGACATTTTTTTTCACTTATTTATGACCCAATATGGTATACTGTAACCCAGAAAAACACACCGGTTATTCTGTCTTACAAAATACATGATAGTAACTCTAGGATTAACAGTTCCTAAGAATAAAGGCTACTTTATTAAAATTCAATCTTTTAAAAAATATTCATCAATCATGCAAAACAGACTGGATGACGAAACACTGTTTTGTGATCAACTGTCTTTTATACAAGCGCATAAAAGTTAACAAAGGAAAACTTTGTCTTCTCCCTTGGCGCTTCTATTTCCATCTTTTCTCCTCTTAGCATTAGTCTCCCTACTCATTTCCACACATTTCTGGAGCCTTGTTGTTCTCCTCACTTTCCCTGACCCTGTTCTATATAAATAATCAAAACAACACAAAACAAAATCTGAAAAGATCCGATGAACAGTTACAGTTACATATTGATTAATAATCACTGGGTGTTTTACGCAAGTAATGAATCATGGAACTTTACATCAAAAACTAGGGGTGAGAGGAGTTAAGATGGCGGAGGAGTAGGAGACACCGTTTTCAGCCGGTCCTCCGAGTCGAGCTGGATCGGTACCAGACCAGCCTAAACCACCACGGAACCAGCCTGAGACGCAGGAAGACACATCTGGATCTCTACAAATGAACATCTCCAGCGCTGAGTATTGAGGTACGAAGCGGGGAGCCATGAAACCGTGCACAGATATCGGAAGATAAACGGAAGGGGGAGGGAGCCGCCGCGCTCTGGCGCCGGGAAGCGGCAGCCACTTGCACGGGGGAGCGGGCGGGCTCGAGGCCGGCACCCGCAAAACAGCAGACTGAGACCGTGAGCCGGGTGCACGAGCCACCAGGCATCTCGAGGATCACCGGAATCCCGGTGCGCTCACCGGATCCAGACTGAGACCGGGAGATCCGGGAGCGGGCGCGGGGCGGCTGGCGGCTGGCGGCATTAGAAACACAAAGGACAGAGACGCCGGCCCTGGAAGTGAGGGCTGGGACGCCGGGTGTGGGGCGCACATCCCGGGACGCTGCAGGGTTGAGCAGCACCAACAGTAACAGAGTTAAAGTGGCCAGAACATTAGTAGAGAACGGGCCGCAATCCCTCTGTTCTGTGACAGAGGCTGAAATTCGGCCGCTGCTGCTCTGACCCTCAGAAGAGGCACAGCAAACCGCCAGGGAAAGCCGCCAGAGAACAAAAGCCTGGAAATACCGGCTCAGGGAGTGCCCATCCCCATCCCCCCTCGCAGGGGACACGGAGACTCTACCCAAACAGGGCTGCCTGAGTATCGGCGCGGCAGGCCCCTCCCCCAGAAGGCAGGCTGAGAAATCAAGAAGCCCACAACCCGGGCGCCTGGGTGGCGCAGTCATTGAGCGCCTGCCTTCGACTTAGGGCGTGATCCCGGCGTTCCGGAAAGGAGTCCCTCATCGGGCTCCTCCGCTGGGAGCCTGCTTCTTCCTCTCCCACTCCCCTGCTTCTGTTCCCTCTCTCGCTGGTTGGCTGCCACATAAATAAATAAATAAAATCTTTAAAGAAGAAGCCCACATCCCTAAGATCCCTAAAAAACAAGGGGCACGGCCTGGGACCCAGTCAATAATTTGGGCTCTGGAAACCCCGCAACCTCTCTTCATCAGAATGACAAGAAGGAGAAGCCCCCCCCAGCAAAGAAAAGACAGTGAGTCTGTGGCCTCTGCCACAGAAATAATGGATATGGATGTAACCAAAGTATCAGAAATGGAATTCAGAGTAACGATGGTCAAAATGATGAGTAGAATTGAAAAAACTATTAACGAAAAGGTTACTGAGAATATAGAATCCTTAAGGACAGAAATGAGAGCGAATGTGACAGAAATTAAAAATTCTATGAGCCAAATGCAGGCAAAACTAGAGGCTCTGACGGCCAGGGTCGCAGAAGCAGAGGAACGGGTTAGTGAATTGGAGGATGGGTTAATAGAGGAAAAAATGAAAATAGAAGATGGTCTTAAAAAAATCCACGCCCACGAATGTAGGTTACGGGAGATTACTGACTCAATGAAACGATCCAATGTTAGAATCATCGGCATCCCCGAGGGGGTGGAGAAAAACAGAGGTCTAGAAGAGATATTTGAACAAATTGTAGCTGAAAACTTCCCTAATCTAGCAAGGGAAACAAACATTCGTGTCCAAGAGGCAGAGAGGACCCCTCCCAAGCTCAACCATGACAAACCTACGCCACGTCACGTCATAGTGCATTTCGCAAATATTAGATGCAAGGATACAGTATTGAAAGCGGCCAGGGCAAAGAAATCTCTCACGTACCAAGGCAAAGGCATCAGAATTACGTCAGACCTGTCTACACAGACCTGGAATGAGAGAAAGGGTTGGGGGAGCATATTTAAAGCTCTTTCAGAGAAAAACATGCAGCCAAGGATCCTTTATCCAGCAAGGCTGTCATTCAGAATTGATGGAGAAATAAAGACATTTCAGAATCGCCAGTCACTAACCAATTTTGTAACCACGAAACCAGCCCTACAGGAGATATTACGGGGGGTTCTATAAAAGTAAAAAGGCCCCAAGAGTGATACAGAACAGAAAGTCACAGCCAATACAAACAAAGACTTTACTGGCAACATGGCAACATTAAAATCATATCTCTCAGTACTCAGTCTTAATGTAAATGGTTTGAACCATCCCATAAAACGCCACAGGGTTGCAAATTGGATAAAAAGAAATGACCCATCCATTTGCTGTCTACAAGAGACTCATTTCAAACCCAAAGATGCATTCAGACTGAGAGTAAGGGGTTGGAGTACCATCTTTCACGCAAATGGACCTCAAAAGAAAGCTGGGGTAGCAATTCTCATATCAGATAAATTGGATTTTAAACTACAGACTATAGTTAGAGATGCAGAAGGGCACTATATTATTCTTAAGGGAAATATTCAACAAGTGGATGTGACAATTATAAATATATATGCCCCCAACAGGGGAGCAGCAAGATACACAAGCCAACTCTTAACCAGAATAAAGAGACACATAGATAAAAATACATTAATAGTAGGGGACCTCAACACTCCACTATCAGAAATAGACAGAACACCCTGGCAAAAACTAAGCAAAGAATCAAAGGCTTTGAATGCCATACTCGACGAGTTGGACCTCATAGATATATATAGAACACTACACCCCAGAACCAAAGAATACTCATTCTATTCTAATGCCCATGGAACATTCTCAAGAATAGACCATGTTCTGGGACACAAAACAGGTCTCAACCGATACCGAAAGATTGAAATTATCCCCTGCATATTCTCAGACCACAACGCTCTGAAATTGGAACTCAACCACAAGGAAAAATTTGGAAGAAACTCAAACACTTGGAGACTAAGAACCATCCTGCTCAGGAATGACTCGATAAACCAGGAAATCAAAAATCAAATTAAACAATTTATGGAGACCAATGAGAATGAAAATACAACAGTCCAAAACCTATGGGATACTGCAAAGGCAGTCCTAAGGGGGAAATACATAGCCATCCAAGCCTCACTCAAAAGAATAGAAAAATCTAAAATGCAGTTTTTATATTCTCACCTCAAGAAGCTGGAACAGCAACAGAGGGACAGGCCTAATCCACACACGAGGAAGCAGTTGACCAAAATTAGAGCTGAAATCAATCAAGCAGAAACCAGAAGTACAGTAGAGCAGATCAACAGGACTAGAAGCTGGTTCTTTGAGAGAATCAATAAAATTGACAGACCACTGGCAACACTTATCCAAAAGAAAAGAGAAAGGACCCAGATTATTAAAATTATGAATGAAAAAGGAGAGGTCACGACGAGCACCATTGAAATTGGAAGGATTATTAGAAATTTTTTTCAACAGCTATATGCCAATAAACTAAGCAATCTGGAAGAGATGGAATCCTTCCTGGAAACCTATAAACTACCAAGATTGAAACCGGAAGAAATTGATTCCTTAAACAGGCCAATTAATTATGAAGAAATTGAGTCAGTGATAAACAACATTCCAAATAACAAAACTCCAGGCCCGGACGGTTTTCCTGGGGAATTCTACCAAACATTCAAAGAAGAAATAATATCTATTCTCCTAAAGCTATTTCAAAAAATAGAAACAGAAGGAAAGCTACCAAACTCATTCTATGAGGCCAATATTACCTTGATCCCCAAACCAGGCAAAGACCCCATCAAAAAGGAGAATTACAGACCTATTTCCCTAATGAATATGGACGCCAAAATCCTCAACAAGATACTTGCTAATAGAATCCAACAATACATTAAAAGGATTATCCATCACGATCAAGTGGGATTCATACCTGGGATGCAAGCGTGGTTCAATATTCGCAAATCAATCAGCGTGATACATCCTATCAAGAAGAAAAGACTCAGGAACCATATGATCCTCTCAATCGATGCTGAAAAAGCATTTGACAAAATACAGCATCCTTTCCTGATAAAAGCCCTTCAGAGTGTAGGAATAGAAGGTACATTTCTCAATCTCATAAAAGCCATCTATGAAAAGCCTACTGCAAATATTATTCTCAATGGGGAAAAGCTGGAAGCCTTTCCCTTAAGATCAGGAACACGACAAGGATGCCCACTCTCGCCACTATTATTCAACATAGTACTAGAAGTCCTTGCAACAGCAATCAGACGACAAAAAGGGATCAAAGGTATTCAAATTGGCAAAGAAGTCAAAATGTCTCTCTTCGCAGATGACATGATACTCTATATGGAAAACCCAAAAGAAGCCACTCCCAAATTATTAGAAGTTATAGAGCAATTCAGTAACGTGGCAGGATACAAAATAAATGCTCAGAAATCAGTTGCATTTCTATACACGAATAACGAGACCGAAGAAAGAGAAATTAGGGAATCCATCCCATTTACAATAGCACCAAAAACCATACGTTACCTTGGAATTAACTTAACCAGAGACGTAAAGGACCTATATTCTACAAACTATAAATCACTCTTGAAAGACATTGAGGAAGACATAAAAAGATGGAAAGATATTCCATGCTCATGGATCGGAAGAATTAACATAGTTAAAATGTCCATGCTACCCAGAGCAATCTACACTTTCAATGCTATCCCGATCAAAATACCAAGGACATTTTTCAAAGAACTGGAACAAACAGTCCTTAAATTTGTATGGAAACAGAAAAGGCCCCGAATCTCCAAGGAACTGCTGAAAAGGAAAAAGAAAGCTGGGGGCATCACAATGCCGGATTTCGAGCTGTACTACAAAGCTGTGATCACAAAGACAGCATGGTACTGGCACAAAAACAGACACATAGACCAATGGAACAGAATAGAGAGCCCAGAAATGGACCCTCGGCTCTTTGGGCAACTAATATTTGATAAAGCAGGAAAAAACATCCGGTGGGAAAAAGACAGTCTCTTCAATAAATGGTGCTGGGAAAATTGGACAGCTACATGCAAGAGAATGAAACTTGACCACTATCTCACACCATACACAAAAATAAACTCCAAATGGATGAAAGACCTCGATGTGAGACAGGAATCCATCAAAATTCTAGAGGAGAACATAGGCAACAACCTCTACGACATCGGCCAAAGCAACCTTTTTCATGACACATCCCCAAAGGCAAGAGAAACAAAAGATAAAATGAATTTATGGGACTTCATCAAGATTAAAAGTTTCTGCACAGCCAAGGAAACAGTCAGAAAAACTAAGAGGCAGCCCACGGAATGGGAGAAGATATTTGCAAATGACACTACAGATAAAGGACTGGTATCCAAGATCTACAAAGAACTTCTCAAACTCAATACACGAGAAACAAATAAACAAATCAAAAAATGGGCAGAAGATATGAACAGACACTTTTCCAATGAAGACATACAAATGGCTAACAGACACATGAAAAAATGTTCAAAATCATTAGCCATCAAGGAAATTCAAATCAAAACCACACTGAGATACCACCTTACACCAGTTAGAATGGCAAAAATAGACAAGGCAAGAAACAACAATTGTTGGAGAGGATGTGGAGAAAGGGGATCCCTCCTACATTGTTGGTGGGAATGCAAGTTGGTACAGCCACTCTGGAAAACAGTGTGGAGGTCCCTTAGAAAGTTAAAAATTGAGCTACCCTATGATCCAGCCATTGCACTACTGGGTATTTACCCCAAAGATACAGACGTAGTGAAGAGAAGGGTCATATGCGCCCCAATGTTCATAGCAGCAATGTCCACAATAGCTAAATCGTGGAAGGAGCCAAGATGCCCTGCAACAGATGACTGGATTAAGAAGTTGTGGTCCATATATACAATGGAATATTACTCAGCAATCAGAAAGAATGAGTTCTCAACATTTGCTACAACATGGACGGCACTGGAGGAGATAATGCTTAGTGAAATAAGTCAAGCAGAGAAAGACAACTATCATATGATTTCTCTCATCTATGGAACATAAGAACTAGAATGATCAGTAGGGGAAGAAAGGGATAAAGAAAGGGGGGGTAATCAGAAGGGGGAATGAAACATGAGAGACTATGGACTATGAGAAACAAACTGAGGGCTACAGAGGGGAGGGGGGTGGGGGAATGGGATAGACCGGTGATGGGTAGTAAGGAGGGCACATATTGCATGGTGCACTGGGTGTTATACACAACTAATGAATCATCGAGCCTTACATCGAAAACCGGGGATGTACTGTATGGTGACTAACATAATATAATAAAAAATCATTATTAATAAAAAATAAAATAAAATAAAAAAAAAAAGAAGTTGTGGTCCATATATACGATGGAATATTACTCAGCTATCAGAAAGAACGAGTTCTCAACATTTGCTACAACATGGACAGCACTGGAGGAGATAATGCTAAGTGAAATAAGTCAAGCAGAGAAAGACAACTATCATATGATTTCTCTCATCTATGGAACATAAGAACTAGGATGATCAGTAGGGGAAGAAAGGGATAAAGAAAGGGGGGGTAATCAGAAGGGGGAATGAAACATGAGAGACTATGGACTATGAGAAACAAACTGAGGACTTCAGAGGGGAGGGGGGCGGGGGAATGGGATAGACCGGTGATGGGTAGTAAAGAGGGCACGTATTGCATGGTGCACTGGGTGTTATACAGAACTAATGAATCATTGAGCCTTACATTGGAAACCGGGGATGTACTGTATGGTGACTAACATAATATAATAAAAAATCATTAAAAAAAAAAAAAAAAACTAGGGGTGTACTGTATGGTGACTAACATAATATAATAAAAAATATTATTAAAAAATGCATTCAAACTAATGAAGTACCTCATTGAGGACTTTACTTTTTCAAGTTTTTAAAGGAAAAAAAAATATGTTCTCCTTAAATCTGGCCTTGCAAAGTTAATACCAAAAAAATATTATATTTTGCTCTCATCTGGAATGGCCAAAGACTTTCCATCCTGAGGCAATTCTGAATTTCTTTTTTTTCAAGTTCTGCCTCTCTTAGCCAATGGCACCACAAAGCCAGCTCATCATTTTATGTCAGTGATCCAGAAATCATTCTTGAATGATAACTGTCTCTTATTCTTCATTGTTTCTGTTATCTACACCTGTGTAATAAAACTCCCCCAAAGTTAGTGGCTAAAAGCAAAAAAGATCTATGATTTCTCATGATTCGGTGGGTTAATTGGGCAGTTCCATTAGTGATTTCTTCTGAGCTCACTGAGGCAGCTTTCAGTGGAAAGATCAGATAGAATGTTCCTTACTCTGGCAGACCATGGTGGCTATCAGCTGGGTGCCCAGGATCTCCTTTTCCCCTGATCCTCCTATCGACTAGACTGGCTTCTTTACCTGGCCATCTCAGACAGTGTTCTATAAGCCAAAAGTAGAAACTTCAAGTTCAGAGTTCGCATAACATCATTTCCACAATGTATTTTATTTTTCTTCATAGAACTTAACATCACATCACATAATTTGAGGATGTACATTAGTGGACTTATTTATTTCTCTCTCTCTCACTAGAATGCAACTTTGTGAGAACAGGGGCTTTGTCTTTTTTACCTCAGTATCCTAAGCATCTGCAATAGTGTCTGGCACAGAAGAGGAGCTCTATGATTAATTACTCAATGAATATAAGAATGTATCTTCTCCTTCCTTTGTCACCAGGTCCTGCCAATTCAGTGCTCTATGAGCCAATTACCAGATTTCCATCAAGTCTCACAGGGATAGTGAAATGGCCTCCTAACCCATCTTCTTTGCTCAAGCTCTTCCCCACCTCCCATCTACTTTCCATATAAATCTGAGGGTTATTTCTGAAGAAGAGGTCTGACCATAGTATTTCTCTTCTTCAGAACTTCAGGGCTCCCTTTCTGCCAATAAAATAACATCCTAAACCCTCACCATGGAATTCAGAGCCTTCATGACGTGATCTGGATCTCCCTTTCCTGCCCCTGTTCCTTTCCAGCTACCCCCCCCCCGCAACCCACAAATCTTGCTTCCAGTGTACACTGACCTCACTCCTGCTTTCTTATCACTAAATGCTCTAGGCTGTTTGATATAATTTGCACCTTACCTTCTCTGGATGACAAACTCTTGCCCATCTTCAAGATCCAGCATTTTCATCACCTCTCCACTGGAAACTTGCCCAACATCCCATCCAGTCTGGGTTTCCTCAGAATTTTGAACCCAGTTAAATAAATTGTTTTATTATAATTGTTTACTTATGTATCTGTCCAATGTACTAACAAACCATCATCTCCTTGTGTCTTTTCTTTTTAAAAATATTTCTACTACATCCTAGGCATTGCTTAGCACGAAGTATGTGTTAAATAAATGTTGGTTGAATGAATAGTCCCAAAGATAGATTTGGGAGGAATCAGCTTTACAGTAGGATGATGACTCAGTGAAGCTCACTACATCCCAGAATAATTCCAGACCCAAAACCAGACTGGACTCAGACATTATGAACAAAGAGAGCTGGAGAGATAACATATCTTGAGGCTTCTGTCATTTGGTTTAAAGCTTTAGACTTCCTCTTTTTAGGCAGCCTCATCAGGAGGTCAGTTCACAAACTAAGAATGTGATTTGCTATAAACACAAACAAATAAGAAATTACAGGAAAATCTGAGAGGCTGTGTTCCTTCACACTTAACAGGATGTGGCAGGGTAATGAACTTGAAATGTCTGAAGGTGAGAACTGTAGCCAGTGATTAATTGATCTTGTATCTGCTCACATTAAATTATCTCTAGAATTGCTGGAAACAAGAGATTCCTAAAGTAAATAAACAATTCTTCCTCAGAATTTTCTTTGTCAAGAACAATCAAATACCTGAAGAAACAGTATACATGTTTTTGCTCAAAGAAATACTGAAGCTTTTCTTCTTATAAATTGATATTGAGAACATTTTTAGAAACATAAGAACTAGTATTGACACTGTTTAAGCTCCCACCACACAATAACTTTTCTTATAACCCCTTATCATGACATTTTTACTAGAGAGTGAGTCAAATATCTTGACCACTTACTCCACATCGCTTCCACCAGTAGAGGTAGAAGCTTGCCCTATTTAAGGTGCTCCAGCTGGTGGGTCTCAAGAAACACACTCCTACTGGTAATATTCCATCATATCCCTTATCTCTAGACCTTGTGTTAGCAGGAGAACTGACTAGAGATTATTCTACCCTTGAATATTTTTCCCTAGTCAAGGACTATCAGGTCCCAAGAGAGCAGTTTGTATATTTTTGCTCAATGAAATGTTGAAACTTCTTCCTTGTACACTAATGTTGAGAACAATTTTGGAAACATACCAACTAGTACTGACCTTGTAAGTACTGAGTTCCTTTTTGGCTCTGATTTCATCTCTGGAGTTACAAAAAAAGGAACATTCTTTCTATATTTCTTCAGCAAGCATATAATTAAACGTGGTAAGTTAAATATGATTGAGTCTTCTAAAGAAAATGTATTCAATCAGCATATCTTTTGGCCTTTATTGATCAATTAGGGACATAAAAATGTTCTGAATAATACTGGGTAATGCCAATAAGGTCCTTTGTGCTCTAAAATTATACTATCTTTCCTCCTTCTGGGCTGACAATTATGGTGACTAATAATACCACCATTATCTGGAGACGTGATGTGGGCACACTGCTCATCTGTCCCCATTATTACTGTAGTTCTGATATGGCAAATATGAGGCTTATGTACAGTTATCACCCCCCCCAAATTCATGGTCTCATTGCTAATCCATCTCACCTTTCTTCCCCACTGAACCCAGATTAGACTCAGGAATCCTTTTTAACCAAATTCTTTTAGTACCCATAACCTAGTAAACAGATCCAGCATGTGAGATTTTTAAAAATTTATTTAATATTTCCATTTATCTCAAACAACTCCCAACCCTAAAATAAAGCTGGTTAAGTAAAACATGAAGAATGGGATCAGATATACACAGGATCCAACTTTAAGTAAAATATATTTTGGTTAAAACAAAACAACCAACAATTAAAACACAAAAACAGGAGGGAATAAGCCCTTTGACATTGGTCTTGGCAATGATTTTTTTGTTGTTGAGGGGAGGGAATTGACACCAGAAGCTCAAATAAACAAATGGGACTACATAAAAGCTACTGCACAGCAAAAAAGCCATCAACAAAATGAAAAGATAACCTACAGAATGAGAGAAAATATTTGCAAACCACATGTCTGATAAGGTGGTAATATCCAAAATACACAAGTAACTCATACAACAAAATAGCAAAAACACAAATAATTTAAAAATAGGCAAAAGACAAGCATAGACTTTTTACAAAGAAGACATACAAATAGCCAACAGGTACATGAAAAAGTACTTAATGTTACTAATTATCAAGGAAATGCAAATCAAAACCACAATGAAATACCACCTCAACACCTGTTATGGTGTCTATTATCAAAAAGACACGTGCTAGCAAAAATGTGGAGAAAGGAAACCATTGTACTCTGTTGGTGGGAATGTGAACTGAGACAGGCACTATAGAAAACAGTAATGAGGTTCCTCAAAAAATTAAAAATAGAACTACCACATGATTCAGCAATCTCACTTCTGGGCCTATACCTGAAGGAAATGAAATCATTATCTCAAAGAGACATCTGTACCCATATGTTCATTACAGCATTATTCACAACAGCCAAGAAATGAAAACAACCTCAGTCTCTGTCAAGAAAATGTGGTATCTATCTATTCATATATATATATATATATATACAATGAAATGTTATTCAGCCTTAGAAAAGAAGGAAATCACCATTTCCAACAACATGGATGAACCAAAAGGGAATTGTACTAAGTGTGAGAAAAAGAAGGACTAATATTGCATGGTATCACATATATGTGGAATCTAAAAAAAGGAGGGGGGGGTCAAACTCAGAAACAGAAAAGAGAATGGTGGTTCTAAGGCCTGGATGGGCAGTTCGGGTTTGGTGGGGGAAATAGGAAGAGGCTGGTAAAGGGTACAAACTTTCAGTTATAAGAGGAATAAGACTTGAGGATCCAATACATAACACCATGACTATAGTTGATAACACTGTGTAGTACAATTAAAATTTGCAAAGAGAGTAGAACTTAAGTGTTCTCACCAAAAAACAAAAACCAGCCAAACAAAAGGTATATACATGAGGTGATGGAGTGTATGTAAATGAACTCAACAGTGGGAAGCCCTTTACAATGTATACATATATCAAATCATCACATGTATACTTTAAACATATTACAATTTTATTTGTCAATTATACCCCCAAAAAAACTGAAAAAAAAAAGGCAGAAGTAACAGGGTTGGAATGGGGTCTCAGCAAAGGTATTAATACACCTGAAGGAAACCTGTCTAAAAAATATGAAGCAGGTTGAGGAAAGTAAAATCAGAAGTCAGAAATAACAAATTTGCTGATGATTATTTACCATGATCTAATAAGGAGAGACATTGAATCTAGCATTACTACTCCTAGAGAAGTGTTCTCAGTCAGGAGGGAAGGATAGTTCATTAGGGTTTTATCAGAACATGGATGAATCATTCCTCTAAATTATCTAACGCTTGTGATCTGATCTGGCTTGGCAACCACCAAGCAACTTTCTAATTACAGCTTCTCAGCTCGGACACGGGTAAGTGTTCTTTGGAAAGCTGGCATCAATAATCCAAAAACTAAAAATAGATATTCCCCATTTCAAACAAATAATATGGCAATGGGACAGATTTTTTTCATAGATGAATGTTAGCATCCAGTCTGATCCATTCTGACGTTTCTTCTTGAAATAAATATATTGGAAACTTAGTTTATCCATCAGTCTCTTTTGAGTTTAGTCATATGGCTATTCCCCAGATATTTCCAGTCCTCCACCTTCTGGGCAGAAAGCAAAACTCCATATCTTGGCCCCTTGTGGTTGGATGAGCCCATATGACAATGATGCATTCATGCGTGGAAGCAATGTGTCACTTCTGGGCTAAAGCATTTAATTGCCAGTGTGAGACTTTCCAGAGCTTGTTTCCCTAGTGTTGGTGGTTTGGCAACATTTGAGATATGAACTGCCCTGTCATCTTGAGTCCTGGAAGGAGGACACTGTACTCAGTGTCCCCAGATAGGTGGTGTCAGGAACCAAAGAGAAAAATGGACCAAGTAGCCCATTCCATAGATGACTCCAACAATAATCATTCTGATGTGTTTTCTAACATGAAATACATATTGGGATAAATCCTTAAGTAGAATATACTGGATATAGCTTTAATATTTTCATAACAATCCAGTATCAGTCATTATTATGAGCATGAACTACTTTAGGATCTATTGAGTTGTGAAAGCTACTGAAGTGTATACAGAGATGTGCTTTTGGGCTTGAAAATGAAACAAAGATTAATCAGGCATTTTGCACACATTATTTCATTTAATCCCTGCACCGCTCTAGAAATTAGATTATATTATTTCATTTTACACTTGACAAAATGGACACTGAGATTTTAACCAGGTAGTAAGTAGATGGAAATTCTGTACACACAACTACTTGTGCGCAAAATACTCTTTCTACACTGTTACCTTCTTGCCATTTGACATTAAACAATGTTTTAAATTTAACTTTTTAAAATTTCTTTCTATGTTGAAGCCCTATTTCTTGCTAACAATTCATTTGTGTTTATAATACCCCAAGCCTTCCTTTTTAATTTGCTGCTTCTAACAAGTGGTGACTAGGGAAAGCAAATAAACGATTTGCTAGATGTGTTCTGGCCAAGGACCTAGTGTACCTGCTCTGTGAGCACAGGAATTTTAACACATGGACTCTGAAGTCTACTTTTAAAGCATAAGTCTTATATTTGCAAACTTGTGGTTTTCAGACAAGTTCTAAAGAGTGGAGTTTAGCAGAAAAGCAAATTTCAGATAGCTAAAATATCCTTTCCATCTCTCTGGATCTGCCTGGAATTTTCATGAAATTTTGTTGTTGCTGTTGTTGTTGTTGTTGTTGTTGTTTATGACAATGTGCTTTAAAATATGACAGAATGGTTTAAAAAGGTGATACTTTTAATGATATCCTGTGTAAATGTGCTAGGTTTAAATGGATCACTTAATAATCGAATACTTGCTTTTAGGTTATTTGAATTTTTCCCCCATTATGTTTCTTCAGTTAAATTAAAATTGTTTTCCAACTCCCATTTTACTCAGTAATTTTCATAAAACCTCTACTGAGCAAGCTAAAATAAAACGCTATTGCCTTTTTGTGGACACAAAAAATAGAAGCCTAATGGGGTGGAAGATAAAATAACCAAATAGCTCAAGGACAATCATTCAACCATGTACTACCATTTAACAGTCTGATCCTTTTGTGAATATTACTAAAATACAAAATAGCTGGTCAATGTCATAAACCATTGCTTTTATCAGAAGGAAGTGACTATGCTGTTTGTGATTTCCTTTTAGATCTTTTTCTTCCCCTTAGTTCTAAGTAATAATGAATAATTATTAAAATTTCAAATACTGCACTGAAGTAAGAACAGAGTAGGTTATTTTAATCAATTTTAATTTTGTTCAAGCATTGCGCCAGGCTTTAAAGATCCAAAAACAAATTAAGACATAGGTCTTTTCTTCCAGACAAAAGGAAATAAAGGATAGTTTGATGGTTATGATTTACAGTCATGGAGTCAGACGCATCTGACGTGGGATTCTGACTCAGGCACTTGATGGCAGAGTGACCTTAGACAAGACACTCCTGAGTCTCAGATGAGTCTCAAATTTCCCATCTGTGCTACTGCCTATATCACCTGAGATATGGGAGGGGAGGGGCAATACATCCACATGGATGAATCTGTGGATGCTAGAATGCAGTTGCAATGGCTCTCACCTTGGCTTTTCTACTCATTAGACCTTAAAAAATGATCTTATCCTAAGATCTTTCATTTGCAAAGTAGGGATAATAATAGTATGCATTCCAAAGATTATTATGAAAACTAACAGAGAAAATGAATCTAAAACACTTAGCACACTGTTTTATCAGTTTGCTAGGGTTGCCATAATAAAATTCCTTTGACTGGGTGGCTTAAACAACATTAGTTTATTTTCTCACAATTCTCACATCTTCTCTCAGTGTCTTCATGTACTCTTTCTTTTGTATCTGTGTCACAATCTCCTCTTCTTATTAGGGTATCAGTTATACTTAATTAGGGCTCGCCCCAATGACTTCATTTAACTTCCATTACCTCTTTAAAGGCTCTTTAAATACAGTGATATGATGAGATACTGGGGGTTAAGACTTCAACATATGAACTGGAGTGGGAGGTAGGAGACACAATTCAACCCACAAAACTGGCCTAAAAGAAACACTAAATAAATGTTAGCTATCATTGTTGCTGTGGCTACTGTTGTTATTATTGTTATTATTATAGTAGTTAATCAAATAATTTATTAATATAAAAAGGAAGTAAGGCACCAATACTGATTTAACGGTAGGCTGTTTTTTTTTAATATTTTATTTCACAAACAGGGGCATTTTAATCATAATGATGTTTAGTGTTATCTGCTACATTAAGTGGTTTAGGACTATTCTAAGTACAAGTTTCTGGTAGTTTCCACATTGATTAAAATACTAATATGGTTAATGTCAAAGGTTCAGTCCATATTCAGGCCAATGGCTTCATCTTGTTGTGGCTGCAGAATGTACCCCAACTCTGGTTAGTCACATTATAAATAAAAGCCATTATTTCATAACGGGAACAGGGCAGGAGGGTGTGCATGGATCAGCAGAAATCTAACGTCATAACCAGAAAAACAACCCATGGTACATGCCCTCCCCTAAATGAATAAATGATTTCTTATCAGATTTTTTTTTTACAGTGAAATGCAAAAATGCTTAAGAAATGACAATTGTCATAGGGGAGCTCCAATTTTGAGCTACCCTATGACCCAGCCATTGTACTACTGGGTATTTACCCCAAAGATACAGATGTAGTGAAGAGAAGGGCCATATGCACCCCAATGTTCATAGCAGCATTGTCCACAATAGCTAAATCGTGGAAGGAACCGAGATGCCCTTCAACAGATGACTGGATTAAGAAGTTGTGGTCCATATATACAATGGAATATTGTATATGGAATATTACTCAGCTATCAGAAAGAACGAGTTCTCAACATTTGCTGCAACATGGACGGCACTGGAGGAGATAATGCTAAGTGAAATAAGTCAAGCAGAGAAAGACAATTATCATATGATTTCTCTCATCTATGGAACATAAGAACTAGGAAGATCGGTAGGGGAAGAAAGGGATAAAGAAAGGGGGGGTAATCAGAAAGGGGAATGAAGCATGAGAGACTATGGACTCTGAGAAACAAACTGAGGGCTTCAGAGGGGAGGGGGGTAGGGGAATGGGATAGACTGGTGATGGTTAGTAAGAAGGGCACGTATTGCATGGTGCACTGGGTGTTACACGCAACTAATGAATCATCAAACTTCACATCAGAAACCAGGGATGTACTGTATGGTGACTAACATAATAGAATAAAAAAACATTAAAATAAAATAAATAAATAAATAAAAATAAAAAAGAAATGACAATTGTCTCCCAAAGGAGCAACGAGTGGAAAAAGAGATTTTACTTTGACTTTCCCTTTTTAAAGCACTTAAGCTAGTAAAATGAAATTACTGGCATCTATAGGAACATTTAATGACCAACCACTTACTTTACTCCTCGCTCTTCTTATAATTTCTTTAGAGGATATTGAAACAATGTATAATGAAACAAGGGGGGGGAAGCTCAATCATATTTTCAGAAATGGATACACACTATATTTTGTACCAATAAAAATGTCAAGAATCTAGGTCCATTTTGATAATGACTTGCTATGTAATAGATATAGACGATAGACTTAATGTGTATTCAATAGCCTACTCTCAAGGTTCTCAAATTACTTTATGTGTAGCTACTGACGTTTACATGGAACTTTAGATGATAAAGAAAAGAAAAAAAATTTTAAAGATTTTATTTATTTATTTGAGAGAGAGAGAGTGCAGGAGAGAGCAGCAGAGGGAGAGGGAGAAGCAGGTTCCCCACTGAGCAGGGAGTCTGATGTGGGGCTCTGTTCCAGGACCCTGGGATCATGACCTGAGCTGAAGGCAGACACTTAACCAACTGAGTCACCCAGGCACCCCAAGAAAAGAAAATTTTAAAGGAATGATTCCCTTTCTTTCCATCAAAAATAAACTAAATATTTAAATTAATCTCTTTTGTCTCCACATATTTTTTCATGAAGCCATATTAAAGAAAAATAGAGGTACCACTTGTAAAACATGCTCTACTGGAATGTTCCTAACTTGGTTTTGCCACTAGCAGAAAGTAACTGAGGGAAATTTGTGCAGGCTACAGTTTTATTGAAAGTATTATTTTATATTTTTATGCTTCTTACATTCAATACCTAGAAATCTCCAGTGATTTGGATCACTCTACAGAATTACTTGAGGTATGTTTGTTCTTCTCTAGCCAAAACAAAAAAAGAAGTCAATAAAGTGGGGTACTAGGTGAATATCTTAGGGCCTCTTGAACTCAAAATCTGTTTGGGCCACAGAGAAACAATTACCAGTCCTCACCTCTATAGTGAACAGTAGTCCTTAGAGTTGGCTCCAACTCTGCACAGTTCTGCAGTACATCCAGTTCTGCAGTACATCCAGACTCAAACAACCTTGAAATTTTCCCAGCTGGACAAGTACATCAGAGATTAGGAAATAACTAAGCTACACCCCTCACTTCATTTGAAGTGAGGGATGCCTAGCAAGAGAGAGGGATTCTAAGCAAATTACATTTGCCTCTACATTGTTAAAGCAACTTCTAAAGACTTCTAACATATCACAAGCTTATATACCAAGAAAATGTATTTTTTTAAAGGCCATGAGCAACTGTACAAACTCTCCAAATACAAGGTTAACTATATCCCTGCCCAGTGACATATCTCCATATTTAGCATAAGTATAGAGTTTTAGGTTTTTGCATCAACCATAATAGCTATTCTTTTTTAATTCTTATCATTTACTAACTTCTTTAAGAAAATAATCTCTTTGTTACAAGGTTGCAAGCAGGTAAGGAAATGGAAGCTCAGAGAGATGAGATAACTAGTCTAAGGTACTACGTTTAATAAATGGCAGGGCAAGGATTCATACCCCAGCCTATGCTGTTTTGGCTGTGCTCAAATGACAGTGCTACTTTCATCTTCAACTTTCTCAAGAGAAAATCTGAATAAAGACACAGATGTTTGAAAAGTCAGTGTTGTGACCAGGGTCTGCTTTAGCACATAGGTTGAGGTGTGCATACATTTCATAACTTTAAATATAGCTATAATAACAAGATACATATTTTTGAAAGTATTTTTGTAGTGAAATTAGCATTTTGCTGGTTCTGTTTGATATTCTATTTCTTTCTAGTTTACTAATACTGGTTTACGACATGGAAAGATGTTCTCTTTATAAGAAATTGCAAGAAAATTTGAATATGTACTTCATAAACTTATGCCTTATTTCTTAGTCAGAATCAAAAGTTTCTTTCAGAGCAGGCTCTTTTGTTTTCTTTCCTTCACTACCACATTTGTTCAATGTTTTCTATTTTGATAGTTCTTTGATCATGTACTATTAGGTATTGGGTGGCTAGAAGAAAAGGAGCCCAATGACATTTCATACCTAGGTACTGTGTGACTTAGTTTGTATTTATTTTACGTACATACAATTCTATTCTACATGAGGGAAAAGCAATGATTGTCTGTTTACAAGCTATAGGTAAACTAAAATTTAAATACTGAAAAAATGGAAGCACTATCTAAAGAAATGCTTAAAACTTTAGGTAGATCTAATTTTATTTATTTGTATTTTTTTATAATTTTTATTTTGTTAATATTAGTCACCATACAGTACATCCCCAGTTTTTGATTTTAAAAACATTAATGTGCTTTCTATAATACTTAGAAACAAGACTAACATAAAAATAACTAAGTCAAAATGGGATTATGCTAGAACACAGTTGATATAGTTATGAAGTTTGAATAAATTAATCCAAGAATATATTTTGATAAAATAAAGCAGAATTTGTTATTTAGTAACAGGCACTCCTGAGAAGTCAAAAAAATATATTGCAATGTTATGAAGAAAAAAACACTTGGAAATTAAGCCAGTTACTAAAAATTTTCATAATATCTGCTTACCTGATATTTTTAAATTCCCAAGTAAACCTTTATTCCTTCTTCAGATATAAAGAAGAGGTCTGAAGTTTACAGTTATGGTAACAAAGCAAAAATGCAAGAAATGAGACATATAGACCAATGAAATAGAGAATGCAGACTTCCAGCATCCAAAACTGACAAAATTAATTTCTGTTGTTTAATCTACTCAGTCTATGGTATTTTGTTATGATAGCCCAAGCCAACTAATATAGGTTCCAAAACCAAAGAACAGTCTCTTCAACAAATGGTGCTGGAAAAATTGGATAACCACATGCAAAAGAATGAGATTGTACCTTTATATTACACCATATACAAAAACAAATGCAAAATGAATCAAAGACCTAAACATAAATCCTAAAACTATAAAACTCTTATAAGAAAATATAAGGTGAAAGCTTCATGACATTGGATTTGTCAAGGACCCCAAAAGCATAGGCTACAAAAATAAAAATAGATAAATTATACTATATCAAACTTAAAAACTTCTGTTCATCAAAGGACACAAATCAACAGAATAAGCAACCTACAGAATGAGAGAAATTATTTGGAAATCATATATCTGGTAAGGGGTTAATATCTATAACATAGAAAGAACTCCTACAGCACAACAACAACAAAATAACATGGCTGAAAAAAGGGCTTAAATAGACATTTCTCCAAAGATGATATATTAATAGCTAACAAACATATGGAAAGATGATATATTAATAGCTAACAAACACTATTCATCAGTTAAATGCAAATCAAAACCATAATTTGATCTCACCTCAGAGCCATAAAAAAACAAATAAAAAAACAGAAAATAACAAGTGTGGGCAAGGGTGTGCAGAAATGAGAATCCTTATGAATTGTTGATAAGAATATAAAATGGTATAACTGCTACGGAAAACAGTATGTCAGTGCCTCAAAAGTTAAAACTAGAATTATCATAATCCAGCAATTCCACTTCTTAGTATATACCCAAAATAATTGAAAGCAGAATCTCACAGAGACATTTGCATGCCCATATTCACAGCATCACTATTCATAACAGCCAAGAGGTAAAAGCAATCCAGTGTCCAGTGACAGATGAATGGATAAATAAAATGTGGTATGCAATGGAATATTATTCAGCCTTTATAAAGAAGAAAATTCTGATACATGTTACAATATGGATGAACCTTGAAGACCTTATGCCAAGTAAAATAAGCAGTCAAAAAAGAGAAATACCTTGGGGCGCCTGGGTGGCACAGCGGTTAAGCGTCTGCCTTCGGCTCAGGGCATGATCCCGGCGTTATGGGATCGAGCCCCGCGTCAGGCTCCTCCGCTATGAGCCTGCTTCTTCCTCTCCCACTCCCCCTGCTTGTGTTCCCTCTCTCGCTGGCTGTCTCTATCCTGTCGAATAAATAAATTAAAAATCTTTAAAAAAAAAAAAGAGAGAAATACCAGGTTATTCCATTTAAATGAGATATCTAGAGTAGTCAACTTCATAGAGAGAGCAGAATGGTCATTACCAGGAGCTGGGAGGGAGGGAAATGGAGAATTGTTATTTAATTCAGTTTTGCATGAGAAAGTTCTGGAGATTGATTGCATAACCATGTAATTATACTTAACATTACTGAGCTGTGCACTTAAAAATGGTTAAGATGGTAAATTTTATGTTGTGTATTTTCTATAATAATAAAAAAACCCATGAAATCCACAAGATCTTTTCTAAGAGTAAAGTTAACATCTGCCCCAATAATGTTCTAGAAAAAGCACACGAAAGAGAGGAAAATCTCTAAAAGTAGCCACTCGGTGAAACGGTCAGTGTTTTATACTCCAAAGATGGATTAATCAATCCCATTTTTATATAAAATAAGCTTAAAATGCTGGGAAATGCTCTTTTGCCTTGGTTGGAGGTAAAGGGAGAGAGAGAGAATTTAGACAAGAAACAAAAGTTCTTTCAGCACTCAGAGTCAGCAAGTGTTAGCCTCTCTCTCCCTCTTTTTTTCCCTAAGATATTTCACAAAAGTGTGATGTCACACAGATCTTATTGAGCCCAATAACTGTGGGATCCCATGGTGACCTTAACATCTGAATTCACACTCCTACTCAATGAGTGCTTTTTTCAGAACAAAAGCTTTTTAACATATTTGCTACAAAGCACAGCAAGATTTCAGAGAAAGAATATGTGACAGTTGAGGAGGATGCCTACGCAGAAAAATTAATATGGCAACTTACGGAAGAAACACACACACACGCACAGGCTGCATTGGCTATAATACAATTCATGTATAACTAATTTCCAAAGAACAATGAATGATACATGATTTGCAAATACTGGGCTTTTTGTTTCATATAACACCAAACAAGTGTCACCATTTTGCACGTGAATATAGACATGTGATCATTTTTCCTTAGTCTGAAGATAGTGCGGCTGGTAGGTCAAGGGAAAGGACTGGAAACAAAGATAAACCCAAGAGGAATATAACCTTGAAAAGGTAGGAGAATAATGTACTGTTTCTTCTCTTTTTTCAATTCTTTCTTAGAGAAGTGTTATCACCATCACTTACAGAGTTCAAAAGCTTCTACTGGATTTTTTGAAAGCTTACTATGTGCTGTGTCAAAGTAGTACCCTAATATCATGGCTGCTAACGGTATATTCTGGAATCTGGCTCTCAGAGAATTTCTGATACCTAAGGAAGTAGAAAGGAATGTAAATAACCATAAAACTAAAGGATTGCAAACCAGTCAGCCAGCCTCTCTAACAAATGTCCAGTTCTTTTTGGAGACCTCTAATATTTAGAGGAAGAAGCAGAGACAATAGTCCCCACCCCTATGCCTCATTTCCAAGAGGTCTCTTTCAATAAAAGAAATCTCAGACCATCTTTTGCCAAATGCAAAGACATTTATTAGTAAGCCAATGCGACCTCTCTATCCTCTCTCTGATCTAAAAAATAGCCAGCAGCCTTTTACATAGAATGCCCACTTCAAAGGGGACTCAAGGTTGGATCCTGTAGTCTGATCCCCATCACTGGGGCTAGGAGTCTGCAGGCCCACCGGAGTGCAAACCTGGAGTTCTGCTTCACTAACACACACTGCTAGGCGGAGTGTTTTCTCCTCTATATTAGCTCAGGCCAAGGTGGTGAGGCCTGTATCACCATTCCAATCACTCTCATAATCTAAATCCCATTCATCTCAATTGTACCAATAACATCATTTTATTAACTAATCCTAAGTCATTTATTTTTTTTAAAGATTTTATTTATGTATTTGACAGAGAGAGAGACAGCCAGCAAGAGAGGGAACACAAGCAGGGGGAGTGGGAGAGGAAGAAGCAGGCTCCCAGCAGAGGAGCCTGATGTGGGGCTCAATCCCAGAACACCGGGATCATGCCCTGAGCCGAAGGCAGATGCTTAACGACTGAGCCACCCAGGTGCCCCAACCCTAAGTCATTTATGTAGAATAAGGAAGTCTCTATAAATAACTTTCCCTAAGGTATCAACTATAGGTAACTTGTACTTATCCTGTAGTACAGTATTTAGGGTAAATTTTCTCACAGAGAGTATAACCAGAGGAGATAGTACCAGAGCAGGGCTCAAATTAGAACTTAATTGAAGACTTTCTAATTCCTAAATCCTGAGGTTTTAAGAAAAATAAGAAAAGGAGAGGAAAGGAGGGAAGGGGAGGGGAGAGGAGGGATGGAAGGGGGAAAGAAAGGATGGTTCTTGCCCTCCATGATTTCACTATCTACTCAAGAATGAGAACCAGGATGATTGTTTCATTTGGGTAGGTGGGTAGAGTGGGTGCATATGGGAAAATATTTCAAGCTAAGGAAAACAAATTTCTACAGAAGCCTTGATGTAGCTTCTTTTGTAAGTAATCAATATATATTCGATAATAAATAAGAATAACTGAAATAAGGAAAACTTTTTCTTTCCTTCTTCTTCTCTCCTTCCCTTTCTTCCTTCCACTTTTAATTAGAAAAGTAACCATGGCCATCAACAGAGATGTTCAAGTAAAAGCTGAGACTAGAAAGCAGTAGAATCAGATTGATCTGCAGGAATCTGATCTGTGACTCTATGTGAACAGGAATTTTTTCTCACAGACACTTTCTCCTCTACACAGTGGCCAGATCCAGTACTCTTTCATCAGATCCTAAAATGGTCTCCACATTTGGTACCCAAATGGTGACAAGTCAGTACAATAATGGAAAACAACAAGCCATATCTGATATCAACAGAGATCTGATAACCTTCCCAGCCAAAATACTGACCATGCTTAAAAAATATAAGAAAAAAAAATAGAATGTTTTGACAACTATCATCTGCTTGTGAAATACAGGAATAGATTTTTTGTTAAGTCAGGAGATGAAATTAAAACCTAAGTGACAAGCAGATGGAAGTATAATTCTTTTAACCCCCAAACAGCTGACTCATCGCCTTAAGGGTATAGTGATGTCAGCTTGTAATAGAGCCACCCACTAACACAGAAATTAGTAAGGAATAATGACCTTGCAAAGGAAGTGAAATTACAAATAAAAAGGATTAGGTCTAAACTTTCATTTCGAGCAGGATCGGATACTCTGAACTACTCTCTAGAAAAAATAAACTAAAATGCTAAATATATATGCATAGTTTCAATTTTAAATGATTTGCTGAGTTAAAAACTAAGAAACCAACAAAAGAATTTGTGGAAACCCCCCACGGCTGCATTGGAAACTTGGGAGACAAGTCAGTGCCTGAGGTGGCTTTTGCCTGTGAGAACTTATGTCCAACCCTAGACACCTGAGTTCTCTCTAAAACCTGCATAGCATACACGGGAGACAGGTGATAATAATATTTAGCACTTGCTTGAAGTGAGAAATCTAGTAAGATTTCCTATCAGCAGTATAAAGGTGAAGAAGAAATAAAACTTGCTACCCATATGGAGATAATAAGGAAATTCACCTGTCTCAAGCAGGACATAGATAAGGATATAGCAGGGGGTGGGAGGGGGTGGAGACTCTCTCCAGAGAATTCATAACCACAAAGTTGCCCTCATGGATTTACAGTTGAATTACTAATGCCTCCGTTGTCTGAAAAAGTTTTGATACAGAATAAAATTTAAAGAATTAATTAAATGCCAAGGTGACTGAAAGAAGCAAATGAAAATCTAAGGAGAGAATTGGTAGAACAAAGGATAAATTCAAAGAAATTATCCAGAATAGTAAAGAGAAAGACAACTATGGTAAATAAAAATGAGAAATTAAGATGGTACATATCTGGAAGCCTGGGTGACTCAATCGTTCAAGGGACCGATTCTTGATTTCAGCTCAGTTCATGACCTCATAGGTTGTGAGATTGAGACCACGTTGGCCTCCACACTCAGTGCAGAGTCTGCTTGAAATTCTTTCTCCCCCTCCTTCTGCCCCTCCCACCACTCACGCGTGCTCTCTCTAAAATAAATAAATAAAATCTTAAAAAAAAAAAAAAGATGGTATATATCTAAGAGCTCCAAAGAAAATAATAGAAAGAATTTGGATGGGGGCGCCTGGGTGGCACAGCCGTTAAGCGTCTGCCTTCGGCTCAGGGCATGATCCCGGCGATCTGGGATCGAGCCCCACATCAGGCTCTTCTGCTGTGAGCCTGCTTCTTCCTCTCCCACTCCCCCTGCTTGTGTTCCCTCTCTCGCTGGCTGTCTCTATCTCTGTCGAATAAATAAATAAAAAATCTTTAAAAAAAAAAAAAAAGAATTTGGATGAGACAATATTAAAGGAGGTAAAGGTAAAGAATTTTCCAGAAATGTTAAAACACACTAATTATGAGAAGAGAAACAGCAATTATGAATTAAAATTCTGATGCAGTTCCAAAAATTACTAAACTTAATCAATAAAAATTAAAGACTTTTGCACAGACCAAAAAAAAAAAGAAAAAGAAAAAGAAAAGGAAAGTGTAAAAGCAGTGAGTAGCAAGAAAGAAGGTAGGGAGAAAGAAAAGCTGAGGCAAATGGACAGTCCTAATAAAATGACATAACAAATCAAAAGATTATCAGTGATCATTTTAAACCTAAACTAATTCTTCATTAAAAACAAAGTTCAAAAAAGAAAAAAAAAAAACAACCCAAAAGTTCACTGCACTAAATTAAAAAAAATACTTAAAGTCCTGTTAATTTTGTTTATGTGACCAGTATATCACAAAGGAACAAAATATTGAAGTCCAAAAGAATAGAAAAGATATAAACCGAGCAAATACTAAGCAAGAGAAAGCTGGAGTAAGTATATTAAAACCAGATAAAATAAATACAAAGGCAAAAAATTATTAAAGATTAAGATGGTCACTATAAAATTGAACACTGAATTTGAAAAGTATAACAATTTTTAATTTATATGTACCTAGTGACATAACCTTAAAGAAAAATTAACATTAGTATAAGAAGAAATTGATAAACTACCCATTACTATGTGATATTCTAATATACTGTCTCGGTAAACAATATATCCAGCAGGAAAGAAAATAGACTTGAAAACAAAAGTAACAAAGTTGATCTAATCATACCGAATGTTCCACCCAAGTGGAGACTGCATGACTTCTTCAAACACATTGAGTTTCTGAAGCTTCCTAATAATTTTAAAGATTGACATCATATAAACCAGATTCTCCAACAAAATGCAAGAGTAAGAAACCAATGACAAAACTGTATCTAGAAAACAATATGCTGTGACATTTTAAAATGCACTTCCAAATGATTCATTGATCAAAGAAGGAAAAATAAACATTATAAAATACTTAGAACTAAACAATATTTGAAATACTACATATCTAAAATAAGACATGTAGAAGACTTATACTTTTGAGAAGATGGAATAGACGTACTTTTCCCTAATCCTCCCACCAAGCATAGTTAAGACCCCAGGACATTATATATGAAATAAACATAAGACTCCAAAGGCAGTCTGGCTAGGAACCCCAGAACGCAAGAAACAATACTCTGAGTTCCCTGGGTTTTCTTTCTGCTACATGTATTGCAGATTGAATATTGGGTAACTGACAATTAGGAAATGCCAATGGGCACAGACCAAAAAGGCCCAACAAAAGTCTTCTCCTTCAAGTTAAAAGACCAGGAAAAAGACAAGTTACATGTAGCTACCTAACAAGTCAGAAAACTTTTAGGCAATACCTTCTCTACTCCAGCCAAATACCCAATACCACATTAAAAACTGTGGCTCCAACCCCAACCCCACCAGCAAAGGCTGAGGAGAGAGCGTAGAGTCCTGTCAAGTTGTAACAAGGTATCCTAAACAAACCCATCTACCCGTCCTGTACTGGGCTGGTGTCACAGAAGACCAGGTTGGGGGCTAGGATGTTCATCTTCCCCCCTGGGGTGTCACTGAACTGAATGAAAATGAAAATACAAATCTAAATTTGTAGGACACAGCTAATACAGTGCTGAAAGGGAAATTTATAGAATTAAATGCTATGTTAAAATGAAGAAAAGTCTTAAATCAACAATCTAAACTCCCACCTAAGAATCTAGGGGAAAAAAGAGTAAAATAAACACAAAACAAATAGAATTAATAAATCAATGAAACAAAATGTGGTTCTTGAAAAGATTAATAAAACTGACAAGCTTGCAGGGGCGCCTGGGTGGTTCAGTCATTAAGCGTCTGCCTTCGGCTTAGGTTCTGATCTCAGGGTCCTAGGATCAAGCCCCATATTGGGCTCCCTGCTCAGCGGGGAGCCTGCTTCTACCTCTCTCACTGCCACTCCCCCTGCTTGTGCTCCCTCACTCACTCTCTCTGTCAAATAAATAAATAAAATCTTAAAAAAAAAATTACCAAAAATCTGTGGCTTCTGGTTTAGGGACACTTTTAGGATTTCTCCCTTCCTCACTCCAAGAGAAGTTAACTTCTATGTTGTGAAATGCCCAATGGAGATGCTTAATGATTACACCCCACAAATCTTACTTGTGTTAAAGATGAGATACCTTAATATTTTATTACAATCATAACTTCTTCAGAAAGGCCTTCTCTAAATCTCCAAGACAATTCTTCCTGTTTTATTCCCTCATAGTACCATGAACTTCCCCTTCTTAACACTTAACCACGTTGCAATTATACATTTATCTGTATAATTTGTATATAACCACCTTTCTATGCACTGTAAGTTCTGCGAGAATAAAGACCATGTCTCTCTTTTTAATTATTTTATTTTATTTCACTTTATTTTCTCATTAGCACTAGCACACGACCACACAAGGTTCTAAAAAAAACTTTTGTTGAATGAGTGAGACTTCTATAAATATTTTAGAAGACATTTTTAAATTTCTTAGTAATATCATTAAGTTGACAAATTATTTATTATTCAAATCAAAACAGTACTGAACAGGTGGAAGGACAACAGACATAATCTGATATGATGTGTCACCAAACATATCACTATAACAAGAATCTCTAAAAATAAACTAGAGAATATATTTTCATATGAGTGATAATTATTTTAATATCATTAGTGTTTTCATTATATCAAACAGAATAGTTGAGATGCAGAGATGCATTCTATATGCAATTATAGTTTTATTTTCTATTGTATCTATTACCAATATGTGATAACAAATTTTATTTTTAGTAGAACATTTCATCTCTATTTAATATAAAATCCAATATGAATTAGTAAGTGAAAAGACTAAAGTTGTACCCATTCAACACGCTGCTTTTCCTCCAATGAAAATTCGCATAGTAGCAACATTTTATTTCATTCTGAATTAACTGACAGAAGCCACCCCAAGCAGATCAGAGTCAAATTTATTTCATAGATTTCTAGAGATTTCACAAAATTGTACTTCTATATACTATTATAAAACGTATTTGATTGAAAACAAGTGTATAATTAAAAATACAATTTTTCATATGTGCAAACTTCTGACATTTTTCTTATGTTTTGTTACTTTTTATGCTTTTGTTGACATATTTCCCACTTTAATGCAATCATGCCTAACTATTAAAAAATCCCCATAGGGATTTCATTCCTGTATATAGAAAATAATTCCTTTTTCTTTTAAAGAAATTTCATATTATCTCTTTATCAGTTTACTTTTTTTAGATTCCTCACCAAAGCAAGTTATAGTACCATAGAAGTGATTTACATAGTAGCATTAGCTAAAATACCTAATGTTTTAGAGAACAATGAAGTGTTTGTGGCTGTTAGGAACTAAAATGTCTTTGTCTCCCTTCCCCCACGCACAAATTCGTACGTTGAAGCCCTAACTTCCCATGTGATGGGAGGGCCTTTGAGAGGAGGTAGGGCCTTTGAGAGGCAATTACATCATGATGGTAGAGCCCTCATTAATGGGATTAGTGCCTTTATAAAACAAGACACGAGAACTTGCTCCTGCTCTCTGACATATAATGGTACAGAAAGAGAGTGTACTGAATATGGTATCACTTTTATCTTGGACTTTCTGGCCTCCAGAATTGTGAAAAATAAATGTTTGTTGTTTAAACCATCCACTCTATAGTATTTTGTTAGAGCAACCTGAACTGACTGAGACAGTAATCACAGAATACAAGAAGTTATACACTATTCTTATAGTAGTTGTTACTAGGGGAATACCAACTATGTGCTAGGCCCCTAAGTTAACACATTTAATTCTTATAGCAACCCTATTTTAAGGACAGTTGCTATTTTGCCCATCCTTTCACTGAGAAACTCTTTGACATTTACCTTTCTTAAGGTCACAATGCAATTGTAGAATCAGAATTTGATTTCATATTTACCAGACAACAAAGCCTTTTTTACCTTACCTTAGTAATTTATGATCATTATCCCCCTGACCCAAACCACGTTTTTTCAACCTTTTATAACCAATGCCCTCTGGTACACAAAGACCTCATTTTCTGCTTGATTATACATTGAAAACCAAGCATGACTAAAAGCAAGTCAAAGCAATGAGGAACACACTGTGGGTGTTTTCACACTACTAAGCCACCCACCCACACACCCCTAACATTCTGATACATGCCCTTTTGCTCCCATTCCTCCCAACCCTATCCCTCTACATGGAAAACACAGCCCTAAACTGTACTTTTCATTAAACTTTTGTATGGTCAATTTATAATAATACATATATAATTGCCTATTCTTAGGTTTATTACAGTAAAATTAATTTTTAAGAAACCTGTATCTCTAGGATTTTCAGAATAGTTCATCAAGCTTCTTGCCAGTTCTTACCAATTTTTAAATAAAATACAAATCCATTGAAATAGTTCAAAAGAGGTTCTATTTTTTGCTGTAAATTTATTCCTAAATCTGAGAAATATTCTAAAAGTCAACAGACCCTCAACACTAAATAACTGCATTTAGTAAACTATCAAAGGGTAAATGTGTTTTTATTTCTAGAATTGGAAATCAGAATTTATTTTAGAATTCTGATAATCCCAACTGTTACAAAACTGTCTGCTTATGCCAAAACAGGAGTGAAAGCTAAAGCAGTTTAAAGAAAGTTATTGCACTTAAGGGTTGGTCGAAGCCATCAAAAGAAGGCATGAATAGAAGTAAATAGTATTTATAAAGCTTTAAAAGTGGAAATGGTTTTCCTGCTAAATTTGAAACAGCTTTAAAACTGAGAAATGTGAGGTTTTCAAATAATACCATTTCCATGATCCTGGGCAATAATATACTTAGTTATTATCAGAACTAAGATTTATTGAACACTTAACAGGGACCAAACACTGTGCTAAGTGCTTTACAATTATTATTTCATTTGAAACACGCCGTAATCCTATGAAGAAGGTACCGTTATTCTCTTCATTTTCTAGTTAAAGAAGCCAATGTTTAGAGAGGTTAAGTAATTTACCACAAGCCACATTGTTAAAAAGTGGCCAAGACTGATTCAAACCCAAATTGGTCTGACTCCAGAGCTTAAACTCTTAATAAACAAATTTTCTTGGGGTCACGTTCTTCACATGGCAAATCAAAAAATCTGAAGGAGATGATCTGTAATATTAATTCCTCCTCTAACGATCAATGAATTTCAAGGTCTCCCTCTGCATTTCTTTAAGTGATCTAATCATTTCATGTATCCAATTAACCTAATCCTTTCATACTGGGAGTGAGGGGTATGGTATGGGAAGAGGACCATATCTTCTAAAACAGCAATTAAATTTAAATGAAGAATTTAACATTTTCCTTCGACTACAGAACTAATTAATTGTTTATAAGGATTTCAACTCATTTATTCTGAGTCTTAGCTTCTTTATCATTTAAACAAGTTATCTTGGGAAGGCATAAAACAAACGAAATAGAAACCACTAACACATGAGTTATTCATGTATTCAAGTAACATAATTATTCAAGGGCACTAGAATTTTTCAGAGCATAAACAATAAAAAGAAAATTTCATTTCAACAATATATGCTATCTAAACTATAATACAACTTCCCAGAATTTTCCTGGAGTAGTTCAGATCTTGTCTCATCATTGCCTTCAAATCTTTGTGCTATCGGATTTGGCTTCATGAATTCTAGCAAGTGAAATTTCTCCTTCCAGGGGTTATGGGCTGAACTGTGCTCCCTGGAGAATTCATACATTCAAGCCCCAACCACCAGTAACTCAGAATGTGACCATGCTGGAGATAGAGGGAATTAAGGTTAAATGGGGTCATTTGAGTAAGCCATAATCTCGTCTGACTGTTGTCCTGATAAGAAGAGGATATTTGGACACACAAAGAGACAACAGGGGTGCACATGAACAGAGGAATGACCTTGTGAAGAACACAGCAAGAAGACAGTCACCTGCAAGTCAAGGAGAGAGAACTCAGAAGAAACGACCATGCCAACACTTTGATCTTGGACTTTGAGCCTCTGTTTTTTAAGCCACTCAGTCCATAGTATTTTCTTATGGAAGCCATAGAAAATTAAAACACTAAAACTAAACCTGTTGGAAAACAGGTAGTTCTCCAATCATTCTATTTTTCCAAGATAATAAAATATATGGTACCATTGACTCTGCCTATATCATCCCTTCCTCTCTCCAACTCAAGCAACTTAACATCCCCAATTCATCTTCATGTGAACTTTTTAATTTATGCCATCATGACAACCCCATATAGGATGCATAAATATATAAATACATCAATTAAAACTTTATGTATATCTAAAACAAAAGTTATTTTAGGCCTGTCCAGATATGATAATAACTTGAAGGATATAAGACATATCAATATCCAGAAAATCTTTGTACTTAAAACATTAATATAGTGCAATTATTTTATTACATTAGGTACCTGTGTGCTGATATTTTGACAGAGCCAAAGCTAATTATAGACAATTCAGAAATAAAACATTGAGAATATAGAAATACAAATAAGTAATTAGGATAGAGGAATAAATTTTCATAAACAATGGCTTTGTCATTCTAACTTACTTTACTCAAATGCAGCCAAATTGAGATCACCAGTTTATTGATTATCTTTTATATGAATTATTTATAGTAACCCAGACTCAAAACACCCTCACCTCCCTCACGTCACTTAAATACAATCAGGAATAAGTTCCAACCCAAAAAAAGTATCAGAAAAATATCCTCTTCAAGAAAAAGGAATAAATGTGTGATTTTTACTAATTTCAAAAGCTAGTCTTAAACGCTTTCATATTGCTTCATGCCAACTACTTCCTTATCCTCTCATTACTGCAGGTGACCTAAAGCTTACCATATATAGACCAACCATGTAATTTATCATTCAATCTAGGATATTTTTGGGTATGAAAAATACTCAATAATTATGTTAGAACTGCATGTGAAAATCAGATCCATCCTGGAAAAATTAGGATATATGGCCACATTTATTTATATACCTAAAGGGTATATAGTGTCATAATAACAATTTTGCACTTAAGGAAGGACTAAAAATTGAGTTTTCTGTTCAGGGTAAGAATAGAATAAATTTAAGGATTGTGTTCTCAAAGTGGAAGTTGAACGTATAGTGACCAAATGGCAGTCAACTGTCAACCCCACCAACAAAGTAGGTACTTATGTATGCATGTATATGTATAATCATCTATAGTTGAAGGAGTCATGGGAAAAAAGAAAACCAACTGCCTTAATCTTTTGTCAAGAATAAATATTGTTTCAAAATTTATTATTATACTTTCTTTAAAGATATATTTTAGGGATTGTATTTGCATTTGCACTAGAATAAGACTTAATGTATTTTTTTTTTTTTTTTGTCTCCTAAAGGTTTATAAGGGGTTGGGCAAGGAATCAGAAAACTGAATATTTCTCTAGATTAAAAGGCTGCTTATGGACAATGCCACAACACAAATCAACGTTTCATTTGTTTAAGTACACATGAAACCAAAGTTGCAGTTCTTACCTATTTTAAACTTTTTTTACACCGCAAAAAAATACAAAATTCTTAAATATAGCATCAAATTGCCACAGGTGCTTCACTGCTTTAGTAGACTAAGGCCACCATTGGCTACCCCTTTCTGAATGCTCCCACTACCCTACTTAGCATTCCAGACTCTGCATTGCCTGCTTCCTTCTCTGCCATTTTGACCGGATGTTAACTCCTACAGGTCAGAGGCTCCTCTTGTTCAACGCTGCCCTTTTAACATTCAGAATCCTGGCTGGGAATGAAATGTGTGCTCAATAGATTCTTGGCAAATGAACTGGAAGAAAGAAGCCTGCTCTTCTTGACCTTGCTTGAGAGAAACATCTTCAGATTTTCTTTTAGTATTTTAAATAATAGCGAAATTTAAAAAAGACCCCTCAAAAAAAGAAATAGGAAAACAAGTACTCTAAGTAAAGAAGTCTTTGGTTTTGTTTTTTCCCTCTTTTTTATTCTTGCAAAGAGAAGACCAAAGGCTTTATAAATGCTTTCAAGTTAATGAAAGACAGTGTGACCAATAGGCACCTACCAAAAACTAAAAAGAAATTTGGCTTAATTTCAACAAAGGAACCAAATAGTGTTCACACTCTAAGAAAGAACATCATCTCCATTCCAAGGGTGATGAAGTACTTCAACTCAGGCAAGGCTGTGGCCCCTCTTTCATCAGAGGAGTTTCAAATAAGAATGTCAATTTAGATAAGTTTGTCTCGTGCATGTCTAAGCAATAGTAGAAACAATGAACCCCATAAAGTCCCTTTCAGCTTTTTGATTCATAACTTACCCTCAGAGAATAAATTTGAAACCACAAACTACACATTGAAAAATTATAGCAACTTTGACTGAACAGCGCATTTAGATTTTTACTGGGCTTTATTGAAATTATGGTTCTGGTTAATGAAAGTATCTCAAAAAAATTATTTGTAAAAAGAGTAATAGGAAAAAATATGTAGGGTTACATTTAGTCTCAAGCTGCCTGTCCAAGTTGGAATCATAATGAAAAACTTTGTGGTGTGAAAAGCAAATGGTTGTAGACAGAATTTGTCAGTATTTTTAGACACAATCTCCAAGGGAATAATAAAGTTCTTTTTTTTTTTTGAGAAATAATTAAGTTCTTAACATAACTCATTATTTCTATAAACACACCAGAACATCTTGTGCATATATAGCTGAATGTGCTACTTATATTAGACTTCTTATAAATAAATTTATATTTATAATATATGATATATAATAAATAGTATATATTTATATTTACGAGTGAGCAAAAAATGTGTTGGTTCTTATCCATTTTAATCAGGATATTTTTTTTGAAATATAGTTGACACACAATGTTACATTAGTTTCAGGTGTATAATACAGAATTTGACAAGTTTATTCATTATGCTATGCTCACCACAAGTGCAGCTACCAGCTGTCATCATATAATGATATTACAATACTGCTGACCAAATTCCCTATGCTGTACTTTTTATTCCTGTGAGTTATTCATTCCATAACTGGAAGCCTGTATCTCCCACTCCCCTACCCCTATTTTGCCCATTCCCCCATCTCTCTCCCCTCTGGCAACCATCAGTTTGTTCTTTGTATGTATAGGTCTGTTTCTGCTTTTTGTTTGTTTATTCATTTGATTTGTTTTTTAGATTTCACATATAAGTGAAATCAATGTGTTGGTGGCTTTCTCAGTCTGACTTATTTCACTTAGCATAATACCCTCTAGCTCCATCCATGTTGTCATAAATGGCAAGATCTCATCCTTTTTTTCTTTTTTATACTGAGTAACACTCCATTGTATATATAAAGCACATCTTCTTTATTCATTCATCTATCAGTGGACACTTAGGTTGCTTCCATATCATGGCTATTGCAAATAATGCTGCAATATACATAGGTGTGCATATATCTTTTCAAATTAGTGTTTTTGTTTTCTTTGGATAAATATCCAGTAGTGGAATTATTGGAACATATGGTATTTCTATTTCTAATTTTTTGAGGAACCCCGATACTGTTTTCCACGATGGCTAAATCAATTTATATTCCCACAAACAATACCCCAGGATTCCCTTTTCTCCACATCCTAGCCAACACTTGTTATTTCTTATATTTTTGATACTAGCCATTCTGACAGGTGTAAGGTGATATCTCATTGTGTTTTGCATTTGCATTTCTCTGATGGTAAGTGATGCTGAGCATCTTTTCATGTGTCTGTTGGCCATCTGTGTGTCTTCTTTGGGAAGATTTCTGTTCAGGTCCTCTGCCCATGTTTTAACTGGATTATTTGGGTTTTCTTCATGTAGAGTTGTATCAGTCAGTATTTAATTGTTCAGTAGCACCTATGCCAGGGAACACTCAGGAGAAATTAAAACTGTATAACATACATTCAATACATCTCACTTGTGATTTCTAAATTGTTTTGAGAACTTCTTAGACTATTTATAAACAAAACATTTGAAATTTTAAAATGTATTTTGAAAATGTAAGGACTTGGACCAAAAAGAAACTCTTGAAATAATTCCTTTAAATAATAATTTTTTCCTTTAAATAATAATTTTTTAAAGGCTGAAAAATTAGCAGCAATTTACATATTTGTTTCCTTATGAATAGTCAGCCCTACTCATTTGCCATACATTTACAAACACATCTATATCTTAGACTCAAAATAGGGTGATACCAACCCCTACAATTATTTACATATTTATCTCTTCTACTAGACTATGTTCCTTGATGACGAGGTCTTTAACTCTACATTCACTGTCTGGCACATAGTAGGTATTCAGTAAAAGTTTACTGAATAATTGAATAAATGATTAAATAAATTGCCTTATAAATGAAGGAAGACAGAGTATGAGTAATTTTGGCATAATTCTCATTAACACTAGTTCTTGAAATACCAAATGGTAGATGGGATAAGATGGGGTCTGGAATATGCCAAGAATTAGCCATTAAGCTGCCTTGCAGATAAGCACAGAAATGCAAGCTTTCAAAGGACTTCTTAGCTCTTCCATCACTAAACAAAGTTACAGAAATCACGTGGTAACTAATGTCATCAAGATGTCGATACAGAATCCTTGGGTGAGATAGGAGATGGCAAGCGATAAGTTAAAATAGATAGAATGGTAGAAAGGATTAACATGGCTCATACTTCAAAGAACGTTTTATGTCAAGCTGAGGAGTAAGCAAAGGGAAGCTTCAGGTACAATAAATATTTCTGAGCAAAAGTAATATAAATCTTGTTTTTGTAGGTGGCTATCTCTGCCCAGAAGACAGACCATGATGAAGAGGGAAAATGGGGCAAGAAGACTACAGAAAAATATTATATTAGGATACTGAGAAAATGACTCAGTGGAATAGCAATCGGGAGAAAATGTTGAAACTAGATTAATGGAACATTTTGGAGTTAGAATTGAAAGGATTTGGTGGCTGGCTAGAGATGGAAAGAGAAGTCAAAAAATGAATCTAAGAAACAGGATTTGAGAAACTACTCAGGTGGTGATCCACTAACTGATTGAAAATACAAGAAGTTCAACAGGTGTGGTGTTGGGAGAGAGGAAAAAGGCACCTGGGAATGTGAATTTGGAGCCAAATAGAATACTTGGGATAGCCAAATAGAAGGGGCTGGGATAAAGACTTAGAAGTCATTAGTATATATATACAATCGACCCTTGAACAACCTGGATTTAAACTGTGTGGGTCCACTTCTACAGAGATTTTTTTTTTTGATAAATAGATTATAGTACAATATATTTATTTTTTCTTATGATTTTCTTAATAACATTTTCTCTTCTCTAGCTTACTTTATTGTAAGAATACAATATGTTATATATATAATACATATAACATATACATATATACATGTATATACATATATACATATAACATATACATACGTATATATACATATAACATATACATATATATATACATAATACATATAACATAGGAAATATGTGTTAATCAACTGTTGATGTTATCAGTAAAGCTTCTAGTCACCAGCAGGTTATTAGTAGTTAAGCTTTTGAGGAGACAAAAGTTCTTTTTTTTTTTTTAAAGATTTTATTTATTTATTTGACAAAGAGAGACAGCCAGCGAGAGAGGGAACACAAGCAGGGGGAGTGGGAGAGGAAGAAGCAGTCTCCCAGTGGAGGAGCCTGATGTGGGGCTCGATCCCAGACTGTCAGGATCACGCCCTGAGCCAAAGGCTGATGCTTAACAACTGAGCCACCCAGGCGCCCCTGAGGAGACAAAAGTTCTATGCAAAAAAAAAAAAAAGTTACATGCAGATTTTCGACTGTGTGGGGGTTTGGTGCCCCAATCCCTGTGTTGTTCAAGGGTCATACATAGATATAGATACATACATACATACATACATACATACATACATACATACAAGCAGCCACGGGCATACAAGCAGATAAGGCTAGGCCCAGTAACTCTGGCAAACAAGAAGAGAAAACATCCAAGAAAAGAAGTCTAAGGAGCCCCAATATTCAAGGGATTTAACAGATTCATCCTTTGGCTATTTTATATGCAATATAGGGATATTAACGCATTCACTTTGTGGTGACATTGAGAGAATTCTTTCACTATTGTACTTTAAATGGCTATCAAATGGAGCAATTATTATTTACAACAGATTCAGTGGGAGAACAATAACCTGTGTAATATTTGCACACCACATATTAAAATTCTTGCCTGATGCACTCACTATGTTGAAAAGCAACACACTTTCTTCACCTAATTTGTAGTTACGAATAATCTTCTGGGGCAGGTGAAGAGCAGGGATATTTGGAGGCCAGGGCTGAATCAGAATGGCTTAGAGAAACTCTGCTGCATTCTGAGAGAGGGATGTACATAACACAATAATGAGGAACTGGGAAAGGTACAATAAGGATGTCTAGAGCACATTCTATCACAATCCTGCTCTTGCAACTACTAACCTCACAAGCATTCAGCTACACTTTGGTTTTACAAAAAGTAATCATCCAGTCTAAAAGTCAGGAAAGAAGTACAATACTAAATGCAAATCACTTTTTTGTATTTTCAGTCTTCTACATTAATAGAACACTACAGTAATACCTATAACAGAAGAAAAACAGCTCAAGATTACTCTTTCTCCATACTATTTCATTTGTGGTTTTGTGTTAAGTTAAATAGGCATACATGTAATTTTTGCATTTTTGGATAAACCACGAAAAATGTTCATTCAATCATTCAATGTTTATTGGCTACCTACTATATGCAAAATGCTGAGCAAGGCACTGGGAAATCAGTGGCAAACAAGATAGACAAAATCTTTGTGTTCATATCCAGGAATACAAATAGTCTCTTAATTAATGAATTGTTACTTAATTACAATGATAGATTCTCCCTACAAAGAAAAGAACAGGATGCAAACAGACATATTTTACAAGGATATGACCTAGTATGGAGAATCAGGTAAGACTTTCTTGAGGAAGTGTCTTTTGAGCTAAGCTCTGAAAGATAATTAAATTTTAATGAAGTGAGAAGTTGGGAAAGAACTCATCAGACAGAGGAAACAGCTTGTGTAAAGATCCTGAGGTGGGAGTAAGTACAGTACATTCAAGAAAATGAAAAATCCCAATATGGCCGAAGCTCAGTAAAACAAAGTGGTTAAGGATGAGCCATGATGAGGTAGAAAATAGTTAGATCTTACAGGGTTCTGCAGGTCAGATTAAGGATTGATGCTATGGTGCACTGGTTATTCTTCATGGTATCTGCCCACCTCTATCCTCCTTCAGGCTGACCCCCATAGACTAAACTGCACAGGTTCCTTGTGCTCTGGTTTCCAGTATAATTTGGCCAGTAAAAGGCACTGAAAAAAGAGTTGAGACTGGAGGAGAAATGAAAATCAAGGTAATTCCTTCTTGTTTCACTGCAGTGTCATTGGTAGTGGCTTGTCTCTCCACAATTACAGTCCTTGCTGTGTGGACTCTCTCAGTGAGTTCTGGTAAAACAACTCCTTCCCCTTGCTCCTTCAACTTGAGGGATAGTAAGCAACTTACACTTTTGTCTATCTTCATGTTCCTCAAAATCTCCTACTAGTTAACCATGACCATACTGCAAAGTGGCTCTTTCATTATAATCTCTGCATTTAAAATATTTGAACTGAAGTTTGTTTCTTGTCTGAATTGTGACTGATGCTCAACAGAACAGCCAAAATCCTTTACATTTTTAATTGATCGCTATAGCTACTGTGAGGAAAATCATTGCACTAGGATAAGTAAAAGTGATATGAGGATCTATTAGGAGGTTACCATAGAGGTTCAAGGATGTGATTCTGTGCAGCTTTAACTGGGGTATTGACAATAGAGATGGAGAGACATGACAGATTTGAGAGCTATTTGAAAGGTGGGAAAAGCAAGATTTGGCCACTGATGGGATTTAAGAGCAAGAAAGAAGGGTTCAATGATAACTCTATTCAGTAACCAAAAGAAAGAAAACACTGGTTGAAAGAAATCAAGGAATGCTGCATTAGCAACCATCCCAAAAATTGCTTATGATAATAATAAGAATAACTGGAAACATCTTGAAACCCACATCTACCCATATCTGTAAACTTGCCAAAAATTGAATCCTACAACAATGTTTTAAAACAAGACAGAAGCAAAAAAGCCAAAAATAGTATTTTAGCATCAGTCAACATTTATAGAGTGTCTATGTGCAAAGCAGTGTCAAAGGTGATAGAAAAAGTCAACATAGAAGAATAGTTTGGAACCTGGGCTCTGAAATTAGACTACCTAGGTTTAATTCATAATCATGGATTTACAGGACAGAAAGAGGGAAAGAGGAAAGGAGAAAAGAGTAAGTAATGAAAAAGAGGATGGTTAATAAACATAAAATTTTCCTCTTCCCTTCCTGGCAACCTAACCCCTTGGGATATATTTATATGTAAAGTTGTAGTTCAAATTGTAAGTGATCTGGAAGTATTTTGTATGTGATAGGATAAGATGAAGAAATAACTTTTTGTACTTGAAGCCTATGAAGTATTCTGAGATGGTTTTCTAATGGCTGAAATGAATTTATTAAGCTCTCTTTTTGTATCAAGCACTATGCTTAAAGAGTTACAGCTTTACAATTTTACAGTTACTTCCAGTAACTCTACTTCCTTTCCCAGAAAGGGAATTCTACAAATACCAATGTATCCGAAATGTTTTTGGTTTAGTCCTAATGAAAGGGAGGTTTTTGCTACACTTTTACGTGCACAAAACACTCAAAGACTTCTGTTATTCTAATGTGCCTTTTAAATCTTTAGAGTTAGAAAGGGTTTTAGACCTTTTTTGCAACCCCCTCCATATTTCACAGATATGGAAACTGAGTCCCAGAATACTAAGTAACTTACTCAGGGTTAAACAACTGGAAAGTGTGAGGTGGCTCTTGAATTGAACATCCCACCATTCCCTTAAACATTCAGTAATATATTTAATATCTGCTTAGCAGTTGTGTTATCTTTCCCCAATTTTCTAGCATCATGTTTTGAAATTTTAATAATACCCAAATTTAAGTCAAATTATTATATTTTGCTAAATAATTTTTGCTCCCATCAACATTCTTTTTTTGAGATTACCTAGATGACTATGATATTTGAACATTTAATATAAAACGGCTAAAGAAAATAACATATTATAAGCCATCGGCCTACATAATTTGTTATGTCAACAACTGATAATATTCCACTTGGAAAAGTAAATGCAACTAAAGCTGAAATTAAGCAAGCTTCCAGGAAAACCAATGCATTTATTTTATATCAAAGTGACCACAGATAAATTCATAATCTTTTATAAACTTCAGTTATAACTGTTTTTTTTTAATTTTATTAAAATTGCTCATCTTTGCTCTGAGGGTAGACTTGAAATAAATCATTTTTTTAACCATATGTTACTTGTATCTGTGTGATAGAGACAGCTGGGTATTAATTAAATCACCTTTCTTTTTCCTTGTAGGCAGAGAACTCCCAAGGAAATTTGTCCCAGCCTTCCTTGTAGTTCAAGGAACAAGGGTTGGGCACAAGTAACGGAGTTCAAAATAAAAAGATGTGGGAATTTTTCAAACTTGAATCTTTTTCCTGCCTCCAAATTATATTTAGGCCATGGATAGAAAGTGCTAGAGGTAGAAGGTCCTATTTTTTGAGGATGATTTGCTTCTGTCTTCTTTTCTCTTGGCTGTTGTAAACAGCTCCAAACACTACTCTTCATAATCTGTCTCTCACACTCCCTTCCTTTTCCTTTCTCATCTCTTCCTCTCTTCATCTTTTCTACTATTCTTGAACAACTTCATAATCTATCTCCATGGTAATAGGCATTAAGGCTGGCCCAGAGCCAAATGAGTGAAGAAATAGCTTTAATCTTTTATTTTCTACTCTTTTAATCTCACCTATCTATGTTATACCACCTTACTCCTCTCTCAAGTTATCAAGATCACCCCATACTTTTTCCTCACTCCCAGAGGTCCCATTGTGGATATTCCTTCTTTCTCAGGGAGACTTGAAATCATACGGATCAAACTTTTCTTCAAAATTAGATTTATTTTCAATATAAGATTTTATTGTCTGGTGTTTGATTTCTTTAAGGTTTTGGTATGTGGTTCTCAGACAGACAATGAAGTAAACTTACCTCTGCCATAGTTTTAATAAACATTAAACAATAAACATTATGTTTTTCCTTTAGAGGGGTTATCCTCTAAGACTAAACTCTCAGATTTGAACCCAAATAATGAATTTGTAATAGTAGAACTCCAGTGTGGTTGGCTCAGATGAGAATTTGGGAAATTTAATCATACTTCTACCCAGTTCTTTTGACTAAATGTATGACCAGTAAGCAGTATTACTTTGCTTTACATTACTGCTTCCTTTTTTACTTCTGATGTATTGTATGCCAGTGCTTCTCAACATTTAGTATGCATCAAAATTTGATGGAAAACTAGTTAAGATCCAGATTCCTGGACCAACTCCACAGATTATGATTCAGTAGTTCTGGGGTGAATGATGTCCATTAATATGTACAGTAGTCCCCTCCATCTGCTGGGGATAAGATCCCAGACACCTAGCTGGTTCCTGAGACTGCAGATAGTACCAAATCCTATATATACTATAGTTTTTCCTACACATACATACTTATGATAAAGTTTAATTTATAAATGAGGCACAGTAAGAGATTAACAATAACTGATAATACAATAGAACAATTATAACAATATGCTGTAATAAAAGTTACGTGAATATGGTCTCTCTCTCAAAATATCTTACTATACTGTATTCACCCTTCTTGTTGTTCTTCTTGCTCTTCTTCTCGTGATGTAAGATGATAAAATGCCTACATGATAAGACGAACCTCCTCCTTCGGGAAGAGGATCATCTGCTTCTGGATCATGGTTGACTGCAAGTAATTGAAACCATGGAAAGCAAAACCAAGGATAAAGGGGGATTACTGTATTTCTTCAAAAAATCTCTCAGAATATACTGATAATGGTGGTGTGAAGACCACAATTTGAGTACCACCAATCTACAAAGCATTTTGTTGTTGTTGTTGTTGTTGTTGTTTTAAAGATTTTATTTATTTATTTGACAGAGAGAGACAGCCAGAGAGAGAGGGAACACAAGCAGGGGGAGTGGGAGAGGGAGAAGCAGGTTCCCAGTGGAGGAGACTGACTGGGGCTCAATCCCAGAACACCGGGATCACGCCCTGAGCCGAAGGCAGACGCTTAACAACTGAGCCACCCAGGTGCCCCCAAAGCATTTTGAAACTTAAAAAGTTTGATTTTAGTTGAAATAAAGACATGATAAAATCTGGTTCCAAAAAATAACCTTTTTAACAAAAACCTTCTTCCATCATATAGTCCTACAGCTCCAAGGAAATTAAGTGATTATCAAATCTAGTACTATCATCATAAAGATGAGAAAACTGAAACCCATGAAGAATGTTTCACATCTAAGGAGAAACAGAAATAAAATAAAGATGGAGCAGGGAGTGTTTTCAAAGATGGCAGCAACAGTATTTTCCATCCTCTTTTGCAATGTGACTTTATTACTACACACTTAAGAGGTGATACCTATTTACCTTCACCTTGAATGGGAGCTGACCAGACTTGTTTTGACCAGTAAAGAGTACTAGAAGCAGACTACATAACTTCCAAGACAGAGTCTTAAGAGATCATCAGTGATTACCATCATCTTTTGCCCATCTAACACCCAACACCAACTGACAACCATGTGAGTGAAGTTATTTTTGATCTTCCAGCTATTCCAGAGGCCCAACCAACAACAATGAAATAGAGGAACTGCACATCAACCTACAGAATTATGAGAAATAATCAATTGCTGTTTAAAGTCATTAAATTGTGAGGTGGTTTGTTTTACAGTGATAGATAATTGCAACAACAGGTCTCCACACTCCTCATCCATTAATCTCTGTAGTTCCCTATGCTGTCCACTTCACATATTCCTTCCCCAACTCCCTCATCTGTTCAGTTGAGCCAACAATTTTTTTTATTTTTTTATAATCTTTATTTTGTTATATTAGTCACCATACCAGCCAACAATTTTTAAATATCTACAATATTCTAGATACTATGGATTCAGAGATTACAATAAAAACATTATTCTCACCCTCAATGACCTCATGATCAAGAATGGAAGACTGGATAAATAAATGCCATAAACTTTGATCAAAGCACTAATATAATTACATGCAGAATTGGTACACAGGAATGGTATATGTGTGCATGTGTGTGTATAGTGGGTAGAGAGGCAGGCATGAGAGGAGCAGAGGTTTTACAAAGGAATTGGCATCTGAACATCATCATAAATTACATACTAGACAGATAAAGGCAATGATGATGTGATATAAATTCACTGTCATACCTTCTTTAAATGTATAACTTTTGGATTATTTGCAGCATTAATTCCCTCCAATATTACAGATAAAGCATGATTCTAAGAATGTATGTGCATATGTTTACCTTCATTGCATCACTGAATAAAGTTATTATTTTCTATGGAAATAATGTCAAAAGAACACATATTTCTCCCTCATATCCTCAATATATCTGTTGTCAAAAACCTATTTGGAAAGCAGAACCTTATCTGCTAGTAATTTTCACCTAAATCACGGGTTCGATAACAAATGGAAACATGGAACATCTACTCATCCCATCATCAGAAATGGCTAATCAAAATTCCCTTGAATAGCTTAAAATCTAGGAAGATTCTTCAGTGTTAAGGCCTCCCTTAAAGACCACAGAGACCTGCTATACAGAAAGGGACATATTACTAGATACCCGGTGGCTTAAAAATTGTTGGATGATCTGGAGAAGTAAGTGCTCAGTATAACCTCTAAGAAAGCTCCCAGCCTCAAGAATTGTCCCACTGCTACTTAACTGTGTTTGGGGATGCTGCACCTGCCACTGGAGAATATTGCTGAATCAGGAAACTGGTGGCTTGGACCCATGCTGCCACTGCCATATCTGAAGAGCAGAATTGTGGTCTCTTTCCCAACCAACTTAGTTCCAAATTCAAATCTCCAATGAGTGTACCAGACTGGAGGAACCCAAATCATACCTGGAAACAGTAACAAGGATATATGTGGCATGTTCTGCTTTATTTTAACCTCCAGTTACGGCAGTACTGGAAGTCATAGGAGTAAGAAGCTGGAATGGATTTTTTTTAATGCATATTTAAGAAAACAATCCATAGGATCTACCACAAAGGCTTACTGTGATTTTTACCAAATAAATAAAGAAGTCAAAGTGCAAACTGAAGAAGTTATACTTTCCTCACTCAATCATAAACACTGAGAAAGTCAGATGGATTTATCTGCTGTGTTACTGAAGATCATATGTGGGACCCATATCCAAAACCACTAGAACCAAGAGAAATATACTGTTAATTTATTTAAGTCAAAATCATTTGTTAAAAAAGTATGAACATAATTCTGAAAATATTTACACAAACACACATTCTACTTCTTTAAAGCTAATGTAATGTTTCAATCATTTCCTCATCCATGTTTAACCAAATTTCTTTTTGTTATAAAATTTGAGTTCTGATATGTGCTTGCCAGAGAAATATTAAAACTTTTGCTTGCTGATGTTATTTTTCAGTCCATAACTTTAATTAATGTATATGTATCACATATGTATTACATATTTTGATAATCTACCTTACTATTTTAAGATAGACTATTTCAGAGATAATAATCAGAATATTTTACGTTCCTTCTCAGTTTGAATCAATGTCATTTTCTCTCATATCAGACTCATAACACAGAGCAAATTAGGTAAATGCAAGATGAAATAATACCCATAAATACTACTAAAACATTAAAAGTCAATTTTGGCTTGTGTAGATGTAAAATTTCTAGGATAGGAAATATTGGGGAAGTTTCTATTCTGCATAAAAATTGTTTTAAACATGAAAATTTCTCTGAAAATATGAAAAAAAGTGTTTTCCCAGGGAAAGTATATAATATTTCCTAACCGTGAATCTTAGTAAACAGTATTAAAAAGTAAATTTTCTCACAATCTAATCTACTCTAAATAATGATTTCTTCAAGTACATGAATTTTGTTAACTTTCAAATGTTCATCCAGAATGCTGGAAAGTTGAAATTTTATCAAAAGATTAGCTGAGAGGAAAGGAAGCTCTGTGGTTCAATGAAAAGTCTGATGTTATTAAAGAGCATGGACTGCAGCTGTAACACATGAATCATTATAAGGAGCTGAAAGTCTCACTGTTCAGTGCACAAAACTATTAGTCTAATTCAGCCTCAGTTAAGTGGTTAAGAGTTGGCAATGAACCAGACGGATTACTGGATGTAGTCATAGTGATAAACTGAATTTTTCTTTTATAAAACATAGGCAGCTAAATCTCATTCCCACAAGGACAAACGAATCATACTTAAGACCAAAAACATAGGATTAGAAATGTCTAGATTAAAATTTTGCAGACATTTTCTACTGTCTTCAAAAGAGAGATCCAAAAATTCAGATTAAAAAAAATCTCAAAAAATCCTCCATAATGTTTACATGTCAGCACCATGGAGAAAATGTTTCAAACACCCCAACTCCAACTACTACCTTAAGTAAAATCCTGAGGTATTATTATTTCTGAATAGTGGGGCTTTGAGTAATTTTTAATAAAATTTTTTTCTCATCTCTATTTTCCACAATGAACATTCATTTCTTTTATAAAGAATAATCCATAAAGTAGAAAAACAGTTATTTGCAATCTCCTTCAAAAAAAGCAAGTTTTAAAATATCTGTAATAACACAGAACAAAGATGTTTAAGAAATATTTTTCTAATTTAAATTGTAAAAAATTATTTAAATATAAATTCAAAATACTTGCCCTTAGAAATAAAATATAACAATCTATAGAGTAGTTTTACTCTCAGTATGTCATTTGGCCTTCACAAAAATCCTGTCAGGTAGGTGGAGTGTTACGTTTTTCATTTTACAAAGGAGATCATAAAAGCTCTTAGAGAAAAAATATTTAGTCCAAGGGTAAAACAACCTGTAAATGACAAAAACAGATTTCCAAAGTCCCTGCTCTATGTCATTTATGCTTTTTCTAACCCAATTCTAAATTAAAAGGAACCTCAATCCCCTCTCCTGCATCACAGTAAATAAAAAATCTACAAAAATTTTTTTTTAAATCAAATAATATAATGGAAAATGTTTTATCTACTTCCTGAAACACTCTGTAATTGTTTTAAAAAGAGAGTGTACTCCCAAAAGAGGATTTGATAATTTAGGCAATGATAAATCCGGGAGATTTGTCAGCACTCTCCTCCATTCCCAGGTAAACAATTAATTTATTTTATCAGGATGTTGGATACAGATCATCCCTACTTTGTGTTCTACCCAAAGCTGTGACTCTAATGGAGGAAAACTGATCAAGTAAGAGAAGATCTGAAGAACTAACGGTTGTGGCCTTTTGGCAGATTGGCCTCTTCAGTCCTCCTTAGAGCTCTGACCAGCATTGACTAATGTGGAAGAGCAACTAATCACAGTACCATATGCTGACTTAACCCTACCTACTTGATAAAAATCCAAAATACTAAAATCCTCAGGAAATATTTAGAATGAACAAATATGAGTTTATAAGAGACTTCCTAGTATAATCTATAATGGTCTCAAAAGAGAGAATTAAAGGAAAGCACAAAATAGATGAAGTATTTTATTTTAAAGGTTTTATTTATTTATTTATTTATTTGGGGGGGGAGAGCACGAGCAGGGGGAGGGGCAGAGGGAGAAGGGCAGAGAGGAAGGGAGAGAGAATCTTGAGCATTCTCCACAATGAGCCTGAGCCCAAGGTGGGGCATGATCCCACAACTCTGAGATAGTGATTTGAGCCAAAATCAAGAGTCAGACACTCAACCAAGAGTCAGACTGAACCACCCAAGCATTCCTAGATGAAGTATTTTAATACTGGGAATTACAATATACATCTAAGTGTTGAAGTTAAATATTTAGTAAAGTTTTAATAGTTTTGCTCTCAAAAAACAACTCATTGAATTGTGCCACATCCTGCATAATACCATCCTATGCTCAACTGAAATTACAGATGGACTTTTTTTAGGCAATAGTTGCTTCTAACCTTAAGAGAAAACTGACTTTAAATTTTACAGTGAAAAATCCATTTCTACAATGGTTAAAAGGCTTCATATAAATAAAATAGATTTTCTACCAAAAGTTAAATACCGCCAAAAAACAGCATCTATGTCAAGAAAGCAAATTAAACATTTATTCCAGGAAAGAGCATATTTTATTTTGTTATGTTTTTGAATTATAAGTAACAGAAAATTCCTAATAATGTATATTATATATAGCTTCTGAAAATAGTTTTCTTCTTAATAAAATGAACAAGAACAGAAGTTATTAAAAATGATTAATGCAACGGAAATACAAAGTGCTATGGGCAGACTGTAGTGAGATATTTTTAACTTCAAATTAGCAACAACAATAACAAAAATCAGGTAATTTCCAAGCCTAGTGACAACATGACAAAACAATTGTCCTCCTATACTGGTGGGAAATTAATTTGGTCCAATCCTCTTGTTAAAAATAAATTAACAATATTTTATTATTTTTATTTATTTATTTATTTAGAGCATGAGTGGGGGAAGGGGCAGAGGGAGAGGGAAAGAGAGAATCTCAAGCATGGAGCTCAATGTGGGACTCAATCTCATGATCCTGAGATCATGACCTGAGCTGAAACCAAGAGTCACTCAAATGACTGAGCCACCCAGGCACCCCAAAATTGACAATATTTACCAAGAGTCTCAAAAAGATTTATATGCATTGACCTTGAATCCTTCAAATAAGAAATAAAAGTTGGACAATTTATACATGAAGATGATCATTGCAGAACTATAAGAAAGAAAGAAAGAAAGAAAGAAAGAAAGAAAGAAAGAAAGAAAGAAAGAAAGAAAGAGAAAGAAAGAGAAAGAAAGAGAGGAAAGGAAGAGGAAAGGAAGAAAAAGAGAAGGAGGGAGGAAGAGAGATAAAGAGAAAAAGAAAGAAAGAAAAAGAGAGAGTGAGAAAGAGAGAAAGAAATTCCCAAGAGTAGATGATACATACCCATTAAGGATATAATAGGTATGATAACTATGAAATAATAATACTGGGAAAAATACTTATTGACAAACATAAACATCAGGATCCAAAGTTACACACACACACACACACACACACACACACACACACAATTACATCTTTATCTTAAAAATACAGGAAAAATATGCCAGAATCTTAACAATGATTGGGTTTTGATAGTGGTAAGGCTATAGATAATTTTTATTTTATTTCTGTATTTTGTCTAAGGAACATGTTAATCTTGAGTTTAAAAAAATAAGAAACAAAAATAAATAAAGGAAGAATCATGCAACCTAAGTTTCAGGATAGCTATAAATTCAGTTTCTTTTCTCTTACAGAAATGATATCACTTTTGACTCTTTAGTCTTAAGTACCATATTTAAAACTCTTAAAATATTGATCCATTCTATAGATTTGATCAGTAATTAAAAAGACAGTATAAAATAAAAAGTCACACAAGGACTAATATATTATTAGAAAGCAAATGACTAATTTTGTTTTGCATTTCATGCATTACATTGAAAAGTAATGAATATTTGATAAATTTTGTTGTAAAAATCCAACTTTGAAGAAAGTCAGTATATGACATCTCTAACAAGAATGTTTAATTTTTCTTCTTCAAATAGTGACCAAGCCCTGTTCCTCTGAGACTCTGAGATTCGTTGACATTGCTTAAAAGAACAGCCCAAGTACACATAAAAAAAAGTGAATGCTATTAAAAACAAAATTATTTTATTCATTTCAGGGCCTCAATTGATTTTTTTTTTCTAAGTTTTTATTTAAATTCCACTTGGTTTACATACAGTGTAATTTTAGTTTCAGGTGTAGAATTTAGTGATTCTTCACTTCCATACAACCCCTGCTGTTGTTCAACCCAAGGGCACTCCTTAATCCCCATCACCTATTTAACTAATCCTCCCACCCACTTCCACTCCAGTAACCATCAGTTTGTTCTCTATATTTAAGAGTTTGTTTCCTGGTTTGTCTCTCCTTCCCCCTGCCCCCACCATGTTCATTTGTTCTGTTTCCTAAATTCCATGTATGAGTGAAATCATATGGTAATTGTCTTTCTCAGACTTATTTCGCTTAGCAAAATACACTCTGGCTCCATTCGTGTTGTTGCAAATGACAAGATTTCATTCTTTTTGATGACTGAGTAATATTCCATTATTTGATGACTGAGTAATATTACATTATGTACATATACCACTTCTTCTTTATCCATTCATTAGTCAATGGACATTTGGGCTCTTTCCATAATTTGCTGTTGTTGATAATGCTGCTATAAATATTAGGGTGCATGTATCTCTTCAAATCAGTGTTTTTGTATCCTTTGGGTAAATATCTAGTAGTGTAACTGCTGGATCATAGGGTAGTTCTATTTTTAACTATTTTTACTGTTTTCCAGAGTGGCTACACCAGTTTGCATTCCTACCAACAGTGTGAGAGGATTCCCCTTTCTCCACATTCTCGCCAACATCTGTTGTTTCCTGTGTTGTTAATTTAAGCCATTCTGGCAAGTGTGAGGTGATATCTCATTGTGGTTTTGATTTATATCTCCCTGTGATGAGTGATGTTGAGCATCTTTTTATGTGTCTGTTATCCATCTGTATGTCTTCTTTGGAAAAATGTCTATTCATGTCTTCTGCCCATTTCTTAATTCAATTATTTGTTTTGAGGGTACTGAGTTTGATAAGTTCTTTATAGATTTTGGATAATAACCCTTTATCAGATATGTCATTTGCAAATATCTTCCATTCCGAAGGTTGCCTTTTAGTTCTGTTGACTGTCTCCTTCACTGTGCAGAAGCTTTTTATCTTGATGTAGTTTCACTAATTTATTTTTGTTTTTGTTTCCCTTGCCTCGGGGCACAGACCTAGTAAGAAGTTGCTACAGCCAATGTCAAAGAGGTTACTGTCTGTGTTCTCCTCTAGGATTTTTATGGTGGCAGGTCTCACATTTAGGTCTTTAATCCAGTTTGAATTTATTGTTGTGTATGGTGTAAGAAAGTGGTCCAGTTTCATTCTTCTGCATGTTGCTGTCCAGTTTTCCCAATGCCACTTGTTGAAGAGACTATCTTTTTTCCATTGGGTAGTCTTTCCTGTATTGTCAAAGATTAATTGACCATATAATTGTGGGTTTATTTCTGGGTTTTCTATCCTGTTCCATTAATCTGTCTGTTTGTACCAGTACCATACTGTCTTGATCATCACAGCTTTGTAATATAACTTGAAATCTAGAATTATGATGCCTCCAGCTTTGCTTTTTTTTTTTCAAGATTACTTTGGCTATTCAGGGTCTTTTGTGGTTCCATACAAATTTTAGGATTGTTTGGTCTAGCTCTGTCAAAAATGCTGTTGGTACTTTGATAGAGATTGTATTAAATATGTAGCTGGCTTTGGGTAGTATAGATATTTTAACAATATTTGTTCTTCCATGAGCATGGAATGTTTTTCTATTTCTTTGTGTCATGTTCAATTTCTTTCATCAGTGTTTTCACAGCCAAAATTAATTTATATCGATTTTTATATGTTAGAAATTGCTGTAGATACATAAATATCTAGTGACAAATATTAGTTTATTGCATTCTTTTTCTTTGTTAAGTTATATTTGTAATAAACTGATATTACACTTATGTTCTTTTTCAAGAAAATCAAGGAAGAACACTTTAGAATATGATTAATAATTATCTCTGCTGAAGACTGAAAATACTAACCACTGGAATATTAATTATGGCATAAGTATTTGAGACCAAGATAAGTATTTTCTAATAAAACTGAATAGAGAGTTATAGAGTTAAATTTTCTAGATTATAAAAGCAAGGTGATTTATAATCTAATGTTTGTATCTATTAGAAATTCTCACTAAAATTTAAGATTCTCTTTCCAGAGCTTGCTTGCTTATTATTGAGCAATCAATCTAATATACATAATTATTTATTACAGTCTTTACCTCTACCTCTGTAACTCCCTCATACCCTAGTTTGGACTAGTTTCATTAAGACTTATTATAGGAACACTTTAGTAATATTTTAAGGCTGAATTTTCCTTTGTATAAAAAAGTATGATTTTATTATTTGATTTGATTAAATGTTTACAACTTCTTATGGTATCATATAGATTCCTCTGCCAGATGGCATTTTTAAATGGTTAGTATATATAACCAACATTAGGGGTTTATTTAATGCAAATTCAATAGTTTTCAGGATTAACCAACCATGATCATGAAGTTGGCAAGAATGGTTTTCAACTCTTAAGTAAGTCACTGAGATCTTGAAGCCCAAAGGAGGAGTGAAACACAGCTCTGGGTACAGGCGCAAGTTCCAAAAGCAAGATCATGTTGAAATGGTAAGGGATAAGGAAAGGCAGGGGTACTAGCAGGGGAGAAACTCCTGTGGGTCTTGAGAGGATGCTTTAGTGTAGTGTTGAAGGAACATGCTAGACTGTGACAAACAGGGGCAGTTCCAACATAAGCAAGTGTTGGGTGAGGGGTCCATTACCTGTATTATTTATACTTCAACACGTAGTCTATAAGCCCCACGAAAGGAGGGACTGTGGTGCTTTTTGGTGTACACACTTCAATCACAATATAACCTACTGAGGTGGCCACTATTCTACTAGAACTCAATGATATTATTGAGCAAATCGATTCCACTTCATCTTTAATATTTTGTCATTATATCTGTTTTTAAAATCTAGAATGTAGAGACACGTGGGTGGCTCAGTTGGTTAAGTATCAGACTCTTGCTTTCAACTTGGGTCATGATCTCAGGAGTCATGGGATGGAGCCCTGTGTCAGGCCTGCGCTCAGCAGGGAGTCTGCTTGAGATTCCCTCTCTCTCTGCCCCTCACTCTCTCTCTCTCTCAAATAAATAAATAAATCTTAAAAAACAAAACAAAACAAAATCTAGAATGTTTACATTGGTTCATATCTATTAGTGCTTTCCCATTCCCAGGATGGCTATATCTGGCATTTATCTGCAAGTGGTACCTGGAAACAAATACATCTATCTATCCCATTACACATATCCCTAAAATAGCCCTGTCAAGCTCCAAGCCCAATAAAGCAAATAAAATTAAAAATCATTTTAAGAGGCACCTGGGTGGTTCAGTCAGCTAAGTGCCAACTCTTGATTTCAGGTCAGGTAATGACTTCAGGGACATGAGCTCAGGCCCTGCCTCAGACTCTGCACTCAGTGTGGAGTCGGCTTGAGATTTTCTCTCTCCCTCTCCCTCTGCCCCTCCCCTGCTCATGCTCTCTTTCTCTCTCTCTAAAATAAATAAATAAAATCTTTTTAAAAATCATTTTAAAAACTGCTAAATAGAACGAATCTTGTTTTTCAAGTTAGTCAATCCTCTCTGTATTACATAGTCATGTATTTATGTTTTAATTTTACTTTTTATTTGTAATAGTGATTTTGAATTGGCCTAAATTCTTGGTGAGGAACAATTCTTACCTATTCTCAATTTTCATGTACTAAGGGTTAACTCTGAGTGCCTAGAGGCAGTGTAAATTCACCCAATAGTAGGATTCTGGGATTTCTAAGCAGAGCACGGGCAAGGGCAATTGCAGTTTGCTATATAACCTTCCATATAATGACAGTTACCTTTTTTGTCATTTGAATGTTAAATTTCTTAAAAAAAACCCTAAAAATATGAAAGTTAAATTTCTAAAAAATGTTTGAATGTTAAATTTGAATGCTAAATTTCTAAAAAAAAAAAAAAAACCTAAATTAAAATATTTAAATAGGATAGTTACTATAATATGCAAAGGAATGATGAGACTGAGTAATACACTTACTTCAATATTACCTTTAATGTAGGTCCACAACCAAAAATATAATTCTAGTAGTTTCATCAAAAGTACTGACCTAAGGAAAAATTATTTGAAAATAAATTTAAAAAAGAAGTGTCTAAAATTTAAATGCAAGAAAAGATTTTGGAGGTTGAAATATCTAAAGTCTTACAGAACTGACTGCATTAGTTGGGGGAGGCAAATAGTGGTAACAAACAGCACCAATATCTCTGAGGCTTAACATAAGATTTATTTCTTGCTAATGTCACATTCTTTTGCAGTCACGCAAGGACTCAGATTTCTTTCAGTTAGTGACTCCACCATTCCCAACTGCCTCTCCCACTGCTAAATGATCAAAGAGACCAAATGTGGAATAACATTTATATACTGTATATATATATATATATATATATATATATACATATATATATATACACACACATATATATAAATACAATTAAATATCATATAAACAATATAATAATTAGTATTATGTATAAGTGCTATATATTATTTAATATATATTACATATTTATATATTTATATATAAATTTATATATGTATTTGTAAATTTTATATACATATATGTATATCATGTATTTTTTAGGGTCAGAAGGTATTTTCAACATACTATTTTTTTCTCCAAATTTTTATTTAAATTCTAGTTAGTTAACATACAGTGCAATATTGAATTCGGTGATTCATCGCTTACATACAACACCCAGTGCTCTGGGTATTATATAACACTGATAAATCACTGAACTCTACGTCTGAAACTAATAATACACTATATGTTAATTAATTGAATTTAAATTTAAAAAAAAGAACACCCAGTGCTCTTCTTAACAAGTGTCCTCCTTACAGGGATGTACTGTATGGTGACTAACATAATATAATAAAAAAATATTATTATTAAAAAAAAGTGTCCTCCTTAATACCCATCAGCCATCTAACTCATCCCCCACCCACCTCTCTCTATCAACCCTCAATTTGTTCCTTAGTGTTAAGAATCTCTTATGGTTTCAACATACTTTGAATTCTAATTCAAAATACCTTCTTTTCTAAGATGTGGCTAAATCTAAAATTTTTTATAAAGTAAGTCAATATAAAGAAAGACATTAATTAAATAACAATACCAGCATTGTATTTCACTGATATAGTAAAACAAATTGAAAGGAGGTTTGTGAGTGACTGAAGTGTGATATCAAAGGTCCTTCCAAGTTAAAATTCTATTACATTATTACATGAGTTTGATTTCCCTCAAGTTCCTCAGTTTCAGGTAAGCCATTTATAGTTAAGTCATGACCCATGTTTCTGCTGAAGAAAAAGTTATGGGAATGTTGACATAAAGATCTGCTTAGACTTCAATATTCACAAGCACCTGTTACATTGATCCCAGTGTAAAGGACCAATATTACCATTTCCTACCCATGCTCGGACCTGAAAATAGTGAGAAATACTAAGATCAGTATATGAACAATCCTTAGACCTGATTTTTTGTACAGTATCTTACAGTGAAGCTCACAGTTCGTTTTACAGATCATAAGATTTGCAAAAATCTAGAGAAATTCATAGAAAAGCAAAGTGAGTATTACTCAGCCATCAGAAAGGATGATTACACAACATTTGCATCAACATGGATGGAACTGGAGGAGATTATGCTAAGTGAAATAAGTCAAGCAGAGAAAGGTACTTATCATATGGTTTCACTTATTTGTGGAACATAAGGAATAGCAGGGAGATCATTAGGAGAAGGAAGGAAAAAATGAAGGAGGGGATAACATAGGGGCAGACTAACCATGAGAGACTATGGACTCTGGGAAATAAACTGAGGGTTTTAGAGGGGAAGGGGGTGGAGGGATGGGCTAACCCAGTGAAGGGTATTAAGGAGGGCACATATTGCATGGAACACTGGGTGTAATACACAAACAATGAATCATGGAACACTACATCAAAAACTAATGATGTATTGTATGGTGACTAACATATCATAATAATAAAAAAAGAAAAGAAAAGAAAAGTGAGGCTTAAACATTATTTATAAATATCCATGGGCCATAAAATTTTACAATAGTTTTTCTATGAAATTTTGCTTGTCTCTGAGATGTTCTTAATATGTTTGGCCTAATGGTAATACATTCAGAATATTGATGGTCAAGGGCTACTCATTGTAATAGGCTAAACTGTCTCCCCCAATTCATATGTTGAATTTGAATGTGACCTCACAATGTGACTATATTCGGAGAGAGGGTTTTTAAAGAGGTTAAATTAACTAATTAAGATTAAACGAGGTTATTAAAGTGGGCCCTAATTTCATAGTCCAGTGTCCTTATAAGTGATTAGGGCACAGACATGCACAACAGGAAGACCGCGTGAAGATATAAAGACAGCCATCTACATGCTAAGGAGAGAGGTCTCAGAAGAAATCATCCCTGCCAAAACACTGATTTCAGACTTTTAGCCTCCAGAACCATGAAAAAATAAATCTCTGTTGTTTAAGCCACCCAGTCTGTGCTATTCATTATGGCAGCCCTAGAAAACTAATACACACCATGTTCATTAAAATCTTATACCTCAGTGTTTTCAAACACATGCTCTCCCAATTCCTGAGACAATTTTGGTTTTCTCTGAAATGGACTGAAGAAGGGGTTCCTGGGTGGCTCAGTCAGTTGAATGTCCAATTCTTGGTCTTGGCTCACGTCATGATGTCAGGGTCCTGGGATGGAGCCCTGTGTTGAGTTCTATGCTCAGCAGGGAGTCTGCTTGAAGGTTCTCTCCTTTTCTCTGTGCCCCTCTCCCCACTCTCTCTTGCTCTCTCTCTAAAATAAATAAATAGGAGGTGGCTCAGTTGGTTAAATGTGGCTCAGTTGGTTAAATGTACACCTTCAGCTCAGGTCATGATCCCAGAGTCCTGGGACTGAGCCCCGCGTCAGGCTCCTTGCTCGGGGGGGGGGAGGGGAATCTCTTCTCCCTCTCCTTTCCCTGCCCCCCACTCATGCTCTCTCTCTCTCAAATAAATAAGTAAAATCTTAATTAATTAAGTAATTAAAATATTTTTTCAAATGGATTGAGGAAATTTATTGTGAACCAAGACAGTCAAGCTATCCAAGGGGCCTTTTTTATTCCATAGCAGTTCAGAGATAATTCAGGATTATAAATAATTTATGGTGGGGCCCACAGTTTCCCAATTAAGATGACACTCTCCTAGCATCAATGCAGAATCAGTTCTATAGGGCAGACTCTAAAACATAAGAAAAAAAATCCTCACTTGGAAAGCCTTTATACCAGTAGCCCCTTCTCTTGAGAAGAATCTGTTTGAGGGACTTGATTTCAGAGTATACTTGGGACGTATGGCCTTAGCTAGGACCACACTTATTTGCAGGATTCTCTTAAGCTAAGAGACTGCTTCTCAGAGAGACAAAAGGTTCCAAAGCACAATTTGGTACACCACAGTGTTCACTCTGAATAGAGAAAGAGGAGGAGCAGGTGGCTGGGAAAGTCTGAATCTCTGTCACCTAAGAGGGATGATTTGTCTTATCTACTGAAATATCATAAAAGCTTAAGTCTTGAGGAGGAGGAAAAAAGATGCCGGAGGAGTAGGTGACCCTTTTTCAGCTGGTCCCCTGAATCGACCTGGATATCTACCAGATCATCCTGAACACCCACGAAATCAGCCCGAGGGGTAGGTAGATACATCTGGATCTCTACCAACAAACATCTCCCATCTGGATCTCTATAAACGAACATCTCCAGCGCTGAGTATTAAGATACGGAGCGGGGAGCCGTGAATCTGCACACAGATATTGGAAGATAAACGGAAGGGGGAGGGAGCCACAGCACTCAGACGCCAGGAAGCAGTGGCCTCCTGCACTGGGGAGTGGGCCAAACTCTTGGACCGGTAGCTGCTGAGAAAGCAGACTGAGACTGGGAGCTCAGGAGCACACGTGACCAGACTGAAAACTGGAGCTCCAGAGTGCTCACTTGAACCACACTGAAACAGGGAGATCAGGAGCACTCGAGAAAACCAGGGATGGCTGGCGGTGTTAGAAGCACAAAGGACAGAGACGTGCCAGTGCTGGGAGTGGGGATGGGGAGAATGGCTGTGGGGCACACAACCCAGGACGCTGCAGGGTTTTTAGCAACACCGACAGAAATAGAGTTAAAGTGGCCAGGAGAGCTCAGTGGAGAGCAGACTGTGATCTCTCTATTCTGAGAAAGAGGCTAGGATATGGCTACTGCACCTCTGAATCTCAGAAGAGTCACAGAAAACCACCAGGGAAAGCCAGAAGAGAATAAAAGCTCAGAAATACTGATTCGCATTGTGCCCATCCCCAACCCCCCTCGTAGGGGACGAGGCAACTCTACCCAAACAGAGTTGCCTGAGTATCAGCGTAGCAGGCCCCTCCCCCAGAAGGCAGGCTGAAAAATCAAGAAGCCCACATCCCTAAGGTCCCTATAAAACAAGTGCACATTGCTTGGGTTCTGGTCAATAATTTGGGCTCTGTACATCCCCACAACCTCTCCACATCAGAATGACAAGGAGGAGGAATCCACAAAAAAGAAAAGAAACAGAGACTGTGGCCTCTGCCACAGAACTAATGGATATGGATATAACCCAATTGTCAGAAATGGAATTCAGAGTAACAATGGTCAAGACGATGTGTAGGCTTGAAAAATATATTAATGAAAATATTAACAAGAATATAGAATCTCTAAGGGCAGAAATGAAAGCGAATCTGGCAGAAATTAAAAATGCTATGAATCAAATGCAGTCTAAACTGGATGCTGACAGTCAGGGTAAATGAGGCAGAAGAACAAATTAGTGAATTGGAAGATGGGATGATAGAAAAGAAGGAAAAAAATGGAAACCTGGCTCAAAAAAATCCAATCTCAAGAATGTAGATTACAGGAAATTACTGACTCAATGAAACGTTCCAATGTCAGAATCATCAGCATCCCCAAGGGGGTGGAGAAAGAGAGAGGTCTAAAAGAGATATTTGAACAAATTGTAGCTGAGAACTTCCCTAATCTGGCAAAGGAAACAAGCATTCATGTCCAAAGGCAGAGAGGACCCCTCCCAAGATCAATGAGAACAGACCAACACCACATCACATGATAGTACATTTCACAAATACTAGATCCAAGGATACAATCTTTAAAGTGGCCAGGGGGAAGAGAATCCTCACGTAGAGAGGGAAGAACATCAGAATAACGTCAGACCTGTCTACAGAGACCTGGCAACTCAGAAAAAGCTGACAAGACATATTCAGAGCACTAAGTAAGAAGAACATGCAGCCAAGGATCCTTTATCGAGCAAGGCTGTCATTCAGAATGGATGGAGAGACAAGGACCATCCAAGACCAGCAGAAACTAAAAGAATATGTGACCACAAAGCCAGCCCTACAAGAAATATTAAGGAGGGTTCTATAAAAGTAAAAAGACCCCAAAAGAATTTTACAGTCTATAAAAACAAAGACTTTACAGGCAACATGACATCACTAAAATCATATCTCTCAATAATCAGTCTCAATGTGAACGGCCTAAATACTCCCATAATGCCACAGGGTTGCAGATTGGATAAAAAGACATGACCAATCCATTTGCTGCCTACAGGAGACTCATTTTGAACCTAAAGATACATCCAGACTGAAAGTGAAGGGATGGAATACCATCTTTCACACCAATGGACCTCAAAAGAAAGCTGGGGTAGCAATTCTCATATCAGACAGATTAGATTTTAAACTAAAGACTGTAGTTAGAGATACAGAAGGACACTATATTATTCTTAAAGGATGTATCCAACAAGTGGATACGACAATTATAAATATCTATGCCCCCAACAGGGGAGCAGCTAGATACAAAAGCCAACTCTTACCCAGAATAAAGAGACATACAGATAAGAATACGTTAATAGTAGGGGACCTCAACACTCCGCTCTCAGCAATAGACAGATCACCTAAGCAGAAAATCAACAAAGAAACAAGAGCTTTGAATGACATACTGGACCAGATGGACCTCATAGATATATACAGAACACTACACCCCAGAACAACAAAATATTCATTCTTTTCGAATTCACATGGAACTTTCTCCAGAATAGATCATATACTGGGTCACAAAAGAGGTCTCAACTGATACCAAAAGACTGAGATTATTCCCTGCATATTCTCAGACCACAATGCTTTGAAACTGGAACACAATCACAAGGAAAAATTTGGAAGAAATTCAAACACTTGGAAACTAAGAACCCTCCTGCTTAAGAATGACTGGGTAATGAATGGGGGAATGAAGCATGAGAGACTATGGACTCTGAGAAACAAATTGAGGGCTTCAGAGGGGAGGGGGGTGGGGGAATGGGATAGGCTGGTGATGGGTAGTAAGGAGGGCACGTATTGCATGGTGCACTAGGTGTTATACACAACTAATGAATCATGGAACTTTACATCAAAAACCAGGGATGTACTGTATGGTGACTAACATAATATGATAAAAAAATATTATTATAAAAAAAAAAAGAATGACTGGGTAAACCAGGGAATTAAAGACGAGCTTAAGCAATTTATGGAAACCAATGAGAACGAAAACACATTGGTCCAAAACCTATGGGACGCTGCAAAGGCAGTCCTAAGGGGAAAATACATAGCCATCCAAGCTTCACTCAAAAGAATAGAAAAATCTAAAATGCAGTTTTTATATTCTCACCTCAAGAAGCTGGAGCTGGAACAGAACACGCCTAATTCACGTGCAAGAAAGCAGTTGATCAAGATTAGAGCAAAGATCAATGAATTAGAAACCAGGAGCACAGTAGAGCAGATCAACAAAAATAGAAGCTGGTTCTTTGAAAGAATAAATAAGATTGATAAGTCACTGGCCAGACTCATTCAAAAGAATAGAGAAAGGACCCAAATTAATAAAATTATGAATGAAAGGGGAGAGATCATGACGAACACCAAAGAAATAGGAAGAATCATTAGAAACTATTATCAACAACTATATGCCAATAAATTAAACAACCTGGAAGAAATGGATGCCTTCCTGGAAACCTATAAACTACCAAGACTGAAACAGGAAGAAATTTATTTTTTAAACAGACCAATTAATTATGAAGAGATTGAAACAGTGATTAAAAACCTTCCAAAAAACAAAACGCCAGGGCCTGATAGATTTCCCGGGGAATTCTACCAAACATTCAAAGAAGAAATAATACCTATTCTCCTAAAGCTATATTAAAAAATAGAAACAGAAGGAAAGCTACCAATATGAGGCCAATATTACCTTGATCCCCAAACCAGTCAAAGACCCCATCAAAAAGGAGAATTACAGACTGATATCCCTGATGAATATGGGCACCAAAACTCTCAACAAGATCCTAGCTAATATTAAAAGGATTATCCATCACGACCAAGTGGGATTCATCCCTGGGATGCAAGGGTAGTTTAACATTCACAAATCTATCAGTGTGATAGATCACATCAACAAGAAAGAGTCAAGTACCATATGATCCTTTCAGCTGATGTGGAAAAAGCATTTGACAAAATACAGCATCCTTTCACTCATCAGATTTTCCAAGTTTTATCTGTAGCTCTATAGTCACTATGACAAGCATTATTAGTATCATGTGAGCTCAATGAGTCAACAAGGCATTGTGGGTAAAATAGAATTTCAGCATTTAAAGTTCTCATCACTAACAGGGAAAACTTCATGTAGTCCAAACCCTTCAGAGTGTAGGGATAGAGGGTACATTCCTCAATTTCATAAAAAACCATCTATGAAAAGCCTACAGCAAATATCATTCTCAATGGGGAAAAGGTGAAGGCCTTTCCCTTAAGATCAGGAACATGACAAGAATGCCCACTCTTGCCATTATTGTTCAACATAGTACTAGAAGTCCTTGCAACAGCAATCAGACAACAATAAGGAATAAAAGGTATTCAAATCGGCAAAGAAGAGGTCAAACTGTCTCTCTTCGCAGATGACATGATACTCTATATGGAAAACCCAAAAGACTGCACCCACAAATTACTAGAACTCATAGAACAATTCAGTAATGTAGCGGGATACAAAATCAATGCTCAGAAATCAGTTGCATTTCTATACACGAACAATGAGACTGAAGAAAGAGAAATTAGGGAATCCATTCCATTTACAATAGCACCAAAAATCATACGATATCTCGGAATTAATTTAACCAGAGAGGTAAATGATCTATATTCTAGAAACTACAGATCACTCATGAAAGACATTGAAGAAAACACAAAAAGATGGAAAATCATTCCATGCTCATGGATCAGAAAAATAAACATAGTTAAAATGTCTATGCTACCCAGAGCAATCTACACTTTCAATGCCATCCCGATCAAAATACCAAAGACATTTTTCAAAGAGCTGGAACAAAAAGCCCTTAAAATTGTGTAGAACCCGAAAAGGCCCCAAATTGCCAAAGAAATGTTGAAAAGGAAAAAGAAAGCTGGGGGCATCATGTTGCTGGATTTCAAGCTATACTACAAAGCTGTGATCACAAAGACAGCATGGTACTGGCACAAAAAGAGACACACAGACCAATGGAACAGAATAGAGAACCCAGAAATGGACCCTTGGCTCTTTGGGCAACTAATCTTTGACAAAGCAGGAAAAAATATCCAGTGGAAAAAAAGACAGTCTCTTCAATAAATGGTCCTGGGAAAATTGGACAGGTATATGCAAAAGAATGAAACTTGACCACTCTCTCATACCATACACAAAGATAACCTCCAAATGGATGAAAGACCTCAATGTGAGATAGGAATCCATCAAAATCCTAGAGGATGCAACCTCTTTGACATAGGCCACAGCAACTTTTTTCATGACACATCCCCAAAGGCAAGAGAAACAAAAGAAAAAATGAACTTGTAGGACTTCATCAAGATAAAAAGCTTCTGCACAGCCAAGGAAACAGTCAGAAAAACAAAGAGGCAACCCACAGAATGGGAGAAGATATTTGCAAATGACGCTACAGATAGAAGACTGGTATCCAAGATCTACAAAGAACTTCTCAAACGCAATATATGAGAAACAAATAATCAAATCAAAAAATGAGCAGAAGATATGAACAGACACTTTTCCAATGAAGACATATAAATGGCTAACAGACACATGAAAAAATGTTCAACATCATCAGCCATCAGGGAAATTCTAATCAAATACCACAATGAGATACCACCTTATGCCAGCTAGAATGGCAAAAATGGACAAAGAAAGAAACAACAAATGTTGGAGAGGATGTGGAGAAAGGGGAACCCTCTCACACTGTTGGTGGGAATGCAAGTTGGTAGAGCCACTTTAGAAAAAGTGTGGAGGTCCCTCAAGAAGTTAAAAATAGAGCTATCCTATGACCCAGCAATCACACTACTGGGTATTTACCCCAAAGATACAGATGTAGTAAAAAGAAGGGGCACCTGCACCCCAGTGTTCATAGCAGCAATGTCCACAAAAGCCAAACTGTGGAAGGAGCAGAGATGCTCTTCAACAGATAAATGGATAAAGAAGATGTGGTCCATATATACAATGGACTATTACTCAGCCATCAGAAAGAACGATTACCCAACATTTGCAGCAACATAGACGGGACTGGAGGAGATTATGCTAAGTGAAATAAGTCAAGCAGAGAAAGACAATTATCATATGGTTTCACTCATTTATGGAACATAAGAAATAGCAGGGAGATTGGTAGGAAAAGGAAGAGAAAAATGAAAGGGGGGTAAACAGACGGGGGAATGAACCACAAGAGACTATGGACTCCAGAAACAAACTGAGAGCTTCAGAGGTGAGGGGAGTGTGGGGGATAGGCCTGTGATGGGTATTAAGGAGGGCACATATTGCATGGAGCACTGGATGTTATACGCAAACAATGAATCATGGAACACTACATCAAAAACTAAGGATGTGCCATATGGTGACTAACATAACATAATAAAAAATTTTTTAAAAAATGTAAGCCTTGAATTGGAGACATTTTAATGTGTGCTTGTAGACCACAGCAGTTTTTCTCAGAGTGATCCTCTTGGAACACTAGCTTCAGGTGATGTTCCTCATTACAAGGGCTTCATGACCAAATGAATTTTGAAAATAGTGCATTCTCTATCAACTTAGGGATTCAAAATTTACATAAATATATAAAAGGCCCTAAGAAATCCTATATGTAAAAAAAAAAACCAAACTAACTAAAAAACCCAGCTATTTAATTCTGTCAAACCCACCATTTCTCAAACCTATCTGACCAAGAAACCCTTTTTAGAATTATTAGCAAGAATGCTATGATATATAGCTTGGGACTATAGTTTTGAACAGAGAGTCATGAAGAAACCCTGCTTGATAGTCATGAAACAGATATATATACCACAATTAGAATGCAAAAGGAATTGAAATTTCCTTCTCTAAATAATATATTTAGTTGTTTTAAGCAAAGCAATATATTTATCTTAGTCATTCTAATATACCACCTCTCTCTTCTTATAATTTATTTGGAGATATATATATATACACACACACACACACACACACACATATATATATATATATATATATATATATATATATATATATATATACACATGCACCATATTAAATGCTACAACACATACACAAATGCATAATTCAGCTTTACTGTTTATTTCCAAAGAATGTTTGGCATTTATCTGTAGTGGAGTAATGGCCCTTCTGAAGTAGGTTAAGAGGCAACATGAAGAACAAAAAAGGAACTTCTGTAAGCATGACTTGACTCTAATTACTCCTCACTGAGAAAGCTGAGTAGTTCCATGTAATATCTGTCAAAAAGATGACTGACCTAGAGAGATTTGGCCCCAATCCCTTGGCAACCATTTTAATTTTGTGACTGTTTATGCCAAAAACAATCAGCCCAAACTGTACACATTTCAGACAGAAAAAAAAAAAAAAGTTATCCAAAATGGTTGAAGTCAAGTGAGTTAACCTTTTCAAATAAGTTGATCATTTCTCAGTTTTATGTTGTATATTTTCTGACCAGCCTTCACTTGAAAGTGTAGAAGATATGTCTGAGATATGAAATTAATACTGGGTTGATTTCATTTAATTTAAAAATATTTAGCCTGCATTTTAAAAATATTTTATTTATTTATTTATTTTAGAGATAGAGAGCATGAGCAGGGGAGGGGCAGAGGAAGAGGGAAAGTGAGAGAATCTCACGCAGACTCTACACTGAGCACGGAGCCTGACATGGGGCTCAATCCCACGACCCTGAGATCATGAGCTGAGCCTAAACCAATAGTTGGACCCTTAACCAAATGAGCCACCCAGGTGCCCCTAGCCTGCACTTTTTAAAAGAACCTGGCCTTCAGATATTTATTCACATTTGTCTAAAAAAAATAGGTATTGTCAAAGCTGGAAAATATACCCAGTGTGATTCATCACAATGGAGTAAGTAAATACTAACAATTTCTGCCTGGCAGACACCAAATTGCTTCATCGATGCAATTAACTCCAAAGATTGACAGGCAAATGAGCCATCTACCACCGCTGTTTACATGAAATTTTCAAAGGGCTCAGTGACAAACTGAATCTGGCCTATTTCTTGATAAAAATGTCTGAATAGCACCCCACCAAACACTACCAAATCAAAGGAAATTCTCTCATATCATATCATCACTGAGAACAATTAATGTGATTAATTAAAGGTCCAATTAATTCTAATTATTAAATACATTATTATTTTTTTTTACTTTTTTAGAAATTGTGCCACTTAAAAATAAATATGAACATTTAACATTATATGTTCCTTTTTTTCACCAGTAAATCTTATAACTCATGACATCTTAAAATCAAAGAAATAGGGTTCTATTAATATTTATTCCTCTTTATAAATGTTTTGAACAGAACTGGATTAATGTTATATGTTGGTTCATAACACAAAGTCATTAATCTATATATATGCACCTAATAAAGTACCAAAGTCATTAATCTATATATATGCACCTAATAAAGTACCAAAATACTATATATATGCACCTAATAAAGTACCAAAATCTATATATATGCACCTAATAAAGTACCAAAATACATGAAGCAAAATTGATAGCAATGAAGGGCAAAAATGACAGTCATCAATAATAGTCAGAGACTTTAATATCCCACAATTAAAACTGGATAGAACAGCTAGACAAGATCAACAAGGAAACAGGAGACTTAAAGCTACAAACTAACTAGACATAACAGACATCTATAAAACATTCAACACAACAACAGAATATATATTCTTCTCAAGTATACATGGAACATTTCCTAGGATAGACCATATGCTAAGCCAAAAAACAAACCTCAGCAAATCTGAAAAGATAAAGAAAAGATAAAGTATGTTCTTTAACTAGAATGGAATGAAATTTGAACCTTTTAGCAGGAAAATTTTGGGGAAGATCACAAAAATGTGGAAATTAAACAAAGCACTCTTGAAAAAGCCATGAGTCAAATGAGAAATCAAAAGGAAAATCAGGAAAAAATCAGGAAATATATTGAGATGAAAAAAAAAAAAATACCAAAACTTATGGGATGCAGCTAAAGTAGAACTTAGAGGGAAATTTCTGCTTATGCCTATATTAAGAAATAATAAAGAATTCAACTGTGGGGCGCCTGGGTGGCACAGCAGTTAAGCGTCTGCCTTCGGCACAGGGCATGATCCCGGCGTTCCGGGATCGAGCCCCACGTCAGGCTCCTCCGCTATGAGCCTGCTTCTTCCTCTCCCACTCCCCCTGCTTGTGTTCCCTCTCTCGCTGGCTGTCTCTATCTCTGTCAAATAAATAAATAAAATCTTTAAAAAAAAAAAAAAGAATTCAACTGAAAAATCTAGCTTTCCCCCTTAAGACATAAACTAAATCTAAAGCAAGTAGAAGGAAGGAAATAATAAAGACTACAGCAGAAACAAATGAACTAGAAAATAGAAAACCAATAAAGAGTATCAGTGAAATCGAAAGCTGGTTCTTTGAAAAGATCCACAAAATTGGAAAATGATTAGCTTTGTAGACCTGGAAAAAAAGAAATAATACTCAAATTACTAGAATGAGTAATGAAAGAGGGGACATTACTGCTGACATTAGACAAATAAAAAGGGTAATAAAGGAGTACTACAAACAATTATACACCAACAAAATAAATAACTTAAGAGGAAATGGACAAATTCCTAGAAAGACACAAACTAACAATTTATTGACTCAAGAAGACTACACTGTGGGTACCTGGGTGGCTCAGTTGGTTACATGTCTGACTTTGGTGCAAGTCATGATCTCAGGGTCCTTAGATAGAGCCTTGTGTCAGACTCTGTGCTCAATGGGGAGTCTGCTTGTCCCTCTCCTTCTCCCTCTGCCCCTCCCCCAGCTCATACTCTCTCTCTCTCCTCTCTCTCTAGTAAGTAAATAAAACCTTCAAAAGAAGAAGAAGACTACACTGAAAAGGCCCAAACACTGTTGAAAGAAATTAAAGATAATAAAAATAAATGGGAAAACATCCCATGTTCATGGATCAGAAGACCGAACACTGTTAAAAAGGCAACACTCCCCAAACTGATCTACAAATTCAATACAATCGGAATCTGAGCTGACTTCTTTGAACAACTTGACAAGCTGATTCTAAAATACATATGGGATTGCAAGGGACCTAGAATAGCCAAAACAAATCTGAAAGAGAAGAACAAAGTAAAAGGATTCACACTTCCTGATTTCAAAATATAGCTACAAAGCAACAGTAATCAAGACAATGTGGTACTACAAGGGTAGATATATAAATCAATGGAATAAAATGGAGAGTGCTGAAATAAACCTATACATCTACAATCAACTAATTTTTTGACAAGGGTGCCAAGACCATTCAAGGAGGAAAGTGTATAGTCTTTCATCAAATGGTGCTGAGACAACTGGACAGCTACACGCAAAATAACAAAGTTGGACCTTTACTCACATATTCACAAAAATTAACTCAAAATGGATCAAACACCAAAATATAAGAGCTAACACTATAGGGGCGCCTGGGTGGTGCAGTCGTTAAGCGTCTGCCTTCGGCTCAAGGCGTATTCCCAGTGTTCTGGGATCGAGCCCCACATCAGGCTCCTCCGATAGGAGCCTGCTTCTTCCTCTCTCACTCCCCCCTTGTGTTCCCTCTCTCGCTGGCTGTCTCTCTACGTCAAATTAATAAATAAAATCTTTAAAAAAAAAAAAAGAGCTAACACTATAAAACTGTTAGAAAAAAAATTGGAGAAAATTTTCATGACCTTCATTTTGGCAATGGATTCTTAGACTTGACATCAAAAGCATAAGCTTAAAAATAGATAAATTGAAAAATGTGGCTGTGTGCAAGCAGCCCCAACAGGGATCAGTACCACCCCAAAGTGAATTCTGCCCTGGGGGTAAAGGAAGAACACCACACACACCAGTTTGACTGTGGGCCCCGTAGTGGGATGTGGGTTGACATCTGGTCTGATTGCAGGCCCTGCTCACCAACAAAAGCTTCTCAGGGGACAACTTAGGGAGAGTGCTCTTCAGTTTGGTGTGACCACAACTATGACAAATGCCTGATCTAACCCATCTCAAGCCCAAGGCAGCTCAGACTAGTCCACTAACAGCACAGAAACCAAACTCTGCCCATATCAGGCAAAAAGAGCCACTGCAGATGACCAGACTGAAGACAAACATGACTCAGCCACAACAATAGGGTGCAACACACATAGGAGACATTCCTGAAGTGCCAGGTTCTGGTGAACAGGGGCCATTGCACTACACGGCACCATAGGACTTCTTCATAAGGCCATTACTTTCAAGAACAGGAGACAGAGCTGACTTTCTTAACACACAGAAACAGACACAAAGAGTTAGACAAAATGAGGAGACAGAGGACTATGTTCCAAACAGAAGAACAGGGCAAATTCACAGCAAGAGAGTTAAACAAAATGAAGATAAGCAGTACGCCTGATAGAGATTTTAAAGTAGTGGTCATAAAGATACCTTCTTTAGGTAGAGAAGAGTGGAGGCCCTCAGTGAGACCCTCAACAAAGAGATAGAAAACATAAGAAAGAACCAATCAGAGATGAAGAACTCAATAACTGAAATTTAAAATACTAGAGGAAAAAAAATAGTATACAAGAATGGATCAACAACCTGCGGGACAGAGTAAGGGAAAACAATAAGGCTGAATAGGAAAAATGAAAAAAAAAATAATAAATGACTAGATTAAGGGAACACAGTGCCACCATCAAGCATAACAACATTCTCATTATACAGATCCCAAAGGGAGAAGACAAAAAAAAAAAAAAAAAAAAAAAAAGATGAAGAGAAGTTTTTAAAGAAATAATAGCTGAAAACTTCCTGAATCTGGAGAAGGAAACAGAAATCCAGATCCATAGGCCAGACAGAATTCCCGACAAAATAAACCCAAGGAGGTCCACACTGAGACACATAGTAATTAAAATGGCAAAATGTAGTGATAAAGACAGAATTTTAAAAACAGCAAGACAAAAGAAAAGTTATATACAAGGGAAATCCCATAAGGGTATCCATTGATTTTTCACCAGAAACTTTGCAGGCCAGAAGAGAGTGGCATAATATATTCAAAGTGCTGAGAGGAAAAAACTCAGCCAAGAATACTCTATCCAGCTGGACTACCACTTAGAATAAAAAAAAAAATAGAATTTCTCAGACAAAAAAAAAAAAAATTTAAGGAAATCATCACCACTAAACCCAACCTTACAAGAAATGTTACAGGGGACTCTATGAGTGGAAAGGAAAGACCATAAGAAGAAAAGCAGGAAGGACAAAAGCAGTAAAATTAAGTGTGTGTGTGTGTGTATTTATATATGTTTGTATGTGTGTATATATATATATATAAATGAGTCGAGATTCACAAAAGAAAAGGATGTGAAGTATGACACCATGTACCTAAAATGTGGGGGAGAAATGAGTAAAAATTTAGTACTTTTAGAATGCAACCATCAACTTAATATAGTGACCATCAACTTAATATAGACTAGTATATGCATAAGATGTTATATGCAAAAGTAATGGCAACCACAATAAAAAACCAGTAACAGAATGTAAAAAATAAAGAGAAAGGAATCCAAGTATAACACTAAAGAAAGCCAATAAACCATGAGAGAAGAGAGCAAGAGAAGAAAGAAAACAGAGAAGAACTACAAAACAATCAAAAAACAAGTAACAAAATGACATTAGCAAATACCTATCAATATTACTTTGAATTTAAATCAATCAAAGACATAGGGTGGTGGAATGGATTCATTTCGGACCTAAAGACACATGCAGATTGAAAGTGAAGGGACAGAAAAGCATTTATCATACAAATGTAAGTGAAAGAAAGCCAGGGTAGCAATACTTACATCAGGCAAAATAAAATTTAAAACAAAGACTATAACAAGAGGCAAAGAAGGACACTACATAATCATAAAGGGAACAATCCAACAAGAACATTTAACAATTATAAATATTTATGTACCCAACATGGGAGCAACCAAATACATATAGCATTTATACATACTAATAACAAACATAAAAGAAGCAATCAATAGTAATACAATAGAGGACTTTAACATCCCACCTACACCAATTGATCCTCCAAACAAAAAATCAACAAGGAAACAATTTGAATGACAAGTTGGATGAGTTGGCCTAATAGATATATTCAGAACATTCCATTCTAAAACAGTAGAATACACATTCTTTTCAAGTGCATATGGAACTTTCTCCAGAATAGATCACATGTTAGCCTACAAAACCAGTCTCAACAAACTCAAAAAGACTGAAATCTTATCATGCATCTTTTCCAACCGCAACACTATGAAACTAGAAATCGACCACAAGAAAAAAAATCTAGAAAGAACAAAAATACCTGGAAGTTAGATAATATCATATTAATCAATGAATGGGTCAACCAAGAAATCAAAGAAGAATTTTTTTTAAATGGAGAAAAATGAAAAGAGTAACACAACAGTCAAAAATCTTTGGGATGCAGCAAAAGCTGTTCTAAGAGTGAAGTTTTTAGCAATACAGTCCTACTTCAAGAAGCAAGAAAAATCTCAAACAACCAAATCTTACACCTTAAGAAGCTGGAAAAACAACAAAGCAAACCCAAAACCAGCAGAAGGGAGAAATAGTAAAGATTAGAAAAAAAATAAATGATATAGAGACAAAATAAAACAAAGCAGATCAATGAAAGCAGGAGCTGATTCTTCGATAAGATTAACAAAATTGATAAACCTCTAGCCAGACTAATCAAAAAAATAGAGAGAGAGATACAGAGGACTTAAATAAACATAATTGCAAATGAAAGAGGAGAAATAACATGACAGAAATACAAACAACTGTAATAGAATATTTTGAAAAATTATATGCCAACAAATTGGACAGCCTAGAAGAAATGGATAAATTCCTAGAAACATATAACCTACCAAAACCGAAGCAGAAAGAAATAGAAACTTTGAACAGAATGATTATCAGCAATAAAATTAAATCGGTAATCAAAAAACTCCCAACAAACAAAAGTCCAGGACCAGACGGTTTCACAGGTGAATTCTACCAAACATTTAAAGAAGAGTTAAAACCTATTATTCTCCAACTATTCCAAAAAATATGAGAAAGGACAACTTTCAAATTCATTCTATGGGACCAGCATTACTCTGATACCAAAACCAGATAAAGACACCACAAAAAAAGAGAACTGTAGGCCCATGTCTCTGATGAACACAGATGCAAAAATACTGAATGAAATACCAGCAAACTGAATCCAACAATACATTTTAAAAAATCATTCACCACAATAAAGCGGAATTTATTCTCAGGATGCAAGGGTGGTTCAATATTCACAAATCAATCAATGTGATGCATCATATCAACAACAGAAAGGATAAAAACCATATGATTATTTTAGTAGAAGCAGAAAAAGAATTTGACAAAGTACAACATCCACTCATTGTAAAAACCCTCAACAAAGTAGGTTTAGAGGAAACATACCTCAACATAATAAAGGCCTTATATGAAAAAGCCACAGTGAACATAAACTCAGTGGAGAGCAATTGAGAGCTTTTCCCCTAAGGCCAGGAACAAGACAAGGATATCCACTCTCACCACTCTTATTTAACATAGTATGGAAATCCTAGCCACAGCAATCAGACAACAAAAAGAAATAAAAGGCACCTAAATTGGTAAGGAAGAAGTATAACTTTCACTATTTGCAGATGATGTGACACTATATATAGAAAACCATAAAGACTCCACCAAAAAACTACTAGAACTGATCAATGAATTCAGTAAAGTCACAGAATACAAAATCTGTTGCATTTCTATGCACTAATGCACTAATAATGAAGCAGCAGAAAGAGAAATTAAGAAAACAATCCATTTACAATTGCATCAAAAATAATAAAACACCTAGGAATAAACTTAATCAAAGAGGTGAAAAACCAGAACCCTGAAAACTATAAAACACTGATGAAAGAAATTGAAGACAACACAAAGTAATGGAAAAACATTCCATGTTCATAGGTTGGAAAAACAAGTATTGTTAAAATGTCTATACTACCCAAAGCGATCTACATATTTAATGAACCCTATTAAAATACGAAAAGCATTTTTCACAGAACTAGGATAAACAATCCTACGATTTGTATGGAACCACAAAAAAACCCAAATAACCAAAGCAATCTTGAAAAAGTAAAATAAAACTGAGGGTTGCTGGAGGGGAGGTGGGCAGGGGAATGGGCTAAATGTGTGAAGGATATTAAGGAGGGCACTTGTCATGAGCACTGGATGTTTGTTTGTTTGTTTTTGACCACTGGGTGTTATATATAAGTAACCAATCACTAAATTCTACTCCTGAAACTAATACTACACTATATGTTAGAATTTATAAATAGAATTTAACAACGTGAAACATTAAAAAATCAGTGGTAGCTGCCATTTTAGTGTCTACTACATACCAGGAATTTTACATAAATTATTTGGTATTTTTAACTTATTTTAAATTTACTACTTGATTCAACAAACGTTTATTAAGCTCCAACTCTGTGTCAGGCATTGGATAAGTAACAGTAAGCAAAGTAAACAAGAAATTGAGTCTCACCAAAAAAATGGCCAATAAGCACTTGAAAAGATGCTCAACATCACTAGGTATCAGAAAAATGCAAATAAAAACCACAATGAGATACCACTTCATACCTACTACGATAGCTAAAATCAAAGTCATAGAATAACAAGTGTTGGTAAGGATTTTTAAAAAAATTGGAATCCTCATATACTGGTAGAGGGAATGTAAACTGGTGTAACCATTTTGGAAAACAGTCTGGCATTTGCTCAAATGATTAAACAAAGAGTCATCATATGAATCAGCAATTCCACTCCTACATATATATATACCTAAGAAATGAAAACATATATCCACACACAAAAAATTGTACATTAATGTTTAAAGCAGCATTATTCATAATAGCTAAAAGATAGAAACAATCCAAATCTTCATCAGTGAACAAATGGATAAACAAAATGTAGTAATTCCATACAATGGAATATTATCAATTCCTTAAAAGGAATGAATACTTATACATGCTAAAATGTGGATAATAAATCTTGAAACATTATACTAAGTGAAAGAAAGTAGTCACAGAAGTCTACATATTATATGATTTCATTTACATGAAAGTTCAGAATAGGAAATCCCATAGAAATAGAAACCAAATTAATGAATGCTTAGGACCAGATGTAGGAACAGGGGACAAGCAGGTGATGGCTAAAAGGTACGGGGTTTCTTTTTGAGAAGAAAATGCTCTAAAACTGATAGTATTGATAGTTATATTTATTTGTAAATACACTAAAGACCACTGAATAGTACACTTTAAATGGATGGATTGTATATGTGAATTATATTTCAAGAAAGCTATTTAAAACTGATAATATAGCAAAAAAACACAGATAATATAGCAAATAGATAGAAATTGATAATATACCAAAAAAAGTACCAATAAAGGGTTAGAGCATTTTGCCAGCATAATTTTAACAGCTCTCCCAACTATTGACAGATCAAGCAGATAAAAAATCAGCTACTATAGAAATTTTAATGACATAACTAATACTGAATGAATAGAACCAAATATTAGAGTACATATTTTTCTCAGGCACACATGGAACATTTACAAAATCAATTATGTATAAAGCCATAAAACAACTCGCCAAAGTTGAATGTGTCACACAAAACCCTATTCTGCGACAAGAAAGCAAGTTAGAAATTAATAACAAAAAGAAATTTTAATTCCATGTATTTAGAAACTAACTCATTAGTAGAAGAAATCATAATAGAAATTTAAAAAATATTTTCACATATTTTTATCCATTTTTAAGAAATCTGAAACATGATACAAGTATAATAAATGCTACCTATGACATAATAAAAAATATCACAAATAAGTAGATTGGAGCCTTGCAATTTCTCAAGGACTGTTTGGGTTATATAATCAGTACCAAAGCAATGAGTAAAAAGAAATTTCTACTTGACAGATTAGAGAGATTACTCAGCTATACACAAAAATTTGGATACAGCTGGAAGCCTCCCCTATGAACGGCTTTATGAGTAAAACACTAACAAGGCCAGACTTTTTAAGCTTCTCTTATAAATGCACAATTTTCAGTATCCATTTCCATGGGAGAAGTGTCAGAGAGTACCTGATTTTTACTATCACTCTCTCAGCAACAATTATTCCAATTAAAAAGATATTAAGATATGAAGAGCCTGAATAAACGGGGCTTTATAAATAAGGATTTTTCGTAAGATTTTCTTTCCCCCCCCAATTCATTCAAAGTTTAAGTACACCCATTTTCATATGCCTCCCAGAAACAACACCATAACAAGCAAAAACATACCTACAATTTTATTCCATGGGGCACTAGTGATGATAATTGCATAAATGCTGTAGATATTTTATTGGCCCAACTTAAAATAGATTTCTTAAAATAGATTTTCCCTGGGAAAAATGGTATGTTACATACAAGAAAAGCTATACAGAATTAATAATTTAAGTACAGGTAGTTAGGAATACCATCAAGTTAAAATATTCTATTTTTTTTTAAGTTATACACCCATAACTTTCAAGTTGTTTCTCGAACAAAAGTGATTGGCTAAAATATGTCAATCATATATCTGACAGATACAACTTCTTAAGCTACCAAACTAAGATTTCCAGAGTCTAAATTTTTTTTTGACATTTAGAATAAAACTTTAAAAGCTAAATACTAAAGCTGAGCCATGAAGCACGGTAGAATTTTTGTTCTAGACATGTATCAGAAATATGAAGTGTTATATGCAACAAAGATTTAAGAAAAGTTTCAACAATATTAAGCTACAATTTCAAGATACTCAGTAATGTTTCAAGGCATACGATGAAGAACAGGTATTATTTATAGAATGCATTGGCTTCTGGAAAATTTCAAGATCAGGTATATCCCTCTATTCAATGGCTTAACCATCATATACACTACAGCTGATTCTCTTAAATATCATACATGTATGTAATGAGCACATTTCACTTCTAATGATGATGATATAGGTTACCATTAACTATTTTCTTTATACCAGACTCAGTGTTGTATGCTTTACATGTTTTCTCTCTAATCCTCATAACAACATAATAAGGTTCTAGTTATTATTATTAATATTTAAAGATAACAAATCCGAGCCCACAAAATTTTAATTAGGTCATGCACCCAGTAAACATTCAATCCCAAGTCTGTAGTTCCTGAAAATCAAGGATCTTTCCTCTATTCCATGATTTCATTTGTATCTCCTTGTTGATCAGCCAGTTACAAAACAAAATCCAAATAGATATGTACATACCCCGGCATGTGAAAAATATAATATATAGTTGACAGTCTTTCAGACAATAGGAATTGTGTTGACCTTGAGCAAAAGATTTCCCGTCTGGCTTTTGTCTGACTGTACCTACCAACGAATATCCATGTATTCCCCCAGGCTTCCTTTATGGAATTGGGGCTGTTGGTTTATTTTCAAATTGCTTCCCTTTCACAGGAACCTGTTTATTACACTTGGTTTTGAATAACCTGAAGAGATGAAAGAGTTCAAGTATCATTTTTCAATTTACATTTTTCCAGTCTTCATGCCCTCTTCTAGAACAGCAGCTCTCATATTTTAATGTGCATAATAAACCACACCATGGGACTTGTTATAATTGCCACATCCCAGGCCCTTCTCCAAGATCCATAGGTCTGGAATGAGACTGAGGATTTCAAAATGATTTCGAAGCAGGTAACACTCAGATGACACTCAAAAAAGGAATGGATTTTATCCTTCTCCTCGATAAACTGTATATAATTATATTCAAATAAGAAGAGTGGAAGATGAGCTCCAGGTTTGGATTAACATAGAGGTATATTCTACTTCTGCTGCTTTCTAGCTCTGACCTAGGACAAATCTCCTAACCTCTCTGAGTCCCAGTGTTGCGAAGATTTAATGAGATAAAATGTGAACACCCTTAACTCAATGACTATTGCTCACCAAAGTCTTCAAAAAACATTTTCTCCCTTTCCCTCTCCCCTTTTAAAGCTCAGATCTTCATACTCCAAATCCATTTTTCTTTCTCCTCCACAGCAATACTAAGAAAGAGCAAATGCTGCCTGCTAGCAATGCTGCAGCTCAGAAATGCTGCCTGTCTTCTTAAACTCCTATGCATTAAACCAAGGCTACTCATTTCCTTGATGATTAATCTTCTATTCATCACTAGTTGAATTTTCCACTGGCACCAGTTTATTTTGGCATTTCAAGCCCTCTTTGGGCAATAATGCCATTTGTTTAGAGAACACAGAATAAGGATGGAAATTCAACACTTTACAAAAACAATTTATAAGGTACTGTTTTCCAGGGCATCAAGAATTCACCTGAACTTTGTTGTGGAGACTTAACTGCTACTTTGATTTCTTTGAATGTGGCTGGCAGGTAGCTTGAGTCATTCTGGCCTGATCAGCTTTTACTCTGGCTTCAAATAGAAGTAAATTATCTTCCATTACTGGACACACTTCAGGAGACACAAGTACTTTGGAAGAGGCTAAAAGAGTACATTCTCTACACTGGGTAATAGCTGTGCCATGGAAGAGGAAAGAATAGAAATGTAAAAAGTTGGGTAATTTATACTTTAATCTTCACATTTATAGATCCTTGATATAGGTTCAGGTTGGTGAAATACAAAAGAATATTCTCTCATTTATTAACTTCTTACAGCCTATGGACTTTTCATCTTAAAGGGGTCCTTAATTTAAAATGATTTTCTAATAGAAAGCAAATGGTAGTAAACTTTAAGAAAGGATAGAATGGTATAGTCATTAAAACATTACTGAAGGAATATGAAATACTTATTTGAACTGACTACTGGTATAGCCAGAAAGAATCGTTAATCTTTAAGTATCTTTACAGCTCTGATTCTTCTCTCCAAATTTAGATTTCATCAGCACCAAAAAAATATATATGTAACAAGAGTAGCCTCAATGCACGTTTGGTATATAATCAGGATTTATTTTGCCATATTTCACTTACAGTTTTCCTACAAACAAAACATAAATATATGGAAACAAAAATGAGATAAAATTATATTTATCGGTACTTTATTTTGTAATTTCTTTCTTCCAGACAACAGGCTACTCTCAAGAATCTAATTTGTAGTACTTATTTCATCCAGAACTAAGTCTGAAACAGCTTTGCTGTTTCTAAGCTGTGTGACATTGGTGATGTTACTCAATTTCTCTGACCCTCCATTTTCTTATGTGTAATACAAGAATAACATTAATTCCTTCATACAATTATTGTGAAGATTAAATTAAGTAAGCATCTAAGACTGATCCTGGAACATAGTGGGCATTCAACAAATAAGAATTTTTAATATGCTATGAACATTTTAAAAGAAATAACAATAAAGATCAAATAGATCTACAAAGAAAGGCAGGCATTTCACAGGATGCCTAGTTGTTTGAAGCATAAAATCATAAAAACTTAGTTGCCACAGGAAACTTAGGAAGTCAAAATGTTTGCATTTCTTTAGGACCAAATGTTTGAGCTTTTGCTATTTTGGGGCTGGGATCATCACATTAATCTTTGGTTTTAATGAATTTATCAGTGTTTCTTACTATAACCATTGTGTCTGAAGCTCTCCTCTATGGGCTTATCTATGGAAAAATGGAAAGTACCTACTACCTTATTAAAATGGAGGTCTTCAGATTTGGAATATAGCCTAAGATTTGAAGGCACATTTCTTTAAGAAGAATTTATTATAATTATAATAAATTAAGAATACTATTTTCAAAATTTTAATTGTGTATAGGCAAAATTACTGAAGCCCCAAAATATGCAACAGCTTGGAGTTTAATTGCAACTGGAAAACTATCCTTTAGAAAGAGTATGTGGATGGAAATATTTATGAGTTGGCACGGAGACCTGGCACAGTACATTTGCTATGGAATAATTTTAACTGTTACTCTGTTTTACAAGCTGGATTTTATCTGGTGCCTTTATGGGAAGGCTGAACAAGTCTATACATTCACTATACATGCTGAGTTTGCTGTTTTGGTTTCAATTCCAGATATGCTTGAGAAGGTTTTAATAAACTTTTTATAGGAAAATGATCAAATGAAGCAAACTAGAAACATTTTCCATGTAAGAACATGTTTTACTTGCTCTATTATTTCTTATATCATCAATTTTGCACCAGATTTTGGCCAAAAAAAAAAAAAAATCCTGCCTCAAGAATTTTTTTTTGGACCATAAACAAACAAAAATCCAAAAGTAAACAAAGACCAAACCAAAGAAGACATAAAACAATAAAAATCAGAACCATGACTTGCATGTTAAGTGGAAAAAGAAACCATATAATAAGTTTTCTACTCATTCTGATTATAATCAAACTTTGTCAAAACATAGTGGTCTTCCACACAAAAGATTCAAATCTCTAAGTTTACTCTTAAATATGAAAATAGCTACACTTTGGAAATATTAATACTATGTGTCCACCTCTGAATGTATACTTCAAAAATACTAAATTTTAGGAATAGATCTTATAGAAATATCATAGGTCTACCAAATCTATATCTATCTATCTATCTACACACACACACACACACACACACACACAAAGATGTTCACACAGTATTATTCAAATAGAAATAGTATTTAAATATCTAAATTTGTCCAAAATAAGGAACTAATTAATAAGTTAATTCACAGTGGTTTATTCTGTAGCCATTGAAAAATGATGTTGTAGGAAAATAAAAGGACATGGGGAAATGGACATTTGATCATAAGTAAAAAAATAAATAATGTCATCCTATTTTTGTTTAAAAATGTGTACTTATGTGCTGAAAAACTGGTTTTTAGTTCTATTCATCAGTGTTTCTCCATGTGATATAGATATTTATAGTTTTTTTGCTTTGAAATTTAATGTATTTTCTAATGTTTCTAGCAATATATATTTATTATTTTTGTGATAAGAAAATAATTATTATAATAATAATTAAACATGGAAAAACTATAAATAAGTAGTAGCAACTGCCTTTTTACAAATAAGTAGACTACTTCTCTATGGACATTTCTGTTTCCAAACTCACGTCAGAGTATTCTTGTGTGTCCAACCCAATCAAATCAACAGAAGAGCCAAATCTTGAGTCAAGGAAGAAACGTCAACACAGGCCAAAAGTTAAGTTAAGAACTAGAAAAACATAGCAAAGTCAGAATCCAGGGGAGCCAGAGAACATTGCACAGGTTATCCCACGGATCAAAGGGCCAGAAGCTGAAACCCAAGCAGTGAAAGGCAATTGTTTCTTGCCCAGCTCCATCATTCATGTTAAAGTGTTTGTGTGTTCATATGTGTGTGTATGTGTGTCAGATTTTAACAGAGTTCTAGGGAACTGCAATTTTCCTGAAATTATATTAGGAAAGGCAACTTTAAAATAAATACCTTAAATTCTAGAGAAAACTGATGGCCTAAATTTGAATTCTGAACTCCAAAGCAAAACTTCAGTCTCTAATTTCAGAATGGTTTTGGTGTACATATTATGAAGAGCAGATGAGATTGTACAATGCTCAAGAATGCCCCTGCCAATGTGCTCCCCAAACTATGAAGATTCTTCCAATATTACTACAGCTATAATGGGAGATAATTACTTCATTTTAAATCTTCACCTCTACATTAAAATAATCTCAATTCAATTAAATTTTCTGCATTGGCTGGCAAATGGTTTTGTTTTTGGGGGTTTTTTTTTTTTTTTACCTCTGAATTTGCCAATTTTTCTGAAAATCAGATGTCCAAAAGTGAACCGAGCACTAATATATTCAATATCACAAGGATTCCATTCCCAGCATATTCATAATAATTAATCTCAGGTTATAAATAGGCAAAAACATTTTTCAAAATATTTATTTATTTATTTATTTATTTATTTATTTATTTATTTATTTATTTATTTATTTTTAGAGAGTGAGCGAGCGCAAATGGGTGGAGGGGCAGAGGGAGAGAATCTTCAAGCCAACTCCCTTTTGAGTGTGGAGCCCAATGCCGGGTTTGATCTCACAACCCATAAGATCATGACCTGAGCCAAAACCAAGAGTCCAATACTTAACTGACTGAGCCAGCCACACTCCTGTAGGCAAAAACTTTTAGAACAACCTGTGTTGTAGTTACAAAGATAAAACAGAACATGGAAATTAGATGATAATTTCAACTAATAATGTTATTTATTAAGTTGGTAATAGTAATGACACAGGTTTATTTCATTACACCCATGATAAAGATATGACTCAAGGGCTAGCTCTTCAAACAGAAGTTTTCTGGCTGGTTTCCCAGATATCTCCAGATTTCCAGAGTCCCATCATATCCTACTGGCAACACCAAGGATCAGAGTTACTTCTTCAAGCACTTATCCCTGGTCCTAAGAGTCTTTCCCTCGCACTTCTCATGGGACCTCTCCTCCGTAGCTCACATCAGCAGAGCTAACCAAAACAGCTACTTAAGAGTACAGAAGCCACTTCTTTCCATATATGGAGATCTCAAGGTACAAAATACCTAAGTACAGGCTGGCTACTCAATTTACCTAAGTATAGCTGAACATATAAATCCAGGATTTACAGCCATCTCCAACTCTACTTCCTAGTTCACTAAGCGTGACATAGGAGCTTTCTGTATTTATTGGTGCTTAACAGCATACCTAAGGAGTCAACCTGACAGATTTCATATAGTCCAGTAGGTGGCAGAGATGTTTACAAGGAAGTGAAGATGAACAATGCCCAAGTCTCCTTAAAAATAGTTCAGCAAGCAGGAAACGAAAAAGAACTTAAATAGAGGAATATATGGCATTTATAAGTTACATAATACATACGTATTAAACTGTGAAACCACACAAACATAAACAGAAATTTGAATTTTTAACAAGATATAAAAGTCCACCACAAATAGTAACAGGTAGTTGGCTCAGCCAACACTGCTTAAAGAATTTTTTAAATAAAATTTACCTCTTTTTTTTTTTTTTTGCATTTTTAAGGGAAATTGAGCTTTAAAGGAAATCCCAGATTACTAGTATTTCACTGACAAAAGTAACCTTATCTCCAGTCTGTATACCTACAAGCTCTGGGTCTCTTCCTGTTGTCTGTTGTATGTCAAAACTTGTTATTTAATCAGAATTAATATATCTTTTTTAGCCATGCAACTCAACTCTGGAGTTGACTTGTTGGTCAAAGTTTTCAGGAAGCTGTTTTTCTGTTCTCATTCTACAGTCTTTGTTTAAGCTATCTTAGAAATTATCCTCTGGACTTGACAATAACTTCATCTCTCTGTATGTTCTATATGATAAAAAGAAATAAGGCCTGGTGAAAAGAAACTAAGATTTTTAAACCGAAGACCCAGATTTGAATCCTGATTTTGCCACTTACTAACTATCTGATCCTGGACAAGTTTCCTGACATCTTTAAGCCTTTGTTTCCTTGTTAAAAAAATGGGAGAAAATAGCTAAACTTACAGGATCATCATGAGCATCAAATCAGAGTATGTGGAAAGCATTTTAAAGCATTATACAAATATAAATGATTAATTATATGTGAACATATATAAATATGTATGTAAATATGTATTATCATCATTCAGTATTAACAGATCAAATTTGAGAAAAACACAGGACTGAGAAATATCAATTTTACAAACCTAAAAAGACTAGTTGAAAAGTTCTTCAGGGCCCAACCTTCAAGTTTCTAGAGAACCAACACTTGTGTTAGCAGAAGGCCATGATTATGAAAAGGGCACATAGATTTACCTGCTGGAGAAATTTTATGAACCTTGGCAGAACAACATGAGCAAACAAACGATTCAGATCCTCTTCTCCAGAAGTTAAAACTATTTATTAATACAATGTGTGCTATTTCTGTTTCCCCTGATGGGAATGTAGTGCCATATTCTCTAGTACTTCAAAACTAATTACTTTCTTTTGAATTCTTGTCATCTTAATTGAATCCTTTAAAATGCATGCTTAATTGGTTGATTCTCCATTGCACATCTTTCTTTCTTTTTAATCTACACACTAAGAGCAGGTATATTTGAAGTTACTTAAAAATTTTTCATATAAGGTTTTCATGTAAAATGTATATTTCAATGCAAAAAGGTTAGGGTATTCTAAAACCATGCTACTCAAATTGTGCCCATGGTCTAGCAACAACCAGCATCGCTTCAGAGCTTGTTAGAAATACAGAATCTCAGGCTCTACTCTCAACCCACTGACTCAGAATCTGCATTTTTAATAAGATTCTCAGTGATCTCTATACACTTCAAAGTTTGAAAACCATCATCTAACATTTGTGTTTAATTCAACTTTTGTGTCATTTGACCTATCCAAAATATTGACTTTCTCTATAATTCCACTAGAGATTATGAGGTTTCTCCTTTTAGCTTTTATACTTTTTTTTAACCTCCATGGAACTTAGCATGTGAGGGTCCTTGTGATTCAGCTCCCCACTGCCTCATCAAGCTTCTGTTCTCTCCCTCTTCTTCATTTTCCTCCCCAACAAGCTATATTTCAGAAGTGTTGCAATACTTGAAACTGACATTAAGAGGCTAAATGTGTACTTCATAGGTTCCTAGTTGGACATTCACTTTGACTACAGTACTGATTGAGAAAATAAATATGGGGATGCTAGAAAGGTTATTAGCCAGGAAAAGGTTGAAGAGTAAGATTAAAGCTGAAAATGTTGATGATTTCATTGAGATTGGCCTGAGTCATCACAGAACCTTCTCTTTCTAAATGTTTTTCATTATATATCTAATTATGAAACTTCTAATTCTGTGTGACCTGCCATTATGGAGAAATAATAGAAAATATATCCACAGTGAGTTGGGGCTTTGCTTATGGAGGTGAAGATGGAAACCATTTTAAACCCATTTTGAAAGAAGAAGAATGAAATAAGGCAAGTGAGGAGAAACAGAATTCCATACAATAGAATAGTGGCAACTCAGAGGATACAAGAGGGTACAGAATAGAAACTACAGATTTCAATACTCAGAAGGTTTGGGTAACCGAGAGCAAGGAAATAGTCACAAAGATATAGCAAGACTGAACCCTGAGGACCTGCATTCAGAGAGAAATGAGGAATCAAATCCTTTCTTAGCATACAAAGTAGGACTTCCAACATTTCTTGCAACATGAGACAAGAGTACCAGTATTAGGTGAGTATCACACTTTGATTTTAGAAATAAGTTGATATTCAAACCGATACTATTTTAAAGCATTTCTAAATGAGAAGATACTCGGAACCATATTGCGAAAAACATAACATAAAAGATATCATAACAATCAAAATATCACAATATTATTAAAGCTCCACAATTTGACTTCAAAATATTTTGCCATTGGCAATTACAAAGCAGTGTGGATTCTATAGGTTTCAACTGCAAAAAATACTGTGTCCTTTAAATTGCAACTTAGTATAAACAAATAGAAAGAATGCCAAGGATGACTATACAATGTCTAATTATAAACTCATTATAATTAAGAGAATTTATAAGCCTTATAAAGAATTCTACTGCTTGATGCCATAAATTACAGCATAAACTCAAGTACAGATTATTTTACTTTGAAAAAGTTATTTCAGTCCTCTGCACCTCATTTTTCCACATTAGTCTAATGCTGCTTACTAACCCTCACTTTACCTGGCTTAATTCACAGGAGCTAATGACACAATGGTCTTATTTTCCAACATACAGTTTGATGCGATTTTTTTTTCCTAATTTTTGAAAGTCTTGCAAAGGCATAAATATTAAATATAATTCATCAAAACACATAAGAAATTATCATTATTGAAAAATATAAAACTGCATGAAATAAAGGTTAGGAAAAACTGAGATAGTTAATCACAGTTAATCCAATGTTTGAAGTCAAATAATGGTATAAGTGACTAAAAGTGCTCCATATTATTATGTGCAAAACCCTAGTTTAAATGCAAAGCATTCATATTTTATTGGAAAAAAAACACAAGATTTTTGAGCACTCAGAAGAGTATAGCATGTTTAAGGCATTCCACTTATTTATTCCCTAAAATTACAATTGTGTATGAAGGAATTTGATTAGCACATTGACATAATTGACTTCTTACTAGAAGGAATAAACTAGAAATAAATAAAACCCCTACCTTCCCTGCAATGCTGAGTTGAAGAGGCAGTTCTCCAGGGCTGCTTGTTTTCAGTCCTGACAGAAGGAAGCACTCATGGAATACATTTCCTGCAGCAACTGTCAGCAGTCTCCAAAGCCATAATGGAAGTCTCACTTCTTGCTTTCAGATGTCCTAAAAAGTCATAGATGTGCTTTCTCATTATTTTAAAATACGAAAATATAATACACTGTTTAGAAGGGAATATGGCTCTTTGGTGGCCAGAAGCATACATTCTTTATTGCTTAAATCTTAATTTGAAAGCACATTTTATCTTTTAGTTCTAGAGTAATTTCAAACTTGCAGAAATGTTGCAAGAATTACACAAAGTACTTGTATACCCCCACCTTGATTCATTTTAATTGCTAATTTTTTGCCATATTTGCCTCATCTTTCTATTTATGTATGTGTATGTATATGAAAAAATTTTCCAGAACCATTTGAGAGTGAATCATAGACATTGTACCTATTATTCCCTTAATACCTCAATATGTATCTCTTCAGAAAAGAGCATTCACTTTCATAGGTCCAGTATGATGAACAATTTTGGAAACTTAACACTGTTGTCAACTAATCCAGAGTTCATTCAAATTTCACCAATTATTTAGCCATATTACCTCTTAATAAGCAGTCTTAACAAATAAACTAGATGTTCTATCTTCTTTAAGGGCAATTGGAAGTTACAAAAAGCCATTTTTTCCCCAGAATGCACTAGGCATCAACATAGATATGTAACTAATGTGTTGAACAAACGTAATAAAATGTCATGGGCTATCTACACAGAAAAAAAAAAAAATCCTGAACTATGGTAACAGTCTAGCAACCTACTAGAAATGGGTAACTAGGAGAATAGATAAATAACAGATAAATTTAATATTTAATTAGCTCTTTTACTATATTATAATCATGGAGGAAAAGTGGAAAGAAAGGTCCTTTTTTTTCCTTTTGTAGTCTCACTGAATGAATTCAGTCTACAGATTCTGACCTCACAGATTCATAAAGTTAATTCACATATTGCCATTTTTCAAAATTTAACAGCAGGAACATCTGCTAGTAGCATAGCAAAGGTTAAAGAACAAGTGTTTTCTCAAAGTTTGAGTACAATACTTGGAGAAGACTTCTTTCTCCTAAAGCTTTCTTAGGGTTTAAACTAAAACCTAGCCTTCACGGCCTTCACAGTTTACAGTGATCTCACCGATGTGGGAGAAACCGGAATAACAATTCAGTCAAGGGAACTGCTGGAAGCAATCTGAAAAACCACAATATTCTCTGCATGGCTGTACAGATTGTTCAGAAAACTTCGGAATATGCCCCAAGAGATAAAAGTACTAATGTTAAGGCTGATTCCTGGACAACTATACAAAATGCAAACATCATAGCCACTTCTCTGAACCCAAAGACTGGTAGAACAGGAAATTTCAGCAGCTTTCAGTAAAAGACAGTTAATATTTAACTTTGTAAATGCATAAATACCACATTTGATAAAGTTAGAGCATTCTAAACAAATAAAAATAATACTAGAATAAGTTTTAACTTAATAGTACAGAGAAGGGCATAGGTTTGTGAGGGCCAAATATGAGGGGAAATATCAGTTCTCTTTTTAATTTGGATAAAATCTTTCATTTCTGGTTAAGCATTTAGAATTTCAGCCACTAAAATATCACATTTCTTCATATCTGCAATGGAGTCTCTTCTAGGTTGATAAAGAAAAATAATTAAGTCTTTATCAACTGACTGCATCGCAAATGTATTCTATAATATGCAGGTTGTATAGCTTAATAAGCTTTATGTACAATGAACTCCCAAATATTTCCAAGAAAAAACTAATTAAAGAATATATGCACAGCAGGTATTTTTATCTGTCCAAGGAACTTTCACTGCAACTGCTACTATACTTTAAAATTGTATATTTATCTAAAAACTTCTCTACCAATTCAAAATTAAGAGTAATTTTTAAAAATAGATTTCATGCCCTCCCCTAAAAATGAGATTATGTGTGTATTTCAGCCAGTTTTTTAAATTTAAGAAAAAAGGTCTTACCTATTTCTGACTTAATTTAAACAATTAGGTTTTTAGGGGTTTTTTGTTTTTGTTTTCATTTAGAGATCTCTTTTAAAAACTTTACCAGCTGGGAATTACTCAAACAATATTTATAATCATTTCAATCCCCTCTGTGTGGATATGTAAAGAAGTTTCTATTTATTTTGTGTAATTACATTATCTATATTTAATTGAAAATATTTTTAATGACAGTACATTTAGCTAAGTTACAGATAAAGATAACAATGTAAAGGGAATTGGCAGATAATTTAATTATAATGTTCTTCCTACAGAAGAACAAAAAAAGCAAGACAGCAAAATGTCCAAACCAAATCAAATGGTGATATGTTATTTGTGCATCATATTTACATAAAAAATCTGGAAGAAGAAATTTAAACACAGTACATAAATTTTAATGCTTCCTTCATTCTTAGTTTCATTTTTAAGAATAATTAAGCCAGGGGCGCCTGGGTGGCACAGCGGTTAAGCGTCTGCCTTCGGCTCAGGGCATGATCCCGGCGATCTGGGATCGAGCCCCACATCAGGCTCTTCTGCTGTGAGCCTGCTTCTTCCTCTCCCACTCCCCCTGCTTGTGTTCCCTCTCTCGCTGGCTGTCTCTATTGTCGAATAAATAAATAAAAAATCTTTAAAAAAAAAAAGAATAATTAAGCCAGGTTTCAATTCAAAAACTTCTTCTTTTAAAATATATTCTCTGCTAAAAATAAAATAAAATAAAATAAGATAAAATAAAATAAAATAAATTGTCTGCTGATGCTGTCACCAACAACGCTGGATTAAAATATTCCTGGAGCCATCCTACCTCCCGACAGCACAACATATACCCTCCCTGCCTAAGTCATTCAACCAATCCGTATCTTTAAATTGTAATATTTAATCACCAAATCAAAAGTTTTAAAAAGAATGGTCACCTAGGAGAAAAAAAAAAAAGAAATTCAAATCTCCTTGGACTGTGAAAGGGCTTTAAGATATGTGAGAGCATGGTAACAGCTGCTAGGCACAGGTGAAGGTTTTTTTTGTTTTTTATCCAGAGTAGAACATTAAAGACTCTAAGAAGTGTCAGAGACACCTTTGATTTTTGGTGCCATTTAAAAGCTTTATTGCATCTCCCACAAAGGCAGCAGCTGCCCTTAACCTTTACTTGGTGGCTACCTACCTACTTGGAGAAGAAATTGAGGGGACATAACAAGCAGAATGAACTCAAAGTGCTACATTCTCTGAGCTTCTTCTGAGATTTCTAATCCCCAGTTCTTCCAAAGCTTTTCAAACCTGTACCAATAGATATACCTGAGGTAGAAGCTGACTTCCCTGTAGAGTGGCTTATGAGCAAACAACCTAAATAGAACAATGTGAGTTTTCTGTTTCCCAAGGTATTTAAGCTGCTCTAACCAATTATTTCTTCAAAATGTACCAGCAATTTTGAGTAAACTCATGTTGATTACTTGTTTACTGACTCTTAAATAAATTCCTAATCTAGGTCCTCACCCCTCTGCTGTACACTTTTCTGAAGATTGAGAGTCTTTATAATTTGTTTTCAAAAGTATAAATTTCATAAATGTAGATACCTTTCTCATGGGGCATTTTAGGGAGGAAAACTCCAATGATGAGAGTTCCACTATATCTAGACTCCAAACAGACATAACTTTGTATGAGACCCATCAGACTATTTATCAGTATTATGTGCTAGAATTTAACAACTTGATTTTGAAATCCAACTCTAATTCAGGAAAGATCACAGAAGAGCAAATAACTTAAAATTTCCACATCTCTTTTTACCTCATTCATTTGTAATAACTAGGTCACAATGTTGTAAAGATGAAATTTAGTATAATGTGTGTAACTTTCATGACATATAATAGTACTCAACCATGCTATTAGCTGCAAGTACCAGGATTCTCTGAGTAACATCATCTTTAACACGTATACCAAATTGCTATAAGGTGGGGAGGAGCATACATGGTTCAGTGACTCAACATTATCAGGATCACATCACTATTAGTCTCTTGGCCTTTTTCTCATGTTTGTCAACTCATGGTTACAAGACGGCGTCCTTAGTTTCGATCATTACATGAGTGCTCTCTAGCCAACCCCCACATCCCCACTCCCAGGTTTCATTAACTGGAAATATGTCACATGCTTAGCTTCAAGAGAAACTAGAGAAATTAGTACTCAACTTTTGCAACTTCTATAGTGAAAGTGCCCAAGGGACAGAGGGGTGGGCACGGGTGTTTGAAAATAATAACGAACAGGATCTACCATATTTCTTTTGAAGAACTTTAAACAGTATTTAGTAATGTCATTAAATCCCCCTATAGCAAAATATTTTGTTTTTACTCTATATAGTGTACATTTATTTTTGCCCTGAGGGTGCTTATTTTATCAGTTCTCATAAGCCTCCTTCACTCTGATCTCAGCAGCAAGTGATTGCCTGTGTTTTTTCACAAAAGCTGATAAATCTGCCTATTGTAAAACCTGGCACAGCCATCAAGACAACAGAGGGGGCATGTCGCATGATCACCCTAAGGAAGAAAAAAAACCAAATATACCAATTATTTTATTTAAAGCAATTTCTTAAAATTTTAATTTTAATAACTTAATTATTAAATGAAGTAATTTACATACAGTGTTTCCTTTAAATAACTACTCTGTAATTAGTTGAATGTGGTAAAATGTGCTGCCTGAGGCTGCAAAACCTGACTCTGTGCCTTGCATATTACTTCTGCTAGCCCACACATGCTCAATCTTTATTGCCAACTTCTGGAGGATTTGCTTTTATATGCTAATAGGTAATACAAGGCCAATACAGCTCCTTTCTTTTTCTGGATACTAATCCTTTATCAGATATGTGATTTGCAAATATTTTCTCCCATTCTGTAATTTTGTTGTTTCCTTCACTGTGCAAAAACTTTTTTTTTAAAAAAAAAGATTTTATTCATTTATTTGAGAGAGAGAGAATGAGAGAGAGAGCACAAGACGGGGGAGGGTCAGAAGGAGAAGCAGACTTTCCCCTGAGCAGGGAGCCTGATGTGAGGCTCAGTCCTGGGACTCTGGGATCATGACCTGAGCCAAAGGCAGCCACTTAACCGACTGAGCCACCCAGGTGCCCCAATACAGCTCCTTTCTTAAAGGGATCTAGAACCACAGGCCCTTTTCAGTTAACTCAAATGAGAAGAAAACAGGTCATATGCCATTACCACAGAGTACCTTAATCTGGGCCATGGAAGCAAATACCTCAGGGTGCATTTCAGAAATAACAGGAAAGCCACCTGCCCAGAAAATATAAGCAGAGGGCTGTATTCCCAGTATCAGAGTTCCATGTTAATGGTAGAAGGCTAAACCATGTCAAAAGGCGAGTACCACTGAAAAGAATGGTCTTTTAAAATGATATCAATCAATTCCACTTTAGTGTAAATAAGTTCGGAGTGCTTTCTTATTATGATAGATCATGAACGTGGTATAGGATGAAGTATAGAATACATGAATAATACAAATGTCATCTCTGAACATCACTCTGCATAGCCCTGCTGTTCAAAAGGTAGACACAAGCAAACCGTATTTTGAAGGTGATACTGTCTAGGGGAAGGAGAGGCCAGGCTGTGAATACAAATGGAATGATAATTTGGCAGCCAAGACATAGCAACCAAGGGGATATGGCAACCACAGTTTGTAAGCAGCTCACATTCAGGAATCTGACCTCAACTTATTGGCCATCCCCTAAGACATACTGAGCCCTCGTGGGAAATTCAGTGATAGCAGAGGTCAAACTTCAGGCAGAGCGGCTGACAGCTAGTATTAGGAAAGTCTATCAGCAGAAAGTAGCACCCCAGCCACCTAGCCAGTGCTCAAGAGTAGATGCCAGTCTCTGAGTCAGGCCCATGGAAAGTAGCACAAACGTTCAAACCTAGAGTTATTGAGGTTTTGAAAATATATTATGACAGGAAACAGACTTAAGAGTGCATTTCAACCTTCTTGCCTCTTGGTTTACAAAGAAAATGGGTGCAGCTGCTCACAAACCTGGCCCTGGGCATTCAGCACATCTGTAACACTCCATCTCCACAAACCAGATGGGAGGCTCCAACAGAGAGAAAAGACCAAAGCCGGGTTCTCTGAATGGGGCCCAAGGTCAGAGCCAGAGGGAAGGAAGAAAGATGGACTTAAAGCTCAGATTTTAAGGGTTAGGGAGGGACCCAGTGTTGTGGCTGATCTCTAAATAGAAGGCAGATGGCTCCTGTTATGCAAAGGGAAGGCCCAATAGCTACATTTCCTTCTTTTTAAAGAATATAATCATATTTTTCAAGTTATCTGTTCATACAACAAATATTTATTAAACCTGCACCATATGAAAAGTATAGGGTTCAGCACTACAGATAAACCCACAAACAAAATAGACATGGTCTGGTCTCTAAAACTATGAGTTTAAGTCTATAGAGGAAGCCTGACATTAAGTAACAATTCCAAATCTTTTCTTATATATTGCAGTAGGTTCTACAAGAAAAAGAACAGAGTTCTAAGAGAGAATGATAGGGCCAGATGGCCAAGTACTTTAAGTTAGAAGACCAAGAATGACCTTTCTAATAAGGAAGGTAGTCCAAGAACATGTAACAGAAAAATACAAGCAGGGCACCTGGGTGGCTCAGTTGGTTAAGCATCTAATTCTTGATTTCTGCTCAAGTCATGATCTCAGGGTGGAGATGGAGCCCCCGCACCCTTCAGGCTCTGTGCTCAGCACTCTCCATCTCCCTTAGTCCCTCCCCCTTTGCTTGAGTGTGCATGCTCGCTCTTTCTGTAAGAAAAAAACATATATACATATATACATATATACATATATATATGAAAAACAAGCAATTATTTTTTAAACTTTTTAAATACAAATTTAAATTTTAATATTATATATTATATATGTAGTGATACATAAACATATATTACTATAGAAAGATGATTGTCCAATGACTAAGGGCAAAAAAAATAAAATCAACTTTTCTTTTTAACTGGTTTTACTGTGAAATACAACACATAATGATCTTTCCTCCCATGTGATACAACAGTTAACTTTTCACAAAACCAACAGAGACCCAGAAGATATAAGAAGGAAGAGAAGATCCCAGATATTACTTACATATAGGTGTATGTACTTCTAAGAAAGCAATACTTAATCTTGATTGCTATTCAGGCAATCCAAATATAACAGCTGAAATCTGGGCAAACAAACTCAAATAGGCACCTATGTTCAAGACCAGAGGTTTCCAAGATGATGGAAGAATTCTGAGCATCAGTGGATGCAACCAGCTCAGGGAAAAATCAAAGTAATTCCAAGTATTCAGAGAATAAGCAGAAAAACTCATTGGGGTATGATGTATAATCACATTTGAAATGTCAATTCCCAAAGGAAGGTGAAAATTCTAAACTGTGAAATGACCCAATGGAGGTTCGCAGGCCCAAAAATTTTGCTTTTGTATACAAAAGTTTGTAAGCATTTAGAAGGGAATATTAAGGGGTCTGGGGGGTGTAGGTTATATGGTGTAACATTATTTGTGAAAATTTTAGTAAGTGTATACCTCTGACTTGTACAAACTTTTCTGTTTGTATATAATATGCAAATTAAAATGGTTTGTTTGGGTTTTTTCAGTTTGAGAGAAAAAAGTCAAGTGCATAAAAATACAGAGACCTTTTATGAGGGATACTAGAACAAAATCTTAAAAGGATAGCTTAGAGCAGCTTTTACAAAATTGGAAATTAGTTGGTAAGACATCTCTGCACGTGTTACTTATTCTAAATAATAGGGGAATATTCAAGAGGTGCACAAAAGCTAATGAAATCAGAGATCTTTGCATTCACTTAAAACAAAATCTGACCTTAAGTGTACATTTTAAAAATCAATGTCAGCTTTTAATCTGTATTCTAATCATAGCTTTATCTTCACATATGGTTTTCATTTACACACACCTGGAAAGTTTTATTTTGCTCTTTCGCAATTTCAATCACTGATGCCTGAGGCAAGTGCTCATAAAACTATAAACACTGCATTTGCCTCTTACAGCTATCAAGTAAAAAATAAAAGTAACATAATAACAAAATAAAAATAATTACTCTATAAGAACCCTGGAGGAAAATCTGAAGTTGCATTTACTCAATGAAACAATCTAAGTTAAATTAAGAAGTATATTTCTTTTTTATGACTCAATTTGCTGTCTCTACTTTCTGTATTTTACAGTTATTTTGAGACATAAAACAAGTTCTATCAAGTGTTCATCCTAATTTTTTTTGGATATTTCCCATTTATTATGCATTTTTTTTAGATCTTAATCCCCTTGAAATTTTGTATTTTCAAATCACAGGTAATTATATAAGAATAAGGCTCTCCTCCATTCTGTCCTCCATCACCACTTGATATCATGGATTTTCCCCAGATAAGATTGACAATGATCACTCCCTCTGAATATGTAATAGCTATTAATCTCTTGGTAAGAATTGGGTCAAATTTATCTCCTATGTGATATAAGTCTTAGAGAGCTATCCAACAGTAACTTAGGACATAAATGATACAGATGCTCAACAGTCATTTACTTGTGAACAAAAAATAAAAGTAAAGAGCAGAGTTTGTATTATGGAAAATTATAGATTTCAATAGCTATTATTTTCTTCATGAATGGAGTCTTAATTTCACTGGGGAAAAAAAAAAACCCTAAGCATGTGCTAATATTGTGGTTTATCCCAAAAGTTGCTTAGATGAGATCATACAATCGTTCATTCATTTTGTGAGACCAGTTACTCACAGTCACTCAATTTCCTTCTTATTAGACCCTAACAAAGGCTTTCACTAGTCCCACTTTTCTCAAAGGTTAAAATACTCCATGAATCACTACATAATTGTGAAAGTATGTCCCAGTCATATGAACAAACTCAGCAACATAAAGAATCCCAGAGAGGGAGTGGGAGACCTGAATTTTAATCCCTCTATTGCAATTAACTAGCTAAAAAAAACTTAGCCAATTGTTCCATCTCATCTCTACTCCAGATACATATTTTTTTAAATAAAAGCAGTTCTCTAATGCAACTGTCCCTAAGATGTGTTCCAAAACACCAAGTTACTTCACAAGAAGTTTAGGCAATTCTGAGTCTGGCAATCCTATACAATCATCTCAGAGATTCACAAGGAACATTAACATAGTAAAGGTTCTGAGAATTCCTGCAGTTCTGCTTAACTTTGTGCAACCCACACAAAATGTTTTACATTTTTTTGTAACCTAACACCCCTAAACGTCTGTAGAGCCTGCATTGAGAAATGCTGCACTGGTGACTTTCAAACTGTTTTGCAAAATCATCTTAGGGTTTGCCAGGAAACCACAGTGAGGGAAAGGAAGAAGGCAAAGAGGAAGCAGTCAGCAGGGAGAACATTGGGTTCCCCACCCCCACTTTAATCTTATTTACCTTTGGGCCTCAACATACAATACCACTCTGAAGAAAGGAATCCCTGACTTTAAAAAACCTTTTGTTTCTAAAATTCTCTGAATTAGAGATAATTTATTTCAGGACACCTGGGTGGCTCAGTCAGTTAAACGTCTGCATTTGGCTCAGGTCATGATCCTAGGGTCCTGGGATTGAGTCCCCAATCAGGCTCCCTGCTGAGGGAGAAGTACATATACCTGTTTCTCCCTCTCCCTCTGCTGCTCCCCATCTTTGCTCTCTCACTCTCTGTCAAATAAATAAATAAAATCTTTAAAAAAAAAAAGAAAAAAAAGAAAGAATTTATTTCTAGTCTGAATTGACATGTTGCGTTTATTATGGGAATGCCCAGAGAGGGTCCACAGTATTTCGAAGATACGTTCTTATGGTAGGTTGAATTATTGTTCATGTCATTCCCTCCCTAACCTTGCTGTGCCTTCCTGGAGGCAGAATTCACTTCCCTGCACCACTGACTGGGGCTGAGCCATCTGACCTGCTTTGGTCAAGGGGATGTGAGGGTCTAATGTACTTGTGTGGTTTACTTATACCCTTTTGACTTCTCTTCACCATGAGAAGAGCATGCCCTAGAAAATGGCTGCTCACCAGCCAAAGCCCAGAAATTAGAAGACATATGAAGCCCAGTTGATACCAACAAAGCTATGGCCAACTCACAGCCCTCATATAACATGAGAAAGAAATTAATGTTTATTGTTGTAAACCTCTCAAATTGAGGGATTGTTTGTTGACACTACAAAAGATAAAGTTCTAAATCAAATCTATGCTGATCTAATTACAAATCAAACGTCTGCAATATTACCCTTGAATAGCATTACACTAGATAATTAGATTTAAGATAAGAGTTGCTGAATTCACTAATCATTTTGCAATTACTTTGTATAACTTTAAGAAAGTATAATAATGCTGTATTTCCTCTCTCTATACGCAAATCCCATTCTTTACCCTCCAAAAGTAAATATTTTACCCTCGTGATTTATAGGACAATCAACAGTTAACAATGCCAATAAAACGCAACTGTATATAGTTTTCCACAAGGGGAATCAAAGGATTTTCCCTTTGTTCATAAAGCCAAATACTGCTTCAGGGTTGGTATTTAAATAAGAAAAATTTGTGTATGCATTATCCATGCTTATAATTGTTTTCAGAGGCTTAATCAGCTCAAAATTAAAAGTCAACTTGTTTAATCAACCTGTAAATCAAACAAGAGCCTTCCTAACCAATACATGAAAAGCAGTCCATAAAGGAAAAAGAAAAGCTATATTCACTTCCATCCTAAAAATTGAAACCACATCTACTAAAAACAGGTACATAGGGAGTTAACAGGTTTTCACTTGGCTCACATTAATTAAATTTACAGGACAGTTATACGAAAACAGTATCCCATAGTATCTAGAATGACCATGGGATTACTCCACTTAATAGAAAATACAGTTGGAAAAATACTTACCTCAGAGAAAAATTCTATTAGTAAGGTATCCACCCATGGTCATGTATAAGGAAATGAATAATGAAAGACTTCTGTAAGTAATATATCCTTACTGAGTTAAACATGTGCACAGAAGGGCCATACAATCAAAAGGAGAACTGTATAAGAATAGTAAGAGACAAAACAGCAGTGAGATTCAAAATTTCTAAGAAATGAATGTTAATAATATATGTGAAGCTTAGAGTTCATGATTCTTTTGAAAAGGAATGAGAAAGGGATTTGTGATTTACAAAGGGAGAGGAATTTCTGTGAATTAAATAATGAAAAATAATACTAACTACTATTATTAAACCAACAATGTGACAATAAAAAGTTGAATAAAATACCGTTAAGTAGGGAACAGTAATCTGGCACAGTACATAACATGCCCATTTTACAGATGAACAGATGAGAACTCCAAGAGTAACATGTTCTCTCAACTGTTAAAAAGAGGATTTCTTTAAATGAAAGAGAGGATATTATAACAAATGCCACACAAATAAAAAAGAAAATAAGAGACTATCATGAATAATTATACGCTAACAAAATGGAAAACACAGAAGAAATGGATAAATTCCTAGAAACATAAACCTACTAAGACTGAATCATGATGAAATAAAAATACGAACAGACCTATAACTAGTAAGAATTAATCAGTAATCAAAAAACTGCCAATAAGGAAAAACTCAAGACCAGATGCTTCATTGGTGATTTCTACCAAACATTTTAAAACTAATTAATAACAATCCTTATTAAACTCAAAAAAATAAAAGGAGGAACAATTCTAAATGTATTTTATAAGGTCAATTTCACCCTGATACCAAAGCCAGAAAACACACTACTAAGAAAGAAAACTAAAAACCAATTATCTCTGATCACTATTGACACAAAAATCCTCAACAAAATACTAGCAAACCAAATTCAATAATGCATTAAAAGGATAATATACCATCATCACCAAGCAGGATTTATTCTTGCAATGCAAAGATGGTTCAACATACAAAAACCAATCAATATGATGTACCACCTTAACAGAATGAAGGACAAAAACCACACGATCTCACCTGATGTAGAAAAGGCATTTGAGAAAATTCAACACCCATTCATGATTCAACAAACTAAAAATAAAAAACAACCCCAACATAACAAAGGTCATTTATGAAAAGTCATATTTGAGAACTTCTTCAGATTCATTGCATAAAAATGTAAATATATTTAACACTACTGAACTATACACTTAAAAATGGTAAAGATGGTATGTTTTATGTTATGTGTTTTTTATGACAATTTTTAAAAGGTGGAGAGAGAATTCAAATCCAATTTTTTTTTTTCACAGATGTTTCTCTGCAACATACACCTAGAAGTGGATGAAAGGAGCAGCAAGCAACCCAGGTGGAATGAAGGAAATGGTTAGGTGAGCACGTGTCGACAGTTATATGTGTTAAATGAGAGTAACTTGATAGGAAATCAGAACTGTTGCGAAAGTACCAATACATACAGGACCCTGTAGTTCAAATGTCAAGATATGTACCTTTTTAAAAAATTTAAATGACTCAATCCTTTTTCTTCAAAGATTTAGTACTTACCTCATTATCACTGGAGTAGTTTGCTAGGATTGCCGTAACAAAATAACCACAAACTGGTCATTTTCTCACAATTCTGGAAGCTGAAAGCCCAAGATAAGATGTCAACAGCTCTGGTCTCTCTTGAGGTCTCTTTCCTTGGCTCGCACATGGCCTTTCTCTGTGAACAGGCATCCCCGATTTCTCTTTCTGTATGTCCAAATCTCCTCTTCTTATAAGAACACCAATCAGATTGGATTGGGGCTCACCCTAATGGCCTCATTTGACCATAATTACCTCTTTAAAAGACCTATCTCCAAATACAGCCATGTTCTGAGGTAATGGGTTAGGACTTCAACATACGAATAGAGAGAGAATACGATTCAGTCCATAACAATCACACATACAGTTTAATTTCCTAGTTAGTTGCACATGTGGTTTTTACTAAAGAAAAATGGAAGAGCTGTGGACAAATATTTCAGGTCATATGCTAAACCAGGGAAAATAAGAGAATGTAATTCTTTTATGTTCTCAGCATCACCAGCCACTTAGGCTTCAAACCATATTTTCTGAGGCATTCACTATAGGCAATTTCACAAATTATACATTTCTCCAGATCCAGCCTTTTTGTTTGTTTGGTTGGTTGGTTGATTGGTTAGCTGTTCTGCATGTTACTCAGTAGTAGGAAAAAAACATAAAAAATCAGGCTGTCAGGGCCAAGTGAAAGTTTGGAACAACATCTCTATAATTCTGCAAGTTTGTTCCCAAGAGATTTCACAACATCCTTGGGGAAGTCTAAAAGCAAAACTTTTCCTCAAAAGGTTTTAATATTCTGGCCTGCAGACTTACTCTAGACTGGTAAGTCCCTAAGTATTTTTAAATAAAATTTAAAATAAATCTACAAATATCTCAAAAGTTTTTGTAATATTCTAAATGAAAATGTGACTTAATTTTGTCTCCTGGAAACCAGATATGCTTTCTTTTTTTCCAGGTTCATTTCACAGTCATTTCTGTAATATATTCAACAGCCATTACTTTCTCTTCTGCATTTTTACCTTATTTAAATTCTTATTAAAATTCTATGCTTGCACACACTGACTAATTTTCTCAGTTGTCACTAACATCAGTAAATATTTATAAAAGACCAGCTGGATAAACTGCATGAACTAAATACATACACATATTATATTCTTCACAAAAAACAGCTCAGGAGCTACTTTTAATTCAAGGACCTAATTGGTGTGTTTAAGTGCATATTGGGGGGGTGCGCACGTGCGCACATGCGTGTGTGCACACACATGTTTAGGTTCTCTTAATAGAAATTCACAGAATTGAGGAAAACAATCCAATTCACAGCTTTCTATAATTTATGAAGAGCTATGTACCAAATACATTCCCTTTTCAATAGTATGAGATCTGGTACATTTTTTATCTGTAAAATAGAAAAAATATAGGACAATTTAGAACTACTTCTAAATGGATAAGAAAATCAAATTGTTCAAATTTAAAGATTTTATTTTTTATTTACGAGAGAAAGAGAGAGAGAGAGAGCACGAGAGGGGGAAGGGTCAGAAGGAGAAGGAGACTCCCTGCTGAGCAGGGAGCCTGATGCAGGGCTCAATCCCAGGACCCTGAGATCATAACCTCAGCCTAAGGCAGATGTTTAACCAACTGAGGCACTCAGACACCCCTAGATTGTTCAAATTTAAATAACATTTGAGAGATACCAGCTCATCATACTAGTAAGAACATCTTTGTTTATATAGATTTAAAGTTTCTATTATAATTTGTAAAGTACAATCAAATTCATAAACTTTATATCCCAAATACTGTTTATAAAGGCCAAAGTTTTTTCTTCCTTGATTATATCTTATGAATACTGATCTACTTTAAAAAGTTACATATTTCTATTTGTAAGTAAAGGTGCTGATTAAATATTTCATTTTATTTCCCTACTATACCAATAACATTCTTAAATATAGCTTACTACATTAAAGGAAAAAAATCACTCTAGTTCAATGGGAATATCAGAGAATGAGTATCAATAATAGTCATACAATATTCAGATGAGGCTATAAGAATGTTAAATTTCAAATACATTGATATAATACCAAATCTTCCCCTACTAACCTAAAGATGCTGGCACATAATACTTTTCTACTTCCCTGGAAAGTCCAGAAAACAAAGCGTTATCATGCTAGGAATTTAAAAGGCTATATCAAGGAAATACTGATGATGAACCATACATTGCTCTTTTACAGACTGAGGGCTTCAGAGGGGAGGGGGATGGAGGAATGGGATAGGCTGGTGATGGGTAGTAAGGAGGGCACGTATTGCATGGTGCACTGGGTGTTATACGCAAGTAATGAATCATGGAACTTAAAAAAATAAATAAAATAAAAATAAAAATTTCCTGAGGGACACCTGGGTGGCTCAGTTGGTTAAGCATCTGCCTTCAGCTCAGGTCATGATCCCAAGTCCTGGGATGGAGTCCTACATCAGGCTCCCTGCTCAGTGGGGAGCCTGCTTCTCCCTCTGCCTGCCGCTCCCCCAGCTTGTGCACGCACGCACACTCTCTCTCCGTCTCTCTCTCTTTAAAATCTTTAAAGATTTTAAGTCTTTAAAATCTCTATAAAATGTTAAAAAAAAAAAAAAACTTTCCTGAAAACACAGAAGAACCAATATTTTATGACTCCCAGATTAGACTGGGACCCTTGTGTACATTAAAATAGTATAAAATAGGAGAGAGGGTAAGTTGTATTTAAACGTCAACTTTCATCTAACATTTGAAACATCAACACCTTGTTGGCTGCTAGGATCTTCCTAACAAAGTAAGTATGAGAGCACTAATACCAGGAAATATTCCTGCCAGACAACCTAAAAACATAAGAAAAGCTCAGGACAGACATTAGAATAAGCTTTGATTCTTTACATCAGACAAACATTTTCATCTCCTAATTGCTTCTCTGCCACCCAGGATACTTCTGGACTATCTTTTATCATCAATTTTATAACTTTATGAAATGTAAATTAATATTAGCATCAGATTAAGATGAAAATATCAGAATAAGATGAAAATATGGAGGCAAATACAAGGTTATTAAAAGAGTCAAGTAAAAATGCTTTTAAGATAGGTTTTGCCATTGCTTTCTTTCTTGAGTTAACTATATTTTATAATTGATTTTTGTGCTTCTAATTCGCCATTAAACCATCACCAAGACATCAACGATTCTGCTTTTGGTCAGAAAGCCTCTCCTGTTGATACTCCTATCTAATCTTAAAATGAAAAAAAAACAACATGTTTACGTATGACAGTGGGCGTTCTGGCTGCATTTGATGGCTGGCAGGACCTGAAAAGGAAACACACTATCCAACAACCACATTACCAAGAAAGCAAGCTCCTTTTGCAAGATTTATTCTTAATTCTTTCGGACTGAGAGAGCAAAATGTGATAAGGAGGATTGCTTCTCACACCAGTTACACTCCGCCTGCTTGTCTCAAGGCTCTCCTGTAACCTCAGCAATCACATTTATGTGGATGACTCTAGCCCAGCTCCTCCCCTGCCCTCCACACCAACATTTCAGTCTAATGGTTGACACTTCCACCTGGATGTTCAGCTAACACGTCTGGCTCCAAATGTATTAAAAATGGAGCCTCTCGACTCTGCCCTCCATCTACCTCCCTTCCCCCTACTCTAATAAATCTCCCTTCTCATTTTTCTATTTCCTGTTTGCCATTACTATCTGTCACACATCTTTGAAGTCATGTGTGGGTCCTTCCATTGCCTCCCCACAGATTCTACATCAGCCCATCTTTTCCAAGCTAAGCTCCTTAGGGTCTACTACTGTCAAAGCCTCCAGTCCTTCCTTGAAGCAATTGGTCCTATCTTCTGCTTAAAGATGTGCCTACCTATGGCACAGCTGTCACAGGCTATCACAAACCCATATGGTGCTTTTATACAAATCAGAAAAGGCTCCCCGTTTTCAAGACACTTGACATCCATCTGTCAGGGAACCTGTCATAATGTAATATAATTAAACATGATCATTAATAAATACAGAAATATAATAACAATACATACAGAAATACAGAATTACCATGTGAATGACAACCTCTAAGATTTGCAGTGCACAATCTTCACACAACACTGGGCAGCCCTGTGACTCTGCCATCCTTCAACTCCACACATTTTAATGACCCCTCATCACCTATGAAAAGAAAAATGCACACCCATCTACCTAATACAAGAAATTCACCATGCTGGCTTCAGCCAACCCCTCCAATATTATCTCCTATTTCTTAAACTCTTCACATACCTATGCTCTACTCTAGCTGGCACACTTTCTCAGAACTGACTCACACTTGCCTATTATCTTGCCTTTAATCATTTGTCTGCCTGGTACACCCTTTCTCCTTTTTCCACTTGTAAATATCCCATCCATTTTTCAAATGTCATTTCTTCCAGGAAGCCATATCTTTTCCCCACCCCAAATAAGAAGTGAGCATTCCTTCATTTGAACACCACTGTATTTTGTTTATACCTCAGTTATAATTTGTGGAATATACTGCCTTTTCTTAGGGTTATTGGCTCATTTGATTGATCCTGTACCAGACCGCAAACTTCTCAAAGTGGATATTATGTCTCATTTTATGTCTATGAAGCTAAATCCAGGGTTTATGCAAAATAATATTTTTTAATTCACTTACTTGAACTAAATCAGTAGATCTCATTCTCAATAAGGATGCATTAGATTTTTGTGGTTAAAAGCTTTCCTTATTCCTTAGGAACCTTATCAATAAGAAATTTTCTGTTTTCTAGCTACTTGCCAAAAAATTAGAATTAATCATTATATTTCCAGTCTGCATCATATTCCATTTGCTTTACTTCTCCAAGAGCTGAATAACAGTCTGTTGCTATTAGATACATAACCCATAAGACCTATGTTCACTGTTTAATTTTGCTCAACCAAGCAGGTTTAAAAATGATTCCTTCTGGTTTTGTTTGGTCTTATAAAGTTAGTCTATACCTTATTGTTAGTCTTCATTTCCCAACATTTTCAGTGTAAATAACAAGAAAAGTCTTGTGGAGAAAGTAGGCGGTGTTTCCTTATTCAAAATGGAGCAGGGGCGTCTGGCTTACTCAGTTGTTTAAGTGTCTGCCTTCAGCTCAGCCACGATTTTGAGGTCCTGGGATGAAGCCCCGCATTGGGCTCCCTGTTCAGCAGGGAATCTGCTTCTCCCTTTCCCCCGCCCCTCCCCACCGCTCGTGCCCATTCTCTCAAATAAATAAACAAATAATCTTAATTTAAAAACAAAAAACAAAACAAAACAGAGCAGTTCAAGCTCACAAATAATTATAAGACAGGGAGCATCTTTGGTCTTCCATCTGCAGGGACTACTAGGCCACTGTGGATTTTATCACTTTGCTGTTAAGACTATACTTAAACAGTGCTAATGAAAAATCATTACCATATTTGATTCAATTTGGATAACTTATAAATATGTGACAAATACATGATTTTTAAAGATTATCCATGTATGTTTCTAAGGCCCACAGAATCACAGACACGTGTCAAACATTGGGTTCTAGATACCAATTAAAAATGGTGATGATCAATGACACAAAGATATAAATGCAAGTGAGACTGACAATATTTATAATTTAAAATCATTTTAAACTCTGTTTCATTGACTGAACCTAACAATCAAATCCAGATATTTGTATTCAATTGCCCTGAGGTTTATATCTCCCCAGGCCCAAATAAACTCATTTTCTATTCTTTTATCGGAATTTCTATTCCAGGATCCTCATCCCAGCCTTTAATCCTCTCTCAGAGCTGCAACATATAGATTGTCACAGATACTCTTTTCTCTCCCAGCTTCCCCTAAGCCCCAACAGAAAGTAGATATATAAATGCACATATTCCAGGGAGCCAGGGTGGTTCAATTGGTTAAACATCTGACTCTTGATTTCAGCTCAGGTCATGATTTCGGGGTCCTGGGATTTAGACCCACATCGGGCTCCACACTCAGCAGGGAGTCTGTTTGAGGGTTCTTTCCCTCTCCCACTGACGCTCTTTCTGCTCACATGCTCTTTTTCTGTCTCTCTCTCAAATAAATAAATATTTTTCAAAATAAACAAATAAAAAATGCAAGTATTCCATTTTCTTTTTTGTCAGTGTCCTTGTCTGATCAGGTGTTGTATACCTAATCTGACAAAGCACTTTTGCTGTTGAGCTAACAAGAACTAATGGTTTAATTTTTTACCCTTCCAAGTAACAAAAAATGTTATATTTGAGACCAACTTTAGAGCCCTGACACATGCTTGGAATGACTTCAAGTCTTTGTTCTCAAAGACTTAAGATTTTTCCTTGCAGGTATCTTAATAACATGCTTATAAGCTTATTTCTCTTAGTTCTTTAAATTTGTCTTTTTTTTTTTTAATTTTAGAGAAAGAGAGCACGGAGGGAGAGTGGCAGAGAAAGAGGGAGAGAGAGACTCTTAAGCAGACTCCCTGTTGAATGTGAAGCCCGATGCAGGGCTGGATCTCACAACCCTGAGATCAGGACCTGAGCCAAAATCAAGAGTCAGCCACTCAACTGACTGAGCACCCCAGGCAACACTTTTAAATTTGTCATTAGTGGTTTGTATGTGCGTGTGTGTGTGTGTGTGTGTGTGTGTGTGTGTGTGTGTGTATAGGACATCACAGACTTCCGTATCTGTTAATATGAAGTGGTAACTTCCTTAGAATGGCAATAATGGCAATCTCAGACTGGTGGATGTTGGTATGATATGGGCTTTTCAATAAGAAATCTTGTGACATATCTAAAGTAAAGGTACTTACCCCTAAAAGTTCACAACTTCTGTGGCTTAGTCCAATTCTAAATACAAATCTATTCATGATCTCATGCTATGAACACACTTGTACATAAAAGATATATTTCACAAATGCTGCTGCTGCTTTTTGGGGATGAGTGTTCACTACCAACAGATGATTATCTAAAAATTAATAAATTAACTTTAAAAGAGAGAAAAATAGAGGGATGTCAAATGCCCTAGGGCTGGATGTAGCAAGCCTCTCTTTCCTCAGTATTTTCCTAATGCTTTCTTAATGCTAGCCTTCAAAATGGATCGTCCAAAAAACTGAAAAGGCCCTTATAATCAAATAGATTTTTCAACCAACATCAACAAAAGCACAACTTTCCTCTGTATTTCATGTATTCCCAAAACAGGAAATTACTTAAATTCCTCTAAAAGTTGGGCTATTCTCTAAACAGCATTGATTTCCTCAACCATTTCCATTTAGAAGCTATCCATGCTAATTATGAGATCACTCTTCAAAACAAATTTAAAGTAATATGTTCAAATTGATTTTGCACACATTAGTGACTGGCTTTACTGAGAAACATCTGTTGGCTTGTTTTCTACTTTGAAAGATGTGGCAAATTTCAGAAAGCCTATCTTGTAGAAATTTAAATGGAAATAAAATAAGAAAATCACAGTGATTCGAAGGATTGTTTCAGCTATTAAACATGACATTTTGGGTCTTCTGTGCCACTCACCATAAAGTGACCATCTTCAGTGGATCAAGTTGATTAAGAAGTTGATAAAAACTAAGGCATCAATAAAACCCATCTTTTGTTTTCACAAACATCGAAAATTCTCATTTATTAAACAAGGAGGAACATGATGATTACTGTACATAAAAATGATAGAAACTGGGGCACCTGGGTGGCTCAGTCAGTTAAGTGCTGCCTCTTGATTTTGACTCAGGTCATGATCTCAGGGTTGTGAGATCAGGCCCTGTGTCAGTTTCTGTGCTGGGGATGGAGTCTGCTTAAGATTCTCCCTCTCCCTTTGCCCCTCATGCTTCTCCTCCCCCTCTGCCCCCCCCCTAAAAAAAATAATTATAGAAACAACACAGACACGTCAAGAACGAAAGACATTAAAGAGCTCTCTTTTGTGGACAATGGAATGTGGGTAAGAGAAATGAGCCAATAAGAATATACAACAGGGCTCAACCAGTTAACCAGTTAACTGGGCTTGCAATCTGATGTCAGAGATGTTTCTTAAAATAATGTTAAAGGAAGGGGCGCCTGGGTGGCACAGCGGTTAAGCGTCTGCCTTCAGCTCAGGGCGTGATCCCGGAGTTCTGGGATCGAGCCCCACGTCAGGCTCTTCCGCTATGAGCCTGCTTCTTCCTCTTCCACTCCCCTGCTTGTGTTCCCTCTCTCGCTGGCTGTCTCTATCTCTGTTGAATAAATAGATAAAATCTTAAAAAAATAATAATAATAATGTTAAAGGAAAACACTTAAAGATCTCACATTCTTAAATACTTTCTTTTTAAGATTAAACTACTTTTTGAATCAATATTCTATATATCCTAAATGTGCCAATGTTTTGAAGAATATAATAGTTTCCTATATATTATCTTAGTCTGTAGACGCCTCTCTAAACCTGAAGATTCCCTTCCCTTTCCCCTGTGGGACCCATATCATGGGACTTTGCACAATTACACTCTATTCTTATGGTCAGTCCCAGGCTGCTGCTTTATCTCTAAAAAGAGATCACACATTTTCAGTGACTTATTCTGAAGCTCATCTTTTTATCCCTGGAATGTAATTATTGAAAAAATCTTTGTACAGGGAGTCAGCATTCCTGCATGTCATATCAACTATACCACTTATTTACTGCTTGACTTTGGGCAAATCACTGAATGTAATACAACTTCAGGTCTCTTGCATGCTTAATGAGAATAATACTTTGCTCCTTTGCTCATTCAAGTATTTACTGAGAGCCTACTAAGGCTAGACCTCTTTAAACTAGACCCTGTCTCTGCCCTCAAAAAATTTATGGTTTAAAAGGGGATAGACACATTTGAATTGACATGTAGAATACAGCATAATAAATGTCAAGCAAAGGGGAGGACCCAATGACCTTTCTAAAAGGTAAACATTTCTCAGCGTTACTGATAAAAGAGATCCCTGGTACTTAAACTTGTAGCAAAACAGATACAAATATGAGTCAGCTAACATAGCAATCAAAATACATACAAACCAAAAAGTGAAGTGGAAATAATTTGTTTGTGGCTGCTAGAATGGCATCATGTGGATATATGGCTGCATTTCAGAAGATCACTAAAAATGTATGCAAAATTTGATGGGTATGTTCATAGCTCTTATCAGATTCTCAAAAAGTTCAATGACTCCCAAATCCTAAGAATCAAGCTTTCTAAGGTAGATGCATTTTGGAGAAGTTGAAGTTAAATGCTTGGAACCAAATATAAATAATAGATAGATGTGTGTTTATATATATGTATATATGTCACTATATATAGATATATAAAATCTTCTGCCACTAATTTAGACGTTCCACAAATTGCCAATGTTTCAGTACTTACTATACTCCTTAAATATGTTAAATACATACACCTTTATGAAGTTGTTGAAATATTTTTTGGGATTCACAAGTACATGAATATCTAGCTATGTTTCACACAGATGAAAGCTTATATAATCACTATTTCAATGAGAAAAACAAATATTATAAATTCAAATGGCTACATATGGAGATGTCTAGCAACTTTTTCTCTTACAAGGACATGTGTAAAGAAAAGATAGACTCATTTGCTCTATAACGGATTTGATCTTGTCCTCAAGCTATACAGTGCTAGTTACCAAGAGAAAAAAAACATTAATCTTTCCAAGTAAAAGTATTAAATTCCTTCTGGCCTAAAAGAATAGCTATGTAAGTTACACATGCAATGCCCACACACATGCATATGCACACACAGACACAGGATTCATGAGGATTCTCTCATACCCTCATACCTCCGACTCCCTTGCATGCCAGTGTAAACCGTGAAGAACTAGGAGCTTTTAACTCAGTTCATATATTTAGAAATCTTCTCTGCTAATGCTGCATTTTGGTTCTGAATCAGGATATGTAACTCTGGGGTAAATGTGTGGCGTACCCTAGAGGCCCTGCCTGGTAAAGTAGGCTACCAGCCCAGACATCTTCCCACATTTCATGATATTTATCTGAATGTTACTATGGCACCTCTCATCCTCATGCCACTGCCACAATATTCCCCAAGAACGGATAAAGAAAAGAGATTACCCTTTGCTCCATTTCAAATCATTTCTTGAGAAAAAAAATCCTTTATTATCTAAAGTAAATTTTATATATGAAAATCACAGAATCTAAATACAGCCAAACTATGTGACTTTAAATAAGTCAGAATCATAACCTCAATGAAAAAGTAACATCAGAACTTTAGGTCTTCCACTTGCAAGTTCATCATTCTTTCTATGGTGCTTCTTGCCTTCTTAATTATGTCTTTGATACTTCATGAATTAGACCACAATTCATATTTTAAAAACACTGGAGTTGAATGTTAGTCACAGAATATTTTCCATGTAATAGTCAAACACATGATAAATAATCCATACCACAAAGTGATACTTTTTAAAATATCTTAATTCACATAGCAAACATTTCCACGGCATTTTGTATATACCAGGAACTATTCAAAGCATGTTACAAATGTTAATTATTTTGATTCTTACTCTAATCTCACATTGCAGGTGCCATGATAATCCCATTTTACAGGTAAGAAAGCAGAGACACACAGAAAAAATAATTTGCCCAAAGTCACCCAGCTAACAGGTCAGGGATCCAAGACTCCACTGAGGCAGTCTAGCTCCCTGGTCCATGAGCTCCGACAGTGTCATTCCCTGCCTGAGAGCATCCATTATCTTCCCATCTCACACAGAGTAAAAGTCTAAGTCCCTATAATGCCTTACTATGCATATCTCTGGTCTACCTCGGACAAACCAAGCAGTCTCCCACCTCAGGGTCTGTGAGCTGTCCCTCCTCCTGGAGCACTCTGTTTCCATACACACCTTTAGCTTGTTCTCTTGCCTTTCCTATTTCATACCCAGACATTGCCCATCTTCTCTATTCTGCTTTATTTTTCTCCAGACCACTTATTATCACCTAAATATATATTTGTTTCTTTTGTCCATTTCCCCCTACTGCCATTTAAAATGCAAGCTCCATGAAGGAAAGGCTTTGATTTGTTTGCTGATGTATCTCCAGTGCCTAGAAAGTTGCTAGCATGTAGTAGGCATTCAATTACCATCTGTTGGACAGCCGAATAATTATTTATGAATGTGTAGAAGATTCATCTACCTGTCGAAAAAAAAAAAAAAAAGGAGGCAATGGGGCGCCTGGGTGGCTCAGCTGTTAAGCGTCTGCCTTAGGCTCAGGGCGTGATCCCAGCGTCCTGGGATCGAGCGCCACATCAGGCAGGGTCGCTGCTCCACTAGGAGCCTGCTTCTTTCTCTCCCACTTCCCCTACTTGTGTTCCCTCTCTCGCTGGTTGTCTCTCTCTCTCTGTCAAATAAATAAATAAAATCTTTAAAAGAAAAAAAAGAAAAGAACAGAAAAAGAAAAAGAAAAAGAAAAAGAAAAAGAAAAAAAGAAAAAAAAGGAAGTAAGAAATGTTAATTCTACTCTGTCTAGCCTGCCTTTAATTCCAGTGCTATGTGACCTGAAATTTTTACCCTGCTGCTGGCATTTTTCTTCAAAAGAACCCAAACTACAAAGTGATTCAAAGTACATGGAAAATTATACTTGTAATACAATAGACCAATCCTGGACATAAAATAATCCTAAAATATTTGTGGAGAATTATTCAATATTTTCATAGTTTAACTGAAATTTAAATATAACTTTTTAAATTATTTATAATAAACATTACTAGTAAAAATAATCAACATAAATATTCTATACTCAGTAAAATTTTTATAGACTAAAAACTGACAAAAACTTATATCTTGTTGATAGAATTTGCAGCCACGAGAACAGAGCAAGTAAGAATTATATTTTGTACAAATAAACCAAAAAAGTAACATAAAATTGACAGTAATTAAGCTTGTATATTTTAGTCACTTAAAAATATTTATACAGCCTTTAAAGCTTAGCATCATTCTAAGACCTTTAAAAAAAAGTAATTTATTAACCCTCATCGGACAATAAATCATAGAATTATAATAGGATAGTATAAAACACCCTATGAATTATATGCTAATATTATCCTTTTATATAGATGACAGCCGTGAAGCACAAGGAAGTTAAGTAACTTCTCCCAAGCAACACAGAAGGCAGTGAGAGAGGCAGGTTTGGAACCTATCAATTTAGTCCTAAAGTCCTTTCTATGTACTGCTCCCTCTCTAATAAGCCTTTATTATTGGTAAGAAAGTTATAGAATATTTACCTCTTCTTATTAGAATTTAGATCTGAAAATTCTGACACAGGCATATTGAGCTTGTTAAAAATAATAGCCACAAAAGAACACTCACAATGGCAAAAGCTAAAATCAGTGTAATACGATATAAACAAAGCAACTATAAACTATTAACTTCTGGGAATTTGTACAAAAAATACTGATTGTAGTGAAAATAATTTCTGAAAAATAAACCAAAGGATGCTGTACAAAATAGTTATCAAAGAGTAAAATAGGTTTTATGAAGTCTGCTCTTCTACCCCAGCTGGGGTGGGCTAAGTAAAGCTATGATAACAGATGACAATTAATTACAATCATTTCAATGGTTTAAAGCAGGGAAGTTTATTTTTCATTCATGCTACATGTCTATCATATTCTGACAGAAGTTTCTGCACTGATTGTCTTCTCTTGGGACTTTCATCATCTAGAGTGGTATTGGTTGAGGTGACAAGCATCATCTCTCTTATTTCATTGGCCACAGTAAGTTACATGGCCATGCCCATCCTCAAGCAGGTGGAGAAGTGCCATTCCCCTGCATGCCCAGAAATAGAGGGGAATCACTTGTTAGTCAGCAAGTTTTCGGTCAAGATTCAGCAGTATGTGGCTTCCAGATAAATACACTAATCAATACTTGGTTTACAAGGAAGATGGGGAAGCGGGAAATGGCTGTAGGGTAGGCAACCAATATTTTCTGTCACCATCAATACTAGAAATAATAATAAGCATGAAAATAGTAGTCAGCATTCACTGAGAACTCACAAAATGTCCAGCACTGTGCTTTGTATGCATTTATTATTTAATCCCCAACTCACACAAGATAAGTGTTTTTATGTCTATTTTACAAAAGAGAAAACTGAAGAACAGAGAAGTAAGATACCTTTCTGAGCTTTGGAGCTAGTAACTGTTGGAGTTAGGACAAGAATTTAGACAATGTGATAAATATTCCCTTTTAGAACTGCTCCTCTATAAAATTTCCCCTATTGCACTTCTCTTCTGAATATCTCACAATTCAGAGTTTATAGCACTTTATCTCTGGATATTGCAGGTTTTGCAAAGTATTCATCGGTGGATCTTGTGTGCAAAATAGAATTTGACCCTGGTGGTTTAGCTTAACTGGAAAAGACAACTTCCACAAAATTTTCTCATAAAGCCCGTTGCCAAGACTGTTGAGAACAGCATGTGCTTTTCCAGATTATAGTGATAAGAAGGTTGATGTTGCTGAGACCTGCAAGTCTTGAAGAGGCAGCAAATCTCCAGGAGAGGGATATTTTTGCTGGCCTCCACAAAAGCCTGTGCATTGGCTTCTTGGTGGGGGGGAGCTGGCTGAGAATACTGGGAAACCACACTGATGAGATTCATGCTGTTGGAAGGGCCATCAACAGGAAATGGTCAATAGAGTGGCCTAAATCCACTGAGTTTGCAGAGGGGTGCTGCTGCAATAGTCTGGACATCACCATGCTGTCCACTCACTTGAATTCTAAAGGGGGAATAATTGAAGGAAAAAGGAGTCTCTGCCTAAATGAGTTGTACTCAAGTTACTCACCCACACCTGGGAGTTTATACATCATACCTGGAAAAAAAATGTAACTATTACAGTATCTGGTATCTGCTGAGCTACAAATCTCTTCAACAGGTGTTAATTGTCATGGGCTGGTAGGCCCTGACGATAATGGCCTCCAGTCATTGTCCCCACCACACAACACACACACACAAATATACACACACTCCATATCTTTCTTGTCTTGCCGCAGGTTCCTTCAAGTTCACTTGATCTCTTTCAACACTATGTATGCCCATTGGATCCTTTCTCTCACCCATAGGGTACAAAGGACTCCATGAAGAGGTCTTCATGGACTACTAACCAGCTTACTAACTAGAAGCCCCAGGGCTTCTAATAGGCTTCCAGTTTACCTTGGCTATACCCTGGAATCCTGGGATAGAATGCACCAATTCCCTTCTGCTTGGGAGGTGGGACTGAGGGGATACAAAGCAGGATTTGGATCCCTCTGATTAATTCTTACATCATCGTACATTTTGTTGATTTTGGCATAATCTTCATGCCTTATTACCTGCAGGACTTTGGATTTTGATATCCAAAGCCAAGCTTTTGAACTTCAAAGTAATTTACTTGTTTCAAGAACTCGGTTTTCAAGACTTTTGCTTCTGCTATGAGTTTCAAAATCCATTTATCAGTCCAACTGACATTCCCTTTCTAAGCTATATACCTGCCCTCTCTCTGTGAGCAGTGTGTAAAGAAAATTATATTGTGGGGAAAAGTTAATGGAAAAGCTGCTCAGTGGAAGAGCAGAAAAGTGGGGTCAAGAACTCTCACTAAAGTATCTCAGAATATTATTTGTGGGATATGCTTTCTAGAACGCTTAGTGTTTCCTCCTATTTTGAGGTTAGTCTAATAATTATAATAGCTACATTTATGTAGCATTTACTCAGTGCCAGCACCTTAGATCACTTTATCTTCTAATCCCCACAAAACTCTATGAGTTGGAGCTTTTATCTCCTTTCACAGATAATAAAAGGGAGTCTTAGATACATTTATTAACTTAGCCAAGTTCAAACAGGTAATAGATGGTGGAGCCAGGCACTATGTTAGACCCTGGATGTACAAAGATTAATGATGCAAGGATGAATAATACAAAGATGAATGCACCATCTTTGTAGACATTGGACATTTCTGTGGATCCTGATAGCCCATGTGGCCAGGACTGTTACTAAGGTTTACACATATAGAAGAGGTATTTGACCAAGGATTATGGAAGACTTACTAAAGAAATTAACACAAGTTGACTCAAGAAAAATAATCAAGGAGGTTAGACAAGTGCAAGGAGTGGGAAAGGAAGGAAAGGAAAGGGTATTTCAGTCACAAGAAACAGCATCAACAACAGCTCAGAGGCAAGTTGAAATAGAATGATTTGTTCCTTGTTTAGGACTATTTCTCCAGTTCTCAACTACGGTGTAACAAGCCACCTGAAAACTTAGTGTCTTATAACAGGAGTTATTTCGCTTATGAACTTGTATTTTGGACGGGGCTTTGTGGTGACATCTCATCTCTGCTCTGCCTGGCATCATCTAGAACAGCTCAAAGAATGGGCTAGCATCAATCGAAAACTCACTCTTACGTGAACTGATAATGGCAGTAGGCTGAGAACTTAGCTGGGTCCATGCGCTGATAAACCTACCCCTGGCCTGTCCTTGTGGCTTGAGGTTTCTCACAACATGGTCAACGGGTTGCAAGGGTGGGCATCCTGAGAGATAGTAAAGAAGGTGGAAGCGATATCACATTTTTTGACTGATCTTTATAAATCATGCAGTGTCATTTCTACCACATTCTCTTTGTCAGGACAGCCACAAAATGTCATGCAATTTCAAAGAGAGAAGCAAAAACCCTTGAGGGGGTATGGCAAGGTTTTGAAAAAGCATATGGAACTAGAAGCATGGTTGTAATCTTTCTTAAAATATACAATCCAACAGAACTCTTAACATAAAAGAACAATAAAAATGCAGATAGTCATCCTCCTGTAACAATGTTCTTTCCTGGTCTAATCACACCATTAGCTGTATGAGGCCAACAATTTACTCATTGCTTACTAGGAGGGGGTTACCAGCATAAAGTCAAGAAAATAATTTAAGTCATTCACGAGGCATCAACAGGGCTTACCCATACAATAGACTGGGCACAGGGAAATCCCATCTTCACTACACAATATGCTTGTTGTGTTACCTTGGCCACATGGCAAAAAATATATTCACGAACTGAGTGCAAAGGCTTGGTTAAAAATTATGTCCAAAAGTTTGAATTTCATTCTTGCAACTGAAAGAACATCTCAAGTTATTTTCTTCTAGGTTGCTACAGATGCCCCTACTTCTCTAGGCAGTAATCTGTAAGTCTTGACCAAGAATCCCTAATGATTTTTCAGAATCATTTCAGGAAAGGTCTTCTTGTTTGTGGAAATGTTCTCAGAATGGCTTGGATGCTTTTAGCTTCATTTCACTTACTGGTACAACAATCATAGCCCCATGCCATTTAATTTTAACAGTCAGATTTTAACACATTATTGTTTCCATGTCCTACAGTGCCCAGACTGCAGGTGGCTCGGCAATGAAATGTAACTTGGAATGAAGCTAAAAGGAGTAGAGCCCTCTTATCGAGAAAAATTTAACTCTGCATTTTCAGCTTCTTACCATCTCACCTCCCCCCTCCATGGGATCATCAGAGATACAGAGTAGAGAAGCAATGATTTCTATTGTATTCCATAGATGAGAATCAAATAATGGTGAGCCAATGCAGACACGGACCCTGCTACCAAGCAATTTACATCTTGCGAGGAAGGGCAAAGGTTAATCAAATAGTCACAGAAAAGGGAATGTAATTGAGAAGGGGGAAATGCTATGAAGGAAACTCACTTATGAAAGCATATCATAAAGAAGCTGGCCCAGGAAGGCCTCCCTGCGGAAGTGACAGTTGAGCTGCCGCTGAAGAATGAGTATAAGCTAACCTGCAGTCAGGGGTGAGAGGGGCAAAGGGATGCAGGGGGAGTTCCAGACAGAACAAATGAGCAGGGGCCTCTCTGGACGGAGTATGGGGAACCCAAGGAAGTGGAAGAAAGACAGAAGGCCCAGCACACAGGTTGCTTGGAGGTGTGGGACCAGGTTAGACTGGAGGACCCTTTGTCCTGAGAACAATGAGAAGCCATTAACAAGTTTTAAGCCTTAGTATTTTTAAGCTCATTCCATCCAGGGTCACATAATTGTCAACTAGAGGAAACCAAGCAACGGTAATACAGTTTTTGAGGTACCCGCACATGTTTGCTGCCGTACCTTGGCACTCGGATACTACCGCTGCCGTCTACTTTGTTTAGCAATATCTGTTCTTACCGTCAACTCCTCTCCCAGGCGTTTCCAACCTCCACACCACGGCGCGGGAAGCCAGCTCCTCCCGGGCTGGGACCGCGGCGTCCGTCCGCTGTGGCGGGAAAGCGGGCGCCGCCGGAAGCGACGATACCCTGCGGGAGGACCCGGATGTAGAGGACGCAAATCTCTGTGGGAAGAACCCGGACTCCCGCCGTTACGGCTAGGACCCTGTTTGTGGACCTGGGAACACGCAGGGCGTCGTCGTCCTTGGCTTCTTCATCGTCTTGGTCCTTGGCAGCACGTTTCTGGAGTATCTGCTTGATGAAGGATGCAGGAATGAGGCCACTAGGAGGCTGAGAGGTTTGTGAGATACCGAGAGGCCCGTGGCCTCCAAATCGTGAAATCCAGCCGCTTGGACCCCAGGAAGACCCAGCTGCCAGACGGAGGACGAGAGCTGACCCTGGAGAAGCGCCACGCCACGTCCCCCAGCCTCTGCCCACCATTCCGCTCTCCTCAGAGCGCCTCATTAAAGGGACGGAAAGTCTGAAAGGTTTGTTTTCCATGTTCTCAGAACTTTATAATGTGGAGTCCAGCAAAAGAGAAAACCTGTGAAACAGCCAGCCACCTGTTTTAGGACAGTTGGAAAGGAGCCTTCGCTCGGAGACGTGCTCCCACTGAAGTGAAAGCGTATCTTTGATGTTTTAAAAGGGGAGTTGACTGGCTGAACATCTCCGAGAGCAAATTCAGATTATTTTGTAAATGGTCAACCAGAGGAAGGCAAGTGTCTGGAGATAAGACTAGACCAGAAACAGAAGCACCAGCTCTATATGAAGACAAACAGGTACCAGTTTTATGTTGGTGTGAGGATGGGGGTGGTATCTGCTATTCCCAGATCAAGATTTGGCGGGAGGAGAACCATAACAAATGACAAAGGGACCAGGATAAAGTAATTACACGGTGAAGAAAGCTCAAATAATGGTTTACAAGGGACTGAGATATATTGTGATTCTCCCTGACCCTAATACCCAAACAGTTAATCTTCCTACAGTGAAATATTTTTCACATCACTCTTCTGCTCAAAAACTTTTAGAGGCATAATGATGTACTGTATGGTGACTAACATAACATAATAAAAAAATTAAAAAAAAAAAACTTTTAGAGGCAAATTCAGGAGGGAGAGTAAGTTGCCGTGCTCCTCTGTTATTTCTGGTCCTACACAATCTGTCTCCTCCACAACCAACTCCCACTCTTCCCCAATGAGTCTTCCACTTCACCCCAGCTCTATATTTATTTCCACCTCCATGCTTGTGCTCATGTCATTCCTCTTCCTTGGAATGATCTCCTTACCTAGGCCATCTCTTACTCATCCGTTAGAACATCACCCAGGTCCCACGTCTGTGGAACCTTCCACGGCCACTCCTGTTTACATTTATTTCTCTGAGATTTTATAGCTCTTGCTGCCTCAACCCTGCATATTTGCAACTAGTCACAAATGAGTGCCAGTTTTGTAATACTCTGTAACTATTTGCATAGGTTTGTCTTGTCTTTTCCAAGGAAAACACAAGTCCCTTGTCAGGAGCTATGTGTTTGATCTCTTTTATATCTCTAATAGCTTAGTTGAAGGATAAACTTTAGGGAGGACGACAGGAGGCATTCAACAAACAACTCTTAAACTTGGCATTCACCGAATGGGAAATTCTATTTCATAAGCAACAATGACATCTAGTGGTTAGAAGGTTGCATGGCTTCTTCTGAATTTTTGGTAGTTGGGCTAGACATTTATAAAGAAAATGTTGCAGATTATTTAATGAATCCAAATTATTCCCTTCACTTGTGCTTGCTTATGAAGGGATTTTAAATGCATATTTATTTTCTCTGCCTTACCAGTGCCTTCCCCTATTCTTCTGTGGCACAGTGGCCCACAAACTGCTGGTAAGGGGTCCCTGCGTGTGCTTCTTGCAAACCACAACTTCCCTTTCCCGTAGGAAGAACCAGAAGCTTTCATGGCGATTATGTGATTTTTAATTCTCTGCTTCCTGTTAGGATAGAGATTTATGTGCATAAATATTTATTTTGGAAATAAAATATGTAATTGAGGAAGAAACTTGAGATGATAAATATGATAGCCAGAGTAGAAACTCATTTCAAAGCCAAATGGGAGAAAGGCAGTGTGGAAAAGGAAAGCTTGTGGACTTTGGCTTCTGAGGGACTTGGGATCAGATGCCAGTTCTTTCCATTAAAGTCACATAGTAGTTATGTCAGACTAACATCCTTGGGACTCAATTTCCTCATCCCAAACAATGAGAGTGACATATACCTTGCCATGCTGCTTTGGGGAGGATTAGCATCATGTACAATAAATAATTCTGGTCCAGGGGCACCTGGGTGGCTCAGTTAAGTGGTGAGTCTTCATTTCAGCTCAGGTCATGATCTCAAGGTGGTGGGATCAAGCCCCTTGTCAGGCTCCCTGCTCAGCATGGAGTCGGCTTGAGGATTCTCTCTCCCTCTGCCTCTCCCCCAACTTGTACTTGTTTGCACCTGGGTACACTTGTTTCCTCTCCCTTTCTCTCTCTCTCGCTCTCAAATGACTAAATCTTAAAAAAAAAAAAAAAAAAATTCTGGTCCAGAGTAGGTAGTCAATAAATGATAGCTATTATTTTATTTACATTTTACTAAAAATAATTGTCCTCATGTTTCCAACTTGATATTAAAAAAAAAAAACCAAATCATGGTTTTTAAATTTTGAATTGTCAATAACTAACTTTGATTCTGACTAAAATTACCTCATCTCTCTTGGTTTCAGATGCTTAAACTACAAAATAATGCATTTGGGGAAAATAAGTCTCTGAAAATGAAATAGGAATTCAAATCTACCATAGACATCAAAATTTGAATGGTAATGAAAGGTTTAAAAGAACTGAAATGGACTGAAGTTATCTTTATATAGAGAACTTGAAAATTTTTAATTCAAGTTATAAATTGTAAAGATAATCTGGATTTGTGGAGGGAGAAAAAAAGCTCTAGGAATAAATATGTAAACCAATTTATCACAAAAAAAATATTGTGAAATACTGATTTGTGTGGCCCTCCTGTGGGCAGAATGTGAATCACAATCACCCTTTTAAAATGTATATATTTTGTTAGTTATGGATGGCACTGGAGGAGATAATGCTAAGTGAAATAAGTCAAGCAGAGAAAGACAATTATTATATGATTTCTCTCATCTATGGAACATAAGAACTAGGATGATCGGTAGGGGAAGAAAGGGATAAAGAAAGGGGGGGTAATCAGAAGGGGGAATGAAACATGAGAGACTATGGACTATGAGAAACAAACTGAGGGCCTCAGAGGGGAGGGGGGTGGGGGAATGGGATAGGCCGGTGATGGGTAGTAAGGAGGGCATGTATTGCATGGTGCACTGGGTGTTATACACAACTAATGAATCATCGAGCCTTACATCGGAAACTGGGGATGTACTGTATGGTGACTAACATAATATAATAAAAAATCATTAAAAAAAAAAAAAAGAAAGGGGGGTAATCAGAAGGGGGAATGAAGCACGGGAGACTATGGACTATGAGAAACAAACTGAGGGCCTCAGAGGGGAGGGGGGTGGGGGAATGGGATAGACCAGTGATGGGTAGTAAGGAGGGTACATATTGCATGGTGCACTGGGTGTTATACGCAACTAATGAATCATCGAACTTTACATCGGAAACCAGGGATGTACTGTATGGTGACTAACATAATATAATAAAAAAAATTTTTTTTAATGTATATATTTTGTTAGAAAACATCATTTGAGAGTATTCTCAGGGTTTTTTTTTCATAATAATATTTTTATTATATTATGTTAGTCACCGTACAGTACATCCCTGGTTTTTGATGTAAAGTTCGATGATTCATTAGTTGCGTATAACACCCAGTTTTATCTGAAGCCTGAAGTAAAAAGCAAGAGCTTGTTTCAAAAGTTGACCTTTTTTTGCCTATTATTTGGAACTCGTACAGATTTTTTTCCACATAAAGAATATTACATTCCGTGGTTTATTTCCCAGTCAATCCCACAGGTTAATGCCACAGTTAGGCCTCAACTGTATAACTCCACAAATAGGACTAGCCCAAGTAACAACAGTGGGCAATGATGTTTCTTTGGGAATGTCAAAGAACAATAGAATTTCTGGGTTGGAAGAAATTTGAGGTCTCTATTCTAAATTCTACTTGAGTATACCAAAAACACACCTTTTCCCCCTTTTCAGCTCTATCAATGGGAGCAAATAATCCCCTCCCCATCTAGGACAGATGCAGCTGTCTTCTCCTATTGGGTATTATACAGACAGCAAGGCATGAGCAGAAGACCTGGGTTCTAATTCTCCTTCTGTCTGTTACGGAAGAGGGAGTAGGAGGTTGAGGGTAGTCATTCCAAAATCTCAAGGGGTTAAACAAGGTCTGCTTTGTGCTCAAATTAACAACCATTGCAGGTTGCTACAGCTCTGTTTCAAGTCTTTATTCTGTGATGCAGGCTGAAGTAGCAGCCACTAACAGATATGCTAGTCTGGTGGCAGAGGGAAAAAATAAACTGACAACTGAGATGGCTCAAAGTTTCTTCTTAGAAGAGACACAGGCTTCTTCTACTCACATTTCTCAGTCAAAGCAAGTTATAGGACCAAGGCTGATGTCAGTGGAACAGTAAATGTACTCCTCTGTACTTTTCTGGAGGGGCTCCAGAGAAGGGCATAGTAGGGAGGGACAGCAATAATTTTGAACAAATAATGAAATATACCCCTTTTTGTGAGCATAAACAGACCACTATGGTCTCCTAGTCCTATCACTATGGTCTCCTAGTCCTATAAGATTCAATCCGAAAACTGGAGATAATTTTCTCCAGACAAAGCTCAGGATTACAGTAAAGATCAAGTAAGACTATTATTATATTATATATACATGTGTGTATGTGTGTATGTATATGTGTGTATATATGTACATATATGTGTTAATACATATATGTTGTTATATCCTTTCTCAGAGATTCTGTCCAGTAGATCTCATGTGGAACCCTGACATCTATATTTTTTTTCAATGCTCCAGTATTGAGAGGAACTGTGCTAATAAAGTTCTGATCAGTTATCTCCAAACCCAGCCACACATCTTAGAAACCAGGAGAGCTATTAGAAAATACATATTTCTGGGCCTTATGCCAAAGATTCTGATTCAGTAGAGCTCGGAGTTCCAGATTATGTATTTTTAAAAGCTCCCCAGGAGATACTCTGATGTAAAACTAGGCAGGGAACCCTTGAGCTGTAGGATCCTTTTTAGCAACAAAATTCTGCAGCCTATAGTCAATGACTTCCCCTTTTATTGCATGGAGAGGCAATTTTTGTTTTATTGTTTGTGTAACTTTGTTTAAACTTAATTATTTGTATCTCAATCTAATACAAATTTAGTTGGCTGATTTTAACCAGGCAAAAAGAACAGGTGCTGATTTGCTCTAAGAAAGCATAATGAAAGTTTGCTCAGTAGGAGAAAGATGTGTGACAGAAAAGTAAAGGGAAAGATCCTTAAAGTGACCATGATAGCACTGACGCAGAAAATAGTGATGATTAGGGCTCCCATTTATTCTGTGATCACAGGCTCTGGCTTAACATACAATATTCTCTTTGAAGCCTCAGGATTTACCTTATAAAGTTGGAAAATACCCATCTTAATCTGGATTCCAGAAAAGTAAAGTCATACAGACTAGAAACGGTAAAACAGGATTCACACTCAAGTTTGTCTAACTTAAAGTGCAGGATTTCAGCCACAGCACTAGCCAGATGACAGTGTCCCAAAACCTTCCAGGAAATTCCATCAGAGGCTGCAAAAGAAAAGGAAGCAATATTTTATAATTTGTAACACCTCTCCAGGTGGCAACATTTCACTGGACTCCCTTCATTGCTGTGTCCCAGATGCCATTGCTCTACTTGCAGACCTCCCTCTCTGTTGTTGTCACTGTGGAGGCAACACTCAGATTAATGACCACAGTGAAGCCACAATTTATCATTTACTGAGTGTTCTCAAAGCTATTTCATTTACTGTCATCATAAGCAGTATTCAAGAAATGCAGAAACCAAGGATCATAAAGATTGAGATGATTTGTCTAAAGCAGGTTTCTAAACCTAAGTATTATTGGACTGGATAATTTTTGTTGCGGGGCTCTGTCCTGTGCATTACATGATAGTTAGCAACATTTGTGGATTCTACCCACTCAATGCACCACTACCCCCAATTCTAAGAACCAAAAATGTCTCCAGACATTACCAAATATCCCCCGGAGGACAAAATCATACCTGTTCAGAAAATCACTGGCCTAAAGTGATGCAGCAAACAGGTAGAAAGTTCTCTCTGACACACATCTTGTGGCTACAAACAAGTGCACATCCCATCGCATCTCTGAAACCTCCCTAGAAACATAAAATTTTGGACCCTAAAGGTTTTAGTGACATCCAGGAGACTCCTTTATTTTATCGATGAGCAAGCCAAAGCATGAAGATATGAGGTGACTCTCACAATTTTATGGTTCAAAGCCATTTAAAAATAATTTTAAGCATTGCTGAAATTCCTGTGAAGTCATATTACTGATACACATCATATGATGAGGGCACATCTTGTCCGTGGCCACATCTGTTAGCCATCACATATCTCACAAGAGTGCTTCTGCCATGCCAATCTTTAGATCATGAATCTTCTTCACCCTCTATGCCAAATTTTCCACAGGGTCTAGCAGTGCTGAGTTAATGTCATAGATTCCTATGGATGAGCTTTTTTTCCCCCATAGATGAGCATTTCTAACCTAAGATTTCTTTTTAATCAGTTGATAAGCAGACCATTTAATAGCAAACAAAACAAAAAACTAGCTAAAGAACCTTTCTTTACAAAATCCAGGGACCTCTATCAGGCACAAGAGTGTTTTCAAAATGGAGAGGTCAAGGTCATTCCCGGAGAGAGAATGTTTCATTGAAATAGCAGACTTATCCAAGAAATGTTATCCTGTCCCCCACTGCCATTGCCAGGCTCAGAGAAAGCCTCCAGCTGAAGGTCATCTAGCCACTCCATTTCCCCATGATCACTTTTGGCCCTTCACTAAGATCAAGGAGAATATTTGTTCTTACCATTTTAACATCTAATACTAGCCTTAAAGCAACTTAAAGAAAAGTATTCTTGATTTATTCTGTCCTCAGTAACACAAAGTAGGTGGCCAATAAATATTTATTGGACAACTTAGAGAAATTAGGGCTTCCTGATTGACTTTCATGATCCCAGTGTCCACCAAGAAGCATTTTGCTTCTCCAGTCAACTTTCAGAATTCTGCTTCTCTGTCCTCACCCAGAAGAACTCACAAGAGAGATCATCCAAATCCAGGGAGCACTTTGAGGTTTTCAGCATAAGTGCTTTGGCCTACCTGAGTTTTGTTATCTTCCGGTAGGGTGAGATTTAAGCATAACTCTGGTCCCTGAGTCTGGCTGTGCTTGAAGTTGGCAAACTCCCAAGACTGTTTTTCATTTACCTACTTGGTGTTGGAGTTCTGTCACTTGTAATCTGAAGAGTCCTAATTAATATACTTCCCTCAGGAATAATCAATTTTGTTGTTGTTTTTATTGTTTAATACATAAAATCTGGAGAAGAAACCAAGTAGGTAATCCAGTTCAAACTATCAGTGCTAAAATAATTCATGCCATACCACTGTTGCTCCTCATGCTGAGGCCTTTCAGACACCTACAAAAGTTTCTGTTGTACTAGAAGCCAGTCTTCCAAGAAATATAAAATCTGTCATTAAGTGTCAAGGAAAACCACCTTTCTGGCCAGATGAGGACATTTGGAAAATAGGGTAATGCTGTAGTCAAAGAGCTTTCCTTTCTAAACCTTCTGTGACTCCTCCCTTCTGTCTCTATTGTCTAACATTCTGATCACTTCTACTCCACATCTGGGCCCTTTACCCAGCTCCACTTTTCTCAGATGTTCTTCAAACAGAATTTTGAGCTCTGTATCCCTTTCATCAAGAAACCAATGGAATCTTACCTAGTGCCCGCCTCCATGCCTATAGAGCTACTGTTGAGATGTAGCAGTTCCTCAGATTTATAAGTTTTCTCAGGTCTACCCCTCCCTAATTATGATATTCAGGTGTTTGCTGTTGCAAGGAAGAAAACCAATTAGTACTTCTCTTTGGCCACACACAGAATTTCAGAACAGTTGGAGTTGGATGCCAAATACTGCTGTAGAGTTTACTTTTTTCTTGCTCTAAGTTTAAAATGCCATTATAAAACTGTTTATTAAGGATTTAAAGCTAAGTTTTAAAAAGTGCTCTTTCACTCTTTGAGAAGTGATAGAACATTAACACATGACCTCAGAATAGAGTTAGTATGTAGAAAACCACCCACACATCAACAAGTACATCTAATGTTTGAATTCAGAAATTTGTCCAGTTTTATAGCAACAGCACAAGAACTTACTTGTGTTGGGTATGTTTTTTTATTTTCCATATTTTCTTATGCTTTGACATCTTGGGGCCTTGCTGACCCTGGAGGGACTGCCCCTCCCAGAGTTAGCTAATTCCTAGAGATAGCAAACAATTCATCCTGGAGTACTCCTTTCATACATTAACCAATCCAGAGCCCATACCTTCAAACATCTCCTTTATTAGGCTTTCACATGCTGAGCAAGCCACTATCCCTTTGCCCTAATCACCTGAAGGTCAGTACCAGACAACTAGAAAGAGCCCCTACATCCCAGAATCTGATGAAATTATTCAAACTAGCCAATTCTAAGCCTGCTTATCCTGTTTTACTATGCCTTTCCCATGAAAACTGCATGAAGGCTCTTGTGCACAGTTTCCCCTGATTTCTCTGCCTCCTGGCCAGCTTTGTTACTTCCCTGTGTGGCCCTGAGTAGAACAGCATGCCTCATGTTTCCAGGGATCTATGAGTTTATACTCTTTATTCATGACAATCATTTCCGTATCTGATGTTTTACCATACCTGATTAAAACAAATACTGGGTACATTTTAAACTGCAACCCCCCTCCCACTCTTATTTGTTTGGCAAAATAACTTACATTAGTAAATATATTACCAATCTCATAATTTTTGATAATATTCAAAGGATTCCTTGAGATACATTTTCCTTTTTTAAGTAAAACTTCAGGATAGAGAAAAATCCAACTCCATTGAGACTGTTTTAGAATGAATCACTTCTGTATTTCTTAGGAAAAATTCAGAAACAATCAAAGTCCGTTAAGCTGGATTTGTGGTATATGAAAGTCTCTATAATCTGTTTTTTGAAATGAAGAAAATATTGTGAATTATCTAACGAAAAGTAATTTTCCCTCTTGTGAATTAAAAATTATTTCAGAAACCTTTATAAAACTCAGAGGGGAAAAGCATTGCTTCTAACAGCTTGCCTAATTGTTCATTTAGATCCTGTGATTTAATTTTATAATTTATTTACAGAAGGAGCTATTAACAAGCAAGTGGCCCCCACATGTGACTAGCTGGTGTTTCTTTGCTGAGAGGAAATTAATCTTGTGATCAATTATACCTTTTCTTTTAACTGATGTTTAAATGAAAATGGAGTTGATGGCCTACTGGTAGACAAAAATGCATTTATGAGAGTGCCTGGCTGTCTGGCTGGGATATTTTGCCCACCAGAGCCACATTAATGTAATCTTTTATAATTCATATTATATAATAAATTTACATTTTGAAATAAAAACAACACAGTCTCTGAAAAGTTATTTTTCCTACGTTTAGAAGAGAAACTTTACAAAAAATCTATATATAAAACAACCAGGGATAGAGCTAGAGTGCTCATTACTTTATGCAATGGATCTCAAACTCTAATTTGCATTAAATCACCTGTAGAACTTGTTAAAAAATGTGTATTCGTGGTTTGTACTCTCCAGAGACTCTGATTCAATAATCTGAGCAGAGGCTTAAGAATCTGCATTTTTATCCAGAAGTCCACATCCTGACACAGGTGTTCCAAGAATCACAATTTAATAATCCCAGAGAAACCAGTAGCCTACATTACCTCCTTCTAAAGACCCATTGTTGAGCCAGTCTATAATCAGCCATCAGCTTTTGGGTCATAAGTTATTTTTTAGAAGCATCATCTCTCTAAACATTGGGCTGCTAATATTGATTTTATATGTAGATAAATATATACATATGTCTACGTATAGATATATCATTAATAGCCCCTCTTCAGATCCAGACATAAATGGGTAAAAATTCCAAGTCAGTCACTAAATGACTATCCAAGTTAAGGCAGGTTGAACACTTTGAATCTTAGTTTCCTCATCTTTAAAATGGGATTACAGTGCTGCTTCGCAGAATTATGGTGAGGATTGAATGAGTAAATGTATACATAGCAAAGAGTAAAGGGTTCAGTAAATAGTAGGTATTACTATTAAAGGGTAGGGGCAAAGGCATTATGACCCAGTGATGCCTTACATTTGTAAAGAAATTGCTTTATGGTTTCCAGAGCTGTTTGACACACCTCATATCATTATATCATCACAATCTGTACGTGAAATAGAGGGTATAGGATTTTGTTCCAATTTACAAATGAGATTCAACTTCAGTCTGCTGTCCTCACAGACTTAGTGGGGGAAAAATGAGCCTCAAAGTAGCTGAAAGGGTAAAGGGTAGGAGTTTTTTTTGCCTTTTGAAGCCAAGAAATTAGTGTGCCCCAGAATTCCCCTGTAAACTTCAGAGCTCCTAGTGAGTTTCAAATTTATAGAATGTCAGAGTAGCTCAGTGGTTAAGAGCTTAGGTTTTAGAGTAGACAAATTTGGTTCCACCACTTTAATAGTTGCATTGGGGTGCTTAGGTGGCTCAGTCGGTTAAGTGTCCAACTCTTGATTTCGGCTCAGGTCACGATCTCAGGGTTGTGAAATCAAGACCCACATCAGGCTCTGCCCTCAGCGGTGTCCACCTCTCTCTCTCACCCTCTCCCCTTACCCCTCCCCATGCTGGTGCATTCTCTGTATCTCTCTCAAGTGTTAACAATGTTATTTAAGTCTTCTAAGCTTCAATTTTCTCTCATAAAAATAAGGCTAATAAAGCAATGACTAAATGAGATCATTTACATAATAGTAATAATATCTAATATTTATTGAAGCTTCCATCGAGTACTCTTTACAGTGCATAGCAGAGTAATGCTCAAAATAGAAATGGTATATAAGCCACCCACTCATGCAATCTACAAGTACTACTGATGTTTGGGAGCTCTTATTACTATTGCCAACTCAAAGAGTAAAACAATAAATTTTTTCTAATGTGAAGAGATAGCTAATGGACGAATGATTAGTCACCATTATAAATACTTACTTTATTAGGAAACAGAGTAAACATGAAGAGACTATGTTGATAAGCCCAGATCACAAAATGACTCCATGGCAAGGTCAGATTTCTGCCCTGTGCAAGACCTTGTTTCTTCTCTAAAGATTGCTATGATCCTTTCATTTTACTCCAAAGAAAGAATTTCACTTGGGGAATTCCCCTGTAGAGTTCCATGGTTTTATCACACATGCTCTTGGTCTGGAAAATTACTTTGTATTCTTCTGTTTAATATTCTGAGTTTCTGTTAAAAATGGAATTTTTGCTGAGTTAAAGGCCCACACAGTTCTTACAGGTTCCAATTTGGCACCAACCCCAAATCTTTTGTGGCTTTGAGTTAGTCTTGGCAGAATGCTTCCAGAGTAGGAGGATTTTTAATGGGTTTCTTTAAAGAGTCACTTTAAAGTGTTCCTTTAAGCTCAAACCAAAGTAAATTGACCACTCTATTCCCATGAATTTTAGAGGGACAAGGGTTAGAATTCAGGGGAAAATGTGGTAAGCAAACCTACTGAGAATTTAGTTGATACTGTGGATTGATACTATAAAACAGAAGCAAGACCATGGTGTCACTAAAAGAAATTTTCTCACGAAGGCTTTTTTTTTCACTTTCAACTATGTTATGCTCCCATAATATTGGAGGTGTTTTGAATATATATATACATGTACACATAAACACACATATATATGTTTTTTAGACCAATGCCAAAGGTTGAGTGATAAAAATTGATGCTTTGCTAAAAATCAAGTCATAAAATGAACTTCCAGTATAAAAGAATAAAATTTTTACTGAAAATGGTAGTGAAAATTTTAAAGTCATGACAGTGATTGCTGCAATAAACATGACAGTGAAGAGCTGTAACTTTCCACTGTCAGCTGCTAATGGGTCCTACAGTGACTACACAGCATGTTTGTCTTACTAAATAGAAATTTATATGAGATAAGTGAAAGACAAAAATATTTTCTCACAATAGTCTTTTTTCTTCTCCAAAGTTTTTATATTATTTATCATGTCTGAAAAGTGTGATTTTAGAACTTTTCTTTTTTTTTTTTTTAAAGGTTTTATTTATTTATTCATTCGACAGAGATAGAGACAGCCAGCGAGAGAGGGAACACAAGCAGGGGGAGTGGGAGAGGAAGAAGCAGGCTCATAGCAGAGGAGCCTGATGTGGGGCTAGATCCCACAACGCCGGGATCACGCCCTGAGCCGTAGGCAGACGCTTAACCACTGTGCCACCCAGGCGCCCCATGATTTTAGAACTTTTCATCCTCAGAAATATTTGAGATGGCAGACTGATACTCTGCTTTTAATTCTTGTTCATAAGTTGTGAAGAATTTCCAATGAGACTTTTTCTTCAGAGAACTCACATTTCAAATATAGTTTAAAGGTTAAAAATTAAATATGTCTTATAGTGGTAACGTTTAATATTATAATAAATGTTAGTATCCAGTAGTTCTATAAAGATTAAAAGAATAATACTACTTCATTTCTATTGTATTGTATCTTGAATTCTATAGTAATTATTTTTCATAATCTTAAATCTATCTAGCTAAAGTAACTTTTCTACTATTAAACACCTCAATCAAATTTCTTATTTTGTTAACTATTGTTTTTTTATTGAAATATAATTGACATATAGCATTGTGTAAATTTAAGGTGTTGATCTGATACATTTATATACTGCAGTATGAATACCGCTATAGCATTTATACCTGCATCATATCACAAAATGATAATTTCATTTTGTGTTGAGAACATTTAAGATTTAGTCTTTTAAGTTAATAACTCCAATTTGTTATATTCACTTATTAAATATTTACTATAATCCTAAAAAAAGCTACTTATCACATCTGGGCTTAAAAAAGTGATATTAGTAAGTTAAAAAACACCTCTCGTAGCAACTTTGAAGTATGTATTACAGTATTATTGACTATAATCACAATGCTTTGCATTAAACCTCAAGAATGTATTCATCTTCTAGCTGCAAGTTTATACCCTTTGACCAACATCTCTTGATTCCCCTACCTGCCAGCCACTGGGAACAACTATTCTATTCTGTTTCTATGAGTTCGGCTTTTTTAGGTTCCATATGTTAGTGAAACCATGCAGTATTTGTCTTTCTTTGTCCGATTTATCTCACTTAGCATAATGCTCTCATGTTGTCCCAAATGGCAGGATTTCTTTCTTTATCATAGTTGAATAATATTCCATTGTATACATTTTACCATGACATCATCTTTATGGTGACTTAGATTGTCTCCATGTCTTGGCTATTGTGAGTAATATAACCTTTATACTGTTGGATACATGTAGGTATACATGTATGTTTACATGTATACCACTGTATACATTTACCACATCTTCTTTATGGAGACTTAGATTGTCTCCATGTCTTAGCTATTGTGAGGAATGCTGCAATAAACATGGGAGTACAGATATCTTTTCGATATACCGTTTTTGTTTTCTTTGAATATATACCCAGAAGTGGAATTACTGGATCAACTCAGCCCTTGAGAATTTGGGGATGATTGGGGACAGCCGAGGATTGCACCCACAGAGTAGTAGTTCTATTGTAGTTCTATTTTTAATATTTTAAGGAAACTTCATAATGTTTTCCATAGTGACTAAACCAATTTCCATTCCCACTCTTGTTTTATCCCTGACCTTAGAGGAAAAGCTTTTAAACTGTGACCATTGAGTATGATGTTAGCTGTGGGCTTAATAAACACGGATTTTATTATATTGAAGTAATCCCTTCTATACCCAATTTGTTGAGAACCTTATCATGAAAGAGGTTGAATTTAGTCCTATGCTTTTCCTATTACGTGTCTATTGAGCTGATCATATTTTTATCATTTGCTCTATTAATGTGATGTATCACATTTATTGATTGGGATATATTGAACCATCTTTACATCCTAGAATTGGATCCCACCTTATCATGGTATATGATCCTTTTAACGTGCTGTTGAATTTGGCTTGCTAGTATTTTGTTGATAATCTATTTATTTTTTATTCTACTTTCAAATATTTATGTATTTATTTATTCTTATAATTTTTTTTAAAGATTTTATTTATTTATTTGACAGAGAGAGACAGTCAGCAAGAGAGGGAACACAACCAGGGGGAGTGGGAGAGGAAGAAGCAAGCTCCTAGCAGAGGAGCCTGATGTGGGGCTTGATCCCAGAACGCCGGGATCACGCCCTGAGCCAAAGGCAGACGCTTAACGACTGCACCACCCAGGCGCCCCTATTCTTATAATTTTTATTTTGTTATATTAGTCACCATACAGTACATCCCCAGTTTTTGATGCAATGTTCCATGATTCATTATTTGCATATAACACCCAGTGCACCATGCAATATGTGCCCTCCTTAATACCCATCACCGGCCTATCCCAATCCCCCACCCCCCTCCCCTCTGAAGCCCTCAGTTTGTTTCCCAGAGTCCACAGTCTCTCATGGTTCATTCCCCCTTCTGTTTACCCCCCCCTTCATTCTTGCCTTCCTTCTCCAACCGATCTTCCTATTTCTTATGTTCCATAAATGAGTGAAACCATATGATAATTGTCTTTCTCTGTGTGACTTATTTCACTTAGCATAATCTCCGCCAGTCCCGTCCATGTTGCTGCAAATGTTGGGGAATCATTCTTTCTGATGGCTGAGTAATATTCCATTGTATATATGGACCACATCTTCTTAATCCAGTCATCTGTTGAAGGGCATCTCGGCTCCTTCCATGATTTAGCTATTGTGGACAATGCTGCTATGAACATTGGGGTGCATATGGCCCTTCTCTTCACTACGTCTGTATCTTTGGGGTAAATACCCCGTAGTGCAATTGCTGGATCATAGGGTAGCTCAATTTTTAACTTTTTAAGGGACCTCCACACTGTTTTCCAGAGGGCTATACCAACTTACAGTCCCACCAATAGTGTAGGAGGGTTCCTCTTTCCCCACATCCTCTCCAACATTTGTTGTTCTTGCCTTGTCCATTTTTGTGATTCTAACTGGTGTAAGGTGGTATGTCAAGGTGGTTTTGCTTAAAATTTCCCTGATGGCTAATGATTTTGAACATTTTTTCATGTGTCTGTTAGCCATTTGTATGTCTTCATTGGAAAAGTGTGTGTTCATATCTTCTGCCCATTTTTTTTATTTGATTATTTGATTCACGTGTATTGAGTTTGAGAAGTTCTCTGTAGATCTTGGATACCAGTCTTTTATCTGTAGTGTCATTTGCAAATATCTTCCCCCATTCCGTGGGCTGCCTCTTAGTTTTTTTTGACTGTTTCATTGGCTGTGCGGAAGCTTTTTATCTTGATAAAGTCCCACAAGTTCATTTTTTCTTTTGTTTCACTTGCCTTTGGAGATATGTCATGAAAAAAGTTGCTGTGGCCTATGTCAAAGAGGTTGCAGCCTATGTTCTCCTATAGGATTTTGATGGATTCCTGTCTCACATCAAAGTCTTTCATCCATCTGGAGTTTATCTTTGTGTATGGTATGAGAGAGTGGTCAAGTTTCATTCTTTTGCATGTAGCTGTCCAATTTTCCCAGCACCATTTATTGAAGAGACTGTCTTTTTTCCACTGGATGTTTTTTCCTGCTTTATCAAAGATTAGTTGCCCAAAGAGCCGAGGGTCCATTTCTGGGTTCTGTTTTCTGTTCCATTGGTCTATGTGTCTGTTTTTGTGCCAGTACCATGCTGTCTTTGTGATCACAACTTTGTAGTATAGCTTGAAATCCGGCATTGTGATGCCCCCAGCTTTCTTTTTCCTTTTCAACAATTCCTTGGCGATTCGGGGCCTTTTCTGGTTCCTCACAAATTTAAGGGCTATTTGTTCCAGCTCTTTGAAAAATGTCATTGGTATTTTGATTGGGATGGCATTGAAAGTGTAGATTGCTCTGGGTAGCATAGACATTTTAACTATGTTTATTCTTCTGATCCATGAGCATGGAATATTTTTCCATCTTTTTGTGTTTTCTTCAATGTCTTTCATAAGTAATCTGTAGTTTCCAGAATATAGATCCTTTATGTCTGGTTAATTCCAAGACAACATATGATTTTTGGTGCTATTGTAAATGGAATGGATTCCCTAATTTCTCTTTCTTCAGTCTCATTGTTCATGTATAGAAATGCAACTGATTTCTGAGCACTGATTTAGTATCCCGCCACATTACTGAATTGCTCTATAAGTTCTAGTAGTTCGGGGGTGGAGTCTTTTGGGTTTTCCATATAGAGTATCATGTCATCTGTGAAGAGAGACAGTTTGACTTCTTCTTTGCCAATTTGGTTACCTTTTATCCCTTTTTGTTCTCTGATTGCTGTTGCAAGGACTTCTAGTACTATGTTGAATAATAGTGGTGAGAGTGGGCATCCTTGTCATGTTCCTGATCTTAAGGGAAAGGCTTTCAGCTTTTCCCCGTTGAAAATGATATTTTCTGTAGGCTTTTCATAGATGGTTTTTATGAGATTGAGGAATGTACCCTCTATCCCTACACTCTGAAGGGTTTTAATCAGGAAAGGATGCTGTATTTTGTCAAATGCTTTTTTGCATCAATTGAGAGGATCATATGGTTCTTGACTCTTTTCTTCTTGTTATGATCTATCACACTGATCAATTTGCGAATGTTGAACCACCCTTGCATCCCAGGGATGAATCCCACTTGGGCACGATGGATAATCCTTTTAATGTACTGTTGGATCCTATTAGCTAAGATCTTGTTGAGAATTTTGGCGTCCATATTCATCAGGGAAATCGGTCTGTAATTCTCCTTTTTGATGGGTTCTTGCCTGGTTTGGGGATCAAGGTAATACTGGCCTCACAGAATGAGTTTGGTAGCTTCCCTTCTGTTTCTTTTTTTTTTTTTTTAAGATTTTATTTATTTATTCGACAGGATAGAGACAGCCAGCGAGAGAGGGAACACAAGCAGGGGGAGTGGGAGAGGAAGAAGCAGGCTCATAGCGGAGGAGCCTGATGTGGGGCTCGATCCCTTAACGCCAGGATCACGCCCTGAGCCAAAGGCAGACAGTTAACCGCTGTGCCACCCAGGCGCCCCTGTTTCTATTTTTTGAAACAGCTTCAGGAGAATAGGTATTATTTCTTCTTTGAATGTCTGGTAGAATTCCCCATGGAATCTGTCAGGCCCTGGACTCTTGTTTTTTTTTGGGGGGGGGGTTGATCACCGCTTCAATCTCTTCATAATTAATTGGTCTATTTAAATAATCAATTTCTTCCTGTTTCAGTCTTGGTAGTTTATTGGTTTCCAGGAAGGCCTCCATCTCTTCCAGATTGTTTAATTTATTGGCATAAAGCTGTTGATAAAAGTTTCTAATGATCCTTCCTATTTCATTGGTGTTGGTTGTGATCTCTCCCCTTTCATTCATAATTTTTTTAATTTGGGTCCTTTCTCTATTCTTTTGAATAAGTCTGGCCAGTGGCTTATCGATCTTATTTATTCTTTCAAGTCTGTTCTTTCTAGTCTGTTCATCTGCTCTACTGTGCTCCTGGTTTCTAAGTCATTGATCTCTGCTCTAATCTTCATCAACTGCCTTCTCTCACGTGGTTTAGGCCTGTTCTGTTCCAGCTCCAGCTTCTTGAGGTGCGAATGTCAGTCCAGTTCCAGTGAATGCTCCAGAGCTCCGGTTTTCAGTCTGGTCACGCGCGTGCTCCCGAGCTCTTGGTTTCAGCCTAGTTCGAGTGTGTGCTCCAGAGGGAGCTCCGGTGGACACTCGCACACTCCTGAGCTCCCGGTTTTAGTCCGGCTCCAGTGAGCACTCCAGAGCTTCGGTTTTCAGTCTGGTCACTCGCGCGTTCCCAGGCTCACAGTCTCAGTCTGCTCTCGCAGGTGCTGGTCCGTGAGTCTGGCCCGCTCCCCAGTGCAGGTGGCTACTGCTTCCTGGCACCCGAGCGCGGTGGCTCCCTCTCCCTTACGTTTATCTTCCCATATCTGTGCACGGATTCACGGCTCCCCACTTCGTACCTCAATATTCAGCGCTGGAGATGTTTGTTTGTAGAGATCCAGATGTATCTTCCTGCATCTCAGGCTGATTCTGTGGGTTTTCAGGATGGTCTGGTAGATATCCAGCTCAACTCAGGGGACCAGCTGAAAAAGAGGTCCCCTACTCCTCCGCCCTCTTTTCTCTTCCTTGCAGAAGGTGGTCGCTTTTCTGTTCATAGAGTTTCTGCTACTCTTTTCTTCATTCTCCAGTTGCATTCATAGGTATTAAGAATGCTTTGGTAGCTCTCTAGCTGAATTCCTGGGACCAGACGAACTTTAGGTCTCCTGCTCCTCCGCCATCTTGGAACCGCCTCTGCATCTCTATTTAAAAGAGATATTGACTTGTAGTTTCTTTCTTGTAGTATCCTCATCTAGGTATTAGGGTAATGTGGTCCTGTAAAACCAGTTCGGAAGTGTTCCTCCTATTCAATTCTTTGAAATAGTTTGAGAGGGATTAGCATTAATTCTTCTTAAGTGTTTGGTAGAATTTATAGGGAAACCATCTGGTCCTGGGCCTTTCTTTGTTGGGAGGTTTTTGATTATTGATTTAATCCTCTGCTCATTATTCAATAGATTATATTTTTTCTAGGAATTTATTCTTTTCTTCTAGGTTATCTAGTTAGTTGGTGTACAATTGTTCATTAGGTTATAATTGTCTCTTGTATTTCTGTGGTGTCAGTTATAATATTTCCTCTTACATATGCAATTTTATTTATTTGAGTCTTCTTTTTTTCTTAATAGGCTAGCTGTTGGTTTGTCAATTTCTCTTACCTTTTCAAGAAACCAGCTCTTAGTTTCCTTTGTCTTTTCTATTGTCTTTCTTGTCTCAATTTCATTTATTTTCATTCTGATCTTTGTTATTTCCTTCTTTCTGCTAACTTGGGGCTTTGTTTTTTTTCTAGTTCCTAAGGTATACAGTTAGGTTGTTCATTTGAGATCTTTCATTTTCTTAATATAGGCATTTATCACTTTAAACTTTTCTCTTAGAACCGCTTTTACTACATCCCATATGTTTTGGTATATTGTGTTTACATTTAATTTGTTTCAAGATATTTTTTGATTTCTCTTTTGATTTCTTCTTTGATCCATTTGTTGTTCAGAAGTATGTTGCTTAATTTCCACACATTCATGAATTTTCTAGTTTTTCTGCATTGTTAATTTCTAGTTTTATACCATTGTGGTCAGAAAAGATACTTGTTATCATTTTATTCTTCTTAAATTTGGTAAGACTTGTTTGGTGATCTAATATATGATATATCCTGGAAAATATTTTATGTGCACTTGAGAAGAATGTGTATTCCACTGCTGTTGTGTAGAATGTATGTAGATGTCTGTTAGATCCATTAGGTCTAAAGTACTAGTCCAAAAAAAGATGAATAAATAAAAATTTAAAAATAAAGTTCTAGAATAGAGAGCCCAGAAATGGACCCTCGGCTCTTTGGGCAACTAATCTTTGATAAAGCAGGAAAAAACATCCGGTGGGAAAAAGACAGTCTCTTCAATAAATGGTGCTGGAAAAACTGGACAGCTACATGCAAAAGAATGAAACTTGACCACTATCTCACACCATACACAAAAATAAACTCCAAATGGATGAAAGACCTCGATGTGAGACAGGAATCCATCAAAATTCTAGAGGAGAACATAGGCAGCAACCTCTACGACATCGGCCAAAGCAACCTTTTTCATGACACATCCCCAAAGGCAAGAGAAACAAAAGATAAAATGAATTTATGGGACTTCATCAAGATTAAAAGTTTCTGCACAGCCAAGGAAACAGTCAGAAAAACTAAGAGGCAGCCCACGGAATGGGAGAATATATTTGCAAATGACACTACAGATAAAGGACTGGTATCCAAGATTTACAAAGAACTTCTCAAACTCAATACACGAGAAACAAATAAACAAAAAAAAAAAATGAGCAGAAGATATGAACAGACACTTTTCCAATGAAGACATACAAATGGCTAACAGACACATGAAAAAATGTTCAAAATCATTAGCCATCAAGGAAATTCAAATCAAAACCACACTGAGATACCACCTTACACCAGTTAGAATGGCAAAAATAGACAAGGCAAGAAATAACAATTGTTGGAGAGGATGTGGAGAAAGGGGATCCCTCCTACATTGTTGGTGGGAATGCAAGTTGGTACAGCCATTCTGGAAAACAGTGTGGAGGTCCCTTAAAAAGTTAATAATTGAGCTACCCTATGATCCAGCCATTGCACTACTGGGTGTTTACCCCAAAGATACCGACGTAGTGAAGAGAAGGGCCATATGCACCCCAATGTTCATAGCAGCATTGTCCACAATAGCTAAATCGTGGAAGGAGCCAAGATGCCCTTCAACAGATGACTGGATTAAGAAGTTGTGTTCCATATATACAATAGAATATTACTCAGCTATCAGAAAGAACGAGTTCTCAACATTTGCTACAACATGGACGACACTGGAGGAGATAATGCTAAGTGAATTAAGTCAAGCAGAGAAAGACAACTATCATATGATTTCTCTCATCTATGGAACATAAGAACTAGGATGATCAGTAGGGGAAGAAAGGGATAAAGAAAGGGGGGGTAATCAGAAGGGGGAATGAAACATGAGAGACTATGGACTATGAGAAACAAACTGAGGGCCTCAGAGGGGAGGGGGTGGGGGAATGGGATAGGCTGGTGATGGGTAGTAAGGAGGGCATGTATTGCATGGTGCACTGGGTGTTATACACAACTAATGAATCATCGAGCCTTACATTGGAAACCGGGGATGTACTGTATGGTGACTAACATAATATAATAAAAAATCATTATAAAAAAAATAAAATAGAAATAAAGTTCTAGTCCAATGTTTCTGTATTGATTTTCTGTCTGAATGATCTATCCATTGTTGAAAGTGGAGTACGGAAGACTCCAACTAATATTGTGTCATTGTCTATTTTTCACTTTTACTTAATATGTTTAGGGGCGCCTGGGTGGCACAGCGGTTAAGCGTCTGCCTTCAGCTCAGGGCGTGATCCCGGCATTGTGGGATCGAGCCCCACGTCAGGCTCCTCCTCTATGAGCCTGCTTCTTCCTCTCCCACTCCCCCTGCTTGTGTTCCCTCTCTCGCTGGCTGTCTCTATCTCTGTCTAATAAATAAATAAAATCTTTAAAAAAAAATTACTTAATATGTTTAGGTGTTCCATTATTGATTTCATAAATATTTGTATTTGTTATGTCCTCTTAATGAATTGACCACTTTATCATTATGTAATGATCTTTTTTATCTCTTATTATAGTTTTTGACTTAAAGTCTATTTTGTCTGATGCAAGTAGCGCCACCCCTAATTTCCACATGCGTGGAATATCTTTTTCCATCCCTTCACTTTGAACATATATGTGTCCTTAGAGGTGAGGTGAATTTCTTGTAGGCAACATATATTGTGTGTTGTTGTTGTTGTTTCATCCAGCCACTCTGTGCCTTTCGATTAGAGAGTTTAACCCATTTATATTTTAGTAATCATTAATAGGTACTGACTAATGCCATCTTTTTAATGGTTTGCTGGCAGTGTTGTAGTTCCTTTGTTCCTTTCTTCCTCTCTTGCTGCCTTCCTTTGTGAATTAATGATTTTCTGAAGTGGTGTACTTTCATTGCCTTCTCTTTATCTTTTTTCTGAAGATTTTATTTTTATTTATGTATTTTAGAGACAGAGAGAGTGTGTCCATAAGTGGGGGGAGGAAGAGAGGGGGAGGGAGGCGGAGAGAGAATCTGAAGCTGACTCTGCACGAAGTGCGGAGCCCATAGCGGGGCTCGATCCCACCACCACAAGATCATGACCTGAGCTGTAACCAAGGGTTGGACACTTAACCGACTGAGCCACCCAGATGCCCCACCTTCTCTTTATCTTTTGTTAAGGTTTTGCTTTGTTGTTACCATGTGTTCCAATTAGGGAGAATCAACATAAAACATATTATGGATATAACAGTCTGTTTTAAGCTGATGACAGTTTTGATCACATATAAAAACTCCTTTCCCCAACATTTTATGTTTTAATGTCATAATTTGCCTTTTTTATATTGTATATCCAATAATTAATTATTATAGCTATAATTATTTTTACTACTTCTGACCTTAAACTTTACACTTGAGGTAAATGATTAATACACCATCACATTATAGTATTGGAGTATTCTGAATTTGACTGTATACTTATTTTTCAGTGTGTTTTATATTTTTATGTTACCTTTATATATTTGTATCCTTTCATTTCAGCTTTAAGAGCTCCTGTCAGCATTCCTTGTAAGGCAGGTCTGGTAATGAAAAATTCCCTCAGCTTTTGTTTGTCTGGGAAAGGCTAGCTCTCCTTCATTTCTGAAGAACACCTTTACCAGCTCAAGTATTCTTGGTTGGCAGATTTTTTTTTTCCAACACTTTGAATTTATTATCCCACTCTTCTGAACTGCAAGATTTCTGCTGAGAAATCCACTGATAGCCTTATGGGGGTTACCCTGTATGTGAGAAATTTGAACTTCTTCACTTCATGAACTTGGATGGCTAGATATTTCCCTAGATTTGGGAAGTTCTCAGTCATTATGTCTTTAAATCAGCTTTCTGCCCTTTTCTCCCTCTCTTTTTGTTCTAAGGCTCCAAAAATGCATATATTGTTTCTTTCAATAGTGCCCTATTGTTCATATAGGCTTTCTCCACTAATTCTCATTTTATTTCCTTTGTTCTCCTCTGGCTGGTAATTTCAAATGACCTGTCTTCTACTTCATAGATTCTCTCTTCTGCTTCATCCAGTGGTCTGTTGATGCTATTGCAGTTTTTAATTTTATTCACTGTATTCTTCAGCTCCAGAATTTCTGTTTGTTCTTTTTTTATGATTTCTATCTCTGTTATACTTCTCATTTTGTTCATGTATTGCTTTCCTGACTTTATTGAATTTTCTTTCTATTTTCTCATAATAGCTCACTGAGATTCCTTAAAACTATTTTGAATTCTTAATCAGGCAAATTGCAGATCTCCATTTCTTTGGGAAATGGAAAAATCATTGTGTTCCTTTCTTTGGTGGTGTTATGTTTCCTTGCTTTTTCATGCCCCTTAAAGTCTTGCAATACTCTCTTTGCATTTAAAGAAGCAGTTACCTCCTCCTGTCTACTAACTGGCTTAGGAATAAAAATACCTCCATCAGCAGTGTTAGGATTTCTGAGGCATTCTCAGGGTTTTCTATGGATATACCTGCTCCCCACTTCTTGTTCCCTTGGAAATTCTTAAGATTGTATGTGTTCTCTTGATCTTACAAAGCCAAGCCAGGGGCTGACAGCTTGTTTGTTTGCTTGCTTTCCCTAGAAGGCTGCTCAGTTTTATGTGTTATCTCCAAGTCCCACAGAATCAGGCAAGCTTTTTATGCATGTGTATGCTCACTTAGCTATCTGCAAAGGCTTGCTTCCACAACCCCCAGTGGTTAGGGGCAGGGTGGGTGAGGCATGCAGAATGTTGGGGTGTCCATGGGCCAACCTGGGGGGGGATCTGCAGGCAAGCTGTCCCTAGCAGCTCATGAGCTGGCTTCCTGCCATGCTGTTAATAGGATCTGCATTCCTTTTATGTGTTGCATTCCAAACCCTGGCTGCTATTCTCCAAGCCACTCCCTGCCCTGTAGTCAAATGGCATGCCTCAATACTGTGGATAGGGTGAGAAAGGAATAGGTATTTTCAGCAGCTTCCCACCCAGTTTGGGAAGTGAAACTGTTTCTCTTACTTCTTCAATCCATCCTATCTTAAAATTTTTTGCTCTAACATTGTGCTGGAACTTTTCCACTGGACTCCTGGACTTCCACAAAGACACTATTATCTGTAAATGATTGTCTAAATTGGTGTGCTTTGGGAAGAAAATGGTAGAAAGCTCCTATTTCATCATTTTGATCCCTAATTCTGACTTCGCTTTTTTTTAAAATAGTGATGTTACAATCACATCTTGTGTTAATTAATATGGCTTATTTGCCCAAAAGTGACAAAATGAATTAAGTAGTTATGTAATTCAAATAAGGAAATCAGGTATTGTTAAGTTGTAGACACCTTTGCTGTTCAGTAAGGTTTAAATGCCTTGCCCAAAATTATAGGTGTAGTGTGAGTGGTGAATCTAGAATTTGAGTCTGTGCAGTTTGACTCTAGAACTGTGCTTTGTAGTATGATAGCCTTTGGCCATATGTGGCTCTTTAAATTTAAATTAAATTATATAAAAATAGAAATTCAATTCCCTCACTAGCTATATTGCAAGTGTTCAGTAGCTACACATGCCTACACGTGGCTACCATATTGGACAGTAAGGAGAATATTTCCATTTTTGCAGAAAGTTCTATTAGATGACACAACTGTAGAAGCAAAATTCCTGGCCTCTATACTATAACACTTCACCTGTGCTTTTATATACCATCGTCAGATTATTAAAGCAAATTTATTCTCAAAGTTTTAATTATTCCTTCTGTGTAGATGACCATTATAAGTATATGTGTAGCTTGGCAATTTTCCTAGTTATCATTGCCACATTTCTATCTGTATGCCAGATATGTTCAGTTGGACACTGATATCAATCCAAACATATTTTTAAATTGAATATCACCTTTTCCGTAAAACCAACTCCCTCTCCTGACTTCCCCAATTCCATCTTTGTTACTTTTTTATTTCCAGATAGTGAAGTTAATCACTGAAATTTTATTTTTTGTTCCTTCTTGCTTGTTCTCTGAATCTATATTCTATCAACCTTCTCTTGAAAATGTCTCTCAGGGGACACCTGGGTGGCTTATTTGGTTAAGCGTTAGACTCTTGGTTTTGGCTCAGGTCCTGATCTCAGTGTTGTGAGATGAAGCGCCACATCAGGCTCCTCACTGAGCATGGAGCTTGCTTAAGATTCTCTCACTCTCTCCCCCTTTGCTCCTCCCCCCCCCACTCACATGCTTTATCTCTCTAAAATTAAAAACAAAAAATGTCTCTGAAATATGAATTTTCTACTGCTATGACACTGGACCATAATGGGTAGACTTGAATCTTGTTTTTCCTGAACTCCTTCTAGTCTATCCATGACATCAGGTTAATAATACCAAATACCAATGGCCTTGTCCCTCTCCTTGTCAGAAAATTACAATATTTGCCCTTAAAAATGGTCAAATGCCTTCTACAATCTTATCTACCTTATCTGTTTCTTCATTTCTTCATGAACTATTCATTCTAACCAGACTGGTCTCATTCCTCCATTGTGATATAATTCACCTTTGCATTCCTAAAATTATGTTCTTGTTCCTCCTCCACACATCTTCACTTATTGAAATCTTAACCATCCTCTAAGGATTAACCTCAGGGCCTTCCTCATCTGTGGAGTGAAACCATTTCAGGTCATAATGTTCTTTTCAGTTCCTAGAGTAGTCACACTAGTGCTAGCCATCGTATAACTTCCTGTCTTGCTAAGTGTATTAGTCAGGGTTCTACACAGAAACAGAACCAATAGGATATATATATCCTGTTGGGTTTATCTATGTATTTAGGCATCTCTGTATGGGGGTGTGTGTGTGTGTGTGTGTGTGTGTGTGTGTGTGTGTGTGTATGGAAAGAGAGTGAGAGAGAGGAAGAGAGAGATTGATTTTAAGTAATTGGCTTATATGAGTATGTTAGCTGCCAAGTCTTAAATCCTCAGGGCAGTCTAGAAGAATGGAAATTCTGGCAAGAAGTTGATGTTTTGTGTCTGAAGGCACTCTGGAGACAGAATTCTTTCTGTGTCCTCAGCCTTTTCTCTTAAGGCCCTTAACTGATTGGATGAAGCCTACGTACATTATGAAGGGTAATCGGCTTTACTCAGAATCTAATGATTTAAGTGTTAATTACATCTAAAAAATTACCTTCACAACAACATTTAGATGGGTATTTAATCAAACAACTGGATGCCATTGCCTAGCCAAGTTGATACATAAAATTAACCATCACTTTAGGTTTGTATATTTTTAGAGCTCTTCCATGTAATTCTTAATTCCACAGTCCAGCTACATATGTGGATGGGAGAAAGGAACAGCATTTGAGGAATTGCAGTTAGTCAAAGTGTAAATATTGCAGGATATAAAAACAGTTGGAGCTTGTGAAAAGTTTAAAACACTCCACCATTTCAGAAAGAATAGCTTTATGGAGAAAATGGAAACAAAAAATTTTGTGAAATTTGTCCATACACAACAATAATCTTTCTACTACTTATTTTGTTCCTTTTGGAGCTTCTGTACAAGTCATATCTTCTCTTATCTAATAAAAAATCCTGTGCTTTCCATCCAACCAGTCTCTTTTAGCTATACATCAAATTATTCTTACCCAGCATGCTTAATTAAGTGCCACTCAGAAAATTTCTTCCCACAGTGATATTTTGTCCTATGACTTTCCATTTTGCCTTATGAAATCAGATTTTTTTTTTTTTTAAAGCAAGAGCCCTGGGGTGCCTGGCTGGCTCAGTCAGTGGAGTAACTGAGTCTTGATCTCAGGTGGTGAGTTTAAGCCCCACACTGGGCATGGAGTCTACTTAAAAAAAAAAAAAAAAGAGCCCTTGTAAACAAAATATTTTTTCTAATTTTATATTTCTTTGTATCCTCTGTAGTACTTGCTATGATAACCTCTACGTAGTTATTAGTCACTAAGGATTGGCTGACTGACAGGTTCTGCTTTGGCTAAATGAGATGTTCTGAGTTCTATTCCCGCATTACCTACTGATTTTTGGATATTACTACCTGATTATCTCACCAGTATCTCACACTTGACATGTTTCAAACTAATCTTATCTTCCTTTTGAAACATTGTATGATATGGAAGAACAAAAGGGCAGCCATCATGGCGAACCTATATCTTTCCATATAATGATGACCTCCTTACTGTCCTGTGACTCTTTTTCATCTTGTGTCCCTTTGTCTTAATGCACTTTTTCTTTCTACCGTATAAATCATACTCCCTCTGCCTGGGATATTCTTCTTGATCTCTGTATGGCAACCTCTTCTTGTAATTCACCTTAAACATTACATTCTATAAGAGGTTTTCTCTGACTAAACAGTTTAATCACCATATTACTCTTTATGATATTGCCCTATTTTAATTTTATGACTTAAACTTAGCACTCTCATTTTTTTAAGTGCACTCCATGAGATTCTGATACCAGAGGTCCTTTGTTCACCTTTAAAACCATGCTATGGACGGTAGATAAGAACAATATGTTGCCATTACACTGTATTTTGAACTTTATTTTTATATTCTTAGTTTTAGCAAAAAAAAATAAAACTTCCTCTAGAGAATTAGTGTCTTCTATTTGCCAAGACTTTGCATCAAATTCTGTAGAATTGTGCTTCTCAAAATTTGATGTGCATACAAACCACCTGGAGAATCTTGTTAAAATGCAGATTCTATTCAGCAGTTTTGGGGTGGGACCAAAATTCTGCATTTCTGGAATGGATTTTAAAAACCATGATTCAGTACAGTCACTGTGGAAAATAATATTTAGGTTTCTCAAAATATTAAAAATAGAACTACCATATGATCCAGCAGTTACATTTCTGGGTATATGTCTGAAAGAAATCAAATCACTATCTTGAAGACATATATGCAACCTCATGTTCATTACAGCATTATTTATAATAGCGGAGACAGGGAAACAACCTCTAAGGGTTCATCAACAGATGAATGAATAAAGAAAAAGTGGTGTGTACACAAACACAGACACACAAACACACACACACACACATACAATGGAATATTATTCCCATAAAAAAGGAAATCCTGCCATTTGTGATGAATCTTGAGGGCACTTTGCTAGGTGAAATAAGTCAAACAGAGAAAGACAAGTGTCATATGATCTCACTTATATATGGAATCTAAAAAAAAATTAATTACTTTTCTACACACTAATAATGATCAGGAAAGAAAATTAAGAAAACCATCCCATTACAATAACATCATGAGGAATAAAATACTTAGGAATAAATTTAGTCAAGAAGGTGAAATAAGCATACACTGAAAACTACAACATTGCTGAAAGAAATAAAAGAAGACACAAATAAATGGAAAGGCATCCTATGTTCATGGACTGGAAGACTTAATATTCTTAAGATGACAGTATTGCTGAAAGTGATCTACAGATTCAATGCAATCCTTATCAAAATCCCATAATGTTTTTTGCATAAATGGGAAAACCCATCTTACGGAGTTTTAATAGCAAATAACAAAACAATCTTGGAAAAGATAGCAAATAGCAAAAATAACAAATAGCAAAACAAGAGCAAAATAGCAAAGACAATTTTGAAAATAGCAAAAAGAATCTTGAAAAAGAAGAACAAATTTGGAAGAGTCACACTTCCTGATTTCAAAACATATTACAAAGCTGTAGTAATCAAAACAATGTGGTACCAGCATGAAGACATACAGGCCAATGGAATAGAATAGAGAGCTCAGAAATAAACCCTCACATATATGAGAAAATGATATTCAAGGATGTCAAGATCATTCAATATGGAAAAGATAGCTTTTTCAGCAAATGAAACTGGCAAAATGAACAAAAAGATAGTGTTTTCAACAAAATGAAACTGGGCCTGGCAAAACTGGTTATCTACATATAAAAGAATGAAGTTAGACTCATTTTACACCATATAACTCAAAATGGACTAAAGGTCTAAATGTAAGTGCTAAAAATATCAAACCTTTAGAAGAAAACTTAGGGGGAAGCTTTATGACATTGGATTTGACAATAATTTCTTGACTACAACACTGAAAGCCCAGGAAACAAAAGAAAAACAGATAAATTTGACTTATCAAAATAAGAAACTTTGTGCATCAAAGGATACAATCACAAGACTAAAAAGACAACCCACAGAATGGGAGAGAGTATTTGCACGTCTTATATCTGATAATGGCTTAATATCCAGAATACATAAAGAACTACAGCTTAACTACAAAAGAAAAAAAAATTTAATGGGCAGCTGACTTAAATAGACATTTCTGCACAGAAGACATAAAAATGGCCAATGAAAAATTAAAAGATGCTCAATTTCAGTAGTCATTAGGGAAATACAAATCAAAACCATGATGAGATGCCACTTCACACCTATCGGGATTACTGTTATCAATATATCAGAAAATAAAAGTACTGGTGAGGATAAGAAGAAATTGGAACTCTTGTGCATTACTGGTGGGAATAATGGTACAGCCACTGTGACAAACAATATGGCATTTGCTTGAAAAGGTAAATGTAGGATTGCTATATGATCCACAATTTCCACTTCAATTCCGAAAGAATTGAGAGAAGATCTCTGATACTTATATACCAATTCCATAGTAGTACTATTCACAGTCACCAATAGGTGGGAACAGTCCAAATGTCCATCAACAGATGAATGGATAAACAAAATGTGGTATATATAATTGATGAAATACTATTAGCATTAAAAAGGAATGAAACTTTGGTACATGCCATATCATGGATGAACCTTGAAAACATGCTGAGTGAAATAAGCCTGACACAAATGGCAAATATTATACCATTCTACTTATCTGAGATACCTAGAATAGGCAACTTCATAGAGGCAGAAAGTAGATTGGTAGTCACTGGGGACTGGGGAGAGGAAGGAATGGAAGTTATTGTTTAAGGGTACAGAGTTTCAATTTAGAATGATGAAAAAGTTTTGTACTGGTGTTGCTTGCACAACATTATATATGTACTTAATGCCACTGAATGGTAATTTAAACATGGTTAAAATGTTAAATTTTATTTTATGCATATTCTGCCACAATTAAAAAATAATAATTCTGCATGTCTAATAAAGTTCCAAGTGTTGCTGATGCTGCCAGTCTTGGGACCACACTGAGTAACAAGACTATAGTATAGAGGAAAAGAGTCAGTGGAGGATGGGGAGGATTTGTGTGAGTTTCTCAGGAGAAGGGACCATGTCTTTCTATTTTTGTAAACTAACAGGTGATACGTAATACAAGCTCAATACCTTTTTCAGTGAATTTATGAAGAAATAGATAAATACAATCAAATAGGGTAACTAAGAATTGTAATATAAGATGGAATGTGTCAATGAACATGATATAGATAATGAGAAAAGCCCAAAAGAAAATCAGAGACACTACAGGTCTTCAAAAAGTGTTTCTTTGGATCAGTGAGGTTTTTTGCTCACTTTGTTTCCCATGTGCAGTATGGCATGAAGAACATAGTGTGCTTTACCTGGAAATTCACTTGTTGTAATCTGATATTACAGCATGGTCAGAAAATAAGCTTAATAAAGCACAGCATGAAAGTACAGTTAGTTATTTGTTGAGGAGAGAAACCACATATGATTTTGGTGTAAATGAATATACCATGCAGTATGACTGAGGTAAACCTTAATTGTTTTGATTTCTTTTTATGAATTTGTGAGTTTTATTATATAATTGTTAATTTCTATAAATGCAAATAATCAGTAGAGTCTGTTTTATTACTTTCCTTACACATATGCCAAATAACTGGAGATAATGTAAAGTCAGTATATCAATTGTAAAGATTTCTTATATATATGAAGTTATGATCATTGATTTCTGAAAAAGACATAATATGCCAGTGTATTCATATCACGCTTTATTTCTCAGCCACTAAAAACTGACCCATTGAGATTCATTCCTTCATGGAGAAACTTACTATTTAAAAGTATAGGGGGTTGGTTTGTTGTTTTTTTTTTTTTTTTTTGATACTTGGGTAGTATTTCATTAATCAGTAATTCTACTCTAGAGTTTAAATCCATATTATTTATAATCATCTCAATATTAGTAATGTTATATTGCCTAACAAATGAGATTGAATCAAAATATTTTAACATTTGCAGTGAAAATGAAAATTTATGTACGTAATTGCAATCTTAAGACAAGCTAGGATTCTGAAGTGTCATCCAAAGGAAGAATAAATTATTCTTAATATAATTTTAATGATCAATGGGTTTTCAAAATATTCTACTTTTTTGACAGCTATTTATACATGATAGAAGCTCTAACTTGCTTATATTTGGTAAATTAGAAAGCCCTACTTGCTCAAATTGCTGACTAACAGAAACTATTGCATCAACTTTTTATAGAGAAAAATAAGCATGAGAAGTTTAAAAGTTTCATCAATTACAATCAAGTCAGTGGCAGAATAGGAATAAAATCCAGTGTCCTGAAAAACACGCATTGTCCACGGAATCTGGCTTTCCTTTTATTTCGTTTCTAGAATTTTTATTAGCTCCAAATCTAAGCCCAGAATGAAGAAACAAAATTATAAATTCAATGATAACATCTGAAAAAATGAGCTTCCTAACCAGAAACTTCATTTAGGGTGCAGAGTAGAAAGACAAGGTGAAACTCAGTAGCATACTTTTTCAGAAGCTCTTAGGGATTTAAGAATGCTTTATATCAACTACATGATGACATTTTACACAGTCATGATATATTTCTTAATATTTCAGAAGAATTGAATTGTAAATATGATGGCAAATTCTGAAAGAGCTGAAGAGATGCAAGAAAATTATCAGAGAAATGGGTAAGCTTTGCCTAAATTCTACAAAAAATGTTCTGCAACTTCAAATATACCTATCCTTTTCAAAGCTGTAGCAAAAATGTTTATAATTTTTTTCCAAAAATACAGTGCTATTTGCATTTTTCTGGACCTCATCTTAATCACTGTTACAACTGGCTTAAAAGTAACTTTAGGAAGTGTAATAACTATAGGATTTATTGATTTAGTACTTTTAGTTCTTCAGATCTCTCTGAAGAGGAGAGGAGAAATACCTGAATATTTTCAGTTCAATTCTCTATGGAACATTTATTCCATGTGGTACAGTTAATGAAAGAAAATACTGGATTCTGATCATTTTTTCACTAAATGGATGTCTGTGTATGTATGTATGTGTATATGTTATAAAAATTTTCTATACCTATAATCCATTAATTTAAAGATTTAAAATTGAGATGGTTTAAAGTCTATTTTAGTTTCACTTTTACTATAATAATTGTGTTACATTTAGTTATATAAGCTGAAAAATTCAAGAGACCCCTTTTGATCGCCTGTTTCATTAATGCAGGGCTGCAAATAGCCAGAAAGGGATTTCCCACTGTATCTGCCCATGTACTCTTCTCTACTTTCAACTCTGATAGAAGAGAGACTTTCAAAAGACCACCTGAGCCTTCCTTCCAAGGCTTTTCATAAAGGTCAATGGGTAACAGAAATGTTTCCCTGAAACAAAATTTATCAAAAGAGAGCATAGTGAGTCTTACTCTTTAAAATCAGCATTTGGGGGACACATGGCTGGCTCAGTTGGAGGAGCATACATATCAGGGGTCATGAGTTCAAGTGCCCCATCAGGTGTAGAGATTACTTAAATAATAAAATAAAAAAACTTTAAAATCATCATTTGGAATAATGGAAGGGCTATACAATCTTAAAGCACTTGTCATCTGTGAAACATCTCAGAGCAGATTTGCCCAGTACTTAAGTAAATTATTAACCTCAGAGGGAATAAAATTAAGTGACTTGTCATTTATCAAAGCTGACAGAACAATATGTGATAAAGCTGGAGAGACGAGTCAGAAGTTCATCTTTCTGTGGTGTCTTTTTTAGAAAACTTAATCTGATGACCTCCAGTCTTCCATTAATGTTTAAGAATCTTTTGTGTTTGTGCTGTTGGTGGGAATGCAAACTGGTGCAGCCACTGTGGAAAACAGTATGGCGGTTCCTCAAAAAGTTAAAAATAGAGCTGCCCTATGGCCCAGCAATTGCACTGCTAGGTATTTATTTATCCAAAGGATACAAAAGTGCTGATTCCAAGGGGTACATGCACCCCAGTGTTTATAGCAGTAATGTCCACAATAGCCAAACTATGGAAAAAGCCCAGATGTCCAGCAACACATGAATGGATAAAGATGAAGCGATACACACACACACACACACACACACACACACACACATAGGAATATTACTCAGCCATCAAAAAGAATGGAATTGTGTTTTTTGCAATGACGTGGTTGGAACTAGAGGGTATTATGCCAAGTGAAATAAGTCAGTCTGAGAAAGACAAATACCATCTGATTTCACTCATAGGTAGAATTTAAGAAACAAGTTTTAGATGGGGGAAGGGAAGGAAAATAAAATAAGACAAAAACAGAGAGAGAGAGGTAGCCCATAGAGACTCTTTATCTTAATAGGTTTTTTTAAGATTTTATTTATTCATATGAGACAGAAAGATACAGAGAGAGAGCATGAGCAAGGGGAGAGGCAGAGGGAGAGAAAGAAGCAAACTCCCTGCCGAGCTGGGAGCCCTATGCAGGGCTTGATTCCAGGACCTGGAGATCATGACCTGAGCTGAAGGCAGAAGCTTAACCATCTGAGCCACCCAGGCACCCCAGAGATTCTTAACTATAGGAAACAAACTGAGGGTTGTTGGAGGGGAAATGGGTGGGAGGATGGGGTAACTGGGTGATGGACATTAAGGGAGGGCCCTTGATGTAATGAGCACTGGGTGTTATATGCAACTGATGAATCACTGAATTCTACCCTTGAAACTAATAATACACTATATGTTAACTAAATTGAATTTAATTTAAAAATTTTTAAATGTACACCCATAAGACATAGGGATAACAAAATACAAACAAAAAAGAATCGTGTGTGTGTGTGTGTGTGTGTGTATTTAATTGACAGATTTCCCTGAAATCAGTGAATACAATTTACATTTTTCATCTCAACTTTCTTGAAATGTGAGCTAAGAAATGAAATTTTCAGTGGTGGACAAAATTCACAGTATATTTACTTAATGTATACTTACTAGGACTTCTTTCATTTAAAGCTTACAGTTGCTTTTGAGCAATTTGTTACAAAAGCTTAAAAATTCTAATCCACCACCTTATACCCATTAAGGTGGATGCTATTAAAATAAAATAGAAAATAGCAAGTGGTCGTGATGATGTAGAGAAACCATGTCCATGGTTGATAGGCATATGAAATGGTGTGGCTGCTGTGGAAAACAGTATGATGGTTCCTCAAAAAATTAAAAATGGAATTATCATGTGATCCAACAATTCCCGTATACTCAAAATAATTGAAAGCAGGGACTTGAAAAGATATTTATATACCCATATTAATAGCAGTATTACTCACAGTAGCCAAAAAGCGGGAACACTCTGAAGTGTTCATTGACTGATGAATGAATGGATGGATGGATAAACAAAAGTGGTATGTATATACAGTGGAGTAATAATGAGCCTTAAAAAGGAGAAAACTTCTGACATGCCCTGCAACATAGCTGAACATTGAAGATACTATGCAAAGTGAAATAAACCCAACAGAAAAGAACAAAATACTATATGGTTCCACTTACATGAGACACCTAAGGTAGATTCACAGAGATAGAAAATAGAATGATAGTTTCCTGAAGCTGAAGGCAAGAGAGAAGAAGGAGGATTACTGTTTAAAGGGTACAGAACCAGTTTTTCAAGATGAAGAGTTCTATGGATGGATGGTGGTGATGGTAGCACAATATGAATGTACTTAATACCAACGAACTGTACACTTAAAATTAGTTAAGATGGTGAATTCTATGTTACATGTATTTTACCACAATTTAAAAAATTCTACTTCAGAGGTATGCCTTCAGTTGTTACCCTAACTAATGTAGAGACAGCCAGTGACAACTTACTTTCCCGTTGATTATAATAAAAATATTTGTACTGTGTATCATTAAGTGTGTTTTTAAAATTTCAGTGTTGATGCAGATTTGCTAAGAGTGAAGTTTGATACTTCAAAACAATTTTTTTTTACTTCAAAACAATTTTAATCGGAAAATTTTGCAAATTATATTTACATTGTAATCTTTCCATCTTCAACATTTATTTTCCAGGAAACCACAAGAACTTCCCAAAGTAAGAAAACAAGTTGTTGGACCTATTGAGATAGTAAGTGAAATCAATTAGAAAGTATGTGTATCCAAAAATTTTAGGAAATTGTCAATAGTACATAAAATGATTGATAGTATACATCTATTGAGGGGTAAAGGGAAATTTAAAAAGTAATTAATCAAAATATTATCTCCAATAGGAAAAAACATAATCAATGCAACAGTCCCATAATAGTAATAAGAAAAGAAGCACAGTATTTATACAATGATCCCAATTTTGAAAAAAAACAAAAAACAAAAAAAAAAGTGTGTATGTGTATATGAGGCATAAATGTTATCAGAGTCTATTTCTAAGAGGTGGGGAATTATGAGTGACTTTTACTATTTTATGTTTATATTTCAGTATTTCCTAATGAGAATACATTGATATAAGTTGCTTTGTTATTTTTTAAGTGTATAAATTCTTTTGAAATAGAAAATAATTATCTGAATGTTTTGTAAAACCTATACATAAAAAAGTATATGAGCACATTTCTTTAGGATTATGTTTAAGGAGCATTTTCAGGAATGTGTTCCCAAAACAACTCCTCTACCTACTCTAATCTCTGTGTTAGCCTGGCTGTCGGTGTCATTAGAAATTCACATGAAATAGTACCTCATTTTTCAGAAGTCAAATTCTAAAAAAACATGGGACGTAGCAGAACATGACAAACTTTATCAAGGAGATAACACACTATTCTGGGGAAAGGTGGAGAAGCAGATACCCTCTTATCATCTGGAATACCAAGTACAATATTCTGGCAATTACTTCATAAATATTTATTAGCAATCACATGAATAAATGAAAAAACATTAAATTTTTCCAGTCTTTACTCATATAATATGTACTAAGTTCCTCTTGCTGTTATACAAATCTAATTTCATTTCAGTACCATTATACATTTTATCTTGACTTCTCAGTAAGTTAAATAACCCACATTTTCAAGTTTTGTTCATGTTTTTGTTTTGGAATAACATTGTTGGGATCTGCTATAGAATAGAATATAAAGCAATCAGTATTTGGCTTTCAGTTATTTTTCTAAACAGCCTTGCAAATTATTACAGACCCTTAATTAAAGAATAGATGTTGTCCTGGGTAGAAAAAAATCCAAGTAATTTAAAATAATAATGAAAAATATAATTTATTACATTTGATGAACTAATTTTTACTACATGATTACTGTTCACTGCACTTAGTTGTATCGTTGCTATGATGCTGATAAGCCTAAGGAATTGAGAGTTTGAAGTTCAGCTGTCCATAAGCCAAGATACTGTCAATGCAATTTTTCAAAATATATTTATTCCAGAATCAACCTAATTCATACCCACATCTGATCTGACCTGTGTCACAGATGTTGTTGCAAATGTATAATTTGTACTGATTTTTCTACTTATATTTTTCAACAGTTCTTCAAAATACACTGTAAGTCTTTAAGATCAGGGATTTATTTTTACTTTATTTATAAATACTTTTCCATGATTTTATACATTTATTTAGTCTCTTAATTTATCAAATAACATTTACTTGATGGCAAAAACTGTAGGTTCGTTTTAGTTTTGTGTTTTATAGCTATAATGCCACCATGTTTTGTTTTTCTCAGTTCCGTTTTGCTGATGGACTGGACATCACACTCATGATCTTGGGATTACTGGCATCACTGGTAAATGGAGCCTGTCTTCCTCTAATGTCACTGATTTTAGGAGAAATGAGTGATGACCTTATTAGTGCATGTCTAGGCAAAACCAACACAAGTGAGTACAATATTTACTTTTCTGTATTTCTGGGGAATCAAAAGCATTAAATAAAACAGCTCATAATACAGATTTTTGTGTTATCAAGCAGTATCTACATAATATGTATATTAGTCATTTATTCTTCTATATTGCCAGGGACTGAAGAACCAAAATTTGTATTAACATTTGTCAAAGAAACAAATCAATAAGATGTGAGTGTGTGTGTGTGTGTGTGTATAGAGATAGAGACAGAGAGAAAGAAATTTATCTTAAGGAATTGGCTCATGCCATTATGGAAGCTGATGTGTCCAAAATCTTCAGGGTGGGCCAGTAGGCTGGAGACCCAGGAGTGAACTGCTCATGGTATATAAAAATCATCTGATACTGAGTATACCTCAACTTTTCTGTCTAGGAAATTAAATAATTTTCATCAGAAGTGGTGATTATATCATGATTTAACCAAAGGCTTGGGCCATTCCTGGGCATTAATCTATAATTCACCCTTTAAAAAGGAGAAGGCAAGAATGACAAAATCTCTCAGCTGCTTAGAGTTTCGTTAATAGCATATAGACATGCATGGCATTGTAGAACATAATACAGCAAGGAAGCCAAAATGAATATACAGAAAATTATGGTACTAGAGACAAAAATCCTGAATAAAGATAGGAGGGAAACCTAACAATCAGGTATGGGGGAAAAAGGGTTCTGTTTTCCCATAATTATAAATGTCCTTCATATATCATTACCTTTGTAGTATCCTATTTCAGGATCATGTCCTTAAAGGTAACATTCTTTAGATGCAAATCCAGCAAATTTATGCACTGACATGCTGAGTATTCATAGTCTTTTTTGATCTGATGAATATTAAAAATATTAGTAATTCCCTGGTTTTATATGTTTTTCTCCAAATTACACAGTAGAAAGCATCCTTATAGTAATTTATTATGACTGAGATAAATGTGTTATTAAAACCTGGACTGTCTTGGGATGGTCCACTTTCACCATTGTTGTTCAATATAGTACTGGAAGTCCTAGCCTTAAACAAAAAAATAAATAAAAAGCATCCAGATCAGCAAAGAAGAAGTCAAACTTTCACTCTTTGCAGATAACATGATACTCTATGTAGAAAACCAGAAAGACTCCACCGAAAAATTTGTAGAACTGATAAAGGAATTCAGCAAAGTCACAAGATATAAAATCAGTGCACAAAAGTCTGTTGCATTTCTGTACGCTAACAAGCACCAGAAAGAGATATTAAGGAATCGATCCCATTTACAATTGCACCAAAAACCATAAGATACCTAGGAATAAACCTAACCGAAGAAGTAAAAGATCTGTACTCTAAAAGCTGTAGAATACTTATGAAAGAAATTGAGGAAGACACAAAGAAATGGAAAAATATTCCATGCTCGTGGACTGGAAGAACAAATATTATTCAAATGTCTATGCTACCTGGAGTAATCTACACATTCAGTGCAATCCCTATCAAAATACCACCAGCATTTTTCACAGACCTGGAACAAACAATCCTAAAATTTGTATGGAACCAGAAAAAACCCCCAAATAACCAATGTAATGTTAAAAAAGAAAACCAAACCTGGAGGCATCACAATTCCAGACTTTGAGCTGTATTACAAAGCTGTAAACATCAAGACAGTATGGCACGGGCACAAAAATAGATGCATAGATCAATGGAACAGAATAGAGAACCCAGAAATGGACCCTCAACTCTATGGTCAACTAACCTTTGGCAAAGCAGGAAAGAATATCCAGTGGAAAAAGATAGTCTCTTCAACAAATGGTGTTGGGAAAATTGGACAGCCACATGCAGAAGAATGAAATTGGACCACTTTCTTATACCATACACGAAAATAAACTCAAAAAGGATGAAAGACCTAAATGTGAGATGAATCCATCAAAATCCTAGAGGCAGCAAACTCTTTGATCTCAGCCACAGCAACTTCTTGCTAGACATGTCTCCAGAAGCAAGGAAAACAAAAGTAAAAATGGACTATTGGGACTTCATCAGGGTAAAAAGCTTTTGCACAAAAAAGGAAACAATCAACAAAACCCAAAGGCGACCTACAGAATGGGAGAAGATACTCAAAAGTGACATATCAGATAAAGGGCTAGTCTTCAAAATCTATATATAAAGAACTTACCAGACTCAACACCCAAAAACCAAAAAATCTGGTCAAGAAGTGGGCAGAAGACATGAACAGTCATTTCTCCAAAGAAGACATGCAGATGGCCAACAGACATATGAAAAGATGCTCAACATCACTCGGCATCAGGGAAATACTAGTCAAAGCCCTAATGAGAGACCACCTCAGACTCGTCAGAATGGCTAAAATTAACAACTGAGGAAACAACAGGTGTTAGCAAGAATGGGGAGGAAATTGGAACCCTCTTACACTGTTGATGGGAATGCAACCTGATACAGCCACTGTGGAAAACAATATGGAGGTTCCTCAAAAAGTTAAAAATAGAGCCACCCTACGGCCAGCAAATGCACTACTAGATATTTATTTATCCAAAGGATACAAAAGTGCTGATTCAAAGGGTGTTTATAGCAGTAATGTCCACATAGCCAAACTATGGAAAAAGCCCAGATGTCCAGCAACAGACGAATGGATAAAGATGAAGTGGCATATTGATTTAGATATAGATATAGATATAGATATAGATATAGATATAGATATTTAGGACTATTACTCAGCCATCAAAAAGAATGAAATCGTGCCATTTGCAATGACGTGGATGGAACTAGAGGGTATTATGCCAAGTGAAATAAGTCAGTCAGAGAAAGACAAATACCATCTGATTTCACTCATATTGCAATTTAAGAAACAAAACAGATGAACATAGGGGAAGGGAAGGAAAAATAAAATAAGACAAAAGCAGAGAGGGAAACAACCCGTAGAGACTCTTAACTGTAGGAAACAAATGAGGGTTGCTGGAGGGGAGGTGGGTCGGGGGATGGGGTAACTGGGTGATGGGCATTAAGGGAGGGCCCTTGATGTAATGAGCACTGGGTGTTATATGCAACTGATGAATCTCTAAATTCTACCCCTGAAAATAATAAACTATATGTTAATTAAATTGGATTTAATAATTTTTTTTAAAAACCTGGATTGTCTTTTAGACATAAGCCTAGCTTTATATACCATACCCCCCTCTGTGTCCTATTTAACTTTAAATACTAATTTATATCCTCTTGTTTTCCATCTGAAGGCTAATATTTGAAGTGTCCCAGTCTTGTTTGAGCAGAATAAATCCATCACTTCCACCTGTAGGTCCTTTCATGTGACAATCTCCTGTCTACAGAGTTACTAATTTTTAATATTTTAATGATAGAAAGTAAATTAAGGATGATATTCTGTTTATTAAACAAATGGAGCCACTAATTCACTAAGTAAATATTTATTGACTGCCAACTGTGCCCCTCTCTTCAAATTAATGAGTGAAAGAAGGAGGGAAGAAGAAACCTAGCAACCTAAGTCAATATGCTTGGGACCATTCCTTTTGTTAGAGCTGCTCTATAATTGATTCTTTTACCAGCTTTAGATAGGATGGGCAGTACATAGCAACTGATATTGCTTTGAATTTTAATTTTTGATTTTGTTTAAGGCTTCTCCAGGTTTTTTGAATTTCATTACGTAGTCTGCCAAATGTGGAGAGCATGTAAAAAGGCTTGATAAAGGTTTAGATAAATACATTGATATTATTGATTTATCATGACATATTATTAAAGAGAAGTGAGGACATCAAATACACCTTCGACTTAGCATTGATTTTCTGGAGGAATGTAGAGGAGGATTATTTGCTTCTACATATGGAAATATGAATAATTGCTGTCACTGATCAGGGGCTCATTTTTGTGCCAGCACTGAACTTTTGCACATACTACCTCTGTTAATATAATCTCCAAAATGAGAATATGCCATTTTCATGTGATTTTTAGGTACCATTTTCGGAAACAATGTTTATTCTCTTTATTAGCTCAGTTAATCTCATTAAAACTTTCCACTACAGTTTAGTACTTCTGTGTTAATTGTAATATATGGAATAAACTGCTTTAAAATTTTTTCCTACCATAATTCCATGAATGGAATAAGGGAAAAATTGTTTGCATATAAATAAATATCGTAGACATTATCATATGTGATGTTGTTGTGGTTATGTGAAAGAATAGACAAGGGATCGGAATTCATTTCAAATGTTCATTATAGTGGTTTTGGGGTACCTGGGTGGCTCAGTCAGTTAAGCACCCAACTCCTGATTTAGGCTCAGGTCATAATCTCAGGGTCATGAGATGGAGCCCCGTATCAGGCTCCACAGTGAGCATGGAGTCTGCTTGAGATTCTGTCTCTCACTCTGCTTACACTCACTCTCTCTATCTAAAATAAATAAATAAATCTGGAAAAAAGTTTATTATAGAGGTTTAAGAAAGCAAATTATGATAGTGGACACTGACCACTGTTTTGTGCTGCTTGTGAAATCATGACCTTGACATAATAACTCATGTATGGTATATTTTTTAGTAGAAGATATATAGAAAAGTTTACATATAAAACTTACAACCCAAAGATTATTTTAAATACTGTTTTATTATGTTGCTGTCCTTGTTATACCCAACATATTTCAATGAGCTTCACTTAAATTTTTGCTATGACTATTACTTCTAGAACTTTCCTATGTGTTCTTGCTTTTCTTGGACTTTCTAAATTATTCCCTGGGGTATCTCAAACTGAATTCTAAATGCATAATCTCAGCAGGAAAAGTGAGTTCTATTACTATTACTTACACAACTGTTTCCTGGATTCATAGATGTCCTAAAGAATTTTTTTCCAGGTATGAGCTACATGGTTAATATTTCCTTGTAATTTTTCACATTGCATGAGTTCTTTTTGAGACCAGAGATAACTGTTTCAAATTTTAGTTTAAAGAATAGAAAGTTAAAATTATTATAAATCTAAGATATTAAGTCCATATTCTTGAGAATGTATTATATTTGGTTTTGAGGGCTATGTATGAAACAGTGTGGCCAATTATAAATTAATTGCTTTCATGATTTAAAACACTGTTTTACAGCAAATTACCAGAACTGTACTCAGTCTCAAGAGAAGCTGAATGAAGATATGATTAAGTAAGTCCAAATAAAATGTTAATATCATGTTTGTTGCATGCTGTTTTATTCAGTACTTACAAGGAAAAAACAGGTTTGAACATGAATATCACATGTAAGTGATTAAAGCAAACGAGTCCTTTTCTTTCATTAGATATATAAAATATAACTATTACATAATTTTTTCTTTGATTCGAAAGGTATATAGGCTCATATGCTTTAGGTTGTATTTGACAGAATTTTCGTCAATAGAAAATTCATTTTGGGATTTGCATTTTTAGGCCAATTTTGCCTTCTAGAATTGAAGGTACATATCCTAAAGGCCTGAAGAATTTGTTTTTCCTTTTTTTCAAATTATTTTCCTTACAAACCTTACTTCTATACTTTAAAAACCAAAAAGTCATGTGCAACAAATAGTAAAAATAATAAAATAATATAAAAAATTAAAACAGTTAAAGTTTTATGGACAATTTTGAAGACTAATTTTCATCCTATTATGGTAATGTATTCAAACTAAAAATTGTGAAATCTGAAGTAAATAACTTATAAGGACATTCAGTTTATGTATTAAACAGTATCGTTTCCTTTGTCATGTGTTAAGTTTGTTAGATGCTGCCTTACTGAGTGTAGGCACTGGACTTTTGTAGTGTCTCACTGAAATTATGAGAGTTTTTGCTACCGACCTAAGAGATCCCTCATTTTTCTCCCAAAAGTGAAGCCTGCATGTTGCACAACCTAAGGGACACCTATCACATTGCAGTGAAACTCTCTGGGCCTTAATTCTTGACCTGCACTGTCCAATTTGTTAGCCACAGCTACATATGGTTATTTAAATTTGAATTAATTAAAACTGAGTAAAACTTAAGTATTTAGTTCCTCATTCTCAGTCACATTTCAACTGTTCAGTAGCCACATCTGGCTGGTGCCACCTTGAATGTCACAGATATGGAATGTTTTCTTCATCACAGAAAGTTTTATTGTGCAGCACTGTTCCATGCAATGTAAATGGCGCCCTCTCCAGTTGTACTTTGCTGCAGCCTCAACTTTCTTTGAGAGACAGTTCTGGTTTTTAGCAAATTCTATGTAAAATTTCTTTATATTGGTTCATTTGAAAATTCCTAATTGAAATCCAGTGTATTGCCTTCTACTGAATTCTGTTCCTACAATGTCAAACCAGGGTTCTGATGTATAATTACGAAGTTTGAGTTCCTTACAAAGACGTTTGGAACTTTTAAAAATAGGACCATCCATTTAAAGAACAGTTTAAAAAAAAAAAGAAGAAGAAAATGAAAAGATACGTCTGTGTACAATTATTAGAAGGTTACAACATTTGCCAAAAAAAATTCTTAACATTTATACTATAGTATTTGTTATGCTATTGTTTCTCAAACTGGTGTTCTGTTTTGGAATATTGGAGATACATGAAGAAAAAAAATGTTCTGTGATCAAACTGGTTTTGAAAGTGTTATATCTGGCAGCCCCCTCTTGGATACATACAGGACAGATAATTGTAGTAAAACTCCATTTACTCCAAGTTATTAAAACCTATTTGACTATAAAACCTAATTTTTTCCCCAAACACCTGGTAACATCCTGTGAAACTAATGTTTTAATGAACACATTTATGGGAATCATTGCTTTATATCTTCTTTTTTGTTGAGCATAAGATAATACCTCTTTCAGCTATAATCATCAGGAACCAAAGAATTTTATTCCACCCATGTTATTTTCCAAAGACAATGACTCATAGCTTTCTGTAAGTTTAACATTTTAATGTTCAACCTGTATCCTTGTTTTATTTACCAAATATTCTGAAAATAATTGAGTATTTTCTTGTTGAATCCAAATCATAATGACTAAATAGTCCCAAGATAATTGCTGGTAGGGGCGCCTGGGTGACTCAGTCGTTAAGCGTCTGACTTCAGCTCAGGTCATGATCCCAGGGTTCTGGGATCGAGCCCCACATCGGGCTCCCTGCTCAGCGGGAAGCCTGCTTCTCCCTCTCTCACTCCCCCTGCTTGCGTTCCCTCTCTCGCTGCCTCTCTCTCTGTCAAATAAATAAATAAAATCTTCAAAAAAAAAAGGTAATTGCTGGTAAATATGATGTCTCCTTTTCTTAATTGATTAATTCCATATGAATTTCTAAGCAACTTGTTCCCTCCCTTTTGCTACTTCTGATATATCTTTCATAATCTACTTGAAAATGAAGGGGTGAACTATACGACCATAGCTGTGTTAGATTTAGTTCAATTGCATTTAATGTAAAATCCATTATAATAGTTGTTTAACCATGATAGAAATTATTTCTCTCACATATAAATATCTGAAAGTAGGTACTCTAAGTATGAAATAAGGCTCAAAAGCCATTAGGGAGTTGGTACCTTCTGTCTTTGTGGTCCTATGACCACATCCATTTGAGCTGGGCATATTGCCACTTCAAATAAAATGGAGGTTCTCTTATTTAGGAAGAAGATAAAATCAGATATTGGCTGATAGCAGTTTTTGCTGCATCAAGTAGTGGCCTCGAATAATTCCCGGACTGTGTACAGTGGGACTGTTAATAGGTGATACGTTGTAAAAGGCGGTGGATGTTCATAGTTAATTGGTCTGAGACAATTGAGTTGAGTTGAACAAAAGAGTTGAACAAAATTAAACAATTTCTTTACTTTTTGATATTTTGATATGTTCATGTATATTATCAGTTTCCAATGAGGAATAATGATAGGTATACAGGGTTTCCCAAATCTTCTTGAGAACCCTTTCCCCTCAAAAATATTGCTAAAGTGATTCAGATTATAAGTTCAGAATTCAGATCATGGATTCAGGATTCAGATCTTGGGCTCTGCCACTTTTTAATTATAGAAGCTGTTGGGTAACTTCTGTAAGCTTCAGTTTCTTCATCTGTAAAATGTGATGTTTATACTTCCTGAAGATTCAGTGATACTCAGGTATGTCAAGGGCCTGACATAATATTTAACACAAAATAAATGCTCAATAAATGAAGCCATTAAATCAACCTTACTTTGCATGCAATTTTGAATCAGAAGACTTAGACCATGAAGGTAGTTTCATTTCCTGATGCAAAATAAAATACCCAGGCTCTGGGACTACTGGGGTTTCTTCTCCTAGGTCCCAGGTAGTTTGGAAGTCTGATTACTAGATAAATGAGGAGTTAATAAGTATAGTGTCTTTCATTTGAAATAAATTGAATGTGTTGTTTTCTTTGTTTTAAGGAATAGTCTCTTAAAAAGTGCATCAGTGTTTCTGTAAAAATTATTTTAATTACTTTTTCTGATTAAATGCTTAATATTTTCATTGTACATAGTGTAAAAAGATAAAATGCACAAAGAAAATTAAATCACTTATAATCCTGTCACCAATAGATAATAAACATTAGTTTTGGTTTATATTATTACAACTTTTTTACATGTATGAGTGGGCATATATAATTTTAATATAATTGGAATTATACTGTTCATATGATTTTAACAGCTTTATTGAGGCATAATTTGCTTATCATAAAGCTCAGCAGTTTCAACTGTACAATTCAATGATTTTTAGTAAACTGACAGAGTTGTACAACCATCACCACAATCCATTTTTAGCCCACTTCCATTACTCTACAGAGATCCCTCCTTTGTAGTCAGTCCCGATTCCCACACTCAGCCCCCAGGCAACCACTTATCTGTTTTCTGTCACTAAAAGATTTCCATCACCTGGACTTTGCATGTGTATGGAAACATATAATATGTAGGGTATCTGGCATCTTTGATTTATTAGCATAATGTTTTTGAGTTTCATCGATGTTGTAACATGTGTCAGTAGTTTATTGCTTTTTATTGCTTAGTAGTAATCCATTGCAGGGGTACACCTGCAGTGTTTCTCTGTTCACTAGTTGATGGATATTTGGATTGTTTCTGGGTTTTGGCTACTTAAAAATAATGCTTCTATGAACGTCAATATGGAAGTCTTTGTGTATACATATGTTTTTATTCTCTTGGGTAGATACCTAGGAGTGGAATTGCTGGGTCATATGGTAAGTTATGTTTGTCTTTTTAAGAAACTGCCAAACTGCTTTTCCAAAGTGGCTACACCATTTTACTTTTTCACCAACAAATCTCACCAATTTCTCCATATCCTTGTCAACATTTATTTATTGTCTGTCTTTTTTATTATAATCATGGTAGTAGGTGTGGAGTGGTATCATATTGTGGCTTTAACTTGCATTTCTCCAGTGACTAATATTGAGCACTTTTTTCATTACTTTTTAGGAGTTCATATATTTTCTTTGGTTAAATATTTATTCAAATATTTCGCCTACTTTTTAATTGTGTCATTTGTCTTATTACAGAATTATGAGAATTCTATTTTATAAATTCTAGATACAAGTTCTTTGCCATATGTGTGATTGGCAAATACTTTCTTCTAGTCTGTAGCTAGTCTTTTCATTTTATTAAAGGTTTCTTTTGAAGCACAAAAGTTTTGAGTTTTGATGATGATGTACAATTTATCAAGTTTTTCTTTTATGGATTGTGCCGTTGAATGTAAGAATTCTTTGCCTAAACCAAGATCATAAAGATTTTCTCCTACATTTTCTTCTAGGACTTTGAACATTTTAGCTCTTACACTTAGGTCTATAATCCATTTTGAGTTTATTTTTGTGATTGTTATGAGGCAAGGTTTTAACTTTTTTGCATATGGCTATATCCATTTGTCCTGGTACTATTCCTTGAAAAAATTAACTATTCTCCTTTCTCCTTTGCCTTTGCACCTTTGCTAAAAATCAGTTGTCCAAATATAAGGATTAGTTTCTCTTCTTTCAATTTTGTTGCATTTATTGATATATCTATTCTTATGCTACTATCATACTGTCTTGATTAGTGTAGTTTTAGAAAATAAATAAATAAAATCAGGAATTGTAAGTCCTCCAAATTTGTTCTTCTTAAAAATTATTTTGGCTCTTCTGACTTCTGTTCATTTCTATGTACATTTTAGAATCATCTTGCCAATTTCTGCCAAAAAGTCTATTGGGATTTTTGATAGGGACTGTATTGAATCTATACATCAATTTGAGGATATTTTCATCTTAATGACATTGAGTCTTCCAACCCATAAACATGGATTACCTCTCCATTTATTTAGATCTTCTTTAATTTCTCCCAACAGTGTTTTATAGTTCAGTGTTCAAATCTTGCATTTCTTCTTTTGATTTGCTTTTATAACCCATTTTCCTCTTACAATATTGTAAACATTAGAAAACGGTCAACTCTTATTTGCAATAGTTTTATTTTATTAAAGTTGTCATGAATACTGAATAAGCAAATATTAAGCCATTGTTACTAGAGTAAATACAGGGTTAGGTTCCTGTGAGCCTCTGGTCACAACATTTTCATCATTCAACACATAATGTCATTTTGTATGTATTTCCATTTAAAGACAACTTATTTAATATATATTGTTGATTCATTAACATTGAACTCATAGTCAATAGCACTATAACTCATGCCTGAATGACACCTATTTAATACATATATTTTCTCCATAGGTCACATCACAGCTTTCTTACACTTAGGAATACTGGACAGCACTTAAGCATGCTGCCTAAGAGTCATTTTAAACAGTGGAATCATCTAAAATTAGACAAAAACACAAAAATCAGAAAAAGGTGGCACTACACATACCACAAAAATGACACTTGTTTATAATGAGAGAGCTGAAACAAGAAGACAGTGTTGCCTTGTTCAACCTCAGCTGGGAACATCTTTGTTGGGCAACTCAGATTTTTTACACTCTGTGCATGTCCATGAGTAACAATGAAAACATCTGAGTATTGATTTGGGGGTTAAAAATAAACTTTAGTGAGCAAGCAGATTTGCCAACAGAATCTGGGAATAATGGGGAGCAATTGTATGTTCCTCTGTATTTTCCTTGATACTTCACTTTCATGGCTTTCTACCTACCGTGTTGGCCAGTCCTCAGCTTGCTTTGCAAGTTCTTTCTCTTCATCCCAAACTCTAACGTGTCTACCTGAGCTCATTCCTTGGTCCTCTATCTTTTTTATCTACACTTAATTTTCTCTCTCTGTGGGTAGTCTCAGCCAGTCCTTTAATTACCACCTATAAGCCGATGACTTTCAAATTTACATCTCTAGCCTAGACCCTGCTCCAACCATTTCAGACTCTCATTTTCAGCTTCTTACTTGATCCCCACTTTGATATTTAATAGGCATCTTGGTCTTAATGTATTTAATCAAAACACTTGATTATCTCCTACAAATCTATTCCATTCCCATTTGCCCACAGCTGTACATGGCACACCATTCACCCAGTTGCTCAAATCAAAATCTAAGGAGTTATCCTTAATTTCTCCCCTTCCTGCATTCCTCACAGTCAATACATTGGCAATTTCAGTTTGCTGTATTTCCAAAATATAACTAGAATCTGTCCATTTCTTTGTACGTCAACTGCCACCATCTTCATCCAAGTTCCTATCCTCACACTGGCTTTTGCAAGAGCCTCCTAACTAAACTGCCTGCTTCCATTGGTTTCACTTCCATTCATTCTCCATAGAAGAGCCAGAGTGATCTTTTTAAAAGTTGAACTGATAAGGTCATCCCATACTTAGATTTTCCGATGGTCTACATTTTTTTCTTAAAATAAAGTCTGTGCAATGCACCATGGCTGCCCTACAATATTAGCTAAATTCTCTGACTTAATCATTTCATACCACTTTGGAGTTCTTTTGTTCCTGGAACATGCTAAGCCTTTTCCTGCCTCAGACCTTATTATTTTTCTGTCTCCCTAGAATACACTTTTCTTGCTCTTTTTATGGCTGGCTCCATTTTACCTTTTGGAACTTTCCTCAAGAAAGTTTTTCTTAACCACTCTATCTGCACTAACTCTCCCAACCCACATTTACTCACTGTTAATTCTGTGACTTATCACCCTGTTTACTTCCCTCATAGAACAACCTGCAGTTCTCCTTCTGTGTGTATTGTCTGTCTCCTCCCATCAGAATGCAAACTCTTCACGAATAGGGAGGGCCTTATTATCTTGCTCATGACTATATCTCTAAAACCTCACACATAGTGGGTACCCAGCATACATTTTTTAAATGATTCCGTTTATCTGGTCTCCTGTTAGATTATTTTCAGCTTTTCTTTTTTATTGTTAACTACCATGACCATCCAGCTAGATTAATCTTTTTACATATTTCCTTAAGGCAAATTCCTTAAGTTGAATTTTGTATTTAATAATATATATTTTTTAAAGTATTTTGTACAGTGCTTTTGACTACTATCATTTCTTCATCCACCTGTTCCATGTACAGCTATCTTAATTACTTCAATGTAACTTTTCAAACGAAAGTATTAAAAATTATTGAAAGAATATATAAATAGCAAATGTTTTAAGATAGTAGTTTCTACTAGTAATGTAAAAGAGACATACTCTAGACTAGGGAAACCTAGATTTTTGTGTTCAATGTACTTTATTTCTCATGGAGGTTTATTTTTAGTTATTTTATATGTTCTAGCACAAATTCTCTCAATCAAATATTATGATAAATTTCTTTTTTTTTATAACAAAGGGGAAAACTGCACTTGAGTCTCACTAACATTTCCAATAATCTTTTTTCAGGTTGACTCTGTCTTATATTGGAATAGGAGTTACTGCCTTGGTTTTTGGCTACATGCAGATTTCCTTTTGGGTTATGACAGCAGCACGACAGACCAAAAGAATTCGAAAACAGTTTTTCCATTCAGTTTTGGCACAGGACATCAGATGGTTTGATGGTTGTGACATTGGTGAACTTAACACTCGCATGACTGAGTAAGAGGATGGATGTGTAGTATATTGACTTTGTTTTCCATATATGTTATGTCAGTGACTTAACTGCATTTATTTACTTGTTTCAGTGACATCAACAAAATCAGCGATGGTATTGGAGAGAAGATTGCTCTGTTGTTTCAAAACATATCTACTTTTTCTATTGGCCTGACAATTGGTTTGGTCAAGGGTTGGAAACTCACCCTGGTGACTCTCTCCATATCACCTCTTATAATTGCTTCAGCAGCCATGTTTTCTCGGGTAAGCTAGATGACTAACGCAGTGTTGACTGGAAACAGGAATGTGAAATAGGTTTTTTACTAAGTTTGTCAAAAAAAGCATTTCTATTCATTTCCTATATCTAAAAATGGAAAGGGATATTAAACATCACCAACACTTTTGATTTTGTTCACTATTAATCACTTTTTTGTCTTCAAGTTATTTGGCCACAATGAAGTTAATTTTAATATCTTACTAACATTAAAAAAACTCCTCTTCATTTAGTAGCTTAGTGCAACTTCAAATGATAGCATGGATAGAGAATTATGGGAAAGCCTTATGTGTTCTAAATTTCCAGAAAAATTTGTGCAATTCATTTCACTAGAACACAATAAGAAAATCCTAAAACTGTAAACACTTCCATGTCAGCCATTTCAAGTTTATATTTTTATAAGGCTCTTGAATTACATTGCAAATGTCTGCTAATGTCTACTTTTATGTACTTTAGAAATCTGTTTCAATTTTTTAAACAGATATGTATTTTCATTTTAAATTATATTTCTAGCACTATTGTGAGTATAGCACAAGATATTAATCTATTTATAACCTGGATTTGAAACTAATGTTCTTTGTTAAGCCCAAAAACAACCAGTATATCCCTAATATCTCTCTCCAAATCAAGTCTGGCAATTCTACCAATGTATATATCCATCTCCTAGATTGGAGGCTCAGTGCATTCTTAGGGATGGATGAGGTTTTTAATTTTGCAAAGCTAATTGTTCTTTATGGAAATCAAATCCATAAAATTCACTGAGTTTATTTGCTAACATTATACAAGTTTAACCAAAAAAGAATTTGCAGCAATAAAAATATTCTATGGCTGAATAATTTTTTAACAGGCTTCAATGTTTAGACAAGAAATCTTTATTTAATGAGACTTCCTAGTATTGACCTTATAACCCTTGTAAAAATCTTCATCCCCAAGCATATGTGAAATGAGAACCCCCTCAATAGGAAGATTACTCTCTATATTGCTGAGATCAGAGCTTAAACTTAACTGCCCAGAAAAGTAAAGTGGATAAGAAGTTTAAAAGGAACAACAGTGGGAAATCTAAGCTCAGCTATTTTATTAACTGGTTGTAAAGAAGAAGCAAACAAAGGTCAAAGTTATCCAAATAACTAAAGAAGCCATGGTGGGTGGTTTCTAGCTTACTTTGATTCATTTATTAAACATTTGCTATTTACAAGCCTTTTTGCTAGGTGCAGTTTCCTCTCCAGTGATATATACATGAATTCAGAAAATAATGAGTATTACTCAGTTTATGCCACCTTCTGACTTTAACAACTGTCCAAGTGTGTCTTATGTAAAATCATCTCCAATTATGTAGAATGTGTTTTGAAAATGAAATTTATTATGTGAGTAGGCAATGAAGACTCACAGCTCAGAGGACAGTTTTCTTCCTTTTCCATTTCACTGACCCATTGTGCTAAACTAAATGAAATCTTTTACTATTAAAGGAGTAGGAAGTCAGATGTATAATAGAGAAAAAGGCACATTCTGATTTTAAAATTTTGAAAAATCAGGTAAACCTGCCTAATATCAACAAGCATATTATCCTTCCTCTCTGTCTCTTAAATCTCACCTCTTACTGTTAGAGATATAGCATTTACTAGGTAGCCTGTATTATGCAGTAATAGCTTCAGGGGTCACACTCCGGACATATGCAGGATCATCTTCCTCTTCCTGCTTCTGTGACCCATGGCCTCTGGAAGACTTGCTTTTTTACATAATAACAAATCAAGTCAAATTAGGCTTACCAGTTGCACCCAAAAAGGATTGTGTCCCTAATACCCATCTCCAAATCAAGTCTTTCCCAATTTTATTAATGTAAGTACCCATGTTCTAAGGTTTTAAAAATATGGGGAGGGAACAGTGAAATTCTACTTGTAGAAGGCAAAATAGAGATTTAGATTGAAGATTACATCACTCAGCTCTTTCACTGCTGTGAAACTTTAAAAAGTCAGTTAATATCTCTGGCCATTGCTTTCCTCATTTGCAAACTGAGAAAGTTAGATCAAATGATCTTAAGCAGCTTTTCAATAATAAAATTCTGCTGTTCTAGATTCTACCTGAATTATATTCTTTGCAAGTTGTTACTGCCTCACGGTCGTTTTTTTGGTTAACTGTGGTCATGGTTTGTTACAGATAATCATCTCATTGACCACTAAGGAATTAAATGCCTATTCCAAAGCTGGGGCTGTGGCAGAAGAAGTCTTGTCATCAATCCGAACAGTTGTAGCCTTTGGGGCCCAGGAAAAAGAAATTCAAAGGTCTGTTCCTTTAATTATGACAATATTTGCTTGGTTTTATTTTTCCCAAAGTCTGTTACATTGCATTTTGTCTTTTTAAGGTATACACAGAATCTAAAATATGCAAAGGATATTGGCATAAGAAAGGCTATAGCTTCAAAACTCTCTCTTGGTGCAGTGTACTTTTTTTTGAATGGAACCCATGGACTTGGTTTTTGGTATGGAACCTCCTTGATTCTTAGTGGAGAACCTGGTTATACCATCGGAACTGTTCTTGCTGTAAGTCTTGTTTGAGAGCAAAGGTAACTGGCTTATACAGTCTTTTCTTATCTAGAGTTTAGTAAAAATTTGTCTTTGAATGACCATGAATATCCAAAAATGAATGGTTTTAACAAATACTTGTTTCCATCAAATGATTTGTATATACCTTTAAATTATAGTAATGAATTGGCAGGATTTATTCATCCAGTGTATCTTTAAAACCACCATGCTTTTAGAAGAATCATAAATGAATTCTCCACTGGGATGTAGAGTTTTCTTAATCCAGCAGTCAAAAAGACCAGTCTCTAGTAAGACTTTTTCCTTTCAAACTTGCTGAGGTAAGATGGCACTCTATATTCACCTTGTTGAATGTCTTCCCTCTGGAAATATTCTGTAGATTAAACTTCCCTGCCCTTCCTCTGTCCTTTCAGCATATAGTAATGTTAAAGACAGACTATCTACAGCTCTGTCCAACATCACAATTTAGAGATTTTCTTAAAACTCTTAGTTTTGCATTAAATTTTAATTTATTCAGTTATCCTCCCAAGTTTCAACAATAAACAGTTCAGTTCAGGATTAAAAACAATTTGTCTTGCTGAACTGAACTGACCTGGTCTATATATTCAGTTCTCATTTGGCCTTCCCATTCTACGTAGATTTCTTTTCTGTCAGCTAAAGTTATCTTTTGGATTTGATACTTTCATCATTAAAACTTTTATGGAAATGAAACTTGAGCATGAGGAATTTGGGGCACATCCTTACTTCTCAATTTATGTGTGACTTTGGAAAAATGACTTGCTAAACCTTAGCTTCCTCACTTGTAAGATAGGGAAAATGCACCTGGCTTATGGGGTTCTTTCCTTATTTCACTTTTTGCAAACATGTATCTGTCTGAAAATGAAAGATGTCCAATAATACAAGAATTCAGAGAAGTTTGGACAGAAATAATACAATGTTTCTAAACTAGTGACAATCTGTGACATCCTTCTCTGTAAAGTTTAAGGGATTGACCAGCAAGGAAGAAGTGCAACTCACCTCCCCCTCAACCAGTAAGCACTGTTCAGTAAGCAGATATTCCCAGCAGGTAATAAGAAGTTTATGGAACAATCAAAAGTTGTTCCACATTAAAAAAGCTATCATACTTGAATTAATTTGTATTTCCTTTATGTTTAGACAGCAGCTTCCATTCCTTCCCGCCTAATTTCTCTAATATCTCTCTGATGTCAACCAAGTATACACTTCATTCTATTGTCTCTCTTACATAATTGAGGAGGGTAAATATTATTTTCTTGTTCCTATAGGTTTTTTTTAGTGTAATCTATAGTAGTTACTGCATTGGAACTGCAGCCCCTAACTTTGAAACCTTCACTATAGCCAGAGGAGCTGCCTTTAATATTTTCCAGGTTATTGATAAGGTAAGACTTCAAACTGCTTTGAAAGATAACTACCATTACTGTGAGAAAGAAACCAAAAAATTGATGCACTTATTTCACTAAAACAGAAAGGTGGGCAAAATCCATGTTGGGCAATTGGCTATGGAAAGAGATTTTTTAACTCTTCTACAGGGACATTGTGTTTTATTGAAACCTTCATGTCTAACTCAATATACTTCTGAAACAGCAAAGAAAACATTGTAAAAGAAAACCGTCTTTAAACTATTTTTAGGATGTAGTGTCAACTTAGTGCATTGAAGATTTGTAACATTCTCTTTGTTTTTCCAAGAAACCTGCAATAGATAACTTCTCAACAACAGGATATAAACCAGAATGCATAAAAGGAACTGTGGAATTTAAAAATGTTTCTTTCAGTTATCCATCAAGACCATCTGTCAAGGTAGCTTAATTTAATTATAGAATTGTGATATTTTCTGATATTATCTTATGCTGGCTAAGATCTCTTCTTAAGAGATTATTTAGGATCCTTTTGACCAAGATTTTGCTACTTTTCTTTGAGACTTCAGGAGAGAAAGAGAGAGAAAGAAAGAAAGAAAGAAAGAAAGAAAGAAAGAAAGAAAGAAAGAAAGAAAGAAAGAAAGAAAGAGAGAGAGAGAGAAAGGAAAAGAGGAAGAAAGAAAGAAAGAAAGAAAGAAAGAAAGAAAGAAAGAAAGAAAGAAAGAAAGAAAAGTGGAGGGAGGGAAGAAGGAAGGAAGGAAGGAAAGAAGGAAGGAAGGAAGGAAGAGGAAAGAAAGAGAAAGAAAAGAAAAAGAAAGAAAGAAAAAGAAAGAAAGAAAGAAAGAAAGAAAGAAAGAAAGAAAGAAAGAAAGAAAGAAAGAGAAAGGAAGGAAGGAAGGAGGGAGGGAAAGAGAAAGCGGGAAGGGAAGGAGAGTAGGAGGGAAGAAAAGATAGATCAGTAATGGACCAAAAACTCTTGAAGGGCTAGTTAACATTTTGCAGCATCTTTTCTACATTCAACTGACTAAAACATTTTCAACTCCCTAAAATTCCTTTACTCTGCATTTGGGAGCACATCAAAATGTCTTGGATTCATGGCGTCACCTATTGGTGGTCCCTGGATATTATCCCATTCAACAGTGATATCTCATTTTAACCTTCTAGTCTCTAACCTGGAGGAATTATGCACATGTTGTGCCTTTCCCTCCTCGCTTTCCTAAGAGCTTTACTGCACCAGCATTTGTGTCTCAGGTACTTTCTTCCTCACTTTTAGATACATATACACACTCGTGTGTGCGCAGGCACATATGCAGCACGGAGTTTTTCCACCCTCCATCATTTAGTCTTTTTTTTTTTAACTTTAATGTTTTTTAATTATATTATGTTAGTCACCATACAGTACATCCCTGGTTGCTGATGTAAAGTTCGATGTTTCATTAGTTGCGTATAACACCCAGTGCACCATGGAATACGTGCCCTCCCTACTACCCATCACCAGCCTATCCCATTCCCCCACCCCCCTCCCCTCTGAGGCCCTCAGTTTCTTTCTCAGAGTCCATAGTCTCTCATGCTTCATAATCCCCCTTTCTTCATCCCTTTCTTCCCCTACTGATCATCCTAGTTCTTATGTTCCATAGATTAGAGAAATCATATGATAATTGTCTTTCTCTGCTTGACTTATTTCACTTAGCATTATCTCCTCCAGTGCCGTCCATATTGCAGCAAATGTTGAGAACTCGTTCTTTCTGATAGCTGAGTAATATTCCATTGTATATATGGACCACAACTTCTTAATCCAGTCATCTGTTGAAAGGCATCTCGGTTCCTTCCACGATTTAGCTATTGTGGACAATGCTGCTATGAACATTGGGGTGCATACGGCCCTTCTCTTCACTACGTCTGTATCTTTGGGGTAAATACCCAGTAGTGCAATGGCTGGGTCATAGGGTAGCTCAATTTTTAACTTTTTAAGGGACCTCCACACTGTTTTCCAGAGTGGCTGTACCAACTTGCATTCCCACCAACAATGTAGGAGGGATCCCCTTTCTCCACATTCTCTCCAGCAATTGTTGTTTCTTGCCTTGTCAATTTTTGCCATTCTAACTGGCGTAAGTATCTTAGTGTGGATTTGATTTGAATTTCCCTAATGGCTAATGATTTTGAACATTTTTTCATGTGTCTATTAGCCATTTGTATGTCATCATTGGAAAAGTGTCTGTTCATATCTTCTGCCCATTTTATGATTTGTTTATTTGTTTCTCGCGTATTGAGTTTGAGAAGTTCTTTGTAGATCTTGGATACCAGGCTTTTCTCTGTAGCATCATTTGCAAATATATTCTCCCGTTCCGTGGGCTGCCTCTTAGTTTTTTTGACTGTTTCCTTGGCTGTGCAGAATCTTGATGAAGTCCCACAAGTTCATTTTATCTTTTGTTTCTCTTGCCTTTGGAGATGTGTCATGAAAAAGGTTGCTTTGGCCGATGTCGTAGAGGTTGCTGCCTATGATCTCCTCCAGGATTTTGATGGATTCCTGTCTCATATCGAGGTCTTTCATCCATTTGGAGTTTATCTTTGGGTATGGTGGGAGAGAGTGGTCAAGTTTCACTCTTTTGCATGTAGCTGTCCAATTTTCCCAGCACCATTTATTGAAGAGACTGTCTTTTTTTCCACTGGATGTTTTTTCCTGCTTTATCAAAGATTACTTGCCCAAAGAGCCGAGGGTCCATTTCTGGGTTCTGTTTTCTGTTCCATTGGTCTATGTGTCTGTTTTTGTGCCAGTACCATGCTGTCTTTGTGATCACAGCTTTGTAGTACAGCTCGAAATCTGGCATTGTGATGCACCCAGCTTTGTTTTTCCTTTCAACAATTCCTTGGCGATTCGGGGCCTTTTCTGGTTCCATACAAATTTAAGGACTATTTGTTCCAGTTCTTTGAAATATGTCATCGGTATTTTGATCGGGATAGCATTGAAAGTGTAGATTGCTCTGGGTAGCATAGACATTTTAACTGTGTTTATTCTTCTGATCCATGAGCATGGAATATTTTTCCATCTTTTTGTGTTTTCTTCAATGTCTTTCATGAGTGATCTGTAGTTTCTAGAATATAGATCCTTTACGTCTCTGGTTAAGTTAATTCCGAGATAACATATGATTTTTGGTGCTATTGTAAATGGAATGGATTCCCTAATTTCTCTTTCTTCAGTCTCATTGTTCGTGTATAGAAATGCAACTGATTTCTGAGAATTGATTTAGTATCCCGCCACATTACTGAATTGCTCTATAACTTCTAATAGTTTGGGAGTGGATTCTTTTGGGTTTTCCATATAGAGTATCATGTCATCTGCGAAGAGAGACAGTTTGACTTCTTCTTTGGGGATTTGGATACTTTTTATCCCTTTTTGTTGTCTGATTGCTGTTGCAAGGACTTCTAGTACTATGTTGAATAATAGTGGCGAGAGTGGGCATCCTTGTCGTGTTCCTAATCTTAAGGGAAAGGCTTCCAGCTTTGCCCCATTGAGAATGATATTTTCTGTAGGCTTTTCATAGATGGTTTTTATGAGATTGAGGAATGTACCCTCTATCCCTACACTCTGAAGCGTTTTAATCAGGAAAGGATGCTGTATTTTGTCAAATGCTTTTTCTGCATCTACTGAGAGAATCATATGATTTTTGAATTTTTCTTTCCGGATAAAATCTAAGACACTGATAGATTTGTGAATGTTGAACCACCCTTGCATCCAAGGGATGAATCCCACTTGGTCATGATGGATAATCCTTTTAATGTACTGTTGGATTCTATTAGCCAGGATCTTGTTGAGGATTTTGGCCTCCATATTCATTAGGGAAATTGGTCTGTAATTCTCCTTTTTGATGGGGTCTTTGCCTGGTTTGGGGATCAAGGTAATATTGGCCTCGTAGAATGAGTTTGGTAGCTTCCCTTCTGTTTCTATTTTTTTGAAATAGCTTTAGGAGAATAGGTATTATTTCTTCTTTTAATGTTTGTTAGCATTCCCCAGGAAAACCGTCTGGGTCTGGAGTTTTGTTTTTTGGAAGGTTGTTTATCACTGACTCAATCTCTTCATAATTGATTGGCCTGTTTAAAAAATCAATTTCTTCCTGTTTCAGTCTTGGTAGTTTATAGGTTTCCAGGAAGGCCTCCATCTCTTCCAGATTGCTTAATTTATTGGCATAAAGCCGTTGATAAAAGTTTCTAATAATCCTTCTAATTTCATTGGTGTTGCTTGTGACCTCTCCTTTTTCATTCATAATTTTATTAATTTGGGTCCTTTCTCTATTCTTTTGGATAAGTCTTGCCAGTGGTCTGTCAATTTTATTAATTCTCTCAAAGAACCAGCTTCTAGTTCTGTTGATCTGCTCTACTGTACTCCTGGTTTCTAATTCATTGATTTCAGCTCTAATCTTGGTCAAATGCTTCCTCGTGCGTGGATTAGGCCTGTCCCTCTGTTGCTGTTCCAGCTTCTTGAGGTGAGAATATAAAAACTGCATTTTAGATTTTTCTACTCTTTTGAGTGAGGCTTCAATGGCTATGTATTTCCCCCTTAGGACTGCCTTTGCAGTAGCCCACAGGTTTTGGACCATTGTGTTTTCATTCTCATTGGTCTCCATAAATTGTTTAAATTGATTTTTGATTTCCTGGTTTATCGAATCATTCCTGAGCATGGTTCTTAGTCTCCAAGTGTTTGAGTTTCTTCCAAATTTTTCCTTGTGGTTGAGTTCCAATTTCAAAGCGTTGTGGTCTGAGAATATGCAGGGAATAATTTCAGTCTTTTGGTATTGTTTGAGACCTGCTTTGTGACCCAGAACATGGTCTATTCTTGAGAATGTTCCATGGGCATTAGAATAGAATGAGTATTCTTTGGTTCTGGGGTGTAGTGTTCTATATATATCTATGAGGTCCAACTCGTCGAGTATGGCATTCAAAGCCCTTGTTTCTTTGTTGATTTTCTGCATGGGTGCTCTGTCTATTTCTGGTAGTGGAGTGTTGAGGTCCCCTCCTATTAATGTATTTTTATCTATATGTCTCTTTATTCTGGTTAAGAGTTGGTTTGTGTATCTTGCTGCTCCCCTGTTGGGGGCATATGTATTTATAATTGTCATATCCACTTGTTGGATACATCCTTTAAGAATAATATAGTGCCCTTCTGTGTCTCTAACTATAGTCTTTAGTTTAAAATCCAATCTGTCTGATATGAGAATTGCTACCCCAGCTTTCTTTTGAGGTCCATTGGCGTGAAAGATGGTATTCCATCCCTTTACTTTCAGTCTAAATGTATCTTTAGGTTCAAAATGAGTCTCTTGTAGACAGCAAATGGATGGGTCATGTCTTTTTATCCAATCTACAACCCTGTGGCATTTATGGGAGCATTTAGGCCATTTACATTGAGACTGATTATTGAGAGGTATGATTTTAATGATGGCATGTTGCCAGTAAAGTCTTTGTTTCTATAGATTGTGACTTTCTGTTCTGTATCACTCTTGGGGCCTTTTTACTTTTATAGAACCCCCCTTAATATCTCCTGTAGGGCTGGTTTCGTGGTTACGAAATTGGTCAATGACTGGCGATTCTGGAAGGTCTTTATTTCTCCATCAATTCTGAATGACAGCCTTGCTGGATAAAGGATCCTTGGCTGCATGTTTTTCTCTGAAAGAGCTTTAAAAATGCCCCCCCCCCAACCCTTTCTCTAATTCCAGGTCTGTGTAAACAGGTCTGACGTAATTCTGATGCCTTTGCCTTGGTACGTGAGAGATTTCTTTGCCCTGGCCACTTTCAATACTGTATCCTTGGATCTAATATTTGCGAATTGCACTATGACGTGACGTGGTGTAGGTTTGTCATGGTTGAGCCTGGGAGGGGTCCTCTCTGCCTCTTGGACACGAATGTTTGTTTCCCTTGCTAGATTAGGGAAGTTTTCAGCTACAATTTGTTCAAATATCTCTTCTAGACCTCTGTTTTTCTCCACCCCCTCGGGGATGCCGATGATTCTGACATTGGAACGTTTCATTGAGTCAGTAATCTCCCGTAACCTACATTCTTGAGCGTGGATTTTTTTGAGTCCAGATTCTGTTTTAGCTTTCTCTTCTACTAACCCATCCTCCAATTCGCTGATATGTTCTTCCGCCTCATTCACCCTGGCCGTCAGAGCCTCTAGTTTTGACTGCATTTGGCTCATAGAATTTTTAATTTCTGCCAGATTCACTCTCATTTCTGCCCTTAGAGATTCTGTATCCTCATTAACATATTCGTTAATACTTTTTTCAAGTCTACACATCATCTTGACCATTGTTACTCTGAATTCCATGTCTGATAATTTGGTTATATCCATATCCATTAGTTCTATGGCAGAGGCCACAGACTCATTGTCTTTTCTTTTGGGGGGATTTCTCCTTCTCGTCATTCTGATTAGGAGAGGTTGCGGGGTTGTCCAGAGCCCAAATTAGTGACCGGGCCCCAGGCTGTGCGCCCTTGTTTTATAGGGATCTTAGGGATGTGGGCTTCTTGACTTTTCAGCCTGCCTTCTGGGGGAGGGACCTGCCGTGCCGATACTCAGGCAACCCTGTTTGGGTAGAGTCTCCATGTCCTCTGCGAGGGGGGATGGGGATGGGCACACTGTGAGCCAGTATTTCCAGGCTTTTGTTCTCTGGCGACTTTCCCTTGTGGCTTGCTGTGCCTCTTCTGAGAGTCAGAGCAGCAGTGGACGAATCTCAGCCTCTGTCTCAGAACAGAGGGATCACGGACCGTTCTCCACTGATGTTCTGGCCACTTCAACTCTGTTTCTGTTGGTGCTGCTCAACCCTGCAGCATCCTGGCATGTGCTCCCCACACCCGGCGTCCCAGCCCTCACTTCCAGGGCCAGCGCATCTCTGTCCTTTGTGTTTCTAACACCACCAGCCGCCAGCTGCCCCCGCGCGCTCCCAGAGCTCCCAGTCTCAGTCTGGTTCCAGTAAGCACACCGGAGCTCTGGTTTTCAGTCTGGTGGCGCGCGTTCCCCGGCTCACGGTCTCAGTCTGCTGTCTTGCGGGTGCCGGTCCGCGAGTCCGCCGGCTCCCCCATGTAGGTGGCTACCGCTTCCCGGTGCCCAAATGCTGCACCTCCCTCCCCCTTCCGTTTATCTTCCGATATCTGTGCATGGTTTCACCGCTTCCTGCTTCGTACCTCAATACTCAGCGCTGGAGATGTTCATTTGTAGAGGTCCAGATGTATCTACCTGCGTCTCAGGCTGATTCCGTGGATGTTCAGGCTGGTCTGGTACCTATCCAGCTCAACTGAGGGGACCAGCTGAAAAAGGGGTCCCCTACTCCTCTGCCATCTTAACTACCATGGGTACCCATCATTTAGTTTTTGACAAGTTCTTGTGAAAATATTTATCTGTCTTTTCTTTTTCTTTTCATTTTGTGTATTTATCCAAAAAAGTAGTTGCAGCTAAAAATTGCAAAGAGTAATTACTAATAAAACACCTATTTCATAGAAAAAGGAGACCATGGGGTATCTGGGTGACTCAGTCCTTTAGTGTCTGACTCTTGGTTTTGGCTCAGGTTATGATCTCAGGAGTCTGAGATTGAGCCCCGTGTTGGGCTCCGTGCTCAGCATGCAGTCTGCTTGTCCCTCTCCCTCTGCTCCTCTCCCTGCTAGCTGTCTCCCTCTCATAGATAAAACCTTTAAAAAAAAAAAAAAAAAGAAAGAAAGAAAGAAAAAGAAAAAGGAGACTATGATTTTAATTAGAATTGATAAAAATTACTAATGCAATCAACCTTTAATACCGTTTAAAGTGCCCACATGCCCCCTACATAATTTGCATCTAGAAGAGATCTATCTACTCCTGCTTCCTTATTTTTCTCTAACTTCTTGATCGAAATTCTCTTTTCAGAGCTCTTTATTTTTTTAAATTTTTGTTACTTAATGACCATTACTGGAATAGTGTTGTCTTCTACATTTTTCTTAACATAAGCACAGCATTTGCAACTTCATTTGGGTTGGTTCTTGAAGACTTAAGTACCAATTTGCCATTATATCGCATGGTAAAGTTCTCTCTGGGTTTTAAACAACTATTTTTAAGTGAACTTTTGAAATATGGCCCTTTTTTTTAAGCTAAAGAATGAATAATTTTAAACAAAGAAAAAGTCTACCGCTTTAAGTAAACAAAACACAGATTCTTGGGATGCCTGGGTGGCTCAGTCGGTTAAGCACCTGCCTTCGGCTCAGGTCATGATCCCAGTGTTCTGGGATCAAGTTCCACTTTGGGCTCCTTGCTCAGTGGGGAACCTGCTTCTCCCTTTGCCCGCCGTTCCCCCCGCTTGTGCTCTCTATCTCCCTGACAAATAAATAAATAAAACCTTAAAAAAACAAAACAAAAACACAGATTCTTCCAAGGAAAGTACAGAAACCAACTCCAGAGTAGAATTGCAGATGGGAGAGGGCGTACTCCCACCAGGACTCCCCAGTTTCTCACCTCCTTTACAGAATTCTCTGCTTGGCTATTTGAAGGTTTTGTTTAGCTTATTTAAAGTGTCTGTTTCTTTACAAATGGGGAGATCAAAGTGAGAGAGTTCAAGTAGAGATTCCTAGGTTTTCTGGCTGAGTACATGCAAACGCAAGCAAAGATAGGTGAGGGTTTGATTGCTATTGTCGTTTTGGTAGGGAAATTATTTGTCAGGCTTCTTTCAAATCGCAAGTCTATAGGACACTAAAAGCTGGTAGCAACCCTCAGTTATTGATAAAAATTTTAAAGTTCTACCCAGAGTTGAAATGTCCCCATGAGATCTACTAAAAAAGGAGGGTTTCTAATGGTGGAATCCCGTTCATGGGAGCACCTAGGGAGTCTTGCTGGTTGCTTTACTTGCAATATATTTTGTGATAATGTTAAATATATTTTTTAAGAAAGAATTTCCTTTAATAACCCGTGGGAAGATTTCATTCAATTGTTGCAAATTAGGGGTGCCTGGGTGGCTCAGTCGTTAGGCCTCTGCCTTTGGCTCAGGTCATGATCCCGGCATTCTGGGATCGAGCCCCACATCAGGCTCCTACACTGGGAGCCTGCTTCTTCCTCTCCCACTCCCCCTGCTTGTGTTCCCTCTCTCGCTGGCTGGCTGTCAAATAAATAAATAAAATCTTTAAAAAAAAATTGTTGCAAATTAGAAGATAAAAGCTTTCACTAACTTGGTAGTCCCTAAACTGATATAAATTGAAAATGGGATCAGTTTGCTATGGCTAGTTAATATTCTATGAGTTCTCTTAATCTAGATCTCCTTTTTATAGAGAGAGATGTTACCATCTCCTTTTTATATAGAGAGATTTTTTAATAACATTTTCCAAAATTATGTAAGTTTTTATTATACATGTACCTGAAACAAAACAAGATCTAAATCTGTTTTTAAGTGTCACAGAAGAATTCATTTTCTGTTTATAATTATACATTAAATTTCTGAAAATATGTGAATCATATTCTCACTTACCTACTTTTATAGAATTTTTCCCCTACATCCCAATAGATTTTGAAAAATCTGAATCTCAGAATTAAGTCTGGAGAGTCAGTAGCCTTGGTTGGCCCCAGCGGCAGTGGGAAGAGTACTACAGTCCAGCTTCTACAAAGGTTATATGATCCTGACGACGGCTTTGTAAGTGCACCTAGCAAAATCATTCGTAGTCCATATGATGAAATTAGGAAGTACCACCTATAATAGAAAGCTTACAGCTATATCAATTTTTAATTTTTAACAGTGGAGCTGAGAAAAGCCAATTCACTTTCTTTCCTGCATATTCATTCATTCACCAAATATTTTTTGAACACCTACTGTGTGCTAGGCACTGTTCTGGGTCCTGGGGAACATTGATGAGCAAAGCATAAAAACCTTTGCCATCATCAAATTTATACTATAATAAGTAGAGACCGACAAATAAAATAAGTAAACCATATAGTATGTTAGAAGGTGATGAAAGCTGTGGAGAAAAATAACATAATTTGTAGTACCCAGAATTTACAAGATTATCAGTTTCTCAAAACATCCCAGAATAATATCTGTAGAAAATATAGTCTCTAATTTTTTCTATCATCCATAATGTTGCACTCGACTTTGTTACCCTTGAAATAGCATAGAGAATAAGACTATGATAGTCACAGAAGCATAATTCTTAATGCTTCTATTCAGATTTTCAGCTATTTAAAATCTCCTCTGCTAGGGCCTGGTTTCATTTAAATTTGACTTCCTAAGTCTTCATTTGGAGTATATTAGACTCATGTATTCATACTAATATTAAATAAATAAATTATTGGATAAGCATTCCATACATAAAGCAGTTGTATAGAATACCCATGCCCAGAGAGAATACCAAAGTAGGTAAGAAAGATAAGCTCTGTGAGTTATAATTATCAAACCTTGGCTCTGCCATTGGCATATTTGGAGTAATGGGTAATGGCACTATCTATGAAGAAGACTGTGTTCATTTACTATTATTTATATAAATGAATAGAAGACATTTTTACCTTTTGCAGTGAAGTGGGGTGTTGAAGAGAAGAAAGGATATTTCCTAGAGTCACCTGACTGGCTGAATTAGAAGAGCATGTGAGCATGTGACTCTTGATCTCAGGGTTGTGAGTTTGAGCCCCACATGGGAAATAAAACTTAAAAAAAAAAGAAAAAGAAAGTGTATTTCCTAGAAAAATATGCAAAGGTCACATCAGTCTTAAAATAACAAAACTGAAGTTTGTTGCATGTGTTGACATTGTAACATTTGTGGCTCCTGTAGCATGTTATCTACATAGTAACTAATTTGTTTTTCTTAGAGTTAAGATATTCAGGTGGTTTAACAAGATTTTAAGCCAGGTTTTGACGTTTTATTGGTTCCCGTCTATCAGAAAAAGTCTGCTGACAATATACATACTATAAATATTTTATCAAAATAAGTCTTTGATCCCTGAAACACCCTGCTTCTCAGCTTATGGTTTGAACTAGTAAAAAAGACTCTAAACCCAATGCAGTATAAGGCATCACAACATGATTCATTCCTTTGGTTTGGCAGATCACGGTGGATGGGAATGACATCAGAACTTTAAATGTGCACCATTATCGAGAACATATTGGAGTGGTTAGCCAAGAGCCTGTTTTGTTTGAGACCACCATTAATAACAATATTAAATATGGACGAGATGGAGTGACTGATGAAGAGGTTGAGAAAGCAGCAAAGGAAGCAAATGCTTATGATTTTATAATGGCATTTCCCAATGTAAGTACACTATGTAGCCTGTGGTCTTAGCTTAGAACTAAAGTAGTGCAGGGCACCTGGGTGGCTCAGTCAGTTAAGCATCTGCCTTTGGCTCAGGTCCTGATCCTTGAGTCCTGCATCAGTCTTCCTGCTCAGCAGGAAGTCTGCTTCTCCCTCTGACCCTCCGCCTCTTGTGCTTTCTCTCTCTTTCTCAAATAAATGAATAAAATCTTAAAAAAAAAAGAACTAAAGCAGTGCAATATTCCAAAAATAAGATAACAAAACAATAACTTTTACAGAGTAGGGAGAGTGTGAATAAATTGTTGGATTGTCCTAGATGAAACGTCTATAAATGAGAAAGCATGGCAGCAACCAAAAGAAGAAATGCATCCTTGAAAGGTCAGTTTCTAAAAATCATATTTAGTTCTTGTTGGTTCTCACTGCAACTGGAAAAGAAAAATAAATGAAGGATATATTAAAATATAACAAAGAAATATGAGATTAAATCAGCAGTCCAAGCTGAGAATTGCTGTGTCTGCAAAATGTTGATTTGTAAGGCCATCTTGTGGCTAAACGTGGGAATGTCACAGTGTTGAGATTGGTTCTGTGATAAGGCAAAAGGAAAACTAGGGGGGCGCCTGGGTAGCGCAGTCGTTAAAAGCGTCTGCCTTCGGCTCAGGGCGTGATCCTGGCGATCCGGGATCGAGTCCCACATCAGGCTCTTCCGCTATGAGCCTGCTTCTTCCTCTCCCACTCCCCCTGCTGTGTTCCCTCTCTCGCTGGCTGTCTCTCTGTCACATAAATAAATAAAATCTTTAAAAAAAAAAAAAAAAAAAAAAGGAAAACTAGGATCATTTTTTAGAAGCACAAGAAGCCAAAATCGGACAAGAAATGTAAAATCATATTTGGAAAGAGATAGAATAAACTAAAACTCTTGATATTGGGATATATCAGATCCTAATGGATATTTAGAAGTGATGGCTATAAAACCATATTTACATTTCCCGAAGTATTCATTCATCAGTATCACCTGAAACTGTTGTGGGGAGCACCCTGTAAATTACAAAGGGATGAGATTTGAAATTAAAATACAGAATAAGGGGTACCTGGGTGGTGCAGTCAGTTAAGCGTCTGACTCTTGGTTTCAGCTCAGGTCATGATCTCAGGGTCCTGAAATCAAGCCCTGTGGTGGGCTCTGTGCTCAGCAGGGAGTCTGCTTGAGATACTCTCTCCCACTCCCTCTGCACCTCCCCACCACGTGCACATATCTCCCTCTCTCTCTCTCACTAAAATAAATAAATAAATCTTTAAAAAATAAAATACAGAATAAAATTCTATTATATCAAAAGGCAACAGTAACAAAAAAGTTTATTTCAGTGGATATATTTTTCGGTGGATATATATACTCCATGGGTCATAATAATTTTGTTCTTCCTTTTGTTTCTTTTAATAAAAACTTCCGTTATGTTAATAATTACCTTTTATCCCCATTATTTAGGTCATAATTGGAATAGCAAACTCATTAAGGGCTTGAGGTCATACTTTGCCTTGTAGTTTTGGAAAACAGACTTTCTTTCTTTGACCTTTTCCTCAAACACCAAGGCTCTTCAGTTTCCCACTTGGAATTAGGGAGTTTTCTGGAACCTCTTAAATCATACCCTGTAAGTTACTACTTGCTTTTAGTAAAAGGCCAGTATTTACACAAAGATGTCCCTTGCTGTAAATTTAATGTAACTCTTAAAGATATTGTTTCCAAGTATTGGACAAGAGGTAACACAAAACTTTGATCCCTGAGAGAAAGGAAACTCATGAGGAAAGTCCATGAATTTGCAGTATTCCGCATAGGAACAAATCTCCGACCCCATCTCTGTCAACTAGAATCAAGACAGAACATGGCACTCCACTAAACTGAAAGGCAGGATAGAATTTCAGGGAGAAATTAAGCAACTGGAGAGAAAATGAAAGAGCTGTGGAGTTAAGGTACAGGGGTAGAAGTCCCTGCAGGCACCCCTTGGGAATCCATATCTGAGCATAAGACTTCCCAGGGATTACCAGGGAGCAGCTGCTACAAAGCTGAGTAGAACGGAGATACTACAAGTCAAGGAGTGTGATGGGGATGTAAAGCACAGCCCAGCCAGAGTGGAGAGAGAACATTAACACCTTTTTAATACCTCAAGCATATAGCTGAGACACCGAAAAAGGCCACACCTTAAGAGTAAAGTCCATACCTTAGAGTATGCTGACTCTAGACCTGCCCTAACAAATTCTAAAATCAAGCCATGACAAGATCCCTAGAGGAGATAAAACTTATAGGTTGGGTCCTGCCAAATTTAGAGATTTTCTACATATTCACCCCAGCAATGCATAAAACCAGGATTACACAAGCTTGAAATGATCAGTCAGGATTGAATTGCTTACTAGAACAAAAATCAACTTTGTTTTCAAGAGAAAACAGAATTCAGAGTTTCTCCAACATAACATGTACAGAATTCAGCATATATTCTTCAACAATTAGATATACAAAGAAACAGGAAACTATGACCCGTAAGCAAGAAATCATAATCTAAATGTTTATGCTTCAAAATGCATGAAGTAGAAACTGCTAACACCTGAAAGGAGAAATAGACAAACCCACAGTTTTATTGAAGCCTTCGGTACTTGATAGAACAACTAGGCAGAAAATCAGTAAGGCTATAGATGACCTGCACAATGTTATCAACCAACTAGATCTAACTGACATATATAGAACACTCCACCAATAATAACAGAATACATTCTTTTCAAGTACACATGGAACATTCACTGAGATAAACAATATTCTGGGCCATTTTTAAAAAAGAAAACATACAAAAAATGTTCTCAGATGATAACAGAATTAAAGTATAGAAATCAGTAACAGAAATACATCTGGAAAATCCGCAAACATCTGATGAGCTTGGGCGCGTTCAGGGTGGTATGGCCATAGACTGGAAAATCCACAAATATATGAAAATTAAATAACTCACTTCTAGATAATTTATGGCTAAATGAGGACATTTCAAGGAAAATTAATGACTATTTTTAACTAAATGAAAATGAAACTGCTGTGTATCAGTACTTGTAGAATACAGTTAAAGAACTGCTTTAGGATAAAGTTACAGCATTAAATTCTTCTTTTAGAAAGAAAAAAGATCCAAAATTTGTAAATGAAGCTTCTAATTTGAGAAACTAGAGTAAGAAGAGCAAGTTGAACCCAAAGAAAGCAGAAGAGGGGCGCCTGGGTGGCACAGCGGTTAATCGTCTGCCTTCGGCTCAGGGCGTGATCCCGGTGTTACGGGATCGAGTCCCACATCAGGCTCTTCCGCTATGAGCCTGCTTCTTCCTCTCCCACTCCCCCTGCTTGTGTTCCCTCTCTCGCTGGCTGTCTCCCTCTGTCGAATAAATAAATAAAATCTTTAAAAAAAAAAAAAAAAAACAAAGAAAGCAGAAGGGAAATAATCAAGATTAGAGCAAAAATCAGTGAAAGCAAAAACAGAAAAACATTAGAAACAATCATTAAAATCAAAAGCTGTTTGCTTGAGAAGATTAATGAAATCAGTAAAACGATAGCAAGGCTGATAAAGAATCAAAAAAGAGAAGAGAAATTACCAATATCAGGAATGAAAGATAGTAGTACATCACTAATGATCTCAAGGAGATTAAAATATTACAGGAAAAGTATGAGTAAAGCTATGACTATGAATTTGTCAACTTAGTTGAGGGTCAATTTATTGAGAGACACAAACTACCAAAACTCAGTCATAAAGAAGTAGATAATCTTAGTAAGACCTAGAGTTGACTAGATTTCTAAATAGTGGCAACAGTTACAAATGAAAATAAAATTACAAGTGGCATTCAAAGTAGCATCAAAATATATTAAAATAGAACAAATTTAATGTAAGGTGTAAATCTTCTATGGGAAAAATATGAAATGTTTCTGAGAGAAACTAAAGATCTAAATAAATAGAATGTAACTTATTCCATTGATTTAGAGATGCCGTATTTTTAAAGATATGTGTTCTCCCAAAAATCAAATACCAATCAAAATCCCAGTAGTCTTTTTGTGTGTGTGTGTGTCTAGAAATTGACCTGCTGCTTCCAGAATTTATTTGAAAATTTAAAGGACCAAAAATAGGCAAAACAATTACAGAAAAAAACCCAGCAAAGCTGAAAGACATACAATATCTAATTTTAAGATTACGGGAAAAAACCCAGCAAAGCTGAAAGACATACAATATCTAATTTTAAGACAGCAATTAAAGCAGAGGAAATGGCACAACAATGGACATGTAGATCAGTAGAATAGAATAGAGTCCAGAAATAGACCCACACATATCTAGTCAAATGATTTTTGGCAAGGCCAGTATTAATTCTTTGGGGGAAAGGAAAGTTTTTTCAACAAATGGTGCTGGAAAAATTGGATATTCATATGAGAAAAACAAATTAAATGTGGCCCTTACCTCACCCCATACACACATATTAATTTGCCATGGATCTTAGATCATATGTAAAAACTTAAACTATCAAGGGACGCCAGGGTGGCTCAGTCAGTTGAGCGTCCAACTCTTGATTTCAGCTCAGGTCATGATCTCAGGGTCATGTGATTGAGCCCCAAGTAAGTCTCCCCACTCAACAAGGAGTCTGCTTGAGATTCTTTCCCTCTGCCCCTCTTCCCACTTATGCTCACGCTGTCTCTCTCTAAAAATAAATTAAACTTAAAAAAAAAAAAACTTAAAGTATCGAACTTCAAAAATAAAAACTTGGGTGAAAAACCTTTGTGACTTTGAAGTAGCCGAGGATTTCTTAGATAGAAAAGTATTTACTATTTTAAAAAATGATAAATTGAACTTTATTGAAATTAAAACCTTTTAAAATACACTATTTAGAAGGTAAAAAGACAAGACAGAATGAAAGAAAATATTCACAATACACAGATCTGACAAAGGACACGCACCCAGGAGATAGATAGATAGATAGATAGATAGATAGATAGATGATAGATAGATAGATAGATAGATAGATAGATAGATAGATATAACTCTTATAACCCAATAATAAAACCAAAAGTAAAGTACAAACTTGAACAGATATTTCAGACACCCATAAATATACATATGAAAAATATTCAACATTATTAGTCAACAGGGAAATCCAAAGTTAAACCTCAGTTAGATAGCATTCCACACTTGCTAGAATGGCCAAAACGAAAAAGAATAACAATAATAACTTTTGATGACGATGTAAAACAATTAAATCTCTTATTCATTCTGAATAAAGTGAATTGGTACAGTTATTTTAGAAATAAATTTGGCACTTTATTATAATGTTAAACATACATTTAAGACTCAGCATTCTATTCCCACGTATTTTTCCAACAAAAGAAATAAAAATATGACCACAAGAATATTATGTACATGAATGTTTGTAGCAGCTTTATTCATACTATTGAAAAGTTGGAAATAATCCAGATGTTCATCAGCAGCTGAATAGATAAATTGTAATCGATATATGATTGTTAGATGAAATTCAAGATTTTCAGTACATTTTGAATTTCAGATAAACAATGAATAATTGTAGCATAAGTATATCCTAAATATTGTATGTGATATACTTATGCTAAAGAAGTATTCACTGCTAACTGAAAATCAAAATTAACTGAGCTCCATGGTTTTTTGTTTTTATTTGTTTTTTTGAATTTGGTAAGCCAAGGTAGATTCACATTGTTGAAGCACTACTCAAAAATAAATAGGAGGGAATTGCTGATGCACACAACAGGGATGAATCTCAAAAATATTATGTTAGCTAGGACAGAACAAAAAAGTACACACTGGAATTGTAGCAAGGCTGCAGGATACAAGGTTAATATACAAAAGTCAGTCATTTTCCTATATATCAGCAATGAACAAGTGGAATCTGACATTAAAAGCACAATACTATTTATATTAGCAACCAAAAAAATGAATTACTTAGGTTTAAATCTAACAATGTACAAGAACTATATAAAGAAGACTACAAGACTCTGATGAATGAAGTCAAAGAAGAATTTTTTAAATAGATATTCCATGTTTGTGGAGAGAAAGACTCAATATTGCCAGATGTCAGTTCTTCCCAACTTGATCTATAGATTCAATGCAATTCCAATCAAAATCCTTGCAAGTTATTTTGTGGATATCAACAAACCAATTCTAATGTCTATATGGATGGGTAAAAGACCCACAATAGACAACACAATATTGAAGAAGATCAAAGTTAAAGGACAATACTATCTAACTTTAAAACTTATTATAAAGCTACAGTAATCAAGACAGTGTGGTACTGGTGAAAGAATAGGCAAATAGATCAATGGAACAGAATACAGAGTTTAGAAACAGACTCACATAAATATAATCAGCTAGTCTATGACAAAAGCGCATAGGCAATACAACAGAGCACATACAATATGTATTATTGCTCATTTTAATGAACAAATGGAACAACTGGACATGCACACGTAAAAAAAATAAATCTAGACACAGAACTTATACCTTCACAAAAATTAAAATCAATCAGAGACCTAAATATGAAATACAAAATGATAAAACTCCTGGAGATAAAGTACAAGAAAACCAAGATGCTTTGGGTATGGCAAGATTTTTTAGATACAACATCAAAGGCACAAACCATGAAAGAAGTCTTTGATAAGCTGAGCTTCATTAAAATTAAAACTTCTGCTCTGCAGAAGACAATGTGAAAAGCATGAGAAGATAAGCCACAGACTGGGTGAAAACATTTGCAAAACACAAATCCAATAAAAGACTATTATCCAAAAATATATAAACAGATCTTAAAATTCAACAATAAGAAAACACCCTGATTTAAAAAATAGGCAAAAGATCTTCAAAGACACTTCACCAAAGGAGATATGCTGATGGCAAATAAGTGTGTGAAAAGATGTTCCACATCATATGTCATCAGGGAAATGCAAAATAAAACAATGAGATACTACTACATGCCTTTTAGAATAGCCAAAATCCAAAACACTTGACAATACCATATGCTGACCAGGATGTGGAGCAAAAAGAACTCCCATTCATTGCTGCTGGGAATACAAATTGGTAAGAACATTTGGGAAGACAGTTTTTTTGGTTTCTTTTAAAACTAAACATTCTTATATTATCTAGTAATCATGCTCCTTGGTATTCACCCAAAGGAGTTGAAAACTTAGGTTCACACAAAAACCTACACACAGATGTTTATAGCAGCTTTATTTGTATCACCAAAGCTTGGAAGCAACCAAGATGTCTTTCAGTAGGTGAATGGATAAATAAACAGTGGTATGTCCAGACAATGGGATGTTATTCAGTGCTAAAAAGAATGATCAATCAAGCCATGAAAACATGGAAAAATCCTAAATGCATATTACTAAGTGGAAGAAACCAGTTGGAAAAAGCTACATACTGTATGATTTCAACTATATGACATTCTTGAAAAGGCAAAACTATGGAAACAGTAAAAAAGATGAGTGGTTGTCAAAGTTTGAAGTGGAGGTGGGGAAGAATAGACAGAGCACAGAGGATTTTTAGGGTAGTGAAAATACTGTGTATGATACTATAACAATTGGATACATGTCATTAAACATTTGTCCAAACTCATAAAATGTACAACACCAAGAGTGAATCCTAACGTAACCTATGGATTTGGGTGATTATGATGTGTCAATGTAAGTTCATCAGTTATAACAAATGTACCACTCTTGTGGAGGATGTTGGATGAGGGGACATCCTGTGGAATGGGGGACATTGCATGTGTGTGGAATGTGTGTGGCTAAGGTATATGGGAAATCTCTATACCTTCTTCTCAATTGTACTATGAACCTAAAACGGCTCTTAAAAAATAAGTCAAATTTGAAGAAGGCATGCACTGTATGATTCTGTTTATTTGAAGTTCTGGAACAAGTGAAATTAATTTATAGTGATAAAAATCAAATCAATGTGTGGATTTGGACTGGAAAGATTCATGAGGGAACTAACTAGGGTGATGGAAATATTCTGTATCTTTAGTGGGGTGGTGATAACATGACTATACTCATTGTCAAAATTCATAGAGCCATATCCTTAAAATGTGTGAGTTTTATTGTGTATAAATTATTTCTCAATAGGGGCGCCTGGGTGGCACAGCGGTTAAGCGCCTGCCTTCGGCTCAGGGCGTGATCCCGGCGTTCTGGGATCGAGCCCCACATCAGGCTCCTCTGCTATGAGCCTGCTTCTTCCTCTCCCACTCCCCCTGCTTGTGTTCCCTCTCTCGCTGGCTGTCTCTATCTCTGTCAAATAAATAAATAAAATCTTTAAAAAAAAAAAAATTATTTCTCAATAAGGTTTATGTTTTTAAAATATCTGAAGGTCAGACTCTAGAATAATCAAAGTTTTAGAAAGGCTATTTAAATTTATATCCTTGAAGAAATGAGCTTTGGGTCATGGACCTAATCCAATACAATATTACTATGTTTCCTCAGTTCTAGAAATTACCTCCAACATCAAATATCTAATGATATCTACTCTGTTAAAGATGTATATCCCAAAATATAAAAAATAAAATAAGCAAAAGAAGGCCTAAAAAGTGTTCCAAGATGGAAAAATATTTTGAGAAGTTTGTTTTTGCATTAATCGTCTCATACTTTTTTTCAGAATATCCAGGAAGGAAATTGTAGGTAATATATTAAATTGCTAGTAAACCTTTCAAATAAAAGTTAAGAATGTAGTTGTATTACTGTGGTTCTTTTAAAGATACCAGTGCATTCTAAAACTGTCTTTAAAAACTTTGAAAATTGGTTCAAATTATTGTTAATCTATCTAAAAATCCTTGATGATCATAAATTCTCATTTTTTTTTAAGATTTTATTTATTTATTTGTCAGAGAGAGAGAGAGCACAAGCAGGGGGAGTGGCAGGCAGAGGGAGAGAGGGAGAAGCAGGCTCCCCGCTGAGCAGGGAACCTGACGTAGAACTCCATCCTGGGATCCTGGACCCTGGGATCATGACCTGAGCTGAAGGCAGACAATTAACCGACTGAGCCACCCAGGTGTCCCTGTTCTCATTTCTTTTAGTCCTAGCCAAATTTTTCTTAGGTCCTCTCTTTACTAGACTCCTTTTTTTCATATAGTTTGTTTTTACAAAGAACAAATCAAAGGTCAAAAGCAGCCAGGCTGAAGTGGTGATTAAGCTGGTATTAAAAACACAACTGTGATTGTCATTTCCTGTTCAAATTATTTGATCATGCTGCCTTCTGTTTCTGTGCTCTTTCCTATTTTTCATTAGAAATTTAATACATTAGTAGGAGAAAAAGGAGCACAAATGAGTGGAGGACAGAAACAGAGAATCGCTATTGCTCGGGCTTTAGTTCGAAACCCAAAGGTCCTGATCTTGGATGAGGCTACATCTGCCCTAGATACAGAAAGTGAATCAGTTGTTCAAGCTGCACTGGAGAAGGTAAGTGAGCAGATCATTTCTTATTTCCATATTCCTGGTTCAACACTGTTTTTAACACAAGAAAGTTTGGCTCTGCAGTAGATTATTTCTTGAGTTCAGAGCCATCTTTAAGGTATTGATGCAGAGTTTATAAAAACTACTACATGATGGTAGTGATTTGGATGAGAGAAGATGCCATAGTTGGTGCTAAAAACATATAGGTGACTGATATCCAAGCAATCATCCTATATGTGCCTCTTTTCCAATAGGTCTGCACTGTATACCTCCTCATAATAACACCACACCACCACCACCATCACAGCTACAACCACATCCACCCTTAGTCTCTTCTATACCCACCTATGGTTCTCTTCTGTGACCATTTTTCCTCTTTAGGGCAACCCCAAAGAGTTTTTAACTTAATTTCACCTCCAGTGGAGAAGCATACAGTCTGGTTTGTCCTGCCCTTGAACCATCCTTCTCTAAGAGCCCTAGACCCTCTAACCTCACACTAACTTCCTGCTTACTGCATACTACTGACATGCTTCAGGACCACAGCGCAGGGAGGGTCCTTTACCAAATTTCATTGCATTTGGGAGAGTAGTTGGCAGTGATATGAAAACCATCGAATACTTTTTTCATTGGGCAACCCTACTTTTACTTTTTTTTTTTTAATTTAGTTATTTGAGAGAGAGAGAGAGTGAGCAGGAGAATGGGCAGCGGGAGAGGGAGAAAGAGAATCTCTAGCAGACTCCCTGCTGAGTATGGAGCCTGACACAGGGCTCAATCTCAAAACCTTGAGAGCATGACCTGAGCTGAAATTAAGGGTAAACTCTTAACTAACTGAGCCACCCAGGCACCCCCAACCCCTTTTTTAAATCATGGCCTTCAGACCCTTCAGAAGGTTTAATGACACATATTACTTTGAGCTTGTTTGAAAATGTGTTTTTCTGCCTAAGAAAATGACGGGCTTTTTCTTTTTAAATACTAACTTTGTGCAACCAGAAATGGATACTGGCAGCCAGAGTGCCCATGCTTATTGAATAATCTATTAGTTACTATTATCACTTGTAAGTCAGAGTATAAGTTTTTACCCTTGTTTCTATCCCATGGTAAGAGTGCCACATGTTGCTCATGATATTTCTTATTTCCATAAAGTAAACAAGCGATATGAAAGTCTATGTTTATCGTAGACACTTTGCCAGTTTGGTTCTTTTTGGTGAAGAAGAAACAATGATACCCTCTAGGGCATGACTGATGCTTTATTCATTTTTATATATTTAGTAACTAGGACCAGGCTCTATCTGTAGAATGCACTCAAATTGTGTTCAGTGGTGATGCTTAATTACTTAGGGCTTGAATGTACAAAAAATTATTACACTTAACATAACCATCTTTTAATTTACATAAGATTTGCTTTTGTTTTATTGAGATATAATTAACATATATATAAGATTTTTAAAAACATATTGTAATAGGTTCCAGTGTTGTTTAGAGGTTAAGTGCCCATTGTCTTTTCATCCAATGTGTTAATCACATCAGGCAATCAAAACTTGTTCAAACTTTTAAAATAATAGTTGCTTGGTAACATAATAAATTAATAAAAGTTGTTTTGTTTTGTTTTTTTACTACTGGTTAAAATGAAATCTATATCATAATAAAAAAAGAACAACACAAAATGTAAACTATGATTACAGTTACATACAATAGGTGTGCATGTGCACAAAAATGAAGACAATATATATGAAAATACCAACAGTTGTATGGCAGAATTATGAGGGAATTAAAGTTTTCTAAAATTCATTTACTATATTGTTTTTCATTTTTTTAAGGTTAGGGGATTATCAACATTGTGGAGATGTATAGGTGTAAAACTGCTTTAAGTAGGTTTTGCTGGTCTTTTGTGGGATGAAGGTAAATGGTAACAAGTGGGGTTACAAGTAGCACAGTAAACTGAGTAATTATATATGCCTCAGTTGATTGGAAAATGACTCACAGCAAAGAGGAGAATTAAAATATAGTCAAGGTAACTCCAGTGCCATGAGAGTCTTCCATACATACCACACAAAGGGCAGTTGTGGAATCAAACCTTTGGAGAGGTCCCTACCTAAGAAGGGAGGGCATGCAGCAGATCTCATTTCTGCTCATCTAAGAATTCTCAGACCTGCTACATAATGTGGCCTAACGTACAACAGTTAGTAGATTTTTATAGCTCAAAATAATCTTGTAAACTACTAACCAAATAAAGAGGGAACAATAGAATGTATCCCTTCTTGTTGGTGAATGCTGTATGCACCTACTTCGGGACCCAGCCTTCACCTGTTCCAGCCCATCCTCTCCATTACCCCCATTGTCTTCCACTTACATCAAGTTCTAGAACCAGTAAAACTAATCTGTAGTGATTAGTTATCTTATCTAAAGCAGTCACTTATCTAAAAGCAGTCACTGAAGCATCCAACTCTTGATTTCAGCTCAGGTCATGATCTCAAGGTCATGAGATCAAGCCCCACATCGGGCTCCCCGCCCAGCGGAGAGTCTGTTTGAGATTCTTTCTCTCCTTCTCCCTGTGCACTTCCCCACCCCACGTGCGCTCTCTCTCTCTCTAAAATAAAAACAAATAAATCTAAAAAAAAGGAAGGAAGGAAGGAAGGAAGGAAGGAAGGAAGGAAGGAAGGAAGGAAGGAAGAAAAGAAATCAAATCAGTAGTTCCTGGAGCAGAGGGTAAATTTTGACTAAAAGAGCATCAGGGATCTATCACTCTTGTCCTCATTTGGATTATTGCAGTAGCTAACTTCTTGCCTCAGCCCATGCCCATGCAATCTGTTTTAACACAGCAGTCAGGTGATGCTACTAAAATGTAAATGTGAATATGTCATGCTTCTGCTTCAAATCCTCCAATGGCTTCTTAACTCACTCTGAGTAAAATCCAAATTCTGTACAATATGCTACAAGGTTCTGTGGAGTCAGTCTCCAAACCCCTTTTGGAACCTCACATCCCACTGCTCCCCCCAACATTGGCTGCTCTTTAAACATGCCATAGCACTTCTTAGCAGCTAACGTACTATGTGTGTATTTGTTTATTTTGTTGTCTCTCTTTCCCCCACTGGAATGTAAACTCAGTGGTGGCAAAGGCTTTGATTGGTTAACTGCAGTGTCTTCAGCACTAAAATGATGACTGGTCCTTAGTTTATGGCCAGTAAGCATTTGTTAAATGTATGAGTGTGCTACAGAATAGTTTCAAGGCCTGAAGTTCTATTTTCTGGATTTCTTAAGTTAGGCTTGCTGCAAAGTAGTTTTGTTTCGCTTTTTTGTTCATGAGGAGGACCTAGGGTCAGTGGATAAAGATTTATGCTAAAGGCTATGTGGTTCCGCTCTGCTACTGGTTTGGACCCAGCAGGCCAAGGCAGCAGGCTTCCATTCACTCCCAGTAGAGGAGGAATGGCAGTAAACACCTGTAGGCCCCTGGGGGAGCAGAGGAAGCCCACACTGACTTTAGGATAAAGCCTGTGAAAGCTCTTTGAAATGTTAAAAGTGGTATGTAAATCTAGGGATAATTATTACTAAGGGAGGGTCAGCTACACCACATCAATGGAGAACCTTTAAAAAAACCCTTTGCTAATTATGAGGGAAGGGTTTCCATTGCAATTTTATTCTTTGAAGAGGCAGAGCAGCTTTGTTGCAGCCCTCATGGGCTTTTCTTTATCAATACTGCTCTTTCTCACTGTGATGCATTCTGTTGATCTTCCCCAGAGGCGCCTTAACATATTTATATTACTTGGGGAACTGAACAATAAGAAAATTGGTATACTGCATTAAGCTGTGGGCTACTTTGTTAAATTAAGCCCAAAGAAGTGGTTATCCAAAGTTAAAGATAGGTTAATTATTACACATTTTGGTGCATCTTTGTCAATTAAATATCTTGCTTGTTATATGTAGAATTGGGGATTTATTCATTTTTTTCTTCTCCTTTCTTTCTTTCTTTTTTTTTTTTTTAAACCATTTGTAGCAACATTATCATAGTTGAGAACAGAAAGGGAATTTCTGCAAGGGGATTTCTTTGGCTGGAATTTAGCCAGAAGAACAAAGGTAGCATAGAGAATATCTCATTCTAAAAGCATCATGGAATATTTTATAAGCCTTCCTAATCAAGCTCACATTTGTTAGGCTTGGTGTTAAATTATAGACCACTAATTTATTTTAGGGTAGTGCTTCTCCCCTTTTGATAGATCAGGTCACCTTTGAGAATCTGACTAAGAAAGGGAAAAATAAACCACTGTAACTCCTCAGAAAAATCTACAAATGCACTTGTACACAAATATTGATGTATAATATATATTGAGGGGTTTATAGACCCCCTGAGGCCATTCATGAGTCATTGCTATAGGTATAATAAAGGAACAAATGGGTGATAGTAGCTAATCCTTATAAGAACCCAATGAGAGAAGAACGCTTATTTACCTATTTTACAGATTTGCACACTGAAGCACAGAGAGGTTGAATAACAGCTAGGCAACAGTGAAGCCAAAACGTGGACCCAGACATGTTTCTTTAGCTCATTCACATAGCCACCATGCTATATTGCCCCAAGATTATACATCTGCTAGGAACTTAAACTAAATCTTAATCCAGGTCACTCTTCAAAACTAGCCTCTTATTAAAGATAGAATTACCATATGATCCAATAATTCCCCTTCTGGGCATATATCCAACAAAAATTTAAAAAGGAATTAAAATAGATATTTGTATGCTAGTCTTCACAGCAACATCATTCACAATAGCCAAAAGGTAGAAACAATCTAAATGCTCATTGACAAATGAATGGATAAACAAAACATATATATATACAATGGAATAGTACTAAACCTTAGAAAGGAAGGAAATTCTGACACACTACAACATGGATGACCCTAGAAGATACTATGCTGAGAGATGCAAAAGGACAAATGTGTGTGTGATTGCATTTATATGAGATACTTAGAATAGTCATGTTCATAGACATAAAGTAAAATGGAGGTTACCAGGGGCTAAGGGAAGGGGAGGAATGGGAAGTTATGGTTTAAAGGGGTATAGAGTTCCACTATGGGATGAAAAAAAAGTTCTGGAGTTAGATAGTGGTGATGGTTGCACAACAATATGAATGTACTTAATGCCACTAAATTGTACACTTTAAAATGGTTGAAACTGGTTAAAATTTTATGTATATTTTACCACTAAAAAAAAAAAAAAGAATAACAATCTAAGCCTGAATGTAAAAGAATAGTGACACAGAAGGAATTGGCCTCTCTGATCCAGGAGGACCCAACCCTTAAAAATGGTTAGAATAGTAAATTTCATGTTATGTATATTTTACCAGAGCTTAAAAAAAACAGAAAAACAAACATTGCTTCCTTGGGAAAGAAACAAACCATACCCCAAATTGAGGCTCCCATGTCAGCATATAACAGACTCACTTTTGTCCCCTTAAGCTGCTTATTTGATCCTGTTGTATGTATAGCTCGTGGGTTTTTCTTTCACAAATGGGTTTAAATCATTATTAGCAGGACATTTCAGAGTCTTTAAAAAAAATACAATAGGGGCGCCTGGGTGGCGCAGTCATTAAGCGTCTGCCTTCAGCTCAGGGTGTGATCCCAGCGTTTTGGGATCGAGCCCCACATCAGGCTCCTCCACTGGGAGCCTGCTTCTTCCTCTCCCACTCCCCCTGCTTGTGTTCCCTCTCTCACTGGCTGTCTCTCTGTCAAATAAATAAATAAAATCTTTAAAAAAAAATACAATAAAAAGCCTTAAAAATGTAACAAAATACTTTTCCATGATACAAGTAAGTATCTTGGTGATTTCTGTAAATTTAAATTATTCCTAAGCCTTGTCCTCCCCCACAAATAAGAAGACCTTCTATATAAGATATTAATTTTTCTAATTGCTACCAAATAAGGTATCTCTAATATATTATTTATTGGTCAGTGTTCTGGTCTAGATAAGATATTATTCCCTCTTTGAAGAAAGATGAACTGATTATTGTAGCATTTTCTCTTCTTGCCCACCATTTACTTCATTTACTTTTTGTTGTAATTTCTCCACAGATATTTGCTTGATAAAGTTAAGTGAAAGAGAAAGGTATTAAATGGCTATGAATAATTTTATTATTATTTATTATTATCAATTATTAAGGGAAAATGGAGATATTTCAGATTATAAAAAGAAAACATTATACTATTGAGTACTATTCCATATTCCTAATTAGGTAGTACATGTGGCCTCATCTCATCAAAGAGTTTAGATTTTGAATGTGTTTTACTCTCTAAGGAGTCTTAACCTAAGTGTGTGTGTGTGTGTGTGTGTGTATACACAATTGAGTAGATCCCTGCAAACTGAAAAGAAGAGGTTGAGTAGGAGGTAAGTAACTTATTAAATATGGCTTCTAAGAGGCTGATATTTTGCTATTTGCCACTCCATTTTACAAAAGAGAAAGCATTTTCGGACAGGTGAAGTGACCTGACAATAATTCTACATTGTTCAGCTATGGAATCAGTGTTGACTCAGAAGAATGGCATGCCAATTGGCTTTCAACATCATAACAAGGTAGTTAAGACACCAAAAATCCTGTGTTTCCATAAAACTACCATAAAGACCTTCTTATAGGTCTTTATGGTCAATTAAAATTCAGTAGCTCAAAGAGATGGAAATTTGTAAAACAGTAACGAGAAGTTTTTTGGACCATATTCTTGGAGTTCTAAGGTACTAGGGTTTTCCAGGAGCTTCTTTCTTTTAAGATTTTATTTATTTATTAGAGAGAGCAAGAGAGTGCACAAGCAGGGGGAGGGGCAGAGGGAGAAGCAGACTCCCCACTGAGCAGGGAGCTCGATGTGGGGCTCGATCCCAGGACCCTGAGATCATGACCTCTACCGGAAGTCAGAAGCTTAACTTACTTGAGCCACCCAGGTGCCCCTCCAAGGGCCTCTTGAGGAGTGGAGGAAGGTAGAGAGATAGGGTGGATGAGCAGCACCACCCCAAAAATTCAAATGGCAACTAACCATTAATCTGTATGGTTAATTTAAAGCTATTAAGTTTCCACATGTGCTTTTATTTGATAAAAGGATTTTGCAGCTTAAAAAAAAAAGAATCTGAAGACCACAAGACTCTATTGCATCATAGAGTATATGTCATCAGTGAGCCCCAAGTTCACCTGAGCAAACCTGCTAGGAGGCAGTCAGTGGGAACTTGCCTTCCATAGGTTTCCCATCCCTTGTTTGCTGTGGGACATGAGAACTCTGTGTTTACAGGCTTCTTCAGAGAGTACATTACCCCTGTTAATTGACCCACCAGTCAAATTCAGGCCCTCTCAAATGCTCACAGCTTTACATTGTTCTTTCTTTTCCTTCTGCCCACCTTTATTCAAGGCACATGACCACCACTGGTGAAAAGCTAGCTAACCTCCTCAGGCCCTTATCTCTGTCCTAGCATTTCCATGAGGTATGTTTTAAAACACCCTCTATTTCAAAGTGCAAGCTAATTACCTGGTGATTTATTGTTGTGCATGGCATTGCAAAGTAATCTAAAAAAATGCCTGCAAAGTGTCAAGTAGAGACGTACCTTCCTGTTGACTTTTTTTTGGTTAAATACTTAATTGTCTGGCTTTTAGCTTTGTTTAAACTATAAAGAAGAAGATACTAGGAAGTTTCTTTCAAATTGGTACTCTCTAGGAGAATTAATAGCAAAAAAGACATACTGAAAATCTACCACAGCTTCTCTGAGACATCTGAAAAATCAGTGGAATGGATTCTACTACCTCCCTTATTTTTACAGTACTTCTTGTTAGGAAACAAAGCATCAGCTCAAATTTCTTTGACCAGTTTTCTAGGAGGTCTTGACTTCCAAAATTTCTCCTATGTTTTAAGTCTGAAACAATTAGTGTTGTTTCCTACGGCCAGTACATCAGTTTTAGGTCACATTTGGGATGATGTAGTGGAGCTGTATTTTTGTAGTGCACTTTATAGTACCTTAAGTGTGTAAGATAATTGGAAGCCCATTTTATAGGTTTTTCAGAACATAATTTTTTTCCCTTTTTATTTTGTAATTTTTTTAAATGACCTCTACTCACAATGTGAGACTCAAACTTAAAACCACAAGATCAAGACTGAAATGCTCTACTGACTGAGCCAGCCAGGGACCCCTAGTTTTTTCCCTTTTAAAGTATTAGGCATTTTTGTGATTTGAAAGACTCGGACACTAATTCATGCTATAATAGATTAACTGTAATATAATATATACCTTAACTAAATATAGTTTAGACCATGAGCCTGGCAGAGTAAAGATGGTACAGATGGGTAAATGCAGGCCATTCCAGTCTGCAGAAACATTAATGCTCACTAAGGCACAACTGCAGAAATGTCATCTCTTACTGTCAGTTTTCAGATGTCAGACAATAGCATGAACTTTTGCAAAATAAGTAAACTTGTTCTATATGTAATGGCTAAGAAGTCAAGAAATATTAGAAGAGAGGTCTACAAAAATGCCTGTGAAGGGGGCCTTCCATGAAGAAAAGGTCTAGAATAATACAACTTGCATCAGGAAACTTCATAATTCTGATTATGTCATGAGGCTGCACACCATTCTCAAATCTTTTCTAATTGCAGTCTCCTAATTGATTTTACAACATCCTTTTCCCTACATTCCCCCTAGAGTATCTGTGTTATATGTTTACTTTAATATTTTTAAGTAAATTCCATACATATTAATTTGCTTTGAGAAGTGTTTAATAGTATTATGAAATCATTAAGCTAATTGGTAACATCTTACTGCCTCATCAATAAGGTTTGAGATCTGGTTGCTTTTAGAAAATAACGTTTTTCACCTCGAGGGAATGTAATTGAATAAATGAGAGAGATACAGGCCAGGAGCCTGAGTATCTGAGTGTTTTCACCTTTGCACTTGTAGTCCTAATGCATGCCTACTCAACAACCCCATCCTTATGTTCATTCCCCTTTAAGGTGCTGGAGGCCAGTCTCAAGGTCTCCAAGACCCAGAATACAATTAAACTAGAAGTTTGAATGGGAAACGTGAGATTGGTATAGGCTCAATGTCTTACCTCTAAAAACTAGGCCCATCAGACTAATCCTAATTGAGGGACATTCTACAGAGTATCTGACTGGTATTCCTCAAAACTATCAAGTTCATAAAAAATAAGGAATGTCTGAGAAATTGTCACAGCCAAGAGGAGCCTGAGGAGACATGATGGCTAAATGTAATGTATTGAGAGGGGGATCTGGGAGCAGACAAAGAATAGTAAGTAAAAATTAAGGAAATCTGAATAAAGTTTGGAGTTCAGCTAATAATGTATTGATACTGGTTCATTTATTGTAACAAATGCACCATAGAAATGTCAGATGTTGACACTGGGGGATATTGTGTGAAGGGTACATGAACACTGTAGTATCTTTGCAAATTTTCCCTAAATCTAAAACTATTCTAAAATAAAAGTTATTTAAAAAAAAAAAAAAACTAAAGCAGGGGCGCCTGGGTGGCTCAGTCTTTGGACGTCTGCCTTCGGCTCAGGTCATGATCCTCAGGGTCCTGGGATCGAGCCCCACATCGGGCTCCCTGCTAGGCGGGGAGCCTGCTTCTCCCTCTCCCACTCCCCCTGCTCATGTTCCCTCTCTCGCTGTCTTTCTCTGTCGGGTGAATGAATAAAATTGTTTAAATAAATAATAAATAAAAATAAAAAAGTAAAGCAAAAATTTTTTTACCAATTTTATTGTACCATTCATTGGGATGTTTTTATATAGCAACGCTTAGAATTACCACATACAAGTAAATAGGAAACTGAGGAAAACAAAAAGCAAACAATAAAAACTCTCTTCCCAACTATCTTTCACTCGTTAGTTTAATAAAATGTCTATATATTTGGCAATATGAAAAATAAAGGAAGCACTAAGTTTTTAGTGTTTTGACCTCTTTTCTGCGGACTATGTTACACATAAATAAAATCTAGAGAAACTCACATATGCTTGTAAGTGCCAATTAACAACATAATTATGTGTACATTATCAGACCTTGCAGCAATTAAGAAAAATAAATCTTCCTACCTAAAATACAGTTAGTTGCTCCTCAATCCACTTTCTCATTACATTTGCATAAAATTCATTAAAATACCTTAATCCCAGTTAGGATTTGTAGAGAACTTCAAGAATGGCCAACTTGGGTGCTATAAATACGGATGCTTCTTTTGTTTGACATTTTTTAACAGCTTTTTTGAGATTTAATTAAACTGCACATATGAAAGTATACAATTAGAAAAGTTTGGGCATACATGTGCACCTGTGAAACCACCACAATCAACATAGTGAACCAATCACTTCCCAAAATTTTCACATGCTTTTTGTAAACACTCCATCCCAACCCTCCCTCTCCCAGCCCTGCCCCACTCTTGTCAGCCACTAATTTGTTTACTGCCAGTATAGATTACCATGTATTTTCTAGAACTTGTATAAATGGAATCATACCATTATGTATTCTGTCCTGCCTGACTTCTTGCACTCAGCATAATTGTTTTTGGACCTGTTCATGTTGTGAAATGTATCAAGAGTTCCTCTTTATTGGTGAATAGTATTCCATTGTATGGATGTACCACTGTTTGAGCTCATTGGTATTGATGCCCATTAAAGTTATTTAGTTTGTTTGCAGTTTTCGGATATTACATATAAGGTTGCTCTAAACATTCATATGTAAGTCTTTCTGTGGATATGCACTTTTATTTCTCTTGGGTAAATATCTAGAATTTAAATGGGTAGAACATAGATTTAAATTTTAAATGAACTACCAAATTATTTTCCTTTTACATTCCTAAAATATATGAGAATTACAGCTACTCCACATACTTGCCAACACTTGGGATAACCAGGATTTTAATGTTAGCCTTCAGAATAAATGTGTAGTGGTATTTCATTATTGGTTTAATTTGCATTATCGTGATGACTAATGATGTTGAACATTTTTATGTGCTTCTTGACTATCAGTATCTCTTCTTTGTTAATGTGTCTATTCAGATGTTGTGCCCATTTTTTAATTGGGTCATTTGTTTTCTTATCACAGAGTTCCGAGAGTTCTTTATATATTCTTTGTATTTCTGGATACAACTATTTTATCAGAAAAAAGATTGGAAAATATTTCTTCCCATCTGAGACTTGTCTTTCCATTCACTTAAGAGTATCATCCAAAGAACAGAACTTTTTAGTTTGGGGAAGTTTTATTTATAATTTTTTCTTTTATAAATCAAGCTTTTAGTGTTCTATTTAAGAAACTTTTGTCAAATCCAAGGTCACAAAGATTACTTCCTACATTTTTTTCTAGAAGTATTATAGTTTTAGTTCTTACATTTAGGTTTGGGATCAATTTTGTGTTAATTTCTGTCCACTGTACCAGATATGGTTTGAAGTTTGTTTTATTGTTGTTTGTTTTGTTTGCATATAGACTTGCAGTTGTTCCAGCACCATTTGCTGAGCAAAATGTCTTTTCTCTGCTGAATTGCCTTTGCACCTTTGTGAAAAATTGAATTTTCCACGTATGTGTAGGTCTTTTTCTGGACTCTCTGTTCTGTTATATTGATGTATTTGTCTCTTTATGGCTTATTTTCATCTTCTGTATCTAATTGGTTTCTGCTTGGATCTTTATTTCCTGTCTTCTGCTTATTTTGAGTTTAACTTGCTCTTTTGTTGCTGTTTTCTTAGGCTGAATCTAAGGTCATTTACTTGAGAATTATTATTTGGTTTCCAAGTATTGGGGGTTTCCAGAAATATTTCTATATTAATTTCTAATATAATTCCACTGTGGTCAGAGAACATACTTTGTATGACTTGAATCCTTTTAATTTTATTAAGACTTGTTTTATGGCACAGAATATGATCTATCTTCGTAAATATTTTGTGTTGACTTGGAAGTAATGTGCATTTTGCTGTTGTTGGGTAGAATGTTCTATAAACATCAATTATATCAAGTTGGTTAATAGTATTAATCAAGTCTTCCTTATCCTTACAGATTCTCTATTTACTTCCATAAATTACTGAAAAAGGGGTATTGAATTATTTAATTGTTATTATGGACTTGTTTTAGCTTTCTTGCTTCTATTTTTATTTATTTAGTTTTATTGCTTTTAAGCAAAAATGAAATGCATTTATGTTAAATAAAATTAAGAAAATGGAGACAAAAAGAATACAATCCATAGGCCCAGTAATTAAATACAGGCACTCAGAGTATTTTGGTATATTTTTATATAGGTGTTATCTGTGGATGAATTTTTTAACATAGTTATAACATGATACATAAATTCCATATAATATTTTATCATTATTCTTTTTCCACATTATTATTTAATCTTAATAACTTGTTCTGAAAAGTTTTCTTCTCTTATAGACTTGGAATAGAATTTGAAAGAAATACTCATATGCTTTATCAAGTACATCTGCATGGAGCCACCCCTTTCAGAGACTAAAGAACACCATACCAGATTCTAGTACCAGTCCTTCCAGTGACTGGCTGAGGCTTGAGCAAGCTTCTTAACTTTTCTGAACTCCCAATTTCCTTTTCTGTAATAGATAAGCATAAAAGTGAGAGCCATAAAAGTAAATAGCAGTAATATAGCAGTACTACTAATAGTAATAATATTAGCTATCAGTTCTTGAGCAACAGAAAATTTTTAGTGTGCCTGTAGTATGCCAAAAGTATCCATTATTGTGCTAGGCATTTATAGAAAGTACATTATTTCAAGAATAGTCAAGACAGTCTTGTAGAGGAGCAATAAAGCTGGAAGACTCAGATTAACGGATATCGAGGCCTATTTTAAATCTGTAGTAGTTAAGACAGTATAGCATTGGTGCAATAATAGACAAACTGAATTGTAGAACAGTATACAGAATACAAAAACAGACACAAAGTAATGGTCACCTGATTTAATGACAAAGACAACTCTGCAGTGCAATAAAGTAAGGATGGTCTTCTCAGAAATGCTGTTGGGGCATTTGTTTAGCTGTATGGGAAAATGTACATTGACTCTTACTTTACATCACACACAGAAGTCAGTTCCAGATAAATTATAGATCTAAATATGAAAAACAAAATGATAACATAGTAAGATAAAAGATAGGAAAACATCTATGTGACATTAGATAAAGATTTTTTAAAATAGGACACAAAAAACATAAATTATACAAAAAGTTGATAAATTATACTTCACTAAAATTTTTTTAAATTCTATTCAGTAAGACATTATTAAGAGAGTGAAAAGACAGCCATTTGGGGGGGAAATCATTGTAGTATTATGTGACTAAGTCCTCATATATAGAATAAATAAGTCCTGAAATTGACAAGAATAAGACAGTTCCAACAGAAAACCAAACAAAATCTAACAATTCACAACAGAGAATATCCAAATTGTCACCAACCATATGAAAAGTTGTTCAACTTTATCAGTCATAAGGGAAATGCAAATAAAGCCACAATATGATAGTACCCACCTACCAGACAAAGACAGAAAGTACCAAGTGTTAGTGAGAATATAGAGTAGCCATAATTCTCCTGCACTTTTGGGAGTTTATAAATGGGAAAACCACTTTAAAAAGTTGTTTGGCAGAATCTAAAAATGCTGAGCAGTTCTTCTCCTCAGTATGTATCTAGTAGAATTCTCTACATATGTTCATCCAATAAACATGTATAGGAATCTGTTCATAACAGAAAAAAACCTGGAACTATCCAAATGCCAGTCAGCAATAGTATGGATAAATAAACGTTGGTATATACAATGGAATTTTGCTCAGCAATAAGAATGAATGATCTACAACTATATACAACAAAATGGATGAATATCAAAAAACATAATTTGAACAAAACTTCACAGACATAGAAGGGTATATATTGCATGGTTCCACTTGTATAAAATACAACAGAAAATCAACCTAATCTATGCTCTTTAGTCAGGATAGTGATTACCAACAACAGAAAATCAAAACTAATCTATGCTGTTTGAAGTCAGGATAGTGATTACCGTTTGTGTGGATGAGCGGTAACAATGATTGAAGAGAGCCTGAAGAGAGTTTCAGAGTGCTGGTAATGACCTTTTTTTAATCTGGATACTATGCATCTAGATGTATTTGGTTTGTCAAAATGCATTATCTATACATTTATGTGTACTTTTCCATATCTGTAAGATACTTGTGAAAAAGTTAAAGACATGTATTACCTTGAATTCATACCCAACTAGTTAAGTAATATCCCCGTTTTAGAGAGGAAGAAAATAGTGAGTTTGTTACTGAATTACTTTTAGTTACTAATAGCCAGCCAACTATTACATAGCTCAAATTAAATGATCTTTAGTTTTCTGTCTAGTTCAAGATACTATAATTTTATAAATCCACCAAATTAGAATCTAATTAACTTTCTGATTTTCCTTTTATTCTAATTTTTATTAGCCTTCCTAATCTATTAAAGTTCAAATTTCTATATTCACAGATAAGTTTCCTTGATATTTAAAATAATACTACAGGGGCACCTGACTGGCTTAGTTGGTTGAGCATCCGACTCTTGATTTTGGCTCAGGTCATGATCTCAGGTTCGTGAGATCAAGCCCAGTGTCAGGCTCTGCACTCATGGGGAGTCTGCTTGAGATTCTCTCTCTCCCTCTTCCTCTGCCCCTCCCTCCTACTTGTGTGTGCACTCTCTCTCTCTCTTTCTCTCAAATAAATAAATCTTTAAAAAGAAATAAAATAATACTTCAATAACCTTTCTTGAATATTGCTGTTTGTTATTTGTATTAATTTCATATTTATTTTCTATATTTACTGTTTGGTAGGCAAGCAAAGGTCGAACTACAATTGTCATAGCACACCGACTTTCCACTATTCGAAGTGCAGATCTCATTGTGACTATGAAAGATGGAATGGTGGTGGAAAAAGGAAAACATGCTGAACTAATGGCAAAGCAAGGTCTATATTATTCGCTTGCAATGTCACAGGTATGTTTATGTGACATAATGCTATGTTAGCAGAGGTTTTTTTTTAACTTTTCAGAGATCATACCACAGATGTCCTGAATCATAATCTTAGTTTTCACAAAGTAACCAAGGTTTATTTATAATTCCTTAATGAAGAGATTCAGTGTGACTAATATCCTCAGCATTGTGCTAGATAATATGGTGAAAATGAAAGAATTAATGAGTACATAGCACCTAATAGTTGCCAGGCACACTGCAGATAGGCTTCAAAGTTTGTACATGGCAGATCCAGAACAGTATAACTCTATATACTGTCATCTTTTCATTAGAACACAAATTTAACACACAATCCCCACTTAAATACTGAAAACTTAGCTACAGAGGCAAAATGAAGAATCCTGCATATGGATGTTACAAAATATAGAAGTAACCAAAGTTGGTGGGGATAAGGGGAGCTAGATTACCCATGGAAGGTTTCATGAAGAGGCCTTGAAGACTAGAAGGTGTGAGTTAGAAAAGGAGAAGTCTGCGTAGGTGGAACAGCAGCACAGAGGTAAGAAGGAACTTGGTGTGCAACAAACAGAAAGATCAGCCTTCCTTCCATGAGTAAAGATGATTGTTGGGAGAATAATCAAAAACAGTTGTATTAGAAAGCCAAGTCATGGAAGTTCTAAGGAACCAGGCAGAAGAGTTTTGTTGTTTTTTTTTCTTCCACTCTGACTTACCTTACTGTGTCAGAATCACCTAACACAGTGCCTGACACACAGTGGGCATTCAATAAATGCCTGCTGAATGAAGGAATGTACACACACAAATGTATATGTATATAAACCACATCTTCTCAGGTAGACCAGAAAGCTTATGGTAGCCAATCAAAAGAAGGCATGATAATGCTGGAGGCACTCTTGCAAATTTCTTTTTTTAGGATTCACATTTCTGCATGCCAGGTGATCTCACATAGTTTTTTCATTAGGACACATTAATGTAAATTATAGGAATTAGGCTGTAGATAACTTCCTCCTTCTGGCCCAGGCTTCTCTTGACCTGGAAGACAGTCTTTTTTTCAAGGGGTCATGTACAGACAACAAATCTCACCCCTTTGCAGTTTATTTTACTTCTGCAACTTTCTGATTATATTTTTGATGTCAATATTTATTTCATATATAAAGAACTTATACAACTCAACACCAAAAAAAAAAAAATCCAATTAGAAATGGGCAGAAGACATAAATAGACATTTATCAAAGGAAACATTCAGACGGCCAACATGAAAAGCTGCTCAACATTACTCATCGTCAGGGAAATGCAAATCAAAACTACAATAAGAAATCACCTCACACCTGTCATAATGGCTAAAATAAAAAAGATAAACAACAAGTGTTGGTGAAGATGTATGTGGAGAAAAAGGAATCTTCATGCACTATTGGTGGGAATGCAAACTGGTGGAGCCACTGTGGAAAACCGTGTGCAGGGTCCTCAAAAAGTTAAAAATAGAACTATCCTCTGACCCAGTAATTGCACTACTTGATATTTACCCGAAAAATACAAAAACACTAATCAAAGGGAAACATGCACCCCTATGTTTATTGCAGCTTTAGTTACAATAGCCAAATTGTGGAAGCAACACAAGTGTCCATTGATTGAAAAATGGATAAAGAAGATGTGGTGTATATATACAATGGAATATTATTCAGCCATAAAAATAATGAAATTTTGTCATTGGCGACAACATGAATGGAGCTAGAGAGTATAATGCTCAGTGAAATAGTTCAGTCAGAGAAAAACAATACCATTTCACTCATATGTGGAATTTAAGAAACAAATAAACAAAGGAAAAAAGAGAGAGAGAGAAACCAAGAAAGAGACTCAAACTTTTAAAGAACAAACTGATGATTACCAGAGGGGAGGTGGGGGGGGAGGGTAGGGTAAATTAAATAGGTCATGGGGATTAAAGAGTACACTTATCATCACCAGCACTGAGTAATGTATAGAATTGTTGAATCACTATATTGTATATGTGAAACTAATATAACACTGTATGTTAACAATACTGGAATTAAAATTTAAAACTTAAGAAATAATATTATTTCACAAATTAGGAAATTTAGAAAGTTATGACCCTCCATCTGCTCATCAAACTTAAAACTTCACATTTAAAACCCTAGCTTTCTCCACAATCTAGAATGAATTATTTTTAAACATCTGCTATAAAGCAGTGATAATAAAAAAAATTTGAAAATATAATCTTATATTGATTCAAAAACTGCTAGCTCCAATTTTATTTCACATTAGGCCACATTTTCCTTTAAAAATAAGAGTTAGCTGTTATATGGCAGTTGAATTTGCATGATTTTCATTCCACAGTAGACTTAATAATTTATGAAATTATGAAGTTCAATATTTTCAAACTAGTAAGTATAATAATAAAAGAAAATAGCTATGGTTAAATTAACCCTGTTTTGAGATTTTTTTTTTAAACCACTACACTCAAATCTTTCTTTGAAGTAATATGTCTTTATTTTTCATTATAATTAAACAAAAACTCTATTAGGTCTTAGGTAAAAGAGTTTCACAATGTAAGGAAAATAAAAATGGAGTGTTTGTGGTATAAATGTATAAATATTTAAAACACCTTGTTCAAAATGGATTAGTAGTCTCTCATTACCTAAAATAATGTTCATTCTGATAAAACAATACCATTTTTAATATTCAATGAACAACTACAATATTCTAGGTAGTGCATAGTAAATATAACATCCATGATATTTACATAGACAGTAGCTCATTTCTGAAACTCTAGAAGTGCTTATTTGCCACTATGCCTATATTGTCCAAATGAATCAGTTTATTAGAATCCATGATGATCATAAGTACTAAGAAGAGAATCAATCCCAAGAAACAGTATAGCAGTGGTTAGGATTGTGGGCTCTGGAGACACTGTTAATTTGAAATCTTGATTCTGCCGCTTAATAGTTTTAGGACCTTAGGTGAGTTCTTTAAATTCACTGTGCCTCAGTTTTCTAACCTTTAACATGAGGAAAATAATAGTAACTTATTTATGAATTACTGTGAGTATTAAATAAGTGATTGATATAAAGTGCTTACTAAATTTTATTGTTGGCATACTAAATTTTATTATATTATTAATATTACCATTATCCAATCAAACTTTTTATAAAAGTTCAAACCGTGAAGATTAATGCTGTAATTATTTATCTTGAACATACATGATTATTTTCAGACCTATTCCTTTTCACGTGAAAAATAAATAAAAACAGGTAGAGATAGACACATACCAAAACTTCCTGTCATCATTATTTTGTCAAAGAACTTGTCTTTGACTTGTTAAAGAACCATCTTAGATAAATTTATTTTGAGAAGGGATCAAAATTTTATTTTAAACTTGCCACTAAGTAAATAGCTCCTGAAAAAAGCCAAATAAAAGATTTCTTTCATGGTAGATAAATTTATAGAAAAAAGAGAAAGTGATAGCATAGAAGAATGTCTGATTGAAGATGTTAGGATACTATAAGGCTTGAGGGCACGTATTGCATGGTGCACTGGGTGTTATACGCAACTAATGAATCATCGAACTTTACATCAAAAACCAGGGCTGTACTGTATGGTGACTAACATAATATAATAAAAAAATATTACTATTTAAAAAAAAAGGATACTATAAGGCTGGTTAAAGTGTACTGTACTTTGAAATGCCTGATTAACAGTTGTTAAGCTTGTCAAAGAATCACAGTCACTGGATAGCCTTCCATGTGCATATTCTCCTTTGCACCTAAATCCACCTAAGGCTTTCTGTCTCTGCTCCACACCCTGGTCTGGGACACCATCATCCAAATTGAGCTGTTCATTTCTGTCTTGTCTCCCTCCCCATCTCTTCATGGGGAAGCCACAAATTTACTCACACCAGATTCAGATGAGCAGAAAATATGTAGTTCCTTTATTTCACTAAATTTGGTCTCATATCTCTGAGTAGCGAAAAAAACAAAAACTAGACTTAGAACAATCTGGTTTAGAACTTCATCCTATCCTGTAATTTAAACAGTTTTTTTGTTTTTGTTTTTGTTTTTTAAGTTAACTTGATGACTCTGGAATTTCTTATTCTCTAGGAGCTGGTCCTACTGATTTTGCTTTCTGAACAGTTTGGAATGGGCAGCAGTTGCAGGCCTGGAAAGTCTCCTGAGATATCTCTCAGGCCCAGGGCCAACATCACATTTAAGTGCCTAGCTAGACATTATAAATTTATAAGCTCCATAAAAGGCTACGAAAAAAGAGTCAGAAAGAGTATCTTTGAGTCATCTCCCTCACAAAGCTCTTTTTACTAAAATCTGTCCCTACTAGTGGAATAATTGTTTTGAACTAAGGCATTGTTTTCTCCAGTTAATTATACAAGTCTTTTGAAAAGAAGGCATAATAAGCTATTGTCACCCACTAACATTTTAGTATAAGTTGGACTTACTAGCTCTCTATCAAGCCTGAAAACTTCAGCAAGAGCTGCACAAGAATATATCACTTTCAGTATCAGAGGCAATACAGTTTTAGAGGGATGCTCAATAAAAGTCTTTCGAATTCTGAAAACATTATTCTAATAGTAACATGTATATTCTTCACTTAAGGATATTAAAAAAGCTGATGAACAGATGGAATCAATGTCTACTGAAAAAAGTATCAACTCAGCTCCTCTGTGCTCTCTGAATACCATCAAGTCAGACCTTCCTGACAAGTCTGAAGAATCCATCCAATATAAAGAGGTAATGGTTTAACTATCAACAAGTTTTATCCACATGTTCTCCAATTAATTTTTATTTAATTCTTGTAATATTTAGAATTTACAATAAAATATTACTATAACATTAAAGCATAAGTCTTTCCCAAACTTCACTATAGTATCACTGTGATGCTCTAAGAAAGTGGCCCTCAAATAAGACCATTTATGTCACAGGTCATTTGGGGGCAAGAAAATTCTTAAGAATGGGCTTGTTCTTCTTTTTCTAGTTCCTTTAGGCATAATAGGATTTGGCTAGTAAAAATTAAGAGAACTCTTAAGAATGCAGAGGTAGCAGATAAAAGTAGCAACCACTACTGAGGTTGAAATAGAGGCCCAAGGAAGAGCCCTAATCCTTCTCCCCCAGTCAAGGCTGAGATTCATGCCTTACTTCAGAGGGCACAGCTTTGGTTCACTGGATGGCAGTGAAGTTGCTAAGGTACCTCACTGGTGGGGTTTGCTGGAAATCTGTCCTGTTGCATGCCAGAACCTACTAGGTACCAGGAGAAGCTACAGGGCACTGTTGAAACCAGGAGCTGGAGAGGTTGCCCTCTGTAGGAGTCAAGTACAGTACCATGTGTAGGTGGGTGCAGGCATTAATGACCTGAATAAAATACAGGCTGATGCTGTCTGGGTCCCCTGGTTACACCTCTCCTGGCCAAGCCAAGAGCTGGAGAAAGCACTTGGTGGCCAAACATAAGAGAAAACTGTACTCAGCAGGCACCTACTCTGACAAAACTGTATAAGCAGAGCAGCAGAGAGAAAAGCTTATCCTGGAGGAGCCTTCCCAGAAAACCACCAGAAAGAGCAGGAAGTAAAATTCCCTCCTCCTGCAATTTTTTCCCAGTACCTTCAACAGACAGGGCTTGACATCTTACTAACTGGTAAAAGAAAAATATTTATAAGGTAAAAGGATGAATTTGGACCCAAGAGGTAATAAATCAGTAACCAGGACAAAGATGGTATTATTTTAAATAGGGGGAATAGCTAATATAAGGGCCTGGAGTTGGGGGTATCAGTGACTAAGAAGAGAAGGATGGGCAGAGAGTTGTGTGAGACACTCAGGGACCAGATCTTACAGCACCTTGTAGACCATAATATCAGTTTTAGATTCTTTTCTTACTCTAACAGAAAGTCATCAGGGGTTTTTAACCAATAATCCATGACCCACAAGGAAAATCTGGATAGAATTCAGAGGCAACTATCCTGAATATAAAAAAAATCATAACTTTTTCCCCACCTATTATTGATAAAAATTTAATTTTATTATGAATATAAATAACAAACTACATTAGTATTACCAGTGCCTATGATGTCACCAATGAAAATCACAGAATTTTTTTTTAAAGATTTACTCATTTATTTGACAGACAGTATACATGAGCGGGGGAACAGCAGAGAGACAGGGAGAGAGAGAATCTCAAGCAGACTCCCCCACTGAGCTCAGAGCCAATGTTGGGCTCGATCTCACGACCCTGAGATCATGACCTGAGTCAAACTCAAGAGTCACATGCTTAACCGACTGAGCCACCCAGGCACCCCTAAAAATCACAGAAATTTTGATATCGCATTACAGTTGCTATAGATATGTTACAATCATCACTATTATATCTTGTTATTTAATGTGCTAATAATGAAACACAAGCATAACTATCACAACTTTGAATTTTTTGTTAAATATTTTGAATACTATATTTTGATCAGTTGGTTTTCTTTGAGACCTATGGGTTATTTAGCCCATTGTTACAAATTCTTCTCATAAGGAATCCTCAGACTTCACCAGTCTTCCAAAGGGTTCATGACACAAAGCAGGCTGAGAACTATTGCATTAAGAGGGTCTTATTCAGAAGAGTGCATGAACTGATTTATCTGATTTGACTGCTGTGTGGAGAATGGTGTTTGGGAACCAGAGTGGGATCAAGGACAACAGGGCAGGGAAGAGATGATGCTGGTTAAGTAATAGACCTGATGGACCTGATTAAAGCTATCTAATGAAAAATCAATTATAGATGGAGAAGCAACTAGGATAGGAAAAATTTTAATTTAGGTAGGAAAGCAGTAACCAACAAAGGAGCCTAAAGAATAACTGGAAAATAAAAGAAAAGCCAAGAGAGTGTGGTATCACAGAGGCTAACAAAGAAAACTGTTACAGCTATAGGAAACAAACTGAGGGTTACCAGAGAGGAGGGGTAAATGGGTGATGGGCATTAAGGAGGGCACATGATGTAATGAACATTGGGTGTTATATGCAACTGACGAATCACTGAACTCTACCTCTGAAACTAATAACACACTATGTGATAATTAATTGAATTTAAATAAAATAACCTTTTAAATAAATAAATAAATAAATTTAATTTTCCCTTGTTTCCTAAAAAATTTTTTTAAAAACGGGGCTCCTGGATGGCACAGCGGTTAAGTGTCTGCCTTCGGCTCAGGGCATGATCCCGGTGTTATGGGATCGAGCCCCACATCAGGCTCCTCCGCTATGAGCCAGCTTCTTCCTCTCCCACTCCCCCTGCTTGTGTTCCCTCTCTCGCTGGCTGTCTCTCTCTCTGTTGAATAAATAAATAAAATCTTTAAAAATATAAAAAATAAAAAATAAATTAAAAAAAAAGAAAAGTGTTACTAAAAAGCAAGAGATCATTTGTGTCAATTGCTGTGAAAACCAGATGAAATTAGAGATTTCTGCTTCCAACCAAGGTAGGTTAACAGGGACTGGATTTACCTTTTGGCTTGAAACACCTAAGAAATGGAACGAAACATGTGAAACAGTTTTCTAACATTGGACATCGGGCAGAACAAGATTATGATCTCTGAGGAAAGGGAAACAAATGAGGAGAATCTTATCATTGGTCCAGGTTACTGCCTGGGTTGTTTCTAAGCCTCAGAGCTAGGACAGAAAACCCATGCAGAACCCAGGAAGCCAAAATAGTGAGCATCCCCAGAGCAAAGAATGAAAAAGAGAGCTTCTCAGAGTTCCAGCGATTTCCATAGGTTCTCCATTGAGTTTTCATCTGAGTACTGATCAGCACATTTATTAAGAAAACTGATAAAGACAGAGGAAAGATCTACCCAAAAGGATGAAAGGAACAGTCCTTTCACACAGGTTCACAAAGGGTCAGGAATAGTTCTTATTCTTTTTTAAGTTTTTATTTTAATTCCAGTTAGTTAACATACAGCGTTATATTAGTTTCAGGTATACAATACAGTGATTCAACACTTCCATACATCACCCGGTGCTCATCAGAACAAGTGCAATCCTTAATCCCCATCACCTATTTAACCCATCCCCTTCCCTCTGGTAACCATCAGTTTAAGAGTAATTCTTATTAAACCAGCCAGAATGAGCAGTCGCTAAATTAATGGGTTGTTGAGTTGGATATTAAGGAAAATATTACCCTGGGAGGCGGGGGCAAGGGGGTAGAAATAGCCCCCTGCTAAATGCAGTTCTGAGCCCAACTAACAAAGCCTAAAAGCAAACCTCAAAACGAACGAACTATTTCCAAGTAATTTAAATGTGTTCCAGTACAAAGCTCAATAATATATGTAAGAATTCAAAAACACTGGGCACCTGGCTACCTCAGTTGGTAGAGCATGCAACTCTTGATTTCAGGGTTGTAATTTGAGGCCCATATTGGGTGTAGAGATTACTTAAAAAATAAAATTTTGGTGCATCAGTTGGTTAAGCGTCTGACTTTAGCTCAGATCATGATCTTGGGGTCCTGGGATCAAGCCCTGCATAGGATTCCTCACTCAGCAGCAAGTCTTCTTGACCCTCTGCCCCTCCACCACTTACACCTGTGTGTGCGCACTCTCTCTCTCTCTCAAATAAATAACTAAAATCTTTTAAGAGAAATAAAATCTTAAAAAAAGAAGGAGAGAATTAAAAAAAAAACCCAGTGAGTAAAATTTAGTGTCTGGCATCGAATAAAAAATCACCAGACAAGTAAAGAAGGAGGAAAATAGTTCCCAAAATGAAGAGAAACTAAATCAACAGAAATAGACCCAGAAGTGACACACTTGGTAGAATTAGTAGGAATAATAAACAGTTATTATGATTATATTTTATATGTTCCCAAAGGAAAGGCAAAAACATTTGAATGAACAGTGAAATTTTTCCCCAAATTTGGTGAAAACAAAAAACTCACAGATCCAAGAAGCTTATTAATAAATTCCAAATGCAAGACACATAAGGTACACTATGTGAAGGCACATCATAATAAAATTGCTTAAAACCTGTAATAAGAAGAAAAATTTAAAACAGCCAGAGAAAATCAGCATAATATGTATAAAGGGGAAAAAATAAGAAAATCACTAACTTCTCATTAGAAACAGTGCAAACATTTGCTGCAACATGGACGGCACTGGAGGAGATAATGCTAAGTGAAATAAGTCAAGCAGACAAAGACAACTATCATATGATTTCTCTCATCTATGGAACATAAGAACTAGGATGATCGGTAGGGGAAGAAAGGGATAAAGAAAGGGGGGGTAATCAGAAGGGGGAATGAAACACGAGAGACTATGGACTATGAGAAACAAACTGAGGGCCTCAGAGGGGAGGGGTGGGGGAATGGGATAGACCTGTGATGGGTAGTAAGGAGGGCACGTATTGCATGGTGCACTGGGTGTTATACGCAACTAATGTATCATCGAGCTTTACATCAGAAACCGGGGATGTACTGTATGGTGACTAACATAATATAATAAAAAATCATTTAAAAAAAAAAAAAGAAACAGTGCAAACAAGAAGACAATAAAGTGATATATTTAAACTACTAAAATGAAAAAAAGCTCAAATTAAAATGCTGCATGCAGAAAAATATTTCTCAAAATTGAAGGCAAAGTACAGAATTTTTCAGGGGAAAAAAAGGCTGAAATAATTTATCACCAGGAGACCTACACTACCAGAAATGTTAAAAGAAGGCCTTCAGGCAGAAGGAAAATGATACCAAATGGAAATCTGAATCTACACAAAGGAATGAAAAATATCAAAAATAGTAAATAGATGTGTTAATATAATAATGGTTAATAGTGATTAATTTAAGTAGGCTTCATGCCCAGCATGGGCCTTGAACTCATGACCCTGAGATCAAGAGTCTCATGCTCTACTGACTAAGCCAGCCAGGTACCCCAATACTGTTTTTTTAAGTATGTTTTTAAAATAATTTACTTTTCTTTTTTTTTTTTTTAAAGATTTTTTATTTATTTATTCGACAGAGATAGAGACAGCCAGCGAGAGAGGGAACACAAGCAGGGGGAGTGGGAGAGGAAGAAGCAGGCTCATAGCAGAGGAGCCTGATGTGGGGCTCGATCCCAGAACGCTGGGATCACGCCCTGAGCTGAAGGCAGACGCTTAACCGCTGTGCCACCCAGGCGCCCCAATAATTTACTTTTCTAAGAAAAAAATAACATTATGGTGTAAGGTTTATAACAGAAATATAAGTAAAAATGTGTAAAAACAATAGCCAAATGACTAGCAAGGAGAAATGGAAATATTCTATTTTAAGGTTCCTAAATGATATGCAGTATTACTTGAAGGTAGACTGTGATGTTAATAGTAGTCAAAGTTAAAAAAAAAAATAGTAGTCGAAGTTGATTTCAGAGCAAAACAAACAAACAAACAAACCAGGAATAAAGAGGGTTTTTTTTTTCATAATTTTTAAAAGATCAATTTATCAAGAACCAAAAAGAGCAATAAAAATTCACAATTTTATTAGAGATTTTAAAACCTCTCTTAACTATTGCTAAAACAAGGAGACAAATATTCAGCAGGGATATAGATGACTTTAATAGCACTCTCAACCAGCTTAACCTAATAGACACTTATAAGACTCCACCTATAAGGAGAAAAATACACATTTTCTCAAATGCATCTGAAACGTTTATCAAGATAGACCATATTCTAAGCCATAACACAGGTCTCCATATATTTTTAAAAATTCAAATAATGCAAAGTACATTACTTAACCAAAGTAGAATTACATCAGAAATCAAAAACAGAGGGACAGCTGGCTGGCTCAGTTGGTAGATCGTGCAACTCTTGATCTCAGAGTTGTAGGTTCAAACCCCACATTGGGTGTATAGATTAGTTAAAAATAAAATTGTTAAGAAAAAGAAAAGAAATCAAGAACATAAAGTGGCCTGGAAATCTTGAAATACTTGGAAGCTAAGCAACTCACTTCTAAATAATGCATGGATCAAAGAAGAAATCAAAGGAAAAATTCAAAAGTATTTTGAACTAAATGAAAATGAAACCAAACATAATTAAAATGTGCCCTGTGGTCCAGCAATTGTACTACTAGGTATTTACCCAAAGAATACAAAAGTACTAATTCAAAGGGATACATGCACCCAGCTGTTTATAGCAGCATTATTTACAATAACCAAATTATGGAAACATCCCAAGTGTCCATCAACTGATGAATGGATAAAGAAGATGTGGTAAATATACACAAAGGAATATTACTCAGCCATAAAAAAGAATGAAATCTTGCCATTTGCAATGACACAGATGGAGCTAGAGTATTATGCTAAGCGAAGTAAGTCAGAGAAAGACAAATACTGTATGATTTCATTCATATGTGGAATTTAAGAAACAAAACAAATAAGCAAAGGGTAAAAAAGAGAGAGAGAAGCAAACCAAGAAACAAACTCTTAACTACAGAGAACAAACTGAGGATTACCAGGGAGGAGATGGCTGGGGGGATGGATTAAATAGGTGATGGGGATTAAAGAGTGCACTTGTCATGATGAGCACCAGGTGATGTATGAAAGTGTTGAAACACTATATTGTACACCAACTGGAATTTAAATTAAAACTTTAAAAAAATAACTCGAGTTTTAAAAAAATGTATAAGATGAGAGTTAAAGTAGTATTGAGAAAGAAATTTATATAACTAAACCCCTATATTATATAAAAAGGAAAGACCTCAAATTAATAAACTTACCCCTTAAGAAACGAAAAGGGAGAATATAATTATAAAAAAAAATCAATGAAATCCAAAGCTGGTTCTCTGAAAGCATCAATAAACTGAAAAACCACTGGACTGACTGAATAAATTAAGAAAAAACACACAAATACCAATATCAAGAATGAGAATGGTAACATCACTACAGGTTCTACAGATATTAAAAGAATAATTAGATAATCTTATGAAAACATTAATGAAAATAAATCCTTCAACTCAGATGAAATGGACAAATTCTTTGAAAGGCACAAACTACCAAAGCCCACTCAAGAATAAATTAATTTAAAAAAGAGTAAATTAATAGCTTGAATAATCTTACATCTATTAAAAGGAAATTGAATTTGTAATGAAAACATTTTCCCCAAAGAAATGTCAGGCCCAGTTGGCTTAACTGGTGAATTCTACCAAACAGTAAAGTGAAGAGGAAGGAGCTCTTATTTTATGAGACCAATATTACTCTGGTATTAAAATTAGCAAAGATGTTACAATAAAACAAAATTATAGATAAATATCCAACAATGAACATAGACGGAAAAATTCTTAACAAAATTTTAGTAAATCTAATGAATACTATATAAAAAAGAATAATACATCATCACCAAGTAGGATTTATCTAAGATGTACAAGCTTGGTTTAACATTAAGAAATTAACATAACTCCTCTAATTAAAAAAAATTAAAAGAAAAATACTGTCTAATCATCTCAATCACTGCAGAAAATTCATTTGACAGAACGCACTGTCTATTCCTGATAACTCTCAGAAAACTAGGAATTGAAAGAAATTGTCTCAATCTGATAAAGGGCATCAACAAAAAATCTACAGCTAAAATCAGTCTCAATGGTGAGAGACTAAGATTAAGAACAAGGCAAGGATGTACACTTTTCACCACTTCTAGTCAACATTGTGCCAAGTTCCAGCCTGTGCAATAAGGCCAGAAAAAAAAAAGGTATCCAGATAGGAAAGAAAGATATAAAACTGTCTTTATTCAGAGATAACATGATTATTTATGTAAACAATCCTATGGAATGTACCCCAAAAAAGGTACTAAAACAGGTAATTGAGCTTAGCAAGGTGGCAGAATACATGATCAATATATAAAAATCAAAAATAGGATTGAAATTTTAAAAATAAAGTCATATATAGTAGTATCAAAAATATGAAATACTTGGGAATAAATTGGATAAGCAAAAATTATAAGATCCACACACCAAAATACATAAAATATCACTAAGGAAAATGAAAGGAGACCTAAATAAATTGAAGAATACACCATGTACATGAATAAGAAGATTCAGTATCATCGAGGGGGGTGTGGTGGAGTAGTAGGAGACCTAAATCTCATCTGGTTCCAGGAATTCAGCTAGATAGCTATCAAACCATTCTGAACACCTATGAATTCAACAGGAGGTCGAAGAAAAGAATAGCAGCAACTCTATGAACAGAAAAGCAACCACTTTCTGCAAGGTAGGACATGTGGAGAAGTGAATCTGAGGCGATATATGGGAAGATAGACCGCACAGGGGAAGGAGCCTCCGTTAGGCGGCTACTGGCAAGTGATAGAGCAGCGGAGCACAAAATCAGAACTTTTATAAGTCTGGTCCCGTGAGGGACGTCGCTCTGGTGGCTAAGAGGGGGTTTGCTGGAACAGTGTGGTCTCAGGACCCTTGGGATCACAGAAAGACTGAGGGTGCCTAAGTGCTGCAGAGCTCCCAGGTATCAGCGCGGGGAAGCAGGCTGCAAAGAGTGATCCTGAGGAGTGGGCTTTCTGCTCGGGGTTGCCATAAACCGTGATCCAAGGCACAGTCATCAGGCCACTGCTCTTCAAGTAGGGGCCGAACAAGTGGCAGATCAGGGAGAAAAAAAAAGAAAAAGAATCTATACTCAGAAAACTATAAAATACTCATGAAAGAAAGTGAGGAAGATACAAAGAAATGGAAAAAACATTCCATGCCCATGGATTGGAAGAACAAATATTATTAAAATGTCTGTGCTACCTAGAGCAATCTACACATTTAATTCAATCCCTATCAAAATACCATCAACTTTTTTTCACAGAAATGGAACAAATAATCCTAAGATTTGTATGGAACCAGGAAAGACCCCGAATAGCCAGAGGAATGTTAAAAAAGAAAACCAAAGCTCGTGGCATCATTCTGGACTTAAAGCTCTATTACAAAGCTGTAATCATCAAGACAGTATGGTACTGGCACAAAAACAGACACATGGATCAATAGAACAGAATAGAGAACTCAGAAATGGACCCTCAACTCCATGGTCAACTAATCTTCAACAAAGCAGGAAAGACTATCCAATGGAAAAAAGACAGTCTCTTCAACAAATGGTGTTAGAAAAATTGGCCAGCCATATGCAGAAGAATTAAACTGGACCATTTCCTTACTCCATACACAAAAATAGACTCAAAATGGATAAATACCTAAATGTGAGACAGGAATCCATCAAAATCCTTGAGAACAGGCAGCAACCTCTTCGACCTCAGCCACAACAACGTCTTCCTAGACACATCGCCAAAGGCAAGGGAAGCAAGGGCAAAAATGAACGATTGGGACTTCATCAAGATAAAAAGCTCTTGCACAGTAAAGGAAACAGTCAACAAAACCAAAAGACAGCCAACAGGAAGAAGATATTGCAAATGACATATCAGATAAAGGGCTAGTATCCAAAATCTATTAAGAACCTATCAGACTCAACACCCAAGGAACAAATAATCCAATCAAGAAATGGGCAGAAGACACGAACAGACATTTCTGCAAAGAAGTCATCCAAATGGCCAACAGACACATGAAAAAGTGCTCAACATCATTCAGCATCGGAGAAATACAAATCAAAACCGCAATGAAATACCATCTCACACTGGTCAGAATGGCTAAAATTAACAAGTCAGGAAGCGACAGATGTTGACGAGGATGTGGAGAAAGGGGAACCCTCCTACACTGTTGGTGGGTATGCAAGCTGGTGCAGCCACCCTGGAAAACAGTATGGAGGTTCCTCAAAAACTTGAAAATAGAGCTACCCTACGAACCAGCAATTGCACTACTGGGTATATACCCCAAAGTATATACAAATGTAGTAATCTGAAGGAGCACCTGCACCCCAATGTTTATAGCGGCAATGTCCACAATAGCCAAACTATGGAAGGAGCCCAGATGTCCATCGACAGATGAATGGATAAAGAAGATGAGGTGAGTGTGTGTGTGTGCGTGTGTGTGTGTGTGTGTGTGTGTGTAGACACACACACACACATACACAATGGAATATCATGCAGCCATTAAAAATGAAATCTTGCCATTTGCAACAACGTGAATGGAACTAGAGGGTATTATGCTAAGTGAAATAAGTCAATCAGAGAAAGACAATTATATGGTCCCACTGATATGTGGAATTTGAGAAACAAGGCAGAGGATCATAGGGGAAGAGAGGAAAAAATGACACAAGAAGAAACCGGAGAGGGAGACAAACCATAAGAGACTCTTAATCTCAGGAATTAAACTGAGGTTTACTGGAGTGGAGGTGGGGTGGGAGGGGTGGGATGGCTGAGTGATGGACATTGGGAGGGTATGTGTTGTGGTGAGCGCTGTGTATTGTGTAAGACTGATGATTACAGACCTGTACCCCTGAAACAAATAATACATTATATGTTAACAAAAAAAAGAAGAAGATTCAATATCATTGAGATGTCAGTTCTCCAAGCTGATCTACAGGGGTTCAAGGCAATACCAATCAATATTTCAGCAGGCTTTTTGGTAAAATTTGACAAACTAATTCTAACTGGAAATTCAAAAGGAATAAATAAGCAAAAAGACTTTGAAAAAGAACAAAGTTGGAAGATTTGTACTACCTAATTTCAATTCTTAGTATAAGCTATAGTAATCAAAATAATGTGCTATTAGCATAAAAATAAACAAATAGATCAATAGTGCAGAATAGAATTAAGAAATAGACCCACATATATATGGTTAATTGTATTTAGACAAAAGTCCAAAGGCAATTCAATAGTGAATGTATAGTCTTTTCAAGAAATGATACTATACCTCTATACAACTATATAGATAATAGTCATCCTCAATCCATACCTCACATCAAAAATAAAAATTAACTCAAAATGGATTACAAACCTTCCTGTAAAACCTAAAGTTAGAAAACTTCCATAAGAAAATCCAGGAGAAAATCTTTATGACTTTGAATTTAGCAAAGATTTCCTAGATACAACACCAAAAGCACAATTCATAAAAGAGAAAAAAAATGATAAATTAGACTTCACCAAAAGGAAGACTTTTGCTATTTGTAAAACATTTATGAGAGATGGAAAGATAGGCCATAATCTGGGAGAAAATACTTACAAATCACATATCTGATAAAAGACTTGTGTCCAAAATATACAAAGAACTCCCAAAGCACAGTAAGAATACCAGCAATCCAGGGTGCCTGGGTGGCTCAGGCAGTTAAGTGTCTGCATTCAGTTCAGGTCATGATCCTAGGGTCCTGGGATTGAGTCCTGCATTGGACTCCCTGCTCAGCTGGGAGCCTGCTTTTTCCTCTGCCTGTTGCTCCCCCTGCTTGTGTTCTCTCTCTCTTTCTCTCTCTCTCTCTCACTCTCTGACAAATAAATAAATAATCTTAAAAAAAGAAAAAAGAATACTAGCAATCCAAATGAAAACTTGGCAGAAGATTTGAATAGACATTTTGCAAAAGAAGATGCACATATGGGAAGCAAGCATACAAAAAGATGCCAAATGTTGTTAGTCATTAGAGAAGTGGAAATAAACTTGTAATTGAGATATCATGACACATCTATTAGAATGGTAAAATCTAAAAAGACTGACACTAGCAAGTGTTTGCAATGATATGAAGCCACCAGTATTCCACATTTTGCTGGTGGGAATATGAAATGGTAAACTTACTTTGGAAAACGGTTTGGCAATTTCTTAAAAAGTTGAAGATACACCTACTATCTGATCCAGCCATTCTATCTCTAGGTATTTACCTGAGAGAAATGAAAGCATATGTCCACACAAAGTCTTGAATATGAATATTCATAGTGGTTTTCTTTGTAATAGCCCAAACTCCAAATTCATGTCAACAGGTGAATGGATATATAAATTTTGGCATATCCATACAATGGAATACTGCTCAGCCATAAAAATGAATGAAATGTTAATTTATACAATATTATGAATAAATCTCAAAGTAATCTTGAAGCAAAAGAAGCCAGATGAAAAGAGTACATACTTTATGATTTCATTTATATAAAATTTTAGAAAATGCAAAATAATCAATCTGTAGTGACAGAAAGCATGTCAGTGATTGTAGGGGAAGAGGATTGGCCACTGAGAGGTGTGGAAGAGGCGGATTATGAAAGGTAGTAGAAAACTTCTGGAAGTAATGGATATGTTCATTATCTTGACTGTGGTAATGGTTTCATGGGTGTATAGTTATGTTTAAACTTAACAAGTTGTACATTTTAAATATATACAGCTTGTTGTATGAAAACTATAATAACTCATTATAGCTCTAAAATATATGACATTTAAATTCTTTAGAAAGGTTTGTTTTTTAACTTTTTTTAAGATTTATTTATTTATTTTAGAGAGAGGGCAGCAGCAGGAGGAGGGCTAGAGGGAGAGGAAGAAGGAGAGAATCTCAAGCAGACTCCCCACTGAGCACGGAGCCAGATGCAGGGCTTGATCTCACGAACCTGAGATCATGACCTGAGCCAAAATCAAGAGTCACATGCTTAACCGACTGAGCCACCCAGGCACCTGTTTTTTAATTTTTTTAAAGCCCTTTTCTATCTCTTTACAAAATATCTATAATTTCATATATTTTTATATCAGATTCTCTTAAAACATGCTATAACCTGAAACATATTTAGGGAGCAAGCTTACTGAAATTTTTCGGGTTTTTTGTCTTATTTTATTATTTTCTATCTTTATAACATTAAGTAATACCCATTTTTTTAACCTGTTATTGTATATTTTTCCAAAGACAAAAGGATACATTATTCTGTAGGAGTAAGATAGCCTGCCTACATTTACTGTGTCTAATTTACTGATGTTATGTCCTGGACACACTAAGTCCTAGTTTCATTACAAAATGAGGTAATTTTATGAAGAATTTGACAGAAAATCTGTGCTCAGTGCTTGACAAAGAGCTGGTATGCAACTTTTTAAAACTTCTGCACATTCTTTTGAACAGTCACCTAACTGAGAAGTAAGGCTTTTTGTGATGATGATCTTCAGAAAACTTAAGAAGGAAAGATAATATAGTCAAATTATTAAGTAACCCAATATAAGTGTGGTTTACCCATCCTGAAAATAGACTATGAAGGCTTTAGTATTTTAGAAGTTCTATTGTTCAAACAACAGAGTTTACATTATAGTTGCCAGACTAATACTAAAGCAAGAACTACAAACTACTTTATAGTCGTTCTGAAGAATTCTCTTATTAGGTTCATAAATGACATTACTTTGAAAGTGAATGCCAAGAGGAAGTTTTAATATATGAAATTGCCTAGTAGTTTGCTGTCTACTTTCCTATTCAAAGTAATTACTCACAACAAAGTTTTTCACAAGATTTTTTAGATTTCTGAAATAAATCCACTACACATGCCGGACAAGAGCAAGGAGAAATCATTATCATATTATTTATCCTCTGATCATCATGACTGCTACCTTCCCATTCACAAGTTAAACTAAAAATAATCTGAGAAGATAGGAACTTCATCCCCCTTGGAAAGATGAAGAAACTGAGGCTTGGTGACTTTAAGTAATATGCTCAGATATTGCAGCATTTTTCTTATAAATGGGAACCCCAAAACAAGCTTTAAACTAAGATGTTAGAAAAAATGTTTCTGTAAATAAGTCATGAAACTGGAAAACTTTCAAGCTTGAAATGCTAGTAAAATTTTTACTTTCTGTCTATGCTTAGTTCCTTTTGTCTTATCCTAGGGTACAATATTCCATCTAGGTTAACAGGAATAAAGAAAATATGCCTGTCATTTATTCTGTGAGTACTAGCTGTCAGATTTTTTGAGTTAATCTGTACTTTTTAAATGACAGTAACAATGAAATACCAAAAGGATAAATTGCACAAATAGTCACTCTGGGGTAAGATTCTTTTACATGTTGAGGACATCAAGTAATATGGGTGGTGAAATTTTTCTAAGAAATATTCTACTTTTACCCTGCCACCTATTATATTTGATATTTTACATTATAAATCTGTTTAGAATTGGTTAACTTCTCTAGGTTCCATTATGCTCTCAAACTGAGGTATTAACCAAAGTATTTTATTCATAGACAAGTCTTCCTGAAGTTTCTCTGTTTAAAATTTTTAAATTAATCAAGTCTGAATGGCTTTCTGTGGTTCTGGGGACATTGGCTGCTGTTCTAAATGGAACTGTTCATCCAGTATTTTCCATCATCTTTGCAAAAATCGTAACTGTAAGTAAAGCTAATTTGCTAATATTTTTAACAATTTTAAACAAAATATAGCCTGAGAGAACAGACCTGTTGTACTTTGACCCAGCAATGGGGAAACCGGAACTTGCAGTGGGTCACCCATAACGTAGGATCCATGATAGGAAGGTTAGCTAATGTTCTCAGGGGATAAGCCAGCCTCTATTGTGAAGTCTTGGCTGGGCCTTGTTGACTGGGCAATCAGTAAAGAAATTACTTTGTTTTCTAATTTTGACTCCAGTGCCGTATCAGCATTCCAAAGCACTGAGGCAATAAAATAGACAAATACAACTACTCTTCTTTCAACTAGTCCCAACAATGGCCATTTTTTATTACCAGCCAGCTCAAGGAGAGGAAATAACAAGAGCTTGGGATTGTGCCAAGGGACTCAGGAGAGTTGATGGATCCAAGAACAAAGTCATGTTAAGTCTTCAGTCTCCCAGATTAGCACAGCTACATTTTTTCAACATAGATGCCAATATATGTATAATTACTAATTTTAGGAACAATTTCTAGGGACATGTATAAAGGTCTCACATTGCAGGTAGTACCTTAAATAGAAGAATATTAAGAAACCTAAGTTAGTAGCAATTATTAAAAATAGAATTCAAATAAACTGGTGGTTTCTTTGAAAATATACTGTGATAATAATAGCAGATGGAAGATTCATTGTCTGATCTCATATTTACATAGCTTAAGTGAGAAATTTGACAGCAAATCATTTTTTATCATATGTAATGAATGTACCGGATAGAATAATAGTGCACTTCTTTTCCCCAAAAATGTATAGTCTTATTCTTATGTTGAAATCCATTCAAAAATTTCTGATAGACATTTCAATTTTTTCTCTTTCTTTTATATTTTCTTCCGATCACTTGATATTTTTATATCATATTTTTATCTATTCCTTTTCAGGTGTTTGAAGATGATGATAAAACCACATTAAAGCATGATGCTGAGATGTATTCCATAATATTTGTCATTTTGGGTGTTACTTGCTTTGTCGGTTATTTCATTCAGGTAAGTTTTTAATGAATTAAATAAGCTTGAACATGATCATTTTTATATCATCCTCTGATTAAAAAATAATAATATAATAAATAAAATATAAATAAATAAATGTAGTGACTAAATATTACAAAGAAATAGAAAAGAGAATTAAGAATAAATATAGATTTTCTTTTTATTTTCCAGGGATTATTTTATGGCAGAGCAGGGGAAATTTTAACCATGAGATTAAGACATTTGGCATTTAAAGCCATGTTATATCAGGTCAGTGTTTAGTTGATTTTTTTCTTATTTTATTTAAAGTGTGTTTTTAAATATTCCAACCTGTAGTTTTTCAAGTCAATTTCTTGACATAATCTTTCCTTTGATCCCTTAAAAGCATGCTTTTTGTGTTCTAAGCAGCATTTAACATCAGAATTCTTACGGTATATTTTTCTAATGGAAGCAAGTTCAAGATTGTTATGTTTGAAAATACAACTTAATAGAAAACAGAATTTAGAGTCCATTTCTTTTTCCTTGAATCTTTTTTTTTTACATGTATAATGTAGTGTTCTAGGATCAGATTGAAAGACCAAATAAATAAAAACTGAGAATTAAGTGCTATAATATCTCACAGAACATATTTTAAAAGGAGGAGTTAATTCCTCTAGTTCTCATCCATGTGCAAGTTTTTTCACCCTATGCTTCTGTAACCAGCCAGTCTCTCTGTCCTCATCAGAAAAGTCCTGAATTCAGGTAGTAGGCTCGCTGACAGGTTGGCCTGCCATGCACAGATGATCAATCACTCCTGTGAAATAACTAAAACTGGGTAGATCAAGTAGTAATCTTGAGAGGTGAATCTTGCGGGCAAATGGCAGGAATGTCCCAGATCAGCACTTCTAAAATTCTTTCAGAAGCTGAGGTATATTGGGTTCCCTGAAAGCCAATAATTGATTTGAAGCCATTCACCATACTTTCTGTCACCAGAGCTCCCTGTGCAGGAGCAAATAGCTTCCTGCCAAGGTCATTTCTTGTCAGAAATAGAATTACTGAGACGCCTGGGTGGCACAGCGGTTAAGTGTCTGCCTTCGGCTCAGGGCGTGATCCCGGCGTTATGGGATCAAGCCCCACATCAGGCTCTTCTGCTATGAGCCTGCTTCTTCCTCTCCCACTCCCCCCGCTTGTGTTCCCTCTCTTGCTGGCTGTCTCTATCTCTGTCAAATAAATAAATAAAATCTTTTAAAAAAAAAAAAAAGAGAAAGAAAGAAAGAAATAGAATTACTGTCACTCTACCTGAGTCGTCAAAGCCAGTTTTTACATCTTGTGACATTTAGCAGTAGTCACTGCTGCCGTGTAACAAAATTCCTAGGCCTTTTTGCTCTTGGGGAACTACAAGTTACAGAATTCAGTAAAGCAAGTGCAAGGTTTCTCATAGCAACTTGATGTTCTGAAGCAGTTGGTGCCTGACATTCTCTGCTCAAAGGTCTGTCAGAGATAACTGGAGACTCTCCTTAATCCAGAAAATCAAAAATATACTTGATGGATCATAAAACCATTTAATGCCTGCACAGCTCACTCAAGTTAAATTTATACTTTAATTTTGTTTTTTATTTATGAACACTTTATGTCCTTTCCTTAAATCTTTGGTGAAATTAGGTGGGATTTTAACTAATACTGTATTTCACACTTACTGATAATTTCTGCTCATTTTTGTTTTTCTGTATGAATTTCTGTTTTTCCACATTCAAGGAAATTTACTTTTTCAATTTCCAGGAATTTTTGATAGTGTACCCTGAATGTCTGAATGTTTTGAACAAAAGAACATATATAACTTTTCCAAACATTGCTTTGAACTTTGTCTCTAGAGGTTCACAGCATGCTTTTGGTGGAGTCTTAAGTCCAGGAGCCAGTTTAACAAGTGGTTACCATTAATCCAATATCCTGAAGACTAATACTAGACGTGAATGCTCTGCCTACAACTAGCCATGTGAATAGCTGGACAGTAACATTCTTGAATAAAGTAGCTTCTGCCCATAAGAATGCCCTAAACTCTGATCCTCCAAAAAACACACACATTCAAAGATACACACAGAAACTCTCTGCTATTCAGCAGATGTTATTAAATTCCCCCATAAATTCAACTCATTCCCTTTCAGGTCATTGTTTGTTTTTCCTCTTCATGCTTTAGCATTCTTTTTGCTTCATATCTTTGCTTTTTCAAATTGGAGAAAAAGAAGAGTAGGATATTTGGCCTTTTCTTTATAAATACCTTCCCAATTTCAGTTTTGTCTATTGTAAGGGACTCCTAATGTGTACTTTTGCCTGACTCTTATTACCTGGCTTTTGTCCTGACTTTTTAAGGCTTAGAAAGCATGCTGAGACTTGCACTGTTTTTTATAACTATTTTGAAACCTCATTTCATGTAGAGGTATTTATGGAATCAGGTGTGGTCTTTTTGTAGGTATAAAATCTGTCTTTTATTTGATTACTTGACATCCTTCCAGTTGAAAAGAATGTTCTAAGTGCTGCTGACTTCAGTGGTTGTAAATAATTCATTGCTCAAAACTAAATTTATATTTCTTAATGGTAAATATTGACCTAAAGATCTGTTGGATTTCTGAACAGATATGTATTTTTGCTTATTTCTCTTTAAATTAGATTGGCTAGGGCTTCTTTGGGGGGTCTCTAAATCATGAGATGATAGAATTAATGGTGATCACTAAGGGATCTCAAAAAGCTACTTCCAAAAGGATTTGAGGTAGCAAGTCCTGAAGCAAGAAAAACAGGTAATGAGACTCAACTATAATGCTTCAGTTAAATGGGAGGTAGAACATGATAGTTGATTAAAAACTCTGGCATCTGGTTGCCTAGGTTCAAATCCTGACCTCAGTACTTGCCAGCTATGTGGCCTTGGACAAGTTATTTAATCCTGCAGTACCTTGGCTTCCTCATTTATAAAACATGGATAGTCATAGTACCTACCTCATACAGTTATGATAATAATTGAGAAGATACATACCAAATATGTATACATCATAGTGTTACTGTATTTTTTTTTTTTTACTTCTAGTATAATTATTGACAGGAAAAAAATGTGTTTACTAGTATCAAAAAACCTGATAGTCTTACATACAATCATTTTACCATCAGGAAAAGTAAAAGCAAGCTAATTTTTACTTAACACCAGCTATGTTCCAGAAACTCTAAGTGTTTTAGCATATATTGCCTATGCTGGAATACAGTCCCTAGAGTACACATTGCTGACTTGTTGGAAAGTAATTTTGGACATCTTGCTGATTGAACATCAGATAATGACTAAGACTTGTCACATGTATATCCTACACCTAGTGTGTTATACAAGTTACTCTAGAATCAAGAATGTAATATTCCATATTAAATTATCCTTTCAAGATTTTTACTTTATATTGTATCTAAAATTTCTTTGTGCATTCCATGCCATGTTGAAATATACAAATAATTAGAAAATGTAAAGTTTATCTTAATTTTTTTGAGCATACAATAAAAAAAACAGGTAAATGTCTTCCAGGTCAAGAATGCTATAGTTATTATCATTGCTGATGTGTGTTTACAACATGTTAGGCTCTTGAGTGGGGTTTTGTTTTCAAAATTATGAATGGTAGTGCTAATTGTGATCTCTGTGGGATGCCCTTTGGGTATCGTGGATCCTCAACTCTTTGGAACACCTTCCCAATGCAGGGGCTTACAGAGTAGTGCTGTCATACTGGGGTTGTACCCACCCTTCTCTTGCCATATTCCTCCATGGGAGCTCTCTTCTCACACAACTGTATGATTAATGCACAGCCCTCTCTCTGTTATGCTTCTGTTTACTTAGTTTGCAGAAACATGTAACCTGGATGTCAGGGCCCTGGCTGAGTTGTAAGCCAACAATTCTTTTGCTCTTCACTTACTAAAAATAAGTCATTTTTCAGACAGGCTCCACATGATTTTAATCCACAAGAGATATTAGTGGTTTGAGTGAGTGGGAGGAAACATTCAATAGCTAATAAAAGGAAATCAGAATTCCTCAGGCTGAGAAGTACTAAGAAGTGCTCTCTCTATTTACTGTTGAAAATGAAAGTGGTGGGGCGCCTGGGTGGCACAGCAGTTAAGCGTCTGCCTTCGGCTCAGGGCGTGATCCCGGTGTTGTGGGATCGAGCCCCACATCAGGCTCCTCCTCTATGAGCCTGCTTCTTCCTCTCCCACTCCCCCTGCTTGTGTTCCCTCTCTCGCTGGCTGTCTCTATCTCTGTCAAATTAATAAATAAAATCTTTAAAAAAAGAAAAAGAAAAAGAAAAGAAAAGAAAAAAGAAAATGAAAGTGGCTATAACATAATGCTTTTATTGCTTATATTTTTGACCTATCTCCTTCAGATCACATGCTTCTTGGCCACAGGGGTTTTACATTGGCTTTTTTGCCTCTTTAGCCTCTCACAGTGCCCAGTGTTTATAAGATCTAGGGAGTAATATGAAGTGTCAGGGAAAATCTTGCCTATCTATCCTAAAGAGAAGGAGATAGACTTTTTATCATTAATCAGTTTAGACAGAAAGGTTTGGAAATATTTTTTTTAATTTCAAGTTTTTATTTAAATTCTAGTTAGTTAACATATTGGTTTCAGGTGTAGAATTTAGTGATTCATCACTTACAACACCCAGTACTGATCACAAGTGCCCTCCACAATACTCATCACCCATTTAGCCCATCCCCCACCCTCCATCAACCCTGTTTGTTCTCGATAGTTAAGAGTCTCTTATGGTTTGCTTCCCTCTCTCTTTTTTCCCCTCCCCCTATGTTTGTATGTTTTGTTTCTTAATTTCCACATATGAGTGAAATCATATGATATTTGTCTTTCTCTGACTTACTTCACTTAGCTTAATACACTTTAGCTCCATCCCCGTCATTGTAAATGGCAAGATTTCATTCTTTTTGATGGCTGAGTAATATTCCATTGTACCACATCTTCTTTATCCATTCATCTGTCAATGGACATTTGGGCTCTTTCCATAATTTGCTATTGTTGATAATGCTGCTATAAACATTGAGGTGCATGTGCCCCTCAGAATCAGTATGTTTGTATTCTTTGGATATATACCTAGCAGTGTAATCGCTGGGTCATAGATTAGTTCTATTTTTAACTTTTTGAGGAAGCTCCATAATGTTTTCCACAGTGGCATTCCCACCAACAGTGTAAGAGGGTTCCCCTTTCTCCACATCCTCACCAACATCTGCTGTCTCCTATGTTGTTAATTTTAGCCATTTCAACAGGTGTGAGGTGGTGTCTCATCGTGATTTTGATTTGTATTTCCCTGATGATGAGTGATGTTGAGCCCCTTTTCATGTGTCTGTTAGCCATCTGTGTGTCTTCTTTGGAACAAATGTCTGTTCATGTCTTCTGCCCATTTCTTGACTGGATTATTTATTTTTGGTGTGTTGAGTTTGATAAATTCTTTAAAGATTTTTGGATACTAACCCTTTATCAGATATGTCATTTGCAAATATCTCCTCTCATTCCATAGGTTTTCTCTTAGTTTTATTGATTGTTTCCTTCACTGTGAAGAAGGTTTTATCTTGATGAAGTCCCAGTCATTCATTTTTGCTTTTGTTTTCCTTGTCTCCAGAGACATGTCTAGTAAGAAATTGCTATAGTCAGTGTCAAAGAGGTTGCTGCCTGTGTTCTTCTCTAAGATTTTGATGGTTTCCTAATCACATTTAGGTCTTTCATACATTTTGAATTTATTTTTGTGTATGGAGTAAGACGGTGTTCCAACTTCATTCGTCTGCATGTTGCTGTCCAGTTTTTCCAACACCATTTGTTGAAGAGACATTTTTCCATTGGATATTCTTTTCTGCTTCGTTGAAGATTATTAGTTGACCATATGGTTGTGGGTCCATTTCTGGGTTTTCTATTCTGTCCCACTGATCTATGTGTCTGTTTTTTGCCAGTACTATATTGTCTAGATGCCAGTACCATATTATCTTGTAATACAACTTGAAGTCTGGAATTATGATGCTTCCAGCTTTGCTTTTATTTTTCAAAGTTGCTTTGGCTATTTGGGGTCTTTTGTAGTTCCATACAAATTTTAGGATTGTTTGTTCCAGGTCTGTGAAAAATGCTGGTGGTATTTTGATAGGGATTGCATTAAATGTGTAGATTGCTTTGGACATCTACACATCTACAAATCTACAAATATAGACATTTTAACAATATTTGTTTTGTTTGGAAATATTTCTAAATTGTTTTGTGCATAACTTTTTAAATAGTCTGCTCTTCACAAATTACTTGTGGAGTAAAATTGCAACTTACTTGGTGGTTCAAAATGACCATTTTTGATGTTGATTATTGTGCAATATTGTAGCATTGGTAATGGTTCCAAGCTATTGGGCTTATGTTCTTCATTTTGTATCTAAGTATAAATCTTTGTGAAGTAAGAAACAAAAGTCATTTGATCCATAGTATTTATAAGAATTAAATACCTGGGAGTGAAGGGGCGGGTAAATAGCTTCTGACCTAGTACAACAGAATCACAAGTCAGAAAAGAATCTTTTTGGTAACCATATGTTCATTTTTGGTTTGGTTTGGTTTTTTGTTGTTTGTTTTTTGTTTGTTTTGTTTTGTTTTTGATAACCATTTTAATGGTTTTAATTCTACTTCTTCTCTAGGATATTTCCTGGTTTGATGATAAGGAAAACAGCACAGGAGCCTTGACAACAATATTAGCCATAGATATAGCACAAATCCAAGGAGTATGTATATTGCTTTCTTGGGTGTTGTTTTTATTTTTTGTGGTTTTTTTTGCTTTTATTCTTAAATGGTGTATGTATGTAGTGTGTATGTATGTACACACACTTACCTGTGCATGTTTGTAAGCTATACTAAGATGACTCACATCCTTAAAGAGACCAGGTAAGTCTCAGGGCTAACTGGGAGCTCTCAATGAAAGATATAAGGAAGCCTTTCAGTTCTGGATATTTTTAACACAAAAAAAAAAAAAAAGGAGAGAGAAATTTTATTGAATCACTACACTGTACACCTGAGACTAATGTAACTTTGTATGTCAACTATATAGGAATATAAAAAATAATAAAAAAGGGGAAAAAAGATTTAGCACATTTATTGGATGACCAGAAGACTAAAGAAGATACCAAGAGTGAGTTAAAGAGCTCAGAATTGAATAGTAAGAAAAGAAAAGGTAGCCAAATGAAAACATACACACAATTTAGAAGTTTTAATAAAAGAAGAAAGTGTAGTTTTTCCTTCTAAGGATAAATTTGTCTTACCAGAGAATAGAACAAGTTGGTTACATTTGTGAATATTCACAAGCATCCATAATGGTTTGCAAAACAATTTTATGATGTAAAAAAAGCTCAAGAGGAAAAGTGGCATCATCTTCATTTCTTCCTGAAACTCCTTTTCATTATTTGGAAGGTAAGGTTCTAAATTTATTAGACAGAATTTAAATTTTAAAATAGGGCTGAGGAGGGACGCCTGGGTGGCTCAGATGGTCAAAGCATCTGCCTTCGGCTCAGGTCATGATCCCGGAGTCCTGGGATGGAGCCCTGTATTGGGCTCCCTGCTCAGTGGGGAGCCTGCTTCTCCCTCTCCCTCTGCCATTTCCTCTGCTTGTGCTCTCTGGTTCTCTCTATCTCTCTGTCAAATATATAAAAAAGCTCTTTAAAAAATAATTAATTAAAAAATTAAAAAATAAAATAGGGCTGAGGAGATCAATTTTACTGGCATAAGTGGGGAAAATGATGTATAAAATTTCACTTAATAGTCAAGTAATGAGCATAGCATTAATCTTCCATAGCACAATAGAATTATCTGAATGACATTTTCCGTGTTTAGGAATGACAAGGTTCACTCCCTTAGGGAGAAATATCCCTATAATTCCAGTTGAATCTCCATTCCACAAAATTTGCTACTTTTTTTTATTATGTTCAGTTAGCCAGCTTATAATACATCGTAAGTATTTGATGTAGTGCTACTTTTTTCTTTACCATGCTGATATTTTTCTCTTTCTACCTATCATTCAAATTTTTTAAAATTCCAGTAAAATAGGCATTCCTACTAGCAGTTATGTTAGATTTGTAGGACATCTCTTTTAGCAAGTATTTACTTCAGACAAAAAAAAACAAATTAGAACTAAAAGGCCAACCTTACTCTCTTTGCATTCATTAGTTGTTTTTAACAAATAGTGTTGCATCTCATTGAGAAAAATTAATGAAATATTTGTCAGCCTGATAACTTACAAGCATCTGGCTAATACCATTTGATCACTGGAGAGTTTCTTGTTGCAATTTGTAAATGTTGGTCTCATAATAATTTCTGCACAAGTCAGATCATTTTCATTGAATGAAAAGTAATAGCTAAATATTAAATGGTTGAAATACTGATGGGAAATTTTAAAGCTGTTGAATTTAAAAAGCAGCACAAGCAAAGATTTCCAAGGGTGAGACTATGTCTACTGGCATGTAATTCACATAAACCCTTGCTTTGCAATATAAACGCAGATTCATATCTAACTTGAATGAATACTCTTTTTACTGTAGGAAGAACTATTTACCAATTCTCTTTGTCTGCTATTTATTTTCTCACACAAACATACTAGAGATGAATTAGGAAATAATAATTTGGGTTCATATTTCCTATCTTTTCAACTTAAGACATATTCCATCTCAGTTTCTTCATCATGCAATTTCAGTTAAATTTTATTTTATCAAATGTATTAGGGTAAATGTTCATAAAATAACTCCTTAATAATAGTAAATATTACTTTGAAACCTTTACTAATGGCCAAAAAATATATACACCCTTAGCCATTTTTAGAAACTCTGGTACTTTGAGAGTCATGAGAAAACATGTTAGTGAAATAAAGTCATAGAACAACATGATTCCTGAAATACTTGATTGAATACAACTAATTTAACTGATATTATTTCAGCCCAAGTAATGGCTTACTGCCATACATGTGTCAACAGACTGTTTTCCATGTAATATATAGTGTTATTAAGGGTACAAAGCAATTTTAGATTCCTTGGAAAACTAGGTTCCACAAAACTATAAGGTATTATTTCTGTATATTTTAGCAACCCCTTTTCATCACCCAAAAGTGTTACCTCATTTTTGTCCACAAGAAAGTGTGTTATTCATGCCATAGTGTACACTTGATATACTACTGACAGATACTACGTTAGTTCCAAGAATTCTTCTCATCAGAACTATAATTATATTGTCCCAAGAAATCATAAAAATTTCATTTAATTCCAAGAGCCAGATAAATTGATTGGATGCTAGCCAGACCTAGGATATCATTACCTGGACAATGGTGACCTCATTTCCTGATTTAACTTTTTGACATGGGAAGTGTATAAAACAGTTTGATATTACTTGTGATTCAAACAATGATAGTCATTATCGAAATGACTCTACCAGAGTATAAGTTTGGCATGTAATTGCTGTTTTGCCTTACCATTTTTGGTTGAATTCATTAAGAAACGTTAACAAGTCTACAGCAAAAGCTAATATCCAGAGCCATAGTGGCTAAAGGTGATTCTTTTTGAAAAGGAAAATTTTGGTGTCAGCCCTGAACTCAGAATATTGCAGTGAAACTATCACTACTAAACCCTAAAATATTGTGTGGTAAGACAAGTCAAGATATTCAGCTTCCAATTTTGACAAAAATAGGAATAAAGATGGTTAAGTCTATAAGACCAAATGAACTTCATCATTGACCATACCGGTCCAATAATATGTGATAAATTATTTTCCACAAAATACTTGCTGATAAGTAATACAAGGAATAAACCGAGGCTCTGAACATCTTACATTTTCACAAACTTTGTAGATTTGTCCAAGTAAACCTTTTTTTCTACTCCACAAATATTTTTATCACCATTAGTTGTAACATGTCTTAGCAGATTCCACTTCAGGTTATAATGACTTCCTTTTCATTCAACTTCTTAGAATTATTATCACCTATAGTTGATCCACACAGACCATTTATAGCAGCAAATATTTTAGTCACTTCAAATTCAGCAGTGGCTCCTCCAAAACCAACAACTGAGCAGTATCAGTAACATATGTCAATCCATCAAGAGCCGCGGAAAACTATTCAAAAAAATATACCTGGTTTTTGATTGACTATTGGTGTTGCTGCAGTGTTGTCAACTATTTGAGCAACTGTTCTCACCTCAGGGCTAATCGTCTGAACACATTTCTTCCACAGCTGCAATTAAACATGATTTAATTAACTCACTATTCATAAATGATTTTCTTTGCTTAGCCAATGAATGAGCCACTCAGAAACTTACTTTGGTTTAAGCTTCATCTTCACTTTTTAGTTTAATGAAGAAATTCTACTAAAATGAGATATTCCATTTTAAATTTTCTGAGTTTTCTAAATGTTGCTTTCCTGTGAATTAAGAATATTGTGATGAGTGCCTAGCTGGAAATTTTGACCTATTTTGTATATGCTATATAGTGTCATAATAAACACAATATGGTGCATCTCATCAGAAAAAGTAATCCACAGTCCACTATGCCTTAAAAGCAGGACATTCAAGGTCTACTCTTCTCTTCATTTCTTATTTTTAGATGATGGATATACAATGGTAATTTTTTAAACTGAAATAAAATGTCATAGTACAGCAGTTCATGTGGCACTAAACATGCTCTCAAATTACAATTGCATCACAGATTTGTAGCACACCGAGCAGCAGTACAAAGTGAGGACAGTGGCACATATGGTTACTCTAGCAACTACTCAGCTCTATCATTATAATTCTAAGACAGCCACTCACAATAGGTAAAGAAAGGGCGTGACTATGTTTTACTAAAGTAAAACTTTATGGACCCTGAAATTTGCATTTGTAAAATTTTAATGTGGGTCTTTTTTATATGTTCCTTATCTCTTAACTTTTTGAATATGTTATCCAGTGATAACTTTTATTGTCATTATTTTTCAATTGATTGATTTTTAAGCCATCATGGGTCCTGTTTTGCTTTTTTATATATCTACTAAATTTTGACTAGATGTCACACATTGTGAATACAACATTTTTGGGTGCTGGATATTTTTGTATTTCTATGAACATTCTTGCTTTGTTCTGGGATTCAGTTAAGTTACCTGGGAACAGTTCAGTCATTTGGGTCTTAATTTTAGGGTTTGTTAGGCAGGACTAGAGCCTACTACTGAGGAAAGAACCGTATCTACTCTACCCAATATCCTGAGGGCATGAGGTTTTCCAGTCTGGCTGGTGTGAGGGAGCACTGTTCCCAGCCCTCACACAAGCACTCTCAGCTGAATTCAAGGAGGACCCTCTGCAGATATCCAGATTTCTCTTTCTGTTTGCCTCTCTCTTCTCTGGTGTTCTGTGCTATAAACTCTAGCTTCCTTAGCTGGCCTAGATTCTCAGTTTTGTCTACTTAATTTAAGAAGTCTGTTGGGCTCTGTTGTAGTTTGCTCACCCTACACTCCAGCCTGGAAGCTCTTTCAAGAGCCAAACTGGAAATAGCAGAATACCAAATGAGTCTTGAAGCTGAAGCCAGATAAATATTTTAGTAATAAGGCAGAGCCTTGGGAGATACGGGACTTTTTATTATTGTTATTTTTTTAATTTTACTTATTTATTTGAGAGAAAGAGTGTGTGAGAGAGATCATGAGGGAGAAGCAGACTCCCCACTGAGCAGGGAGCCCAATATGCAGGACTCAATCCCAGGACCCCAGGATTATGACCTGAACCAAAAGCAGACGCTTAACTGACTGAGCCACCCAGGCTCCCTATTGTTGTTATTTTAATTATGATACTAACTTGAGGGTACTTTAGTGAAATCTGATATAACCTTCTAGAGAAGCAATTTGATAATATCTATCAAGCATGTAAGAGTATATACCCTTTAACATATAACTCTAGTCTAGATAATTAACATTAGGAAATAAAAGATGAGCATAAAGATTTTGCACAAAGATGCTCATTACATCTTTATTTTTAATAATGAAAAGTTGGAAGCAACCTAAATATTTTTTGAAGACTATTTAATCACCAGGAAAAAGCTTGCAGTATAATGTAAAGGGATAAAAGCAGGATACAAAGCTACATACACACAGCAATCCTAATCTGAATGTGTATGTGTATTTGTCTGGAAGGATGTAAATTTTAACATTATCAAAACCTTTTCCAATGGTCATATCTTCATGATCATAACAAAATAAATATTTTAAAATGTGAATTGCTATTGTTATTGATTATAGCTGTTTTTCTAGGTAAATGGAGTCTCATTTTTTTATCTGAGCACTAAAGGAATTTAACATTTCAGTTTATTACTTATCATGTGTCCCACTGAAAGTTGATTCAGAAAATATATAGTTCTCATAAAATAGTTATAAAGATATTTCTACTTATTTGGGAATTTTTCAGAATTTCTTTTAAGTTACCTTATACCATAATGTTTCCAGCTCCTTTCTGATATATTTTGATAATGCTGCTTTAAACCATTGGTCAGTGAAACCAAATAAAATGCAGAAAATGAAATACAACATATGATATCAAAGTATACACCTTAATGAATAGTATCAATCATTCGATTCAGCACTACTAGGTATAGTTACTAAGAGTATAGAAGGAAGGGGAATGTTGAGTTTTGGAGCCCTCTTATGGTGAGTTGCACATCCATGTGTGGTGGCAGCCTGGTGTGGGAAAGCCAAGCCAGAGCAGAGGGAGAAGCGTATCCATACAGGGAGAAGCAGGGGCCGTCATATCAGAGAGTTTGATCACATAAATCAATTAAAGAAAATGAGAGCCAATTTTCTCGCTGTTGCGAAGGGGATAACAAATATAAGAAGGAAGAAAGTTGAAAATAACTTCGTGGTGTTGGATTGGAATTGGAGGTATCAATGTGAATTCATGATTCATATAAATAGAGAAGTATAGATTTCAGTTTGTGCCTGCATCTACACACACACACACACACACACACACACACTTCCCCAGTTCTGTCCACTGATATGCCATTAATAATGAGCACAACTAACACCATATATTGACTTCTAAATAATATTATCCACCAAAAGGAGGAACCAGGACTCCTTGGAGAAATGATAGATTCCAGGGGTAGAGCCTGGAGAATCTTTCTGTGTCAGAAAGTAAGGACATATTCAGAGAATGATAGGGACATGTCAAAGCACAACATCCAATATAGATAGACAAAGCAGGGCTCCTGGGTGACTCAGTCCCTTAAGCGTCTGCCTTCGACTAAGTTCATGATCCCAGAGACCTGGGATCCAGCCCCATATCACATCAGTCTCCCTGCTCAGGAGGGAGCTTGCTTCTCCCTCTGGCCACTCCCCGTGCTTGTGCTCTCTCTGTCTCTCTGTCAAAAAAATAAATAATCTTTTAAAAAATAAATAAATAAAATAGACAAAGCATAATGACTCCTTAGTAGAGGACAGTTTTTTAAATATGGGTATTATTTAATTTCTAAGTACAAGTTCAAAGTAAAAATGTAAGTATAAACCCTAAAAAAAGAAAGCCTGCCTCATTTTGTAAGAAACTATAATAGGAATTCTTATAAATTTAAAATTAATTGACTTTTTTCCCCAAAATCTGTCTTACTATAGGCAACAGGTTCAAGGATTGGTGTCTTAACACAAAATGCAACTAACATGGGACTGTCAATTATCATTTCCTTCATATATGGGTGGGAGATGACACTCTTGATTCTGAGTATTGCTCCAGTACTTGCTCTGACAGGAATGATTAAAGCCACAGCTATGACTGGATTTGCCAACAAGGATAAGCAAGAACTTAAGCATGCTGGGAAGGTAAAATAAAGACTTGTTACCATCATAACATTTTAAGAGGAAAACAATGAGAGTTCCCAGTTTTACAGTATGCTAACTTAATTTCTTAGGTATCTGTAAAGTGGTGTATATGTATTGAAATGCGTACAAACTAGTTTAGGATGGGGTGTAGATATGCTATAGTAATAGGATTTGTGATGTAGAGTGTAGGCTCTAGAGTCAAATTGGCTGAATTAGATTTCAGATTCTATTACTAACAAATGTGTGATATGAGCAAGTTGTCAACTTTCTGGACTTCAATTTCTTCCTCTGTAAAGGGAATAATAATAACACCACTTGCAGATTTTTCTAAGTATTACACAAAACACTCAGCATTATTATATGCAAGACACTTAGAATAGTGTCTGGAAGACAGTATGTACTCCGTAATGCCAGCCATATTACCATATCAGGAGGGAAATTGCTAACATCATGATTCCACATTCTCTGATCATTGAACAATTAAATTTTCTTTAATGATTTTATTTTATTTCTCAAAATGTACAGGAAATAAAACAGTTAGTGAATATAAGGCAATTTGCTGTTACTGACAGTGCCTAAAATAAGGTTTTAGAAATAAGGACCATCTTTATATTGACCAAAATGAACAACATTTTAATTACTGGGAAAATGCTTCTCAGGAACAATCATATTTATAATTTAAAAAGTCATTGTATTGGAGGTTTAGGGGACATTAGTATTGTAGTTTCATAACACCTAAGAATTGAAAGAAATGTCATTTGATCCAGCCGCTTACCCAAAGAAAGAATCACTTGAACAACATCCCTGTAAAGTGTCCATCTTTTACCCATCCTTTCCCTCCAGTGGCAAGCAGTGCATTACTTTCTCATGCTGCCTACCCTAGAATAGCCTTTGGATGGCAGGCAATTTTTGGTTTTGGTGTTTGTTTGTTTGCCCGTTTGTTGGTTGCCTTCTATCCTACCTTTCTTGGCTTTCATCTCAATAGAGATCCAAAGCCTATTTCTCATAGCAGCCTTTAGGAAACTGCATCATGTTAACTGCCAAGTCTTCTCTTAGTCATCTATCCACAGGTCTTTAAGCTATTCCTCTCATGAAATAGTTTCAAAGACTTTTATCACTTGGGTGAACACCCTCTGAATCTGAAAATGATTTTAATACCAGTTATGGTCCATATCGCAGTGACTATCACAGTTGGAACATTATAAGTACCATGAATATTCATTAATTGGGATACCAAGCACATGACTCATTGAAATCTGGTTTGTGTGACCCTTGGACCTTTCCACCTTCCTTGGACTAGATAAGGACCCTTGGAATGTCTGCTTGGGCAGTACAGACTAAACTATTTAGCATATATTTGCCTCAGAGACCGTGAAAAGTTGTTTGGCCCTCCCTGTGGTGCAAATTATCACAACCTCCAAATTAATGGGGCCCTAACTAATTATATTTTACTCATCTTAATTTTTATATCATGAGCTTTAATTGTATATGTTTCCTTCAATTTTTCCTTTTTGGATAATTTTAATAACCCCAGACTATACAATCAGTAACTCTAATCAAACAATCTGTGTCTTTCTCAAAGTAGGTTTTAATCTATTTACCAAACACCAAAACTTAGAATAGGGTCCAATAAAACATATTGGTCCTTCTTCAGTTGCATGTGTGGATTTGGACAAATCACCAACTGTTTTACTTCTCAGACTTAAAATAGCTGTATTAGTTTTTTGTTTTTTTACAGAAGACTATTTTCTAGGATTCTATAATGATATTAGTCCTTTCTCCATTGTGAAAAATGATCACAAATATTTTTTTGCTCATTTTTTCCCTCAAGGTTTCAGCATTTTTACCCATTTTTCTTGCATACTACAGTGTATGTTACAAATGGAGGTTACTTTGAGCTTACTCTGAAATTAATGAGAATTTAGAACAACTCAAAGTCAAAATTGAGTGCAGAATCTAGCTGTCCTGCCCACCATCTAGAAATCTGGTTCTCTCCTGTAACCCAAGTTATTCCTTAAATAACACTGGGTGATGACCATCTAGGTCTTGCTCTGTCCCACAGTCTACTCTGCATTGTGGAAATAGAAGGCAAAAGCAGGAAGTTTCTCTTTCAAGTCAACATGTGTTCTCATGTCCAACAAGTTATTCTAAGCCAAAAGTGTCCTCCATTTCAGTTCTCATGTGATTATTCCTTCTTTTCAAAAATTATAGAAATATGGAAAAGCATTCAGGCACCTGGGTGGCTCAGTCAGCTATTAAGTGGCTGACTCTTGATTTCAGCTCAGGTCATGACCTTAGGGTCCCGGGATTGAGTTCCAAGTCAGGCTCTGCACTCAGAAGAGAGTCTGCTTGAGGATTATTTCTCTCCCTCTCCCTTTGCCCCTCCCCCTGCTCATGCATGCTCTCTCTCTGTCAAGAAAGAAAGAAAGAAAGAAAGAGAGAGAGAGAGAGAGAGAGAGAAAGAAAGAAAGAAAGAGGACATTAAATTTAAATTAAATATCTTTATTTTTTTATTTTTTTTTTTAAGATTTTATTTATTAATTTGACAGAGAGAAACAGCCCGCTAGCGAGAGAGGGAACACAAGCAGGGGGGTTGGGAGAGGAAGAAGCAGGCTTCCAGCAGAGGAGCCTGATGTGGGGCTCGATCCCAGAACACCGGGATCACGCCCTGAGCCAAAGGCAGACGCTTAACGACTGCGCCACCCAGGTGCCCCTAAATTAAATATCTTTTTAAATTCACAGACATCAAAATGAGAAATGGCTGTAACTTATACAGCATTTAATAGCCTTACCCATATTACTTTACTGCAGTGTTCCTGAGGTTTTTTTGGTTGCTATTTGTATTTTTGTGCTAGAATCAAATAAGTACTTATTTGATTCTGTCTGCTGTGTTCTTGAATTATCTCATAATTTCTTTGCATAATTACATATGGACATAATGCTAATGTTTGATCTCCCTGCTTATGGAACCAATTTAAATAGAAATTCAATGAAGACTCCAAGGGGACTGAATTTAGATTAGTGGACTAAATCTTTTCCAAATAAATTTTCTTGAGCTTATTATCCTAAAATGTTATTTTCCTGTCTTGTTTTTGGGAAAGAAAAAAAGAAACTAAGAAAATTTGTCAGGAAAACTGATTGACTTAATGCTATACTTAATATGCCCCCAGTATAAATGACTGGAATTCACAACCAGAGTTTAACCATTACTAATTTTATTTCTTTATTTTATTGTCCTATTTTATAAGATAGCGACTGAAGCTGTGGAAAATATTCGGACTATAGTGTCATTAACAAGAGAAAAAGCCTTTGAGCAAGCGTATGAGGAGAAACTTCAGACGCAGCACAGGTGATTGTAGATTCATACTGACTTCATTAACTATAGTTGTCCCTGTAAAGACAGTCTTCATGGACAACAGCAGTGGTTTGCCTGCCAATTCATTTGCTCTGGAATCTTTCCTAATAATGGTATATCATAATTTCTTATTTGACTTCACGAAGAGAAGACTAGAAAAAGCAATTGAGAACAACCACAGGTAGACTATTTTAGTTCTCCCATGTTGCTATGAACTACTACTAACTATGCACATTTTTTATTACTTTCCTGAAACAAAGTTGAGGAAATAACATATTCAAGAAAGAAAATAAGATTGCTCAGCCCTTTATATTGAATTTCTAAAATAGTTCACATTTTAAAATGAATGTATATATGACAAATGTAGTCACTCCTTTTAATTTTAAGCTAGCCCTCCTTATCACATTTACTTAGTGATACTATTTGTATTACTTTATCAGAGAGATAGCTTTGTACTCTTTTACACTCATGCTTGTGGTTGATACCACCCTTTAATTTCCACTACTTATTGTGCTAGTGAAAGGTTATGATAGAAAATATTTCTAAATACTTCAAAACCAAATCTCCTCAACTCTTTCATTAGCTGTTCATTCACAGACCTTATCCATTCATTTGAAAGTAGACAGAGGCAACTTTGCAATGAACTATAGAGTATAGAACTATAGAGAGAATCATTATATTGTCTGTTTTCTCTATAATAATTCTCATTTTTAAAAACTCACTTTCTCTTTTATTCTTAGAAAAATGTATATTCCTTAAATGATAACATGTCTAGTCTTCTTTATTCATTGCTCTACATTTATTAAAATGAACTTGCTACACCTTATGCCTCATTACTTAGTAAATTTTGTGCATTTCAGAAATACCTTGAAGAAAGCACAGATCTTTGGAAGCTCTTATGCATTCAGCCATGCTTTTATATATTTTGCCTATGCAGTGGGGTTTCGATTTGGAGCCTATTTAATTCAAGCTGGACGAGTGACCCCAGAGGGCATGTTCGTGTAAGTTGTGCAAATATTTAAATCCTGTAAATGAGTGATGTACTTAAACTAACCAGAAGGATGCCTACTTTATACTTCATTGATCATTTAAATCACATATGTGGGAAATACATGCTGAAAAAGTTTTTAAATATTACTTTGTTATTTAATATCTCTAAGTGCAGTCTACCTGGTAAACTGATACTGGTGTAGTATCAGTAGTCTGAGTTAAACTCCAGATGAATTTCTCCCTACTTCAGTTTACTAGAATGTGGGAATGTAGGGGTAAAATATGCCTTGCTGTCATCTATTCCTTCAAGAATTTTTAATACTTCATGGAACTCCCAAGGGGGAGATGGCATTATCAAATAAGACTGTACATTTGTGAGGTTGAGTTCCTTGCTAAGCAAATTGCTCCGGAAGAAACACATATAAATGAGTGCTTCCATTTAGAAAAGTAACATTTGGAATTGATCATGGCATCCCAATGAAGCTGCCTCTCCTTAAGGCATTTGTTTGACCATGGTAGAGAGTTGCTTTACTTTCTAGGAATACCTAACTTCAACTTCTGAAATTAGAAAAATTAATTTTGAGTGTTAATTCTGAACTTCCTAAGACTCCCTAGGATGACAGAACTTTGCTAATCTGTATCGTAAATGTCACTGCTAAATATTTAGAGCTAGAGAAATCTATACAACAGGAGTAATGTTATGTTTTTTTACAAGCCCACCAAAACATACACATCAAAGCAAGGATCAGCCTCTTCAGAATACTGACTTGGGAGATTACACCTGTTCTACACATGCTGTCATTTGGCAAAATATGTTGGGAACTCCCCTTTTGGATTTTCCTCCCAAGACTCATGCACATTCTTTTGAATTCCTCAGTGATGGCACATAGCTGTACTTTGAGGATATATTCAATTTGAGGAAATGACAAAAAGTCATTTGAAGCCCGGGCACCTGGATGGCTCAGTCAGTTGAGTATCTGCCTTCAGCTCAGGTCATGATCCTGGGGTCCTGGGAAATAGCCCCATGTTGGGGGGAGTCTGCTTCTCCTTCTCCCTCTGCCCCTCTCCCCCACTCGTGCTGACTCTCTTTCTCTGAGATAAATACATAAAATCTTTTTTAAAAAAAAGTCATTCGAAGACAAATAATTTCAGAATAATTTGCAATAATTTTTGGTTTCTATTCATGTGATTATTTATTTATTTATTTATTTATTTATCAAGTACTAACTGGGTTCCCAGGAAGTTTTTTTGCTAGGCACTCAGAAGAAAATAGTCCACAGTTCACCAATCCAGTATTCCTGAATCTTACATGACTATAAGCCTCCTTAACAGTTTCCTGGAAGCAGATTTCCTTGTAAAATGGAATATCTGTATTTGAAATTTCAACAGAAATTGTAGCCTCCTTGTTCTGTGTTTTCCTACACTTTATTTTTTTATTATATTATGTTAGTTAGAATGGCAAAAATTGACAAGGCAAGAAACAACAATTGTTGGAGAGGATGTGGAGAAAGGGGATCCCTCCTACATTGCTGGTGGGAATGCAAGTTGGTACAGCCACTCTGGAAAACAGTGTGGAGGTCCCTTAAAAAGTTAAAAATTGAGCTACCCTATGATCCAGCCATTGCACTACTGGGTGTTTACCCCAAAGATACAGACGTAGTGAAGAGAAGGGCCATATGCACCCCAATGTTCATAGCAGCATTGTCCACAATAGCTAAATCGTGGAAGGAGCCGAGATGCCCTTCAACAGATGACTGGATTAAGAAGATGTGGTCCGTATATACAATGGAATATAACTCAGCTATCAAAAAGAACGATTTCTCAACATATGCTGCAACATGGATGGCACTGGAAGAGATAATGCTAAGTGAAATAAGTCAAGCAGAGAAAGACAATTATCATATGGTTTTCCTACACTTTAAAACAGTGTGCAGTATTCCATGTATGAATACATAAACCATAGTACAACATTTAGTATTGGGCTTCATTCTGATTACACAGACTAATTTACTTAGATTAATAAGAAGCCAAATGTAGAATCACTTACAGTAATTTATTCAGCTCACCAGCCTGCACTAAATTAGCAAGTTTTTCCATTGGTTCTAATGTAATACAGGCAATCACAAGCTTAAAAGTTGGTTGTATTCCAGGTGCCTGGGTAGCACAGTCGTTAAGCGTCTGCCTTCGGCTCAGGGCGTGATCCTGGCGTTCCGGGATCGAGTCCCACATCGGGCTCCTCCGCTATGAGCCTGCTTCTTCCTCTCCCACTCCCCCTGCTGTGCTCCCTCTCTCGCTGGCTGTCTCTCTCTGTCAAATAAATAAATAAAATCTTTAAAAAAAAAAAAAAGTTGGTTGTATTCCAAAAGTTTGTTTGCAAGCCAAATGTTTGACTCAGAACATATTTTCCTCATTTTACTCTGAACTTTCTGCAGCCATCTTTAAATCCCTAGGGTCTCATTTATTCAGGGTTATGGTCTTTAGTATTAGTTGAAGGCTAGCCAATTAAATATATTCATACTAATGTAGGACATCTAATGATTTTATCAGTTCTCAAAGAAGAATTTTCATATTTAAAAACCATTGTAGGTGCACCTGGGTGGCTCAGTCAGTTAAGCATCTGACTTGGTTTCGGCTCAGGTCCTGATCTCATGGCTCATGAGATGGACCCCACATCGCGTGGGCTCTGAACTCAGCGGGAGTCTGCTTGGATATTCTCTCCCTCTGCCCCTTACTCCACTGGGGCATGCTCTCTCTCCCTCTTGCTCTCAAATAAATAAATAAATTTTTAAAAAGAAATAAATATAAATACATTGAAAAACTTGTTATAAACCAAATTAATTTCTAATGAGTTAACTGAAGGTAGAATAACAAAGCAGTCAAGAGAGAACCACCTTGGGGCTCCTGAGTGGCTCTGTTGGTTAAGCATCCAACTCTTGATTTCAGCTCAGATCATGATCTCAGGGTCTTGAGGTCAAGCCCTGCATTGGGCTCCAGGCTAAGCATGGAGCCTGCCTAAGATTCTCTCTCCCTTTGCCTCTCCCCACACTTTCTCTCCCTCTCAAAAAAAAAAAAAAAAAAAGAGAGAAAGAGAGAGAGAACCACCTCATCTTTCCATCACCAAACTCACCAGGCTACCACATGGTCTATCATGCCTGTCATCTCTGTGGAAGAAGTAACTGTCTCTATTTATGATGAGTTCCAGCAATTTCCAGCAGTCATCTCTTCACATTAGTTTTCCTGTCAGTACTATTTTTTTGCTTTATAATCATCTGTCTAATAAAGAAATCTCTTCCATGACCCTAAGTCCCCTTCCTCCTATTTCCAGTGGCTCTCTGCTCTCCTTTGCAGCAAAACAAATTCCAGAGTTGCCTATTTTTGTTCTCTATGCCATCTCATCTCCACAGTCTTTCCTAAATTCATTACAGTCAAGCCTTGATTCCCACCATGCCACTTGTTATCAGAGTCACCACTGTCCTCCATCTCACCCACCCAGACAGTCATCCACTGTCCATTCTCCCATCTACCTAATTTGACCACTTAGCAGCATTTGATACTCTCCTTCCTGAAACATTTTCTCTAGGCTTTTCTTCCTTGTCATTGACTCTTCCTCTTCTGTTTCCTTGACTGGCTCCTATTTTTCCTCAAAATCATGCTAATTACAATCATGCCTGCAATTGACATCATACTGTTTCATACAATAATCACTGTAAGAGCAAACCCGGATTGAGTCCTTAATATTAGGGATTTGTCATGTATTATCTGCTTAATCTTCTCAACTACTATGTGCAATATGATTCCCAGTTTACAGATGAGGAAAATTAAGACTCAAAACTCAGGGCGCCTGGCTGGCTCGGTCAGAAGAGCACGCAACTCTTGATCTTAGGATCATGAGTTCAAGTCCCATGCTGGGCGTAGAGATTACTTATATAAAAACTTAAAAACAAAAATAAAAAAAGATTCAAGATTCAAGTTACCTAACTTGCCCACAGTCACAATTCAAGATGGCAGAGATGCTGTTAGCAGCCTTTTTTTAATCATTATTGTCATTATGATTATTATTACTAATTCTTTTTTTTTTTTAAGATTTTATTTATTTATTTGACAGAGAGAGACAGCCAGCGAGAGAGGGAACACAAGCAGGGGGAGTGGGAGAGGAAGAAGCAGGCTCCCAACAGAGGAGCCTGATGTGGGCCTCAATCCCAGAACTCCAGGATCACGCCCTGAGCCGAAGGCAGACGCTTAACGACTGAGCCACCCAGCCGCCCCTATTATCACTAATTCTATAGAAAACATTCATAGATCTGTAAAATTATTTTGTTTTAATTCTTTCTTAGTTTTCCAACATGTGGATACCCAGAGCTGGGCTGATTCTTAACATAAATGGAACAAGTAACTTGTTTAATGTTATTTTATGACCCTAAAATATAGGTGAATCGAAAGGCCCCAATACAAAAACTCCTCCTACTAACCTACCATACTTCGTGAATCTCTTTTCATTAAATTCATTAAAAAGGGTCATTTCTGAAGACATAAGCATTTTTAGCTGTCAGAACATATGTAGGACTATTAATAAATATAAGGGCAATTGTTAATGAACAACAGTATCACACTGGTATTTCCCAGTACCCTGAGGAAAGAAAGAAATAAGGAGCTGTCTGAGCTAGAGACTCACTGTGGCCCCCAGCTACCATGAATGTGTTTACAATTGTCCTTTGGACTCACTAAATTATTCCTGGCCTACTAGACTCTGTGCCTTCCAGAATCTAGGGTGACAGACAGCTTTCTATCTAATCAACCAATTGAATGGAAGAAGTTTACAAAGAAAACTTCCTCCTATTAGAACCCTCCTTAGGTAAAAAGAACTTTGTGCTGTTCTCTAATCAGTGGTTTCCCAATTCAACAATCAAGGAGCTGGTTAAAAGTGCAGATACCCAAGTCTCACCTCACAAACTTAATCCAGAGATTTGTAGATTTGATATAGGGCCAGGAATCTACATTTTTACAAACATCCAAATTATTCTGAGGCACAGAATCTGAGGGTCACACTTTAAGAAATATGAACATGGGAACTAAATGCCAGGCTGCTCTCCATACCTGCTTAAAACCTTAGGGTTTTCTTTTGGCCACTATCAGAAACTTTCCTAGGATTATATAAAAATTCGTGAAGTCATATTTTAATTTATTGTTTAAAAAATAAAGGTGTTTTATTCAGCCAATAAATGTGAATGTATTTTCATGATTTATAGCTACAGGAATGGGTGAGCTATCTGTCAGAAATGACAGTGAGCCTTGGGAAAGGAAAATGTACATTTTAACAGCAGAATCCTCTGATGTGCTCATAATATTAGTTTATCAGTAAGGCTACTATCAGCCTTAGCTTTTTCCTCTTAAAAAAAAAAAAAGGCAACAGACATTTCTAATGGTAGAAGTTGTCTTCATCCATCTCTGTTACTATAGAAGTTTCTCTGAGATAAGCATTTTAAAAAGGTGATAACATTTTCATTCTGCTGGCTTGCAGCACTGGGTAGGCCTTTAGAAAATCTCTTCTTTAGGTTTTACACACCTATGTGTATTAAAACTCTCCCCCTCTGCCTTTGTTAGCCCTGGCAACACTTTCAATGTACACTATAAGTGTATAGATTTTGAAAAATACAAAATAAGTTTATTTTCTCCTGTCTGCTTTTCCATTAGCACCTTTAGGTTAGATTCTAGCTGACTTGCCTTTTGCAATATAGGTCAGAAAGCACTAGTGTCCAAGCAGAGGTTTTTTTTTTTCCATACCTCCACTTCAGAACTTCCCTCTGTCTCTATTTCTTCCGTCTTTGCTATACATATTAGCAGGAAGCAGATAGGTAAGAAAGAATCAGGCACAGCAACCTTCAGTACAGTAATAATAAAAGCCACAAATTTGAAAACTTGCTGAGAAGCAGAACCAGGCATTTCATATGTTGTCTAGTGCCTAGTCCTCCAAAAATCCAAATAAAGTTCTTGACAAGAAATCCTTTGGACTTTGAATATTAAATGTGGTTATTGGCCATATAATAATCAACGTAAATGGGTTGATGCCTTGAAATGCTAAGGGATAGAAGGAGATAAGCTAGGCCTCCACCACCATCTTTGCTCTGGTAGGCCAAGCAGCCATGGGAGAACTGTGTGTGTCATCATTATAATTGGGAAAGCAGCCTTAACTAGCCCGAACAAGGAAAACAGGAAAGTCTTCTTTCAGTGTTCACCACTGTGGCAGCCACCCAACTTGTGCCCAGCTCCTCCTCAGGGATTATCTAGAAGAGAAGAAGACAAGATAAGGAGAGTAGATAGAGTGATCAACCACTGAAGGGATCTGAAGGAGACAAATCAAGGCAGATTTGATTATCTTGGACCCTCTGAAGATTCTAAAATGGGAAACAAAGTGGTAACAAACCCCAACATGCAGGGAGAGACAGTTCAGGCCAGCTTTCCACTGGAAGGAGCACCGTGTAAGGTAAAGTACAGTGAACAAGGAGGTTCAGGTCCCAGCCCTACAGGTTTATAACTGTGTGATCCTGGACAAATTGCATAATTTGTCTGAGCTCAAGTCTTCTCGTTTGTTAAGAAGGGGTAAGAGTTCCTGCCTTGCTTATCTCCTAGGTGATCAAGTAGTGTCGCATATATGAAAACATTCTCTAAAACCCAAAGTACCAAATAAATACAAGTTGTGTATTTTCTCTCTTCCATGTGTTGAGGAAAGGATTTAGGGTGGGAAGAAAAGAATCTTTCGAGTGTTATATGGATGTTAGGGGAAAAGAGTATGAGTATGGGTACAATTATAATGGCCACTTCTGTGAGGAAAAATACTCTGCTTTCCAGTCGAAAAGAAGAAACTTACTGAGTGCCAACTTCAGAAGTTGTGATTTGACCTGGTGTGCTGATGTATCTCTATAAAAGTGTGAGAGCTTATTTACCAACAGAAAGTGTCCCATAAACTTTCAGTTCCATGAGAGTAATAATAATAACTTAAACATTTGTTGAACACTGTACTAAGCACTTTATATTATTAATGTATTGAATTCTCACAACAATGCTGTAAGATGTGGATAGTCCTATTATCTCCTGTTTGCCAATAAGGAAACAGAAGCACAGAACATGCCCAAGGTCACACAGCTGAAAAATAAACAGTGGAGTTTGGATGTAGTCCCAGTGGTCTGGCTTCAGAGGCCAGGCTCTGAACCCTCCAGTATACTTACTCTTAGAGTAAGTCACCAAATGTATACAAACTGGGTATGGAAGCAAGATTAAGGGGAGACAAATAGATTGGAACCAATAACTATTCAGGGTATTCCTATTTGGATCAGTTGGGTTAAAACTGGGATTATTCATTTCTGTGCTTTTTTGGGTTGTTCCCAGACAAAGAATCTTTGTAAAATTCCAGTTTGATTTCAGCAGCAGTGATAGGCAAGGGGATTTTCCCCCATTGCTTGGACATGCTTGAAAGAATCATTGTGGTGAGGATGAAATGACAATCACCCCAAGAACCCATGGAGAACCCATAAAACTAGGGAAAAAGAAGCCCAGCACCTGAAAATCCTTTCCAGACCTCTTCCTGCTCAATATTCTCCCTCAACCCTGGCCAACCCACAAAGCTGCAATACTGTTCGTTGTGCAATAAATAGGTTTTGAGTAAAGTTAATTGCAGTTTAGTTCATCCTAGCTAATTGGGCCAGAGTCAGCTAGGGCGCATTCTATAGCACACCAGCATTGGCCTGTGTTTATGCAAAACCCACGTGAGGAAAAAAAATATATAAGAGATTAATGTCTCTGACTCAACCCCCAGGTAGTTGAACAAAATTAGGTTCCTCAGTATAATCCTCATTAACATCAACCCCCATCTGGACTTATCCTCCCCTCAACACATACACAGGAAAGATAGCATTGGGGCTTATAGCTGATACTCTCCCTTCTCTACTGAAAATTTCCTTCCTCTAATTTGTATCCTTCAGGTGATTTATCTCTCACAGATACAAGTTCTAAATGGAAGGCCCTTCTCCCCTTCTCAGTAAACTTCCATTTTAAGAGAAGGACATTTTAACAAGGGCGCCTGGGTGGTTTAGTCGGGTGAGCATCCAACTCTCGATTTCGGCTCAGGTCATGATCTCAGGGTTGTGGGATAGAGGTCCACGTTGGGCTCCACACTGAGCACAGAGTCGTCTTGGGATTCTCTCATTCTCTCCCTCTGCTCCTTCCCCTGTTCTCTCTCTCTCTCTCTCTGAAATAAATAAATAAATAAATAAATAAATAAATAAATAAATAAATACTTTAAAAAAAAAAAAAAAGAGGGACCTAACAAAGACATTGCCCTCTGTATATGTATCCTTAATGCTTGAACTGAATTTTGTGGTGGAAATTTTAGGACAGGTAGATATTTTGTCATGTCTGAAATCAGAGGAAGAAGGTATTTTCTCTGTTGTTCTAAGAAGCCTAGCTCTGTGGGACTAGAATCCAGGTCTCCTGACTAATAATCCAGTGATCTTCCCATCTCACCTGCTGACTCATGGATCAGACTGAGGCTTAAGTCTGATTCAGTCAGATTTTTTCCTTGCATAAAAACAAACAAACAAACCTCTGACGTGTTACCTAAACTCAGTAATCCCTTCTGGTATTTATAACTGGGTATTGAGTATTTTGAATGGCATTTTGAGCTTTAAACAATTTCCATAAACATTAGTACTAAAAATGCCTTGACATCACAGAACTAATGGCTACAATAAGCATCAGATATCCATGTAAACTGGTTTTTTTATTTTGTATTGTGCTTGACCTTTGAAAAGACAACAAGATTCAGGATCTGAAGGTTTAGGTCACTGAAGAGATTGCATCAACGTCCACCCATTGGTAGGTTCTATCTCCAGAGAAATTCACAAGGAGACCAGAATATGTTTACCTTGCTGTGATCCAGCACAGCAAACAAGCAACTGGGTTCTGTGGTATCCTTTTACTGGCCAGTAAGGGGAGAGGGGTAGGGGGATGGGCAAAATAGGTGAAGGGGACTATGAGATACAAACTTCCAGTTACAAAATAAGTAAGCCACGGGGATATAAAGTGCAGCACGGGGAATATAGTCAGAAATATTACAGTAACTATATGGAGACAGATGTAACTAGACTTACAGTGGTGATCATTTTATAATGTATAAAAATGTTGAAATGCTATACTGTACCCCTAAAACTAATGTAGTATTGTATGTCAACTATACTTCAATAATAAATAAACAAATATTACCACTGGAACTTGTCCAGTCTTAGCTCAATTATACTTTTAGTTCTGCTATGGAGATAGATTATTTTTTATTCTATTAAAATGTTTCCATGGCTAAAATGAAAATGAGAGAAAAATATTTGACCGTGGCCACATGATATGCCACATTATCTGTGAATATTCTGTATGCTTTCAGACATCATTTGCATACTTACTATTTTATAATTAAAACATGTTTTGAAACTGAGATCATAATCTGCATAGCAAACCTAAAAGATGAAAGCTCTTCTTCCAGGCTTGCTAAGGTATATTTTAGTCAGATTTTGTTTCGAGGCCTTACCAAAGTACAATCTCCATGCTTTGCTGTCTTTAAATCATGTAGCACTTCAAGCAGATAACCAATCATCTGGCATCAATTGTCTGTTTTAACTACATTATATGCAAAAAAAGAGGGAAAAATACCCATTCATATCTCCTGTGTAAATTCAGATCTCACTACTGGAGACTCATTCTTCCCATTGTCTGTTGAATTCTCTGTCAAATCTCCAAGCAAGTGAGCCTTATATCAAGGTGGCTAAGAAGTTTTTTATTCACTAGTTTGGGGCCTTTGATCTTTGTCTCTAATTGGAAGAGAAACTTTTAAGATTACCTGAGCTCCAAAGGTCATTTGGGTATACAACGCTAGGGATGATCACTGTGTGGTAGAAAATTATAAAAGAGATATCAATGGGGCACCTGGGTGGCTCAGTTGGTTAAGTGTCTGACTCTTGGTTTTGGCTCCATCATGATCTCAGGGTCATGAGATACAGCCCCATGTCAGACTCTGCACTCACCGGGGAATCTGCTTGAGATTTCTCTCCCTCTCTCTGTCTTTCTAAAATGAATAAATTAATTAAAAACAAACAAACAAAAGAGATATCATTGTTGGGGCTTCAACATTAGTGGTGTTGTTTGGACGAAAAGGTTATTTATATTCCTGTGCCTGCTTTTTCCTCTACTTTTTTTAGAGTTCTATTGTTTGAAAATGGACCTAAGATTCAAATGCTTTATCTTTTGATAGAGTTTTTACTGCAATTGCATATGGAGCTATGGCCATTGGAGAAACACTTGTTTTGGCACCTGAATATTCGAGAGCCAAATCTGGGGCTGCACATCTGTTTGCTTTGCTGGAAAAGAAACCAACTATAGACAGCTATAGTCAAGAAGGGAAAAAACCAGTAAGCACAACTATGATTTTGAATGTCCACATTATTAATTATACATATGAATGCTGTCTATATAGAGACTTAAATGAAGGCCTTATTTGATAACTTTGCAAAAGATAGTGCTATAAAGAATTAAAAACTTGTATAAAAAACATTAAAAAATTAAAAATTAAAAAAATAACACGGCTACAAAGGGAGAAGGGGGTCTTGTCTTAAGCAATTTTTCACCTCTGCTACTGAAACATACATATATTTTATAAAAAATAATATACTTCTAGTTTATTTGCCTGATGCCTTGAGAATGTTCTTGAACAAAGAATTGATTTATATATTTAATTTTATTTAGACAGCTGAAACTTTAGTCTTGGATGAAGATTTGCATTTGAATTAATTCATTTTTTTCTCTGATAATTTATACAAAGTGAATAATGCTTGCTGTTTCAGACACCGTATTTTATGGAAAATATATCCGCAATCAGAAGAGGGGGAAAAAGGAACTATATTTATTAAATTCACACATACACAGACACAAACTCTAAAAGACCATGAATATTAAAAGAGAAATAATAGTGAGATTTTATAATTTAAAACAAACAAGCCCCTTAATAGTATCTTATACATTAAATATATATTCAATTTTAAGACTTTTCTAGACAATTTAAATTTAAAAGTAAGGATAGTCATTAGGTATATACTTAAAAGAAATTTTTCACTTAAAATTATTTCCCAATTAGAATTTTAACAGTAGATATTTTATATGTATGATAGTTTAAAATAGTACATTATCCGTAAAGCTACCTAATTATTAAAAGGAATGCCAGTCCTTAGTTATAGATCTTGAAAAGATCTTGAAATTCTCAAAATAGAATGCTCAAAGATGCATCATAGTCAAAATAAGATTTCATATTTGTCTTTTAGAAAGTAAAGGATGTAGAAAACTTTTTTTTAATCTTGGGATTTAGATGTATAATTACATTGCTACTCATTTCTTTCAGAACATTACAGTAAAGGGATTGAGTATCTCACAGATAAATATCTTCATATAACTACATTATGTGGCATGGAATATGGAAATGTTTCTCATAGAGACCGTAAAATTAATTTATTTAATCATTTTATTTAATATGCAAATACTTCTAAATATCACTCCCTATGCTTTTCAACAATTAAAATCTGGGAAAACAAAACTGACAAATGTTGATAATTATTGCAGCTGGGAGATAATCCATTACATTTTTCTCTCTACTTTTGTAGATGCTTGAAATTTTCCATAACAAAACATTTAAAATAGGGGTGCCTGGGTGGTTCAGTCGGTTAAGTGTCTGCCTTCATCTCAGATCGTGATCTTGGGGTCCTGGAATTGAGCCCCTCATCAGGCTCCCTGGTCTGCTTCTCCTTCTCCCTCTGCCCCTCCCCCTGCTCGTGCTCTCCTCTTTCTCTCTCAGATAAATAAAGAATCTTTAAAAAAATGTTTAAAATAGTAAGAATAAATTTTAAAATGTATTAAAGTCTAGTAGTGTAAGATCTCTCTATGCCTTTTCAAAAGGCACAGAGTGTACACAAAAATAATGCACTCTTCATTACTCTGTAGTTTCCAGGTTGATTTTGTTAAGCATTTTTGCATAAATAATATTCAGTGTGGGGAAAAGCAGAAAACACTGAATAAGCTAAAAATAAGCTACTACAGCACTTAACATTTTGGCATATATCCTAATATTTCTTTCTTTTGACAATAGAGTATCATTATCAAACGTTTTTTGATGCTCCTGTTCTCCACCTACCCCTGCCTTCTGCCTGTATGCTGGGTTCAGAATATGCTGAGCATGACTATTAAACCTGACTATTTAAAATGCAATTGATTGAGGGCAAGCAAACATGAAGTTCAAAAGAACCCAAAATCTTAGAACCAAATATATAAAGGGAAAGTTAATCATTTAGTGATAGTTCCGGAAAGTCTTTTATAAACACCCCTGGTATATATAAGTATTGGTTTAAAAATTATCAGAAGGATTGAAGCATAGAGAGAAAAATAAACTTTTAGGCATTACTGCCAAATAATGATCAATTGAAAACAAAGATAAGCCCAAATTCAAAGCATAATGTATATTAACTCTAAAACATGGTCCAACTTGCAAAAATAACATTTATATATATAGTTTATGAGGACCCCCAGCTATTCTGAATTAAGCAATAAAGGTCTGTAAAACACAAACTAAATTTTTAAAGATATGTACAGTTATTCAGAACATTTGGTCAAACAGCTAGTCTGCAGATTAGACTATGTCTTGGTAGGGAAGCCAAAGGAAACCAGTGCTTTTTAGGAACTTGGTGAAGTCCAATAACAAAGACAAGAAGTACAGATGTAAAAATCTAAACAAAAGTGACGGAAATGATCATGCAGTCAGCAGCTCTATAGAGAGGAATACTGTTTAAAATAAAATGGTTGTGGAAACATGCATAATTTTCAGGAAGCACTCAGCCAATGTGCTATAATGTGTTATACTCATTTTAAGTTATCATTCTAAACGCTGCCAACTTTTTTTCCCAGGATACATGTGAAGGGAATATAGAGTTTCGAGAGGTCTCTTTTTTCTATCCATGTCGCCAAGATGTTCTCATTCTTTGTGGCTTATCCCTCAGTATTGAGAAAGGGAAGACAGTGGCATTTGTTGGGAGCAGTGGCTGTGGAAAAAGCACTTCTATCCAACTTCTGCAGAGATTTTATGACCCTGTGAAAGGACAAGTGGTAAGACTGATTTTAAATTCTGCTTATCTAGAGTTTAGTGGTGCTATTCTTAAACATTCCCTTGGGCTTAATCATCCTTACTGGTTTGAATAGAGCAAAAAGTGCAGTAGTTTGGGGGGGGGGGGGAACAACTCTCTCCCTTAACTAAGTGGACAAGCAAACCAATAACAAAAATGATGGATAGGATTTTAAGGCTAAATACAAAATACAAAGACTCAAAGATTCTTCAGTCATGATGGTGGCAGAAATTTTGGTCTTAAATTGAAGACAACACAAACAAATGGAAAGATATTCCATGCTCATGAATTGGGAGAACAAATATTGTTAAAATGTCTATACTACGCTAAACAAGCTATGGATTTAATGCAATGTCTATCAAATACCAACAGCATTTTTCACAAAATTAGAACAATCCTAAAATTTCTAGGGAAACACAAAAGACCCTGAATAGTTCAAACAATCTTAAAACAGAAAAGCAAAGCTGGAGGCATCACAATTCCAGACTTCAAGTTATATTACAAAGCTGTAGTAATCAAAATGATATGGTACTGGCATAAAAACAGACACATAGATCAATGGAACATAATACAGAGTCCAGAAATAAAGCCACACCTTTGACAAAAGAGGAAAGAACATACAATAGGGCAAAGAGAGTCTCTTCAATAAATGTGCTAGGAAAACTGGACAGTTCCATGCAAAAAGATGAAACTGGACCACTTTCTAATATCATACATAAAACAACTCAAAGTAGATTAAATACATACATGTGAGACCTGAAACTACAACAGTCCTAGCAGAGAACACAGGCAGTAATATCTCTGACATTGGCTACAGCAACATTTTTCTAGATATGTCTAAGGTAAGGGAAATGAAAGCAAAAATAAACTATTGGGACTACATCAAAATAAGCTTTTGCATAGTGAAGGAAAACATCAACAAAAAAAAGGCAGCCTACTGAATGGGAGTATATTTGCAAATGATATCTCCAATGAGGGTTAATATCTAAAATATATAAAGAACTTCTACAGCTCGATACCAAAAAGAAAAAAAAAATACAATTTAAAAATAAAGGACCTGAAGAGATATTTTTCCAAAGAAGACATACATATGGCAAACAGACACATAAAAAGATGCTCAACATCACTAATCATCAGGGAAATGTGAATCAAAACCACAATGAGATATCACCTTATACCTGACAGAATGACTATAATCAAAAAGACAAGAAATAACAAATGTTGGCAAAAATGTGGAGAAAAACGAACCCTCATGCACTGTTGATATAAATTGATATAGCCACTGTGGAAAAGAATATGGAGGTGGTCAAAAAATTATAAATAGAAATACCATATAATCCAATAATTCCACTCCTGGATATTTACCCAAAGAAAACAAAAACACCAATTTGAAAAGATATATGCACCACTATGTTTATTGCAGCATTATTTATAATACCAAGATATGGAAGCAAACTAAGTGTCCGCTGAAAGACAAATGGATATATATGCAATGGAATATCACTCAGCCATAAAAAAGGATGAGATCTTGCCACTTGTGACAGCATGGATGGATCTAGAGCATATTATGCTAAGTGAAATGAGTCAGCCTGAGAAAGGCAAATACCATATGATTTCACTCATGTGGAATCTAAAAAACAAAACAAATGAATAAGCAAATAAACTAGCAGAATTAGACCTATAAACACAGAGGTACAAACTGATAGTAGCCAGAGGGAAGGGGGTGATGGGCAGAATGGATGAAGGGGATAAGTAGGAGATAGATGCTTCCAGTTATGGAATGAATAAGTCACGAGAATAAAGGGCAAAACATAGGAAATTTGGCCAGTAATATTGTACTAGCCTTGAATGGTGACAGATGGTAGCTACACTTGTGATGAGCATAGCATAATATATAGAGAAGTTGAATCACTATATTGTACGCCTGAAACTATTGTAATATTGTGTGTCAACTATACTTACATTTTTTTAAATCTAAGAAAAATTAAAAGTCTACAAATTTGAAATTCTAAAAGAAAAAAAAGAAATTTTGATCTTATGAAGACATGGAATTCTTTTAGGATACAGGTGTTGGAGGAGGGGTCTAATATCTGTATCTAGGCTCTTCCTTTATCCTCTTGTTTTAAGACAGAGATAAATTTCCTCTGCCACCCTGATTCAGGCTTCCTGCTATTCCCACTGGCATTCTCCACCCACCAACTCTCAAAATTTTAAGCATGGTTAGGGCTTATCTAAATCAGCTCCGTTGGGGCACCTGGCCAGCTCAGTAGGTTAATAAGCGTCTGCCTTCGACTCAGGTCATGATCCCAGGGTCAAGCCCCGCATTGGGCTCCCTGCGCATCTGGGAGCCTGCTTCTCTGACTCTCCCCCACCTGGTTCATGCTGTCTCTCTCTTTCTCTGTCTGAGATAAATAAATTAAAAATCTTTAAAATCAATCAATCAATCAATCAGCTCCATTAAGTCCTGCATCCTGATCTAAAAAAAAGAAAAAATGCAACCTCTCTCTCCTTAGAATTCCAATGACTTTTTCTCAAATGGCACCTTTCTTACTCTTCCTTATATTCAGGTTTTCAATTATCCTCTCCCCCCAGCCAGCATCACATCACATACACACACACACATACATACACCTTCCTGTTCTGCCTTCTCCTCCCCACAAAAATCCTAAGCCCCTAAAAGTCAAAGACTCATATTAGTCCTCATTCTCCTGCAATTTACATGGGTTTTTTTTCTCATCGCAGATTCTCAGTGACTATTTGCAAAATAAAATGGTCCAGAATGGCTCCCTTGTTACCAGTGATAACAATGAGTTAACAATTAGTCCAAAATTAGGTAACAGTCATCTACTTGCACATAACATAGCATATCCCCTCCTTTAAACCCTCCAGTGATTTCCTACCATAGTTAGAATAAAACAGAGTCCATTCCATCAATCATGGTCCTTCATGATCGGGTCTCTGCCTCTCTCCAAACTCCTATCACTCCCCACCTTGTGTACTGTGTGTCAGTCTCACTGGCTTCTTTATGTTCTCTAAACTCACTTATGGCCTTCGTTCTTGCTGTTCTCCTGCTTGGAATTTTCTTGCTCCAACCTCTTTGCTGACTCCTTATCATTCAAATATCAATCTAAATGCTACTTCTTAGGTAGGGCTTCTTAGATTACTCTGTAGAAAATAATCCATTCACCAACCTGTTTCCCACATCCTCCCTACATTCTCAGTCACTCTCAATCCCATTTTCCTGTCTTCATGACACTTTCCTTTTTGAGTTGATTATTTGTTAGTGTGTTTATTGCCTGCCTGTCTCCACTAGAATATAAACTACAGGAGGGCAAGAGCTTTGTCCTGCTTACCACTATTTCCCTGGTACCTGAAGAGTCCACATCAGCTAGTAGGTATGCTCATCAAATGCCAGTTGAATGTTGTTATATGTTCATGTGAATAAGCATGACTGTGTACAAAATGACATACCTTTATATGTGACTACTGTATCAGCCTACACCTTCTCTCTCTGGGCTTTAATAAAGTGGGGTCCTATTACAGTAGAGGTTGCTCATTTTCCATCTGACTTCAGCACAAAGCACCAGGCTTTACTCTAGACTCCAGGCAAGTCTCTAGACTATGTGGCCATTTGTAGAAATGTCAAGTAAGTTTAGGAGTTGGCATTTTAGTCAGTTACACTCTGCTTCTATACAATATGATTTACAGTCCATCCTTGGGTAGCATTTTAGTGTAAGGTAGGCTTGAATTCCTACCCTTCTTGTTATAATTTCTATATGTTTGAATATAGTGAACTGTGACATGATACAGTTGTTGGATCTTCACATACCGTTCTCCATTTTGCTTTTGGCAGCTATTTGATGGTGTGGATGCAAAGGAACTGAATGTACAATGGCTCCGTTCCCAAATGGCAATCGTTTCTCAAGAGCCTGTACTCTTCAACTGTAGCATTGCCGACAACATTGCCTATGGTGATAACAGCCGTGTTGTGCCGTTAGATGAAATAAAAGAAGTAGCAAAAGCAGCAAATATTCATTCTTTTATTGAGGGTCTCCCTGAGGTAAGAAAAATATCTGAAATCTTGAATTGCAAAGTTGCCAGGTAAGCCTAAGTGTTTGTTTTTATGTGCTACTTGAATCATACAATTTATTTTTTGCTAACATCTAATATAAAGTTGTATGTAAAAAGCAAAGATTGAAATTTTTCTGTGATTAGTTTTCCCAAGACCAAACTGTATTAATATTCACCGAATTAGTTTTCTTATTTGTTTCTTTACCTTTTATCCATATACACTCAACTCATGTCTATACCACCATCATTCCCCCCACCCCCGGACCACTCCAGTAGCTTCTTAGTCTGTCTCCCTGCTGCCCGTCTGCCCAATTATAATTCTCCTTCTTCACAGTAACTAGGGGGATCTTTTGAAAACATAAATTAGATTCTGTCCCTCCTGCTTCAAACTTCCTAATGGCATCCTTTGTACTTAGAATAAAGTCCAAATTTCTTATGTGGCTGGCAAAGCTTTCTATGATCGATCCTACTTACCTCTCCAGTTCCTTCCTCACCATATGCTCATTCTGCTCCAGCCGCAGGGTCCTCTTTTCATCTCATGAACACACCAAGTTTTTCCCTACCTCAGGACATTTACACTCGCCGTTTCTTCAGCCAGGACCTCCCTTCCTCTGGCTCTTTGCAGAGCCAGCTCTTTAACCTTCAAGCTCCTTGAAATGTCATCTTTGCAGACACCCTCCCTGGCCACCTTACTTAGAAGAGTTCCCACCACTCCTTCACCTACCACATATTTATACCATTTGACTTTTACACTTAAATTGTTTATTATCTTTCATTATTTTTGTTGTACTATATCCCAGCTTTACCCAAAACTACATTTTGCAGAGACTCAGTGTGCTAACTTTTTACAATGAACTTTGGAAATCAAGATGATGTTATTTACTAAAAGAAAGAATAACTTGTTTCTCAGTATTTTTAAGTTTAACTTTAGTTTGCCTTCATATCACCATTACTGAAAAAATATGTAGCACCATAAAGAAATCTGTGCCAAGATATCATTTTGGAATAGGACATTGGACATCACATCTAGCAGCAATGTAAATGACCATTTGTTGTAGTGAGGAAAAGACAGGGAGTTGGGAGATGACTTAGGAGCTATTTCCAGTGTTATGAATGCCTGAATTAGAAATTATAAAGTAAAATAAAACAAGGAAAAGGATTTAAAAGATATTGGAAAGGTGGAATTGCCAAGATGTGGTTCAGGATTGTGAAAAGTGAGCAAGAAAGCATATGATACACTGGACAGCCTGCTGGAATGAAAGCACACGGAGTGTGTGATGAGAGTACAAAGGAAGGAATGACAAATTCTCTGGGAGCTCAGAGAAAATCACACAGAAGATGCTGTTTTAAAGCAGGTTTTGAAGAATGAGTAGGAATTCTCCAGGCAGAGAGGAGACAAATCCATACTTAGAAGACAGAATAAGCTCACATGGAAACATAAACATGTAAAAGAGTTTCAGGTGTTTGGAAGGAAATAAATTTAAAATCCTGAGTATAACGCATAAAATGAGGAATTGAAAAGAGGCCAAAACATGAGCAGAAACTAAATGTGAAGGTTCTGATATACTAGTCTAAGAAGTTTGGATTCTGTCTTATTGGAAATAGGATTTCCAATCCTATTGGATGGAAATGTCCCACTAGACATTTTTAGGCAAAGAAATAATGTGATCAGATTTTAAAGCAAAAATTGCTGCTGAAACTCAGCCTTTTGTTTGCTCATCCAAGAGGCACTGTGGCCTTTGGTGATGGCAGAGATTGGCATTAAAAGGACAAGCTCTGGTGCTTTACAACATTCTGGATGAGAGCAATGCAGGTCCACATTTTCTGTTCCTCAGTTTCAACTTCCAAAAACTGTTAAACTCCATCCCTTACACACAAGTTTTGTATGTGTGGTGGCCAAAATGATGTGAAGCCATATGTAGTCTTTATTAATCCTACTTAGAATGAATAATCAAATATTTCTGCACAAATATTCATATGATTACCACTTGCTTCCCCAGAACTTCTGGGGTGCTATTATATATCACATACTAAATATATATAATATGTAGTATATACAATTTGTGGTGTATTTTCTTCTAAAGTCAAACAAACAGGGGCACCTGGCTGGCTCAGTTGGTAGAGCAGCTGACTCTTGATCTCAGGGTTGTGAGTTAGAGCCCCATGTTGGGTATAGAGATTACTAAATAATTTTTTTTTTTTTTTTTTTAGAGAGAGAGAGAAAGAGTGCGGGACAGAGAGGCAAAGCAGGAAAGAGAATCTTAAGCAGGCTGTACACCCAGCACAGAGCCCAATGAGGGGCTCGATCTCACGACCCTGAGATCATAATCTGAGCTGAAATCAAGAGTCAGATGCTTAACTAAGTGAGCCATCCAGGCACCCCAAAAAACAGAATTCTTAAACAAATAGAGCCCTAAAGGTTTCTGGTAAGGGATTGTGGACCTGACTGGCAACTCAAACTCAGAGGGTGAATAGCAAGACATCAATAAGGGTAACACATTTATACCATATGCCATGGAGATGACCCGCAGACATCCAGAAATATCCACCTAGGAGGGGAGTTGAAGCAACACCGCTTTGGTCTTGAGGATCCTCTGGGAAACATACCAGGTATAGATGCAGCTCTCAGTCAAGCCACATCATGGCTACTGGAATATGACTTCAACCACTGAAACCACCCTAAATTCCTCCCCAGGGCTTGCAGGGATTCTCTAGGATACAGTTGGTTTAGGATTAGACTTTTTCTGATGTTCCCTCTAGAACCCAACTGGCTTTTAGCCCTAGGTTCATATTGAGGAGCCATTGTTCCTTGAGGATGTCATAAACAGGTTGCATATTTCAAGACACTCACCATCCATCCCAATGTTTGCCAGAAAATGGATTTAGATTTGCAGTTTAAACAGGAGAATGAGGGGCACCTGGGTGGCTCAGTTGATTAAGCATTGGCTCAGGTCATGATGTCAGGGGCCTGGGATTGAGCCCCAAGTCAGGCTCCCTGCTCAGCGGGGAGCCTGCTTTTCCCTCTGCCTCTGCCTGCTACTTCCTCTGCTTGTGCACTCTCTCTCATAAAAATAAAGAAAACCTTTAAGCAGGAGAATGAAACTCTGTAGTTCTTTTCTTTTTTTTTAAGATATAATTTATTTATTTGAGAGAGAAAGGGAGAGCGCATGAGCTGGGGGAGGCACAGAGGGAGAAGCAGGCTTTCCACTGAGCAGGGAGCCCGATGAGGGGCTCAATCCCAGGACTCTGGGACCACGACCCAAGCAAAAGGCAGATGCTTAACTAACTGAGCCACCCAGGTACCCCTGTAATTCTTCATTAAAAAATGAGAACCTTCACTTTCAGTATCTGAAAATGTTTTTAGGTTGATATTGAGACAATGTATATATTCACATTTATAATCTGTTTTGCTTAATGATAGACAAAAACATCCGAATTTAATTTTCATCCAATTCATTCTTGATGCTAATATCTTCCTGCAATCCAGAGAAGGCCAAGAAATGCAAAGTGACTTCTAAGCTAGTATTGTTATCTTCTTCAGCTACACTAGAACAATCCATGTACAATTTAAGCTAGACTGGCAAAAAAGTGCTACAAACCGTTATTACCTCCACCCAGTCCTCTCTCAATTTTCGTTTCAGGGTTGGATTCTCTAATTTAGATGGGAACTTTGTGGTGTGTGGAAATGAATGACATGGTTTTATCTGATTATCCTGCCCTGTGATTCCAAACTTAATAAAATGTATTTTAGAAGTCAGGCGCCCAGCGTGCTGGCAGTCCTATATAAAAGCACAGAGGAGATAACGTCTGTTTTCTTTGGAGAGCATTCACCTCAGAGAAGACACTTTTACTGGGCTTTAGTAACTCAGATACCTTTGTTTTATATAAAGCAAACAACTGTCCATCTTAAATTGAAAAATGAACTTTAAGATGAAGTAGACGCATTTATCATAAGGTTGTGTCACAGGCTCTCTTGATACCCGCTCTGCCCAAATAGTACCCCTCGAAGGCAAGGCAGTCAGATGTGGAGGAAAAGGCAATTAATTCAAGCTTCTCTAAGGCACTAAGACAAAACAGCGTATTAATCACATGCATCTTCTCTGTGATGCTGCTACAGGATCCACCTTTGGAAGGCTGTATAATTAGACTTGCTTTCCTGGTGGTGTCAATCCATCCACACATTCTTATCTGGATATCAGTAGCATATACCTGTTAGACAACTGGCACTGTGTACTAGAAAGCAGTGTGAAACCTTGAAGGGAAGTAGAGTCAATGGGACAATCTAGAAAGCAAGAGGAGCCTGCTTATATGACCGGTCATGATTTAGCAGACTACAGCAGCTTTAGGATACTCCTCTAGTAGTTTCTTTATTCTTCTGTGGAGGAAAACACTGGAGGAAAGGTCATTAGTAAGTAGGAGGGCCATGGAAACATTGGGAGTGCTAAATGTCACTATTATGGCCTGAAAAGATGAACAGACTATCTCCAGATGCCAGCCTAATTTACTGCCAGGAAGATACCTGAAGAACTGAGAACAGAATCCCGCTCCCTGGAGAGATGTGCCCCTAGAGGTTTGGTGAGAGCCAGAGTGAAGAAACCCAGTGATTTCCTTGTTTTTATATACTTTAATTCTTTTTGACCTGAAAATAGAAGGTAATGGAATTTAATGCAAAAAGATTTGTGTTTACTGAGAACTTTCTTTCGCCAGTAATTTTTTTCTTATGCTTTAATTCAAACAATCCCTTTGTAGACGTATAATGGCAAAGGTCTGCTGTTTGTGATCAGTGTAGATATGTAAATGAGATGGTAGTGTTTACTGCTGGTTTAGCTTTTATTTTCAGCAAAGCCCAAGAATAGATTTCAGCACTTGTTGGGATACAAATTTTCGAGAGTAGCAAAATTTGAAATATTTAGATGGTTCTCGCCCACAGTTGCCATGCTAATTTAAATAACCAAGACTTGCTTTCTTAATTGCATGTTCCTGTAATAGAAATACAACACACAAGTTGGACTGAAAGGAACTCTGCTTTCCGGAGGCCAGAAACAAAGACTAGCTATTGCAAGGGCTCTTCTCCGGAAACCAAAAATTTTACTGTTGGATGAGGCCACTTCAGCCCTTGATAATGAGAGTGAAAAGGTAACATTCTCTTATTTCATCTCAGAATATTATACCAAATAAGAGAGTGGAGTGTTGTGGAAGAAATGAAGGTCAGTCTGGGGCAAGAAAGACCTGAGAGAATTATGGTCATAGGGTCACAAGTTCTAATTAAGGTTTTGGACTTTAAAAAAAAAAGTTAGAGGGGCGCCTGGGTGGCTCAGTCCTTAAGCGTCTGCCTTCGGCTCAGGGCGTGATCCCGGCGTTATGGGATCGAGCCCCACATCAGGCTCTTCCGCTATGAGCCTGCTTCTTTCTCTCCCACTCCCCCTGCTTGTGTTCCCTCTCTCGCTGGCTGTCTGTATCTCTGTCAAATAAATAAATAAAATCTTTAAAAAAAAAAAAAAGTTAGAGGCTGGTGGGAAGGAGGGAGTTGGGACACAGGGCATCTTATGTTCTAGAAAGGTTTTCTCATTTGAATTGATTTATCAGAAAGGCCCAATTCTTGAAATGTTTCTCCAGTCAAGGAAAAAGCCCAAGAAAAATAACTTTACTATTCTATTATTATTATTATTACGATACCAAACAAATTAATAAGGCAATCTGCATGCATAAAAGAGTAATCTACACTGCAGTGTCAGAGCCCACTAGTTACTCCATCTTCTATAGACAATTAGCTCTGTTTGAGAAGAAAGCAAGGAAGCAAAGAGATGTGACAATAGACCTACACTGCAAGCTCCTTCAGATGTTTAAGTTTGCTATATGTCCTCGTGCTCTAGTAGTTTCTTGCACATAGTAGGCACTTACTTGTTAAATGAACATTGGTTGAATGAATGATAACCTTAAAATTTACCAAGTGTCCATTATATGCTATAATCTCAATCCTCACAACTTGATGAATTAGCTTATTTTATTAGCCATGTGAGTTTTATAGGTTAGCACACTAAGGCTTTAAAAAGTTAAGTAATTTCTCTGAATTTTAATAGAGGGTGTCTGAGCTAAGATCTTATGTGGTTAACCATCACACAGTTGCTATTTGTAGATGATTATCATTCTTGACTCCTAAGGACACAGTGTGTTATGAAAGAAAAACATGATTTTTGGAATCAGACATACCTGAGCTGTAATCCTGGATTCATCAATTACTAGCAGTATGACCTTGCTCAAGTGACCTGGACTTTCCAAATCTCAGTTTATTCATCACAAAAATGAAAATATCCCCCACCTTATGGGTTATTGCAGGGACTTAAATTAGATACCCATTATTGGAATGAATATTTTTTATAGTCAACAAATATTGGTTTTCAGCCTCCACTCTCATTTGTTCTGTACAACATTATAACCTACCATAGCTGAGAGGTTACCCAGGACAATTTTATAGCTAAATTCTACCTAAATAAATAAATAAATGCTATGAGAAGAAATTAAGTAAGTAAATTAAGCATTCTACTTAGGTGTGGAAATATTATTTTCTGACTCTGAGTTTGGAACCACCTACTTACATACAGACAACCATCTTATTTTTATTCATTATCACAAAGCTTTTCTAATTAGAAGTCTAAATGTGTCTATAATTACTTTTTCTAGATTTCTATTGAGTATGGTGAATATTTCACAAAGCAGGGCAATTGCCTTTGGGGATAAGCAAATACACTCTTATTAGATTACCTTTATCAATTTATTTGGGTAAGTTTATTAGCATCTAAGTCAAGCTAGCAATCACAGTTCCTCTTCTCTTCTAGGTGGTTCAGTATGCTCTCAATAAGGCCAGAAAGGGAAGGACTTGCCTAGTGGTTGCTCACAGACTCTCCACAATACAGAATGCAGATCTGATAGTGGTCCTGCACAATGGGAAAATAAAGGAACAGGGAACTCATCAAGAACTCCTGAGAAATCGAGATATGTATTTTAAATTAGTAAATGCACAGTCAGTGCAGTGATGCTGTTGGAGTTAGCACATATTTTGATCTTCGTGTAATGCAAAGAAAGTACTTAGCAATTATTTGGCATGCTTTGATCTCTTTTATTACATGTATCTATACCTGGAATCATGCTATTCAAGTACAGACATGTTTTGTGTACACAACATCTTCTCTTCAGATTTTTTAAAGGAAACAAAATTTGCTAAACTCATATAAGTGAGATAATGCCTGCATCCCTCCTTTGTAAAAATGTTCTGACCCATGTGTTTGTAAAGCAGTTTTCTACAAAATGAATCTATTTTCCTGTCGACTTCGGCTATAAAATTGGGAATATATTCCAAGAGAGAAAAATTATCCAATTAACTAAATTGAAAGATTTTAGTAAAGAGAGAGATGTAGTTGGGCCTGACATTGTAGGGAGAATGATTTTACCTTGGAGCTTCCAGCATTTTGTAACACATATTAAAGCACTTTGATCAAGTCTTATTCTTCAGACCATAGGACTTTCTCTTATAATATCTCTCTCACTGTTTCCCAAAATTCAATTATATCCCTTTATTAGGGGGATAGGGAGGATTACAATGTAAAATTTCTGGCAGAATTAGATAGTTATCTTCCAATTTACCAGTAAGTGAAATGCCTCACATGATCCATCCAGAAGATTTCATTATTCCAAACTTTAGGTTTTGCAGAATAAATTACAGGCATATTTGTGTATGAACACTTACTTAAAATAAGAGCTAGTTTTATTATTGGTGAAAAATTTAAAGAGCCATCTTCTGTTATTCAATCAAGTAATTTGTTTAAATTTTACATGTATTTTATTTTATGTAATATATTATCTAAAATTTCAGTGTAAATTCCACGTATGGGTGAAATCAGATGGTATTTGTCTTTCTCTGACTGACTTATTTCACCTGGCATAATACCCTCTATTTCTATTCACATTGTTGCAAATGGCAAGATTTCATTCTTTTTGATAACTGAGTAATATTCCTCTGTGTGTGTGTGTGTGTGTGTGTGTGTGTGTGTGTGTGTGTACCACCTCTTTTTTATCCATTCATCTGTCGATGGACATCTAGACTTTTTCCATACTTTGGCTATTGTAGACATTGCTGCTATAAACATTGGGTTGCATGTGCCCCTTCAAATCATTATGCTTGTATCCTTTGGATAAATACCCAGTAGTACAATTGCTGGGTCATAGGGTAGCTCTATTTTTGACTTTTTGAGGAACCTCCATACTGTTTTCCAGAGTGGCTGCACCAATTTCCATTCCTACCAACAGTGTAAGAGGGTTCCCCTTTCTCCACATCCTTGCCAACATCTGTTGATCCCTGAGTTGTTAATTTTAGCCATTCTAACCAGTGTGAGGTAGTATCTCATTGTGGTTTTGATTTGTATTTCCCTGATGCTGAGTGATGTTGAGCATCTTTTCATGTGTCTCTTGGCCATTTGTATGTCTTCTTGGAGATAAAAGCCTATTCAGGTCTTCTGTTATGGCTACTTTGCTATCATATATGGATATAGAGGTCTTGGTGGTTTCTGTTTCCAGAGTAGGGTGGGCAGGAGGAAAAGCACAGTGCTGTATGGATATGCTTAAAAGCCTCAGAGCAGGAGAACCTCAGGCTCCAATTCCGTAACCCCTCCTAGATTAGCAAATACAGGCATACCTTATTTTATAGTTTTGCTTTATTGCACTTCGATATTGCAATTCATTTTTTAAAGTAGACTCCACGCCCAGTGTGGGTCTTGAACTCACAACCCTAAGATCAAGAGTCATATGTTCTACCAACTAAGCAAGCCAGGCACCCCTCGATATTGCATTTCTTACAAACTGAAGATTTGTGACAACCCTGCATTTAGCAAGTCTATCAGTGCCATTTTTTAATAGCATTTGCTCACTTCCTGTCTCTGAGTCACATTTTTGTAATTCTCGAAACATTTCAAGCTTTTTCATCATCATCATCATCATCATCATTATTATTATTATTATTTGTTATGGTAATCTGTGATCAGTGATCTTTGATGTTGCTACTGTAATTGTTTTGGGTCACCACAAACTACACGCATTAAGATGGTAAATTTAAATTGATAGATGTGTGTGTTCTAACTGCCTCACCTACTGGCCATTCCCCCATCTCTTTCCCTCTCCTCAAGCCCCCCTAATCCCTGAGACACAATACTGAAATTAGTCCAGTAACCCTACAATGGCTATAAATGTTCAAGTGAAAGGAAAAGTCACCCATGTCTCATTCTAAACCAAAAGCTAGAAATGATTAAGCTTAGTGAAGACATGTTGAAAGTTATGAAAGACCAAAAGCTAGGCCTCTTGAACCAGTTAGCCAAGTTGGGAATGCAAAGGAAAAATTCTTGAAGGAAATTAAAAGTTCTACTCCAATGAACACACAAATGATAAAGAAGTGAAACAGACTTACAGAGGAAATTTTAGTATTCTGGATAGAAGATCACACCAGCTACAACATTCCCTGAAACCAGAGCCTAATCCAGAGCAAGGCCCTAAGTCTCTTCAATTCTATGAAGCCTGAGGAAGCTGCAGAAGAAGTTGGAAACTAGCAGAGGTTGTTGGTTCATGAGGCTTAAGAAAAGAGGCCATCTTGGGGGCACCTGGGTGGCTCAGTCGTTAAGCGTCTGCCTTCGGCTCAGGGCGTGATCCTGGCGTTCTGGGATCGAGCCCCACATCAGGCTCCTTTGCTGATAGCCTGCTTCTTCCTCTCCCACTCCCCCTGACTGTGTTCCCTCTCTAGCTGGCTGTCTCTCTCTCTGTCAAATAAATAAATAAAATCTTTAAAGAAAAGATTTTCTCTATAACACAAAACTGCAAGGTGAGGGGTCACTGGATGGCTCAGTTGGTTAAGTGTCTGATTTTGATTTTGGCTCAGGTCATGATCTCAGGGTCCTGACATCAAGCCCTGTACTGGGCTCCATGCTGAGCATGGAGCCTGCTTAAGATACTCTCTCTCTCGCTATCCCTCTGCCCTTTCCCTGCTCCCTCCTCTCTCTCCCCCCCCCCTCTCTCTCTCGCACGCGCTCTCTCTCTCTCTTTCTCTCTCAAAAAAAAGAGAAAAAAATGCAAGGTGAAACAGCAGGGCTAATATAGAATGTACAGCAAGTTATCCAGAAGCTCTAGCTCAGATAATTAATGAAGGTATCTACTAAACAACAGATTTCTAATATAAATGAAACGGCCTTATATTGGGAGAACACGCCATATAGGACTTTCATGACTAGAGAGAAGTCAATGCCTGGCTTCACAGGCTGGCTTCACAGACTGACTCTTGTTAGAGGCTAACGAAGCTAATGGGTGACTTGAAGTTAGTGCTCATTTGCCATTTTGAAAATCCTAGGATCCATAAGAATTATGCCAAATCTACTCTGCCTGTGCTCCATAAGTGGAATAACAAAGCCTAGATGACAAGAACATCTGGCTACAATATGGTTTACTGAATATTTTAAGCCCACTGTTGAGACCTACTGCTAGGGAAAAAAAAATTCTTTCAAAATATTACCACTCACTGACAATGCACCTAGTCACCCAAGGGCTCTGATGGAGATGTACAATAAGATAAATGTTGTTTTCATATTTGTTAACAAAGCATCTATTCTGCAGCCCCATGGAGCAAGGAGTAATTTCAACTTTCAAGTCTTATTATTTAAGAAATACATTTCATAAGGCTGTAGCTGCCATACATAGTGCTTCCTCTGATAATTCTGGTCAAAGTGAATGGAAAATCTTCTGAAAAGGACTCACCATTCTAGATTCTATTAAGAACATTTGTGATACATGGGAACAGGTCAAAATATCAACATGAACAGGGGTTTGGAAAAAGTCGATTCCAGCCCTCATGCATTGTGTGGAGGGGTTCAAGACTTCAGTGGAGGAAGTAACTGCAGATATGGTGGAAACAGCAAGAGAACTAGAACTAGATGTGGAGCCTGAAGATGGGACTGAATGGCTGCAATCTTATGATAAAACTTGAATGGATGAGAAATTGCTTCAAATGGATAAGAAAAGAAAGCGGTTTCTTGAGATGGAATCTACGATTGTTGAAATGACAAGAAAGGTTTTAAAATATTGCATAAACTTTGTTGATAAAACTGCAGCATTTGAGAGGATTGACTCCGATTTTGAAAGAAGTTCTGTGGGTAAAATGCTATCAAACAGCATCACATGCTACAGAGAAATTGTTCATAAAAGGAAATGTCCATTGAATCAGCAAACTTCACTATTGTCTTATTCTAAGAAATTGCCATAGCCACCGCAACTTCATCAACCACAGGCTGATCGGTCAGCAGCCATCATCATCCAGGCGGAACCCTCCGCCAGCAAAGAGATTATGCCTTGCTGAAAGCTCAAATGATGGCTAGCATTTTTTAGGAATAAAGTATTTTTTAAATTAAGGATGTACATTGTGGGGCTTTTTAAAAAATAATGCCATTGCACATTTAATAGACTACATTGTAGTGTTAACATAACTTTTATATGTGCTGGGAAACCAAAAAATTCATTTGACTCACTTTATTGTGACATTTGCTTTATTGCAGTGATCTGGAATGAAATTTGCAATATCTCCAAGGTATGCTTGTACATGCAATGCCTACTTTCCCCTATAACCTGTCAACACCAATCCCATGGTCATACCTACAGATGTCAATAAAACACCTTCCTATCTAATTAATAGCCCCACCTAATTTTTATTCATGTTTTATTACAAAGGATTTTAAAGGACACTCCATAGGCATCATTCTCTCAAAGTCTCTTCCCTCACCAGAACCAGCAACCATGCTAAGAATTGGTGTCCCAGACAGTTTATAAGGATCTGTGGGGTAATCAGCTATTAAAGGTGGAAAGTAAGTAGAGACCAGCTGCTTTTGGGGACTGACACAATTTAAAAGTATAAAATTGCTGTATTGTTCTTTAAATGATTTTAAAATATATCATTTTAATTAAAACACTACTTTTAAAGGACTCAAAGCACCTTGTCCCCAAAATTATTCCAATCAGCTATAGAATTTTTTACTTTGATGAGCTCAGGATTTTGGGAACACTTGTAATAATTTTTTCAAAATGAATGATCATGTACACATACATTATCAATTTTATAAGTCTATTTAATCCCTATATTTTAAAGCAGGTGTTCTATAACAAAAAGAAGCTAAATTAGGGATTGAGAATTTATCTTTAAAAAAATAAAGAAAAGGTACTTCAGCAGATTCAAATCTAATTTTTAAATTTTAAATCACTCATTAAAGTCCTTATAAATTAATTATTAAATAATAATATGTTTAGGTTTGTAGTTCACAACTTGACATTTATTTAAGGTCTTTGAGTAATGAATGCCACATTATTCAGGGCACCAAATCAGCAAATTTAAGATGCATTATCTTCTTACAGTGCCTTAGATACAATAAACGCTAGGTGATTCAGTTCTTGAAGACAGCTTTCAAAACAGGTATGCATTACTGATACTAAAATGAGGCACACACATTTACTGAAAAGATGACCTGGTGGGCTGCAAATTGTTTTTGCTTCGACAACCACATCATGCCATCTTGTCATGAGTATTTTCAGTCATTGGTGACCCACTAGATAGTTTACTTCTATTCTAAGCTAGTGTAAGTCCATAAAAACATTTTATTTCCATTCATATGACAATTTTAATTTTAATTTAGTTAACTTTACTTAATTTTAGTCTTTTATTATGGTACATGAGTTGGTTTAATTTATTTAATTTTGAAATAATTTGGTAATTATTATTAATGGTAGAAAAATTAATAAAGGCTTGAAAACTGTCTCCCAATGACTCTATCCTCATTCTTTCACTTTAAGTTCTCCCAGTGTCTTCCCTTGACTTGTTCTTATGAGTGAACTTTCTAATCAACCAATGATTCCACCTCACAAACCTTTTGGAATAAGAGCTCAGAATTGAAACGATGAATACATAGGTGGACACTAATGGGAAACATTTTCATACAGTAGGTCATATCCAAAGCTCTCTGCATATACTATTAAACTAACACATTGAGTAAGCTAAAAACCAGGTTATTAGCTATGACCCAATTTGACTTAACATAAAACTAAGTTGACTTAACATAAAAACACACTATAGCTTATTTTAAGGAGTGGTAAGATATAAAGTGGATCAGTTGGGTTAGTTATAGAACAGATGTGACATGGTGTTTTTTCTTTTCAGTAGCATCTATGCCATACTGTACCCTTGCTAAATTGTTTGTATTCCATGGGTACCCTCGTTAGTGTTTCAGTTTTTTTTAAGACTCACTGAACAGCTAGCTCTCTCTCCTAGGAATGAAGGATGATACAAAGGATAGAATGTGGTGAGGGCTGAGGGCTACTGTAACATACTAACATTTAGAGGATGATTCTGATGGATCCTGACCTCTGGTCAGTTGCCTTCACTGCATTTAGGACTTTCTAGGCCAGGTATGTACAGGTACTGCCCCCACCCCTTTCAAAAGTAGTGCTTCATTCTTATCTCTTGTAACTGTATCCAATCCCAAAGGTAAAAGACAAGCAGAGGGCAAGGATGCTTAGCCAGGTTTGGATTGAGGTCAGTCTGCATAAGTTTAGGCTATGAATCATGGCTGGCAGAAATCAGTGTTTTCCTAAGACCAGGAAGTCCTCAAGACTAGGGAATGTGTTGTAATATAGATAAACGTCTTGTGGGAAATTTGGCCCACAAGGAAAAGGAATTTGGCAATTGTACAGTCAAGTATCAAATTATTGGGGCGCCTGGGTGGCTCAGTCAGTTAAGTGTCTGCCTTTGGTTCCGGTCATGATCTCGGAGTCCTGAGATTAAGCCGCACATCCAGCTCCCTGCTCAGCAGAGAGTCTGCTTCACCCTCTCCCTCTGCCCTTCCCCACTCCCAATCGTGCTCTCCCTCTTGCTCAAATAAATAAAATCTTTAAAAAAACAAAATAAAAAAATTATTTCAAAATTAAATAAATTAAACCAACAAGTTCATTTAAAAGCCATAATTATATATATAAAAAACACAGATCACCAAATGTCTCTACATAGTACCTCAAGTAACACAATTTGCCTCCTTTTAGCAAAACCACACTGATAAAGCTTGTATTACCTTTCCATTGCTTGTTTCCTACTGCTGCCATAACAAACTACCATAAACTTATTGTTAAAATAACACGGATTTACTATCTTATGGTTCCAGAGTCAAAAGTCTAAAATCAGTCTCTGGGGCTCTGGGGACAAATCTGTCCCTTGTTCTTTTCCAACTTCTAGAAGCTTCCCATGTTTTTTGGACTACCTCTCTCTGATCTCGAGCTTCCTTTGTCACATCTGTCTCTGACCTTCCTCTCGTATAAGGTCCCTTGTGATTTTGTTGGGCATATATAGAAAATCCAGGATAATGTTCCCATCTCAAGATTCTAGTCCCTTTTGACATGTAAGGTAGCCCCTGTGACATTCACAGTTTCCAGGAATGAGGATGTGTGCACTTTTGGGAGGCCATTACTCAGCCTACTATTTAAACTCTCTATTTAAACATTTAAATAGCCTATTTAAACATTTGTTCCACATATAATTTTTCAGATTTACATTAACAGCTTGAATAAAACCCTGAAAACATCCAGTCCAACATCATCATTATGTGTTGATGAGAGAGCAGAAACTCACATATCTTGCCTCCAAGCACTGTGCTTTTTCCATCACAGCATGCTACCTATATTCATTGCTAGTCCAGGATTTAGAATGTGTTTGTCCTTCTCTCTTTACTCTTGCTACTGGATTCTGCTATTGCTGCTATTTCCTCTTACGCTAAGATTAGATTTATTAAATAGAAGTTTATACTAAGTTCTACTTTCTTAACCTTATTCTCTTTCCACTAAATAACTTTATGCACTAGCAAATAAAAACAGCATCCTTCATACTGTAACTATATGAGCTTTCACACACTTTTGACCCAGTGCACTTTTGAATTTTCCTAAAAACATTTTAAACTACTGCTTCTAATGAGCTATCATTTTTTGAAATTTTTCACATAGGTATGGGACAAGCACTAGTTATCTCATTAGTCCTCATATCAATTTTATAATGGCATTATTTTTTTTAAGATTTTTTATTTATTTATTTGACAGGGAGAGAGACAACCAGCGAGAGAGGGAACACAAGCAGGGGGAGTGGGAGAGGAAGAAGCAGGCTTCCAGCAGAGGAGCCTGATGTGGGGCTCAATCCCATAACGCCGGGATCACGCCCTGAGCCGAAGGCAGACGCTTAACAACTGAGCCACCCAGGCGCCCCTATAATGGCATTGATTATTAATATTATCTCTCTTTAAAGAGAAGAAAACAGAAGCTTAAAGAAAGTAAGTAACTTGTTGAGTCTTAGACTCTAGGATTCATACCCTTGTCTAACTCCAGAGTCTAAAGTCTCAATCACAGCCCCAAGGACTTTTGTCTACAGTTAATTCAGAAAGATGGCTAGCTGAATGGAGTGTGCAGTCATTGCTCACAGGAGTACATTGCGTCATTGTGAGGACCCAACCAAAGTTAGGGCAGCAGTTACATGGTCTAATAAAATTAACTAGCCACACCCTAAAAATACTTTGTACGTCCACACCACTGGAAGAACACTGAATTCAGCCCAACGTATGAGATCTGTTTTTCCTTTAGTGTTTACTTACATGTCTAGGTATTGTGGATTTGGATGCTTTTTACCTGGGCAAAATTACAGAAATATTAGAATTCCAAGCAAAAAAAAAAAATTTAAGAGACACTCTTCTTGGACAAAAGCATAGTATCTTTGATTATAGTGTCTGTGGAAATAAGTTAAAAGGCATCACCAATGTAACTAAATTTGTTGGGCATGTTTTCTTAATGATTTATACTCAATTATCAAGGTTCAGTTTAGTCATACTAAAATATTTTTCCTTTTAACTGCTTGAGGATCTATTTAAAGAAGAAGTTTATTGAAATTTCAGAAAAGCAAAAGTTAGACATTAGATGTAAAAAAATATAATGAATGCAATTACTGTTCCATTACTAGACTGACGGAAAGAATAGTCAAGTAAACTGATCTGTGTTTCTGTAGGTATAAATGATGGAATGCTATTCTTTATAAGCCAAGTAAAGTTTGTTATTGAATGGAGGTATTTTGTTTGATCACCAACTTTACTACATCACAGTAGTATAATACATGGCTAAAATATTTTCTGCCCAGTTGAAAGTCAAGAAAAGATTCTTAGAAAAGGTTTGACGTTGTTAAATTACCAAAACATTCTGGACAACTGTGAAGCAAAAAAAAAAAAAAAAAAAGTGAGAAAGAAAAAGAAAAAACTAAAGAAAGAAGAAAAAAATTTGAAAACACCCAAATGATAAAAAATGAAATATGCTCTTAGAGACCAGCTTAGAAATGGAAGGGGAAAATATTCCACCATCGTATCCTCAGAAAACCTACAAAAAGAGGTACAAATTTCAATTAAATTCCTAGTTCCACAGCGTCAGTTCAGGCAGAATTATACCTTTGCCTACATTAGTTTCATAAATTCCTTTAGTCCCTGATTTCCTGGAGCTAAGTGCCCTGAGAAGAGAAGGGTTAATAAGTGACATATTAGCCAAAAAGAAAAGGCCTGGCTCTCACAGATGGTTTGTACAAGGACACCAAAGGAACGCAGGAGCAAGAGTGGAGTCATCAAGAAGAACAGCAAGGTCAGCAGGATTCCCAAGTATAGAGAAAGGAGAAAACCTCCAAAAGAACAAAGAGAAGGTAAGTGTCTTCCGTTATAAAATGAAATGCTCCTGTTATTAGTAGTAACAGTAATAGATCAATAACAAAGTAAGCTAAAACTACTAAAAAGAAGTTCACATTCATTGAGCACTCCTCTGTCAGGCACTGTGGTTGAGCCTTAAAGGTATTAGCTTACCGACGCTAGGATACGTTCTATTATTATTCAAATTTTACTAAGGAAAGTGAGGCACAGAGTAATTAAGGAACCTTCCCAAGGTCAAACACCAATGAAGTGACAGAATGAGGATTCCGCCCAGAAAATCTGATTCCATAGCCCACACTCAGCTAGCTCGTTATCCTGCTAAGATGGAATTGGAAATGGTAAGGTACTTCTGACTATTTGCATAGGAAAAACTTGCTATTTGCCTCCTCCTTACACTACAAAAATACAAAGGTACGTGGTGCCTCTTTGGTTAACATTCTAATGTGAAGCTGGATTTTTTCTGCCCACCCACACTCTGAAAAATTCTTGTACACAACCCAATTACTGGAAGAGTTAGAAATACAGCTGCTCCAGCAATAGCACATTTTCCCCACAACCCTTCAGTCTTCCCCTGCACACGCCATACACACACACCACACACACACACACACACACACACACACACACACACAGAGTGTATGAGAAGATTAGGCCCTCGTATCTACAAAGATTGTCTCTCATTGTTGAATCATCCCTGCTATCTTTATTTTCAGGGTGTTTATCATAACTCTTTTGTTCCACTTGCAACCCACTTGCTGATGCATCATTCCTTTCTTTGGTTAAGATAAAAAAAGATCTTGACAGCTGTATCATGCAGAAACCAAGACAGATTTACAAATGTAACTGAAAAAAGTAATAACCTATGCATTGAGTAAAGTGTTGGCTAAGGGGAGTCATTAAAAGTGGTCAGGTTTGCTTAACTATACTCAGGCTGCTATTCATACAAATGACTTTGCAAATATTCTAAAATAACTACTGCCTCAAATAATGAATTGTTTTAAAACTGGGGTTTTGAAATTTAAATTTAATGACGAACTATAAAAATCTATATATTTCCATATTGGCAGGCTTTATGACACGAACTTAGAGAAAATTAAAACATCTGGAGATTCACTACTAAATTATATCACAAACGCAGCATATAGAGAACAAGCATGAGAAGTACAAACATCACAAAATTTTGATCGTATACTTCTGAAACGTGAGGGACAACACCACATCCCACCTCTTATGTATTTCAAGTTGCTCCTTTGTTAAAATTGGAATCTTCACATTGTAAAATGGAAACTCCACATTCTGATAGGCAACAGTTAACACTTCCTTTTTTTTTTTTTTAGATTTTATTTATTTATTTGACAGTGCACACGAGCAGGGGGGAGGGGCAGAGGAAGAGGGAGAAGTAGGCTCCCTGCTGGGCAGGGAGCCCCATGCAGGACTCAGTCCCAGGGCAATCCCAGGGCCACGCATCGTGACCTGAGCCAAAGGGAGACGCTTCACTGACTGAGCCACCCAGGCGCCCCAACCCCCAACCCTTCTCCTTTCTTCATGTTAATTTTTATCAATCTTGATGACAGAACCAAAGATAAAAGACACTTTCTTTAATTTACTCAAGTGAAATTCTTCCTAAAATGTGTAACATTTTAGTAGAGCATACAAACTAAGGATGTCAGAGTATACCTCTAACTCTAAATTTAAGGTCCATTTATAGGCATCAGAGAAGTATGATGAGCATATTTTTAAGATAAGATCCATAGCCTACATCAGAGTCTCAAAGGAGTTAACCAAAAAACAACAACCAACAAAAAAGTTGAAAAACATTGTTCCAGACCAAAAAACCCCAGTCTTTTTATATATAGAATTCATGAATAAAAGTTATAAGCTTGAGCATAGAGAGAACAATTAAATGAGTCCGGTAAGTGTTAACTTACTTTCTCTATTGCACTACAGTTTTAAAAAGGCACACTCTCTTGTCCTCATCGTTTTGGTCTCTTTTTAGTGTGTTTGGAAATTTCTGTATATAGTTAAAAGAAAGAGCTATTACTTTTCTAAATTGATTCAGCACCATCAGTGAGCTCCCTTAGTTTGTTATACACAGCAGAATATTTAAATCTACTTAATAATCAAGTAACTATTTGGAGGACAGGAGCACCTGGGTAGCTCACTCCTTAGGCATCTGCCTTTGGCTCCCAGGGTCCTGGGATCCAACCCCACATTGGGCTCAGCGGGAGGCCTGCTTCTTCCTCTCCCACTCCCCCTGCTTGTGTTCACTCTCTTGCTGTCTCTCTCTCTGTCAGATAAATAAATAAATAATCTTAAAAAAAAAAAAACTGTATTAGAGAACGAACTAAATTAATCTCTGTCCCCACATAACAATTTGAGATGCAAATACATTGGGCTTAATTCCTGGTAAATACATATATACTCACACACCAAGGTTTAAGTTATTTTAATACACGTTGAGCATTTTCTATAATGCCTACATATTGTTAAATTTTTAAATAGTTAATTTTAGAGTCATAAGGGCAGGGTGAGGGGGTGATTTTTTTTTTTTCAAATCATAATTTTTCCCTTAAAGAAAGAACTCAAGGAATATTTTACTTTTGTTTTACAATTATAAGTAAGTTCTCAAATTATGGCTATGATTCATGATCATGCTCAAAGCTTATTTTTAACCCAAAGTTCTAGTAGAACACAAAGTAGGCATTTAGTATTTGTTGATTTGACTTTTTAAATTTTTGAACAAAAGCAAATATATCATTTAAAATATCACTATAACATACTGTTATCTGTACTATAAGTTGAAGCTGTATTAGAGATACGATGTATGTTCAACCTACTCACCGTCTTCTTCTTTCCTCCTCCAAGAACTCAAGAGTTTAAGACTATTTTTTCTTAAGATTTTATTTTTAAGTAATCTCTACACCCAGCATAAGGCTTGAACTCACATCGTTGAGATCAAGTCATATGCTCTACCAACTGAGCCAGCCAGGTGCCTCAAGAGTCAAAGACTTGTTAGTGGTTGTATTTAAGCATTTCTTTCAAGTGTGAATGTACATGTCACCTACGTATTATGAAACTTCAAGCTTTCTTTCTTTTTTTTTTTAAGATTTTATTTATTTATTTGACAGAGAGACAGCCAGCAAGAGAGGGAACACAAGCAGGGGGAGTGGGAGAGGAAGAAGCAGGCTACCAGCGGAGGAGCCTGATGCAGGGCTCGATCCCAGAACGCCGGGATCACGCCCTGAGCCAAAGGCAGACGCTTAACGACTGAGCCACCCAGGCGCCCCAAACTTCAAGCTTTCTAAAGAATAACTCTCATTTAGAATTATGTAAGAAACTTTAAAAACTTAGAATTAATAAGTAATTGAGTAAAACAGACTTTAATCTTGGACACTATTTCTCCAATGTCCATAAAGTATTAAAATTTTTAAAAAGATCTTTTTGTCTAGCTATCACAGCTCATTCGAATCAGGGTTATCTATGATGACCATGAATGAGTGAACTCTCTTTAAAGGTCAGTTCTTTGGCTTCATGCATCCAGAGGCCAAAACATCTGGCTAACTCAATTAATAAACTATGAAAATCTTAAGCTATTTTTTTGGTTATCCTATAAACTTATTTTTTTGAAGATTTTATTTATTTAGAGAGAGAGAGAGTGCACACAAGCAGGGGGAAGGGGCAGGGGAAGCGGAGAGAAAGAATCTCCAGCAGACTCCCCACTGAGCATGGAGCCCAACTGAGGCAGGGCTCCATTTGCCACTCTGAGATCATGACCTGTGCTGAAATCAAGAGTCAGCCATGTAAGCAACTAAGCCACCCAGGCGCCCCTCTACTATAAACTTATTGATTGAATCTGTTTTTACTTTTCAACCAGTTATAGCTAACTAACATGTTCAACTGAAACTATATTTTTGTACCACGTGACAGTACAAACCAATGTCCATTCGTAGTTGGGAAATAGAACTGGTTGTTTTCCCAAAATTCTTCTGTAAAATGATAGCATAAATAAGGTTCCATTCTGCCACTTCCTGTTGTTAATCTAGTACTAATAAAAGAAAACCAATTTTCAAATCCTAGTTTAAGTAAACTGTATGGTATGAAGTCTTGAAGAGACTTTCTGCTTCCAGAGCCAGCACTTTTTCCCCCAGAATGTTCTCCGTTGGCCCAGACCATCTGCCCCATTTTGCAGTCAAGTGGACTCTCATTCAAAAAGGGGTATAATCGTGGGGGGGTGCATGGGTGGCTCAGTCAGTTAAGGGGCTGACTTCTGCACAACCTCAAGGTCCTGGGATGGAGCCCCAGGTGGGGTTCCATGTTCAGTGGAGAGTCTGCTTGTCCCTCTCCTTCTCCCTCTGCCCCTTCCCCCATTTGTGCTTTCTCTCTCTCAAAAATCTTTAAAATAAACAAAAAAGGGTATAAAGATAGAAGGATAATTCATAACAAAGGAAATTAAAATAGCAAATAAACACATGGAAAAAAGTTTAGGAATCTAAAATTTGCAAATTAAAGCAATGATAAAATTTATTTCTTCCTTATTAATTTTTTTATAATTCTTTTTTTTTAAGATTTTATTTATTTATTTGACAGAGATAGAGATAGCCAGTGAGAGAGGGAACACAAGCAGGGGGAGTGGGAGAGGAAGAAGCAGGCTCACAGTGGAAGAGCCTGATGTGGGGCTCAATCCCACAACGCTGGGATCACACCCTGAGCCGAAGGCAGACGCTTAACCGCTGCACCACCCAGGCACCCCTCTTCCTTATTAATTGAACAAAGTTTAAAAATTCAGTGCATTCAAGGCTGATTCTTTCAACCCCCGTTTCCTGGAGTATAAACTGCTACATACTTCCAGGACAATAATCTGGTAATCTCTATCTAGAACCTTTATTTTTTTTTATGTATGTATGTATTTATGTATGTAATTGCTACATTTGGGTGGGGCTTGAACTCACAACCCCCAGATCAAGAGTTGTATGTTCTTCCAACTGAGCTGGCCAGGTATCCCTCTATCCAAAGCCTTTAAAATGTTTTTATTCCTCAATAATTCCTTTCTCCTCTAGTATCCTAAGGAAATAATCAGAAATTAGAACAAAATGTGCATAAGGATGTTCAATCATTTGGAAACAACTAAATGCCCAGTATTAGGGAAGCAGGTAAAATTTTGATACATGCGACCCATACAGTATTTTACTACCATTTAAAATTATGTTTGCACAAAATTTTTAATAGTGAGGGAAATTTATTTTAATATTAGCAGGGAAAAAAGCAAGGTACACTCTTGTACACATATGTAAGAAAAAAATCACATAGGAAAAAAGATTATAAAAAAAGACAATTGTTACATCTCAGAAGCAGGGTTAAGGTTATTTGTTTCCTCTGCTTCACAATTTCTTGTGCTTTCTCGAATATCTTCAGTGAGCATCTAACTGTCTCCAAAGAAATGAATTTTAAAAATTTCATTGAAATGGAAAGTATGTGAATTAGAATGCAGGTAATATGATTTGACAAATTTGCACTTGCTGGTGACTGCGTCTCTTAGAACTCAGAGATTAGGTAATCATATTTTTTAAAATATTTTATATTTTAAAAAATGAATTGGCTTTATAAAACAAAATGAAGAAGGACAAAAAAGTAGAACGGTTTGTAGGAACCTACTAACAATTTAATTTTCCAAGGTATGCTCATCAAGGCAGCCTCCAAAATAAGTTTTCCTAAACTTCCCACTTAACAGTTTCTCTGAACCCTCACAAGTAATAACTGTGCTGCCTAGTGAAAGCAGAATCTAAGAGGCAGCTACTTTTTAAGCTCTGGGTCCTTGATAAATTTCCTGTTTATAGATAAAAGACTATATATATTGTTTTTAATGATTTATCTGATTGCTATACATGGCCTGTTAATATTGTTTTTACTTTCTGAGCTGTGTGAAGGCAAGATAGATAAACCTTAGTTGCCAGGATCGTTCTCTTCCTCACCCCTTATTAGCCTTTATTATATATAATCTACACAGAATTTTAGCCATCATTTCTGGGGATAATCATAAAAAAATTATCAAAAGACAAGGAATTGTTAGGAAAATTAATGGCAAAATTGAACCACAAGAAAGAAAACTATTATATTAAGAGAAAATGTCATGAACAGATTCGTGGATATTACCTCTATTTCCTATAGCAATGCTTCCACAGAAGGAAATACAAACCCTCCCAGGATAGAGAACTTTAACTTCTGATTCTTTAGTTATAATTTATGGAATACTTAGCAAGGGAATTTGATATACAGTATTGCTGCTACGACTTATAGATGACTTCTAGAAATAATAGGTGTCCATGTTTGTGCAGTTTAATTAAGTCAGAGTTAAACCAGGACATGGGCGTAAAGTACCTAGGGAATAGAACTTACATGAGCAAAACTTCAGAACAGGGTCTCAACTGCAAGGATCTAATGAGTAGAAATTAGGATTTTTAAAGATAACCCCTTTTTTGTAGTATTAATATTACAAATAAGTGTGGAGATAATGACCAGCAAACATCAGCATAATAATACTTTCTCGAAAGCTAGCTAAATACAGTATCTTAGAACGCAGGATAGTAATAGTATTCTAAATGTGTAAGAATAACTCAGAATGAAGCCAAATGAGTTAAAAAATAAGAAACACAAAAGAGCAATAGGAAAATCGATTTTATAATTTCACCCTGCAGGTAACAAGTAAATCCTAATTTCATTTTGTTCTTAGCATTTCCATGAATAGGCGCAAATTATTTTGTTTTTTATATTGTCTTTTTTTTTAGCTTTGTCTTTATGGATACATACATTTCATTTGAAAAGATGAAAAATCAGGACATCCAGTTAAATTGAATTTCAAAAAAACAACAAATCATGTTTAGTATAAGTGTGTTGCAAATATTGCATGGAGCATATGACTACTAAAAAATTATTTGTTATCTAAAATTCACATTTCACTGTGTATCCCGTATTTCATCTGGCACCCCCAGGTATAGTAAAAATACATTCTAAATAAAGAATACTTTCCTTTTTTTTTTTTTTTAATGAAACTCCTTATAATCTTACTTAGGACAAAAACCCATGCAAATGTATTGCTCCTGTAGGAGATACATTTATCTGTGTTTTAAAAAAGAAAAAAGACAACCATTAGGTTTTAAAGCTTTCTATACTATGACAAACTAGTTCCTTAGCAAAAATAACCCTAAAATTTAACGTGAAAAATATTGTGGGAATAAATAGAATCATTAGATTACTTGTATTTTGTAGTTACTACATTAAGGACAATAATAATGAGTAAATAAATCATTCTAAACTGTAGAATAAAAAATAGGTCTAGGCTACAAATAAAACACTGCTAAGAATAAATTTTTGATAATCTGAAGTAAAACTGTCAAACATTCAAAATTTAATCTGATGCTTCCATACATGAAAAAAAAAAAACTGAGCTAGTTGTGTTTTCTTATATCTTAATTAACCATGAAAGACATAAAAACTTTCATTCTAAGAAACTATACTTTAAAGGCATATCCCTGAGGAATAGCTTTCTATGTACCTTACTCTTACATAGCATCTGCATAGGCAAACTGACCAAAAAGAGGTCAGCATTTTTCTAAACCACAATCTGCCAGACTGATGTGCCCTGCAACATCTGTTGACTTTCATTCTTTATTTTTAAAAAAATTATATACCAATATCGATTTCTTAGGTTTGACAAATATACCATAGTAATGTAAAATGATAACAATAGGGAAAACTACCAGAACTCACAGTACTATTTTTATAATTTTTCTATAAATCTAAAATTATTTCAAAATGGAAAGTTTAATAAATGAAATAAAAAGAACCATGCCACTGCTTTAGGACTATAAAATAATATGAGGAGTTCCAAAACAACTTCACAGATATAAATACCATTTCTTTGCAAAAGGGGCCACCATTACACTCCTCCTATGAAACTAAAATTTTCTCTGCAAAACAGGTGGAATTTTAAGAACGGAACACTTCACTGATTCTGATTTTCCTGGATATACATACTAAAACACTCAAGTAAACATATCACTAAGCAAAGTATGTTCACATTTAATAATTATATCATATACTAAACAAATTATATCATATGCTTTCTACAAAGTATATGCAACTGAAGAATATATGATGTTCTGTTGCCAAAATATTTACAAGGTTATTTTACTGCTCTCTGTTCATTACTATCACAACATTCAATTATGATAATGAGCTAAAATATGTCACTATTGAAGGCATAGGATATAAAATATATGTGTACCTTACTCAAACTTAACTACTGCAGCTTTAAGCCAAATAGTTATTTATTAGAAGAAAGAGCAAATTTAATTTTCCTCACAGTACAAAAGCTACTGAATTGTTACCTACAAGAACCTTATTAAAGTGGGAGAGATACAATTTAATGTTATTAAAAGGATTATTTTCCCCAAAATAGAAACTTTATTTTTTAAATAGAAACTTTATATATCTATAGACAAATTCTATTTAAGAGCATTTTTATAACAATATTTTTAAAACATTACTAAATCAATGTGAATATCATTTACATACATTTCCACCTGCCACCAGGTTCTCCCTCCCTTACAAAGGCCATTCTTTGTTAAATTGAAAGGGGAAAAAAAAAAGCCAAAATAAGGGATAGGTATGTAGGAGAGAAATGAAGCATTGATCAGTGTAGAAGAATGAGCACAAAACTTCCTGAAATGATAGGAAACCTGATGATAGGGTACCTGCATAATTAGGGACATTAAATTGGGTGCAAAATTGCACAGTACAAATCCTTTACTTTCAACTGAACTACACAATCATCTGAACTCTAGGGGGGAAAAACATCTACTTTCTTTCTTCTATTTCATTGCTTAAAATGGAGTGGCTAAAACTTAAAGCTGGAAGGATCAGTTCCCTCAAAGACGTAAAGATAACCCTAGGTGAATTATTGAGTTTTTTTTCAACATTCACATAGAGTACAGAGTGAAATGAGCATAATGTAAATCAACTCATTGTTTGGGCCCTTTCAAATTAGTTGCCAAAAGAAAAGTGAAAACTTGATAAGCAGGCTCCAATTTCTATGTGTTGATTTAGAAATCTTAAAGCTTGTGGGAGCTTAATTCATTTAAAGAAAGAAATTTAAAGGGAAGAAAGGTAAACACGGAAAATGCGATGCAATGAAACACTGATGTGAATGGGGTAGAAAGGATTTTCTTTAAAAAACAAAACAATAAAGAGTTCCATTGTGCTTTTAAATTACAAATTTAGATTTCTTTGATTTAGTTTGAGTCTGATTTCCTTCTGAGTATCAAATGCTATCATCCATTTAAATATTCAAACCATTGATGTTGTTTCTCAATATCTTGAGGGGGAATTAAAAACTAAAATCTTAAAAATTAAGTTCACATTTTCTAATAGGTAGATGACTATTTTGAATAAAGTAGTGAAGGTGTTTTGTTTTTTTTTAAACCTACCCCCGCCCCCCCCCATGAAAAGTCCATTTCTGAACTTGCAAACTAGATAGGTTCAGAACACTGATTGGGGCAGCTCCAAGTTTAACCCTTTTTCTCAGGATTCAAGGGGAAAAAAAGCCTAATTCACTAAAATAAGTGAAGAGAAATGGCAAAACTAAGTTCAGATATTCGGAGACAAGTCCCAGGTGGCTCATCTGCCCTCTTTCCTGGAAAATGTGGTCCCAGCTTTCATCAGTGTGAACTTTGTCTTAATAGGAACACATATTTAATCATCAAGGTAAATATTTTCTAACCTTAAAATATAAGATCTTTAGTAGAGATTTTTTTTTTAAGTATTTTTAAATCACAGATAAATTTACATGGAAAAATGTGAGGACAAACTGCTTTGCAGGCGCAAGAAAGGTGAGAGCAGGGAAGGGCTATCATTTGCCCCGAGATCTGAAAGACACTTGTAGCTTACTTGAGAAGCTTCATTTAGCATTGAGCAAACCGGGAAGTTCTGTTCCTGGTGACAGCGCAGTGGGAATTCCCACTCCAACAACCCATGAAATGTTACTGCATAATTATTCACCTTCTGAGGCCCATTAGAACTTATCAGTAAAGAAAGAAATTTAATTTAAACTCACCCCTCTGTGCTAAAGAATGACTGGGACATGAGATCAAAGCGCAAAGCTCTGTCCTCCAGTGGTTTGCAACACCTAGGCACAATAGGGTGAGAGAACGAAGCATTCCAGCGCTTCCTGGCTTTCCGGACCCCGGAGAGAGGGGTGGGAACATGGGCTCGAGTCACCGGCTAGTTTGAGGGAGGAGGGTAGTGGCAGCTCCAGAGGTGGTCGCGTCAAGTATATCCTGGAGCTTCTGGCGGCCAGAATGCTTCTATATCGGAGGCTGCAGGGGCTTGGTACTCGAGGCCCTCTCTGCAGACCTGATAGGTCTTCCCCTGCTTTACCCGCTACGGAGATACTGGTTAACTGAGTTGGTGGATTTAACCACAGGCGCTAGGAGGCTGGAGCCAGATCATGCGCAGGTGTGCTGCTCTGAGAACTCCCTGGATATAAGCGATGAGGAAGATGTTTATGGAGCAGCAGCATCACAGGGTGCCTTAAATGCATAGAAATGGCGCATGCATAACCATCGATAAGTGCCAAGTTTAATCCTTGGCATACCTCCAGCCTACATGGATCCAAACCTGTAGGATGAACTTCCAAGACGAGGGTCCAAGCCCTAGAAGCGCCTAAGAGAGGAGCGGTAAAAGGTTTACCAGGAGCAGGCTCTTTTCCTCAGGCTGCTCATGGAGCTGCAGGTACATTCTCCAAATAAAGCCCTTTAAAGGGTGCTCTTGTCCTTCCTTTCCTTCAGTTGTCACCAAAATATAGGGCCTGGAGGATGTTGCTAGTACTCCCCAAATATCTAGCTGCCCAAAGGGTCAAGAGGCAAAGAGGAAGAAGAAATCCTGAGAGAAGTTGCTAGGTTTTAGGTGCAAAGTGGTAAAGAAAAGTTGAGTATTGTTCAACAGGTACAATGATTCTCTCTCTCTCCCCCCCTCTCTTTCAATAGATCTATTTTTAAATCTATAGCTATAACTATTTCTATATCTATCATCTATCATCTATCTATCTATCTAATGTTCCCCTAAGTAGTCAGTGAGGTGGCTATACTAGTAGTTCTTTGACTCCCGAAATTAAAAAGGGCATTTTGTTTTGTTTTGTTTTGTTTTGCCACAGCCAATCAGACATGGTTTTGCTTCCTTTATGGTAACATTATGGGTAAAGGTGCGGAGTTCCTTGATTTGAGCCTGGCAAACCAATAATAAAATGACAAGACTAAAACTTCCCAAGGAAGGAGGATGCTGCACTTTGTAGAACGCGGCGAGGGATGGGGGGGGGGGTGCGAGTGAGTACCGCAGTTTGGCCAAGAAAAGAACACTGAAGGTGAAGAAGGTCAGGCAGACGTCGCTAAGAGAAATCCAAACAAGTCTGGGAAGAACGACCCGGGCCCGTCCTTGCCGCGGAAGGCCCTGGTGGCACTGGCAGGACGCAGCGCAGGGCGTGCCACCCCGGGATGGGGTGGGACAGAAAGGCCGCGAGGTCCAGGAGCTCGCGGATGCTGAGAATTTGGAAAGCAAGGAAAGGAAAGGCAATTCCCCACCCCGCTCTGACCCGAGCGCCTTTAGGGATCGGGGAGGTGAGCTCCGGGGAGTCTCACCGCCGCGATTCCCACGGTCGGTTCGTGCAAGGCCAGAGGCTCCGGGAAGCGCCGGCGGAGTCGGGACGGCAAGTCAGGCGCTCGGCGCGCTGCAGAGAGAGCCCGGGGCGCTTGGTGGCGCTCGTTGTCCGTGCAGCCAGCGGAGGCGCCCGCTACGCCTTTGTGTGCAACGGCGCTACGCCGGCGGCTCCGGCCTGCAGCACCCGGGGGACAGCGGGCGGAGGCTGGGGCTCGCGGGGAGATCCCAGACTGCGGCCCCACCCTTCGCTAAAACGCCGGAGTGGACGATGTAGCTCGCCGGATCCAAGCCCTTTCCGGGGGATCTCAGGGGGTCTTTCTGAGAGCAGCCGGCTCGTCAAGGAGCGAGGAGGAAAGGGGAGGTAGAGTTCAGAAAGGCTGGGAAATTCTCCCGGGTTCAAAACCTCCCCCTGAGTTCACAGAAAAAGAGAATGAGGAAAACTTTAGGTAGCCCAGACCTCAGCTAAGAGCCCTGCAAGGAAAGCAGAGGGCGCCTCCGCCGTTCCCTCCCGCGCAGCAAGAAGTGCTTGCCTGAGAAGCAAAGTTAGGGAGTGGGCTTAAAGGAAGCCCCCCTAGATGGGCTTGAAAGAATGGCTTTAGAACAGCAGTGAAAAGCGGCAGCTTTGAGCGGGCGCTTTATTACTGGCTCTCAATCACCCCAGGCTCTCCTCGCTGTCCCTAGAGCTCTGGAAGCCCCGACAGTCCTTAGGAACCAAAGCTAAATGTATAAGGCTGCTTCCTCACCGCCAGGAGACTCTGCAGAAAATTAAATTAAATTAAACACGCGCCCAGGGACCAAAGAAAATAGATTTCCTCCCCTCCCCCACGCTATAGCAAATCAACACTTCTGCGCACCGGGAATGCAGCGAACTTAAAGAGATGGCCACTGACGCGCATCCCCTTAAACCGCAGCCGCCGAAGCCCAGGATAGCAAGGAATTACCGGCTTTCCTTTAATCCGGAAGCAGGAAACAAATAGGGCGCAAGCAAATTCTGAATCTTATTTTTAAACAACAGCAACAATTGTATAACAAGCAAAGTCCTCAAAAGATGCCACCCAGAGACAGTCCTAACTCAAAAATGAGTACACCATTACTCTACACCTCACTCCTTCTCATTCCTTACTTAACACAATTTTGTTTTTTCTAGATACAGTGATAGAATTAATCTGCTGGGTTACTTTTTAAATAAAGAAAAGCAGGCAACTGTGGAAATCATATTTTTTAAAAAAGAAAGCGTTGATCATACCTGAGTTTTTCTTACGGGTGCCGGGAGAAATAATGCCTGTCTGGACAGAAGCATAAAAAGCAGCAGGAATATAAAAACCCCAGTTTCTTCAAAATACCTACATCAAATTAACCCCTCTTTGAGGCTATTCATATGAAAAATTGAGCAAAATGTAGAACTTCTTTCATTATAATATCTATCTCCAACACCTTAGGCAACCAGAGAATAATCACATCTACAATTTTGTTCCTCTAAATTTTCTGCCTTAATTTACCAACCTAAAAGAGCATCTGACCTTTGAGCTAATCCTACAAAATAAAATATTTAATTCAAAGAAATTCCTCCACAGGACTTCTGTAACGTTCCATTCAGTAATCTCACCAAAAATCCGCAGGGAGAGGAAAATGTTGATGGCAGAATTATCGATCTGCCCACTCAGGAGTACAGTCTCATCACCTGCTTGTCTTTAATTTTTAATTTCAGCATTCTCTTCCCAAGGGAAGCCCAGTTGGGAAGTTATACCAAGATTGGGGTAAGAATAAAGTTGAAGGAAGGCAAAACCATCCAAGAACTTTTTCTAATATCAGTTGATAAGGGAGAGTAACTCATCACATTGGCTTAAATTAAGCTTCTAGCATAAAATATTTTTGTTGATAGTCCAATTTCAACAAGTCACGGGCATGTCCCTAAGATGAAGGAGATCAGAGAGAGAAAGAGAGAGAGAAAAAAAAATTGAACCAGCAAAGGATAAAGCAAGGCAGGGAAGAAAGTTTGGGGAAGAAATGAGACAAGATCCACAGAAATGAGGGTTGAGCCATAGCCCGGTTCCAGTCTCTGGAGGGTGCACTGATAAAGCTGGCCTGACCTCTGGGTCAACAACTAGTTTAACTCTACCTTGATCTGAAGACTGGAAGCTTGTCTCTTGGTTCAAAGTGAGATCCAGCCTTAGGCTTCATTTGTGTGAGCCTTCAGGCACTCTTAAGAAGTGCTTTACCACAGACAAAGCAGAGAGAAATCACAATTTTGCAACTTATCTTCTGTCCTCCAAGAAGAGGATGTTCATCCCTAGAAAGGAACCGTGCCCACCCTCCACAAAGTGATTCTAGAAATACTGCTCAATAACCATCAAAACAAAATAAACCAGAGCTAGAAGTGGGAGGAGGAGGGGAAGGAGAAAAGTGAAAGTTTGCAAGCTGTCCCCCTTCAACTACCCCCAAAAGACATCTTCCAGACAATATCTCTCCTTGTCATTACCCACTTCTGAAATCAAATGTGATTCTGTATGTAATGCAACTTATATTATAAATGTACCAAGCAGCTTTCCTCTTACCTGCCACTACATTTAACTCCTTCAGAGCCGCTTTCTCCGAATCCCTCAGCATTGCAACTTTCAATAAAAAAGAAACAACACTTAAACTGTGTTCTGCGTGTTATTCCTAGGAAGAAAGTGACAGAAAGAGACTATTTTACTTTTTAAAACCATTATTTAGAGCTATAGTATACCAAAGAATCAGGGCTAACCTTGCTTGCCTAAAACCATAGGGACTGGAGGTCTCAAGTACCTGCAGAGACAACAGGATTAAGGCAGTCTGCTATTAGGGTACAAACTGCATTATTCTAAAATCTTTTATCCCTAATAGTTTTTTTTTCTTCTGAGTTTACGATATTCATAGCACTCTGTATTTTCACTTCTGTTGCTATGGATAATAATGACTTTATAGAAATTTCAATGGAAATTTTTCAGGTCAAGAAGTACACCAAGACTGAACTTGGGGTGGAGAGAATGCAAACAGAAAGAAAGAAGCTAAACTTAGAAGAATCTGAACACACTAACTTTTTATTCAATTTGATTCAAAATAATAATATTAATCTAATAGTGAAATAGTTTGATATAACATCAATCAACATTTAAAGTATTTTATGTTTCAAAGTATGGCTCAAGAAACACTCATTGCTTAAATGCACTTAGACATAACAAGACAGTATTTTTTTATTGGCATCATTGACACCTATGAACAATAGCCTAGTAAATAGATTAAGGTTTAACCTTCCTTTTCTTTGGTGGCTGTTTAGAGACTTTAAAAGAACAGATAACTCATTTCAACAGGAATCTACTACTGATATTTACCTCTACATAATCTTTAGCTAAGACATGGAATGCCAAAAACAAGCTTTTGTTAGCTTGACCTCCTCCACCCCCTAACAACAAAAGTTACCCCCAAACCCATGTTTTTATTTTAGATGTATTGAGCTACCAATGTAAGGCTTGGCCTTTTAAATACCAAATACAATCAGTGGCCAACAACCTGACTCCTTCTGGAGAGAAGAAGGCAGAACAGGGAAATTTCTTTGAATTGTTTGGTGACTTAGTACAAATTTGAAGAGGTCAGTAAATCCTGATGCTTTGAGCTAAATCTACTGGTAAATAATTAATTACATTTCTTAGACACTATAATCTTAATCTTGGTAAATAGAGAAACACAGCTTTGCCAAATAGATCATTCCAGCTAAGTAATATCTTAAAGGCAGTTATTTAAATATTACCACAAAAAACAGGGTTATATTTTGTTTAAATTAGACATTTAACTGAAGATAAAATGCAAATGTCCATAGTTTAAAAAGGAAAAAAAAAATACAAATTAACTGGCCTAGTCTTTTATCTGAGTTTATTAATACCATTTAAAATATTACAAATAAATCAATTACATCTCATGCATTTAAAATGCAAGTCTAAAATGTTCCAGAGAAAGGCTTTTCATTTCAATGTGAAATATCCAAATTATTTCAACATTACAATGAGCAATTAGTTTGCAGAATCTGCAAACATTTAAATGTAGTGTCAGGAGTGTTTATTAACAGTTAACAATATTACCTTCAGGAAATACACAAAGGCCAAAGTTAGTTGAGTTTCACTTGGACAATTTATTTAATACATGGGTTTTGGCAGACCCAGTTATTATGAAATATAGGAGAACTCTCACTTTAACTATGCCTGAACTGCCAGCAAATGCAAAGAAGTACATGCTCCATTAAATTAAATGTCATCCCACATTTATCAAATATTGTCTTAGTTACAGTTTGATACCTATCTAAATTCATATTCGAGCAAAACTAAGCCCTGAAAGTGCGTTTGTGGCTCTGCACCTCCAGAAGTGAGTTCAAAATACCTGCAGCTCATCAGAACTGCAACAATAACTCTTAATATTTTTTGTGACAAAAAAAAATCAACTTTACTTCAATATATTGTCAAATATTTACTGGAAGTAATGTACAAGAAAAATACTATACAAAATCGTCTCCTGGACAGCTGCGCCTCGCACCCATACACTGGTGGAGTTATAATTAATTGGTAACTAATCTAGAACGATTCTCCAGTTGTACAAACCATCAGGTTCAGATATATTTTACAAAGTTTTTTTTTCCTATTTTCCCTCTTTTGGCATTTAAACTACAGCCTCGTCTTAAATAAACGATAGCTTCTTCACGTGTTTATAAGTTTAAATCACACACAAAAAAAGTTTAACCCTAAGAATCTTCAATGAATTCCAAGAATTTACAGAAATGGGTACAATACAAATTGGTGGCTGGACTAGCAAAAAAAGATTGGGAGATTATGCTCGGGAGTGGTGAAAAACGAGGTAGAAAAGGACAAACACGGAGATAGTTAATCTGGTCTCACCGGAAAGGGGCATTTTTGCATAAGAAAAAGACACCTACCCTCACCCCCACCCCCACACCCCATAAGTTAAGTTAATGCAATCAAAATAACTTTGGGATCAACATTAGCAGTTTCCAAAGAAAGACTTGTTCACTGCTAGAGGAAAAACTATCTAGAAGGGAAACCAAGTGGAAGGATGCTGTGTTTTTTCTTTAGTTTTTTAGTTTAAAAAAATGTTATAAAGATGAAAGAAGGCTGCTGCAGCGATTCACCAGGACTGCCCTTAGCTGAAACTTGAATCGGTTCCACCTCAGGGAACAAAGGAAAAGAGGCAGAGCTGACGTTGGGAGAGCTAACTCTGCAAACTCTGGGTCTCGGGGCCGCCAGACGGGCACCCCCACATAGTTGCGACAGCTCCGCGCAGGGAGGGCAGCGGCACGCAGCAGCTAGGCAGGGCTCTCAAAAGCCGAGACCCCAAGACTGCAGTTCTCGAACCTAGTTGGCGGCTGCCCCAGCAGGGATGCCCTGCCTCCTGCCTTGTCCTCCCCACGGCGCCACTCAACCTTGTTCAACCGAGTTGTTCCCGCTCGTGCGGAGGCCCCCAGTCTCCCAGGCACTAGATTCGTCCAGCGCTACCTCCAGCGACCTCTTCCCTCTAAAAGATACAACCTGGGGATGGCAGAGAGAGGGCGAAGAGAGGACGAAAAATAAAGACCCGGCAAGGCGCCGGTTACAGCCGTACGGGACTCCGATAGTGTTACCTGGTGGAGATGGGAAAGCCAGGGCCCAGGAGAGCAATGGGTGTTACTTACATGTCCATATCCCCTTTACAAAGTAGAGTCACAAGGTGAGTTAAAAGAGAAAGAGAGAGACTGAAAGAGACAGAAAGTGCGAGCAGGATGAAAAGTGGAAAGAGGTTGGAGCAGAGGCCAGGACAGACGGCGCCCAAGTGGACCGGGATGGGAGGGGGTCGAGGAGAAGGGCAGCCGCAGGATGCGCGTCACTCCAGGCCGTTGCGGTGACCGGGCTCCGGGGGCTGCAGCAACTCCGGGGAGTGGCAGGGCGGGCTGCCCGCCGCACTATGCTCGCTGTCGGTGTCGCTGCCCTTCTTGCCGCCGCTACCCGAGCCCGCCGAGCCGCCGCCGCCGCCGCCGCTGTGCGTCTTCACGTGCTTGCTGAGGTGGTCGCTGCGCATGAAGCGTTTGTTGCAGACAGGACAGGCAAAGCGCTTCTCGCCCGTGTGGGTCCGCAGGTGCCGCTGCAGCTCGTCGGAGCGCGTGAAGCGCTTGCCGCAGAAGAGCCAGTTGCACACGAAGGGCCGCTCGCCCGTGTGCCAGCGCAGGTGCGCCTTGAGGTGCGACGTCTTGCCGTACACCTTGCCACAGCCCGGTATGTGGCAGCTGTGCAGGCCCTTGCGCCGCAGGCTGGCCCCGGCCGGGCCCAGCCGCTCCGCCTCCTGGCAGTTGGGGCAGTCGCAGGTGGCGCGACCCGAGTAGCGGCGTGCGGAGGAGCGCGGGGAGCCCCCCAGCGGCGCCGACGGCCCAGCACTCAGCATGGAGCCCCCAGCGCCGGCCAGCGGCGACGGGGCCGAGTCCGGGTAAGAGCCGGGCAGCACTGGCTTGAAGCCGTCCATGAGGTGCTGCCCGGCGGGGCTAAGCAGGTGCGAGGAGGCGCCGCTGCTGAAGGCCGAGTGGCTCAGGCCCGAATAATCCGAGTTGTAGCCTCCGAGCGGCGAGTGCAGCGAGGTTTGGAGCCCCCCGGCGGCAGGGTGCAGCGAGCCGGGCAGCGCCGCCGCGCCATTCGGGTTCTGCACGTCGATCCAGCCGGCGCCCACGTCCCACCAGCTAGAGGCGCCGGCCGAGCCCACGTCGCCGGCGGCGCCCAGGCCCGGATGCGAGGGCTTGAACCACGACTCGTATGGGTGCGCCATGCCCACGCGCGGGTAGATGCCCTGCAGCCCGTCCACCGAGGTGTGCACCTTGGAAATGAACACCGGCTGGTGGGAGCCGTCCTGAGAGTGAGCGGAGGAACCGCCGCCGCCGCCGCCGCCCCCTCCGCCGCTACCCCCTGACACACCAGGGGCCTGGAACACCGAATAGTCGTTTGCGAAGGGCGAGCTGGAGGCGGCGGCGGCCGCGGCCGCGGCGGCGGCGGCGGCGCTGCTGGAGGTTAGGGAGAAGGCGCTGGAGCCCGGCGAGCCGCCGCAGCTGAACGAGTCGGATACCAGGGCCGCCGCCGCCGCCGCCGCCGCCGCGGCCGCCGCCGCCGCAGAGGACGTACCGCCGTTCCTGGAGGCCCCGGACACGCCGAAGCTCGAGAGACTGGAACCCACTACGTTGCAGCTGCCAGAGGAGGAGGACGAGGAACGTTTCCAGGGGTGGAAGCCTTTGCCGAAGGAAGAAGAGCTGTCCGAGAGAGAGGAGGGAGACGGGCTGGGGCTGCCGATCTTATTACAGGTAGCAGCAAGCATGGCCAGAGGAGTGGATCCCAGCCTCGGTTCTTCCTGCGAGAAGGAGGAGAGGAGAAGGGGTGGGGGAGGGGGAGGGGGGAAAGGCCGTTGGGGGAGGGAGGAAAGAAATGTGCATCAGTCCTCCGGTAGCCTCCAAAACGCCCCACGGCACCCCATCTCTCGTTGCGGCGCGCCGCCACCAACTCACCTGACTCCCCCAACAGCCCTGGCACCCGGCTGCTTCCTACTCTACGGGAAGGGACAAGTTTGGCTGCCGGCGTCTGATTCGGGAGCAAAGCGCCATGCTAAAGAAGAGTTTGACAAGTATTCTCACCTAAAACAACACTCCCGTGCACACAAGGCCCCAGGCACTTCGAAACAAACAAGCAAGCAAAAAGTCCAGATTGGGAAGGAAGAAAGTTTCCTTTGCCGAGAAGCCTGGGGAAAAACCATTGGATTGCTCTTAAGAGCGCTTCCCCTGTAATCCAGAGAAAGCTTTGAAAATCCTGTTCCGGTCCCCAGAAGACCACGCTGGGTTGTTTCTCCCAGGCCAAAAGAGGTCAAACTAGAGGGCTCGCTCGCTCTTCCTGCTTTTCTTTTTTATTTTCTTAAAAAAAAAAAAAAGTCTACAATAGTAAAAAGAGAGAGAGAGACGGGTTCAACGTACCTGCAAGACAAGGCGGGCTGCGGTATTTTTTAAGGGAAAGAGGGAAAATGTGCAGTTTGCTCAGGAGGAAAAACTTGCTCTCTTTACCCCCGAAATCGTCGCACATAAAATGGACTGGGCGCACGTCTCCCGGGCAGGGAGCGGCCGGGCGCTGCGAGGTGGCTTGTCTAAATGCCCTTAGAGCCTTTTCCTGCGCTGAAAAAAGTGACTCTGCCCCCCTCTCCCCCTCTTTCTTTTCTCCAAACTCACTTGTATTTAAAGGGAAAAAAAAAAAGCTCTCAATAGAGACTGATAGCCCGTGGCCTGGCCGGGGCGACTTTAACCCCCTCCGATCGGCAATAAAAGGAAACTAATTAAACCAGCAAGAGAAAATCCTGAGACTCACCCCTAGAAGTGAAGTTGCCATCACACAAAAGTGCCCTCCTCCTCTCAGAGGATCTTTTTTATATTGATAAATCAGAGGCAGTGTTTTTTTTAGAGGTGTGCAATACAATGATCAGTTCCGCCCATTCCACCACAATTGTAGCTCCCTCTCCGGCTTTGAAGTGCCGCGGAGGCGCGGCCAGCCAATCTGCGGCCTCGCCGGGCCGCGCCGCGCGCGCGCCGTGAGGTCATCGGCGCCGCCGCGGGCCGCCACGGGGGGGCTGGGGAGCTGTAGCGGGAGGGGCGCGAGTGACTGCGCGTGTTACCAAGCGGTGTGTGAGTGTGTAACAATGTAACTGTGTGCGTGTGTGACCAAGCTGAGAAGGAGAAGACAGTGCAGACCGGGGGCGGGGGTAAGGGGCAGGGAATGTGGCAGTGTGGCAGTGTAGCAGTGACAGTGTGGCGGAGGGGGAGGAGGGGAGACGGTGCAGAGAAGGGAGAGGGTGTTATGGGTGACAATATAACTATGTGTGACAGGAGGGTAGAGGGACAGATCAGAAAAGTGTTGGGGGAAGGGTGTGAGTGTACTATAGTATAACTGTGAGTGACAAACCTAGGGAGAGAAGAAGGACAGGGCAGTAAAGAGTGAGGGGAGGTGGTGTGTGAGTGTGTTTGGTGTGGGGGGAGAGGGAGGAATATTAATATGTGTGTTTGTGTGTGTGAAAGAGGAGGGAGGGTGGATGCGTGTGTGTGCAGGAGAGGAAGTAGGGAGAGAAGGCTGTGTGAACGTGTTTGTGTGAGAGGTTGTGTGTGTGCGCGCGCGCGAGTGGGCAACAAAGCTGGGGGTGGAGAATAGGAACAGCGCAGTAAAGTGTACCTACACAGAAAGAAATGGACGATTTGAAGAGTGAAACCGCGAAGTTGAGTGAGGCTGAGTAAACAGATACTCACAAACGCTGTCTCTGTCGCCAACTTCCTCTGGTTCCTTGTACCTAAATTCTTGAGTGATGTTTTTTCTTAACCTCTTGGACACTGTCACCACATTTTTGAACGAATTCGTATTAATACCTACCCATACGTTCGCAGCCCTACAGTGGAAGGGTAGAAACTTCGGGCGGCTGAGGGGTATTTTTAGGGGTGAATTAGGGCGTGTGTGCGCCTGCGTCTATGAGTTGTTACTTTGATTCGGTGGCTTTTTTTTTTTTTTTTTTTTTTCCCTTTCCCTCCTGAGGTGGGATTCCGCTTTGGAAGTGCAAGTCTCACTCTAGGGACGGGTGTGTTTGTCCCGCGACGCTGAGTAAATTTCAATACAAAAGGATTAAATAGAGATGGGGGTGAAAGAGTATTGTTTTTTTCTTTGGGAAAAAAAAATGAAGAACGTTTTATGGAATTTAGAAGTTTTCACAAGAAACCTCACTGACACTTTCTGAGAGAAAATGAAGATTTTGACTGAAATCTGTGGGTTTTATTTATCAGAGAATAGAGAGCCCGTTCACAATTCTTGGACTAAATGTGTTGGAGGCCTCTATCTAATGGCGTTTGGGCCAGATAGCTATGAGTATGTGTGCATGCTAATCGATTTAGGCCAAATTCGGTGGGTTTTAGAACTTGCTTCCCATTTCTGTTATTAGTTGCCTTCACAAATATTATTACAATTTTACTGTCCCCACAAGGGAACATCTTAAACCACAGTAAATACCATACCAGTGTAGCAAAAAAGTCCACAGCCTTTCCAGTACCATTGCTTATTTCTTGTTTTTTTTAAAGTAATTCATAGTTTTAAGCAGTTACCAATGCTCTCAGAAATCTATTTTTAATGCAGAATTGATTAAAATGTTACTAGCTGGGCAAAGAGTCTTGTTTTGACTGGGGAAATATTTTCATTTTATTGTTTTTGAACCCTCCTCAAGTGTATCAACGGCTTCTGGAGATGTTTAAAAAAGAGAGAGAGAGAGAAATCTTCCTTGGATTTACCAAACTCCAAAGTCAGGTTGTATCATTTGTGTAAGTTTCACTGAGCAGAGTTGAGGCTGATGTTTGTGGCCTGAGAGTGTGTGTTTCTGACCCCCTTCTAACAGTGTTGGGATATTGACTGTACATCATATCTATTGATTAAGGGGGTAAGGTACATTCTCATACTTTGAAGTAAGTGTGAAGTAAATTAATGAACTGCTTTCTTTCTCTGAAGGCTGACGCTTACCATAAATGTCCTGTTTCTCCCTGCAAGCTACTCTGAATGATTTTAGCGTGTTGAGAAGGCGTGACAGGCCAGCCCAGAAGGAGGAAGGGGTGGGGGAAGGAGGGAACTCCGTTTAACAAATAAAAGAGAATTAACTTCATTGCTTTGGTCTCTTTCTATAATGATATTCATTTTAAGGAGCTAATACACAGTTGTTCAAATTTGGGGTTTAATTCTAATCAATACCGTCACCCTCAAAGGTGGAGAAAAAAAGCTTTGAAAGAAGACTCCCTTTTTTGAATAGTTATTTAATCTTTTTATCCTCCTATCTTCTAGAAGGAAGTGAGGCAAGACTATTAAAAAGTTAAATGCTGATTCTGAGAGTAAATAGAAGCATTAACCACTGTTTCCTCAAAAAATCTGGAATCAGAAAACTCAGATCATGTGATTACAGTTTTGAGCTCCCTATTTCTAAGATTTTTTATTTGTATAAATTTGCTTTAGAATAATATGTAATTCTTCCTATGACAATGGGTGATAACATTGGTGTGGGTTTAATGAACATACTGGATTCCTTGATTTGTATAAGGTTGTGCAGCATTTGGGGATTTTCACAAAGATTTGTACGTGCATCTTTCTTCATTAGGAGATATATAGAGATATAGATGGAGATATACACATATATACATACATACATACATATTCCACTTACCCCATAAAAAAGTTAGGTGTTTATTTCATATTAGTATTGGTCAAAGGGCATTTTTTTCCTTATACTATGCCCCCTCCACTTCCCCTCCCCAAAAGAAGTGGTTAGTTAGTGTTTGTCAAAAAGCATAGACAACAGAGTTAAAAAGGAAAAACAAAAAAAATTCCATAATTGACCAAAAATTAAAACACCAATACTCTTGCTTCTGGTTTCAATGAAACTGGTCTTAATGGCAGCTCTTTCTCCACTTTGGAGAAGTGACTCAATCATGTTTGAATCCCCCACAGGAAGAAACATCTGTAATCCACTGTACATACAACCTGTCCGGAAGAGCATTTCATAATGCATACAGTTCAGTTTACATATTGATCATTACTCTTGAGTATTGCGCTATGACAATATAGAGGTTTCGAAGGGAAGGAGGAAGAAAGATAGGAAGGGCAGACTTTCTAACATTAAAAGTTTCCCCCACCCCATATCAAGTTGATCCGGCTGGCAAGGAGAGTAGAGAGATATTCTGCTGTTTCTTGCAAACCTGTGGGATTCACTTTCAATAAAGCTAAAATCTATTAGCATTCTGTATGCATCTGCAGCATAAATTTCATTTGAATTTCAAATTTAATAAACCAGGAGGTTTTTAATCATCCCTGGTTTTATTTGTTTGATATTAACATGCTTATTGACCGGGTCTGGTGACCAGTTTGATCATTACAGGACAGCAAAAAGTTAATTAAAACGACCACAGCCCCTTAATCATATCATCTGTCTCATCCATGTCGCTCTCTTTATTACCGGTGATGATGGATAGTCTCCCAGATTAATTTCTCTGTTTCTTCGATTTGGACAACAGCTTTTGGGACCTAATTTACATCCTGGGAACAACTTGCTCAAGTATATCTAACACCTTGCAGCTACAATATACATCAACATCCCCTTAGATGGAGTGAAGAACGGGGGCTTTTTTTGCAGGCGGGTCTGAAGACTAATCAATGCTGCGATCTGGACCTCTTACGCTTTCACAGCCAAAGAAATAGAAGGTCCTAAAAGCAAATTAGAGGCCTCCATCCTTGCTTTTCCTTTTCAGGGAGTGGGGAGTGAAATATGCCTCCACTGTTTGGTTAAGTAGATTAAAATGTGTAGATACAACGACAAGTAAATAAAACCATTTGTAACCATTAAGTACAATTAGGGATTTATAGTGGAAAACATCAAAGTTATCCAGGCTTTCAAGTGTCCGGCAACACATCTACACCAAATACGGTTTTTGTACTAAGTGTGGTCTGGTATACACACAGAGCTGAAAAAGCCTGAAGAAAAAAGAAAAGAAAAGAATGCACATGAACTGCATATAGGCGCGTACCTCTGCTGGGTACGTTTAAACCGGGCTCTTCGCATCTCGGTTTCCGGAGCGTTGGCAGGGACGCGCAAGCTCTGGAAGCTGATCGGCCGGTGCCCGCGGCGGACCGAGTGAACGCTGAGCGGGCCGCGAGTGCCTGGCAGGCGCCTCTTCCGAAATGGGAAGACAGCCCCCAATCCCTGACCACTGTGAGGGGACCTTGCGCGGACGTGCTGGCTACTAATTAAAGCGTGAAGAGGGATGGTGAGGCAGCCGAGCGCCGCCGCCGGCTGCAGGGAGGAGCGGGCTGGGCCAGGTTGGGGGCTATCTCGTGGTTGGGAGCTCTCTGGTCAAAGTTACTTTCCTGCTGAACAGAAAACCTGGCCAGGCGTGAACCTGTGGATTCCAGAGGGGTGCCCTTTTGCTGTCCACTCCTGCTTTTGGGCGGCTTTACTAGGAAGTTGCCTAACATTTCCTGGGAAGGGAGGTAATAAAAGCTCCTTGCTGGTGGCAGATTGTTGAACCGTAGGTGGGAAGGGATCAGTCGTCCAGAGCCCAGAGAGGGCTGTATTTTCCTGATTGGAAAATGGGAACTTCTACGCTGAACAATAGCCCCTATTAGTGAGGTTATTCGGTTTCAAACTGTCCGGCCACATTTACAGCCGAGTCCTTACTTTCCTGGTACCGCTTAATTGGATGTATTTGTTGACCACAGTGAAGCAATAGTAACTCTTCACCTACTTGCATAGGATCTCCTGGTGGATGCAAAGCATTGCCTTGGTGACTCCTTTTGAATAAATGGGACCACTTGAGAAAACATTCCATATTTTTTCTTAACTGACTCGATATTTTTCTTTTGTGTCACACTGCTTAATATTTTTTTTTCTCTGCCACTTCAGAACATTCAAAAGTTAGCAATGGTTTAATTAAAAGAGATTTACTCATCTAGGATATTACGTACTTTGACTTGCTTTAGCTAGGGCATTCAAATAGCATATATTCAGAAGACAAGGAGGACTTTTCCCATGTATCAATCATATGAATATGTAGGTAAGTTCATTGGTAGGAAAATATGAAGATATTCACCAAGATAGGTATTTCTTCCTATATCAAGGGAACAAAAAATCTTATTTCCTTATTTGTTGTCTACATGCATAATGTTCACATACTCATAGTATGTTGATATGATCGTGTGCTAGTTTTACAGGCAGGCATGTACTCTATGGTATATTTCATAGTCATCTCTCTGCCAGCCCACAGATGAAATTGATAATTAATTCTACAGCACTTCTATTCCTCCTTCATCATGTAAATGAAGGATACACACATGGGGAAAAGAGTTTGCTCATTTCGGGTGAATGGGGGGTGTGTGTGTGCATGTATGTGTATTTTTGTTGTTCAAGGCAAGGAAGAGAGGCTTAGACATTCAAACGAGTTTGTCCTTGATTTTTTTTTTTTCCTGGAATGGATTTGTTTCAGCTGTTTTCTCTTTTCGTATTATATATCACTTTCTCACAGCTAACATGCAGAGTTAAAAACTACTAAATTCTTATCCTCAACATTATTGATTTCTTTTCATTCTGTTCTGTTAGTAGAGGAGGTAATGCTCCCAGATTACCTCATGGTCTCCTCCAGACGGTTGACAATTGCAATCGTAGTTTCGGGAAGATAAATGTTACTTTGGGAATTGTGCTTAATTACAAATAATCTAGGAGCTGCTCTGGTCTCTGGGTTTAACCACACATGTGTTCAAACCATTTTACAAGGTTTACAATTGGGTGATATTTATGAAAGGGGATGCAGTTCGTTTTTCTAAAATCATGGGATAAACTAGGATGCTCCTACTTGGGGTTTGTCAACAGATCCTCAGAGATAAAAGACCCAAACAACACCAACAACAAGAAGTACGGAACCTCAGAGTACTTGAAGGCTTAAGAAAAAAAAAAAAAAACACTGGGTTTACCTTCAGGTCAATTTTATTAAAGTGAAAACCTGAAAATAAACCATTCTTTGTTGAATTCTTAAAATCTCTTAAGTAAATCCATTTTTCTGTAGAGAACATTTTTGAACTCACATATTCTGATTTTCTTCTCTTTTCTTTTTCTGAAAGAAGTCTTATAGATTTTCCCTGAAATAGCCCAGTGGTTATTTTTTACAGTTCCTCTTGTAATTCAGCTGCTACCTTTGTGTGTGTGATTCTTTGCTTATATGGCAGCTCAATTAGTGTTGTTTGTGTGTGTGTGCTCGCTTTTTTTCTAATAGTCTTATTAACAAGAAAAAAGGTGGCGAACAGGTTATTCTCTTAACCTGACCTGGCTGTAAGAGTAAGATGAGCAGCACTGAACAGATGTCCCCATTTAAGCCGTTCTTTTCCCACATGCCTGCTGGATATTGCAGGCGCGCAGGAAGCTCGCTTCAAACCTGGCCCATTTCAGGCCATAATGGCCACGTTATTTCGGCCCAGTGAACACGAACAAAATCGCGTGCTTTAGAATCATTCGACTCTGAGTCCAGGAAAAGCAGGGGGTGTGGTGGCAGTGGTGGTGGCTAGGGAGGGGTGTGTATGGGGGGGGGAGCCGATTTCATCTCGGATCGCAGGAAGAGAACTTGCTCAAAAGAATTTTTCCCCAGCAAATATGGTATAATTTACAGCGCAACTTAATAATCCAAGGGGCAATGCAAAAGCCCTTTGCGTTGTAAACCGCTTCTAATTACCTGCCAGAGCAATTAGCTGACTATCACGAAGAAATTAGATCGCTCAATGTAGCATAAATAATGCGAATAATTTTGTAAGAAGAATGGAAAGCGAGACCTGGTGTTTCTTTATAAGGAAATAACACCTCGTACTGTACGAGCCCTCCATGAACACATATTAATGTCTAGGCATGCATGGCAATGAGTCCGAGCAGGAGCCTTCTGGCTGCGGTTCAGCACTTTTTCCGTTTACGTATGCGGGGTGAAAGTCGGCTTCCAGGCATTCGATCTCCAGCCTTCCAGCTCACAGTAATTAACACATAGCGACTTCAATGGGAAAACCTGTTTTCCAGATGATTTTTACAATGCAGCTTTATGTCTCATTTGGCAGTTTAAATAGCTGGAGTTGTTTTCTGGCTTCATCTCTACTATCATCTGTTGAGCATATTTTGCTTAGAATATTGAATCCCACCCAAAACTTGGGTGCAGGCTTTTGCTAACTTTTTTTTTTCTTAAGAAGTGGTGTTATCAGAAGCCACTTTGAGGACACTAGGGTAAAGAATTCTTGTGGGGATATGAACGATATGTTTTCCTCATTCATGAGGCTGCACAATATATTGGGGTATTTTTGTGTGCTTCAACTTTATTTAAAAGTCTGCCTCAGTTATATTTAACTCATTTCTCTTGATGAGTGTTTCTTATAGGGGGATTCAGATAGTGAGTCCACACATTTCTTAGCAAAGAATTTTAAGAGTAAAGCGAAAACCTAATTCTGGAGGAAAGCTGACAGTGCAGTTAGGTCTGATAACACTATCAGGCTCTTTGAAATTTACTGGGTTTGTAAATTAAAATGAGAAGACAGCTTGGAAAGATGTTTGGAAAACGAGTATGCGCGCCGACACCCATCCACCCACCCACCCACCCACACTCTGTTGCTCACAGGTCCACGTTTTCAGGTGCCGCCAAAGTGAAGGGAGTCACGGGGCCCCCCCCGCTTACCCTCGTAAACGAGATGGGTCACACATTTGGGTCAAGTTGAATTAGCCCGGAGAGTTTCCGTGGTAATCGAACTGGACGTCTCTATTGGTCACAGCGAAGGGGCGTCGTGTGAATCCGTCATTTGCCTGGTCCAGCACATTCGCCGGGCTGTGTACAGCCCCCGCAGCCCTAGTAGTTTAGGGTTAGCGCCCTCACATCCCCACAACCCGCTCATCCCTACACATCAAAAGCTTTGCGCCAGGTCATTTTTTACCATCTTTCACTACCGATTTCAGTGAGTTTTGTGGGACTTCGCGATGGTCTTGGCCGGACCCGCGGCTCACGCCCAGTTTCCTCCACCTGCGAAGACAGAGTCGATTTTACTGGTGACTGGAGAGTTCTAGATGGAAACGGAAGGAAAGGCTGTGATAAATTTCACCAACCCAGGCTACAGATTGGATTAGTGCTCTTCATGGCGTCAAGTCTATGCAGTCCTTCACCCCTATTAAATAAACAGGCGCTAGCCACCTTAACCCCCCGCAGCTCAGGGTTTCTGGGCTAGGGAACAGGAAATAAAGATACATACAGGGGAGCTCACTTACCAGATTCCGCCCCCACTTCAGAATGTGTTAGAAATAAAATATCTATGTCAACTCTAGAAAATTCATGACGTGATGTGCTAATCACTGGGTTCAAGGGCATCTACCTTACCCAGCAGGAAGACCCCTTCCAAATCCTGACAGAAGAGCCCATCTCCATGGAACAGGGAATGTGGTTTTAAAGCTTGACAAGTATTGACTCATGTACTCAGCAGAGGTTACTTTTTGAGAGGAAATAAAATCTTTATTCTTGCTTATGCATTCTGGAAAAGTAATAAAGGCTGTTCAGATAATGAGAACGCAATTTTCCTCAGTTGTCTCACCCAAAAATTCCAACTTACTGAATGGTTTCGCAGATCCATTTCTTTCGAACACTTAGCATCACTCCTCCTCCTTCTCCCCAAGTTGCCTCGATGATTTCTCCATCTTAAATAACAAGGACCCTGCTGGCCACCAAAGAAGGCTGCCACATTTTAATTCAAAACAAGGGCCAAGATTGCATAACTGAAAGTATAGAAGAGATCAAACTCTCTCCTCTTGAAGTGTCTGCACTTACCCTGCGGTAGCCTCCATAGTCCCCTCTTTCCCTCTCCTCCATCTTTACTTAAAGGTTTCTTTCCTAATTTTTTTGCAGTGTTTCTTAAGGTAAAAGAAATAAGCTGAACTCATTATTGCCATGTCTGTAATTGTTCTAAAAACATTTTTCAGTTCGGTCTCCGAAGGCAAACACATTGGTCTTCAATCAACACTGAAGAAAGCAAACATTGGAAGAACCAAAGCCCATGACTTTGGAGTCTACACTCAGCATTTACCACCCTCAAGTGAAATGACCCTCACCTTCAAAAGGGCAGCTATTAACAACAGAAAGTTCTCATTTTTCTGTAGATGGTGCTTCAAGTAGTTTTCTAGATTACACCTGTCCTAATTTAGGCATAATCCCCCTACTTCCCATATACCCCTTGAAGCTAGAAAAAGCAGTTGTTGCAAACCCAGACGATTTGACTAGTACTGTCCAAGGTCAGTTCATTTGAAGCTTTCTGGATAAAAATGTTAGAAGGACTAATGAACCCACTTCAAACCTTTTTCTGCTTTGGTTCAAGTCCTCTAAGCTTTGAGAACAAAAGGAAGACAAAAGCGATTCCTGCAATTTTGTCGTACTTACCAAATGGGACTCTAAGAAGAGGTGTGTAGCAAACTAATAAGAGCCAAAGCTAAACCAAAAGAAGTATTGTTTGTTGTTGCTAAAAGACACCTGAACTATCGATTTTATTGATTGACTGGTATTAGGGCAGTAAAGAGTGTTTTGCTCAATTTGTGTTTTAATAGATCTTAGATTTAATCGAAAATTGGCCAATTAATATATGGTATTTAAAATTTCAAAACAAGCCTTAGGTATTCACGACCAGTTTTATTAGGCGATTTTGCTGTTGATTTACCAACTAAGTCAAACTACTTTTTTTTCTTAACTTAAGCTTGGGTGATTCGAATTTCCTCTCCTTTAGTTACCTAAGACTTAGGAACAGGAGCTCCAAAACGGTTAGAAATAGGTGGGAAAATTGTAGGTTTACACGTCTGGCGGGAGGAAATTAAAAGGCCTGGTGTGTCCCAGTCCCTAACTCAGTTGGAGGGGAGAACCTTGCCGACCGAGTGTGTCAAACAGGGAATGGGCTCGCTGAGACCGCAGTGGACACAGAAAGCCTCGAAGATCCGCGCTTTCCCGCGATTAATTGTCCTGGCAACTTAGGAGGTGCTCCCGTTTTGGGTTTCACGCATATTCGGGGCGTTTCGCCCTATAGAGTTTACCATTGATCTTATGTCCCTTTTCTGTGCTCTGGCTACCTAAGGAATGAGGTCAGGAGACTGGCAACGAATATGCTACAGCCTAAGGGTGGGGTGGGGGCATAGAAGAAAGGCTCCCGCCTCACATCAGCCTGCAATAGTGGCAACCGCCCAGGAGCCGAAGCTTCCCGAGAAGTCTGTTTAATTAATATCCCGTCCTCGGGAAAACTAGAATAGAAGGTGAGTAGTGGACAACTTCCCCCCCGCCCCCCGTCGCAGGATCGGAAAGAAATGAGTGACGGCTGTCTTGTGTAGCAGTCAGGGAGTCCTTCCAAACCGGGGACCGTCAGGCTTCCAGGCAGTCTTCCGGGAGCCTGGAGTGGGGATCTCCGACAGCTCCGCAGATAGTTTCCGTACCCAGCAGTCACAATATTTGCACTCCCCTTTCTTCCCGGCTCGCCACTCCCTCCCCTTCCTACCATCTTCCCCTCGCCCCACCCGCGACCGCCAACCTTCCCAAGGCCCGCTCGCCCTCCACCGCCCGCCTAGCGCGCAAGCCCGCGCCGCCTCGAACCTTCCGGGCCCGGGCGCAGGCCGCCCGCGGGGGGGCACACGCGTCCCCGCCTGCCCGCGCGGCCCGGGGCTGCGGCGGGCGCGGGCGCGGGAGGCGGAGGCGCGGGCGCTCGGCTCCGCCGCGGCCCGGCCCAGCCCCGCCCCGCCCCACCCTCCGGCCCTCCCCTCCGCTTAGCCGCGCTCTCCCGCCGAGCACCGCCACCGGCTCCGCTCTCGGCCGGCCCGGACGCCGCGGGCTGCCGCGGCTCTCAGGCCGGGAAGGCCGCGTCGGCTCCCGCCAAGGGGGAGGCGCCACCCCGCCTCGGGGCGGTTGTTTCGCGCGGACTCCCGGGCGGGCCACAAAAGCCCCTTCCCGAAGGCTGGCCGGGCCGGTAGTCGGGTGTGCGACGGCAGCTCCCCACCCCTGCACTCAGCAGCCCGCCCCGCTCCTCCTCCTTCCCTCCCCCGTCCCTCCTCCTCTCCCACCCCCCGAGGGTTCGCACACCCCGCGGGCGGGAAGGTGCCGCCCTCGGGGCGGACAAAGGGGCAGTCCGGGCGGGAGGGGGCTGCGGCCGGCACGCGCGGCTGCGGGAGGGGCCTGCCGCGCCCCCGGCCCCCGACCTGACTCTTGCTGGGCGGCCGGCGCAGCGGCGGAGCGGAGGGAGGCGGGCGGTGGGGGGCTGCGACCGCGGGGGGCGTGTGTGCGGGAGGGGGTCGCGGACAGGTCAGGCGGCCTGGGACCCACCCCGACCCGGGTAATAGTTGAATCTCCTGTTCTGCTGGTCTCCCCCCTCCAGGTCTTGACTGGACTGGACTTGAAAGCTCTTTTAAAAAATTTATATTCTTGTTTCTCTGTCAGCGATAATATATCAGAATCACCCAAAGGGCTAGTTAAAACGCTTATTGCTGGGCCCCATCCCCAGAGTTTGTGGTTAAGGAAGTCTGGGGGTGGGAACTGATAATTTGCATTTCCAACTAGTTCCCACGTGATGCTGAAGCTGCTGATCCCGGTACCACAGTGGAGAATCACTGCTACACAATTCCTGCCTCGCCCCTCCCGTGCTATAGAAGGGGGAAGAAGATCTCCCACAAAGATCCCAAATGCACTGCTTGTGCTTTCATTGCCAAGGTAGTTTCACCTCTTTTGAAGGTAAGCTCTATATTGAGTGTGGACCACATTTTCTTGCCAGAAGCTCTAAATTTGAAACTCACCAAATGCTGGAGTGTAATCCCAGTGCCAGTGCTGCTTGAGGAAGTGACCCTGCATAGATGTGAACCAGAGAAAGTCACGGCTCAGCGGGCCATTTCCCCTCATTCAGAGCGGGAACCAGGGAGATGGGTCTCAACGCTCCAGCACAAATTCGAAAGGGAATCAAGTAATTTTCTTCTGATGTAATGACAATCGCCTGCCTTCTCTTCTTTATAAGTTTTTAATTTTTTTGTTCACTCCTTTGTGCTGCATATTTTTATTGTTTTATGTTTTACTGAGGGACCTACATTTTTTTTAAACCAGGCAGAAGAACTGGATGACAAGCAGAGGCTTGATTGAAACTTTTTTTTCAAAGCCACATTACAGTTGAAAAATTCTCCCATGTTTTAAAACATATCTATGTATTTAAAGGGAACATGATTAATAGTATCACTTTAAACGCAACCCCTGCCATCTCAAATCTGATTCCTCCGAAAAATTATTTGAAAATCTAGTGTGAAATATATTTTGACATTCAAATCCAGTGAGAGTTAGTTGAGGAAAACTACCCCAGAAGAGACACGCTAAACTTTTCTTATCCCCAGTGGGCGGTGTTAATCATCTGGTTTGAGCCTTGTAGTTTTCACTGTCAAATACTTGGGTTTGCTCAAAGGGAAGAAAGTTGGAGACTTGCATTCACTGTTTTTCAAGAGGAGATTAAACACAAAATCGATTTAATGGAGCATCTGTAATCTTAAATACAAGAAGTCAAGAGCTGAGGCTATAATAGAAAGGTTAGCTTTCCTCCATTGTTCACACAATCTAACTCATATTTTTGGAACTTAATTATCAATGAAAGCTACTACATCAATGCAATACAGTATAGGCAAATTACAAGAACCTTTTACTTCTCCCAACTGGGTTTAAATTGCAAATCTTAACACTGAACAGTGTGCTTTTGGCATTGAATATTCAATACAGTGAAATGTGTTTTAAGTGAACCACCCAAGGGCCCAGGAACATTTGCTTAATAATGATACTTTGCAATTCTATAGGGCCTTTCAGGCAAGGATCTCAAGTGGAATGCTCTTTAACTATACCCTGCATGGGAAACCTTGGGAATATTTTAAAGTGCTCACTTAAGGCCTATTGGAAAGCATCTTTAGTATAGATTTCACAGTATGGTTTTAAGAAATGAGGTACTGTAGAATTTTCAATCTCAGGGGTATCATATTCATGGGGGTTTGATGGGTATTGAATATTTATTAGTTATTTCATGGGAAGCTTAAAATGTATATTTCCCCCAACTTTTTATTTTGGAAAATTTCAAACCTACAGAAAAGTTGAAATAATAGTAAATGAAACATTTAATTTCAGTGAGCACCCATATGCCTTTCATCTAGGCTAACATTATTAACATTTGTGACAATTGCTTACATGTTCTCTCTCTATCTTTAGGTAGGCAGATGTTGACATACTACATCCGAACAGACAGATAGCTATAGCTATAAGATACCTAATTACTTGTTTGCTTGTTTGTTTATTCGTGCACATGCATATACTTCTGTCCCACCCATTTAAAGTAAGTTACGAACATCATTGTACTTCTAGATGCTTCAGCACACTTCTGGTAAAAGGGCATTCTACCTAACTGTAATGCCAATATAAAGAATACATTCCAATGACTTTATTTTTGAATTCAGAATAAAAAATTTTGTCAGTATTGTCCAAGAACTTGGAAAATGAGATTTGAGCCAGTGCTAGTATAAACAATTCTAAAATACTATTCTATTACCTAGGCATCTTGGGGATTTAAGAACCTGAGATTCTGATTAAGGAATTGCTATAGGAACAATATATACTAAGTGTTTTGAAATCAGATTTCAAAAACATTTCAAAAAAACAGAAAAGCTTTTTGACATGCTTATGGCACACAAAAGGAACATTTATATTCCAATCCAAGCTTCCCCCCCAAAAAATTAATCTGCTTTTACCTTAATTAATGTTTGATCTAAATTATCAGAATAATTGTCTTAATTATCCACTTTGTTTTGCTAGCTAGTGTAGACTTAACCAAAGTGAAAATAGCATTGGCAGTTATGTACTTTGAGAAGTGTATATAGACCATTTACATAATTTAGTCAAAATGGCCAATTAATTGGTATAATTATGAATGTCTAGACTTAGCTTTTATGGGTAAGCAGAAGAAGTAGAATCTCTCCTCTTTCCAGTGGTTCCCCTCCTCTAGCTTAAAGATCCATATTTTTCCTGTATTGAATATTTTTGTATTCCTAATTTAAAATATTCTCATATTTTTATAATATAGGCATGTTAATTAAAAGTAATTATCCAAAGACTATCAAGTATATCTTCTTGCCTCTTACAAGTCCTTGAATTATGACATAACTGAATGTGTGATTTATCCCACTTTTAGAAATGTATATAATTACATATTTATGTCTTATACTTAATTTTCACTCATTAGCATTATTCTCTCTTCTATAGAAAGTCAACTTCAAACTGCATGAAATTCCTGGAGCTTAAAGCCATTTTACAAATAAATGTTGATGAATTTATGCAGGTTTTTAGGTGTGAAATTTATACAGCTTTATGTAAAAATTAGCAGGAACATTAAATTTTATACATACAATTACCTCCTTGGGCCAGAATCACTGTTCCTTTGATTATTTAAATGTAATTTAATGTTTTCTTTTATTCTTTTGTAGTTCACATTTTTAACATGTCTTTCTACTGTATTCTAATAAAGTCTTCATCTTCTAAAGCTATTTGTCAAAGCAAAGCAAAAGTATTGATGGTTGCGTCAATCCTATTAAACAAAGAGCTGTAGTATGAATAGTTTTAATCAGGACTTAAGTTTCAGAAATGTAGGACCTAAATTATAATACATGTTTTTTGACCACTACTAATGGTTATTGTCTCTGTCCTTGGTAAATTTGTTTTTATTGATCAACTGAAAGAAATTGAGAATAAAAACACTTCTACAACTGATAGACGTTTCCATACATTTGGAGAAGCTGTAAGTATAATGAATATTGAATTATACATTGAATTATACATTCTGTTTCCAATTTCACTGATTCTCTATATTAGGTTAGATGACGTATCACTTAAACTACTGGAGCCTCAGTTGGTTCACTTATAAAATAAGGATATTATTTGCCCTATGGACTCCACAAGATGGCTCTGAGGATCCAATGAGATAAGGTATTTGAATTGTCCTATTTATTGAGCAACTACTGTAGACAAACATAAGCAATAGATGCCTAATTTCAAGATATTTAGTCTCTGAGTAGGAGAGCAAAAGTGCAGGAAGTCACTAGCACAACATATGGTAGAGAACTGAATATGTGTTTAATGAGTTGTACAAATCACTACTTTGGGTCAATAGGGAATTGCAAGAAGACAAAACTAGGAGTCTTCAGTGGATTATAAGAAGATACATGTAACAAATATGGAGCATTTGATAAAAATTTTTACTGTTCAGATTTTTCATAAGTCTAAGACAAAGAGCAGCCTTTTTTATATGACATACAGGATAAAGCTATAGATGGATCAGTAGCATACAATATATATCTAGTAAAATATAGATAGAATTAAAAGGCAATAATAATGAGTTAGGGAAAACTAATTGTTGGTGTTTTGCTTGGATTATCAGGTAAAATGGTGTTCTGAGACCTCATCAGTAAATACTGCCTTGTACCAGTATCTTAGATTAAAAAAAAAAAAAAAAAAAGACAGCTGGCTGAAAAAGAAAATTTTATTGAAGTAAATGGGGCTCCAAGACTGTCATCCTCTTTTGTTTGTCAGGGATGAGGTCCTGCCCACTTTGGGGCACTGGCTCTACATCTGTCATTCCATTCACCAGTAAGTCTCAAAGTCAGGACACTACAGCTGTCCTGTTCTTTTCACCCTTTTCTGGAATAGAAGAGATGAGACGACCGGCTGGCTGGTCCGGGCTTCATCGCATATTCAGCAAGTCCGTACAAGCACTATCGTGTAATTGTATTGTTCTCCCCTTTATTTGTAGAGCAGAACTTTTCAGTCTAAAAGGTCACTGGAATGTTTATTTGACTATATGTCCTTATTTAATGATTTTGCTTTGAGTTACATTTGTTAATAAAACAAGGTGTCAAACTATTAGCCAAATTTGTGTTCGCTCATATACATGTGTACATTTGCATACCCAGAAGTAGTTAGTGAAGGGAAGAGGAAAGGAAAAGCCAGTTGGAAGGTTCTGGTTAGGTTTCCTCCCAAATAAGGACTAATCTGTTGACTTCCCAAATAAGACATGTGGACATAAGCAAGGAGTCTTTTGTGTCTGGAAGTAGCGAATTCTACTAATTCGGTATTAATGGCTTGGATCTGTCACAGGAACTTGAATGTAGAGAATCAAATGGCTTTTCTATTGGTTGGTGACTGGGCTGGTTCTGTTTAAACTCTGCAGCTTTGAGTTGGATTGAATTAGTAGAGACAAGATCAAAGTTCATTTGGGTGTTCGTTTCGCCGGCTGTTGAGTGTATATGTATGTGTGTGTGTGTTTGAACTAGTCTTTAATCACCCTAATAATCGTAGTGGAAAATTGCTAATTCTGATTTCTAGCACCAGAAATTTAGATCATTTCACAGGTAGGTTTGGAGCGGTTCTAGTGAGACAGACTTTAGAGCCAGTAAACAGAAAACCAAGCTCCTAGGAAGATACTCCGCATGTAGATTATGGGAGAAACACGTGAATTCTGAAGATAGTTTCCATTTGGAAATTCAAATTCATTTTCAGATCTAAGGGTATTTTGTCAAAGAATACCATGCCTGGCTACTTACCATAGGAAACTTAGTAACATAAATAACCAACAACATCAGACTTCTACACAACTAATACAGACACAGAAGTTTGAGCAGAGTAGCTAGAACTAACACTAAATAAAACACTAAAAAAGAAAAATATAAAGACTTTTTTATTAGTTCTTTTTAATGCTTGGGAAAAAATTAGAAGTTCTTTGGTGATTTGGAAGATTAATCTGTCAGCTATGAATACTGTACTGTAGATTTTAGCAAAATGGGAGTTACTAATCCTAAAAAAACAGCTGTGTCTACATCGGAACTTCAGCTTCAAGTAAAGCTTAGGTTTGCCTATTCCTTTTCTTTCAGCTTTGTTCCCATTTTAAACTGTTAGGTGTTAACAGCAGAGAAAATCAGAAAAATGCCTTAATTACTCCATAATTCTACCTAGATACCCGAGAAGCATTGTAATGAGGCATCTCTAAGGGTGCTCTCCGATAGTCCTTGCTCAGCTGCCATGAATTTAAATACCCAATCCCTATGCATGGCCATCACATCCTTTGCCTTTTCCTTAAGTCTCAGTTGTTTATAATTTTTTTTTTGAAGATTTTATTTATTTTTTTGACAGAGAGAGAGGCAGCAAGAGAGGGAACACAAGCAGGGGGAGTGGGAGAGGGAGAAGCAGGCTTCCCGCTGAGCAGGGAGCCCAATGCGGGGCTCGATCCCAGAACACCGGGATCACGACCTGAGCAGAAGGCAGACGCTTAATGACTGAGCCACCCAGGCGCCCCTCAGTTGTTTTTAATCTTGGCTATACTTTCATACTCTCTTGAGAAGGTTTCAGAAATCCTGATGCCTGGGCCCAATCCTTAGACATTGACTTAATTGGTCTGGAATGTGGCCTGTGCACTGGGATTTTGAAAGTTCCTCAAAAGAGTTTTGACAGATGATTTTAACCTGCAGCTGAGGTAGAGAACCATTGACTTAAGGATGCACTACTTGGAGGATGCTCAAGAGCTTATAGCTTAGCAGCTCCTTTCCAGGTATTTCCTGAAAGGTCTTTAGTAAAGAGTGGTAATCTCAAATATCTATAGGGGAGAAGCAGGTAGGATGTTACGTAAATTCAGCATGAGAACAAAGTACACAGGACTCAGAGCTCTGTCGTATGGAATGTCTTTTCTCATTTAACTACCACAATATCCCATACTAAATGCCTTCATTTTGTTATAATTGCTGTCTTAGATTTTAAACTCTTAAAGGACATTGTTGTTTCCTTATACCATGTACCTAGGAGCACTTGGTAGATTTATTTAAATAATAGTTATTTCAGTTCCCTTGCTTCATACTCCTCCTCTGACTCATGTACAGTAGACTCCACCTAATACTATTATTAGGGAAAAAAAGACATAAGTTGAATATTTCCCCACTGATAGTTACAGGGAAGGAATCTTTTCTTAAAACATTACCTGTAGAAACTAAAAGCCTCCTCCTTTTTTTTTTTTTTTTTTTTTAAGATTTTATGTATTCATTTGTCTGAGAGAGAGAATGAGAGAGTACAAGCAGGGGGAGGGGCAGCCAGAGGGAGAGGGAGAAGCAGTCTCCCTGCTGAGCAGGGAGCCCTATGTGGGGCTCGATCCCAGTATCTCCGAGATCATGACCTGAGCCAAAGGCAGACACTTAACCAACTGGGCCACCTGGGCACCCCTAAAAGCCTCCTCTTATATTAGTGATTCTTATCTTTTGCTTTATCTTTTTTAAGTCACCTTTATAAGTTCTGAATGTAATTTTCTAGTTAATCCTCTGAGGTTTTATAGGCAGACACTCTACTGGTAATCATAATTTGGTCTCTCCTTTAATCATAGTTCACAATCTCTTACCCGCAATTCCTTTTGAAAATGGAAAGTTTGTAAGTTTGGCACTAAAACCTAACTTGAATGGATGTGAGGCTGTTTACAGTCTTTATGTTTCCACTTTGTGTTAATCTTCATACACTTTAATGTAGAAATATTGCTGATTGCAGAGTGCTGCATCAGTTTCTGTTATTACATGATATATAGTAAACTTTTCTAAATTATGAAAACTTCTGAATTCACGAGTGTATACAACCCGAGTCAGAAAAGGAATGTAGACTATATTTATTGCTTTATCTTAATGTGTTTCATTTTTTTGGCCTATTTACATTCCTATTTAATGTCTAAATCCCTACTTAATTTTTTGATCAAAAATCTAATGTGAAATTATAACTATTTTCTGAGTGCATATGGCACTAAGTTCTCTTTTAGTGATGAGGAAGTTGATTTTGCTACTTTTAGTGATAATGATGTTGATTCTGCCATATTTCTTCAGCAGAGGATACAGCCACTGATTGCAACAAAAGCTTTATGTACTGGAGGGAAAAAATTGTATTGGAAAGAATACAGTTGACTAAAGTTTGCTTTTACCCAAGCATCTAAATACCTTATGTAGATCCTGAAAAGCAGCATGAAATAGTTTGCCTTCACTTTAGCTATCTGCAGGCCACTGGGAAGTTATATAACTATAAATATAGCAGGTAGCCATAATGATCATGTTATACGCATAATCTATTCAGTTAAATGTTAACTGCTGGTAGTGATTATTTTATTTATGATTTTATTTATTTATTAGAGAGAGAGAGAGTGCATGCACAAAAGCACGGAAGGGACAGGGGGAGAAGATAATTCCCTGATGAGCTAGGAGCCCAATGTGGGACTCGATCTGAGGACTCTGAGATCATGACCTGAGCCAAAGGCAGACACTTAACCGATGAAGCCAGTTAGGCACCCCAGTAGTGATTATTTTAAATTGCAGTTATACCTATGACTTTTTAAATAAATAAAGACATAAGTCTGATCCAATTATAAAAAGCTAATTCAATGTAAATAGTCACTGAAGAAAATGTGATTTAGGGACTTCTAGCTAAATTTCACAGATTGAACATGTAGGTGCTTTTCTGTCCTCTCTCCAGAAACCTGTCAAAATCATAATGAAAGGATATGAGAAAGCAAAGTAGAACCCGGAAATAAACCGAGAAATAATCATAGAATCCAGAAAACAATCCAACCAAAGAGAAGAGATGAAGAAAAGAGTGACAAATAGATATTAGGTTTGGAGAGAGCAACCAATCCAGGCTGAATCAGGAAGCTATGGGAGGGAGAACTTCAAGAAAAAAATGTAAAAATAATGGATTATTTGATGTGCACAAACCTTGAAAAAAATTAACGAACATTTGACAATCTGTTATAGCTTTTGGAGAAAAAAAATAGCCACGAGTACACAGAAAACTAAACCAATGTGAAATCAACGAAATTAATAACTCCAGGAAAAACAAAAGGGTTAATGAGAGAGAAAACAATTGGAATATACCACTTGGCACAATAGTAAACAATACGTAGTCGTAATATAGTAACTACCAATTATTCATCTAAATAAAATGTTTGATGTAACTATATTGGTTGGATGGGGGAGATAAATGTGTATTTTTTTTTTGAAAGGGAGGTGAGGTGGTATAAGAAAGTTGATCATCATGCATATCATCCATAATAAGAAATCAATGGGTAATATTAAAAATATATATTTACAATTTGAAAATATGTGCTTAGTTACTAAAAGTGGTTGCTTTGGGCTATAGGATTTGTTGGGGGGATGGTAGAGAGAAGTGGGATTGGGAACAGGGGAGACTTTTTAATAGTATTTGATTTTTGTACCGTGTGTATGTGTGACATAGATAAAAATTTAAATTAAAGAAATGCCTTTTAAAAAAACAAACACGTAGTTTGAGGAAACACCCTCCAACTATTCTTTCACTTCCAAAGCAGTTAACATGTACATATGTGATTTGTTTTAAGGCTTCCCAAATCGAAATATTTTTTTCAGCTTGTTACTAGGGGAAAATGCTAAAGCTAAAGCCCTTAGGAACTCAGTTTTATGGGCTCAGAATTCTAATCAAACTATTAAAAAGAAAAAAAAAGTTATAACAATGAAGGGAATAATTTACGTTTTATTTTTTATTCCATCTTTTTGATTTCTTAGTGGCAAAGTGCAATGGAATCAACATTCCTGGGTTTGAAAAAGCTCTATCACTCATTATGTGAGCTTGGGCCAGTAGCTTGACTTCTCTAAACATTGGTTTCATCTCTAAAATCAGATGATAAGGGTTTCTATCTCATAGGATAGTTGTGAGAACTAAGTAAAATGAGATTATATTAGTTAGCAAAGTGTCTGGAGCATCACAGGTATTTATTAAATGCTAAGCCATTACTTTTCCTTTCCTTTCCCTCCTTCCTAGAAAACAGGATATTCTCCAACAGCTCCATTAACATGCATTGTCTTCTTCCACTGGGTAACTAGACGCCTTTTAACTTGCTCTACTAGATAGTTATCTCATTATCTCTAGCTACATCTGTTTTTATAAAGCAATGAATTATGGGCCATTATATGCTGTACAACTGAGCTAATTTCTTAATAAGTGTCTATTATATATTATGCAAGAACAGGAACTAGTTTCTGATGTTCTGAGGGAGTACGTTTAATATTAATTATAATTATAGAGAATTTTCATTTGTCAACCTTAAATTGCTATATATAAAATCTGATTAAGCCTTTGATGAATTATGACTAATTTATTATTCCCATTTGGCAGATGAGAAAACTGAGGTTTGCAAAGTGTTGTTATAGGCTATATAGTTTATGTTTTTGAAAAGAAGTTCATTCTGTTCTAGTATAATATATGATACATCTCAATTCATTTTAACTTTATCATTTTAAAACTACCATAATTGTTGCTGAAAAGGTAATAAAATGTTTTAAAATTTGAATATATAGTCAGTGATAACTCTGTGCCATAAATTGGACGGCATTTTTGAATCCTAAATGGCCATAGGGTTACCCTTGGTTGCCACAGGGTCAGTAAGACTTTTTTCCATTGATTGCTTTGATTGGTTAATTTGTGCATTTGTTCATTAAATTACTATAGAATGCTCACAGTGGTTTTCCACCCCCCCCCCCACTTTCAATCTGGAGTTGTCTTTGGTTCTAAAATGAGTCTCTTGCAGACAGCGTATTGATGAGTCTTGCTTTTTCATACAATCTGATGCCCCGTGTCTTTTGATTGGGGCTTTTTATTTTTATTTTTTTAAAAGATTTTATTTATTTATTTGACAGAGATAGAGACAGCCAGCGAGAGAGGGAACACAAGCAGGGGAAGTGGGAGAGGAAGAAGCAGGCTCATAGTGGAGGAGCCTGATGTGGGGCTCGATCCCATAACGCCGGGATCACGCCCTGAGCCGAAGGCAGACACTTAACCGCTGTGCCACCCACGTGCCCCTGATTGGGGCATTTAGCCCATTTACATTCAGAGTAACTATTGAAAGATATGAACTTAGTGCCATTGTATTACCTGTAAAGTCATTGTTTCTGTATATTGTCTCTGTTCCTTTCTGGTCTCTGTTTCTTTTGGGCTCTCTCTTCACTCAAAGGATCCCCTTTAATATTACTTGCAGGGCTGGTTTAGTGATCACAAATTTTTTTAGTTTCTGTTTGTCCTGGAAGCTTTTTATCTCTCCTTCTTTTTTGAATAACAGCCTTGCTGGATAAAGTGTTCTTGGCTGCATATTTTTCACATTTAGCACCTTGAATATATCATACCAGTCCTTTCTGGCCTGCCAGGTCCCTGTGGACAGGTCTGCTGCCAGTCAAATGTTTCTACCCTGGTATGTTACAGAATTCTTTTTTTTTTTTTTTTTTAAAGATTTTATCTATTTATTTGACAGAGATAGAGACAGCCAGCGAGAGAGGGAACACAGGCAGGGGGAGTGGGAGAGGAAGAAGCAGGCTCATAGCAGAGGAGCCTGATGTGGGGCTCGATCCCGTAACGCCGGGATCACACCCTGAGCCGAAGGCAGACGCTTAACCGCTGTGCCACCCAGGTGCCCCATGTTACAGAATTCTTGTCCTGAGCTGCTTTCAGGATTTTCTCTTTGTGTCTGAGATTTGCAAGTTTTGCTATTTTATGTCGAGGTGTTGACCTATTTTTATTGATTTGGGGGTGGGGTTCTCTGTGCCTCCTGGACTTTAATGCCTCTTTCCTTCCCCAAATTAGGGAAGTTCTCTGCTATATTCTGCCCCCCCTTCCTCTTCTTCTGGGATCCCAATTATTCTAATATTGTTTCACTTTATGGTATCACTTATCTCTCGAATTCTCCCCTCATGATCCAGTAGTTGTTTATCTCTCTTTTTCTCAGCTTCCTTATTCTCCATCATTTGGTCTTCTATACCACTAATTCTCTCTTCTGCCTCATTTATTCTACTAGTTAGAGCCTCCATTTTTTATTGCACCTCCTTTATAGCCTTTTTGATTTCAACTCGATTCGATTTTAGTTCTTTTATTTCTCCAGAAACAGATTCTCTAGTGTCTTCTATGCTTTTTTTCAAGCCCAGCTAGTATCTTTATAATCGTTATTCTGAACTCTAGTCCTAACATCTTTCTTATATCCATAGTGATTAGGTCCCCGGCAGTCAGTACTGCTTCTTGTTCTCTTTTTTGAGGTGAGTTTTTCTGTCTTGTCATTCTGTCCAGAGAAGAATAGATGAATGACAGAACAAAATACTAAAATGGCAACAATGACCCCAGAGAAATATACACTAAAAAAATCAGAAGAGACCTGAAACCAGAAAAAAAAATTAAAAAAAAGAATATAATCAGACAGGTGCACAGAACAGAGCAGTACGCTGGAGCTTGTGTGTATTTTGGTCTGTTTGTTAGAAACTTAGATCCCAAAATTGTAAAGAAAGAAAAACTTATATATGTACAAAAATAAAATTAAATACAATGAAAGGGTAGAATGTAACTATAAAAATGAAAATTAAAAGACAAAAAATAAGAAGGAATATAAACAGACAGGTGAACAGAACAGAGCAATACACTATATCTTGGGTATATTTGGTCTGTTTGTTAAAAGAAACTGCATCCCAAAATTGTAAAGGAAGAAAAACTTATATATATACAAAAATAAAATTAAATATAATGAATGGACAGAATGTAACTGTAAAAATGAAAAATTTAAAAAGAATTGATGAAATAAGAAATTGGTTGAAAAAGGAAAGAGGAAAAAAATTAACGTTGAAATACTTAAAAAAAAAAGAAAAGAAAGAAAGAAAAGGTATAGCCCTACCCTCAAGCAGTCCAGTGGGGAGATCTGTCCTTATGTATTTTTAACAGAGTGCCACTAAGGACATAATGCAAAAGTGAACAGGGTTCTCAGTTTAAGGTGGAGTGTACAGGCTAAGAGCACAGTGATTGAATGTTCGCTCTTGTTCATGGTCACCTTGGGCAAGTTACTTACCTCTCTAATGCTTAGTTTCCTCATCTATAAAAGGAGAATATAGTAGTATCAAATGCATGTGGCTGTGAGGAATAAATCATCGTAAGTACCTAAAACATACTGGCTTTACCATTTTCTCTGTATATGCCAGGCATTCATGTTTAAAGTGAATACAGTAAGCAGAGGTTTCTAGCACTTTGTCTAGTGTGGTCTCTCAGAGGATTATGCTGTTTCTTCAGCATGTCTCACTTTGGTATTTGGTTCGCTTTCAGAGCCTGGATTTGCAGATGGCAGCTTTCCTACTGTCCTTCCGTCCCTGAAACTGCAACTTACTGGGAGATTTTATCAGTAAGTCCAGGGAATATATTAATTGGGACACTGGAAACTGTTTGAATTTCACTAGCCTGTTGATTACTTCCTGGATGTCCTTTTGTATTTTTACTTTTATGTTTTTACTTCAACTTGTACCCACCAATATGGTTATAAGAAGTAGCACCAAGCAGGGGCACCTGGGTGGCACAGCGGTTAGGCATCTGCCTTCGGCTCAGGGCGTGATCCCGGCGTTATGGGATCGAGCCCCACATCAGGCTCCTCTGCTATGAGCCTGCTTCTTCCTCTCCCACTCCCCCTGCTTGTGTTCCCTCTCTCGTTGGCTGTCTCTGTCTCTGTCCAATAAATAAATAAATTCTTAAAAAAAAAAAAAAAGAAGTAGCACCAAGCAGATATTTATATAGAGCCTCAAAAATTGTGAGTAGGTTAGGGGTGCCTGACTGGCTCAGTCAGTAGAGCATGCAACTCTTGATCTTGGGGATTGCAAATTCAAGCCCCACATTAGGGGTAAGAATTACTTAAAAATAAAATCTGAAAAAAAAAAAAAAAGAATTGTAAATAGGTTAGTAACGTCCTTCCCAAAAGTGTATCTTTACATGTCATTTTTATGTGGTATGGAATATCTAATAATTAAGTGTGGCAAGTATTACCTTTCCCTATTGTATAAGCAGAGTAATAGATTGTTGTGACTCTAAAAGTCCAAAAGTAATTTTTTTTGCAAGTAAGAATACAGAATATGGAATATTTTTACTGAATCATAATATATATCTTAATCATAGACTCCATAAGAATCCCAACATTTTAACTCTGAAATATCTGCTAAAAATGATCAATATTTGATGACTTATATTTGATAATAGATATTTTACATTGCTCTAAGATTTTTTTTCTTAATTTTTATCAATTATATAATTTTATTAGAGACTTCATCAGCAAGCAGAATTTTCTACATGTCTGCCTAGTGTTTTTTTTTTCTGGTTTTATTGAGAAATAATTGACATACATCATTGTATGAGTTCAAGGAGTACAGCATCATGGCTTGATTCACATATATTGTGAAAAGATTTCCACAATAGCTTTGGTTAACATCCATCATCTCCGTTGGATACAATAAAGAGAAAAGAAAAAAAAAATTCTCCTTGTGATGAGAACTCTTAGGATCTACTACTGTCATAAGAACTTTCCTATATATATTATAACAGTGTTAACTATAGTTCATATTATGTATTACATCCCTAGTACTTATTTATCTTATAACTGTGAGTTTCTTCCTTTTGAACACCTTCCTCTAATTCCCTTTTCTCCTCCCTCCCACCTTCAGTGAGTAACCACAAATCTGATCTCTTTCTCTATGAATGTAGTATTTTTTGTTTGGGGGGTTTTCTGTTTGTCTAGATTCCATATGTAAGTGAGAGCGTATGTTATTTGTCTTTCTTTGTCTGATTTATTTCACTTAGTATAATAAGGCTTACTCATCCACGTTCCTGCAAAAGGTAGGATTTTCTTGGCTTTATTTATTTATTTATTTTAATGAATGAATAATATTCCTCTGTGTGTGTGTCCATTCATCCATCAGTGGAAACTTAGGTTATTTCTATGTCTTGGTTGTTGTAAATATGCTGCTATGAACATGGGGATGAGCTATCTTTTCAAGTCGGTGTTTTTATCTTTGGATAGATTCCTACAAGTGGAATTGCTGGATCATACGGTAGCTCTATTTTCATTTTTTGAGGAACCTCCTTACTGTTCTTCATAGTGGCTGCACCAGTATGCATTGCCACCAGCAGTGCCCAAGGGTTCCCTTTGCTCCACATCCTCACCAGCACTTGTTATCTCTTGTCTTTTTGATGGTGGCCACTCTAACAGGCATGAGGTGATATCTCCTTGTGGTTTTAACTTTAAGAATTTTTTAAAACAGAATTTGTAATAAGACAACTCTTAAAGGAAGAATATTTGGTGCAAATTTCAAATATTTGCTGCCTATGTAAGGAGGTCTGGAATCAATGTGAGGTCCAAATGATGTATACAAGTATGAGTCAAAGACGGTGTTTGAGCATTACTAAAAGGCTAAAATTAATCATGTCATAGAATTTTGAATGTTTGTTTCTCCTATTTGTTTGAAAGTTCTTTGAGAGCAATGACGGTATCTTAGGCCTCTTTATTTTCCTTCCGGCTTACATTATCTTGCCTTGAACATAGAAAATACTAAGTGAATACTCAAATGAATTAAATGAACATGAAACAGTTGATGAACTTGAGATCTCAAATCGCAGTAAACTCTAATTTTTTTATTTGAGTCTAGTAATTCTTATCGATATCACTGTTAACTTCTGTCACTCTGGTTAGGTTATTAGAAGATCAGCCTTTGAGTTAATTTGCAAGATTAGACAGGGTTTATCATGTCATTCAGGAAAAAACTAATAAAACACTGGGACTGTGGACAAGATATGCTCGGTGAAATATTTTGATGAAGAGATTTTTCTTTAATCATTGCAAAATAATGATTTGGATGAACATATGGAATCATTTGTGTGAGGTAGACTGCTTCTAATTCTTTTGTGTTTTTTTTTTTGAACATTAAATATTGGACATAAAATAGAAATTAAAATTCAAAATACATAGTGTCTTTGGTTCTTTTAAAATCATTTCTCTCTTTTCTTTTCTTTTTTTTTTTTAGTGGCTACTGTAGCACTTGGAAAATCATATACACTTCAATCCCAGGGATGGTAGTATTGCCAAAGCAAAACATCTTCTATTTACATATAAATATCCTCATTCAGCATGACTGAATACCTTTCTCATTTATAATGATGTGGCAACAACTACAACAATCAAATTCCAAGACACAGATACTAGATTAAAGTGACTGAGCATATCCCAGGATCAAAAAACAATCTTTCAAAAATTCAGCCTGGTCCCAATGTATAATCCTTCTTAAAGCTATTTTGAATTACTGCCGGATTCCTGGCTATGATTTTGCAATCTCAACCAAATAATTCATAAGACCTTTGGAGGAGAATATTGGAACTTCCTGTCTCATCCAGTGACACAGAGGGAGTGTTTGATCTATTTTCACTATACCATCTATCTTTTGCTGAGAGACCAATAGTTTGAATTTATAAAGTGACCTATAGAAGTCAATGAACATTGTGGTTTCACATTAACCACAATATTGTCATTTCAGATGGAATGTACAAGTTCATCACAATCCAGTTTAACCTTTTCATGTCCTCACAGCTGCTGGAAGCCAGCTTACCTGGTCAGTTAAATGGCTCTTGACTTTGACTTACATACTTATGTTATGCTCTGATCATTGAACTTGAAATATCTTGAAAACCAAATCAGGACATTTAAAAAACGGAGCAGAATTTATTCTGCAATTGTTCATTTTAAAATTTAAAATAACAAATTTATTAACTTATTATTTAATCTTTGATTAAATATCATTTAAATATCAATCTCACTATCAGTATAGCATAATAAGTCATGTTCCACCTCTTAAATGTATTTTTATATCTTCTATTTTTGTCCCATTATCCCCCATTGATGAAGAAGCATAACTCCATAAAACTGTTAAAAGATTAAAAGCGTCTCAAATCGTATGAGCAAGAGGAAATAATGGTACAGCTGATTTTCATGAAGTTTATAATACTTCAGCTAATGTATTCAATGAATTATTTATTTTTTAAAAGGATTCTATAAATCTTTGACTTCTACATGTGATGATTTCTGTAGAAGGAATGATAAATAACGTGATTGGGGTAGAATTTCCTGATTGAAAAAATAATTATTTTGCATGTTTGAATCAAGTTCATTTCAACAGAGTATAAGAAAAATTAATAAATTGAGTGAAAGAATCTATCAAGATTATTAATTTAATATTAATACTTATAATTATTGGTTTTGTATTAATATGCAATTACTGTTAAATTTATAGAATCTCAAATAGATGAGTTTAATTATTGGTTAAGGATCTACCATCTGATCCAGTAGTGCAGCTAATAAGAAGGTGCTCAGATACAGGGTCTAACCTAGGCACCCTCAACTTCACCAAACAAAGTGAACATGAAAGTGGTTTTGCTTAAGCAAGAATCTTTGGGGGAGTGCAAGTGGTTTTCATGCCAGCAAGTTTACCAAAGAACCAAAGATGGAGGCTTCAGGGCCTTAGGTAACACAATTTCATTGCCCTGATGTTGAGGAATGTTTGTGAAGAGCCTGGCTCCTGCAGAATTAAGGTCAGCATATGTAATTCGTACCTGAACGGTACATTGGAGTATAAGCAGAGGCTGTAGCCTTATCCCACCAGCACTACCATGACCTTAGAGCTGCCTCAGCCTTGCCTTTACAGGTTTCCAGCAACCATTTTAGGCCAACTTGTTCCCCATATCAAATGCCTATCTGGCAATGAACTTTTAGGGACCCTTATAAAGCCTAAGAGCTGAGTGGCAAGGCTTCACCGTTGGTTCAGTTTTGCCATCTCTGATTCCCCTACACTAGAGCTGGACAGATGGCAGGAATGGAATTCCTCTTAAGTGGAATTGTGGGTACCTGCAAATGAGGAGCACATGAAATAGAGATGGAGCCATTTATTGAGCTCCCTTTTTGAGTCGTTTGATATGGAGTGAAGGGCAAGGGTAGAATATGGACAAGATAAATACTCATGGAAGAGGGTACTTGAAGTCAGTAGACTGTTGATAATCTATGTTATGTTGTAGTGGAACGTGCCAACAACCCCAGGCCCTGGCTCGTGTTCTTTTCATGTGGGAATAGCCTCACTTCTTCTGTTGTTTAGGGAATCTTGTGGATCTTGTAAGGGCCTGCTTGTTGGGGTGCTTGGGTGGCTGTTGGTTAATTGTCCAACTCTCGGTTTTGGCTCAGGTCATGATCTCATGGGTTGTGGGATCCAGCCCCAGGTGGAACCCCGCTTTGTGCTCCAGGCTCAGTGGGGAGTCTGCTTGAAGATTTTCTCCCTCTACCCCTCTTGCAACACTCTCTCGCTTTCTCTCAAATACATAAATAAAATACTGAAAAGAGAAAAAAGAAAGGCTCTGTTTGTTGACACCCTCTGCAACTTGCGTCATCCTTCTCTCATACTGCTCTTCCATTGTCTGGGGACTGCCAGCCCTGTCCTCTGGGTTCTTATGTAGTATTCCTCTTATGGTGTGTAGTCAGTTCATGGTTCCTTTCTTTCCTGAATTAAGATATCCTTGTGGAAGAGACCTACTTTTTATAATCTTAGTACATAACACAGTAGGTGACTATAATCTACACATGATAAATGTTCCTATAGTGAATTGATATTCAGGAGAGCTGTTTAAATGACTTTAGAGAACACGGGAAGAACTGAATGGCAGTAGATTTTTAACTAAAAAGTTGCATATAAATATGAACTATATTCTTTTGTGAAATGAAGGGGCCCTGTTTGTTTACTATCTGGGGAAGAATTGGCCAATGCCAAAACCATCAGATTCCATTGTCACCTCTTAGAGAACCCACTGAATATCAACAGAGTCCGTTCAATTAAAAATCTTTCCACAAGGAAACTAAATCCCTGGGTTTTAGAAGCTGTCAGAGAGAGGTGAGAGGAAATCAGATTTTCAAGAGATTGTGAAATAAAGGAAACAAATCAGGCATTTCTTCAGAAAAGAGATCTCTGGGATCTCTGCTGGGAATGCAACAGGAAAAAATAACAGCAACACGTAAGTTATTAGCAGGCCTTATTTATATTTTGGACGAATAAAATTCTGATAACTTGTTGAAATAAGAGGATGAAGTTAGGATTAGAAAATTTAGGTTCATGTCCTATGCCCTTAGTCTGTCAATCTCTTCTTGTGCAATGTTGGGCAAGTGATAGTTTTTCAGATGTTTCCTAGTCTGTGAAACAGATATAGTTTCTACCTCATGAAGCTGTGAAGATTCAGTTTAATAATGGACACGAAAACATTCTGTAATGTATGACAAGTTAGTAGTTATTGTTCTTTTTACTATTCTAGTCCCTCTGGGACAGAGTAGGGTTGTGGTTAGGAGAGCAAGACTATCTTGGCTGGATCGTAGTTCTGTCACTTACTTACAAGGTTGCTGTGAGGATAAAATGAGTTAATACATGTAAAATTTAGAATAGTGCTTGCACGTAATAAGCAGTCAACAAATATTAGTTATTATTATTTTTAAAAGATCTATTTATTTCACAGAGGAGAGAGAGAGAGAAAGAGAGTGGCGGAGGGGCAAAGGGAGAGGGAGACAAGCAGACTCTCTGCTGAGCAGGGAGTGTGACACAGGGCTTGATCGCAGGACCCCGAGATCATGACCTGAGCCGAAATCCAGAGTTGGGTGCTCAACCAACTGAGCCACCCAGGTGCCCCTAAATATTAGTTATTATTATTTATGAGGTAGTCATATGGTTGAATCATTCTCTTTTAAATTTCTGGGGTTTTTTAAACACAAAAATCCCTCTCTGTTTAAAAAACTTACAGTATTTCCTTCTCTCTACTAACTAGAAGCAGATTACACAAGTAAATAAGCATTTCACAAGTAAATAGAAGCATTTCCAGTAGATGAGCGGGCTCAAAGACTTAGCATGTCACAAAACCAGAGCTGCCATTTGTTGCAGACCCGGCAATAGATCAATGAGGAGGAAAATGACCTCGATATGTGCATGAATGTCAGAGTTGAGATATAAAATATGCATTATATCTTCCCAAGCTACTTTCTGGACAAATGTGGGGGTCATTGTCAAAATCTCAAGACTGAATATTTAACTCTGACAACGCTTATCAAATATTAACAATTTTCAGGTAAGACCCAAGTCTCTTAAATATGTGAAATGATAATGGCATTTTATTTCCTTTGTTTCTTAGATTCCTTTCATAAACTATGTATTTAATTGCTCAAGTTGACCAAAATTCTTTTGTTAATATTACTTACATTTATAAGCATTCATGGATGGTTAACTTAATTACTTAGCATTAATCATGACTGGATACCACTATGGATGTATGAACTTTGTCCCATTTACCAGGTATGGCCTGGACCCTCTATCCATTACCTATGTCCTCACAAATACATGACATTATCATGAGAAAACCCTACATCTTCAAGGAAAATGGTATTAGCTAAAGATAAGCTAACATAACACACAGTTGCTAAATACATGCCTTAAAGAGCATAGAGGTTTATGTTTCTCTCTTATAACAAGAACAGTTGATGGCAATTTAGCCACATGAGATCACTTAAGGACCCAGGCGCCTTCCTTCAGCTTACATAAGCATCCCCTAGGGCTTATTGCCACCTCTTGGGTCAAAGTGGGATTGCCCTCTATCCAGTTTCCTTCAAATGGAAAGGGAAAAGAAGACACGGGGAAACATGGCCAGAATCCTAAGGCTCAGGCCAAGTAGTGGTATTTGTCGCGTCTCTTCACACTCTATGGCTACACCTAACCACAAGGGATGCTGGGAAATGTGGTCTAGCTCGGTAGTCATGTGCCCAGAAAAAGAAGGAAAATATATTTTGGGAGACTGCTAACAGTTTCTATTCAATATATTATTTTGTTCATCTGCAGAATTATATCTCCAAGATAAATAATTTGTTAATTTCAATAAACTTTTTCTTTGATTCATAGCAATTTAAACCTGCTTTCATATTCCACTGGATTGCTATTTTCTCATGCTACGTGGAGGGCAAAACTTTTGCTTGGGAGGAAAGTACTTTTCAATTTGTGCTGAATTTCCTCAAACAAAGCCAGATAGCCCAGGAATCTTCCCAATGATACATTTTCCTCAGGGGCCAAAGATGAATGGCTTGCTATTTGGGGATATCACAGAAGCTGGGATAAATGTAAAAGCACTTTAGAAAATGTAAAGCCTTGCATAAATGTAAAGATTGTTATTATTATAGTATTATTATCATGTAAGTGTTAGTGGTCTCTTCTTTATGGGTTATTATGTGTATTGGGTCAATATGGAGTTGAACTCCAAATAAAGACTCTGTTCTTTCCCTTCCCTTCCCAGTTCACTTGGCTAGTCTGTCCTCCAGAGTTCTGTGTATTCCGCAAAGGTGACCAAAATGTGATGATAAATAGAACAGACTTGGTCACAGAAATGAATAATATAGTGAAACTCTGTTTACATGATCATAGTCTATGTATTTATGCAAATTTACCTTCTTGTTCTGAACTCACAAAATTTCAGTATTGTTAATATACTAGTTTCCCACAACTTAAGTTTATTTCTTATAATTTGCTCTTACCTTTTTAGAAAAAGCTTCATTAAAATTTACCTTTCTTTACTGTGATGCTGGCTTTTCCATCCAAGATTCTCATAATTGCCTAGGACATTCTTTGAAGAAGTAACCCTTAATTTTCTTACAATCATTCCATAGACTGGTCTCAACAAAAGGAGCTTGATTGTCCTGTGACTGGGCGTCTTTTCTGGTAGGTAAGAAGAAACCTGTAAACATCTTGCCTTTTCTTAGGGAAAGAAAAAAAGTAACTCATTTTAAAAAAATAACCAATTTATTTTTTCTTGTAATATGCTCTGTTATCATTGTTGAATGGTATGATTGTGGTTAAACAACGACTTTTTATAATCACCTATGATTTGCATTTTTGTACTCTTTATGTGAAATTTTCTCCAAAAACAGATGGGAGAGGAGCTTTACAGTAATAATCATTCCTTAAGCATGCCCAAGAGTATGATAGTATGAGGTGAGTGAATTATTTAATTTTTTATTAATTGGGTAATCCCTGCATATTAGAAGCCTTGAAGTATGAAGAAACCCTTGCCTTCAAAAAGCTCACATTCTAATCTTAGAAAAATTGGACCACGCTGACCAGAAAAAGTTCGTTTTGTCCCTCATGGAAAAACGTAACTGCTTTTAGAAAGTACCTCTACTGACTCCCCAAAACATTAGTTTAGATCTCACTCGGGTTAATTTTATACACCACTCCTATTGTTTTAAGAATGTTTGTTCTCTACAAATGTCTCTTCTTTTAAAAGTAAGCCCATTTGGGGATTATGGTAATCTTTGTTCCTGATTAAAATTTCTCTGTCCTGTCCCTTTGTATTTTACCTTTCACAGTAGCTTAACCCACATTCTATGGTTTTGTGATTAACTCTGAATATGGAATCTTAGTGTCGGTTTCATATAAGCCTCATCTGAACATAAAGCACGTCTCATTGTTTCATTTAAAATTTCTCCGGTAGCATTGATTTACCTCGCTTTAGTTTTGTTCACTATGCAAAGAATTTTCTTTTGAGTCTCTCCCCCCCACCCCTTTCTTTCTTAATTGGTCTGTGCTGGTGGGTGATTTTGTGGATTTTTTTTTTTTTTTTTTTTGGTTCAAAGCACTGATCAGTGATTCATAAAACTGATTTTCTTTTTTTCCTTACAATTAAAATAAGCAGTGACATTTAGCCATCTACAAACCTTGGCCCTACTGTCCTCAGTGTTAAGATAACTGATTAGTTCCGCAGCCCTGCTGAACACCTCCCAGCATTCACCTATAATGGGCCATAAACTTGAAAGCCTCCTCGGCCTCTTTCCCTGTCTCTGGGTGAGGCTTGCAGGGTGGAGGAGGGGCACCAAACCCGGCAGAGAATGAGTGAGAAACACTGACAGAATCGCAGGGGGAATGGAAAAAAAGAACTTAAGAGGATTATAACAAGAAAGGAAGCATTTGGAGTCCTGGGAGGTGATGCCAGTCAGAATCTCTGAATGGCTAAGAAAAGAGAAAATTTTCCCGTCCACATGTAGGGCCTTGGGCAGGGAATTTCTTTTTCACACTCCTATCTCCTTCCATCTTTCTTCCTGAGAACTGATGATCCTGTGTGTCAGGAGAAAAGGGACCCGGCCAACTTCTCCAAAGAAGGAAGCTTCTTGAAAAGATGGCTTTGACTTTACATTTTCATGGGGTAGGAAGGGGCAGTCAGAAGAGGCATGAGTTTTAGCCAGATAAGCTGATGACGTCTGAAAAAGGCAGGCCAACATGACTTCTCGTGGAATGTAGAAAATTGCTATTCAGCTGTGGCCATTCAATTTAGGGCGTTCTAAGAAGGGCTTTTCCACAAAAAGCCTTGAACTTTCTGAAGGAAGGTCAGGCAACACGGATCATTTGAATAAAGATTTTAATCTTGACGTGTGTTTTGATCATATTAGATTGTGTATCTTTTTTTTTCATGAACATGTAAAAATATTCAGCGCTAGAGAATCCTGTAGATTTGAATTTTAAAAAATATTAATAGGCTTGTTACTAATCACATAATTTTCAATCATGAGCCTATTCCTAGTGCTTATAATTTAGATAACAGATTGTCAAAAATATTCAAAATTCTAATTATGTATAATTGCTGATTGTAGAGGTGAGAACTCTATTCCTTTTTAAAACAACATGAGAAATTTACTAAGAATTTGCTTAAGAATACTTCAATGGAAGCCAATTCATAAATACTTATGGTATTTTAATGTCCTACAAAATCATTTTGAGGGACTGAGACAGCAGTAAAGAGATAAGTGTTAAACACAGTCCTTTAATAACAGTGGAGCTTTGGGGAAGGGTTGAGAGAAATTCCACTGGTAGTCACCAACTAAAGGACTCTACAGACAAAAATCTTTATTTGGGACCCTTAACCCCAATAGACTTGTATGTCTATATGTATGACTAACTTTCCTAGACTTTTTTTTTTTTTTTTTTTGACTGAGACTATTTTTTAGAGTAATTTTTTAGGTTCACAGCAAAACTGAGAGGAAGGTACAGGGATTTCCTATCCACACCCCTGCCCCACATGTGCATAGCCCTTCCCATTATCAGGATCCCTCGGCCGGTGCCTGTTTGTTACAACTGATGAAGCTGTATTAACACATGGTAATCAGTCAAAGTGCATAGTTTACATTATGATTCAACCTTGGTGTTGTACAGTCTCTGGGTTTGGACAAATGTATAATGATATGTATCCATCATTATGGTATCATACAGAGTATCTTCACTGCCTAAAAATCCTTTGTTCTCCGTCTATTCATCCGTTCCTCCCCTCCCCATCCACCCCTTGCAACCACTGAACTTTTTACTGCTTCCAATATGTTGTCCTTTTAAGACTGTCATATAGTTAGAATCATAAAGTATATAGCATTTTCAGACTGGTTTCTTCCACTTAGTTTATATGCATTTAATGTTCCTCCATGTCTTCATGGCTTGATAACTTGTTTCTTTTTAGCATTGAATACTTTTCCCTTGTCTGCACATACCACTGTTTACTCATTCACCTTCTGAAGGACCTCTTGGTGGCTTCCAGATTTTGGCAGTTATGAATAAAGCTGCCAAAATATTCATGTGCAGGTTTTTGTGTGGACATAAATTTTCAACTTCTTTGGTTGTAAATATCAAGGAGCACAATTGCTGGATTGTATGGTAAGAGTACCTTTAGTTTTGTAAGCAACCACCAGACAGTCCGCCAAAGGAGCTTTGCCATTTTGCATTCCTACCAGCAATGAATGAGAATTTCTTTCACTCCATATTCTTGCCAGCATTTGGTCTTGTCAGTTTTCTGGATTTGGGCCATTTTAATGGGAGTGTAGTGGTATTTCATTGCTGTTTTAATTTGCAATTCCCTGATGACATATGATGTGGAACCTTTTTTCATATGCTTATTTGCCATCTGTATATCTTATTTGGTCAGTGTCTGTTAAGGTCTTTGGCCCGTTTTTTTAGATTGGCCCGTTTTTCTTGTTGGAGAGCTTTAAGAGTTGTGAGTATATTTTGGATTATAATCCTTTATCAGTTCTGTCTTTTACAAATACTTTCTCCCAGTCCGCAGCTGTCTTCTCATTTTCTTGACATTGTCTTCCGTGGAGGAGGAGTTTTTAGTGTTAATGCAGTTTATCAGTTACTTATTTTGTGGATTGTGCCTTTGGTATTGTATCTAAAAACTCACCACCATACCTAAGGTCATTAAGGTTTTCTCCTATGTTATCTTTTAGGAGTTTGATGGTTTTGTATCTGTTTATAGTTTATAGCCTAGGAGTTTATAGTTTTAGGTCTGTGATCTGGTTTGAGTTAGTTTTTGTGAAGGGTGTAGGGAATGTGTCAAGTTTCTTTTTTTTCTTTTTTTTTTTTTGCATGAGGATATGTACATAAGCAAACATAATTGGGTACATTGTTGTTATTATTGTGAACAAACTGTTATCCCTTGGATCAAATAAGAAAAAGAAAAATAGGCATTGTTAATTTACCTTTGCTTATTCTTTCTTTGATGCTATCTCTTTCTTTCTGTAGATCCCAGTTTGTGACTTGTGTTTTTTTCCTTCTCTCTAAAGAACTTCTTTTAATATTTCTTGCAAGGCAAGTCCACTGGTAACAAATTCCTTCCATTTTTGTTTGTCTGAGAAGGTATTTCTCCTTCACTTTGGAAGGATCATTGAAGGGTACAGAGTTCTGAGTTAGTGGTTTTTTTTCCTCTTAACACTTTAAGTATTCCACTCCACTCTCTTCTTGCTTGCATGAATTCTCACGAGAAGTCAGACGTAATACTTATAAGTAAGGTTCTGGTTTCTTTTGGGATTTTTTTTTCTTATATTTGGTTTTCTGTAGTTTGAAGATGATATGACTAGGTATAGTTTTAGGGCATTTATTCTGAACTTCCTGGAGCTGTGTGGTATGGTGTTTGACATTAACTTGGGGAATTCTCAGTTACCATCCCAAATATTTCTTCTGCTCCTTTCCCTCCTTCTTCTCCTGCAGGCATTCCCATTTCACATACGTTATACCTTTCCAAGTGGTCCCGTGGTCCTTGGATATTCTGTTCTGTTGTTTGTTTGCAGCCTTTGTTCTCTTTGCTTCCGGTTTTGAGGATACTACTGATATAGCCTCAAGTTCAGAGATTCATTCCTCAGCTGTTTCTTGTCTACTAATAAGCCTATCAAAGGTGTTCCGTTCTGTTAGTGATTTTTTTTTATCTTTAGCAAGATATTTTCTTTCTTAGGATTTCCCTCTCTATGCTTACACTGCCTGTTTGTTCTCACATGCTATCTTCTTTATCCATTAGAACCCTTAGTATATTAATCACAGTTGTTTTAAATTCCCAGTCTGGTAAGTGCAACATCATTGCCATGTCTGGTTCAGATGCTTGCTCTCTCTTTATAATTGTGTTTTTTGGGGCACCTGGGTGGCTCAGTCGGTTAAGCGTCTGCCTTGGGCTCAGGTCATGATCCCAGAGACCTGAGATCTAGTCCCACATTGGGCTCTCTGCTTAAAGGGGGAATCTGCTTCTCCCTCTCCCTCTGCTGCTCCTCCTGCTCGTGCTCTCTCGCTCTGTCAAATAAAGAAACAAAATCTTAAAAAAAAAAAAGTGTTTTGGGGGGCACCTGGGTGGTGCAGTTGGTTTAGCAACTGACTTTTGGTTTTGGCTGAGGTGATGATCTCAGGGTCATGGGATCAGGCCCAGCATGGGGCTCTGCACTGAGTGAGGAGTCTGCCTGAGTTTCTCTCACCCTCTCCCCCTGCCTCTCTCTGCAACCCCTCCCCACCCCCACCCCACTCTCTAAAATAAATCTTAAAAAAAAAAAAATTGTGTTTTCGTCTTTTGGTATGCCTTATAATTTTTTTCCTGATAGTCTCTCATGATTTACCGGGTAAAAGGAGCCGCTATAAATAGCTATTTAGTAATGTGGTGGTGAGGTATTTGGGGAGGGGAAGGATTCTCTATTCCCAGGAATAACTCTCAGTCTTTTAGTGAGGTTATGCCTCTGGGCGGTGAACTCTACAAGAGTTTGAATTTTTTTTCTCTCCCCTTAGGTGGAACAGGATAAGCTAGGGTGGGCTGGAGTTGGGTGTTTCCCTTCCGCCAGGTCAGTTAGGCTCTGGTAATACTCGAACAGGTCAGGCTCTGGTTAATGAGTTTCCCCTGAGAGCAGGCCTTGTTAAGAGCTGAGTGCGCCGCTGTGTTTCAAAATGGTTCCTTTTCTCCTTCCTCTGCCAGAAGCATGAGGGCATTTTTCTCCAGTACTTTTTGTGGGAACCTGGTGGAGCTCCTGGAGGTAAGTCTTAGAAAATTGTGGGACCCTGTTTATGATCGAATCCCCCTGAAGTTTTTAAATCGCAGACTTGTTTATACTGAGCCTCTAGCAATTTGTCATGTACGGTTCGGATTTTCCTCCCCTTGCTCCGGCTCCCACCTTGGTTTCTGCTTATGTATTTCTGCTCCAGGAAGGTGGGACTCCTTGTCTGTCTTCGGGGCAGCATTTTGTCCTGTGTCCTCCCTTCTCGTATGGATCCAAGAAGAGTTGTTGAATTTTCAGTCTGTTCAGTTTTTTACTTGTTGTTCAAGTGGCAGCTTTCACTCAGAAGTTACATGCAAAACCAGAGCTCTCCTAGATTTTTTTAGCCCATTAGAAGGGTACATAGTTGAGTAACTACCCGATGGTTAAGTCCTGTGAGTACCTTAAGCGGTGTTGGTGGTCAAAGGAGACCTAATTCTTCCTTTTTCTTCTGCTTCTGTGCAGTCCTCAGAAAAGTCTGGTCAAAAAACCCACCAAAAACAAAACAGAAAACAAAAACCCTGAGAAGTCTAGAGGTAGTGATTGGGTGATTCGGTGTGTCCCCGTGTCTCCCTGGAATGCATGCTGCGAGAGGGGCTTAACATGCCTGCTTGACGTGGCCCGCGGCTGGGGAGTCTCTCCCCTCTAACCATAACGAGAGACGTTCCCAGCAGAAGAGAAGTCTTAAGGTAAAATTTCTTAAGAGCAGCATTCGGAGTATATTCTTCCTGAGCCCTGGCTCTTGATAAATATGGTTAAGATGGAGGCAAACTTTTAAGTTAGAGCCTCTGTAATTATCCAGCGGGACAGGCTCCTAGTAAATCCCGAGCAGTCATCTCGCAAACCTGTGTTGGCTCATCCTTTATGGTCTGTGGCGGCCCTTTATACTGATTAGCTTAAAGGCAGGCAGGTTTGGTGGTGTTGGTTCAGATAGGCTCTTGATTACAGATGCATCGGTTTGGTTGCAGTGGTTGTCAGAAGCAACAGGACATTATTATCAACAGGTTGCATTTAATCAGCACCCGGGCTGTGCTTTGCAGCTGAGGTTAAGATGGAGCAGGGAGCACTTTCAGCGCTTCCTAGAGTAAGGATCTGCTGCCACCCTCTTTCATTTCTCCTTTCAGTTTGTATGATTTTCTCCTGGCTCATGCTGCTCCAGCCTTACCACCTTCTGTTTCTTCCATTGGCCAACATTAGTCCTGCTGCAGCTACTTTGCGGCAGCTGTTTGCATTTCTCCCAGATTTTCCCATGCACCACTCACACCATCCCATCAACAAGTCTCAACTCTAAGGTCGCCTTTGCAGAGAGGTCTTCTGCAGCCAGCATGGCAGGCCTCTGTCTCTCACTGTCGGTTATTCAAAACACTCTGTTCTAGTTTCTTCATGGCATTAGTCACTCTTTGCAAATGATCTCTATTTTTTTTCCTTTTTTTTTTTTTCTTTGATGGCCTTCCCTACTAGGATGTAAGCGCCACGAAAGCTGGACCTTGCTACTTACTTCACATTGTATTCCTCGTACCCCAAACTGTAACTGGCATTTAGTAGGAACCAGATAAATATGTGTTTAATGAATGAATAAAAAGAATTCCCGTCCAGAGTAACCCTCTTGAACTCCAGGCCAATGTCACATCCTTGTTTTTCTCCACTGTCATATTAGATGTTACGTGCTTAAGCCACCCAGTTTCCAGACCGATCTAACCTTAAATGGGTACAATGTAAACATCTTCAGATTCCCCTTTAGAAGGAGGATGCAGTGGTCACCAGCCCAGCTCTGGGTTCTGCAGACCCCACTCCTGATAAGGATAGAGAGTCTTGGTGGCTTCTCCAAGATAGGGACTGCTGTGTCTCCACATGATCTTGAGACCCGGCTGTGGTCCCAGGTCACAGTTATACTTGCCTCCATTGGTCCCAGTTTCCAAGAGTACAGCTGCTGTTTCTCTAACCTCCCTCCCTACCCACTCCCCACCCCCCAATCTCTGTAGCGTGGGATCTAGCATGATCCTTGGTGAAGATTCCATCCCACCTGGACAGAATCCCTGGATGACAACCGTCTGCCATGCCCTGGCTCTCCCTCCTTTCTACCACATTATGCCCTCCCACCCTCTCTCAAGGTAATTACTGCTTGGCAGTCCAGAAGGTGCCTGTAGGCTGGGGAAAGCAATGCCATTACTCAACCCTGGTCAGAATTGCTTGCCGTTGGAGAGAAGAAAAACAGTAGATAGTGAATCGTTTCAGTACAGCTTGAAGTTCTTGCTTTGCTTTTGGAGTAAGCATTTCTTGTATTGCATCTATCTTATTTTAAATGCACTGAATACACAGCATTGATGTGATGAGAAAAGTCTAACTAATTGACATTGGAATTTCTCATTTCTCTCTTGCTCACTTTTTATTTATGCTTGCACCTTAAGAATCTAACTGTAGGAATTCTGATACCTTTCCTAAAATCCAACTTGAGTTGATAGCATGCCCTTTATGGACTACGACCGTGCCTCTAGTGCTGGCAGGTAGGAGGCAGAGAGAGAAGTTCGGGTATGTATTCTCCTAGCTCCCTCCCTGCTAGGTTGCTCGGCAGGCCACAGCTCCTTCCAGGAGGACTCCACGGCTGCAGCTGCTCCTTTTGGGTCCTGATACCTGCTCTCCCTCTTGCCCCATCAGGCCTAGGGGTGGTAATAGTGCCCCAGTGTTGCTTCCTTCCGGAGTGCCTCACCCTTGTTGTTTTCTCTTTTCTCTTCCTACTCCTTTGTAGATGATCACTTTATTAAGCTTTTCCAGTTATCTGTTCAAGTGTGTCATTTGCTTCTGCAGAGACCCTAGGTACATGGGATATGAATTAGGATAAAAGTATTAGTACATTGGGGAGCCTCCTGGCTGGCTCAGTCGGTAGAGCACGCAACTCTTGATCTCACGGTTGTGAGTTTGAATCCCACGTTGGGTGTAGAAATTACTTAAAAATAAAAAAAATCTTAAAATATTAGTCCATTGGGTATAGTGTATGTGTAAACATTAGAAGAAAACACAGGAGACAATCTCCAGGATTAGGACTAGATGAAGTGTTTTTAGACATGACACTGAAAGCAAAGAAATTGGGCTTCTCAAAAACTTTTGCTCAGTGAAAGACCCTGTTAAGGGCTCCTGGGTGGCTCAGTCGGTTAAGGGTCTGCCTTCGGCTCAGGTTATGTCCTGGGATCGAGTCCTGCGTTGGGCTCCCTGCTTGGTGGGGGGTCTGCTTCTTCCTCTTTGTCTGCCTGCCACTCCCCCTGCTTGTGCTCTCTCTCTTTTTCAAAAATAAATAAATAAAATCTTAAAAAAAAAAAAAAAAAGACCCTGTTAAGAGAATGAGCAGGCAGGCTACGGACTGAAAGAAAACATTTGTAAATGACCTGCAAACCATGTATCTGATAAAGAACTTTCAAAACTCAACAGTAAAAAAATAATAAATAAATAAAGCAAACAATCCTGTTAGAATCATAATGGCTAAAATAAAAAGAAATAGTGATAACATCAAATGTGGCAAAGATGCAGGTAAACAGAATCACTCACACATTGCAGGTGGGAGTGAAAAATATTACAGCCACTCCGGGAAATATTTTGGCTGTTCCTTAATAATCTAAACATACTTTACCATGCAATCCAGAAATGACACTCTTAGGCAGTTATCTCAGAGATAAGAAAACTTAGGTTCACACCAAAATGTCTACATGAATGATCCTAGCAGCTTTATTTGTAATAATCAAAAATTAGAAACGAATCCTGTATCTTTCAGTGGATAAGGGAATAATCAAAGTGTGTCGCAGCCACATGACCAAATACTACTCTGCAATAAAAAGAAATCAATGATCGGAGTACACGTGTAATTCTAGCGGACCTCAAGACAATTATGCTCAATGATAAAAAGTTATAAACAAAAGGTTATATGTTGAATTAATCTATTTTTATAATATCATCGAAATAATATTATAGAGATGAAGAACAGATGAGTGGATGCCAGGGAGCCACTTTTTGCAACTTCCTATAGTTCTATAATTATTTAAAAAATGAAAAAAAAATCAGCCCCCAATTGAGACGAATAATTTGGGAAATAGGTTGTTTTTGTCTTTGGCGTGGGGGAGTTGAGGGCATGAGGTTAACACCATGAGCACGGTGCTGTTAGCTGTATGCCAGTGCTGAGCTGTGTCAGTAATTGTTAAGTTGGCAAAAGGATGAAAAGCAAGATCTCAATATTCCCAATGGGGAGATTTTATTTTTAATTATTTAACTTAAAAACTTAAACAAGTTTTTTGTTTTTTTTGGGTTTTTTTTTTTTTAATTTTATTTATTTGACAGAGAGTGCACAAACAGGGGGAGCAGCAGGCAGAGGGAGAGGGAGAAGCAGGCTCCCTTACAGAGCAGGGAGCCCTCTGTGGGGTTTGATCCCAGGACCCTGGGATCATGACCAGAGCCGAAGGCAGTTGCTCAAATACCTGAGCCACCCAGGTGCCCCTAAACAAGTTTTCTATATTATCTCTTTGTGGAGATACAAATATACAAATGTAAAATTTCTACTTTAAAATGCTAGTAATTGGGGGAGCTGTGTGGCTCAGTCGGTTAAGCATCTGCCTCTGGCTCAGGTCAGGGTCCTGGGATCAAAATCCTGGGATCGAGCCGTACATCATCATCAGGCTCCCAGCTCAGTGGGGAGACTGCCTCTCCTTCTGCCTCTGTCCCTCCCCCTGCTTGTGTGCTGTCTGTCACATAAATAAATAAAATCTTTAAAAAAAGAGTAAATAAATAAATATGCTAGTAACGTGCCCCTTCAGGATATTCAAACTTGTATAGAGACTTCACCCATCTTCAAGGAGCCCTGGGCATATTTACAGAGACTTTTTAAAGAGATGTCAACATTCTCAATGTGTGAATGTTAAACACTGCTCTGCACAGTGAAATCAGAGTTCTCCAAACCCTGATCTCTAAAAATTCCCCCCAAAGCTCGGGGGGCATGTTCCGTCTGTACTAGCACATTCAGGAATGCTTCTGCGGTGCCAAACACTAATGTGCTTTCCAAAGAACACAAAGTATTTCCCTCACAACCTTTCCTTTGCCTTCTACACACACGTAAATTCCTCTTTTTTATATACATGTTTTGATCCATCCAAGTTATAAATAACATTTTCTGAATGGATAAAAATCCAAACTTAATAAGAGTTACTATGTTCTCATTTTATAGATTGAAGAGATTTATTATTTTTTAAAGATTCTATTTATTTGTCAGAGAGAGAGAGGGAGAGCACAAGCAGGGGGACCAGCAGGCAGAAGGAGTGCAGATTTCCTGCTGAGCAAGGGACCCGATGCGGGACTCGATCCCAGGACCCTGGGATCATGACCTAAGCCGAAGGCAGACCCTTAACGACTGAGCCACCCGAGCATGCCAGCTGAAGAGATTTATGACAAAGTGAACGAATACCTGATTTAAATAGAGGCGTGTTTATTATCTCTGTGACTTTACGTAAGTTACAAACTCAGAGAGTTTTGGTTTTCTTACTGGTAGAACTATGTCACAGATTTTTTGGAAGGGTGACTGAAATCTTAACTGTTGAAGTGATTTGAAGTGCAAAGTATTTACATGAGGACTGGGGTTAGTTAGTGGTTAGTAGTTCGAGTTAGTGGACTAACTCAAAGATTGAAGTTAGCGGCACTGGGAGATTGGATCTAGGTCTTCCCAAACATGGTTCAGTTCTTTAGCCTGTAGATTTGTTCTATGTTCAAAGTTGTTGCTCATCTTTTAACCTTTTCTAAACCTGGTCTGAGAGCAGCAAGTAGTTTTCTACAACATGACACGAAGAGTACCAGAGCAAGATTATATCTGTCACAGACGAAAATACTCTATTTATGTGTCATAGTAATCTATTCATTGGTTTATGGACCCAAAATTCTCCAGGGGGACTCACAAATCCCCATAATGTTTCTAGGTGCCAGATTTTTCATTTGGAGCTCTGATTTAGTTGACAGATGTGTAAAAGTCACATGTAGCCAAATGATTTCTCAGTCAGTACAAAGCTGATGATGCTGAAGACTGGTTATTCCTGCTAAGATTCACTGGAAACTCTACCCAGACTGTGCTTTTCAAATCTCCTTCTAGAGTTTAATGTTATTTTATGCTAATGCCAGTGCTTGTTCCCCACAGCTATATCTTTAAAATATCCTGCCCTTTTTTTAAGGAAAACACTAACTTAACAGAGAGAGCACTCTTTGAAGAAGTCAAAAGAGATCAGTAACAACATTCAGCTACTCACCTGTGAGTGAAACTGTATTTTGGAGATTCATACACAAATCAGACTGGGCAAAGTTTGTATTTAGAATAAGAATTAGTTGGATGTTGAATGTTGAGTCCCCAGCTGTGTCCCGTCACTAATAAAGAAGGAGATCAATAGAGGAAAATTGATTTGCCCAAGGTCTTATAGACGGTAACTGGGAGAGTTGGAATTTGAATCTGGGTCTTCTGATTACTCTAATTTGAGTGTTTTATGTGCTAATACTATCCCTTAGATAAAAATGTGACCATAGTCCCTCCTTATCTGTGGGGATACGTTCCAAGACCCCTTCAATGCCTGAAACTGCTGATAGTAACAAACCCCTGAATGAGCTACATTTTTTCCTATTAATACATTCCTATGATAAAGTTTACTTTATAAATTAGCCACAGTAAGAAATAATAATAACTAATAACAATAGAACAATCATAACAGTATACTGTAATAAAAGTTATATGAATGTGGTCTCTGTCTTTCCCTCTCAATATCTTACTGTGCTCTTCTTTTTTTAAGGTTATTATTATTTTTTTAAAGATTCTATTTACTTGACAGAGAGAGAGAGAGAGAGAGAGAGGGAACACAAGCAGGGGGAGTGGGAGAGGGAGAAGCAGGCTTCCCCCTGTGCAGGGACCCCGACGTGGGGCTTGATCCCAGGACCCTGGGATCATGACCTGAGCTGAAGGCAGACGCTTAACAACTGAGCCACCCAGGCGCCCCTGTGCTCCTACTTCTTATGATGATGATGTGAGATGACAAAATGTCTATGGGATGAGATGTGGTGAGACCGAGAGAGCTGAGATGAGGAGTTGAGGAGAGCTGCTGGTAGAGTTCCAGTCTGGGTCTAAAGCCCAAAGAACCAGGAGAGCCAATGGTAAAAGTTCTGGTTCAAGTCTGAGAACAAAGGCAACAGAAGACTCTGATGTTCCAGTTGGAAAATGGGCAGACAGTGCAAATTCCCTATTACTCTACTTGTTGTTCCCTTCAGGCCTTCAGTGGATTGTATGCAGCCCACCCACACTGGGGAGCGCTATCTCTTCTACTCATTCTGCCAATTAAAATGCTGATCTCATTCAGAAATCCTCACAGACACACCCAGAATAATATTTTACCAAATATTTGGGTACCCAGATGTTTAACCGTCACAAGTGGACAAATTCCCAGGTTTTTTTAAGATTTCATAATGATGATAACAACCTCTAAGTAGGATAGTTATTTTATAGAAAAATTCCACATACTTTACATTTCTGTCTTTTTGCCCTTTGCCTAATTTCAGGATCCCCCTCCCCTTTTCTTTCTTCAACTGGAAAAAAAAGTGCTATATGAAAAGATTCATCGGCTTGATTTTTTTTTCCTCTAAAAATTCCATTATTATTTCTAATAAGTGATATTCAGGTTTTTTATGTGATAGGAACAAATAAAAAGCTTCAATTTGTAGCAACTTACTATATACCAAATATGTACTAGGATGTATATCAGAGTAGTGGGCTTTTTTTTTTTTTTTTTTTTTTAGAAAGAGTGTGCAAGTGGGGCTGTGGGTGGAGAGGTGGGGAGGAGGAGGAGAGGGGCAGAGGGAGAGGGAGAGAGAGAGAATATCTACTTAAGCAGGCTCCACACCCAGCACTGAGCCAACACGGGTTCAATCTCAGGATCCTGAGATCATGACCTAAATTGAAATCAAGGATTGGACGCCCAACCAACTGGGCCACCCAGGCGCCCCAGAGTGGTCTGGTCTTATATACAGTTAATGTTTTATCTTTATAAATTCTTACTAATGGTATCTTCCAGTCACTTTTAAATTCCCAAGTTTCTAAAAACCACTATAGGGGTAAAAAACTAAATTACTTCCAAAGGCCAGGTAGATAATGTAAACGAGGAAAGCATTTTGGAGTAAGTAATAGAGGGCAGCTTGGACTGGGACAAACTGGAAAGCACACGCTCGGTCTGTAGGAGGTGGTCTGTAATCAGCTCCAGTCCCATGTTCCTGTGGGAGAATACGAGTCCCATACTGCAAGTTCCCAGGATTTTTTTTTAAAGATTTTATTTATTTATTCTTGAGAGAGAGAGAGAGGCAGAGGGAGAAGCAGGCTCTCCGCTGAGCAGTGAGCCCGATGGGGGGCTCAATCCCAGGACCCCAAGATCATGACCTGAGCTGAAGGCAGATGCTCAACCAACTGAGCCATCCAGATGCCCCAGCCAGGATTTTTTTTTAAAGAAGAATTTTAAGTGCTGAAATTTTTAATTATCATTTTTAAAATTTAAAGCTGCTTTAACTAATTTAGCTAATCCTAGTTAAAAAAATAATAATGTTCAGACCAAACTAAACATATCTGTCATTATATCTGGCCTAGGGTCTTCAGTTTTTGACATCTGATCTGAAGCATATAGTTCCCCCTATAAAATTTATTCATGACAAGTAGATGGCAACAAAGCCCAAATGAGAGCAGATGCTGGACAATCAGCCAGGCTCAGTCTTTAAGGCTCATCTGCATAACTATATAATTCAAATTCATGATTTAGGAAAATGACACATTCCTATAAGCCATGGGTCTTAAGATCTCTAATGGAAACTTTAAATCAAATCCTTGAAGCCAAGTATCTTCTGTATTTGTGACCCCCTCTAGTCCTTTCTGTTCTTGTCCAGTACCGGCATGGCCTGCCTCTAAAAACCAAATGAAGAGATTAATCTTCTCATGGTAGAATTTCAGGGGCTATTTGGCCATAAATGGCAGAGTTTTGCACTGAGGGCAGCCACGGTCAACTTTGCCAATATACATGGCTGGTTTGGTTTAGGTAAAAGCATGGTATTGAAATAGTTTGTATTTTCTTTCATTAATAAACTTTTTTTTTTTTTACCCAAATAGTATACTTATTTTTAATTTTTTCTGCAAGGATAAAACCAGTGTCTTAGGAAATAATATAATATGATCTAGCACCATGAGGAATTCTTTTTTATTTTTTTTTATTTTTATTTTTTAAGATTTTATTTATTTATTCAACAGAGATAGAGACAGCCAGCGAGAGAGGGAACACAAGCAGGGGGAGTGGGAGAGGAAGAAGCAGGCTCATAGCGGAGGAGCCTGATGTGGGGCTCGATCCCATAATGCCGGGATCACACCCTGAGCCGAAGGCAGATGCTTAACCCCTGTGCCACCCAGGCGCCCCAGAGAAATTCCTTTTTAGAATATTGTGTGTGTATGTATACTTTGCTCTAGGGTTGTTACTCTTACTAGTAATAGCTAGTTTGATGCAAAAACTATGTAACAACTTACTATGAATGCTGAAAACTGCTCTTAGGTTAAGTTCAAGTCTTTGCTGGATTTAGCATTTTATAAGAGCTGTTCTCAAATTTTAACTGTAAGATCTGTTGTAAAAGCTTGTCTCCAGTAGTGGCCATCGACAGTTCTTCCTATCCCTGTACATGCATGCTGCTCCTTCTGTTAAAAGGTGGATTCTTAGTTTCCTTCCCCTTGACTCTGGGCAGTCCATGTGACCAGTAGAATGCAGCAGAAGAGTTTCGGCGTTAGGCTTTAAGAGACCCAGCAATTTCTGCTCCTATGATCTTGGAAACGAGCTGCCATATCAGGAAGCTCAGACTAGCCTACTGACCCGTGAGGGACCGTGTGAGAAAGACGTGCCACAGGAAGGAGGACTGGGATGCTCCATCCGTGGTCAGCACCACGTGTCCAAACGGCACGAGATCTTGGTGGATAATTTAGGCCAGTAGAGTTCGCAGCTGAAAGCCGCGATGTAAGTGAAATCTGCAAGATACCTCGTGGCGCACAAATCAGCCAATCCACAGAATTCTAAGAAAAAAAACCAGTCATCATTTTAAGCCACTATGTTTTAGAATGGCTAGTTACCAACAATAAACAATAACTAACCTACTTGTTACTAATTGCTAACAACGTGGCATCTTCCACAGGGTTTCAGGCTCAGTAGGTTTGGATGAGGCCCAGGGATCACTGTTTTAACAAGAGCCTGGAATAATTCAAATGCCGGGTAGCATTTTTCCGAGCCACCTGTTGGGGTCATGACTCTGAAGCACATCCAGGGAATGCTCAAGAGATTTATTGTCAAGGATGAAGAAAATGTTCCAATTTTTATTCATATATTTCTTTGGTCTAAAAATTCATAAAGAAACTAAGCCTGACTATTAATATCCTGTTGTTAGGTGGTCACCGGGCATGCTATTCTTCAAATAGGAAGAACTTCTATTTTTTTTTTTAAAGATTTTATTTATTTATTTGACAAAGATAGAGACAGCCAGCGAGACAGGGAACACAAGCAGGGGGAGTGGGAGAGGAAGAAGCAGGCTCCCAGCAGAAGAGCCTGATGTGGGGCTTGATCCCATAACGCCGGGATCACGCCCTGAGCCGAAGGCAGACGCTTAACCGCTGTGCCACCCAGGCACCCCCAAATAGGAAGAACTTCTAACACAAGGAGGGGCTGCCACTGTCTTCTTTCCTTTCTTCCAGAGCACTGTGGTTTACGTGCGTCCCTTCTAAGCAGACTTATGGATTATAGTGTCTTATCCTAAATGATAGAATCTTCACAATGCTTAGTAAGATAGGGAAGATAGGGAGTAACTATGGACATCTCTGATGTCTTACAGAAGTTCAGTGTTTATTTTGAGACAAAACACTTGGAGGAATTGTCAGATTTCAAGATGAATAGTGCATTTTTCTTTTAAAAATACAAATTTCCAAATTTTCTGACCTGTGATAAGTAACTGTGAGGAGACTGCTCCCTATTAGAAATTAACACAGACACAGACACTGAGTTGCTCTGTACCAACAAAATAGAGGCAGTTTTCACAATTAGCAAGAAAACTCCCCCCCCTTTTTTAAAGAAGTATTTTAAAAACAGATACTGGGAAATATCTCTACTGTTAGATGGTATTGCAGAAAATGATATGTTTCCTAAAAAATGCTGATTTTAGCACGCTTCAATTTGGAAACAATTGGAAAATCCATTTTAAAACCTTCCAACTTGAGTTTCTGTGTGTTGGAATATGTTTGTAATTGGTTTGCAATGACTGTTGGACATCAGAGAAGGTGGAAATTTACTAGCTAAATGTCACTAAACACCTTCCTATAATTTTTGGGTGGGATTGAAATATGAGCGTCAGGATTTAGTACGTAATGACGTGCTTCCTGCATTTGAATGTTCATATTTTATGAGAAATCTTTCTCACCAATAAAAACCTTGTCTCAAAAGAACCTGAACTTAGAAGCTGACCTTCAAATCCCGTCTCAAGGTGTTAAACCAAAATTTGTGAAACTGTCGAAGCATATTATTACGCTAAGAATTTAATTATGTTTTTAGTGAGAATCATGTTTTTAAAAAAATACTGTTGAGTAATAAGATATTTAAAAATATTGTATGCTTCATTATCTTCTTCTGTAAATCTTCCTATTTTGGTGTTTTAGATGAACATAATATAATAGTATATATTTTCAAAGTAAATTAATATGACTATTTGCAGTTTATGCTTGAAGATTTTGTACTGATGGAGTGTACTGTCCAAAGCAAGCTGAGAAACTGACATTCTAGAATATCAAGGCTATTCTGTAATACCGTTCCATGCATGTTACTGTAGAGAATACCACATATCTGATTGCCCATCGATGGAACATCTGCAGAGCAGGAACATAGTTCTGGTCCTTCATAGATAAGAGAATTTATCTAGTAGATCACTAGATAGTAGATCACTCGCGTTTGATACCTTCAGAGTCTATTCTAAAACGATATAGATATGCACGCATGGCAGCTTACGAGAATTCTATTTATCATACACTATGAGGGTAACACATTTCTGGGTAGGTCAGATACTTCTTCTATAGTCTAGAATTGGTGTTTAGTTCTCTGTCTTGAAAATAGACCAAGGGACAATGAATACTTGACAAAACCGAATCTTTTTTTATTCTATTCCTCCTCCCCTTTTTAGCCTGATGCTGGGGGAGGCATTATTGCAGAGAAGTTGAGCCTCATCCAGCAGAATTTCCTGGTCCTTTGAGCCCTCAGGAAGGGAACATACTTTTGCTTCTCATTCTGGCTCTCTAGGAAAGGAGACAGGGAGCATTTCAATATAAGCCCTTCTCACCCATGCAGTGTGGATAAGTGCATCACTTAACAGTGGCCCGTGCTTGTAGGGAAAAGTATAATTCAGTAAGTGGAATGAAACCTTGCTGGCTTGTGCTGAAGCAATTTAGGCCTTTTATTCCACTTCACTATTGGAGAATTTCACTATAAGCAACTTTACAAAGTGGGATACCATAAGAAAACACCCTCTGGGGTAAGCACTTTAGATGGCATATGTGGTCTCAAAATGTAAGCCAGCTTTCTTTTAATTTATCAGGAATTTTCTCATGATATTATAAATGTTATAAAATTGAAAACCACACATGCTATACTGATAAAGTGAGATCTATGTTAACTTCATAGTAGATGTAATACAAATAAAAAGAAATACCCTCAGAAAATACTTCCCTCTCACATTTTATGACCTTTGTGTTTTTTTATAATATATTTAAATAGATGTTATTGTTCATCCTATGTACATTTTATTTTATTTTATTTTTTAAAGATTTTATTTATTTATTTGGCAGAGATAGAGACAGCCAGTGAGAGAGGGAACACAAGCAGGGGGAGTGGGAGAGGAAGAAGCAGGCCCACAGAGGAGGAGCCTGATGTGGGGCTCGATCCCATAACGCTGGGATCACGCCCTGAGCCGAAGGCAGACGCTTAACCGCTGTGCCACCCAGGCGCCCCCATCCTATGTCCATTTTAAATTATATTTTATTGTAGTCACCCATATTATCATTTTATCAACTAGATGTGTTGAATTAGTAATAATTATTTATACTCCCACCCCCCTTACCTCTGGCCTTTCTAGGCCGAAGGTGACAGATCATCCCAGGAGCATACGTAGTATTTGCTTTGTGGAGGGGCTAATGGATGAAGATATAAATTGGAGAAATTTCCTCAATAAGGAAGGGACAGAGACACTGACGGGGGGATCAGAGTTTGAGGAGAAAAAGGAAGAAGCTTCGGGTGACAGGAAGAGGGAAGAGAGTCTGAGGGATTTCAAAAAGAGAAAAGGGGTGGGGGGCTGAGTAGGAGGGAAAGACTTTTAAAGATCTGTTATGTCCTCTATTATGTAATTCCCCAGCCACCCCACAAAACCTCAAGTAAAACTCAGTTGTTGGTTGTGTTTTTGGAGCGTTTGTATTTGTTTATGAGTCTGGATGTATGTGTGAGGTTGGCTTTAAACTGTCAGTGGGTACGGAAGAGTGGAGACCAGAGTTTTGATTAAAATAATTGGGGATGTACTAAGAGGCAAGAGTGTGGCCGGGTGGTTCGTTCAGGTAGGAGGGAATGTTTTATCATGGACGTCATTTAATATTTTCTGTGCATGGTGATAATAAAAAACAGACTAGGGGCACCTGGGTGGCACAGCGGTTGAGCGTCTGCCTTCGGCTCGGGGCGTGATCCTGGCGTTCTGGGATCGAGCCCCACATCGAGCTCCTCTGCTATGAGCCTGCTTCTTCCTCTCCCACTCCCCCTGCTTGTGTTCCCTCTCTCGCTGGCTGTCTCTGTCAAATAAATAAATAAAATCTTAAAAAAAAAAAATAAAGAACAGACTAGTTCTTATTAACTTTTATTATGTTTTTAAATTTGCTATGAATGTGTCCCGACTGCAGACACCCAGGCAGACTGCTTCCCCTGCTCTCCCACCGTGCTCTGTAGTTAGAAAGAAGCAAAGAGCTCTAATTTATTTTTTTAATTTTTAATTTAATTTTATTTTTTAAAGATTTTATTCATTTATTTGACAGAGAGCAAGAGAGAGAGAGAGAGCACAAGCAGGGGGAGCAGCAGGGAGATGGAGTGGGAGAAGCAGGCTCCCCGCTGAGCAAGGAGCTTGACACAGGACTTGATCCCAGGACTCTGAGAATGTGACCTGAGCCGAAGGCAGATGCTTAACCAACTGAGCCACCCAGGCGCCCCCAAAACAGCTCTAATTTAAAGTCAGGAGAATGTAGTAGGAATTTCCACCAGAAGCTTATCACTCTTTTTTCCAGGTGTTCTAAGAAGACCCTGCAGGTACCTAGGTGACCAGTGTACCTCGGAATCCCTGGTGACTTTGGTTCTGATTTATGGCCATTTGATGGTACTTACAGATTGAAAGGCAGTTCCCAAAATGGGGGCGATAGGGAGTAACATTCCTGCCCTTCTGACAGCTGAAATTCCTTTCTCCTACTTCTCATCATGTGTCAAGAGGTCAGAATAGGTTTTTGGTTTGGTGTTGTTTCAGTTTTTGTCTTTTCTTTCTCGTCTCCCTCCTCTTTTTCCTTCTCTCATTTTCTCTCTACCTGTTCTTTCTTGCTGGCTCTCCTTCCCAGAGCCGAAAGAGTGGATTGTCAGAGACCAGTGAAAGGATGAAGGGACATAGAGCGCCCGCTGGTAAATATTCTGGTTTCTTTCTTTTTCATCGCCGGTCAAACTCAAATTTAATGAGTTTCAGTGATCAGTTTTGTTTTTTTGGGGCCACCAAAAGGAGAAGTCGGGGGGGGAAAGAGCACATAAGGGAGAATGAGTAAGCAAAGACACTACCGTGGAAATAATGAGAGTAAGGCTGTGAACGTTAACATGCGTCTTTTGTTTCTAATCCTCTGTCCTCTCTCACCCTGCCTACGCTTGTGGGATATTTATAATGAGATTAGAAATCTTAGTCTCTTGTTTGTTAGGATGTAAACTTAAGATTTCCTCATGCAATAGATAACTGCTGGATTGCTACAGCTGGATTTCTGCTCAGCCTCAATGCTACAAGGAGACACACAGAGCTAGGGACAGCAAACAGCTTCTTCTCACGGACTCCTAGGTCACATGTGTCTTGGTGCCACTTTCTCGTTCACTGATGAAGGGTCCTAGTTATCAGTAGCACGCTCTTGCGCTTCCGACAGGATCTCACTGAACTCACAGATGGACGGCCTCACGTGGGTGTGGACGGTCACCTGAGGCTTACGCCTGGGCCGCCCAGAGGGGGCACACCCACTTTCCTCCAGAAGGCCACACGTCCCGGTGCCCATTCTAATCGCATGTAAATAACCAGGAGCTGTAGCCAGAACAGGGCTCCTCGAGCTTTTTTGAAAGGCCAGATAGGACATATTTTAGGTTTTGCAGGTAGTATCGTCTCTGTTGGAACTCTTCACCTTTGCCGTTGAAGCACAAAAACAGCACTGGGTAATAGAGAAACAAGTGGGTATGGCTGCGTCCTGATAAAATTTATTTATGGATACTGACATTGGAATTTTATATAACTTTCACATCTCATAAAATATTCTTCTGATTTTTTTCAGCCATTTACAAATGTAAAAACGGTTCTTGGTTTGTAGGTAGTACAGAAACGGGGTGGGCTGGGTTTGACCTGCAGATCGTAAACTGCTGGATGTGAACTAGAACGTTATTCCTTGCTCTGCTAAGGATGCATGCCCTGCAAATTAAGTGGCTTCAAACAGCAACTATTTATTTATCTAGTTTACCATTCATTGTTTGGCAGTTTGGGATGGGCTCAACTGGGTGGTTCTGGTTTTTTGTTTGTAGCTTGCATTTATTTTAGTACCCCGTCGGAAAAGCCAGGCATCTCTTTTGTTGCTGTTGTTGTTTTCGTTTTTAAAAATTTTATTAATTTCTTGGGACGCCTGGGTGGCTCAGTCGGTTAAGCGTCTGCTGTTGGCTCAGGTCATGATCCCAGGGTCCTGGGATCGAGTCCTGCGTCAGGCTCTTTGCTTGGCAGGGAGCCTACTTCTCTCTCTGCTTGCCGCTCCCCCTGCTTGTGCTTGCTTGCTCTCTCTTTCTGACAAAAAAATAAATAAAATCTAAAAAAAATTTATTTCTTTTTAAAATTGTAAATCCAGTGTAGCTAACATACAGCGTTATATTTGTTTCAGATGTATAATATAGTGATTCAACAATTCCACGTATCAGTGGGGTGGTTCTCGACTAGTTTCATGCAAGCATCTGTGGTCAGCTTTTGGTCATCTAGTTGATTCTGCTTGTTGGGGTTCCTGGCTGTTGGCTGAGTGACCAAGTTGACTGGGGAAGTGTCTTTCATCACCCCGCAGGCTAGTCTGTGCTCATTGACATGGTGGTTCTAAGAGCAGCCAAAACATGCAAACTGCATTGTATGAGGACTTTTCAAGGTTCTGTTGATTTCATTTTACTCTTGTCTCAAACAAGTCCCATGGCCAAGTCCAGTGTGGTAGGGGACTAAGGTTTGGATACAGGCAACTGCGACAAATTAGAGTTTATTAGTGCCACAACCTACCACCAAAGGCCTCTGCCCTGATGAATTCTATCTCTCCCACACATGAAATCTGTTCTCTCCCTCCTAAGCGGCCCTAAATTTCATCTAGTCATAACGTCAGGTTCAAAGTCTAGGACTTCCTGATATATAATCATGTCCGGAAGTGACTCTTTGGGTGCAACTTCTCTTGATCCCGTGGCACTAAAAAGATGAGTTGCAACATACAGTGAGAAGAATATGATAATTATAGTAGAGGGAATCATTTGAAAGGGGAAGAATGGGAGACACTTAGCAGTTACTTGACCATAGACATTCTGAAACCTGGCCAGGCATCTGTTGGCAGACTCCCGTACTCCAGGGTCCTCCTCCTCGATGAGGGGGAGACTCTGCTTCCTGGGAGTATCTGTCCAGGGTATTGTTGTCCACAGCTCTCTGGGAGTGGTACCCTAGTCCATTGTTTGTCACAGTTTTGGGCTTGGTCCTCCCAGTTGTCATCCTTACTAGTAAGATACTGCTTGTGTGTGCAGCCGAACAACTTCCTTAGCCTTCTTCCTGCCTGTAGAGGGTTGGGGGCCCGGAGGCTTCTTTTTGTTTTGAGCTGACCTGGTCTCTTTCAATCCAAGATGGTAGTGCCTTTCCCAGTACAGTTAAATCCAACATGTGGAGAGCTTTCTATGACTCTGATTCTGGTCCAGAAACTATATCCACAATTCTTATGGAGACAAGCTGCTTTTTACTTGAGGGTGTCAGTCTGCTGGGGAAAATATCCTTACAGATTTTAAAAGCCGTTTTTTGTTTGCGTGTGTCTACTCTGCATGTCCTTCAACTTTTAGAGTTTCTAACAAAGGGACTTAATCTTTACCCTGAAGCCATTTATTACTTTGACAATTTTTCCTGACTGGGGAGATTGGAGATTAGGCACAGTTTACTCCCTAGCACGTCCAGGATCCTCTGTTTTTGCCCTCAGTTCTGCTTACAAACAGAATTTTTTGAGCTCATCTTTCCTAAGAAACCCATTGACAAGTTTAATTTTCTGTGAGGCACTCTCCCTATCCAAGTCCAGTTTGTTAGTTATAGGTAGCATGTTTACTAATTATTGCAGAACTACCTAACCAATGTCGCTATTTTTCCGGCCTGCCAAAGCAGTTTCCTTGTTGTTTGGTAGCGTCTGCCAACAGTAGGGTCCGTTTTCCCAGGCCTCAGAGTTTCTCTACAGCTTTTCCAGCCTCCACCAGCCATCAATTCCAAAGCCAATGCCTCCTATTTTTGGTTTTTGTTACAGAAACACCCCACTTCTGAGTATCAACTTCTTTCTCAGTTACAGTTGTTGCAAAATGAAGCATCCCAAAACTTAGGGGTTTAAAACAATCATTTGTGTCACTTATGACACATGTGTGTTGGGAAATTTGAGCTGAACTCAGGGCAGAGATTCCGTGGTCTTGGCGGGGCTCACTTATGTGTCTATGGTCTCTGACAATTAGAGAAGAGGCCTGACTTCCGATGTTGGCTCGCTACTGAGAGGGCCACAGGGGACAGGGCCAAATGTCTCTCATGATCAAGCTGGCCAACCTGGGCTTGCTCACATGGCGGTGCTGGCTGGGTCTCCAAGATCAGCCAGAGAAGGCAAGCTCCAATGTGCAAGCCCTTTTAAAGTCTCTCTCTGTCATGTTTGCTGTTGTCACATCGTTTAAAGCAAATCATACGGCCAAGTCCAGACCAGAGTGAATGTGGGAAGGAATTATCCAAAAGCTTACGTTGAGGGAGGTGATGAATTCAGAAAGGTGTGAACAAATCTGGGGCATTACTGCAACAATCTGCCAGCCCTTTGCTAAACAGAGTAGACTATGATCTGACACACAGAAAGCCCGCCAAGTTTCTAGAGGAGTTATTCTAGCAAAAGACCTGCCCGCTTGCCAAAAAACGTCACCAAGTTTGATCAAATTGCAAGTTTTGAGTGACTGGTTATGCAGCTAGCTGATACAAACAGGGGAAATCCAAGTTATGGCTCTAAATTTGGTAAATGGAACTTGCCCAGTATCAGGACTCCCTAGATTTCTGACATGTGCTTTCAGAGCTTGAGCACCAAAAATGCACGTGATGGAAAGAAAAAACGGTTCTGATGGTAGGCAAACACGGGAAAATAACAAAATTTAATATCTAACATTTAGAGGGTGTTGATTATGTGCTGGACACTATGCTAGTAGTTTGTCATGGATTATGCCTTTATCTCTTTTAAAAACAGAGAAATTAGGAAAGAAAACCCCAGAAAAACTAGCATTAAGAGAATCTAAAAATTTATGGTTTAGATCTAGGGAGCTTGATCTGCTCTGTATAATGCAAAAGCATTACATTGTAGTGTTGCTAAGGATGAACGGATCTCTTTTCAAACATTGCTGGTTGGAGGTTGAAGTTTATAGTACAGCGTAGACTTTGGGGTTTTTGGTCACTTGTCCAGTTTCCTAGTTGCATATATATTACTGTTTGGGATCGTTTCATAGTTTCCATCTTTGTCATGATAGCAGCTCACACTGAAGTCTTTTCCCCTGGCCTTTACAAGTAGAACATCCTAGTATAATAATTGGCTCTCAGGAAGAGAGCGTATATTTTGATTTCCTTTGCATAGTTCCCATCTGTTCTTTATTGACCCCAAAGTTCAAAAGAAGGAAAAAAACGCAGAGATTTTTCTAGAATAAAAGATTTGTTTTTCATGGTTATGGCAATTTAGAGTATTTTGGAACACCTGTATACACTTCGTCTAGATTTTCCCTTTATGAATATTTTCTCACATTTGTTTTATGTCTTCATGAATATGTATACATTATCTCAATTGATCTATCATGCTGAATTTTTGGAAAGTAAGTTGCAGACATCATGACTGTTCCTCCCTAAATACTTATAACATATGTCCTCACAGTCTCCTACATTAATTTAATACAGATTAATGATCAATTTTGTAATTGTAATTTAATTTAATATAGTCTAATCATCAAACTCAGGAACTTTAACATTAATACAACACAAATTACCTAATATACAGTCTGTGTTTGGATCTTTCCAGTTGTCCTAATAATGTCCTTTAGAAGAAAACAAATAAAACCTTTTATTTCCTATCCAGGCATCATTTCGAAATCACTCAGTGTTTCGTTATTGTGTCTCTTTAGTCTCCTTTAATCTGGACTAGCCGATCAAGATCTTTGTTTCTTCATGACATTTTGAAAAGAACAGGTCGGTTATTTTGTATGACATCCCTACATTTGTGTTTGTTTCCTCCTGATTAGATTCAGGTTATGCATTTTTGTCAGGAGTACTCACTGCGCTATGTTGTGTCCTCAAACCTGTCATGCCATGTCGCACAGCGTCAGTGGGTCCCATTATCGGTGACACTAACTTTACTGCTTTCTTCAGCAAGTGTCTGCTACTCTCTCTAGAGATACCATTCCCTTTGGTAATTAATAGGTAAACCAAGAGGAGATACTTAGAGTCTGTTCCCCAACTAACTTTCGCCCAGAGGTCATAATGTTTACCAATAATTTTTGCCTAAATTAATTATTACTCTGTTTGCTACCAAATTTTTTTTTTAAATTTTGGTTAAGCAGCAATCTTTACCAGTGATTTTTTGTTTAAGTGTAAAAAGGGGATTATCCTAGGGGATTAATACATCTGTAAACAACTAGAAGGGTGCAATATTATTATAGGTGATTAATCTGGAAAGGCAAAAGCGGAGACCAACCCCTCTGAAGAACAAAGATACTGCAGCAAATGCTCTGTGTTTTTCATCAAGCAGCAGGATGGTAATAAGTGACATATGAAGTAAGATGCGCACATGAACCATTTCCCCTGCATAATCTCACACCGCTTTGCATTTATACACAATCATGCACAGTAATAATCAGGAAAATGTTTGGAATGCACACGCACAAAAAAGCTTGGCACCAATATAACAGAAGAGAAATAGGAAAACAAGGGAACAGGTGAGGCATTTAAGATTAGAAAATGTTTGTGTAAAATTTCTAAAGCAACTGATAAATTATGCTACTCCTAGTACTAGTTTTTCTTTCTCCATATCTGGCTAATTTTATTAATATACTATAGCTTCTGATTATTCTCAGTTGCATCTAGTGAATTTAAAAAAGAACAACCCTGCGATAAAGTATCTATCATGTCTTGCTGAATAAAATGTGTATTTTGTACGACCTGAGATTGAAGGCTTTCTAAGCTTCTTGGAGTTTTAAATCAGACAACCCCCCACTTCCTGCGGACACAGTTGCTTATTTGTCATTTTGAGTTTGATTTATCTCAAGCAGCAGCTAAAACTGTATTAAAATCTTCTGTTAAGCATGTAAAACTCTACATATAGAGAGCCAGTAAGTTAAACATCTCTAATAAAAGACAGCTGCGTTCTCATTGGAAGCTAAAATAGGATAGAAAGAGATTTGTTTCTGTGAAGGATGATATGAAAAGTACGAGAACCTAGGTGTCTTCTCTTTACAAAATGGCGCTGATATATAAGGCAATAAAAATATTTTTAATGATTTTTTTAAAGTGCACATAAAGTAACCAGGGAATCTGTGTATTCAGCTATTGATCAGTTTAGTGATGGGCTGAAAAAATCAGTGAATTCACGAGTGCCCTCTGCTTTATTCATTATTTCGCCACGTTGTATTTTTTCCTTTTTGTTTGTATCTTTGAGAGTAACCCAGAATATGAAGTTATAGAATGTTGATGGTTTAATAATAATTGTTTCCATACAATTTCTGAGATTGTTTTCAGCCTCTCGACATTTTTGTGTTGCTCATTTATGAGTACATTTTTAATTTTTAAAATTATATTAGGTAATTTAAATATGAATATTGAATTTTAGCCTTAAAAATATGTAAAAAAAAAAATGCAACCAAAGAGAATGGCCCATACATACTACAGTCAATATAAGATATCTAATTAGGTGTCTTGTAAATACTTCTTCATATTATACCATAATGTACATGAAAGGAAACATGACTTCCTGTTAAGAAACTTCAGATTAGGACAGCATGGTCTCTGGAATTCTGGTTTCGTTTGCCTGATTATGGTGGTGCACTGAAATTCTAGGATTCATTCATTCATTCATTCATTCATCTAGAGCATTTATTTAGTGCTGGCACATGGAGATTGTTCAATTAACAGTCATTATAATATTTTTCATTTTTTAAAAAAGATTTTATATATTTATTTGATAGAGCACAAGCAGGGGGGAGGCAGAGGGAGAAGCAGGCTCCGGCTGAGCAGGGAGCCAGTTGCAGGGCTCGATCCCAGGACCCTGGGATCATGACCTGAGCCGAAGGCAGACGTTTAACCCACTGAGCCACCCAAGTGCCCTTTAAAAGTGCCCTTTAATGTTTTTTTTTTTTTTTTTTTGAGAGAGAGAGTGGGAGCAGGAAGGGGGGCAGAGTGGGGTGGGAAGTGGCAGAGGGAGAGAGAGAGAGAAAGCATCTCAAGCAGACTCTGCGCTGAATGTGGAGCCTGACTCTGGGCTGGATCTTATGACCCTGAGATCATGACCTGAGCTGAAATCAAGTGTTGGACATTTACCAACTGAGCCACCTGAGGGCCCCTGTTTTTAATGTTTTATTTATCTCCACACATGTCCACACACATATTGCTAACATGGACTCCTCGTAGACTGAGATTTAAATTCTATTTTTATAATATATGCAGTATGGTTTCATGTGTATGTCATGCTTTTAAGAAATCTTTGAGGGTGTTCTATGAGCTGGGCACTGTACCAGGCTCCAGAAATACATCCGCGGATAAGGTGGGTGGATTCTCAGCCTTCACAGAGCTTATATCTTTGTGGCAGAGATAGAAAGGAAGTAAACAACATAATCAGAAATTTTGATGAGTGCCACAAAGGAAAAGTGCCCAGAGTCATTGTTCTTGGCAATTAAGTGTGTGTGCACGTGCCCTTGTGTGTTTGTGTGTCTGTATATGCATGTATGTTTTCTGTATGTGTGTGTGTATGTGTTTAGGTATGTGACACCATAGGTGGAGTGGTCAGGGAAAGTCCTCCTTGGAGGGCATGATACAGTCGTGAAGAATGAGAAGAAATCAAACATGTAGAAAAGGCTTGGGACGTTATTCCAGAAACAGTCTTCAGAGTTTATTATGACTTTTAAGATAATTTTAAATTTGAAAATAACAAAAAGCTCGTCTAGTCCACCCAGGGCCCCCAAAGCTCAAGCTACTTGCCTGAAGTTGCATTAGCCAAGCCCAGAGCTCGGGGATGGCTGCCCTCCTTAAAACAGAGTCAATTAGATACGTAGAGACATAAAAGCAGAAAATGATCATGTGGGGTATTAAGGGAATGGAGTTGGAAGCTTAGAAAAACAGATCTCTTGCATCTTCACATTTTCCATTTCATCTAAACTCAGTGAAGAGTTTAAAATTGAATATAGGTAAGTTGGCTAAAAAACTATAATTCTGAGTCATCAACAGCATATCTGAAAGGAGCAACACAGCCCAGCCTGGCAGCTCCTATTTTTCAGATTAGAAATTAACTGCTATGTTGTCAGGATGAAATGGTATGTTTTATTATTGAAAAGGCAGCTCTATTAGCTACTTTGGGCCACAAGGGCCCATTTATTTAATTACTTCTCTAGGACACTAAGTGGATCCCTAGTGACCAGGCCAAATTATTGCACCTTAAACGGTGAGTGACACATTCACTTTGGTGGATAGTAGGTTTCCCTTCCTTTATTTATTTTTTCACTAAATATAAGAAGAATTAGAGGAATCCATTTCTTTTCACCTCTCCTGAAGATAGTTTTAGAGCCAGAAGCACTTTTTATTCACTTTTATTTATTTTTATTTTTTATGTTTATTATTATTATTTTAAAGATTTATTCATTTATTTTAGAGAGAGAGAGAGAGAGAGTGAGTGGGGTGGGGGGAGAGGCAGACGGAGAGAGAGAATCCAAAGCAGACTCCCTACCGAGTGTGGAGCCCAACACCAGGCTCGATCCCATAACCCCAAGACCATGACTGAAATGACTGAGCCACCCATGCCCCACTAGTAGTATTTTTAAGTAAGCTCAACACTCTACGTGAGGATTGAACTTACAACCCTGAGATCAAGAGTCACATGCTCTACAGGCAGAGCCAGCCAGGTGCCCCCCTTCTTTAAATTCATGTTTAACAAAATAATATAATAGATACAGAAATGAAAAGTAAAATAAATCTTCTAACCAAGGAACACAGGACTTGTTTTAGATTCCTTTAAAAATTTTTCAAAATAGATTTTATTTTATAAAGCAGTTTTAGGTTCACAGTACAACTGGGGGGAAGGTACAGAGATTTCTCATAGATTCTGCCCCTTCCTCCAGGCTCCCCCACGGCCAACGTCTTCTGCCAGAGTCATCCATTTGCTATTGTTGATGAACCTACTTTGACACATGATTGTTACTCTAGGTCCAGAGTTTCAATTAGGGTTCACTCTTGGTACTGTGCAGGCTGGGGGTTTTGGCAAATGTATCATGACATGTACCTACCATTAGAATATACTTAATAGTTTCACTGCCCTAAAATCCTCTGTGCTCTGCCTATTCATCCCTCCCTGACCTTTTTTACTGGTATCCACTGACCTTTTTTACTGCCTCCAGGATTTTGCCTTTCCTACAAATGTCATAGAGTTGGAATCATATAGTACGTAGCCTTTTCAGATTGGCTTCTTTCCCTTAGCACTATACACTTAAGGTAACTCCATTTCTTTTCATGCCTTCATAGGTCATCTCTTTTTAGCATTATCTGTATTCCATTGTCTGGGTATAAAATTCCTTTTTTAGAGCTCAAAGCTTTTTTTTTTTTAAGGATTTTATTTATTTATATTTAGAGCACACAAATGAAGGGGGGACCTTGGGGGGAGAGAAGCGAAGGAGGAGGGAGAGGGGGAGAGAATCTGAAGCAGACTGCACGCCCAGCACTGAGCCCCACGGGGGTTCCATTCCACGACCAGGAGATCATGACCTGAGCTGAAACCAAGAGTTGAATGCTTACCTGACAGCCACCCGGGTGCCCCTAGAGCTCAAAACTTAATAGAGATTTTAAATGAAAAGATTTAAAACCAGAGAAGGAAAAAAAAGTTAAAATTATTATTTGAAGTTATTTTTTACAATACGGCATGAAAGAGTAGTCATATTCTTGTAATTCAATATGTAAGAATATATAAATATAAGTACTGTTTTGTGGAATGTTGTTCCTTTGTTGACAAAGTTAAGGAAATGTTAAAATCTCAATAGAGTCAACGAGGAAAGGACAAATAAAAGTTAAGACATCTAATAATGTAAATATAGGTCATGGGTAAATATCATAGTAGAAAAAAATCTATATCTTGAGGATATTTAGTTGTAGCAGCAGACAGCTTTTCAAGCAGATTTTTTTTTTCAGATTTTTTATGGGTGTGGTTGATATTTAAGCTTTGCTAGCCTAGCATCAAGCACCTCTTACTGATGGATTATGAATTTCATCCTTTAATTTTTGACTTTTTTTTTTTTTAAAGATTTTATTTATTTATTTGACAGAGATAGAGACAGCCAGTGAGAGAGGGAACACAAGCAGGGGGAGTGGGAGAGGAAGAAGCAGGCTCATAGCGGAGGAGCCTGATGTGGGGCTCGATCCCATAACGCCGAGATCATGCCCTGAGCCGAAGGCAGATGCTTAACGACTGAGCCACCCAGGCGCCCCTAATTTTTGACTCTTAATTTAACATGCTATAAAACAGTGATAATTCTAATCCTTTGAAGTGAATTTTCATTGGTACTCACTTTGTTTGGGATAAGAAAAGTTTTTCATAGCATCTTTCTTAAGAGATATGAAAGCTTTTCAGACCTTGCTAATTTCGAGAACTTTCCTAAACGGTAATTTGGAGATATTTATCACAATTCCTACCGGGTGAGTGAAAAAACATATACACAGACTGTAAGCCAAACTCTTGGAAGTTAATTCATAAATCAGCAGGGATAAGTGAAAACAGAAATTCTGTGTTTTCACTCTTGGGGTATCATGTTTTGCCTTATAAACTTTCCCTTGTTGATTTTAGTCATGTAGCAAATTGGCATGATTTGTACTTTATTACGTCATAATGTATAACAACGTAGGTAACCGTATAAATTCTATTTCATTTTCTATCTTTAACCCCACTCCCCAATGGTGGAATGAAGGTGATTAGGTATAGTGCTTATGATTAAGAGGCCTGGTTTGGAAGCACAGACACGGGCTGAAGTCTTGACTCTGAAATTTACTGAGTGTGATCTTGGGAAGATAACTTCAATCTGTCTCATCTGTAAAAAAGAAATGAGAGAGAGAGAGAGAGAGAGAGATACATCTATATCATATAATACCTACATACTAAGAGTTTTTTAATGGCAATAAGACCAAATATTAACTAAGGTAGAAAGTTGTTCTTCTTGTGTTATTGATCATAGGTTCCTCCAGCAATAGGAATTTAAACTTTACCTTAAATTATTTAAATGTGTATTTTCCTGTTATTTTTGGACTGAAAGAAAATTCCTTCTTGAGCTTTTTCTCTCATGTGCAGATTTTTGAGGTTTCATCTGTTTGGGGGAAAAACACCTTTGTGCTTCTAATATTATATTCAAGGAATCTAAGTTTTTGTATTGAAAAGGTGCCTTTGTTTGCTCATGATCATGGAATAATCAACATTTTAACTTGAGTATGTGTAGAAGCATCCAAAGTTTAGAACATACATGTTGTAACTTACATACTTGCTGCTTGATGGGCTCCAGCTAAAATTATGATTCAAGTAAAATGGGCCACAACTGTTAATTATTTTAAATATTGGAGTCAAACAGAAAGCCCTGGTCTTTGTGACAAAAATTGTTATGTTAATTCTGACACCACACTGGGGCTTTTTTTTTTTTTTAAGTTGGAAACAAAGCCTACCTCTGTACCACAAAACGCACTGATGTTCTACTTATAATAATATATGAACCTAAAGGCAGGACTGACACCTTCCACTGTCATTGCCTACAAACGCAGTGACTGCTTCTTGAGCTGGTTTCATCATTCCTCTGTAAATGAGTGCCCTCAGGATGCTGGTCTGTTGTACATTGTCCAAAGGTTCTAGGAAGACACTTCACTGATGTGTTTCTTTAAAATACATCTTAGTTGTTTGATAACATAATTTAGATTTCATTGGTTGGAGAAGAGGAGCAGTCCGTTGTGGGGAGACCTCTTTGGGGACATGACGATTAAAACTGAGATGTAAAATTTGAAAAGAAATTAATCAGTCCAAGAACGAGGAGAAGAGCAATTCAGGCAGAGAGAATAGCATGGTTTATGACCCTGAGGCAGAAAAAGATTGACATATTTAAGGATATGGATAAAAGCCAGAAATACTGGCCTCTTTGACCAGGGCAAGACATGAGCCTGCCTGGTTCATGGTAGGCTATTTGCCTGGGCCTTGAAAAGCCATGATTTGGCTTATATGCGGACCTGCTTGGAAGAGGAAGATTTGTGTGCTTAGAAGACAATTGATACATGCTCTGTTCCATCGCATTTGACTCTGGGATTTCTGCTCGTAAGGGATTTCTTTTCTTTTCTTTTTTTAAAGATTTTATTTATTTATTTGACAGAGAGACAGCCAGCGAGAGGGAACACAAGCAGGGGGAGAGGGAGAGGAAGAAGCAGGCTCCCAGCGGAGGAGCCCAATGTGGGGCTCGATCCCAGAACACTGGGATCACGCCCTGAGCTGAAGGCAGACACTTAACAACTGAGCCACCCAGGCACCCCTCTTAAGGGATTTCTGCTTGGAATCGGACTGGCTTATGTGCCAGTCCCATTATAACAGAATGACTTTGTGATCCTAATAACCACTTCCTGGGGTCCACCAGTGATGCTTTTTTCTTTAGTGGCACAGGAATTTGAGGCACAGAATGAAAAGTTAGAGTACCGTGAAGAGGCCATTGATCCAACTGTTGGCTTCCTTCCTTTTGCATAAAGAACGACAGAAAAAAATCTCTCTTTGGAATAGCAGTTGAACTTGAGAGGAAACTTGTATTCAGTTCTTTGCGGTCTTCTAAATATTGCCAACCAGCCATGGCCTTGAACAGAGGCACAGATGATCTAGGTTGTGAGCATATCTGTGAAATCAAACACTGAACCGTGGAAGCCACATGCCCCCAGGAGGAAGTTAGGGCTCTATTATAGGGCACTCAACTCTTTCACAGTAAGGAAATGTAACTCCCAACCCAAACCCAAATACTGTCATGGAAGTTAGTCATAGATCATAGACTACGAATCCCAGAAAAAAGCTAAAAGATGGCAAAATCCAAATCCCCTCGTTTTGTAGATACGGAGTCCCAGAGAGGTGAAGTGACTATCTATGGATAGACATGAAATGACTTGCTTAAGGTCACACAGATTGTTAGAAATGAGCTAGGTTTAGAAGAAAGTGCCCTAATTTCTTTCTTTCTTTTTTTTTTTTTAAGATTTTATTTATTTATTTGAGAGAGAGCGAGCACACAGGTGCGGGGTGGGGGGGGGAGGCAGAGGGAGAAGCAGGTTCCCTGCTCAGCAGGGAGCCTGACATGGGGATGGATCCCAGGATCTTGAGATCGTGACCTGAGCCGATGGCAGATGCTTAACCAATTGAGCTGCCCAGGTGCCCCTCAAGTGCCCTAATTTCTAATCCAATGCCTTTCTCACTAGGACTTACCCCCAAATAACCAAATTCTTATATCAACATTAAAAAAGAAAAAAAATATTTAATACAGAACAAAAAGATTCGTAAGATTATATCTAACCTCAGGTACATTGTTAAAAAGTTACCATTTTGAATACCTGCAATGCAGTTTGTAGCCACTGATGCCAGGCTCCAAATTTTGAAAGTACTGGCCATATCACAGTGATTGCCATGAGTATTTTCTCATAAAATAGAGGATTGCGTATGTTCTGTGACCAGATCTGTACCTTTCCTACGCACCGCACCCAGTCCTTCACTCCTCTTCACGCTCACTCTTATGCCTCTGGTCTCATCAATTTTCTCCTTTGAGAAGGAAAGAAATTCTGTCATTGTTTATCCTATGATGAATTTTGGACTCGTAATTCAGCCTTTTACTGATTTTAGAGATGTATGAACTCTTGAAATAAAACCCACATCCGGAAACTCCACAGAATCTAATTTCAAGAGAACTGGTTATATGGAAGTGTCTTAGCCTTATGGATCATTATGTGTAAAGAACATGGCCTAACCGTATTTTTCATCCAGCCGTTGTTTTTAAAATTTCGGAAATGGACCGGCCATCGGATATGTTTAGCAAACAAATACATTTAAGGTCAAGGAAGGAAATTGAAGCTGGATGATCTTGTTACACTTAGCAATCCATCTTTAGTCGGATTTAGTCCTATTATGTAGCCATTACATGTGCAGTTTTAATGAAGGGAGGACATCACTCACTTCCCAATTGGGCCCAGCGGGAAGATCTGCCCATTTGTTCCCACGGACCGGAGGGTGTATTTGAGGTACAAGCACTCGACAGTTGAGGGGGTTTGCTTCAAAGTGACTTTGACTCTGAACTTCTTCCTTCTGCTGCTTCTGTCCAGGGCAGGGGTTATTTGGAAGTAGTAAAACAAACACACCAGGAAACATGCTCGTGAATATGGTATTAATTAATATTTTCTAACTTCGTGTGGCAAATCCTGACTTCAGATAAATGCAAATCTCTACGCATCTCAGTGTCTTCAGCATATTTTATGCAAATAGTTGTTAAGAATAAAAATTCTAATTTCAAATGAAGAAAATTCATGACATGCATCTTGCCTTGTGGTTTAATCACTGTGTACCCAGGAAGGTATCGACAGTTGTCCCGTGGAAGCTATTAAAGTTGCTGTCCAAGGTTAAATGAAATTGCAGTTTATCAGAGCAGCATTGAGAAAATAAGGGAATCTGTTCATGGCTCTTGATTAATGCCAAGCGTGATCAACACAAGGGGGTTCATTAAGCTATACATCATGTGGGTAATTTCACATGTCATTGTGCTTGCTGTCTGCTTCGAGTGTGCACGGCCCCGAGTTTCAAAGTTGTATCTCTGATGCCCCCGAGTTCTCCCCGGAAGCATCCCTCTTCTTTTGCTGTACATTTTCCATGATGCATCCTTATTTTCTTTTTTGACATGGTAAGCATTTCATATACATTACTTAATATATTTTGGGACAAAAGTATATCTTGGCTTTTTAATGGGTTTCCTTCACACTATATATAATAAAAACTTATTAGGAAACTCTTTTGAATTTTCTTTTCCCTCAATCATATATATGCCTTGAAGTCTGATGTGACATGGAAAAAGCTTTTGAAACCATTAATTCAATCCATGTTATTTTTTAATATTCTAATATATGTGTTGTAGTTAAAATATCACATGTTTCAGTGGTTTATTTTTCAATGACCTTAATTTTACTGGATGTGATGAAGGCTTTATCTGAAACTATAGGCACTGTGATTTTGGCTTCTAGTTTTACTTAACTTTTTCCTTTGTTACTTTACAAAATTAATGTTGCCAATGTTATTAATATTGAATGGAATTTGACAGCTTATTAAAGAAACAAATTTTGTGAAAGTGAAAAATTATGATTTATCATTCCACATTATTTATTTGTTATCTAATATATGGAATTCAATATAATCATGCTTTATCACTCTCACTTAAAAGTAGACTCTCCCAGTCACTGAAGATTTATGAGATGGAATGAACTAGAGGCCGAGATCTCAGCCTTAACATCAATGGTTGTTGCAAGGAAGGACATAGCAGAGGAAATATGACCACTGTTGAATGCAGTCTTAATATTCAAATTTTTGGGTAGGAATTTAGACAGTAAGTTCCATGTCATGTGTCTTTTAGAATCCTGTGAGTGCATATGCCAATTGGTAAAATGGGGAGGTATAATTAATAATTAATAATAATTAATAAATAATTATAATAAATAATATAATTAATAATAAAATGGGGAGAGTCCTAAAACTTCCTAAAATATCCCAGTATGACAATTGTATACTGATGACCATGGCTTGAACTTGGCTAATGTCCTATTAATTTGGAATCCTTCAGGGTTTGTTTAAAAATGGACTCCCATATGGTATCATAATGCTTTTTAACAGTTAAGACCTAAATACACATATGAAAAAAACTTCCGTCACTGATGTGCAAAATACTGAGCTTTTTTGTTGGGGGTGATAACCTTGGGATCTCCCATTCTTGGGAGAAGATTAGAATGCCATTTAAGAGCTGGAGAAATCAAGTGCTAGCTTTTAAAGATACACCTGAATAATGGAATGTTATTTTCATGTCCATTTTTTTTTTGGGGGGGTGGGTTCCTAATGCAATATCTACACTATCCTCAATGTGAACTGTCTGATTATTTAAACTGGGTGTTTGAAAATGTATTTTAATTGGGTCTAAGATCAAATTAGAATGGTATCTAGTGAATACCGAACATTTTCAAAAGCAACGCAACATAGAGTGTTTTCCTTCCTGGTATGTAAAGTAGGAAGGATGTGTTGTCACTCGCCAGCTTTCGTTCACAAGTCCCAGTCCCTGTGAGATGGTTCTCCCCTAAAAAATACTGCTAAGGTCATTCATATAGTCAAGGTCTTCTCGAACACTTAAAAAAAAAAAGTACTGACTGTTTTCTGCTTCCATTAATTGGCAAGGGTTTATTTACAAGACAATAATTAATTATACCTCTGGGAAGCTCAAGAGTCAACATGAATCAAAGCAGTCTTGGTAAGGAACATGGAAGTCTCACGTAATTAAGCAGGGCACTGGAGACCAATTGTTTATAGAATGATTTTGCTGGAGCTAATTGACACTAATTATTTAATCTGATTTTCTTCTTCCTAGTTACTCTTCTATAGAGTCACTGCTTTCTGCTAATGATGCGCAGGCAGCCCTCAAGGTGCTCTATGCCTCCGCTCAGGGTAGCCAGCCTTCTGTGTAGGAATGTGATATTGCTCAGATCCTTTCCTGGCAGGCTACAGAGTGTTGTATGAACAACCACGTAAGAAATCAACGGATGATCCATGGTGAAATCCTTCTCAGGCAGTCATTTGTATGGATGGCTGTTATCGCTCCCTCATATTAGAATAGTTCAGTTTTTACTCAGATTTGAGTTAAATTCATTAAAAAAAAAAGTCTATGCCGTGAACTCACAGTTTCCACACAATATTTTTATGCATGAGATGAGGTGAAGACTGGAGTATGATTGAAAAGAAAAGCAGAACGTTTATGCAGCTGCTTAAATAAAAAGAAATATTCCAATTGAGTATATGGTGAAACTTAGGGTACCAATTACATGCAAACATGCTGCTTTCTAGACAGGACCTACGCTGATGGGTAAACGAAGGCTTGGGAGGCAGGCTGGCTAACTAGGAAGGGGGCAGCATGAATTGCATTTTCCAGGACCAGTGTCTCTGTGGTTTCTGCTCCTGGGCAGCTCCCTCCTCTGAACATCCTTGTTCCCTGACAGCATTCCAAGTTAAGATAATCAAAGATGGGCATTAATTTCCTGGTTGTATATTTTGATTCATTAGCTTCTGAATCCTCCACCATATTTAGCTGTTGTATTTTGTGCAAGACGCAGGTTCTAACTAACCTTCTGTCTAAGAAATGAGGAGAAATGGAATCTCTGCCCCGTTTGTAGTACTGTGAAGGATTATAGGTTTATTTTTGGATCCCTGTTACCCACATCATCCTCTCTGGGTACACCTCCCATCCACCTTTCTGGTGATGTCCTAATCTAGTCCGTACTGGTCTCTTTCCTAAATCATTCTCTCCTCCCGCTCTATTTTCTTTTCCTGTCATTAAAAGTTACATGTTCTGCAATGTATCCCTCAGTCTCCCCATCCTCTCTTTTCCAGAGTGACAGGTAGCTAAGGGGTCCGTGGTTGAGTTTAACATGCTCATTTCCCCATATCATTGCCTGTTTCGGATTTTATCAATACTTTGTTCATTGTAGAGTACCCTAAAGAACTTAGCATAGTGGGAGGATTTAGACATGAAAAGAAATATTTGGGGATATTGTGACGAGTGTAGCGGCAGCTTGTAGAATTCAGAGTGTGAGGACAGGCAGCCAATCTGAGGGTCAGTTAAAGCACCTAGAAGGTTGTGGAGTAGTCAGTCCCCCCGCCTGCAGCAAAGAATTCAGTCAGCATGGTTGAAATTCATCCCTGAGTTAAGTACCTAAATCAGCCAAAGAGACCTCAAAGGCAGTTCTTTTTTTAGAAAATATTATGAGATACAATAATTGCCCTTATTTTATGCCAGGCATGATTCTAATTGCTTTCCATGCTTACCTCGGTGAATCTTCCCAAAAATCATATGCAGAAAACAATGTTTATGTATTTATTTATCTCCATTCTGCGGGTGAGGAAGCTGAGGAATTGAGGTTATGTAACTGGCCCACGTTCACATGACTGCTGAGTAGTGGAGATGAGCTTCAGCGGAAGTGCTCTGACCCCACAGCTGAGCTCCTAACCCTGGTAACCGAAGGGGGCTGGCTGATGTTTTATTCCTGTGTCTTCGGTCAGCGTGGTTCTCAATCCTGGCTTTTCATTATGATCCCTGGAGGGGCATTTTAAAAGAAAACTTCATCTCTGGGGGGCGGGGCCCGGGAAGGGGCGCTTTTCCCAAGCACCCCCTGTCATTCTGATGTGCAGCCAACCCTTGAATTCCTGTTCCAGGCCCTGAAGTGGGAGCTGTTTTCCACCCACCTCCTGACTGCGCTTTGCCCACAGTTTCTCAAGGTTGTGAAAGCATGCCAACGGTCCTTTGGCAGGAAGCAGTTCCTCAGGTAGCCGTTCTCAGCACCGAAGAGTCAAACTCAATAGATCCCAGGTCTCTACATTTGTAAATAGATCAAATTGTGATAATGGTTGACCCAGACAGTTGCACACAGAGGGCTTCCTGAATGCCTCTTCCGTTCCACCACAGCTGTAATTTCAACATTTCTCCTATAGGTTATCTACATTTTAGATCTGACTGATTGTGTTTTGTTGTTTAGCATACTTTCTATTCCTTGTATTTCCTGTAACTGGTTTTTAAGATTTAGACTCTTGATGACATAAGGACTCCAATTATTTGCAAGCATGCTTCATAAATATTTGTTTTTCCTGTTGCAACGGAGGAGCATACATAATACCTAGTCCTTCTGCTTTTAAGGATGGTGAGAATGATCAGGGAAGTCAAATGTTGCCACTCTGAAACCTGCATTATCAAGTTTCCCATCAACCTTTTACCTAATGGCTTTTCGCCATTGAAGATTGTTGCAAGATCAGTTATCTCATCAGAAGTTGCAAAATGCTCATATCCTAAGTCCACCATTCCTTTTGCAATTACTAGCCATATATCTTCTATAGATAGAACTTTTGCTCATCTGAAATCAATTTGTACGGTAAAATGCTTGTTTTTTTTTGACTATCCATTTTCAGAGTAATGAATTTGGTGTCCTGATAATCTTGAAAGGAAATACGCTTTTTGTTGTTGTTAGCATTATAAACTTACAGCTTTCAATGCACTGTTGTGGTAATTCTTGATAATTACATTGTCCCATGTTCAACTGGAAGAACCACCTCAAGTTGGGACTCTATTAGACACTGTATAGCAATCGGATAGCCTAGGCACATTCTTTGTTATTTCTGCTCTAGCCGCGGAATCAGCCCTGGCTCCCTTTCTGTGGGAAATGGTATTTAAAGGTCCTAATCTGGGCCTTAGGGGTGCTTATTGCTCCTGGCTTATCACTGGCTCTGAATCTTTTTGTTGGGCAGATATGATACAGTTTTAAGAAAGAGAAAAATAAATTATGAACATTCACTCATATTTCCAATCCCAAAACAAAATTACACATTTTTTAAAATTTAATACTCTTGATTTTATATTTGTATCTCTTTTCTCTTAACTGAAAATCTGGCTTCCCAATAGTGTTAACATAATCCACGATCATTTATTTGCTTTGTCCTTCTCTTTTTCTCTCCATTTGTATATGAATATGGATGTTTACATGTGTGTGAATATATATACGATGTTTTTACCAACAGCTCTTTGTAAGAGACTCTTAAACTGAAAGCAGTTTCCTATTTCACTGTGGTTCCTTTTGTCTTTTTGATCTGTACTGCTAGAACTGTATAGTCAAATTCTTTGTTTTAAAGTCATTTGAAATAATCTGGTTATGCCTCCAAATTAATAAATGGCTGTTTGCAATTTTAAAGGATTCCCCTTTTAAAAAATCATTTTAAATTATGTAAAACAGTTACATAGTTCCCGAGTCAAAACCGTAGAACAACTCAGAGCGGTCTGACTTTTGTCTTAGTCCTCTTCTTTTTCTTCCTTTCCCAGGTGGGTAAGTATTTTTGTTTTTTGGGTTATCCTTCCATGGTTTCTTTAGCAAATACACACACACACACACACACACACACACACACACACACACACACACGATAGAGTGCCCCTCTCTTCTTACACAGAGGTAGCCTGTAACGGGCATCTCCTTCCATCTCCTGCTCGTTTACCTAATGATATACCCGGGGCTCCTTTGCTCGCCTACCGTGTTTAGGGGTCTGTCTTATCACTTGTCATAGGTGTATCGTATGGGTTTAGGGGTCTGTCTTGTCATTTGTCATAGGTGTATCGTGTGGGCGGCTACATCAGGTTGCCAGGTCTCCTAGTTCCTTTTTTTTTTCTTTTAAGTTCTCAGTTTATTAATCCTCTCACGAAGACTCTGCAAGCCACCACAGAGAAAGTCACTGCAGAATCTTTACTCCTTCTGTTGTCCTGTCTCCAGCTCACTTCTTGCCAGCACCAACAGTGGCTTTTGCAATCCCCCTGAGTTTCTTCATTCTGTTCTTGCATTCCTTTCACTGTTTTCTTGAGGTCCTTTTCTTCTCATACAGGCCATGTCTTGCAAGTCTATGTTTGGGTTCGTTTTTCTTTGCCCTATGCAAGGAATCCTAAATTATGCCCAAGCCAGTTGTCTTGCCACAACCAAATGGGTTCTGAATTCAAATACAAAGATGATATCTGGTGTGGTCTTGTACATTTTGGCTAGTTTTTCCCAAATTTCTGTTTTAGGTACTGTTGCCTTTCTGGAGTGCAGAACATCAATGACCATTAGTTTCCACTGAAGTGGTTGGCTGGTCATGAGCTTCCTGGTCCAGAGAGTTACTGTGGTGTTCGTGATGGCAGCTGAGTTTCGAGCAGCCGGGGAAGAAAAGGGCTCTCCTAGTCCTTTTTAGTTCCAACATGATTTCTTATAGTCGATTCTCTTAGCCTCTGGAGGACTCCAGTCTTTTTGGCCCACCGCCCCATTTCAGCCCCTGGCCGTGCTTAGCATAGGCAATCACTAAATGTTGGGTGACCATAATACATACAACGATGAGGTCTCTTTCATTTTACTCACAGAGAATCCCTAAAGTTAAGACCCACCTTTTCTTTCTTGATTTGCCCCCTTGTTTTTCAGCCAGGTTGACCTTAAAATAATCTTATCTTTTCCTGCTCTAAATCTGCCTCTTTCTGAATCCACTTTCTCTTTGATCTCCCCTCCTCATGGGCCTAACATATCTGATCCTGCCTCCCCATAGTCCTGGATGGCAATAGATTTCAGGATGTGAAGATTTTTCTATCTTACAGGTTCTCTTACTTCTCCAGAATCACCCCTCTCAGGAACTCATCCATTCTCAGTTACAACAAAGGCTATCTTTAAAAAAAAATTCTTTTTGTTATTTACTTATACTCTACTTCATTCCAGAGGGGATTCTAGGCCCTTAACTGTGACTATATTAGTTATTTAGTGTCTGACCAGAGCATTGGAGAAAGGTTTTCAAGTATGGGCATAAAAACTCCTACGTATATACCAGACAAACCTTTCAGAAGCATTCTGATATTGAAATAAGTGCTAAAATATTGTGTGTGTTATTACTAAATTAAAAAGTCATGTTCAGGGGAAAAAAAGTCACGTTCAATAGCGCAGATAATCATAGCATGTGGCTTCTAAAATTTTACATGCCACTTTATAGGAATGTGATTCCTAAGGTTAATCAGAAGCTCCTGCAGGCTGTCTTTATCTTATCATGGTTACTAATCCATCTGAGTTTGGGAGTGTGAATTATCTCAAAAGCTAAACTTTAACTGAATTCTCCAGTGGATTTATAGAAGACATTCTTGAGAGTAATTGAAATTTATAAAGAAGCTGTTTTTCTTTGGTGGATATAGAGAAATGAAAGGTGAAAATACATTTGCCTTATTTCCCTGGGCAAAGGGAATTTAAGAAATCACCAATTTAAGAATAATTGCTCACATTTTCTCCTAAGTTTTTTATTCTGGATATAAATGTAATACATGCTCAGATTATGAAATATAGATCATACATACAGGTAGCAAAAAGAAAAGAACAAAATCTTTCCCTAAACAACTGTGATAAACACTATTAATATTTTGATATATTTCTTTCCAGGATTTTTCTAAATATAAAACAAATTTCTGTAATTTAAAATGCAGTTGAAATTATATTACATGTAGTCTTTTCTATCCTTCTTTTCTTCACTTTCCATTATGTTTATTCAGCATGTTTAAGCCAAATCATTAAAAATTCTTTGTAATATAATTTTAATACTTTCATAGTATTCCATTGTACAGAAATTGCGAAATTTATGCAATCGTTCCTCTGTCATCTCACAATTTTTTAAAATATAAGCCGTTGTTTACATATTAGGTCATTTCCTCACGCTGTACTCCAGAAGTGAAATTACTGAGGACCAGCCTGCTCAGTGTTTGCTATGTCATCCCTACTCTTCATCAAGATGGTCCAGTCCGTCAGGAAGTAAAGGAGATAGAACTTTTGTCCTGATATCAATCACGATACGTAGAATGCCTGTCAAGAAGAGCTGTCATTAGTTAATGAGAGCATCCCTCAGCATGAGTAGATTTGAGCCCCAGCCCGTCCCAGATGGCTTGGCACGGAACAGTGCAAGGACACTGAGGAGAGGACGGGATCGCTGGGTTCTAGTCTCAGCTTTTCCACAGTCGGCTTGTATGACCTCAGCAGCATTAACACCCCTATGCCTCAGTGCCCTAGTCTACAGAGTGAGGGAAATGTACTATATTTACTAAAGATTCTGCTAGTTCCCAGATTCCCTGATTTTATGTTTGGAAGTTTAAGGTGACCTACACAGGTCCAAAGGCTACTGTCTAAAGATGTGGCCGGTTGGCTTCCTCTTGTCGGTATGCCATCAAAGCCATCCTTTATTAGCAAATGAGGAGAGCACAGCTTGACTTGTACTTTGGCTCAGTCCTACTTGTTCTAGTTCATGCAGCTTATTTGAGGAAGTACCAAGTTACCTGACAGTCCTGTTAGAGTCTGCCTCTTACCCCCTGGCAAAGCCTTTGATTTACATATCACAGTCTTCAAGAAAAGTTCTAGAGGCAATTATCTGGAAGTTTCTGCTCACTCATAACTCAGACCTTTCATCTGCCAATGTAAGGAGACATGCAAATCAGGAGTGTCAACTCTCCACTAAAGCCTACTACTTGTCATCCGTCCTCTGACAAATGACACCTAGTAGAAAAAAGACAAATTTACTTTAAGAAGTTGAAAATGTCCCTTGAAGCCTGAGGTAGAGGAATAAAGTATTAATTTGCCATTGATCTTCAGCCTAAGGTAAGGGTTTACAGAGCGGCAGTTGTAGCCAACTTATCACGTGGCTATGACACTGGGGAACTGCCAACAACATCTCTTCTAAGAACAAGAGCAGTACTCACCAAGCCGTCCACGCTCACCCTCAAATGGAAAGGAATGGCCGCTGACAGAAGGATCTCAGAGCACAGATTGTTACACGGCAGTGGTTCTCAAATTTTAGCATGCATGAGAGCCATGTGTGAAAACAGGAATTGCTGGACCTTATCTCCAGTGCTTGATTTAGTGGGTCTAGGATGGGGCACAAGAATTTGTATTTCTTGCAAATTCCCAGATAGGCTGATAGTGCTGGTCCAAAGACCACACTTTGAGAATCAGTGGCCTCCTGGATTTGAAGCACACTTCATTGTAATTACACTGGTTCTTTCCATTTGAATGGAAGGTGAGGTTGCGATACCGATGTGAGATCCTTTTATAAGGAGAGGTGAAGGGTAGTAGCTACAGGTGGGGCTGTCTACAGAGGCTAACCCACGGAGAGTCCAGGTAGTACAATAGAGAATATGGAAGCTAGAGGGTAACGGCTGAGGGTGTTCCTAGCGGAATTTGGCTGTCAGAGATGAGTAGCTAAGCCTAGAGAAGAAGCCACATGGTAAGAAGCTTAACTGGCAGCAAAATTGTCTCTTTACAGAATAACAATCCAGAGGTCAGTTACACATTGAACTAGTCAATTATCAGCTTCTATCGGTTTACACCTTTCTCGATCAGTAAGGTTACACCTAGTTTTCTCTGAAAATAGGAATAATAGTGATAGATTACTAATAGAGTAGGCTATTATGGAATATTGGCTAATAGGAAACATCTCCTTTTCTTGCATTTTTTTTCCACAGAAGAATTTTTCACATTTAAATGATCTGCATCTTCAAGTACTTGCCACTTACAAAGGGAGTTCGATATACCACAGCTCCCAGGAATCTGGACAGGAAGAACTCTACTTTATAGTTATTGTCTCCTAGAGGCACTCCTTCTTGTCCAAGTTTCAGCCAGAGAATCAATGGGGAGCAAACCAGGATCAATTTTAATTGATTGTTCAGGTTTTTAAATAATTGGCATTCTTCCTTAATGCTTGACAGAATAACAACTAGATTCTGATGCCCTGTAATTTTAACTCCCATTTTAAATGCATATTGCTGTATAGCAACTATTGTACCTACAAACAGCACACTGCCCTCACGGTATGTCAGAGGAAATAGCAGAGCAGAATAAAGGAGAAATGGGGCAAAATTCACACATGGACACAAACACGTGGGCTCCAGCAGTCACGGTTTTGGTCAAGATGTCCATTTCTGAAAACAATGTGTAGGGAACAAACTTTTACAAATGTTAAATTGATATGCTTTCATTTCCTCCTAAACTCACATTTGTGAACTTCTCCAAGATTATGTCAAGAGATTAATCGTTCCAAAACAGGAGAGAACAGGATTAGGAAGAGTCTTGAAAACCAGGTTTGAGGGCGCATGGGTGGCTCAGTCGTTAAGCATCTGCGTTTGGCTCAGGGCGTGATCCCAGAGTCCTGGGATCAAGCCCCATATCAGGCTCCTCCACTGGGAGCCTGCTTCTTCCTCTCCCACTCCCCCTGCCTGTGTTCCCTCTCTCGCTGGCTGTCTCTCTTTCCATCAAATAAATAAATAAAATCTTAAAAAAAAATAACTTAAAAAAAAAAACAGGTTTGGACACTAGCACACATTGGAAATCTAGCAGATGTGGAAGGCAACCCACCTAACGCCTATTCCCCCCTTCTCATCTTGCTAATAGAATCTAGACATTGGGGCAGCCATTGTCCCTAGCCTCAAGGGAGACAGAACATTAGTATTTATATTTATTATATATCATATACATTATTATATATTAATATTTGTAAAAGCTCAGCAGCAGCTATGGATGAGAATACTTGGTTTAAAGTTTGAAATCACTGAATTTTAAAACAAATTGCTTATAATTCCCCTTCACACTTTTTTGATATAAGAATATTTAAAGACAAAATAAGGAAACTATGGGGGCGCCTGGGTGGCACAGTGGTTGAGCGTCTGCCTTTGGCTCAGGGCGTGATCCCGGCGATCTGGGATTGAGCCCCACATCAGGCTCTTCCGCTATGAGCCTGCTTCTTCCTCTCCCACTCCCCCTGCTTGTGTTCCCTCTCTTGCTGGCTGTCTCTATCTCTGTCAAATAAATAAATAAATAAAATCTTTTTTAAAAAATAAGGAAACTATGATTCCCCTGTACTTGTGGTGTATAGAATTAGAAAACATGTGGACCTGCCTAAATATTCATTTTTGAGCCCTGTCATAGCTATTTTCCATACACTCTCATTGAATTCTTACAGCACTGTGGAAAAGTACAATTAATATGCCCATTTTATAGATGAGAATATTGAGGCTAGGCTGGGAGGTAGTCAGTGGAGTCAAATCCAGATGTTTTGGGCTCCAAGCTTCATAATCTTTCCACTCTACTGCTTTTCAAAGGTTTCTCTTGGGGTCCCTGGCTGGCACAGTCAGAAGAACATATGACTCTTGATCTCAGGACTGTGAGTTAGAATTCTACGATGGGTGTAGAGACTAGTTAAATAAATATTAAAAAAAAAAAAAAAACTGTCTCTTTTCATTTACTTCCCAGTAGCTGGTTCCTATTCCTTGCTTATCTAGTACAAATCCAAGACAGTAACTTGGCATTTCTGACTCTCCACTCCAATGCTCTGGCTCCTAAATTTAGGATTCAGTCCAGTCATGACCCAGTCCTTTTGGACTACTTTTTAGGATCCAGACTGTGTCTCTAAGTTCAAGTCCTGCTGCCCACACCCTTCTACTCCTAGGAGCCTTCCAGTGCCGCCAGTCCTGGAGGAACAACAGAGATTGCTTTGAGCTTCTTGATAATGCACTTTTAGAAGATGCTTTCCACTTGTGCAAATATTTGCTGCGAATCCTCAGGAGTTAAATTCCTCTGCACATTATGTCTCAGTCGACTTTGGGATGGTAATGATCAGAATTAGCTATCTACCCTCCGCTGTCTGGATAAAAATCAGGTGTCAATTTTAGTGATACCTTTCTTGTAATGAACTGTAACTGTTTTGTTTTTAAGATTTTATTTATTTATTTTAAAGAAAGCATGCAAGCAGGGGGAGGAGCAGAGGGAGAGGGAGAGAGAGAATCCCAAGCAGACTCTATGCCGAGCGTGGAGCCTGACGAGGGGCTCGATCTCGTGATCCTGAGAACAAGAGTCGGATGTTTAACCACCTAAGCCACTGAGGTGTCCCCGAACTGTAACTGTTAATGCATCTTGCAAGAGAGCCTAAGGTCTGAATTCCTTCTTTCACCACCAGTGGCCAAACAGCCTTAAGTAATTTGTCATCGTTAGTGTTTTGCTTGGCTGTCAACCAAATATTCTTTACCCGTAATCAGTGTATATTTTTTTGGAAGAAAATTCTTGAGCCTATATAAACTGACTTGATTTATTTTGTTTCTGATATTTCTCTTACTTTACTCCTGTTTCAGTCTGTTGCATCTAAGCTGTTGAATTCCATTAAGAAGGCCCATTTTTCCAAATGACCAAAGTAGTTGTGAAAAATATCACTGTTAACTTTCTGAATAATATAGCACCTCAATTCATGTTGGTTCGCACTCACTGAACATGCCATTTTTTTTACTGTGTAAATATGACAGAGGTATATTGATCTCATCTCTTAAGTGCTTAATCAAACTCTATTAATACTGTTGGCCATAAACCATCAGAAAGACGTGGCTTTGAAATGTTTGCATCTATGAATCAAACTTAAATGAAATAATTTATCATAAGACTATTTTTCCAGGGCCTAAGGGGAGTTGATCCTAGATTTTTCGTGCTGTGTTATTAACTTGCATGTTGGCTTTGTCTAATTCTATGAAAAGTATGCTGATTTATTAGAATGCTCATTCTACGGTAAACTGTAATTGGATGCTCTTGAAAGAATGAGTTTCATTGATCTAGTCAATGACCACAGATATTACTGAAGTAAACCTCTTAACAGTGTTGGGGCGTATTTTGGCCATGATCAATGTTTCTGAATCTTCCCTTGTATTTTTGTTGTTGTTGTTGTTTTGTTTTATTTAGCACTATCTACACTGATTTAAATCTGCAGCAACTGTTAAGGGCTAAATTTATCTTGACACAAAGTTTCATTACTTTTCTGGAGCTGCAAACTTTTCTTTGTTTATTATAGATTAAAAATCTTCCCTGACAGCCTTTGAAAATAATCTATTTGTACTTATGTCAATATGCATCAACGGTTGACAGTAAGTGAAAAATTAAAAACATTGCCCTTAAACAATTAAACTGAGTTTCTTTCTTTTTCTCCTTCCTCCTTTCCTCCCTCCCTCCCCTTCCTTCCTTCCTTCCTTCCTTCCTTCCTTCCTTCCTTCCTTCCTTCCTTCCTTCCTAAAGATTGCAAGTGTCTACCTTGGTGGTTTCTAAAGAAATTCTGAATTTTCTAAAAACAAAAGGTCAATTTCAACAGGTTTGAGTCTTTTCTGTATGCCAGTGAGTAGAAATTGACAAGTAATGTGCTAGAGGATTAATAATGAGCCTGATCTTGACACAGCCAGAGAACTAGCTTTTATCATGGGATGTGCTGGCTTTGCAAGTAACTTTCCATCCTATTTAACAAAATGAAACCTGAAGAAAAAAATCAGGAACGGGTTCCAAACTACATGTGAGCTGTTTATCAGTTTTCTGAATTAGACATCATGGAAAATGTAGAATATACAGTTTAGTGATATTTTATTAGAATTACAGGACAAGAGGGGAAAAGAAAAAACCACAGCAGATACATGCACGGTACACTTTGTGGTTAGAGTAGATGTTACTTGAGAATGTTTGATTTTTATGACCCTCATTTTAATGTCTACAATAAAGTTACATTTTTCTCTGGGTGTAAGGAAAATAAGGATACTATGTTTATGTGGCTTTCTTTAAAAATATAGTACAAGCAGGCTATACAAGCACATACTATAAAATTTAGAAAGTAGAGGGGCGCCTGGGTGGCACAGTCGTTAGCGTCTGCCTTCAGCTCAGGGCGTGATCCTGGCTTTCTGGGATCGAGCCCCACATCAGGCTCTTCTGCTGGGAGCCTGCTTCTTCCTCTCCCACTCCCCCTACTTGTGTTCCCTCTCTTGTTGGCTGTCTCTCTTTGTCAAATAAATAAAATCTTAAAAAAAAGAAAGAAAGAAAGTAGCAAAGGGATTTGAGATAAAAAGTAAGCCTTCCCTCAACTACCCAGTAGCCAGCTATGTACCTAATCGCTTCTCTGCAAGTATACTTCTAGAGACACATTCCATGAACTTACAACTATGTGTGTCTTTGTATGTGTGCACGTATACACAAATGATAGCACACTGCATGGTGTTCTCTACCTTGAGTTTGTTTTTAATTTAACAATACTTTTTAAAAAGTTTTCCATATCATTACATGCCGTTGTCTCATACTTTCAAAAAACTGCATAGTAATTCATTCTATGGGTGTACCATAATGTATTTTACCAAACCTCCATTGATGGACATTTAGGTCTTTTCCAATTCCTTGTTGTGCTGAATAACATTGTAACAAATATCCTCTTACATAGATTATTTCTTACACATGCAAGTATATCTGTAGGTTATATTTGTGAGTGGAATTGTTGGGTCAAAGGGCATGTTTAAGGAAAATTTGGGCAAGCATTGCCAGAGTGATGTTTTAATCTTTAACAGTTGGTTCAGCACAGGGTCTGATCCGTCAGAATAGATGTCAGCTGTATGGCAACTGGTCAAGGCTGGATATCAGATGAGAACTCTGTCAAACCCCCTCCAAAGATGTAATTGATTGGTTTCCTTTAAATCATGTTTATGAGAATAGATACCATGCTCTTCCGTTATTATTTCCACTTATAGAAAATCTAAATCTCTAAAAATCTCACTGGTTTTTATATGACCATTATTGCCAAGAAAATGTTACCTGGAGACCACTGCAGTGGTAAATTGCCATATTCAAACTACATATTAAGTGTAGTAAGTATTCATAACAAAGACAAATTCAGCATTGCCTGTCAACGTTAATGCCATGCAGGGGTCCCTGCCCACGTGACTGAGTAGGTGACTAGAGCAAAGGGTCTATCTGCTCACCATTAGAAGGTAAGCTTCACGGGGGCAGAAAGTTGTTTTTTTTCCTACGACATTATCTTCAACACCGAGAGAAATGCCTGGTGGTAGAGAGCAAAATTGTATTTCCCTATTGATTAAATAAATGGACATTGAACTGAGAATCAGGGAGATAGAGACTCTTCCCTACAAGAGCAGTGAAAGCTTGTGGAATATTCACATAGTGACACTTTTCTGCTTGTATATTTTCTGTTTCCTAACTTTTTGAAATTGGTCACTTATTTTTTTTTAATATTTTATTTTTATGTTTTTATTTTGAGAGAAGGAGACAGCAGAGCAAGAGAGAGCACGAGCAGTGGGGAGGGGCAAAGCGAGAGGGAGAAGCAGGCTCCCCACTGAGCAGGGAGCCAGATGTGGAGTTTGATCCTGGGACCCAAGGATCATGACCTGAGCCAAAGGCAGATGCTTAACCGACTGAGCCACCCAGGTGTCCTGAAATTGGTCACTTACTAAAGATATACCCTGAAGTCAAAATTGTTGAAGCAAAGCCTAGATTTCACCATTAGGTCTTTTAATTCAGCTCCTTGAGGAAGAGTATCTATGTTTGAATATTCTTAGACCATGATTATTGCTAAAATTTGCACATTTTATAATGTGGTAATTGTATCTAGCTGGTGGATGTCTTTTGTTTTGGAGGGCTGGGGTGTAGATACTTTCGAATGTAGAATTTAACACCTGAAGTAGTAATTATGTGTACTTAGAAATTACAGGGTAGAAATTGGAAATTGGAATGGAAAAGGCAGGTTATAGAAAATAATATGCAATATATAGATGTATGTGTTGAGTACTGTGGGGACACATAGCAAAAAATGCTTGTGATACCTTAAAACAAAGTTGCTGAGTTTCTTAATTCTCTCCCACCTCCCTTCCACCTCCAATTCATGAGAAACAATGAAATAAAGTCAGGTAGCAAAATGATGCCTCAAACACCACAGTAGTAACGCGGAATTTAATGCTGTCTCATAAATTTAAATTGTCTAGAAAAAGCATGCTCTAGAAATATTGTTTCACAAATAATACAATGTCTTCAAAACAAACAATTATTTGGACTTCTTCAGTCTTTCTCCCACATAAATGTAATACTGTATTATAAACACAGGGACTTGAGATGACTAAAAAAACAGCCCAGAATTTCACATGAATGGAAATTAGCTAAATGTAGTAGTGAGTCTCTACAGAAACTTTATTTATTTATTTATTTATTTATTTATTTATTTATTTTTAATGATTTTTTATTATATTATGTTAGTCACCATACAGTATATCCCCGGTTTCCGATGTAAGGCTCGATGATTCATTAGTTGCGTATAACACCCAGTGCACCATGCAATACGTGCCCTCCTTACTACCCATCACCGGTCTATCCCATTCCCCCACCCCCCTCCCCTCTGAGGCCCTTAGTTTATTTCTCTTAGTCCATAGTCTCTCATGTTTCATTCCCCCTTCTGATTACCCCCCTTTCTTTATCCTTTTCTTCTCCTACTGATCTTCCTAGTTCTTATGTTCCATAGATGAGAGAAATCATATGATAGTTGTTTTTCTCTGCTTGACTTATTTCACTTAGCATTATCTCCTCCAGTGCTGTCCATGTTGCAGCAAATGTTGAGAACTTGTTCTTTTTGATGGCTGAGTAATATTCCATTGTATATATGGACCACAGCTTCTTAATCCATTCATTTGTTGAAGGGCATCTCGGCTCCTTCCACGATTTAGCTATTGTGGACAATGCTGCTATGAACATTGGGGTGCATATGGCCCTTCTCTTTACTACGTCTCTATAGAAACTTTAAAAGAGTGTGAGTGCTATGCAGTTTTCTGGAAAGGCTCTCACTGTAAGCTTCACGAGGAGTGGGTTTATTTGGTTCACCATCATGATCTAGGATCTGACACATAGTAGGTACTCAACAATTATTTGCTGAATGAGTAGGAAGAATGCTCTGTGTGAGGCTCAGGAGGTTCTCAGCAAAAGCAACAAGTGGTCAGCATTTGTTAAAGTGTTGAGCTTCATACAGAAAAGAGTTTGAATGTTGAGTTATTAAATAATGGTCATGAAATCACTCCTGGATCCCATTAAGCCCCAGGCTGAGGGGTGAGCCGTTAATTTTCATAGCTGTACTAAATAGTTACATGGCGTATCAGTCAAGGTGATATATCCCTCTAAATCCCTTGGAAAGCACCCAAGGCCAGAAGCCAGATATCATTATAAACTTGGCTTGGAAAACTGCTCATAAAGTGGGTCCTGGAATTTTTTTTCCCAGTGTAAAGAAAATAATGTAATAACGGGATGGTGTCTCTTCCCCTTTTCCTTTGAAAATGCTTTTAGTATTACGATCTATTCAATCAAGGATTTAGGGGTATTCTAATAATAAATGTTTCTGTGTTTTATATTCAGTACTTACTAAAGTGGATACTTGCTGCGTTGTGTTATCAGATCAAAATCTCTATCAATCAAAGGGGGAGAAGAGAGGAGCTTATTGGGTTTTGTAAAGATCGTTTTATCAGGAAAACTGAAAATTACTAAAGTTTTATTTGAGGGTAGTAAATGGGAAGATTTTCCGTGTAAGGATTGAATGTAGTTAAATAATAATGGAAGAATGTTGAACAGATAAGGCTTCAACAGATAAGGCTTTCGAATTTTACAGAGAGCTTTAGTTATAATATGCAATTAAGCGTATTGGAAAAGCTATTGAAAAGAAAGCATAGTTCCACATTGTTAAAGAAATGAAGCCTGGAAGCAATATTCACAATTAACATCAGGTTAGTTCATCATCCCTTGATTTACAGCGATACAACAATGTAGTGTGGCACACATTTTTCAAAATCCAATTGCTCATCTATTTCAGGGCGAAATGAATTGGAACACTATTAGAACTTCATCTTGGTGGCTGACCTAAAGTGGAAATGCACGCAGCAGTGCTATCAAGCTGACATTACTTCTGGGGACTACATCAGGTTTCTAGGATTGTTTTTCATCATGAGTGTCCCTCATGGCCTTTTTATTCCTGGAAAGGGTGGAATTCCCTTTGAAGTAAAAGTGAGTTCTGCACGTGAGGTAAATGTGAGTCTCACCGTGGATGTGGTAGGATAAGGAGGGATTAGGATGAACGTAAATTACTCTTCCAACCCTTTTCGTGCACCTGTTCTTCCACCCAAAAACATCCTGCTGAAGCCCTTCTCTCCCCTCCCCTCCCCTCCTCCTCGTCCCTGCTCCTGCCCCCCACGCCCCAACCAAATAAAGCTTTTTGGTGAATCCATTTTCCACTTGTTAGTCAAGAGATGATTTAGCAGGTTTCCAAGGATTTTTGCAGAATGTGTTGAGAAAAATATTGAATTTCCCACATACAGTTTCCTTTGGGGCCGTGTGGTCAAGACGCAGCTGTGTTAACTGGTGAACTCTGCTGATGGACTGAAATCTCCTTGGAATACTGCATCCAAACTTGACTTGATCTCCCCAACCTAAGATTCCTGCTTTGTGTGAGTCTAAACTGTGAAAAGTAAAGGAAGAAACACTTAACAACCGGCCTGCTCATGCCTTCATAGATATTTTTTTAATGGCATCCATGCACGCTCCTTTAATAAGCTGAAAGAACTAGATAGGCTCATCATAGCAATTTCTCTTCACAGCTGCTGCACAGATGTAACTTGCTTTGAGAAAACCTAATTTAGGGGTGCCTGGGTGCCTCAGTCAGTTGAGGATCGACTCTTGGTTTCAGCTCAGGTCATGATCTCAAGGCCGTGAGATGGAGCCTCATGTGGGGCTCCATGCTCAACACAGAGTCTGCTTGTCCCCTTCTCTCCCCCTCTGCCCCTCTCACCACTCTCTCTCTCTCTCTCTAAGATAAATAAAATCTTTTAAAAAAAAGCAAGGAAAACCTAATGTATGGAAATCCAAATTTAACCTGAACTTTACAAAAGAATGACCCTTGAGAGTCTATGAGAAACTAATAATCCAAAGAACCTTAACCATTTGCTTAGTTCTGAAGGCTTTTCTATATTTAAAAATGTCTAAGCGTGCTCTGGAAGGCGGGTGGTGGGGGGGGGTTGTTTCAGTTTGTTGAACAGAGTGCTTGTGGCCACAAGTGAATGTGTGGATTTTCCACACACCGATGGGAGTCCAACACTTCTTATAGGATGCCATTGGTCATTCTGGGGGAAATGGCAGTTGTGAGGATTTGAGAATGAGCTAGAAATAAATGCCCTGGGTTGGACCTTGGACCCGAAGGGATTCCACAGACTTGCCTACTATGTAACAAGAGAAATGGTAGTACTTCCTTGATAGGTCAAGGTAGCTCTTAGGAGTCCCGGAAGCTGGAAAGGTGACTCCCTGGGGGTCTTTGCTAAAGGAAGACCCTGAAGCTTAGGATATGATTGATAACATAATGTATGATTTCTCACTCCCTGTGTAAAGCAAAATACACATCACTCTTGAATAATAATATACTGAGCTCCTACTCTGGGCCAAGCACCATGTCAAAACCTTACTGAATTAGTTTCCTCGGGCTGCTATAACCAAATACCACAAACTGGGAGGCTTGAAACAGCAAAATTTATGTTTTTATAGTTCTAGAGGCTAGAAGCCCCAAACCAAGGTGTTGGCAGGGCCGAGTTCCCACCCAAGCCTCTAGGGGCAGATCCTTCCTGGGCCTCTTCCGGCTCCTGGTAGCCGCAGGCATTTTGGTTTGCGGCAGCATAACACCAGTCTCTGCCTCCGTCTTCACAGAGAATTCTTCCGTCTGTGTGTCTTCTCCTCTTATAAGGACACCAATCACATTGGTTAAAGACCCACCTTCATTCATCATCTTAATTTGGTTATATTTGCAAAGACCCTGTTTTTCCAAATTTGGTCACATTTACAGTTACCAGGAGTTAGGACTTCAACATTTATGGGGAACACAGTTCAACTCCCAGCATTTACAGATCCCTGCTTTCATCCTTGCAACAATCCTGGGAAGAAGTCACTGTTATTACCCTCCTTTTGCAGTTGAAGAAACAGACTCAGGGAAATGGTATTACCGCGTGAGGTCACTGAGCTAGATTCGCGCTAGGATTCCATAATTGCTACTGAGGCCTGCTGACTCCTGCACCCACACATTTAATTCTGATGGAAGTGAGTTAATCTTTTTCATCTGTCTATGTGATAATTATAGCTAGAGCTTTATTTAGTAGGAATCAAGAGAAGGGACTTCCATCACCCATTTCTTAATTCTCCTTCAAGATCTTCTTGAACTGCTTGAAGGACATCATGTCATAAACCTTATTGGCAGTGGGGGACAAAGGGGTCATTCCAAAGTATCTGATGGTCACATTCATGTGGTTCGAATAGTCTCATCAATCTCCCAGTTAAAGCTACCAAAATTTTCCTGGCTCAGGTTTCTTATATGCGATTGTGTGTGTGTGTGTGTGTGTGTGTGTACGCACGTGTGTAGTTGAGATCAGAGCAACACAGCTAGAATTTTTTAGATGTTCAGTGGCAATGTGGTGCTACCAAGTATTTTTGGAAGTAGAGAAGTAATTGCTTTTTTTCCCCTCTCTCATGATTTATCCATGTTAACAAAAATAAAGATGGCTTGATGAGTTCAAAGAGAATCAAAATATTATTCACAGAAATTTTCCAGCTGTTTGGAAAAATCATACACTTTTCTTTCTTGGGCAATAGAAAAAACTCCTTGCCAGAGAAATGATTGAGTACATGGTAAAAGGGAGATTTGATTTCCCAGCCTGGTCACAAGTTATTTAACCCCTCCTGACGCCAGTTTCTCATTCATAAAATGTGGAAATGAGTAAAGATAATTAAGATACTTTCTATGTCAAATTATTGCTCTGAAAAGCTTTCATACAGTGTTGACATTTAAAAAAATGTTAGCTACAATTAATCATGAAAGCAAATAAACAATTTAGAATAAACACCCACCATTTTTCTGATTTGCTAATTGTTTGTTGTATTGGCGATGAAAATTTTTGGTTAATAATTATGTATTTAATGTCACTGATGAATGTATATGTAGAGTTTCTATGGCTGTGGGTCCTTTTACTCTTTGAAACACATAGTATAGATAATCTGTTGAAGTATCTCAGATCTAGAAACTTCCATGTACCTGGGGTAGGTTCCCTGATCGGCTGGTCCCACGCAGTGCCCGGGGTGTGGGCTTCTGCCTCAACACTATCCCGCCCCCTCTCTCCTGTAGGATGCTTGCGAGTTGTACCCTGCTTAGGTGGCACGGAGCCCAGCAAAGGCTCAGGGCAGGGTTACAAGTCCTTCTGCTGGGCAATGCCCGATGTATGTGGGCAGCTGGGAGAACGGGTCCATACCCCACAATAGTGAAAACTTCTGGTGAGGACAGGTGCCATTCCCCAAGGAGAGCCTGAGGGAATGGCTGCAGGACGGCATCCACATGGCGCTGAGAGAGCTCGTCCACGCCTCTGGCCATAGAGCTCCGTCCAGGACGGCGGGCCCAGGTAGGCCCCCTCTGAACAACATCCCTTCTCCTCCAGTCCTCCAAATTCGTGCTCTAATTCCCAGTTCCTGCCAAGGTCTGGCTGGAGGAGGATGACCTTTAATAACAAACATACCCATGAAGCCACATAACAAGGGTCCATCGAGGTAGTGCTATGGACTCAATGATTGCCTCCCACCCTGAATTCATAGCGTGAAACCGTATTCCCCAGTGGGATGGTATTTGTAGATGGGCCTTTGGGAGGTAAATAGGTGATGAGAGTAAAGTCCTCCTGCTGGAATTAGTGCCCTTATAAAAAAGGACATGGGAGAGCTTACCTTCTCTCTCTGTCCGCTGCCGGGCATGGAGACAATGAGAAGATGGCAGCTCAGGAACAGGGCTCTCACCATAACCTGAATCTGCAAGACCTTGATTTTGGACCTCCCAGCCTCCAGAAATGTGAGAAATTCATGTTTATTGCTTAAGCAATAAAGTTGATGGCATTTTTTTTACAGAAGCTCTCACTAACATAGGTAGGTATTCCTATGTCCCTTGTGTTAGTAAATGAACAGATGTTAAACTCTGTCCCCTCACCTGTCTAAAGCAGCATCAGTAAAGTACACTTTTACTGACTAGTTTTCTTGCTGTGTAGGGCCCTACGAGGCAGTGAACTGAGATATAAAAGATGTGTTACTTTATTTATTTACTTGTTTGTTTTCTTTCATAATTGAGATTTTATTGAGATGAGGGTTAGTACATAGATATTTCGATTTATACACTTCTGAAAATTTGTGCTGGAAATTTTAGAAGTCCTATAGTTGTGATTCTTTTCTAAAGTTATTCCAGTGACTTTCTAGCTCAAAATTTATAGGCAGCTCTTCTTTAAGAGGATATTGAGTGCCAATATCTTCAAATATTGATTAGCTGTTACATTATAGGTCCCACTAATTCACAATATAATATATACACCACATGCCCCAAATTTCAGTCGTTCACGGCACAGAAAAAAAGTTATTAGAAAAATGGGACCACCATGACCAATGAATGATGGGACAGAGGACACACAGTTCGGCTAGGGAGAGCCAAGACCAAGGAGTGGTTTTCTTTTGGGAACACTTCCTCAAAAACCACATGGGAATAGAATTGGCCTAACATGTTCGAGACATATTAAACGCGCAACTGCGACTCCAAATTGCCTGTCAGTATGCTTTGTGTTACCAGTGTAGAAACTAGCCCTTCTCCAGTCTACAGAGTGTTAAACCAACACTCAAGACAGTCAACCCCTGGAATAATTCAGTATCTCACTGTTTTCTGGTTGTACCAAAACATAAACAGCAGGCAAATGATTTGCCTCTTAATAAAAGCGCTTACACTTAAAAAATAGGATGAGGTTAGATGTCCTCCTTATTAAAAGTGTTTCCACTGAAAAACACCCGCTTGCAAAATAATTGGTAACAATATTCCTCTGGATTGTTCAGGAAGGGAGACAGCACTGATAAGACCTGATAGGTGATATTAATCAGATCTGGCTTCTTTCTCTGCAGCTTTGTCAGGGGCTGGACTCTTCTTTTTACTTCCTCCTTTTTCTGCAGCTTGACCTTGAGTTTCTTGGCTAGACACTTCATCTGTTTTCCCTTTGCTCTCTTCTTCCCTTTTGTTTCACTCTTTTGTCTGAAGATTTAACCTTTCCTGCTGCCATTTTTGGTTTCTTTTCCACTTTTGGAGGAGCAGGTTTAGCTGACAACTTTGCCAACGTCTTGAGTTCCTCCGTCACGGCCCCTTTGGCTGCGCTGACCTTCCTCCTGGGCCTGTGGGCACTGGGGAGGGCACGTGCCAGATGCCTGGTGCCCGGAGCCTCGGTGAAGCTGGGCTGCCTGGAGGCTGCTGCTCTTCCTGCTACCTCGCCCTTTGCCCTCCAGTTTATTTAATAATGCCTGTTCATTCATTCATTTGTCCGGTCAGCATGTTTATTGAGCGATCATTTGCTGTGAATCACAATTCTAGGTGTGCAATGGTAAGGAGCAAACCAAAGGAAATATCTCTTGCTCTCATGGAGCTTACAGTCTCTTTTGTTTAAAAAAAGGCTGTGTCAATGTATAACTGAAAGTTGAATTATGAAACACATTTTCCAGTATTTATTTTTATTTGAACTTTTCACATTCACTAGATTTAAAAGGTATGCCATATTTGTTTATCCCTCTATTTCATCTTTTGTATTTGTGACTATTGTTATTTATTTTTGGATTATGGGATCCTTATAAATAGGGATTTGTTTTTTCTAGCTCTCTTTGGTGGAAGCCTTATTGTAACAAATGTATCTTATTCAACACTAGTTAATGATTTTTTTTTTTTTTTCATTTAGATCCACACAATTTTAGCCTTGGAAGACACCTTAACTGATCATCTAATTTAATCTTCCAATATACAAGTATAGGTGAGACAATGGACGCTCTAGGTGATAGAATTGTTTTGTGTAATAAAAGGTTAGAAAGAGTTGTGGTCATTATTATTGTTGCCAGGTACACATAGCTAATTTTGTCAAAATGGCCTGGAATCTAGTTCTTCTGAATTATTTAATTAAATATATAATCTAGTAACTATTGAAAAATTGGTGTTTAAAGAACTTTAACTTCAGACAGATGTCATGAATTTAAGGTCTGTTATTTCCTACCTGCCCAATCTTTGCTCATTTCTTAATTTCTCTGAGCTTTGTTTTTATCACTGGAGAGAAGAATATACATGGGTGGCTCAGTTGGTTAAGTGTCTGCCTTTGGCTCAGGTCATGATCCTGGGGTCCTGGGATTGAGCCCCATATCAGGCTCCCTGCTCAGTGGTGAGTCTCTCTCACTCTTTCTCTCAAAATAAATAAAATCTTTAAAAAATATGCATTCTTCTGTGGGTTTTTATTAGGCTTAAATAAAATATGACATACAAAGTACTTGCCATATAATAACTCAAAACACAGCTTCTGATTGTAAGGCTGGCCTGTCTTCAATATGGCTGCCAAATCCTGGAGACAGAACATGAAGAGGTGAACAGTACCTGAGGTGGGTTTAATATATTCTCCAGCTCTGTCTTAGAGACAACCAGAAATACCACTTCCATCCTCAAACTAAGAAATCTGGCATTTGCATGTCATAGGGAGGAGGCAGTCTAACCCGGATTCGATAAGAACTCAAATGACTAATTTGAATATTAATGATAAATACTTGGTTTTTTATGTTGTTGCTCCTCAGGAAGGTGAGTTGGATCGTACTGATTACAGGACGATTACTCCTTAAGCCTGCCATCAGCGGTTCATGCAAGCATCTTTCACCACATGACAGAGATCATACTCCTGTCCTCTGGTAGAGCAAAAGGTGAGTGTAATAAGCATTACTTGAAACTATGAAGATAACATTTTTCTTTCTTTTCACTGGGAAGTTTCATTATCTTAGACCTTTAATCTCTGCAATTGTTTGCTGTCTTTTAAATAAACAGTATCTGGGGAAGAGAAGCATAGAAGCTTTTATGTTTAATAGCGCCTGATTACCCAGGCCTTTATTTGGTGGTGGGACTTTGGCTGTGAGGAGTAAGAGGTATACTTGTCAAATGAAATATAAGTTTTATTCTGTTATCTTTTTCTACCCTGATCACTTAACCACGTCAATGGCTATTTCTGAGAAGGGAAGTATTTAAAAAATAAAGATAAGGTCAAATATGCCTGAATAAACAAGGTATATCCATGCAGTGGAATACAAAATGATCTGAGACCTACTTGTGATAGAATACTTGACAAACTATTAACATGCATTAATTTCTCAATTCGAATGTTAGTGAAAAATTTTAATCAAATTGTTATTAATATAAAATTTCAAAATGCTACTATAATTTAGGAAAAATATATTTTAAGAATGGGTGGGAGAGATGCTCATCACGTTCAGTATAGTGGTTCCCATAGGGGATGAAGGGAACTGTAATTGAGAAATGGGACAGAGTCTTCAGTATACTTTTTTTGCATTTAAAAAATATGCAATAAAAAGTACCTTAAAATATGATTGGAAGTAATAGCCCTAGGATAAAAAAAGGGAGGTGTTCAGACTAGACTACTTATTGGTCATTTTTTCTGTTATTTAGACTAGCATTGTCCCATAGAACTTGCTTCAGTGAAGGAAATGTCCTATCTCGACGATGCCCAATCAGGTAGCCACTAGCCACATACAGCTACTAAGCACTTGAGATATGGCTAGTGTGACAGAGGAACAGAATTTAATTTTAATTAATCTCAATTTTAAAGTAATTTAAATTTTAATGTGGCCAGTGGCTACCATATTGGACAGTACAGATCACAAAGAACATTATAAGACTTACATTTGACTTCATTTTGGTAAGACCCTATCTTGTTCTTCATGATGAATGTGGATGTGCATATTTGAAGAAAAAACAATAATCTCTTGCTAATATCAAGTATGGCAAAGGGCAACTGAAAGTTATTGGGATACTGGGGGAGGGTAGAAAAAGAAACCTTCCTGACTGTTTACATTTGTGAAGTAGAATGAGTAGAAAGGTCACCAAACGGTTCCATTGGGTGTCTATAGAAAAGAAAGAATCAAAAGCCCTCCAAGTACTCATGGGGGTGCTTCGGATTTGGTAACAGATTTGATAACTGAAGACTTAATTTCCCCAGTGACTCAACTGATACAGGAGGTTTTATCTTTTCCAGAAAATTAAGAGTAAATTGGCTGGCTCAATAGACTTCCTGACTCTGGTTAGATAAGTATTTGCTGTTTATTAAGTTGTTTATGTAGTGCAATAATACAAGGGATTTAATAAAGATAAGACTTCAGATAAATGTCAACACACTTCCCACTCTGCAGCTGGTCCATTTCAAGCAGTTAAAATAAATTAAAAGATAAAATACCACTCACAAAAAAATTGATCATTGTCCAAGGGAAATGTTTAAAATTGAAAGAAATCTCCCACTTTCGGTGCACCAACGCATATGCATATGTGTACGAAATGACCCTCTCTGTAATCTTTACTGAGAAGGAAAGGGACAGGAAGCTGCGTTTTGTAGGTATTTGCTATAATGAGATAAAATTAAAAAGTACTTACAGTATTAATAACCAGTATTATTTATAGTGCAGTTAATGGAGATCTTTGAATTAGAATAAATACTATTAATTATGTTATTTATCTATCTTTACATACATCAAGGCATAGCTAGTGAAAGCTTACTAGGGTGTATGATGTAGATGCTGTTACTGGAATTTAACATAAAGTGGATCTGAATTTTACCCAACCGTCTCTGTTTACACGGCTTTGAAAAAAAATTATGCTTTTCTTGTAGTTTCTGTAGACATAATCTGACGTGTGAAAAATATAGTACAAAGGGTGATAACAGACATGTATCTTTATGGTGGTCAAATCATTATTTCTGTTGCTTTCCAGGTTAAGGTGGATGAGATCCTTTTCCTCTATTCTCTCAAATTACCTGGGGCAAATCTCTGCCATTTCAGTATGCCCTTGCCAATTTTTGCCATCCAAAGCCTATCTCATATAGGCCTATCTCATATCTCTTGGCATATAGTACTTGTTCAAAAGAGCGTTTAAAACACTGTTCAGTTTAGAAATGGCAGTCGAGTAGGCCTACGGTGAGCTGAATTCTGAGTCACTGAATTTTCTTATTAGACACACAACAGGAGATATTGGATTGAAGCATGAAGCATGAGGCTTATGACATCAAGTTCTTGGTTTGAGCGGGAGAAAATTATTCATCATAGTTCTAGATTACTCTACTTGAAAATTATGTGGAATATTTAATATTTATAGTATTGTACAGCGTGTTTTTCAAATGCTTGACACGCGGAGACACTGGACATGGTCCAGTGTCTGGGATTAGATGTCCACCTGCCCTATCAACGGGGAAGTTGGGCTTTTGAACAAGGGCACTAGATTGTTTAATGACCACAAATTCCTCCTCCCCCTTTGCAGTATAACTTTGCTGTTCCTTCCTTCCAGAAATGGAGTCTTTTTCTCTACACCTTGAATCTGGGCTGATCTTGTGATTTATTTGACTGGCAGAATGTGCCAGAAGTGACATTGTGTGTTCTTGAAAGGATTTGCAGTGTCTGCCTTGCATTCCTGGAATGCTACCCTGAGACCTCCACAGGAACAGACTTGCTTATTGAAAGATGGGAAGCCGTTTGGTGAACTGAGGCTCCCCAGGTAACTTGTCTGTACCGATATTCTTGTCTCTGAGTATCAGACTTGGGAGCAAAGTTAGCTTAGGTCTTCCCATCTTTCTCATCTTCTAGCCGGCTTGGCCACATGAGTGAGCCTGGCAAAATCAGCACAGGAGTTGTTGTTTGATTAAAGCAGTCCACCGAGTTTTGTGGTAATTTGTTGTACAGCAAAGGGTAACTCGAGAAACAGCTTCTCAAGAGAGATTGTTGAGATAGCGTATAGAAAGATAAAGAATAAGGGTGCATTATTTTTCTAGGCCCTTTTGTGTTTGGGAAGGATCTGAATTCCCTGATACAGAGTGACGTGAGTAACTTAGTAGTCAATGACAGATAGTGTAATCAGTACACTGATTACAGTGTTTAAAATTACAAGATCAATGTCCATACATCATTCCCCACTTGTCCATTTTGTTCTTGCAAATGTATTTTGTACAACATATTTTTTTAGTGGTAGAAATTAAAATTCTTTGGGAATTATAAGAATGAAGTCACGTGATGAATGGCAATAAGAGCGATTGGGATTTCCAGGGATTTTATAGGTAGGAATGACCCTTCTCTATATCCTGACTTACACATATATTGTTCCCTTGTGTATTTGTTAACCATGAGAAAGTAAGTGTGCCTGGAATGCTTGGAATACATTTCTGTCTACCCATACTTCTTGTCATTTTTCTGTGTTTTTTTTTTTTTTTTTGTGCTTCTGGTGGTGGTTGTTTCAAATTGCTTTGGTCCTCTAAGCATAAAATGTGAAGTTTTTTCCCAAGTGAAAAAATTTAGAAAAGATTGAAAAAAAAGAAGGTGGAGGAAAGATGAAGAAGTAGTCACAAAAATCACTCTTTAGTGCATCTTGCTAGGAAGCTGCAGGCTACAGAAAGGTTAAAAGTTGACTGGTGAACCATAAGCAGTCTTAAAATATGCTCATATTAATCAATATTTCTCCAAATACCGTAACAGTGCACAATTTCAGGAACAAGAGTAAGTATCTTTTCACCAAGTTGTAGGCAACTGAAAATGCTTCTCGATAAAACATTTTCCAATCTTGGCTCAGAGAAATAATAATCTTATAAAAATATAGTGTTTAGAAGGTTGGAAGAAAGAGCAGAAGATTGCAAAACTAGGCACAAGAAGTCTACCAGCTGTTAGAAAGTTCAAAAAGTCAATAAACGGAGCTAAATACTAGTCTTCTAAAATCATTTTTCAGGTAAGATAAATAGGGTCCTTTTCACCTTAAATTCTCATTTGACAGTATCCCAGCACATGTCTTGGCTATTAATACACTTGGGTAGCCTCAGGGAGACTTTCAAAAAGTGGTTCTTAAGATACTGATATTCTTGTCTCTAGACTCATGAGTCATTTGGACACAAGCGTTGAATTTAAGAGGTACTCACTCCTCACCGTTGAGGAGCTGGTAGAAAAAGCACAATTATTATATTGAAGATTCAATAAACATTCTTTCATTTTCAAAGTAGATTCTCACAACACTATTCTCAAATCTTTCATGACTAGGTCTTCCGTGAGGAAGAAATAACATGTCTTCGATTTGTCCCTAGACCTGTGGTTCTGGTCATCACTGTGTACCCCTCCCCAAATAAAAAGCCAGGGAAGTAAAATACACAGCTGCCACAGGTATGCTGCCGTGGGAGGCAGTAAGAAATCTTGCTCATTAGAACATGGATTCTGTTCATCTTTTTTCACATGAAGATTTCTGTGGCATTGAGATTGTTTTAATGGAATTTGTTGTTAGGAGAATTCACTTTTTAAAGATGGATGTGGGATGTTGACTTTTTTGGGAAATGGCTGAGATGTTCCTCAGTCTTGGTTTAGTTAGGGAAGGTTAGCTGAAACTGAGGCAGGGAGTAGGTTTTCTAAATATCTGGGTCTAATCGTATTTCCTTTTCAAGAGGGGCATAGGTGTGTGTGTGTGAGTGTGAGTGTACTTGCGTGGGTACGCACACTGATGTGCTTGCACGTGGTGAGCTTTACAGAACCAGTTCTTCTGTACTAACTAAACATTACATAATATGTTAGCATTCTATGCCTTGCATGTCCACTGTGGATATGGCGCTCCACGGAGGGTGGCCAAGGAAGCATTCTTAGCTTCCCCTCCTGGATCTTATCGTATACTGGGTTTATGTTGCCTGTTCTTGGTGTTTACATTAAATTACTTGCATCCCAAGAATAGTGTTCCTTCTTAGGAGGTACATATAGTTTTCATCAGTCACTAACTATAGAAGTAACTTGGTAACGTGGAAATGCTGTATCTGTGACCCGTTCATAGGCTGTTGGTGCATCGTTTCCTTTGGCACAAAAAGAATAAGGTAGTGTACAAACCAATATTTAATGAATGAACAGAGAGAACAGAATATCCTGTTAAACTAGTACATAATTTATGCATGTTACTGACAAATGATTTGTCAATTTATGCCAGAGTAGGTAAGAGGGAAATTATTTTTTTAAATCTTTTGAAACAAATAAGAGAAAATTATATTAGGTCTCTAATATTGCCATTAGGAAAAAAATTTTTGGCACACAACCATGGCATTTTAATTAGTTTTTTATTTCCTATTGTAATGACTCTTGTTTTGTGTCCACGGATTTTGTGCTGGCTGGTTAAGTGACTCAAGAAACAGTTTTGTGGTGGTATAATAGTTTTGTTTAATCTATAATATACATAATGTACCAGGCAATGTCCAATTTAATGAAATATACTTTATGGGTGAAAGAACCCATGTAATATCCTAAGGTACCTTAGTCAAATTTATGATGGCCAATTCATGGGCAGGCACAGCATTGCCCAATTAGCAACCTTGGCTTTATGAATCAATTGCATTATGTATTTTTAGATTTCAGTGTCTCTTGTGGTCAATCATCTTTCAACATTGAGTATTCAAATGCAATTTCAAAATGAAGGAGCCAGAATCATTGAATAGCTTAGGTACTTGGCCAGTTGTTTTATGGTGCTGGTTATTGAGAAAGTTAATACGTCTCTGTTGATGGCAATCATAGATTTCTAACAATGCTATCATCAAATTAAATATTATAGAAGTTAGCTAATTTGTTTGAAATATTATTAGGCAGTAATTGTCAGATATATAAACCAAAGAAAAGGAGAATATTTCAATCCAATTGTTTTATTAATCATCTCCTTGTGGGGTTTCCCAAGTATCTATTATATTTGATGAAGAGAATGATGCATTTTATTCAGTAGAAAGCTGAGCTATGCCCACATGTCATTCAACCCAGCTTAACTGTACAAATTAAAAAAAAACTAAGATAAAAGTTAATATAGAAAGAGGGGTAACAGAGACCTTTGAACAGAATAGCTCTGTGTCAATTCAGCAACAACTCTATTATCTAAAACAAGCTTATCTTAGGATCAATTTATCTATTGAACAGTTTAGAACTCAATCCCTTGTTGAGTGGCTTTGTAATTATTTGAGTGTTTTCTCTCTCCATCTCTATGGCCTTCTTAGAGTTAAAAACAGAGAAACATAACTTACTGATTTAGGTAATTCTGCTTAACTTTATGACTTTAATGATAGAATTGTTTTATACAATTATGGGTATCTTATTTTTAAAAATACCTACTGTGCTTTTCAACATATTAGGAGATTTTTAAAGTCCAAAGACCCATTCTTCAAAGTTTAACTTTAACAGGGTCTATTTAAGGTGGGCTACATATTTAGAGAAATTTTCCCAATACAGAGCTTTCAAGAATGCTGAATAAAATTCTTAAATATTATAAATGCACGACTGAACCCCGTTGGAACATAAGGGAAATTCTTGAAAGACCAGAAACAAGGAGAAGTGAGAATGCAGAGCTAAGCAAGCATGGAAACCCTAGAATGTGGGTTACATCTGCAGGGGGACAGGAAGCAAAGTTGCAGCTGGAATAGTGTGGGAGTTTGTTTGGAGACGGGTAAAGAAGGGACATGAAAAAGATGCTCAGAGAGTGACCTGGAACTGCTCCCCACCCCCAAAGGTGAGAGTGTGCAGATAACTTGTCCATGTTGACCTTAGCTCTGGGCAAAGAGCTAATTTAAAAAAAAAAAAATTTTTTTTTTAAATTCTCCTTTGTGGATTGATCCTTAAAGCCAGTTCACCTATGAGTTTGGGTCCAGAATCCATACTAGTGTACTATTACAGAGAAAAACAAAACCAACTTGGACTGATAATAAAGTTGAAAGGAATCCAGGCTGAGCTGGTCCGTGCTCCCTGGAAGAGGCAAATAGGAATACATTTGGAGCAACACCATTTAAATGAAGAGGCTGAAGTGATCAGCTTTGAAGGTGGAAGAAGAGTTCATAAATCAAGGAATGCAGGCAGCCTTTCACTGGAAGAGATAAGAAAATGAATTCTTCCCCAGAGCCTCCAGAAAGAAGGCAGCATTCCTCACACCCTGAGTTTGGCCCCATAACACTTATTTCAGTCTTCTGACTTGCACAACTCTAAGATAATAAATTTTACTGTTTGAAGCCACTAGGATTTTGGTACTTTGTCACGGCACCAATAGGAAACATATATGGTGATTAGATAAATTGGCTTCTGGAGAAGTGGTTTTAAGTAGGGAGCTGATATTAGAACCACCAGAAAACAGGGAAAGGGATTTGTATTGGGATTGCGAAATTGAAGTATCTGTTTAGAACTTGAAATATCTGTTTAGAGCATTGCCTTTAGGAAGTACCACTGATTGTTCTCACTCGCTTGGAGGGCATATTCTTTCCATTTTGTGCATACAGAATACCAGGCTCGAATTTTAAGACTCTGCCAATGTGTGAGACACATGTAGAGTGAAATCCAGAGTTACACAACCGAGAATTGGCTGCCTACTCACAACATGTGATTTTATTTCCTGACAATCAAAATGTTTTAAATTGTTCACCAGAACTTTGATCTTCAGTGTTGAAAAGTGTTTTCCAAAGCAGGTGTAACAAAGGGTATTTAGGGAAACTGAGCCCCAAAATGTGATTTTGTACCTGACTTTTAAAGTACATACCAGTGACACAGAGTAAGACAAAATGCAACAATAAATAAAAGTGTTGCAATATGAGAAGTCATATTTGAGTCCCTGACCCAAGACACCGTAACTCAGTTAGTTGTAGTAGTAAGTGTCTGTCCCCATAACCAGCCACTTTGCCATAAGATACAAGACCACAGATGTACCAAGACGCCTCTCTGGCAATTTTTATACATCGATGCAAAAGTGTGTTAAGCTGCCCTTTTTCAGGTGAAAGTCCTGATGCCTGAGCCTGACTGCTGGCTACACGCATTCTGAATTAAAATTCTCTGTGGTGAAGGCTGGTGAAAAAGTAAATCTCTCTCCCAGTCAATACAATTGCACGCTATGATTCTACCTAAACAATATTTCCACCTATCAGAAGATCACGTAGTATCATTTACTCGTAGTGTTTTCTAAATATTTTTTATTTACGTAGATCTTGAACTTGGGATATATGAACATCTCTGTGTTAAGGGGCACCTGGGTGGCTCCTTTGGTTGAGTGCCCAACTCTTGATTTTGGCTTGGGTTCGGATCTCAGGGTTGTGAGAACCAGCCCTGTGTTAGGTTCCGCACTGGACACGGAGTCTGCTTAAGATTCTCTCTCCCTCTCTCTCTGCCCCTCCCCCACCTCTTAAAAAAAAAAGGAGAAAATGTATAAAGAGAATTTGAGCTATCTCAAGACTTAGTCTATAAAAAATTTGGTTGAAAAAAGCTAATTTCAAAAATCAATATTGCGGAATCCCAAGAATTTGGGTTTTCCATGTAAAATCTGCTTCTGGTTTGTCTTTCTATCCCCATGGAGTATGTACTACAATGCCTGATCATGATGAGCATTCCATATTTGCTCCCAATATACAGCCACTATGCCCACAGTTGCTGGTTTTAATTCGGAGTCTTCTTTGAGATTCCTGAGTAGCTGGCTTATGGGAGTTGCCAGGATGCTTCCTTAGGAAGTCTCAGGAAGACAAGAGTAGGAATATAAATTGGAGAAGAACGGGACATTTCTCACTCCTCTGCCTCTTCACACTCCATTGTTCTATATCCCACGGAGCGGTGGGTTGGAAAGGAATGGTTGACTTGGACCATCTTGTGAGGATGAGTGAGATCACAGCAAGAACAGGGCTGGGGTGGCAAAGTAGCCGAACAGGTATGTGCTGAAACATTAATGCAGCTACAGTTTAAGAAATATGGACAATTATTTCATTCACTACTAGGAACAATACTTAAGTGCAAAAGAACTTTTAATATGAGGCAATATGTTCATGCTAAGACGTCTTAGCAAGCAGTTATGTGCATAATTAGCAATATAATCTTCTCTACCAAAGTAACCTTCCTTCTCTTAAAAATATAATCCAGACCACAGAGCCTGACCCTTCCTTCTATGAGTATTTTAATATTCAGGTGAGCATAATAGAAATGTGAAAAGTGAGGTGCTTGGGTGGGTCAGTCAGTTAAGCATCTGACTCTCCTTTTTTCAAAATATTTTATTTATTTATTTATTTATTTGAGAGAGAGAGAGAGAGAGCGCGCGCGCGCGCGTGCGAGCACGTGCGAGCACGAGCAGGGGGAGGGGCAGAGGGAGAGGCAGACTCCCTGCTGAGTAGGGAGCCTGACCCCAGGACCCTGAGATCATGACTTGAGCAGAAGGCAGACTCTTAACCGACTGAGCCAACTGAGGCACCCAGGGGCCCCAAGCGTCTGACTCTTGGTGTCAGCTCAGGTCATGATCTCATGGGTCCTGAGATCGAGCCCCACGTCAGGCTTCGTGCTCAGTGGGAGGGTCTGCTGAGATTCTCTCTCTACTCTCCCTCTGCCCTTCCCCCCACTCACAGGCACGTGCGCTCTCCCTCTCTCTAAAAATAAATAAATCTTAAAAAAAAAAAAAAAAGAAATGTGAGAAGTAAGGCAATTTCAGGAAAGAGTGAAAAGTGAAATTAAGGAGAAAAGTGCTATCTTTAAGATTAAGAAAATTCCTTACGGCGGTGCCTGGCTGGCTCAGTTGGTAGAGCACGTGAGTCCTGATATTGAAATTCTGAGTTTGAGCCCTGCATTGTATGTAGAGATTACTTAAAAATAAAAATTAAAAAAATATTTAAAAAAATCTTAAAAAAATAATTCCTTACAAGGGACTTTGGAAGAGGAAAACTGTAGCCACATCATAAAAGACCACCCCTTTATTACCCAATTCACTGTGGTCTTTATATCCATCAAACTGTAAAATTGAAGGTTAAAAAAAAGTAGCCAGAAAATTAGTCAAATTAATGAGTGTAATTTTTCTATTATCCAATAACAAAAAATGTGCATCCCACACGTCAATATTTATCCCACATGATTTCCTTGATCAGTAAATTTGCAACAATCTAGAATGATCTAGAAAGTAGTTAGACTGTGTCTCGCTCTTATGCAATTTTTGTATGGCTGTGTGCCTGAGTCAGAAAAGGAAACGGAATTTGTGTCTGTAGGTGTTCCTGAGAGAGGGGCATGGCCTGCTTTCATAGTAAGTGATGCGTGTAAGTAAGTACATAGTAAGTAAGTACATGGAGAAGTAGCTGTATAGTATATTGCTGCTTTTCCCAGCCGGCCCTTGTGGCACTTGGACTCCAGGCATTTTATAATAAAATGTTCATGGAACGTACAGATGTCTGAGTCTTGCAGTCTCTGTGTAATTGTGATATAGGTGAACGTGACTGTGAGGTTCCACCCAACCTTCACGTGAGGGATTAACTCATGAAGATTGCAGTAAAAAGTGCTTACAGGGGCACCTGGGTGGCACAGCGGTTAAGCGTCTGCCTTCGGCTCAGGGCGTGATCCTGGCGTTATGGGATCGAGCCCCACATCAGGCTCCTCTGCTGGGAGCCTGCTTCTTCCTCTCCCACTCCCCCTGCTTGTGTTCCCTCTCTCGCTGGCTGTCTCTATCTCTATCGAATAAATAAATAAAATCTTTAAAAAAAAAAAAGTGCTTACAAAATTAGGCTCTAAGCACTTGGGAATCTTTGTCTCAGGACAACACCTTTGTGGTCTTATTGTCCTGGTGGGCAGGCAGAGTTCCCTTATGTCCATGTCTAGTAGAAATGTCCCTGAAGTTCATTTTAGAATGATTTTTTTTTTCTTATTGGAACCTCCATCATCAGAGTCACAGGCCAGGGCTCCCAAAACCTGAAGCATCTTAGAAACAGCTTTCAGGTCACCCTGGAGCCACTTTTTGAAAGTGTTTTGTCACCTTTTCTGCTTGGGCTCCTTTCCCATCCCATTACCTAGTCGTCTTTCTCTTTTTGAATGCTTTTGGGTTCCTCACAGATTTTCGAGTGTGCTGTCCAAACCAGGATGCTTTCCTCCCTCTGACTAATGGGGAGGAGAGAAGAAGAATTATGTCTGAGCCTTGCCGACTCTACTCCTATTGATTTGTGCTGGTATCATATTGACTTGTATCACAATAGCCCTGAATTGCTGATTCACATTCAGCTTGTGGCTGTCCCCTAGCTCTCTGTCTGCTTTATTTGTCCATACTTGCTTTTCCCTGTTATGTATGTGTTAGAGCTGGTAATTTTTCCAGGGTGTATTACTCTGTACTTGCCCTACTAAATAGTTTTTAGCTGTTCCTCATAATCTAATCAGGTATTATTTTCTTTTTACAGCAAAATATGCATATGTTTTGTAAAGCACTAGTATCTCTCTGGGTTGTCAGCAGACTGATCTGAACACATAGCTGATTTTGCATAGCTTTTTATCAAAACCGCATAATGTCCAATCACACGTACATGTCAAATATCACCGTTCGTAACGTGTTGTACATACGTAGTGCTTGGAGAGTAGATCCTGGATAAATATTTATTGATAGTTAATGACCACAGACTGTTGCACACAGAAAGCCTTCCCAGAGCTTGGAGAAATCACTGATTTTTTTTAAAAAAAAGCATGCATTGGCCTGTCTTTCTTTCCTGTTTACATTTAAACAATAAGGTTGAGAAACTACAAGGCAGAGGGCTTCTGTTGTTCTCAGTGAATAACAGAGATGGTGTTTGGGTAGCATGCTCACAAGGTTGGTGGAAATTAACTTCACACCAGGAACTCCGTATTGAAATAGATTGTTTAAGAATAATTCTTCTCTTTGAGAAGGGTGAGGGATTAATCTGCAGAGATGTTCATGCTAGAGCTGTGCATGTGTTGAAATTTGTCAGGGGGAAGATAAATGGGCCCTTCTTGAAAAGTAAATCGCACCATGGCTAATCCCTTGGGAAAGCTGGAGAATTGTTATGGTAGCAAAAGCAACCTCAGAAAAGGAGGCACCGTCACTGTTTACTTAGGAAGGAGAAAGATGGGAGAAGACATGATTGGAAAATGAGATGAAAGCATACTTGACTTTTGAACTGTGTTTATTAAAATATATGCACAGGATGTAATTATATCTGTGTGTGGATTCTTTGGGGAATCATTTGTGTGGTTTAAAATCAGAGTCGTACTTTGGGGTGATATTAAAAATATTTAATAGCCGTGTGTCCAGGCACTGACCATTCAGAACGGATGTCATGGAGGTACCTGGAGCCGTGTCTTGGAGACCCCAGTCGAGGGCCAGATGTTAACCCTTTCGTTGCTGACTCAAGAGAAGGTGGGAGGAGGAGGGAAAGTCACTTAGGGGGCTCAGAGCAAGTGTGTATTTTCTAACATGTATAGAAGATACTAATATTTTAGCAAATACTGTGACTGCAGTGTATTTTCTAATATGTATAGAAGATACTAATATTTTAGCAAATACTGTGACTACAGTTTACAGGTAAACTGTAAAACTCTCAACCCTCATTCCAACAGAAAATTATCTAGTAGACTGAAAAAGATTTAAATTTCCTCAAAGAGGAAAGTCATGAAATGTCCATGAAATTTGAATATCGGGTAACAACAAATACTTTTTTTAGTGTTAAGTATGTCCCAGGAAATATTTGGGATATATTTATACATTACTTGTTCATCCGATATTCAGATTTCAAACTGGGAGCCCTGTATTCTATGTGGCAACCCTAAGTAGGATATAGTTAGCAGGAAACGCATCAGTATCCTGTGGAAGATGTTAAATGAAAGAGAGGAGAAAGGTATGCTACAGGCGGCCTGGCACACTGGGCACCTGAACATACTTGGCAGAGAGTTGCTTTGGAATTCCAGACATATGGCACGAAATCTTAGCTGTAGAGCTACGGAACCGTAGGATACAAAGGTTGCACATAATAAAATGCTTTTGAAATTATACTGAGAGAAGATAAGGTGGCACTTGGATTTAAAAAGTTGCATTTCCCAACTAGGAGAAGCTAATTCAGTCATCATCAAATAGCATCCATCAAGGGCTGTCTATATGATACTGTGCCAAGTGTTCTCAGAAAACTATCATGGCAGATGGCCTTTGTCAGCCTGTAACGTAGACATCTATACTGAAATGGAATCATAAAGGAAATAACTTGAAGAAATGTTGATCAAGAATCCATAATCTCTCTCATTCACCTGAAATGGGGAGGAGAAAAATTAGTCTGATTTATAGGAGAGGGTTTTATAAATTGTTCTAAAATACAGTTTTATTACATAAAAACCTTGGTATATACAACTGTATTGTAGGTTCAGAAATATATGCCCCTGAGCAGGGCTTTTCAACCTTAGCACTATTGACATTGTGTACGAGTAATTTTTTCTTGTGAGGAGTTTCCTGTGCCTTGTGGGTATTACTGGCATCCCTGGCTTCTTCCCATTAAAGCCAGTTACATGCCCTTTCCTAGTCGTGTCAGTCAAAACTGCCTCTAGACATTGCCAAATATTCCCTGGGGGACAAAATTGCCCTGAGTTGAGAGCTACCATTCCAGGAAACTACGGGAGGGAGATCCCGAGCAATGTGGGTGGGTGGGTGGGTGGAGGTCTCCCTAAACTCACAGATGTGTCCACAAAAGGGTTAGTTTTAAACATCTGCTATGCACACAAAGCCCTCATATTCAGTCACCACCAATGGTATTAAAAATACTGACACCTGGCCCCACCTGAGACTCCGGTTTATGTGGTCTGGAGGAAGGCTTGGGCAGCCTGATGTTTACAAAATGCCTCAGGGGTGCCTGGGTGGCTCTGTGGGTTGGGCGTCTGACTCGGATTCAGCTCAGGTCATGATCTCAAGGACGTGAGATCAAGCCTTGTGTCGGTCTCCGCACTCAGCTCAGAGTCTGCTTAAGAGTCTCTTTCTTCCTCTGCCCTTCCTTCCCCTGCTCTCTCACCACCCCCCCCATAAATAGATCTTTTTAAAAAATGCCTCAGGTGGTTCCGTGTTGAGAATTACGCTATGGAGCAGTGGTCCTCAAACCTTCGTGAGCATCAGAACGACAGGAAAGCCTGTAAACACACATTGCTGGGCCTCTATACTGGCCTCAGAACTTGCGTTTCTCAGGTTCCCAGATGCTGCTGATGTTGCTGGTGTTCGCATCACACTTGGAGAACTGCTAGTTTAGAGACACACTCCCTGCCTCTCTTCACCCTTTCACTTCCACCTCTCAAGGGAAGGAAGTATGGCGAACCAGGACACGCGGGACTGGCCAGCGATAGAGGAGGAGGAAGCCCATGTCTTCCCATCCCTGTTAAGACCTTTTTTGAATCCTTCCCTCTGTAGGCTGGGTACATTCAGGTGTTCTCTGTAGTACAGCAAAGCCATCTGCTCCTACCCCAGTACCTGGTGGTGAGTTTAGCTAAATTCTAGACTGTGTTCCAAGAATCCAACAGTGCTCACATGTCTAAGCATTGTTCTCCAGAGCTTGACCAGGCATGAAGCTATTTGATCTTCATGTGCCAGAATCCCTTATTTATCTCTTAATCGGTTCTGACCTTGGATGGGAAGGAGAATAATTGGTTAGACCTCTCTCTTTACTGAGCATGCCCTAATTCAGTCACTTGGACTTCTGTCTTGTTCTTCAGCATTGGAGAGGGAAGGTGGGACCAGAGGGTACATGTAGAACCTCTTTGCGGTGTCCTCATGCAACTCTTGACAAAACATAATTGTGAGAAGCATAATAAAAGTACATAAAATGTTAGGAAGCATAAATCTTAGGATTTGGTTGTGGCAAGGTTAAGTCTGTAAATGTACATTCACATAGAAACTTGTGAGAACTCCCTGGAATGGCCAATCAATATCAAGGCTGAGTTCACTGTACTCCTCCCTTCTTGACTCTCCTCTTGACTGAGCCAGGTCTGCAAACATCACTTGGTTGCAGCAGTTGGGATTCTGGCTCTTACTTGCGTCTCTAACTCACTCTCTTGTTAATCTGTCTTATATTTTGTTTCCCCACTATTGCTTGCCAGGTGATATTATAATTCCAATTAATCAGGTTAAAAGTTGGCCTGGACGAGGGTCATGAGAACCCACTGAAATTTGTTCACAGAGCACTGCAGTGGTCTTTAAGGGGATTGCCTGCTAAAGTGCTATACATATTAGAGCTACACATAAATATTCATATATTCATTGATGATGGATTGCATGAATAGAATAATGGACAAAGGTGGTTAGGAGAGCTAGTCTATTAGAAAAATTTAAAATACAACCCTACTGTCCTACAAGTAGAACTTGAAAATTGCTATGCCAAGGGTATTTCTTATCCTCAGCCTTGTCATTCTATGCAAATTCTAGAAGACCCAAGGGGAATGCTAACCCTGCCTCTCCACGAGGGAAACTAATTCAGTATAAGTTCTCTTCCTCCACGAGCAATCCCTAAAAGTGAAGCATAAGACATAAACAGCATATTTTAAAAAATAGTAGAGCTGAACATTTATGTGGTTTGAGCAATGTACATAATCATTTATAAACATAGAAGAATCATGGCCAGTAATAATAATTTGAGCCCTAGATTGTTATTTATATGAGTGTTTCCTTCTTTTGCTTGTATTAAATTCCACCTAGGTCTAATTTCTAGAAGTTCCTCTGGACTTCTGAATAGTCAGATAGACCCATCTTGGTAGGAGAAGGAAATTTATGGAGGGATTCAGCCCAAATTCTACCTCTAGTCAAGATCTCCCCAGGTTTCAAGAAAAACAGCTATTCAGCCTTTTCTCCAAGTTCTACCAGAAGTGGGTCCTTCATCCACCCTTGTTATCTGGCTGTAGTCCTTAGTCACCCTTACTGGCAGGTCTCTTTCTTCTGGCTAGCCTGTGGCATTTATATCCATTTTCTCTGCCACATGGTGCGTAATTGCTCACTACGCATACTCTTTCCCCTTCTCTGCCTGACAGGCAGGTCCACCTATTGTTTGTTTCCTGGGATATGGTTTCTACTATTTTTCACAGGTGACTATCAGTCTGAAATCTCCAGAGAGGCAGAACAGTTAGAGGGAGATGAGGGAAAGAGAGAAAGATTTACTGTAAGGAATTGGGTCGTGTGATTATGGAGGCTGAAAAGTGCCAAGTTGGTAAGCTGGAGATCCAGGAGAGCTGATAGTGTGATTAATTCTAGTCCATATCTGAGTCCAAAGGCAGAAGACTAATGTCCTAACTCAAAGATAGTCAAGCAAGAGAAAGAATTCTTGCTTTCTCAGTCCTTTGTTCTATTCAGTGCTCCAAAGAATTGGATGAAGCCCACTGACACTGGGGAGGGCAATCTGCTCCACTTAGACTGTGATTCAAGTGTTAACTTCATCCGGAAGCACCGTCAGAAATACATAGAGAAATAATGTTTAACCAAATATCTGGTCCCATCAAATTGACACATAAAATTAACCATTACAATGACACATCCCAACAATTGAACTAGGATGCTCTTTATCTCTGAATCTCAAATATTTCCATGATCCTTTTTTTTTTTTTTTTAATGTAAGCTCTAGACCCACCACGGGGCTCAAACTCACGAGTCACATGCTCTGCCTACTGAGCCTACCAGGCACCCCTCCTTAGTAGGGAGACTAGCACTGGTCACAGCATGTAATGACAGCTGGACTCAGCCTAGAGGCAAGGAGGTCTGTTTCCCAGCCTTGAGGTGGCAGATCCCTCCTAATATAACTTGCCACCAAATTGTGATGCCACGAAATTGTTCTCTCTGCCGTGAACACAGAAGGAAACGGTTTTTGCTCCTTGCTCCTGGCAGCCGTAGAGACAGCCACTAGTCTGAATTCAATCCTCTGCAAGCCTGAGGATTTCCCTTTTCTTCTGATGGCCTTCAAAGACCTGTATGTTTCAGATCTGGGCCTATGATGCAATTTGGGCACTGTTGCAAATAACAATAATGATCCTGCAGGTTCCCTTTAGTGAATGCCTCCTAAATGCCAGGCCTTTTGCATCATTATCTCACTCAGGGCCCCTACCGTGTTGCATGGTTGATATTTATTTTCTCACTTTCAGAGATGAGAAAAGTGACTCTCAGGTGAATAACTTATGTCAGGCAAGTGAAGGTTCTTTGAAATCATACCCAGTCCCAACTCCAAAGCCTGTGCTTTTTTCATTGCCGGCACAAACCCCAGACTCGGGTAAACACAAAGACACACATTGGGTGGCCTAGTTTAGGCCAGTCCTCTGAAAGGATTCTGGATTATATGGACTATGATGATGGATCTTATTGAATCCTGGGACCTGCTCCAGACTCCAGCCCAGGATTATAATTGGAGAGTCAGTTTCCAGGGATGGAAATGTCTAATTGATGTTGGCATCCTCTACAACATCTGACAAAGTGCACTCTACAAATAGGCGATCAAAAGATATCGATTGATTCATTGATGGGGAAGCGCGCAGGCCTGATGCAGCAAATACTATCTCCTCTGATTCTGCTTGTGCCTCAAGTTAGATGAGTCGTCTTGGCATTTCATTTTTTGGGGGGAATTGGCAAGATATTCAGGGTACTTACATTCCAGTCCTGGTACTGCCAACCTCAGTCTGGCTACATAACGCTCAAAATCTTGGTTTCCTCTTTTTTGAAGGAGAAGGTGGAACTGGACATGCCCCTTTCATCAGAACCACTCTCTAGTTGAATGACACGGTGAGGTTTTAACAGTTGGTAGTAGTTCCCAAGTTACACGGTGACTAAGGGGAAGAAGACAGGAGCTAGTGTCTCCAGCCTGCCACCTCTGGCAGGGCTTAGGTCACCTACAAAATTAGATCAGGATGTTCACAGACCATTGACCTGCTGGTGGATGAAGATTTTTTTTTTTTTTAAAAGATTTTATTTTTATTTATTTGAAGAGATAGAGACAGCCAGCGAGAGAGGGAACACAGGCAGGGGGAGTGGGAGAGGAAGAAGCAGGCTCCCAGCAGAGGAGCCTGATGTGGGGCTCGATCCCATAACGCCAGGATCACGCCCTGAGCCGAAGGCAGACGCTTAACGACTGCGCCACCCAGGCGCCCCTGGTGGATGAAGATTTAAAGAGGAAGTTTTGAGGCCTGAGCTGGAGGCAAAAATGACAACAGGTCAGTTCAAGTCACTGTGCCAATGGGCTAAGCAAGAGGGGCAGGGTTTCTGCTTCAAAGAATGTAGTTGCTGCCACCCCAGATTCCTGCCTTGGAGTTTCCACAAAGCCTTTCACCAGCTATGGCAGCTTCCTTGACAAGGGCCTTGACTGAGCCTTGCAAGTTCAACCCCGGGGCTGTCAGACCTGTGTTTATATTCTCACTCTATCGCTTACCAACAGTGAGGTGTGGGGCCTTAGTTTCTTCATCAGAAGGCGGCGAATAATTATAATTGTAATTATAAAATAAATATTTCCTCCTACCTAGAATTATTGTGAGGATACAATGAGATAATAAATAGTAGGTACTCGGCACCATGCTGGGCTTACCGTAAGCCTATGATACGATGTGTAGCTATGACGAGGGGGTGCTGTGGGGTGGTCACCACTGGTGCCTCTACCTTCTGACAGAAGTCACACAACCAAGGAACCAGAACACTGATTTCTCCCTGTTTCTTCAGCACTTTTGTGCATTGACCTGTTTGAAAACTGGTGCCAAACTCAGGAAGGGGGAGGCATCCTGTGGGGTTTGAGTTTAGGATCTCAACATTAGAATTATTCGTTCCTTCCTTTACCCATCCTTAACGCAGTCGATAAACTTCTCTAATACACCAGCTTTGTGCTACTTACTATACTCAGGAATTAAAAATGAAGATATAGTTGACCCTTGAATAGCATGGTTGTTTGGGGTGCTGACCCCCATGTAGTTTAAATTTGACCCCCCAAAACTTTACTACTAATAGCCTACTGTTGACCAGAAAGATTTCCTAATAACATTAACAGTTGATTAACATACATGTTTTATATATTACATGTATTATATACTGTATTATTATAATAAAGTGAGAGAAAAGAAAATGTTATTAAGGAAATCTTAAGGAAGAGAAAATACATTTACAGTGGTAAAAAAAAAAATCCGTGTATAAGTGGACCTATTCAGTTTAAACCCATGGTATTCAAGGGTCAGTTACATTAACTCTGCCATCTAACTGCTTATTTCTAATTTTTCCGATATCTGGCACAGTGGGTTATTAGTTACTTCTCAAGTGAAGCAATTGATTCCAGGTGTTATGAATTGAGTTGTGTATCCCCAAAAAGATGTGCTGAAGTCCTAACCCCAGTACATCAGAACATGACTTCATTTGTAAATAGAGTCTTTGCAGACTTAACCAGGTTACGATGAGGTCATTACTGTGGGTTCTAATACAACATGGCTTGTCATTACGAAAAGGAGAAATTTGGATGGAGATACACACACACAGGGAGAACGCTGTGTAAAGAGAGGATTGGAGTGATGCATCTAACAAGCCAGGGGTGCCAAAGATCACCAGCAAAGCCCCAGAAGCCAGGAGGAGGCAAGGCAGGATGCCCCTGCAGGGTTGAGAGGAGCACAGCCCTGCCGACAACCTGATTTCAGACTTCTGGTCTCAAGAACTGCGACACAATAATCTCTGTTATTTTAAGCCACTCTGTTTGTGGTACTTTGTCTGGCAGTCCTAGGACACTAATACACTAGGATAGGAGATAGATATGACTAAGGAAAATACAATGATATGTGTGCCTGGATAAAAATATACACAAAGAAATAGGTGCCTATAAAGTCATGTTGCAAAGCTCTAGTGACTGAGGAGAGAAAAGGACTTAAAAGTGAGATAAAATCTAAGTTTGGTCTTCTGGTGGCCTTTGTGTCAAATCTGTCAGGATGAATACTGATTTATGGCTTCATCTCTGATTTAGAGTACCCCAAATACTCTGGCCAGGAATGGTGTCGGTGACACGCACATTGAAAATCAGAAGTGACACCTGAGTCATTTAAAAATATTTAAAGCATAAATATATTTCCAGTTGTTTTATACATATTAAATATTTTCAGTTATTGTCTATTCTCTGTTTTTCAAGCCCTGAAGTTGGTCTAAGTTTGGTTAGAATATTTGAATATCCATATTTCCTCATATTTGCGTACCAGGTTACAAAAAGTAGATCCACACGAAGTCCTTGGACCAATCTTTAAGATGGTCAATATATTTTTGTATGTTCAGACCAGTTCTCCTTGTTGATTCCCTCAAACTGGGGCCCAGGTTGGGTATCCATTATCCTCCCCCCCCATTTACTCTGTCTGTGCCTACTCAGACATCAGTCTGGAAAGATTAAGGGAGGCTTTCTCTGCAGGCTTTGGTAGCCTTGATTTCTGAGTTTTTATAGGCAGGACAAGACCATCTTCTAAACAAATTTCTTACATACCTTGAGGTTTCCCATCTTGCTTTTCTGTACGACTCTGTTTCAGGGTCCACATTCCTATATACGCAGCTCCACAAACTGACGGAGCACAAAAAGTCAGGGACACAGGGACAGAGGATTCAGGATAAGTGAGTATTTTTTTTTTTTAAAGATTTTATTTATTTATTTATTTGACAGAGAGAGAGAGAGAGAGAGAGAGAGACAGCCAGCGAGAGAGGGAACACAAGCAGGGGGAGTGGGAGAGGAAGAAGCAGGCTCCCGGCGGGGGAGCCTGATGTGGGGCTCGATCCCAGAACGCCGGGATCACGCCCTGAGCCGAAGGCAGATGCTTAACGACAGAGCCACCCAGGTGCGCCAGGATAAATGAGTATTCTAAGGAAAATGATTATATGTACAGAAAGTTACACATTGTGACAGGTGAATTTTGCCTTTAGGTTTAACTGGTTTGAAATTGATTTGATTAACTATGACATATGACGAGCATTTTACACACATTGCAAAAATAAATAGTTACTTTGGGGTGGAAATATTTGCCTCAGCATATTTTTTGGGGGGGGATAGAAAGCATGGACTTTATTTTTAAACACATTCTACCATTTTCTCATATGTTTTTCTGTGAGTCTGGGGAAGAAAGTTAACGACACAAGTGCAAGTTATTTTTATTGACTCTTAGGTTATGGTGGAACTAGATGAATAGAGCTTAAAGTCAAGTGTTGCTAGGTATATCCAGGCCACTTGGCACCTCAACAGGTAAGCACTTTTTCTCAGAGAGAACTGCGCTGTATTGATCTTATTCTGCTCCACTGTTGGGCAATCATATGAAATTTTAAGCATCTCTTTAGAATTCCTAGCTTTTTGAGGGCCAATTTCTACTCAAGGTTTTTATAGCTGATCTCTTATGACATCTATCATTCCAAGCATTTGAGCATCCATATTAACACTCGTATGTTTCTCTGCCATGCATTTTTTTTCCATTTGTTTGTCCAAGCTTATCCAGATTGTACATTTCTTAAGGTCAATGAGAGAGAGAGTGTGTGTGTGTGTGTGTGTGTGTGTGTGTGTGAGAGAGAGATTTCCTTTGTCTCTCTGGGCTTTGTCCACAGGGCATGCGCAACTCATGTTGTTATGGTGAAAATAAAGCCCAGAAATAAGCATACAGCTCTCTCTGCCAAAGACCTCGTGTCTTTCCTTCTCTTTCTTCTTGCCCCACACTGACCCAAAGATTCTAGATGCCTGCTCTCATGAAATCTATGAAATTACTTTCTGTCTCACCCTCTTTTCTCTCCGAAGGAATACGTGTTTTGCCTTTTTTATCCCTTGACTCATCACAGAAGCAGAGAAATGCTTGACTCTTTGTGAAGTCACCTCCAGCCCACCACACCAAGTCCTCTCACAGCATTAGCATGTGGGCAGGGCACTAAAGAGAGGAGGGAAGGAGAGGCGTACTGGGGGAAGAAGTTGGAGGGACATTCTGCCTAGTACCCCGAGTGTCCAAATATTATCTCCCAATGAAATCAGCCATGAGACAGAACAGAGTTCTGATTTAGATATGCCACTGCCTCATTGGTGACCCTGAGTTGCTTGCTTGCTATCTTGGAGCTTTAGTTTCCTAATCTGTAAAATGGAAAAAATAATATATCCTGCTTACCTCGTGCATGTATGCGTACAAATGCAAGGTGGAATGATTTTGGGGCAGTGTGGCAATCATGAACCAATCTTTAAGATGGTCAGTATATTTTTGTATGTTCAGACCATTTTTCCTTGTTGACTCCCTCAAACTGTGGCCCAGGATGGGCGTCCTTTACCCCCCATTGAGTCTTCTGGGACTAGGATGGGTCCAGTTCCTCCTGGGAGAAGAAGGGCCATGAAGGATTTAACAGGCATCTGCTCTAAGAGCAGAACACATGTTCATCAAGTCTGCCTTTCATGAAATGATTTGGTAGAATATATTGAAATTAAATAAATAATGTATTATGAAATTTTACCAAATTTGAGAAATAGCTCCTGGGGGGCATCTCTAGGACAATTTCCTGAGGAGGTCAATCTTGTGGAACTTTGTCTGAGGAAAGAACCTATTTGCAGCAACTGTTCGGTTGAACCATACAAAATTACAATATCTGACCTTTTTTGACCCACAAAAATTGGGTCAAAATGACAATTTTGCGTGGTTCGACCTAATTCATCTTAAACTACCACGTTCTGCTGTGGATTGTGGAGTCATACTCTGGTTCCAGGGCTCTGGAGCAGTGATGAGACTAAAATCTGCTGAAGAGAACTTCTAGCTGTTACCAAAAAATTGTTTCCTCCAATTTTGCAAATCTTCCATATGTCTTTCTTTAATTTAAAAACAAAGCCATGAAGTGTAGCTGCTACGTGTCTGGCAGAAATCTGTTTATGCCTGGAATTGGTAAATATCAAGATGCCTCTTAACACTGACTGGCAAAAGCTGCAAAAGTAAAATATGTAAACAAAAAAGAACTCAGTGGCTAGGCGGGTGCGTAATCCAAAGAGTATTAATTTGCATAATAAATAGTTCAATACTCAGGAGATTATAAAATAGCAATTACTGTTGAGTTGCTCTATTAGGGCTTGCTAACAAAAAAGACATTTAAAATGCAATGGTTTGCTTTTTACAAAGAAGTTCTCCTAAAATCTTTATTTTGAAACACGATTTTATTATTTTTTAGAGAGGTTTTACATACTTGGCACACTTCTTCAGTAGAGAAGCAGAAATATCCTAGTCAAAAAAAAAATAATAACAGTGAAAAATAATCTATGGTTAAAAAAAGATAACGAGCCATTAATATTTTTTTATCTGTTAAAATAAAAAGTACCTGCTGGGGAGTATGTTTCCCCGCGGGACAAGAGTAGGGGAGACCAGTGGGGAAGTGTAGATTCAGACCGTTCAGTAGTAGGCGGTACACTCAGGCAGGGGGTCGAAACAGAAGTCATTACGTTTGAAAAAACCACAGCCTACTTATGCTAATAGAAAGGTAGGCTCCTTCTAAAATACCATCTGTGTTTTTTAAAATGACTCAAATGTTCCAGGTATTGTGTATCCAAGTGCAGTTTCCATTTGCTTGACATACTGTAAGCATTTACTATTGGAAAAGAAATAGAGCTTTTTCAGTTAGTGTATTTTTGAAATAAATGTCACCATTTAAATGCCCTTACATAGAATTCTTAATTTTTCAATAACATTGGGTTTAGAGATTTATATGCATACATTAAACCATTTGATTAAATGTGCATGTACATGTATAAACCTGTTTTTAAAAATCTTTGTTTCCTGCTATGAAGAGGATGTGGTGACATCAAGGAAAGGTTCTGTTTACACCCGTTTATCGGGGAAGATCCCTATTAAAATGAAGATCTTGGTATTGGGGTGGCTTGATTTGTTGGGCTAGTGGTTGCCCCAGCAAGGTTGCAGGCTGGAAGGATGAGAAATGAGACCAAAAAAATGAACATTCATTGCACACCTGTTAGGTGCTAGGAATTGTGCTGAACAGTGGAAAGCTCAGTGTTCTACACTGAGATGACATTACACCTCAAAGTTAGAGACATCATTATAGTGCTCTCCAGTAGCCCCAGGGTTTAAAAGCTCCCAGAGTGCTACACAAAGGGACAATTTATTTGTGTGTGGAAGAAGCCTCCTCTAAGTAAGACTCCATAGTTATTCCCCCATCTCATAAGGAGATGAATTTCTAATAAAATTTTATTTTTGTATTTAATAATATTTATCAAATATTTTTGAAATATGCGTATTGTTTTGTTAAATTGTGTACTACCAATACTTAAGAAAAAAAACTCTACCCAGAAGAATGTTTTTTAATACTTAGGACCACATGATAACAGGATATTTTTAAGTTAAAAAATTCAATTTATATGCCTTTTTTTGTGGTTGCAGAGAAGTATGATAACATAATCAATAGAGTGCTTTCAAATATTAAAGACTTATTGTAGTCAGATAAAATTGTGTGAGAAAACAGGAATGGAAACAATTTCTATGAGACAAAGGAATCATATAAAATTTGCAACTATTTGAGAAGACTTGGTTGAATCTCTTTTTCAGTGGATGATGGTGGGTGTAAAATCACTATGGCGTTTATGTCCCATTGAATTCATTGAAAAGAGTGATGTAAAGTTGTATTTTAAAATGTCAATATTACCTCCTTTACAACTATTTTCACTTATGATTAATTTAAGATGTCAACTTGAAATGTATGAGGGACACATAGTTTTTTCAAATTTATGGGCATTTTCTCCCGCCTCCTTGTATGTGTAGCCTCAAAGAAGACACCCCTGAATGCTGGCACTTTAAAAGAAGTTTAGAATTCAGTTTATTTTCTTTTGACTATTAAAAAAAAAAAAAAGTCGCCCAACTTCAATTTTTGGTACATCGCAAGGTAGATTAAAGATATTCGTGATTTCATTCCCCATCGTCCCCACCAATTCCTGTACTTTTTCTCTGTTTGCTCCTTGCCTTCCCATAGCACTTGAAGTCGGTGTCCAGCACAGTGACGGCATTGTCAGTGTTTAAGATCTGTATTTGAGAACTTGAATCAAATGTTTATCTCTTCATGGCCTGAAAACTTTTTTTTTCCTAGGATAACTTATGTGCTGGGAAGCTCAGCTCATGTTACTAAATACGTCTTTTTTTTTTTTTTTTTTAAGATTTTATTTATTTATTCAACAGAGATAGAGACAGCCAGCGAGAGAGGGAACACAAGCAGGGGGAGTGGGAGAGGAAGAAGCAGGCTCATAGCGGAGGAGCCTGATGTGGGGCTCGATCCCAGAACGCCGGGATCACGCCCTGAGCCGAAGGCAGACACTTAACCGCTGTGCCACTCAGGCGCCCCACTACATACGTCTTTGAGAGAGTTCTGAGTGATGTTCCGGTCTCATGTGTTACGCAAACCGAGTGTCCTGTTCTTCTACCGCCACGCATCTTGGCTTTCTCTTGACGATGAGGCATCTCCTTTTCTTTACTAGGATGGGCTTTTCCTCCATTGTCGCCCATGGGGAAAAAGATCTGGAGATGCCACTGGTTTTGTTATGGCTTCTTTGTCTTCCAGATGTCGATAGATCTCAGCCGCTGTCAGAATCATCTTTACGTGATTACATTGACTCTGTATTAGAAGATAACTCGCATTTGGTCTCTGTGTCCTTTTGAAGTTCCAAATGTAGAAGTTTTGATACTTCCAGATCTTCATTCTAGATCCCATTTGCTAACATTTCACATTTCGTTATTTAAAATTACTGTACTTACTAAACTGATAAAAATTAAATATAAATGCGAAGTCATCAGATCCATAAAGTAGTTGCCACGTGTGGTCTAACCTGTTCAGAATTACAGCTCTGCTTTCTTGCCAAAAGGGAAATCTAGGATGCTTGGAGTCATCAGCTAATCATCACTATCCCGTGAAATAGATCTCACTGATTCCATTAGTGATTGAGCACATCCCGTGTCTCATGCAGGAACTCCTGGGTTCTGAATAGGAGGGTGATCCGGTAACATAATACAAAGGGCATAAACAGGAAAGGGCCAGCAGGTGTCAGAGACAAGTTTTCATTTGGCCCTGCTAACAAGCTACTGTTCCCCGCTTTGCCCCGCAGAATACTGTGTGAAGACACACAGCAGTAGACTGAGGCAGGGTTGAGAGTTGTGTGGGTGAGCTGGTGACCTATATGAGATGCTCAAATAGTGAAATCATTTGCACCAGTCGGTAAACCACCACGGGCCCAGCCCCAAGTGCTGCCACCCCACGTCTTTGCCTGAGCTGCCTCTGCTTCTGTCTGGAGCCCTAGACCCACCCAGGGTCCGGGCATTCACTAGTTAGCCCCTGGCAGGGCAGCAGGCCTCACCTCCAGCACCTTGATCAGCCTGTGTTCCGATCGGTCTGCACCTAGACCATCTAGTTGCTACATATTTAAAATATTATCCCTGGTTAAAAGTATCATTTCAGACTCCCGAACTTAATTTTTGGCCCTCTGCCATTTCCTTTCTTTGCAGAAGTATTGGCCCAATTTCTCACAGTTTGAGAAGAGGAATAAACCCTGGGTTGATAGCGTATATTTGATTTATGCACATTTTAGTGCATTTGCTACTTGTTCCTCGGTTCTGTGTTTTATGACGGCGGTGTCACTGTTTCCCTACACCATAATTTCCTGGTGCACTTCACTGCTCCTTCATCGCGCAAGAAACTGTAAGGGTCAGTGATCTTCGGCACCACCACTTCCATTTCCTCATTACAAAAATTGACCTTCTTTCTGTTGTTTGAAAGGGCTCAGGCCACTGTCATTCAGATTTCAGGACTGTTGAACAGTAATAACAGTATAGGGGGAACAGGCAACTACCGCAGCAGCTGGGCATTGTACTCTCTTCCTGGAATCCATTTTGGATTTCTTAGTCTAGCCAGCAGGTGCTGTTTGCTGCCTTTCTCCCGCATTATATTTTACAGTAATTCCCTACTTGTCATTAAATCATTTAGTTGTATTTAAGCGTCGTGCTCTACTCTGTGAATATTTGCCAAGGTTCTTGTGCTTTTTGGCAATTTCACGTTCATCACTCAACTCGGTATGTACAACCAGCATCACAGAAAAATAAACGAGTTAGTAATCCCTGTGAAACTACCGACGGCCTTCTCATTGTCTATGACTTCGGTGACTGGGTGTGTGTGGAAGGGGGACTAACATGAAACATGTTCAGACAAAAAGAAAAGCATGAGCCAAGATTAAACCCAGACCTCTTGTCTTTTCGTGTAGGGTGCTTGGTCTAGTCCTTTTTTCATTGCGTGTCTACTGTCCACGTTCTAGGTGTCTGGTTGCTCTCTGAAGGGGAATTTTATAAATCAGAAGTGCAATACTGAAATTCAAAATGATCATTATTAACTTAAAAACAAGAACGTCTGTTAGGTGAACATTTATCTTAATAGTGCAAATGAGTTTTCTAATAAAATCCGGCATTTGTCCCTTAGACGTATCGTTCCGTTCAATCAGAAGAAGACAACTCACTATTTGTGTCGTTAAAGGAACCTGCCCTATTTCTCCCATTCGGCCAAATGAAAAGCAGAAGCGTGTGGCTTAAGGCTGTTCTTTTAAAAATATGAATTCCTTAGATTTTAGCATCATGGAATCAGGAGCTATGATGTTCTTTGTTTCCATTTTTTAAAAAAAACACTTACTGAGTGTCTGCAGAAGGTAACACAGTAAGAGACCAACTCTCTGCCCTTGAAGGATTTATGGAAGATGTTTATGTTTTGCAATCTCTTTTTCTTTGTTAATTTAAAATCTATTTTGACTGGAGCACATTAGCTTTGAGATTTAATGAAATCAGAAATAATTACGTCTCCATGATAGAATGTTGTACGTTTAAAAGCCAGTGGATGGTGCAGCAGGCTGTGGGCAGCAAGCTGTGATACTAAGTGAAATACAATTCAACCAAAAATTCATGCGGAAAGAATTCCTTCTATAACTTTCTGAGCCTTTAGCTGAAGGCTTAGAAAAAAATGGTGTTCCAACAATCAATTGCAACCTGTATTTGCAGGTAACTAATTTCATTTCAGGTTCTCTTTGTAAAAAATCTTACGGTTTGATGATGAAACAAAACCGAAACGTTTGATCTATGATGTCATAAAAATATGTGAGGTTTTAAAACATAATCTACCAGTTTCTAAACATGTTGCATTAATATATTAGTTCCTTTTTTTATCTAAAAATATTAAATAATGCCTAACAGAGTTTATTTTAATGGCACCCAGTGTAATGACTTGGTCATGATTATTCAAATATTCCCTCTAGCCAAGAAACCTCTTTTATATATGCATTTTCTACAGCTTGTGGGAAAGTGCATGAGAGCTCAGCTTAGGCAATTCTGAGCACCATTAGCATCTCTTATTTGAAATGGGGCTTTAGAATACAAATATATAATAATTTCCCTGCATAAAAAAAAAAAGAGAATTAATTATGCAACCTGAGGAGAGAAATAAGGAGCAAGCAGGTGTAACACCGGCTCAGGAGGAGACAGGCACGTGTTCAAATGTAACCCAAGCCTCTCTGTTATTAAGGAAGAAAAAAGAAGTCAGACATTTCCTATTTCTAGGAGAGCAGTTCCATTTAGCGGGAAAAGGAAATCCAGCACATCTCTGCATCCAGAGTTTGTGCTTGGCCTCCCCCGAGCCCCAGATGACCTTTAGGAGGGGAATGTGGAGTCGCCGGCACAACATGGGGATATTATGGTTTCCCCAAAATGGAGGAATTAACTGCATTAAACCAAAGGCACTTAAAAAATGGAAATACAGATTAATTTTTTTTTCCTGTCATGCATGCCCAGAAATTTAAAGTAAGAGGAAGAAACACTTTGGGTCATATTATCAATTCTCTTGACATAGCGACTTTTGTCTAGAGCTAGGAATAAACCGTAAGAAATATCTTCTGTTTTCTATTTCCGCTGGATGGAAAGAGCACCCAACCCCCACCAGCCACAGAGGTTAGAAAGTTGCCTTATTTTTATGTCCATTCTAAAAAGAACAATCACCACCCCCGCCCTTCTTTTAGAACTGCTCATACCTTCCTTACCCAAAGAGGACATTGCCCAGGGGAAAGAATTTAGTCAGTTTGCTTTCTTATCACACAAACTCGAGTACTTGGTTCTTCATATTTGCTAGCTCTGACCAAAAGTATGTATTCATTGCCATAAAACAGCGATTCTCAAATCTTTGTTAATGTGTAAATTGAAGAGAACAAAAGACCTTATGCCATCCTGTCCTTTACCACTATTAAAATATTTCTCTAGGATGGAAAAGAATAATACTGCCTCTGATGGCGCATGCCCATAGATGAGGTGATTCCTGTTTTTTGCCAATAATGATGGCAACATTAGTAGTACAAGGGCTCTCATAGAAGACAGTCTAAAGTCAAGTCATACTTAACCACCACTGTTCCAAAATAAATATTTTGCATTTGTAGATTCAACCCTTGGGTCACTGGCACGCTGCATGATTTTGTAGGAAAGCAATGCCACTTTAAATAAAAACCTCCCCCTGCAAAACCAACAAAAAAAATCAGAAATGCTACCTTCGGATGGATCCATCCAAGCGTGACTACAATTGGAGTAAACACTGATAATTTGAATATTCAAAGAAGGGAAAAGGAGCAGATGAAGGGAACATTCATGAGTGATTTGGGGGGGTGCACGTGCATCATGTCATCTTATTTAATCACCCCAACAAACTTAATGAAGTTTCAGACAAGAAGCTGAATGTTCGAGTTATTCAGAATGTTGCCCCAGGAAGTGGCAGTTGAATCCATTTCCGTTTATATATAATTGCCTCCCCCTCCCCAACAGCGTGCTTATCTGGTACCTCTGGGGGAGGGGGCACTGGAAATAAGCAGAAAATGCAGGATTGCCATATCAAAGGTATTTAGAAAATGACAAAAAATGAAAAATTGAAAACACTTTTCTCCCTTTCCCACCTTTAAAAAAAAAAAGGCAAGAATCCCAGGTTTACCCTCCCAGAGCTGATGAGCCCTCTGTCCAATAACTTGCACCTTTGTGAATGTGATTCCTTCATCCCGTGAACACAGACAAACATTTCTAGCCAATCTAATGTTGTGCTGGGGGAAATAAAAACAACCGGTTCCCTGCCTTTCAGGGCTCGTGGTCAGTCTGATGAAGGCAACAGGCACAGGCAGGAGGAATTCCATCATAGCGACTGTGAGACAGATCAAAATCACAGAGCCACGTGCTTTGGGTGAATGCAGAAAGCATGGGGGGGGCGGCTCGTGCTCATCGCTCAGTGACCTGGCGGCTGTCCCACCTCGGCACGGCTTCACTGGGTAACTTGGGCACCATCCACTGTTTGCACACCTCGTTTTAATTTCAACTTTATTCTTCCTCTCATTCATATGTCACAGGAATATTGCACAAATTGAGGAGCTGTCTGTAAGTGCTTTGAGCCTCTTTGAAGGAACAAATACAAAAAGTGGCATCTTATGACAGAACCCTACTTTGGGGGGGCGCTGGGGTGGCTCAGTCGGTTGCGTCTCTGCCTTTGGTTCAGGTCATGATTCCAGGGTCCTGGGATCGAGCCCCGCGTTGTTGGTCTCTCTGCTCAGCTGGGAGTCTGCTTCTCCCTCCCCCTGCTTGTGCGCGAGCTCTCTCTCTCTCTCTGAAATAAATATTTTTTTTTAAAAAAAGAACCCTACTTTGGGAACGTGTGAGAAAGAAGGAGGGATGCTCTACAATTATAATTATGAGGTCCTAGGAAGCGCATGCTTTCCTTTTATATGTAAATAATAAGGAAAACAGTCTCCTTTAAGAGAATCCAGCAAAGTGGATTTGTGGTTTGGATTCAGATTTTCATGGAAAATGCAAATGAGAAATCCATTGTATGAACAGGTCAAAAACAAGCAATTGTTTTTCTCCTCCTAAACCAGAGTTTAGAATAGATCCCTTTTCATTGTTTTGTCCTGAGGGAAACTGGTTCGAGCTGAACCAGACCTGAAGCGCCACTAGTTCCAAAATAGAATTTTCTCATTAATCGATTCAACCCTTACTCTGTAGACTTGCTCTCATGGGCCACTGGGAAACTGTCCAGTTGATATCTGGAGAAGTCTGAGCTGTTGAGCATATTAATGACATTGCTTTCTACTTTGAGATGTGAGAGCAGAAATATGGGCGTCAGGCAAAGGGTCAGCTTTCCTACTGAGAAAACTGGATTGGAAAATGTCCCTCGCCCCCAAAGGCAAAAGAGGCTTCTTCATCCTCTCCTTTCATTACTACCCAAACAGGCCCACGAACAAACCAGTAAACAAATAAAAACACTGGGGAGTAGAGGGCTTTGGTTCACAAAATGCAAATTTCCCTCCTGTCAGAGTATATAATTCTGTGTTTCTGCCCCGTGCTCATTTGCACCCCGCCCCGAAGGAGAGGCTGCTGACTTGATTGAGAAAGCTGGAAAGAGGTTCACTTGCACACAGGTGGCCTGTGCTCCCTTTGGCAGTTTTGCTGGGAACTTGCCTGGTAGCAGGTTGTGCCCATTCCCCTCTCTTTGCTTGTTAAGCCCACGGGGGAAGGTGCGTGCCACCCACGTTCTCCAGGCTCGCCTTAATGCCCATAAAGCTGCTGCTTTCAGCCCTGATGGCCTCGTCTGTCTTCCAAATGGTTCCCAACTTGAAGAAACCAAGAGTGAGTAACTGGCGCTTCCTTCAAAAATTCCAGCAGCCTCCAGGAGACACCAAGGCCACATTCCACCGGGCAGAGAAGTTCCCAGATACGTCAGAAATGGGAAAATGTCAGTTAACCTCATAACAATTCTTAAGCCCTGTGACCGATCAAAGCTAGTCTTTGCCCTACATGCTGTTTCCCTCTTGAAAATGCTCTCCACGGATGTCCCAAGAGAATTGTAGTGAAGGCCCAGCACCTCAACCCTCTGGCTTTCAACCCCAAAAGAAGAGCAGGTAGGTTTTGGTAAAGGCCCAGTTCCAAGCACCTCCCCAAATCGCCTTCATCTTTTCTCTCACCAGATTCCATTATTTGCCCGTGTCTTTTGAATAGGGTAACCCAATACACTGTAAGAAATCCAGAAAAAGCCTTGGTCTGGAAGCCGTGACAGGACATACCGTAACTACAGTTGGCAGCCAGCACTCAGCTCCCAACTCGCCACAAAGAACATATGAACTCTTTGTGCCTGACACTTTACACAATATGCTCCCTGGCTTTAAGAAAACATTATTTCATGTTCTTGCTCTAATCAGTCTTGTCTGCCAGCCTCAAGCACGGAGAGGTTCATTGTCACATGCGGCTGTCATGTGTCCCATCTCCCGGCTCCCTCTGCCTTCAATATCTTTGTGGTATTTAGTGAAAGTAATTTTCAGTTGGAAATCTTCTGCCCTTTCAGTAACAGCAAGTATAGCACTTCATCAATGGCCAAAGAATTCTGAGCTATCTGGGATGTATCAGGACAGTTGATAAAACCTCACGGAGCAACCTATGATAGTACATCCCATCATAAATTAAAAAAAAAAAAAGGCAGAAAGGGCCTTTGTCAGTGTTTATCTGAAGCGCTTTTATTCTTTGCCCTTGATTTCCTCTTCAGAAAATTGATGCGCCCTTAAATTGAAGCAAGAGGCTTGACAGGTGATGGTTAGTGTGATAACTGCTCAGATTTCATCAGCCAGTGTTTTTCTGGTGGTGCAATTGTCGGAACTTTCAGCTAGATTACCTGTCATCCACTACATCAGATAAAAGAGGCAGGGGAGAGATGCCGTTTTGCCACCGTACCTTATAGGAAATGAAAAGTGCAGGTGTGGTAACAGTAGCGGGAAAGCAGCACAATTATTTTCTAATCAGGCTATTTCTTCGAGAAAGTTGGTGCCCAAATTGGCAACCGTGGGGCAAAGCCCCTGCGAAATTTGCATTGTTAAACGTACGAGGAAGGAAATGAAAGGAATCGTCAGTCACGCTGTAGGTAGTGCCACACGCTCGCCCTTCCCGGTCCCTTTTATTTGTTCCGCAAATTGAAACAGTCGCGGTTTATTTTTAGGTACAAGAAAAATGTTCCTATTTTGGATACATCTCAATATGCTGATGTTAAGCCTGTATTTTGATCTGCTGTTAAGCTGTTTGAAACCGTGAAGGGAGACATTATTGCACAGAAAGTTTTACAGAGAAACTTTTCAGCTAAAAAGACGGGCAAAAGCACGTTTCAGAGACGTTGTGCTATATAGTCAGAATAATTTTGTGACAGATTTCTTCCCCCCCAGATTTTAAAAGCAACAGAAGGTGATGAATCAAAATAGGAAAGACTCTGGGTAAATAGGTGTTTTTATTTGTGAGATTATATTGTGCATATTTCCTAAACATCAGATTATACGGAATTAACTAACTCTGTCCCTTTTAAGATGTCACTTCTTCAGAAGAAAAACAGGTATTCAGATACAGTTGTCCCACGAAAGATGAAAATTTGTGTTCCCTGAAAAGCAAAAGGTGTACCTTGCTTCTTGATAGGATGAAAGAGAGCTCTGCACTGCGATCTTCCCACGTTAGATAAGGCCCCCTTGAGTCCCCACTAGAAAAGACTTTTTTTCAGAGTTTCCTGCAATTATCTATGATCATTTATTTTCCAGAGTGAAATTTAGCTTCCAAATCTGGCTCTCATACAAGGAATAATTGTTTGCTATTGGGACAAAGTAATGATTGTCCATAGCACAGTCACATGCACAGTTAGACCTTCCCATTTCAGTTTAATTACACGTACTCATCGGAGTAAATCCTACCAGAAAATGTTCAGCCCCACGTGAAGACTCCTGTGTTGGCGAGTTTAGTATACTTTGTTAGATATCGATTTACTAAAAGCAGTTGATACTTACTTACTGTGTCATTTCTAAAATTTCCCTTCTCATTTTTTTTTCATTTGGAGGTAGTTTTCTGTGCTAGAAATAAGACTGAATTAGGGAGGCCACGAACCACAAAGGCCAAGCATTGGGGTGTTAGGCTCTTCTGTGTAAGATCTTATGTACCAAACTGGAAACGTTTACCTCAAGGAGAGCGGCTGAGGAGAGGAGAGAGGCAGATTATTAACTTTTTCTTTATACATCTCTGTACTGTGGGACTTGAATTACCTATGTAACTACAAAGTAATAATAAAATAGAAATGTTGAAAAAATGCAATCTTAGAAATTGATGGCTTGATTAACTTATTATATTTATTGAAATATCGTTGGCACACAATATTACATTAGTTTCAGGGGTACAATATAGTGATTTGACAACTCTCTTCCTTAGGCTCTGCTCACCACAAGTGTAGCTACCGTGTGTCACTATGCAAGGCTATTCCAATACCATTGACTGTTTTCTCCATGCTGTACCTTTTATGCCTGTGACTTACTCATCCCATTACTGGAAGCCTCTATCTCCCAGTCCCTTTCACCTCTTTTGTTCATCCCCCCACACTCCTTCCCTTCTGGCAACCACCAATTGTTCTCTGTAATTATGGGTCTGTGTTTTGTTTGTTTGGTTTTTTAAATTCCACATATAAGTGAACTCATATCATGTTCCTCTTTCTCTGTTTGGCTTACTTCACTTAGCATTATACCCTCTAGGTCCATCCATGTTGTCACAAACGGCAAGACCTCATTCTTTTTTATGACTGACTAATATTCCATTGTATACACACCACATCTTCTTTATCCATTCATCTATCAGTGGGCACTTGGGCTGCTTCCATATCGTGGCTATTGTAAATAATGCTGCAGTAAACATAGGGGTGCATATATCTTTTTGCATTAGTATTTTCATTTTCTTTGGGTAAATACCAGAAATAGGATTACTGGATCATATGGTATTTCCATTTTTAATTTTTTGAGGAACCTCCATACTGTTTTCCACAGTGGTTACACGAATTTACATTCCTACCAGTGGGAAACAAGGGTTCCCTTTGGTCCACATCCTTGCCAACACTTGTTATTTCTTGTTTTTTTTATTCTAGCCATTCTGGTACTTTAGCTTTAAATCCTGGCTCCTCTGCTCTCTAGCTATTAATTTGGGGCTAGTGATTTTTTTCCATTGAGCCTTAGTTCCCTCGTTTGCAAAATGGCATTAATAATAATACCCAGATTATAGAATTATGACAAGGGTTAAATATATAATCCATATGAAGTGCTCTGCATATGGAAAGTACCCAATAAACATCAACTCTTTGGAATAAGGAATCTTGACTACCTATCACTAATTACATTTGAAAAGTGTTTCTTTCTTTTTTTTTTTTTTTTAAAGATTTTATTTATTTATTCAACAGAGATAGAGACAGCCAGCGAGAGAGGGAACACAAGCAGGGGGAGTGGGAGAGGAAGAAGCAGGCTTATAGCAGAGGAGCCTGATGTGGGGCTCGATCCCATAAGTCCGGGATCACGCCCTGAGCCGAAGGCAGACGCTTAACCACTGTGCCACCCAGGCGCCCCTGAAAAGTGTTTCTTGAGTGAAAAATACGAACTTCTCTGAGTCTAGTTTTTCTCCCCCTTTATAAAATGGGTAGATTAGAAGCGATTGTATCCGAGGCCCCTTTACTTCCAATATTTTCTTATTCCATTTAAAATGTAATTGGAAGAGTGCATGAATGTTGATTTCGTGCAATAAAACTCAAGTTGGGATCTCGGTCTACCATGTATGTCATTATTACAACCATTTGATTGAGTCTATGTATAGAAAAACATTCCTTCAGACAATCACAGTCTAGATGTGACCGAACTGTTGGTTCAGAGCTAGGAGACATCTTTAGGTGATACTTCCCCACAACAGAAGTCTCTGCTTCAAACAGAAAGACCAACTTGATATCTCTTCCTTGACCAAGATCCCTACCTTCGTGTCTTTAAAACACAAAGCCACTAACCATTTAAGAAGTCTAAAAGGTGGGGAGCCTGGGTAGCTCAGTCGATTAAGCATCCGACTCTTTTTTTTTTTTTAATTTTTTTTTTTTGTTATATTAGTCACCATACAGTACATCCCCAATTTTTAATGCAGTGTTCCATGATTCATTATTTGCGTGTAATACCCAGTGCACCATGCAATATGTGCCCTCCTTACTACCCATCACCAGTCTATCCCAATCCCCCATCCCCCTCCGACTCTTGATTTTAGCTCAGGTCATGATCTCAGGGTTCTGGTATTGAGCCTGTGTTGGGGGGTCCATGCTCAGCAGGGAGTCTGCTTAAGAATTCTCTCTCTCCCTCTGCCCTTCAGTCCACTTGCACACACAACACACATGCACTCTCTCTCTCTCAAATGAATAAATAAATCTTAAACAAACAAACAAACCTAAAAGATACTCTCCACTCTGTGAAATCTTGCCTGACCTCTTCAGCCTATAAGAAAATCTTCCTCCACCAAATTCAAAGTTCCTCATCCCGGCTAGAGACTTGTGAGGTCATGTGGGTCAACTTCTCATTATAGCTCATGCAGTTTTATCGACAGGGAATTCACTATATTTTGAAGTGGATTATTCCATGTGTATTCCATTTGAGCTAGATCATAACTTGTGATTGATTAGCATAAATTATGAGAAAGATTTTCCTCACATTGAACTGGAATCAAGCTTCCTATAACTCCCACCCTCTCATCCTTGCTTGTTCTTCCCAAAGCTGTTCATAATCCACCACTCCTTTTGTGAGATGGCCTGGTGAACCTTTCGAATTTGCCTCATGCCTTCTTCATGCTTACTGTTTTCTAGGCTTACTATCCACTGTCTCACTATCCATCAGAAGTGAAGTGAGCAGTACACGGTCCTTCAATATTCCTCAAAAGTCATGGCTGCGTACCTATCATCATTTGGCCTTTCTTCCCACATACACCTTGATGTGCTCTTAAAGTATATTACTGACAGGCAGAACTCTACTCCAAAAATGCTCTGACAAGTATCAAATATAGTGGGGCAAGGATCTCTCTCTCTCTCACTGAGCACTATATTTCCATCTAGGGCTATATGTGTTAAATTTATTTTATTTTGCCAGCGTTCTCCAAATTACCACTCATAGAAATCTTACTGGTAAAAAAAAAAAAAAAGTTAGATTGACTGAACTGGGTTTTAGTGAACCCACTTTCTTTGTTGTTAGTCAGCACTTTCTTTTCCATGCACGGATAACCAACTGTTTAATGATTTCTTTTAAAATACTTTCTTGCTGAAGCAATTAGACACCCATAGGGGAAAAAAAAGAATCTTGATTTAATTTCACAACTTACACAAAAGTTGACTCAAAATGGATCATAGACTTAAATGTGAAATGTAAAGCTATGAAACTTTTAGGAAACAACGACAACAAAAACATGGGAAAAAAAAAAATCTTTGGGACCTGGGACTGGGGAAAGTATTCTTAGACTTGACACTTCCAAAACCATGATCCAAAAAAGAAAAAAAATTGATAAATTGGATTAAAAACTTTTGCTCTGTGGAAGTCCTTGTGATGTAGATGAAAAGACAAGCTACAGACTGAGAAACGATTTGCAAACCATACAACTGGCAAAGGGCTTGTATCTACAATATATCAAGAATTCTCAAAACTCAACAAGGAAAAATGAATGAAGACAATTAGAAAGTGAACATAAGACATAAGGTGACACTCATTTCACTGGAAAAGATATATAAATGGAAAATAAGCACATGGAAAATGTTCAACACCATTAGCCATTTGGGAAATGTAAATTAAACCACAGTGAGACGTCACTCTGTGTTTATCGGAATGGCTAAAGAAAAGAATAATGACAACCTTAAAAGCTGTGAGGATGTGAAGAAACTGGGTCAGTCACACATTTCAGATAGGAATGTAAAATGGTACAGCTCCTCTAGAAAAAGTATGACCATTTCTCAAAAAACTAAACAAGTGCTTATCCTATGAGTTGGCAATTACACTCTTGGGAATTTATCCCAGAGAAATGAAAACTTAGGTTTATACTAAAACCTATACATGAATATCCATAGTAGTTTTATTTTTAATAGAATCTAGAAAAAACTCAAATATCCTTCAGTGAATGAATGGTTAAACACTCTGTGGTATGTTTGTACTGTGAAATTCTACTCAGCAATGAAAAGTAACTATTGATGCAGTTTCCTCCTGAAATGTGATGTGGCCGTGTCACAGAGTTTGGGTCAATGGGAAAACAACACAGATATCCTTAAAAGTCGGAAATATGCTGGCTGGATTGTTAATGGGATGGCTGGAGCCTGAGCTAACATCTTGGACCATGTAGTTTAAGCCGTGTGTAGAGGATAACAGAGCTATAAGATAGAGGAAGCCTAGGAGCCTGATGATGATGGAACTACCATACCAACCCTGGACTACTTCTGAATCTCTTTTATTTGAGTGTGTTATAACCAAGATGGGTAAGCCATCTTTATTTGGGGTTTTCTGTCCCTTGTGGATGAATCCAAACATAGCAGATGCAAGATGCACATACAAGGAACAGAAGGAAGAGCAGTATGACTGGAAGATAGTAGCAAGGACAGAGTGGAAGATGCAGTCAGGGAGGTGACCGAGCCATATAAAGGGTAGAGTTTTATTTAGAGTGTGACGGAAAGCCATTTTGGGAAGCCGTGTTTTGAGTAGGAGAAAGCATGATCTGATTTACATTATAAATGTTTACTTTGCTGGCATGTGGCAAGTGTGAAGCATGGAGTCTAGTTATAAGGCTATTGACAAACTATAGGCAAGAGAAACTGAAGGAAGTCCATAGATTTGGGATATCTTCTAGAGGCAGAGTTAATCAGACTTGCTGCAGGGTTAGATTAGGGTGTTAAGGAGCAAAAGGAGTAAAAATAACTCCTAGATTTGGGCAAGTGACTAGATAGTGATGGGGAAAGCATTCTGTTTGGGAGTGTTAAGCCTGAGTGGGGCCTATTTGGCCTCCAGGCAGAGGTGTCAGATTGGTAGTTGGATGTCTTAGAGAGAGGTCAGATAGAGATTAGGAACCATTGACACACATCTGGACCATGTGTAGTGAGAAAAAAAAGACTCCCAGACCACAGCCTTGAGGCATAGGAGCAAAATGGAGGGTCCCAAGAGCTGGATGTGGGGGTACAAGAGGGAGTGATCAGGGAAGCTTCCCTGAGAAAGGTCTGTGGTGAGACATGCAGGGTGAGTGGGGGGAAGTCAAGCCATTGGGCACAGGGTAATAATGAAAGTGTCCCAGGCACAGAGAGTACCATGTGCAAGCACACAAAATCATTCAAGGAGCTGACTGCAAGAAGTTCATTAGTGATGGAGCAAAGGGTAGGGCGCGGGATGTCTAGGGGGGGGAGAGGGTGGCTGTTGAAGTCGGAGATAGAATGGAGAAATGAACAAGATTCGGATTTTGGTGGGAGTAAGAAGGAATTTGAGCATCATCCTAAGGGTAATGGGGAACTGTTAAAATGGTTGTTTTTTTTTTTAAGATTTTATTTTTAAGTAATCTCTACATCCAACATGGGGCTTGAACATACAACCTGAAGATCAAGAGACACATACTCAACTGACTGAGCCAGCCAGACTGCTTGGGAACCATTAAAATGTTTAAGCAAGGGTGCGACTTAATCCAAAGAAGCTAAGTAAGACAGTGGTAAAGAGCACGGGCTCTGGAGCTGGACTGCTTGGGTTTAAATTTCAGATCCACTGCTTTGTAGCGACAGGACTTAGAGAAGTTACACAGACACCTGGTGCCTTTTTTTTACTTGTAAAATGAGAATAGTAATAGAACCTATTGCATAGGATTCCTGGGGGGTTTCAATGGATGTAAAGTGCTTAGAGCATGCCCGGTAAAGTTAATTACTTTTATTAGATTTGAATAACTAGGGGGAAAATGAGGCCAAGTTGCAATATTCAGATGGAAAACAGTAGTGACCTACAAGGGGGTGGTGGAAATGCGTCCTGGATAAGTGAATGATTCCAAAAAAATACTGAGATATTAGTATCGGTAGCTCTTTGTGGTTGACCGGATAAGTTTGGGTGAGAAAGAAGTCAAGAGTGACATCCAGATTGATGACTGGGGCAACCTGCAAGAAGGTCATGTTCTTCTCTGAGAAAGGAAACGAGCGGGAGGTTTAGAGGAGTAGAGGATGAGTTCAGTAGGGACATGTTGAATTTGAGGGGCCTGTCAGTCGTCAGAGGGGAAAGGTCCAAAGGTATCTGGAATTCAGGAGACAGCTCTGGGCTAGAGTGCCACTTAGCTGTCATTCGAAAATAGACGTCATATTATGGATGGAAATTGAATTCAGGGCAGTAGATAAGACTATCGAGTAAGAACATGAGGAGAAAAGAGGATCACAGCCCATACCCACTAGATCTCAGGACACACTCTTTGGCGGGAGATGCGGCGTGGGCAGCAGTTTGTAAAACATAAGGTAAGTCTACTGTTGCTTTTTGCAAGGTTGTTTTTACTTGATGGAACTTAAGATGCGTTTGTTCCATCATTCAGTGAATATTTCCTGGATACCCAAAGGGTGCCAGGCACCCCCTTCCTTCATGAACTTACATTCTAGTAGGGATAGGCAAAGTAATTTAGCACTCTGTGTAGTGTATTAAAAGCTGTTCCGTACTATGAAGAAAAATAAAGCAAGGAAAGTAGATGGGGAATGCCAGATCCGGGCTCAGGGGCAGCTTACAATTTTAAATGAGGGCAGGAAAGTGCTTCCTGTGGCTTGAAGGGGTAAAGTAGCCATAGAGCTGCCTATTCAAAGAATAATCCAGGCAGAAGAAACAAAAATGCAAAACCTCTACAATAGGAGTGTATCAGCGTGTTGGAGGAATAGCCAGGAGGGCAATGTGGGGGTTGGGGGGAGAAAGTATTTAGGGGAAGAATAGTAAAAGAAGTCAGGGAAGTGACGAAGAGTCAGATTATGTGGGGCCACACTGACCATTGTAACATTGATTGATATTCCATAAAAATTGGATGCCACTGGCTCGGGGCAGGGGCTGAGGGTTTGTCCAGATAGACATGATCTGACATAATTTTAAACAAGATTACTCTAACTGCCATGGGCCGACTAGAAAGACTGGGAGTGGAGCGTGAGAGAAAGAGAGATCTTGACTGGTTACACTTTGATTCATGGCACACTCTCATCTTTGGTCCATGTAATGCCACTTATTTGCTTTATTTATTTATACTCCTATTTCCTTTTTCATTCCTCTCTTTCCAACGGGTAGCTCTAGTGTAACGTCCCTCAATATCTTCCTCCCTCCTCCCCTTCTCCCTTCCTTCTTCAAACATTGTATGCTTACTAAGAGGCAGTGGCTGGTGTTCAGTGTCTGAGCTCCAAAGATGAACGGCAAGCCAAGAGTTCAAGGCAGTGCCAGGCAGGTGATAACACCACAATGCACACTATGCTTCCATTTGGAAGTTTGTATGATGTGCTGCGGGAACGTAGCGGACGGAGCCTTGCTGTAGAGAATAGAGTAATGGTGAGGGGTGCTTCACCGTGGAGATGATGTATTATTGATATAAAAAATTCTCTCATGGTCTTTTATTTATTACACTGTTATGCTGATAATTTCATTGGATAGCAAAGATAAATTGTTTACATGCCATTCCTTGAACATGAAATTGTTCTTTAAAAAATACTATATATTTAGAAACTTAATACAATCATGTGATAAAAATTCAAGCAGACCGGAGGAAACTCAGTGAGGTCTTTCTCCTTTCCACCCTAACATCACAGTTTCTCTTCCTGGAGGCAACTACTCTCATCACTTCTTGTTTATATATGTACATAATATCTTCTCCAACCTGATCATTATAGTGGTATTTTCTGCTCCTCATTTCTTTGGAACTGTGGTAGTTTATCTGGATCTTAGTGGACGAAGCAAGGTTTGCTAGACAGAGAAGGGCAAGGCAGGCTTTCCATGCAGGGTGAACAGCCTGTGCGAAGGCATGAATGTAACCGCGACACTCCATTGTTGAAGACCTTGGAATGAAAGAGTGAGCAGTTCTGAATGGCTAGTGCACGGATGATTGGAGAAAAAGCAAGAAAGCTCTGCCTAGGTAAATCCAAAGTAAGTGTGTAGACCAATAAAACAAAGCTGTATGTATAAAGAACTTATTTGCTGAAGGTGGAATCTGAAATTGGTGAGAGAAAAGATGTGTTATTCAGTAAGTAAAGCTGGGGCAATGGTAAGGCCATCCAAAAAAATTAAGTTTAATGCCCTCTTTTTATCCTACTCCAGGATTATCCCCAAGAAGGTTTAAAAAATGAATCTATGATAGTGGAGAAGACACCATGAGAGAATCCCTTTATGACTTTGGACTGAGAAAGGCCTTTGTAATTATGACTAAAGTCTAAAGACTGGAACAAAAGTATAGATAAATTTATAGAAAAATAAATTTTAAACTTCTGAATGGAAACAAGACAAAAACACTAAACACATCTGGAGAAAAATAACAAAACAGAAAAATGATTGCCTGTCATCCAAAGAGCTAATTGCCTTAATATGAAAAAAGATTCCCTGAAGTGATTAAAAACCCGATAGGAAAGTAAGCAAAGGATTTGAACAGCATCTTATAGAAAAGGAATGGCTTTAAAACATGAAAAAATGCACAGCCTCACTCAATATAAAAGAAAAGCAAAGTAAAATCACACCAAGATACCATAATTTACCAAAGTATGTAATCAAAATTCCAGATTTTCCAAAATGCAGAAATTTATTGACATTTTGTTTTCAAGACTGTGGGGAAACAGGCCATTTCAGACGTTGCTGATAGCAATGTAAATTGATGTAGTATCTATGGAAGAAAGTTCGGCATTATGTTTCAGAGGAACAAATGCGTATGTCCTTTGACCTAGCAATCCCACTTCTAGGGATTCGTCCTACAGATAAACATGTACACACGCGAAGTCACATATGTTCAAGGTTATGGACTGCAGCATTGTTTTTCATAGCAAAAGGCTGTGTCAACCCAATGTCTACCAATAGGCCACTGGTTAAGTGCCAACTGTGGTCTATCTAAGCAATCAAATACAAAAATTGAGCAATCTCTCTGTTTATCAGTATAGATAGAGTTCTAAGATACATGAAGAAAAAAAAGCAATGTGCTGAACAGTATGTACAATATGCTACCTTTTGTTTTAGGAGAGCAAAGATAAATGTATATTCATCTTGTATAAAACATTGCTTATACAAATAATTACTCAAAGAAACTAATAAAAATTGTACTGTTTGGAAGGTTGTAGGAACTGCTGAATGGGGACGGTGGTAGAAGCAAATGCTTGTACTGTGTATGTCTTAACATGTTGAATTTTAAATTATGAAGATATATTAGCCATCCAAGAACTCTTTTAAAGGGTCTACCTCCACCTCATTCAGCATTGCGAGTGATACTTTAATTATTATCTACTTACTCATTTCAGTCATTGGGGTTTTGCATTTACTTGTTTTTGTTTTTGTTTTTTAACCAATGTTAACCACTGTTTTTTTTTTTTGTTTTTTTTTTTTTAACCAATGGTTTACGGTATTTTTGATGTGCTCTGCACTATGGTCAATGCTTTTTGGTGACCTGACACTTGCTGGGGTGGAGGGAAATTTCCAGGACATAAAAATGATTGAGTTCCTATTCAGGATCAACATGCTTTTGCTCTAAAAACGGTGTTAAGTATTCCTAGAAGACATGCAGGGAAATAAGGTTGAAAGTAGATTGAAAAAGAGAAGGAAAGAGAAACTTGAAGGAAGTCAGTTGGTAGAATGAGATGCCAAAATCAGCACCCACATGCACAATCAGCACCCATGTGAAGATAGGCTCCAAGTCCAAAGAAACTACCTACTCAAAAGCTATTGGAGAAGAAAAGGGAGGAAACTCATAATCAGGGAAATGCATGTAACATGAGACGGTTAACATTGATTTATCTAGAAGTCATGACTGAGAAATATCCCAAAGATTCCCCAAGAGGTAGAGCTGAAGCCTTAGAGCTGCAATACTGGGATGTTCTCATTTTATAGTAGAGGAAGGTAAGACCTTGCACTGTGACGAGATTAATCGAGGGTCACAGAAAACATGTCTGAGATTTCTAGCCTAGTGTTTGTTACGTTTTGTTTTGTTATTTACTTGCTTGTGTATTTTCATTTAGTATCTCTTTCTAATTTTCCATTTTATTTCATTTGGAGGCTCTCATTTTAACAGGAGGAATCACTGGTGACTATTTCCACAAAACAGGAGGAGGGAAGGGGAGAAGGGGTGGGGAGAGAGATTAAGCTTGTAAATGAAAGTAAAGTGGTAACAGCAAGTAATGGGCATGCATATGAAATAAACACACACACAAAATATCATTTGTGCTGAAAGTGGGCCCAGAAAAGCTTATTCTGAGAAGCGAAAGTCAAAAGTTGCGTGACCTTGGCTCTACACCCTTCTCATTGTAAGGCTTTTCTGTAAAATGGTGGCAAGACATTTTTTAAAAACTGCCTCTTATTGTCTATAAACCATAAAGGAAAGAATCTGCCCCTCAGGGTCTTTATTTTTGTTTCATTTATATTTTATTTTTATTCCAGTGTAGTTAACATACAGTGTTACAGAGCCTCAGCGTCTTTAGGTCTTCAATATATTATATATATTCTACTACAGTTGTCCTACCAAAAAAACCACACACAAAAAAAAACACAAAAAAACCCCAAAAAACCCTCTTCCAGAATATTCCTCAATATATTCTTCTTAAGGCAGAGTTCTTCCCCCAAATTGCTGTTTAATCAGTTTATTCTTCATATGTGTTTTTCTCTGTGGTTGGCTACAAAGTGTTTGATATTCTCCAGAAATAGGAGAATATTACACAAGTATGAACTCTTTCTTCCTAACAGTACAAAAATGTGTTCTCCAGGCACCTGGCTGGCTCAGTCGGTTGAGTGTCAGGCTCTTCATTTTGGCTCAGGTTGTGATCTCAAGGTCGTGGGATGGAGCCTCTCGTCTGGCTCTGTGCTCGGAGCTGAGTCTGCTTCTCCCTCTCCCTTTGCTCCTCCCTCTCCCTTTGCTCCTCCCACCACTTGCGCACTCTCTGTCTCTAAGGTAAATGAATAAAATCTTTTTTTAAAAAAAAGTATGTTCTCTATCCCGGTTCCTGGACCCACACCACACAAAGGTTTACATCAAAGATATTCCCAACCTTCGTGTGTGACTTAACAGTAAAATTGATTCTCGGATGACACTGACCAATTCCAAATAGTTGCAACGTGGACCATTCTGTTTATTTTGAGCTTAAGTCTAAGAAAAACAGCAAGCAAACAAAAACCAAAAGATGCACTCGCCATGGAAGAACAGGAATTCTCACTTGTCATTCAAGAAAAGATTTAACATTCTATACTTTTGTTCTAAACTAAGTAACTTCCAAATATCCACAAGGATCCAGGGCAGTTAGGAATGATCACTTTTAGAGTTTTAAGGCAGAATTCGCTCCTTCTCTTTTCCTCTAAGAAGATTATGTTCTAAGGTAACATGGAAATTATAAAGAAACCCCCCCACCCCCCACTTTTTGGAAATGTAGGTAATCAGCTAAATGCACTAGTAGTGAAAACTCTCATTTTATACTCATATTCTGATTTAAAATTCAGTCCTTTCTAAGTTTGTACCATGTACCTTTTTGTTTTGTTTTGTTTTTTATAGGCTTAGGAGGACAATTGATTCCTATAACTTCAGACTGATCCTCTATAAACCCTCTCCCTGTGGGAAACTATAATAAGGGTGGTGGAATTTCATTGTCTCTGATGACATTATAAAATTACCTTTTTGTTTTTATCAACAGAAACACACACATAACCAGGACCTCCTCCTAGTTGATCTCTTAAGGTCCATCCTTTGTGCTTCCTGAGCTTAACAGTAGCTACTTGACTCTTGAAATGAAGTGATGCCGTGGATATTGTATATAATTACGTACTTACTGAGGCTTAGAAATCTTTCATACTTTCAGGGATTTTAATAAAATTTAAAACATGAGACAGTTCATTTCAAGAGTGTTTGTTAAGTAGCTGTTCTGTATTTACCATGTTCCCCTCTGCCCACAACCTTCACCCACAGTCCTAATGCTTTCTACTCCCATCCCAAGCACTATGTTTATGACAAACCTCCAAGAGTTCATGACAGTGTTTATGGGCAGAGCTTCAGTTCTAAAATTTCTGAGTCAAAGAACAATGCCAGAGAAGGAGTGATACAAGATAAACCAGGATTTCCAAAGTTCTAATTACCTTCATGCCATTAATCCCAAAAAAAATGTATAATGGCATTTACCATTTAGTATAAGCCTACGATAAGCCAAACATCTAATCTCAGAATAACCCTGTGAAGTTGGTATTCTTTTTCCATTTTATGTATGGGGGAATAGGGTTCAGAGAGATTAAGTAAATTCTCCAAAACAGCAACAGCAAAACACACAAAAAACTTAACTAGTAAATATCAGAGTTAGGATTTGAGATTGCATTTACCAAACTCCTGCTCTTTCTACTCTTACCATAGCTGTGATCTAAAGCCTAAGTCTTTCCACCCCAAAACATCAGACTACTCATGCTTGCTTGATTGTAAAGGGACCTTTACAGTCCTTGGTTCTATACTCATCTCACCCTATTAAAATAGTATTAGGAATATGGGGCACTTAGATGGCTAGTTGGTTGAACATCCGACTCCTGGTTTCAGCTCAGGTCATGACCTGAGAGGGTCATGAGATTGAGCCCTGTGTTGGGCATGGAGTCTGCTTGAGAGTCTTTCCTTTCCCCTCTTCCCTTTCCCCTCCCCCCACTCACACACACTCGCTCTCTAAAATAAATAAATAAATAAACAAACAAATAAATAAAATCTTTAAAAAATAAAATAATATTAGGAATAGAAGACTGAATAGAAGCCATAGTATTAGATTAGCTGGAATATCATACTTCTCAATGATCGTGTGTAAATGGAAATTCACCCAACCACCCACCTATCCACCCACCTCCACCCATCCACCCATCCTTGTATCCATCCATCCATTTAACCAATTGAGAGCTGTTATGGATCGATTGCTACTGTGGACACTGGTCAGAGCTTTCTCTTGCTCTCAAAGATTATATTCTAGGTGAGCATTCTCTAACAGACCTTTCTGTGAGTTGAAACTGTTCTCTATCTGCACTATTGAGACCAAATGAGGAATGGAATTTGCAATTTCATTTAATTTTAATTAATTTAAATAGCCATATGTGGCTACTGGTTATTGTATTGGACCTCATAGTTCTAGAGGGTTTGAGAATGTGGGGAAACAGAAAATAAATAGGTAAGCAAATTAATTATTTTATTTTGACGAGTGTTATGGACAAATAAGTGTCATGTGGTGGAAGTTGGATGAGGGGCAGTAATTAGGATTGTCAGGGAAGTTTTCATTGAATAGGTTCCATTTCAACCAACTCCTGAATGAAGATTAATTGTCAGACATGCCAAAAGGAGGGGAAAGGACATTCTAGACTGAAAGAAACAAGTCAACAGCCCTAGAGAGAGAAAAACTTCGGCGTGTTCAAGTCTCAGGAAGCAGATTGGCGTCGGTTAGAGCACGGTGAGCGAGGAGCAAGGGACTGGCAATGGTGTTGGGAGTAGGAGAGACTGGGTAATGCAGAGTTTCATAGGTTGTGGTAAAAGATATGGATTTTATTCGAAGTGAAATCTTTTTTTTATAATAATTTTTTATTATATTATGTCAGCCACCATACAGTACATCCCTAGTTTTTGATGTAAAGTTCCATGATTCATTACTTGCGTATAACACCCAGTGCAGCATGCAGTACATGCCCTCCTTAATACCCATCACTGGCCTATCCCAATCCCCCACCCCCCTTCCCTCTGAAGCCCTCAATTTGTTTCCCAGAGTCCATAGTCTCTCATGGTTCATTCCCCTTTCTCTTTACCCCCCCCCATTCTTCCCTTTCTTCTCCTACCGATCTTCCTACTTCTTGTATTCCATAAATGAGTGAAACCATGTGATAATTGTCTTTCTCTGCTTGACTTATTTCACTTAGCATTATCTCCTCAAGTCCCGTCCATGTTGCTGCAAATGTTGTGAAATCTTTTTTTTTTTACAGATAATCTTTTAAGGATTTAATTATCCTATAAAGTACTTAGGTGCAAAGTTAAATTATTTAAAGATAAAGTGAGTGATAATCTGGAGACTTATCATTTTTATTTTTTATTTTTTTAAAGATTATTTGAGAGAGCAAGCACAAGCGGGGGGGGGGGGGGGCGTGGCAAGGAGAGGGAGAAGCAGGCTCCCTGCTGAGCAGGGAGCCCAAAGTGGGACTCAATCCCACGACCCTGGGATCATGACCTGAGCCTAAGGCAGAGGCTTAACCAGCTGAGCCACCCGGGTGCCCTGGAGCTTTATCATTTGTAAAAGCTTTATTTACAAGTTAGTTCAAAATGTGCCCCATGTGAAAGAACTGTTGGTGGTTCTGAAATTGGCTTAAAGATCGAAGGATTCAAGTCCTCCAGATACTGGAGTTGAAGATGGCAAACAACCTACTTATGTAGACTATCCAAGGGGAGAGTGACAGAACCAAGGCCCTTCATTTTTCACCTTTTGTAAAGTTAATTTTTAATGCCTCTCAGGGCTGATTTGATTTGGAACACAGATATGAAATCTCCCTTTTCTAGGTGTGGCCTCATCTGTCATCATCAGGAAATGTAACTCTTTGAACATCTGGTCTATAGCCAGTTTCCTGTGGGTAAGTCATCACATCAGGAAAACATATCCTAAAAATAGGGTACTCAAGTCGTAGCAGAGAATCCTAGACTCCTTTATCAGTCCTGAAAATTGTTCTTTAATTGAGAATGGACTTTAAAGATACCATCCTTGAATTTACCTGAAGATCTGAGCTATGGGTGCTATTAATTCAATATAGTATCTTTCAGGAATCACAAATCTACTTGGGCCAGTTCGTGAAAATGAGGGTCAGTGGTAACCTAGTCACCATAGAAACTACATTACCTTTCTTTGCTCTCTTGCCAGATAAAGCGTAATTGATGATACTGTTAACATTATTGGTTGAAAATCATGCACATAAGTTATGAATCATAAAATGGTGGAGAAAACTAAAATGTTACAAAAATGAGCAAATTGCTAAATTATGCATATAATACAAATAGATTACTAAAGCCCTACAATAAGTCACCAGCATATATTTAGTGTCTACTTGAAATACGGATGCCTAAGACAATCCATAAATGATGTGAACTTTTCAGTATCCTTAGGGTATTAAAGATTGTTTTGCTTCACCATTTAAAAAATACAAACAACAAATTACAAAACTGTCAAAAGAAAAAAAGTTTCCAGTTTATATGTAGGACTCCTTTCTTAGAACAGAGGGTCAGTGCCTGAGGTGCTAAGAGGGGGAGAGAGAGAGAAAAATCCCATTTCATTCTTAACCAAATTAGTTTGTGCTTATGAAGATGTCAAAGCTTCACTTTACCCAATAAAACATTTTTGGTGTGGTAATGATGATCCCCCTGGTGTGTTTCCATAAAACTAAAATGATTTAAAAAATCCAGCTTTGTAAACAAATGTGGACCTACGATTGATGGTTGTTTTAAAGGCTCAGGCATGGTTTTGTCTTAAATTTAAAATAAACTGAAAGAATACATTGATGTTCTTTGTTTCAAATACATTTTGGAACCCAGCAGACCACATTCAACCTAGTTAAATTATCTGAATGGATTTTGGGGGAAGAGAAAGGAGTCTGTTCATTTTCATATACCTTCAGAAATATTTTACTTCTGATGATGACAGCAGCTCTTGCTGACAACTATTAATACATTATAAACACCCCATCAGAGTTATATAAAAACATGTCAGTTTTAAAGAGAACATCTTTGACAGCAAATTTTCTGATTGTGAAACAGCTGTGCCTTCAGTACAATGCATTAAGTAGTTTATTCCTTTTAGATAGTTAAATTGTGCATGAAATGTTGCTGGCGCAAGGGCTCCAAATCTGGCCTGATTAGCGAACATCTGTTACATTGGAAAAATTCATGTCTACCCTAATTAGCTGTCAGGCTGACGTACATCAGGCCTGATGGTGAGGGATCCTGTGCTGTTTAAGTCAGACCAGGTTGCTCTCCTCTCCCGTCACCTGCCCTTTCAAATCTCTTCCTCTCATGTGTTGCTGTAATTAGAGATGGTTGGACATACAATGGAGCAGGCTACGGTCAGTTATAGTCCCATCTGTGCAATATTTTTATTCCCACCAAACTTGGGAGCGGAGAGATAGAGTAGCTCAGAGCAGTGAGGCTGTTAGACCCGTTAGCTCTGTGACATTTGATCATCCCGGCCCCAAGATCTTCTTCGGAAGGACTCTGAGAATCCATCCATAATGACTGAAGGGAGAGCTCCAGCTTCTGCAGAACTGATCTTTGTTTTGTTTGTTTGAAGTAGGGGTAGCTCTTGCCTGAATGGGAACATGGCAGCGTCCCGTGGAAGTATCGCCGTACCGTACGTTCGGGAATTAAAGAGGAGTCAAAGAAAAAGGAACTGAGTGTTCTGAAAGTGGAATTTTCATAACTGAATAATATCCTGGGGCTATAGACAGCTACAGGAGGCCACTTGAAATCAAAAGGTCTGATTTTATCGTGTTTATTAGTCCAGTGTACACAGGGTTTTCCAATGTCAATAAAAACTTTCATTGACTTGTGGATGGGCACAAATCATAACTTCCTGTTCAAACTGGCAGGAGACTGGAAAGTGCAGTTTGTTCCTGAGCTGCTGAAATCCTCATTTGCTCTGTAACAACCTTTTATATAAGGGCTGCCTTGCCTGGGGCCAAGTTCAGATTCAACCTGAAAGATTAAGGATATATAAGATTACAACATCAGGTTTTATTAGAGTGTGATTTGACCTAGGAAGAATGAAAAATCAGCCTTTTTCTGACTTGGTATCATCCTTTCAAGATAATTCAAGTACAGGATTATTATTCCCAAGCATACGTGAAGTATAATTACAATGTACACTGAAATTCTGTAATTGAGGACATGCTTTATAAAATGCTTGATGTGTAAGTTATAAATGGGAAAACTCATTTACCCAGAGCATTCAGGATTTTTCAGGTGAACTCAAACGGGATCAGACATAGAATTCTGAATGCTCTTGTTAGAGTATTATAGCCAAACTGGACTAGACCTAAGAGAGGCCCCTCCCTCCTTCCCTCCTTCCTCCCTCCCTCCCTCCCTTCCTTCCTCCTTCCTTCCTTCCTTCCTTCCTTCTTCTTCTTCCTTCCTTCCTTCCTTCCTTCCTTCCTTCCTTCCTTCCTTCCTTCCTTCCTTCCTTCTTCCTTCTTCCTTCTTCCTTCCTTCCTCCTCCCTCCCTCCCTCCCTCCTTCCTCCCTTCCTTCCTTCCTTCCTTCCTTCCTTCCTTCCTTCCTTCCTTCCTTCCTTCCTATGCTCTTTCTTTGACCTTGGAATACTTTCCCTGTCCACCCAAGGCTTACCTATCAAGAATTTAAGTGTGATCCAAGCACCAGCTGTTCTACAACAGTGTCAGTCTGGTGTAAAGGAAAGGGCAAAATTTAGTGAAATGACTACATCCTACACTGTGGCTTTACTTACATCGTCTACTTCTTCTCCACAGCTGGCATTTTGCATTTCTTTTATGGTACTTGCCATTTCTATCTTTTATTTAAATATTTATATGCCATAAACTACCTCTCATCCCTTATACTGGACTGTAAGCTCCTTGGAGACAGGGGCAATGAATTATTTCTGTATCCCACAAACTATAGTTCATAATAAGGTCTCAGTAAATGTTTATTGAGTGCATACTATTTGGCTCAGATGAATGGGATTCAAAAATAGCGGTAGGTCTCTGTGCGAAACTGTCCCACTAGACCGAACAAACTCCGTGAGTGGTGAGGATCCGTTGGTATCTCCAGCTGCCTCGAGACAGCTGCCACAGGAAGTGGGAGACCAGGGTGGCTGGATTCAGAGATTTAAGGTGTCTTGTAGATATGGGGTAGTGTCAGAAACATCTACCAATATTCCACTCAAGTTAAGAATGGCGAGGGGTGCCTGGGTTGCTCCTCAGTTAAGCATGCAACTCTTGGTTTTGGCTCAGGTCATGCTCTCAGGGTGGTGATATGGAGCCCCGTGTTGGGCTCCGCAGTCAGCCGGGAGTCTGCTTGAAGATTCTCTCCCTCTGTTCCTCCCCCCACCTCTAAAATAACTAAATAAATCAATCCTCAGGGAAAATAGGAATGGCCAGACTTCTCCGAACAGAGATAACCAGAGTTCCCAAAGCATTCAGAATCGTCTGACGGTTCTAGAGCTGTGATACCTGGAGGGTACTGGGGGTGCTCCTTGTCTGGGCCTGGTCCCAGCTCGCTGCGAACTGGGATTCCTGTGGCAGCCTTGCTTGGAGGCTCAGAGAGGCTCTGGAGCACAGCGTCCCCCTTCCGCCTCTGTCTCCAAGATGCTTCCCAGTGACATTCCGCAGAGCCCTCCGCACTGGTTTCTCAGTTTATCAAGAACCAAGAGGATAGGAAATGCTGTAGGAACACAAACTTTCTGCTTAACATTGTGGATTTTAGAGAAACTAAACAATTTACATTTTTCAAACTTACGCCAAGGTTTTGGAATTTTGTTCATTCTATCTTGAAAACGACTTTGTAGCAATTCACCAAAAGACAAAGAATTGAAATGTGATTTCACTCTGCCTTGAAAAATACCTGTTAAGAAAGTTTTTTCTCTCTTTGAAAAAGAAATAGTACAATGTTGGTTGAATTTTATTGCACATTTAAACATTTTTAATATAGGATGTCTCATTTGAATGTAGCAGCTATTTCCATGTGTATCCAAGGATACACTGTCTGCATTTGAAATACATAGGGAAAAAAAACACATTAAAATAGAAGTTCTTAAATGCTTACCAGGTTGGATTCCCAACCAGCAGCAGCAGCATTCACAACAAAAACAACCACCACAATCATAATTGTGGAAGAGCTTTCTTTAAATATCTAGTACGTCCCCATTTCATGCCGTACTCTCACTGCTCACAGATTCTGTAAGATTTATTTATTTCTATTTTACAGATGACAACATTTGGACTCAGAGAGATTATGTTATTTGCCTAAGGCTGCACAGCTAATAAATACCAGTGCCAAAATTCAATCCATATCTGACCTTAAAGTGATTGTATAACTACCATTCAAGGGAATCTTTTTTCATATTTTAAATACTTTTGTAAAATTTAGAAATAGTTTTATTTTATTGTCTTCTAAAATACTTAGAGTACTAAAAATATTCATTTGTATAAATGGCATTGTTCCCCGAAAGGGGCTATTTTTTTTTATGTATTTTGCTTTCTTGGTGATGGCAAGTCCCACTGAGTAGTTTTGTAAAAATTTACATGATTTATCAGGCAAGTCTAACCAATGGATATATTTAGTTCAACCCAACTTAGTAAAGATTCTGAACCTCCTCTTTGGCAAATCCTATCTTTTAGATCTAAGTCTCTGACGACTGGATTATACTAAATTCGGATCCTTCTCCGAGATAGGCCATGCGAACTAGAAGAGTATTTGGAAAGAGCTTTGATAAATCTGACACAATCTGCCTTATGGTCATATAGTTGCTGTGTGTGATTTTTGACTAACTTGATAAATAAAATCCAAACGCTTTTTCTGCAGTTAATAAAGAGTGATACAACAAAAATATTTACTGTGCACTATGCCAGCAACTAAATTAACCAGTAATAATTGTTTTCGTGTCACCAATCAACAGCTGAGAAAAAAAACCCACAGGTCATTATATTTATCAAAATTAACTATAGTTTCTCCTCACCCTCCTGTATACCACTCTCTTGATTATGCTGTACCACACACACACACACACACACACGCACACGCACACACACACACGCACACACGCACACGCACGCACACACGCACACACGCGCGCGCGCGCACACACACACACGCACGCACACACACGCGCACGCACACACGCACGCACACGCACGCGCACGCGTGCACACGCACACACGCACACACGCGCGCGCGCACACGCACGCACACGCGCACGCACACGCACGCACACACACGCGCGCGCACACGCGCGCACACGCGCACACACACGCACACACACGCACGCGCACACACACACGCGCACACACGCACGCACACACACGCACACACACAGGAAAAAAAAGCTAATTCTTCTCAATGTCTGTTTCTCTGGAAGCAATCTTACAAACTTTTGAGTATTTTGTATTGGTGGGATAGCAAACGTCTTACTGCTGTTCCCAGCCTGTAATTTACTCCTGAGGCCACTGATGCCACCCTTCCAGAGAATCAGCCCTGTCGTGTTGTGGATGGTAACAGAAGGTCAGTCCCTTCCTGCAGTGACTTGGTCTCTGAGAATCTGTCAGGAAATAGGTATCATATCCGTGCATACGTCCAGAAAATGGTTGCACACAGGCCACCTGAAACCAGGGAAGAAACCATCACCTGCTTCTGCCAGCTTCCCCCCACAGAAAATGTAAACCCTTCTCAGAGGATTGTGCAGCTCCCCACAGAGGCTCAGCCCTCAACTTTCAGCCAAGCAATGAACAGCTTCCTGAAGAGCCAGCATCATAACCTTGAACCCTAGTGGTCTGGACAATGCCCTCAGCGTCCGGGGTTGGCCTTCACTGGGCAGCATGGATGGCAGAGACCCCGTCAGCAGAGTGCTGCTTGTTGATATTCATTAAGATGATCACGGCAAGAGGCAGCTGATCAAACCTTTCCCTGGAGTTGACGCCGTTGCTTAGTACAGAGTAGTAGGGAGTAAGGTGTCTGGGGGGAGTAATACTTGACAGAGTGAGACGACTCATTAGTGATGACAAGAGGAGTCATCCAGGGAGATATGTGTCACCACAATCCATTAGATCCCATAGTTTTGGCTTCTACAGGCCAACTCTGAATTCCCTTTTAAGAAATGACTTTTTATAGACTGAGAAGAAGTGAAAGACGAGACCTGTTGTGCAGGGAGAGTGAACAGGGGACGGAGTGGCTGTGATTACAGTGGACCTTTTCACTCAGCTCATAATAAAATCATTCACTCTTCATGGCGTGCGTATCCCACACATGCATGTGGGATCCTCTCCTTTCTCTTCTGGCAGGGAAATCATGGTGTTCGACCTCAAGCAAGGCAGAGATGTTCATGAGGGGGGAAGTCCAACTTTGTGCGTAAGCCGAAATAATCGGTCAATTCACTCAAAAACAGAAGATGGGCCCTCTGTAGACATAGCCCTAACATAACTCCCACAGTCAGCCAATATAGAGATGAAAATTCAACTTAGATTTTCTGACACTCCACTCTTGTTCTCTCCCTGCTACATCCTCCCAGTTCACGGAGAAATCATTAGGTTTACACTATAAGCCAATTCTCCTCGAAGCCTGACAAATTTACAGCTTCTCCAAACATGGACGCCAAAGCAGAAGTTATCAATTATTTTCAAGGTGTCTAACTTTTGGCCGGGAATACATTGATATAGATATGTGATGGCATCTGTAATTCCAGCCAGTCCTCCCGGGAATATCCACAGACGCGTTTTTGGAGCCCTTTCTAAGATAATAAAACAGGCTCTGGTCAGACACACTGTACCTCACACGGTATAACAGCTTTCGACATAAATCTGGAACATGATTTACATTTGAAAGCACCAGATCAATATTTGAGGAGGGATTATTTTTTATCAACTTGGCTCTAATTCTCTGAAATATAAAGTTATTTTTTAAATGTCAAGACCAACTACACCCACCCTGGCCCAAGATGGCTTTGTCGAAAAAGTTGAAAAAAATTAAACGTAAATTTTGTGTTGACATAATCCAGGTTAAGTCTAAAAAAGAAAAATACTTACTTTTGTAAAATGAGAGGCTATTTTATCACTCAGAGAATGTCACATCAATTGTAAAGCCATCAGCCCCAAGGTTTGGTGGTGATTGCTTCATATTTACTGTTAGTCCGGCAATGGGGATGGTACTTTTACAGTCTTTGGACAGACTAGTGAGTGTGACATTTAAAGTGTTGATTTTTGCAGCACTTATGTTAATTGTTGTAATTTTCCTGATGAACCACCATTCTGGTTTCCTGATGCAGCCAAGATAGTTTTACATTTTCTATGCAGGGCCTCTTTGCCATTTGGTCTGTGTAGTGTCAGCTTCGAGTGCTACTGAAAGCAGACAAAATTGCAAGCAAATTGCATCAGATTGCCAACATTGTGAAAAGGTAAATTGCTTGCAAATCTATTTAAACCACTGCCCTATTTTCATCAGCTTCAGTACTTGGTATTCATGATTGCTTAATTGGCGACCTTTCCTATTGTGTAGTGCTTTATGGTGTAATGGAAAGCGATCTTTACCAAACCAATTACCCTTTTTTTCTCAGCACTACATTATTGCTGTGATTGCAACTGCCAGTCCTTTGTAAATGAACTTTCTGATTTCAATGATGTTTTTAAAATGTAAGATAGAAAAAAGTGGCATTCATATTGTGCGATGTTCTATTTTGAAGCCTCTTTGTAGCCACTATTGTCTGGGAAAATGGACTGAAGGGTTACACAGTACCTACAAATATCCATGTAACTATTATTAATATTATTATAATGTCCTCCTTTGTACTGTGGCTCAATTAGGAAAGGATAGGAGAAATATTTTGTCACCCTGTCAAGTGCACAGGAAGTGCATTTGAGGCTTCTTTTTTGACACATACATTATCTCTAGTAATAAGACAAGATTCTTTTGAAGGAGTGGTGATGAAGATACAAAATCAATTAAAATGAAATTCACATTGCTGGTTTTACGGTCACTCAACATTTAAAAAGGAACCTTCAACGACTCAAATATTAAGACTGGGAATGAAAGCTTAATTTTGTAAGAGAAAGTTGTGAGCGAGCTGGGAAATAGTGAAATTTTAAGATCTCAGGTTCTGCACACAGATGCCAAAACACAGCAAAACACGACCATTCTGCACGTCCAAAGCTTAACATATGTACAATACAGACGTGTAGCCTGGATGGCAGCAGAACGAAGGTAGCCTCTTTTTAAAATTCTCTTAAGAACCGGTCTATAAAATTAGCGCCCACATGGATTCTCATAAAGATGGGGCATGGAACTGTGGTGAATCCTGTTTATGTATTTTTATGTGATTTAGAAAATTATATCATTACTCATAAGTGTACGTGCAGAAAGGGAGCTCCAAGTAATTTAGTCGTTCCCTAATACAGTAAGTGGAAATGGATGCATCGTTCTACCCCCTACAGTTAGAAACTCTATTGTGTGAGGGACATTTTGCAAAGATTTCTTTTACTCTCTTCTCTCATTTAATTAGGAAAAAAATGGAGTTCAGACAAGGCTGGCCAATGATGATCAGGTGATTGTTGATTTTAGTACCTTTGATGTAACGTAATGATTTATTTACAGCACAGCATCTTATTCTTTGAAAGCAAAGAAATGTGTTTATTATCTGATGCCTCTGCAAGTGTTCGTAACAACCAATTTCACTGTGATATTGAGGTCTAATACAGTTATTATTTTCTATCAGCAACATATATTCTTCCCGAACAATTAGACCCCCAATTTGATTTCCCAACTCTAAATGTAGTCACATGGTTATAGATGACAGAATGACATTTGCTTGGGTGTTTAATTGGTTTTTAAACCATGGACTTAAAAATCAGTGTCCCGTTAATTGGGAGCAGGACTCAGAAAAATTCTTACCTTGTGGAGGGACTTTGTTAAATAACTATTGTGGAAGACTTTTAAGACGATTTTACTTTTGTTGGATGGGGGGCAGTGGAGTTTTTTGAGAGGGGGATAAACTCATGGGTTAGCACAGACTGCAGTTATTACCGGGAATGTTACCGTCCGGGGTTGGGCATGAACTATCACTCTCATCGTTCATCTTTCTAGACCAGTACTGACTCCCGAGATGGTGAGACGGATGGTAATTACAATAGGGAAGGTGGCCCAGGTTTATGAAGGGCCAGGCACTGTTCTAGTCACTTTAACTGGCTCGTCTCATTGATTCCTCCCAACAGTCCTATGGGAAAGGTACTGTTATTATTCCCATTTTATAGATGAGGCAACTGAGGGTGAGGAGACTTAGAGGTTGACACAAGGGCACGCAGCAAGTAAATGATGCATCTGGGATATGAATGCATCTGGGAGGTCCGGCTCCGGAGCCTGTGACCTGCCACCTGAAGAGCTTTGTTTCCCAGCTTCTGCTTTTTCTCTCTCGAGCCATGGAGGCAAAGCTGGTTGGCTGGGAGACACCTTACATTTTCCAGAATATTCTAAGTAGTTGTTGAGGAAATAGATGGAATGTGCCCAGCAGCCCTAACTCTTTCACCCTTTCATCTATCTAAAGATAATGATTAGGATCTGGCACTGAGGTTCATGTTTTACATGCAAAACTCTAAGAAACTCAGATGTTCAAATTCAACTTCTTGCAGAAGGAAGAATTCTTATGAGTGCCAATGCTCACAAAGTCTCCTGCAGCTATTTCTCCTTCTCCTTTTCTTCTTCCTTCCTTCGGAAAGGCTCTTGAATGCTGTGAGTGTAGTAGATATCCATCCAGTCCACGTCATCCCTCTGTTAAATGATATACTCTGGGGTTTGTTGTTGGAGTTTGTTTGCTGATGGTCGGAACCACCTCATTCTAGTCCAAAGCTCTTTCAAAGTAATTGCAGTAAGAATAATGAACAGATTCCTTCCCGTAATGAGCAGGGCGGGGGCTGGGGGCGTGGCTGGAATAAGGTTGGGGGAATAGGAGTTGTCGGATCCACCTCCAGTGGTCTGCAAATTTATTACAGCACCAGTGAAATGTTCTTCGACATTGTACGTGAGGCGTTTGTCACACTGATTTAAGCAAAACCCAGGTGTGTTCCTGCTTGATAGCCCAATCCTCACTCTGCCATGGGCAACCAGTGCACACTTGTGCGTATTCTCTATTCTTTTACATGGCACTTAACCATGTGTTGTACCCCTGAGGGCTCACAGATAAGGCCCAGTAACCAAAATATGGGGGAAAGTTGGAAAAAAGCAAGAGGCTGGAGAGCACCTTAGATTTCCCTTGATATAGACTCATATACCAATTTCTGGATTTACTGCAAAGAGTGTGGGTAGGGTGGGACTATCAGCTTAGAAAAGGAACATTTCTCTGAGAATTTCTGGCATCTTTATTTAGTAAATATCCCGAGTGGGTTCAATATGTTTCTTTCATTGATGAACAAAAAAGAGTGTATTTAAAAGTTTTCAGGCTGCCCGCGGTTTTGGACACTCGCTCTTGTGATGTGTCCTTTTGTGCTGCGGGTCCTGCTGCCGTTCCTCCCACTCCCGCAGGGCGGGAATCGTGAGGGTCATGCCTCCTCTCTCATCACATACTCCTTATAACTAACGGCATCCGTTTGTGCCGGACAGGAGTAGGGAATACACTAGACTGACTATGCAAGTACTAACTGACCCCTCATAGATACTTAGTTTTTGTGTTTTTTTATAGCCTGTACGATGCAGCGTGCTTTCACCACTGATAATACTGCTAAGGAAGCAGAATTCTGCGAGCTCACTTGGCCTTCATTCCTTCTCTACAAGAAGATAAACTGTGAAACTCTGCCACAAAAAATAGCTCACATCTCTTATTTCCAGTTAATGAATGATTTTTTTCACTGTGGTTCACCCTCAGAATGGTTGTATAATTTAAGAACAGACGGAAATAGTTTGCCGTAGAGAAGACTTAATAAAATTTGTGGAACAGGATCGACAGTTCTGAGATAAATAGTTCATTGGCTAAGGGAGAATGAAACTATTTGATATACTGGTAATAATAATAAACTGTTTAATATTTATTTAGGGTTTATTATGAGCCAAGCACTGCACTAAATATTTGGCATTATTAATCCATTTGATAGTCCTAATAACTGTATGAGGTAGATACCGTTATCACCCCCATTTAATAAATGAGGAATCTGAGGTTCAGAGAGATTATGAAAAATTTCTAAAATCAGATGGTTTGTCAGTGGTGGATCGGGGATTCTAATTTGGGTGGTCTGTGAGGTATTACTGCCTTCCCACTGAACGAGGAAGAGGATGAGGGAGAAGAGAGAGGGATACAGGGAGGGAGAGAAGGGAAGAAAAGAAAAGCGAAGGGAAAGCCCAAGTGCTTGCTCACGCACAACAGGATTTAGAATCTCCATAGGTTTCTATCTTTCTTTTTAAAAATTGTTTATTTTTTTAAACGTAATGTCTACACCCAACGTGGGGCTTGAACTCACGACTCTGAGATCAAGAGTAGCATGCTCTTCCAACTGAGCCAGCCAGATGCCCCAGAATTCTCCATAGGTTTCTGTGAGATTACTTCTTACAGAAGTATGTCCCTGCCTGGGAATCAGTATCGTTCTTGTCTTTACAAAAACAATTTTTTTTCAGTTGACTCTTGATCAATGAAGGATTCCTTACATTTTACCTTCTGGGTGGCAAACATTATTGTCACTGACATAATGGTAGTAGATGGTCCTGGTATCTCCGTATAAGCACATTTCCACCCAGCAAGAGGCTCTTGATGGAGACTTGTACAGAGAAATACCATCTTTCTCTCTCTCAAGGTGGATTTCTCAAAGGCGTCAGTTAACTGAGCAGCAGAGAAAGAAATGGCAAGGCTCAAAAGGGAGAAGGGTGTTAAAATCCGGGGAGATGACACCTAAAACAAATTTAACCTATTACTTCTGCCTGAGTCCTGTATGAGACAGATGCTTGTTCTATGTAGCATGTACAGCTCAAGAGGGTTGTGAAGGAGAAAAATGTTTGAGATGCCCTCCACTCACGTTTAACTATTTGGGCAGCTGTTCCAAAAACCAAAACTCATATTTACTTTTCTTACACCAAAAAGTATGTGTGAAACAGGGTGATGATTTCTCAGCAAGGAGAGTCTCCAAATCCCGGAGGCCTGCGTGGAGGAATCCATTCAGTCATTCAGTAAACGTTTGCTTAGGACTCTTCGTGAGACACTGCGGGGACACAGAGTGAGAGTCACAGGTCCCTCTCTAGGAGCCTCATAGTCCGGTGGCATGCATTGGGGTCAACTACAACAGAGATTTCTTTTAGAATGCAGCATTAAAATAATTTTCTTTTTTTTTTTTTTTTAATGATTTTTTATTATATTATGTTAGTCACCATACAGTACATCCCCGGTTTCCGATGTAAGGCTCGATGATTCATTAGTTGTGTATAACACCCAGTGCACCATGCAATACGTGCCCTCCTTACTACCCATCACCGGTCTATCCCATTCCCCCACCCCCCTCCCCTCTGAAGTCCTCAGTTTGTTTCTCATAGTCCATAGTCTCTCATGTTTCATTCCCCCTTCTGATTACCCCCCCTTTCTTTATCCCTTTCTTCCCCTACTGATCATCCTAGTTCTTATGTTCCATAGATGAGAGAAATCATATGATAGTTGTCTTTCTCTGCTTGACTTATTTCACTTAGCATTATCTCCTCCAGTGCCGTCCATGTTGTAGCAAATGTTGAGAACTCGTTCTTTCTGATAGCTGAGTAATATTCCATTGTATATATGGACCACAACTTCTTAATCCAGTCATCTGTTGAAGGGCATCTCGGCTCCTTCCACGATTTAGCTATTGTGGACATTGCTGCTATGAACATTGGGGTGCATATAGCCCTTCTCTTCACTACGTCTGTATCCTTGGGGTAAATACCCAGTAGTGCAATGGCTGGATCATAGGGTAGCTCAATTTTTAACTTTTTAAGGGACCTCCACACTGTTTTCCAGAGTGGCTGTACCAACTTGCATTCCCACCAACAATGTAGGAGGGATCCCCTTTCTCCACATCCTCTCCAACAATTGTTGTTTCTTGCCTTGTCTATTTTTGCCATTCTAACTGGCGTAAGGTGGTATCTCAGTGTGGTTTTGATTTGAATTTCCTTGATGGCTAATGATTTTGAACATTTTTTCATGTGTCTGTTAGCCATTTGTATGTCTTCATTGGAAAAGTGTCTGTTCATATCTTCTTCCCATTTTTTGATTTGTTTATTTGTTTCTCATGTACTGAGTTTGAGAAGTTCTTTGTAGATCTTGGATACCAGTCCTTTATCTGTAGTGTCATTTGCAAATATATTCTCCCATTCCGTGGGCTGCCTCTTAGTTTTTCTGACTGTTTCCTTGGCTGTGCAGAAACTTTTAATCTTGATGAAGTCCCATAAATTCATTTTATCTTTTGTTTCTCTTGCCTTTGGGGATGTGTCATGAAAAAGGTTGCTTTGGCCGATGTCGTAGAGGTTGTTGCCTATGTTCTCCTCTAGAATTTTGATAGATTCCTGTCTCACATTGAGGTCTTTCATCCATTTGGAGTTTATTTTTGTGTATGGTGTGAGATAGTGGTCAAGTTTCATTCTTTTGCATGTAGCTGTCCAATTTTCCCAGCACCATTTATTGAAGAGACTGTCTTTTTCCCACCGGATGTTTTTTCCTGCTTTATCAAATATTAGTTGCCCAAAGAGCCGAGGGTCCATTTCTGGGCTCTCTATTCTGTTCCATTGGTCTATGTGTCTGTTTTTGTGCCAGTACCATGCTGTCTTTGTGATCACAGCTTTGTAGTACAGCTCGAAATCCGGCATTGTGATGCCCCCAGCTTTGTTTTTCCTTTTCAACAGTTCCTTGGAGATTCGGGGCCTTTTCTGTTTCCATACAAATTTAAGGACTGTTTGTTCCAGTTCTTTGAAAAATGTCCTCGGTATTTTGATCGGGATAGCATTGAAAGTGTAGATTGCTCTGGGTAGCATGGACATTTTAACTATGTTAATTCTTCCGATCCATGAGCATGGAATATCTTTCCATCTTTTTATGTCTTCCTCAATGTCTTTCAAGAGTGATTTATAGTTTCTAGAATATAGGTCCTTTACGTCTCTGGTTAAGTTAATTCCAAGGTAACGTATGGTTTTTGGTGCTATTGTAAATGGGATGGATTCCCTAATTTCTCTTTCTTCGGTCTCGTTATTCGTGTATAGAAATGCAACTGATTTCTGAGCATTTATTTTGTATCCTGCCACGTTACTGAATTGCTCTATAACTTCTAATAATTTGGGAGTGGCTTCTTTTGGGTTTTCCATATAGAGTATCATGTCATCTGCAAAGAGAGACATTTTGACTTCTTCTTTGCCAATTTGAATACCTTTGATCCCTTTTTGTCGTCTGATTGCTGTTGCAAGGACTTCTAGTACTATGTTGAATAATAGTGGCGAGAGTGGGCATCCTTGTCGAGTTCCTGATCTTAAGGGAAAGGCTTCCAGCTTTTCTCCATTGAGAATAATATTTGCAGTAGGCTTTTCATAGATGGCTTTTATGAGATTGAGAAATGTACCTTCTATTCCTACACTCTGAAGGGTTTTAATCAGGAAAGGATGCTGTATTTTGTCAAATGCTTTTTCGGCATCGATTGAGAGGATCATATGGTTCCTGAGTCTTTTCTTGTTGATATGATGTATCACGCTGATTGATTTGCGAATATTGAACCACGCTTGCATCCCAGGTATGAATCCCACTTGATCGTGATGGATAATCCTTTTAATGTACTGTTGGATTCTATTAGCAAGTATCTTGTTGAGGATTTTGGCGTCCATATTCATTAGGGAAATCGGTCTGTAATTCTCCTTTTTGAGGGGGTCTTTGCCTGGTTTGGGGATCAAGGTAATATTGGCCTCATAGAATGAGTTTGGTAGCTTTCCTTCTGTTTCTATTTTTTGAAATAGCTTTAGGAGAATAGGTATTATTTCTTCTTTGAATGTTTGGTAGAGTTCCCCAGGAAAACCGTCCGGGCCTGGAGTTTTGTTATTTGGAAGGTTGTTTATCACTGACTCAATTTCTTCATAATTAATTGGCCTGTTTAAGGAATCAATTTCTTCCGGTTTCAATCTTGGTAGTTTATAGGTTTCCAGGAAGGATTCCATCTCTTCCAGATTGCTTAGTTTATTGGCATATAGCTGTTGATAAAAATTTCTAATAATCCTTCCAATTTCAATGGTGCTCGTCGTGACCTCTCCTTTTTCATTCATAATTTTAATAATCTGGGTCCTTTCTCTTTTCTTTTGGATAAGTCTTGCCAGTGGTCTGTCAATTTTATTGATTCTCTCAAAGAACCAGCTTCTAGTCCTGTTGATCTGCTCTACTGTACTTCTGGTTTCTGCTTGATTGATTTCAGCTCTAATTTTGGTCAACTGCTTCCTCGTGCGTGGATTAGGCCTGTCCCTCTGTTGCTGTTCCAGCTTCTTGAGGTGAGAATATAAAAACTGCATTTTAGATTTTTCTATTCTTTTGAGTGTGGCTTGGATGGCTATGTATTTCCCCCTTAGGACTGCCTTTGCAGTATCCCATAGGTTTTGGACTGTTGTATTTTCATTCTCATTGGTCTCCATAAATTGTTTAATTTGATTTTTGATTTCCTGGTTTATCGAGTCATTCCTGAGCAGGATGGTTCTTAGTCTCCAAGTGTTTGAGTTTCTTCCAAATTTTTCCTTGTGGTTGAGTTCCAATTTCAGAGCGTTGTGGTCTGAGAATATGCAGGGGATAATTTCAATCTTTTGGTATCGGTTGAGACCTGTTTTGTGTCCCAGAACATGGTCTATTCTTGAGAATGTTCCATGGGCATTAGAATAGAATAAGTATTTTTTGATTCTGGGGTGTAGTGTTCTATATATATCTATGAGGTCCAACTCGTCAAGTATGGCATTCAAAGCCTTTGATTCTTTGCTTAGTTTTTGCCAGGGTGTTCTGTCTATTTCTGATAGTGGAGTGTTGAGGTCCCCTACTATTAATGTATTTTCATTTATATGTCTCTTTATTCTGGATAAGAGTTGGCTTGTGTATCTTGCTGCTCCCCTGTTGGGGGCATATATATTTATAATTGTCATATCCACTTGTTGAATACTTCCCTTAAGAATAATATAGTGCCCTTCTGCGTCTCTAACTATAGTCTGTAGTTTAAAATCCAATTTATCTGATATAAGAATTGCTACCCCAGCTTTCTTTTGAGGACCATTTGCGTGAAAGATGGTACTCCATCCCCTTACTCTCAGTCTGAATGCATCTTTGGGTTTGAAATGAGTCTCTTGTAGACAGCAAATGGATGGGTCATTTCTTTTTATCCAATCTGCAACCCTGTGGCATTATGGGATGGTTCAAACCATTTACATTAAGACTGATTACTGAGAGATATGATTTTAATGTTGCCATGTTGCCAGTAAAGTCTTTTTTTGTATTGTCTGTGACTTTCTGTTCTGTATCACTCTTGGGGCCTTTTTACTTTTATAGAACCCCCCGTAATATCTCCTGTAGGGCTGGTTTCGTGGTTACAAAATTGGTTAGTGACTGGCGATTCTGAAATGCCTTTATTTCTCCATCAATTCTGAATGACAGTCTTGCTGGATAAAGGATCCTTGGCTGCATGTTTTTCTCTGAAAGAGCTTTAAATATGCTCCCCCAACCCTTTCTCTCATTCCAGGTCTGTGTAGACAGGTCTGACGTAATTCTGATGCTTTTGCCTTGGTACGTGAGAAATTTCTTTGCCCTGGCCGCTTTCAATACTGTATCCTTGCATCTAATATTTGCGAAATGCACTATGACGTGACGTGGCGTAGGTTTGTCATGGTTGAGCTTGGGAGGGGTCCTCTCTGCCTCTTGGACACGAATGTTTGTTTCCCTTGCTAGATTAGGGAAGTTTTCAGCTACAATGTGTTCAAATATCTCTTCTAGACCTCTGTTTTTCTCCACCCCCTCGGGGATGCCGATGATTCTAACATTGGATCGTTTCATTGAGTCAGTAATCTCCCGTAACCTACATTCGTGGGCGTGGATTTTTTTAAGACCATCTTCTATTTTCATTTTTTCCTCTATTAACCCATCCTCCAATTCACTAACCCGTTCCTCTGCTTCTGTGACCCTGGCTGTCAGAGCCTCTAGTTTTGCCTGCATTTGGCTCATAGAATTTTTAATTTCTGTCAGATTCGCTCTCATTTCTGTCCTTAGGGATTCTATATTCTCAGTAACCTTTTCGTTTATACTTTTTTCAATTCTACTCATAATTTTGACCATCGTTACTCTGAATTCCATTTCTGATAATTTGGTTACATCCATATCCATTATTTCTGTGGCAGAGGCCACAGTCTCACTGTCTTTTCTTTGCTGGGGGGGGCTTCTCCTTCTTGTCATTCTGATGAAGAGAGGTAGCGGGGTTTCCAGAGCCCAAATTATTGACTGGGTCCCAGGCCGTGCCCCTTGTTTTATAGGGATCTTAGGGATGTGGGCTTCTTCTTTAAAGATTTTATTTATTTATGTGGCAGCCAACCAGCGAGAGAGGGAATAGAAGCAGGGGAGTGGGAGAGGAAGAAGCAGGCTCCCAGCGGAGGAGCCCGATGAGGGACTCCTTTCCAGAACGCTGGGATCACGCTCTAAGCCGAAGGCAGGCGCTCAATGACTGCGCCACCCAGGCGCCCGGGTTGTGGGCTTCTTGATTTTTCAGCCTGCCTTCTGGGGGAGGGGCCTGCCGCGCCGATACTCAGGCAGCCCTGTTTGGGTAGAGTATCGGCGTCCCCTGCGAGGGGGGATGGGGATGGGCACTCCCTGAGCCCGTATTTCCAGGCTTTTGTTCTCTGGCGGCTTTCCCTGGCGGTTTGCTGTGCCTCTTCTGAGAGTCAGAGCAGCAGCGGCCAAATTTCAGCCTCTGTCACGGAACAGAAGGATTGCGGCCCGTTCTCTACTAATGTTCTGGCCACTTTAACTCTGTTTCTGTTGGTGCTGCTCAACCCTGCAGCGTCCGGGATGTGCGCCCCACACCCGGCGTCCCAGCCCTCACTTCCAGGGCCGGCGGGTCTCTGTCCTTTGTGTTTCTAACGCCGCCAGCCGCCCTGCGCGCGCTCCCGGATCTCCCGGTCTCAGTCTGGATCCGGTGAGCGCACCAGGATTCCGGGGTTCCGCGAGATGCCTGGTGGCGCGCGCACCCGGCTCACGGTCTCAGTCTGCTGTTTTGCGGGTGCCGACCACGAGCCCCGCCCGCTCTCCCGTGCAAGTGGCTACTGCTTCCCGGCGCCCGAACACGGCGGCTCCCTCCCCCTTCCGTTTATCTTCCGATATCTGTGCACAGTTTCATGGCTCCCCGCTTCGTACCTCAATACTCAGCGCTGGAGATGTTCATTTGTAGAGATCCAGATGCGTCTTCCTGCGTCTCAGGCTGGTTCCGTGGTTGTTTAGGCTGGTCTGGTACCGATCCAGCTCGACTCGGAGGACCGGCTGAAAACGGTGTCTCCTACTCCTCCGCCATCTTAACTCCTCTCTAAAATAATTTTCTTTTAATTAAATACATTAATGTGAGAATTGTGAGAATAATCTGTGTTGATTATTTAAAGATTTATTTGTTTATTTTAGAGAGAGAGAAAGGGTGTGAGGGGGAGGGGCAGAGGGAGAGGGAAAGAATCCTCAAGCACATTCCCAGGTGAGTGCAGGGCCCCTGCAGGGTTGGATCCCAGGACCACAAGATCATGACCTGAGCCAAAATCAAGAGTTGGATGCTCAACCAACTGAGCCATCCAGGTGCCCCAGAACAATCTATGTTTAAATGGAAGTGTAAAAAAGAAAAAATTACAGACCCAAGAACATAATTTGATGTTAAATAGGGACTTGCTTTACCTAGAACAGTTCATTATAAAAAGTGTGCCGATATATTTAATACATTAAATTTCATATGCCAATACTTATTTCTACTTGCTTTAATAGGTAAAAGAGATATTTCATAATAATGATGTTTTAAAGAATATAGTTCACTTGACTTTGGTCCCTAAACTTCATTTTGGTACTCAATGAAAATTTATCCTAAAATTTCAACCTGCCTATGTTTTATAGTATTTGCTATTTAGAATAATATTTCTAAAATTAAAGATTGAGACCTCTTACTCATGATATCCTTCTAAGATAAAGACCTGATTGCTTTCACCATGTTAGGATGAAATGGTCTTATTTTGGTTTGCTTGTTAATGTGAGAGAGAGTTTTCATAGTCTGCTTTCTAAGTAATATCACATCTAGTCTTCATAAAGTGTTGGGTTTTCACGGATTTGCTGGGACCTTTTACAAAACATCTATCTTAGGGTTATCTTACCAACTTAAGGTGTTTTAATGAGCAACTCACTACTCGAACAGAGCATTTTTGAAATGAACTTGGTAGCCAGGCGTGCTGAACTCTGCTGTCTCTGGAACCCCGAGCATGGCATAACTCATGGATCTGGCTGCCATGAGATTGAGCATGAAATCTCACATCAAAGACCTCCATGCCTGAGGAGCAGCGATGCAAGGGGGTGGTGTGGCCAGGGCGAATGAGAATGCACAAAGGCAGGCCGAGTTCTTCCCAGTGTGCTAGGAGACCAGCTGCAGCTTCTGCAGGCAAGGGCCTTTTACAGTCATGGCTCACCCTGGAAATAACCAGCTCCAGTGGTCAGAGCTGTGGTAATAGAGGAAGGAGTCTTGAAACACCGGCAGCAAAATCCCAGGGTACCTTGTGCGAGGCAGCCTGTACCTCGAAGCACGGCCAGCTTCATGGGCACGCTACCTGTGTGGTGCCTGTAAGGACTGCATGCTTGCCTTTGTGTTCTGCAGTCCCTGTTCTGAAAGTCATCTTAATTTTTGAACAGGAGGCTCCCTATTTTCATTATGTAGCTGATTCTAACAGGAGGTTCACTTGAAATTAAGGGTATCTCTTTGTAAGAAGGCCAATGGCAACATCCAGGATGGAGAAAGTTCTGGAAATTATCACAGGGGGCCCTACTGAAGAAATGAGGAATGGTTAATTGGCATCATCATCATCATCATAGTGACATAATCAGGGGATCATGTTTTATGATCGTCTTGATCTGCTAGAACTAGAAACAGTTGCCTGAGGAAGGAATGAGCGCCCCATGGCTCTGTTATCGGAGTCTTCCTCTTAGAGTAATGGTAAAGGGGTTCCTATGGATCAGTGGCATTGGAACCTTTTTGACCATGACCCACAGTGAGAAATAGAATTTATTTAATTTATTCATGACCTTATATATACAAACACACATATATGTATTTATCTGTGTATAAATTTTTCTATATGTGCATGTGTGTTTATATATTGTACACATTTATGTACAGGCTTTATGAGATAACTTTTAGCCTCATCCCACAGAGTGTGCATTCTGATATTTTCTGTTCTATTCTCTTTCATTTTAAAAGATATATATGCTGGTTGCTGCCTGCTAAATCAATTTCTTGACCAACTAACGATCATAGTCCTCAGTCGGAAAAACAGTGTTACTTAGCATGGGGGGCTTGCATTAGATAACTCTTAACATTTTTCTAGCTCTAAGATTATAATTTTCAAAAGCTAAAAATTGCAAGTTACTCCGCAGGCAGTTGCCAAAGCAACTGAAGAGCAAAGTGCAGAAAGACCAGCACTAATTCTTCAGAGGCCTGGGTCCAAACCCTTGGTGTGTTACTATTTCAACACCTCTAATAAGCCTGTATTTTACTCTCTTTCTCAATAGCCCTATTTGAAAGATAAAAGTTTTTTTTTTTTAATCTACAGAGTTTCTTCTTTTTCCTAACAAATAGCGAAGTGCAGTCATCCCCTAAATAAAATCTTCACGGTATGTAAAAGCAATTAAAAGTAGAATTTTGTGATGTTGGAATCTGAGGTGGGTAGTCAGGGTTCTCATAGCTCAGCACCCTCCACTCCTCCCCCATTTCTCACCCAAAGAGCTGTAGGACCGCAGCGAACAGAGCTTGAAAACCACTCAGCTCGGCTGCCTGGCTGGCTCAGTCAGTTAAACGTCTGCCTTCAGCTCTGGTCATGATCCCAGAGTCCCCGAATAGGGCTCCCTGCTTAGCGGGCAGCCTGCTTCTCCCTCTACCGCTCCCCCTGCTTGTGTGCTCTCTCTCTCTCTGTCAAATAAACAAAATCTAAAAAAAAAAAAGGAATGGAAGAAAACCACTCAACTCACTAACCAAATTTTTTTTTTTTTAAGATTTTATTTATTTATTTGACAGAGATAGAGACAGCCAGCGAGAGAGGGAACACAAGCAGGGGGAGTGGGAGAGGAAGAAGCAGGCTTCCAGCAGAGGAGCCTGATGTGGGGCTCAATCCCAGAACGCCGGGATCACGCCCTGAGCCGAAGGCAGACGCTTAACGACTGAGCCATCCAGGCGCCCCTCACTAACGAAATCTTAACTTTGATCTGGGGACTATGGTTGAGGAATGGGGATTGGAAATGAAACCAAAGACTCTACGTGTTTCTCAGTTTTTCTCTTAGTTAGTGTTTTTCTCTCCATTTTCCTGATCAGAAGGAGGCTATGTCTGTCCAGTTCCCTGCTTTATCTTCAACATCTAGCACCATGCCTAGTACACAAGAGGCGCTCAATACATATTTGTTGAATGAATGAGTTACTTTGAAAAACTTACCAAAGTAAAAAGTGTGTGTGTGGAGAGATTTATGAAAATTCTAAAATTTTTAAATCGATGCAGGTTTGAAGGCTCTGAGTTCATGCCTCATCAGCTTGATTTTGATACTACATGTGTTTGTAGTGAAATTGGATACTGTTATCTCCATTTTATAGGTAAGAATACCAGGACCCTATGAAATTCACTGTCTTCTTAGAAATGACCTAGCTTTTTGCAGGCAAGAATTATGATCTATAGTTATTGTATTTCTGATCTGTATATTGGTGAGCTCTAGAGTGAACCTCCATGAGGATATCCTAGTGTTCAATAAATGGGGTGTATCTTGGTTCATGACTTTGTAGAGGCCTTTAAAACAGTGGTATTTTGTTGAGTGATGTGATTGATAAAAGGAAACTTGCACTGTGCCAATCACATGCCTCCACGGGCTTACCCATTTCATCCCTGAATGTGACAGTCTCACTGTTAGTAGCAATTTGTTTCATAATATTGTGGTATGATTGAAAGCAGACAGGAAAGAAATAAGGTCATATGGATTTTTTTCCCCCTTAATGGAATTACTACTCAGAAAAAATGGTGCTTTGGTTGGGTAAGTCTTTATCATACCAAGTGAGCTCTTCAAAATGTTATGTCCCATTTGTATCACTAACTATATTTTTAAGATGACAAGAGATGAATGAAATATAAAGCTTATGGTTACACAGGGTGCTCATCTCCATGCACAACTTCAACATTAATGTAACCTTTAAAATGTAACCTTTAAAAAGCGCGGTAGTTATCAGCTTCATGACCCATATCAACATGGAACTGCCTGTCAAGCCTGGCTCATTTGATGCATGAAAGTTCTGTCTTTTCTTTCATAGGCATATGTTACTGTACCTTTATGTTGGCCCGCAGAGCATCCCGATGTAGAATTTCCATAATTGTCAGTTCTGAGCCAGCAGTGTAACTGCTGGCATCTATCTGTTTAGACGGCTCAGAATACCCAATACTACTTCGAGATAGTTTCTTCCTTAAAACGAAATCAGAACATCCTCTCAACTAACACGCTCATCTTTAAACGAAGTTGGAACATTCTTACTATTCTCCTTTAATACAACTTAGAATCATTCAGAATGTACCCAGAACCTATTTATATTTGGGGAGTATATTTTATTTGACTTACTGTGTATAATGTACAAAAGCCAGTTAACTACTTTTGACATGATAAACAATGTTTTCTATCACAAGCCCCCAAATAAAAATTGCTCAGGACACCAAAACACACGACAGTAACAAAATACTCTCAATGACGTGAGCCAAGGAAAAAGCCTTTGCTCTATTAGATTAAGTGACTTAACTTCAAACAAAATAAAATTGCCTATTTCCAGCCATTTTTGGCCTACAAAAATGTCAATTTTACATAATCCAGTTTATATTTCTAAGCACCTGTTGCTTCCTCTGCCATTATGATTTTCCAAAGTTGGGGCTGCCGTGCATTGGAAGAGAACAGGGAGTCAGAAAGGTCTCAGTGGGTTTTACTCTGCCTTCATAGGAAGGAAAAATACTCAAAAAGATATTAGGGGATCAGTTTATTATTACTTTGGTTATTTTTGAAGAAAAGGTAGAGAGAGTCCCCTGAAAAAAATTACCAACATTTTCTTTCATCAAATATTTTCACTTTCTAGAAAGGTGCACTTAAGAAATAATGAAGATAATGTGCAAAACTTAATCGATGATGTCAATGGTTTATCATATCAAAGACTTGAATATAACCTACAAGACCAATAATAGGAGTTGTTTAAATAAAGTGTAGCCCTTCTGTGATAAAAAATGAACGAATGTGTTAATCAAATAGGGAAGATGTTAATGAAAAAGTATTTACTTTTTAAAAAGGATGCAAAATAGCTTTACACTATTATCTCATTAAAAACATCCATACAGATCTATCTATCTATTTATTTATTTTCAAAGATTTTATCTATTTGACAGAGAGAGAGACAGCCAGTGAGAGAGGGAGCACACGCAGGGGGAGTGGGAGAGGAAGAAGCAGGCTCCCAGTGGAGCAGGGAGCCCGATGCAGGGCTCAATCCCAGGACCCCCGGGATTACACCCTGGGCCAAAGGCAGACGCTTAACAACTGAGCCACCCAGGCGCCCCCATATAGATCTATTTAAACATACATAAACACAATGTATAAAGAGACCAGAATTGTATATAGTGCTGTGAGTGATTATTTCTGGCTGTAATGTTAAGATTATGTATGATTTGGATCCTTATTTTTCTTTTTCTGCATTTTCTACCATGAATATGTATTGATTGTATGATAGGGGAAAAAATAATAAAATAAGTTAATCATTTCGCTCATTTTTTAAAAATACGCAATTTGTAAATTAAGGCAATTCCCAAGTATTTGCATCTTGGGCAAACATTAGCGTAGACAAAATCAAATGGAACATTATCTGTATGGGAGTTTCCCTTGAAGTTTCAGAAGAGTCTGAATCACCAAGAGAACAAATGGCAAGAGGGGCAGAGAGATAGAAAGCAAACCTCTGCGAAGAGACTTGTGGTAAATTAGTGAATTTAAATTATTTTCTGTATGCCTTGTGCTTTTTAAATTTGGGGTTGTTTACCTTCTACCAGTGAGTATCAATTCAGTCGCTAAAGAAGGCAAACAAACTTAATTGGTAAACGGGAAACTTTTTACATGAGAGAAAATTAAGTGGGAGTCATTGAAATTAACTTAGGAAAAATTTCAGAAGCATTATTTTTTCTGTTATCTCTTGCCACAGAAAGAATGCTTTAGTCAAGGGACAGTCTAAAATAGGAGAACTTCATTCTGAAGAGACAACATATAGATCAAATTGATAAAATAATGATTTCATAAGACAAATGACCATAATAGGACAAATGAATGGAAATGGAATTTTATGGGAAGGGTAATGACCATATGGAAATATCTCTTAGAATGAGAATAAAACCAGACTCCAGCAGGTGACTCAAATTGAGAACACATGTAGTTATCAATATATATTGGGTTGAATTTTTTTTTTTTTTAAAGATTTTATTTATTTATTTGACAGAGATAGAGACAGCCAGCGAGAGAGGGAACACAAGCAGGGGGAGTGGGAGAGAAAGAAGCAGGCTCATAGCGGAAGAGCCTGATGTGGGGCTCGATCCCATAACGCCAGGATCACGCCCTGAGCCGAAGGCAGACGCTTAACCGCTGTGCCACCCAGGCGCCCCTATTGGGTTGAATTTTTAAAAAGAAGGAGTTAATGAATATAACTTCATCTCATCGCCTTCTGGACCAGATCCTTACAATTTATACACAGTAGCACTGAATTAGATTAAACCGAGTATGATTACATGGTACACAGCAAAACGTTATTGAATTTTGTGATTGGGGGACAAAGTACGTTTACTTTAGTATGCCAGTTTCTTTGTTCCGTAGTTCTTTCTCCCAGGCAACTTCATAACATTTAACTCAGAAGTTAAAAAATTAAACTTGCATTTATAGAGTATATAAATATATAAGATAAAACCAAAAAACCATAAAGTTAGAATGAAGAAGAAACTATCAAACATTCGTTATCTCAGAGTGTTCACCCCAAACCATGTGGTTTTCATGAATACAGTGTTAATTGATTCTAACACAGGAAATGCTCCTTAATATTTCTCATGAGGCTAGATGAGGAAAGAAGAGTGACTTCTTCACCATTTGGCTGGGAAAATGAAAACATCTGTGTTTTCCTTTTACACAAATGAAAAAGTGAGAGGGAAAATCAGTACTTGCCTTCCTTTGCCTTCCTTGTCCGATAGCACGAGTTCAGGAGCCCACAGTTCATTTGTGTCCACGACAACCGCAAGTGTGGCTGAGGGAGCCGTGACAGCAAGCTGCGGAAATCAGTTCTCATCCTCCAGGTGCGTCCATGTCGTAGCATGTGTCAGGATTGCATTCTTCCTTAAGGCTGAACACTATCCCGTTTTAGTCATATACCATATTGTGCGTGTCCAGCCACCCTTCCGTGGGTGGACCCTGGGACTGCTTCTGTGTTTTAGCTACTGTAAATAGTGCTGCTATGAACACAGATATATAAATATCTGTTTGAGTCCCTGCTTTCAGTGCTGTAGAGTATATGCCCAGAGGTGAAATTGTATTACACGGTAATTCTATTTTGGATTTTTGGAGGAACCACCATACTGTTTTCCACAGCAGCTGCACCATTTCACATCCCACCTTCAGGGCACAAGTGTTCCAGTTTCCCTGTGTCCTTGTCAACATTTGCTATTTTCTGGGATTTCTAGAAGTATTTTCTTTTTAATTATTTATTTGAGAGAGAGAGAGAGGGCACAAGCAGGGGAGGGGTAGAGGGAGAGGGAGAAGCAGGCTCCCGGCTCAGTGGGGGACATAGGGGCTTAATCCCAGGACCCTGGGATCATGACCTGAGCCGGAGATAGATGCTTAACTGGCTGAGCCACCCAGGCGCCCCTAGAAGTAATTTTTTTTAAAAAGATTTCATTTATTTTATTTGACAGAGAAGAGAGCACAAACAGGGGGAGCAGCAGGCAGAGGGAGAGGGAGAAACAGGCTCCCCACTGAGCAGGGAGCCCGATGTAGGGCTTGGTCCCAGGACCCTGGGATTGTGACCTGAGCCGAAGGCAGACGCTTAACTGACTGAGCTGCCCTGGTGCCCCTAGAAGTAATTTTAAAAGATTTTATTTTTTTTAAGTAATCTCTATGCCCAGCGTGGGTCTTAAACTCACAACCCCGAGATCAAGAGTCATATGCTCCAGCAAGTGACCCAACCACGTGCCCCTTCAGTTTTTTGCTAGTAGCCATCCTTATGTATATGAAATAGAATCTCATTATGCCAAGTGAAAAAAAGCCAGGCACGCACACACAAAACCAAATACTGTATGACTCCACTTAGATGAGGCACTTAGGGTCGGCGAAATTATAGAGATGTAAAGTAGAATGGTAGTTGCCAGAAGCTGGGGAGAGGGGGAGACGGGTAGTCATTGTTTAGTGGGTAGAGAGTTTCAGTTTTACAGATGAAAGAGTTTTTGTCGATGGATGATGGTAATGGTCCTGCAACAGTGTGAATATACCTAATAGTACTGAACTGTATACTTAGAGTGGTTAAATGGTAAGTGTTTGTTTGTTTGTTTACCACAATTATAAATGAATGAATGAAGGTAAGAAAACCACCAAGATAAAATATGTACCCAGGAGGGTATAAATATGCTCCTGTGTAAGAAGAAAGAGTTACATCGTAACAGAAGTACTGGTTACCTAGCCAACACTTTGGAATAGTAACATAAATTAACATTTGATTTTTTGAAACTAAACACCTGTAGAAGGAAGACTGGGTCTCTGTGCCTCACAAAATCTAAAGGTAATTGTTACTCATGTTGCTTGCTATCCATTTTGTAAACATTAGTTTTATTAGAAATGATAGTAGACATTGAATTAGTTGTACATTTGACGTGTGTTCAAGTATACTGTTGGAGACCTTTTACTTTGCTAAAAAGTAAAATAACTAAAAATTCATAATGAAATTAATTGCTTTTTTAGAAATCAGAAGCATTCATTCAGTAAATGGTTATTGAATCGATACCCCGTGTTTAGACAATCACTATGTCTTAGTTTCACTTTTAAACCAAACTTCAAAATGTGAAATCCACTAGTTCAACTGGTTTTCAAAATAAGAGAGAATTTGGAAAGCCAGTCTCTTGATTTCAACCTAACTTTCCTCATAGCTGTCGTGTGGCTTACATCTGCTTATTTCCAGTCCGAGAGTTTATAAATCACGTTTACTCTGTCACATATATATGATAGAATTTGAAGTTCTCAAATTATCTTAGTTCTTACCTGGGAACTAAATCTAAATTTACTTACATCCAGGGAGAATAATTTGTAATATTCTAGAGAACAAGAGAAGTGAATGACTCTGCTACAGTCAAAGAATGTGAATTCTTCTTCCAAGCTTTGCTTTCACGGACGCTATTGACACTAGGTAACCGCTACGGTGGTTTTGTTGTTGTTGTTGTTGTTGTTCTTGTTTGTTTTGGCCTAAAGAAGGGGCTGGGAACAGGAGTAGGTCATATAATAAGGACAGTCTGCATGCAGAGTTGGAAACGTGACGCTAGACAGGGTGCAGAGAGTGGAGATGACAAAGGTCTGGTTCACGTTGCAGAATTCCCAGTCAGAGGAAAAACATCAAATAACATACCTGGGTAAGTCCTAGTTCTAAATCCAGAAAAGAAAAAGATAAAAACTTAGAAGGACAAAGCGTTGGTAGGGCTACTTCTTAACACTATCGCGTAGGGAAACCTTTTAGCATTTCTGCCACAGGGCCTTGGTACCTCATCTTATTTGTCATCAAACAAGTCAAAGTCCTATGTTTAAATGCCACGTTCACACGTCACACGGATAGGGTGAAACCAGCTCTCTTTCTTGCCTTTCAGAAGGGATCCACTTTGACTCGTCAGTGTCTTGTCTTCTAGAATATGTCCTCTCTGGAGAGTCTCCCGTCCTCTATAGCAGCATCTTTGCTGGGTTTTCTCTGACTCGGATGTGGGGGGAGGCAAATAACAGCGTTGTGTCTGCTCTGACAGTTTTTAATTACCACTTTCCTTTTCTTTGGGTTTCACCTGCCATGACTCAGCAATCTTGCTCTGAGACCATGATGGTTTCTAACACCTCCGATATGTATTAAAGTGGATCTGAATCATCATGTAGAGCAAATTTTACATCAAGATACTCAGATACATCTGGCAGGATACCAGCCTGGGATCGGAATAGTCATCTTAAGAAAGAACAGCACTTGGAACAGTTTGAGAGACCTCCGTGAAATCACTGGTCAACATATTTTATAATATTGGGGTCTAGATCATTTTTCCATTATGCTAGTTTTGAAATCCCTTTTCACATTTGACAAAAGAGATCTGGCCATTGCGATGCCATTCTAAGCATTTAATGCATTAACGAAGTTGATCCTCACAACAAGGCTCAAAGGTAGGTGCTGATGTTATTGTCATTTTGTATTGAATGACACCGTGACATAGCAAAGGAAGTGGCTCTTCCAAAGTCAAACCACGAATAAGAAGCAGAGCCAAGCATGGCATCACTATGGTTCCAGAGTCTAGGCTCTCAGCCACCGCACTGCCTCACTGCTCCCAGGGATCGTGGATCTGTTCTCTTTCTCTCGAAAAAGCCCAGCAAAAATGGCTCTTGGGGAGAAAATGGGGATTTATAAAATTCTGAGCAGGAGAAACTAATGGGCCCAGATAGAGAAAGAGCTTTGGGGGGACATATAAATGTAGCAGTTCTCCTGGAGCTGAGAGCTGGGTCATCCCTTCCTGAATGATCACAGCCAGTCCTCATGGCCTCTGCAGTGCGTTGCCTAATGGACCCATCCAGCTTTGACACTTGTCCATTGTGGGAAACAGTCATCCTAAGCTACCGCTAGACAGGTTCTCGTGTGTGTGTGTGTGTGTGTGTGCGCGTGCGTATACCTGTACTTGTGCCCTCCTAGCCCTCGTTCAGATGGTCTCCCTAAGTACTTACCATTGCAGGACCTTGGCACCCCTTCGCACACCTCCATACCTGTCTTTGCTCATGTTGTCCCCACCGACGAGGACTCCTTTCCTCCCCATTCTCTCAGGTTCCCTTGGGAAATTCCTGCTCATCCTTCAAGGTCCAGATGAAGTGGTGTTTTTCTCTTGGTTCTTTTTCTTGAAAGCCTCTTTCTTCTGCAGGCAGTCTTGCTCCCTCTCAACTGTGTTTCCACGGCACTGCACCCTTTTACAGAATGCTTATCACAATGAATTAAGGTAATTGTTGACCTGTCCCTTTTTCCCACTACATTCAGCCTAGGAAAGTGGCTATAACTTTTTCATGTGTGTCCTCAGGGTCTATCAGAACCTGGCACTGAGGAGTTTTTCAGTAAGTAGTTTTAAATTACATTTGTTGCTATTGGAAATTTATTATTTTCTGGCAAAATAAAATTTCAGAGTCCAAGTGTGGGTGTTTTTCTAGCAAAACAAAACAAAAACCCTTTCCTTGAAATAGCTAGATAATGCAATGGTGTTTTCTTTTAAAGGAAGTTGAGAAGTCCTTTGTAGACTTACCTTCTTAACAATTTAAATATTTCTAAGACTGGGGACACCTGGGTGGCTCAGTTGGTTAAGCATCTGCCTTCTGCTCAGGTCATGATCCCAGGGTCCCTTATTGGGCTCCTTGCTCCGTGGGGAGCCTGCTTTTCTCTCTGCCTACCACTCCCCCTGCTTGTGCTTTCTCTCTCTCTGTCAAATAAATAAATAACATCTTTAAAATATATAAATTTAAAAATAAGTATTTCTAAGATTCATGTGTTTGAGTGGGTAGACTCTTTTTTAAAGATCACTTTAAGAATGAAATTCTAAGAATTGTGACATTGCTCCCTATAGGAGAGAATAACTATGTCACTCTCCGCGTGTGTTTTAGTTTGGATTCGTTTGCAATATGGTCAAATACCTCCATCAGTGATTTCACAGAGGTCTCCCAAACTGCTCCAAATCACTTTCTTTGCTAGCCTGGATGTTCCGCATACCTCAATGGCTTCGTTCGTTCCAGACACCAGCACAGAGCAACATTGTCTTCACATGTGTCAACTAGTTGGAAACGAATGGCCGGACGGATTCCCCTGCGGGCTGCTGAGTGCCGCCTCGGCGTGGGGCTGGATCCAGGTAGCCTGCGTGGAGGCAGGTTTTGCCTCTAGCCAGCCAGGGCTTTCCCTGTAGCCGAGCTGTTGGCTGACGCGGCCCCGTTCCAGTCAGATCCACACACAAAATGCGTTTCCCCCAAGCAACTGTTTTCATGTTTTTCCTCTGTTCCTGTTGAGCAAATGCCTCCCAGAATAATTGTCTCCACTGGTCCACTGTGAGCCAGAGCCTCTCGTGGGCCTGGAAGGGGAAGCTCCCCAGACTTGCCCTCCAGTGTGTCAAGTCAGTGTGCAGCCCCAGTTACAAGATAAATGGTGGTGTGGAAACAAGTGAGCTTAGCCAACGACTGCCTGAGCGCCACAGTCAGTGTCTTTTCTGTAATTATTGCATTTAATACAGCTAGTTACTTGCACAAAAGAGCTTCCGGATACAGCAATTTCCACTGGGGGCTGTTTAGGAATGTACAGGCCCATCATTTAGCCCTGATATTGTTGGGTTGTCAGAATTGATCATAGCTCTTGACGGAACACCTCTAGCTTTTTTTTTTTATGGAGTGCCTCAGAGTGACATTTCACATTGTTTAAGTAGGAGTGATCTGTTAGTTTATATTTTATCTAAAACTGCAGATCAGATGACCTCCCTCAGGGCCTAAATGCATGAATCCCTTTCGCATGTTATAATTAATAGTGGAGCTGGGAGAGAAATTCATAACAAGGGGCCGAAGAGCTGGGCAGAGCGACTTGTCAAAAAGAAGGAAATTCCACTACAGATTAGCTTATTTTTAAGCATGTCAAGCTCTACATACAAACATGATCTATTGCTTCCTTGTAATGTCTGTTTGGCCCACATGCTCGGGGCGGTGTCAGAGACTGCTGTAAATTTTGTCTGAGTCAGGGCAATTCTGATTGATCTCTGAGTGTAAAATCGATAAGAAGACACTGTCATTTTCTTAAAGGATGAGCTAGAAAAGGAAAATAAATTAAGACTCCACCGAATGTCTATCTCCAGTGCTCATTAATTCAGTGTGGTCTGTACTTTGTTAATGTTATGGCCACAGCTTTAATCTTCCAGGTGCTCTTCCTGTGGCTACTTGCCAGAGGCCCTTCCTTACATTATGTATATTTCATCTGAATGGGGGTGCGTGGTGGGGGTGAATAAAATGGCTGCCCTCTTTTCTCCCTTAGCTCCTGCTTAATCCATTTTATTATTTTGGAGAAATACATCACCATGGATACTGATTAACTTTAAAATGGACAGAGCCATTCTCTCTTCCTCTCTCCGTCTCTCCGTCTCTCTCTCCCTCTCCTTCATCAGAAGATAGACTCATTTGTCTTCAAGAGTTTGGGCAAATAATAACTATCAAGCATTTTGCCATACATAATAAGCTCGGTGAAGATTAATTTTCTTGTTCTCTCCCTGTTTTCTTTCTCTCCTCTTCCCTCTCCCTCTCTCCCCTTGCCTCCTACGCCTTCTTCTTTCTCTCTCTCTCCCCGCCTTTCTCTTCCTTAAGGCTTTTTTGGGGGACACTTTAAAATTGTCTTTGTAGACTTCCTCAGTTTTAAAACTAATTGCACATCAAGAGTTTTCCCACAATGTTTTGAGAAACCACAGTTCTTCTAACTATCCTAATATACACACACACAGAGAGAATCTAAGAGTTAGAGTTTCGTGGTTTTTTGTTGCGTTTGCCATCATAGGCTCCCAAACATATCTTGTCTTGCAGGTTTTGCGTTTTGCTCCTCAGGAAGAGAGGAAGGGGAGGCCAAGGCAGGTGGGATATCCCCTCCCCCTTATTTGTATTCTGCATTAAATATCAACATCGTAACACTTGATGTTTCCTTCTGCTGTAGAAACAGAACATCTGGTTTTCTCTGTAGCTCTGTCTTTGGCTTCTATGAATGGAGGTGGTAAATCCCATGTTTTTAGACATTGCTCATTTCTGACACATTCCGAATACCCTCCACATGAGTTATACACTGTGGTCACATGTCTAATAATTGCTCGTGGAAACCCATGAATAGAAGACTGCTTCCAGAAGCTTTTTGTTTGTTAAAACCTATTTAGACTATATAGAATTTTGTGAGGTTTCTCAAAATATACAGAGTCCAAAAAGAAAGGAGAGGTGGTTTTTTAAAAAATCTAGCTCTATTTGCTTCAAAAGGAATGAAATTCATATTCATGAAGGGTGTTTGCTTTCTTTAACAAAGCACAGCACATGCCAATTAATTATTTCTCAGGAAAAGGTCACTTAGGGGACTAACTCTGTATCTCCCGTCTTCCCAATTGAGCATACTAAATGAATAGATTTGCAAATTTAATCTACAAGTGACACATATTTGGCCTTGAAATTATTTGTCTTATTCATCTTCTTTTAAACATTCGTCTTTATTTATTATGGAGACCATGATACAGTGAGATAACATCTTGAAATTTGTAAATAATGTGTAATTATTTTAGGATGAAATTTGAGAGAAAACTATGTACTCAGGTAATATATCTACTGCGTACACCCCCCTCCCACCATCAGTATAATGCAGTTATCATTCTTTACAAGAGCCGATGGACATCCGAAAATGACTGAAAGGAATCACTTGTATTTTTTTCCTTTTGTTTCTTAGACCTGTACACTTAGGTTTTTCTTGAAGGAGGTAAGAAGTTCGATGAGACAATTAAGTGGTTATTTTGTATCCGTAGGGAAGCCCATAGTTTGCTGAGGGGCAAGGCTACTAGTGTATTTATTCACTGGGGCCTCCCGTGTGCCTGAAAATGGGGAGGGAGTGGGAAGGGCTGTGAGCCTGTTTTCCCACCTATATGAGTGATCATAACTACCTCACAGGTTACTGCAAGGATTACATGAAGAAGGAAGTATATAAAGCAACTAGAACATAGTGGGGATTTTAATGGTGAGAGTTCCTTCTCCCTTTCCTGGTTGGGTAGTGGCCTTAGGTAAATCGTTTATTAAAGAAGCCCACTCTTCTCTCATCTGTAAAAATGAGATAATCCTTCCCGTGCTGAATTGCTGTGAAGATGAGTGAGAATGTGTTTTTGTGGTGTCACCCGATGCATCGCATGGACTCAAGAAGTATGACGGGCATACCTTGTCTTATCAGGCCTGACTTCATTGTACTTTGCACCTGATGTGTTTCTGACAAATTGAAGGTTTGTGGTGATTGCACTGGCGCCATTTTCCCAACAGCATATGTTCCCTTTGTGTCTCTGTGTCACATTTCAGTAATTCTTTCTATATTTCAAACTTTTCGTTATTCTTTGTTACGGTGATCTGTGATCAGTGATCTTTGATGTTACTACTATAATTGTTTTAGGGCATCACGACCTACGCTCACCTAAGATGCTCTGACTGTCGCAGGTCTCACTTTAAGTCAAAAGCTAGAAATGATTAAGCTTAGCGAAGAAGGAATATTGAAAGCAGAGATAGGCCGGAAGATAGGCCTCTTGTGCCAAACAGTTATGAATGCCAAGTTGTGAATGCAAAGAAAAAGTTCTTGAAGGCAATTAAACATGCTATTTCAGTGAATACTCAAAGGATAAGAAAGTGAAGCAGATTTATTGCCTCATGGAGAAAGTTCTAGTGGTCTGGACAGCAGATCAAGTCAGCCACAACATTCCCTTAAACCAAAGTCTAAACCAGAGCAAAGCCCTAACTCTCTTCAATTCCTTAAAGACCGAGAGGGGAGGAAGCTGCAGAAGGAAAGTTTGAAGCTAGAGGAGGTTGGATGGGGAGGTTTAAGGAAAGAGGCCATCCATCTCCAGAACATGGAAGTAGAACGGGAAGCAGCAAGTGCTGATGTGGAAGCTGCAGCAAGTTCTCCAAAGATCTAGCTAAGATCACTAATGAAGGTGGCTGCCCTAAACAACAGATTTTCGATGTAGACAAAACAGCCTTCTATGGGGAGAAGACGCCAGCTAGGACTTTCATAGCTGGAGAGGAGAAGTCAGTGCCTGGCTTCACAGGCTGATTCTCCTGTGACGGGCTGATGCAGCAGGTGACTTGAAGTTGAAGCTAGCGCTCATTTCCCATTTCAAACATCCTAGGGCCCTTAAGAATTATGTTACATACTCTGTGCTCTAAAAATGAGACAAAAAAGCCTGGCTGACAGCACTATCTGTTTAGAACATGGTTTACTAAATATTTTAAGCTTACTTTTGAGACCCATTACTCACTGAAAAAAGATTCCTTCCAAGTTACAACTGCTCATGGACAGTGCACCTGGTCACCCAAGAGCTTCAAGGGAGATGGACAGTGAGATGAATGTCGTTTCACGTATGTTTACAGTGTTTATCTTGCTCTGTAATTGTTTTTTTTTTTTTAAACATTTTATTTATTTATTCGACAGGACAGAGACAGCCAGCGAGAGAGGGAACACAAGCAGGGGGAGTGGGAGAGGAAGAAGCAGGCTCATAGCAGAGGAGCCTGATGTGGGGCTCGATCCCATAACGCCGGGATCATGCCCTGAGCCGAAGGCAGACGCTTAACCGCTGTGCCACCCAGGCGCCCCTTGCTCTGTAATTGTTGATGTCATGGCATATTGTTGAGATCATCTGGAAGGATGACCACTAAAATGCAAACAATAGATATTTGTCATGGATGGAACTTGGAGTAATAACCTTGGGGATTCTCTGTATTTGAATTTTCACAATGATTGCATATAATTTTTAGAATCAGAAAAAATTTTATTATTTTTGGAAAAAAAGCTGTATCTCTGTCTTACTGAGTGGATAGTTTTTAATCTAGGTCAGTGAAAATGTGAAGAGGACTTTCTCTGGGATTAAAGGACAGATATTACACCCCTGGAATCCTCTCTTTCAGGTTTTAACCCAGCAATTTAACCTGGTTGTTTTTTGTTTTGTTTTGTTTTGTTTCTGCATTTTAAGCCACCTCAACATTCTCCAATGGAAGACAGAGCTGGGGAACTCCAGCATTCTTCAAGTCCTGGATTCTTTTTTGTTTTCTCACCTCTTGCTTTTTTTTTTTTTTTTCTTAAAGATTTTATTTATTTATTCGACAGAGATAGAGACAGCCAGCGAGAGAGGGAACACAAGCAGGGGGAGTGGGAGAGGAAGAAGCAGGCTCCCAGCAGAGGAGCCCGATGGGGACTCGATCCCGGAACGCCGGGATCACGCCCTGAGCCGAAGGCAGACGCCTAACCACTGTGCCACCCAGGCACCCCTCACCTCTTGCTTTTTTGATCCCTGCCTCCTGATCTAGGGATTTCATTTAACACTGAAGCCATGACCTTCATGGTCTTGACACGATTGTGTTACTTACATTCTAGCTGAGCATGAAATGGATGTCTTAAAAAATTAAACAGAACAGTAATATGTGGTATAAAACAATGAGTAATTCAGGTTTTCAGATGATAGAGACTTCACAGAGGGCCTAGGTTTGATCTGGGTTTTAAAGTTTGATGCTAATGGGCTCAATCGATATTCAGCGAAAGAATATGCAGAATAGATCAGGTCAGTGGTTCTCAAGATACGTATCAGCATCACCCAGAGGGCTTGTTAAATGCACTTTACTGGGACTGCCCTCTGGGTTTAGGACTCAACAGGTCTAGGATGCGACCCAAGAATCTGCATTTCTAACAAATTCCCGGGCAATGGTGATGCTGCAGGTCCTGGACAACACTTTGAGAATCTCCAAGGTAAAGCATTATTAAAGAGCATGTTGCTTACAACGGAAAGCATGTAGTGTGTTTCAAAGACTGTCTAAAGCAGTCTGGCTAGAATGAAGGAAGACGTGAGACATTTGGTTGGGAATTTAGATGGAAGCCAGATTATGAATAATTTTGAATACTTGATTAAGAAATGTAGTTTTTTAATTACTAGAGTATCATGGAAGGTTTTAAAGTGGAAGACTATCATGATTGAAAGATTAATCTTAAGGTGATATGTAAGGTCAATAGATACAAGGCATCATGGAAACAAAAATCTTTTGGGGGGGACTTACATGGGTAAGGACTGAAGCTCAGAATTCTCTGTTAACTCTTACCTCCATCACAAACTGACCTCAATCAAAATGGTTGCTCAAAAACTTGTCAGATTCTTTTGGTAAAAACTGGTAGCTACCATTGTCTCAAAGAAGGTGTCTTCTCCATACGTTGCTTCCAGGAACACAGTACAATAAAAGCAGATCTTAGCGCAATGCCAAATATATATCCATTTATTATCAAGAAGGCACAAAAACAGTTTTTAAAATTGGTTATTTTAAGATGATGACATCTCTACTTTCTCTCCTCAAACACTCTAACAAATACCTTGCATGGAAGATTCACTCCAGGATGGAGTCAAGAATATTGTCAGAGAGCTTGCTGGGTTTTTATAACCTGTTCTAACCCCTGCATATCCAGAACACCACTCGTTTCAGCAAACTAATGTCAACAAAAGTGATTTCTACCATTTCTTATGCTAATAAACCTCTGATGCAGATTTCTATAATAATACCTAAAGTACAAGTTAGAACGATTGCTAGAGTGTGTGTTCATGATTAGATTACTTCAAATGCTAACTAATTGCCCCTAGGGTGAGGATTAAAGGTATTTCACATATATACCTGGCTTATATTGATAGACCTCAAAGTCAATAACTATGCAGAAAATGTAACCACTCCCTTTACTTTCCATTTTATAGCTCTCAAATTTTGTCTCTAATCAGTGGTGTGCAGGTAGACTACTTTTTGAAGAGGGGGGGAAAACCCCAAACCTGATTTGTAGCCTTTGCCAACTTCTTTGGTATAAATACTTGCACTTCAGATCGTTTCAAGGTATAGTGTTTTACCAACCAACACACAAAATTCCTGAGTATTTAACAGTCAATCTAGTAAGCTTGGAACAGGCTCTGGCATAGCACTGTCTCTAACTCCAGTTCTTTTCTATATCAAATCTGAATTTGCAAAAGCGTATCAGTGGCATTCCCTAAAATACAGAGGATATTCACTGTCCTGAAAATCCTCTGTACTCCTCTATGCATCCCTCTCTTTCCCCTACCCCTTGGCAACCAGTGATCTTTTTACTCTCTCCTTAGTCTTGCCTTTTCCAGGATGTCATCTAGTTGAAATGATATAATAGGTAGCCTTTTCAGATTGGCTTCATTCAGTTAATAATATGCATTTAATGTTCTTCCATGTCTTTTTATGGCTTGATAGCTTATTTCTTCTTGGGCCTGAAAAATATTCCATTGTCTGATTGTACCGCAGTTTATTTATCTACTCACCTACTGGAGAAATCTCGATTGCTTCCACGTTTTGATAATTATGAATAAAGCCCCTTAGTTGAATTCACATTCACCATATTTGTTACTGTTTCCAATTCATTGCCCTTGTTCTTTGTTCCTGTTTTAGTCTTCCTCTCTTTTTTTGCCTTTTGTGGTTTTAATTGAGCATTTGATAGGCTTTTCTCTCATTAGTAGATCAGTTATACTTATTTTTAAAAAATTTTTTTAAAGTACTTACCCTAGAGTTCACAGTATGCATTTACAGCTAATCTATTTTCAAATAATGCTACGCTGCTTCAAGGGTAGTACAGGAACCTTATAATAACAAAATATTTCTAATGTTGCCATTCATTTCACTTATACACAAGCTATAACCATCAGATACATTGTTGCTCTTATTATTTTGAACAAACGGTTAGCTGTAGATTAAGAATAAGAAAAATAAAAGTTTTCGTTTCATCTTCACTTCTTCCTTCTCTAAAGCTCTTTTTATTTTTCTATTTTTTATTATTTTTTTTAGTATAGCCCCAAGTCTCTGACCTGTATTCTTCTCTCTGAAGAATTTCTTTTAACATTTCTTGCAAAACAGGCCTACTGGCAACAAATTCCCTCAATTTGCCTGAGAAAGCCTTATTTCTCTTCATCTTTGAAAGGATAATTTCACAGAAAAAAGAATTATTGGTTGATGGTTTGTTTTTTTTCTCAACACTAAATATTTCACTACTCTCCTTTTGTGTGTGGGATTTCTGAGGAGAAGCTGGGTATAGTTATTATCTTTGCTTCTCTATAGTTAAGGTGGTTTTTTCCCCCCTGCCTTTTTTCAACATTTTTTCTTTATCTTTGATTTTCTGCAGTTTGAATATGATAGGCCCAGATGTCTTTGTTTTTTGTTTTTGTTTTTTTCCTGCATTTATCCCACTTCATGTTCTCTGAGCTTCTTGGGATCTGTGGATTGGTGTCTGGCATTAATTTAGAGAGATTCTCAATTAATACTGCTCCAAATATTTCTTCTCTCTCCTCCCTCCCTCCCTCCTCTTGGTATTCCCATGATCTATGTTATACCTTTTGTGGTTGTCCCACAGTTCTTGGATATTCAGTTACTTTTTTTTTTTCAGTGTTTTTTCTTTTTGTTTTTCACTTTAGGAAGTTTCCAGTGATAAATCCTCAAGCTCAGAGATCCTTTCCTCAGCCATGTCCAGACTACTCATGAGCCCATCAAAGAGGCAGTCTTCATTTTTGTACAGCGGCTTCGATCTCTAGCATTTCTTTGATTCTTCCATATCAAAGAAATTTGTTTACATTGCCCATCTGTGCTTGCATACTGTCTACTGTATCCATTAGAGCCCTTAGCATATTATCATAGTTGGTTTAAATTCCCAGTCTGATAATTCCTGTATCCTTCCCATATCTGCATCTAGATCTGATGGTTACTCTGTCTCTGTAAACTGTATTTTGCCTTTCACTATACCTTGTCATTTTTTGTTGAAGGGCAAGCACAATGTACTACATAAAAAAGCATTGAACTAAACTAACTAGGTCTTGAGTGATGTGGTGAAGTATGGCAGGGAGGGGAAGCAGTCTACGGTCGTATGTTTAGAGCTTAATCTTGTAGTAAGCCGGGCCTCTGGTCTGTGAACTTCACAAGTGCTTCTCAACTTCTCTCCTGCTTCAGAGGGCAGGACGGCTAGTGGGGGCTGGAGTTGGGTGTGTCCCTTCCTTCAGGTTGGTTAGGCTCTGAAACAACCCTGGCAGGTTATCTTCTCACCAAATAGTTTCTCTTGAGGGTAGTACCTGTTGAGAAACATATTTCAAAGTGATTGTTTTCCTCTCCCCCTGCCAGAAGCAAGAAAAGATTTTTTTTTCTTTAATATTTACTATGAGAACCTAGTAGAGCTCCTACAGGTAAAAGCCACAAAAGCGTGGGGCTGCCCTATGACTGGACCCCCTTGGAGTTTTTAACACCCAGACTTGTCCACACTGAGCCTCCAGCAGTTTGTCAATCAGAGTTCAGGGTTTCCTACCCCAGCGCTGGTTTTTACAAGTGGTTTCTGCTTGTGGGTTTCTACTCAAGTAAGTTGTGATTCTTGGTGTCCACTCGTTTGTCTCTCCAATATTTGGGGCAGTAGTTTGCCCTGTGACCTCATTTCTCTGATGAATCTAAGAAGACTTGTTTATTTTTTAGTCTGTTCACCTTTTTTTTTTTTAATTACACATTTTTATCAGGAACTTTTAATGAATATAAGTACCATACCAAAACCAAAACATTATTTTTTAAAAAGGAAATTCTCTATGGGTGGGAAAACCTTTTTTTTCTTAGAAATTTTCTTTCAGAGACAAATGGTTGTGTCCACGTCAGTAATTTCCACTTACTAGACAAAATATTTAAGCCATAGATATATTCTTTTTTAAGAATGATAAATGTATGAAAGCAGCTCAGGCTGCCATAACAGAATACTATACTGGGTGGGTGCTTAAACAACAGAAATTTATTTTTTCACAGTTCTGGAGGCTGGAAGTCCAAGATCAAGGTGCCACCAAGGTTGGTTTCTAGAAAGACTCTCCTCTTGGCTTGTAGATGGCCCCTTTTCACCGTGAGCTCACTTGGCCTTCCTCTGTGTGTGGGCAGTGTCTGCCTCTTCTCATAAGGACGTCTGTCCTATTGGATTGGGGCCCACCCTTAGGACCTCATTTAACCTTAGTTACCTCTTCAAAAGCCGTATCTCCAATGTAGTCCCGTTCAGACTTAGGTCCTCAACATATCAGTTTGAGGGCGGGCAGGGATACCATTCAGTCCACAATAGTGGATTTTATTTCCATTTGTGGAGAAAGAATGCTCGAGTGCTTTTCAGTATTTAGGAACCATGATTCCATCTCCCAACATTAGAAATGTAAGAGTGTGTGTGTATGCGTGGTATCATCTTCCAATTTTTAAAATTGTGTTTTTTGATTCAGTTCTATCTTTTTGGAATTTCTCTTTAATTGACTGGAAGATGACTTTTAGATTTGTTTCTCCAAGCGTGGTTGGTGGATCATGTGCGTCAGAATCAATTAGTGGCCGTATGTGAAGTGTAGATTCCTGAGCCTCACCTTAGAATGATTAACTCAGAATAACAACAGCTTGGCCTGGGTTCATGGTCTTGAGATTCTTGAAGCCAGCGTTATATTCCCCAGCCATGAAAGGGAGGATCCGTGGGCTAAGAGCTGCAGGGCCATGACATTCCTTGTGTACAGTATCAGTAAACACCAACAGCAATGCCTGGGGAGTCTTGTTATTTCCTCTTCAAGACCTATAATATGTGTAAATTCTGTCACAGACGACCATGCATTGGCTCTAAATACTCGTATTTTTTAAATCTTTTTTTTTTTTTTTGTATTCACCAAGTTTTCTATCATTCTTGTATTTCCTAAAGGATTATTATCTTCTCATTTTTGCCTTCTGTCTTCTAGTCCACTATTGATAACTTACCCCAACCTTAGATTTTAGACAGTAAATAAACATTCAAAGAGTGTGCTGAAAGTAGATATATTGTTAGACTGACAAGGAAAGGAGTTTTGTTTTGTGTTTTGGTTTTTTTGGTGCCAAGTCAAGGAAGCAAGAAAGTGTTTTGTATATCAAGGGACCATACGTGGTTTGACATGACTAGGATTTGAAACAATTTTCTACACGGCACACTGGAATTGTGGGCAACACTCTTTAAGGGATGAAAAGACTTGGGGTAACACTAAACAAATACGCAGTAATCATCACCCAGATTGGCACTACACTGCAAGGGTATATCCTAGCATGTATGGAAATACCTCATAGTTCTCACACTGCTCGAGCGGTCACTCTTCAGCAATGTGATTGTGTTTGAGTAGTTTTCTCCCCTGCTCATATATGCTCATAAGGCAGAAGTGTCACATATTTCTGTAAATCTTACTTTAGAATGAATTTGCCTTGACCTCTTACTGGATACCCCATGTCCTCTTAGCTGAACATTCCAATGACAAGCAACGGCAAAACACAGTACAGATTCAATTATAGCAACAACAAAATTTGCACGTTTGTCAAAATTTGGTGCCATACCTTGCATATGGTTGGCAGGATGCCTGTTGGGAATTACTGGGCTTGAGGAAAGGAATTATATGATGGAATAGAGTAAATGTGGTGAAAAGGGCAACAACAATAATAGTGAAGACATCCACCATTTATTGAGAGGACAATATGTTAAATCTTTTCTCACATTATTTCTATTCCACACAACTATATGCAAAGTGTTGTTATTAATCTCTTTCATAGATGAGAAAAGTGAGGCTTACAAAGGTTAAGGATCCAAACTCAATGTACCTGATTCCACAACCCAGAATTTTTCTCACTATGTTTCAAAAATTGCATGGAGCCAGATCATGAAGTTCCTCATATGATACCACACTGAAAAGTTTAAGTACTATGGCCAGAATTTCCAGAAGTACATCCTGTGGAATGGTAATTCCTTAGGATGGGAAAAGTCCTTACTCTGAATGGGCTCTGGTGCCCAGATAGGCTTATGAAATGCTGGGTTCCACCAGACGCACACCCTCTCCAGACACCCACTACTTGAGCTGTGGTGCATAAGTATGAAGCCACTCTTCGGGGCTGGGGTGTGTTCTGGGGCCACGGAATAGAGCTTTTGTACGTGTGGTGCTAAACTCATTCATTCAGCGATTGAACTCATGGACTTAATCTCATTAGCAACACCATTCTAGATCCACGCTGTACCTTCCTGTCCAATCACAGTGATACATCTTTACTTTGAAGACATGTAGCAAATTCCTTAGAAAGCATGTTTTATTTGCCTTTCTTTTTAAAAAAAATATCTCACTTGTTAAGCAAAATTATTCTAGAATGTTTAAAAATCGCTTAGTTTATAGAATTTTAACTATATATTTAAATGTATAATTGTTTGTGTGTATATATACACACACACACACACAGAGTAAGCTTCCAATCTTACTATTTTTAATTTGTGTGTTTGTACATGTAAATGAACACACAAGGAAAAGTTTAGAAGGAAATATAGCAAAGGGTGAGAATTGATTATGTCTGTTGTGGCAGGATTACAGGCGATTTTGGTTTCCTTCTTTATATTTCTCTGTATTTTTTAAATTTTCAAAAAATATGTATTATTCTTATAAGGAGAACAACATATATTGTCATATGTATCCTCATTACCTAATTTAAAAGTTTGTTGTATTGCTTTTGTTTTTCAGTCTATCTAGGCACATGTGTTCCTTTTGCATATTTTATTCATGGACTAAAATCCCTGTCTGACTTTTCCAGTGAAATCAGCTTCTTAATGCTGATAAGAAATACTGAAAATTGCACTGAGACTGAATGAGTAATCTTGGGGATGATAGAACTCTTTGAAATGTCTGTCTGTGTGTCTGGTCTGTGTGCCTGTGTGTGTCTGTGTGTATTTGTGGTGTGTGTTTTGACTACCCAATGGGATTTGAATGAGCAACAATACAAAATAAGGGTTAGCTCGAGCAAGATCTAGAAGGGAAAGCACACAAAGAAGAGGGTGAAGAAAGAAGCCAGAAAAGAGTGAAGCACAGACCAAGGCTAGAAAAGAGGTGGAGAGCAGTGACCAAAATGAGTGTAAGGCTTACACGTTCAGAACCTGCCACAGGAATCCCAAATGACTGGATGCTAATTACAGTATATCTTTAATAGAAATTGGGACTATCCTTTCTCTTGTATATTGTTTATTTTTATCTTTGTTGCTAATCTCCATGATCCTTTTTACATAAAGTTTCAGTCCTTGTTGCTGTTAATATGAACTGTAGGTTACGGCTTTAGACAATTATAGTCCTACAACGTAAGTTAATAACAAGTTTGAATTAACACTATTTTCGAAGAAGTACATTTTCAAGATACTCTGGTTGACTCTAGCCTTGTGATGTTCACAAATATTAAAAGGAAAAGAAATGAAGTAGTCATATTTCAGAACTGTGGGAAATTCATTATGGTTTACATAGTTCTGTATAAACTGTTGTTACTTTGTTGGTGGTGATTCTTTTCTCCGTGTGGGGAAATTTATACATCTAGGATCTTGAGCCCATATGAATCTGAAAGTTGGCCTTCAGAGTCTTGAAATTACTTAGACTTTCATGGCTGTTACTTGAAGTTATAAAGTTGCTTTGTTTCCCATTAACCTACCTGAGACATCTAGGTTAGCAATAGCCCAATTGCCCATTATTTGATTTGCATGCTAAATGCTTTCCCAGTTTTTGTGTATGAAGAAGGGAAGCTGTTTGGACTTAGGCATGGTGGTTTCTGTTTTTATTAGTTATTACATAAAAGGAAAATTGAATTGTGATATTTGTAGTATAATTGTTTCTGGGAATTTCTGGGGGGGGGTTTTAAAAAAAACTTTTTTATCTTTCTAGAAACAAGTTCTACTTGGTCTCAGACAATAAATAAATCTTCCAAAGAAGGGGGGAAACAGTTACAGCATTTTATGTTGTTCAGACTTTATGTGAAGGCAGAAGTATGACCATAGAGAATTATTTCATGACATTCAGCAATTTAGTTCAACAAACATACAACTGAGGACTTGGCAATGTGTCTGGCACTGTGTTCACGCTGGAAATTTTTTAAAAAGTCTAACATGACCAGAACCTTTAGGAGCCACGTCTTGTGAAGACAGATGGATAGACATGTAACTGAAGTCAAAGTTATCTGAGCTCATTTGGAATATAACACAGTATGAGGGAGCAACTGAGTCTTCTGTGAAGGGCTTCTCCAGCAATTACCAACTAACATTTTGTATGCAACACTGTGGTGCTTACTTGCCTTCTATCTCACCTAACTGTTCACGGTCTGTTTATTCCAAAAATTCAAGTGAATTAAAATTATCTTTGAGGGTATATATATTTTTTAATTTGCATTGGAAACACCTTGGAGCAGTTATTTTCAATTTTTTCCCCAACTGAATCCCTTTCTGCAAGAACTTTTATATGAAAAGTCAAAATGCAAATACAGAAAGGGGAAGCTACTCCAGCTTGTCCCCCCGCCTCGTGCCTCCTATGGCATAACTGGGAGACCCAGGTCTCTGCAGGAGGCATTTTTTTTATATAATATTTTTTTATTATGTTAGTCACCATACAGTACATCCCTAGTTTTTGATGTAATGTTCCATGATTCATTACTTGCGTGTAACACCCAGTGCACCATGCAATATGTGCTCTCCTAAATACCCATCACCGGCCTATCCCAATCCCGCACCCTCCTCCCCTCTGAAGCCCTCAGTTTGTTTCCCAGAGTCCATAGTCTCTCATGGTTCATTCCCCCTTCTGTTTACCCCCCCTTCATTCTTGCCTTCCTTCTCCTACCGATCTTCCTATTTCTTATGTTCCATAAATGAGTGAAACCATATGATAATTGTCTTTCTCTGCTTGACTTATTTCACTTAGCATAATCTCCTCCAGTCCCATCCATGTTGCTGCAAATGTTGTGAAATCGTTCTTTTTGATGGCTGAGTAATATTTCATTGTATATATGGACCACATCTTCTTAATCCAGTCATCTGTTGAAAGGCATCTCGGCTCCTTCCACAATTTAGCTATTGTGGACAATGCTGCTATGAACATTGGGGTGCATATGGCCCTTCTCTTCACTACGTCTGTATCCTTGGGGTAAATACCCAGTAGTGCAATGGCTGGATCATAGGGTAGCTCAATTTTTAACTTTTTAAGGGACCTCCACACTGTTTTCCAGAGTGGCTGTACCAACTTGCATTCCCACCAACGATGTAGGAGGGATCCCCTTTCTCCACATCCTCTCCAACAATTGTTGTTTCTTGCCTTGTCTATTTTTGCCATTTTAACTGGTGTAAGGTGGTATCTCAATGTGGTTTTGATTTGAATTTCCCTGATGGCTAATGATTTTGAACATTTTTTCATGTGTCTGTTAGTCATTTTTATGTCTTCATTGGAAAAGTGTCTGTTCATATCTTCTGCCCATTTTTTGATTTGATTATTTGTTTCCCGTGTATTGAGTTTGAGAAGTTCTTTGTAGATCTTGGATACTAATCTTTTATCTGTAGTGTCATTTGCAAATATCTTCTCCCATTCCGTGGGCTACCTCTTAGTTTTTTTGACTGTTTCCTTGGCTGTGCAGAAGCTTTTTATCTTGATGAAGTCCCACAAGTTCATTTTATCTTTTGTTTCTCTTGCCTTTGGAGATGTGTCATGAAAAAAGTTGCTGTGGCCGATGTCAAAGAGGTTGCAGCCTATGTTCTCCTCTATGATTTTTTTTCAAAGAACTGGAACAAACAGCCCTTAAATTTGTGTGGAACCAGAAAAGGTCCCGAATCGCCAAGGAATTGTTGAAAAGGAAAAACAAAGCTGGGGGCATCACGTTGCTGGATTTCAAGCTGTACTACAAAGCTGTGATCACAAAGACAGCATGGTACTGGCACAAAAACAGACACATAGACCAATGGAACAGAATAGAGAACCCAGAAATGGACCCTCGGCTCTTTGGGCAACTAATATTTGACAAAGCAGGAAAAAACATCCAGTAGAAAAAAGACAGTCTCTTCAATAAATGGTGCTGGGAAAATTGGACAGCTACATGCAAAAGAATGAAACTTGACCACTCTCTCACACCATACACAAAGATAAACTCTAAATGGATGAAAGACCTCGATGTGAGACAGGAATCCCTCAAAATCATAGAGCAGGAGGCATTTTGAAACCCACTGCCCCAGACAGTGGGTTTTTCCCTTTTTTTAAAATGTGTTTTTCCCTTTTTAATTATGTACTGATTTCATATTGATTCTAACTTTAATATTTTATAGGTTTTGTACATGTGTTTATATAGTTATTTGCATATTTATTACTTGCTCTTTATTATATATTACAAAATAATATCCCGAGGCATAAGAACACAAGGATTCAGTATAACTTGTTTTGAGCAGAAGTCCACTTTGCATAATTAAAGGAGCCATTCATTGTTTTGATGTTGATAGAAATCTTGAAAGGTAAATAGCATTCCCTAATAATATTTTTGAAATAGTTTACAGGAAAACTGACACAGCTACTCTTTTCATCAGAATGGTGATGTTACTAGTATTTAGAGTTCTCTTATTCCTAGATTGTTCATAGTCTGTGAATGACTGTTGTCCCTTGATATGTACTTGGTAGCTGTCACGTTCATGGTTACCCAGAGCTAGTCTTACAGAGAAAAGAGGCATTCATATGGGGGAAGCATGAGCTCTAAGCCCCCCAAATACCCCCACAAATGAAAATTTTCCACTCTAAGTCTGTTCATGCCTAGATTCCATAACTAGAGATTCCTTCTTTGTGACCTGTCATGTTTTATTGTCCATGAAAATACTTCCACTTCTAGGAGGAAATGCTCGTGAAATGGTTAGCCATTTTGTGTTGGGACTCATGTTTTTAGAAACTTTCTTGAATAAGATTTTGACCCAAATGTGAACACAGACATCACAAAGAATACTATACCTAATCAGTAGACTTAGGGTGAAGAGAAAATGGAAACAGCAGAGGCAAACTTGATACGTGGCCCAGGGTATGCTTATGCGCGTGCTCTGCAAGGTATATTCACATGTGGCTCTCCCTTTAACCACACCGATTAAATATTAGCCAGCTGGATTCACAGTGTTCTGCTCTAGATGAGGATTTGTCAATCTTGGCCCTACTGCTGGACTTTGGGTTGAATAATTTATTGTTGCGAGCAGTTGTCATGGGCATGGTAAGCTGTTTAGCCGCAGTCCTGTCCTCTTCCCACAAGATAACAGTCGCACACACTCCACTGCCCCAATGGTGACAACCAAAAATGGCACTGGACTGCCCAATGTCTTCTGGGGTACAAATCACCCCTAATTGAAAACCACTGGTCTAGGTTAATCTGTGTCTTTCTTTTTCTCCCTCTGGTTGAGATCTAATCAGCATTTCTTCAAGGTTATATTTAACAACTGTATGTTTACTTTAAACTACTCTCTCTGGCATATTCTTCAGCTCTCAGTCAGTATGATGACTGTTTTGTTCCCAAAAGCTTATAATAAACCATCACACTTTACCCTTTTTACGAAGCATTGTGTAGAGATAATAATTTTTTTTATTTGAAGTGTAGTTCACATACAATATTCTATTAGTTTCAGGTGTACAACAGAGTGAATCAACATTTATATACTTTACAAAGTGATTACCATGACAAATCTAGCAACCATCTGTCACCATACAAAGTTGTTGCATATTATTAACTATATTTTCTATGCAGTATATTTATCCCCATGTCTTATTTATTTTATAATTGAAAGTTTGATCTTTTAATCCCCTTCCCCTATCTTGCACATCCCCCAAAACTCCTTCCCCCTAGCAGCCACCAGTGTGTTCTCTGTATCCCTGAGTCTGTTTCTGTTTTGTTTGTTCATTTGTTTTGTGTTTTTTTAGATTCCACATGTAAGTGAAATCGTATGGAATTTGTCTTTCTCTCTCTGACTTGTTTCACTTAGCATAATACCCTTTAGATACATCCATGTTGTGGCAAATAACAAAATTTTATTGTTTTTTTAATGGCTAAGTAATATTCCACTGTCTATATAAACCACATCTTCCTTATCCATTCATCTATTGGTGAACCCTTAGGTTGCCTCCACATCTTAACTATTATAAATAATTCTGTAGTGAACATAGGGGTGCATATATCTTTTCAAATTAGTGTTTTTGTTTTCTTCAGTTAAATATGCAGAAGGAGAACTGCTGGATCGTATTATAGTTCTATTTTTAATTTTTAAATGTTTTCCACAGTGGCTGCACCATTTTGCGTTCCCACCAACAATGCAAGAGGGATCTCTCTTTTCTACATCTTCACCAAACCTTGCTGTTTCTTGTCTTTCTGGTAAGAGCCATTCTGACAGGTGTGAAGTGATATTTCATTGTTTTGATTTTCATTTCCCTGATGATTAGTGATGTTGAGCATCTTTTCAAGGGTCTGATGGCCACCTGTCTGTCTTCTTTAGAGAAATGTCTGTTGGGGTGCTCTGCCCATTTTTAAATTGGATTGTTTTTTTGATACAGAGTTGTATGAGTTCTTTATATATTTTGGATATTAACCCCTTACAGTTGTATCATTTGCAAATATCTTTTCCCATTTGATGGGCTCCCTTTTCATTTTGTTGATGGTTTCCTTTGTTGTGCAATTACTTTTTAGTTTGATATAGTCCCATTTATTTATGTTTCCTTTTATTGCTCTTACCTGAGGAGAGAGATCCAAAAATACATTGCCCAGTCCAATGTCCAAGAGCTTATAGCTTATCTTTTCTTCTAGGAGTTTTATTGTTTCCAGTCTTACATTTAAGTTGTTAATCCATTTTGAGTTTATTTTTGCAGATGGTGTAAGAAAGTGTTCCAGTTTTATTCTTTTTCATGCAGTTGTCAAGTTTTCCCAACACTATTTACTGGGGAGACTGTCTTTTCCCCATTGTATATTTTTGCCTCCTTTGTCTAAGATTAATTGACCATATATATGTGGCCTTATTTCTGAACTCTAGTGTTATGTTCTAGAGTTCTATGTGTCTGTTTTTGTGCCAGTACCATACTGTTTTGATTACTGTAGCTTTGTAGTGTAGTTTGGTATCAGGGAACATGATACATCTAGTTTCTACTTCTTTGTTCTTCTTTGGATCTTCAGGGTCTTTTGTGGTTCCATACACATTTTACAATTCTTTGCTCTAGTTCTATGAAAAATGCCATTGGTATTTTGATAGGGATTGAATTCAATCTGTGGATTGCTTTGGGTAGTATGGACATTTTAACAATATTCATTCTTCCAATCCATGAGCATGATATATCTTTCCATTGATTTGTGTCATCTTCAATTTCTTTTATCAATGTCAAGTGTGATGTAGAGATAATCTTTACAAAATTGCTAATGGCAATTTGAAATGGAAATCTCTCAGATACTCAGTCCTTTGGCCATACTGATCCATTGTTTTTTTAACTGGCATCCCAGATGACATAATGGCCATCAAAATCAAGTTTCTCCACCTTATCTGTCACGTGTGTGTGTGTGTGTGTGCTGAAAAGATAACCTATTATGATAAAAGATTATTTGTTTTTCTTTGACGATTTTGGGAGAGTTAGTGTCTGATTTATAATAAGTTGCTTGGTTTATGCTCTTGAGTTTAGGATAACTTTGGTCTACTATCATCATCCTAATTATATGTAGCACATGAAAGTTCTGCTCAGAGAAAAGCACAAACCCAGCGGTAGTTCTATGCTTATGGAATGTGCCAAATCAAAGTGTTTGAGCGACTGAAATGGGCCATGCTGGATCGTTATGCAGAGAGCCTGAAGGCTCACTTGCCAGGGGAAAACCTAAGTCATGATAGGAAAGCAAAAGAAAGCAAAAGAAGTTTTATTTTATTTTTTTATTTTAATGATTTTTTATTATATTATGTTAGTCACCATACAGTACATCCCCGGTTTCCGATGTAAGGCTCGATGATTCATTAGTTGTGTATAACACCCAGTGCACCATGCAATATGTGCCCTCCTTACTACCCATCACCGGTCTATCCCATTCCCCCACCCCCCTGCCCTCTGAGGTCCTCAGTTTGTTTCTCATAGTCCATAGTCTCTCATGTTTCATTCCCCCTTCTGATTACCCCCCCTTTCTTTATCCCTTTCTTCCCCTACCGATCATCCTAGTTCTTATGTTCCATAGATGAGAGAAATCATATGATAGTTGTCTTTCTCTGCTTGACTTATTTCACTTAGCATTATCTCCTCCAGTGCCGTCCATGTTGCAGCAAATGTTGAAAACTCGTTCTTTCTGATAGCTGAGTAATATTCCATTGTATATATGGACCACATCTTCTTAATCCAGTCATCTGTTGAAGGGCATCTTGGCTCCTTCCACAATTTAGCTATTGTGGACATTGCTGCTATGAACATTGGGGTGCATATGGCCCTTCTCTTTACTACGTCTGTATCTTTGGGGTAAACACCCAGTAGTGCAATGGCTGGATAATAGGGTAGCTCAATTTTTAACTTTTTAAGGGACCTCCACACTGTTTTCCAGAGTGGCTGTACCAACTTGCATTCCCACCAACGATGTAGGAGGGATCCCCTTTCTCCACATCCTCTCCAACAATTGTTGTTTCTTGCCTTGTCTATTTTTGCCATTCTAACTGGCATAAGGTGGTATCTCACAGTGTGGTTTTGATTTGAATTTCCCTGATGGCTAATGATTTTGAACATTTTTTCATGTGTCTGTTAGCCATTTTTATGTCTTCATTGGAAAAGTGTCTGTTCATATCTTCTGCCCATTTTTTGATTTGTTTATTTGTTTCTCGTGTATTGAGTTTGAGAAGTTCTTTGTAGATCTTGGATACCAGTCCTTTATCTGTAGTGTCATTTGCAAATATATTCTCCCATTCCGTGGGCTGCCTCTTAGTTTTTCTGACTGTTTCCTTGGCTGTGCAGAAACTTTTAATCTTGATGAAGTCCCATAAATTCATTTTATCTTTTGTTTCTCTTGCCTTTGGGGATGTGTCATGAAAAAGGTTGCTTTGGCCGATGTTGTAGAGGTTGCTGCCTATGTTCTCCTCTAGAATTTTGATGGATTCCTGTCTCACATCGAGGTCTTTCATCCATTTGGAGTTTATTTTTGTGTATGGTGTGAGATAGTGGTCAAGTTTCATTCTTTTGCATGTAGCTGTCCAATTTTCCCAGCACCATTTATTGAAGAGACTGTCTTTTTTCCACTGGATGTTTTTTCCTGCTTTATCAAATATTAGTTGCCCAAAGAGCCAAGGGTCCATTTCTGGGCTCTCTATTCTGTTCCATTTGTCTATGTGTCTGTTTTTGTGCCAGTACCATGCTGTCTTTGTGATCACAGCTTTGTAGTACAGCTCGAAATCTGGCATTGTGATGCCCCCAGCTTTGTTTTTCCTTTTCAACAGTTCCTTGGAGATTCGGGGCCTTTTCTGTTTCCATACAAATTTAAGGACTGTTTGTTCCAGTTCTTTGAAAAATGTCCTCGGTATTTTGATCGGGATAGCATTGAAAGTGTAGATTGCTCTGGGTAGCATGGACATTTTAACTATGTTAATTCTTCCGATCCATGAGCATGGAATATCTTTCCATCTTTTTATGTCTTCCTCAATGTCTTTCAAGAGTGATTTATAGTTCCTAGAATATAGGTCCTTTACGTCTCTGGTTAAGTTAATTCCAAGGTAACGTATGGTTTTTGGTGCTATTGTAAATGGGATGGATTGTCTAATTTCTCTTTCTTCAGTCTCGTTATTTGTGTATAGAAATGCAACTGATTTCTGAGCATTGATTTTGTATCCCGCCACGTTACTGAATTGCTCTATAACTTCTAATAGTTTGGGAGTGGCTTCTTTTGGGTTTTCCATATAGAGTATCATGTCATCTGCAGAGAGAGACATTTTGACTTCTTCTTTGCCAATTTGAATACCTTTGATCCCTTTTTGTCGTCTGATTGCTGTTGCAAGGACTTCTAGTACTATGTTGAATAATAGTGGCGAGAGTGGGCATCCTTGTTGAGTTCCTGATCTTAAGGGAAAGGCTTCCAGCTTTTCCCCATTGAGAATAATGTTTGCAGTAGGCTTTTCATAGATGGCTTTTATGAGATTGAGAAATGTACCTTCTATTCCTACACTCTGAAGGGTTTTAATCAGGAAAGGATGCTGTATTTTGTCAAATGCTTTTTCGGCATCGATTGAGAGGATCATATGGTTCCTGAGTCTTTTCTTGTTGATATGATGTATCACGCTGATTGATTTGCGAATATTGAACCACACTTGCATCCCAGGTATGAATCCCACTTGATCGTGATGGATAATCCTTTTAATGTACTGTTGGATTCTATTAGCAAGTATCTTGTTGAGGATTTTGGCGTCCATATTCATTAGGGAAATCGGTCTGTAATTCTCCTTTTTGAGGGGGTCTTTGCCTGGTTTGGGGATCAAGGTAATATTGGCCTCAGAGAATGAGTTTGGTAGCTTTCCTTCTGTTTCTATTTTTTGAAATAGCTTTAGGAGAATAGGTATTATTTCTTCTTTGAATGTTTGGTAGAATTCCCCAGGAAAACCGTCCGGGCCTGGAGTTTTGTTATTTGGAAGGTTGTTTATCACTGACTCAATTTCTTCATAATTAATTGGCCTGTTTAAGGAATCAATTTCTTCCGGTTTCAATCTTGGTAGTTTATAGGTTTCCAGGAAGGATTCCATCTCTTCCAGATTGCTTAGTTTATTGGCATATAGCTGTTGATAAAAATTTCTAATAATCCTTCCAATTTCAATGGTGCTCGTCATGACCTCTCCTTTTTCATTCACAATTTTAATAATCTGGGTCCTTTCTCTTTTCTTTTGGATAAGTCTTGCCAGCGGTCTGTCAATTTTATTGATTTTCTCAAAGAACCAGCTTCTAGTCCTGTTGATCCGCTCTACTGTACTTCTGGTTTCTGCTTCATTGATTTTAGCTCTAATTTTGGTCAACTGCTTCCTCGTGCGTGGATTAGGCCTGTCCCTCTGTTGCTGTTCCAGCTTCTTGAGGTGAGAATATAAAAACTGCATTTTAGATTTTTCTATTCTTTTGAGTGAGGCTTGGATGGCTATGTATTTCCCCCTTAGGACTGCCTTTGCTGTATCCCATAGGTTTTGGACTGTTGTATTTTCATTCTCATTGGTCTCCATAAATTGTTTAATTTGATTTTTGATTTCCTGGTTTATCGAGTCATTCCTGAGCAGGATGGTTCTTAGTCTCCAAGTGTTTGAGTTTCTTCCAAATTTTTCCTTGTGGTTGAGTTCCAATTTCAGAGCGTTGTGGTCTGAGAATATGCAGGGGATAATTTCAATCTTTTGGTATCGGTTGAGACCTGTTTTGTGTCCCAGAACATGGTCTATTCTTGAGAATGTTCCATGGGCATTAGAATAGAATGAGTATTTTTTGGTTCTGGGGTGTAGTGTTCTATATATATCTATGAGGTCCAACTCGTTGAGTATGGCATTCAAAGCCTTGGATTCTTTGCTTAGTTTTTGCCAGGGTGTTCTGTCTATTTCTGATAGTGGAGTGTTGAGGTCCCCTACTATTAATGTATTTTTATCTATATGTCTCTTTATTCTGGTTAAGAGTTGGCTTGTGTATCTTGCTGCTCCCCTGTTGGGGGCATATATATTTATAATTGTCATATCCACTTGTTGAATACTTCCCTTAAGAATAATATAGTGCCCTTCTGCGTTTCTAACTATAGTCTGTAGTTTAAAATCCAATTTATCTGATATGAGAATTGCTACCCCAGCTTTCTCTTGAGGTCCATTTGCGTGAAAGATGGTACTCCATCCCCTTACTCTCAGTCTGAATGCATCTTTGGGTTCGAAATGAGTCTCTTGTAGACAGCAAATGGATGGGTCATTTCTTTGTATCCAATCTGCAACCCTGTGGCATTATGGGATGGTTCAAACCATTTACATTAAGACTGAGTACTGAGAGATATGATTTTAATGATGCCATGTTGCCAGTAAAGTCTTTGTTTGTATTGGCTGTGACTTTCTGTTCTGTATCACTCTTGGGGCCTTTTTACTTTTATAGAACCCCCCTTAATATCTCCTGTAGGGCTGGTTTCGTGGTTACAAAATTGGTTAGTGACTGGCGATTCTGAAATGTCTTTATTTCTCCATCAATTCTGAATGACAGTCTTGCTGGATAAAGGATCCTTGGCTGCATGTTTTTCTCTGAAAGAGCTTTAAATATGCTCCCCCAACCCTTTCTCTCATTCCAGGTCTGTGTAGACAGGTCTGACGTAATTCTGATGCTTTTGCCTTGGTACGTGAGAAATTTCTTTGCCCTGGCCGCTTTCAATACTGTATGCTTGCATCTAATATTTGCGAAATGCACTATGACATGACGTGGTGTAGGTTTGTCGTGGTTGAGCTTGGGAGGGGTCCTCTCTGCCTCTTGGACACGAATGTTTGTTTCCTTTGCTAGATTAGGGAAGTTTTGAGCTACAATTTGTTCAAATATCTCTTCTAGACCTCTGTTTTTCTCCACCCCCTCGGGGATGCCGATGATTCTAACATTGGATCGTTTCATTGAGTCAGTAATCTCCCGTAACCTACATTCGTGGACGTGGATTTTTTTAAGACCATCTGCTATTTTCATTTTTTCCTCTATTAACCCATCCTCCAATTCACTAACCCATTCCTCTGCTTCTGCGACCCTGGCCATCAGAGCCTCTAGTTTTGCCTGCATTTGGCTCATAGAATTTTTAATTTCTGTCAGATTCGCACTCATTTCTGTCCTTAGGGATTCTATATTCTCAGTAACCTTTTCGTTAATAGTTTTTTCAATTCTACTCATCCTTTTGACCATCGTTACTCTGAATTCCATTTCTGATACTTTGGTTACATCCATATCCATTATTTCTGTGGCAGAGGCCACAGACTCACTGTCTTTTCTTTGCTGGGAGGGGGGCTTCTCCTTCTTGTCATTCTGATGAGGAGAGGTTGCGGGGTTTCCAGAGCCCAAATTATTGACTGGGTCCCAGGCCGTGCCCCTTGTTTTATAGGGATCTTAGGGATGTGGGCTTCTTCTTTAAAGATTTTATTTATTTATTTATGTGGCAGCCAACCAGCGAGAGAGGGAACAGAAGCAGGGTAGTGGGAGAGGAAGAAGCAGGCTCCCAGCGGAGGAGCCTGATGAGGGACTCCTTTCCGGAACGCCGGGATCACGCCCTAAGCCGAAGGCAGGCGCTCAATGACTGCGCCACCCAGGCGCCCGGGTTGTGGGCTTCTTGATTTTTCAGCCTGCCTTCTGTGTTCTGGGGGAGGGGCCTGCCGCGCCGATACTCAGGCAACCCTGTTTGGGTAGAGTCTCCGTGTCCCCTGCGAGGGGGGATGGGGATGGGCACTCTCTGAGCCGGTGTTTCCAGGCTTTTGTTCTCTGGCGGCTTTCCCTGGCGGTTTGCTGTGCCTCTTCTGAGAGTCAGAGCAGCAGCGGCCGAATTTCAGCCTCTGTCACAGAACAGAGGGATTGCGGCCTGTTCTCTACTAATGTTCTGGCCACTTTAACTCTGTTACTGTTGGTGCTGCTCAACCCTGCAGCGTCCCGGGATGTGCGCCCCACACCCGGCGTCCCAGCCCTCACTTCCAGGGCCGGCGTCTCTGTCCTTTGTGTTTCTAACGCCGCCAGCCGCCCTGCGCGCGCTCCCGGATCTCCCGGTCTCAGTCTGGATCCGGTGAGCGCACCAGGATTCCGGTGATCCTCGAGATGCCTGGTGGCGCGCGCACCCGGCTCATGGTCTCTGTCTGCTGTTTTGCGGGTGCTGACCACGAGCCCGCCCACTCCCCCGTGCAAGTGGCTACCGCTTCCCGGCGCCCAAACGCGGCGGCTCCCTCCCCCTTCCGTTTATCTTCCAGTATCTGTGCATGTTTTCATGGCTCCCCGCTTCGTACCTCAATACTCAGCACTGGAGATGTTCATTTGTAGAGATCCACATGCATCTTCCTGCGTCTCAGGCTGGTTCCGTGGTTGTTTAGGCTGGTCTGGTACCTATCCAGCTCGACTCGGGGGACCGGCTGAAAACGGTGTCTCCTACTCCTCCGCCATCTTAACTCCTCCCTCCAGAAAGCAAAAGAAGTTTTAAGCAGGAGAAGCAGTGTTGCAGAGCAAGCATGAATGTGAAGGTGAGTGCATAAATAGCACTGGGTCTCAAAGTCAGAGCCAGGAAGAATGAGAATAGGTAAAGAAGTATAATAAAGACTAAGGCAAATGATTGTTCATTAGTATAGAGAACAGTGCATGGATTGTAGAATCCCACTTCTTTTTTTTTTAAGCATATAATTTTTATTTTTATTTATTTTTTTATAATAATATTTTTTATTATATTATGTTAGTCACCATACAGTACATCCCTGGTTGCTGATGTAAAGTTCTATGATTCATTAGTTGCGTATGACACCCAGTGCACCATGCAATACGTGCCCTCCTTCCTACCCATCACCGGTCTATCCCATTCCCCCACCCCCCTCCCCTCTGAAGCCCTCAGTTTGTTTCTCAGAGTCTAGTCTCTCATGCTTCATTCCGCCTTCTGATTACCCCCCCTTTCTTTATCCCTTTCTTCCCCTACCGATCTTCATAGTTCTTATGTTCCATAGATGAGAGAAACCATATGATAATTGTCTTTCTCTGCTTGACTTATTTCACTTAGCATTATCTCCTCCAGTGCCGTCCATGTTGCAGCAAATGTTGAGAAATCGTTCTTTTTGATAGCTGAGTAATATGTAGAATCCCAGTTCTATTTTTGCTGGCTGTAGTGCAGAAAGACCCAAGGGCTTAAAGTGCACAGTAGGACAGGACTGTACTTTAAAACCAGAATTATTAACTCATGTACTCTAGATAAAATTTGCAGTCTATTCACAGGATTATGAATCTATTCTAATATTTGTTTCTTGTTCTCTTACTACATACTAAATTGACTGTCCAAAAGCATAAGATGGACATAAACTAGACAGTCATCAAGTTTTGCTACATTTTTGACCCTTAGAGAATAAGCCTTGATAGGGTGACTTCATCTCTAATTTACCTAGTTGTATGAATATTAGGAAGTTTTCGGAATACCCTAATTTTTGAAAAGATATCCAAATTGTCAAAGTTATTGGTAAGCACAATAGGTGCTCATATTATGCATTGCATAATAATTTGAAAAGAATTTGCTAATTCTGAAATAGATTACTTTAAAAATGTGAAGGATTGGTAAGTACATTTAATACAAGAAAAATTCAAGAAATATTGTTGGTTAATTGTAAATCATAGTAGTTTGTTATGTTAACAAAGTAAGTTCTTATAGGGGTGCCTGTCTGGCTCAGTTGGTAGAGCAGGCAACTCTTGATCTTGGGATTGTAATTTCGAGCCTCACATTGGGTGTAGAGATTACTTTTAAAAAAATCTTTAAAAAAATACCAGTAGGTACTAGCATATCAGTTGTCACAGAGGATATTATCACATCTTTCATGTCTGCTAGACATGCTAGAAGGAAAATAACAAAAATTAGGTGGAACTGATGAGGTGAGATAAGGCATGTGAAAATGGTTGGTGCAGTACTTGGAATAAGAGGTACTCAATGATATTTTTCTTGAGGAAACTAAGATAGGGAATGGCTATCTCAAGTTATTCAGCGAAAGAATTAGAATTCTTATTATGAAATTTGTTGCCTTTTGTGTGCTGTGTTGGGCCTAGAAAAGGAGGCCTGCCTGACCATAATTTTTCTCTTTGTTGTATTGGTTAATGTGCTGATTATAAAATGTGACATACACTGTGTCCACATCTTTGCTGTGAAATGATAGTCATGCCGTAATAACAATGAAGCCTTGTCTACTATGAGCTCTAGTCAACATACTTAACGTCTTGAGCCTCAGCTTTCTTATCGGTGTGATGGGTTTACTATTCCCTGCCTCATAAGACTGTCCTCAGAGTTAAGTGAAAGATATATTGTGTCTACTGCAAAGCTTGACCAAGAATATCTGCTCCATGAAGGGAATTGTAAGTATTTTACTTTAAGAGAATCTAACTATTTTTGGCAGTATTTTAGTCTGTTCATTAGGAAGTTTCTTCCAGAGGTATCTGTATGATATTCAAACTCGAGAATTTGGCTCGTATTTTTAGCTTTTCTGATTAGACGTTTTTAATGGCTGCATCCTTGAAAAATATATTAGAAGGATGTTTAGTCTATTTGCTATAAGCTTTCTTGTTATTTGGCAGAGAACATTATTTTACACTATCCCTTAAAGGATCCAAATGAGAGTTGATATGGCTTCTGAAAGTCTTGGGTATTTTTAATCTTCTAAGTCTTCAACCAATTGTCATTTCATTAAGGTGCCCTGCCGGGATGCTCTTTCACGTACCATCATTAAGATGAATTGTAGCTCTGCTCTCTAATACACATATTACGAGCTCAATCCACATGTGCTGAAATTATAACTACGGACACGATTCCAGTTCCTGGAGAGGGGCACAGAATCACAGCTGCTGGTTCAGGGAGCTTTGCTGTCAGTTTCAAGTTTGAAAACTACTTTCCTGATGATGAGAACAAAAGCCCAAAATCAGAATAAAAATGTTAGCTTCTTGGCAAAAAAATGAGGATTGAAGTGAATATCAAATATTATTCTTTTAAATCACTTTTGTTGTGGTAAAACATACATAAAATATACATCTATCATTTTAAACATTTGTAAGTGTACAATTTGGTGGAATTAAATGCATTCACAGTGTCGTGTGACTGTCTCAGCTAGGTACTTTTTCGTCATCCCCAACATAAACTCCGTACCCATCAACCAATAACTTTTCCTTCTCTGTTACCCCCAGATCCTGCTAACCTCTGTTCTACTCTCTCTATGAATTTGCCTCTTCTAGGTACCACACATAAGTGGACTCATAAAATATTCGTCCTTACGTGTTTGGCTTATTTCATTAATCACAATGTTTTGAAGTTCCATTTGTGTTGTAGCCTATATAAAATTTCAAACAAAACCACATTTTGTTCATCTATTCATCCATGAACCCTTGGGTTGCTTCCACCTTTTGGCTGTGGTGAATAATGCTGCTATGAATGCTGGTGAACCGATATCTGTTCGGGTTACTGCTTTCAATCTTTTTGGACATAGACCCATAAGTGGAATTACTGGGTGATATCATGGTTCTGTGTTTACCTTTTTTGAGGAAACACCAAACTATTTTTCGTAATGGTGGCACCATTTTACATTCTCACCAGCAGTGCACACAGGCTCTATTTTCTCCACATCCTCCCCAGCACTTGTTATTCTTGGATTATTATTATGATGATGATCAATATTATTATAACCATCTTAGTAGATGTGAAGTGGTATCTCGTGGTTTTGATTCGCATTTCTCTAATGGTTAATGATATTGAATATCTTTTTATGTGCTTATTGGCCATTTGTATATATTCTCTGGAAAGAGATCTGTTTAAATTCCTATTTTTAAATTGAGTTGTTTATTTTTTTGTTGTTGAGTTGTAGGAGTTCTTAAATAGTGTGGATATGAATCTCTTGTCATATGTGTGATTGCAAGTATTTCCTCCCATTCTGTAGGTTACCCTTTTCGATTTCTTGATAGTGTCTGTTAAGACACAAACATTTTTAATTTTGATGAAGTTTGATGCATCTCCATTTTGTTGCCGGTGCTTCTGCGGTCATAGCAAAGATTACTTTTTATTTTTATTTATTTTTTTTAATTTTTTTTAATTTTATTATTTTTTTTTAAAGATTTTATTTATTTATTCGACAGAGATAGAGACAGCCAGCGAGAGAAGGAACACAAGCAGGGGGAGTGGGAGAGGAAGAAGCAGGCTCATAGCAGAAGAGCCTGATGTGGGGCTCGATCCCATAACACCGGGATCATGCCCTGAGCCGAAGGCAGACACTTAACCGCTGTGCCACTCAGGCGCCCTGGAAAGATTACTTTTTAAAGTTTCAAATAGAAATCTAACATTGACTTTCGATAATTATTTTTACAACTCGCCTCCTGTCATCTGTTACCGGTTACCATCAAAAATGTTTTCTTGGTTTACAGGGTGCCATGACTGGTGACTAATCCCTTTTGCAGTCCACGTGATTCTCAAGTTCACATACCGTGGTCTCTCGACTACTCCCCCAGCAAGTGCATATCATCTCATTCTTTCTGCTCTGTAACATGAGAGGGGACAAGACAAGGTAAAGTCTGTCTGTGATACTCAATTTCCAGGCGCACGGGTAGGACCGGATTTGTTGTTGTGATGTACTCGCATATTAAGAACACTGTGGAACATGTGTTCAATCTTGCCCTTATTTCTTCTTTGTCAAAATCAACTCTATTTACTGCTTTGGTCTCAGCCAACAGAAGACATGACCCAAAAGTCAGTAATGAAAACCACTCTCTCACTGTACTAAATACTTATAAAGTCCTCACTAAACGAAAGCTGATCTCAAAATATAAAAATGTCCAATGACTACCTTGTTTCTACCCTATTTTTGTCCAACAGGGGGAATAAAAGGGAGGAATGAACAGGGAGGGAAAAAGTAAACAAAATGCTAAACTAAGAGGTACGTGAGGACCTAGAAGACCAGCAAAGTCAGTGCCAGCCTCGAGAACAGTGGTCTCACTGTCGTTTGTGGCTCAGAAAGACCAGGCCCAATAACCAGTCTGTCCTTTCCCTGAGGGTTTGTATCAAACTGTCTCTTAGGTCTTTCTGAATATGAACTGCCTTGGAACTGAGACTGAGGCTTCATCCAAAGTTGAGAGATCAGAAAAGCAAAACAGCATATGAACGTGAATAAGTCAAAACTACCACACCCATTGCTTATTCACTGACTGTAAGGACTGGTAAACATCTCGAAGGTGTGTCATAACTATGCCTTTAATCCTTTTTTTCTGTGCAAATAAAACAGCCCAGACACAAGCAATACATACTATTAAACACACACACAGACACACACACACACACACACACACAGACACACACACACACGTGACTCTGTCAGCAACCATGTGGCAGTGCAATGGCTTGAAGATCTGAACCTCAAGAGGAAACCAAAAAGTATCACTTGGTGTAGCCAGATTACAGATACACTGTTTTTCTGGGAAGAGTATAATTAAGACCCAAGAGATAATCTAACTGGGCAATTGAAAGGGCACATAAAGCACCAGCAAATCATGGCCAGGAACCTTTTTCTGTCAGGTGAATCTTAGCATTAGGACCTTTCTTGATCATGCCCTGGAATGGTTCAGGGATTGCCCATGCTGCTCCCCTCCAACCGTCCAGGCTTTTGTGTCTGTGTCCTAGTCTCGGGTGTAGAGGTTGGCAGACTTGTACAGAATCGTGTGGTAACTATTTTAGATGGGGATCCAAGAGGCAAAATCCGGGATATTATTTAGGGACCGATCTAACTGTTTTACACACATAACTATTTACAAACATAAAAACCATTCTTCTCCAGAGTGCTGAGCCTTGTTTTAGAGAGTTATGGGAAAGAGCACAAGAGGAGGCCATTAGCAACTGCGGTGAATCTGTCTTTGGCAGTTTTCCACTGACAGAATGCAGAGCGTTGTGTTCTTAGAAGGACATGCCGAAACCATGAAAAGCTTCTCTTCCATCAACGTGCAGCTCACATGCAATGCTTTGTGTTGCATTACTGATGTCCCAAGTTGCATAATTGACACATTCAGAAATAGGCAAACGTTTCCACTGGAGTTTGGAAAGTGTCAAAGTTCCCCTTGCCATCCTGGCTTTATGAGAGTAGGGAGAAGTGGGACATGACCTAGCTGTTACTATGACCATGCTAGCGACTGACAAACAGCACAGAGAGGTTATGAGAATGAATGAGATAATGTCTGTGAAGTGCTCTGAGCCCTTCAGAAGAAATTTTCTTTGTAATTAGAAAGTAATGCTCCATTATTACAGTTATTATGATTATCATCATTATTAAAGGTAGAGCCAGAAGACGTGGCCCTTCCAATGAGAAAAGTTGTGAATAAAGCCGAGCCACTCATAAAGGAAGTGGTTCATGCACCAATTATGAGTTTCCAGTTTGTAATTACAGTGTCCTGGTGGTTTGCATGCACCAGTTTGTTATTCATCCAGAAGAACAACCCTTTGCATGTGTAACAGCTCCTGAAAGGTGCCCAGTATATGCCAAACACAAAGGAACAGAAGAAAAGCTGTGTGTGACCCCTGAGTTGCAAATTTGAAATGTTATTATTTAGTAAGGATCATCTTTAAATTTGTATAGAAGCATGGTAAAACTTGTCAGTGAAGGACTTTTGTTAAGAAAACAATGCAAGTGGGAGTCTTACGTGTGTGGACAAAAGGATAACAAAAGGAACCATATACACTTCATTCTCCCATCATATTAAACGGTGACAAAACCTTTAAGTACTGCTGATGGCCAAAAAGTAAGAGGTCAATATTACACTCTTTCTGTGGTTCCAAAATGCTCATATTGTTCTGCTACATCTCTGATCCCACAGAGGGTAGAATGGGAAGGAATGAAAAGGAAGGATAGAGGGCAATCAAAAAAGCCAACCTGAGGGGTTCATAGAGTCCTTGCTTGGCCAGTGCCAGTCCTTCATCCAAACCCATATGGCCACTGGAATTCTAGAACATGTTCGGTGGCCAACTGGCACCTTTTCCATTTGTGCTCTTCCACCTCTGCTCTCAGCACATTCTAAATGTGGAATTTAGGGACTCCTGCATGGCTCAGTTGGTTAAGCATCTGCCTTTGGTTCAGATCATGATTCCAGGGTCCTGAGATAGAGCCCCTCATCCAGCTTCCTGCTTGGCGGGGAGCCTGCTTCCCCCACTCCCTCTGCCACTTACCCTGCTTGTGCTCTCTCAGCTGTCTCGCTCTTTCTCTCTCAAATAAATAAATAAAATCTTTTTAAAAATGTGGAATTTAAACTATGGCTTAATCTAGAGCTCAGGGATCTGAAGCTGGGAGACAGAATTCTCTACCGAGAACATTGGAGTCTGTTCTCTCCCTGCTTCCTGGACAGGGTGTTCTAGACCTTCTTTGTGTGAAAAGTGTTGATTACTTACCTCTTTCACACTCTGAGTTCCTATAGCTTAACTTGTAACTGGCACGCGGCCTTTTACAACCCCTTTTCAGGTTATTCTTTCCAAATCCGCAGCTGGGTAACGTGTTCACTTACATGAAGTCACCAGTGGAGAAACAGACGTTGTTTAAGCTTGGTGAAGGGTGGCAAAGTATACCACCCCCAAATATGCCACTTTGGCATAAGGATTATTTTGAGCTAAAGGTGCTTAAGAAAACAGCAGATGCAAAATAGGTGCTTTGATGAGAAGGAGATAAAACCCCCATATGAAGATGTCCACCCTCTTCCAGGAGTAGAGTAACATTCTTTTTTTTTTTTTTTTTTAAAGATTTTATTTATTTATTTGACAGAGATAGAGACAGCCAGCGAGAGAGGGAACACAAGCAGGGGAAGTGGGAGAGGAAGAAGCAGGCTCATAGCAGAGGAGCCTGATGTGGGGCTCGATCCCACAACGCCGGGATCACGCCCTGAGCGGAAGGCAGACGCTTAACCGCTGTGCCACCCAGGCGCCCCAGGAGTAGAGTAACATTCTTATCACGAAAGATGGGAAGTGGAAGCAGAGGAAAATCTGCACTAACAAGCCTCGTGAAACTAATCCTCATCTTCCTAGTTACTTGCACACTGACTGCGCTAGGCCAACCCCTTTGTTTTACCGTGTTTTCATAGTTTCCTACTCTTTGTCCAATTCATTATTTAAACATTCACCTTTACTGGGTCTTTGGGTCTTCATTTCCTTTTGAGGGCTTCTGTAAGTAGATGTAAAACGTACATCTAATAAAGTTGCACGTTTTTCTCCTCTGAATCTGTCTTCTGTTAGAGCACCCCCAGCCAAGAACTACCAAGGGTGGAAGGAAAGGTTAGTTTTCCTCCCCTGCACTCTGGTGAGCAAACATTTTTACAGAGGCTAATGCAGAAAAATAAAAATTAATGGGTCTTATGTTTTTTCCATTCAAAATAAATATAGTTGTATTAACTCCTAGAGGAAAAAAGTTTGTATATATATTCTACAAATTATATTGCTGACCTTATTAAATAAATGAAAGTCAATGAGAAAATTGGTAGAGCCTTTTAGACAATAAAATGTTAAAAAGCCAAACATGTTTGAGGAGGAATCAGAAATTACATTTTAATCTTTCAACCCTTGTATTTGTAAAGTGCCTTAGAGTTCACAAATGATGGCCACTTGTCCACTCCTATTTAATATTTGCAACACATGAAGTACATATTATTATCAATTCTATTTTTCAACTAAAGGAGCCAAGGATCAGAGAGGCAAACTGATCTATGTAAGATCTTATATCCATTTAGTGGCAAAGCTGTGGAGAGAATGAGTTCGTTCTCATACATTGAAAACTACATTAGGAAATGAATTTGGCTCCTATAGCAAAGACCCAAATAAGAAAGTTTATTGCTCTGTAATTCAATTGTCTGTAAATAATCTGAGTGCAAACCACTGGCCTGATAAAATAGTTTCCATTCTTTCAAGGACCCAGGCTCCATCTGCCTTATTGGTGTTCAGCGCGTGGCTTCTGTCTCCTGGTCTTTTCCAGTGGTTTCACTTCCCATTATCACATCGTAATTCCAGCCACCAGGAAGGAGAAAGGGAAGAAGGGCCCACTGTTTTACTCCAGAACCACAGTCTGGAAGTTGTGCACATCTCTTCTGCTCCCATTAACCAGAACTTGAAAATACTTAATAGCAGGCAGCTTTGTTCTCAACTCTATCAGGGCATTCTATTGACAAAGGACAAAGTGTGACATGCATATTGGGGGACAGCTAGCATTCTTTCTCATTTTGAGGACCTATTGTATGCCAAGACCTAGTTAAATTATTGGAATAGAGGAAAGAAGAAAATGTGGTTAACTCCTATCAGTTTAAGCCAGTCTGAACTTTCTTTTCCTCTGTTTAGAAGATTCCCTCTCATCCTCAGCTAGACAGGACAGCTTGAACCAGGCACCCAAATGGGAATAATGGTGCTCAAAGATGTCCGCATCCTAATCTCAAGAATCTGTGACTGTTACTTTATACGGCGAAAGGGACTTTACAGTTGTGATTAGGGATCTTGAGATGGGGTGGGTGCAATGTTATCACAAGAGTCCTTATAAGAGAGACGCAGGAGAGCAAAGTAAGTAATAGAGGAAGGCCATGCGGCCACAGAAGCAGAGATTGAAGTGCTGTGCCACAACCCAAGAAATACTGGCAGGCTTTAGAAGCCAGAAGAGCCATGGAGCTGATTCTTCCTGGATCCTCTATAAGGACTCGGCCTTGCCGACAGCTTGATTTTAGCCCTTTAAGACTCATTTTTAACTTCTGAACTTCAGAACTTTTAAGAAAATAAATTTATGTTCTTTTAAGCCTCTAAGTATGTAGTAATTTGTTAAAACAGCAATAGGAAACTAGTACACCAGGTAAATGGTGGGCCCAGATGTCTTAACTTCTCAAGACAGAGATGCCGTGACTCAGCTCTGTGTATGAGTGAATAGCCCCGGCACCACCTGGCTGAAAGGCCCATGTCTGGCTTTCTTATAAATGATGTGGAGACCCTGGGAGCCTTTTCCCTCTTGAATCCTTTTGCTGTGCCTTTGGATCTTGAGTCACATAAAGCTGGGTAGGCCACATGTAGCCTGGTAATAACTGGTTTAAATTTTGGTTTAAATTTTCTGCGGAGGCTCTGTTCTTTGCATTCCATTCATTTTGTACTAAAAATGACAAGGTCCAGTATAAAGCTGAACTGTCCAAGTGTCCCTTCCTTTTAGAGATAGGTAGCCCTGTGATTCATTTTTTGGAAAGTAATAATTCACCTATTCTAAAAAAAAAAAAGAGGAAGAGGAGAAGGGGGAGAAGGAGGAGAAGGAGGAGGAAGAAAGAAGGAAAGAAAGAGAGGGAGAGAGGAAGGAAGGGGAGGAGGGAGTGAAAGAAAGAAAATATATAAGAAAAGAAAGAAAGTTAGATGAAGATAGGTGACCAGAAAAGTATGACCCACAGTAGGACTATTTATTATTGAGTACATGGAATTGCTGTGGTCTTTGGCAACTGTCACAAGGAACATTCCTGTGGCAGTCCTCCTCCCTCTCACTCTCAGTTGGACACTGACTGATGAGTCAGGAATAGCCACAGGCTCCATCGGAAACAGAAGTGAGCGAACAGAGGTGTGGCTCGAATATTTCTAATGTGAATTGCTTAGGGCTGAATGGAATCACGCCCCACACTTGTGTACAATGCACTGGATAAACACAGCACCTGAACCAAGAAATCGAGCATTGATTTGTCCTTATAGAGAGAAGCCAGAGTCAGATGCTTTCTCTAAAGATGCTGATCAGCTTTTCTCGGTTGGCAATTCACTGGGAAAAAGAGGATCTAAAGGATCTGTCTTTTGTAGTAGGAATTTCAGAGGGTGGCCATTCGAGGCTGGGGATGGATTTGGTTCAGGACGCATAGATGCTGATGACAGTTATTTCTGTTATATTTTGGAATGAACGAAGCATTTCTATAGGTGTTGATCTCATCTCATCATTGCAATAACTCTGTGATCTTGGTGTCATCCTTCTGGTTACAGGTGAAGAATGTAGCTTGTCTCTGTTTACTCAAGTTTGACAGCTAGAGCCCAGACCTAAATTCATGTCTTCACACTCTGGGTCTGAGCTCTTTCTACTGAAACATGGCAACTCTGTAGTGACAGTCAACGTAGTTGCATCAGTAGCAGTGTTTCAGTGCACTGTTAGGGTTTTGGCATCACACGGGACTCAGGCATTATTTTAGCTCTGCAGTGTGCCTGTCGCGTCGGAGCTTGGGAGCGCCTCTGGGTAGGTTGTCCTCAGACATGTTATCAATGCAAGGGCACTGCTGACTTTGCACAGTTCCTCTAATTGTCTTTCTCCTTCGACTCCAGTGCATTCATTAGCATCTATCAGAGGCTATAGGACTTCCCCAAGAAGCTTCGGTGACAGTTGTTGTTTATACGTTGAACAGCGACCTAGAAGTGAAGTCAGTTCCCCAGTGCTGCTGTAACCAGCACGTCTGAGGCTTCTGAAAGCTGTGCTGTTGCCGCTGTCCCCATCGTCTTGCTGCTGCCACCCTCTCATCATCCAGAGCCACACGGTGGGCCGGCCAGCAGCCCTGGCTGAAGGATGCATCTGTTCCAAGCACTCCTCATGCCTTTGCCATTTTATTTTTTCTTTACAGCCCTTTTCCTTAACTTACCTATTTGTTTTCAATTTTATATTCTCTCTTTCCCAACTAGAATATAATCTCTTTGAAAGCAGGCCCCTTCTCTATTTTATCCATTGCCATAAACCCAGGGACTAAATCATGCCTGGCACAGAAACACATTCTCAATAAATGCCTATGAGGGAATAGATGAGTTGACATTTACACGAATGCTTTCAATTTTGATGCTCTGATCCCCTCCATGACAGTCTGTTTTTTTCTCATGGTGACTCTTCCCAAATATTTCTGGAAATCTCTGGGGGTCCTTATATCTGTTTGTGAATCCATATTCAGAATCTTTGATGCCTGACAGAGCACCAAAACCCAGTCACCTCAACGCTGGACTCCACATCTGATAGTTGTCTTGCTGGTTTTGAATGGGAAAACTTCTGGCACCATCTTGATTCTCATAGCTTGTGCCAGCTTAGTTGTTTCTTTTAAAGTCAGAGAGCGGGCACACTAGCTTTCTGCGTTATGACCAGCAGGGGTGTCCCTTGGGGCTCCAAAGTGTTACCAATATTCCATTTCATAGAAAAACTGCCAGAATGGGTCGAGATGAGTTCCAGTGTAGAATCTTCCATGTTCCATGATCCATAGGTTTTGTTGCTTAAGGTCATCAAGCTGGTATCCTACTTGCATTTGTTGGAAAATAATAATTAGTCCCCACACCTATGTAAAAACACATTTGATACCACGAATGGTGTAAATATGACCATAACATGAGGATATATGCAGTTTCAGGGGCACCTGGCTGGCTCAGTCAGTAGAGCATGCAACTCTTGATCTCAGGGTTGTGAGTTTGAGCCCCACATGGGGTGCAGAGATTAAAAATAAAATCGCTAAAAACAATTAAAAGATGTATGCAGTTCCAGTGGTGGTGTCAGGAAAATTCTCCCAAACGTTTCCTGGTACCATACCCCCGGGTCCCTTTACACAGCTGAGAACCTTGGCCGGGTGCTTGGGTGTGAGCTCCCCGCACAAAGTAGACCCTGGAATGCCGTTCTTATACCCACTCAGTTTTATATGTGGTAGCCCTGTATCTCCATGTATGTTGTTAGCTTTTCCGAGGACCTAACATCTTATTTTTTATTCCATCTTCCCAGTGCCTGCATCTATATAGGAGTCGATCATTAAATACTGGCTAGTGCTTGACTCGCGCATGCGCGGATGAGGGTCGGGAAGCTCCAGCGAATAAGGCCGCTGTGGTGCGGCGGGCTGTGGCTGCGCTCACGCCGGTCCTGTGAGGATATTACGGGCATGAAGTCCGTGGAGGTATGCAGCTAACCCATTTAATCCTGGGCCAGATGAAAATGTATTGATCATCAACCCTTGGCAAGGCTGGAACCTGACTGAACGCGTTGACTCTCTTTTGCCTTCCTCACCCCATAGCCCAAGTCTCTTCTCCCTCTCGTTGAAATTTAATTCTCTATTTCTCTTGTTTCGGACCACTACCAGCCCAGCCCCCACACCCATCCCCATCATCTCTGACCAAAGTCTTCCTAGGTTTGAGGAAGGATGCTTTCTAAGAAACGTGTTCAAACACCCAGCCTCTGTTCTCCACACAAGTCGGACCAACCTCTCGCACAGTCAGCCTGTCCTCACGATGGCATGGCATGTGCTTTTGTCTGTCATCAATCTATGTCCTTTGCCATTTTAAAATAATCTTTAAGTATGACATCCTTACAAAAAAGTACACAGATCTTAGTTGTCAGCTTTAGGGAATTTTCATAAAGTGACTACATCCATGTAACCAGCATGTAGGTCAGGAAAGAATATTCCCAGCACGTGAATCCTCCTCAGGCTAATCACGATCCACCCCGATGGTAATCGTATCTCACTACCCGGACATCTAGCACCACACATAAATTGTCCTGTTTTAAAATTTTATATAAACGGGATCGTAAAGTAAGTATTTTGCGTGTCTGGACTCTTATGCTCAAAATTACGTTCGTCGAGATGGTTCTTTGTTGTTGCATGTGACAGTGGCTTGCTTATTCTCATGTTGTATAATGTTCCATTGAATATATAAACTGCAATTCATTTAGTCCTCCTCTTCAGTCCATTTTATACCACAATTCACTGATTCGTGTTCTCCTGGAACAGTCGTGCACGTTAAACACACATACTCATTGTGTTGTGTCTGTAACTAGGAGTCTGTTTTAAGATTGTCAAAAGAAGACTCGTAGATTTGAAGACGAAAAGACGTTGGTTTGCAAAGTGGTGTAAAAGAGTCGGGCTTCAGAAGACTCACAAAAACAGAAAACCAAGAGATTATTTAAACCCGAAAAGCCCCTCCAGATTTCCAGGTTCACATTAGTTGATTCGTCTACTCGTGGTGGGAAAAAACTTTCTCACATGCTTACCATGTCCACAAAGGTCGTGGCCTATTCAGATATCGGCGCCGCAAAAGTCAGTGATAAAGGTGTTTTTGCAAGGCGGGCAAGGCTTCTAGGAAACGTTCAAGGTTGCGTTTGAGCCCCAGGCCTGCGCAGGGGGGCTGTGCTTTTGCAGTATCTCAGGGTGCCGCGTGTCCTGTGAGCTCTGTGTCGGTGATGTGCATGCTTACTCACGTGGGAGCAGGGCCAAGTGCTGGTTATGCTCGTACAGGAATGCGCATATTCAGCCCTAGCGACACTGCCGAGCAGTTTTTCAAGGTGATTGTCCCAATTTACACTTCCGTCAGAAGTGCAAGTTCGCCTCATCGCTGCACTCCTCACTACTCTTGATGGGGCCCTTCTTTCCAGTCTAGCCTTTCCGGTGGGCACGGAAATGTGTCTCGTTGCAGTTTCTGTTTGCATTTGTCTGTTTTCCTGTGGCCATTGGGTTATCTTTTGTTTAGTGCCGTTCAGTCTTACCCATTTTTATGTTGGGTTGTTTGCTTGTAACTGTTATTTCGCAGGAGTCCATTATATTCAGGGTATAAATTCTTTGTCTGGTGTATGTTAGTGCAAATAATTTCTCCCACTCTGGCTTGTCTTTTCCCTCCCTTAACAGTGTCTTTGGATGACCAGAAGTTCTTAATTTTAATGTAATCCAATTTATCCTTTTTTTTTTCTGTTATGATTAGTGTTTTTTGTGCCCTGTTTAAGAAGTCTTTTCCTGTTCCAAGGTCATGACATATGCTCCTAAGTTTTCTCCTAAAAGCTTTAGTTTTTTACCTTTCACATTTAGATCTACAATCCAAATAGAATTGAATTTTGTGGATGGTGCGAGATAAAAGGTTCAACATTCATTTGTTTCCAAATGGCTATCCAATTGACCCAGCACCATTTATTGAAAAAATAATTGTCATCCTTTCCCCATTGCACTGTAGTGTCAGCTTTGTCAAACATCAGGTGACCTTATGTGTTTGGATCTGTTTCTGAATTCTAGTCTATTTCATTGGTTTGTTGTCTATCCTTGAACCAATACCAGTTTATTAGTCATTACTATGTCTGGTAGTTTAGATCTTCAAGTTATTTCTTCTTCAAGATTGCATTGGTTATTTCTTAACCCTTTACGTTCTGCATGCATTTTAGCATCAGCTTTTCAAATTACACACACACACACACACACACACACACACACACACACACCAGCTGGAATTAGTGATTGCGGTTACAGTGACTCTATTGGTCAGTTTTGGAAGAAATGGCATCATTGCACTATTCAGCCTTCTAATCCATTAGCATGGTATATGCCTCCATTTATTTAGGTCTTCTTGAATTGACCTTAATAACATCTTGTATTATTTAGTACAGAACTTTTAAATATCTTCTGTTTGAGTTGCTACAAGTGCTTGTTATATTTTAGTCTTTTGCAGATAATATTTTTAATATTTTATTTTTATGTTTTATTGTTGGCATCAGAAATACAATTGATTTTCGTACATTGTGTCTGAATGGTGTCTCTTTTCCTATCCTTTGAACATTTCTAAAAAGCTGTCTCCTATATTTAAACTGAGTCTCTTGTAAGAAATATCTTGTTAGGTTAATTCTTTAAATCCAATCTGACCACTTTTATATACGTGTATGTGTGTGTGTGAGAGAGAGAGAGATGGAATTTTGAATGTTTTGTATTTTTGCTTGAACAACATTTCGGGAGAGTACATATAAATATACATAAGTTCTTTGACATGACTATGAGTTAAGTGGGAATGATAATGGTACATACTGCATATGGGTTTTGTGGGAAATAAATTATTAATTTTAAAAACTTACAATAATACTCGGAATATAGTTAACACTCAATAAGCTATTATAATTTTTATTAGAGAAATTCAAGTTCTTCCCCAATCTTTGCTATTTCAAATAATCAGCCGTGAACATCCCTGGACTTGTGTGATAAATCATACTGTTATCTCCACAGTACGCCCCAGCTCAATTGGTGGAGATACATAGTTACAGTTTTCATAAATATTGACAAATTTCCTTCTTTCTCCTATAGAATGCATCTCTTTCATGAGTTATCTTAGAAAACATTTCCTTATAATAACAACCTCACAAATTTCTTGGTACTTATACACTACTCTCTGATTAATGTTTAATAAAACTGATCTGTCATTCTTATTAACACTGGCTACCATCTATGGGGCACTTATACATATCAGGCACCATAGGAAAGTTAAATCGCTCGCCCAAATCACATAACTAGTAAATTTGTCTATGAGTCCAGTATAGTTTGGTCTGGATCTAAAGCCTATGGTCTTAAACATTATGCTATGATTCTTCTAAGAGCAAAGATTTTATTCCTGCAACAAGCAAAGATTGAAAGGTTGAATGGGCCGCTCAAAGCTCCACGAGAGGTAGCTCCCTAATTTATATTCTAAGATTTAATTGTAAATTTCTTGTCAACACTAACTATGCCTCTGACTTTCTACTTCCCAAACCACAGGCATAGAGAAAACTCAATAAACGCTGATTTCCTGACTAATTTATCTGACCACAGGGGCTCTGCAATACTCTGGTTGCAGACAGCTCAAATGTCGTCCTTGTGTAAATACCTTAACATTTCTTGCTTGCATCTTTTAGTTTCTTAGCAAAAATGGACAAGTCTGTGGCCATGTTTGTGAAAAAAAATAACCTACATTGCCTCTAAATAAATTAGTTCATTAAATAGGAAGGCATGTCACAGCCTAACTCGATAGATAGCTCTTACTTCCTTACGAAATTGGGGATTTGCCTTCCCCTCATCGTGACCTGGGCTCTCCTGATAATAGTTCACATTCACCTTGGCTGATAGGATAAAGTAAAATTGGGACATCACCCCAGGAGTCTTTTCACACTTCTCTCTGGGCTTCTTTACGTCCAGGCTGTCATCTCTACGAGACACACTAGTTTTCAGTAACCTGCTTGGTCAGAAGTCTGAAGTAACTCAGTTTGCTATCAACAACAACAAAAACCTTCCTCTGTCTCTTTCCCTGAATCAGTAGGGTTTTCCCATTCTTATGATGTAAGCCTACTCAACCTCACCAAATGCCATATAACATTTTGAGCTATAACATTTGCCTTCAAATAAGCTTTTTTAATCAGGTCAGGAGGCATTATGCATCTCGCGTGGAGCTGAAAAGTAACATTCTCCAGCTTTACTTAGGCTTGGCTATTGCATTATAAATTCCTGCGTCATAGGAGGATGGTAACGATAGTACGGAGGCCCACCCACTCTTTATCATGAAGAGAGCCCTTCATGTTTCTTGCTTATTTATAATGGTGTTTTTAATCATTGTGTCACTCAACTATGGCAAGTATTGATTTGGTATCTAAAATACTCCATTATTCTAGAATACTTTCCGTTTTTCAGAAGCATCCACAAAGATTGTTAATTTTTCTCTTGAAGAGGAATATAATGAATATGCAACTGAAGGGCTGATTGACCTAGGGATGTTACTTCTCATTTATAGTTTTCTGTAAAAAATTGGGGATCATGTCCTTTTTCATCCAATACAGTTTTGATAGGTAGTGGTAACAGTATTTGCTCATCATTAAGAATTGATCCATCACTTTCTAGAAGGCAATGAATAGTTATATTTACATTAAAAAGACAAGCTTTATTATTCAAATATCAACTGAATGGGGCACCTGGGTAGCTCAGTTGGTTAGGTTAAGTGTCCGATTCTTGATTTTCACTCTGATCGTGATCTCAGGGTCCTGGGATCGAGACCCTCCTGCGGCTCCTCACTCTGTAGGGAGTCTGCTTGTGTCCCTTTCCCATTGCCCCTCCCCCACCTCACGCTCCCTCTCTCTCCCTTTCTCTCTATCAAATAGGTAAATAAATTTTTTTATTTATAAGTGAAAGAACACTGGAATGGAAGCCAAAATACTTGAGATCAAGACTCACTTCTTACCATTAATCTGTTCGATGTTGACTTTGGGAAGTTATTCAACTTCTTTCACCTTTTGCATCCTCACTTGTAAAATGACTGGTTAAATTACAGAAGTCCCTTCCAGCTATAAGAGCGTATACGATCATTTATAATAAAGAAGTAATTCCTATAAAAATCTTAGAATTTAGATTTCTATCTTTCAAACATTCAATTGTTCTATTACACCAGAAATTGTTTAATTGACATCCCACTAACTTACCTTTACCAGGATTGACAAATATAACATGTTTTTACCAAAGCCATAGCAAGTCTACTATGGTGCTGCTTCTTAAAATTTTGCCTTAGGCTAATAAGGTACATCTTCCAATTAAACCTTAACAATGTACCTACAATTAAGAGTCATTAAACGTTCACTCAACAGGTACAAGTTTATGTGTTTGTTGAAAAAGTACAACTGTAAAGTCAATTTGACCTAATTCTAGAGTCAAACATAAATCTATCTTGTCTGTCTGCTCTATATATTGTATCTTGTGCTTGTTTATTCAAAGTTGTTTTGTGTTTCAGTGAAGATTATAGAGGCTTTTGGCATTTGATTTACCCACCACCCAAGATAAAATTGGCTGTGATGGTATTTCTTTCTCGGTCCATCATTTCCACGGAGGTACTAGAAAGAATAGGATCATCAGAGAACTAAGGGTGTCATCTCAGCATTCTTGTACCAAAGGCAATTCACTAACTTCTGCGAACCTTAGATCTCATAGGGCGTAATACATGTCCCCATGGCCTGCCTCACAGGATTATTAGAAAAAGGAATAAGATAAATGAATGCATTTTGTAAATTGTAAAGTGCTAAACGAATGCAAAGTAATATAACACCAATCCTGAATTCCTCACTGAAGCTATTAATTCATTTACACACACTCAGCAAATATTTTGAATACCGGGTATATGGTAGGCACTGTTCTTAGTATTGGCAATCAGCAGTCAAAAAGGCAGACGAGCAAAGTTTGAGAAATTGTCACAGCAGAGACATGAATAAACATGATGACTAAATGTCGTATGTTATCCTGGATGGGATCCTGGAACAGAGAAGAACATTAGGTAAAAAAAAAAAAACAAAAAAAAACAAGGAAATCTGAATTAATGGTAAACTTTAGTTAATAAAAATGTATCAATATTGGTTCATGAATCGTAACAAGTGTATTATACTAATGTAACATGTTAAGAGGGGAAAATGTTAAGAGGGGAAGCCTAAAGCCTAAAACTAGAAACTGCAGAAATGAAATCATATCTGTGACAGTTGAGGGATAAATGGACCTCTCTCTGAGGAGTGATGTTCCATCTGAAACCAGGGTAAAAAGACAGTGCCAGCAAGGTCACCTAGGGAAAAAACGTTTCCTCCACGGAAACAGCAAGTGTAAGATCCTAAGGTGGGGACCAATTTCAAATGTTTGAGAAACAGAAATAATCCATGTGGCTGATGTGTAAAGAGCAAGGGCAAAGGGGGACTGAGATAAGATCTGAGAAGTAGGACTTGCATTTTTCAGAAACTACAGAACGTGCTAGAATTTTGGTGTAGTGTAGGCCGAGGATGTCATTCACATGAAACTGTGCAGCTTCTCTGTCCTGAAAATGATGTAGAGTAAACCCTGGGGGCCACCTGCTTTATGCAGGTTAATAAAACTCCATGACACCTACATGCTATTTCCTGAAGTCTAGGTTTGGGGAAGCTGGACTTCAAAGGAGAAATCATAACCAACATGTTTTCATTATTAGCTGAAAGCCAGTTTCCTTTGTGTAATTACCGCAGAAGACGCTCCAGATTTTCTGCCCATCAAGTTTCTCAGACAGCATTTCTATTCATGAGAAGGTCAACTGCCCAGTGTCTAAAGTTATCACCATTATGTCTACATTCCCCTGGCAGGTTTTTGGTTTTTTTCAGTAATAGGTGTCACTGAGAGGTAGTTGGGAGCTCTAAGACCTACTTGCTTCAAAGGACCCTTGAATCATCCAATCTGTCAACCACAGTGGTGTCCTCCCCCCCCACACCCCCGCACAGACTTAGCCCATTTTCTTGAAGGATAATATAGCAGCCACCTTTTTGTCCCTCCCTTGGCCTAGAAGCTGCAGCATCCCCCAAACTGCTTTGGCCAGTAGGCAGGTGCTTTTCACTGCTTTCAGTTAAATTCTGATGACTCAAAACTGTGTGAAAGCAGGCACCGAAGAGAGAGGCAATATGAGAGAGCAGAAGGAGCACTGGATCGGGAGTCAACAAAGCCAAGTTCAAGTTCAGATGCTGTCCTTTTCAGAGCCTCTGTTCCCTAATGTGTGCCATCAGAATTGAAGTCTTCCCCTGCTGTTCTGACCAGGCTGTGGCAGGAATCAAGTAGCTGTTCACTGTGGAAAGTGCTTTGTGAACCTAGGCTGCTATGTAAAAATGGGAAGAGGGAGAAATGGAGTGGTTTCAAGTTGGTGAGTTTATTTCAATGGACCATCAGTTATGGGAGGAGCACCAAGGAAGCATGATGGAGGGGTGGGAGGGAAAAACAAGCCCTTCATCATTAAAGAGGTAGGAATTATACTAGGGAGCAGAGATCCATGCCTCAGGGGCCACTGCTCTGTACAACCGTAGGGTGTACTGCTTGCATTTTAATCTATGTGTATCTTTGAAAGAGCTGAATAATGATGTGAGTGCACATTAATTCAAGAATAAGCAGTAAGTACTATAGAGCTAACTCAGGCTGGGATAGGACTTCAACTATTGGGTGGAAGAGAAAACGTCCTCAGGGGAAAGAGAAGAGAGACAAAGACCTTTACTAAAAAAATATAAGACCATGAGAATTATTGTTTGGGTATGTTTTTCAGCAGGAGTAAGAGGAAATGGTTGACTTTCTTGTTCTTTTCTGAAACAGGAATTTCTCTTGAAAAATACAAGAATAGTTTAGGGACTTAAAAAAATACTGCGGCTCCCACCTTTTCCTTTTCAATTCAAACATAAATCTAAGCATCTGTTCTAAAAACATCTGGAAAGGCTAAAGAGAAGAATGAAGTGCCCAACACCTAAGACCTTTGTGTTTGCCTTGTCTTTCTATTGACCCACGATCTGTTAACTTCTGTTCCTCATCCAGTAGAAAGGATGGCATAAATGTCTTTTGGAAACTTTGCATGTATTCAAACTCAGAACAGGCCTTTTGGTTGCTGTTGAGCTAAGGGATTAAATATCCCTTAGAACATCCTTTCCAATAACACTGGCCACTCAGAGTGTGTGTGTGTGTGTGTGTGTGTGTGTGTGTGTGTGTGTGTGCGCGCGCGTGCGCACACACTTGGTGCTCCACATCCACCATTCATGAAAAACTTTTTACTCTTCAGTGAGATAAAAACATTTAGGGCTTCTCTAGACCCAACATTTCGTAATATTACAAAACATTAGACATGAATAATTAGGTAAGATTTTAGTTAAATTTGTGATTCTCAAAATTAAATTTGCTTCTAGGAGTGTTACCTGGATTTGGGTAAATAAATGAATGTCAAAGCCCGAAGCACTTCGGCAAAGTGGGGTCAGTCAAGACCAATTTTTGCTGTGATCATTTTTTGGTCCCTATTTGCTTATATGGTGCTTGATTTTTTTTTTTTAATTAAAAAATGCCCTCCCTGTCCCATTTTGTGTCCGTTTTATTTCAGTATCTGGTTAGTGCCTGCTGTCATCACAGCGTCTCTGCGTCAGTGGGTTGGCTGGGAATTTTTTCTTCTGATCATGATTGTATTACCCGTGAGAGGACAGGGAGACAGTGTGAACCCACATTCTGATATTCTGCGGATAAAGATTTGGCAATGGGGTGATGTCATCACATCTCCTCTCTTTTCCTCATTGGAGTTTTTTGCAAAAGCCAAAGCAGTGACTTTCTTTAACACCTGCATCTTTAACAACCAGAGCAGTATAATTACCTTTCTTGAATATTCTATAGAATTGTCAAACAGCAATTTCCTTTTAGAAGACAGGCTTTTAAATAATGTCGTTTACATACAGAGTTTAAGATCTCATAAGCTAAAAATCTAATTACAAGAATCTGAAATTTACTGCATGTTTATAATTTGATCTTTATAAAATTGCTAAATCAGGGCACCTTTAACATATATAACGAGGCAGGAAAAATATAGTGAGACAAAATTAAATATTTTGGAATTTCTTGAATGTATGTTAATTTCTATTAATATTACTATATTAACACTATTTGCCATTTTATTGCCTTTCTCTTGAATTCAACCTGTTTGTGAGAGAGGTGGCTCACAGTGACATGATTTATCAAGATCATCTGATGTCATCATTTCCTCTTTGTTAATGAAAAGTACCAATATTTTAAAAAGGACTGACATTGTACCTTATGTATAGACGATAAATGGCATATTCAAACAAGCTGAGACAATTCTTCCAATGGACACACTAGATAGGAATGCCAATACTAAATAATAAGATTAGAATTTAGGTAATGTACTGCCATTTGATAAAGTGGCTCATGCCCAGATTGTATAAACGCTTGTCATTTTGTCATTCTGACTTTATAATTTTTGAAGTGCAAATGGGATTGTCCACCATTGGAAGCAATGGTACTTCAATATTCTATTACAAGGTCAGTGTTAAAGTAGAAAATTTAACACATTACCACAGGATTTCACTCTGGTATAAGCTCTAAATTAATGATATGAAATGTAGGAGCGTACCTATCAAACTCTTGCTTATAAAAATTCAAGAGTATCTTTTATAATCTTAAAATTGTCCCTGGTAATTCCTCTGTTACTTCACATTATTCTCAGAATGTCTAGTCGGCTATGTGTTCCTTCTGTGCTTCTGTTCAGGATTTCTGTTCTTTATGCCAGTTTGTGTCCAAGGATTCTGCAAATCTTTTGTATCTTTTTCTAAGCATGTTCTCTACAACAAAGCTATTCAGCCTGGAGTCTAACGTACAGCTTTTCCAAGCTCTTCCTCAAAAGCACACCCTTCTAAAAACATACACACTACACACAAATTAAAAAAAGAATTTTAATAGAGTCTCACATGGCATTGTTTTGGACTTCCATCAACTGTCTAGATAACTAGCGTTTGTTCATACCATTCCAGTCTATAGAAATAGAACTGTTAAATAAAATAATTTTTATACCGTTTGTATCTTGGTCATATACAATATGATTTTTTTTGTGCCTGAAATCTTCAGTATGCCAGGAGGAAGAATCACAAAGTCTGAAATGCTGGAGATGTATTCTTTACGCTCTGAGACCAAGTTTAAATCTTGACATTTCCTGTTAGGAAAATAATATTTGAAATCTTTGAAAAAGGAAATGATACTCAAAATATTCCACCTATTCATGAACAATTCTCAATAGCCATATTTTATTATGTAAAACATGTTGCGATCCCTATTTCTCTCCTGTATTTCTAGTCCTCCATAAAATGTGCACATATGACAGTAGGTATGTTTGTACACAGGGCGTGTGTATTTCACATGCAAACACCGGAAAGCAAGAGTCACATTTTCATTCCACTTCTATAGGGACCTAACATCATGGAAGTAACAGGCCATTCTCTCCCTCTCTCTTTTTCCCTTCGCTTTCTCAAGCCATTGCTTTATATTTTATAGGGTCTCTCCCATACTATCTTAACTGGATTAGAGAGTGAGGACAAGCTTTCTCCGTTACAAAATTCTCATTTAATCCTTATCCACACTTAATTTATCAAATTAAATCAGACAAGATTGATGCCGGGGCTTTTCAAGCTGGACATCGTGTGTAAAATCGGCAGACAAGGGTTTGTAAAGGGTGCCCACCGTGACTTGTCATACCATCTTGCCTCAGCCTCAGCTGCCCTTGCGGCGATCCAGGCGGGGTCAGGATGCTTCTTGGTGTTACACTGTGGGCTCTGCGGGGAAACAGAGCAGCTACACAGCCTCCAGCAGAGTTCCTTATTACACCCTCGGCCCCCTTCACCTGCCCCAGCCATTCAAAATAACATCACACCATAAAATATTCATGAACCGCGCAGTGCCGCAGCCCCGGCTCGCTACTGCAGGTGGCTGTGACATCAGTAATTGCCCAATACTTCCCTCCACAGCGTAAAATTGTTTTCATTATGTGTCATGAACACAGAGCCAAGCAAAGCCCTCTTGAGTGGTTTCCCAAGGGCTGGAGGGAGGTGGTACTTAACTTAAACAGGCGCTTTTTGGCTTAGATTTAAAAAAAAAAAGAAGAAAGAAAGAAAAAGAAAAAAAGAAAAAAAAAAGGAGAAGCCAGTGAACGCTCATCATTAACTCTCCTTCTAAGTGCAACAAAAAAGCAGAAGCTCATGCAAAGCTCCCATAAAGATTATCCTAAATGTCTCAGTTACGAGGAAGAGCTTTAGGGGCTTTAGCGGGTCTTACGCTACTTCAAGCCGCTCGGGCAGAGAAGAGAATAACTTTCCACCCGACTGAAGTTCCCATGGAGTGCGGAGCTAGGGGAGAAGCAGGTTTCAGCAATAAACTCCGGCATTGTGAGGCAATAATGCCCAGCCAGGTCCCCCCATTTTGATTCAAGGGTGTCTTTTTCTTTCCCCCCTGTGGAGGACTAATCACAGCTCCACTTTGTTTAATTGCAGCAAAGAGAGAAATGTGTTTAAGAAGTCATTCGGGACCCCTTTAAGTGAATGCTGGTGTTCTTCGAGGACAACAAACAGGATGCATAATAAATAAGATTTAATTTTCAGATCAAAATAGGCAGAGTTAAAGATTTTTAGTGACTGATCTGGGAGAGGTGCTGCGGAAAAGAGAATAGAAACTGGGGGAGGAGAAAGGTGGGGGGAGCAACAAGTGGGATTAAAGTCTGGGTTTTATGTGGCACAAGCTATTTCTGCTAGGTGGGAGGACCCTTACAGGAATAGACTCTACAGAATGGGGAGCTAGCCGTTTTCCCTAGCATTTTGATCCTGATTTGGAAAGAAAGGAGGAGGAAAGAAAAAGAAAAGGAAAGGAAAGAAAAGCAAGAAAAACCGAAAGAAAGAAAGATCCTGATTATGAACCATGTCAAACCTTGATCATTGACACAGATTTGCTTCCCCTCGTTTTCCAGCTCAGGCCCAGCAAATGTCGGGCAGTGTGTGCCTTGGGATGGCCCAGGGTCATGAACTCCGGGGGTGGGGTGGGGGGGGAGGGAAGGGTTGGGGGGGGGAAACAGAAGCATTTATCCATCACATGCTTTCTTTCTGAGTTTGACAAAACTCAGCCTCAGACCAAATGATTGGGAAGCTCCCTTTCTCTTCCATTTAGAACCGATTTCTTCCCACTCTGGCCCTCAGAATCTCCTCTTAAAGGAAAGCTGACTACTTCCCTCTTGGAAGATGCGTTATTAGCAGGCCTTTATCACTTTCCTTAAGAATTGTTTACCATGGATGATATGACAAAAGCATCCAATTACTCAGCTATCTTAAATGGTCTTATCGAATTTGAAAAATGTGTAAGATGAGTTCCCCATGTTCAAAACTATGACCTATCAATTCCCGACTTGTCTTTTTTCTTTCCCTGAAAGTTTTCATCAACTCCTCTAAAGAGAAATTATTAAGTCTTCTTTTAAAATTTTATGGCACCATTTGGATAGTACTTTCTTTTACTAACACAGTATCCACTGATAACAAATCGACCATAGACAACTGTCAGTGTCACAGCTAAAGAAGGCAGTGGGCACAGAACTTCTCCCAAGCATCTGCTGCAGGGGGTTTTCCTCTGGGTACAATGGAAGACGTGACCTTATTTAGCAATACAGAGTGAGCATGCGTGTCTGTGCGCGTGCGTGTGCACGTGTGCGTGCGCATGTGTGTGTCTGCCATATACATATGTATCACGAATGATGGATTTCCTTTGCATCTGGTAACTATAGACTTTTCCCCCCTGAATACAGCAAATGACTGTTTCAAAATGAAAAACCACTATGTGTTTGAATGTTGTATTATGCCTAGTCCCTTTTTGAGTGAAAGGCGGCTTTAAAAAGTTAGGTATATCATTGCCAAAAAGGGGCTAAATAGTATTGTCAGCATTTTGAGAAGGAATAGGTCCTTTTTCTCCTTCCTTCTCAAACTCCTTTCTGGCCAGCTGTTAGTGACTTCCCGCACTTTTCATATGGATATGTATGTTAATGGCAGGCAATGAACTGGAGATGGAGAGGCCCAAACACAGGCCCCGCTCTTCAGCACACATCAAAAGCCTTGACAAAAGGAGCAGTAAAAGAGGCAGCGATCGGGGAGCCTTCACTTTTGTACCCTGAATTAGTTCTGCAAGCAATGAAACTGATCTTTTCTCCTTGCCAGAAAAGTCTGCTGATTTTTGTGAGTGCTCATTAGCACAAGAGGCATTTGTGCAGATAATTGACTGGCGCTCATACCGCTGGCTGTCACAACAGTGCCGGCCAGCAGTGTATGTGCATTTTAATAGTTGTATTTTTTCCCCTTCCTCAGACTTCATGGTTTCTAAGAGATAGCCGTCTTCCAAAGGTTTACACTCTTCTCCCAAGCAGGTTTGAAAAATCTTTCCTTTGAAAAGTGACAGGCAAGCTTTCTTTAAAAAATGTGGTCGCCCCTGCCACGTACGTGTGTGCGTAATTGCAAAGGTCTCCTCTACGACGTGCATGCGATGGGGCAGAAATGACACAGAAGTAGACCCAAAGTATTTGAGATCAGAGGGGCAATCAGGTAATGGCGTGTTCCTGGAATACAGACTGCCATCCTGGAGAAAGAATAAGTCAAGCGCTGTTCCATTTTCATCATAAGCAACTACTATACCTTCATAAATTGTCAAACTTTGTATGGTTTCCTCTTGGGAGACATGGTCTCAAAATTAGAAAATTTCTGAAGAAGATGGGGTTGGTAGGTGGGGAGGAGCGTCCTTGGAAATCCTCACTGGGTGATGCCTTGATGCAAGGCTCTCTTCTGTCCGATGGTACCATCCAGAATGGACTTTGAAGTACAGAAGTGTGGATTTCTGAGGACAATCAAGTGCATGTGCTCGTGGTGCCACGGCATTCAACATCGAACGTGGTGTGAATGTTCCTTCCACTGAGTTCTTGCTGACAATTCACAGCATATCGTAGAAACCTGTGTTCCTTGGTTGACATATGCCTTCTCTCTTTTCTAAAGGAACTTCTAACACATTTACTTTGTTTAATTATACATTGTCTGTTCTTTGTGTGGAAGAATGTATCTGGGAATTTGGGTGTCACTGCAGCAAAATACAGATCTCTCCATGCGTCTTGTCCCAAATGAATGGTATATCATCACAATATACTAAATCTTCTGTAACCTATACGTATATTAAGCTGTTTAAGGACTCTATACGTTGAATGTTCTCAGAGTACTGTTTTTCTGCAGCCCTACAGAGGCCTGCCTAGTGGTAACATGACACATAGACAGCATTATCTTTGAGAGAGAAATAAGTTATTTCCTCAAGTTAAGGATGACAGAATGAGTTGAATGAGTGCAGGAGTCACTTATCCACTATCACTACTTTAGAATGAGAATGAGTTGTCTCTTTTACCCTCCAGAATATATGTTCCTGGCAGCTCGGCTCACTGATAAGCTAGGGTGCTCTGAAAGGGCTCCAGAGAAGAGTAAATAGCTTGGTCAATTCACCGAACATGCTTTTGAATCTGTTCCTTGATGTGCTCTTTAGAAATAGGCTCTTGATTTCTCAAAATGTCGTCATTGTGTCAACATTTCCTGAAAAGTTAGCCATTGAATCCTTGATGTGGAGCCTTAGTGGGGGTGTATGTGTTCACAACACAGACGAACACCAGTTTCAAGCATTTCAGAAAAAGAATCAAAATAGTCTGGGCATTCTTGTTCACCACCTGGCTGTCCTTGCATGATATTCTGATAAAGGGAAGTCAGTCTTCCTTCCCTAGATGGAGGGTGGGGTGAGTGCTATGATGTGGGGTGTTTGGGGGTTGGGACTGTTCCCTTTCTGTGCTCATGAGTGCAAAGAGGACGTCTGAATAACACAAACGTTTTCTTTACCAAACTATCATATAAAATCATATTTGAGAAAAAAAGGGCTCAGAGAATAGTAATCCATGCTTGATGCATAGGCTGTATTGTGTCCGAAACAGATAGAAAATAGGAAAAACAGCTAACAAATAGAAGATAGAGGAAAAAACCACTTTGTGGATTATTATGCTTCCCTCTTCAGAGATACCTGAACTCATGTGGGGAAATGTAATGTGTATATGTTTTTAATGATTATTGACTCTCTTTCAAATACCAAATGTTAGAACAGGAGTAACAGAATTGTAATTATTCAGAGACATGCAGCATTATTCATTCATCAGATCTTTTCCTACAAATTTCTAGGCACCAATCAAGGCACTGGGATAAAACAAGTCCCTTTCTTCATGGGGGTTACATGAACATAGGGACATGAAAGTAGAAACAGATGTTGGTAAATACATGTCAGGTGGTAATCCATGGTATTGGGAAAAATAAAGCAGGGTATATTGATAGCTAGTAGAGGGACTGCTATTTTATGATGGTCCAGGAAGGTGTTTCTGAGGAGAGGACATTTGACTAGATAGAGACTGAAAAAAGTATGAAAGTAAGCCATGTGAATATCTGAGGAAAGAGTATGTCAGGATGAGAAAACAACAAGTACAAATGTCCTGGGGAGTGTGCCTTCTTACCCCACATAACATGAGTGTTGCCTAGTCATTGGTGGCAACCATTTTTATACAAATGTATTTTAGACCCCTGAAATCCAATGCTTATAAGGAAATCATTTATGTTGGAGAAACATGATGAACCCTTGTAATCTTTCTCATATTGAAAGATATAATTTTCACCACCAATTTTCTTTTTCTTTTTTTTTTAAGGGTATTTATTTATTTGAGAGGAGAGAGAGCATGTGTAGGAGTGAGCAGTGGTTATTGGGGGGAGAAAGAGGAGTAGGGAGAGGGACAAACAGACTCTGGGCTGAGCATAGAGCCTGAAGCAGAGCTCAATCTCATGACCCTGAGATCAAGACCCAAGTCAAGACCAAGAGTTGGATGCCCAACTGACTGAAACACCCAGGGGCCCCTTACCATCAATCGAGTTTTCATTTATCATCTATTTCTGTTAAGTGTTTGTTTAATAGGTAGAAATGTATCTGTAATAGAGTATCTTTATATATTTTTAAGGGAAAAAGAGGGACTGACCAATTAAGAGAAGTCAAATTTGAAGGAAAATACTATCCTGCTCGTTAGAACACATTTGCAGATAGATGAAAAGTGGAAGAGAATCTTTTAGATTGTCCAAATAAACAATATAGCTGATTATATTTTTTAACGATTATTTACTTATTTATTTGAGAGAGAGAGTGAAAGAGAGCATGAGAGTGGGGTGAGGGTCAGAGGGAGAAGCAGACTCCCCGCTGAGCAGGGAGCCCGATGCGGGACTCGATCCCAGGACTCCGGGATTGTGACCTGAGCTGAAGGCAGATGCTTAACCAGCTGAGCCACCCAGGTGCCCCTCTGATTATATTTTTAAGCAGCGAATATGTTCTGGGAAAGATATGTGTTTGATGAACTGACATAATTCAAGTAAAAACATAAATACACAAAGAGACCTTACTATGTACTGTAGGATTTGCAGACCGCCAGCCTGAGAGAAAAGGGAAGCGATATCAGTGGAAAGTGCTTGTCTTGTCTAGAAGCAACAACCTCTCCTAATTCAGTGAGGGGCAGAGGACCCAGTAATTCAGGATTTTCTGATTTTTCAAGAGGAGTCATATATCTGGATTAATGTTTGTGTGAAATCACCCAATTTTTAACTGTTGACAAATGATTTTAAGACACATAAATAAAACATGGCTATGGGTCGAATTCTGCCTACTGCTGTATAGTTTGCAGCTTCTAATTTAAAGAAGTCTTGGCAGCTCTTTCTGTCCATGGGTCCTATGCTCATGCTTTAATAAAACTACCTTTTTCCACCAAAAAAAAAAAAAAAGAAAGAAAAAGAAAAAAAAGTCGTAAAGATGAATTTTTTTCATGTAAATACATTTCTGTAAAGGAAATAAACTCCAATTTTTAAAAATTGTAAATATATTAGTCTTTATTTTTATTTATTTTTTTAAGTGAACTCAATGCCCACTGTGGAGCTTGAACTCACGACTCTGAGAACAAGAGCAGGTGCTCCACCAACTGAGCCAGCCAGGCTGCCCAATACGCCCCAATTTTTCATTTTTTAGCATATGTTTTATATGTAAACGTTTCTTACAAAAGAGTGTTTCTGCACTGGTGCTATAGCATTTTCATGTTGTCTGTAACTATTTTAACACTTTCGTACTGCTCATAAAGACCATGAACTAATAAAGTTAATGAAGGCGTCAAGTAGAATATGGTAGAGCTGATGTTTGACATAAATCATCAGCACTTACTCCATCATTTCCCAATGTTTCAGTCCAGATGGTTGAAACGTTAAAAGCCTTGGTGATTAATCACTGAAATTTCTAGAATATAGTCTACAAACTATATAGTTCCTTACTGCTAGTCAGCTAGAGATGATTAAGTCACAATCCCTGCCCTTAGCACATTGACAAACTACTATCAGCATGTGTGACACATGTAGGGGTGTGTGTGTGTCTGTGTGTGAGTGAGAGCGTGGGCTACCATCTTGCTATTCACAGTATCATCCAGGGAGCTTCTTAGAAATGCAATATCCCAGGACCTACTGTAAACCTACTGAACCAGAGTTTGTACCTTAACAAGATCCTCAGGTGATTTGTATGCACACTGACATTTGACAAAAGTTGTAACAAAGAGCTAACTACTGAAGGGAAAGGTCACTATCAGCTGTGGGGCCTCAAGATGTCATAGGAGAAAGTTGACCTTGAGTTAGGAAATGAAAGATGGTAAAGACCAGAGAAATGTCCTTCCTTATGTGGATTCATATAGCACTGAGGATTTTTGATTGATAGGTGCCCTCAACTCCAGTTCTGGCCACTCCTTTCAGCTACCTACTAAAAACCCTTCTCAGTCCTTCTCCCTATGGTTCAGTGCATCAATCCAAGCCATATTGGTTTAATTTTTGATTCTCAAAAAGGCATCTGGTCAATTGACTTAGCTGGGCTATTGATAGCATCATTAAATGCTTTAAAATGCCACTGAGTGAGGGCGCCTGGTGGCTCAGTCGGTTAAGCATCTGCCTTTGGCTCAGGTCATGACCCCAGGGTCCTGGGATTGAGTCCCGCATTGGGCTCCCTGTTCAGCAGAGAGTCTCCTTCTCCCTCTACCCCTCGTGCTCTCTCCCTCTGTCAAATAAATAAAGAAAATCTTTTTTAAAAATGCCAGTGAATGAATTGTATGTATCAAGCTTACAGTAACATGAATATATTCTAGACCTATGAAATTTTCAAGTAATGTTAAAACAGCTCTGATATAAATCCTGATCTTCAGATTACATTTAAGAGTTTAGCTATACGTGGCTTTCAAAATTATTTCTCTCTTTTATAGATATAAAACAAACATAAAATATATGTATGAATGTCATGCTAGAATATAAGTTTCATCACGACAAGAACTTTTATCTGTTTTGTTACACCTGATTTTAGTATCCATTATATAGGCATGGAATATTTGTTGAATATAACAGTTGTTTTTTTTTTTTTTTTTACCACAAAATAACACTTATCCTTACCAGGTATGGAGCACTCTACTATTTTCTATCCTGTTTTATTTCAATAAAAAAAGGCTGGTTGTGGCCTTTAGTAGGGCCCAAGCTGCAGTGTGCAAATATTGGTCTGTACTATACAGACGTGCACCATGGATGCTGTGAAGGGAGGAAGGGGCGCCCACAGCTAGAGGCATTCCGGGTTCCTCTGTCAGACTTCTGTGTAATATCCCACCAGAAAAAGAATCCAATATTTTAAAAAAAGAGGCTTGAAAACTCCTCAAAATAGACTACCAAGTAGAATGAAAGACTAAATACACACGAAGCCAGGGAAGGCCTGGGAGGAAAGACAATGCCTGAGGTTTGACAACTAGCTCCTGAGGTGGGGCCAGGGCCGGGCTCATTGGTTTCAAGTCCCTCGTCTTTCCACCTCTGAATGAGATGAAGCGATGACATCCCCAGGAGAAGCTGTGAGATATGAACCGCACTGACATAGATGACACTGCCTCTACATTTGGGTCATATGTTGAGTTTATGGTTCACCATTTTCAGGTGATACCTTTTGTTTGGGGGAGAGGGGGTTTGTGTTCGTTAGAAATTTTGCTCAAATTTGTACGTTGAATATACCTTTAAATATTATATTTACTGCCATTCGTAAATCCTCACCTGAAGTGTAGGTTAAAATATGTTGTGGACTAGTATCTTTTTATCCTCAGTGGCATAAAGAACACATTTAAGTATTTTCTGAATATTATCAGAAATAACGGCCTACTAGACATTTTTTAAAAGATCTTACATATTTATTTGTCAGAGAGAGAGTGAGAGCGAGAGCAAGAAAGCACAGAAACAAGGGGAGCAGCAGGGAGGGGGAAAAGCAGACTCTCCACTGAGCAGGGAGCCTGCCGTGGGACTCGATCCCAGGACCCTGAGATCATGACCTGAGCCAAAGGCAGACGCCTAACTGACTGAACCACCCAGGTGTCCCAGCCTACTAGACATTTTAGATCTGGATAAAAAAAATATCAGAATATCGTATTACTTGGCTTTGGTTATTGTTTTAATAAACCATCAACATTGCTTGGTACCACCTGTTCAGGAGGCTCCCATAATTTTTAGGAGAGAGAAACGTGTGCTGATCAATATCATCTCCTTGTTTTGTCTCTTTCTTGCTCTCTCTGGGAATTTCCACAGAAGCCTTCTCTGTTGACAAGGGGAGAAGCGAAATAACGTTTTAGCAAGAAAGTAATCAATTGCAAGTTTTGATTCTTAAAAAAATTGGGTATCATAAGAGTTGGACATAGCTACCTTGTTCTTCCTTGAGGTCCTAGCCCTTGTGCGTAGAACACATTTTTCCCAGCTCCGTCTTTGGTTTCCTACCATTCTTCAAATGTCACCTCCTTGGAGATAACCTTCCCTGAGCACTTCCCTGACATAATTGTTTCTCACCATTACCAGTCCCAGATCAGTGTCTTCTCCAAACTGCTCGTTCTGGCATTGACTTGGCTCACTCCCCCACTAGACTAGAAGCTGCATGAGGGCAGGCTTCCCCTCTCTATCCTCAGTGCCTGAAATATGTCTGGCATATAGCATGCACTCAGTAATATTTGGAATGAATGAATGAACTGGTGTAAGGTTGCTGGCATAGTTGATGTTTCTGATAATGTTCTGCAGGTCGCGTTTGTTAAACAGCAACACTCTCTTCAACAGCATCAGCTCTTGTTCGGGCGACTCCACAATCAGAAGTGGTTTCTCTTTTAAAGGACTGTTTCTAGATCAGTTGCTTAAAACTGAAGATGAATTTTCCCACGAAATCACTGTTTTCATAGTGATTCTTTCAGTACATTCTTGTTACCCAGAATGTATAGAACTATGACTGGCAGTAGTCTCGAGCCCCAAATCCCAGCTTGAGTCCAAGTTGATGAGTTGGAATTGTTTCTGGACCAAACTGGTGGCTCTGAAACCTGAACTCTGAGTCCCTACAACCCGTAATTTTATCAGAGTTTTAACACTTTCTGAGTTTTGGAAGGAGCAGAGAGGCAGAGGGAGGAAAGTGGGGGTTGGTTGGAGGCTTGGGGGCTGAACAGGTAGCAGGAGAGAGCATTGCCAACATCAGAGGAGGAAGAGAAAGGAGCAATCTTGCAGAGGTTGGGGCTGAGTTCACGTTCTGCTTGCTCCCCCACTGGGGATGATAATGGGATCAGGTGCCAGAGGAGGGCCGTGGGTACAAGGACCTGGCAGCAGGAGAAGACTAGAAGGAGGGTCAGTGACAGGGGAGAGAGGGCCCCATCATTACGAACAACCATGTCTTCAGCATTTTCCAGGTATTTTGCATCTGCCACTTCACTGAATTCTCACAACAGGGTTTTAGGCAGTTACATTTTCGTCCCTTTTACCAATAAGGAAACTGGAGATCAGAGATGTTAAGGAATATGCCCATGGTTGCCATTTAGTGGCAGAGCTGGATATGAAACCAGGTCCCACAGGACTGCAAAACCTGTCCTCCTAACTGCTTCATGACTCACTCTCTCCCCCCACCCCTCTTCAAAGAGTGGCGTAGACAGAGGCAAAAACAAACAGCAGTATAGCAAAGTTTTATTGATTTGGGAACCAGTTAGATGTGTCATAGTCTTTCAATTTTATGATTGTTGTCTCTTGGTTTGACTTCCCCCCGCAAGCATTATTAAGGTATAATTGACAAATAAAAGTTGTATACATTTAAAGTGTGCCATGTGATGATTTTATATAGAGAGACAGAGAGAGAGGGAGAGAGTCAAGCTAATTAACACATCTGTCACCTCATAGTTACCATTCTTGTGTCTGTATGTGGTGAGGACACGGCAGATCTATCTATTCCCTCATAATTTTCAATATACAATACAGTAGTATTAACTGTAGTCACCATGCTGTATAATAGATTCTCAGAACTCATTCATTTAATAACTGAAAATCTGTATCCTTTTATCAACATCTCCCCAGTCCCCCCACCCCTTGGTCCCTGGCAACCACTATTCTGCTGTTTGCTTCTGTGAGTTCTCCTTGTTTAGATTCTACACGTTAAGTGAGGTCGTACAGTATTTGTCTTTCTGAGTCTGGCTTATTTCACTCAGCATAATGTCCTCCAGGTTTATTCATGTAGTTGCAAATGATAGGATTTCCTTCTTTTTGTGGCTGAATAATATTCTATTATGTGTGTGTGTGTGTGTGTGTGTGTGTGTGTGTGTACATATATCACATTTTTAATCCCTTTATCCATTGGCAGACACTCAGGTATGTCCATATCTTGGCTGTTGTAAATACTGCTGCCGTGAACATGGGAGTGTAGATATCTCTGAGATACTGATTTCACTTCCTTTGGATATATACCCAGAAGTGGTAGTACTGGATCACATAATTGTTTTAATTTTAATTTTTGGAGGAAACTTCTACTGTTTTCCATAGTGGCTGCACCCATTTACTTCCCATCAACAGTGCACACGTGTTCTGTATTTTTCTAAACCCTCACCAACACTTGTGCTCTCTCGTCTTTTTGATAACAGCTTCTCGGGTTGACTTTTTAAAAACAATTTTTCTATTTCTTTTTCATTCTTTCATGCTCTCACACATCCATTTCGTATACATATATCCAGGCTGGAGAAAGGTGGGATGGAAGCATCTAACTGCTGGGACAGAGAGGGAAATGGGAATGGTGCTTGTCATTCCTTCCTCCCGCTGCTCACTGCTCATATTGCTCCTGGACAAAGCTGTTCTTTACTCCTGGGTTTACTTCGGCCTTGTCCTCAATAGAGATGATACCCTGGCAGAATTTCTAAGCAGTCAAAAGGGGACTTATGGGTCTCTTTTCAATTCTATAAGTAACTCTAGAAACTTTTAAAAGCACACCTGTGGTGGATACAGCAGGCCAGGCAAAGATGTAGAAGACATGGATCCTTGTTTCAGGAGCCTTAAGAAGAGGCGGAAATATTCATACCTGAACTACAATGAGTGTAAAAAATTAATAGAGTTCAATGGAAGGAAATCTTTTCAATTAAAAAAGCAATGCAAATTTCTTGTAAACAGTCAAAAATCTAAAATATTAAAAAATTAAATACCCTCTTTATCCTATCCCATCATCATCATTACTAGTAAATACGATTATCCAGTTTAAGGTCCATCCTTCTAGGACTTTTTCTATGAATTTACAAGCATGTCTATATATACCTAAACAGCATTTCTCTTTTATTATCTCCCTTCTTTCCACTAAAATTAGATCATATTATACTCAGTATTTTGCAATTTACTTTTTCCTTTTGCCCTATTTATATGTTGAAGTTCTTTTCTTGACTTATGCCACAATCTACTTAGTTCTTTTTACTGGCTATAAAATATTCTAATACATACCTGCAATATAATTTTAACATTTCTCTATTGGTGAGCATTTACATTGTTTCTCTTTTTTGCAAGTCCTAACAGTGCCACATGAACATTCTTTTATGTACAAGTATATTTTTATGGGATGGAATTTTGAAGGGAAATTGCTGTGTTATGGTGTTTAAAAAGGTTTTCTAGAGACTCTTAAAATGCCCTCTACAAAAGACCATGATAATGTACAGAATGAGTAAATCTGGTTGCAAGGAATCAGAGGAAAGTTGATTGATACGGGCCGTGAATGATGAGTGGGAATTCCACAGGCAGAGCTGGGGAAGGGAAGGGTCGACGAAGGAACAGCATGAGAAAAGGAACAGAGACAGCAGAGCCCACAGCCGACACGTACAAAGGGAAGTAGGAGAGTTTGACTGGAGGATGAAGTGTTGGGGGACTAGAGGAAGATGAGGCTAGAAAGCATGTTTAAATGAGTCTAAACTTATTCTTCAGACTCTGGGAAAACAGTAAGGCCTTTTGTTGTAGTGAGTGTCATAATTAGATCAAATCTGTCTTTATTCAAGAGTTTGTCCTTTACCATGGACATTAGTCACTTTTCTGCTGGCTACAACTATCATACTGGGTTTGAAATGTTGCTCTTCTGTTCCATTTTTAATTTCTATTAGTCATCCAAAACAAAACTCAGGACTGTTTTTTTAACTAACTAGAAAGCATAGGACCAGTGTGCCCTTTTGTACCAGCAAAAGTTAAAACAACTTTATTTCCTTTATTTTTGTTATAAGTTTCTAAAGAATATGGATTTCTCCTCTGGCTACTTATTTACTTATGGAGACAAAGAGAATTTTTGAAATAATGCCTTATTATTCTTACTAGATTTAGGATGAAATGAGTATATTTTTGTATAGTGGGGTAAGCTGGATCATAGCAAACCCCTTCGACGTTAAAGTCACTTACTTGTTCTTCTTGTAGCTTTTGGACAAGGAAGAAAGGGGTTTGTATCTAGAGACTGGCATCCCCACTACGCAAGTCCTTTGGCATTGGCTCAGCAGTAGACATTCTGAGACCTTCCAGTGATTTCTCTGCTATAAGGTCTTCTAAGCATCAATAGTCTTTTTCCAAACACTTCAAAAAATAAGGGAGTTGGGGAACATAGTTCATATCCAAAGAGCTGGGATAATTTGGAGAAATCCTAAGGACAATTTCTTTAGGTTACACTTACTAGAGTTATATTCTTCTGCCATGAGAACTTCTGACGTAAAGGGTGGTGCGTAAAGCTGGAAAATGATCACTGTAATAACCATGAGAGTTGGGGGGGGGGAGGGTAGGAGTTGGCTTTTTTGCAATAACTTAACCAGCACCCCCAGACAGCATTATTACATTTCTATTCAATGAAATAGTTATTTATATAACAGACATTCTCATGTCAGATAGGAAACTTCTTGAGCGCAGGCCGTGTGTGGCGTCTGTCTTTGTGTGTCCTACACAGCCTGGCACTGTGTCTTGCATGTTGGAGAAACCCGAAAAATATTTGTTGAATGGATGACTGACTAAGTGAATGGAATCAAAACTACGTTGGGCTTTTCATCGATTCCATCAATTCATATGCTATCGCGTTCGTTTCCTCTCTAGGCTAATTTCCTTCTTGGAGAGTGGAAGAGTCTAAGAAGTGGCTAAGAGATAGGCACTGTGGTTGATGGGCTTTTGTGCCGTGTTGTTGTTGCTGTTGTTCTGACTTCACAAACACAGTGCACCTTAATGAGATGACTGCCAGGATATTCACCTCTAATGTTTTGGAAAACAATGTACCTGATACCGCAGTCCCCATTTATGGAAATGCACACATGCAAATGTGGAAAAGTATAACTTCATTTAACTAAATCTGTTTTATCACAATCAAATGATTGAGGTAATAAAGGGCCAAAGAAAGAGAATGCTGAATGGTAATGGCCACAACCTGTGAGTGGACCATTCTCTGGCCGCTGCTGGTTCAGGACGGGTAATTGCAGCAGGTCTAGACATAGGAACAGATGCAAAGTAGAGCTTTATTATACCAGACATTTGCCCTACTACGACACAGTCTAATTGCCCAGAAAATACATTTCTACATGAATTATTCTTAATTTGATTTGAAATAGGCCAATTGTTGTGTTTCATGAAACTTTATCAAATAATAACACGGAGCATTAAATTTAAGAATAGTTTCTCTTCAGTGCCAGTGCTTTTGAAAGAGCAAATGAAGTCCTCAAAGATCAAAATTATGTAAACTTTTCAAATGCATAGGACGTTTGCTTGGCGATGCCTTTAGAACTGTGGGCACCACTGTCACCTGCCTGGCTTTCTAAGTTCGCAAATCCAGCCCTTCAGGTAGTCACTTTTGTTCCATCTGCATAGGTCTTCTTTGAAAGTAAAGAAAAAAAATCACATTCCTTTATTGAACTTCAAAATTCTTTGAAAGCAAAATTTGTTTGTAAAAAATAGAGCATCTCTTTCGATTCATTCACTTCTTCCAAAAGTGGTTGGTAAAGTTAAATCCTTTACCATTTCAATTCTAGAAGATTTTTTAAAACTTTCCTAAGCATTACATGTGAATGGTTTTTCTGAAGGAAATGTGACCCGTATAACCAGTTCTCTTTCTCTGATTTTTTAAGGTCCATTAGAAGTGAGTAATTCTGTGTGTCTGTAACTTTATGCCAGTATTTTTAAGAAATTCAATTCAATTTTTTTTTTCTGCCGGCAGTGAATTTTAAAAGTCTTAAACATGCCCAAACATCTCAGAGGATTTAAAGAAAATTATAATAGTAACCAGTTTCTCCCCCCTCCCTAAAAAAATAGAGCACACTACTGAAATTATTTAAATTGACTGAACCTTTTAAGCAAGTAAACACATTTTAACTAGGTTTTTTTCTCAATCCCTCCATTCATGCCAACTATAGAAATTAGCCTTCACTCTTCCCTCACTTACACATGGATACACACGCTTGCATGGACACAAGAAAAATTTCTTTTCTCCTGTCAGCATTCCTCCTTAACAATGGTTAGATTAGTGGCATGAAGGCGGCCGCAGAGAAAGGACATTCAGGCCAGAAGGCTCCCCACAGGCACAGCTGGTAGGGGTTAATGGCGGCTGAACCTCCCAGCCAGGGCCTTTTCTCTATTGTGTGTTCAACTCCTGGGAAGGAGGGAGACTTGTGACAGCCTCTGGGGTGCAGTGGATCAGAGGTAGAGCAACTGGGTCACAGAAGCAGTGTTCCAGGGGAAGCAGAGTTTCGGACTGCAGGAAAAATGAAGTCTGCCACACAAATGGCCGTGTCTCTCTGCACACAACCGCTGTGGGGAAAATGCAGAGCATTGTTTCGTAACACGGCTTATAGCCTTTTAATTCATATCGTATCCGTACAGGAACCATCGGGCAGGGACGTTGAATTATTCATATTGGAAAGTGGCTGAAATTTGAGTCAAACCCGTGCACGTATGGCTAATGTATGTTATTAAAGTTTGTGTGTTAATATCTGAGAGTTCTAGTTTCCACATGGTATAAAGGCTCCCAAGCTCAGACACAATGGTCGGGGGTGGGGAGGTGGGGGTAGGGGGATGGGGGGAAGTTGGGGGCCTCTTGAGAAATAGCAGGTTGAAATTTAAGGAGAGCGTGATGAATACATGTGCGTTTCCAGATAGAGTAGGTGGGCTTGAACACGTAGCATGGCATGGGGAGTGGCAGGGAAGGAGACCCAGGCTACTGATTTATCTTTCGAACTAAAACCAGGACAAAGCGATAACGACAACCAGTAATGTCAAAACAATTCTAGACATTGGATCTCCTTAATAGATTCTTATATTTAAACTCGATAAATGAGGCTTCACAGGCAAGACATGGCTTTTACAGACAAGCCAGATTTCTTGGAGAAGGAGAGCTTTATAACTTTGAGGAACACTTATCTGTTAGTGCCACGGACGTGGGTTTTGTCACAAAACACGATCCCGTGGCTCCAGGCCTGGCGAATCGAAGGTCCATGATAAATATTTGTGGCATAAATGAGGACCCCACAGCCACAGGAATTGGCTCCTCTGTTCATTTTAGCTTAAGAGGTCTACTTGTTTGTAAATCAGAGTAAGGCCCAAGGAGGATGCTTTTTATGTTGCTGAAGCGAATTTGTTTCTTTTCAGAAGAGCTGAACATCTCTACCAAAGGGTGTTAAAACAATTCACTTCCAAATTAACATTGCCCTAATTTCTTTTCAATAAACCTGGCCTGAAGAGCTGTCTAATTGGAGACCCGGGCTTTGGCCACAGCTAGGCACTGAATGCTAGAGGCATCCTTATTCTAATGCTTTTGGCTTGCTTTATCTAATTTAAAATTTTAATGCCACTTGACGAAAATTTGCCCTTTACTTGAGTTTGTTTTGACTTATTGTATTCTGGGAAAAGGAAGCAGAGGACCGGAGAACTGATTAGGGCCCTCAGACTCTACCTGCGGCAGCAACATTTAATACTTCCTACCTCAAGTCACAATCGTTTTTTGGGAAACAATACAGCCCAATGAGCTCATTCAAATGGGTCTCTTTATGTTGCAACAGGGGAGGGAAAGCAAATGAGTCAAAGCCCCGGGTGTTACAACACTTTGAGGCAGACTGAAGAGGGTTCTGCTTTACTGAACCTTCCTGTGTCTTCTTGGGAAAAGATTGGCATTCGGAAGGCACAAAGCTCCCAGGGACTCGCAGTCATGAACCATCAACAGGGTGACCACCTTATTACAATTGTCATCATGAACGCCTGGAACCTGCTAGAGGATTTGTACCCATGCACTAATTTGGGGCAGCTGGAGTTCAGTCGGCAGCCCAGAATAGCATGACTATTTTATTTTATTTTATTTTAATTTATTTATTCAACAGAGATAGAGACAGCCAGCGAGAGAGGGAACACAAGCAGGGGGAGTGGGAGAGGAAGAAGCAGGCTCATAGCAGAGGAGCCTGATGTGGGGCTCGATCCCATAACGCCGGGATCGCGCCCTGAGCCGAAGGCAGACGCTTAACCGCTGTGCCACCCAGGCGCCCCTGCATGACTATTTTAATATGCCAGAATCTGCTTCTGTGGGGGGGACGATATTACACGTCAGTGTTATTTGCAAAATTCACAGGTGTCAAACAGCTGTTTGATTCACAAATATTCATTTTCTCCCTATCATTCTGTTATAAGCATTGAGGATTATCCTATGATTTTGTCAAAATCCAGAAGTAAGAATAAGGAAGCTTTTCTAGTATACACAGGAAGGCAGTGGAAAGACCAAAAATGCACCCCTGAATGCATCCATGCCCCCCTAGAAAAAGTCCTCTCTCTCCAGAAAGCACTGCATTTTCTTTACTTTCTGCCTTTATTTGGGAGTAAGGGTGTGGCAAATGCAGTCAGAGGGGGGTCCGCTTCTATTATCACTGTCACCCAGGAATCATAAGAATTGAAGTCCATTCTTTTTTAAAACTCTGGTTTGTTTGACCCAAAACTTGAAAGTCCGAGTGTGTGTGTGTGTGTGTGTGTGTGTGTGTGTGTACCCTTAGATTTCTTTTTCATTTGAAAGAGGGAAAACAAGTCACAGCTGGACAGAGACTTTTCTCCCCTGCCAAGTTTCAACTCATATTGCATTTTTATGACTGTGTTCTTAGAAATCCCAGAAAATAAGACTAATACCACTTTCTTACAGTCGAGCTTGCAGGTGCTGGTGTAATAAAGATACATTTGCATTCCTTGTTTTTATGAATAAAAGAGAAGGTGAGACTAGGGGAGTTTGTTGACCTTATTGCCCTGGTATGTGTGTTGAGCATACAAAGATACAAAGAAATATTAAATTAAGAACTCAGAAAGAATTGATTCAAATGACAGCCTCGCACATTACAGAGGCTTTGCATTTAATAAACTCCTGATCTCCCTGGGGTGAAGCAATTGATTCAAATAGTTTGTTGTCACATTTTTTAAAATGTAGGTAATTCCATTTTCAAAAACAAATTTAACAGAAGATGCTGTTTACAAAATCGCAGTGCTGTTTTTCAACCACTCGTTCCAAGATGGTGTGATTCGACTACCCAGGCCGTGCTAGGGAAAGGGTTAAGCTTTTCTGACTTTCAGATACAATGAAATTATGACAGGAAGAAAATTGTGCCATTTTAGCATGAAAATGCTTGTACAAATACTGTCGTTCCTTCCTTCTTACTTTCTTTATAATGCCTCAGCGATAGCTAAGATGACAGACATTTGACAGGTATCTGTAAGCATACAGCCCAGGCAGCTCATTAAAGTTTTTCTTTCTATGCATCAGCTTTCACAAAGGCAAAAACCCATTAGCATTGACTATTTTGCAGATTAGAAGAATTAAGGGCTTCAAACGTTGGCTTATACCAAGCAATGTCATTTGTGAAGTGATGTTTGCTTTATTATTTCCCTTTCTCTCCCTCTGAAACCAGACTGACATGACTTTAGCTCAACGTAGGGCGTAATGTGCAAACCAAAGGACTGGCTCATCGATGAAAAGAAACACATTCCCTTTTATACATGACTGGAATGGCAAAAAGGGGAGACTTTACATGTACTATTTAGGCTCATTAGAGGACTGATTATGATAGTTCTCTGGTGTAATCTTTAATCGACTTTGACACTAGATTTGCCCCGTTACAAATCCTGTCATGCAAATTAAGTCATTTGTGTTGTTTGATATGGAAAGATCTGCTATGAAATGAAAGATTAGCTCACAGATGAGGCACAAGAGACCGCTGCCCTCGTGCACTGTGCAACTGATTACAGGGATGAGAGCGTCCATTTCTCCACCGCTCTTCACATTTAGGAAAGGAGATTAAATTAACATGACTTTAGGTCCTCCTGCATGAAGATAGTCAAAAGAGATGTTCATGTTTTCATAGCTTTTATTCTTGGACTCTACCAGACAGGTGCTCTGAAGGCAGAGACCTGATGCCGAGTTATTTTAACCTGATTTCCATCGGGTGGGATTGTGTGCGTGTACGTTCACGGATGAAATTCCTTTTCTGTACAGGTGATTGGTGGTGACTGACTAATGGGCAGCGTGACAAACCAGGTGGGAGCTCCAGACGCCCCAGCAAACTGCAGTTTCATTTGGGCCCCCGACTCCCATCCCACCTTCTGTTTTAAATGTTGGATGGCCATACCCGCAGCTTTTTGACCTAATTGATTGTAAAGTGGAGAAGGTAGTGACCTGTAAGACTTCAGGAGAGTTTTTACAGGAAGGCTCATGTGAAAAATGAAATCTTGTAAATGAAATGATAACATAAACATAACTTCAGAAGCTGGACTCTTAAGATTTCTATAATTTAACGTTGCTAGGTATCTTTGGCCCTGAAAATACAAAGTAAACATCAGCAAGAGGTGGGGTGAAGAAACTAGATTTAATTCAAAGGGCATCATCCTGTAAGTATATCACAGAATACACCAGTTCGGGGCTTTTTTTTTTTTTTCCCCTTCAAAAATCTCTTCAGGCTTATAACAAGAAGTTCACCACATTCAGACCAAATCTGACATGGCTGGTAAGCAAAGACATCTACCTAGAGAAGAGTGTTCTGTGATTGGAAGTGGGCATTAAGAATGGTCGACATGAAGGGGGCTCCTGGGTGGCTCAGTTGGTTAAGCAGCTGACTCCTGACTTCAGCTCAGTCACCATCTCAGGGTCCTGGGGTGGAGCCCCACATGGGCATCTGAGCTCAGTCTGCTTGTCTCTCTCTCCCTCAGCCCCTTCCCCAACTCAAGCACATGCTCACTCTCTCTGAAATAAATAAATCTTAAAAAAAAAATGGTTGACATGAAGAAAATCATAAGTGACATTATCCCGATGGGCACAGAGAAGCTCTGCAAATAAAGAGTTTGATTTGCGGTGTATAATGGTCACTTAGCATTACTGTATTCAAAGACCAGAGGTAAAAGTTGAACTCATTCTTTCCTCCTATGATGCTTCTGCCAAAACTGATCAACAAGCTCATTCTTCCTGAGACCAATTTAGGACATTTAAAGAAAGGGCCACTCTCCCATATATGCTGATAGTTTTGTGATTGTCATTGATGAAGAATTATTTTAGGTTAAATTAAATCTTTGGGAGGGTAGGAAAGTAGCTATGTAAATGAAAGAGTTTAAAAAACTAAATGTTACAACCTGAGCTGTAGTAAGTATTTGGCCGGTTTAAATTTTTTTTTAAAAAAGTGCCACACCGTTAAAATAGAAATTAAAAGTTACCAAGTTACTAAGCATAATTTTGCTTCATTGAAAATTATTACAACAAAAAAGTGGTACCATCAAGAGGGCCCAAGGCAAATATAATCCAGTTGTCCTTACCTTCAGTTATTTCTTACTTATAATCTATGGCTTTCATCCAATTTCTTTTCACAAAGAGTTTGTAAAAAAAAAAAAAAAAGTGACAAAATATGATGATAGAGTTGCCATGAGGTGAAAGGTCAAATGCAGTAGAACAGTCAGCTGACTGGGAAGTATGTAGGTGCTCTGTGTTTCAGGCACCAGATAAATATTCTGTGTAATTCGGGGGCTGTCATGGAAGGTACCTTTGATTGAATACTAATGTAAATAGTCATTTAAAATTCCTTTTAAATGATCATAACACAAGTTAGAGTGGCCTCCAGCAGCTTCATCCGTGTATCTTCTTTTGGAACATTTTTAATAGGCATGCTTTGTCTTTTGAATGAGTCACACACCTCTGTTTTGATTAACTTTGATCAGATTTGGAGATTTCGCTTCTCTTGTAGCTAGGTAGAGAATTAGCCATTTCGATATCAGCAAGGAATTTTAATGAATGAGTAACATGTAGGTTTTCCTTGGCAGTACCTGGGGGGAAACTAGTCTGTGATAGAATTTCACTAAAGATTGGAGGAAGTTTTCACCATTTCCCATACTCACCTCACCGAGGTGTAAGAAATAGCCACAAATATTTGATTCCCGTTGATATTCATGAAAGGCCTTGGCATATATCTTTTTTTTTTAATGTTTTTTTAATTTTATTGTGTTAGTCACCATACAGTACATCCCTGGTTTCTGGTGTAAAGTTCGATGATTCATTAGTTGCATATAACACCCAGTGCACCATGCAATACATGCCCTCCTTATTACCCATCACCAGCCTATCCCATTCCCCCACCCCCCTCCCCTCTGAAGCCCTCAGTTTGTTTCTCAGAGTCCATAGTCTCTCATGCTTCATTCCCCCTTCTGATTACCCCCCTTTCTTTATCCCTTTCTTCCCCTACCGATCTTCCTAGTTCTTATGTTCCATAGATGAGAGAAACCATATGATAATTGTCTTTCTCTCCCTGACTTATTTCACTTAGCATTATCTCCTCCAATGCCGTCCATGTTGCAGCAAATGTTGAGAATTCGTTCTTTTTGATAGCTGAGTAATATTCCTTTGTATATATGGACCACAACTTCTTAATCCAGTCATCTGTTGAAGGGCATCTTGGTTCCTTCCACGATTTAACTATTGTGGACAATGCTAGGCATATATCTTTTAAATATTTTATTTTTAAGTAATCTTTACACCCAACGTGGGGCTCAAACTCACAACTCTGAGATCAAGAGTCAGATGGTCTACTGACTGAGCCAGCCAGGTGCCCCAGGCACATTTTTAATACTGTGAATTTGTATGAAATCATTAAAGTATGGAGGGACAGATACTAAAAAAAATAGATAAAAGAAGAAAAAATTAAAATGAGTTCTGCATAATAAAAAAAAGTTGAAAAATCTGTAAGTAAAAAAAAAAAGATTAACTAGTGTTGCTTTTGTTACCAATGCACTGACATTTATGTGACTGAGAGGTCCCGCAGTTTATGCACAATGTTTCATTCATAAGACATAATCCTTGCTATTGAGGTAGTACTTTTAATTTAATTTTGTTGCACAGTAAGCTAAATTGTTGCTATTGCTCAACTATCCCCTTGGCTTGGGGACCTAGACTCCCACATTTGTTGTTTGGGGGCCACTGATGGGCAGTATCAAAGGGCATGCTGGCACTCTCAGGGCAGAGCTTCCCAAACTGGAGCCTGTGTTAGAATCACCAGGAGGTGGGCCACCTGGGTGGCTCAGTCGGTTGAACATCTGACTTGTGATTTCAGCTCAGGTCGTGATCTTGTGGGTCATGGGATCGAGCCCCACCTTGGGCTTCATGCTCAGCTGGGAGTCTGCTTGAGATTCTCCCCCTCTCCTTCTGCTCCTCCCCCTACTCACTCTCTCTCTCTCATTAATAAGTAAATCTTAAAAAAAAAAAAAAAAACAGAATCACTAGGGGAGCTTGTTAAAACATACATTTTGGGGGTGCCTGGGTGGCTCAGTCATTAAGTGCCTGCCTTCGGCTCAGGACGTGATCCCAGAGTCCTGGGATCGAGCCCCACATCAGGCTTCTCCGTTGGGAGCCTGCTTCTTCCTCTCCCACTCCCCCTGCTTGTGTTCCCTCTCTCGCTGCCTGTCTCTCTCTCTGTCAAATAAATAAATAAAATCTTTAAAGAAATAAATAAAAAATAAATAAAATAAAACATACATTTTGGAGCTCACCTGCAAACTTTCTCATTCAGTTGTAGGGAGTGAGATTTTGCATTTCTAACAAGTTGGTTGATGCTGATGATACTGGTCTAGGGACTACCCTTTGGAAACCATTGAGATAGGGTATCTTCAAGATTACTGAGGGCAGGAGATTTCCACATGGGAAAAGCTCTGAGCCCAAGGGAGAAAAGAAAAATTAATTGCTAACTGACTTTCTTTAATGTTCCCTTTCTCTGTTTTCCTTTTTAATGTAGGGGATATCCAACTTTAGTTCTCAGAATATGTTTTTTCAATTTTTATTGATATTCTAATGTATTTTTCCATAGAGGAATATAATATCTAGGACATCAAAAGTCCTTAATAAATATTTCTGACTGTGGCTTGACACATAATGGTTTTGATACATAGGATTATGTGGTGCTGTTGATTAGGAAATTTTAAACACCTAATCTTCATCATTTTGTGGCAAAATATATTTGGAATTCTGTTGGACACCACGACAACGTCTGATGGTGTGGTGGTGGTGGTGATGGGCTCTGTTTCCAGCAAGAGCAAATGAGACATCCCCCTGAGGGAAAAAGTCAGGAGCTAGTATGCCTTGATTGGAATCTTATCTTAGTGATACAGCTTTGTCAGGTTTTGGGGATGTTACTCTGACTTTTTTGAGCCTCAGTTTTCTCATCGGTAGGGTGGGGTGAAAATAGTATCTCTGAGTTTAGTGAAGGTTAAATGGGTTGTTGAGTGTGAAGAGCTTACTAATTGTAAATGTTAGGTGCCTGGCACAGAGTTAAGTGCTCCAAAATGTTGACTGCTACTAAAATGATAATGATATAGACACGAAAAACTTGTAAGAATACACTTTTATGGCCTGTAAACGTCCTTAAATTTTTAAGCTTAAATACAGGAAATATACCAAACCCATTTCTATACAGAGAGCAGCGCTATTGGCATTTCAGAAATGTGCCTCCAGCCATCTTACACCTCTCATCTTGTCCCTGTCACTGTTTCCAGCCTAATGCTAAAGTCCTCTTGGCTGTCCCTTTCCATGCCTTTATCTCTGAAAATTCTGATATCCACTTTAATGACCTTTCAAATGCCCATGATTCCTTGTTCCTTGATTTCTTAAGATTTGACAAGTATAGCCATCCACACCAGCAGCAAATCTTTTTCCTTGCTCTCCTTGATATCTGCTCCATGTCCAAAATTCAAAATTCTGAATCCTAAAAAAATCCTGTCTGACTTCTTATACTTATGAATCCCCCATACTCCTGTCTTCACTCATGGCTTTCATTGTGACCTACTCCTCCTCTGTCCATGCTTAGAGAAGGGTGGGCCTGGTAATCAGGGGTCAGATCACAGAGGTGCTTCTGTGCTTTACCAGGGAGACATATGATCTGATTTGCTAGATCCTATCACAGTTAGAAAGAACACTCTGGCCTCAAGACTGGTTGCAGGGACACCACTTGGGTGTCATTGCACGTGTTCAGGCAGGAAATGGTTAGGGTCTGAACCAAGGCAGAGACTGACTCAGACGCTGGGTTTCCCTCCTCTCTTCCCATGCCGAACTCTGTCATCATGCCAACCCTGGTTTTGCTAAACCTTTTTAAGGTCTTTAAACTATACATATCCTTTGAGTCAATAATTTTACATCTTGGAATTTAACAGAGAGAAGTCCTTAAAGATAGGTGTATAAAAATGAAATATGACTATAAAAATATTTATAAATAGTCTAATTGTCCACTAATAGAAGATTAAGTACATTTTGCTACAATATTCGGTGCTATCTAAGCCAACCATTAAAATGATCATGAAACTGACTTTTAGACCCTAATCCCCAAATAGTAAACTGAGTTAATTTGTGAGGATTCTCAAACCAACTTTCTTCTCAGCACCTGGTATTTTTCTTTCTCATAAATTGATTCTCCACCCTTTTGAGATCCTCAATGTCAGGATATTGGCATTGGCCTGAAAACATCTCTTGCCATCTTAATTTTCCTACTGCAGTTTTCCTGAAAGGCTGCCTTACTTTGGGATACTTGCTTTAGGAGTACAAATCACCAGTCTCCTACTAGGCTTGGGCAAGCAGAACATTTTCTTCCATGTGTTAATTAATTACTGTAAAGGCAAGAGTTTTAATTTTGGCTCTGCAGCTGGTTATACCAGACTTGCGGTTATGGCCTATGGCCTAATGGAAGTATTTTCCAGTACATTTAATCAATCATTGACTTAAGGTGAAACACCAAGACTAAACTACAGTGTGCATTCATCATTCGTTCACTCAAGATCTTATTGAAGAACATTCTGGGTATGGCACTATAAGGTGACGTGGGGAAGAATCATGTAGGTATTTATGGCCTAGATCCTGTTCTTTAGGGGTTTGTACTCATGTTGTAAGGGATTCCATAAAAAATACATATAAGAAGAATGTCAACTGAGAGATTAGAGAGGACAAAAACAGCAGCAGCCCGAATAACAGTAAATAACATTTGTATAGAATATTTGACAGTGTACAATTTATATTTCACATACATGAGAATGCTCTTGTAAAGCGGGTATGACCAAATATGTATCACCAAATCCATATATATATATATGAAGTGTTCAAGAGAGAAGGAAAGTACCTTGGGCTGGAGTAATCTGCCTGAGAAACAGCATTTGAGTTAGAATGTGAAGGGGGATAGGACTCAAATAGGTATATAGGAAGAAAGACCATTCTGGTGGGCCGGAAATTGGCCTGGAGATTCCAGGCTGTGAAGAGGAGGGGGTGAGGGTCAGGAAGAGGTGATAGAACATGAGAATGTAGCAGATTGTGGAGCTCTTGAGGGCCAAGCTAAGGAATTTATGAATAAGGGAACATAATGTTAAAATTAATAGTTTTGGAAGAGTAATCTCACAATGGAAGGTAAAAGGGACAGATGTAGGGACTAGAAGGGACATCAGATATGTAGCATTGAGATGCTAATCACCTGAATTATGACACTTGTCTATTCCTGGTTAAGAAGCCATTCAAAAATTATTATTTCTCCTGGTTTGTAGGTAGACGGGGCTCAGCTGGGCAATTCTCTCTTGGGATTGCTCAGAGAATTACAGGCACCTGTTGGCCAGGGCGTCAGTCATCTTGAAGGCTTGACTGAGCTGGACATTCAAGATGTTTCACTGTCAAGGCTGCCAAATGATGCTAGCTGTCATCTGGGAACTTCGCTTGACTGGAGCACCTAAACATGGCCTCTCCACATGGCTTGGGCTTCTCCCAGAGTGGCAGCTGGACTCTTGAGAGAGCTGCAAGTCTTCTTATGACCTGGCTTCAAAAGCCCTACAATGGTGCTTCTATTGAAATCTGCCTAGATTCAAGGAGAGGGGAATTGGACTCTATCTCTCAATGGGGGCATTGTTCCAAAATTTGTAGGCATATTTAATTTGCCACAGTCACTGCAAAAATGTAAAATAGGCATTACCTGGAAGTAACTTGCTCACCAAATGTAGGGAAGGATATACCTAGAGGGTTGGGCTAAGATCACTAAAAGATTTTCTGCTTGATTATCAGGGAGAAGAGCTGTCCCATCACCTGTTCTTGCCTTAGCTCAATGCCTACTCAATGTGTGGTAAGTGCTGCTTCTTTGCCTCTGTGCCCTAAGAGCAAAGACTGGAACAGAATCATTTTTCCTTGTTTTTCCAGTGCTCAATTCAGATCTTAGCATATAATAGGCATTCAAAAAATATTAGCTAAACAAATGCATGGATGAGTCATTATCGTGAATAGGTTAAGGCAGGAGGAATGGCTGACTTAGACAGGGAAGGTAATCTCTAACGTTAAATATATTAAAGTTTAAGAGCAAAGGATATCTGGAAATTGCCTGCCATTGCTGAAAATATAGAACTGGGCTTCAGAAAGATGCAAGTAATGACACAGATTTGCCTGTACAAAGCTGCTTGTGGTCAGGCTGTATGATTCTCCAAGGGACAGATGTAGAAGAAGCTTATGAAGGACAGAGGCTTAGCCAACAGCTATTAGTCCAGAAATGGGAGAAAGAATACAGTCAGAGGATGGTGGATTCCTACCTCTAACGGTGAGGAGGGCCTTATGAACAAGATCGTAATACATGTGAAAAGCTAATATTTGTCGCCTTTGATTCTGGAATCTTGAATTGATTCCTCTTCCCAAGTGTTCGTATACTTTGATCTAGGAATATTAGGAGATTCTCCCAAAGAAATCTTTCAAACAGCCTAAGAATTATATAAGCAAAAAAATTTCCTTATAGAATTACCTATAATAAAAAGCCAAATTTTTAAACTAATATTTTTATCAAAAATATTTAGTGTGGAACTTTCTATACTATTTTATTCAAAACATTATTAAATGTCATCTTATTTACACAGAAATTTAACATGTATTCACTTCATCTTTCACTTTGCTCCCCATACACTTTGCATTTCAAGATTTCAAGGTAAAAAATCATTCTAGATCAGTGAGTAGAAATTCCCAAATCCTTGTTCCTGCTTTTGCACCTGAGCTCCGGTGGGTCATTTAGCTTGGATGGGCCTTAGTCTCTTATCCATACAATGATGAGAGGTGCTAGGAATTTAAGTCCTTTCCAGATTTAAAATTCTTTAATTTTATAGATCTGAAGTCAAAAACTTGGAGTCTCCTGTCTTTATATATATAGTTAGGGGAAGAGAAATTTCCCCAAAATGTAGCCTTGGTAGAGTGAGTGATCATAAGGGTTGGATTCAGCTCTTCTTTGTGGTGACCGTAAATGAAGGATTGTTGATAATAAGCATTAGGTCTTATTTTGTACTAGCTGATAAAAACCACTTTTTTGGTCCTGCCATATACTTCTTCTGATACCCACTATACCTAGGCAGTCCAGGACCCTCTCCTCAAACAGTTGGCTGGGAGCTTGATTTTCAGGAACCTAAGGCTAATACTCTTGGAGGGTTTTGACTACCTGACCAGCATTTCAAACCTCCAAGAAAAATACTACAATGCCAAGGATAATGTACAGAAACACTTACCAAATATATAGGGTGATGAATGAATTATAAATAATAAAAAGGCATAAATATAATCAAATAAGAGTTATTTTTCAGCCACATGAAATTTTCTAGAATATGTTAGACTATCTGACCATTCTTGTGAAACCAGAATGTTATAAAAATGTTATCCTACAAAAAAACAGAGCAGTATCTTTGAAAATCAAGCATTTATTGCCCAGATAACCTTAAAAGTTTTGAAAAGATGTGGCTCAAAGCCACCTCAGAAACAAATATACCCAGATATATACCTAAAGGCAAAATACATGTTTGGAAAATTAAGGTATTCCAGGTTGTGGATAGTATAGGCAGAATGGAGTGTCATGAATCAAATTTGCCCTCGACTCAATTTAATATAAAATCTTAGAGGAAAAAATTGATACATAATTTAAATTGCACTTTAGTATAATTCTGTAATGATGATGATAAGTATGGTATGACAAGAAGTACAGTTGCAAAAGATTAGGAGACCTAGCATAGAGGCCTAGTATATTGCTCCTGGAACATAGCAACAAATATTTGTATATATATACATTGACCCAAAAAATGGTATTTGAAAGAATAAACTACTAAGGTGATTTAGTCTACTTGGCGTTCAATAAACTATACTTAGGCATATTTAGGGCAAACTAGACCTTAGAATGTGTCGATATTTTTGAGACATTTGGAAGAGATGTATACAATTTAAAAGATTGGACTGGATCAAAATACCATAATTTAGTCAAAATTCAGATTAAAGAATAACTACAGTCTACATTTAAGTATATTATCCATACAAAGTTTATAAACTATAAAAAAAATGAATTCCACGAATAACATAGATATTAAGCACAAGTCACAAATATAAAATGCTGTCAGTAAAAATCAAATGGTTCTCATTATGTGATACGTGTCATGTTCAGGTCTCTGTCCACTGATATTCTTTCATTCAATTCCCGTAACGGTCCTTTGAAGTAAGAGCACGTACCCCTACTTTCAAATGAGAAAACTGAGTCTTAGAGGCTTGCCTCTAACCTCACAGCTGAAGTCATCACTTGAACTTGATGTCTGCCTAATTCCAAGGCTCGTGATCGTAATCACTGTGCCCCTCAAACAGCATGGAATAAATACCAACAAATAGAAATGATGGAGACGGGGACTTGTAAGGGTGAGCTGCTTTTATTTGTTCAAGGGAGTGGGTATCAAGTATAATTGAATCATCTTTTGTAAAGAAATGAGTATGATCGAAAGAAATCGTGCACATAGTATGTCTCATTTATTACACAAAATAAGCTATCATGGGTAGTGAATGAAGAGAAATCCTCCTGGTAAGGACCTGTGCCTGGTAATAATTTCCAGATGCAATATATTATATCAACTGTAGTTTATATAAATGCAGGGCTTTAAGAGTCCATATTTTCCATGTTTTGTTACTCAGTACTTGCAGTTATAAATAGGTAGCTCTGAAAGGTACATTTAGGGAAAAATGCAGGCTTGTGACCCAGTAGCTGCTATGCCTTTCAGGCAAATGCATTTTTCTAAAGGACCTGCTAAAGCTTTTTGAAGTGATCCCATCTTCTCATACTGGGACATTATTACATGCAGTTACTTTATGTTTATAAGTCTTTGTGCTTCTTGCCCCTTCAAAATCTGCATCTGATCTGAATTATGTCTCCCCTTCCCACCCTGGAACCCTGGCTCCCTCCTCAAGGCAAGAGGTAGGTGTTGAGGGGGGGGGGGGCAGAGGGAAAAGTGAGATAAGCATTTTGCACCAAAGTCTCCTTCAAATCTCCCCTATAAATCTGTGAGACCTTCCCCAGAAAGAATCCTAAAAAGCATATGAGGGGAGAAAAATGTGCAGTTCAACCATAGCATCCCAAGTAGAGCATCCAGAATTTTTAAATTATCAGAAGAGCACCAACTTTTTTGCTTCCACAAATAAAATAACATGAAAAGAAGAATGACGGACCAGAGTCATTAGATGCCCCTTTAAAAAAATAATGACTTGCATTGTCTTTGTCTCCTTTCTCCAGTGTATCCTTCTGCCTTGTGACTTGATGATGATCAGTTGAAAAACACAGACAGGAGGCTTTTCATAGGGGGTGACTCATTACCAAAGAGAGCCCCGTCCTGCTGCTCTCAGCCTCCTTAGCATTGCAAACTAGGCTGCTTGTGGCTGCGGGCTCTGACCATGACCCAACTCACACGCCTGCACCTCCCGGGGTCTCCCGTTTCCTCCCTCCTCGCTAGCAAGCATTTACAGATTCCTCCCTAACACTGGGCCAAAAGTTCCTCAATTTGGGAAGACTGGAGGGAAACATCCTTCTAATTTGGAAGCCCAAGTCCTGTAGGTACAGTGGCTCTAAGCCTTGCTGCTGAGTTTCCAAGGAAACCATTGCTATTTGTGACTCTGTTTGGAGCTTAAGAAGTAATTCTTACCTGCTTTGGCAAGACTGACAGTGTCATGACAGCTTCGAGAGGCTGTCGTTTCCACAACGAGAGATTCTGTAAATCGATTATTAATGAAGCGCTGCCGTATTTTAAGTGACTCTGTTCTCTGAGGGAGCGTGTTCATATTTAATTATTGAAATGTGAACTGTGCCATGGCAAAGGAGCACGAGAGTCGGCTATTATCCCCCCCAAATGGTTCAAAAATCAATCTTCATTCCAAAACCCATAATAAAAAAATAAAAAAATAGCAATTTATTGAGAAAAACTAAAGACATCCTGTGTCAGAAAAGCTATCATTAGTTGTGCTAAAACTAATATGTACATATTTTTAAAGAGAGATGTGCGTAATTATGCAAAAGAATTTTAAGTACTTAGTGAATGGAGGATCCACTGAATTGTCACTATCATTGGTAGTTTGACATTTGCCCTGCTTCTGCCTGTCACACCAACCGTGGAAGCAGCTGTTATTAGAGATGTGTATGAATAGTAAGAAAAAAAATCCACCCAGGGCTACCATGCTTCCATGCTTTCTTGAGTGTGATCAGCTTGTGCTAACAACGTTTTGACCTCTTCTGGCCCCAAGAATTTCACCTATAGGGCTGCTTCTGAAATTCTGTGAGTGTGGAGGGGCATTGAGTAGCAGATGAGAGAGCGGGGTGACCAGAGAATCCTCTCACTTGACAGTTAGTAGCCCTAGCATTTCTGTATTCAAGGGCCCGGGGCAGCAATCTCAATGGAAGAAGAGCGAAGCATGTAAAGTAGCGGCACATAGCATTTTACATAAAGGTGAGAAAACACCAATTGTCTTGAGCAAAGAATGGATGGGTGCTGTCCAAGCCTATGAGAAGGCTAACTCCACTTCGCAACCCATCCGCCATGCTGTCACAGGCTCTTCACACTTGGTTCTGAACTTTTGGGAGAATGGCGGGGCCACTGGAGTCTCATAAGTGGTGTGTGATGTGATCAGATCTGTGTTTCAGAGAGAAGAGCAGAAGACATGCCAGTGTTGTCCCAGGAAGAGAGAATAGTGGCTTGAACTCAGTTTTAGTGGAATGAGGAGGGCAAAGGTTACAACAGTACTCAGAATTGTCATTCACTACGAGAGGCCTTTTAAATGTCTTGCTTTATTTATGCTTCTGAACAGTACTGTGTGATAGTATAATCATGCCCATTCTAAAGGGTCTTAGAGATATGAAGTTGGTGACACGAGTAATATAGCTAGTAGGTGGGGGAGCGGCAAACTGAGGTGTGCTTTAGTTTAAAGCCATCATGTTTCAACGGGTAAGAGGCAGATAGCACTAGATAAGTAAGCTACTGTCAGCATGTAATGGACAGGTAATCCAGGCTGACTCTGAGCTTTCTAGCTAGTTTGTAGGTGGATGCTGCTGCTGCTTAGAGACAGAAAAAAAAAGAAGAGTAACAACATATTTCAAAGGAATATAGTCTTCTATTTTAAGTCAGTGCAGAATGTGCATAGAGAAGTTAGCAGAATGTGCTGAGGGAGATTGGAAACTCCACTCTGGAGATGAGGTTTAGAGGTATCTAGAGGTTACAGATAAAGCAGGAGCCATGGGAGCCAAAAAAACCCACCCACTGATATTAGGGAGAAGAAGAGGAGAGGAGAACTGAGGACAGAATCTTGGGAAAGTCTGTTTGTACATTGGAAGCAACTGGGTGGTTTATAAGAAGTATAGCTGCCCTGAATTTTCCCCCAGATCAATTAAATCAGAATATCCAAGGTGGGTCCCAGGTATGGGCCATTTATAAAGCTCCATGATGACCGTAATGTGTAACGTAGTCTGAAACCGTGGCCACTCTGAATGCAGAGTGGCTGAGGTCTGTGCACCACCAGTGGAGGGGAGCAGTTTGTCACAGCTGAAAGAAGTCTAGGAAGACGAGGTCCCAAAAGAGGCTACTTCCAGGCACGATTTTAATGGGATTGTGAAACAGGAAGGCAACTGCCTGGACAAATGACTGGAATGGAAGCAGGTAGTGTGGCTTTTCCTTTCAAGGATTTAGATGGCAAATCAAAGTAGAGATTAAAGAATATCTGTGAATGGGGTGGGGGTGTGGCATGGCTGGGAATGACCTCATAAGGTTTATAGTCTGTGTGGAGCAATCCAATGGAGCTGGAAAGACAAAGGAAGATCGAAGAGAGAAGAAACTATTGAGATCCTGGAGGAGATGAGTGTGTGAGAATTGAGAATCAAGAGTACAAGAGGGTGTGGGAATTGAGAGTCAAGTAGGAGGCACCTTCTTCTCTAATAAAATGAAAATAAGTAAGGATGGATTGAGATGGAGGGAAGATAAGTTTGGAGCTCATACCTGTCTTTATTTTTGTGAAGGTAGAAGGCTATTGGTTTTTCCTTTCCTATAGAGATGCGCCCAGAGGTCTCCCAGCACAGTCCAGGTTGGGCTGGGTCCTTTAGTAGAGATTTGGGGCACCCCCAGCCTCATGGCTGTGGTATTTGCAACTGAGGGCAGATTGCTCAAATCAAGTTTAAAAGAATCAAGGGCTTAAAGCCAAGAAGTCTAGATAGAAATAGTAAACTGAGGTATAGCACTGAAATAGCTTGAGAAGAGACCTTATTAAATAAGTGGTCAAAGTGGACCTGGCAAAGGGCAGCCAGGCTAGAGGAATCCAGGGTCAGGTTCCCACAGTAACTGCTGGTGCCCACTGAGTCTATAGATCAATTTGAGGAATATTGCCATCTCACAAGTATTAAGTCTTTCACTCCATTGAGAATTATTGAGGTGATTCACTTCCCTTGCTTTCCAGATTCTTTTTCTGCTTTTGTTTCTTACAGTATGATCATGCTATATCTAGGTGTGGATCTTTTTGAGTCTATCATACTTGGAATTGATTGAACTTTCTAAATGTGAGGATTAATGTTTTCATCAAATTTTAGAAGTTTGGACAACTATTTTTTGAAGTATTCTTTCTGCTCCTTTCTTTCCTTCCCGGGGATTTTTGTTATGCATATATTGGCACACTTGATGGTGTCCTACAGGTCTTTGAAGCACTGTTCATTTTTCCTGATTCTTTTTTCTTTCCAATTCTCAAATGCAATCATCTAAATTGACCTATCTTCAAGTTTGCTAATTCTTTCTCTTGTCCGTCCACTCAAATATGCTATGAAATTCCTCTAGTACCTTTTCATTACACTTATTGTACTTCTCAGCTCCAGAATTGTACTTGTCTCTATTTCATAATTTCTATTTTTTTATTGATATTCTGTATTTGGTGAGGCATCATTCTCCTGTTTCTTTAGTTTTTTAGGTATGTTTCCTTTAGTTCATTGAACATAATCAAGACAGTACATTTAAGTTCTTTTATCTAGTAAGCCCAATGTTTGGACTTCCTCATAGTCTCTATTGAATGGGCCATTCTTTTGTGTTTCTTTACATGTCTCATGATTTTTTTAAATCAATAATTGGACATTTTAAGTAATATGATGTGACAACTCTGGAAATTAGATTTTTCAGTCTCCTCTGGGTTTATTGTTGTTGCTGTTTATCATTGCTGCTATTGCTAAATGTTTTTGTAAGTCTCTGAAGTAATTTGGTGAAGGCTGTATCTTTGTTATGTGAGGCTATGAAGTCTGCTTAGTTAGCTTAGAGGTCAGCTAACAGTTAGAGATTTCCTTAAATGCTTAGAATGAATAAGTGTCCCAGCTTTGGCCCTGAGGTTCTATGTTCGTGTTGGGGTGCACCTTAAGTATTTAGGCAAGCAGTTTACAACTCTGCCTTAGCTTTCACTTCCTACTTGTGCAGAGCCTCAAAGTGAGAGTTTAGGGTCTTCTCGAGTCTTTTCTGAGCATGCACAAAGTTCTGGGCATGCTCTCAGTCCTATGCATATGCATGAGCTTCTGGATTCTCAGATATATGTGACATCTTTTCAGATCTCATGTTCATCAAATTTCCAGATTTTCCTTTTAAGTTTTTTGGCTAGCTTCTTTTTGGCCCCAACTGTTACTGCTACCTAAGGCAGCTTTGATGTTACAACATCACCATTTGTTGCTTTCATCAAATACCTCCAGAGAAAAGTCCCGTTTGCACCAGATGAGCTCTGAGTCAGTTCAAATAAAGACAAGCCCTACAAGTGGAACTGCCAGGTAGGTCAAATAATGGTGATTCTCTAGTAATGGATTTGGAGGAACTCCAACCCCATTCTGCCCACGCCTGTGGCTTCTAGGCTGCAAGTTTTCATTGTGATTGCATTTGATGGTTTTCAAAGCTACCACAGAGCTGAGGAGGGGAAAATGAAAATAGCACAAGTTCAAATGCCACAAAACAACCTGCTCTTACCAAGATTTCACCATTTTTTTCTTTAACAAATGTTTCCTGACTGAAATTAAGGCTTTGGTTTATTTCAAGTTCAGAAAAAACTTACTTTGACAGTTTTTGCCAGGATTCTCATTGCTTTTATGGAGAAGAGGGTTTTTAGAGGTCTTGATTCCATCTTTCCTGCTGGCATCACTTTCTTATGACTTGGGCAATCTGGATAACTCGTCTAAGAAACAAAACTCAAAATTAAATATTTTGGATTCAATAACCAAAAAAAAAAAAAAATGGTTAGGAGAAGCTTGATGAATGGTTTCATGAGTGAGCTGTTAAAATAGAGTGAAAGCTGGTGTTTATGTGGTAGAGAGGTCAAAGAATGTGACTGAATCCATCCACCTCAGCCTTTATTCTCTTATATGGTCTGGGGAAAGGAGCGATAAGTTGACCTAGCCAGAACAAGCCGTTACTATGGAGATCCCTAGGTCTTGAGATGTAGTGAAAATTCCCATTTGTATCTACAAGGATGTTAAGAGACAAAAAAGTAAGCCATGTATGCCCTGAGAAACTACAGTTTAGAATCCTGGAAAGAACTAGTCAAAACCCTAAATTTCAAGGCCCGCAGAAACAACTAGGATAAGGGATACAGGAGTTAAGTAGGGACCAGAGAATGCTAGTTTAGGTCCGAAATAGGGACTAGGAGATTAGCTGGGGAAGGCAAGTGACAGAAAAAGGTTCCAACATGATTCCGAGGTCGGTAGGACCTGGTAGGCTGTGTTGAACTAATGAGGCCAAGGAAGCTTTAAGGCCTGGGGTGAAAGAAGAGACTGTAGTATGGGCATCAGTCTTGCCTGCAGCACTAGAGAGGGCTGAGACCATTGCGAAGTGGGCCAGGCCAGCAGCATGATCCCAGAACCCATAGAAAGGCCACAGCTAAAACTCAGTGTTGGAAAGGAGGTGGAATATTAAGCCAAGGAGGAAAAGGCTACTTTTTTTATATTCTTACCACACAAATAGAAAGTTGTTCTCTGTGTGGTAGGAGCAGGAGAGGTGGTTGTCTTTCTTTTTTGCCAGAAGCCCCACCAAAATCTTCTCATCATCTAACTGAATGGAGCCATGAATCAGTGAGAAAGGCACAGTGAGGCAAAGTTGAGCACAGAATTAAGGATAGCAAACTGCCCTCACTGAATCCATTATAAGCACTTCTCAGTTACCCGCAGCATATTCAGATGGTTAGCCTCTGGCTTCCTCAATTGATATTGCTCAAAGAACTTAAGCTAATTTTCATATTAGCCAGAGAATGAGGCTGATGAGGCTAATTTTAGAGGCAAAAATCAACTTCATGGATAAATTTTGAATTAATCATAGTTTGAGATTATCTTGTTATGACATTATTTAAGATCATATCAATGTTTATTGAGTTCTTTGCATATGGTGGGGTGCAAGGTAGGACCTGGGGAGGGAGATAAAGGTAATTCAAGGAACTGATTTCAGTGGTGAGGGAGAGGAAGAACAAATAGTCAATCGCCAGCTAAAATACAAAGGAAAAAAAAGCCAAAAGTGTTAAAAAGAGATAAGTAATGAACTGTTGGAAAAAGTGGAAATACGAAGGAAGAAACAATTAAACTTGATATTTTCACATAAGAGGTAGAGAGCAAAAGATATGGGCATTGATAGTTTAAAAAGGAAGAATTTTGCTAGGCAAGTATTCTGCTTCCATCAGAAACTAACTTCTGTAAAGTGAGAACGTGTATTATTTCTTATTTCACGTATCACCTATTAACATGTGTACAGGTTTATCCCCCATATAATAATAAAAATTAAGAATATAACACTTCCTTTAAAAAAGTAGAGCTATTGGAGTTTTTACTTTCAAATAAGTTCCATCAATCATAAGCAGAGTAGAATTTTGGGGAACGGTCTAAATGAATTATAAATATTTTCCTGTTGTTTATTACAATCAAGTTTTAACTACCCATCAAATTTATTGGCATGTCTGTAAAATGGTGTTCTTTCTCTCTTTTAATGTAATCTTTTGTTTTACAAAAGGTTCTGAAGAGACAAGCTACAAACTGGGGAAAGTATTTGTAAGCCACATAACTGACAAAGGACTCCAATCTAGAATATTTAAAGAATTTTCAAGCTCAACAGAGGGGGGAGGCAAACAAAAAACAGCCAGTCCAATTAGAAAATGGGGCAAAGATGGGAATGGATATTTCACAAAAGAGGATATACAAATAGCTAATAAGTACATGAAAATATATTCAACATCACTAGCTATTAGGGAAACACAAATTAAGAGCTGATGTGATATCCCTACATAGTTATTAGAACAGCTAAAATAAAAAAATGGTGACAATACCAAAAGCTGGTGAGTATGTGAAGAAACTCAATCACTCATATTGCTGGTGGGATTGTAAACTGCTGTACACTCTGGGAAAAAATGTGGCAGTTTCTTAAAAAGTCTAAGCACGTACTTACAATAAACCAAACAATCACACTCCTGGGCATTTATCCCAGAGAATCTAAACTTATGTCCACACAAAAATATGTACGTGGATGTTTGTAGCAGATTTATTTATAATTGCCAGAACTGGAAATCATTCAAATGTCCTTCAGTGGGAGAATGGTTAAATACTCTCTGACACATCCATGTGATGGAACACTACTCAGCATTAAAAAGAAACAAACTATTGATATATGAAACTACTTGGATGACTCTCAAGGGAATTATCCTGAGTGGGAAAAAAATCTGAAAAGGTTACATACTGTGTTTCATTTATATAACATTCTCAAGATGACAAAATTAAGAACTAGAGAACAGATTAGTGATGGGGAGAGGTTAGGGATGGCATGGGGGGACTCGGGGAGAAAGCAGAGGGTTGGGATCTGACCACAAAGGAGTAGCAAGGAGGATCTTTGTGGTGATGGAAGAATTCTGTATATATTCCGTTTGTGGTGGAGGTGACATGAATCTACACAGAGGCTGAAATTGCATGGAATTGCACACACAAGCACATACACTCAAATGAGTGCGTGTAAAACTGGTGAAACTTGAATAAGGCCTGTTGATTGTACCGATGTCAGTTTTCTCATGTTGATGTTTTACCATAATTATGTAAGACGCTATATAAGATATAACCTTGGGGGGACCTGGGTGACCGGTACAGGGGAACTCTCTGCACTATTTTTGCAACTTCCTGTGCATCTATCATTATTTCAACATATAGAGTAAAAAATATTGAGACCAGTAATTTGGTAACTATGTCTTTTTGTCTTCAGGCCCCCCGGGGGAGATGAAGGTATAAGGCAGGTATCACGCCACAAGAGCACTTTGCTTTTTGTCGTATCTCATTGCTTAAACCATGTCATGAATTGCTCAATTGACAAAAGGGCTAAAATCAAGATCTCAATTGCTGGTTGTGTGAGACCAATAGGAAGGTTGTGTTTTCAAATGTTGTTAACTTAGAAACATTAATTAAAAAAAAAAAAAGATCTTCCACATACTCTATTTATGGAAATATTTATTTCAAGATAAACTGTTGAAAGCGGTGGCAGGTGCATGGGTGTTTGCTAGAGCATCCCTTGTATTCTCATTATTAACATTTTAAAACCCAAGAGCCATGATAACTGAAAGGCACTGGACCGGAAGCTGGATTCCCAAACCCACAGGTTTCAAGGTCCATCCTAAGAGGTTCTGGTCTGAGGTCCTCTAAATCTGGAATTGAGCAAGTGTCCTGAGTGGATTCTGATAAGCAGCCAAGTTTGGCAACTCCTAGAGTGGGGAACACTGAAGTCCTCCTTCTAGATAGAAGATGATGAGATGTCTTAGAATCCATGTGTAAGAATTGATTTTGGACTCGGATTTCCTCATGAAGAAAGGGTTCCTACAAGATGGTGTTTGTGTGACTCATCCAGATTTATTTTATTTTCCTCCCCTGCTGACGCGTGTGTCTCAGCCGTGACTTTTCACCTCATTTCCACCAGCGCACTTATTGCTCGGTAAGAACCGATGTGCTGTCATCCTTCTCTGTGGTTCTTTTCTTACTCCTACCTCAGGGTATGGACTTCTGGGTGACTCTTTGTAATTCATTCGTTTGCATTGCGATCACTAAACAGTTGTGTTTTTATGACCTACTTTGCATCTCTCGTCAGTGAGAAAATATATTTTAATTAAAGGGTCTACACTAATTCTGCAGGTTACTCTAGCAGGGGATGGTTTGAATCTTTTCAAATAGTGGTTGGGTTATCGGAAAGGACTCTTGAGTTGGAGCGCCCAGTTGTTTTGGAACATGGTGGCTTGGATAATGACCTCGCAGGCAGTGGGGAAGGGCATGACCGGGAATCCCTGTTATTGGAAGACGGGGCAATGACTCAGAGGCCCTTATATTTTTAAATATTTTTTATATTTCACCTTTTACATTTCATCACCTATTCTTTCCTCCTCTTTCTTGCGAGCTCCCTGTTCTTTCTCCTTTTGCTCCACAAGCCCGATATTTATCCCATTTGGGCTTTCAGATGCCTGCCAACTAAATCTTAAGGTCTCAACTGAAGACGGTATCTAATGATGTTAAGTACATGACTCCATCCAGAGGTATCTGCATTTACAAGAGATGCTGCTGTGGGCTGCCACTGGGTTGGAGGAGGGAGAGAGAACGTCTGCTTTGATTGCCACCCCCACACCCCACACCCCCACCCCCTTTCCCATTTTTGCTCCGCTACTGGTATCTTAAAAGGTCAAGGATGTGTTGAGACGCAGCAACCTCTAGGGAGTGAGTGACCGCTAACATCCTTGCATTTGTCCCTCTGATAAAAGTGAATAAATTTACCAACTGGATGGCTCAGTCAGTAGAGCAGATGACTCTTGATGGGGTGGTGAGCTTGAGCCCCACAATGGGTGTAGAGTTTACTTTTTAAAAAAGTGAATAAATTTAAAGAGGTATAGTTTCTCAGAAATGTTGAGAATGACTGAATCCACAGAATGGGATAAAGATATATATCTCCATTTTCTATACTGTTAACAAAACTGCAATTTTATTCAAGAAGCTACAAAAGCTATTTGGTGGAATTTCCCCTACTAGTGCTAAGAATTTAATAGAAATCCCTCAACAGTATGAATGAGGGAATAGCCTTGGTTCTAGTTCAGTCCAGAATCTTCTTTTATCCCTTTTTCCAGATCTATGCTGATCCTTTTCTGTGTGACCCATGCCATTCTTGTCCCATTATAGTCTGTGTTCGAATGTTATTTTCTGGTATCTGAACTATTATCCTCTAGCTTAAAAATAACACAACTCTGTGCCAAGTACTTCCCAAATGTGGTCTCTTTAACCCTTAAATAAATCAAATGAGGTTGTTTTATACATTTATATTTTCACACATCTTATAGGTGCTGAGGTACAGAATGTGTAATAGTTTACTCCATGTAATAGTATTTGAGCTAGAATTCCAACCCAGTTCTATGTTACGTTAAAAATTTGTCTAAAATAGACAATAGATTGCATGTATTAAATATGTGTGTAGTAAATACAAAGTTACTGAATATAATATATATGCATAATAATAAGTCAAACATTATAAAACCATCATTCAACCTAGGAGCTGAGCACTAAGAATGCTGTTAAAAGAGTTTGTGTTCTTAAACCATTTCCCTAGGATGCCTCCTTTTATGAATGTGTTCAGTATTCTCTTTAAGAGAAAATTTTAATCGATTTCCAGACTTATGCTTGGGCCTGTAGCTCTTTCTCTCTCCCTTCCTCTGAGTTTCCGTGTTTCTGAGTTTGCATGTTTTGTCTATGGTCCATCTCTGACTCAGGATGGTCGTTTGGCAGTAACTTAATGATTGAGTTTTGGAAAAAAAAAAAAAAAAAGACTCCATTGGGCTGAGGCATTAGTTCCATGATGCTGCTTTGGCAGCTAGGAACAGTTCCCTGACAGGGTAGTGTCATATCCCTTCAGTTGCCATCTTATCCACTACTGCCTTGTAGATAACACAGAATTCCCCTCTTGCACTCATAATCCCATAGTCCTGGATTTTACCATCCTCAGTGTCCTTGGAAATTTGCTTGTTTTGGCTTGTTTGGCATGCCCAGTCATCAGTGGTCCATAGACGTTCAGTGTTTCTACCTGCTGTTCTTTCCTTAGATGTTTCATTCAACTCCAGCCATCAGGATCCAGGGCAGCAAGCTTGTTAAGTGATTAAACTCATTTTCTTCATTTGCTGTGGCGCCAGATTTCTAGCTTCTTTATAAAAACTAGCTCAGTCATGTGGCAGGTTCAACTAGAGATTCCAGATGCAGATCATTTTCTCCACCATAAATTATCTCAGTCTTACTCAGAGTTTAAACCGTAAAGTTGGCAGAAAACAATTTTTTTTGTAACTTGCCCTATTATTGTGGCCTGTAAAATGAAAGGATTAAAAAAAAAAAACTCAGTGATTTTTATTCCTCATATGTAGGCAGACAATATAGCTTTTTTTCATAAATTGAAAATTTGCATAGTGCTAAAGAAATTTTTCTATCAGCGTTTTTCTATGTCAACCTTCAAAGTACCAGGCCAGTTTTCCAAAAGAGACTATATGTGGAACGCTTTGATTTTTTAGTTTTTCCGAATCTTTTGCTTAGTCTTCAGGTACTCATTTTTCTAATTTTAACAGCCAATTCTGTTTGTAATGATTGAGATTCTATATATTAAGAAAAGACCTGGCACTAAATGTATGCATTTAAAGAAAAATGGCTAATTCATAAATAGGATAATAATTTGATATTTGTGAAGTGCCAGCTCAACCTATTAATATGAGACTTCTACAATGATCACTGAGCTGTTCTTTGTAATTTTAGAAAATGGCATAAAAGGGGGCCTTGCTAAATTTCACAATTAAAGTTCCAGAGTGGAAAAAGCATTTTGTATAAGTGATTGTTTAGATACCTGTTCCTCTGTATTGACAGAAGTACTGGAATTATGAGTCTTCACTTTCAAACTGAATATCCTATTTAAATATCAAACTACCAAGCAATTAATATTTATGCTATCGAGTCCTACATGCCATAGGCATTCATTTATTTATCTAATGAATGAAGTTGTGTGATCACATGGAAGATATTTTGAAAGGAAAACAGAGAGATAGGATAAACATTAAGGAAGTGATTTTACATTATGTATGTTAAAAGAAATATGACAGTATGTAGAGAAAATGTTGTTAATGCCTTCCCATTTGTTCTGGTTGCCATTGCTGCATAATAAAACACCTTAAAACACAGTGGCTGAAAACAACAGTTCATCATTTATTTTGCTCGCAAATCTGCTATTGGGGTGAGGACAGCCTCTCTCCTGTGCATGGTTTAAAGTTAGTGGCTCTCCTGGGGGCTGGAGGACCTACTTGCAAGAAGGCTCCTTCACAAAGCTAGCGAATGTGTGCCAACTTTTGGTACCTATATGGGCCTCACCCTGCAGACGTCCCTGTGGGCTGCTTGGTCTTCCTCACAACGTGGTGGCTGGGCTGTAAGAGACATAAAGCAGAAGTTGTCAGTTTCCTAAAGCCCAAGCCTACATAAGTGCACAGTGTCACTTCTTCTGTATCCTACTGGTTGAGAAGTCACAGAGCCTGGTTCAAGGCAAAGGGACATAGACTGCACGTTTAGAAGGAAGGAATGTCAAAGAACCTGCAGACATGTCTGAAAACTGCCACAGCATTGCATTAAAATGAAACCCAAGCCCCTTTTCTCAGCCCTGAGGCGTTACAGGTTGGTAAACTTTTTCTGTGAAAGCCGGGTAGTATATATTTGAGGCTTGGTAGGTAGGACAATCTCTACTCAACTCTGCTGTTGTGGTGAGAAAATCCTACGTGATACGTAAACAAATGGGCATGTCTGTATTCCAGTCAAATTGTAGTGATCAAAACATATGGCAAGCCAGATTTAGTCCATGGGCCATTGTTTGCTGTCCCTGCCATGTATAACTCCTGCTTCCCCTTACTTTTCTACCCCCCCAACCCCACCCCCAGCCAGCTTACTAAGCTCCAATCACACAGCTTCCTCTTAGCCCCTCCACGGCAAAAATCTTATTTTCCTTTGGCGCCTGTGTGCACCGTATTCTTGATAGCATTTGCTGTGACCTCGATGTTACTTCCTCAGCAAATTCTTCATTAATTGTACTTTATAGACCTCCTCTTGCTATTCTCCATGATAATTCCCTATTTCCTTAAGAGCATCTTGCATCTTATAATTAATATATGTATTTGTTTTCTTCCGCATCCCACCAAAACTTGAACATCTACTGTGATCTAGTTGTGTTCTAGACACTGGTGTTAAATTGATCATGGCTGACAAAGCTCCTGTCCTTATGGGACAAGCATTCTTTATGGAGAGATAAACAATAAACAAGGAGGCGAATAAACAAGAGACTACCAGATAGTACTTAGTGCCGTCCAGAAATAAAACAGGGCAATGAGAGACAGGTGAGGGAAGTTCTCAGTGAAGAGGGGACATTTGAGCTGAACACTAAACTGTAAGGAGACAGCCGGGCAAAGACTTGGAAGAAGATATTTTCATGCAAGGAGAAAAGTCCCTGAGGCGTGTGAGGTGGAGGTGGGTGGGTGGAGCTTGGCATGACCCGAGTAGCATCGAGAAACCAATATGACTGGAGCAAGGTGAGGGGAAGGATGCGAAGAGGGAAGGCAGGCAGGGGCGAGATGTTGCAGAATCTCACAGGCCAAAATAAGATGTTTAGGTTTTATTCTATGTGTGTACGTGCATTAAACTGCAACAAGCCCTTAGGGAGCATGTGCGCTGTCCTGGGCCTTGAGTTAAGTCCTGGGATGTAGTGGTGAACATACTGTGTCTCCCATTAGACTGTGTGCGTCATGGGGGCAGAGGCTCTTTCTGTTTTCTCGTCTCAGGGGTCCTGGCATTTAGGTGTTCCTGACATTTAAGAAGCACTTGAGAAATATTCGTTGAATAAATTAAGGAATAAATGCATGAATGAGAATATTTTTTGAAATTTCTGGTATTATAAATGTGTCCTCAAGCTCAAAATTATGGGAACCCTGATGTAAATCTTCGTAAGTTCTTTATCACTAAAATATAACTTTTTTTTTTTTTTGGAGCTGAGATGGAAAAAAAATGATGTGAAGGAAGCAATATAATATTTTTTAGAGTAAATAGTTATTCACGTTGGACAAAGCATAGTGGGAAATTTTCCTGGGTCTTGAAACAAGAGCCCTAGCTCTGAACAAGTCACACCCCCAATTTCTATGTATTTCTTGAATAACATATTATTTTCCTGCTTTGAGCCATGGATACCAGGGACAAGGCAGCTGTAAGACGTTTTAGTGAACATAATACACTGTCACTATAAGAAGTGTTTGCTGTTATAAAACATTGTTTCTCACTTCATTTCACATAATCATAACCCATTAGGCATCTCTGTCTTTGACCTTCAATAAATATCTGAGGACACAAAGAAAGCTACACATGATATAATGGATTTCTCCACTTCCAGTTTGTTGGAGGAAAAAAAACTTCCTTAGGTTCTTTGAGTCTCATTTCCATTTCTTTCTTTCTAGTGTGGTTACCCTTTTCAAGTACACACTATTTTTATATCCACATTTTAATTCTGTCAGGTTCAACGTAAATGATTACGCAAATGTGGTATTTAATGCACGGTATTTCTTAGCAACTAGCCAAACTCTCCACATTTCATGGAACTTTTCCTTTACTCTGTACGTTGTATAGGGAGATCATTCCACAGCCTTTTTCAGCCTTCTTTAAAAGAAAAGCCAACTCCTTCTCGTTCCCAAACTCAGCATCTTTTCCTTTGGAATTGACTCCTTTTCCCTTTTTCTGCAAATGAAAGTACTTTTGTTCTCTTTCATGTCATGGTTTTTATTAACATGTGTTTTACAGGCTTGATCAATAGTTTTTGACCGCAGATGACTTTGGCTGGCAGGAGACATTTGGCAATGTCTGGAGACATTGATGGTTATCACAACCTGAAAGGAAAAGTAGGAGGATATTAGCGTCTAGTGAGTAGGGGCCAGAGATCCTCCCAAATGCACAGAACGGCCATCCACAACGAAGAATGATGTGGCCCCACATGTCAGCAGGGCCAAGTTTGAGAAACCCTGAGTGCAATTAAGCTCTTGCCTCTATCTTTTTGAACAGATGGATGCTTGGAATTGTTTATAAGCTTTAGAAGCCCTCAGTAATTAAAATCAGTCTTCAGGTTTCCATGCCGTGATGAGCAAATCAGCTCAAAGAACATCAGTAGGGCTTGGCTCCCTCCACCTCCTACCATGTACGGAAGTCAGATACCTGTCCTAGAGCTTATGAGAAGCAGCCTAAATAGTAGGGCTCTATACCCTTTACACCCTGGGCCACGAGTGGGGTCGCGGTAAGGTGACTGAGCCTCTCATCGCTTCCTCAGTAGATGATTAATTATGAGAAAGGTTTCTGCATGAACTCAAAATTTCAGCTGTCTCCCAGAGCAAGTTGTCTGTGCTCAGGAAACATCTCTTTTGATTCAAGCCACCAGAAACTGATTATGCTTAACCCACATATGCTCTGCAGATCAAGCCTTCCCAGGCAGATAAAAGCCATGAAATTTCATAAGTACTGTAAAGTGCAAAAAATTTGGATGGCAAATGCACCAACACCGCCATCAATATCCTCAGGCTTGGGGCTGCTATTAACATCAGGCAGACATACTATGACTTTATTTCCTAAACTACATAGATAGTGCTTAAATGTATGGATTTATTATCACATTTGGCATATTTTATTTATAGCATAAGAAAGGTGAAACATTCTGCAGCATTGCATGTTAAGATTAGGATTTATTGTCCAGGAATCCTTGAACAATTTTATCAAAAGCCCATTTCTAGGTGGTGTTTTTCTGCAATAAATCATACGGCAAGAATCTATCAGTGGACACCAGGAGGAGATAAATGAGTGTAGAGGAAAGAGGGTCATCACAGATTTTTTTCTGTATCATGACCTGTCATTGGCAGAAATCCATTTATTATGGTTCACAGATGATTTTTTTACCTACTTGCTGTGTTTTCTGTTCGGGGTGTTAGCTAAGATAAAATGAAAACCTGGCAAAACATAAGCTATCAAAATCCATGAAGACAGACATAACTTATAGAGCATAAGACACAAAGAGTATCCATTTTTTTCCTCCTCCCATGTACCTGCAACTTTTATGGAGGGGGATATCTTTTTTTCAAACGTAAATATTTTAATTTTTAAAGTGACTGCTCCATTCAGGTAGGTAATGTCTGCTCCACTCAGGTGGGTAGTACGATTAATGGGAAAGCAGATCCCATTGCAGACTAAAATTTTCCCCCAGAATGTTTCTTTAGTAGAAAAGCAGTATCTAATAGTTGCTGAGTGGTTGTCAAGCACCCCTGAGTTTTCTCTTTTTTTTTTTTTGCAAACCCTATCTTATTGAATCTGTCATCAGGACTCTGATTTGGAACAAGACCAGGTACATGAAGAACTAACTACATGCTAAATGCCAGGCTGAATACGAGAATAATCTTTGTGAGGTTGTCACCATAACTACAATTGGATTTAGGTTTGATTGAAAGAATTCAATAAAATCTAGTATTTTAGGCTTCTTTTTTTTTTTTTGTTTTGTTTTGTTTTTTGTTACAGATTTACTTTTATGCTGCCTTTCCCCCTCAAGTTGTCTGGGCTAAGAAAAAACTTGCAAAATGGTTTCCACCTTCTTAAAATGAAACACTAGCACGTACTAAACCCCTGCCCCCCCAAAACACACTAGTGTGTATACATTGAACGAATGCTGTATTTCCACAAGAATACCTGCACCAGGTCTGTTTTATTAGAAGGGAGGCTTGGGGGCTCTGATGCCTCCATGACCTGGGATGAAGGGCCTGTCAGCTTGAGATAATGCCCCACAGCACCCTACAGAGTCACTTTCTCTGCCTCCCTCTACAAACCTCCAGGGCCACCAAACGGACACTAGCTTGAAGCATAATGTAAATGAGCAATAGAGAATATATGGGTTGACGATAGCTTTCCTGGTGTGACCCAGACCAGGTCCCAGGCCTTCTGATAAGGAATTCAGAGCAGTTGAGATTGCCATCTCCCTTCCTCCTTCCCGGGCAGGTGCCGACAAGCCCCCCATCTCGGGGCACGTAAAGCTGCACACCAGCCCTGAACTCACGGACAGAAGCCAATAGCAAAACAGAAGCGACGGCTTCTTTCCTCTACTTTCTCCAATACAATCTACCTCTCTGAGGTCCTTGATTGGGAGAGATTGGATACAAACTTCTAGTCGCAGTTAAAGTATCAGGGGCTAGATGTGGCAAGTGAGGTATTTGCCTAGGGTGTAAAATTTAAGAGGTGTAGGGATGCTCCAAATCCTAGTCATCAAAATAAGATTTTAGTGACATTTTGAAGAATTAAAATTACTGAAAAAAACTGCAGAAGTACAATATCAATATTTTATTTAAATTTTTTAAGGATTTTATTTACGTAATCTCTAGACCCGCCATGGGGCTCGATCTCACAACCCGGAGAGCAAGAGTCTCATGCTCTACCAACTGAGCCGGCCAGGTGCCCCACGATATCAATATTTTAAATAAAGATAAGTTCAGTATTCTTGCTTTTCCTTTTGCTACAGTGTGGCTCAGCGTGGCAGGGCACAGTATCCATTGAAATAAGTGGAAGGGGGAGTGAAAGAAAGCCAGTGGTTGTCTTTGTGACTGCAGTGGTTCTACTCTGACAAGCTGGACATCTTACAGAAGCTTCAATTTATTGCATGATGTCAATGCTGCGAAGGGTGGGCTTCGGAGCAGCACAGAGAAATTTATAGAGGGAGTCGCTTCACAAGTTCTAGTCCTGGTCTGCCCCTCACTGGCTGTGCCAACTTGGGCAAGTCACTTGACTTCTCTTGTGACAGTCTGATCCATAAACGGATGTTGGAGAAAAACGAAGGTTTTGTATTGTTTCTGGAAGCTACCCTATCAATGAAAGACATCTACATTAGAGTAAGTGACTTGGTCACTGGATTGAATTTATTCAAGGTTAATCTGAATTATTACTTTTATTCTCCCAATCAAAACATTTCATTAGATTGGCTTTAAAAAAAAAAGATGTATTTATTTATATGTGAGAGAGAGGGGGGATGAGCAGGGGGAGGGGCAGAAAGAGAGGGAGAGAATCCTCAAGCAGACTCCCCACTGAGCACAGAGCCCAAAGCGCGGCCCAATGCCAGGTCCCTGAGATCATGACCTGAGCCAGCTACCTAACTGACTGAGCCACCCAGGTGCTCCTCATTAGGTCAGCTTTTTAAATCCTTGACCTAAGCACCAGAGAGGCCCTGAAATGAACTCTGAGGGCCAGCAGTAAATTCTCTTCCACTCCTGCCAAGGTTATAGCTACCTTGAGGATCCATAAAAGACTTCCAAGTTTCTCAGTTCTATGTCTTTAATAAACATTGTGATTGTTTTGGTTCTTAAAATATGTGGTGATAGCAGATGCCTTGTTCTTTTCCAGGTCCACGGTCCCTTCCTGGGGGGGGGTCCAGGTAGAACTGAAACTGGGGAGAGTGGTCAGAGACACCAGTTATTACCAGTCTTTGAAGTGAAGCCCATAAAAAAAAGGAAGATTCATGAAGACAGCAGTTTTACATCACATAATCTCAGACTTCTCTTCTTGGCTGTGTTAATCGCATTTTACCCTGATATTAGTAATTAGAAATTAGGAATTTCATTTAAATCCCTTGCCCAATAATTATTCCATCTTTTCCTTCAGCATATTAAGGTACTTCATTTATAGAATCTTAGACACTCGTTCTTCTTTAAATGTTAGCCTCTACTTTGAAACATGGCGTGTGCCCAGTTTTTTGCCATCGATGGGGTATTTTTTGAGAGGAGTACCTAATTATAAATGATAAGCAGTGGAAAGCAGAAGTATTTCATTGCTTTTTGAGATTACAGTGAACTAAGAAAACTTGAAACATCATACAAATAATCTCACTTAAGGCATTTGTTGTGCTGATCTCATAGAAGAAAGTCTCATTGTGTGAGTGCGAGTGTGCGTGCGTGTGTATGAGAGAGAGGTCACACCTGTGTGTGAAAATCGAACTTACTTTTCCTTTCTTGCCTACTTCCCCAGAGCTGTGTCCACTGCTGTCCTTTGGCTGTGACCGCTGGTCCCTGTCTTCTCTCTTCTAAGTCTTGTTATCAGTGGAGGCATATCTGAAGCCTTTGCTCGCTCGGTCTGAAAACAGTTAATAATCCATGGAGCTGGTAATCCATGTGGTGTTTGATTGTAGGGCCAATGGGAAGAATTTAAATACTTTAACATCTAAAATACCTTAGTTTGGTTGTTATAAAGAGAGTGACTGCTAGAAACAGAGAAGACTGACTGGACTTCTAACCCATTGCAGGGTGTAAATTAAAGCCTGTCGTTGGCTATTTTAACTTAGTCTAGACATTTTATACAATCATTGTCTCAACAGGGCAGAAGAATAAAAGGAGCTTGCTTCCTTTGCCACATCTTTTCTTTTTTTTTTTTTCCTTACCATCTCTGATATATGGGGGAAGTGGGGAGAGGAAAGGGGAGGCAGAGAGGGAGGGAGAGAGGAGGGGAGAGAGCGAGAAAAGGAGGAGGGAGAGGGAGAGAGAGAGAGAGAGGGAGAGGGAGAGAGGGAGAGAGAGAGATGCATTTCACTTTTTTATTAGTTTGGAGAATTAACCTGAAAAGAAATATAAGTTACATGGCTGCTTAAAGCATCCCTCAGGTTAATTTATCCAGAAAATCTCCAGTTAGCCATAAAACATTATGAATCCAGAGGCACAAAAAGTTCCCTTTGTTACCAAAGAAATGAAGTTGTGTCCTGGGAGGTAACAATAACAAAAAGCATGCTCTTTAAAAATGATGGTTTGACCATTCTGACCTATGAATTGTTTTTAAGATAAACAAAATTACAAGCTGAAAAGAAATTCACATATCTAGTTAGGTTTTTCGTTGCTTCTGCTGCCTTCTTGGGCTGATGTTTAAAGGATTAGAATAAAGCTTACCTTCTGTGTGTTTTTGAAACTCCCCAGTGATCAGCCTCGAGAAAAATGCCCTGCTGTATCATATTTCTAACACTTAAAGATCTAATTGGGATATTGTTCTGTACATGCTGTTAGACACTGTAGTGACAAGAAGAGTCCTAGCCCACGTTGGCCGGGAGCCAATACATACCTTCCCCGAACAAAGTGCAGGGTAATTAAAGCTCAGCTATGGAGAGAACAGCGCAGACCAGACCTGGCCCAGAAATAGCCATCAGGAAGGAGCTGCCGAGCATGCTCCTTGGGGCCGTTGGGAGCTCCTTGCTACATTCATTTTCCTTTTCTTTTCAGATAGAGGCTGTTTGTTTGTTGTTTTTTGTTTTTTTAGCATCTGAGGTATTTTCTTCTTTTATTCCTCGCCCCCCCCCCGCAGTTATGGACTATTTTGTGAGAAGTCGTAAATTAAAAAAAAATCAATATCTCCCTCAATCAGTTATGTGAAATTACCTGAAGAACACTCTTAGGAGATCAGAGGTAGGGTTTCATATACTGTAAAGGAAAGGAGGCATTTTAGAAGCTTCATTTCAATGACAAATGGAGAACTAAGAACTAAATAAAATGCAGGGGGTATTTTTACATCGGTCACAATTCCTATTCAAACGGCCTTTTTAAATGTGCACCGGCCTTTCACGCAGAGCCACTCAAATGCCCTTGCATAGCAGGTTCTGCAAGTAAATCAGGAAGGCGTTGGGGTTGTGTAAGCCTGCAACCCGACCCCGGGAAGCGCGGCTCCCTTTCTAGCAGAACCATTTAAAAGATAGTTTTTCCGTTCCTTTTTTTTAAACCACAATTTTGTGCGAATCATCAAGCACTGGGAACCTCTGAATAGCTAGTACCCGCCATGAAACCTAAAGGATTTACACTGGGACTTCCCAACACGACGAAAGGGAACAATGCGTATAAATCCCTTTCGCAGTGATGGGGAAATGGGATCCTTAGAAAGCTCCTTCCCTATTCAATGAAACCTGCCAATTTTTTACTCTTAAAATATGATTCCGTCCATAGGGCAACTTCAGAATAGTGTCTCCACATTTCTTTAGACCATGTGTAAATCAAGGGCTGTTCAGCAGATAACCGCGGATAAATCATCCGTATTTTCTTCCTTCTTTTTTTATAGAAGTCATTTGCAAGATCAATTTCTGATTCTGCAGAACTCCTTTGACCAGGTTAGACTCTGGCTGGCTCGCTTTTTTATTTTGGTTTGCTTTTCCCTAAGTGCCCCTCAGGAAGCGTGATGATAGTCCAAGTTCAGCATACAATCATGTGGCAAGGTCAAACGGAGAGTTATAACAGACAGGCAGCTACTTATTTATACATGTTGCCGAGCTATGCTGAGGAAGCCTCCGCACATTCAAGTTTTTAAATCATATAACTTGCTTTCAAATCAACTTCCTCAAGACAGCTGAAGGATTCCAGTCAATAGGTACCCTAATGTTTTTTTTTAATTAAATCTCTATAGGTCACTTAATGATTGTGCGGAGGCTTGATGCAGCCCCCAGGTGAAAGACGGTCTGCAGAGCATAAAGAATGAGCTGCTCTCCTTCTGCTGCAGCCTGTGCTGATTTACAACCACTTTGTGTTTGATGTTGGACAGGATAATTTCATCAGTCTCCAACCCTTGTGATCACGTCCCAAAATGACTCGTCAGGTGAAGCCCCGGCGGAAGATTGCTTGTCACCTGTAGGAAGTAGCTGTCGGCTCTGAGTACTCTTTCCTCATAAATGTAATCATCTGTTAGTTATTCATTGAGCTATACTTCATGGGCTCGATGGAGTGGCGAGGGCAAGGGACCAACTGCTCACGGGGAAAATGCGTAGAAACAACACTCTCGTGCCCGTTGTGTTTTTCCTCCTTCTGTCTCTCATCTCTTTCATCACATTCTTCCAAGGAAGAATGCGTCTGTGGGTTCGTGGTTGAAGGTTACTGTGGAAAATAGCCATTTCAGGATACTTAAGAATTTTGTTTTAATTTTAAAAAAATTTTACAAGTGAAGAAGTAGATTTAGAGATGGGGATTTGCCGGATGTCAGACGATTTGCCAGGTTTGCCTGATTTTCAACTCTATTCCTAACCAAGCCACGGTATTCCAGAATAAATCAGTATTTCAGTGAGGTGACACAATTGCTGCTCTTACACTTTTAAGCCTAATCTGGGATGAAATAATTTATATATTTAGGCATCATGTTTAATTTCATCCAGTTCCTAAGTAGCCACTTCATTCATTCATTTTTTTGATCCAACACTTAAGAAGCTTCTACTGTGTGCCTTGCATGGTGGATATGATGATCAACAAGGTAGGTATGGCCACCGCCCTTGTGGGGCTCACCAGAGGGAGCAGAATATATCATAAATTACTCCAGTGGCTTTGTGGTTATGGCCTATGAAGTCAAGGGCGATGGGCGTCTTTGGTAAGAGTGGCTGGAGAAAGCCAACAGAGGACGAGACACTTGGGCTAGGCCATAGATGACGTCCGTATCTTGAAAGTGAACAGATTTTGCCACCCCAAAATATGCTGCTTTGGCATATTGATTATTTGGGGCTGATTATTTTTAAGAAATAGCAGACACAGGAAAAACTAAAAACTGAAAAGTTACCCTTTTGTAAGAGACATTTATATGTATAAAGGAAATCTCCATTTCTTCCCCTGCTGTATCAGGAAGAAAGGGAGGACTCAATTTCTAGAAACTCTTATCAATGAAGAAGTCAACAATTCATATCTGCATCACAACCTTACCCTTGTTTACTATGTTTTTCCTGGTAACCTCCCATAACTCACTCCCCACCCCCAATCTTCTTTTGTCTTTAGCTGATGATGGTATTTAAGGTGATGGCTTCACACATTTTGGGGAGTTACTCAGTTTTCCTGGGTCTCTTTCATATATACAGGAGGTATACATGTTATTTAACTTCTATTTGTTTTTCTTCTGTTAATCTTACGTCAATTTAATTATTAGGCCAGCCGAAGAACCTAGAAGGGAAGAAGGGAAAACCTTTGTGCTCCGACAGTTTCAGTGACCCAGATGGGACCTTCACGGGCTGGACACTGCTCACTCCAAGGCTGCTGCAGCTGAGAGATCATGGGACCCCTTATGAGAGCCAGGAGGAGGTGAGAATTCTTACCATGTTAGTCTCTGCCTGTAAGATCTGTTGGAAGCAAGAGTGGTGAGAGTTCTTTCTTCCTCTAAATTTAGATTAGCAGGAGGAAATATTTGTGTGAACTCTGGTAAGGATTTGTAGTCAGTACTCTGGTTGTCTGTTGGACCCGTTCCCCTCAGAGGTGGTCATTGTTTTCTTTAGTCTCTGTCTTTTGCGTTGTTTGTCATAAAGAGGAAAACTATACTCTGAAGAGGTTTTCCTTTTGTCTTGTTTTCTGTCCTAAGAGCTAGGCTTTGTGGCCAGTAAGAATGTTGTCTCTGGTCTCTGCCATCCAGAAGGTACACGGAACAGTGTGCATCTTGGTGGCCAGTCCAGTAGACTGGGGTTCCAAGACATGAAGTCACAAGCAGCATTCTCTTTGTCCGTTTGTGCCAGCTCTCAGGGGATTTGGTCATAAGGCGTCCCAGTCCATATGCGGCCTTTGTCACCTCAAACTTGGTTGTCTTGTTAGCGCTGGAAAAGCCCCATTGCCATAGCGCCTGCCTGGTGTCAAGGGTTATCGGATCTACGACTAGAGGTGTCCCACGTTCCTGTGGGAGATCAGAGACACTGTTTTCACTTCATAGTTTTTGTTTTGTTTTGTTTTGTTTTGTTTTTTAAGATTTTATTTATTTGACAGAGACAGCCAGTGAGAGAGGGAACACAAGCAGGGGGAGTGGGAGAGGAAGAAGCAGGCTCCCAGAAGAGGAGCCTGATGTGGGGCTCGATCCCAGAGCACCGGGATCACGCCCTGAGCCGAAGGCAGACACTTAACCGCTGTGCCACCCAGGCGTCCCTCACTTCATAGTTTTTATCATCTGCAACAATGAAGGCCTTTGCTTTTTCAGGCTAACTCTGGGAGTAAATGTTCTGGAGCTTGTGTGGGCTTCATCTTCTGTACTCTCTTGTGGGAATCTTCTGACATCCTGGGTTAATCCATGAAGAGGCGTGGGAGATTCATAGATCCTACTCAGCAGTGGCCAGAATGGGAAAACTTCTATATTTGCTGACATTGTTTTTAGAGAGCTCTCGTCATAAACAATTGATTTATTGGTACCTGGGGAAAGAGCAAGTTAAAGTAAACACAAAGGGATATAATGGCTAGCTTTCAGAACTCCTTTAACAAGATGAAAGAACTGAAATTCAAGCAACAATTAATGTCCATATCAGTGTAAATCCCTCTTCCTCAAATCAGGCCCCATCTGCCTCCCTTTTCCCACAAGATTTGCAGAGAGCTCTCCGGCCTGATCTCCAGGCCCGGGGTATATAGGTTATTCATGTGACACGAAAAGCCCGGCAGTGAATTTAGCAGAAGCACCCAAGAGGAGCAGTAGGGCTTGCTTTGCTGTTCCTTCCAATTCCTTCTGCTTTCCAGGGCTCTGTTATGAGGCTCTGCCAGCTTCAAGCCTTCCTATGAAATAACCTTTGCGGATGTCTCCTGAACTCCCACCGCGAAGAGTTCCTGTCCCCTCAACAGCAGCACATCTTCTAAATTACAAAGCCCTTTAGTTGGAAATCTCCCTGACAGAAAGAAGCAAGTTTAATTGGAAAGGTAGGTGAGTCCTTTGATATTCAGGGAGCAATCTAGATCTTTGGGGAATTAGAAACAACGGTCTTTTCCTTACGAATCTGTACAAAACCAGAAATGTGACTCTGGAAGTGATCCAAAGCTCACCTATGCTTATCACTCCCCAAACCTGCCCTATTCACCTCAGAATGCCTGCAGATATTGTAAAAGATCAGGACATTAGAAACAGAATTGTCTTGCGCTTAAGAAAAGGAACAGTTTTAGTTGTAATTACTTTACACCTCTGATAATAGGCAAAGATACCCCAAAACTCCTTGGTGAAACTTGGATGCTTTTTCTGTGCCTTTGTGATGTAGATTTTATTTTATCATTTTTTTAAGATTTTATTTATTTGAGAGAGAGAGACAGAGAGAGCACAAACAGGGGGAGGGGCAGAGGGAGAGGGAGAAGCAGACTCTCCCCTACTCCAGGACCCTGGGATCCTGACATGAGCCCAAGGCAGACCCTTAACAGACTGAGCCACCCAGGCTCCCCATGATGGTAGATTTTATACCCTTATCTTCTCTAGGACCAAAGAATCATTCTTTGAAATGCAAACTTGAGAGATGATTCTCATAAGAAGAAAAAACATATTTGGAAATTGAGTTAATGAAAAATTTTAAATGTCTTCCCCACGAATATTAGCAGAGCAAGCTTTAGCCATCTAAGCAGGTAACATTAATTTATTCCGTCTGCCAGAAACAAAGTTTAGATCCAAGTACTCTTTTATAAACCAGTGAATTTTGTATTCTATGCCCGTCTCGTGGCTAATATTTAAAAATGAAGCTGTAAGATCTGTTTCTGTCTGTTGGTTTATGTGTGTGCAGATATAGATATATATCTCATTAAATATATAAATTGCATATATAATATATAAACATATATAAATTAAATGTATATATATATGTTATAGATATGGAGCATTTTTCTACCTCCAAATAGTACTGTCAAAATTAATTTGTAAATTGCTCTACTTAATTGGCTTAAAATTAAGTGTTTAAAAATTAACTATTCCTGAAGTTCTCAGAAATGGAATGTAACCCAAATGCTTTTCAGGTTCATGTTATCTGAAAAATTATTTGGTATTAAAGCCAGTTTAGGTTTGTTGGTTTAGTTAAAATAGACATGTCTTTAGAGTTATCAGCATTAAATTCAATACTTTTATGCTACCTAGACTAGGAAAGATCAAATAAGTTCCTGTTATCTCTTGCCAGGTTTGACAGCAGGAAAAATAGCTGGTGTGCTAACTGACTGTGTCTCATGTCTCACCCTCGGTGAGACTACCTCATGGGTAGTCTCAACATCATTGTTGGGGGCAGTGATTTAGGTCGATGTAAGCAGGATAAGATCTTAGGTGAAATTTCTTGCAATAATTATATTGTATTGTATGTGTACTTAAAAATGACTTCCCGGGGCGCCTGGGTGGCTCAGTCGTTAAGCATCTGCCTTCGGCTCAGGGCGTGATCCCGGCGTTATGGGATCGAGCCCCACATCAGGCTCCTCTGCTGGGAGCCTGCTCTTCCTCTCCCACTCCCCCTGCTTGTGTTCCCTCTCTCGCTGGCTGTCTCTCTCTCTGTTAAATAAATAAATAAAATCTTAAAAAAAAAAAAAAAACTTCCAAAATCTTTTTGGTAACTTGAAACTTCAGCGTTTTGCTCAGTTAAATGGTAAACATTTTTGAATATCCGGATAATTTCCAAATAAGATAAAATAATGAAACATGAATGACTGAACGTAAGTTTATCAACTTTTGGCTTTCTTCTTACAGAGAAACTAAAGATATTTGGGTCTGTTAGAAAGTATACTTTGTCAGACGTTGAAAAATTCCACTATGGGGAAGCATATGCTTCTAGAACTCATGAAATGCCTTCATAAATTTGACAGCCTAAAAGAAAACGGGTGTAACAGACAGCTCACAGCTTACTACTTCGTTTTCACTAGAAATTCGAGTATCTAAGGGCTGAGAATTCTAATACGTGTGGTTAAAACTACGAGAAATAATGAGGGAAATAACTGTGCAAATAGGATGTATTTTTGGCCAGGAAGAGGTATGAGAGTATGAAAATGCATTTTTGTTAAGGGAAAAGACTGTAAATTTGTCTCACAGTAAAACTGGTGATCACAAAATGGGCAAGGGGAAAATAAAGGACACATTGAATAGAACTTTGGAAGAGAGGGAGAATGAATTTTATTTTGTGTAATTAAGGGGGCTGACATTGAATTGCTATTACGAGGGTTTTAAAAATAAGCTTTAATATTAATGGTATACTTAAGTAAAACTAAAAGTTAATTTCCTTTGATTTGCTAAACAGTTAAAGTTTTCTCGGACTATTGGTCTACCCCAATAAGAGACTGAAAGTTCTTCTTTACCTTTTAAGTAATCTACCTAGAAAGCAAAGACTTTGTGTTTTGCCAAAGCTACTTCCTATATTCATTATCACCAGGTCTTGAATTACTCAGGAAAACTAAGTCATAATTTTAAAAGAGCTAAGTTTTGCTCACAACTGTGCAACCATCTGTATTTGCCTTCGAAATCTTTTTTTGTCACTTAGGTTAAATGGATAATTAAATATAGTTTCATAATGATCCGTGATCCTATTTAGTCCTGTCCAAACTTCTTGGCATTTATGTCAGACTTCCCATGGATGATCATGGGATTTGGGGCTGTGCCCAACGATCACAGAGTTTGCTCTGTATCAGTCTCTGTATTGAGGGCCTGAGTGGTGGATGGGACATGGGTAGAGGAGGCTTGAGGCAGTGGCCATGCTTGAAGTTAGAATTACTGGGGAATTGAAGCTAGATCTCCAGCAGCCGGGTGGGTCCTCATCTGGTTGATTCAGAGTGCTAAGAAGCATCCGGGTCTAGGCACAGTCCCAGGAGCAGATCTGAAATGCCTTCAAGATGTACTAGGAATCCTACTGTGATGAAGATTTGATCATGGCCAGGGAACACGGAAACTTCCAGGGCCTTATCTATTCCAGTGCTTAAAACGAACTTTGCCAATGCATGTAGTTTGATCCGTGTACCCTGCCAGACTGGACCAGAATATTCTTTCCATTCATAGTTTTGCATTAATGGAATTCCTGGAGCACAAATTTGCTCTTTAGATCGGCAAATACATCTTTGTCAGGGCCCAAGCTCTGCCCCCTGCACTTGTTGGCATTTTGCTCAAAGTCTTATAAAAAAAAAAAAATAAGAATAAAAAAAGAAAGAAAAGAAAAGAAAAGAAAAGAGGCTGCTCCTAATGAGTGAGGCATTCTGATATTCTCTGGGGGGAAGGAAGACCTTCTTCTTATAAAACAAAATAACCACGTCAATAAACGGTTGTTAAACACCTCCTGTGTTCTAAAGGCATAGTGTACTAAAGGCAATGTGTCATAAAAGTGTGCAGAAAGAGTCACTGGAGACATGGCATGGAATTACCTCTGGATGCTACAGAGTATGGAACTTCCTAGAACTTTTCCCCATATAAACCCACATATGCCTCTGTGATTTGATGTTGTTCACTTTGTAGTATGAGAACACAAAGTAAATTACTTTTAATTATTGGGCTCTGAGGCATTGAAAATTGGTACTTCTGTCACTAAAGACAGCAATGAAATGGGGAAGAATGGCACAGGGGTAAATAATTTCCACTTATTTATGTTCATTAGAAATTGCCGAGTAGATTCACTTTTTACTCAAAAAATAAAAGTGTTCCCAAGCTGGGAGGTGTCATGTTCGGCTAAGAGAAAAAAAAATTTTATGATCAAATTAAAACATGCAACGCTGGGAAAAAGGCTTATTATAGATGTTGTGATGAGTGACTCTCAACCATAATGTTCCTGGTAGGCACCAGGGTAAGGAAGGTTTCCTTTTATTAAGGTTATATCTCTTTAACAAAACCATATCAAATGAAGATAGAAAGAAAAAATAATGTCTGTGGCAATGCAGACCTTTTGTGGCATCACTGCCATTGGCCATAAGCACAGACAGAGTAGAATACTGGCGTCAGTGATCGTCTAAATGCAGCCCTGCAAGGCATACCTTTGGCACAAGCCAAATCATGTACTCCCCAATTTCCTTCTATAGTTGTGAAACTGGCAACCTCACTGCCCCAGTTCCATTTGGAGAGCATATGACTCCCCTGAAGCATGGCAAATGTCCCAACCTTCCCTAGAGGAAGATGGGATTGTCCACTGGGAAATGGTCTTCTAGAAAACAGGTCTAATGTCTGCCTGTAACTGAAGGTCTGAGGCTCTGCAAGACAGAGGGAAGGAAGGTAGTCTTTGCAAAATAAACCCAATGTCAAGAGTTCATGGGAAATCACACCTTAAAAATAAAGCCATGATCCTACTGCAGAAGGTGATGTAGGGCCTTCTTTACTCTAACAAAGCTCCATTGTTTTCCCATGGTTTTGCTTTATGGGGTTTAAATTAAAGGGAAGCCTCTCTCTGGCAAAGCAAATCTTTGTTTTAAAACATTTAAGTAGCACCTATATTGGTGAACTCCCTTGAGGGCCAGTGCTTGTTCTGAGATGAATTTTTTTTAATTGGAAATATTTCAAATCATTTTCATGAAAAAAACAACTACAAGGCAAGAAGTAAACTACCACAATACCGTACAACTTTACTTAGACACTGTCTCCTCAGACATCTAGTGAATAGAATGAATTCGTTTCTCTTTTAAGCACCCAGAACTTACTAGAGATGTACCATCCTTGGGACAAGAAAGAAAATGGTAATTCAAATTCTCTTGCAGTATCCTAGTTGGCCTGATTATTCTACTGATTCTGGGATAGAGAAACTTGAAGTAAAAAGTTGACTTCTTTGGTAGGGATTGTAACCTGGTACTTCCAAACTTATTTCATTAAGTTTACCACATAATTATAATTGAAGAAAATATAGGGTTCATCTTTTAACCCGTTATTACAAAATCCTTCACTTTAAAAGCTGTTATTAAAGAAAGGAAAAGTAGCCTTTCAGCAAAAACCAAGTTGGAAAGCATTATAACATATAGAGCAGACAGAGGACTTCTTGATTTACTGTGTTATGGGAAAGACAAATGAGACTTTTAATCTTTTATTTTTATTTATTTATTTATTTGAGATTTTTAATCTTTTAAGCAATACTTCTGGGTATCTCCTTTTCTATTTTCATGGAATTTCATGAGGACATCAATATTAATATCATGAGAGTTCTGAGCCACTATTTCAGCAATGTGTGGCCTGTTTGTCTTTTTCCTCTTTGTTTTTTTAATTTTATAATGAAACGTGTATTGAATGCAAAAAATAATTTCATCATTTTTTTAAATGCTTAAAAACATAAGGTTCATTAGAATTAGCTTACCCAAAAGTGTACACACATTTTGAAGTAAGATTTAGGCCAAGTGAGGGTGATAAGCACTAAGCTCCTGTAAGCACAAGATGTAGGAGCAAAGAGCAAAGTCTCAAGAAAAGTCTCATTAAAGAGATCAAAAGCAAACTAAGATCTGAATGATTAGAAGTCAGCCAAAAGGACTAAGAAACAAAATGTTCAGGGCAAAGGGAATAGCCTGTGCCAGAGCCTAGAAGTTAGATTTAGAACAGTTTGTTGGGAGATTTGATTTGAAGCTATAGAGCGCTGGGAGAATGGCAGAGAAAAGACTGGAGGGATAAATGGTTCAGAATGTGGACTTTATCTCAAGGACAACTACTAAAAGGTTTTGAGCTTGGGAATGGCAAGATCAGATTTGCATCTTTTAAGATCAATTTCATAGCTGCTCAGGGGATGAATTGGTGTAAGACATTTGGATAACCACTCAGGGAAAAAATGTAAGACATTTGATTTAAAAGATAGATTAATGTGAAAGAAACATTACAAAAATTTTGGTGGGGTCCAGATTCTCCCTGGTTGTACATATCATACTTGGGAGTTGTATGATATCTATTGGGAGAGGATGTGTTGAAAGGTTTAAAGCCTAGAGAAACATGATGGCTGTATCGTTACTGTTGTCAATCATTCTGCTAGTGACTTTTTTTTTTTTTTGCCAACTATTTATTACAACTAAGAAACCACCTCCTAGTTAGTAGTTTAAAGTTACTCTTCATTTCATTATGCTCACAGTCTGTTGGTCAGGAGTTTGAGCTGGGCTCACTTGGGAGATTCTATTGCCTTATGTCGCATCAACTGAGTCACTTGGTAATATTCAGTTGGTGACTAGTCTGGTCTGGAGGGACCAAAATGGCTTCACTCACATGTTTGATGTCTTGACCAGGATGGCTGAAAGGCTGCCCTAAACTGGGCCACTCTCTCTCCACATAGTTTGAGGACCTCTCCACATGGTGTCTCCAGTTGGGTGTTCAGACTTCCTTACATTGTGGCTTATTTTGGGCTTTTCATTTTGACCATTTCAGTTCTAGCTGACATAATTCTTTTAAAAATTTTGTGCAATTCCTGTACATCAAATTATGTTCCATTCCACAAAGCCCTTCAAGATAGGTCCTTCTCTTCCTTAGGCTCTGTGAGAGCTGCTACAGGACAATGCTTCTAAGATTCTTGAAAGTCTTTTGTTAAATCAAGAGAGTCTTGAAGACACATTCTTAAGATCTTTGGAAAGCCTTTTGTCTAGTTGAAAGTGTCCATAAGTCTCATCTTTCTGTGATCTTAACAAAGGGTTGTATAATTTTATCCTTGACTTCAACTGTGCCCTGAAACATTTTACTTCCCTAGATTCAATCCTTGCCCCAAGGCCATTTCTTACTTGGAGAATCTTCTGTGTCTTCAGAACCTATCCTGGGCCCTCTACGTTTCTTTTAAATTTTGCTCAAAAATGGACCATTCCTTTGACTATAGTTTTTATCTTCTGTTTCATAATAGGAAGATTCACTTCAGTTTTAAGGACACAATACAGGCTCATAGCGAAGGTATGGAAAAAGATATTCCACACAAGAAGAAAATGAAAGGGAGCAGGATAGCATACTTAGATCAGACAAAATAGACTTTAACTCAAAAATTATAGAAGAGAAAAACAGGGTCATAGAAAAACAGGGTCATCCCCCCCAATAGAGGGATCAGTCCATCCATAAGATATAACAATCATAAATATATATGCACCCAACATCAGAGCACATGACCATATTAAGCAAATACTAACAGATCTGAAGGGAGAAATAGACAACAATATGGTAATAGTGGGGGACTTCAATACTCCATTTTCAACAATGGATAGATCGTCCATACAGAATATCAATAAGCAAACTTTGGAGTTGAACTATACTTTTGACCAAATGGACATAACATATATACAGATCATTTCACCCAATAGCACCAGAATATACATTCTCTCAAATGTACATAGAACATTCTCCAGAGTAGATCGTATGATGGGCCAAAAAACAAGTTATAGCAAATTTAAAAAGAATAAAATTTACCAAGAATGAAAGATACCAAGTATCTTTTCTGACCACAGTTCTACAAAAATAGAAATCAGTAGCACAAGGAAAAATAGAAATTAACAAATCTGGGAAAAATTAAACAACACACTTTTGAACAACCAATAAGTCAAAGAAGAAATAAAACAAAAAATCTTGAAATAAATGAAAATGGAAATATGACCCACCAAAACTTATGGTGTGGAAAAAAAAAAACTTATGGTGTGCAGCAAAAGTAGTTCTAAGAGGGAATTTTACAGAGATAAATTTTATAGAGATAAATGCCTACATTAGGAAAAAAGAAAGACTGCAAATAAACAACTTGACTTTACACCTCAAGGAGCTAAAAAAGAAACAACCCCAAAGTTAGCAGAAGGAAGGAAATAACAAGATCAGAACAGAAACAAGTGAAATAGAGATCAGAAAAAGAATAGAAAAAAAATCAAAGAAACTAAGCTGGTTTTTTGAAAAGATAAATAAAATTGACAAACTTTTAGCTATGCTGACTAAGAAAAAAGAGAAGACTCCGTTAAATAAAATCAGAAATGAAAGAGACATATAACTAATATCACAGAAGTACAAAGGATCATTAGAGACTACCATGGACAATTTATACAAATGGGATAACCTAGAAACAGTAAGTTCCTAGAAGCATACCTACCAAGACTGAATTACGAAGAAACAGAAAATTGGAACAGACCAATAATGAGCAAAGGGATTGAATCAGTAATCAGTAACCTCCCAACGAAGAAAAGTCCAGGTCCAGATGGTTTCCCTGATGAATTCTACCAAACATTTAAAGAAGAATTAACACCAATATTTCTCAAACTCTTCCAAAAACTTGAAGAGGAGGGAATACCCCCAAACACATTTTATGAGGCCAGCATTATCCCAATAACAGAGCCAAATAAGGGTGCTACAAGGAAAGAAAACTACAAGCCAATCTCCCTAATGAATATAGATGTGAGAATTCTCAAAAAAAATTAGCAAACCAAACTCAGTAGCACATTAAAAAGATTATCAAATGGGAAATATCCTTGGATGCAATGATGGTTCAACATATGTAAATCAGTAAATGTGATACATCACATTAACAGACTGAAAGATAGAAATCGTATGATCTATTGAGATGTCAATAGACAAAAGGAAAGCATTTGACAAAATACAGCATCCTTTTGTGATTAAAAAATCTCAACAGATTAAGTATAGGAAAAATGTATCTCAACAGAATAGAAGCCACATATGATAAACCCAGAGCTAACTTCATATTCAATAATGAAAGGTAGATAGCTTTTCCTCTACGATCAGGAACAAAACAAGGGTGCCTATTCTTATGACTCCTGTTCAACAAGTACTGGAAGTCCTAGCCAGAGTGATTAGGCAAGAAAAAGAATAAAAGCTATCCAAACTGAAATGGAAGAAGTAAAATTGTCCATTTGCAGATGATGTGATCATATATATGACCATGTCCAGAGAAAATTTTAAGGACTCCACCAAAAACTTGTTAGAACTATTATTGTTAACAAATTCAGTAAAATTGCAAGATACAAAATCAACATACAGAAATCTGTCACATTCCTAAGCACTAACAACAAATTATCTGAAAAAGCAAGAGAATAATCCTGTTTATAATAGCATCAAAAAAAAATGTTTAGTAATAAATTTAACCAAGGAAGTGAAAGAAAGACCTGTACACTGAAAACTATTAAACATTGGTGAAAGAAACTGAAGGAGACACAAATAAATGGAAGATATCCCATTTCCATGAGTCAGAAGAATTAGTAGTATTAACATGTTTTTCAAAATTCCAATGGCATTTTTCACAGAAATAGAGAAAACAGTCCTAAAATTCATATGGAATCACAAAAGACCCTGAATAGCTGAAGCAGTCCTGAGAAAGAAGAAAGCCATAGGCATCATACTTTCTGATTTCAAACTGTATAACAAAGCTATAGTCATCAAAACAGTATACTGCTGGCATAAAAATAGACACCTAGACTGATAGAAGAAAATTGAGAGCCCAGAAATAAACTCACACATATACAGTCAATTCATATTTCACAAAGGAGCCAAGAATACTCAACAGGGAAAGGATAATCCCCTCAATAAATGGTGTTGGGGAAACTGGGTAATCACATGCAGAAGAATGAAATTGGACCCCTATCTTAAACCACTCACAAAAATGAACTTGAAATGGAATAAAGATTTAAAAACAAGACCTGACACCTTAAAACTCCTGAAAGAAGACACAGGGAAAATGCTCCTTGACATTAGTGTTCGAAACAATTTTTTGGATATGACACCCAAAGCACTAGCAACAAAAGCAAAAATAAACAAGTGAGACTACATCAAACTAAAAATCTTCTGCATAGCAAAGGAAACCGTCAACAAAATGAAAAGGCAGCCTGGAGAATGGGAGACAATATCGGCAAACTATCTCATAAAGGGTTAATATCCAAAACATGTAAGGAACACACAACTCAGTAACAACAACAACAACAAAAACCTCCAAAAATTCCAATTAAAAAATAAGCAGAAAAATAAAATAAAATAAAAAATAAAAAATTAGCAGAGGCCCTGAATAGACATTTTGCCAAGGAGACCCTACAGGTGGGCAACAGATACATGAAAAGAAGCTCCACATCATTAATCATCAGGGAAATGCACAATGAGATACCACCTCACACCTGTTAAAATGACTATTTCCAGAAAGGCAAGAGATAACAAGTGTTGGTGAAGACGTGCAGGAAAAAGAACCCTTGTGCGTTATTGGTGGAAGTGTAAATTGGTACAGTCACTAGGAAAAACAGTATGGAGCTTCCTCAAAAAATTCAAAATAGAACAACCATATAATCCAGCAATACAACTTGTGGGTATATATCCAACAGGAAATGAAATAAAGATCTCAAAGAGTTATCTGCACTCAAGTGTTCATTGTAGCATTATTCACAATAGCCAAAACATGGAAACGCTAACCATCCATCTGAGGATGAATAGAAAAAGATATCTCTCTCTCACACTCACACACACACACACACACACACACACACACACACACACACACACTATTCTTCAGCCATGAGAAAGAAGGAAATCCTGCCCCTTGTGATGACATGGACAGAACTTAATTAAGGCATTATGCTAAGTGAAATAAGTCAGACAAAGACAAATACTCCATGATATTGCTTATCTGTGGAATCTAAAAATCCCAAACTCATAGAAACAGTAGAATGGTGCTTTCCAAGGGCTAGAGGCGAGGGAGAATGGGGAAATGTTGGTCAAAGTCTACAAACTTTCAGTTATAAGATGAATAGCTTCTGGTGACCTAACGTACAGCATGGTAAGTACAGTTAACACGGATTATACCCATGAAAGTTGCCAAGAGTGCGGATCTCACCACAAAGAAGAAAGGGTAATTATGTGAGGTGGCGGAGGTGTTAACTAACCCTTCCATGGTAGTCATTTCACAATAAATAAGTCTGTCAAATCATCACGTTGTACGCCTTCATCTTATAGATGTTATATGTCAATTATATTTCAATAAAACTGGAAAGAAATTAGAAATCAAAATAGCAGCTTTGTGATGATTTTAAAAAATGGACATTTTAATCTGAATTTTTTTTTTTTTTTTTTTTTTTTGAAAACTGAAAGCAAGCCAGTACAAGGGGCTCACTCTGCTATTTCGGAAGCAGCACATTAGTGGACATTCTGGGGCCACAACAGGCAAGGCCACAGCTGTTGGCCTCTAAGGTGTGATTGCTGTTCTGAGTGCACCTGCTGAACTCTGCTTGCAAAAGACAGGCTTCCATATGAAATTCCTTTTTGTTTGCCTGGGCAGTTGTGTCTACATATATTTGCAGATCATCCATCCTTTAAATATGCACCTTTGGATCTTATCATCCCCCATCTTCCCACATGTTATGATTGCTTTATCTATTTAATCTTATTACATTGTGTGGGTTTCTAGGTCACCTCAAATTCTTTTAGAAATGAGTCAGCATACAAATAAATGAATAACATAGAAATAATTTTGGACATACCTTTATTATGTTGTTTAGGAACAAAAGGTATTAAGATGGAGAATCACATTCTTGTTTATTTTCTTTCATTCGGAGTCTGCTGTTACAATCATCTGAGAACCAAATACACAGTGTGGCATTGCTGGTGTTACCACAGGAAACGTGGGAGGTTTTTAGCTGATGAACATGCATCGTGCCAATCCAGTTGGGTCTAGGACAATTTGGGATTTGAGTCCCACATTTAGGTGGTGGCCAGAGGGCAGACAGTTCAACAACAAAGAGCGGGAAAATCATGCTATGACTTTTACAACTGGCTTCAAAGCAGGAGCAGTGAAGCGCTAGTCATCAGGGAAGAGGGTTGGAGGACCTCGATTCCAGCCATGTTTCTGCCATCAGGTGGCCGAGTGCCCCCTCAACAAGGCACACCGTCCATGCGCTAATTCCTTCCTTTCCCAAGGTCCTGTCCTGCAAAGGGGAAGGCCAGCTTCTCTTCCTCTCCTCGAGCTCTCTGCCGTCAGCATCTCTTTCCCTGCGGGTTCCAACAGTGTGTTCTGGGCTTCCTCCCTACAAGTCAGCTTCTCGGGAGTGTGCCTATTTTTTCCTCAGCTCGGTGTCCCTGGGCAGTAGCAGGCACATTGTTGGTCCTCAGTGAAAACAGGTAGAATAAACATATAAAGGAAACCACTGGTTCCTTTCTCTTTCTTGGCCTCAATTTCATTTCCAAAGTAAAGAGAGTATCTCATGGGGCGCCTGGGTGGCTCAGTCGTTAAGCATCTGCCTTCGGCTCAGGGTGTGATCCCGGCGTTCTGGGATCGAGCCCCGCATCAGGCTCCTCCACTGGGAGCCTGCTTCTTCCTCTCCCACACCCCCTGCTTGTGTTCCCTCTCTTGCTGGCTGTCTCTCTCTGTCAAATAAATAAATAAAATCTTAAAAAAAAAAAGAGAGAGAGAGAATATCTCAGCAGCTCCCAAATTACCTTCTTTGATTCTTGCACACTAAAGCCGTTTTAGTTCATAAAACAATCAGTCCTTGTAACATTTTCTTGAAGTTTAGAAACCAGGCAACTTTTTCATCTCCCCTGTGAGTGTTGACACCTAACAGGTAGTTAAGTCACCTTCATCTGAGAGTGAGCACCTGGGAAAGGGGAGAGAAAGTGGATATAGCCCTTTACACTCCCAGGGAAGATCAGTGACTCCTGTATGTTACTGTATTACATTATACCCTCAAAAAAAAAAAAAAAAAAAAAAACGTGATAGAAAGAAGTACTAGGAGGCTAGCGTTTGGAAAGGAAAATGGGACAGGGTGGAGGAGAAAGGATCAGAAGCAGCCAGAGAAGGGTGTGTCTAAGGCATATCTAAAAGAAGAGAACTGTGGCCAAGGACACGGCTTTGAAAATGGAGGGAGGCTGTAAGAGCATTTGAACTACACTTTGACTCAGAGAGTAAATTCAGAAAACGTCTGAGGCTTCTTGGCTTTTTGTCACTAATACTTTATTGGAGTTGCTTCAAAATGAGGGTTTTAACAGAAGCACTTTAAAAAAGATTGAGACAAAAATGTAATAATTGCACATTCAGGCTTGCAATTGCAGAAATTCCTGATGTTAAGGGCTCCAAGCATGCAACTTCAGATTTGGATTCCTTTTCACTCTTCACGAAAGACGAGTCTAGTCAGATTGGAGCTGATGGCTATTTTTGAGTCATACCAGTAAATGGTTACAGTCCATTGTCAAAGTGGGAAAACTACTTTTTCCATAATTCAAAAATAATTGAAAGAATGTAGCTCAACAATTTTGAAATAATGAATATTTTTTTTTTAGATAATGGTTAAGTTCAGTCCAATCTTAGAAAATTCCAGCCCCGAAGGATTTTTTTTTGAGAAAATAAAGAAAAGAATCGATGAGCAAAAAATGGTGTGTTAGAGCAAAAACTATGGTTGTTAGCTGTTATCTGTCACATTCCCTAAAGAAAGATAGAATACATTTTAAAAGGTCTTTCTGTTGACAAAAGTTCAGGAAAAAAAAAAAATGTACTCCCGTGAGTCAAAAGGAGTCACCAATGAATCGTGTTATGTTTCGTTTCTCCCAGTAGATTCTAACTGGATGAGGAGGGACGAGGGAGAAGGGGCTAGAGGCCACCTGAGCCACTGAGGAGATCTGTTTTTCTGTATTTTCCAAGGGTTTCGTGCCAGCCTAAAGCATAGTCTGTGCGGACGCTTACCTTGTCTGTCTTTGGGCAGAAGAAGGGAAAGGGAATGCAAAAAAAAATTCTCTGGATGGTAAATAGAAGAGGCACTTGTGCAGCCCTGGCCTTCTGTCATTGTCTCCTTTGTCAGCGATGTCAGAGCCATCACATTAGGTTGCCACCACAGGGTGCATGCAAATGGGAGAGAGAGCAAGGCAGGCGGTGCCGAGCAGCTACCACCTGCACATCTCAGATTGTTGGCAGGTACATGGCAGTGGACTAAAACAGAATAATTACTGGAGATAGAGTTGGCAAGTATAGTGTACGGGAGAGGCATTCAATTGCACGTGAGTACGATAGGTGAACTATAAAAAAAAAAAATGGTGAGGAGGGAGGGGGGAGCACTCCCCATTAAACACCAGACAGCTGGCAATTCCCATCTTCCATTTTGTTTTCTATGAAATAAGAAAGGCTGACCTATGAAGTCAGATGTGAGCAGATTTGGGATCATTGATTTAAGCAAGGGTCGTAAAGAGTAAAACCGGGGCCTTGAAGGGGCCTCTCTGAACACCAAACAGAATAAACGTGCCAGGGACTGGAGCATGTCGGGAAATGTGTGATTCCCCACACGTGTGTGGTGGTCAGGTAGACCATTTCTCTGTAAACGCCGGGGTGTTTATCTTATCTAGCATGGGTACCGGACTTACCGGGCCATTTGCTGTTCTAAGTGCTTCGTATTTATTGCCTCATTCAGTTCGCAGAGCCACCTTCTCGTGGCTCTGCTTGTCATTGCCATTTTACATGTAAGAGAGGGAGCTGAGGCACAGAAAGTGCAATGACTTGCCCAAGACGATCTTGTGTGAAGAGGCAGGGTCAAGGACTTAGGTCACCCGGTTTTCAAGCCCACACTCAACCCAACCTGTTGAGCGGTCTCTCAGCGAGTGTGTATGTTAAATGGGATATTGTCCGGAATTTACGTAGAACAACTACAGAATGCTCATTTTATCTAAGTTATCTAGACTGTCCATAGTGAGTAGCATTCTCTGCCCAAATGTGTAGTTATTTACATAGTTATCTTTTCTTTGTAAATCTCTGACAACATCCTCTTTATCAGAGTTTTGCCGATGAAATGCTAAAACAATTTGACTCCTGTAAAAAACTGAAAATATATACATATGTGTGCTACGTACTTTCCCCAAACTGGAGTTGAGTGTTGGGCTAGGACCAACTGCCTCAGGCTACAGTCCCCTTGGCCACTCATGGGACCATGGGCCTCGACCTGATGTTTTTTTTAATCATTTGAGCCACCTCTAACAATGGCACCTTCATGTTACACATTCAGAGTCTATCGTCCTCTATCTCCCTAACAGAACTCTCCATTTTCTCACATATGTACCCCCAAATTAGTACATGGCTTTCCCCTGGCAGTTATTATTAATCCAGGAATAGGCATGTGACTTAAGTCACCCTAATTAGACTGAAGGAAAGAAATTGTACTTTTTGGTCCCCCCCCTTTTTTTTTCTCTCTCTCTCTCTTTCTTTTTGTGTGTCTCTTGATGAGAAGGAAACATCCAGTCTCAATTGCCCCTGGCAGCCATCTTGCATCCTCTGCAAGAGAGCAGCTTAGTTTAAAGCCTGAGAATGACGGATAGGAGAGACAAAGAGGCATAGTTTCTTGATGGCATTATTGGAATAGCTGATTGTAATGTACCTGCAATGGACTCTACCTTCAAATTTCCTATCTTATGAGACAAATTTCCTTATTATTTTCCTGTTACTTGCAGCCAAAAGCATCCTAACCATGCAAACCCTGAGACCCGCACTTCTAAGTTGAATACTTCCTTGAAAGCTCCATCTAAGCCCTTAGCAGCTTCAGCACTGATCTCCAAATACTTTTGCATCTAGTTTTTTAGCTGCGAGCCTCTTTGAATCCAGAAACCTCTTAGACACTGAAGTCTTGAGCCGGTCAAGCTCTGAGTCTTTCTTAAGGTGCTATGGCCATAGTGATATCATGGAAAGGAGCAGGGTGGGAAGTTGGCTTGGCAGGGATAAAATTGGGTGCAGAAATTTGTTAAAGATAAGAATTTGCATCTTCTTACTAGAGGTGTTATTTTTTCCCCTACATCATTGGTGTGGTAGGGGAAAAGTTTTTTTCCCGTAAGAACACTAAAATCAAATACGGACATCATCATTCATTAACTGTGTGACCACTAACTATGTGACCATTACTTACTTAACCACAATAAATCTCTGTTTCCTCATCTTTAAAATCAGGAATAATAATCCTATTATCTCTGAGCTCATAAGGATTACAGGTCGTATAGAGAGTTAATAACATATGCTAAGTCCCCACATGGTAGTCACTTTGATCTTAGTTCTACATCACTGTTGTCCAATACTCTCATGTATTCAACAAATAATTACTGAGCATCTACTATGTTGCCAGGTATGGTTATAGGCACCAGTGCTTAATAACACCTATATTGCACATCTGTATCTTTTATAAGAAAAATACTCATGTATGTGTTGTGAACAAGTATATACATACCTCTTTTCAAAATCTTTCTCTCCAGATGAACACTCCTCCTTTCCCAGCCTGCTTATAACTTACTCAAATGTAGTTTATCTCTAAGAGTGCAGAAGCCAGGACTTCTTTTTAGAAAAATTACCTTGACGTCTCCTTCCAGTCTAAACTTCATGGTCTACTTTGTTAGGGAAATGATATCTTGAAGTTTAAAAATGAATATCAAGAACTCCATGTGGGAAGAATGAGGGAAAGTCTATTCCCTTCTCCTTTATGAAAATATGAGTTGACATAATCCTTCGGATTCATTATATTGGAGTTTAACTCATATCCCAGATGTGAGGAACCAATTTCCCTACATGCTAGGAGGAGCCATACCTTCTGTCCTTCAGGATGTTTCTGTCTCTGGATACTTCTCAGCATTCCTGAACAGCAAGTGTAAGGAAGTTGATGCATTCCCTTACATGTGGTGGGACAAGAATAACCATCAAAGGGAATAAGAACCTCTGAGGCAAGAATTCTCATGCCCACATGGAGATTCATTCATCCTTCACTTTACAGAAAAGGACATGATCGATGGAGGAAAGAGTGGTTTATCCTTGCTTGAGCTAGAGCTTTAAAACGGGAGCAGTACCCCTGAGGCCATTCTGTTGGTGGAAGCAATAATCATTAAAGACATTTCCCAAGGGAACAGGAGTCTCTGAGTTTTAGGACCACAGAGGCCATTTTTTCCTCTCCATTGCCAACCCTGGAATTCTTGCTGTTATTTTGTTAAGAGACTCTGCATAGATGACCTCACAGAACTGTTCTCATTTCCCTCCAACAGGACAACTCTCATTCGTTCCATGGAACAAACCATGGAAATCGGTATCATCAGGAAAAGTGGTAACATAAGGAGCTGCCACCACTTCTGCTGTGTCTCCAATAAGGGCACATAATATGTAAATCTTGCCAATGCCTGATCTATGTGTTTAATAACTGACCAAGTATATCTAAACCAATTACCAGCATGGTGAAAAACAGTCCACTTTGACTTCTGGAGACTGTTACTATTGCTCTTTGCTTGACTAAACATTCTTAGAGTCTTTTCCTAACAATAGATCAATTGGTTACTTTAAAAAATTATCAAGGTAAAAAAAAATGTAAAAACACAAACTCAACAAAGCTCCTATTTTCCTAGATGTGTGGAGATTAGAAAGGAGTATAATTGGCACCATATATATATATCATATATATATATATGTATGATATATATATATTCTAATGATATATATATACATACATATATATATATGATATATATATATATGTATGTATGTATGTATGTATGTATATATATATATAATTAGAAACTATAATCATGGTTCCTGACCCCATCAGAATCAAGATATAAGCCAGGAAAAAAAAAAAAAGACATAAGCCAGATAAAGAAAGTTAAATAGGAATGTGAGAGATGTGAAGATGCAGGAGACGTGGCAGTTTGCATGACTGTGGGGGAATGCATGCCTTGAGACTCCTGCTGGCTGGACTGATCAAGGACGGAGTTCTGAAAAAACCTGTAAAGAATGGGTAGGGTGTAAAGAATGACAAATGAGAGAAAGAGCATTCTAGGCTGGAAAGGACAGTGTTGATGAAAGTTCCATGTTGAATTCCCAGCTTTACTGAACCAAAGGAAGGCTGAAGTGGTATGCTGGAGCCAGTCAGTTGAGTGTGAAATTCACGTTTTAATTTGTGTCTCGATAGTACTGGGGAGACATTGAAGACTATGCAGTTGAATGTTATGAAGAATGTGGAATTTTATGATGATGAATCTGGTAGGTGTAGGGGGGAGGACTTCCAAGAGGGAAATAGGAAGCAATTGCAGAGGCGTAGGGATGATAGTAGAAAGGAGAAAGAGAAAGGGGGTTGCAAGATGCTGACAATCAAGTATTTTCCCTGTGGAGACTCATTGAAGGTTTCCTATTTCTCTACTATATTTATAGGAAAAAAATACTATATTGTCTTCAGTAAATTCAAAATGTGGAACATGATAAAGTTCTGATATATTCAGATCTTTTGAAGAGTAATATTAAAAGCTTATGAGATATATTCAGTATAAACCATAAAAACCAGCATCCATTCTCTTCATTGCATGTAATATGAATAAGTAAAATATGCATCCTGTGTATGATTTGTATATAAGTGTATCAATAATAATGTATAAAGAAAACATATCTAAAATTTAATCAGAGTTTCTGATTATGAACTGTATGAATCAGTAAAATAACATACCTGGAGTAGAATCTTTAGCATCACAAATCTCAATGTACAGATACCTACCTTTTTTTTTTTTTTTTAAGATTTTTATTTATTTGACAGAGAGAGAGACAGCGAGAGAGGGAACACAAGCAGGGGGAGTGGGTGAGGGAGAAGCAGACTTCCTGCCGAGCAGGGAGCCCAATGAGGGGCTCGATCCCAGGACCCTGGGATCATGACCTGAGCCAAAGGCAGACGCTTAATGGCTGAGCCACCCAGGCGCCCCAGATATCTACCTTTAAATTAAATTTTCATCATCAAATCAGATCATAAAATGGTATAACCTAATTCTCTCCTTATGACTGAGAGAGTAACACAGAAAGAGATGATTTCCCAACTCTCATACTTGCTTTTCCCTTCTCCCACTCCTTGATTATGGAAAAAGCCATATTGTGAGTAACATGGCTGAATGAGACTTTCCTCATTGTGTGTTTATTCTCATACATATAAATTAGAATGAGGTGAAAGGCATTTCAGAAGACAGCAGCACTAACTGCCAACTTTGTCCAACCCACTGTTTCCATGCTCTGCTCCATGCCCTGATTGGAATCACAAACCCCAAAGAAATACGGGAAGAATCACCAAACTTGATGGGTGGAGAGAGAGAACAAGGAGGGAATGTCCTTCCTCCCTCCCTTCTACCCCTCAACATCATGCCCATTGGGCTGAGCTTTCTTCAGCCCAGCTTTTTTCTTTCAGGGAAAATTCATTTCGAACCTTAAAAGAATTTTTTTTTAGCTAAGTTTCCATGTTGAAGTCTTAGGGCTCAAAAATAGTTTATAGTTTGGAAATTATTAAACTGTTAGCTTCTTTAAGGCAGACATCATGTTTTGTTCATTTAAAAATCCTCTGTCTTTGCTCTGTCCCCACAATGCCTACCTTAGACCCTGGTAAATAGCAGATACTCAATATTTCTTGACTTGAGTTTGTTTTTTTTTTTTAAGATTTTATTTATTTATTTGACAGAGAGGCTGTGAGAGAGGGAACACAAGCAGGGGGAGTGGGAGAGGGAGAAGCAGGCTTCCCGCTGAGCAGGGAGCCCAATGCGGGGCTTGATCCCAGAACGCTGGGATCATGACCTGAGCCAAAGGCAGACGCTTAACGACTGAGCCACCCAGGCGCCCCTGACTTGAGTTTTTAATCATACTTTCTTACAGATACAGCTTGAAAATGTCGAAACCAAGAGGATTATCAGGAGTTAAGATAATTTTAATAAATTTTATCTTTAGTTGCTGGAAAGGTCTTTTGGAAGAAAGCACTGGGCCATGTGTTTTAAACAGGAGCTGATGTTGATATTTCCTCATATCCATTACAGCACGGATTTGTGGACCTGACAAAATGCGATAGCCGGTGAGTCCTTTGTTGAATGGCCCTCAGATGGTTAATTTTGTTTGCTGATGGCAGATACTGAAGCTACAGAAAAGCTGCTCTTGTTCAAAGAGGCTTTTCAATTTTTAATTTGACATGAAGAGTAACATGGTCTACGATACATGCAGACCAGCAGTTATCTCTCATCATCGTCTTGTTTGGTTGGTTTCAACCCGTCTTGGCTGAAAGCAGCTCTATTGTAGGTAACTTTTTGTGGCTCTGGCTTACATGTGTGGTTCAATGACAAGATTCTTGATAAATTGGAACAGAGAATGAGGAAATGGGCTTTTAAATGGTCAACTGATCATTCACTTCTCTGGGCTTCGTTCCTGCCTTGACAGACTTATTAAAGAAAAGAGTTACACAAAGAAGACCTGGGATTTGTCTCCCAGGTCCTGGTCAAATGAGAATCACAGACTTTTAGAGCCAGAAGGCATCTTAGAGGTCATCTCCTTCATCCAGCTTTGCCATTTTAATGTAAGGGAACTGACGCTCAGAGGATTACGTGACTCAGCCAAGGTCTTGCAGCTCATGCTAGAGTTAGGGCTCTTACCTTGCTCACTTTTTTACTGATTGATGTTAGGGAAGCCTAGAAGAAAAAACTCCTGTGATACCCCAGTTTTTCATGGACTTTTTCCAAGAATAGCATTCTGTGGGGGATTATTATGAGGTTTCTGGATTTCCTTAACCGGGCCACCACTTTAAGTGATGGAGTCTGGAAAGAACACTGGCTGGGAATCTGGACCTACTCTTGGCTGGTATGTAACCATCACTGTCATGTATCAAGCACCTATTGCATGCTAGATACTGTGCGTATATTATTTTTATCTACAATGAATCTAGAAGGAGATATCATTGGCCCTATTTTGTAGATGGAGCAGCTGAGACTTAAGGGAGGTTAAGCATCTCTCCCTGTGTCATGCGGATATTCAAATCTAGTGTCCGATTGATTCCCAAATCCGTATTCTTCTCATAGACTGCACTGCATTTCTGATTGAGTGTCTTCAGGCAAGTTACTTAACATCTCGAAACCTGCTTCCTCAACTGTCAAATGGATATGCTAAAATTCTTCTTAGCATTGATGTAGGATGAAATGAGAAATAATACATCTAAAGTACCTAGCTTGGGACTTGACATAGAAGACACTCAACAAAAGTCAGTTCCATTCTGCACCTATATCCATCTTCCCTTTGAATTTTTCTGTAGGATTTATATCCTGAACTATATTGACTCATGTTGAAGAGAGAAAATGGAAATACTCCAAGGTGTCAGACAAGGTCAGAAGTAGATTAAACATTTCACATGATAATCCCAAATTGCCAAATTAACCTAATGGCAAATTTAAATCAGAGAATTGGGCTCCAAGCCTGTTCCCTTTGAGTGAAATAATTGAATCAACCACAGTGAGAGAGAGCACCAACTTGAATACAGCATCCTAGGCTTAAAATGCAGGTAAGGTTTCCAGAAAAAAAAAAAGTGTCCAATATTCAGGCAAAATATTAGGCGGTGGATTTTTTCTGTGTCCCATTTAGTGATCCTATCTAGTATGTTCCATAAAATGTGAAAAGATGCAGACATATTCATTTAATAATTCCAAGTAGGCATCAGAAATTATTCGACCATTTCTTGAAGCGATGTACATTCTTTTGTACTACACTTCTAAAATTATAGTCTAAGTATAAATATGATTCAATTTACAAAAGTTCAATTTGCATGAAATGCTTCAGAAATACATCTATTGTATTTAGCCAGGAACACTTTTTACAGTTGATAGCAATCAAAGAGGTTTATATTAAGAGGATGACAATGAAATGAAAATACAAATAAAAAGAATATCATGCTTGATTCAGCCCTGCACAAGAGAGTGGAGGATTGAGAAGGAAAATCACAATAGTATAAAACAAGATCAGAAAGTTTTCAGATTTAGTAATTGACCTTAGGAAAAATCATTACAAAAACTCCTGAATGAAAAGGTGTGTGTTTATGCCTGAAGTATGAGCGGAGTGCTTCATTTAAACATTCCATCACACAAGACTTGAGAGAAAGAGGACTACCAAGCAAAATGTTGCTGTTGTCTAGAATATAAGTTGTAAGGGGGCGGGGACCATTCATACCTACATTTTGTTACTTTTTCTATCGCATAGCACAGTGCTTTGACCATAAAGAATACTCAATAATTATTGAATGAGTGAAAATAGGAATAAGGTCTAATCTGTGGCAGAAGAAAAGTTTACCAGAGGGCTACTGAATGAAAATTTGACCCAAAATACCTCCAGAGCAAGGTTAAGAATTCCAGAGGATGCTGGTATAAGCATAGTGTCATTGTGCTGAGTTTTCTGTAGGTAAAACAAGATGGAGAAATCTGCCTGAATACATTTTATGCTACAATGTGCCTACCTAATGAAGAGCATCCTTTTCCATTGGGTATTATTCCAGAGTCTGTCTAGCATTCTTCCCCATGGCAGGAGATAAATTATAGTTATATCATGTGTTAGTAGATAAATTTCCTGTATAATAGTCCAAGATGTTGTCCACAGGATAGCAAGATGGACTGAATTTTGGGCAAGTCACCTGATTAATCAGTAGAAACAGAAGATACTCTAGAAAACTAAGTGATGTTCCAATTTTTGCTTAATTTTCTGACTTCACAGACTTTTAAAACCCTCTATTGAGGGGCGCCTGGGTGGCTCAGCCATTAAGCGTCTGCCTTCAGCTCAGGTCATGATCCCAGGGTCCTGGGATCGAGCCCCGAATTGGGCGCCCTGCTCTGCTGGGAGTCTGCTTCTTCCGCTCGCACTACCCCTGCTTGTGTTCCCTCTCTCACTGGCTGTCTCTGTCAAATAAATAAAATCTTAAAAAAAAAAAAAAACCAACCCTCTATTGACTTATCAGCATACATTCTCTAATTGAAAGTACTTTTTAAAGAATTATACTGCAATAATTGGGCTGAGTAGCATATATACCAAAGGGTTTGTCTTTATAAAATTCTCTCTGTTCAGTGAGATTTAATCCAGTGTGGTCAAGCTACCCCACCTCAGAAGCACATTGCCACTGCTGGGAATCAGTGTAGCCTCCAAAGAGCTCCAGATTCGACTGTGATGGAAAATCTGAGATTTTTAATGTGAACTTCTCCATCCTTATATGTCCCCCATTTCCTCTCTTCTACATTGCAGGTCATTCTCACTTTTACCACAGGAATTTCCTCCATTTTCGGAGTACTTGACATGACATTTCTGGAACGTTGCGATCTTCCCTGGTGGACAATGGAGTTCTAATCCTGTCCCAAACCTGCCTCCATCAGGTGCTGGATGAAGTCTCTCTAGTGACGGTTGGCCCCCAGTCCCTACTGGACATCAGTGAGCAGGTGGACTCTTTTTTTCAACCTGTACTCTCCATAATGGTTGTAGAGAAGGGCAACTACAGAGCAGAAGCAGGGGAAACTAGCATGACTCAGCTTCCTTTGGAGGGTTCCACGGGTCTGGGCATGGGGAAGAGGAGGAGGGAAGCTTTTCCTCTTTTAGGTTATAAGAATAGAGTAATCTATTGCATCTAATTTATCCACAACTATCTGGTAGCACAAATGACTAAGTTATTTACTTACTGTTGACCTCCAAATTGGCTCAGAGCTTAATAGTCACTCTTTGGTTAATCCTTATTAGAATCATTAAAAGACAGGTGAGGTAGGGGTGGGGGGTGGGATTTCTTCCTGGAAGCCACAGAAGCGTTTCGTATCGTGTCTCAGTGATTCGGAAGTGTTAGTCTTGTCTCCCTAGCTAAAACACAAGCATGGTCACCTTTTCCTGGGTGTGGTACGGAGAAAAGTAAGGTGGCCAGAGACTACTACTCCTTCATGCCAGGCCAGTATTATCTTCATCCCTTCCCCTTGAGCATGGGTGGGACCAGGGACTTGCTTTCAGCCAACAGAATGTGATAGAGGTAAACGGGATGAAGGAAGGAGATTCTAATTCAGGTCTTGAACCGGCAAACAGCCATGTTGTCAGCTGCCTATGGAGAGGGCCTTTGGCAGGGAATTGTAGCTGCACTAGTCCTGAGAGCAGCCCCCAGCCAGCAGCCAGCCAGCAAAAATACAGGGACCTCAAATTTACAATCACAAGAAGATGAATTCTGCTAACCACGGAAGGGATCTTGGATAAAGATTTTTCCCTAGTCGGACCTTCGGAAGAGAACGTAGCTTAGCCATCACATCAGTTGCAGCCTTGTGAGACCCTGAGCAGAAAACCCAGTTAAGCTATGCCCAGACTCTTGACCCAACAGAAACGGAGCTGATACATGGATTTGTGGTAATTTATTATGCAGCAATAGAAAACTACTAGACTGCATGTGTCTCATCCCTCTCCCTTCAGACAGCTCTCAGGAAACTGGGTACATCATAGGTGCTCAATAACTAAACATTATCTTGATTGATTCATCAATCATCCTCAGACTTTGTCCTTTGATGTACTAGATTTGGGAACTCTGAGAGCTCACTAATTTTCTACACATTTGTTTTAGGTAAGTACGGGAAAGTCATATCTTGTCTTATCCTTAGAGGAAAAAACAAGTTACCAAGAAATAAAATACTCTTCAACATTACTTTTGCTCCAGAAATAAACATCAAGAGGTATATTGAAGTGCAGGTGTGATGGGACAGCCTTCTACTGCTGTTTTGGCTTGAAGGGATGTCTAGATGTGTTCTGGTCATGTTGAGTGGAGGTTTGGTTGGTTTCTGTCACACTAAAGAATGGCTTAGAGTGTAAGGAGAGCTTTTCTTTCCATATAACATGTGGGGTCCAGTGGGAAATGAAAGTGCCACCTCTGTTCAAAAAATGGGGGGAAAGTACAGTTAAAGATACTAATAATAACTTTTCTACAATTCTCTCCAGCCCTGTCATGACGGGTAAGGTGGGGGAGGAACTTCTCTAAATTGATTGTGCTCCTCTTTATACAGACCCTCTGGGTCTAATTCCCTTCATGTCCCTTCTCTGCATTCCCTCTATCCCATGAATTTTTATTTGCCCTTGGGAGGGGCATGGAGCTGGGGAAGAGGCTTCCTCTAACTCATGCTTTGAATCTTCTTTTAATAGTATCAGATGCCTTTTATTTACTTTACTATGGTAAGACCTCCTCCTCTGAAGAAATGATTCCTCATAGTCTAGCTAAAGTGGGAGAAAAGCCCCAGGGTAAAAAGAAAATATTTGCAATGCAAAACATAAATTGCTTAATATATTAGAATTATTTTTTCCACCTGCAGGATTCCCAATACTTTACTAGGAAAATCAGTGTGTGTGTGTGTGTGTGTGTGTGTGTGTGTGTGTGTGTGTACATGGCATGCATGTACATTATGCAAATGAATTTTGCTGAACAGATCAAGGAATGCATGATAAACACCATATTTACATGTAGACTTTAATGTCACACGGGGTATCCTTTATTGATAGTTGCTAGTCTTGGAAAAGTTTTTGAATGAATCCAGTGAGCCATATTGTGTTCTCTCTAATTGGCCAAAATAATAGATTTCCTTAACAGACATATAACCTTAACAGAACTGAATTCTGGGTCTCTACCTGCTACTTCACTTCAAGCAAAGAGGTTTGATACATAATCAAGTCAAGATGGGGAAGACAGGCCACAGAGTAATCCTGTTAATATTTCTGCTATTAAGGTATCTGTTTCCTATATTTGGAATACCCAGAAAGAATGGAATCTAAATATTTAAATGTCTCACAGAAAAATATCTGACAACTGGAAAATGTCTTAAAAGCCTATATATAAAGTCTGGTGCTGGATAATCAGAATCAGCTAACAGAATTCATTTTTATTAAAGCATTTCAAATGATCAAGTCACTGATGCGTTTTAACATTATAATGGCATAATACCCTTGCCTCAAGTCTTCAGAGAGGCAAAATGATCACAGATTAAGCAAGTTCAACTGCACACAATGTCTTCAGGAGCACAGGAATATTACTCCATAAAAAGTCCTTCTGAGGTGGTTGAAAGGTATAAACTTCCAGTTATAAGATAAACAAGTACTGGTATGTGACGTACAACATGTGGACTCCAGCTAACACAGCTGTGTAATATATAGGAGAGTCATTAAGAGAGTAAATCCTGGGGCGCCTGGGTGGCTCAGTCGTTAAGCATCTCCCTTCGGCTCAGGTCATGATCTCTGGGTCCTGGAATCAGCCCCGCATCGGGCTCCCTGCTCGGTGGGAAGCCTGCTTCTCCCTCTCCCACTCCCCCTGCTTATGTTCCCTCTCTCTGTCAAATAAATAAATAAAACCTTTAAAAAAGAGAGAGAGAGAGAGAGTAAATCCTGAGAGTTTTCATTGCAGGAGAAATTTTTTTCCCTTTCTTTTTTTCTTCTTTCTTTTTCTTGTATCTAGATGAGAAGATGGATGTTAGCTAGACCTGTTGTGATCATTTCACGGTAGATGTCAATCAGACCATCACGCTGTACACCTTAAACTCATACAGTGCTGTCCGTCAATTATCCTCAATAAGATGGGGGAAAGATACTTCTGGTATGAATGATGAGATTTTGAGGAAGTTCCGTTTTGATGCAAAATGATCTCGTTGCCCACGGTTATGAATGACTGCATGCCCAGTCCTGTTGCCCGTCTTCCTGGGGGTCCTTTCCTGCCTGATGACAAAGGGAGTTCTGAGCTTGGAAGACATGAACCAGGTGATGAGGTGAATGAGAATCTGACCTACATAGGATTTCTTCTTCCTCCCCAGCCCCAGTTTTGTCACGTGTAGTAAGTGAGAGTGTGGCAGGAAGTAATCAACAGAGGGGGCACAGAGACTTGATGCAGAAAGAGAACGCCGGGCACTGCCGCAAGGAATCTGAACTTTCAGTCTTCATTCCGGCCCTAACACGCATCCTCGGCAGGATGAGAAAAGAAGTGAGCAGCCCTGTTTCACTCTCCGGGGGAACGGGTTGCCCAAGGGCTGGATGCATTGTCCATCTGCCCGGAGATACAGGATTCTGGGGCAATGTAATCATCGCTATCCGGAGGAGACCTCTGACTTGTGTACCCTCCGGGGGACCGTAGACTAGAGCCACCTCACTCACGTGGAATCGGGTGGAAGAGACTCGTTTGCTTGAGAAATGCCAGAAAAAATGACCGTCCGCGCTCCACTGTCTTATCAACACCTTGCTGTAAATTCGGAATATTGGCAGGTTACGGAAACTTTTGTGGGCTGTGGAGGATGGACTCAGCACAATATCACGGAAGGCCGTGTAGCAGAGGTTGAGAACACAGGCTTTAAGGTAGGCCACAACCTAGACTCAAGTCTCACCTCTGTCTCAGACCCATGATAGGGTATTGGGCAAGCCATTCCATCATCTAAGGCCAGTTCAGTCATTTCTCAATGAAGCTGCTGAGAATACCTTTCTCATGAGATTAAGAGTTTATGTAAGACCTCACTTAGTGCCTGGCATCTAGTAAGGACTTGATACGTGGGGGCTCAATATCATCACCACCAATGATTTCTGAAGCAATTAATGGTAAGTTGTGTGTATATATATACATATGCATACATATATATATATATTTTTGCAAGGCCCAAAACCTAGTGGGACAGGGTCCTGGTCCTTTTCAATGTTTTGTAAATCGTCCTATACATCTCTGGTGATTTATAAATAATAAAAACAATAAAAATGCATGTGTAATCACTTTCAAGCCGAGCAGACATCTTAAAATTTTCATAGCACCAAAGTCATTACGAACGAATTGGAGTCTTGATGTTATCTAAATGTGGGCTCGCTGATCCTTCCAGCTGTTGTCGGTGCTCTCCTCATTTTTTCTCTTTCATTTTCCCCACATTATTCCACCTCTAGGAGCAGGACTCAGCAGCTGGAGTCACCACAGGACCTGATTGATGGCTGCAGGACCCAGATGGCAGAGGCCCGAAAATGTTTCTGGCAAATACCTCTACAAGCTGGAGTGTGAGTGTGTGTGTGTGTGTGTGTGTGCGTGCGTGTGTGTACTCTTCCCTTTTATTGGCACTTGAGCTAAATGCCCAGCAGCCGCTTCTTGGCTGGGTTCCATTCAAACTACAGTTGGCGCCCGTGAAAATGGCTTTGGCTCCAATATCTTATGTGTGACTGTCTATCATGAAGAATTTTCCCACTGCTGATGATTTCTATTTTTATGAATACTTGAAAATACATGTCTCACATAAGAGTTCTGACCTCCTTTTATCTTTCCAGTAGAAATTCTTTCATAAAGAAGTGTCATCTCTTTTATGCAATTATGCTTTGTGAGGGGCTATTTATAGCACTGTGAAAATTAGGGAACGTAGTACTCCTTTTGACTTTCAGAAAAATTGTTAAGCATCAAATTGCATGTCAAGGGAAAAAAATGATCTCATGAAAAAATTAACAGGCCTCACTAGTTTTTGCTGTCCCCATACCCTCCACTCCCAAATGCATGCAGGATGGGTAGTCATTACCCTCCAGTAAAATAAAACTTGCATCAAAAATGAGGCCATGCCTGTCGCGTTTGGTGCAATAGATACGCGGCGGAAGGGGGGCATTTTAACTGCACTGGAAAAGCTAGAGAGTTTGCTTTCCAAATGGAAAGCTGTGGTAAATGCTTTCTGAAAGATGTGATCATTATGGAGTGACTGTCCCCAACCTCATATACATGGTTTCTTCATTGGAATTTTCTCCTACTGCCTTTCCTTAAAGCGAGATAAATTCTTTGACCTCAGAATCTCCCTGTGTCTCCGTGAGCACTCTTTGCAGACATTGTCTCTCTCCTAGCTGTCATTTATGCGATTTTCAGAAGCAGTAAAATGTTGATACTACCTGGAACTTGAAAACACACTAAACAGAAGTAAGAACTCGTGTCTCTCTCTGGATCCATCTGTTTGGGTGTCAAGAGCCTACCCCACCCTATGCCGCATGGAAAAAGGAGGAGAGGCCAGCTCCAGCTGTCGGGATCCTCAACAAGTAAGGAAGAGATTTCTTTTAAAAATGTAGCTAAGGCGATGAATAAATGTAACAGACTTGCTCGCATCCTTTATTAATTAGTACAGAGAGACTCCAGGACTGGGAAAACAAAAGATAGAGGGCCTTTCTCTGATGTGTATTTTAAGTTTTGTGCAAGCAGCAGGAGAAGTTTCTCCTGGAGACCTGGAGGATCTGGTATCCAAGGCAAGCTGAGGTCAGAGGCTGGCATGATCCATTCTGCGGGAAGAGGCCCTGTGAAATTGTTAGCACTAATCCTAGAATCTGGAAACTGAATCTCTGATGACTTCTGATTCAAACATGTGAACGCTTACAGTGGCTCTGTATGTCGTCTCCAAAACCTGCAAACAACCTACATGTCCTTCAGGGAATGACTGTCCTCTAGTCCATAGGTCAGCAAAACACCAAAATAATACTCAACTATAGAAAGGAATGAATTATTGCTACACATAACAACGTGGGTGACTATCAATTCATTATGATGAACCAAAAAGGTTATATGTTACATGATTCCGTTTACATGTCCTTCTGGGAAAAGCAAAACTCCAGGGGCAGAGAACAGATCAGTAGTTATTAGGGACTGGGGGTGTGGGAAGGGATTGACTACAAAAGGACATGGGGAATATTGGGGGGTGATGGAGCTGTTCTGTATCTTGATTGTAGTGGTAGTTATATAATTGCATGCGTTTGTCAAATCTTGTTGAACTGTACACCTTAAAAAGCGAATTTTACTGTGTGTAAATTTTATTTTCTTAAAAAAGGCTAAGAACCCATTCCATTAAGAAAAGAAATGATAAATAAGCTAATGATAAGTTTGACGGGTATCTTTATAAAGAGGCTCTATAGATACTTCCAATATATTAAAAAGGGAGAGAATGGATTGCTTTGAAAAAAAATTCCTGATTCAGACTTAGTTCCTGCCTGTTTTTCTAGCAGAGAATCTCATTCTGACCTCAGCCGTGGTAGTGACTCCTGACCTCCCCCTTACCGCTGGGGATTGAACACCAGCACACTGCCTACATTCTGTGTGGTCACCGGCGTTGAGTTCTGCATCAGCCCAAGAATACCTCGGCGCAGTTCCAACCCTCAGAAGGGTTGCAGACCACTGCTGAGATGCCCGAGATTCCCCATCTAAGGCTACCGATGTCTGCGGGGGAAGTGGGTGGTGAATCCAATTACTCGGGTTGGGGAACAACTTGTTCTTATCAATTAATTTAATACTTCCCCTAATGTATAGCCCAGGGATATGCACACAAACTTTCTTTTTCTTGGGGATATCAGGTTAACATAAAGTAGAAGGGTAGCCCTGAGCAGGAAAGGATAATGTATAGCCTTCAGAACACACGGAAAGTAGAAGTGTCATCCACTCATTGATGGTGTCTGGGCAGGCCATGGTTGGATATAGGGATCGATCGATCTATCTATCTACCTATTTACCTGTAGATAGATACACACCCACCCCCCCACACACACGTCTATTACCTGTAAGAGAGAGGCACCCACGCTCCTTTCTATTACTTACAGATAGATACACACACACACAGATAGGGATCTATCTGTCAATCTATCAATCTATCTATTACCTATAGTTAGATACACACACACACACACACACACACACACACACACACACTCAGATGACTGTGTGTAAACAGTCAGTCCCTCTCTTGATTCCTAAGGGCCATCTCCTTAAGCCACTGCCCTACCTGTGAACACAAACTATGCATGGCCCTGCCTTAATGTGAGGGGCTAAAACAGTTTTCCTGAGTTCTCCAAGAGTTTCCACACTCTGGTACCGTCTAGAATGATCTGACCCTCATCTTATGCCCCTTACCTCTGAAGGGACATATGACCATATCCTTGTCGATGGAGTAAACCAGTGACTCCTGCATTTCTTGGCCTCCTCCTGCCAAGTAGACACACATTCAAGTAAAAGAGGTCATGGGGCCGGTTGATTACCAGAGCTCCTGAAAGTGATTAAATCAGTATTCTCCTTCATTTTATATGTAACTCGGATCCAGAATTCCATTTGGCAGTGGTCTTCGAGATACTTCTTTCAAGTAATCTGTCTTTCAAATATACCTAGCTATGTGTGCCCCAACTTTGTTGTAAATCTCCTAAGTCAGTGCAATAAAAGCAAGAATATGTAGTCTTCTGAAGATCTTGTAAGTGCTTCAATGATACATCAGAATAATTTGTGATTAACTTGGTAATTTGGGGGCATGCGTGCAAAGTGGACACTGCTAAAGTGATTTTTAATGTGCTCAAAAAACAGTTTGCCTTTCCTCTGAAGTAGGCTGAACAGTTTTCTCTTCAGTCCTGTTGACACTATTAATTTGCTTTGCAATTTCTCCCCCTCCCCATTTTTCTATCACTATTGCAAACAGAAGCGAGGAAAGCGAGGCTTGAGAGCCCTTGTGGAGAGAGCCATTTGCTCCGGCTGAAGCAAGCAGCAAGGCCAATCAGCCTGAAATCTGAATTTTTCAGACACATAATAGACCCTTGGCTTATCAAAGACTCTCATCTGATTGGAAAAAATCAAAGGTAAACTTCAGGGCTCATGGAATTAAAAGACAAATGAGATGTCATAATTATCAAAGTGGCTAATTTAGAAAATTAAGCTGTTCACATAGGTGACATAATTGCTTGTCACAATCACTCTTTTTCTCATTAGCTTCCTCCATTCAGCACCTACGGGCTGCAGAACAGTCTTTGGCCTTACTCAACAGTATGGGTGTTCTTTGTGGTTCAGGGTCACGTTGCTTTTCTCATTGCCTGTTAGGAATGCATATTTATTAGCAAGTTTATTTGAAGAACAGTTCTAAAAATTCCAGTCTTTCTCAGTTGGGTATTTGGTGGTATTTTACATTTGTTTGTGAGCAAACATTCTTTTGAATTAATTAGTTAGTTATCAAGATAGGATTTATAGAATTGATAGACCTTATTAATATTCCATGGAAAACGTTACAGATTTTCATATAGAGCAATATAAAAAAAAAAAACCTCTCAGGGCTTGAATAAAATTTTTCTTTAATTGTCTTCCCAAATCCTGAAGAGAAGGAAAAGAAATATCTTTTCAAGGCATCAGTTTATTTGCCTAATATTTTAGTATTTGATTTCTGTATCTCCAGACTAACCTGAACAAATCTTCTATAAGAGAATTCTTTGTAAGACTGACAGTAATACTGTTTATGTGTCAGCAGGTTCAGAAATTATTAAAGATAATGTCTAAGAAAGGAAACGAGTCTTGTTTGCTATGTGCTTCTAAAGGATGTCATTGTAAACGGGCAAGGTTAAACATTTTGGATTAAAAACATGAGTATGAGATTGACTCAGATCCTGTCTTGTAAAGTTGTAGAACACGGCTGGCATGACTTGCGGAAGGACTGGATTATGGTATTCATTTGAAGAGATCAGTTATCCTGAATGCACACAATGAAGCCGCCATCTCTATATTTCAGGAATATCCACGTAACTATTGTTTTGATTTCACTAACATTTATTCGTGAGGTAATTGTGTTACAAGAGCTATTGTGGTTATATACTGAAAACCAGTAGCTCTGAAAGAAAAAGAAAAATCCAATCGAATCCCTAAAGGTCTGAGGTTTCTATAAACCTTGCCTTTACCCATAACTGAGCCTGAAGCAGCAGTGTATATACTCTGAGGACCTACAGACAGGGAATTTTGTGGAGAATGTATCCCCCAAAGAAATAGACACAGGTCTGATTATGGTAACGTTATGTTTATTCCCTTGACGCGATGCAGTTGTTTACAAGAGAAATGGTGCACTAGACGCTCTTAACCAGAAAAGGCTAAAGACAAAGAAGAGAAAGGTGTAGAACTTTGTCTAACCTTTCTTTGTCCCTGATACCCTTCAGGCTCCAGTAATACAACAAAGCCCTTGGGTTAAGTCTGTTTTGGGGTTTTGAATAAGAACGTGTGCTAGTTTGTGGCAGAGTAGACATTGAGGTAGAACTCACAGAGACAAGAAAGAGGCAGAACAGACGGGGTGGCACTAACAAATACAGGAATTTGGGTACATTCGGTGTTTTCCCATTTGCAAAATGGATTTTGTAGATGATCCTAGTAAGGTTCGGGAATATATGCTCTTATACACAGTTAGTTAAACAACATTCCAAGTTACTCAGATAATTATATACAGGCGTCACCCTGCACCAAATTGTCCCTAAACTTCCAGCTCTCCAATGGATACAGGACAGGAAAGGCGAGCCCTCATCTTCTAACCTTCTGATATACAGAAGGACATGGGTTCTCATGGCTTGGTTTAGTTTCACTATGGAATCATTTTTATGTCCATGCCTCAGAACTTCCCCACAGATTTCTCTCCACTGGGATGGTTCAGCGTTTCTGTCCTTGTCTCCCAGCTCCAAGCTCTTCTAGCCTAATCAACTTTATCTGGGAGTGGATTTAATTAGTTTCCTCTCTGGATGGGTTGGATTGAAGAGAGGATTTCTAAAGGCTTGTTGGGGGGAGGGGGCACCCCCTGAAAAGAGATCAAATTTATTTATGGTGTCCTTTGGGTAGGTGTTTGATTTCCTTGATAAAACATCATTTGAGTATTTAAAGGTTTGTCTCTGGGTGTTCTATAGCTGGTCTGAAGCCACGTTCTCTTAAATGGTGATCACAAGTGCAGACAGGACAAGTGAGTCCATGCAAAGTGTGTTCTATTTAAACCTATTGCTTGGAACTTACTATTTTGTTTTTTAGTTTTACAAGGGCCGCGTATTGGAGTCAGTTACAAACAATTCTATTGTACTGTAATTACAGCGTTTCAATTTATCTGCCTTATTTTCTCTCTTGAGACTCAGAAAAGACTGTCCAGATTCAAATTTATTTGCTTACTCTCTTAAATAACAAATTCATTAGGAATGTAAATAATATACATGGTAAGATACATTGTTAAAATAGAAGTGAAACTCTATCATAATTATATCCAAAAATTAGAAATTTAAGAGGCTTTTGTGTATCAGGGGTGGTCATGTTAAAGATAGGTTTCTTAGCAACTATCAACGTCCTTCTGTTTCTTGCAAAACTCTTAGTCTGGGAGAAAATTGTTACATTTTCTTGGGTCTCCTTTTAAGGGGGCGCCACTGCGAAGTTAAAAATGGTCACAGCAAGTCATTGTTTTTGCAATTGTACTGCTAAAATGCATTCAGTTGTTCTCTGAAGTCAGACTGTTATGACCAGAAATAAACTTACCATTTTAAAAGGATCAATTGCTCCTGCAAATTAAATCTATCCTAAGTAGCATTTTGCTGGCTATTGCTTGTATTTGGTGTACATTCAGTCCTGCCAAGGCATCTGCCCCTGTGTTATTTTCCAAATAGAGTATTCAAGATCCTGACAGAGACTGTCTCATCATCTCTCTATGGTAAACACTGGTCTTTTGCCAGCAATGAATATACAAACCAAGCAGAGGTGTTTACGATATCATTTTAACGTACTGATCAGTATCTGATCTTCCTTATCAGAAACTTCTCAAGGAATCAAGAATGTTCTGTCTAATTCATTTAAGCCAATTTTCACATCTCTAGATCTCAAGAGGCCAAAGTAGAATGTACTGATTTTCCGATAGTTTATTAGATCCTTTTTGAAATACTTTTTATTAAAGGAACTATTCCTCAGGTGCTAATGAAAACAAGATTATAAAGATGTAGAATTTGCTCAATACCGATAAAATCTTTAGCAGTCATTTGACGATCTACTTAAAGTTTCCTTTCAAATCGAGGTTATGAGATTATACTTAATGAGCCTGTGTTGAAATAATGCCTTGGTCCAAAGCTATTTCTTTTATGAAATGAAGGCTTAAGAATGGATCACCTGGAAATATCTAGGCATCTGGGATGAAACTGGTGTTGGTGAAAAAAAAAAACACCAAGCAGGCTTCACAGATTGTGACCAGGTTTTCTGCTGAACTCGCCCGGAGTCCTCATAGTTAGGGATGGACATCTTTAATTCGGGCTTAGGTTAGTTAAGTAAATGCACTGATGGAGCCGTTGGCTGAGTTCACGTATATGGAGCAATATCTACCTAGTACCTCCCGCGAAACGTCCAAAATGGCTTCTCTCCCCTGAAACCAAAATGGACTGTCAAAGTCTCTGGTCTCTTTTGCATAGTTCTTTCTTTGGATTCTATACTTGTGTCATGGGGATAAGTGATTCCTTCTATGATAATAATGCCTCTTGAAGTGTGAGAGCTGGGCTGGGCTCTCAGACTCACTGAATCCCAAATTCTGTTGTTTAAGACTTCTCCATTGTGTATCAGTGAGCTTGTGGTGGTGGGTCCTCAGCTATTGTCGTCTTTCTTCTGGTACTTCTCTCTCCCTCTGTGCCTTTGTTCTCTTTACTGCCCCACAATCCATGGCAGAAAAGTAGTACTCTTTGCCTTTAAAAAAAAAAAAAAGATTTTATTTATTTATTTGAGAGAGAGAGCACAAGTGGGGAGAGGGATAGAGGGAGAGGGAGAAGCAGCTCCCCGCTGAGCAGAGAGCCTGATGCGGGGCTCAATCCCAGGACCCTGGGATCAGGAGCTGAGCTGAAGGCAGACACTTAACTGACAGCCACCCAGGCACACCTTTGCCTTTTTTTTTTTTTTTAAAGATTTTATTTATTTATTTGACAGAGATAGAGACAGCCAGCGAGAGAGGGAACACAAGCAGGGGGAGTGGGAGAGGAAGAAGCAGGCTCCTAGCAGAGGAGCCTGATGTGGGGCTCGATCCCATAATGCTGGGATCACGCCCTGAGCCGAAGGCAGACGCTTAACCGCTGTGCCACCCAGGCGCCCCTGCCTTTTTTTTTTTTAAACCTCTTGTCCCCTTCCCTTGCACTCATCTCCTGAACCCATTGTTAGCTAACCATTAGGTATGGTAAGTTGAGCTCCTTTTTTATTGCCCCAAATTTGAATTTATTTCTTGAGGTAACCACTTTTCTCTAGAGCCATGTGTCTCCCCCACATTAGGCATCATGCATGTGAGCGCTGTGGTAAGCAGCATGACACCCTCACCCAAGATGTCTGTGTCCTAATTCTCAAGACTTATGAATATGTTACCTCATGTGGTAAAAGGGACTTTGTAGATGTGATTAAACAAAGGACCTTGAGGGAGATTGCCCTGCATTGTCTGGGTAGGTCGTCAAGTGGGAGAGGAAAGCAGAGGAGACAGTCTGATGTGATGTGAAAAGGACTCAGCTCACCTTTGTTAGCTGCAAAGATGGAGGAAGGGAGCTAGAACCAGGGAAGGCTCATGGCCTCTGGAAACTGAAAAGAGGCGAGAAAATGGATCCCACCCAGAGGCTCCACAAGGAATATAGTCCCATCGAGGCCTGATTTTAGCCTGGCGAGACCTGTGCCCAACTTCTGATGCACAGAACAGCAATATAATAAATTCGTGTTGTTTCAAGCCACCAAGTCTGTACTCCTGTGTTATGGCAATGAGAGGACACTAATATGAGCCCTTTAGACTCTCCCCCCAAGAGCAGCAGCGAGCTGTTCATCGGCTGGCTCTAGCCTTACTGAGCTCTATGGCCTCCCCTGGCAAGGGGACACCTCAACCCATGGGGACATTTTACTAGATCTACTGTTTACCTTAGCCTTTTGGTTTCAGGTGGGAAAAAAAAATTGCTTCCCAGCAAGATTCTGTCTCCCTGAACAAAACAGCCCTCTTTCTAAATAAGCCTTCTCTCTTTTCTCTCATTAAAAACTCACCCCTTCTCTCCTTTATGGCAATGAACAAATGCTTGCATTTGATCTGTAAAAGTGGTAACACATATTTAAATTGTAGTTGACCTAGCAGAAAATTGTGTCAGAACTTTTATTTATTTTTTTAAAAGGTTTTATTTATTTCTGTGAGAGAGAGAAAGAGGACATGAGTGGGAGGAGGGGCAGAGAGAGAGGGAGAAGCGGGATCCCTGCTGAGCAGGGTACCTAGTGCTGGGGGACTTGATCCCAGGACCCTGGGATCATGACCTGAGCCAAAGTCAGAAGCTCAACTGACTGAGCCCCAGATGTCCCACATCAAAGTTCTTAAATCATTTACTTTCTTTTGTCATATAAATCAAATGATTTGTAGGAAATATGAAAACATGCAGTGTCTACACTGGTGTTATTAAAAATGGTATTTGAAGAATTCATTACCTGGCAAAAAAGTATTAAGTACAAACTATGTCTTGAAAAGATGAGAACATGTCCCCATGTCCTTAATAATTTTCTGATTTAAGAAAGGAACCTATGGGGCCCCTGGGTGGCTCAGTCGGATCTAACAAGATGTAAGGAGATTTTGATCGGTGATATCACAGGTACTGCAAATATGGCTATGATTTGTTGCCTACACTTATAAATGAAGAAGAGGCTAAATTTCGTTATAGGACAAATAAAGATGTAATTGTTTGCCCACCCATGTTTAAGGACTCCCAAGACCCCAGGTTTAGCTAGATATCCCTGATCTAAGTTAATGCCAAAGAAGGGCTTCAAAAGAAGTACATCTTAAAATGTTAGTCCTGAATCAGGATATATTTGTTGTATGTTTTTTATAATTATTCATTTTAATTTTGATGGGTCACTTCAAGTGCACCACATTCTTCTCTGAGAGAAAAAAAAAAGGAATCTTTAGAGGAAAGAAATCATATCAGTAAAAGGGACAATCTGCTCTTGTCTGTTTATTTATTTATATCTTGCCTTGTTCCAGGAAGGATTTAAGACGGCTTGTTCCTGTCTAAATTCCTAGAACTTGGTTAATTAAATCTTCTGAAAATGTAAATTAAAATGCAGTAACATTATTTGACAAATGGGACAAAATTATTATCATCTTTTGAATAATTATGTGATTGGGAATGGCTACATCATATTTATCTAATCTGCAATTAAATCATTTATATATGCAATTAAATCATTTATATCTGCAATACATAAATTCGCATCATCAATAACAGAAAAATGTGGCCAATGGCCAAGTATGTTGCAAGAACAAAATAGCCTGTGTCAGGAGGAAGGGTCACCAATGATGTTTTAATTGAAACGCTGACAAATTAAACAAGGGCATAACTCATCCTTTCAGCTAGCAAGTGACACAAAGATTGCCACACTGAACTGGAACTATTCTGTTTACCCTTTTCTATGTATTCTATAATACACACTTGCCTTGTGGCGACATCTCTGTTAAATCGCCAAAGTAATGGCTTTCTAGATAGTTTCGAATCTCTGTTGGGGCAAGTGTCTACATTATTGTGTAAACCTCAATAAACGTCGCTACCATACAATTTCACACCAATTCAAAAAAATTCACTAAGGACCTAATATGTGCAAAGTAGTGTGCTAAGAGCATGGAGGTAGTAGGACTATTAGCCTACAAATGATAAAGTCTGCAAGACAAGTCTCCTTCTTTGTATTATCTATCTAAAGAAACTTCAATCTGACCCTGAACTGCCTCCCTAAGAAAGCAGCGCGAGGGCTCCACCTCCATCTCTCTTTAGATCATCCAAAAATGCTGAACACTTACGTGGCCCCTAGAACATCAGGAACCTCCGGGCTGTCAGGCTGCCACCCACATGGAAACCAGTGCGGTCCTTGAATTCTGGTGGCTCTTTATTGCCATGTTTTTGTGGGACATGGGAATCTTTGCAGAGGATAGAAAGTTTGGTGTCTGGGTCCGGTGCACACACAGCCGTTTCCTTGAAAGCTTGTCACTTCCCTGGGGTGCTGACACGAAGACGCGTCTAGAACTATTTCTGCAAACTGTGGACCTCCTTCCTCTTCCCATCCTGAAGGAAATCTCCTCTCCCCTTCTCTTCGTTTGCAACTGGAGGGACACCTTCTTCTCACTTCTTGCACTCCAAGACATCGAGTATTGTCATTGAGTTTAGGCTTGTATAGAACAGAGGTGCTGTTCACTCCAACTAGCTACAGTTTTCTCCACACACAATGATCACCTCTCCCACAAAATAGGTCCTTTTCCAACCTCCAGGAAAAGGAACACAAAACCTGCTTGATGGAGGAGGAGGATAAATAACAGAGTCAGAACCAACACCAATCAGTATCTCAGTAAATTAGTCTGTCCTCTTAGAAGATGTGACTTTAATGCTTAAGGAGTCAGTGAAGTGGGCTTTTAAACCCAGATATTCTGAAGTCAGGTGAGGATGAAAAAATAATAATAATGAAAAGAAGATTTTGCAACTGATGAATCACTGAACTTTACTTCTGAAACTAATAATATGCTCTATATTAATTAATTGAATTTAAATTTAAAAAAGAAGATTTTGTATTCCTATAGGTTGCATTAATATATTTCTTTCCATATGGTACGTGGTAGTTATTAAATTCTGAATTAAATTAATAGGTAGCTAATAAATGCTCTTTCAGGTTAATAATGAAAATAATAATCAACTAAAAATCTATAGAACTGTAATTTTATTACTTCTATTAATAATCTTTAATATATAAGCCTGTATAAATTAGAAAGCTTAGATAATTTTTGTATACCAAATGCATTTTAAAGCAGTTGTTTTCCACTCTTTAATTAGGGACATGTAACAAATGTCACAATAGTATAACACCATCAAAAGCAAAGAAACTTCCTGTTTCAGTCGATACAATCTTCCCAAGAATAAATCTGTAATTTCCAGTGACTTCTTTGGATGAGAGTTTGTGAATCTGATTATTCGCTTGTAGAAGGAACCCAGGTTGTAATGTTTACAAAGTGCATCCCATGAGTTAACTACCGTACTAAGTGATATACATAAGGATTGTATTTCATCCTTCCTAAAATTCCCACTTTTCAGATGGAGATGCTGAGGGTGTGATAGGTCAGACTCCTCGCCCCCCTCAGGGGTGGAATTTTGACGTGGAAGGGTTTGGCAAGGCAGTTTTGTTGGGAAGGGTCTTGGGGATTAGGTGGGAGCCAGGAGAGTCATCCCAAAGCTGCCTTTGTAGGCAAGTGTTCTGTTTCCACTGAAGAGCAGAGGCTTGTTTTGGGTGGCAGTGGCTGATGAAATTTACAGGGCTCTATTTACCACCCTGCCCAAGGTATCCGTCGGCACCATCATAACCCATGGTCAGAAGTTAAGCCCAAGAGAGTCCAGTTCTGGACCCCATGCTCTTAGCTGCTGAGCTGTGCTGAGAGTCTTGGCCTGTCAGGGATCACAGGTCCAGTCCCCCTTCTCACAACCTCAGCTCCGTACCATAAGACATTAATCATCCCCGCTGCTCTTCCAGGCACTGTGCTTGGCTGGGACACAGAAATGGAGAAGGTGGCCTGAGAGACAGACCTTTGGTGAGGCCCTCTGGGAACTCCCCACTTCTTGGCTACTGTTCAAGTAAGTCTCACCTTATCCTGAATTCTGGGTCATCTTGAAATGTATTATGACGTAAGCCACTTAAAATGGTTTATTTTTCTTTGTTGAGACAGCATTGTGTGGTGATTAATAGAAACTCGGGAGCCAGATTGCCTGGGTTCAAATGCTAGCTTCCTACCAATTCATGATATAATGACATGCAATGGAATTTATGGGCTGGTGCCTCGGTTTCCTCATTTGTAAATCGTGACTATAGTACTACCTGCCTCGTGGGGCTTACCCATATTGATTAGTTATATTTTATATATCTGAGATACACACACTCTTATATATGGCTATGGAAACTTAATCTATCTGATAAACCTGTAGCTTAGGTTTACCTAAGACAGACGGTTTCGGCATCCAGCTGAAGGAATAAGCATCTCAGAGTCTTGATTGTTCAGCAGTCCACACTTTGCACTGTGAGACCTCGTGCTCGCCTTAGGGGAGTAGCTCTGAGAAGCTCTTCATGCAGTACCTCCCTTCTCTCGAATAATAATAATTCATCATTCCTAGCAGTTACGTGAATCATCAAATAAACCTAAGTGATTTGAACAGTTACCTTATTTAAACTCTTCTTCACGAGTAGAAATGACAGGATTAATGGGTCCATACTGTTTCGGGTGAGTGGCATTGTAAGGATGTTCTGGAGGAAGAATTTGCCCAGAAGCCAGGACAGAGTCAGGAGAGTTAAAGAAGGAAGGGGAGCAGTTAGCTTGTTTGTTTGGTTGGTTGGTCAGTGGGGACGGTTGTATAAATGGTCATCCAAGCATGTATATTTGAGAACTTCTGGGGTTCTTCTCTCTCTGATACTTTTTAGACAGTGTAGATCTTGAAAATTGAGACCAACATAACTCCCTGTCCCTGAATTAAGAAATGCTGGGGCCAGACATAAAAAAAACCTTAGCCACTTTCTCTAGGAAATACTTGCTCTTAGAAGATAAGATTGTGATCTAACCAAAGCAACTTGCTAATCAAATCTTGCTTCAGGACTCCCAGCTCTGCCCACCAGTCCAAAACTACTGCATCATTACTGATTCCCCATCCCAGTCAGGCCCCCACTTGCAAGTCTCACCTGGAAATCACTCAGCTCAGGCCCTAAAATCCTGTAAACATCCCTCGCTTAGCTTTGTTTGATTAAAAAAAAAAAGTCAGGGCGGAGTGTGCTTTCCTGGTGTTGGAGTGTTGGTCTGGGTAAGAGGGTCAAACACCAGACAGAACCGTGGGGCTGACTCCACTGTCAGCGAGACCTTTGATGGAATGGAAATGGGCTTGAGAGAAGCTAAGACAAAATAGATTCACACTTACTCTGGACCTTAAAGACAAATAACCCTACCTTTACTTTTAATTAGTATTCATAGTTATTGGAGCTCAGTCACAATTAGTATCTGGGAACAGAACCCTTGATCACTAAAGTTCTGACTTTGTGTCAAAATGGCTGCATCAGAAGGTCACAGTGTCCTGCTGGGAGAGAGAGAGATTTCATTCAGTATGTCTATATGATGTGCTGGCTACCAGTGATTTTTCTTACAAAGGGTTTGTAGAGATTTTCAAAACATCATCGTATTCACATAGTAGAACCCGTAAGGCAGCAATACGATTTAGAGCATCTGTGGGGAACCCTGTGAACTTCCTACCAATGGAGCTAAGAATCAAGCTCCGATTCTGGGACAGGGGCCTCTGTTGACCTTCAAATATATATCTCTAACAAGTCAGCTGGTTTGGCTAAATCTTTATACAGATTTGTCAAAAGTCATTTTCTTTGGGTTTCTCAATATCTTGCATAAATTCCCTTGATTCATCATGGGGGCACCATATACTTTAGAAGGGACAACCTCATGGGATTACTTTTCTCTCGAGGGGTTATAAAGAAAAGTTAACTTCCTGAGTTAAGAAAACATGCCTTAGACAGGGAAGAAGGAAGGTGCTTTTCCAGAGTAAAATTGAGAAGCCATGTAGAAGCCAGCAGGAGGGGAAGCATCAGGCCATCAGGCAGGTGACAGTCAGCAGGTAAGCAGCGCGACTTGCCATGCTAATTGATGGGCTTTACACCTGTTGTTTCCATAGTTTTAGGAACAGATCTAGAAGATCTGGGAACCTGCCTTTATATTAGGAGGATTCAGTGAGAAACCTGCCATTGAAGCTTTGGCCAAGTGATAGCCATACTCTGCTGCCTTCTGGCACTCATTTTCTGGAGAACCACAGGCATGTAAAGACACAAACCTGAAGACGTACGTGCTCCATTGTTCATTAAGAAAAGATTGACATAGCTTTTTCCAAAAAAGTGCATCAAAATGCACGGTGATAGGAGGTTTTTATTTAAAAAAAAAAGTTAGCTATACATATATTCCTTGAGGCAAAAGACAATGTCTGTTTTAATGCCTAGCATAAGACATGGCCCATAGTAGGTATTCAATAAACTCCTGTTGGATAATACAGTTTATTGTTACAAATTGGTTTTCTTTTGGTTGACTGCTAAAACCCTAAGGGAAAAAAATTACTGTGAAAGAATTGCTTGTGACTCATTGAAACTGTATCTATCAGGCGCTGATGGCCTGGAATGTTTTCAGTCGGGCTCATTAAGATATAGCAGCAACAGAAACATTCCAATTAAGGAGTATTAAAAACCGGGGCAAATGAATGGGTATGACTCGCGTGACGTGGGAGCGTGTGAAGGGTTTATGGAACTGTCAGTTAATCATAGTTAGACTTCTGTCATTCAACTTGGGGCAAGAGTTCTGTGACAGGTAGGCCAGGTTACAGACGAGACTATGAGTGGTAGACAGGCACAAGGACGGACAACACCACTTGGCTACAAGCCACCGAACAAGCAGGTTCTCCTGTGTTGGGTTCAGGATGGCGAGGGGAAGGCAGGAGCCATTTTTGTACAAACAGATACATGGGAATTTTTGAATGGTAAATTCAATGAATTGGATATGATATGTACCCATACCATGATCACAGTCATCCTTTTAGGGCTCTAACCTAAGTGGGTAACTGTGTTAGGCTTAATGAGAAAGAGACCTTACTCTTGAGAATTCAGATTTTCAGGACAGAGGAATCAAAAACGATAGGCATAAGAGGGAAAATACTAATGCAAACGTAAAAAGAAAACAAAATGTTAAGAATTAAAGGCATTTAAAGCTGGTGGAAATTCTGCTGGTCAGCTATGGTTGAGGATCCTGGTTGGAGAGCGGCCAGCAAGCAAACACAGAGAGCTGACTTGTCCCAAGTCATCCCGCGTGGTGACCTGCAGCGCTGAGAGCTGAGCCAAGGGCTTCCCAGACCAAAGGGTGCTAGAAGAAGGAGCCATAAGTACAGTATTGGGATGGAAAGCAGCTGTGTACTTCATACACCCCATGTTGAGGTCAGTCAGATTTTAAATCTGGGAAAATTCAACTTTTTAGAATAGCCCCTTATCCTCCTGCTTTTTTAAAAATGTTAGTGCTTTTCCTATTGCTTCGTGTCCCTTCTGCTGTACCTACCCATGGCCTATTTTCCATGATAAACTCCGGGAGGTTAGAGGTTTGTCTCTTTGGCATTCTTTGTCATAGTCTGGTAACACCTCGTCCCCGGGGCAAAACCGCGCTTTGAAAAAGTCTGTGTTCTGAAAACAAAGACACCCCACGAAGAAGCTGAAGTGAATATGGTTACAGAAATACAGGACGTTTGGTTGATGTTTTTACTTGAAGGCATCTCTATTGATGAGTTATGGAGAGATATTAATCTCCCCTGAGCACACAAGACACAATGGCCAACACCAGAGTTCCACTTTACAAATCATTTTACCATTAGGCTGAACAGCTCTAACACGCCAACAACCCGTGCTAGTGCATTTGCTTTATTTTAAGGTAGAATATTTATTTTGGATAATGGATTATTAAATAGATATGTATCATTTATCTCTGCAAGTCGTTTTATTGAGAATGATTTATAGCACATCAACAGCTATTGCAAATGCATTTGCTCTCTTTTGAGGGCCGCTCATTTTATTATGAATGGCTTACTGAGCAGAGAGAAGCCAATTGCAGACAGCCCGCCTTCTCGGAGCTGTGGTGTTTTACAACGGTTGCCTTATAAATATTTTGCAAATTACTTATAAAGCGTTTCTTGGCAAAACATTCTGAAGCCCAATTAATGTTCCAATTCCATAGGGCCATTCTGGGACAGAGGGCATTCCGGAAAGTGACTCTGAAGTCTGGCCTCCTCTATGCTAAGTGGCAGCAGTGTCCTCTGACATGATTCTGTCGAGGGGACTTTGATTCCTCATCTGAAATGCCGTTCTAAATTAGACATTTATTTATTAGGATCGGGACGACATTACAGAAGTTTCATGGCTGAGAATGTGAAGAAAAAGAACCCCTCTAGCCGATGTCTAACTTTTCTGTTATTGCTGCCCAAAGAAGTCATATTGTTTGCCATTCGAGTACGTGGTGGTTCATTGTGTGTGAGAATGACAGAAATGGGCGTGAAAGGCAACCTTGGTGATAATTATTTGGATTTTTTTTTAATTTGACTATTAAGTGTATCTTTAATACCCTAATGTACATGGAGTCAAAAAATACAGATGCTTGGCTACAGTATAATACTGTCAGATTTTAATTCCGGAAAAGGTAAACACTGCCAAGTTTTGAAGGTCTGCATCAAGGATACTGACATAATTTTCAAAGTCACAGGGTAATACCGCAGCACCTCCCCTCCACATAAAACCCAGGGGGTTGACACCAGCACATCTCTCCTTCATCTACCCCGTGCATAACAATGTTGCCACCGAGCCTCCCTGAATATTTGCAGTCGCACGGACTGACGTGGGTTTTGCAAATAAGATGGGGGTGATGTATCTTATGGCTGATACTGTTTCACCTGTATTTAGTTCCACTGACATGGCGAACCCTGCGACCAATCGTCCTTATTATAGCCCCTGTGTATTTCTCCCCAGCGCACTTGCACAGGGGGAAGATGTGAGCATGGAGCGTACTTAACTGCCATGCTGAATGGCTCTGTAATGCAGCTTCAGTGTGGCATAAATTAAGCTGTCATTTTTTTTGGCAGCAAGAGCAGAGAGGCGATTTTCCTGTACTGTAACATTTGAAACAACAATTCTCTGGCTCCAGTACTGACTGACAGTTCTGTGTGATACGTTCTCAACATGTGTGCTTCGGGGCTGCAGCTGGAAACTGTCTTCAGGGCCAGGTATTGTCTCTATTAGCAGATCCTGGCTGTGGAGGCCCTAACGCAGTTTCCCGGCTCCTTCTGCGGCCACTCAGCCCAGGAGGCCGCCGCCAGGGTGACAAAAATGGCACTGGAGATCCAGTGGCCCGAGCAAGGATTGTAAGCATGTTTCTCATGTGTGCAGTGATCTTTTATCATGAAAATCCGATTGCGTGCTCCTGTGTGTTGGCTCTAACTGGGCAAAGCTTTTTAGAAACAGGGAGATTCCAGGCGTGGACCCCGAGGGCTGCCACCAGTCCGTTTTCCAGGCTGCAGGTTATAGCTACAGTGCACAAGCAGAGTGTTGATAAAGGGAATGAGGGGCGTCAGCAGGAGAGTCTCCGGAGGGACCGCAGCAAACTGTTCTTTTCCCTAAATGTCCTCTGTCCCCCTCCCCCCACCCCCACAGGTGACTCTAAAGCGATTTGGGCACCACTACCTGCCAACTCTTCTGAATACACATAAAGGGCAGAAAAGGTTACCTTGAAAGCCGTCAGAATAAAACTGTAATCACGGCAGTCAGGATGCAGCAGGGAGGAAGAAGTTATGTGAACGCTGAGCTTGGATGCAGAGCTGTTGCTGATGTACTGGAAGAATGAGGTTGCTCCCCAGATCGGAGCAAAAGCTTTCAGCAGCTCAGTTAGGCAACAGTGCACCCACTGGGGATGGGGGCCTTGACCATATTTGGGGCGCTCTCCGAGGAAGAATCTCCAGCTTCCCTGAGTTCGCAAGGTGAAGCTGTTGTTGAGTGACTTGTCGATAGTCAGCAGGGTCTTCCCTGTATAGAACCTAAACCTGCTTCTGTTAGCTTCCCTTCTTCGCCGAAGAAGATTGAGAACGTGCCATAGAATTCCTCATAAAATAACGTTTAGAGGCTGTCTGTCCTCAGGTTCAAATATCTTGGTTGCTATCATTTTCCCCATGGGCTTTGTGAAGCACTCATTTATTTGTCCAAACAGTAAATACACGATGTTTGCAATGGGTCAAGCACTGTTCAAGGGATACAGAGCTAAATTGCAGATTAAAATTGAAGCCCTTCATTTATGGCCTGAGACATACTTTTGTCGCCGGCTGTTTCCCACCACTGTCTAGGCTCACATCCGTGATGCTGGTCACATCTACGTCCTAACTAGCCAGAGCCAGCCACACTTTCTCTTGCTTTGGGGCCATGGCTCCAGTGGCTTTATGCATAGGAAAGGACCACCCCACACTCTTCTCTTCCTGGTTAACTCCTAACTGAGACAGGAAGACTTCTCTGATCAAGTCCTGCAGCCTACTCAGGGTAGACATTTCCACTCTCTGTTACTTGAGTATAGATATATCTCTCTTTTGAAGTTTAATTGTCTTTTATCTGCCTATCTCTAAAGCTGCAAGCTATATATATATTTTTTAAGATTTTATTTATTTATTTTGAGAGAGAGAGAGAGCACGAATGGGCGTGCAGAGGGAGAGGGAGAAGCAGACTCCTCGCAGGGAGCCCGACATGGGGCTCGATCCCGGGGCCCCGGGATCAAGACCTGAGCCGAACGAAGGCTCAGACCCTTAACCAACCGAGCCACCCAGGTGCCCCCGCAATTTATATCTTTTATATGGGGACTGTACTTTACCCTGTAACCCTGCCATAATGTCTGGTACATAATAGGTATTTAATAAATATTTTGTAAATGGATGTATACATTTATGGCTGTTGTTCTCAAGATACATCCACAAATCATAAACCCCAATTACAGAAAAACTATTCTCTGATAATGGCCCACATTTTTTTTCCCTTAAGGAAAAAAGGAATTACTATATAGGTAATTGATGTTATATTTCTTTTATCATATCCTATCAAAATCCGTTTTTTTAACCATGGCATCATGTTCCTACATTGCTGATCTATGTTCAGCCTATGGTCAACTAGCTTCTAAAGCTCTTCCTGCTGCACATAATATTCTCCCATCTCTAGAGCTTATTTCTGCAATTTGCTGGGCTCTGATCATTCATATTGGATTTTCATTCTGCTTATTCTAAGCCATATGACAAGCTTGTCAAAACCATTGTAAATTCTCAGGTTAGATTTGAAGATTCCATGTTTTCTCTGCCCATGACAGGATAAGACAAGGACAATACATATAAAAACAGAAGGTCTAAGCCCCAAATTGATAAATAGTCCTCAGGTTCTGAATGGGAAAATAGTCTCTGCTGATTTTCCACTTTCTTCATATCCTCCTCCCCATGACCTTCTTCATAAAATTTATTAATTACATACCTACTCTATGTCTCTAAACCGAGTTCTGTAGTAACATATTAACCAACCAAACAGTGGGAAATCCTCCCATTATATTTTTCCTCAAAAACCTTATAAAACTTTCACGTAAGAAAACAAAAAATGAAATATGAGGGTCTGTATGACAAGTGCCAGTGAGCATTCCCCAAATACCTCCTATGACAGTGCCCGGGACAGCTTCAGGCAATGTTACTTCAACCCAGACCTTGAACTTTGTTTTTATTTTTGTTTTTAAAGATTTATGTATTTATTTTAGAGAGAGAGAAAGAGAGAGAGAATGAGGGGAGGGACAGAGGAAGAGGGAAAGAAGCAGACTCCCCACTGAGCATGGAGCCTGATGCAGGGCTTGATCCCCACCACCCTGAGATCATGACCTGAGCCGAAATCAAGAGTCAGATGCTTAACCGACTGAGCCACCCAGGCGCCCAGACCTTGAAGTTTTGAGAGAATTCTCATCAGTGTTGTGGAAGAGAAAGGGTATCTCCCCGGGGTAGGAGATGGCATGAGCAAAGCTTCAGAAGTAGGATGTGTCCTACCCATGTCCATAGCAGCATTATCTGCAACAGCCAAATGTGGAAATAACCCAAGTGTCCATTGACAGATGAACTGATAAACAAAATGTGTCATATACATACAATGGAATATCATTCAGCCTAAAAAATAAAGGCCATTCTGGCATGTGTGACAATATGGATGAACCTTGATGACATCATGCTAATAAGCCAGTCATAAAAGGACAAAATACTGTATGATTCCACTTATATGAAGTACCTAGAGACAAATTCGTAGAGACAGAAAGGAGAATGGTTGTTGCCAGGGGCTGGGCACAGGAGGAGATGGGCAGTTATTTAATTGATACAGAGCTTCAGTTTTGCAAGATGAAAAGAGTTCTAGAAATGAATGGTGGTGTTGGTTGCACAACAATGTGAATGTACTTCACGCCACTGAACTGTGCGCTTAAAAATGGTCAAGATGGTAAATTTTATGTTATGTGTATTTCAGCACAATTTTTTTATTAAAGTTCAGTGTTAGAAAAGTATAATTTAGAGAAAAAAATGAATAATAGATTCGACTGAAACAAGATTATGTAATAGATTAGCTGAAGGCAAATTTAGAAAGAACACAGAAAGTGTTCTGGATCACAGAAAGTCTTCAATGAGCACTGCGGATTTGTTGAAGAATCACCAAAGACTTTTGGAGCAGGGGATGGATGTGGTCAGAACGGGGCTTCTGGAAGTTTCGACTGGCAGCGCTATGTAGTTTGGCTTGGGAAGACTGAAGGTGCAGGCGGGAGCCCAATATGACTACATTTCATTACTTGAAGAGTGCGATTATAACCAAAAGGAAGGTGATGAATAGGACATGCAAAGGATAAAAGGACTTAGTGAGGAGCTGAGAGAACCTGGTGGCTGACTGGGGGAGTGGAACAGAGTAAGTGGGAATTACAGGTAGTTCAAAGGCTGTGCTTGAGAGACTTGAAAACTAAAAATATGCAAAATGGCAATATTAACAGTTTTTTGTTTGATGAATTCAGTCCAAGACATTGAATTTGAGAAGATGGTGAATTACATAAAGGACGATATGTATCAAGCAAAGGGTGCTCAACAAAAGATCAGAACTTGAGATAAATACCCAAGAGTCCTCTCCTAAGGAGTAGGAAATGGGCTATACACAAAAGAGAAGAGGGGAGGGAACAGTACTATTGAATGCCTCCCCCACACCAGATACCTTGTGAGAAACTTCCCAGACCATAGCACAGCCCTGTGCATTCGATGGTGATATCCTCATTTACAGAGGTAGAGACTGAGACCCAGAAAGGTTCATTAGATTGCCCAATTTCACGGGCAAATACTAAGTGGCAGGGCCAAAGAGCAGGCACGATGGCCTGACCCCAGAGCCCATGCTCCTTCCACACTACTCCATGCCACCTATCTCGGAAGACATGATTTCTAGTTCTCACTGTCTGAGGAAAGATCAAGAAAGAGTAACAGAGGGTAAGGAGAGACTATAAACTACAGAAGGTAGAGGTGAGACAGCTCTACAATTAGGAGAGAGAGTGAAGAGAAAGCCAAGAAGGCAGAGAGGTGTGGGAAGAGGGTTGAGGTAGTGTTGCTTCTAAAGGTCAGGAGAGAAGCACGGCAGTGAGATGCAGGCTACAGGGTTAGTGGCTGACTGGGCCAGAGGAAGGAAGGCTGATGGTTGACCATTGTGTCTGACCATGGTGGGGCCAGATTGTAAGAATTTAGGGAAGAAAGCGAATGGTCAGAAAATGGAAATTGCATCACTTCCTTGAAAATTTTGACTGCGGATTCTAGTTCCCCTACCTTTATGATTAAGTTGTTGGAAGGCTTTGGAAAGTATTTTGAGAGTTAAAAGATAAGACAAGCTTTTCAACTGAGCATTGTACTGGGGTTCCAGCTCTGTTTTTGAAACAGCTGTGTGCACTGGTCAAGAAATTTATCCGTGCTGAGTTCCCATCCCTCTCTCTGAAAGGTGCCCAGCCCCTTCACATGCAAGTCATGCTCCAGGTAGAAAGACGTGGTATACCATTCTGAGGAAATTTTAAAAACTAGTCTGTTTTTTTAAGAAATCAAAGCTCCATCACTACACATCTCCAAATCGGATGATAATACTAGCTGATGCAGAGTGAGGGTTTGTGCTGCGCCTTTGTAAGCTCATGGCACATACTAACTCACTTAATCCTCCCACAGTCCACCAAGTAGGCTCCACTGCCAGTCCCTTTTCACAGACGGTGAAACTGAGGCAGAGAATTCTGAAACATACTGAAGGCATATAGTTGGAATGCAGTAAAGACGGGCAGTCTGAGGCCAGATCCCTGTCAACCAGATACAAAGTCATCCTGCATTTTCATTTACTCACCATCTTGTTCTGAACAAAATACATACCCAAATACCCAATGTCCCTCAAGCTTTTTGAACCCAACTGGACTTACTTCCATTTTTATCTTCAACAAGACCTGGGAGCCCTGAATCCTATACTGGGAATTCTCTAAATCCTTGCTCCTTGAAGTGTGGCCTACATGCTGGCAGCCTCAGTATCCCCTGGGAGCTTTTAGAATCAGGATCTCAGACCTCTCCCCAGACCTCCTGACTCAGACTCTGCGTTTGTGCAAGATTCTCTGTGATTCGCGTGCATGCTGAAATTTGAGTAGCACACATCTAGATCTTCTCTTTTATCCCTTCCAGCCCTGGTGTTCTGCGATTCTCTCCATTTCTTGCAGTTTGTTCTGCAGGATTCGTCCAGGGTTATTTATTTGCCACCCACTATCTCATGCTCTCTTATCAACTGAGGAAGTAAAGTCATTTCCATTAAATAAATGTGACCTCTATTGATTTTTGCAGCCCTCCCATTCTGAACTTGACTAAATGTTGTAGCTTTCACCCATAATGTGACACACATGTGTCTAATGGCAAAAGGCTATCTATCCCTATTTCTTGAGCTCCTGACTGACATGTATGGAGATGGCTTCTCTGTCACTTACCTTCAGATATTTTGACCTTTCTCATATCTTTATTGCGTGCTAACAGAATTACTGCGGACTCCCTTCCAACTGTTCCCTCTGCAAACTTCTGTCAGTAGGTTTTACTGTGTTCAAATGGCTACTGGCCGTCGGACAGCTTCACCTGCTCCAATCCTCACTCGCACCAGCCTCTTCTAAAGGGATCGGCTTTTCTCTCAAACCAGTGGAAGGTACACTTAAGACCCCATGCTGCTGAGAGATGATGTCTCGCTGCTCTTCTGTTGGCCTGTAAAGCCCCGTGTCAGGGAGCTGTGAGTCAGGGAACAGCACGGAGTGCAATCTGTGAGACAGCCTCCCTTCCCACTTGCTTTGAAAGTGAATTCAAAAGACATGGCCATTTGGTGACTGTTCGTGTTACTCCAGGTTTCCAGGCTGTGTTGGGGTGTTTTCTGAATTAGCTCGGCACATTTATTATATCCACACTGAGTAGCATCATTATAATTAAGTGCCTGTCACGATTTCCATTACACACCCCTGTTTTAAGGGACCTAGCGCACAGCCATAAAATTTACTTTTGACTGAAACTTGGCATGCCTGAATCCAATGCTTAATCATGCTTTTCATAAAAAGCATAAAATTATATTATGTTTCCCAAGTACTAGTTTCCTCATAATACTTTTATGCTTAAAAGAACAAAGATGCTACTTGTCCACCTCAATAAAGTCATCAATTGTTTTTAAAATTTAAAACATAGATTTGATAAACTGGAACCAGATTATGCGACAGGGCACAAGGAATCTCTTAACATGGCGGATTTATAAACCCGATGCTGTATTTTCAAGAATTAGCAGTCATGATTACATTAGATGCTATAAATTATGTGCCAGGGTAATTGTATGTAAATAGCCTAAAGAATCATGTAATACAGCATATTTGGGGCAGTCATGTCCAGCAACGTGCCGTATGTATGGCTTTTTCTCAGTTGTGCTTTGGATGGGGAGGGAGTGGGGAGAGAGAGAGAGAGAGAGAGACAAGGATAGAAAGAATATGAACATGTCAGCTAGTATCCAAAATCTGTAAAGAACTCATCAAACTCAACACCCAAAAAGCAAAAAATCTGGTCAAGAAATGGGCAGAAGACACGAACAGATATTTCTCCAAAAAGAGAATATGAACATGTCACTTTTGTGGCTGAATTTCCAGGTGGGTAAATATAACAAAGCCTGACTATGAAGAAAAGTCACCAGGAACCCCATATATAAAGAGAAAGATAAAAGAGAAAGTACGGCGGCAGACTAATAGTTTCCCAATGATGTTCATGTCCTAATCTCTGGAACCTCGGGTATGTTACCTTATACAGCTAAAGGGACCTGGCAGCTGTGATTAAATTAAGGCTCTCAAGATGGGGAGATTATCCTAGATTATGTGATAGACCCAGTGTAATCACAAAGGTCCTTATCAGAGTGAGGTAAGAAGGTCCAGGGTCCGAGAAGGGGATGAGACTGAAGCAGAGGTCTGAGTGATGTGGGATTATGAGTCATATGGACAGCTTCTAGAAGCTGGAAAAGGTGAGTAAACGGATTCTCCCTTAGAGGGTCCAGAAAGGAAGCAGCTCTGCTTTGATTTGGACACCTCCGACCTCAGGAATGGTACGAGGATACATTTATGTTGCTTTTTACCACTCAGTTTATGGCCATTTGTTACAGCAGCACTGGGAAACTCATACAAATACTGTAGGAAATTAAAAATGCAGAGAAGAGGAGCACAGATCAAGTCCATTCTTTTAAAACGTTTAAGAGCTGCTAGTGTCTTTCAGAGACCAAAAAAAGAAATGTTTAGGAGAAAGCTCTTTTATTAAAAAATTTTGAATATTTTTATTTCTCAATGATTAACATTTTAGAGGTTCCATTACTGTTGCTGGTAAACCTAACTGAACTGCTCTGGCTCAGGAACAGGGTGACACAGGTCTAGTGAATCCCTGAGGCCTCGCCTCTGGCTTGCACGTCATGTTGCTGGGCTGTTCAGGTTGACTTATTGCTGAATGCAGCCTCCTTCATTGGTGGGGAGGACATTGGAAGCATTTTTTAAGTAATCAGTGGGAAGGTTTGGGCTTCGCCGTCATGTGAAACCACGAATGGAGCTCTCATCCTTTTATTTTTAAAAAAATTTTTTTTAAAGACTTTATTTATTTATTTGACAGAGAGACAGACAGCCAGCGAGAGAGGGAACACAAGCAGGGGGAGTGGGAGAGGAAGAAGCAGGCTCCCAGCGGAGGAGCCTGATGTGGGGCTCGATCCCAGAGCACCGGGATCACGCCCTGAGCCTAAGGCAGACGCTTAATGACTGCACCACCCAGGCGCCCCAAGGAGCTCTCATCCTTTTAAGGAGGCTGCTTCTGGGAAAGCGCGTATGGCTAAGTCCATTTTTTCCAAAGCTACTTTCCTCACTGGACCATATTAGACCTAGAAGTCAAATCCCTGTAACTCTCTTACCTGTGTGAGACAAAGAGAGACAGGAACAGACCATACACTGGTGCACAGGCTGTCCTGGGTATAAGATCTTGGCACATTCTCTCTCTCTTTTTTTAATTGAATCATGTGAACAAACAATAAACTAGGTGTTCATCTACAGAGATGACCATATTATAAAAGCAGTGAGTCTCCACATTACCCTAATTTGTCGTAGGCCCCCCAAACCACCTCCCCAACTTTGCATATTGCAATGATATCAAATAGGTAGCAGGAAATTAAATCCCTACACAACCCGAATCTTTGTGCCCCAGCTGCAGAAGAGAAGCATTCACACCAGCTCTGATGTCCCCTGGAGTGTTCCAGAGCTTCTGGAGGGCCGGGACAATTATCCTGCATGTCCAGCCCCAAAGCCTGCATCTGGCATCCAACACACAGTGACGGAGATCCGGATAACAGAATATGTGGGTCAGCAAATAACCTCCCCTTCACACACAAAAACAAAAATAAAACAAAACACACCATAAATTTCAAAAGGAGACCTGTCATTTTTATGGCTTTGTTGTACATTTTAAAACTCTGTAAGTCACCAAATGGGACTGAACAACTCTTTCAAACCATAATAGGGCCATTAGATTATTTTTATCTGGCTTTATCCTAAATGGATCCCTGTGTAACTGAAAAAGAGCTGAAAATTGACCTGAATTTAGATGGGGGCCCTGTATTTGGAAACACTTGGCACCACTGCACATTATGTATGGTTCTTACCCCTTTTGGTCTTATCATAGAGTTATTTATGCATGTGTTTAATCTCTGTTCCTAGACAGTGAGCATCTAGAATCTAGGTATAATTCGGTACCTCATCATTGCACAGAAAGCATTTACCGGAAGAGAGTGCAGAAAGGGGAAAGGAGGAGGGAGGGAAGTAAGCTAGTCCCTCCCAATTGCCTTATATATTTCCACAGTAAAATGTAAAAGAGGAAATGCTCTTGACATTTCAGCTGCCAGGGCCAGCACTCCTGGCCTTTCTGTTTCTGTCTTCCTCGGTCGCTAAGAGGTTGGCACCAGACCTGCCAGATGAGGCTGAAGGAGAAGCTTGGGCAGTGCTGACTTTCTGGTTTCACTAATCAATCTGATGGATGTGTTGTGGGCTTCCCCACCCCACGGGATCAGAAACATCTTTCCAAGGAGGCTTGCCGCCACTGGATGAAGTAGTCGAGACCGCGAGTCCAGTTTGCCCCACTTCCATGCTGCTCCTGGGAGTAATCAGTCTGAGACCCTGAATTTCCAGCTTGTTACCTTCAGCTCCTGGACTCTGGGGGTGGTGGGGGACTATCGCTACTCAAGAATCTCTGGGGCTCTCTTATATGTGCTTGTGAATCAGACTGAGCCAATGCTCCTTGGAGCCAAGTCTTCTCCTCCTTGGGAATCTGAACCCTCTGGAGGGCAGTTCTCTAGGGCTCCCTCTACCCTTAGCTCCTCCCTGGTCACAGTTCCATGTTCTGCGGTGGTCACTGTCCTAGGCAAAGCTTCTGCTGTTTCCAGAGAGTTCTTTTATCCTCTGGGTAACCTGAGCCTGGCAGCTGGTTTTGCGGAGGCAGACCAGAGATTGAGGTTTGGCAAGAGGGGCAAGCTGAGTCCACAGCCCTTGTCTCTAGTTGTCTCTTCTTCATCTTTCTGTGGACTTCTCTGGGTCTCTGGACTCTACATAGCCAGAGGTGGTGGCCCCGCCCTCATTTAGACACCCCCTCCCCACCATTCCTTACTCTGGAAGGCAGAGCGTTGATGGCAAAATTCAATACAAGTGTCATTTTAAGTGGTATGTTGTGGTGGTTGCCTAGCAAAGGTGTAGCTGGTCCTGTGCTTTCCCTTCTCCTTTTGTTTGATGGCCAGCCTGGAATTTTCAGTTTCTTCTTCAGGAATTTTTCTCAGATTCACCTGAACTATTTGGGAGGGAGAAAATACAATTTGCATCTTTCACCCCTCCTAGAAAGCAATAAGGCTTAATTCTCGGCGATGCTATGGCCCACCAGGAAACTACTGTACACGAAAACAAGAAGGTGGCAGGCCTATCTCACTGTCTCAGCATTTTACCTTTTGGGGTGGGGAGGTGCTTCCACTAATCACAGTGGCCTTTAACTGCATGGGACCATGCTCTGAGGGACAGAATGGCTGGCTGCTCTCCCCACTAAATGACAAGCCAGAATTTTGAGACTCTTTCGGACAGCTTGTAGTTCTCGCTTGGGTCACTGAAGGTGGTCTCCTGCTCCTCAAGGAAACGGGAAGCTTGCCTCAAAGCAGGTTTCTGAGGATAGCAGCAGGACCTATCTGAGGCTGGCCAGATCAGCAGAACATCTTGTTTTAGGGCCCTTTCTGCAACGAGGTTTCTAACCACCACACGCGGGGAACTGGCCTGCCTGCTTGCAGCGGGTGTTAGGACAACAACCAGCAAGACTGGCGACACCTCTGAATACCAGACTGCTCTGCCTGGGACACGTGCACAGGCGTTAGGCTTTCCTCCTACCACCTTCTCTTCACGCCTTCTGTGGCTGGCCACGCTGGCCCTTCCGTGGGACCTGTGCCAGCCGGTCTTACCCTTGTCTTCCTCTTTCCGTTTGTTGAACTGCTTCCTGTTGTTCGTGGGCACACTCGGGGCCAGGGACATACTCGAGCTTAAGGTGGGGGGGGGGCTGTTATTACAGATGAGGTTGCTAGCACACCTGCCACCAGCCCCTTCATCTTCCTTCAGGAAAAAGTTCCCTCTTTTAGAAATTTTCTAACCCACGTTAGAGGAACAAAGGATCGCTTCCTGGGACCGCTCCCCTTTCCTTGTGTCTTCCCAGGGACAGCAGAAAAACTGACATTCTCAGCAAGCTCTAGAAGACTGCATTCCTATTTTCTTCTCTCCTGAACATGGTGACAAGCACTGTCTATGCCTGGGAAGGAGTTTGAACAAACACATCAATGAGCTCTAATTCTTAGAGTAGAGTAGTTGGTCCCCGGTGCAGAAGGACACGATCCAGGATTCCAGTAACCCCAGAGGAGCCCCACAACATGTAGCTCAAACAACCCTGAGCCTCCCAGTGGCTGCTTCCAGTGTGGTCTCGTGGTGACTGAATCACAGGCGTCACTAGATCCGTAGTCCACATCTAGGTTATTTTAAAACCTTGATCCAACCCACCCTCTGAGTTACCTCCTCCTGGCAAGGTTTTTTTTCTTTCTTTCTTTCTTTTTTTTTTTATGAAATTCTGAAGAGAAGTTTGCATTTATGATCCAACTGTTATCATCCCCTCCTGGCACCAAGGGACTTTGAGCCATTCCTGCTGGAGCCTGAGCTCCGCCACAGATGGGCCACAGCTCACTGCCATCGGAAGCCCACCCAGGCTTCCCACAGCGCCCTGCGTCCATGGCCAGTGCTGGCATTCCTTCAGTCTCGAGGGTAGAGTGCTGAAGGCAGCCTTGCCTCAATGGCACTGTAAGAGGGAACTCGCTGTTTCCCTTCATGTGTTATGCTTCGCTCTGAGGGGCAAGGTGGCTCGGCACCCTGAAATGTCTGGGAGTGAGAGCGGGCTTCTTCCCGTTTACCTGCAACCTGCAAGAGTCCTGATAAGAGCTAACATTTCTTGAGCTCACCACACACTGTCCTGAGCACTTTATATGTACGCACTCATTTCACTGCCACAGAGACTCTGAGGCAGCCACGATTACTAGCACCCCCATGTTGCAGATGAGAAAGCTGAAGTGTAGACGGGTGAAGACCAGGTGGAGGTCGGCAAGTGGGAAAGCCACGTTTGGAACCCAGGCAGTCGGGCTGTGGAGCTCACTGCTATGCCATTCTGCTTCACCTGCGCACGTGCCAACTGGTTGGAGTGTAGACAGTTTCAGTGAAACCTGCTCCCTTCCAGAACTGCATTCTCCTCTGAGGAATACGAAGCAAGGTCACATCCCAGTCTTCATACCTGCCCTCTTCTTCCTTTGTTTTCTTTAAGTGCCTCAAGAGTCCTTTGCCATTTGGCTTAGGTTTCTCTTCCCCACCCACCATGCTCCTCCAGGTCAGAAGACATGCCTATATTCTAGAACCTCAAACATAGACATGGCTTGAGGACTTTCTGAGAAGCCCTGGTTCTCTTGGTAAATTAGCAGATGCATATGGAAGGAGGGAGGAAAATGACTTCCGCCCGGGTCAACCAAGACCTCTCTCATCAAAATATGAACAGCTTCACGACTGTTTCCCAAGAGCAGGTGGCAAATCTTCAAAGTCAAATTTCAGATGAGGATGTGTCAGACTGCTTACTTTTCTTCTACGAGCAGCTTTTACTGAGGAAGGAAGTTAAAGACATTAAGAGCGATCCACAACGTTTAGGAGAAGTTGGCCAAAGCAACCCCTGTTTCCCGCTTTTGCACTCTTCTCATCAAACATGATGAAAAGATCAAGTAACGATAAAGGGCTTGGCATCAGCATGGTCCAGTGCAGCTGGCTGCACAGAACTGGTCTAAAACTGAAGTGACTCTTGTATTGCTTGCTTATCACTCACTCCAGATAGAGAATACAAGAGCAAACGACATTCCTCCCGGCTTGTAAGTGATTTCACTTCCGCGCGGCGTCCCTGCACAGCTTCCTCCCGCCTCCACAGCCATCCCCACCGCTGTCTCCATTTGCTTTTACCCTTATACTATTTTGCATTCAAGCACATTAAATGCAACCCATGTTATACAAGCCATTATTTATTCTTGCATCGAAACACTGTAGGTCACCCACCACATGCTAAAGAGAGAAAACCCATCAACAAATAGGCCCTGTCCATTCAGCTTAATTGACATTTCCATTGTCTTTAACTAGGGTGTCTGCATAACAGTGTCCACCGGGAAGGATGTGGCAAGAACAGCCATTGGCTGCTGCCTGGCTTTGCGTGGATAATTGAGTGCCATTTGACCAATGCCGAGGGGTTTTCTGGGTGTGTTTTCCTCCTTTGTCAATGTTAATGCAATGCCAAGTGATAAAGATGCCCTTTGGCATTCAACACTCTTAGCCTTTAATAATAAACACTTTCTGCATCTCAAATTGCTGCTATACATGAACAGGTTTTGGTCAACCCCTGAAGCGAATACGTACCTTCTCATTACAGGGCAGCAGTGGTGAGAAAGCAATTCACTAAGCCATAGGGTTGGCAATCACCCATATTTTCTGCTATGAGTAAATAACTTCAATTGATTTAATCATAAAAGAATAACAGGAAAACTACATTGATTTCCAAATCCCTAATGTGAACATCAGACTCTATTGACCAGGCTGCGTGCAAGGAGGTTGTAGCCATTTGTATGAACTCAAGAAACATCAATACTTGATCATTACTCCAACAAAAAAAAATGACAATTTGGGCCTATTTCAAAATGGATTGAAGTAATATTATGCAGGGTGATTGGGCAATCTAGAGTGATATAAGTGATAATATGCTGCAGTGCTCATTAGGTTAAAAAGAACAAAATCCATAAATTCTGGTGAACAGTCTCTTGCTAATTGTAATAGGTCATTCACCTTCCACAGTAACTGTAATAACACACTAGACCTCTCTTTCTATTAAAGTAACCAAATGGGGTTGTCGAAAATTCATTTGTTGCCCGTGTAAATTTAGCTGCTCCGAAGACCAGTGCACATAGAAAATCTCTTTATAATCGGAGAAAAATAGTGTTTGTTTCCCCCACGTTGACTGATGATTCAGGGTTTAGAAGCAAAGTCAAGAATCTTTAAGAGGAACGCTTATATATAAAAATGTGCAAAAAGAAAGGTATTCTTTATTTTAATGCAGGAGAAACGTTGGGCTGAGTAGTTGAGTAGGGGAACATGTTTAAGCAGGGAGAGGTACTAGTGATAAGGACCATCCCAGGCAAAGTAGGACATGGGGTCACTGAGTTGAGACTGACCGTCAAGTCCGCCAACTAAATTGCTTTGAAACTCCAAGCAACTCGCCTCCTTATTTTGACTCTCTTCTTCTTCACCTGCAAAATGGTATCACCTATACTCTCTAAGATTTCTTCTGTCAAAATTTGAATCTGAACTAAATGGAGAGTCTGAACTAAATGATTTTAATGTCATCATCCTTTTACTCATTATTTGTGACTATGAATACTTCTTAACTATGGATTATCTTAGTACAAATAGTTTCTCTTTTTGCTTACTGAGGCAATGAGGATTATTTTAAAGAAAGTTCTTATCTAATTGCAGAAAATATAACAGGTAGGCTCTTTCCCAATCAAAAGACCTAAAGCCCTTGATAATATTTAAATATGTAAAGTGTGGTGAGCCGCATATTGAGCACTGACCACATGGTGAGCACCTTAAGGGACTTATGGTCATGAGTCCATTGTATTCCACTTTGTGTGTGCCTGGAACAAAACCAGGTCTACTGTGGGACATGGAAGTCATATAAGAAAAGATACATGCCCAGGGTTCCTAGGTGGCTCAGTAGGTTAAGGATCTGCCTTTGGCTCAGGTCATGATCCCAGGGTCCTGTGATCGAGCCCCACGTTGGGCTCCCTGCTCAGTGGGAAGTCTGCTTCTCCCTTTCTCTCTGCCCCTCCCTCCAACTTGTGCATGCATGTGTGCTCTCTCTCAAATAAATAAATAAAATATTTTTTAAAAAAAGATATTTGCCTTCAAGTAAGCACATCATTGTTAGGGAAGTGAAATTAACATACAAAATAATTAAGCATATAAGAGAGTAGATAATTGACTCCAAAATGTAGTTTGAAGAATACATTGTAAAATTTAGAAAAGGCTAAAAGCAATGTGGGTTGGACTATTCAGAAGTAATTACGGAGTTTGTAATTAGAATGTGGACTAGGCTTTGAAAATGATACGAAGTTTGACCAAGTGGGAAGAGAGCTGTAGGCTCTTTAAGCAAGAGAGGCAATATGAGAGTGAACAGGCAGAAAAGGGAATCGCATGGTTAGTATGGAGACATACGCTAGTGACTCACTTGGGCTCGGTGAGATCAGATATGTGAGCACCAGAAATCGAATAGTTTGTGTAATACGGTAGCCAAAAGAAAACATATTGAACTGCTGTGTTTCTGCAGGTGTGAGAAGCTTTAGGGGCGCCTGGGTGGCTCAGTTGGTTAAGCGTCTGTCTCCAGCTCAGGTCATGATCCCCGGTCCTGGGTTCGAGGCCCACATCAGGTTCCTTGCTTGGCGGGGAGTCTGCTTCTCCCTCTCCCTCTGCCTGCCACTCCCCCTGCTTGAGCTCTCTCTCTCTCTCTCTGTGTCAAATAAATAAAATCTTTTTTTAAAAAGCTTGTAACATGTGGTCCAAAAGATAATTTTAGGCTACATGATCACTAAACATTAAGGAATATTGAATCATTTTATGAGAAAGTTATAACCCTTTCAACTCCTTTAGTTATCCTAGTAAGACTTTATCCTCTCTCTATCACTTGCTAATTTCCCTTTGCAGAGAAAGAGAAAACAGACCTGGGACCAGAACCCTTGACTGGCAAACTTATCCATTGATAACATTGTTGTGTCTCCATTGTATTAATTTTAAGGCTATCTTCTAATTCTGTTAAGTGATAACGGTTTTCCTTTTACAACGGCACATCACATCCAAAGAGCAGAACAATCAGCAACGTATGAAATATGCAGTAACATAAGCAGCATCCAGATACGATGAAAATTCTGAGGGTAGTATGTGAACAGCAGTTTGGGAAACACTGTTAGAGCAGAAAGAGCACTGCTCCTCAGAGGAGAAGCCTGGCTTGAAATCCTACCTCTGTGGTTTATTAATGGTGACCTTGTGTAGCCACTTACTCTCGCTGAGCCTCAGTTTACTTGTCTGTAAAAGAGTGGGGTCGGGTGAGATGAACTCCAAGGTCTCCTCCAGCTCACACTTGTGTGATTAAAGAGCTATTGAAGGCTTCTGAGCCGACAGTGACAAGACGAAAGTGGCATTTAAAGAAGATTAGTCTGGCAGTGGCACGAAGGTGAGTTTGGAGAGGAGAAAGCTTGGGGTCAGGGAGGCCAGATAGGTGGCTGCTTCTGTAATCCGGGAATGAGCCCGTAAGGGCCTTGGCCAGGATGGAAGCAGTGAGAAGGCAAGGATAAAGAGACGGGAAAGGCATTTCAAAGGAACATTTGACAAGATTTGAAGACTAAATAGTGAATAGGATCGTAAAGGTGGCTTGCAGAGTTTGAACTTGGTGGAGTAAAAAAGGAAGCCTTTTGACAAAATACGTATGTTGGGGGAGAAAATCTTGAGTTTGAGCTGATTGCAAGACACTGATGTTGAAATGCTCTTGGGACAGATGAAAACCCAGCACCATGCTTAGATAAAAAGGATGACGAGCAACTATAGATGTAGGAGTCTGCTGCAGCGAAATGATGAAGAAATGAGTTGCTAGAGAGTGCGCAAAGGCAAGACTAGCAGAAAGCCCCAAATTTGGAATACTGTGCCTTTTGTTAAGGGGGCAGGAGGAGGAGGAAAGACCAGGAAAAGGAAATAAATATAGAATACTCACAGAGTGACAGAAACCAGAGTAGTGTGGGGTTCTGCAAACCAAAGCAGGAGCCAGTTTTTGAAAGATGAGTAGTACTGAGTACAAAAAATCATGAAGGAGGAGGAGTTCTGAAGCAAAGACAAAGGCTTGACTGATATCGTTGGTACCCTTCCTTTAAGCAGAAAGTATCAGAGTGGTAGCAGCTGATTAAGATTAAGAAGAGATTAAGATTAAGAACCAATTAAGAGGGAAAAGTAAAGGCAAGGATATGAAAATTTGGTAAGCTGTGGATTCAAGGACCGTTGACTTAAAAAATACATGGGTAGACTGTAATTGTGATAAAGGCTCTGGGAAACAGAAAGATGGAAGATTCTGGAGACGGAAGGGAGATACATTGTGGACTCTACATTGTAAGGTCCAAATTAGGAACATGGCCCACCTTTGAGTCCCCATAATTAATTTCAAAGAAAAAGGCCCCACGTGCATTTCCTGTTTTGTAACACATCGCTACCAGGTTCAGGTACAAAACACCTCAAAAACAAGGGGTGTTTTCTGGAGGTAGGCTTTATCGCAGATTCACTCTTGCGAGCACTTCCCATCTTTGTCGGCCCCTGGGGTTGAGATGGATGTGTACTTATCCTACATCAAGTCTGGGACAAGGTGGCTTTCTTCCTTTGGTGACTGGAGGGTGAAGTCTGGGGCTCACATCTTGGAGCCGCAAATTCCCTTCCGGGCTGGGTGGGATTAGCAAACGCTCTTTGTGTGTTTCACACATACTCAGGGGCTACAGCTCTTGTCTTTTATTGTGTGTGTGATCCTTTCCACAAGGCTACAAAACATTATGAGCTCGGATCTCAACTTATGTCCAAAAATAAATCAGGGCAGGAGTTTTCCCCAGCTGTAGAAGAAGAATCTAAAATTATGGGGACCAGATTGCCAGCCTGTATAACCCCCAGGGCAATCCCTGTCCCACGGCTGTGTAATTCATTGTCGGGACCAGGGACTCCCAGCAGACCATGGGACCCGCTGCTGTGGGGCCCATAGGACGGTTCTGTGTTTGACACGTGTTTTCCCTGAAAACAAGGAGAGAATAGGAAAGTAAAATAACTTTTCCAGGTATCAAAGTTGTAATTTTGACTATATGGACTAATATGAATTAAAGTGGTAACTTTGAATATATGAACCACATTCAGTGTGAGGTAGAAGATCATATTAAGAACACAGACGCCTCATGCCATAAAGTCTTGACTTAAAGATGGTGCCCTGTTGTGTAAGCGTCAGCCCCATGGTGTCTGGATCCATTCCTGGGTGCCATGGGAAGACAACAGTCATGCCAATAATACCAAGAAGGTTAACCTGGTTAACTGCAGACTGGTGAAAGAGAATGGTATCATCAGTGATCCACAAACTCAGTTGCCCACAGGAACCAGGGAGTCCAATAAGCTAAATCGAGTAGTGTGGAATGCAGTGGGGACAGGCAGAGCCCAGGGCCCACTGCGCAGAGCAGGCCCCTTTGACGGGAGCAGCCACCCACGCACCTCAAGCCAGATGGCAGTGAAGGCCCCAGTGAACTCAGAGCTTCCTGTTACTCCAGAGAATCTAGAAATCTTGATTTTTATCAGATTCTCCCAAGTTTTAAACCTTGGCAACAAATTAAACATATTTTAGATACTGTGCTGGGCAGATAAAACATGTCAGTGAAGCTGGCTTCTGCACACCACCTTTAAATGCAGGAACTCTCTGAGCTCCCACAACCTGGAGAAGAAGTCCGTTTGCCCCAAATAACTGGTCTGGGGCCAACCCTTCCAGAGCCAGGAGTTCTCCTGTGCTCGAGCCCCATCCTCAGGCTTTGCCCTCCTGTGGGGGACCTGAGATCCAAAATGGCCCTTCATTTCCCATCTAAACCTGGTTCCCTCAGGAGCCGCTGATCTCCCCAAAAGGATAAGAGAGATGTCATCGATCTAAAAAACAGGTTGCAAAATGAGAGTGCTTTCCAGAAAGATTTGCATCAAAAAGAGACCAGCTGTGACCTTAAATCCACTTTAAGCAGTCTGAGGGGGTAAAGTGAGCTGTAACACCCAGCTGGTCAGGAGATACTCAGGGGAAGCCAGGGATCTTCCTGGATCCTCGAAATGCCCTTGGAGCCTCATATATGCTAGCTCCACCTCGTGCATTCATTCTTCCATTTGTTCAGAAAGTGTGTGGTCAGCTCGTACCACGTGAGGAGCACAGAGTTGCATCCTTGGGGTATAGAGCAAACAGGCCTGTTATTAGGCTATTTCTTTATACTGCCTCAGAGTTCCAGCACCGAGACTCTCGGAGGGGGCTGTACACCAGTATCTTGCCCTTTTTAGTCCCCCTTCTTCCTTTCCTCTGCCAGACGCCCTCACTTGCTCCAGGCCCTACTTCTCCTGTTCTTACCTCTGCTGGGTGACAGTCTGCCGGCCAGCAGATTCAGCAGCTGGGCCCTGTGGGGCCCCTCCTGGTTCCAATGGGTTCTGCCTTTTTCACCTGCAGACTTGTTCTCAAGCTGCTCCTTCTTCCAGGAATGGTGTTTATTCGTTCCTTTGTCATGGCCCTCACGTTGTTCTGCCTTCCTATTCAGTTAACTGGCTCCATTTCTACATCTGTTATCAACCTGTAAGGTCAGGGGTCATGGCTTTTTTTTTTTTTATCTGTGTATACCCCATGTGTGCTTGTATTTTTGGCACACAATAAATGTTGATTTAAATGTGTGAAGAGCCATCCCTTCAGTCTCAGTTTCTAGAAATCCTCCATATCCTTTCAGGACCCGATGAAATGCTGCCTCTGTCCGGCAGCCTTCTCTGATTGCCTCAGCCTCAGAGGAAGTTCTCTTCTTGCTCAGAATATCTTTAGCCTTGGGCATGAACTCCTCTTACTGCTGGCTCACACGGGTTTGTACTGTAAGCATCATGTATATGTGCCTCATCTCTACTGGAGATGAGGTGACTGTAATTTTTTGGAAGGCAGAGGAAGTTTCTTCTGAATCTTTCCACCTCACACAGTAGATAGCACACGATGTGGCCCATAACTGGATTTCATTCAATAAGTGTGCCCTGAATCAGTGTGTTTAAGCGGATGAATGAACTGAACGAATGAAGACGACAGGATCTGAGATCATCAGAGCATAACTGACCCCGCCCAACCGCTCCCTTCATTTACATACATGTTTTTAGATGTCACAGGTATTGGGGCGCCTGGGTGGTTCAGTCGGTTAAGCATCTGCCTTTGGCTCAGGTCATGATTCCAGGGTATTGAGATCAAGCCCCGTGTCAGGCTCCCTGCTCAGCGGGGAGTCTACTCCTCCCTCTCCCTCTGTTGCTGCTCCCCCTGATTGTGCTCTCTCTCTCTGTGTCAAATAAATAAATAAAATAATTAAAAGGTGGATGGAGTTCACTGTGATGTCCAGATCATTATATATTCTATCAAACATTGACCCCTCCAGAGTTGGAAGGGTGTTTAGGACTCTTCCTTAGCAGAACTTCTTCCCCCTTATACCTTCTTTAACAGTTCTTTCTCTCATCTCTTACTTGTTGCTATTACTGTTGCTGTTACTGCTTCCAGCAGCTGCTTCCCGTCCTCTCTCCTCAATTCAATTTATTTAATCAACGAGTATTTCTCGAGCACCTATTATGTGACTCTGTATTTGCTGGAGGCCTGAAAAGCTGACATCTCAGTTTGTTAGAGTAGTGTTTTAGAAAAGAGAAAACACATTGAAGTAAGGAATCATTTTTGGTAAATGAACCACAGTTCAGTGCCTAGATTCTGCAAAGTCTATTTTGGACTCAGAACAAGGGAGTCCACCTTCAGCCATACTCCAGAGAACGTCAGGCTGAATAACTGAGCAGGAGATGAGTACTCTAAGACCAGACTTAGAGCTTCTGGAAGGGAACTGCTGACCAGAGCAATGAAAGGATTTGCCCCATTCTGCAGTGAAATCAAGTTGCAGTTGAGCATCTTGACTTCTCCTCTTGATTCTGCCATTAAAGTGTCTTGTCTTCTCATAGTAAATCACTAGGCGAGGTCCCTAAAATAATGGAGGAAAACAGGGTAAGAAAACCATAAAGCCGTGCTTTGTAACATAATGTTGCCAAGAATGTAACAGTGTCTTTTCATTCCTTCATATAGCAAGGGGGAAAAAAAAGGAGTGACCAACTACGCAATATTTTCTCGAACATTTTCATAGATACAAAATAGGCAATAGGTAATAAATACCTCCAGGAGTGATGGATTAGAGATTTCTCGTATCTAAAATAGAACAATAGCTCACATATCAGTGTTTAGGGCAATAAACAACCACATCATTAATTTCCACTTCAGAATCGTGAGTGATTACACTTTCTATCTCTAAAAGCTCATAGACTCTTAACTATTGGAAATGAAAATAATGTGCCATCGATTTGAGCAGCCTTTTAGAATATAGGAATAATGATCTGAGGGATTTTTAATTATCTAAACTCCAGTAAGAATCCTTGTGAGCTTTAAAAAAAGAAGAAGAAGAAGAAGAAGAAGATGATGACCCAATATGTAAAAGGTGCCGGAGAAAATGAGGTGTGCCCTGGGCAAATTTAGATTCTATAGCTAAGAGCCTATCATAGATGCTAAGAATTGAGTCCCTCGTGCCTCAGAGGAGGCTGAGCCGAGAAACTTTCAAAGAGGGCAGATGAACACTCCTTAGAGGAATTTTTATACACGGGTAAATAGTATTCAGCCATCGTCATGGTTACAATTTTATTATCTACATATGCCTCAGGCCTGTTGGCAGTCATAAACTCACACACCGAATGACACCTGAGACAAGCGCGGGTATTGGCTGCCTTTTCACCTCGTATCCATTTGTGTGTTAAATAGCTGATATGATGGGCTCTTTTTTTCTCACACTTATAAGCCAAAGTCATTGTCCTGTCAGTGTATAACGATCTTAGTATTTTTGGAGCGCGAGCCAGAGGATTTTTCCATTGCATTAGGGAGCAGCGGCCCTATCCATAATCAGACTGAATGCATGGGGGAGGGGAGAAAGAAAGGAAGTTGGGTTGAGAAGGACAAAGGAAAGAAAAGAGGAAATCTTCCATTTGCAATGCTGGACCTGAGCCCCTTTCAGGAAAGAGTTTCTTTGGCTGTCTTGGGCATGCTATTTAATTTCTCCTCAGATGCTTTCAGCCCCCCAAGGCTCATCAAAATGACAAATATTTTTAAGTGGGCCTCTTGCCCCTCAAATTTCTGAGAGCCGAGCCTGTAAGAAACTGATAGGGTGTCCATCTACCTTCAAACTCCACTTGCAGTGTTTTCCTAAGCCCACTTTTGTCTGCTTCCTAATCCATTGGGTATTAATGTTAATCTGATATTTCTGAAGTGCTTAGCGGTGTTTGTCTCTGAAAGGGGCTGTGGAAAAGCAGACTGATGGATTGGCCGTGGATTTGACAGGAATTCAGATTTTGAAAAACAAACCTACTTATCCGAAAGTGCCAAATAACCATCATGTTTCCCGAAAAGAAGAGCGATATATAAAGACTCTAAGACGCTGACACTAATTTCCATGTTTGCTGCACCATTTTAGCACTCCCATAAACCTGTAGTAGCTTTAACAGAAATATGGCTGGATGAGGCATATTTTATTCCTCAGCGTGCAAGCCTAATGAATAGAAACTTCAACACGTTCTTAAACCGTCCCTGCGTTCAAACTTAGGGACGTGTTTTAACAGACATACAGTTCACACTGTACCTTTAATATTTGGGAGAGATAACCTAATATCTGGTTATGATTTACAGGATTGGTCAGATCGGCAGAACTCCATATTTTACCAACCATGGTAATTTGACCAAAGCAGCTCCTCACTTGTTTTCCTGTGAATTTCCCGACAGTGGACACCACTCTGACCCAGTCTCTGGCGAAGCTGTCCTAGGACTCCTCCTTGGGGACCATGGTAAAGGTGAGACTTTGAAGTTCTTATTCTTCTCATAAATGAAACTGGTGGATTGGGCCCAAAGATGTTCCATAGTAAGCTAAATTCTGGGTAAGCAAGGCTAAAGTACATATGTTAAAGTCTATCGAGGACAACATTTTTACCAAATTTAAAAAATCAGCTATTTTTAATGTGAAAGCAGTGTATCATCTACAAAAAAGTAGAACATTCAAACAAACAAAAAGAAGAAATGTAAACATAGTCACATGTAACCTTTGGTATGTATCCTTTGGGATTTACACTTCTGAAAAAAATCGGTTATATCTAATTATATATAACATATATTGAGTATGATGAAATATGCTTGGATTTAATGAAAATCATGTTTTTAGATAGTGGTGATAGTTAACATAACAATATGAATGTGCTTAATGCCACTGAAAGGTACCCTTGAAAATGGTTAAAAAGGTAAATTTTATGTATATTTTACCACAATATAAATATTTTTTAAATCAAATGAAAATCTGAAGAACATGATACTTTCTTACTTGTTTTTTAACCTTTTATATTACAACTATCACTCCGTGTTGATGACTACAGTTTAAGGGCATCATCTTTAATGGCTATGAAATATTCCACTTTGTGGATCTTTGCTTTAGATTATTTCAATCAGTGGTTCTCACTTAGGCTGCACATTGTAATCACTTGGAAAGTTTATAAATACAGACGACCGAGACTTCATGAGATTTGATTCAATTAATCTGGGGAGGGACTTGCATTTCAGCCATTTTTTAAGGCTTCCCCGGTCATTCTAATATTCAGTCAGTGACGGCCAACACTGATTCAAATGATCTCTTTTCTTACACACTGAAGTCATTTCAGTTTTTTTAAATAATTTGATGTAATCCTGAAAAAATTAACTTCAGACGGTTTTTGTAACAAACTCCTGTAGTTCTGTATCTAGGTCCAAATACTTTAGCACCCCAACCAGGACTTCTGAGAGCGGACGGGGTGCCATTATTCACCGCACTAGGACAATAGGCATGTAAGCCAGGCATATCTGGCAAATTGGGTCACATATGCTTGCACTATTTAAAACATATACAAATTTTTAGACATATGTAGTTATTACCTAACTGCTATCCAAAAAAACACCATATTAATTACATCAAGAATTTTTAAAAGTACCTGTATCCTGAAACCCACAAAGTCACTGGGGAAGTATTCACTCCTTAAAAAAATATTTATTGAATAACTACTATATGCCAGCTTATGCTAGACCTGGGGGCAGCTGTTAGAAGCAAGCGATAGATAGTTTCCATTTCATAAGTCTATCAGGAATCATAATTAAATTTCATAAATTTGTTAGGCAAAAAGGTATTTGTTTTCTTCTGTATGTATTTGATCACTAGTGAAATTGAGTTTATTTTTTATGACTATTTGTATTTCTTCTTTTGTAAATTGTCCATTAACAACATCTTTGTTCATTTGGCTATCATATGTGTTTCAAGTATGTTTCCAGCTTATTATTTGATTTTGAAATTTGTTTATGGCGGGTTTTGAGAAGATTAAAACTGTTTTGTAGTCATACCTGTCCATATTTTCTTTAATAATTTCTGACTTTGGAGCCAAAATTCATCTTTAATTCATAATTAATAAATCTGGTAGAGAATGAAATAAGGATCTTATATTAATGATTCCAAGTAATTTTAAAAAATTACACAATAGCATGTATTTAAAAAAAATTATTTCCCTGACCGGTTTGAAATGTCATCATAAGCATGCAATTAGATCGTCTGTGAATGCAGCTCTGCTTCAGGGGTTTGTGTTATGTTCTTCTGTCTGTCTGCTCTCATACTATCTCACCAACTTGATATGAGCACACCTCATTTCAGTGTGCTTCACTTTATCGTGCTATGTCGAAAACACATTTTTTACAAATTGGCTGTGGCAACCCTGCATCAAGCAAGTCTACTAACACCTTTTTTCCAACAGCATTTGCTCACTTCGTGTCTCTGTCAAAGTTTGGTAATTTTCACAATATGTCAAACGTTTTCATTATTGTATTTATGAGGTGATCTGTGATCAGTGATCCTTCATATTTACTATTGTCATTGTTTGGGGGCACGAGGAGCAACACCTTTATAAGACAACAAGTTTAATTGATAAATTTTGTGTGTGTTCTGCCCACACAACCAACGGGAAGGACCACCTACTGGCCCTTCCCCCATCTCTCTCCCTCTCTCTTGGCCTCCCTATTCCCTGACACACAGTAATATCGAAACTAGGCCAATTAATAACCCTATGATGGCCCTAAGCATTCAAGTGAAAGAAAGAGTTGCAGACCTCTCACTTTAAATCAAAAGCTAGAAATGATTAAGTTTAGTGAGGAAGGCATGTGAAAAGCTGAGGTAGGGGGAAAGTTAGGCCTCTTGCACCAAACAGTTGACCAAGTTGTCAATGTAAAGGAAAAGTTCTTCAAGGAAATTAAAAGTGCCTATTCCAGGGAATGTACAATTGATGTAAAAGTAAAATGGCCTTATTGCCAATATGGGGAAAGTTCTAGTGGTCTGGAAAGAAGATCAAACCAGCCACAACATTCCCTTAAACCAAAGCCTAATCCAGAGCAAGGTCCTAACTCTCCTCAATTTTATGAAGGCTGAGAGAGGTGTGGAAGCTGCAGAAGAAAAGTTTGAAGCTGGGGTGCCTCGGTGGCTCAGTAAAGCTAAGTTGCCGACTCTGGACTTCAGCTCCAGTCATGATCTCAGGGTACTGGGAGCAAGCCCTGCATTGGGCTCCATGCTCAGTGAGGAGTCTGCTTGAGGATTCTCTCTCCCTCTGCGCTCCCCTTGCTCGCTCTCTCTCTCTCAAATAAATAAATAAATCTTTAAGAGAAAAAAGAAAAAAAGAAAAGTGTGAAGCTAGCAGAGGCTGGTTCGTGAGGTTGAAGGAGAGAGGCCATCTCCAGAACATGGAAGTGCAAGGGGGAGCAGCACGTGCTGATTAGAAGCTGCAGCAAGTTCTCCGGAAGACGGAGCTCAGATCATTCAGGAAGGTGGCTGCCCTAAACAACAGATCTTTCATCTAAACAAAACCACCTTCTATTAGAAGAACATGCCATCTAAGACTTCCACAGCCAGAGAGAAGTCAGTGCCTGGCTTCAAAGCTTCATAGGACAGGCTGACTCTCTGGTTAGGGGCGAACGCGGTGGGTGACTTTAAGTGGAAGCCAACATTCATTTATTATACCCCAAATCTTAGGGCCCTTAAGAATTGTGCTAGATCTACTCTGCCTGTGCTCTCTAAATGGAACAACAAAGCCTGGCTGGCAGCACAACTATTTACAACATGGTTTACTGAGTATTTTAAACCTACTGTTGAGACATAATGCTCAGGAAAAAAAGATTTCTTTCAAAATATTACTACTCTTTGACAGCACACCTGGTCACCCAAGAGCTCTGATGGAGATATATAAGATTAATGTTGTTTTTATGCCTACTGACACCCATTCTGCAGCCTACAGATCAAGGAGTAATTTTGACTTTCAAGTCTTATTATCTAAGAAACAGATATTAAAATAATAGATAATTTTGTAAGACTGTAGCTGCCATAGGTAATGGTTCCTCTGATGGATGTAGGCAAAGTAAATGGAAAACCTTCTGGAAAGGATTTACCATTCTAGATGCCATGAAGAACATTTGTAATGCATGGGAAGAGGTAAAAATACCAACATTAGCAGGAGTTTGGAAGAAGTTAATTGCAACCATCATGGGTGACTTGGAGGGGCTCAAGACTTCAGTGAAGGAAGGAACTACAGATGTGGTGGAAATAACGAGAAACTAGAATTAGTAGTGGAGCCTGAAGATGGGACTGAATTGCCACAATCTCATGATAAAACTTGAACAGAAGAGGAGTTGCTTCTTATGGATGAGCAATGACAGTGGTTGGTTGAGATGGAATCTACTCCTGGTGATTCTCTTCCTGCTGCGAAGATTGTTGAAATGACAATAAAGGACTTAAAGTATACATAAACTTAGTTGATAAAGCAGTTAGGATTTATGAGGATTAACTCCACTTTCAAAACTGACTGAGCCACCCAGGCATCTGTCAAATATTCTTATACATCCTATATTTTTCTGATTTTGCAGGATTTTTAAAAACCTGATTCTACATATTTCTTGTTACATATATTTCTTTGTTTGGGTCACTCTGTGTGTGTGTGTGTGTGTGTGGTTCTGCTGTGGGTAAAACTTCACCAAACACTGCATGCTATAGTTGTCTTATTTCAAGAAATTGCCACAGCTCCCGTCCCTCAACCTTCAGCAACCACCACCCCAATCAGTCAGCAACCGTTGCCATGGAGGCAAGACCCTCCACCTGCAAAAAGATTAGGACTTAGAAAACTCAGATGGTGGTTAGTATTTTTTTTTTATTATTTATGTATTTTAAAATTAATGCATGTGCATTTTTTTAAGACATAATACTACTGCATACTTAATAGACTACAGTAGGGTATAAACATAATTTCTATACGCACTGGGAAACTAAAACTTCCTCTGGGCTGCTTTACTGTGATATTCACCTTAGTGTGATGATCTGGGACCTAATCTACAATACCTCCAGGGTATGCCTGTATTTGGTCCTGGCCTATGTTTTAGTATCTGACTATGCAAATTCTTCCACCATATTCTTCTTTTAAAATATTTTAGGCTTTACTCTTGCCTACTCAATTTTTCTGGGTAAATTTTAGAGGATTTTTCCCCCCAAACATCCATTGATTTGATGGGAATATATGTATAAATTTAGGGAGGATTAACAACATTTCAAGATGGGTATCTATTCAGGATCTTGATATGTCTCTCCAATTATTCAAATATTCTTTTTTTTTTTTAAGATTTTATTTATTTATTTGCCAGAGACAGAGAGTGCACAAGCAGGGGGGGAGGGCAGAGGGAGAGGGAGAAGCAGACTCCCCGCTGAGCCAGGAGCCCAATACGGGACTCGATCCCAGGACCCTGGGACCATGATCTGAGCTGAAGGCAGATGCTTAACTGACTGAGCCACCCAGGCATCTGTCAAATATTCTTATACATCCTATATTTTTCTGATTTTGCAGGATTTTTAAAAACCCAATTCTACATATTTCTTGTTACATATATTTCTTTGTTTGGGTCAGTCTGTGTGTGTGTGTGTGTGTGTGTGTGTGTGTGCGTGCGCGCACGCGTGCACATATGCAAAGGGGATTCTTTTTTACCCATTTATATTTTCTAAATTGTTATTTTATCCTACTGATTTTTCCCAGCCCTATTTAATAGCATACTACAATGTTATATCAAATAACAACATACACCAATAACTTGCATAAACATACCCCTCTGACTTTACTTTCCTGTATTCTCTTTAAAAATATTATATAGCAATGGTCTGGCCTACTCCAGGCCCAGCCTGTGATAATTCGCGCTCTCTATTTTTTCATTCACTACATGCCATTGAGACTTTTCTAGGGCTGCACATTGAGCCAGGCATGAGAATATGATGATAACAAGGGGACAAAAGTTAGGAACAAAGAGCACAAAGGAGATCTAATTTAGTTGGGATCCCAGTCAGGCATGGCTTTCCTGAGAAAAATGGTATTTAAGCTGAAGCGTGGAGGGTGCTCAGGATTTTACTAGACAAAGAAGAGGGGAAAGAACATTTGGAACAAAAGAAACAGCATGGAAGGGCCAATCTATAGAACAGGCAGGAGAATGGCCATGAATCAGGCTTACATATAGGCGGGAGCAAGTGTGGCAGAGCATTTGGGACACACTAAGGCTTCTCTACTTAAACTTCGGAATGGTGGAAAGCAATGAGGAGTTGAAATAGGGAAGGCACTGAGTGAAACACATCTGCAGGTGAGCAAGAGAGTTGGCAGGGAGAATAATAACCAGGTGTACCTGACGATAACATTATGAGACCAATAAGTGGAAACAAAGTGGATTAAGGAGACATAGAAGAGACACATTTAGATTTCGATTTAGACACTAACTTGAATGTGGAATATGAGGCTGAGAGAGAAGTCAGGAATGACTTCTAGGATTCTAGGCTTGAGCCAGGTGTTGCTTAGAGAAGCCATGTCGATGCTGGGAAGCAAGAAGGGCTGATCGAGGGGCGAGATGAGCTTCAGAGTTTCCGTTTTGAAGGTTTGGAAGTTGAAGTGCCTGTGGGACATCTAAGTAGATACATCAGGTAGATCGTTGATGTATAAGAGGGAGCTCACGGGAGACAGTTAAATAGAGAATATAAATTTAGGAGTCACTAAAACATAGATAGTAGTTGAAATTACGCGAGTGAATAAAATTGCCTTAAAGTGACTAAAAATAAGGATTAGAAGGCCTAGATCATAAGTAATTTCAATTTGTAACAGTCAGGCTCAAGTTGGGTAGAAGGGGGAAGAAACTGACCTAGCGATGGTTAAATCTTTAATGGTATTTGAGAACATGAGAGGAAAAGGAGGTAAAGGCTTATAGACTTTAATTAAGTGATCTTTACCCACTGTAAAAATCTTGACCATTTTATTACATTTCTAATGTATTCTAATGAAAAGAGCAATTTCCTTGCAATTTCTTAACATACTGCTTTAATTTCCCTTGGTGAAACACAATTTCCCAGCCCCAAATGGCTATGGACTCTCACTACATTGGCTGACTCTCCTTTGGGGCTGAGTTAACTAACTGCTTAGAGGCCCTCGAACCCAGTGAGGGCCCTTCTTCATGAGCTGTTGCCCTCCATCTGTCAGGGTCCTCTCCTCCTAGGCGACGGTGAGAATAGATGTGTTTCCTCGGAGTCACCATCGCAGGCCGAATTTAGGAACACACCTGTATCAGCCACCTGGAGCCAGGTAGGCGCTTCATTTTAAACGAACAAGGCCCATGACTGGAGTTGAGGGATTAATGCCATTATGCAGTGCTTCCTGTTTAGTGCGCTGTGTTAGATTCAGGCAAAGTCATTTGCAAAGGCATTGGTGGGAAGTAAATGGTGTTCAAATCAAGCTAGCACAAAAAGATTCATAGTGCACTCTGAGACATAGGCCTGCACACAGCCTCCCTATGTCGAGGGCCTCCCTATGACAGCTAACTCACAGAGGGACAAGGAGAGAGGGTGACTACCACAGCAGCTCTGAACCCTGCATTGTGATGACAGCAGTTTCTGGGGTTCATTTGATCCTTCATTTATTTAACGAACAACGATTGAATGTCTAGGGAGTGCCAGTCAATGTTCTGGGCACTGAGGCTACAGCAGCAGGGAACTGGATACAGAGTTTATACTCCAGTGGTGGGGAGGCAATGAATAAGAAACAAAGGACAGGAGGCACTTGGGTCGCACAGTCAGTTAAGTGTCCAACTTATGGGTTCGGCTCAGGTCCTGGTTGCAGGGCTGTGAGATGGAGCCCAGCATCAGCCTCCATGCTCAGCAGGGAGTTTGCTTGGGTTTCTCTCTCCCTCTGCCCCTCCCCGGCATGACTGTGTGCACACGCATTTTCTCCCTCTTTCTCTCTCTCTCAAATAAATAAATAAATTTAAAAAAAGAAACAAAAGACACTTCATACGATCAAGTGATGGAATTGTGAATGACTAAGGGGTACATCAGTTTGGGTTGAACAAGCATTGCAAACATGTGATTCATGTGATTACGTAATCTGTTTGATCAATTCATGTGATTACATAATCTGTTTGATCAAAGCATTTACTAAGAGAAGATGGGGTTTTAGTAACAGAGTCCCATCACAGAATGCGTCTTAGTCCATTCAGGCTGCTGTAACAGAAATACTATAGACTGAGTGGCTCATAAACGACAGAAATTTCCTTCTCACAGTTGTGGAGGCTGGAAGTCTGAGATCAGGGTGTCGGCCTGGTTGAGCTCTGGTGACAGCCCTCTTCCTGGTGCATAGACGGCTATCTTCTTGCTCTGTTCCCACATGGCAGAAGGGCGAGAGAGCTCTCTGGGGTCTCCTTTATATGGGGAGTAATTCCACTGATGAGAGTTCCACCCTCAAGACCTGATGACTTCCCAAAGGTCTTACCTCCAAATACCATTACAAGTGGGGTTCGAATTTCCACCTATGTATTTGGAGTCAATGGCAGAGTAGGTTTGAATCGAGTCTGACCACTTGCTAGACATCTGACCTTGGACAAATTGTTTCAGATCTTTGAGCTTGCTGAAGCTGTTCAGTTCTCTGAGCTTTAGCTTCTTCGTGGAGAACGTAGAGCTCGAGCACCCCCGGTGATGATCAGATGGACCTCACCAAGCATCTAGCGTAGTCCATCAGCTGTCTCCCTCCTTTCCCTCCCCACGAGGAAGGCTGAGTGGATCCCGACATTCTGGGTTTAGAGCTGCCTGATGCTCTGTGACCTCTCTCACACAGCACACCTTCCTCATCTTTAAAATCACAATCCCAGATACATGACAACTTTACTTTTAGTGGGAAAAAAAAATGCAGCACTGTCGTTATATTTTGAAATATGAGAACAAGGCAAGTTCAGGTTGAGGAAAAGGCTAACGGCAATCTCACAGAGTCCCCTGTATGACAAGAGAAGCACAGTGGTTCCAATAGCTGACTCTCACCAAGATGCCTCCAAACCCACCCTCATTAGAATAGAACTTTCCATTGCGTTTCTGGTATTAGTACCAGTTGTTCTGAACATTTCGTATCCTCTATTCATTCCACCATTATCTATTAGTTAAGATACAGATTCCAGTTGCCAAAATGCAGGGACATAAACAACATGTAAGTTGATTACTCCCTTAGGAAACTATCTCAGAATTAGTAGTTGAGGACCAGTATAGCAGTTCCACAGCTTCAGACTGAGGCTTTCTCTATTCTGTCTATCTTCCTTGGATTTTTGGCCCCATCTGCCCAGTGCGAGATGACTCATTCACATCATGTGGGCATTCCAGTTAGTGGGAGAGGGGCAAAGGAAGGGGATGGAACATGCCATCCCTTTATGGACTCAACCTGGAGATTACACACATCACTTCCACTCATATTCTACTGGCCAGAACATAGTCACAAAATCATAACAATCTGCAGTTACTATTTTAATACATAAAAGAAGAGAAGAAAGAATACAGAGACCACTCAGTCTCAGCCATAGTTATGATGGTGCAGCCCATTTAGGGGTATAATCCATGTCCCATGGACATGTCAAGGTATAACTACAAAGTAAAACAAACACATTTTAAAGAAATACAATAGACTTTTTGACATACAAATATATTCACTTTCAAAACAATTAACTTTGGGCACATTTACTCTTTGAAAAATTATTACTGTCCCAGATATTTCTGGATCTTCTGTTTTGTAACTGCCTGTTAGAAACAGTTCATATCCCACAGAAGAATATCTATCTGACTTACTGCTTTTTACTTACAGCTCAATTTTTCTCCAAAAACTCTAAGTCCACCCAACAAAGTCATAATACTTCCTTCATTCCTCAGGCTTAGTTCTAAATTAGTTTTCACTATTTTCTAAAGGCAAATCATTTTCAAAGTGTAGATGGGTCATAAGTGAGGAGTTTCTTAAAATACGTTAGGAGCTCTGAAAGCAATCCCAAAAATGTTCAAAGAAAAGACATTTATGTGGATCAGAAAGCTCCAGTATGCTTGTTCAAACAGCAAATGACATTTCCCTTATGATCATACATCATACAATTTTTAGGGTAGTGTTACCTGGCCAGGTGTGAGAATGGGTATGTTCAACTTGACCTTACCTACAATATGCATTGACTGACATATACCAGGGGGAGCTTAGTCCCCAAGCTCATTGCTGTGACTTCCTCCAAGATATCCTATAACCTGCCGATATACATTGTTGCACTGTTTTCTAAACAATTTGAACTCTTTTGTGTCTTTGAGTCCCTACTTATTCAAAATCACCTCCTCTGTGAACTTATCACTAACCCCCCTATTAGAGCCAGTTACTCACCCTCTATGTTCCTGCAGCACTTTATGTACCGCAAATTTTTAATGCTTAATATACCATATGCTAATTATCTATTTACCCATAATCCCCACATGTGCACATGCACATGTGTGAGAACTCCCACACACACCTCGGCTAGGGAGGGGCCTTTGGGGGCCTCATTCTGGTTGCCTTACTCACACTTGCATACCCCCAAGTGCCTTCTTTTTTTTTCTTTTAAATATTTTATTTATTTATTTGACACACAGAGAGAGAGAGAGAGAGACAGCGAGAGAGGGACCACAAGCAGGGGGAGTGGGAGAGGAAGAATCAGGCTCCCAGCGGAGGAGCCTGATGCGGGGCTCGATCCCAGGACCCTGGGATCAGGCCCTGAGCCGAAGGCAGATGCTTAACGACTGAGCCACCCGGGCACACACCTCTCCCCCCCCACCCCCCGTGCCTTCTATGTAATGGCACTCAACAATGTTGGATGAATTTATTAAATGGGCAAAGGAATGTAATCTTTTTGGTGGAAAGTAACTCACTTTATGTCTCTGACCTTCAGCTTCTCATCTTGTATTTACAGTTTCTCTATAAAACCCAGAGAGTGGCTCAAGTATTTTCTGAAATCTTATGACTCTAAGCAGACCTGGGCCAAGACTGTGATCTCAGCGGAAGAGGGACTGGCGGGCTCTAGGTACAAAGTCTGCTCAGAGAAGGTGGAGTAAAGGCTGTGGCTCTCAGAGACCACACCTTTTTTGGGAGCCCCTCTTTTTTACAGATTGGACTCGATCTGTCCCCTTTGTAAATGCTGTTTCTAAACACAGGCACTTTGGTTTCATTAGTGAGGAGCAAAGGAAAGAAAAGAAAGGTTTAATCTTACTTGGGCTGGAAGCAGAGTGAAGAACGGATCACTTCCCTTTCCCAAGAAACTGTAAATTTTGACCGCAATGCCAACTAAGATTATTGAGTGTGAGAAAAGTCAGCACTGCCAAGCCCTGGAAACTGTTAAAAGAATAGAAAGGATAAAAGGGAAGCTTTAACTCCAAGTGATTGGTTTATAATCTAACTTGGTAACAGAGTATTATCACAGGCATATGTAAAATAAGAAAATAAAGGTAAAGCTATCCCCAAATAACATCATTTAATTTCCTCAACATGCCATTTCATGAAAGAAATGTCCTGGAATGCTTTTGTTGTAAGAAAATTACACACTCAAGCTGGAAGAGAAAAAAAACAGAATTTCTACATGACATATTTTTTCTAGAAAAAAGGGACTAACTGGACAAGGACTTGCCAGTCACCAAAACTTTTTTTCCCACAGAAACAAAAGTGTTTCACATTTCCCCTGCAAGTGTCTTAAACAGCCATACTGACCATCCCTGGAATGTGATCTTTACCAAAGTTTTCTCAATGGAAGAGCATCTCCTGATGTTGTAGACGCTGTTTGTTCATTAAATCTTTCACCTGGAGAGAAAGATGGGAAACAGGCAAGTGGCAGGCGGGACAGGAAACCTTAGAGGAGGCAAAAGGGGAAATATTGTAAGGGCCTTTCTTTAGTTTCCATTTCTCTTTAATGGTCAGTGAATATCAATGGAGTGTTACTGGCCTCAGGGGCAGGAGTGCGGGTTGGAAATCACGCTGCCGGAGCCCTGCTTCTTTTGAGCGTAGGGAGATCAAGAAGCTCATTTGTTGTTTACTCATTGGGTATTCACTCCGCTACATACCACCCTCGCAAGTTGTTAAAAAGAAGGAAAAAAAAAAAAAAACTCAGCAGGGAACTCCGAGATTTTACCTGTCTTTAATTTATGCAGCATTTTCAAATTGTGCCATCCCGGCAGGTGTGACCGCGCTTTGGCGGAACCTCGGTGCTATTTTACCTGCTTGAGTCTGTCAAAAACCCATTTGTATGCGCCCGGCTAATGTGCTAGAAATAAAAGCCCCAACCTGTCAAGTAAACTCTCTGCACCTGTACGAAGCAGTTAAATTGTTCCATCTGCCATTATCCCGGGAGATCAAAGGCCCTCCCCGGGAGGGGTGCCCAAGAACCAAAGCAAAGGATGCAGCTCCTTGTCTTGGAGTTTAAAAAGGAGAGAACCCGACCAAGAGGCGATTTCGGGGTGGGAGGGGATTGGGGAAAACCCGGGAGGAGAAAAGGGTCCCCGAGGCCCGGGCCGGGCCCTGCTACCTGAAGGGGCTTTTGTCTGACCCAGGCGCGCCGGGAGCGCATTCTTTCACATTAAGAACCGCAGGGGAAGACATTCATTCACTCCTTTTTTTTGGTGACGTAGCTGGGGCATTCATGTGTTTTTAACCTTGAATAATTTTTGTCTCTAAGCTCCAAACAAGTTTTATCCTGTCCACAGGTCAGTTTTGTTACAGAGGCCAATTAGCAGTGCTACCTTCGCCTGCGGCAAAAAGCCAAGTAATGGCGGGGCGAGCCCTACGGAGAGGTGATGAATAACTCCGGAGAGCTGTAATTTGAAAGGGGGGCCTTTGAAGCATTTACCTTACATGGGACGCTATTGTCACTGCAGGGTGTTTGATCTTAAAATAATTTACTTAATGATCTCACCATGGGAGCAATTGGCAGAGCGAGATTAGGCTGTAAGGCCTAATGGACATGGGAAAAGTTAAAAGTGCTCAGCGAAAGGTATGTACCGCGCTGAAATCTGTCCTTGTGCGTGTTCATTACGTGCGGGCGGGGGAGGGGGGCAGCGCGCTGACCGCGATCAGCTTTGCATAGCTCATCCGAGCAAATCAGCAGATGCGGGCTGGCCTGCGGGAGGGCAAAATCCACCTCGTGGAGCCTTCTCCTTCTCGCCTGTGCTTCGGCATTTGCGGAAATCGAGGATCTCATTTTGTTTTTACAGTCAATGATTTCTATCTATCTATTTATTTATTTATTTACTCACTCACTCACCCCCCCCCCTTTTTTTTTTGCCACCGTGGAGCCACTGGAAGGTACACAGGAGTAGGGCGGCATCCCCAGGGCAGGTTTCTGAGCTGGAATCAGAGCCAGATGAAAATGTGAAAGCAGGCTCCGTTCTGTCCCCTCTCTGTTGGCAAGCAGGACTTCAAGGAGACACAAGGAGATTATTGGACATGGTTATCCTAGGCCAAAACACGGCTTTGTCCCCTAGAAAAGAAAACTCGAAAATGTAAGCCCCAAAGCCCCTGCGTCCGTGTGTTTTCCCACACTCGTACCAGTTCCACTTACCTGTCGATCGGAAGAACCTTCTTTAGCGTTGGGTTCCACCTGTTTTACATCCAGATAACCTAGGCTTCAGGTTTAAATTTCTTCAGGGTCTTGCTCTTTCCCCTGTTCAAACCGTGTTCACTGCCATAGCCCCTTCTAAGAAGCATCTTCTTCTTCCCTGTGATGAAATTGGACTAATCACCTTAACTGACGACCCAACAGGAAAAGAACCACCTGAGAATTGACCTGTCTGATGCTAAACCTGAGGGAGTGTGATGCAGTAGAACGTGAATGATTCACAAATGAGCTAATTTCCTATCTGATGCAGATTCTAGTGGGGCGAATCACAGCAGCCTGTCCCTGCAACCCAGTGTCTTGATATGTATCCTTCCTTTGGGGGGGGGGGGGAATGCCTGGGGGTTGTGTCTAACTATGTCATTCAGATTTGAATTTGTTATTTGCATAAAATAGAGGAGCTTAACTTTGAGTTCATTGGGTACTTGTCTGATTCTCCAAGATCCCCAACTTTTGCCTGTGACCGGTAGGACAGGGCAATAAAATATTTTTAGTTCATGCAAATCAAGTAATTAGGAGCATGAGTACTAGCTTTATGCCAGCAAATGCCAGTTGGCCTGTGCCAATTTGAGACAGCACACATGTTCCCCATTCGTGTGAAGTTTTTTTGAAATTTAGCTGTCGGAGTCCATTTCTGGTTCATCTGTTGAGGTACGCCTGAGAATCTCCATCTCCCAAAGTAGAGTAGACCCCCTTCGAACTTGTCTTTTTATCTCTTACCTGTACTTGAAAATTAGCAACTTATTAATATGCTTCAATAATTTATTCTCTGATGCATGGAATTAACTGTCCAAGACTGAAGTAAAGATTATATATGCTTTGTTCATATGTTCTTGTTAAATTGCTTGCGAAGTGAGCCTGGAGCCCATGCTGCCTGGTAGGGCGAAGAATGGCGGCAGATCAGGGTACACATCTGTGCGTCTTAACAGTTTCAAATGAGCTCAGAGGAGGTACCAGAACCACATGGGTAATGTGGGGATTAAGATGATACAATGTAGGTGAAACACATAGGACTAACTCAGATATTAGAAGATTCTCCATAAAATCTCTTTCCCACCCTGGGCTGTGGCTACTTTGAATCTCCATAGTTGGAGTGAATTGTGGGTCATCCTCCCCCTCCCTAATTAGCATTCTCCCCCATTTCCATTTTTGATCCAGTAGGGTGCTACTGTGATGTGAAGTGAAGCTGTTTGCAGTGCGTAAGTTTGAATGCTGAGATTGTTTGCAAATATCTAAATATTTCAGGAGCAATCAGATTCATCATCTCTAGGCCATCTTGAAAGTGTGAGGACTAGGGGTGCCTGGGTGGCTCAGTCGTTGGGTATCTGCCTTCGGCTCAGGGCGTGATCCCGGAGTCCTGGGATGGAGCCCCACATCAGGCTCCTCCACTGGGAGACTGCTTCTTCCTCTCCCACTCCCCCTGCTTGTGTTCCCTCTCTCACTGGCTGTCTTTCTCTGTCAAATAAATGAATAAAATCTTAAAAAAAAAAAAAAAAGTGTGAGGACTAACTCGCTGAGATTTCCTCTCTTCCATTTTCTTTTCTCTTTCCATTTTTCCCAATGCTATCTTTAAAAAAATTTTTTTTCCAATCTTAATGTGGTTCCAGTTGTGTGTTGTCATAAGTTGGTGTTTGTAACTTAGAAACTGCGAATTGTTATTCTCACTGAAAGATAACTGAACACCGATTAGAAAAGAATAAGAAAAGATAACTCAGACAGAAAGGAAGTTATGAGTGTTTTAACAGAAATGTTTGAATTTTGAATAACAGCACGAATCACAGCTGGTGAAGCCCCTCTATGTCTCTCTGCTCTTCCCTCTTGCTTGCTTGGCTTTTCCCTCGATCTCTCCCTATCTCTGTCTCCCTTTATCTGTGTCTCTACATTTCTCCCTCTCCTCTTCCCTCTGCTCTCCATATTTTCATTGTGTCTCCTTCCTTCCCTTCTCTTCTTTCCTAATACCCTCCCGCTCGCTCTCCCTCATCTCTCTCCCCTCTTTTTGATTGTGTGTTCATCTCCATCTCTCCCACTGGCCTTGCGTCTCCATGTCTGTTGGCACTTTTTTTTTTTTCTATCTTGCTCTCTCTGTCTGTCTGAAAATGCAGGACATAAATAAGAAGATCAGAGCTGAGCATGTGAATATTGGGAATTTTTTTCTTGATGGACCTCTGTCATGATCTGCTTTTCCAAGTGAAAGTGGAGAATTGACAAACTCACTCCGAATCTCCCAGTCTGTCAGAGACCTGGATGTCAAGAAGCACTTGACCATCAAAGACAGCAAACCCTGAGCCATCTCTGGAGCTCACCCACAGCACGGAGGCACCTCTCTGTCAGTTTCAGCATTCCCGTGAAAAGACCAGTCAGAAGAGAGGGGTGAAAAAGAACAAGGTCAAGGTCAAGCCACTCACCCACCTCTTCCCGCCCAGCTCTCCTCCCACCTTGCACTGATTACTGTACTGTGTGTCAGAGGTACTCCCACTGGCCTAGAACCATCATCTCATCCAGAAGACACATAAATTCCACCCAGGTAGTTCTAAAATCACCCAGCTGATCATTCAATTTATATACAGTATCGAGTGTTCATTTCAGAGCTGCTATTTCAGTCCCTCTGACCTACAGGTCCTTGACATGCGCTTTGCCAGGGCCCTCCAGTGATGTAAAAGTAAGTTTTTTAGCTCTCGCAGAAAAAGCAATTGAAGTTCATTTCTCACAGATTACCAGGCCCCATCAGGAATGAAGAAGCTGTAAAGTGTGCATCGGGCAATGTCCCAACACCCACTGCTGCCAGTGGGAAAGCCTGCTCTGCTGACCAGTGGATCCGACCAGTCACGTCCCGCGTGGTCCTGTTTCTCCTACGCTCTGCTCCATTGCACTCTGTCATCACCAGGTGATGAGGATACTTCGCTGTGTCTCCCTAAGAGTTGATTTGATTTCTCTCATTTTTCTCATTTCTCACCTCAGATTTCATATTTTCTCTTTTGCTCAGTCCAGTACTAGCTGTGCAGGCTTCAGAAGGGGATTGTCAGTGGCCTGGCAGCAGCCTGCCTGCCGTGAGTCCAGAATGGGGCGGGCAACACCTGTGCTGGCTTGTGCTCGCAGCATCTTTCTCTTGGTCTAAAATGAGCTGCAGGAAAGGAGACAAGCTGGTTAAAACGGGGGTAATTGTGTTTCTCAGGGCTCTGCTTTATGGTCACTTCAGTCCATGGCCCCTTCTGCTCTGCTCATTATGCCCCCCCCATACTGTTTCCTAACCACCCCCCCCCCCCGTTCTCTGGTCTATCCCTTTTAAAGAATTTCCCACACTGCTATATTGGATTCAAGTTCACGTGAAGTGAGTTTCTGCTTGAGAACTTGAAAGACACCTATGCTGGCCAGTGACCCAAGTTCGATGTTAAGACACTAAGCACAATATTGTGAAGGTACTATGACCAGGACTTGAAGAAATCCCTTCTCCCAAAAGGGAGGAGTTTCTGTGGCATCCATTTCATCTAGAAGTCCAGGACAAGAGTGTTCACATACCCACTGACTCAAATTTGGAGAATCTGACTACCAATTCGAAGGAATGGTAATGAGGTTTGTTATAATGGGCATGTATTGTTTTGCATATATTTCTTAAGTGTTCAAAATAGAAAGCCCCAGTTCTTAAAGATTACTGAAAATTTGACGTATTTTTAAAACATTTTCTTAAGCAAACTGACTGCCAAGACAACTTCAGAATTGAGTAATTCTGAAATTCCGAATTTCTGACTCTCCCAACCACATTCCCTTTGAGTCTTCTTAAACCTTTCTGTTGGCTGTCATGTCTCTCACCCTCCCCAGGGACAAACATCAGTAACAGCTTAGGCTTCAAGTGGGGAGAGAAAAAAAGCTCTTATCTGTCCCCAGTAGACATTTTTTCTGGTAGATATCTTTCTAAGATGCAGTGTAGAAACTGGACTGCTCACAAGACTTGGAAGGGCACTTGACGACTCTCAGCAACGTGTACAGCCAGGGAAACTGAGGCCTTGGAAGGTAAAGTAAGGTGAGGGCAAGATGGGAGATTTAAAAACCTCTTCCTCTTCATGGGCACGAGGTGGTTGCAATGCTTTCCTCTTCCCCCGTATAAACCAGTTCTCCCGGAGGTGATGTTAATGTCTGACTGTCGGGGGTGGATCGGTACCACCCTCCCCAGAGCTCCCACATCTCTCACGACCTGGACACTTGCTTGTACTGCCTGATGGCAGCTATCGGCTGAGTCCCTCTCTAGTGATTTTTGTCCTCAGCTTCAGAGAAAGACCTCTGTCAAGGTTAGGCTCCTTCCCTGTGGGCTGCCTGCGTCCAAAAGTCTGATTTGGGGAGTATGAAAACCGCTCTACCCTTCAGTTGGAGGTGGCTCTTTTTATAAAGACAAGGGGTGTGGTTCTGTTTCCCTTTTTCCTCTTCTTCCACCCCTGGGCAGGGAGGAGGGGTGGAGGGGAGCAGGTGTCTGGGGAGATACAGCCTAGGTGAGGGAGGGGGAGTGACAGCAGTGAAGGGGAGGAGTCAAGTTGGAATTTTTGCCAGCAGAGGTCACTTCCATGGGGAGAGGGGAGGAAGTTGGGGCCGGTGGGCAGGTGGGCTGTGGCCAAGAAGGTCAGGGGGTTAGGATTAGGTTAAGCTCATAACATCACAGTTGCCCTTGTATCCCCAGATTACCTATCTTCTGCACCCCTCCCAAGAGGCCCCTTGCCTCAGTGTGGGACTATTGAGGGCAATCCCAGTTCCAGATTAAATGGGGTTGACGAAGGTCTGTCTTGCACCTGTTCTGCAGTTAACTCTTCCCTCCACACGATCCTGTCTTTCTCACATCCCCAATGGTGCTGATCTGAGACTCTCTGATAAGCTTCCCCCTCATAACCTTCCATTCAAAATCTGTTTCCCGGAACCCGACCTCAGACACTTACATTTGTAAAATGTGTCATCACTTAAAAATGCTGCTATGTGGCCTCGTCATGGTGTTCACCACAAACAGAGGCTCAGAAAAGTGAAGTGACTTTCTCAGTGTCACACAATGAAGTCCTGGACCTGGGACAGAATCGAAGTTCTCCCACTTCTGGCCCAAGGCTGTTTGTTATGAGAACGTAAGTGAGTTATAAAGGTGTGCATATGTAGCTATTCCTAAAACTGTTTCTTCTCTTTATGGCTTCGCTTTCCACCATTCCTGTCTGTTTCCTTAATTGTTTACCTGTCCCCAAAGCTGCTCTTCCCAGTCCCACCGCTGACCTTTGCAATGTTGTTTGTCTCTGTGGCAGCACTGCAGGAAGTAGCAGGAGCTATCCAGGCTCTTGGGACATTAATACCTTGGCACCGAGACCTCTTTGCTCTCAGCCCAAAAGAAAGTGGTGACAGAGGGTTATATCTGGTGGTCCGATGATGCCTCCCTGACCCTCTGCTCTAGACCCTTCGTTTTTCTCATGCTTCCCCAGCTGGTTTACAAGTAGAATTTCAACAGGGCTGATGTTGCAGTTGTCTTGTTTGCAGAGAGCAAGAATTTCTCCAGCTCATCACTCTGTAAGCATAGGTGCAATCGTCACTCTGTGTGATTGTTATACACTGTTCTTGGGGTCTGTTCTCTAGGCTTGCAAATACCCTCTAGAATCCCCTGGGGACTCTTTCATGTGGCTAGAGAAGAGAATGTTCTTCTTTACACTCCTGAGTGAAAAGCCTCTGGGATCTGTTCATTGCCTTGATGTTCTGGAGCTTCTAGGGCCTCCGGGGATTTTCACCTCACTTTGCAAATCCTCTGCACTGATTGATTGGCAAGCAAAACGCACACCAATTAGCTGCTTTGCATAGCCTCAGGACAGGTATTCAGGGAACCAAAGGTTCACAGGTACTGTGTTGCGGTTTGGACCCTTGGTTTTTCTTCTTTTTGGAGTTTTTTCAGACAGTACGTGAGAACACAGGGTTGAATCTATTCAGACCTATCATCTCCTGATGATTTCAACCAATACATGACTTCCTGCAAAAGATGTGTCTCCAGAGTCTGCAGTCGGTTTGGTAAAGGGTAGGAGGAGCAGATAAACTTAGTGTGGGTGGCTTGTGTGGGTCCTCACTGTTGTTCACCTTGGTCGCTAAGTAAGACCCTCCAGATAAGGCCCTCACATGCTGCTCCTTTGGCTTCTTCAGGGCCTTTAGGTAATATTATGGTCTTGAAAAAAAGTCCTGCTCTGACCCAGTGTCCAGATTTTCATCAAATCGTGTGTATTCTGAGCTCAACTCTAGATGACAGTTAAAAATAAGCAAGAAAAGGCTTCAACTTATTGCTTGTTTCATGAATTAGTTGTTTATATCGGGGGGGGGGTGCTTTCCCAAAAGCCATATATCGTGGAATTTTTTTTAGAAGTATCTCTTCTGTGTCGTACCAACCCCCCGGAGCCCAGCTGGCATCCTCATCCTGAGAGTCAGGGGTTAAAATTGTGAACTCAGGAGCCAGCTTTCCTGGGTTCAGATCTCCCCTCTGCTAGTTACTGGCCTGTGTGACCCTGGGCAAGTTACTCAACCTCTCTGTTCCTTGGTTTTCCCGTCAGCAAAATGGGGGTCCCAAGAGTAGGGCTGTTGTCAAGATTAAGTAAATGAGTGTATGTTGTAGTCCTTGAAACAGAGGTTGGCATGTAAGTCATACACATCCTAGACTATTTTCCTGTTATATAATATGTCTTTCCCTAGTCAGTTACATCTGGAGATTTAAAAACAACTGTTCTTTGTGGTGCCTGACTACATTTGTGGCAGAGAGAGAAAAGAGAGAGACCCCTGTTAACATTGAAATATATTCCATTTCCCAGGCAAATCTTTTTGTATATGAAGGCAGGAAATCGGAAGGTAAGTGCCCACTGTTTTTAAACTTGGAATGAGGTATTTTTAAACAGTTTTCAATTTACTTAAGAGTTTTAACACAGCTAATATTAGTTGGAACTGAATGTCTGAGAATGAGGTTAGTGTTCTGCATAAACCCTGCTTTTAAAAAGCTCACAGGAAGGGTCAAAGACCAGGAAATGCTCTCACTATAATTCTCATTTTCAGCTGAATTGGACATGGCAACAAGAACGCAGGCCTGAATCACATTGTGTTCCAGGAACCTTTAACTTTGCATCATAATGACCTGGGGCCTAACAGAAGCAAATCGCAAGTGGTTTCAAAAGGATAAACTCTAATTTATATTAAACTAGTACTCTAACTTAAGCAGCTCGTTTTGAAAGCAAAACGAAACACCTCATCATTCGTGTGATGGCTCGTAAATGCATATCCCTTCACATTTTACCTGTAAAACGCTCTGTGTTTGCTGACAGGTTAAATGTATACTATACACAGAGAGCCCACATTTCTCTTTGTAACACTGCAGCAATCTTACTAGTTTTAGCAGCATTCTTATTATTTTAAGCTGTCTCCATTGTCTTCTAAACACCATAATTAGAAGCTGAAAAGCTTACAGCAACCAAACCCAATAAGGTCTCATTATGAACAAAATATTCTTCTGTGGCTCAACAAGTGACCCTGTGTAGTCTAACACGAAGCCTTCAGCCTTCCTGCCCCATTAGGGCCGGAGGTTTGTACCAAGTTTTCCCTCCCGGTGTTATTTCGCCACTCGATTCAAGTTTTAGTTTCTTGGCCGTCATTCTTCCTGTACTGGTCTCTTTGTTTCATTTTGTGCAGCTCCCATTTTCCGAGAGACGTGGCAAAGCAAACCTGTCTGCTGGAAGCAGTTCAGAGTTTCTCTTATCAGGGATGTGGTGTTTCGTCAATGAGTTGAATGAGGGAGTCTGTGAGCAGGGAGCTGAGATGATTGAGCTGCCTGACTAGAGAAAGAGAGGGAGGTGATTGTAGGGCCCAAGAAAATACTTCCTGCACCAGATCAGTGACTTTTTACTGTGATACTTAGCATCTTTTTTCCATTTGATTCAAGTCCTCTTGGACTGAGTCCAAAAGCGAACTCCTGTAGGGGATTTAATAAATTAAGCATTATCAGTCATTTACACCTGAGTATAAATAAGTGTGTAGAGGGTGTGTGTGTATGTGTGTGTGTTTTTCTCATAAAAAGAAGGCAAAAACAGAGGTTTTTGATGAAGATTGCAAAAGGAAGTTCAAAAAAAAGTTAGGAAGATTAGAAAATAAATCTATTCTTAGGTTTTACCTGCAATTGTTGCTCATTTGAATCTCTCGCTTCAGTGTATTACCATGTCCTTTTGTGTTGACTGTGAACTGAAAAATACTAGGTGGGGGACAAGTGAAATGTGTTCTGGTATCTTCTAGCTGTTTCACTGAACAAGTTCCCATGGCCAAGTAGATACAGCTCGGTTATAAAGTAGTCCCATTTAAACCAAGCATGTGAAATATAAAAATAAATCTTGGATTTTTTTCCCTTTATTTTATATTCTGCTGGGGAAACACTGAACTCTGAAAAATGGGCATGTCAGGAACTGCTTTTAATAAATCTACTTGCCTGTCATGTGTTTTCAAGGTTTCCTGACTGTTAATTATCAAGCTGTATTTCTCTTATTTCTCTAATCTTTAGAACACAATGAAGCGTATCCATCAGCATAAACTTCCGGGAAGCTGCTTATCTCTGAAATTCCATCTTCATTGTTGGATGCTGGGTCTCCCAGGCCTCGGCAGTCCCAGATCGCAACATTCTTTTCCTGCCTTTCCTCCTTTGAGATTGAGTCTAGATTCAGATTCTATTTCCCTTATTTCTTTCTCTTCCCTGCCACCCTCTCCCCCAGAGCTCTCTCTTTCTCTCACTCTCTCTCTCTCCAGCTCTCCATCTTTCCAGCCATCTGTCGCCAAGCAAGGGCTGAGCCTGCTTAGGAAGGCTGAAGATTGATACTCATCCAATCAAGGAGAAAGTGACTGTTAGAGCTCTTCTCTCCTCCCTGAGGCAGTGGGCTCAAAATTCAGTTTGAGAAGTGTCGCTATGCCAGGATCACATCAGGGAAGTGGGACAAATGACCCACAGACTTGAACATCTCTGGAGACCTGGCCAGGAATTTGCCTTTACAACAGGATCCCCAAGCGCTTTGTAAGCTGTTTAAACCAGAGAGCCATTGCTTTGGGGATCCCATTCTCTAAAGAAAGGAGCACATATCCTAAAATCATGTAGTTATTTCATCCTAAATTCTCTCCCCAAAGATACACATTATCACCCAAGTTCCTGAATCTGGCACAGAGAGAAGGTAGAGAAAGGAGGAGATTTCGCTTCTACTATCCAGTGTTTTGTCCATGTCCACTTTCATGCTCATCGTTCCTGAGGGTAAAGGTCAACCTCTGTGCTGTGGAGGCCCGAGGATGGGCACAGCTGGCAAGCCCAGCGGCCCCAGTGAGCACTGCCCTTCACGGGCTCCTTGGGAGGGGCTGAGGACCGGCCCTCACCTGCCTGCAGTTCTACCCTGCTTGGCCACAGGGGCTCCACTTGGGGGACATGCAAGGGTCCCCACAACAGTTCCCAAACAGGAAGTTCTTTCTGAGCTAATTAAAAAAAAAAAAAGTCAAAACCGCTACATTACACTAGCTTTATTTGAAAAAATAAATGTGCAAAAAATAAAAGTGCAAATTGTGTCCCCGAGTTCCTGTCATCTTCCATGCTTAATTTTCCTTCATCTTGCTCATCATTTTCTTTTCTTTTTTTTTTTTTTAAAGATTTTATTTATTTATTTGACAGAGATAGAGACAGCCAGCGAGAGAGGGAACACAAAGCAGGGGGAGTGGGAGAGGAAGAAGCAGGCTCCTAGCGGAGGAGCCTGATGTGGGGCTCGATCCCATAACGCTGAGATCACGCCCTGAGCCGAAGGCAGACGCTTAACCGCTGTGCCACCCAGGCGCCCCCTGCTCATCATTTTCTAACATGGTTTGTAACCGACTGGCTTGGTTTATTGTCTCTTCATCCCCCCTGGAAGAGACAGTTCATAAGGATGGGGATTTCTGGGTTTTTTCGTGACTCTCTGCCATTCGTAGAATAACGCACTTTGATATTTGTATGGCCTGGTGGCCTGAAAATAGGTTCTCAGATACAGCATAGTTTTGCAGGGGTGTATAGATGAAAACACAATTGTGAATTTCATAATTTATATTGTGTTGTTTGTACGAACTTGTGAAGTCTGACTTCTTCCAATCGATCAACCAATTGGTAATAGAATGTGAATGCCTGCTAAACTCCAAGACTTTGCCTTGTCATCTGTACTTGTCCATATATTAATTCTACCCTGATGCCTGTTTCAGATGATCCTTAGCCCTTTAGCAGCAAAATCTGTGTCTACAGAGACCTTTTTTAAAAAATTTTATTTGCCTCCAACTGGTTGAAGCCCATAATCTGAAAATCCAGGACTGAAGCTTCATTTCATGACCCAGCAGAGAGTGAAACAGAAAAGGTTCCTGCTTTTTGGCAATTACTTAAAAAATCCAGCAAAACCCTGAGAATACACATCCGGAGATGTGAAAATTGCTCCACTGTGGGTTGCCTGTTTTAATTTGCTTGTTTGGCAAGAACTCTTGAAGGACTGATGAGCTCTCCCTTTCTGGAGAAGACAGCGGGGGAGATGGTTTTTAAGAAAAACTAAAATCAACCTATATGAAGGAATTTGAAGATGCAGCTCAATGGATGGGTTAATGGTTCCCAAGGGCCCTTGATCTCACTTTTTCTGAAATAATTTCTCCACTAAAAAGAAACAAAAAAGGAAAAGAATCCCACCTTTCAGCATCACTTACAGGATCCTTAGAAGCCTATGTTTTGATTCTCACAGGTCACCGATCCTACACCTGCATGATCCAGCCTTACTTAGCGATTTAGTTTCTCTGTTTTTGCCCCTCCTGATCCTTCCTCTGGAAAATTTTTCCTTCCCAACCCCCTTCCCACCACCACTCCACTTCACTGTGTTTTGACTGAATGAATGACCAAAAGAAGGACAGCAAAGAGCTGTGCCAATGTTCTACCCCTGAAACCAGATTGCATAGAGAATAGCTTTGCCTAGAGACGGATGGCCTACAAACAGAGAGACACTGACAATATTTACCTGGGAATAATATGCACCCCAGATACCCCTCGTCGCAGTTGTACCAAACAGTGTGCAAGGATGAGCGGTAACCAAGAAACCAGTGAAAGTCCCACAGGAGCTGGAAACACGACGTGCTCAGACTCTGAGACAAAATTGCCCTCCCAAACTTTTGTACCATCTCTGCAGTGCTAAATGAGGTTATTGGTCAGTGAACCTGAATGAAAGGACTGATTTTTATTCACAGAATCACATGAAACAGTAGGCAATTAAAATGACTAGGGCTTTGTATAGATTTTAAAACACCTTTTCAAATTATTGAATGTAGGCTGGTCCCTTTCCCTCTTTCCTCCCAGGGCTTTGAGCCACTTTGAGCCAAGAGACCTATCAGTTTGGTTTGTTTTTGTTTTTGTTTTCCTCCAGTCCTGATATCATGTGATTTTGAAATCTAATTCAAAGGCCCAAAGTGCATTTTCAAGATTTTAATACAGGGTTCAGCTGCCAAAGCCACCCCTGCCTCCAGCCGTGGCTATTTTGAGAAGAAGGTGAGGGTGGGCATCTCAGGCTTCTGTCCCCTCCACTTGCCTGAACGGCTGCTGTTGAAGTGACGGAGCCGATCGCGGGGGCCTGTTTTCAGTCCTCATCTTCCCTGGGCCATCAGTAGCTTTTGACAGATGTTCACTCCCTCCTTCTTGAAACATTTCTTAGTTTCCTTCTTGGTCTCCTCTTTTTTTTTTTTTTTTTTTTAAAGATTTTATTTATTTATTTGACAGAGATAGAGACAGCCAGCGAGAGAGGGAACACAAGCAGGGGGAGTGGGAGAGGAAGAAGCAGGCTCCCAGCGGAGGAGCCTGATGTGGGACTCGATCCCAGATCGCCGGGATCACGCCCTGAGCCGAAGGCAGACGCTTAACCGCTGTGCCACCCAGGCGCCCCTGGTCTCCTCTTTTTTGCTTCCTCATCATCTAACGCTACAGCTCCAGTTTTAAATATCTTCCCTTTATCTCTCCTCCCTCCCTCCGTGCCATCGTTCACCTCAAGGCTCTTCTACATCCTGATGACCGCCCCCCCCCATGTCTCTCTTCCCAGTGCCATGCCAGAGCCCGCTCACCCGGCGCTCATGAGAGCATGTTTCTTCCCAAATCTGTATTTAACGATCGTACCGTTACGTTGGTAGCTAGAAATCAGCCACGGTGAAGTAGTTACACCAAAGAAGTTGACAAACACGACATACTGGCCTCTTTTTCTTCCTCCCCGGAGCACTAGTTGTTAAGCATTTCCTAGCCTGCCATTTTCCCCTGACCTCTCCCACTGAACTCTCGTCTGTGTGTCCACCTGCCAACTTGGTATCTCCCTTTGGAGATCAAACACGTCTAAAATGGAACTCGTCTCCCCCAACCCAGTCCTTCTCCCCCAGCTTTTCCCTCCCAGGAAATAACAACCCCAGCTTTCTAGCTGCTCAGGTAAAAAATGTATGTTATCTTTGACTCCTCTCTTTCCTTCATATCACGTATTCAATACTTACTCGAGGTACTTCCACAGGATGCATAGATAGAGCCAAGAGGGAGGAAGAGAAGAGTTGTGCTCCCTGATAGATCTCAGTGATCTAGTCAGAAGGGCTTACTGCTCCCCTCCCCTACTTGCCCATCTTCCAGTAGACTGACTTATCATTCATGGTAAGCAAGAGTCCCACATGGTAAGCAAGAGACTGTTCACATGCCCTCTTATGTGCTTGTTGTGAAAGAAATCAACAGGACGGAGAATCTTTATCAGTGTTTCTCCCTCGCACATATTTAAACCAAATGGAAGGTGCATATGTATATGAATTCTGTATTTTTACCATTGTTTTAGTTCATGCAACACAAAGCAACAAGTCAATGGTGGACTCCCTGTGGAGCTAATGACCATAAGCTCCAGGGTCCCTGACTTGCTCTGGTCCATGTGGGTACTGAGAATGGGTGGGAGTCCTAGAGTGTTCCAGATAGGAAGGAAAAGCCAAATTAGTGTTTCGTAGGTAAGTCAAAGTGCCACTTAATGAAATTCAATTTGTTGACTAGATAACCTGTGAAAATAAATTTGTTACATATTTTATCTAAATGCTTTAAAAATATTTAGAAGAGTTGTTTGAAGGCACTCAAGCCATCCTCCTGATAACTGATCAAATGAGTTTGGTCCTAATTTTATCTGGAACTTCCAACGAGTTGACACCATATTATTACATGTCCTACATATGTAATTAAAACTTTGATAACTCTCCATCAGGGTAAACTCAAAGCACTAATAAAGCTGTTATTGTCCCAGAATATTCTAATGACATAAAACAGAACTTCAGAAACATCAACTATTAATATCTACGGAACAATATCTCCTAAACAAATTCCCAACATTTCCCCACCTACACCAACATTCTGGAAAGTTGTACTGCCTCCATTTGCCCAGGAAAGGGTAGAGCAGGGTCTTTCATACTGAGGTCAGGAAAACCACACAGATAGCCTAAGAAAATAACGGGGGGAAAAAAAATCCGGTTTTTACCATTCTAGTTGGCTAGCTTTTGAATGGTTGAAGTGCAGATGGGTCCACTCCCTTAAATGTCACCCACTATCCTGTCAATAGCCAATGACAAAACAAACAGATGGCTAAAGAATGGGGTGGGGGTGAAGGGCAGATGGGAGGGAAGGAATACAGGCTAGAAATAACTCAATTCTTGGTTTAGTAAGTTGTGTGTGTAGAACTCTGCTGGAAAATTTCACCAGAGTTGCACTTTCAGAAAGAGGGTAAGATTGGATTACATCTTTAAAATAATTGTTCAAATAAGTGGACAGAGGAGAAGCCTGTATTGACTCTCTGTTTACCCAGAAGCGGGAGAAAAGTACAAAACAAGCTTTTCTTTAACTACAGTGGCAATCTTCTAATAGCAGCACTGCCTTGCTCCGAAATAAAGGACTCAGAGGTTGATAATCATCTTTCAGCTCAGGTTATTGCATGCAATTTTTCACATTCATTCGACTTTTTTCACATAGCTCTTAGTAAAGTAACTCTCTTACCAATAAAAGCTTTTATGGAGCCCATTACTCTGGAGAGTTAACCACTCCTGTTTTGTTTTGTTTTTTCTTCTTCTTCTTCATCTTCTTCTTTTTATTGGCTCCTTGGAATATTTATGGCCGCCTTTGTTCTCACTGCAAACTTATACATCTGGCTGTGTGTGGCCAGTTTTGTTGTTTTTGTTGTTGTGGTGGGGTAGGAAATGGGTGAGTGTGTGTGTGTACGTTTGGGTGGCTTCGTTTATGCACACGTGATTCGCTTTTCATCACCTTGTCACTGCAAATCTTCATTGTTTGGCCAGGGAGTGTTCACTCCTGGACTGTCTCCACTGGGAGCTGTGTGACCTAAAACTTTATGAGCTGCCATGCTGCCTTCTTCCTGATAAACAGGTTCTCTGATGGAGGGCGGCTTGAGTGAGGCTGGGCTTCAGGAACAAAAGCTTGATTCCCTGAACACAGAATGAACAGATTAGATTCCCTAGTAAAGGGTTTCCCTGGGACTAACTTACATAAGCAGAGCGAGAGCTGTCTGGCCTGAATCACGAGAGAACAAGGGAGCTTGTTCTCCATGGCATTCTCATGGACACAGGTGCAGAGTGCATGAGAATTTTCCATCTTTACTGCTGCACTGAAGGACTGCATTTAGGCATTAAAACATTGGCACCGGTCTCCAAACTCATAAAGGGCAACTCTGCCTTGCCATTATAATCCCTCCTGCAATTAAGTCCGTCTTCTGACCTGAAAGATCAGATAGTGGTTGAGATGGCTGGCTCTAGAGCCAAGGTGTCTGGGCAAGTTATTCAATTTGCTGAGCCCCAATGTCTGCACCTGCAAAATGGGAATAATAATAGTATTGACATTGTAGGGTTGTGGTAGGGATTGAGATAATATAAACAAAGTGCTTAAACCCATACCTGACCCATAGCGAGGTCTCAAAACTTTGGACCTTACTAGCCCTCTAATTAGAATGCAAGCTCCTTGAGGGTAGATTTGGTCTGTTTTGTTCACTGCTGTATCTCTAACACTTGGAACTTCGTAGGTGCCGTAAATACTTGCTGGAGGAATTCCCCACTGGGTTAACCTAAGAACTTGTTCCTGTAAAGGAATCAGGGAGAGGAGTTCTCCTAAAGATCAAGTGCAAGGAAGCCGTGGGTCTCCGTAGTTACCCGGTTCCTGTTAAGCACCCATCCAAGGAGGATTTAGTTGAAAGGAGCTGGGAATGTTTCACCTCCCAATCTTGCTTGTGGGACAGCAACTCTCAAACCTGTCTAGAAAGCAACAGGGGCAGTTCCCAAACTCACATAAATCCGCCTCTTTTTTTTCTGCCTACCTCACAGAGAAGACCCGAAAAATTAGCACACCCCCCTCAACCTAGTTCCTACTGGAAAAATGCTCACCACCCACCGGCGTCATGCCTCCTGACCCCTCTCTGCTGTGAGGCTCACTTTGAAGCCCTTTAGCACAGGAGGCTGTAAAGGATTAATCCCCTTGTTTCTGAGGCACTGAGGCCAATCTGAGCATAAAACTATTTTGTGGCCAAAGACAATCAGAGACCACAGGTCTCTGGGCTTTGAATGCAAAGACATTTTTATACCAGCCTGTCCTTTACTGTACAAACGTAGTGGTACGTTAACATGGGACTCTTTCTGAATCCATTTTAGTGGAGGCCCTGAAAGCACAAAAGCAATAGATGGCAGGTGTGTGTGTGTGTGTGTGTGTGTGTGTGTGTGTGTGTGTGTGTGAAAGAGAGAGGGAGAGAGAGAGAGAGAGACAGATTGTATTCATGTCTAGCTTCACTTCCCTAGGATCCATGCTTAGCTTCTTGGCTCCTTGAGATGACTAGACGAGTGAAAGACAAACCTGATACCTTGCATTCTCCATGAAGCCAGTGCACATGATGGGATCCATGAGGGACCCACAAGTGGTTTTGTGGATGATGAAGTGGGGTGTAGACTGAGCAACCTCAGGGCTTACTGTGGCACCGGATCCCCTTAGGAACGCCCTGGGATCTATGTTGAGCAGAGTTGCATACAGTGGGTCAGCTGTGTTCAGTGTCATGGGACAGACCACTCCCCACCCAGTCCAGGCCTGGAGACTGTGGGAATTACCGCAGCGATCAAGAACTTACTGGAATGTTAACCACTGCCAGGAAGCCCTGTGGGGAATCCAGGAAGTCACAGACTACTTCAGGCCAGTGCACAAACAGTAAAGAACTTCTTGCTTCTGTAGGCGCTGAGAGGAAGCCGTTGGGTCATTAAAGTGTGCTGCTGGTGGCCAGAGGGTTATGGCATGCTTTCCTGGCACAAACAAAGGAAACATCGGTAATCTCTGGTTGACTGTCCTCACAAGTCTCCTGGCTGTGCTCTCAGGCAGCAGTTACGGAATGTTTGTGCCGCGGAGCCCCAACTTCTGCTTAGGAAGGATTGAAAAAAATACAGGTTCCTTGTACTCGTGGGATATAATTGTGTCTATATAATTGAGACTGGATTAAAAAAACTCAAAGCCCTCCTCTAAAACAAGAGAGGAGCATGTTTTAAAAGGAAGATACAGAGATTCAGTATGTGCAGTCTTCTTTGTGACAGGAAACCTAAAATACAAGGAGATTGGGATTAAGCAAAAAGTAGAGGATGGCAAGCTGGGAAGTCTTGACCAGAGCCACCAAGAGTACGGTCAGGAAACCATGAGCAACGTGGAATGTGCCCAAGAGCTAGGAGGAAAAACCTCAGTGGAATAGCCTCATTCCCTTAAGGGTCACTCAAATGATCTGACTCTTGGGACATTTGTTCAAGCTGATGACAGACCTCCCCCCCCCCCCAATCCCCTGGAACTCAAGTCTTTATTTCAGGAGCTAGAGAAGCAAAGGCAAAGAAAATACAACTTAAACACACCTCTCTTCTATTATAAAATAGGGTCAAGCCTCCTGCACACTTTGTGGTAATTTCTTTCTATGTAAGCCTGAAAGATCAGCTAACACTGACTACCCTGAGTTAGCTCAGGTTTTTTTTGCTGGGGGGCGGGGCGGGGGGGGGAGCTTAAAGGGTTTTTCTTTTTTTTTAAATTTGAGAGAGAGAGCAGGAGCGGAGGGGAGGGGAAGAGGGAGAGGGAGAGAGGCAGACACCCCGCTGAGCACGGAGCCCATTTCAGGGATCAACGCAGGGCTCTATCTCACAACCCTAAGATCATGACCCCGAGATCATGACTGGAGCTGAAATCAAGAGTCAGCCACCCAACCTACAGAGCCACCCAGGTGCCCCACGAGTTAGCTCAGTTTTAACTGAAGTCCAAATGAAGAAAGTTTAATAAAGCTTCAGTATTGAAATGTAAATTGATTATTGAAATGTAAATTCTAAAGATTTTGATCTCTATAGTTATATAGTAATCTAGTGCAGAAAAACAGGGGTTGGGGGTGGTACCAGGCATCTCAGCTTTATCTTTCTATAATAATGGAAAAATTCATGTTTTGTGTCACTTTAAACTGATTTAAATAACCATGCCGTGTCTTACATCTCACACACACAAAAAGAAATAATGATTTTCTAGAGGCACCTGGCTGGCTCAGTTGGTACAGCATGCAACTCTCAGTGTCAGGGTTGTGAGTATAAACCCCACACTGGGTGTGGAGCCTACTTAAAAAAAAAATTCTCTAATTTTGTGACGATATAGCCTTGGTTGTTGTGTCTTCTAGCAAAGGCTATTTGATCCCCAAGAACTCTGACCTTGAGGAGATGAAGCAGGGATTCTCAACCAGGGGACATTTGGCAAGAATAAAAATAGTTCTGATGATCACAAATTGAGTGGGGAGGGGGGAGAAGAGGGAGAAGGAATTTGTAACTGGCAACAAGTGGGTAGAGGTCAGGGTTGCTGTTGAACATTCCAAAATGCTCAGAATGGCCCCCACAGCAAGGAATGATCTGGTCCAGAATGCTCTTTTTTTTTTTTTTTAAAGATTTTATTTATTTATTTGACAGAGAGAGAACAAGCAGGCGGAGTGGGAGAGGGAGAAGCAGGCTCCCCACTGAGCAGGGAGCCCGATGCGGGGCTCAATCCCAGGACCCTGGGATGACCTGAGCTCAGGGCAGTCACTTAAACAACTGAGCCACCCAGATGCCCCCAGAATGCCCTTAATGCCAAGATTGAGAAACCCTGAACTACAGTATTAAAAGTGAGCCTAGTCTATTGTCGTGAAACTGTTAACAAGGGAAGTTACTGCCAAGAAAATTTCTCAACCACAAGGTGTTTTGGAAAATGTGGATGCTATTATAGCAGTTTCAGTTTAATAGGAAAGAAATATATAATTTTTAATTACATTTAAATAGTTTTAGTTAATGAAGTGGTTCTAAGAAAATGGTGGGAAGACTTCATGAAAGCATACTGATATCCCTAACATAATACACAGAGTAACACAGGTCACTAACCTTTCCAGGAACAACCTACCCTGCCATAGATGGCTATCGGAGGCATTTTGTGAGGTACAGACGGTGAATGTGAGGCTCTGTCTGTTCTCCTGTGGGCAGGAGTACATCACATGACTTATTACAGCGTCTGTAATACAGATGACACAGATGGCAAAGCATCCCATTCTGAAGCATTCTTCTTTCAGTTGGTTGAAAGTTTCTCAAGAGGCTCAGTGTGCATGGCCAGCACCTCACGTGCGTAGGGACAGATTTCAGGGGGATGAAATGCATTCTAACAAGCTTCTCTTGTAGAAATTTATCCCATTCTTGTAAAAGCCATCTTTCTATTCTTTATGGCAGTTTTTCTATATTTGACATGTGTCTTAGACCAGTCAGCTTGCTCTCACAAAATACCGACTGGCTAGTACACAACATAGATTTGTTTCTCACAGTTCCGGAGGCTGGAAGTCCAAGTTCAGGGCACCAGCATGGTTGGGCGAGGGCCCTCTTCCAAGTATCAGCCTTCTCACTGGGTCCTCACAAGCAGAAGGGGCTGGGGCGCTCTGTGGGGTCTCTTTTATAAGAGCCCTAATCCTGTTCACAAGGGGCTCCACCCTCATGATCTGATCACCTCCCAATGGCCCCACCTCCTAATACCGTCACACTGGGCATTAGGATTTCAAAGTGAATTTTAAGGGGACACAGACATACAGACCATCATGCCATGATCACCTCGAATGATGCCCCGACTTTTCTCATTTAGGTTTTATCTGCCTTTCTCCTCACTGCAAACATAAATGATCAGGAGCACGATTATTATATAAATTTTCCTTACCATTAGTCTTTTAAAATGAAGTGTATTATTCAGAAAATTATATCATGTTTGTGTAAAATTAGTTCTCACTAGGCTGCAATTTTAGGAGGAAGAGACACCCAATAAAAATAATTCCTAGAAGATAAAACATGTAAACATAGAGGCAATATTTATATCGTGGGCTTGTATAATATACAAAATATTACCTTACAGTCCAACAACTGAGTGCCCTAGAGAAATACTGGTGCTGGTTTTGTAGGTCTACTTGAGGTATGCATATCAGACCCTATTCTTTGATCCATCCGTTCAAGAAATGTTTATTCAGTGTCTTCTACCCGTGTTATATTGGGCACCACACGGCATATGGTTCCTATAATTTGTTGGAAAAGATTTACGTAAGATACGCTAAAATTTATCACTGTGATCCTGTCAATAAAGGAATAAATTATAATTGCGTTTCATTCATTTATTGAACGTATATCTATCTGACACACCTCTGTGTGCTAGAAATTACACTATGTCCTAAGGACATTAAGACTTTTTACTAAAGCAAACAATCCTTATTTAAGGAGGACGGGCATACAAACTTCCCAGAGTGGATAAAAAACGCGTGAGGGAAAATGTGGGAAGGCACCCAGCATCCACCTTAACCTCCTTCTGCTGAGCCTTCTTGTGCTACCAGCAGCTGGGAAGCTAACTGCCTTGTGTTTCCAGAATCCCTTGTAGCTGCGGTCCTGTACGCCTGCTAGACGCACTCACGCCAGGCGTACAGAAGGCGGACGTAAGGAGGAAGCCATCTTGCCGCTGCTTCACCAGTTTTCTGCCAGCAAGCGTCGTCGTGGAGATGTTGGTTTTCCATAGCAGTTTCTCAGTGACCAGCCACTAGTTTCCTGGGAGCTGAGAGGCAGATGTGGTAGCGGTGGCAAGCAACGGCTTCCTGACCCTGACAGAAAATTCTCGTCCCCCAGTGCAGTGGATTCTCTGCCTTCCTGATGGTGGCACAAGAAGCAGTTTCCATGATGGGCCAGTTTGGCGGTGTGACTCTGAGAGCTGCTCTTGAAGGACCAGTCATGGGCTCCTTGTCACCAGACCTTCCAGCAATTTTGTGAGGCATCCTCTGAATCTCATTCTGCGTTAAAGAGGCCGGTGTTGCCCCCCACAAGAAAACACCGACTTGAAAACAAAGACACAGGAAATACCGACATAAACCTGCCTCGTGGGGAGCGGGAAGCGGTGAAGAGAGCAGGTAAGCTCACGCATTAAGCATTTGTGGGATCAGAGTCGGCTTTGCCGGGCTGAGTAATCGCCCTTGTCATTCATGCATTGGAGGGGACTTTGCAAGTTTTATGCTGGGGAGTGACGTGGTGGTGCGACCTGGAAAACAGAGACCACATCTTTGCGTCGTCAGTGTCTGGCGTGCTTGGGGGTACATTAGCCCTTGAAAAGGATTAGATGCTAAATTAGAAGATTAGTGATCAGGGAGGCAGAGAGCTCCTGGCATTACCCAGGCATAGAGCGAGTCTGGAGGAGCGTGCAAAGGATTTGAAGGAACACTCAGCAGGCATTAGGGACTGTATCAGTCAGGTTCCGCAAGAGAAGCAGGACCAATAGGAGATATAGATTAAGAATTTAGTGCAAGGAATTAGCTTCCGTGATTACAGGAGCCGGCCAGGCGAGTCTGAAACCCATAGGGCAGGTGGTCAGGCTGGAAGTTTTGGGCATTGGTGACACTGTGGTCCACAGATAGAATTCCTTTTGAGAAACCTCAGCTTGGCTCCTTAAGGCATTTGAGCAGCCAGATTTTAGGGTGTCATCTCCCTTTAGTCAACAATTATGGACTTTAACAACCTCTACAAAACACCTGCACAGCAACGCCTGTTTTCGTATTTGAGTCACTGGGGGCTATCGCCCTAGTGAAGCTGGTGTCTAAAAAGACCATCACAGTGACCAACTGACAAGAGGAAATGAGAGAAAAGGGTAAGGAGTCAGGTGAAGCTGATCCATCTATCCCTCCCAATGCTCCAGCAGGCCTATTTGAAGTATTTACAGCGCACTTAGGCAGTAGCCTGTTCAACTCTGTGGGACTGGTAGAGGTGGTTTACAGCCGAGTTTACTGATAAGCCAAATGACTTCTCTCCTAAAATTGTGGTAGCCCTCTAGCTTATTATTCAAACTGAGACAATATTGAGAATAGGGGATTCTTTTAGTAATTATGTCAGGACCACTAACAAAACACAGGACAGTCGCAAACAAACCAGAGCACATGGTCCCCTCACTCAGCCTGAGATGCTTTGGGTCTTTTTTTTTTTTTTTTTTTTTTTTTTTTTGGTTTTTCAAGTTTTTAAATCCCAGCTAGGTAGCCTACCGTGCAATATGAGTTTCAGGTGTAGCAGGTGATTCATGACTTACAACAGCTGGTGCTCATCACAACTGCAGTCCATAATACTTTGGGTCCTCCTTTTCACTGGCTTTTCAAGGTTTCTTCAGTACACATGGACATATTGTTACCTTCTGCCCACTGTTCATGTCTCAATGGGGGGACGAAGAGTGCCATTAAACACAGAGCTTTGTTAGTTTGCTAAAATTTACAGGGAGCAATTTTATTAGTATTGGAAGGTAATTTTAGAAAGCAGGGATTTTTTTTCATTGACTGTACCAATTTACAAGTGAAAGGATTATCTTTTAATAAACATTAAATGGATAAAAATTATGAACAATTAATGACCTCTCTCACCATCCATGCTAAGTAATAAAGTGACATTGAGAAGAAAGAGGCAGCAGGGTAGAACAATTAGGAATTTGACTTTGGAGTAAGACGGCTCTGGTTCACATGCCAACTCCTTTGTTGTTAATTCTGCGAATTGGGACGAGGTGCTGCGTCTCTCTAAGCCTGAGTTTCCCTACCTGTGAGCTGAGGATACAAATCGTGGGAGCGTTTGAGGATTAAATGAAACAATGCATGTTGAAATTGCTTGGCACGGTGCCTGGCACATAATAAATTTTCCATAACCGTGACTTATTATTATCATAATACAGCTACGCAATCTTTGAACCAAAATATCAAGCAAGATTTTTTTTCAGGCAACACAATAAAATACTACCCATGTATTTATTTTTATGATTATTACTATTTGCTAGGGTTTTATTTCTGTTTAATAGCATGTCCATTCCAATTATATTATCCTGATGGCAACACCAGACTGTATCTAGAAATATCCGTCCATGTGACAAACCTCTCCCAAAGTAATGTTAAGCATCATCCACATCCTCAAAACCTTTTTCATAAATGTGGCTCTTCTCCATGAAGTGTAATTATTGAAAACAGCTACGTTTTTGAGATTTCTGCTGAGAGGAAAACTAGTGACGGCATAGAACTGTTCAACCTTACTAGAAATGATAGGGAATAAAAGAGCTTTCCCACTATGCTTTGTAGTTTATGAGACTATCTCTAAATAATTCATTAGTTCTAAAGTGACATAAAAATCAATTAATTTTAATGGTGGATAACAGATTATGGTATTTAATAGTTCATCTGCTTTCATGAGGCAGAGTGAATTAGACAACGCAGTGTAAATCTAATAAGAGTTCTGGGCACTCATTTGACTGTTTGTCAAATGGAGAAATGATGAGCAGATCAGGAATTAGACAGAAATGAGAGCGTTCTATACAAACTGCGTATGTAGTTTATACACAGAATGAAGTTAGAAGTCTTAAGGAACATAAAACAGACGCTGCATTCTCCTTTAGCGTGCTTTTAAGACTTAGTCATTAAACACCATCTAAACACTTGTGTATCTATTAAAAACATAAGGTCCTGTTATATGCATTCCTCTCATCTTTTTTTCTTTCTAAAGATAAGTAGAATAACTTAGAAATGTTGGTATTAAAAAGTTTTCAAAAGGGTTGTTTACGAACAATTGAAAGAGTACCAGCCTCTCGGGTTCCGTTCATCTTTGTGGTAGTAAACAGAGCCAGTTTTCTCTAACAAATCATTTTTATCATTCTTTGGCAAGCCCCCTTTTAACTCAGAAAAGTAGCCACTTCTTCATGAGATTTAGCCCAGTTGGGACTTTGGGCTCATGACTCCCTCCCTCCCCACAAAGAACTCCATGTACAGCCTTGCTTCCATCCCCCAATCGAAGAAAACGTACAAAGGCAGCCTCACTAGCAACTTTCTTTTTAAAATGCTGTTAAATGATTTCTTTGAAATATTTGCAGCTCTACAGTAAAGGAATCATGAGGTCACAGTTGCCTGGTTTCTATTGATTCTCCTAGTTAATAAAGAGTTAAACAGTGAAGTGTGGTCTTTTATTTTTATTATTTTTTTTAAAGGCATTTTGAAGGTGCTGGAGAGGGAAGGCCCGGTCCTAAGTGGTCATGTGGCTACCGCCATTCATCTTGGTAGTGACTATCTGTCAAAAGTGGCAAGAGTCCCTGTTAACAGCCCTGACCTGAGCAGTAATGAAGGGAGAGTGCACGGCAAAGTGTCCATTATCAGCAGGTCGGGAGCAGTAAATTGGAGCAGTTTGCTTCAATCTGGCTGCAAGTTGAAATGGAAGATAGGTGGGGATCAGCAAGAGGCAATTTTATCCTATGATCATTTTTGTCAGATCGCATCAGAGTGGCAACTTAGTTCGATGCATGATTTCAATTAACCAACTCTGGCCGTAATGCTTCCACTGCCAGGGGAAAGCTCTTTTTCGAGCCTGGGTTCCTGGTTATTTCTTATTTAAATCCACGTGAGCACACACAGGTGTGAGAAACTGCGGTTTTAGTAAAAACGAAGTGACACGTGTGGAGAGCAACTGCTGCCCCAAACCTGGCGTCGGTCCAGCCGGCAGCCTGCTGTCCCCGGTGGCTCTAAATGCTACCTTGCTTATTTGTAAATTTCCCAACTCCTAAATCTCTGTTAAATGACCTTCAACTCTGGATTTTAAATATGTTGAACTTACATGTTGTTGACTCTTTGACAAAAGAATTAGCCTTTTGGATGACGGTTTTAGGGAGGGTCAGGTCACCAAAATCTGTACTTTGGTTAAGTCACGTGAAGCTGCTCACAAGCACAAGAAAATGAGTGTAAGGCTGAAGACTGAAGCTTTAACTCTTAGATCCCTGAGAAATAATGACCCGATGACAGAAGTGCAGAGTTGTTTCAGTGATGGTACAAAATATAACGCATATGTACAATGGCAAGGCCATCTCTGATCTCAAGGAACTTACACCTGAGGAGGAGAACTAAGACACACACAAATGGCTATGATTAAAGTAGGGAGTGCCACAAAAGGGAAAAAAAAAGTCCTATAGAAATTTAGAGAAAGATTACTTTTGGCTGGGGAAAGCAGGGCAAACACGAAAGAGAGAAACATTTAAATCAGGTCTTGGTGGATGGTAGGATATTTCCAGGTGAAATTGGAGAGTGGCTGTTTTAGTTTTCTATAGCTGCCTAGTAAATTACCATATATTAAGCTACTTACAATATCACTGACTAATTAGGTCACAGTTTCCTTGGGTAAGGAACTGGGTTAGCTGGATCCTTTGCTTGGGATCTCATAGGCCGAAATCAAGGAGTTAGCTAGGGTTGTGGTCCCTGTGGCTTGGTTCCCTCATCAAAGCTCATGAGATTGTTGGCAGAATTGAGTTACTTGCAGTTGTAGGACTAATTCCCCACTCACTTAGTGGCCGCCAACTTGGGGGGTCATTCTCAGCTCCTACAGGCCATTTGTCATTTCCTGTCACATGGCTCCCTCTACAACATGAGTTTGTTCCTTCAAGATCAGCAAAATGGCAGGGGCTCCTGGGTGGCTCAGTTGCTTGAGCATCTGACTTTTGAACTCAGCTCAGGTCTTGATCTCAGGATCACGAGTTCAAGCCCTGCTTTGGGCTCCATGCTGGGCGAGGAGTATACTTGATCAACATCAAGATGGATCTTCCTGATTTTAAGGAGTCCAGTCCCTCTTAAGTACTTACCTGATTAGGTCAGCCCCACCCAGATAATCTCCCTTTTGATTAACTCAAAGTCACCTAATTAGGAGCTACCCACAGGAGTGGCATCCTATCATATTCAGAGGTTCTGTGAGGTAGGAGGGGACTACACAAGGTGTGTATACTTCGAGGTAAGAACTCTGGGGGCCATCTGGCATTGCACTGTAAAAAACAATCTTTGAGAAGAAGGGGTGGGGCAGGAAGCTCTAGGGATGTTTGAGACTGGTAACGTATCAGAGTTTTCTAGACCAAATGAAAAGATAGAGATGGCCGGGGACTACTGGCCTAGGAAGAGATTTTAGGTTCAGTCCATGAAGCATCTTAAATATCAGAGCACAAACTCTCCAAAGGTTTTTGAATGGTGACACGATCACCACCATGATTTTTAGGAAAATGTGTGCGGGATGGGTGGGGAGATCAGGGACTGTCAGTCCATCTCCCTGTACAAGCATGGACTCTTAGAGGACAGGGTTTTGGTGCTGTTGGCTGTCACAGCCCAAGTGGAACATAGTGAGCCCTCATTACACTTTTGTTGAATGAATGAATGTGAGCAAACAGTGAGTGTCATACTCTGAGTGAGCAACACTAAAGGAGGAATTGGGGAGGCAGCAATGCAAATGGAAAAGAGGAGATATATTGAAAAGATAGTGGAAAACTAGCATCAGTGGGTGTCACAAACGTGGAAAAGGAAGACGAGAAATCAAAAGTGATGTCAAGATTTATAATGTGGGTTCCTGGGGAACTGGAAAATAATGAAAGTTAATGCATTATTTAGCTTTGTGCAGAGAAAATCACCAGGCTTTTGGCTAAATTTGTAACTTTGGAAACAGATTTCTGGTGCATTATGGACAGACCCACAATGCATTCACTAATGGTATATATTTTCCCAGTGGCCTGTAGTTAATTTTACTTTCTGGTTTTATTGAGATATAATTGACATACAGCACTGTATAAGTTTAAGGTGTACAGCATCATGACGACTCAAATATATTGTGAAATGATTGCTACAGTAGGTTAAGATCCATCATCTTATATAGATTAAAAAAGAAAAAGATTTGTTATGAGAACTCCTAGGATTTACTCTTAACAACTTTCAGATATACAGCAATGTTAGCTACAGTCATCATGCAGTACATTACATCCCTAGTACTTATATATCTTAATAACTGGAAGTTTGTACCTTTTACTACCTTCACCCACTTCCCCTGACTGCCCCCCGCCCCCGCCACTGCCCAGTAACCCCCATCTGATCTCTTTTTCTGTAAGTTTGGATTTGTTTGTTTTTTAGATTCCACATATAAGTGAGATCATGCAGTATTTATCTTTCTCTGACTTTTTCCGCTTGGCAGAGTGCCTTCAAGGTCCATACATGTCACAGATGGCAGGATTTCTTTCTTTTTTAAGGCTAATATTCCAGGGTGTGTGTGTGTGTGTGTGTGTATCACACCTGCTTCTTTACCCACTCATCCATTGATGCGTACTTAGGTGGTTTCCATGTCTTGGCTATCGTAAATAATGCTGAAGTGAACATGGGATTGCAGATAACTCTTTGATGGAGGGTTTCGGTTTCCTTTGGATATATTCCCAGAAGTGGAATTTCTGGATCACATGGTAGGTCTATTTTTAGTTTTTTGAGGAACCTTCATATGGTTTTTTATAGTGGCTGTACAAATTCACAGTCCCTGGTTGACTTATTTTGCTTAGCATAATACCCTCTAGTTCCATCCACATCATTGCAAATGGCAAGATTTCATTTTTTGAAGGCTGAGTAACATTCCATCGTATATGTATACCACATCTTCTTTCTCCATTTATCTGTCGATGGACATCTGGGCTCTTTCCATAGTTTGGCTATTGTGGACATTGCTGCTATAAACATTGAGGTTCCGGTGCCCCTTCAGATCACTACATTTGTATCTTTGGGCTAAATACCTAGTAGTACAATTGCTGGGTTGTGAGGTAGCTCTGTTTTCAACTTTTTGAGGAACCTCCATACTGTTTTCCAGAGTGGCTGCACCACCTTGCATTCCCACCATATCACTTATATGTGGAATTTAAGAAAACAGAGGATCATAGGGGAAGAGATGAAAAAATAAAACAAGATGAAGTCAGAGAGGGAGACAAACTGTAGGAGACTCTTAATCACAGGAAACAGAGGGTTGCTGGAGGGGAGGGTGGTGGGGAGATGGGGTAGCTGGGTGATGGACATTAAGGAGGGTACATGACGTAATGAGCACTGGGTATTATGTAAGACTGATGAATCAGTGACCTCTACCTCAGAAACCAATAACACATATGTTAATTAGTTGAATTTAAATAAAAAAATGAAAAAGTACAGTCAAAAGACTGCTGTAAAGTTAAAACAAATTCACAGTCCCATTAACAGTTCACAAGAGTTTCCTTTTCTCCATATTCTCTCCGGCCTTTGTTACCTCTTATCTTTTTAGTAATAGTTCTTCTAATAGGCGTAAGGTGATATCTCATTGTGGTTTTAATTCACATTTACCTAATGATTAGTGATTTTGAGCACCTTTTCATGTGCCTGTTGGCCATTCATATATCTGCCTTAGAAAGTGTCTGTTCAGGGGTCACTTGGGTGGCTCAGTCAGTTCAGCATCCAACTCTTGATCTCAGCTCAGGTCTTGACCTCAGGGTCAGGAGTTCAAGCCCCGTGTTGGGCTCCACCCTAGACATGTGGCCTACTACTAAAAAAAAAAAAAAAAAAAAAAAAAAAGAGGGGCACCTGGGTGCCTCAGTCGGTTAAGCATCAGACCATTGATTTTGTCTCAGGTCATGATTTCAGGGTTGTGAGATCAGAGCCCTGTATCAGGCTGGTGCTGGGTGTGGAGCAGACTCAAGAGTCTCTCTGCCCCTCCCCCACCTTTGCTCTCATGCTCATGCAGGTGAACTCTTTTTCTCTCCTTTTTCTTTTTCTCTTGTTCTTTGTCTTTCTTCCTTTCAGATTTTTTATTTATTTGTTTGAGAGAGAGGAGTGTATGAGCAGGAGGAAGGGGCAGAGGGAGAAGCAGACTTCCTGCTGAGCAGGGAGCCTGATGTGGGACTCCATCCCAGGACCCTGGGTCATGACCTGAGCTGAAGGCAGACGCTTAACCGACTGAGCCCCCCAGGCGCCCCCCATACTCTCTTTCTAAAAAAGAAAAAAAAAATTCTATCTATCTATATCTATTCAGGTCCCATTTTTTAATTAGATCGGGTTTTTTTGCTATTGAGTTGTATGAGTTCTTTATGTATTTTGGATATTGACCCCTTATCAGATACATGGTTTGCAAATATTTTTTCCCATTCCCTAGGTTGTCCTTTCGTTTTGTTGATCATTTCTTTTGCTGTGCACCAACTTTTTAGCTTGATGCAGTCCCACTGGTTTGTTTTTACTTTTGTTGCTTTTGCTTTAGGTGTCATATCCAAAAAATCAACAAGAAGCTTCTTTTGTCTTCTATGAGTTTTATGGTTTCCAGTCTTATACCTAAGTCTTTAATCTGCTCTGAATTGGTTTTTCTGAGTAGTGTAAGATAGGTTCTAGTTTCATTCTTTTGCATGTGAATATCCAATTTTCCTAGCACCATTTATTAAAGAGACTGTCTTTTCTCCATTGAGTATTCTTGGCTCCTTTTAAGTCACAGACTTAAAATATATAGTGTTTGATAAATGTTACTATCAGTGATATGTATATATTTAAAATTCATATTATATATGTAAATAATTTGAAAAAATTCATAAATGACTACCAAGATTATTCAAGAAATACAAGTTAGATAGCCCTTATCAGAAAAGTTTAAAGTAATTGATCCATTTAGTCATAAAACCTTATAGTGGAAGGTAACATAAGTGCTATCCCACTCAACTTTTTAAGTGGTGAGTGTTCTCACAACACCCTCAGTGCATGATCTTTCTATCTTTGCTTGGACAATTCCAGAGACTCAGAGTCCACTAGGTTTTTAGAAAAGCTGTTGAGGTTAATTGTTAGTCTTTTACCTCATGAAAATATGACTTTTTCATGACTTAGGTCCTGTGCTCATAGCCTGGTTGTTGGAGCAATGCCCAAGAAATCTAAAATTCCTCCATATGACAGCATTTCAGACCAAGGGAAGTTGTGTTTTTTTTGTGAGGAATGCATTCCTAAGGACCTTCCATATTCAAAATTGATGAAAACTGCGACTGATAAATGATTGTGATTATTCTTCTTTACTGGCTAAAGCAGTGCTTCCATGTAGCAATAAGGAAAGGACAATTCACTAGCCCTCTAGCTTTAAACTTACACAATTCTTGATTAAATTTGAATTATGGAGAGTTGACTTTAGAGAATAAGGAGAGCTATTTCATTTAAAAAGGGAGAAAACTGTATTTGAAGAAAACTGTCATGTCTCCAAGGCTTCTCTTCCCAAGCATATGGGAACAGTTAGAGGTATTGTATTAGTCTACCAAAGGAGTCCATCACACCTCCATCTCCAGAGATCTATAGGAACAAGAAAATGAACGCTCTTGAATGATTTAAGGATTTGTGTATCCTGATGCTGAGAAGTGGACCAGATGACACACAGATTCTTTAGCACTGATGGCATTCTGACTTTGCTTCTCAAGCCCAGGTTTCTTAAATGTACCATTGTGACTACGCTTAACTATTTCTGATGATAGATATAAGACATATCTAACAAAATATAAATTTAAAATACACATGGGCAAATGTGAGTACCGTTCCATGTTTCAATATATTTATGTGTGTCTAAAATATGTAATATCAGATATCCCAAAGCCGTTCATTTGCTTTGTTTAAGCCTTCAACTTTGCATGGGGGCCAAATACTGTTTTCTTAATTTCTCTTTCTGCTGCTTGATTATTTGTATATAGCAGTGCAATGGATTTCTGCATATCGATTTTGTATCCTGCTACCTTACTGAATTCATTTATCAGTTCTGGTAGTTTTTTGGTGGAGTCTTTTGGGTTTTTTATATATAGTGTCACGTCATCTGCAAATAGGGAAAGTTTTACATCTTCCTTACCAACTTGGATGCCTTTGATTTCTTTTTGTTGTCTGATTGCTGTCGCTAGGATTCAAGTACTATGTTGAATACAAGTGGTGAGAGTGGACATCCTTGTCTTATTCCTGACCTTAAGGGAAAAGCTCTCAGTTTTTCCCCATTGACGATGGTGTTTGCTTGGGTTTTTCATATAAGGCCTTTAATGTTGATGTATGTTCCCTGTAGACCTACTTGGCAGAGGGTTTTTATCATGAATGGATGTTGTACTTTGTCAACTGTTTTTTCTGTATCTGTTGGAATGATCCTATGGTTTTTATCCTTTCTCTTACTGATGTGACATATCATGTTGATTGATTTGTGAATATTGAACCACTCCTGCATCCTGGGAATAAATCCCACTTGATTGTGGTGAATGATTTTGTTAATGTGTTGTTGGATTCGATTTACTAGTATTTGTTGAGGATTGTTTTATCTATGTTCATCAGAGATCTTGGCCTGTAGTTCTCTTTTTTTGTGATGTCTTTATCTGGTTTTGTTATCAGTGTGATGATGTCCTCATAGAATTAATTCAGAAGTTTTCCTTCCTCTCCCATTTTTTGGGAAAGTGTGAGAATAGGTATTAAGTCCTCCTTAAATGTTTGGTAGAATTTGCTTGTGAAGCTGTCTGGTCCTGGACTTTTGTTTGGGAATGTTTTGATTACTGATTCAATTTCATTGCTGGTAATATATCTGTTCAAATGTTTTATTTCTTCCTGCTTCAGTTTTGATGGGTTTTATGTCTCTGGGAATTTAACCATTTATTCTAGGCTGTCCAATTTGTTGGCATATAATTTTTCATAATAGTCACTTCTATTCATTTGTATTTCTGTGGTGTCTGTTGTTATTTCTCCTCTTTCATTTCTAATTTTGTTTGAGTCCCCTCCCTTCCTCCCTAATCACCTCCCTCTCTCCCCACCTCCTTCTCCCTCCCCCCTCCCCTTTTATGAGTTTGGCTAGGGGTTTATCAGTATCATTAATTTTTTTCAAAGAACCAGCTCCTGGTTTCATTGATTTGTTACATTGCTTTTTTTAGTTTCTATATGATTTATTTCTGCTCTAATCTTATTTTTTCCTTCCTCCTCCTGTTCTTGGGTTTGGTTTGTTCTTCTTTTTCTAGCTCCATTAGGTATAGGGTTAGATTGTTTATTGGAGATTTTTCTTGCTTCTTGTGGTAGGCCTGTATTGCTATAAACTTCCCTCCTTGAACTGCTTTCGCTGCATCCCAAAGACTTTGGACCATTATGATTTTTTTCATTTTCATTTCTATGTAATTTTTTGTTTCTTCTTTGCTTTCTTGGTTGACCCATTCATTGTTTAGTAGCATGTTATTTAACCTCTGTGATTTGTGATCTCTCCAGATTTTTTCTTGTGATTCATTTCTAGTTTCAACGTGTTGTGGTCAGAAAAGATGCATGATGTGACTTCAGTCTTTTTGAATTTGTTAAGACTTATTTTGTGGCCTATGCGATCTGTTCTAGAGAGTGTTCCATGTGAGCTTGAAAAGAATGTGTAATCTGTTTAAGGGTGGAATGTTCTTTTTTTATTCTTTTATTTTGTTGACAGCACACAGGCAGGGGGAGCAGCAGAGGGAGAGGGAGAAGTAGAGAGCCCAACACAAGGTTCAGTCCCAGGACCCTGGGGTCATGACCTGAGCCAAAGGCAGCTGCTTAACCGATGGAGCCACCCAGGTGCCCCAGAATGGAATGTTCTGTTAAATCCATCTGGTCCAGTGTGTCATTCAAAGCCACTGCTTCCTTGTTGAATTTTATGTTGGGTTTGATCTGTCCATTGATGTAAGTCAGGCATTAAAACCCCCTACTGTTACTGTATTACTATCAATTACTTTCCTTTATGTTTGTTAATAGCTGCTTTATGTATTTGGGTGCATAAATATTTACAATTGTTATATCTCCGTGTGGATTGTCCCCTTAATGATTGTATAGTGTTCTTCTTTGTCTCTTGTTACAGTCTTTGTTTTAAAGTCTATTTAGTTTGATATAGGTATTGCTATTTTGGCTTTCTTTTGATATCCATTTGTATGATAAATGTTTCTGTATCCTCTCACTTAAAAATCTGCATGTGTCTTTAGGCCTGAAATGAGTCTTATCCAAGGCATATGGATGGGTCTTTTTTTTTTTTTTTTTTTAACCCATTCTGCCACCCTATGTCTTTTGGAGCATTTAGTCCATTTACATTCAAAGTAATTATCATAGGTATGTATGTACAGTCATTTCGGTATTTGTGGTTGTTTTGTAGTTCTTCTCTGATCCTTCTCTTCCTCTTTTTTATGGTTTGCTGGCTTTCTTTAGTGATATACTTGGATTCCTTTCTCTTTATTCTTTGCATATCTATTACCAGTTTTTGATTTGTGGTTACTATTAGGTTTGTATAGAACATCTTCTGCATATAACAGTCTCTATTAAGCTGATGGTCGCTTAAGTTTAAACCCATTCTTTACTCCTCTCCCTACCATATTTTAGGTATATGGTGTTATATTTTACATCCTTTTATTTTGTGAAACCCTTGACTGATTTTTACAGATACGCTTATTTTTACTGCTTTTGTGCTTCCTGGTTTTCTTACTTTTATTGTCTTTCCTTTCCACTCAGGAATCCCTTTTAACATTTATTGTAGGGCTGGTTTAGTGGTCATGAATTCCTTTAACTTTTGTGTGTCTAGGAAACTCTTTCTCTCTCCTAGTCTGAATGATAGCCCTGCTGGGTAAGGTATTTTTGGCTGCAGATTTTCTCTTTCAGCACTTTGAATATATCTTGCCACTTTCTTCTGGCTTGCAAAGTTTCTGCTGAAAAATCAGCTGATAGCCTTATGGGGTTTATTTATTTATTTTTGCTTACATGTAACTGTCTTCTTTTCACTTGTTGCTTTTAAAATTCTCTCTTCACAGGGGCACCTGTGTGGCTCCATTGGTTAAGCATCCAACTCTTTTTCTTTTTTTTTTTTTAAGATTTTTATTTATTTATTTGACAGAGATAGCCAGCGAGAGAGGGAACACAAGCAGGGGGAGTGGGAGAGGAAGAAGCAGGCTCCTAGCGGAGAAGCCTGATGTGGGGCTCGATCGCAGAACGCTGGGATCACACCCTGAACCGAAGGCAGACGCTTAACAACTGCGCCACCCAGGCGCCCCATGCATCCAACTCTTGATTTTGGCTCAGGACATGTCTCATGGTCATGAGATTGAGTCCCACATCAGGCTCTGTGCTCAGCGCAGAGTCTGCTCAGGATTCTCTCCATGTGCTCCTCCCTCTGTGCGCTCTCTCTTTCTGAAATCAATCGATCAATCAATCTTGAAAATTCTCTCTTTGTCACTACTTTTTGCCATTTTAATTATTATGTGTCTTGGTGTGGACCTCCTTGATTTTGTTGGACAATCTCTGTGCCTCCTGGATCTGGCTATCTGCTTCCTTCCTCAGATTCAGGAATTTTTCAGCAATTATTTCTTCAAATACATTTTCTGCTCACTTTTCTCTTTCTTTTCCTTCCAGGATCCTTATAATGTGAATGTTATTATACTTGATGGAGTCACTGAATTCCCTAAGTCTATTGTCATTTTGTATGATTTTTTTCCTCTCACCTGCTCAGCTTGATTACTTTCCATTACTCTTCCAGATCACTAATTTGTTCCTCAGCTTCCTCTAACCTGTTATTTATTCCATCTAGTATATTTTTAATTTCATTTATTGTGTTCTTCACCTCTGATTGGTTCTTTTTTGTCTTTTTGTTAAGATCTCACTGATATCCTCTCTCTTTTCTCAAGTCCAATGAATATCTTTATGATCATTACTTTAGAGATTTTATGTATTTATTTAGAGAGATTGAGCACAAGCTGGGGGAGGGGTAAGGGGAGAGGGAGAGAAAGAATCCCAAGCAGAGTCTGTGCTAAGCATGGGGCCTGACACAGGGCTCAACTTCATGACCCTGAAATCATGACCTGAGCAGAAATCAGAAGTCATCTGATTAACCCACTGAGCCACCCAGGCACCCCTGATCATTACTTTAAATTCTCTATCAGGCATATTCTATTTGTTTTACTTCAATCTCTTGCTGTGGTTTTGTCCTGTTCTTTCATTTAGGGCATAATCCTCTGTCTCCTCATTTTGTCTAATTTTGTGTCTGTTTCTGTGTGTTAGAAAAGTCAGCTCTGTCTCCTGCTCTTGAAAGTAATGGCCTTAAGAAGAAGAGACCCTTCTTTAAAAAAAAAAAAAAAAAAAAAAAGGGGGCGCCTGGGTGGCACAGCGGTTAAAGCGTCTGCCTTCGGCTCAGGGCGTGATCCCGGCGTTCCGGGTTCGAGCCCCACGTCAGGCTCCTCCTCTATGAGCCTGCTTCTTCCTCTCCCACTCCCCCTGCTTGTGTTCCCTCTCTCACTGGCTGTCTCTATCTCTGTCAAATAAATAAATAAATAAATCTTTAAAAAAAAAAAAAAAAAAAAAAAGAAGAGACCCTTTAATGACCTGCAGTGCAGTGTTCCCTGTTCCCCAGAACCTGGAGCTTTAGGTAGTATCTCCTATGTGGGTTGTGTGTGCCCTGCCAATGTGTTCTGGCTTTTTCCTTTAGTATAGTCATCTGCAGAGGCTCTCTTTGCCTGTTGTGGGAAGTGTTTGGTCCCCAGCCAGAGTAGGGTGCACATTTTTAACAAGGTACACCTCATGCTTCTACATGGCTCACCACCACTGCTACCACTGCCACAGGGACCAAAACCCTGCAAAGCACTCAGGTTGGGAGAGGTGGTGTTGGCAAGGTTTGCACTGGTTTTTTGGGGAAGGGGAACTGCAGGGCCAGGACTGAGGTAAATGTGACTGGGGTGAGTGGTTCTGCCAAAGTGTGGGGGCAGGGCTTGGTGTCAAAGTTAGGTGGTGAATGCTCTCCCTCCCTCACTGGGCTGGTTCCTGCAGGTAGCCATGTTTATGCTGAGGGGTGGGGGAGGGAGATGGCTCATGCCAGCTCCTTTGTTCATAGGAAAGTTCCTCCATGATCCCTGTCCTGGTGGGATATGCTCCAAAATGAGTAAACTATACTCCCTCCCATATGCCCCAGGCCGTTCTCAAACTGTGGCTTCTCTGCGTATCACCACCGGCTGTTTGTCATGGTATCTCTTTAAGGGTGGGGACTCAGCCTCCTGTGCCCTCCAGGCTCCTCCAGAGCCAATCCTGCTGATTTTTCAAGTTTCAGGCTTTAAGTCCCGCTGGTTTTAAGAACTTGGGAAATTTGGCCCCTCTTTCTTTCATAGCCAAATGTTGAGGGCATTCATCTTCCCCCATGGGCTCCCCAGTGTGATAGTCTGTTTCTCTCCCCTCTCCATGACTCTGGCTCCACCAGCCCCCATGGGTGGCCGTGGTCTGTTTCATTCCCCACTGTCTCCACCCTTCCTCCCTCTTCCAAGTGGCTTCTTCTGTACCTTTTGTTGTGGAGTTTGTTCTGCCAGTCTTTGGATTGTTTTCTAGGTTATGGACACTGATGTGAATGTTATCTAGTTGTATCTGCAGGACGAGGTGAGCTTAGGGTCCTCCTATTCTGCCATCTTCCCAGGCTCCTCTATATCTGATAAAACTTTTAAGATCAACTAAAACCCAAACCCCATCATTTTCTAATAAATTTTTTCAAACAAGTAGCGAGGACACTGATGTTCACAAGGGCACTTTTACCCTCTGAAAATTTTTTTCTGTTTCTCAGTACACTGAAAGTTCTCAGCAACGGGCAGGTTTATATACAGGCATAAGCTGATTTGTCTGAAAAATTATGAGGCAGTAATTGGGCTGAGGGAAAAGTGTAATGTTTATGTCTGAATCTCTCTCATAGAAAGACAGGAAAAAAGGCCATGAAATTGGTCCTCTAACATGAAAGCTATCTATGTCAAAATATTACATTACTGAAATGATTATTATTTAAATTTCTCAGTCCGAAGGCATGTACAGAATGAGAGTAAAGGGGTCAAGAAGACCCTGTGCTCAAGACCTCCTGGTAGCTTAAGTTTCCTTGGCCCTCAATAGTTGCTCCCCTGACAGAAGGTTAAATACTAGGTTCGTATCTTCAGAGTCTTCACAAATAATTAGTAAGCTGTGAAAAAGTGATGAGGGAACTCCTACCTTCCTCAATAGTTAACCTTGACCTGGATCCTATCTGTATTACCCAACAAGTACAAAGCCGAGGACAGTGTGTGTTTATATTGGCCTCAGGTGTAATGAACTAGAAGTCATCAAATGTCGACATTATGGTAAGAGATAAACATTTTGTGTAAAAATTAGAGTTTTTAAGGTGTGAGGAAACAGCTTTTAAAATGGAATGTCCAGGGCAGAAAAGATGGGGGGGGGGGACAGATTTTACTTCGTAGAATTTCTAAACTCTTTATGGTATATAGTTAGAAGGGCCAAGAGTTGGATTATAAGTATAAACTTAGTATATGGGGAGAAACAGATCAGCACACCATAGTAAAATGGACAAAGAACATACCCAAAGAAGTCACAAAAGAAATACAAGTGACTAATAAGAAAGATAGAAGTTATATTTTAATAATCAAGTAAATGAAAATTGAAATAGTAAATCTATTTGTCATACATCAAACTGGAAAAGAAAATGCATTCTTATTCATTGTTGTAAAGGTGTAAAAATGGATATATAAATTTTTATATATATGTATTTATATAAAATTTGGAAATATAGAGAGAAAAATATAAGATAGGTATAACTTTTGGCCCAGCAAGAAAGCAGTGGAAGGTATAACCAAAGGTATGTATACAAGAATATTCTTACAAGATTTATGTAGTATTACACAAGTTTGTGTAAAATCTAAACAATAGTGGAATGGTTTAAGTAAATGTGGTACACTAAAATTTATTATGCTCTGCGGTCAATTAAAATGAGTTGTAGAAACATATCTATTATTCACATAGTTAAAATCTATAAGTCAGTTAAAATGAGTGAGATCTTCATATATTAACACAGGTATCAAAAACATCATTAATGGGGTGCCGGGGTAGCTCAGCTGGTTAAGTGTTTGACTCTTGATTTCTGCTCAGGTCATGATCTCAGGGTCATGAGATCGAGCCTTCCATCAGGCTCCAGTGTTCAGCTTGGAACCTACTTAAGATTCTCTCTCTCTTCCTCTACCCTACCCCTTATCCTCTGTCTCTTAAAACAAAAACCATGATTAACAAGAAAAGCAAGAGATATAAAAAGGTACATAAACCTAGAATCAGTTGTGTACATTTAAAAACAGAAAGCTGGGGCGCCTGGGTGGCACAGCGGTTGATCGTCTGCCTTCGGCTCAGGGCGTGATCCCGGTGTTACGGGATCGAGTCCCACATCAGGCTCTTCCGCTATGAGCCTGCTTCTTCCTCTCCCACTCCCCCTGCTTGTGTTCCCTCTCTCGCTGGCTGTCTCCCTCTGTCGAATAAATAAATAAAATCTTAAAATAAAATAAAATAAAATAAAAACAGAAAGCTGCACTATATATTTTATAGACACGTACGTATATAGTAAAAGAATTAAAATATGAATGGAAAATCTACACTTCAAGGAAGTAAGGGAGGTTAAAAAGATCAGGGAAAGTTAAATAAGAGCCTTCATCCATATCTGTAACATGTTGTTCTGAAGCAATCTAAAGCTAGTATAACAAAATATAGACACTTGTTAAACCTGATGATCTGTACTTTTCTACTGACAATATTATTCCATTTTAAAATATATTAGCAACATAATAAAAGTTATAAAAAAGAAAAAATGGATCTTTAACATAGAAGAATATTTCAAATATATTAGTTATCCACGCAATAAGCAAGGTATAAAACATTTGCAACATACAATGCCATTAAAATTTTTTTATATTTGCATTTGCACATAACTAAAGCTTATAACCATAGGTTTCAAAGTAAAACATAGTTAACCATAGTGATGAATGGCTGAAAGACAAATCATGTTAACTTTTTTTCCTGAATCTGTATTTTCTGGTCTTCGTACAACGAGTTTGTAATAGAAATACTTTTATTTTGGTATCAATCTTCATTTTATATCAGTATTTATGCTTACTGATTTTAATCTGAAGTGAAATCTGCATTCTTGGCATCTGTTAGAAACTTTGAGAAAGTTCCCACCCACCCGATCCTTCAAGAATGACAAAACGAAGAGTCCTCTCCGCCAAGAACGAAACTTTGTGTCTGTGAACTTCTTGTTGCTTAGCAACGTTTACATGTATCGCCCTAACTTTCAGTCGTCATGTTTTTTAAAGTTTCTACTTAAATTCCAGTTAGTTAACATACAGTGAATATGAGTTTCAGGTGTACAGTATAGTGATTCATCACTTCTGACAACACCCAGTGCTCATCACAAGTGCCGTCCTAAATCCCCATCACCTATTTCACCAGTTGCCCATCCACCTCCCCCCACCCCATAACAATCAGTTTGTTCTCTAGAGTTTAGAGTCTGTTTCTTGGTTTCTCTCTCTCTCTCTTTCTCCCCCCTTTGCTCATTTGTTTTGTTTCTTAAATTCCATATATGAATGAAATCATATGGTTATTAGTCTTTCCCTGTCAGTGGTTGTTTCTTAGCCTGGATTTTGCAGAATACAGTTAGAGTTGAAATAGTCCAGTATCAGATACCTTGCTCATTCTTGGAATTTTCCACATAATAAAGAAAATTGCACACAAAATAGGCTTGGGAGAATGAGAAAGAAGCTTACTTACAAAAGCAGTGTGGTGGCAAGGTAGGGCTGAAGTTCAAAGAGTTAGCTGCTAAGTTACTGATTGGTGAAGAAGTAGAAGCATTTTGTATGGAAAACACTGAGAGGACTGAGAGGGAAAAAAAATACAAGGGGAAACGGAGAGAGCTTTAAAGTTGGGTGGATTTTTCTCATCTGACCAAAATGAGAATATGCTCGAGTGCTGATGGAAAGAGTCCTTTAGTGAGAGAGATTAAAAACACAGTTTCGGGAGAGACAGTGAACGAGACTCTGACAGTAAGGAGTAACCAGACTCTGAGAGCATGAGAAGGGGAAAAGGGGAACCAGAGCACATCTGAACTCAATGGTGTTTGGAAGTGAGAGGAAGAGAGAGGCTAGAAACAGAGGCAGGTTTTTCCATGGTGATGGAAAGGTATGGGAGCTCCCTTTTGGTGATTTCTGTTTTTGAAAAAGAAACTTAATGCTCCATGCTTCTTATATATATGTTTTTTAAAGGTTTTATTTATTTATTTGACAGGGAGAGAGACAGCCAGCAAGAGAGGGAACACAAGCAGGGGGAGTGGGAGAGGAAGAGGCAGGCTCCCAGCGGAGCAGGGAGCCTGATGTGGGACTCGATCCCAGGACCCTGGGATCACGCCCTGAGCCGAAGGCAGATGCTTAACTACTGAGTCACCCAGGCACCCCCATGCTTCTTATATTAACCACATATATAGGATGAGGACATAATGCCCCCTACACACACACACACACACACACACACACACACACACGCATACACATAAGCAGTCACACTCAGGACACAGTCACACATACACATACTCAAGAAGAGGGGGAAATTACTAGCTTATTTTGTGAGGAACCAAAATAACAAGAGAATAACTCTAAGTTGGGACTGAATTCCATTCCTTATAGTTCATGCATAAGACTCAATTAAATTAAAGTTTTTGGCTAAAATTAATTGCAAGCAGGGCTTTAAAAGTCAACCAAAGGAATCAGGTTGATTATTTACTTCCTGTCCTGAGATTCGACTGGAAGAGGATGAGCTGTATAGCTAATGTGGAAAGTAAAACTTTTCTGGTTTTTTTTTTCATTCTTGGAAATGTGTGCAAATCAGAACCAACTGAATTAAGCAGGTGATGCATAGCACTTGAATACAATGATTAATGGAACCTACACAGTAATTTATGGGGAAATGCTATTGAGCTCCGATATTATCCTGACCATTTTTACCACACACTATAGTTCAGTATATGTGTAAGATATCACCTTTTTTAAAATAAAAAACAAATTTACATTATCTATTTTCTTCCACGTGGTCAATCTCGGTAGATAGACTCTTTTGACCATTTCCGGTACGAAGCAGTAAGCCTCACCTTGGTGGTGCCTGGATAACGTTTCTTTACAGTATCATGTTTTATGGGATCCTAGTGGAAAGGAAAAAAAGGATTAAAAGTGTTTAAAATTAAGAAATTCACGCACTATTAGTATAGGATCATCATTCTTATTTTTAGTCTCCCCGATTCAAAACCCCAGGACTATATGCATATATATGTGGACGTGTTTTGCATTACAAAAAACCTCAATGGCAGTATAGAATTAAAAGTAACTGCAAGTAGTTTATGCACTGTGGCTTGTATCTGTACTGATTTTTAAAAACCCTTACTAGTGTTTCATATTTGCGTTATGCCCTTTAAAGGACTCAGATTCATAATATACAAAGAAGTTTATGTGATATATAGAGCAGAGCCATAAACCATATTTTATGCATAACAGTGATTAAATGCACGCTTGATATATTTCACTAAGATGGAAACCATGTCGAAAGGCTTACATTTTGATAACTTTCCTTTTGGGGGGCATTTCTAAATTATTTAAGTTGAAGAATAAAATGACTTGTTTGTGAATTTACATGCTCTTTTTAATCATCTTTAGGTAATGCTGATATGGCAAAGACGCTAAATTACAGGCAGCAGTGGGAATCTACTGCATAAAAGGCACAGACTCATTTTGTATATGAGTCCATGAGGAATATTCTGTTCAAGAAGAGGAGACATAAGAAAATTACCTAACTCATGAACCACACATTAAGAGCGTAGTCAGCTGTTGTAAATGCGTATCCAACAACAAACCATTATGTATCTTTGGCTTAATTATATGCGCTTATTACACACCTGTACTGGGGAGTGGAGGTTGTTGTTTGCATTACTTGTGGTTTTCTCTATCAAAACAACATTAGCATTACGAAGCTTATCAAGGTTCCGTATGAGTTCTCTGGCTTGAGTTTGTAGCCCTTTTATTTTGTGCACAACCCAAAGAAGATGAGGAGAACAAATTAGGAAATATTTTAATCATGCTAGCAAAGAATCTCTAAATTTAGAAATGGAGTGAATTTATAGACATGGACAGACATCAACAAAATTACTAAGCTTTTGTAAATCAACCTGACGTTTAGGAAGAGAGTGAAAAAGTTAGATAAATTCAGCATTTAATTTTTTCCCCTAGAGTTCCATCTTAAAGGGCATTAATTATTATTATGATGTTAGTGTTATTTACTAGTACTTCAGAAAAGGGGAAAATGTTAAGCCACCAAATAATTTATGATTTACAGTTTTTACAAGTCACATTAAATAAACAATCTAGGCAAAATTGTTCTGTATGTTTAAGAGCATCTCCTAACCAAACAGGTATTAAAACATTTATTGTGTGGAAAGTACAAGTAGAAATATATGTGTATCGAAAACAGCCTCAAAAGATCATAAGTGGCTCTAAAAAGAAAAATTTTATGGAGTTCATTTATATATATCATCAAAACTTGTTACTTTTACAAATCAGATTCCCCTACGTGTTTGATGTGTCCTTATTTTAAAAGCATCAAAGTCATTAACCCAACCTTGAATTTCACCACTCTCTATCCTTGAATTAATCTTCTCATGTCTTTCCTTTACTCCGGTCTTCCTTCCTTTCTAAAGGGGAAAAAGTAAGGTTCCACTAAAGAAGATAACACATGTCGTGATGAACATAATCCTGTTACTGTAATTAAAATAAAACCAGTTTGGAGGAATAAACAACAAATGGTGCCCAATGCCCAGAGAAAATTAAAATTCTATTTGGGATTCCCAGGGGGTCTAGTACCAATCCCACAGCTGAAGTTTGATAGTTTCTTGGGAAGACAACAGCTTAGCAAAGCAAGGGGTTTGGATCCATGAAAAATATAATCATAGCAAAAGAAAAACACTATATAATGTTGATTTATAGTAGGCACAAGAAAGGAGCAGATGGTTGTTTGAAAAAAACAGGTAGTCATTTTAGTAGATGCCTCTCAATAAGAAGCATGAATTGTATTTCTTACAACCACAGAAAATCTGCAGATCTCTAGAAATACCAACAAATTTCTAGAAATAGAAGTAATCCTCTGGTAATTTTTTTCTTAGAATAAAGGTTAGGGTTAAATATAAAGATAAGCAAAATTTTTCCAACTGTTAATTGGTCTTTAAAGATTCTGTGGCCCCTTCTTTCACAGGAGCCGACGCGAAAATAGTCACTTTTTTGTATTACTCTGTAAGTTATAAGCTAATTTGTCCTCATTTTATTAATATTTAGAGAGAGATTATTTTCAACTCATTTTCTTGAAAAATACTTTTGTTTAACAATTATCGCGACATTTTTCTTAGGGATTGCTTTCAGAATGAAACCATCTGACGTGACTAGAACAATGAGGTAATTTTTTAGAAGTTAGATTACCTCCACAATGTCTATTACGTATTTTTGCAACTCAGCAAATTATTTCATTTCTCTCTCCCTAGTATGGAAATTTAATCTAGGTATTTATTTCATTTTCAGTAACCTATTTGAAGAAAGACTACCCTTCAGTATACAGTATTACATTATGCATTCACAACTGATACTATAAATTATGCGATCTAACAAAAAAAATTATTAATGGTTTATGGGGGGGCAACCGTGAAATCTCAACTGCTAGCAATAGAAAGTAATTTTCCCTGTTGCCCGTCAGAAAGGTAAAGGAGCCCAGAGAGTGTGTTTAAACAGCTCTGTGGCATTTACTCTCTTGCACATGTCACTGTTTATAAAGACAAACAACAGTAAGGCCCTAAAACAAACTGGAAGTCTAAAGCCATCTTTCTTTCCTTTCTTCTCTCTTTCTTTCTTTTTTTCTCTCTCTCTCCCTCTCTCCCTCTCTCCCTCCTGCTTTTACTCTTATAAGAAATTTTTTTTCTTTTTTTTAATCTAAATTCCAGTTAAAAAATATGCAATGCTTCATAAATTTGTGGGTCATCCTTGAACAGGCCCAGGCTAATCTCTGTATCGGTCCAGTTTTAGTGTATGTGCTGCCAAAGCAAGCACAGGCCAGCTTTAAACATCAGTAAACAGATACTTTTAAACTATAGCTTGGCACTTCGATGCTTTTCGAAGGAGGTCCATTTTAACATGCAGTTTGCCACAGCCACGTAAAGGGAATTGTCAGTTTATTGTATGACATTGATGACAGAATTCGCCAGCTCTGTTCCTCTGCAGTTTTTACTAGTGCTCCCCCCAAATGGAGTATAAATATTGAAATCACTGAATGTAGGTTATAAAGACACCTCAGACTATTTAGTATCACCTGAATTAGAGAAGAGATCCTGTGAACCTGGGGATGAATCCTTGTGCGGGTCTGTGTTGCAGGAAGGGATTCCTCCAGTCTGCATGGGCATTGAGCAAGTGAGCACCCCGGCCAGGATCATTCACAGACCTCCCGGGTCAACCTGGAAGTTCCAGATGAGGGAGGAAACTGAACTTGTTGAGCTCCATCCATCTCTAGGGTTGTGTGGTGTCTTTTTCCCCAGCAGCACTTTTCAAAACCAGGAGGCTGGGTTCAAAGAGCTGATTACGATTTTGCAGAAATGGTTCCACAGAGTGAGGTCCACTGCCGTGGACACGGGGCCTGGACTGGGTAGAGAAAGTGGGGAGTGTGTGATAGATCATGGGATCAAGGCCAGAGCAGCAAAGCCATTGGGGAGATCCCCTGGGATAACACAGGTTTTCCCTCTCCTTATCTCACGTGCCCCCCCCCCCCCCGCCCCATGATGATAGCGTCATCATATAGCATTTCATCTCAAACAGTGTAGATCTGGGGGCAGATGTGGTTCAATTTGCAGAACGCTGTTTTACAGAAAGTTTTTAATTTCTAAAAACATTTTGTGTAAAAATTACAGAGAAATTAGTTATATATAGGAATTCAGTGTGGATTAGGACAGATCTTATTATATTTTCTTGGATTGTGCTCCCAGCAATTCTACTAAATCTCAAAATCTCAGAAAAACCAGACTTTATATTAAAACATCCCACCCAAAAAGAAGATGAGCCATTTCATACCCTATTTTTCAAAGACTCCATCCTAATTCTACTAAAAGTGTTGAGTAACTCATTTGTTTTGCTTAATTTTTATGTGCACTGCCATATTTCTTAATGCTAAAAATGAACATTCACTCACTACAGGATATTCTTATCTGCATTTTTCATCCTTAAATTAATACATTGATTCATCTGTAAGTTAATACACAACGATAATATTCTTAGGACTCATGAATCTGTTCTCTGCCCTTTTCCAGATTTTATTCGATGTTGGCCTAGGGTCTCTCCACCCTGTGCTACAGGAGAGGATTCCTTTTGTTTTGTTCAGAGTAGTCAATGATTTTGGTATAGGGTAGAGAGTTGCACGCAGAACTCTTGGATCATTAATGAAAATAAAACTGCTTTGCAATTTTAATTTTCCCATATGCTGCTAGTAATGAGTGAAATAAATTATTACACACTGGATTATATAATGAATTATATAGTGAAGTGGGTTGAATTATGTCTCCCCGAAAAGATATGTTCAAGTCCTCATCCCAGGTATCTGTGAATGTGACCTTGTTTATAAAGAGGGTCTTTAGCGATGTAATCCACGTAAGATGAGGATTGGGGTAGGCCCTGAAGCCAATGACTGGTGTTGTATTGTTTTTATCTTTTTTTGAAGATTTATTTATTTATTAGAGAGAGTGTGTGTGCAACCGTGCATGGCGGGAGGGGCAGAGCCTGCTGATTCAGGACTCAATCCCACGACGCTGAGATCATGACCTGAGCCAAAACCAAGAGTCAAATGCTTAAGTGTCCACACTATCCAGGTGCCCCTGACTAGTGTTTACACAAGAGAAAAGCGCAGCAGATCTGGGTACGAGACACAGAGGGCCACACACAGGGAGGAAGGCCGTTACAATGGAGGCAGAGGCTGGGGTGATGCACTGACAAGCCAAGGAATGCCAGTGATTGCTGGCAACCAACAGCAGCAAGGAAAAAGACGTGGAATGCATTTTCCGTGCAGAGCTTCCACAAGGAACCAATCCTATCAACACTTTGATATTAGATTTCTGGCTCTTGAACGGTAAGAGAATACATTTCTTTTGTTTTAAGCCACCCAGTTTGTGATCACATGTTACAGCAGCCCTAGGAAATGGATACATGCAGTATATGCACATTTGTCAAATAACCACAGTTCAGATGCTTTTTTTTTTTTAAGATTTTATTTATTTGTTAGAAAAAAACAGATTGAAAGAAGGAATGGGAGGAGGGGCAGAGGGAGAAACAGGCATGAGGGAGCCTCATGTGGGACTCAATCCCAGGACCCTGGAATCATGACCCGAGCCGAAGGCAGACACTTGACCAACTGAGCCACCCAGGCACCCCACAGTTCAGGTTCTTTTTTGGCAAAAGGAGAGTCAGCATGAGCCAGGACTTCCCATTCCTCTAGAAACATAAGTGAGAAACCCCCACTAGGGCACCTGGAGAGTTCTTTTTAATTGTTAGATATCTGAAGACATTGACTTATTTTTCCTCATAGTATACTCTTAATTTATTCTCGTCATTACCTAAAGTTACTAATAACTTGAAATATGTTGAAAGTGGAAGTCAGAATTGTTTGTTGTACAATTTGGGGTTTCACAGGAAAACATTCAACTCACAATGGAGGTTGTAACTTTTCCATCTTCAGTTGCTTCCCAAATAATTTGTATTGTAAATAAGAATCAGTTTTTCTATTAAAAATGAACATGTCACTCATGCATTAATACAAGTGTATTAGAAATGTTAAAGGTACATACACTCAGGAAGATACAAAAACAGTAGATATAAAAACAGTAACAGAATTGGAAGTTCACTATTTTCTACTTTTTGGTTGTATGAACTTCCTACTTTTTCTACCATGATTATGAGTTGCTTGATAATAAAAAAAATTAATAAAGAGTTTGCTTAGTGCATTGCATGAAATTTACATTTTTCTTAGGTCACACATTTCCCTGACCTTGTGCCAGGAGAATTAAGGCAATGGACCTCTAGTCTCCTTGCCTTGAAATTTTTTTTCCTACATGCACAAGAGTGTTAGCTTTATCAGCAATGAGATGTAAAAGAGACATAAATCATGGATGTATCTGACATTTAACCAATTTAGATTCCTTTCATACCACTTTCAATTTCAAGTGTGTCCTTTGATTCTCCATTTAGAGAAAACAACCCGTCTGCTGATCGGAGAACATCTAACCAAGGCTGCCCCATCCCTACAACTCCTGGAAGCCTACTTGGTCACAACAGAGTAAGATGTGATTGTGCTGCATGCAACTCAAGGGGCCACATGTGGCAGCCATGAGACTAACCCTATTTTCTGAAAACTCTCAGCATTTTATGGAGTCTTCAGCATTAAAAAATTTTCAGAATGCCCTATTTCATGGCATTTCCAGTTTTTAAAAGCTGGCAATATTTCTAGGCTTCCCATTAATTTAAGAGCAAACATTATAATTAAAATAGCCTACAAGGCCCTCCATGATCCAGACCGACCTTGCCAGGTGCTCCCTTACTCTCACACCCCACCCTCAAGTGGGCCATGACCTCTCCTGCCACAAAATGTTTGTTCCCTCTGCCTGGAATTCTCTTCCTCCCTACCTCTCTATCTAAATAATCCAACTCACACATCCGATTTCATCTGGGTTTTTGTTTCTTCAGAGCAACCTCCCTTTTGCCTCCAAACGATGTCAGCCACACACAACATGATATTCCTCTCCTTCCTAGCACTAACCAAGGATGAAATTTTCTATTAGTATGACTACTAATTTTTAAAAAAATTTTTTAAAAATTATTTGAGAGAGTGAGTGAGAGCAGAGAGGGAGAAGGAGACTCCCTGCTGAGCAGAGGGCCCGATGTGGGACTCGATCCCAGGACCCTGAGATCATGACCTGAACCAAAGGCACATGCTTAACCAACTGAGCCACCCAGATGCCCCACTATGACTATTTTATTAATATCTATCGCATCCTCCAGAATGTAAGTTCTATGAGGGCAGAGATGAAGCTGGTGTTTTGTTGTGGTTTTTTTTGTTGTTGTTGTTCACCATACAGTCCTCAGCACTTGGAGAGTGCCGGGCACATGTTTAGGCTATAAATACTTAATTGAACAAATAGATGGGTGAATTGGAAATACAAACTTTAAGAATTCTTCAATGCCCCCAGTTCTTGAGGACCTCTCCTTCCAAGTCTGGGAGACATGAAACCATGTGCTCACTCAGACACAGTTGGAAGGAGAGCTTTGAAAGCAGTGGAGTCTCGTGGTCATTCCTAAACCAGTGTTAAACCATGTGAGCGCTCTCCTTCCTTTTGAGGTACACTACCAGCAGTTCTCTTATGTATCTGGTTCCCAGCAAGAAATTTCTACAATTTCTTCTTTCTGTGTGCATGATGTCTTACATTGTATTACTCAGTGGAGTTACAATGAGGGTATGTTCATAAGAAGGTAGAGTCCTTCATCCCTACGTTACATGTGTTTTGTTTTGTTTTGACCTGCCGACTATTCTCTGATATCCTGACCAAGCCTCCCAAGATGGTGCCTTTCCAGACTGACCTAGCATATGGGGTTTCTAGACTCAGCACTGCCACTCAGTAAAACTTCACATGAAGTTTTGATTGCTTTCCAACAGGCATACTGAGGGCAAGAAACTGAGATGAGTTGCAAGGTTTCATTACCTCTCCATTCCTTATCAGTTGCAAAGTCAGCTATTCTGAAATCTTTCTTGTCCTCTGCCTGGAAGGGGATTCTTCAACTGCCCGGACAGTCATGCATATCAGGGCTCACATAGGACACTTGACCGTGTTTCTGAGTCCCAGAGGTTTTACTCCAGACCTCCTGCCAAGCCTCTGCTGTCACTGCTGGATACTCCAAAGGAGGGAAAGATTTTCTTACCTCTCTTTTTGTTTAACCCAAGGCAGGAATAAAGACTGTTGTGACAGCCAAACACAATGTTCTTATGCCTCACTTAGAGCACAGATGGGCAAGTGTCTGCCCATTTTTTTATAGAAACATAAAAAGAAAAATGTGGGATTTTAGGAAGAAGAGAGGCTTTTACCAGGTTGTTTAATGGTGTTACCCATTCCCTCTTCTTGCAAACAGACCAGTCATTTCAGAAAAGAGGCCTTCAGGTACCGTGCTTAAGATAGTCCCAGTCTGTTTACTACATGCACTTCCTCAGAGAAGGAAACATCATTAAACACTGGTGTCAGGGCCTCACGCACACGAGGGGCATTTCTCCAAAGGTCTCCCATGAAATAGAGCCAACCGACAACCTTCAGCGACATTGCTCCTTTTCAGTGTTGTGCTCATTTTAATTAGACGCACTCAGCGGGTCATTATGGTCGGATTCTCTGAAGGCCGCTCACTGCTGCCACCTCCAAGGTGACAGGGCACACACTGTGAGGGGAAGACCTGTGTCTGCCCTGTCCCAGCCCCAGCCGCTCCGCAGCTACGTACTCACCGTACCAAGCTTGCGAGTCCCAAGAAATTAACTTTAGAAGGCTGGCTTGTGGTGAGGCTTCAAGCATCGAGTGTGGCGTGTGGAAGGGACACGACCAGGCCTTTGTTCACCTCTGGAATCTCTCTGCACACCTTGCTTACCTGTAATGTGTGGCCCTTTTTCTTGTTTTTAAAAAACTTTAATTTTCGTAAGGATCTGGTTGGCTTTTTTTAATGATTCATGAAATGAGCGGCATCCCATTTAACAAACAGAAGGGTGCTCCCAACACTTGGCCTTTTCATACCTCTTCCTGGCGTCGAGCTTGACAAGAAAATGACGAAAAGGGAGAACCGCCCACGTATGTTTTAGAAATGAAGTGGGAAGCCCTTAAATCACTGGCCTTCCAAAAATCTTGGGATTTGCCTCTTCCTGTTTTAAGGGGATATTCTGTGTGTGGAAGTCTGATCAGGTTGCAATCTGCAAAATCGCAGCCCTTGAGAGAGCTCCCTATTCGCTATGCATCCAAGGAGACATGAGTATATTATTCCTTCCAAAGTCAGGTGCAATTGAAGCTCACTAAATTGACTCCACATCTAACTATCTTGAATAGTGACAGAGGAATAGCAAGTATTTTTTACTAAAATGCTCATTTTAACCAACACCTTCTTTGAAGATTTTTCTATCACTGATGCAGAGCACATGATCTTTCCTTTACAGAAGACGACAGAACACCAGCAAATCAATGTTTGAGTCCAGGGGCTACTGTCAGTGCCTTAAACACTTATCTAGCAACTGTGTCCTTTTGCCAGCAATGTCATGCAGAATTGAGGGCAGAATTTATTGTAAATGTAAGGAGACTAATGTCAGAGGGAAATTGTGTGTGTGTGTGTGTGTGTGTGTGTGTGTGTGTGTGTGTGTGTATACGCACATATGGGCGCCCATGTGTGTAGGGTAAGGCTGATGCAGGTGCATGCTTGTCCTCACCCCTTGATGCTCCATATTAATTATGGCCAAGAAAATAATAATTGGTATCTCAAATAATAGAAAAAATGTATTTTAACAAACAACAACTTATACCATTTCCCCTACTGAGTTCTACTCTGAGCCAGATAACAAGTTTCTTTTGATTCATTTGTTCACTCTACTCATCTTCATGGGACCCCACCATCTCCCCCCTCTGCTCTGTTCTCCTCTAGCAGAACTGTCCTGCCCTGAGTTGTGTGGAGATTGACACGGTAATGGAAAATTAACACAAGGAGGGATGCCTGGGTGGTTCAGTCAGTTAAGCATCTACCTCCGGTTCAGGTCATCAAGTCCCACATCAGGCTCCTCACTCAGCGAGGAGCATGCGTCTCCCTCTCCCTGCCACTTCCCCTGCTTGTACTCGCTCACGCTCTCTCTCTCAATTTTTTCTTAAAAAAAGAAAGAAAACACAAGAAAAGGCAAGCAAGGGGAAAATGTGGAATCAGATAATTGGACCCTTAATCAGGTTTTACTTAATTCACTTGGAAAAAGCACCTCTTCAGCAAACACTGCATTCCTCAAGGTTACTTTTGTCACATCTCATAGTGGTTATCATTTATTGAATGATCTTGATGTAATAGGCGCTGTGCTGAGGGCTGTGCGTCCATCAGTTCATTTAATCCTCACAGCGCTGCTCCGTGGCATTGCTGTTTTTATCCCCCTTTTACAGCAGCAAACACTGAGGTTCAGAGAGGTTGAGTAACTCATCCAAGGTCAAATGCCAATAGATGATGGGCAGACGCAGGATATGAACTTGACAGTGTGGTCTAGAGCTTGTGCCCTAAATTAGTACTTCTCTCACCTTTTATTTTTAGTTTTGGAATTGCAAACTATTTGGTAGGTTTCAATAAGCACTCACAAAGAAGTAATACAGAGCCAGTGTGGTCTAGAGCTTGTGCCCTAAATTAGTACTTCTCTCACCTTTTATTTTTAGTTTTGGAATTGCAAACTATTTGGTAGGTTTCAATAAGCACTCACAAAGAAGTAATACAGAGCCAACAATGTAAGACCTATCGAGAGAGGAAGCTCTGAAAACTCTGGTGAATTTTCTTTCTTTTTTTTTTTTTTAATAATTTTTATTTTCAGGTGAATTTTCTGTAATTGTAGAGGCAAAACCAAATGCTCTGAAATATAAAACTTTTTTCTCACTCTTACATGAATTTCCTTTTACTCATGGAATCACAGAATGGGACCTCCAGAGCTCAGTGTCGCCCCTTGTCCCTCCACACAGCCAAGTTCTAATCATCCCACAAATATGACTATTTCTCTGTTGTAAATTATCTTCAGAGGTGGAACTTGCCTAGGGGCTGCATTTTTTAAATCACGGCTGCTAAATAGCACTGAGTTTTTGCCAAAGTACAATCTGACCAGCCCTGTCCCCCCAGATTTATTCTGAAGTCTACAGACACTCCCTGTTATCCCCTTGTAAGAACAGGGACAGCAAAGGAAGCGTCCCTCGCTTAGCTGGTTTTGCTACCACCTGGTCCATTAAATTCCCCTGGCACTTGTTGAACTTAAACACACAACCCAGAGAAAATCACATTCTGGATGATATTTGTGTGATCGGGCTGTGAAAAACTCAATCACTCAGTCAAGCCTGCATGTTTAAGGGGACCGCTCAATTGACGGACAGCAGATTTGCGGCGCAAGCCTGCATCCGTAAGAGGAGCTGACTTACAAAATGACTATTGATCATATAGGTGGTAAGTTTTGATCTAGTCGCAGCCTGGAGAAACAATAAAAAAAAAACACGATCTGCTTGTAGGTGATACCCAAGTAGGGTTAGGACTGAGAGACAGATGTTTGGAGGCCTGTTTATTGGAGCACTCTTTGATTCTCTTATTTTGAGAGCTTTTGTTCTTGACTGTAGAAAACATTTTCACACCCATTCATCTATGGAAATACAGACTAAAAGAAGGGGGACGAGAAGCTCCATTTAGAAAGTTCGATTTCGAGTATTTCATCCATGTCCATCTTGTGTGTCCCAGGCCGGCTTCTTGAGAAAACCTTATTTTATGTCAACCTCCTTCTTAGTTAAAATTCTGCTCTTTGAACCCAACTCTGGGTTGAAACCTTATTGGCAAAATAATATAAACTGGTGTCTGCAGGTAGATAGACCCTTCAAGCCCTCCCAGGGTGAGAAAGTGTTATTTTTCCCTTTTATGTGTTGTGGTTCATTGGATAGTATTTGTCATCTTGTCACATAATAGGAACAACGTTCACAATGTTGAAATACACCCTTAAGCTGCAGCATCTCCGGATGTGGGAGCAGCCTCGGGGCTGTATTCCTCATCAGCCCTGCAAGCACTCACAGGCGATGTGTTCCCAGCCAAGTAGAGCCTCCTTAAAGTGCACCATTTCATTCGGATTTGTTTCAAGGGTCGGGTCACACCAGAACGATCTTTCCATTGGAGAGGGAAAGGGATAATTGGATTGCATTTGGATGCCTTTTACCATATTTTGCATTGACACTTGAAAAGGCGTGAAAAATTTGCTGATCTTATTTTATTATTTAAGACACACACACACTCCATTCTGATGGGGGAAACAAAAAGGTTGTGTTTTTTTTTTTTTTTTTTATGAGGTTAGCAATAGTGGAATCTTCGTGATCATATGTAGTCAAGGATTTCCTGAAGGTGCAAATTGAAAGCCCTGTGGAGAGAAATAGTTTTAGGCTCCCCTCTTGGGGAAACTATCCCTTTGCTGTTAGCTTTATAGAGACTCAGGGAAGCTGCCAGTAGGGGAGCCTTATACTCAGACCACGAGCCTAACCCTATTGCCACTGCTCCCTTGGGGTGCACAGTGTCCTTGAAGATTTCTTTTTAACTTCAAGCACAGTGAAGTGCTTCAGACACAATGAAACTTACTTTATCCTTTGTCCACTATTATCTCTTCCTCCTTCCCTGTCCCTCCCTCTCTTCTCTCCCTCTCTCTCTCTCTTTTGCCTATGGGAAAAGTACACTGGATCATTTTCCCGTTGACTTCTTCCAGGCAGGATGATCCTGGCCTCCAACCTCCAGGAGAGACAGATCTGCGCTATGACAAATAGACTTCTTCAAGCAGTTTGGAAAAAGCTTATTCACAAATGATCTTGGGATCTGTCTGAAAACTATAGACCCACGAACACAAAACCAGAAAGTGTACAAATATTTAGAGGCTAATGATCTAACCAGTGGGTTTTTGTGGTATTTCTGGTGTTTCAGTTAGGAGAACCCTAAGTTAAAGAGGAAAAAGGAACCCTCCAAAGCTCTTCAAAGATTTAGGAAGGCCATTTCAGCTGTTGTCTAATATTTTTTTCTGTTGAAAAAAATAAGAGTTTTCAAACATAGAGAAGATAGGCTCTCATTGTCATGGTCAAGGTGTGTCCCTAATGGACATCTGGCTCTTCTGTCTGATCATTTCTCTAAATGGCTCTATTAGTTTAACGCCAACTAAAGTAGACAACTAAAAATACTGAAGTGTTTTTATAATTTGATTTATTTAGCTACTTTGTGTTTGTTTAGGCAACAGTTTTTTTAAAGGACACATGAGGATGTAGTCTTGCTCAAAGCAATGCATCCTGAATACTCTATTGAACTGGCCTTATGGCTACGCTTGAGTATTTGAGCACCTGCCTTAAAGATTTCCATGCTAAAATTGTTGTAGCTAAGGTCTAAAAGTAGAACTTTGAGGCTTCCAGTCCCATTTATCTGTGCATTAAAGTAGATGAAAATTATTTTCTAAGAAGAGGCTTTATTCTGCTCATGAAGATAGAATGGTTTAAAGTGCCTTTTTTTTTTTCCTGTGGTCATGTGATTTTGCTAGACTCCAGTAATTTCATAAGGGAGAATCAGCCATACTTGTGATTAGAACTTCAAAGGTATAGTTCTAAATTTAATTGTGAGCAGAGAACAATCACATTCCATATAATTGCCAAAGAGCACAATCTCCATACTTGAGTTGCCTTTGGGGTAATGATGTTAGCCTATGTCAGTAGGCTTATGACACTGGTCATGTACCACCCTTCCAAATATTGTTGAGGACATTGGTCATTATGGTGCACAGTCCCATGTATGGCAAACCTTCAGGACAATTTCTTCCTCATCCTTAGTGTCTGGAGGAACTGAGCCTCTTCTAACATTTGTCTGTTTCTGTTTTATGGATAATGTGGCAGGTGTATTGCCATTTGTTGCTTATAAGGATGGTGAAAATAGGCATCTACTAATACCAAGAAGAGCATGGGCCTTTAGGGTAGGCATTTTATATGGCTTTACCCTTAGATCTGTTTAAGGTCTTTGTCCTTGTTTTTCCCTTTTCTGCCTCTACTTCATTTTCTCTTGCTGCATCTTAGTAATCTGGCAAATCATTTCTGTAGAAAAGAAGGTGAATCAATATTGCCACTTAAGGGAAGGAGGATATTGTCCCCAAAGACTCAGAAGAAGAGCTTGACATATCGTACAATAAGCTGGTAAGAAGGAGAGAAGATGTCTGCTCTATCCCTCAAAGGAATGGAAAAAGAAAAAAAAAAAAAAAACTCTGGGGGGAAAAAAAACCAGGCATTCTTAGGAAAAATCAAGCTGTGATAAAGTCAGAGCTACAAATATAGCCAAAATAAGAAAACAGTGCAAGTAAAAAATGTGATGGAAAAATGTAAAACATTTTTTTTTGCTTTTATTTAAATTCCAGTTAGTTAACATACAGTGTAATTAGTTTCAGGGGTACGATATAGTGATTCAACAACTCCATACAACACCTGATGCTCATCACAACAAATACCCTTCTTCATCCCCATTACCTATTTCACCTTTCCCCCCACCTTCCCTGTGGTGACCATCAGTTTGTTCTCTATAGCTAAGAGTCTGTTGTTTAGTTTGCCTCTCTCTTTTTTTCTCTTATGGTCATTTGTTTTGTTTTTTAAATTCCACATATAAATTAGATCATATGATATTTGTCTTTCTCTGACTTATTTCACTTAGCATAATACTCTCTAGCTCCACCCACATTGTTGCAAATGGCAAGCTCTCATTCTTTTTTATGGCTGAGTAATATTCCACTGTATATGTATGTGTCTGTATATATATATACACACCACATCTTCTTTATCCATTCATCAGTCAAAGGACATTTGGGCTCTTTTCATAACTTGGCTATTGTTGATAATGCTGCTATAAACATCGGGGTGCATGTACCCCTTCAAATCAATATGAAAAGTATAAATTTGCTTTGATATTTATAGATAGCATAAAAATTTTGCAAATCCATATTCATACTGTGGAGGACACACCTGAGTTATTCTAGAAGCAGAGTAAAAAAAGGCAAAGAGGTTAGAGAGATGAGAAGAAATGTGGAAGACAGAGATTTCAGGTCAGACATAAATAATAATTTTCCAAATGTAAAAACCAGAGTGATGCATGTGAAGCAATAGTCAAAGATGTAATAGAAGAAATTTTCTTGAGCTGAATTAAAATCACAACTGAAAGGGACTTGTCAGGATCTAGGCAAAATTATAAAAAGGACCTACATCTAAATAAACACTGATAATTTTTAAAAAGAAGGATGTACATAAATGAGTGAAACCAAAGGAAGGGAAGAATGAGGGGGGGTAAGCAGAAGGGGGAATGAACCACGAGAGACTATGGACTCTGGGAAACAAACTGAGGGCTTCAGAGGGGAGGGAGGTGGGGGACTGGGATAGGCCAGTGATGGGTATTAAGGAGGGCACATATTGCATGGTGCACTGGGTGTTATATGCAAATAATGAATTATGGAGCATTGCATCAAAAACTGGGGATGTACTGTATGGTGACTAATATAACAATAAAAAAAAAGGAGGTACAGTTTCAGAAGAAGCAGCAATAACGATACTCAAATTTCTCTTTTTCAACATTATTGAAAGGAAAACAAAAAACTAGTATCTATAGAATTTTAAGCTATAAAAGGTTGAAAACCAAGAATTTTATACAAAATCTGATGGCATGCCTTTGCAGACACTCTCAGTCAGGCAAGGGCTAATGGATATATCATTATGTGTCCTTCCCAAGAAGAATATTTGAAGGTGAATCCAGCTGACCTAAATAAACAAACAAACAATACAAGAACACAGCATCAAGTATAAAAGACTGGCGGGATTCATTGAAATCAATGTAAAATTTAGAATATTAAACTATCATAGAATTCATTGAGAAACCTAGAACGATTATTGAAACAGGAGATTCAAGTGATTAAAAATGATGTATAAAGGTAAGCTTGGTTTATAACCTTAAATGAAGTTGGAAGAAACTTGGAATTGGACCATAGAAAAGTAAGAGACCACTAAGGTCTTAGCAGTATGCTATGTGAGGAAGTAGAATCAAAATTTATTTTTTATGACCTCAAGAATTAAAGAAATACAGGCTTCAGGATAAATTTAATACAGATCGCTATAGAATTAACTCAGAATTTCTCCCTTCCCAGTAACTGCAAAAAATACCAGTAGGGGAATAATTGTCTATGTAGCAGAAGATAGAAAAGAAAATTAACAGTGTCATCAGGAAGCTTAAAATAAGAAATAAAAATAAACATGCCCGTTTCGACAATACATGCCACTAAGCTACCACCTCCCTGTATCCCTCAACCCTCAACCCTACGGAAAGATGATTGTATTGAAGAAACTGAGAACAGCAAGCGGTCCTTACAACCTAATATAGAAAGAGGTTTTTTTGTTTGTTTTATTTTTAGGTACATAAATTCGTAATTTTGAATATAAATACTGTGGTAGATTGAAGATGGCCTCAAAGTCTTTGTCACTCTTGTCCCAGCAAGAGGTGGAGTTGACTTCCCTGACCCTTGTCTTGGGCTCACCTGTGACTTGCTTTGACCAATGAAAAGCAACAGAAGTTCTGCCCTGGGCCTCAGATAGCCTGAGTTTGTGCTCTCTTGGAACCCAGCCACCACGCTGTAAGGAAGCCCAAGTTACCTTGCTTTAGACAGAGGCTGCAGTAAATTTTACCAGAATATATTTTACCACAATAAGAAAGTACACTGAAAGCACAAATGTATGTTCAAAAAAATCACTTCGTGTCATTTTACCCTACCCTATCACAGTTACTTTTAGTATTAATAAGGAATTTTCCTGCTTACAGTTTAGTCAATATTTTTTCATTTGAAAAACCCAGATATTTCAGAGGGTTTCCAAATGAAAAGCATTGTCTAGTGATAGCACCCTCAGACTTAAGACCAATGACATTTCTGTGAACTGTGCTGGTCAGATGGACCTTGTGGGGGTGGTAGCCCATTGCACACAGCAATATTTTCTACCGAGGAAATATTCTTTTCTAAAGTTCCAGTTAATGAGCAAAGCAACCTGATTGTTATCATAGTCTCAATTTATTATGTTAGCTGTCCCCTCCTAACCCAAATTATATAGTTAGCATCTAGAGTTGTAGTTTCCATTTCTGAAGTAAACAGATTTCCAGGGGACCACGTGTGGGATTCTTGCGGCATTTTTCTCATAGTCCAACTTTATTCAAACACTTTGTTTGCTGGAAATCTCCTGGTGGACCCTGCTTCTGTCTCATACCCACCTTTCCCTCCTGCGTTTCGCCATATGTTCTGAACTGCTTGAAGCCTTCCCCCACTCCCTCTCTCACCTTGGTATTTCTTACCTCCATATCCTTTTAGAACTGTATTCTCCCCCTGAGATTTTGTTTGTGCTTCCCCCTTACACACACACACACCTGGCAAACCTCCACATATCACTGAAACTCTCTTCAGATATCACAGCATCCTGATAATGTTTTTGGATCCTCTCCATTCCACCTCCCCTAGACACACAAATCCATGCACACTTCAAGAGGATTTGGATGACTTTCCTCTGGGCTCCTAGGGTTTTTCTCTCTTATCACACTACGTGGCATTGCATTTATCTCTGTGTTCATCCCCCCCCCCCCCAACTTCCTTCTCACGTCTAAGGTCTTGGAGGACAGAAACTGTACCTTGTTACTTTTGGATCTCCCAGCACCTAGCAGTGACACCAGTGGTTGGTGACTGATTGACCAAATAAAAAAGATGGATTCCTGAGTGAGTGAGAAGTGAGTGAGTGAGTGATGAGCATGGACCCCATGATGTTAGTTTATGCAGATAGTAATGCAGAAAATGGCATGGTCCCTACCTTTAGTTCATTAATAACTGACTTGACAATCATTCAGCAGAGTAGAAAACCTATGTATTTCTTAGTGTTCCCTCCACCAATAACTGCATTAAAAACCTTGAAATGGTCAGCCACAGTTGTAGGATTTATATCTATTGATATGACATTACTGTTTTACTTCAGAATCTAACTACAAAATGAGTTCGTTTCAGTAAATACTTCCCAGCTGAATGTTGTTCTGTAACAAAGTTTATCAGAGACATCCCTCAGAGATACAAAGAGTTAACTGTGTACTTTTCTTAATAAGATTGAAGAGGCAGGGCATCATTTTTTCTAAGTATGGCATGGTCTGTGACACCATATAATTTGGGGGGTATCTATACTTTGCTTGGAAAAGAAAAAACAATACCTAGTTTCTTTTTAAGACTATTTTTGCTGCCAGGAAAAAAAAATCATTTGCTCTGTCACAATTATGGCCATAAATCTTATAGTGAGGACATTTAATGGTGGCTACAAAGCTTCCTTTATTTCACCTTACACAGACAGTCTTCAAACTTACTAAGCATGTCAGGAAAAGCAGACTGGGTCCGTTTTAGTTCTTCAGGTGTGTGTTTGAGAAATGCATTGTTAGAAAGAAATACTTCTCCGGCCCTCATTTTGCCTGGCCTAGGGTAAGACTTCCTGTGTTCTCTATATAATCAATTAATTACAGTAAATGATTTCATGATAAGTAAATGATTTGGACTTTCAGTTCTTGGTTTAGTAAAGTCATTGAAATAAGTTAGTTTAACCCACCATCAGGTTTATTTGTGACTTGAGGTTTTGTGAGCTTTTAACATTTTTAATTCGTTTTGATGGAGCACCTGGGTGGTTCAGTTGGTTCAGCGATGGACTCTTGGTTTTGGCTCAGGTCATGATCTCAGGGTCATGAGATCAAACCCTGTGTGGGGCTCCTCCACACTCAGCAGACGTCTGCTTAGGATTCTCTCTTTCCCTCTTCTTCTGCTCCTCTCCCTGATCATGGTCTTTCTCTCTTTCTCTCTCTAAAAATAAATAAATAAAATTTATCAAGATAAAATTTTTAATTCATTTTTAATAGGAAACAGATGCTTAGAGTATTAAATTCAAAAGATCCCAAAGAGAATATGGTGCAAGTTCCCTCCCACCCCAGGCTCCCTACCTTCCCTAACACCTTCCCTGATCCAACTGCGTGTACCAGCTGCTTCGATATCATTTCAGAGGTATTATATGTAAAGCAAATATAAACATGTGGGTTTTTTAATATCTCTTTGAGCTCTTTGTATCAATACATATTGAGTTTGTTTTAGAAGCTGCATAGTGTTCCATCAGATGGATAAAACAATTTATAATCCATAGCATAGTGATAAATATTACAGATGACATTTCAATGAATATTATTGGAGCGTGTATCTTTGCACACATGTGAAATTGTATGTATAGCTTAATTACATAAAGGAATTGCTAGGTCAAAGGTTATATACACTTTTATCTTAATGGATATAAACCACTTTGCATAGACGTTATACCGATTTATCCTACTACCAAAATAAGTGTGCTGGAACTGTCATATTTCTCATCACAGAGTGTATCACCAAAACTGATCTTGGCCAAATTTACAGGTTAAAATATATTCCTACATATTATGAAATATGGGGGAATCCTTATGTTTTTTCAAGACAGCCATTTGGAAAGCCTTTTTGAATGTGAAAATTATCTTTAGAACATTTGAGCTCAGTTTGATGCCTGAGATCATCTGAAGTGGTTTAATACCCATGGAAAAAGACATTTTTGAATTTTATATGTGGGGAATTCGTTCATGAGGGATCTGAAGTATAAGCCAAAAAGAGGAAAGGGGAATTTGAATCCTTTCTCCCCTTCCCTTTTTTCCAGCCAAACCCTCTCTCCCATGAGTTATCTTTGCTTAGTGCTCCCCCACCTCTTCCACATTTAATAAAGGGACATACAGTTTACACCCTCTTTTTCCCTGAGTGTTGTTACTCAAAGTACCGTGACTGGATAAAACAGAATGTCTGGAAATTCCACTAAGAGATAGGACATTTATGTTTGTCTTTTAACCAGGTTACCAGATCATCCTCTATGCTAATTCTCCTTTGGAGCTGAGTTTTTATTTATTCCCTTCTTTGCCTTCTTAGGAAAGAGACCTATTCTCTGAGTCTGTGGAGCTGACTTAAATGCTCACTTTTCTGAAGCAGAGCACAAATTAATGTAATCTTTTATTATATGCTAGTCACTGTCATTGTGGTTAAGTACCACATAGCGCAGATGCAGCATTTTTTAAAGACACACGCAAACACACACACAAACACACAGGCACCATGATTTCTCTTTGATGAATATGGCAAGCTGTTCATTTTTTCACAGCTGTAAAGAAGGCAGTCAATTGTAATAAGTAAAATGAAAGTACCCATTTCCTCTTCTTGATTGAAAAGAGAGAGCAAAATTAAGTTAAAGCTGAAACTTGACTAGGATTCTTATTCCTGGCCATATATTTCTATTTGAGCAACATTTTAAAAATTGTATTTGGCTATCCTAAAAATGAAATACAAAATTGGACACAATGGGGGATCTCATTGACATAGTATTGCAAATCAATATTGAAATATTAACTTGGTCATAACAGAGTCTAAATGAAGATTTATGCGAAAACCGAAACATAAAATTAAAAAGTAAAAGAAGTCAACCAAAGTTTCAGTAGGTTTTCAGCCCAGGTATCCCTTGATAGAAGCAAAGCCAGTCGCAAAATCTTTATTACAGTTGCTAAAGAAATCAATTCATTACACGTAACCTGAATGATCCGTTGTGAGTGCTGTAGTTTCAGTTCTGCCTTTGATTAAAAGTATATGTGTGCTAGGTGGTAAGTATATGCTGATGAAGTATACTATTCCACTCGGCTCCATTAGGTATATTTATGTCCTGTACATAAGAAAACGGACAAGGACTTTTGGGGGAACTGTTAGGTCAAAGGTGAAAGCAAAAGGAAAATTTCAGTTATAAAACAAGCAAAACTTCCAATATAGACATAGGAAAAAAAAAAAAACATCCAAAGCACTAACCAAAAATGTGTTGGCAAGATTTCTGTAAGGAAAGTAGGGATGCTAGAAAAATGGAAGAAACTAAACTGCCAAGGACAATGGGCAAAGGGAGATGTTGATGATGTGGGTTGAAATGTTAGGTCCATAAATAGAGGGTGTTCTAAGAAGAAAAGGACATTTTAAAAATAATACTAACAGCTCATCAAGAAGAGCCTATACTTTGAAACTCTTTTTAGCTAGGGAATGACCTCTCAGTTCTAAAGCAGAGGTTCTTAAAATGTGGTCCCAGATCAACTTCATTGGCATCGCTTCCAGAAACTTGTTAAAAATTGCAAAATGGTCCCACCCCAGATCCATGAATTTGGGTTGAGGCCCAGAAATGTGCATTTTACGGTGATTCTGATGCAAGTTCTTCTGACCCCCACTGTTCTGTAGAATGAAGCCATTGTCTTGGGGCTTCAGAAAGCACCTGTCAGGGGACGCCTGGGTGGCTCAGTTGGTTAAGCATCTGCCTTTGGCTTAGGTCATGATCTTGGGGTTCTGGGATCGAGTCCTGCATTGGGCTCCTTGCTCAGCGGGGAGCCTGTTTCTCCCTCTCCCCATGCCCCTCCCCCTACTTCTGCTTTCTTTCTCTCTCTCTCAAATAAATAAATAAAATCTTAAAAAAAAAAAAAACACCAAAAAGAACGTGTCAGAATCAGAATGCCTCAGATAAGCCCTCTCCGCTTCCCCAAAACTCCATCCCCATGACCTGGTGGTTTAGGAGTGTCTTTTTACGTGGAGCAGGAGGAAAGAAGTAGAACACTCCCCATTCTGTGGCATATCTTTAAAAAAGCACACTTCATAAATTAATTCTGGTTTCTCACTGTTCCAGAAATCTGTTCTTCTTTTTATTGATTATTCTAATGGGGTGAAGAGGGTTTTTTTCTGCTATTTGAAAAGGATATTAACTATTCCTGTTTTCTTTCCCTTATATCAGTTTGAGGCAAAGACCATATGGAATGCAAAGGAAATCTTGGAAGATAGGTGTTTCTGGATGGCAAAGCATTTTGGAAGTTTAACCCTGCTCATATGCCATAGAGACCACTGTGGTTTTTCTATCGTCAAGCTATGTAATTATCACAATAGTTAATATTGATTGGGCATTTGGGGAGGCCAAGTATTATGTTGAGAAAAATCTCATTTAACCTATATGTCTATGAGGTAGATACTATTATCATTCTCATTTTATAACCGTAACAAACAGGTTAAGTAACTTGTCCAAGATCATCCAGTTAATACGTAAGTGGTAGAGAGGACGTAGCTGGTTCTGATGTCGGATCTCATGCCGTTCATCTCCACAGTTCCTATTTCTCTATGCCTTTTACTTGGCTCCAGAAAGTCCGCCAGGACTTTTCTTCTATTCTTGATAGCTTCCACCACCCGTTGCTCTGGGGTTTTGTTCACAAACAGCATCCACAAAGAAGTGAGACACCATCTAAATAATCTTTCCTCCCCACCCATCCTTCTTCTTACAGAGAAAATATGTAGTGCATGTAGTTGTAAGGGTTTCATTGCCCTCACGATGGGAAACCAGATATTTTAACCTAACGTGGGAAAGGTAGCATCCTTCAAAATATATATGTATAAAACTAAGGTCTTCTAATTATGTTGTATCACACCTGACTTCCTTATCATGCAGAAAGCTGAGTCTAAGGGAGTTTCTCTGGCTTCTGTAGGTTTTGAAAAAAGGCAGAGGGGAGTGGGAAGACAGGACCAGACATATAAGTGGGCTTTTCCTAATGTGGCTTGTTCTCGTACCTTCCTCATCAGCCTGATCTTCAACATCACCACCAATGCCTTCCTTCCTCAACCCCCTCATCCAGCTGGATCCCAATTTCTATCCATTGCATCTTCTAAATAACCCCGTATTTGGTCACCTCTTTCTGCTTCCATGGCTGCTGTCTTGAACGTCACCTGATGAAGTTTTTTTAGATTATAAACTGAAGGCAATAGAAATAAACAGAAAATATTTAAGGCAAGGATGTGGCATAATCAGATATGAATTATGTTATAGAGCCATCATTCAGACAGATGTGCAGAGGATAGATTGGCAGACCAGAGGCAAGGAGATAAATGAGTTAGGCATGAATGAAATAAAAAGCACGAGAGCACTGAATAAGGTACCAAGCAAATGATGGAAACTTACATATTGGTTTCTGTTTCTGTCAGTCCTTCAGGGGGAAAAAAGGTTTCTTTATAGCAAATTACAAATACATTTAACATTCATTCAATAAATACTTACTGAGTACTTACCACGTGAGAGACATGATGTTGGGCTATGGCAGTACAACAGTAAAGAAAACAAAATGCAAACGTGCTTTGTGTTGCTAGCCACCATTACACCTTTACATGAATGAATGCTCTGAGAAAATATTTTACTAAAGGGATGAAGACAAAAGTATTCACACATAGGTAGCTGAATTAAGGATAAAGACACCGTACCAAGAGAGAAGTAATGAAGACAAACTTCCCCTCCCTCATCATCTTAACTAGGTCTTCCCCCAGACAGAAAGAAAACAACTGGCCTTTGGATACCAGTAAATAGAAACGTGTTCAAATTTTTTCGATGAGCTGTCATCCAGCATAGCATGAGCTCCAGAATGACTAGGATATAGACCAGTTAAATCTGAATTTGAAAAAGAGAAAAGACCCTTAGCTCTATAGAAATGTAGAAGGAAGCCCAGGTAAAAGCCTTTTCACCTCCAGGAAGGTCACGAGGTCATCATGCTTGGGGATGGACAGGTATTCAAAGGAAAGCCAAGGATTACGGTGGATGAAGGATTGTAGACAAATAACAACCGTGGCTAGGGTGCAGTGAACAGAGCACTGGGTTTGGAGGCATTGAACCTAAATTTGATTCCCTGCTTTGCCCCGCAGAAGCTGGATGGTTTTGAGTACACAAGGCAATCCCTCCGAACCTGTTTTCTCATTTTTTAAAAGGACACAGACCTATTTTAATTACACTATCAGTATGAAAGGCAGGATTAGAATGAGATACTAATAAAATGCTATACAGCATAAAATTTTCTTGGTTTTATCTTATCTCATTACCCTGTAAAGTAAGTGACTTCAAATTCTTTTTTTAAAAGAGGAAGCATATAGACATAGGGATAGAGAGATAAATACACAATGTACAGAAAGAAAATTATTACTCACCACCATGTGAGTGCCTAAAAATAGGGACTTTGTCTTAATCAGCTTTTTAATCCAAGAATCTAGCACCTAATCAATTGTCATTAAATGTTGGTTGGATGAATGAATGAATGAATCTCCAAAAAAGAAGTGTTAATAATTTTTGTAGAGCTGACTTGTGAGAAAGTATTAATGGGCTTCCATACCTTTCTGGGGATGGAAATAATAGAGTCACAGAATTCACTTTACCTATTTTGTGTTATTTAAATTGGTCTGGACTATAGCTTAATTTTAACTTGTAGATTTTTTAGTTTCTTGCTACTCAAAGTGTACTTCTAGAACCGTACCAGTCTGCAAACTGTTTGTTACTGGTCTATAACAATATAAATACAGATAAAGAGAATAAGCATTTAGAAATTTTTGTAGCAACTTGACAGTGTAATTTTACATCTATTGAATCTTCTAAAGAGTTGGCTTGCGTTTTTTGTGTCTTTTAAACTCATTTTTCTATTAATTCTATTGTATGTTACAAAAATATTGGTATATGACAGATTGTGGTGGCAGGGGGCTTTGGGAGGGAATAATCCTTCACTACTGGCCTGGCTTATTGCCCTAGTGCTGTCATTAATCTCTCAGAAACTATCAATGGCGGGATGCCTGGATGGTTCAGTCAGAAGAGCACGCGACTCTTGATCTTGAGGTCATGAATTCAAGACCCATGTTGGGTGTAGAGATTACTTAAATAAAAACTTAAAAAAAATGATCACTGGTAATACTCAAGGTATCATATCCATGGACACCCTTAGACTTTTTATTATTTCTGTAAAGTAAAATTGGTTTCAGAGGCAATAAACAGGTCCCAGTTTAGGTAACTACCATGGCGCTTACTGAAGAACGGAGTCAAGGAGAAGGCCCGGGAGAGCCAAGATTTTACCCCAGTTCATCCATCTACTAATGGCATGACCTTGGGTGAGGAACAACTCTTAAGTTCTTCCTCTTAGTACGAGGAATTTCCTATTGGTAGAGAGATCATTATTTCTATATTAAAGGATTTGGAAGCATAAATGGCTCCACAAAGGTCGCTTAGCGCAGGATCTGGCACACAGGAGGAACTCACTAATTTTGGGCATTGGTATAGTTGTTTTGGCAGATGCTCAGGAAGGGGCTGGGGTCAATGGGCTCTGATGGCAGCAAATAGCATAGATTCGGGTAGACAGTTTAGGTTCAGGTGGTTGTGACCTTGGCTGCTAATGTAGGTTGACGCTGCCTGGCTTTCATGGGCTTACATATCACCTGGGCATCTTATTGAAGTGTAGAATTTGTTAGATCTGGGGTCTGTGAGTCTGCACTTCTAACCAACTGGGCATAGATTCTGCTAGTCCACAGACAATACTAAGGCCCTAGAGCGAGGTTCCAGCGGTGGCAGGTAAAAACCACCTGGAGGGTGGGCTAGCACAGATTTCCAAGGGGCGGGAGGGTTGCCTGATTTCTGGTCTTGGGTGCGGCCTGAAAACGTGCATCTCTACCCAGTTCCATCAGCATTATGATGCTGTAGCTAACTCTTTAGGATCCTTGAGAACCGTTGCCCAGGGTATGAGGCAGAAATCTTGACTTCTTCATTGACCTTAAATAAATCACCTGACTTTCCACAGTCTTCTATAAAATGAGGACAAACTGAATGATTTTTAAGTTTCCTTCTAGTTCTAAAATCTATCCATTCTTTCTGGCGGTTGTCTCAAATACACATTGGTAATTGTAGAAATCCACATAAATACATTTTTATTAGTAGTGTTTCCTTTATTCACAAATGACTGATAACGACACGGATACACCTAGGAAGGAACTCATACCAGCAACCTTATTTGCCCTAATGGGATGTGGTAAGGCAGTTTGGGGCTGATCTGGTTTGTTTGTTTTTTTTTTTTTTCTTTTTTTTAATAGAACCATTGTTTTCATAGCCTAGAAGTCTCAATCCTTCTGCTTGTTGTCCTCATGAGCAGCCCAACAAAGAGCTCTTCTTTTTTGACTTAGAATATTCTAGACTGATCTTAATATTATCATTGAATGGCCAGAAACTATAGTGAGCACTTGATGTGGATTGTCTTAGTCCTCACAACTACCACATGGATTAGTTATTAATCCCATTTTTCTAATTAGAAAACTAAGGCTTAGAGATTTTAAGTTCCCCAAGTTCACACAAGTGTTAGTGAGGAGCTAAAATTCCAAGCCAGAGAGCTGGCAGAACCCACACTCCTAACCTCTGAGCTCTAATGATGTAGAACAGAACAGAATAAAAAAAAAATAGAAGAAGAAGAAGGGAAGAAGAGGCTGTTGGATGTGTTCAGGGTTACTTACCCTGTTTTTTCCAAGTTTGAAAGATTCCAAGCACAAAAGAGCACATATGTATGATTTCATATATATGTGTGTAAGTTCATGAACATTCTAAACTAATCTCTGGTGACAAATCAGAGGAGTGATTAGCTCTGTGGAAGTATGGACTGGGTAGGAGCAGGATGGAATTTTCTAGGGTCATGAAAATACTGATCTGGGTAGTGGTCACAAGGTAGTATATTTAAGCCAAAATTCATTGAGCTGAACATGCCAGGTTTGTGCATTTTACTGCATGTTAATTCTACCTCAATAAAAAAGGTACCTATGAGCAAAATGCATACATATACATGTATTCATACTCATATGACTATATTTTCTAATTTATATGCAACCACATATTAGTGATTGCTCACTTAGTTTCTATAGGTCAGTCAGAATGAGTGCCCCATTTCACCAACAGATTAAGTCATGTAGAGAGGAGACTCTCTAGCATACGACTGATTTTCTAGTTCTCAATACTCTTCATAACTTTATATTAATTACAGAGAAAATGCACACTTTTATGCTTTTGGCCAGACATATTTGTCAAAAGGCAAAATTAGGTATAAAACGTCTGGCCCCAAGCCATGAATGACATTCTTCTCACCAGCACGTGAATTTATATAGTACATTCAGGAAAATTCTAAAGGGGTAGTTGTTTTCAGTGAACTGCTTTATTTGCTAATATTTGGTTCACCGGTACTTTTCCGATCTTGGCTTGTGATGCTGTGTCCCCTCATTTCTTTGTAAGATAATGGAAGATAATTCCCTGAGAATCCCATTTGCTACGTCCATCCATTCGTGAGGTCACTTAATTTAGTGTCCTCATTAAGTACCACTCTAAAGTTTAATAATTTTGCTGGCACCATGCTCTCCCATTCCTCCCCCCAATGTATTTTGTGTAATTTATTCTTGTTACAACTCATCCCCCTTCATCTGCCTATAAACTGCAGTCATGATATTTCATGATATTGCTGGTACCATATAATTTACAAACGGCCTCACATACCTAAAGGTCTGTTTAGAAAGAAAAAATGTTGCAGAGAAAGCTCAGGGAAACAAGTGGAATCAGGAAGTTTCATCAGAGACAGCTCAAAGAAAGAGATTTTTATAGCGGTAGTTGCTTATTCTTAGACAAGGAGCAGACACTTGCGGGGGGGGGAGGAGATAAAGCAAGCAGCAATTTTGTGTTCCTAATTAAATTGTTTGCCACCAGTGGCAAAACAGATTCTGCCACTATTAAACAGGCAACATCGAGGTAAGTGGCGTTGGCATACTAAAAATATTTCAGTGCAAAGATTAATACGAACTATTCTCAGGGAAAGGACTGCAAAGCTGAAAACAAACAAACACAAAAATAAATGCATCCCTCTGAAATACTTTTTGTGCATGAAGGGTCTGCCTTGAATGTTGAAATGAACAAAAGCCGAGAATCCATAGGAGGCAACATTTCTAACTTGTCACATTGTACCCAGGTGTCAGGGAGATGCTGAATAGTCGGTAATTCTCCAGGCTACAGAACGGGAATGGCGGTCTCTCCCCACGCCTTGATGTACAGTTCCTATTAAATATAACAGGAGTTACAAACCGTGAGAGAGAAAACCAGATCTGTCTCCTCTACCGCATTAGAATTGAGAAGTGAATTCTCTCTTCTCACTGCATGGGGTTTCATTGAAAATAACGGCATTATGTCTAAATGTACTGGAAAAATAGATTTCTTCATTAACTGCAGGGCCCTCCTTTTCCTTTACTGTTTTGAATGAGTGCAATACTAGTGTTATTTTAAAATATTTTTAAAATTATAATTCTTATAGAAAGTGTTAGAACTGTTGCACGTCTATCACAGCATTGAGAGAAAGTATTTCGCTGGTAAAGATGTCGTTCTTTGAGCCATGTTTGTCTATGCCTGTCCTAACTGAGAAATAATGACCAAATAATGCCGAAGTTCAAGTGGTATTTAGAGATTTCCATTTTAAGGCACATTAAGATGCTTTAGGAGTTCAGTAATTCTCCATACCACCCTTCCCACCCACCTTGAAACTGCACAGTCAAGTGGGGGGAAAATGTGGCTCCCTGTAAGGGTTTACTTCCTGATGCTGCTACCTGATTTCAGTTTCCAGAGAAGTGGTTAGCCAAAAAACAAACAAAAATCAAATAGACAAACAAAAACCCTTCATATTAACATAGGAACCCCTTGGTGTTTCAAGCTGAAACTCATGACGGGATCTTACATTCTCTCAAATCTGATAGCATTTTTCTTTAATATAAGAGATAAGATGGGGCTGAGAAATGTGATTGGTCTCTGCGGGCAGAAACGGGATTGGGGATCAGCTCCTCTTAGGAGCACATTAGGAGCCTGTAAAACTTTAGAAAAGTTGATGTGATTGATGGTTAGTACATTTTAGGAGATTTCTCTTTAAAACAGTTTCATACTATTCTTTGATAAGGCACTTCGTTTGCCATCTCAGGATGCTGAGGAGGGAGGGCTGGTATTTTTTCCTCACTGAGTAAATGACATCACACAAGTGGCATACACAATAGCAGATAGAAATCCCAGAGCCATAGGCATTGCTGGGATTTGGGAAAACAAGGCGAAGGGGGGGGGGGGGAACCTGAGCAAAGCTCCCTCTGCTTGGATGGCTTTCCTTCTCTGGGTATTTGTTATCTGTGTATTTGTCTTTAAAGAAAGACCTTATCCGTCTTTGAGATTCTGGAAATTAATGTAAGGTTGCTTTTTTCTTTGCATGAGAAATGTGATTGTAAATACTACTTCTCTGTGCATTTATGAAATGCTGATATTAAGAAAATATATCATGATCCACGAAAATCTAGACACTGATTTTGGTGTGTTAGCTGTTACTCATATAAAATGATAGGTTCATAAAGGCGTGCACAGATAATTCTATGTATGACTTAATAAACAGTCCAGTGTATGTGCTATTGAAAGACATAGTACTTAAGAAATACAATATATTCCAGTTTTCCTGAGGAAATTAGGGAGTGTGTTTAATTAATGCTGAAATGCACTAGAATTCCTATGGAAGTACTTATGACGTCCACATGAATACCAAATGAGTTCATTATGATCTGTGGTATCACGGTGCACAGCAGATGAATTAATAATGCTGGGACACTCAAAATGAAGTGTTACCAAGTGTTTTGGTATAACAAATATGGTTAAATATTATGTGATTAAAGTTATTATAAGCTAAGTCTCCATCAGAAGAAAGCAAAATTCCAGCTCTATTGCAGGGAGTTAAGAGTGGAACCAAACCGTTGTTTCTAAGCCTTGCGATTCTTAACTTTGAGCAGTCCCTTAGAGTCTTTCTCCAAATCTGTAATCATTTAAATTATCTTGGTTCCAAGGGGCAGAGGAGGTGGGTGGGGGCGGATGGAGTGATGGGGTGGGGGTGGGAAGGAGGTTGGTGGGAGGAGCAACTAATATACCTCGAGAATACAGCAAAATCAGAAGTATATATATATATATATATGATTTCCCACAGTTTGCATATTAGGAAATGGAGTTTCAGTTTAATTATTCTCTTCTAATGACAAGCGTACCACAATAATTATTTAATATGTATTTCAGGACAGTGAAGCAATGATAAACAAGGACAGTTTCTTCAGTTTTGTAGCTCAAGTCCTACTTTTATGTGTCAGACGTTCCATAACAATTTCTAAAATAAATTATTTTTAATAACGTACCCCAACTGTGTTTGTGTAAATTATTGCCCCACATTCTGTTGTAGGAGAGCTGGACCCTACATCTGCATTGTATTATTTATGCACTTTGATGTAATACATTGTAACAATTCATATCTATTATAGATTTAGTAAGACATGAAGGCATAAGTGGATTTAATCAGACATGTAATTATTTTTATGCCTCCAACGCAAAAATATGCGTAAATGAATTTATGGTTATTTGGCAATCAGTGGAAATGGTTTTTATAAATGTTGAAACAGCTGCTGGCAAATATATTTGCAAAAGAAGGAAAACGGCACTTATCTTCTGGTCGGGTAAATGATAAAGGAATTATTGTTAGCCGTAGGCAGTATCCTAGCTGTTAAATATTTGCTTTATCTTCCTTAATATTACATAAACATACATTTGGCATAAGAAAGCCTTTATTTCTTTCCTTCTGTGATAATGGAGCACATTTTCTCAAAGGAGGATTTTTAGAACACATCTGTATCCTAAAAAGCTCTTTTTTCCCTAAGTCTGAGCAGTTTCTGTCATGCTGTTTAACTTTTACCTTCCCATTTATTCTGTTATTTGTGGTATCATTCCAGTTCTTGAGATAGAATACTCTCATTTAAAATAATGGGCCGTGATAATGCACACACTTCTGTCAAATATGTTGATTTTGGTGTCTATTAGGATTTCTCACTGTTGCTTCTACAATGGCTTTAAGACATTTGTAAAACTTTTCTGCCACAGAGAGTAAAATGCAATCCTTGTACTACCTGGTTATGATTATTTCCTTGTGTTGAAGCATCTAATAAATTACATATCAGTAAATGTAGATCTTGGACAAATAGCCCGAGAAAATCTAATTTTCTTGAAGTGCATCTTTTTCATTCTTTCAAGTTTTCAGTTTAAATTTAATGCCTTTGACTGGTGAAAAATTAATAGCACCAGCACCTGAAATTTTCTCTATAACCTGTGGCAGAGAAGAAAGCTAGACCCTCTCTAATGTGTCAATTATGACCCAGATAGATTACCATATGAGGAATCATTTCATTTTTTCTTGGATCAAATATAAAACAGCTATAATATATTTAAGTTGTACTGAAGCCGGCAACGCTAGAGACACTCCCGCACACAATGTGAAGGCAGGCAACATAAATAAAGCTGTCACTCTCTCTACAAGGTGAGCTCGTATTTGAGCGTGCATCTGGGTTTTATGCATATGATGATTTCTAATACTAACCATTTGGGTGATACTCAGATAATAACACACCACTGACTTAAAAGTCACTTGCATCCGACTTTTGTAAATCATGGGGTTCTCTTTCATTCAGGTATGTTGTTTCAATGATCAGTAGCATTTCCAATAAATTATACACTGACCAGTTGGAAGAGCTTCTGCCTGTTATTGGAACAAACTCTGTGCAAACCTCATCTGTCAGATGCTGCACGCCCAGCCCTGGGCCCCTTGCATAGCTGAGCTTCTTGACAAACGACAGAGTGCCCTCTGTTGATGGAAAAAGGAATGTGCGGTGGAGGACGCAACCAGCTTTGCGATCAGAAGTCGCAAAGCTGCAATTAGCCGGTACCCATCTGTGATTAAAAATCACATTTTAAACTCTAAAAATATTTATTTAATGGGCATTGATAGAGTGTAGACTACTGCAAATTCAGAGGCAGTTGTAGGATTATATGTATTTACACATGTACACATTAATTATTCAGTTTCTACGTACCTGGAGATGCTAGGTAAGATGACTTTTTACTCTGTGTAGACACAGATTCACCTACACACGCATGTATTTCCATTCAAATGTTTCTGAAACCAAATTGAAAACTTGGCATGAACAATGATCTCAATGCCCAGGATCTATAATTTAAATAATTTTTAAATGATAAACTGTACCAACAACTCAACTGAACATGGAGATTTCTAATTCCCTCAAGCTGAAGGGGTGGGGTTGGGGGTGCCGAAGGGGGGGGGGGGACAGAAAGCAAAACCGCTGAGAAGCAGCCTTTAGCTCCAGTGCTGTCTCTGCAGGGCGAGGAAAAAATGGATAGCCTGGTTTGCTGTTGCTACTTTTAAACCAAGCCCTTATAAAACAGTAAATTTTATTATAATTTTAAAGCAGTAATTCACTGATGGGCATTCACCACTTCTCTATTTCCATTTACTATGTATTGGATTGGGGAGGGGGGCGGGAAGAAAATCTCAAGGAGGTGGCATCTTTACATTTTAAGACCATTTCATACATTAATCAGTTTAAAAGCAAACCTGAAAAATACTAATATGCACCAAAATACTTGCAGGTAACATTTTAAATTGTGTGATTGTCTTGACTGTTTTGGAGAAATACACTCTATTTTCTCTTGCATGTTTCAGATGTCTTCTGAGAGGTTGAATTTGGGGGATCTGCATGTATTTTAATTCTCCTCTAGCTGCTCTTAAACCTGAGTATCTTCAACCACAAAATTAACCTAATGTACTAATTTTTTTTTAAAGATTTTATTTATTTATTTGACAGAGACAGACAGCCAGCGAGAGAGGGAACACAAGCAGGGGGAGTGGGAGAGGAAGAAGCAGGCTCCTAGCAGAGGAGCCTGATGTGGGGCTCGATCCCACAATGCTGGGATCACGCCCTGAGCCGAAAGGCAGACGCTTAACGACTGCGCCACCCAGGCACCCCCTAACCTAATGTACTAATTTGATTGCAATCTTCAATTCTGTTATTACAAAGGGAGAGTTTTCTTTCGTCTTTAAGATTCCATTTGCAAATGTGAAGTGAAATTGAGAGTTAATAAATTAATCTCTACGCCATTGCCAAGAAACAGTGTTACCAAGAGAAGGAGGGGGGAATGTCAAATTGAATTTTCCAGATATGTTATAGATATTGATGAAATTGACCAGATTAATAGCTCAGTATTCTTTTTCATTTTCTTTGCAGAAACTCTAAGAGTTTCTTTTTTAAAGTAGTTTGCTGATTCTTGACTTTTATCTGTTTGAAATAGATATCTTTATCTATTTGAAATAACTTTGTTAATGTGAATTCAAATACCATTCATAGGATTTGTTTGTATGAGAAGTGTGCTGAGGAAATAATTTCAAATATGAGTTGGAATTCTCAGCTGTTGTTAATGGTCTGACAAAATGAGGCTAGTGATGCCTCAGAGGTTGTTAATACATACCGTCCAAATAGCTAGATGAAGACTAAAAAATTCAGTTGGTTGGCATGCCTGACATGTCAGCTCACTGGAGCTTATGTATTAGGGGGGGAATTGCAAACAGAGGAGAATGAGATCCTGTTGTATGACAAGATTGAAAGCACTGGAGTTTTGTTTTGTTTTGTTTTTAATTCTCAAATGTTTTATCAATACTCCCTAAATATGCTATCCTGTGTATAACCATCCTAGCTCTCATACTTTGATGTCGTATTTTTCAGCTTTTTTCCCCCTTGAAACAGTCTTTTTTTTTTTGTCAAGAATGTAATTATCTTCTATTTATTCTTTCTTTCAAACAGTAGAATTACACTTAAGCAGCGACAGAAAACAGAACCCACATGTGGTGAACACTTGATTTTTTCCATTGCTTAACAACTGAAAAACAATATACTTATCAAAAATGCAGCTATGTCAGAAATGAAAATGAAATTCCAAAAATTGTTTGCTCTGCCTTCACCACTGTAACTGCAGCTTGAACCTAGAATAAATTTACACCTAAAGGAAAAACAAGTTTAAAAGTTAGAAAGGAGCTAAATTCAAGTTATAATTGGCTTTTACATTAATAAAGAGTATTTCACTTTTTAAAGTTTTCTCCTTTCCCCAAGTAATTTTGTTATTTACATGAATTGAATGGTAAAATAGCCTCATGGCGCTGTGCAGTATTTTATAAAGCGATTCCGTTGAAGAGGTGCTAAATATTTTAGTAACAGCCCACCAGAGGGCAGTCAGCTTTTAGTCTAGCAGATCTGAAAGAGAGAAATTTATTGCTATAGTTGAATTTTAAATAAAATATCTAGCTAAATTGTATTATTTTTTGCATCTAAGAGTGGAACAAAATAAAAGTCATGACTCAAGATTGAGAAGCCTAACTAAGGTTTCAATCATTTTGAGTTAAAACCACCCAAGGACTAACAACTCTAACTTTTGCCCATCTATACACCCTCACACTCAATTTTTCCATTGTGATATTTATGTTTGGTTATAAAGTAAGATTTATTTTTATTTAAGATGTCTTGGGACATTAATATTTTATAATCAATAGAGACTTTGGCACAAGCTCTTACAGAGAGAGACAAGGAGAATGAGACCATTTTCTAGCTTACGTGTGTCTCTATATTCCTATTCCAAATCAGTCTACTGTGGTTTTAATGGTGGAACAGTGTGCTGAATAATATATATTGTACAAATGATACAGAGGAAATTTTGAAACAAATGAGTGGAGTTTGGAGAATCCATGGTTCATTTCCTCATGCAGATGCCATGGGTGTGGGCATTCAGTGTCCTTTAATCATCTCAATAGGTGGAGATAATATTCATTTAGAAGAGGATTTTAAGAATACTGAGATTCTTGCACATGCTGTTTGTTTAACATAATGAAGAGCCATTGAGGTTTGGACAGGATTTTGTCATTGTTGTTGTTAGTATTATTTGTAAAACTGGTTGTCATAGCTCTAAGCCCTGGAAACAAAATGTTCCTTCTAAAGCCTGCAAAAGAGACAATGAGTAATAGCCCCTGATGAGAGCTCAGGTGCTTTCAGATGCTCACTCATTTGCTTTTCTGTAATAATCGTGCAAGGAAATGAGGCCCAGGTTAAATGAGTTGGCTAAGATAACAGAACTGAGACTTAACATCCTGTCATCTGTGTCTACACTAACTTGCCTTCAAACTTAGAAACCGAGGAAGAGGCTAGAATTGTTGGGTATCCTTCCCCCCCCCCCCCCGCCGAGGGCTGTTGATTTATTTTTGTTTTGTTTTTTTTATCAAAATGGAAACCATTTTTATTTCTGATAAAAATCACCTTGGGTGAGGGGAGGGGGAAATAGTTAAAGGGGATCAAGAGTATGCTATGTTTATAAGAAATAACGATCCTCACCATCACAGAGATTAACACTGCTAGCATAGGGTGTCAGTGCTTTACTGAGTGACCCTAGGCATTAATGTCCCCGGGCTACTATTTTCTTAGTAAAATGAGGATAAAGCACCTACCTCACAGGGCTGTTAGAGAGTCTTGAATATGATGGCATATGCAAAGCGCCTGGCAAATAGTAAGTTTTCAATAAATGTGGGAAGGAAATGCCCCCTTAATTGATTGGGGACCTCAAAGTCAAAAGGAGAGAAAATAGTCTATCCTACATTGTCATAAAAGGCAAACACTCCCTTTAGATGCTAGACTTCTAAATAAGTAAATAAGTAAGTAAGTAAGTAAATAAATAAATAAATAAATAAATGCAAGCCTTTTGGATGTAAGGACTGAGAATTCCAAATTATGTTCTCCTTATCTTGATCCACACATATAAAGGAAATCTGAAATGATCCTCTTCTTGAATATATTTGCATAGGAATTTTTAGGTGAAGCAAATTTAAAAGACTAAGCAAAAATTTCTTGGAGAGACTTTTTGCCACTGAATTCAATAAAGCCTCGGGACAAGAGTTATGGAAGAGGGCAAAGTAAACTATAAATCTCTTTTCTATCATTCCTCTTCTTAGATAATCTCTTAGAGTATCGATAAATACTGTATTATGAAGATTTGAAGTACGTGCTCAAGACTCATGCTCCATCCCCTGTGCTTGGGAACTGTTTCATTGTAGCCAATACCAAGATGCTAATTCCAAGTCAGTTTTTTAAAAATGATTTCTGCTTCAGGGGCGCCTGGGTGGCACAGCAGTTAAGCGTCTGCCTTCGGCTCAGGGCGTGATCCCGGCATTGTGGGATCGAGCCCCACATCAGGCTCCTCTGCTATGAGCCTGCTTCTTCCTCTCCCGCTCCCCCTGCTTGTGTTCCCTCTCTCGCTGGCTGTCTCTATCTCTGTTGAATAAATAAATAAAATCTTTAAAAAAAAATAAAAATGATTTCTGCTTCAAATGGAGGGCTCCACCATAAGTTGACCGAGCTCAGTGAATGTCAGAGCTTGAGAGTTGAGTGATGACTTCCCAGGCACACTGTTGTCAGGTTGAGCCAGAAGTTTTAGCTGAAACATGAGCACCATGCTTCTGAGCATTCATGCTGTGGAAATGCTCTGTTGTGCATAGGGTTCTTCATCATCTGCGGTTGCTGAGCAGTAAGACCAGGAAGGCTGTGGGCCACTCCCTCTCAAAGACCAAAGGTGCTGATGAGAATTTGCCCAAATTGTACAGAGTGACAGATATCACCAGAGTTTGTGGTCTGAGGCTTGGCCATGAATACCAATGACCAATTATGCGATGGACTGTCTCCATTTATTCATAGGAGAGATCCCTGCACCAACACCCAAAGTGGCTCTTATTCGATACTCATCCTTTGGGATTTTTAAAAAATGAATTTAGCATTGAGCGCTCTCTGAATGCATCTCTGACAGCTGCCAGTCTCAGTGAGGGACATGATCAATAGAATGAATCTTCGGAGTGAAGATGTTAATCCCTTTGAGCCTAGATATCTCTTGAGTTCTCATAGGCCTTATCTCATGCACTTTTCACAAGAATCCTTATAATCTGGCATTTTGTCAATGAGGTAGTTGAGGTACAAGTTAAGAAATTGGTCTCAAAGTTAGCTCATATGGTATCCTAACTCAGAGTGACAGAGCTGATGCTCAGATCCAGTTCTTTCGACACTGAACTTGGTATCTTACAATGATCCTGGAGCTGCATCCCCCTCAAGATTCCCTTAAAGCTATCAATTAACACAGGTCCTTGTAGGGCCTTAGGTAAGGCAAGGAACTTCCATATTAAGAGCCTGCTGGTTTCCTCCACTGGGAATCATCAGACGTATGAAAACGCACATCAAAACTGGCACTTATAACTCTTATTTTTACTGCTTGTACTTCAGAAAGTGATAAGTGTCAGTTGAGCTACTGGCATTTAGGGCTGGAAAAAAAAATCCTGAAGTAATCCAATGGACCACATCCTATTTTTGTCAATACTGCAACCTCCGGACTTAAATAGGAAATGTCCAGAAGGCCCCAGTGTTACATTCAAGAACTGCATCCAGTTATTAATCTATTAAGCAAAACTGTTGGTCTAACTACCTCTGAGTAAAAGCCACAGGAAAGATGGCTAGGTGGTTTTCCACCTGGGTCCCGAGGTTGCTCTGTGGAAGTGCTTCCTCTTGTCATCTTTCAGCATTTACATTTTATTCTGTCTTTAGAGAGCTAGCTAATTTTCCTGTGCTTAGATTTCAAGTTTCTAGAGCTCAATGGCTGTCTCTCTTTAAGGTATAATGAAGCAAAGTTTGTCTCACAGAGTATCAATCAGGATAAGCTAAGCTATAATACAATAACAGACAACCCCCAAATCGCAATTACTTCACATCACAAAGGTTAATTGCTTACTCATAGAACACGTCCATCTCCAACTGACTGGGAATTTTGCTTCATGTTCTCATGCTGGGACCTTGTTGACAGATAAGCCACTATCTGGAACATTCTGGATGCTGTCTGAAGGGAAGCAAACTCTGCAGGGAGTCACACCAGCACTACTCTAGTCTGGAAGTGATGTGCTACTTCTTACATCTCTTTTGTAAGAACAAGTAACATGGCTTTATCCTGCCCTCCCACAAAAGGGCCCGGAAGTACAGTCCCAGCAGAGCAGAAAGCTAGAAATAGTAGCTCCTACTCACTGCTGGTGATACACAGCTGCTGTTCGTGGTTTGGAAAGGAAAAAAACAAGTTTCTTTTCAAGATTTTCTGTTCTTCTGACTCGTCTTTTGCATGCTCCTGCTTACGTGAGAACCATTTTAAATATTATAAAATGTGTATGTTAAAGGACATTTGGGAAACAGGAACACAGATTTTGAGATGTTGATGTTCTACCCTCCATTCATAGCCTAGTGTCCAACGTTCATTCTTTGATCCATGTATGTGACCGTGTAGAGGGTCATTGAACCGCAGGTAGACAACAGTGGGCAAGCTCACGGCAGTCATGTCATCACCCACGGAGGTGGCCGTGTGTGGGCGACGCAATCCCGCAGGCCACCACTACAGCGTGACAGGAAGTGTGAGGTGCTAGACACATAGAGGAAGGCCACTTAACCCAGGTGAAGTTTCAAGGAAAACTTCCTGGAGGATGTCGCATCTGGGCTGTGGCAGCGAAGAGGACTAATACCTTTGGCACATTTCCTTTCAGGCTTTTCCTCCTAAGCCTGGTTTGTTATTTTTGCACAATTGTAAGAACACTTTTAGCCAAGTTTGTATATTGCTTGGAAGTGAGGTAATGATGGTATATCAACTCAATAGAATATGCAGCTATCCAAGGGACAATTAGGAAATTGAAAGATAATATAGGAAATGTTATACAATGTTACGTGAAAACATTGGTTTAAAATTGCAACTTTCTTATTAAAATAAATAGATGAATTAGATCTAGAGGACAGCATAAAAACTGGAGATAACGAGACTTCTGGGTGGGATTGTGGGTCAAGTTGTATTTTGATGAATTTGTGTTGATGATGATGTTTGATCATATTGTTTGCTTTAACGTTAGACTATAAGGTGATACATGTACCACACACACAATATAGTCCTGTAAGTGTGTTCTCTGTCCCTGCCAGAGAAAAATCCAGAATCTATTTAGCTTAGGCATTTTTGTACTTTCACCTTTGTGCCACAGTTTGTGCATCTGTTAAGTGAATGTTTTTCTGTGCATCGTCTAGGATACAGGATTAGGATTTGAAACAAGGTTATAAATATCTTTTAAATGCTGATGGCTACAAATTTATAAATTTGGCTCTAGATGCATGTATATTCAACCTTTTACTCTGCATCTCTACTTTAATGTCTGATAAAAATTTGGAGCTCAACAAGTCCCAAACTGGACTCCTGGTTTCCACTCCTCTGCATAAACCTGCTCTACCTGCAGCCTTCCCCGTCTTGGTTGGGGCCAACTCTGTCCTTCCATCTGCTCAGGCAAAACCCTTGAATCCTTGACTCTTCTCCCTCAAAACCCTCATCCACTAGGTTAAGAAATCCTGTTGTCTCTACTTTCAAAGACATAATCTGACCACCTTTTCCCCCTTGCCCTGCTGTGCAGGCCACAAGCACCATCTCTTGTGGACTAGATACTGAAATAACTTCTAATAAATCTCACGGCATCTGTCTTTGCCCCCCTGTAGGCTATTCTCAGCTTTGCAACCAAAATTTTTGATAAATCTAAGTTATGTGATGTCAAGCTTCTGCCAAAAGCCCTCCAATGGCTCCCATGAAAGCCAGAATCCTTACAGTGATTCTAAATCACCCTCCTGTACCTTTCTGGATTCTTCTAGTCTTCCCTTCACTCACTCTTTCTCAGCCACAGTGGTCTCCTTTCTGTTTCTCGAACAAGCCAGCATAATTCTGCCTTAGAATATTGGCTTTAGCTCTTCCCTCCTTCTGGAACCCTTTTCCCCCTAAACATCTCCTTGACTAAGTCCATGCCATTGTCAAGTCTTTCCTCAAACCCCACCCCAGTGAGGGCTATACTGAGGACTTTTTTTATACTGCACTCTGTACTTCCTCCCTGCTCCCAACCCCTTATCACTTAACATATCGAATCTAACACAGTACATAATTCACATGTAATATTTCCTGTTTATTGTCTGTGGACATATACACTTCTGTAGGGTGGGGAATCTCTGTTTTATTCATGAATCATCTCAAGCATGTAGAGCACATAGTAGCTGTTCGATAAGTGCTGTCAATCAATGAATTAAGGAGTAGAGAGAATCTACGCATTTTCTGCAAAACTAACCATCGGCAAATCTTCAAATGGAGATACTGAAACAGAGATTTAGCTTAAAAATTTTTTCTAAAGGTGAAGCCAGAAAAGCTAAGCAAAAAACACTAGGTCTTTAGATTGCTACCTTTTAACTCAGAGAAATCCATATTACAACAATGTGTTTCTTCCAATAAGATGACAACATATGAACAAAATTCATACATGTGGAATTTTATGGTGTGAATACAAAAAACCTACGAGCTTGTGTTTTTACTTCTCAGTGTTTTATTGCCTTAGCCAGGATGTCAACTAACTATATAAATTTCAACATTAAGAGGTACAAATTAACTCACTAAAATATCTGTCAGAGCTTTCTGCATTAATCAAATTTGATGTATTGTAACCTACAGGGGAAAAATATTTGTGACAGAAACTCAAATATAATTGAATAAGCATAATATTAAAAAGCATGCACTTGAGTTATTATGCTTAAATGAAGAGAAAAAGAGCAGGAATGTGAAGTTCCTGTTGTACTTCGACACCGCTGTTTATTATTAATTTCCTACCCGTTGTGAAGAAATTTCCTACCTATTGTGTCCTACTTAAGAAAGACTTTAATCTAATTAGACACACTCAAGTTATATTTAAATATGTTTCGGGGTGCCTGGGTGGCTCAGTCAGTTAAGCATCTGCCTTCGGGTCAGCTCATGATCCCAGCGTCCTGGGATCGAGCCCCATGTCAGCCTCCTAGCTCAGCAGGGAGCCCGCCTCTCCCTCTGCCTCTGCCTCTTCCCTCTGCTTGTGCTCTCTCTCTCTCTCAAATAAATAAAATATTTTTTAAAATTAAAAAAAGAAAACCTGGCACAAAAGATTTTAAGGAGTTTTGCAGTGCATTATGAATGAAATTCTCCTTTGGCATTCTCTCAAGAACCTTCAGAAAATATTTTAGTTGCTTTCCATTTTACCTACCTATTTATTTACTTGCTTGTTTTACCATTGTATCGTTGAGTGTGACTACCTACACTGAACCATAGGGTGCCTCAGCTTGATGTAGGTTTTATCTGTGTATCATTCTATTCAGAAATTCAGACCCAGAGAGAAAAATCAAAATCCTTTGGCACCTGGAAAGGTGTCAAAAGCTTTAGTTAATTGGTCAGTTACTTTTTATTTTATAATAAATTATCTGGAAACTTTGTGGCTTCAACCCACGCTTATTATTTGCCATGAGTCTACGAGTTGGGTGGGAATTTCTTCCAGTCTGGGTTGGCTTGGCTTGGCCTAGTTCAAATAATAGCAGAATTCCCAACAGCCTCTGCTTGAGCTCTCTGTGCTCTTGTCCCATTGGCCAAACCGAGTCACCTGGCCAAGCCCAGAGTTAGTATGGAAGGTAAAATCCACCTCTTGATGGAAACTGCTGCAAATTCTTTTCAAAGGGGCTTGGATAGAGAGAGGGGAGTGATTTGTGACCATTCATGCAATCTGCCATTTTCAGTGAAAGAACATGGTAGTAGGGCAATGTAAGCTTATTAAAAGGTCTTGATACTTAATACTTAACTGCTATAAATTAAAAACTAGTTAACTAAAGGCTAGAAATGAGGTTTGGGGAGGTACGGAATGGAGAAGGTGGGGATTTTTTTCCTTTGTATCTGTATTTTATATCACTGTGGTAACAAACACCTGTTACCTTTATGATTTGTGAGATGGACTCTAGTAAAGTGTATCTATTAGTTCTCTAGTGCTTCTGTAATAAATCACAGATTTAGTGACATATAAAGCAAAACACATTCATTCTCTTAGAATTTCGGAGGTCAGAAGCCTAAATGAGTAGGTAGGACTCTGTTCTTTCTGGAAGTCCTGGGGGGAGTCCATTTGCTTGCCTTTTCTAGCTTCTAGAAGCTATCCACATTCCTCAGCTCATGACCCCATTTCACTCGGACCTCTGCCTCAGTCTCCTCTCCTTTTCTGACTCTGACCCTCCTGCCTCACTCTGATAAGAACCTGTGATTACATGGGGTCCATCAGATAAGCCAGGACAACCTCCCCATCACAAGATCCTTAATTTAATCACAACCCTAAAGTAACATAATCACATGTTCGGAGTTTAGGAAGTGGGTGTCTTTGGGGAGCCATACTTCAACCTGCCACAATGTGTTTATTAAATTAACTGATTGATTTTAAAGCCCCTCAGGGAATCTGATATTCAACCAGGTTAAGAAACCCTTGTCCCAAGGTGTTGCTCTTCTTCTCAGGGTGTCCACAGTATTAAGACCCATCTTCTCAGAAAATCATCCCACAATCTCTATATGGTCAGGCCTAAATGTCCATATATTACCACGTGAACCTCAGTGAAGCCGCATACTTAGATACAATAACGTTTCAGTTTGGTATTTATGTGGTTTTTGTTTTTCCACTAAGGGATTCATTGTGCTGTTTTTCTAGAATAACTGGACTTAACTGAGCTTGACCTCATGAAGGAGATCCCAGACCATATCTGTGGCTAACCCAGCACTAGACATACAGAGACTTGGCAAAGAGAACTAACCCTCACATTTGGTACACTATCATTGAGCACTGCTGCCATTCTCTTCTGACTGATCAGTACAGTCAAAAGTAGGTTTTCCCACAAATAGTTGGTGGCACTCTTGTATGTTTACTGAATACATGGCAGCATCCAAATCTTTTGCATGGAGGAGTCTCAAGGTAGTACATTCCGGTAAAGTGGACATGGAGACTTAAATAGAATAAACATAAGCACTCTTGGCTCCAGAAATAAGTTGATTGCCTTCAAATTCCATTTTTCTGTTTGCTCATTGTCATAAGCACGGCTGGGAAAGACTCAAACCACTATGGGAGTGCCAGCCTCTTAAGTGGAAGCCAAGAGTATCAATGTCCATCTCCTGGAGAAAGTACAAAATTTAAGACTGAGAAGGGGAATTTTTCTGGTCTGTGATTCACAATATTTTAATTGAAAAAATTACACAGATTAAGTATTCACACCTTTAACTGTGAAGAAAATCAAGTTTAGGACTAGCATGTAGTGCCACAGACTTTAAACAGAACTTCATATTGATGCTCCCGGGAGGGTCTTCATTGTGTCCTGTCATTGTATGTCTTAGACGTCCAACATTGACAATTTAACCAATGATCAGGGAGGGTAGACCAGATCCATGGGCACCTTGGTCTTGGACTTCCCAGCCTCCAGAACTGTGAGAAATAAATACTTGTTATTTAAGCCACTGAGTATATAGTTTATTACAGCAGCCCAAGCAGACTAAGATAGTCCCTATAGTCCTTAGAAGTTTTGCTCTACGTGGTCACTCTACCTGGAATGCCCTCTCTCTGATCTATGTGGAGCTGGCTCTTTCTTGGTATCCAGATCTCTGCTTGACTGTAACCTCCTGAGAAAGGCCTTCACTAATATCATCCATTCTAGAGGAACCGTCAAGACACACTCTAATTTTCCCTAATTTAACAATCTTCGTATTACTTGGTACTTGCTGATATTTTCCTTTTTTCAGACTTATGTGTCTATTTTTTTTGCCTTTCATACCCAATTATAATGTAAATTGAAGATAGCAAGGAGAGAATTTGTATATTTGGTTTACTACGATGTCTCCAATGCCTAGAAAAATGCTCAGAGCATAGCGAACACTCGAAAAATATTTTTCATATTAATGAAGAAAGCCAGAACCTCACACCACCATCCAAGGTAGCCAGCTATTGCTTCCTTTTTCCAACTTTAGAACACATGTTTTAAAGGTGTACATTATCTGAAGTCTTAAGGATTTATTTCAATAATCCATGGGATTCTAAAGTAGCAAGCAATATATTTTCTTTAACCATATATTTACTCTGAACTAGATTTCTCAGGACTGCATAATTCAGATCTTTTCAAGATTTGAATTACAGCCTGAATTTGAGTCACCCGTCTTATTTCTGCCAACTCAGCCTCTAATACTGCCTAAAAGAAACGGCTTGACTGGTTCAGTTGAATATGGAGTGGAATTGCCATACTAGAGTTCACAGCCTGTAGGCAGAGATTGCCAAGACCAAAGCTAGAGCTGGCCCAGCTGGGGCCATAGTTCCTCGCAACAAGGAGGAGCTGAGAGCCATCTCAGTAAGATAGTGTTGGAGAGCACTTTTTTTTGGATTTGAGCTGGTGTTAGGTGATTTGGGGGAGGGGAGGGCTCAAGGAAGTTGGGCTTTGTGGGGGGGATTGGATGCTCTCTGGAAGTGGAGGTAATTCTATGATTGGGTATCTTTTTTTTTTATTTAAGATTTTTTTTATTCATTTGACAGAGATAGAGACAGCCAGCGAGAGAGGGAACACAAGCAGGGGGGGTGGGAGAGGAAGAAGTAGGTTCCTAGCAGAGGAGCCTGATGTGGGGCTCAAACCCAGAACGCCGGGATCACGCCCTGAGCCGAAGGCAGACGCTTAACGACTGCGCCACCCAGGCGCCCCATATGACTGGGTATGTTAAATCATATCTAGGATAAGGGAAGACTAGAATGAGGTTAAGGCTGTAATTGTTATAGAAGCAGCAGTGACTCGTATTAACTGGGAAAGGGGACATGTGGCATTTTGTGTTTCACATTGTGACCTCATTTTCATCTGTGCTTAGATAAGATTATGGAATTTATTTTTGTTTTCTGGGTTTTGTGTGTGTGTGTGTGTGTGGTTTTTTGGTGTCACTTTATCACAATCAAAGAGTGACCCTATCAGGTTTTAAAGTTCTGGGAGATTCTGAGAACACCATGACCTAGCTATGAATGCCAGGTCAGCTACTAACCACACAGAGACCGAGCTGTTAGGCCAGATCCCCAAGTCAGGGGTTGCTTTTCTCATTTTCACCAGCCCTGTGAGAGATGACTGCACCCCTACCCCTCCAGGACTAGCCCACATGTGATTCTGTTTAGCTTTTTTCCACTCATAGGCTTGTGTAGCAATACAGCTTCCACCCCCCAAATGCTGCACAAGCTGTTATAACTTGCCCTGGAAAGACCTAATCCTCTCTCCTCCAAATGTAGCTGTAGGTGTGGTAGGTCCCTGAGATTTCCTCTCTTAGAGAAGGCTGCAGCTGCCTTGGAGCGGGAGTGTAAGGATCTGGGCTAAGATAGTGACAGTGTGGATGTGGAGAAATGGGAGTCTAAGATGTTGAAGAGGTCACATTCATCAGATCCTCAGAAAGAAGAACTGAGGATTCAGACGCTGGCGGCTTAGGAGACTGAGTATTAGTGATGTTGTCAGTGAAGATGGAGCCTATTAGTCCACAGGGGGTATTGGGGGTGAGGAGATAATTTCTGTTTGGGACATATTCTGTTGAGGGGCTCAAGGGAGAGATGACCTGTAGGCAGTGGAGTACAGGATGAAATGGAGAGGGTTAGCTCTGTACCTCATCAACACGGAGCAAGCAGGGAAGCACCTTAGATAACAAAGGACAACACAGAATGAGAAGAGAAGGGCTCCTGAATAAAGACGCAAACTGGAAAAGAAGCAACTGGAAAAATGAAAAAGTATGACAAGTTTATCCAATGTCAAAATCAAAGTTAAGAAAGGGCTAATAAATGCATGGTATAAAAAAAATCAAGGACATCTCAGAAGTCAAAAACTGTGACTACTCAGTAAATAGTGCCCACTGTCACTCATTTGTTTATTCAAGAACTATTTATTGAGCACTAAGTGCCAATAATTATTCAGATCCCGGAAATAAAACAATGGGGAGGGGGGAGAAATAGAGACAAAAATCTCTGCCCCCATAAAGCTTATATTACAGTGGGGAAAACAAATAATAAAATGAACAACTAAAGTAAATGAGATTTAGAAGGTAATAAGTATTTTGAAGAAAAATAAGACCAAGTGGGAGAATGGTCTAAGCTGGAGGTATGGGAGGGAGGGAGGTTTTCAGTTTTAGATAGGGTGTTCCTCAACTATGAAGTGAGCTTTGCAAAATGACTTAAAGTACATGAATGATGAAGCAATACAGTTACCTTGTCAGGACATTCTAGACAGCAAGAAAGCTCTCATTGCTACTGTTAGCTAGACCAAGAAGAGAAGAATAGCCTTGCCTGGTGCCTTACACACAGTAGGTGCTCAGTATGTGTGCAATGAATTAGCATAGCAGATATTCAAAAACGTATCAAGTCATTGACTGATTCTAGAATCTCAATATATGGGCATGACAATAGATTGATTTGGAAAAAAAATAAAAAATATTTAGTAATACCTTATTGATAAAATATACATTTAAGGGTTGCAACTTCACAACTTAAGAGATCTCATTTTGTCTTCTTTCTTTTTTCCAAGAGTAGGTATCAAAGAGATAACTTATGCAATAAATATTTGAAGGATTAGAATGTGGGTGTTTGGGCCAACTGGTTTGGGTTTTTGTAGGGGCTGATGTTTTGTTGTCCTTTTGCTTCTGTCCATTGTCTCATCAAAAAGGAACTTCTTATATAAACATTACAGTCTTGTTCTGATTGACAAACAGCAGTACGCGATGATTTCTTATGGCTAAGGTATCTGATATAAAACAGATCTCTATACACATGTACGCACACAATTCATAACAAGGCTCTGTGTTAAAAGTTAAATGTGTCTTGATTTTTGAGAAGTGATATATTTGCCTTTCTGCCAGTGCCACGAAGAGTTCATAAATGATGGAAGTACTTTGGCTCTCAGCAAGATGCTATTTCTTTGCAATGTTACCTCTTTGGGGAACAAATATGAAAAATAAAACGTGTCATTTTACATGATACAGAGTCTTTTTATAGTCACTGTCCTGGCTTTAAAAGTGAATGGGACAAATCATAAAAAGACATATTGTAGGTGCAGGTTCTCTGTTAAATTTAGATACTCTAATGGAGGTTACAACTCGGTGAGTCTTTTCTGCGTCCCTTATTTCTTCCGTTCCTTATCCGTGGGCAGAGTGACCTGGTAATAAAGCACTGAACCGTGAGTAGGATGATTGATGTTTGGCTGGCGGCCTTTCTCAGCTCCTGTCTCTTGGAGATGATAACTTTCCTACCAACTTACTCCACAGGAATGTTGTTAATATCCATCAGATCGAGCCCTGGGAATTTAAGAGAGGCAGATATGTACATGTATGGCTTTCAAGACAATTTGCCAAATTTTCAGAGAACACAGTCATGATGATCAATTTTATATATATGTGTGTGTGTTTTTTCAGTCTTAGAAGCCGATGCTTAAAAAATTAATAGAACCACATTGTGATTACTTCACATCCACTAGAATGGCTATAATAAAAGAGACAAACAATAACAAGTGTTGGTAAGGATGTGGAGAAATTGGAGCCCTCATACATTGCAGTTGAGAATAAAATGGCACAGTCGTTATAGAACACAGTTTGGCAGTTCTTCAAAAAGTTAAACATAGAGTTACCATATGACCCAGAAATTCCATGCCTCCATATCTACCCAAAAGAATTGAAAACATATGTCCACCAAAACTCATAAACAAATTTTCATAGCATTATTCATAAGAGCCAAAAAGCCAAAACAACACAAATGTCCATCAGCTGATGGATGAATGGTTAAATAAAATGCATTAAATCCATACAGTGAATTAATATTCAGCCACAGAAAGGAATAAAGTACTGATAAATGTTATAACGTGGATGACCCTTGAAAAGCATGCTAAGTGAAAGGAGCCAAGTATGAAAGTCCAGATATTGCTTGATTCCTTTTATGTGAAATGTCCAGAATAAGTAAGTCCACAGAAACAAGCAAACAAAGATTAATGGCTGCCTAGGACTGGGGAATTTGTGGGTAAATGGGGGAGTGACTGCTAATGGTTATGGGATTTTTTTTTTATGGGTGGTAAAAATGTACTGAAATTAGATAGTGGTGATGTATGTATAACTTTGTGAATACACTAAAAAGTCATTGGATTGTACACTTCAAAAGGATGAATCTTATGGCATGTGAATTGTATCTCAAAGTTATTTTTTAAATATTTACATCAAGGACTTGAAATATGCATATCAGATGATATGAAGGGATTGTTGTTAATTTTTGATATACTATTTTTTAACACAAACTTTAATTTTTGGTATAATATTGTAATTTTTAAAACAGGTTTTACGAAAATGATCATTAAATATTTACGAATAAATTTTTAAATAATTAGTTGCAGGAGCACCAGGGTGGCTCAGTCAGTTGAGCATCCAACTCTTGATTTTGGCTTGGGTCATGATCTCAGGGTCGTGGGATCGAGCCCCGCCTAAGCTTTGTGCTCAGCATGGAGTCTGCTTGTCCCTCTCCCTCTGTTCCTCCTCCTGCTCTGTCTCAAATAAGTAAATAAAATCTTTTTTAAAAATTAGTTGCAAACACATATTGCTAAGGTAATACCCTGTTGCTGGATTTCCATCACGTGAACATGGTGTTTGTGGACTCTAAATCCCAGATTAGTGTTATGATTTTAAGAAAATTACTTAGCTGCTACAAGACTTAGTTTCCTCTTCTATAAAGCAGAAATTGTTGGGGCGGCGGTGCCTCAGTCTTCTAAGTGTCTGACTCTTGATTTCGGCTCAGGTGATGATCTCAGGGTCATGAGATCAAGGCCCACCTTGGGCTCTGCAGTCAGCAGAGAGTCTGGTTGAGATTCTCTCTCTCCCTCTTCCTCTGCCTCCCCCAACCCCATTCTCTCTCACTCTCTCTCTTTCTTTCTCTCAAATAAATAAACCTAAAAAAAAAAAAAAAAGCAGAAATTGTTGTAAGGACTATAAACTCCAAGGGCAGTTGTGAAAGCCAGTAGACAACTAAGAAATGATAGTTGCTATTTGTAGGACAGGGGTGGAGAGGGTGGTTAACTTCATTACATTGATTCTTACACACAGTTCTTTTCTCCATTTTAGCAACTCTGAAATTAGGATGCACATACTAATCAATGGCATATCATAGCTTAATTGGAAATATTTTTCTTTCTTAGTGGTATGTAAAATAAGCATCTTATACACAATAGCTACTTATACTCTATGAAATAACAGTATTGCTGGTACTATAATCACTCCCCTTACTGTGGAGACATAGACGGTTTTCATTTACTGTCCTTTTAGCCAGATGTTCTTCCTGACACACTTGATCCTCAAAGAATATAATTTGTTTCTTCTATCTTTGCCCCTCCCCCATTTCTTGTCTCTTGTTGTCCTCATTTATTACTCCTTGATCCAACAATAACCATTAGCGTGACTATAAGCAATTAATTTAAACTTCTTCAAAACAGGTAAATATGTGAGATGAATGTGTTCATCCTTTCACAATGTATACATACATATACATACCATCATGTCTTTCTACTTTCAGTATCTTATAGTTTTGTCAATTATATCTCAGTAAAGCTGAAAAAATTTGCTTAAAACCACAAAAATAATAAATAAAAAGATAACAGATCACTAAATGCAAAAAAGATGTTCTTTTAGAAAAGAGGTCATAGCTTGAAAAATTATCTTCCTCAAAAAATATTTATATATAATATAAATTTTAAATGCACAAATTAGTCTTTATTTTCCAAGGAAAAAGAAACAATTCAAATTGTAATTCAAATAAAATCCTTCCTACTTAAAGACAAAAATGATGTCTTCCATCTTCGTTTCCTTACTATCTATAAAATGAGGATGGGGTAGCTCTACTCCAATGAGTTTATGTTCTAGGCAGTGTTCTAGGCAATGGGATATAGCAGTGAACTGTAGACACCCAATGATTTAGGCATGGGAAGCCTACATTCTAGGGACATGGAGGGAGAAGAGCCGTCCATAGACAATTCCTGTGTCAAGTAGTTATATGCATTATAAAAATAATTGAATAAAGTGGTGAGAGTGTAATGAGTTATTTTTTTATGGATGTTCAGGGAAGCCTTCTCTGATTAGGCAACATTTGGGTAAAATTAGTAAGGTGATTAAATAATCGTGATGAAAATATTCTGTAAACTATAAAGGTAAAGAAGTACTTTCTCTCAACATGCTATAAAATCATCAGTGTTCTGGGTTAGGCCCTAAAAAAGCACTCAGCCCAATGTCTCTGTCATTATGAAGTTCATGGGCTTGTCTGGGAGACAGATATGGAAACAGTGACGCTTTGCCGTCTGATAACTACTAAAGTAGAAAAGTCTAACATTTTGGAAACTTACAGGAAGCAGACCATAGCAGAAGGCTTCATGGAGACAATCCCTTTGGGTCCCCTACCTCCTCAGGAGCTTTGTACTATCACTTTGCTATTGCTCAATAAACTGCTTTGCTGCCCACCATTATGTCTGGTCTACTTCTTTATTCTTCGAAGTGGTGAGACCAAGAACCATGGGCACTGAAGGAGAAAAAATCCTGCAACATTTATGGGGGCTCGTCAAGGATCTCCGCCATCATTAAGGACAATTAACCAATAAAGGTCAAACTCCAAATGGTGGTTCAAATAGAGCCTCACTTGAAGGTCAGTACCAAACATCTACAGGGGACCCCTTGATCGGGATGAGAGGAACACTGACTGCTGTCCCATCCAACGCCCCTGACCAGCAGGGAGTAGCTACGATGGGTCATCGATCGCCCTTCTTCCCTAACAGCAGTTAGGGTTACCTCTTCAAGGGGGGGAAATGATGAAGGATCATTGGAAGGCAGGCAGGCAGGGGCAAGGGGCCCCCACTCTAAGAGGAAATCACCCTTAAAAGGATCTTACACCACCCTGGAAGGGGTCCTCCACCCTTTCCCAGATGATAGATAGGTGACAAAAACATGATTGGATGACAAGAGGGTTAATCAGATTAAAACAGCCCCCTAACAAGCCCATAAAAACCGCTAGACTTAGAAACTCCTGGGGCAACCCCATCGTGTCCCCTCCCTCCTTGGGAGCTTTGTATTATCACTTTGCTATCACTCAATAAACCCTGTTTTGCTGCCAAAAAGAAAAGAAAAGAAAGTTTCATGGATGAAATACCGTTTGAGTCATACCTTTACTAAAAATATGTTTTTAGAGAAAGTTCCTGTTACACAGAAAAGCACACCAGAAAGAAAACAACACCTCCATCACCTCTTTTTAGTTTCATTTTGTCCTTTCACATGCGAAAAGAAGAAAAGCCTTTTGCTTCTTACCTCTAGGATTGGCAAACATCTGTAAAAGGCAAGATAGTAAATATCTCAGGCTTTGTGGTAGAGATCTATGAGCTGGAAGAACACAAGGTAGAAACTTGGACAGAGGTGTACCTACAGGACTCCTTCACACCACTAGCCTGCATTTCTCCTAATACCAGCTTATTTGGTGCTGTGTCCTCATTAATTTGAAAACAGATCCACATGCTGCCAGATACTGACCCGGAATCAGGCAACACCTTGTACATCCTCCCCCACAGGTGCATCCTCAAGTTCCTCCAATGGTTTATCACGGTTTCCCGAGCCGGAGTTCCTGTCTGAGTCTCTGGAGGAGTGTGGTCCGCACCACCCCTGCTGTCTGTGTGGCTCTGGGCATCTCTGTGCAACACTGACTCTCAGCACTGCCGGTGGTAGATGAGAAAGGGCGTGTGGCGGACATCTCCGTGTTTGATGTTACCAATCTGGCAGCAGGAAAGACCTCCAACAACCTAGATGTGTCTGTGACCGAAGCCCTGCCACATGGATCCCGTCACTGTAAGGGTGTCCTCAAGGGCTCCCTGCATGAGACTCTGGAGGCCAGCAGCAGCAGCAGGCTGGTGGAAGCAGGGCTTGGCCGACTTGTCACGGGAGATGAGAATGATGTGGTCAAGGGGACTGTACCACTGCCTGATATCCTGCGGGCCCAGTGCTCACAGGAGGAGAGAAGCCCTGAGCTGGGGAAGGGCTCAGGCAGCACCAGGGGATATGCCCCACTTCCTGTCTGCCCAAAGTTCTGGGAACCACAGATGAAACCTTGAGAGAATTGTGACTCTGTTCGCTGCTCAGGAGCCAGGGAGGGTGTGGGGGGAGGAAGGAGAATGGATTTTTAGCTGTCCTCATCCTCACACATACAGCCTAGCCCATCCTAGCCCCTGCCCTCTCCGATGTAGCCCCCTTCCTGGGTGAATGATGGGCTGTGTGCCTCTCAGGCCAATTCTGATCTCTGAGAGATCCCCAGCCCTCACCCAGCCTTTGCCTCTGTCTCTGCCCCTAACTCCACCCTAAGATAATAGCACAACAACACTCTTCCTAAAGATTTTTTTATTTATCCTGTTTCATGCTGTATGGAGGAGGCTGAGGCCATTTAGTGACATCTCTTCCCACAATGGGAGTGGGGAGATTATGGGGAGGTGGGCCTTTGGGTTCCTGTGCTCTGTGCGTATGAAGGGAGATGGGGGTCAGGTGGAGGAGGAGGGCAGAGTGATTAGCTGAGGTTATTGCTTTTCATGGCAGACCTAATTAAAATGACAGGAACCTCTTCATGGTAAAACAAAAAAGAAACAAAAAGTGAAAAGTGTGGTGCATGTCCAATTTTCTGTTTTAGCTAAGAGTTAAACGACACATAAGAATTTTCCAGGATGGTGGGTCAAGGGAGGAAAGTACAGTCAAAACAGATTGAAAGTCATGTGCAAAGTTACAGCTATGAAAAAAACAAGGATTCAGGGGCTCTTCAGAGAACCGAACTAACCATAGTTAATATGCTTAGGCGTGGTATTTCACAAGCTAAACCAAACTGCTCCTGTGTAATAATAAATGAATGCCAGTCTTCTGTCTTACTGAGGGGGGAGGAGGGTCATGAGAAGGAATGACTAGAGGTGTATCTCTAGATAAAATTTTAATTTTTCCTCCATTGTGCTTTTGGAGTCTAAGTTACCTATGGGAGGAAGAAATGTTCATACTTCCATTTACAGTCATTCCCTAGCGTTCAGATGTGAATAAAATGAACATAATGACTTTAACATCTTCATTTCCCCCTTGACTCCAAGTGCATTTCTAAAGATCTTCCCTGATCCGCCACAGACTTTAAGTCCACGATATTTACTCTTGAAACTCAACATCTGTTAGCCTCTGTGACCCCTGTTTGTTAGGGTTTTCTTTTCCTTTCTTTTTTTTTTTTTTTTTTTGATACATGAGCGAGATGATCCAGGATTTCTGAGTGATTCCGGTAGCCCTGCATATGTCTACTAAGACTTTTTCCAACCACTCCTACATTTTTCTTCTACCAGTATGATGAATTATATAAACAAAGCCAAGTAATGATAGAGACCACTTACCAAGAAAATCTCTGAATGGGAAAATGAAACTAAATATTTGCCTGATGTGTTTGCGTGAATGTGTATATTCTCTCTCTTGATCTGCCCCTGGCATGATGCTAGCAGTTCAGGTATCAGAGACAGATGTAGGTTTGGTTTACATACTTATAACTATGGTAAGTTGAGCAAATCACTTTACTTCTCTGTGTCTGATCTAGAAAATGGATACTTAATTACTTCCTAGGGTTGTGGTATCAAAAAACCACTTGCGTGAAAGCTTGAACTGGTATCCAGCAGGTCATAGGTACTTAATTAATATGAAGCCCCTTCAATTACCATTAATTAACACATACACCTGTTTGTAAATTTAAATACACCTTCATGAACTGAAATACAGAACATCAGTCTCCATAACTATAGAATTATTTGATGCTGAAAGTAACTTAAATAGTTTGGGTTTTTAAAAATTAAAATAGCATTTAAATCATCTTGAAGAAAAGGGGGGAGGGGATGAAGGAGAAATTAAAATAACATTCCTACCCTAGCTTCTCTTGATTTAGTGTTTCATCTTAAGCTTTAACATGCTCATAATTTCTAGTAATATATTATTCCTAGCCCAACTTTGTTCTCACTCTTGTTTTTCTCTCTTCTTTCACTCTGCCTTTTACTCATGTTACTTGTATTTTATGTTCATCTGTAAGCTTGGTGAAATCCTTTTTGGAACACAGTGGGGTATAAATAAAATAAAATACTGTGTGTTGGACATGGCAACTTCAGAAAGAGAGCCCATGGAAATCAGTAATTCTTACCACTGCCTGCAACAGTGCAGTCCCAGCCCTTTATCTGGGGCTTGTTGGGGAACAAAACCTGCAGTTTGCGTTTTCCTGAACCTGGTTTACTAATCTAGAAAATTAAAATTGCTAACACTTGTCACATCCTTAATACGTGCTGAATATTAGTCTGAGAACTTTGATCTGTGTTGTTTTCACATAATTTCCCCAACAGTTCTAAGAGGCAGGTACTATTTATTATCCCCACAGTACAGCTGAGGAAATGGGCGACAAAGAAATTAAGTAAAAGTTTCTTCAGGTCACACACGTGGGAAGTGGCAAGCTGGGATCCCACCGGAGGCAGCTTGACTTCAAAGCCCTTAGCCTTAGCCACTGTGTAATATGACGCTCAGAGGATTTATAAAATACATGGGAAAGACTTTTACAATTTCTTTCTTTATTTGGTTTTAGTCTCATGGATATTTATAAATCATATGAAAGACTTTTTAAAAAAAAATAAATCAGTTTACTACCCTGGAGGTGTTATTTCTTGGTCCTTTCTTCAATATATTTTTTAAAAATTTTGATACAGACTTTTCATGGGTAGGAAGGAGAGAGAATGAGTGAAAATAGCCTGCCCTTTCCAACAGTCAAATCAATCCAACACAATATTCATAGAGACATCACTCTATCAGACCCAGTGTGAGATCCTCAGGCTACAGGGTTCTTTGGCTTCGTGATATCTAGTCCATATTGAATGGACTAGAATACGAAACATGGAGTGATAATACTGTGATGAGAGATAGGATGGTAGTCATACATGATGCTCGTGGGAACATGAAGGGTAGGTACCACACCCAAATAGATCATTTACAGAAGGCTTCGCCCAGAAAATTTGCCTCAGTTGAGTTCTTTTGAAAGCTGAGATGAGAGAAGAAGTGGCAGTGTTCAGGCACCATCAGGGCACTGATGGTGTATCAATTTGCTTGGGAAGACATGACGAGGTACCACTGTGTGAGTGGTTTAAGGAACAGCCATTTATTTCTCAGAGTTCTGGAGGCTGGGGAGCCCCAGATCAAGGTGCCAGACAATGTGGTTTCAGCTGAGAGCTCTCTTCCTGGCTTGTGGACAGCTGAGTCCCTGTTGTGTCGTCATATGGTGGGTTGGGGAGTGTAAAGTGAGAGAGAGTACCCTCTGCTATCTCCTCTTATAGACACTAATCCTGTCAAATAAGAGTCCCCCTCTTACGACCTCACTTAATCTTAAATACCTTCTATAAAGCCCTTTCTCCAAATACAGTCCCCTTGGGAGTTAAAGCTTCAACATATCAATTTGGAGGGCAAACAAACATTCAGTCCATAACACATAAGTAGGGGGAGGGAGAATAGGGTTTGAACATGGAAAATATTTCAGGAAGACAACGTAGAACTGAGAGGCTGTTGCTCCCAAGGATCTGAACATAATTCAATAGTTAAGGTGTTTGGATACTCAAGAGAGGCAGGGTACCAAGGTAAGCTGGAATTTAGACTTCATCCAAAGAGTATTAAGTAGTAGTAGTATTAAGAAACCATCGAAAGACTTTCACCTCAGAAGGGGCCTGATGGAGCTGAATTCTTAAAAGACTCTTGTTGTGGGTGCCTGGGTGGCTCGGTTGGTTAACCGTCCAACTCTTGATTTCAGATCAGGTCATGGTCTCAGGGCCATGAGATCAAGCCCTGAGTCGGGCTCCAGGTTCAGCACAGTGTCTGTTTGAGATTCTCTCTCCCCCTCCGCCCCCACCCCCCTGCTGCCCCTCCCCGCCCTGCTCACATGCCATTGTTGTTTCTGTCTCTAAGTAAATAAATAAAATCTTTAAAAAAAAAAAAAAAAGGACTTGTTGTCCTTGTAGTAGGGAGAATAGACTGGAGAGCAGCGAGGGAGAAGGCCATCAGTGAAGGAGATGGTAGTTTTAGGGTAGTGACAATGAGGACAGAAAGAAGTGGACAGAGATGTTTAGAGAGTCAAAACAGCACAACTTGGTGAGAAACTGAGCACTGGAAGAGGGAGGGAGAGAGAGGTGTCAAAGATGGCACCCAAGTTGCTGGCTTGCGCTTCCCCAGCACTTAGCACTGGAGGAAACAGGAGCTACATATAGAGCACAAAGAGAGAATTGTCACTGCGTCCCAGGCAAGGGAGTGCGAAAACTCTCTCTTAGTTGCTAACCACCGCAAGCGTGGCTGGAGTCTATGACAGCCAGAGCTTTCTGTCACTGAGCCGGCCTTTGATAGCCACCTTTAAGCCTAAAAGTTTAAAGGCTGGTAACACCTCATAAGTGTTTGTTTATCAGCTTTTACCAATTTCCACATAGGCTTGTGTTCTGAATATCCCTTTTATCTTTGGTTTATTTTCTCAAAGTACATGGGGACTCTAGAGCTAAAAGAAATAGACCTCTGTGACCTTGTCAGTATATATCTAGATGAAGAAGATGTAGTTAAATATTGTAGTAACAATAATAGTGATTGATGTTATGGAGTGTTACCAGGTACCAAGTGCTGGGTTAAGATGTATAAATATCTGTTAAATTTAATCCTGACAACCACTATCTGAGATAGGTACTCTTATTACCTTATAGGTCAAGATATGGAGATGTTTGGAGTTAAGTGACTTGCTAGTAAATCACCCAGCTCCGAAGTCAATCTCAGACAGATTGACTTACTATCATTTTGTCTTTCCAGTTTCATCTCTAGGACGGTTTAACAATTGAGATACAATTTTAAACATTTTATGTATTAAATTGTTAGCATTTGTGTACTGTGGTTTAAAATAACTTTCTCGTTATTATAATAATGGAGTCTTACTGTGAGAAAGTTGAAAAAGAAGAAAGAAAATAAAAATAATCCATAATCCTACCACCTGGAGAAAACTATTATTATAATTTTGATACATTTCATGCTAGGATTTTTCAGTACATATTTTTTTTTTTAGTACAGATCAGTATTTATACATCTTAACCATGCTTTTTTCATTTAAATTATAAATATAACGCTGTCTCCATGCTATTAAACAGGATTTGCAAATGTTATTTTCAATGGCTAAAAAAATTTCATTGTATGGATATATTATAATTGATGTAACCATTCACACATTTTGAACATTTAGTTTTTTCTCATTTTCCCACTACTATAAATAACATATTTGGTATTTTAAGTTATTTCTTTCAAATATATTATCAGAAGTGTAATTATTGCTTCAAAAGGGTAGTCACGTTTTTATGGCTCTTATCACTTTTGAAAAACAATGAAACAATAGACACTCTAATCAGCAGGAAATGAGAATTCCTGCTTCCTCAAACCCTCACCAGTACTGTGTATTATCACTTTTAAAGCTTTATTAATAATTTTAATCTTTTAAATATTTTTATTTTTATTTTTTTGGCTGCAAACAACATTTAACATTATTTTACACTTTTGAGGTTGTTTTTATCTTTAAAAAATTATTTTTCTTTTCCTGTTCCTCATCCATTCACCTATTTATTCATTTAACAAATATTTACTGAGCAACTATTACATGCCAGTCCCTATCTGAAATTTTAAGATATGGCAGTAAACCAGAAAAGCAAGGTCTCTGATCTCACGGTGCTAACAAACTAGGAAAAGTCATATAGTAAGTGGGTTAAAAAATTTTTTTTTTAATCTGATCACAAAGGGCTGTGCCAACTACTAATTTAAAAGGGGTAATGTGGTGAAACAATAGAGCATAGTTCTTAAAAGTTTTGGTCTCAGGAGCACTTAACAATTTTTTAAATTATTGAGGGCCCCAGTATGGGTTATATCTATCAACATTTAGTGTATTAGGAATAAAAAACAAAAAAATTTAAAACACAAGAACACTCAAGCACCCATTCTATTAATAGCCATCAGAGGGATGAACTCCATGGTGCACTCATAAGAAAATGAGGATAAAAAGACAAAGAATGACAATATTTTTATGAAAACAGCTTGACTTCATAGATCCCTTGCAAAGATCTCAAAGACCACACTTCAAGAAACACTATGATGAAAATGACTTGATACTCTGCATTGGGAGGTTAGTGGAGGTCTCTCTGAAGATATGACATTTAGCTCAGGAAGCAAGTGATGAGAAAGAACAGTAGTGAGGAGGTCAAAGGGAAGAGCATTCAGTTTGTGAGAATTCATTAAGTCATGTATATATATGTGTGTACATATATATGACTTGATGAAGTATAACATATATATACACATGTATATACGTAGAGACACACACATTTATAAATATACTGTGCTTCAATGAAAATGTTTTCCAGCAAGATTTAAAAGGACAGATACTATAAAGGTTAATTAAAAAATAAGAAAAACACACATGCCAAGAGTAGCTCTACGAGCCTCAGCATTTTTGTCAATATTAAAGACACTCAAGCCAAACATATGAAAATTTCAGATCAGGTGCCTTGCCACTGGAAAAATAAAAATAGACTTGCTCTAAACCCTGAGAGTCCCTATCTCTGGAGGATAAAGTCTTCCTGAGACTCAAGTACTATATTGACTCTTGCATTGTTTTGAGTAGGGGAAAAATAAAAATTCACAAATTTGGGCCCAGAAACACAATTTCTACCCCTGAATTTAGGGCACCAGATGGTCAAACAACAGCTTCTTATTTACTTGCATTCTCTCATCAAAAAATTGGTGTCCAAAAAATGAATGAACTACTTTTCTGTATTCTTTTCAAAAATCTTAAATTTATTTTTACATTACCAAATTAAAATAGGGTCCATGTAATTTTGTAATACATTAAAAAATATAAAATCTTAAACCCTAATAAATTAACTTTTTTCTAACTTCCTTTTTTTTTAATTGGCATGATTTTTACCTGATACAATTAAATTTCACAATATTGTATCCTGCTTTTTCTTTTACTTATAATTTACTTATTCACTTATTTAATTATACTTATGATTTATGTTCTGCCCTTCTACTAGAATATAAGTGTTACAAGAACAGGGCAGGGGAGTGATGCTTATTTTGTTCATTGATATTGTTCAAATGCATAAAACAATACTTGATACATTATAGGTGCTCAATAAATTCTTTTGTTGATTTAACGTCTAACATAGCATACGTATCTTTTCATATTGCTATAGTTTCCTAAATAGTCCTTCAGGTAGACTCTATTCTTCACTCTTGAGAGTAATCCAGAATAAAAGGTTCCTACTCAATGTTCTACATTTCACATTTCAAGATACTACCTTATCATTAATACTGTTCAGTTCATAATTGGTTGCAAACTCAAACACCTATGTAAGTTTAGGCAGCTAAATAAATTAGCAGGTGGGATATAAAAGAAGGTTGCAATAAGGAATGGTGGGGTCTGTGGAAAATTTGAGAGTGCATCTCCTACCATATCCAGAGGTGGCCCCAGCCATTCAACTCTAGCCAATGATAGGTATGCAAGAATTAGAACCCAGTGCTACCAGGTCATCTGACTTTTGATGAGAAGGCAGAAATTGGAAATTTTATCTCTATGCTGCTGATTTTCAATGTTGCCAACTAAATCAAACTTGTATAAAGCACTGTGAAGGCCAACCTTCATGGCCAAACAAAACGAATCCAAGGACACAAGAATATACCACTTCACACACAGTAGAAAAGCTCTTATCAAGAGACAAACAAAGACGGAAAATAAGTGTTGGCAAGAATGTGGAGAATTGGAACCCTTGTGCTTTGCTGGTGGGAAGGTAAAATGGCGCAGTCACTCTGGAAAACGGTGTGGATGGAGATGGACGTGGTAATGCTTACATAACAATGTGCGTGTAATACCACTGAACTGAACACTTACAAACGGCTGCAGTGGTACATTTTAGGGTGTGTACATTTTGCCAGTTTTTTTGTTTTTGTTTTTGTAATGAATCCTTGGTAATCCACCTACAATTTGGGACTTCTTGTCCAGCTCTCTTTGTAGATGGTGCATCAGCAAACTGGCTTTGGCAGTCAGGTGTGCGGGCACACACTCATATGTGACTGCAATGCTTTGATCTTCTGATCAGCGGCTTCCCTGTACAGAATGGGCTGCTCTAGAAGCACAGGTATCCATAGAGATAAAACAAACACTAGACCAGGAGGTTACAGAAAAAAGTAAATGCTGACTCAGTCTGGGCTTTTAACTGTCCAACACTGAAGTGCCTTTCAATCCTAATATTCTATGAGCGTCACTGAGAGCAGTCTTTTAGAATAATTTGCCTTCCAAATTCCATTTCTGTGACTATCAATGATCCTATTTGAAGCCCTAGGAAAGATGCCTAACTTCACTGTGGTTTTCTGTCATCATCAAAAAAAAGACAACAGCACTTGCAAACAAAAATAGCTAGAATGTGCTTTAAGCTCCTTCAGCTAATATTGTATAAGTAGAAAAAATTATTATTGTAACTAATGCCTACTGTCCTTCACATGACAAAATCATACTTAACGCCATCACGTGCTATGAAAGATGGTCAATAGGGTACGAACTGAAAAGAAAAACTCATGAAATAAGCAATTAAAAAAGGAATAATATTTTTGTAAGTATGTGGAAGATAAATATATCCAACCCAGTTAAAATTTTGGTTTTGTTTCTTCTGTGCTCCAACTGAATGTTCCGAAGTTAGTATTCTCATAAATGGGGCCACCATTTTGGCAAGAAGAGACAAATGGAAGTTAGTTTAAAGCAATAATATATAAAAATTGCCAATTCTGAGTCCAGTTGGTTTTTTTTTTAAAGAAAGGAAAAGTAAAAGAAGAAAATCTAATAGATTACAACCACTTGGAACAAGTTCCAAAAGGGTATCTGAAATCTTATCCCCTTCCTCTCTCCTGTTTGCTTGCCCTCACTTGCCTCAGAAAATCCTCATTTTAGCTGGCAGCAACACATGTTGCATAGCCTTAGCAAATCAAATACTTTTCATTGGAGACAGTCTCTGGGGGAAAATGGAGCTACCTGAAAGATTGGATGGAATTTAATTTTTAATCCAGAAATGTGTCCTTATAGAAGATACCATTTTTTATTATTAATGTGAGTGTTAAGGGACCCCAAAGCATGTCATCTCCTTGCAGAGCTCCTTTTTTTTTTTAAGATTTTATTTATTTGACAGAGACACAGTGAGAGAGGGAACACAGGCAGGGGGAGAGGGAGAAGCAGGCTTCCTGCTGAGCAGGGAGCCTGACGTGGGGTTTGACGTGGGGCTCAATCGCAGAACCTGGGATCATGACCTGAGCTGAAGGCGGACGCTTAACAACTGAGCCACCCAGGCGCCCCTCCTTGCAGAACTCCTTTAACAAGGTGGCACTAAGGGAAGTCTTTGTCCTTTCTCACAGCTGGCCCACAGGACATTTGCTGAGTTAAAAGAGATAAGAAAGAGACAACTTTCTATATTCTGTAGTGGCAGAGGTACTACGGAGAGGGACTACAGAAAAGCACAAATTATCTGGGCTTTTTTCTTTTAATCGAAGATTGGTTTAAGTAGTTTCATATGTAAATCGAAGTGTAATATTTGTTTTCAGACATTCTGGTATTCCTTTGTATAGTGAATTTGGAGTCCTCTAAAATAAGGAAAGATGACCAATGCTAAGACTGAAAACACAAGTATTATAAATCAGGTTTATGGTTGGTTTATTTAGGTAGAAATTAGAAAAGCACCCAAAACAGAATGAAGTTTGTAAAAAACAAAACAAAATTTTTTTCAATTGTTTTTAAGTAATCTCTACACCCAACACAGGGCTCAGACTCACCACCCCAAGATCAGGAGTCTCATGCTCCACCGCCGGAGCCAGCCAGGAGCCCCCATTTGTTAAAATTTTTAATTGAGGTAGAAAGAAAGAAAGGTAGATTCTAAACATCTTCATGTGTAGAATCAATAATGTGATTCTGAACCAAACTGAACATTTCTTTCAATTTTTTAACAAGTTCTCAAAGAGAAAAGAAAAAAAGGGGGGCACCTGGGTGGCTCAGTTAGTTGTCTGCCTTCAACTCAGGTCATGATCCCAGGGTCCTGGGATTGAGCGAGCCCCCTCCTTGGGCTCCCTGCTCAGCGGGGAGTCTGCTTCTCCCTCTTCCCCTCCCTGAACTTGTGCGTGTACGCACTTTCTCTCTCTCTCAAATGGATAAATAAAATCTTAAAAAAAGCATCAGCAAATGAACTGCCCTCTCTCCCTCATTTCTCCCAAGCTTTGAAGAGTATTAGGTTGAATCTTACGTATGACTTTTTTAAGTCAGACAAACTTGAAACTAGCAATTTCCTATGGTTCAAACTTCACATTGGTTTCTTTCAAATTATGAAATTTTAGAAAATCTGAGCCAAGACACTGCCCACATTGTATACGATGACCAGGTGTCCCCTCTGTGTAAAGACCATGTCAACTAGAACACTTTGGGCTCTGGGCTTTGTGAAGAGCCACCTGTGCTCTTGGAACTATGCATGTGGAGGTGTATTTCCTGTGAAAAGAATGTACCATTGTCTTGCTCTCAAGCAGTGACCAATTGCAGTAATGCAGGGATAAGTGAAAAGTCAAGTGGAGTGTCAAGACACAAAATAATCCTCCACGTGTCTTTTCAAACATTCTGGCTTGTTGTGTGGCAGTCTAGAAGCGACAGACCCACGAGGGCTCAGCCCTGCCCTCTCTCATTTAGGTCCCAGTGAATTTTGGAGAATGTGCCTTTGCTCATAGCACATCAAAGGGACCGATCGAGCCCTTGGTATTACTGTGAAATGTAATTTGCACACTACTTTACATGTTAGTAGAAGGCAACAGTGTAAAGTTCAACAAACTGAGCCTTCTATGAAGAACACTATCAATGAGATTCCAGGCCCTCACCCATGGATGTTTTCAGTTGTTAGTGATTTATTTTACTGATCCTTTCAATTTGTCAACCACTTGAGAATAGACTCCCGGTCTTCAGGATTCTCATACCAGTCACATAGCTAAAATTAGAACTCCTAAATATTTGCTGAGTGCCTTTAATCTCTATGACTCTAGAAAAGTAAAAAGAATCCAAGAGCATTAGGAGGGAGAATAGAGACCACTTCACTGTTTAGTCAGTCTCCCTCTAATCATTTATGGTTCCTGCTCTGAGAAACTAGAATAGCCTAGTCACTTATTTATTCCTCCTCTAATTCTGCCACTTGAGTGAAAACCCAAGTCACTCTTAATTTGTCTTATTTTAGCAATGTATAATCTGGCTAATTTGTTCCTTGAGCATTAAGTTCCAAGTCAAACATCTCCCTTGAAGCTGAGGTCCAGGTTATGTCCAAATATCCAGACAAGTTGGGGGAGGAGAAGGAAATCTCCCAAATATCTGGATGATTCATGTTAGAGAGCACAATATCTACACAGGTAGAAACGGTACATGAATCAGAAGCACTAATCTGCGTGCTAATGGACCATTTATTTGCATTTCATTTTCCTTGGAAAAAAAAGTCCTATGTCAGTCTTTCTAATTTTGAGTGCAATATGCATATCTGTTGATATTTAAAGAAAAGAGCTGCACACATACAGGTATTTACATCCCTGAGCTGCATAATTGGTTTCCGTTTCAAAATAGAAAGGTACCAGCGCAATGATTCACATGAGGTATTTCCAAACACTCATTTGATAAAGTGATTAATACTGTAAATATCTATTCAAGGCTTTTCATAAACTGGTGGATTTTGCTAAACATTAAATAATAAGAAGAATCCAAAAGTTCAAACTGCAGAAAATTGCAGAGTTGTGTTATTCCAAGGGCAAACGTACCCACAGAGTCAGTCCAAGTTGTAGGGGTCTGGCTACGTGAATCAACGATGTTCTGGTTCCAATTATAGTTTTATGCCACGTCCAGCTTAAGTATCAATAGAACGATCGGGCTCCTGTGGCTGCCTGGGACTTCCAAGACTCAAGCATCATTCCAAGAATATCCCCATTGCCTGGTACCCAGTTCATTTGTATGATTGCGGAGACTGCACAAGAAAAATACTGGAGTTACGAGGCTCTTCTTTTTTCTGTCGTTTACCAAGACTGAGTTGCCTGCTTCATCTATCCCAATTTGAGAATGGAAGCTGGGTGGAGAATGAAAGCCAATCAGCAATTGCATAATATCCTAATTCACACACGCCTAGCATTTTCACTCTATTATTTTTCTCAATATTGTTTTGACAGCTTTTAAGGCCTTCAGGCATCCAACTTGTGCTCAGAAGTATATTCTGACCTTCGTGTCAGTATTTGTAGGCCAACAACCGTTAAAACACCCGGGATTAGAAAAAGAGCTCACATATTTGATTGCTTGTATGGGTTACTTCAACCCTGTAAGGTGGGTAAATTTGTTATTCCTATTTTAAAAACGAGAAGACTAAACTGATCGAGGACACTGTATCAGTTTCCTAGGACTGTTGTACGAAGTCCCACAGATGTGCTGGCTTGAAGCAGCAGTTTATTGCCTCACAGCTCCAGGGGCTGGAAGTCTGTCAGCAAGGCCGTGCTTTATCTGAAACCTGTAGGGCAAGGCTTCCTCATCTCTCCCTAACTCTGGGCAACCCTGGCCTGTAGGTACATCAATCCAATCCTGCACCATTCCTCCCAACATTTTTACACAGCATTCTCCCTGTATGTTTCTGTGTTTTCGCATGGCTTTTTTTTTTTTTTATTGAGGAATAAGTGACACATAACATTATGTTAGTTTCAGGTACAGAACATCATGATTCGATATTTGTATATATTGCAAAACGATCACAAGTCTAGTTACCATCTGTCACCATGCAGTTACAGTGATGAGTGAGTTTTAAGAGTTACAGTCTTAGCAATTTTTGAACAGGCAACACAGGATTATTAGTTCGGGTCACTGTGTTGTATGTCATATCCCCATGACTTAAGTTTACTTTATAACTGAAAGTGTGTCCTTTTGACCTCCTTCATCCATTTCACCCACACTCTGCCCCCTGCCTCTGGCAATCAGCAGTCTGTTCTCTGTATCCTTGAGCTTGAGGTCTGTTTGTTTAATTCCATGGATAAGTGAGATCATATAGTCTTTGTCTTTCTCTGTCTGATTTATTTCACTTAGGATAATGGCTTCAAGGTCCAGCCATGTTCTCAAAATGGTTAAGATTCCATTTTTATGGCTGAATGTATTCCATTGTGTAGATACTTCTTTTTTTTTGTCCATTCATCCATTGATGGACACCTAGGCGGTTTCCAAATCTTGGCTGTTGTAAAATAATGCTATAATTAACATGAGGGTGCATCTATCTTATCAAATTAATATTTTCATTTCTTCTGTTTCTTCTGTTTCATTGATCTGTGTGTTTTTATGCCAATACCATGTTGTTTTGATTACTACAGTTTTGTTATGTAGTTTGAAATCAGGGAGTGTGATGCCTCCAGCATCGTTTTTTCTCAAGTCTTCTCCCTTTTCCTATTGAGGTGTCTTCCTCGTACCACAGTATAGCCTCCGTCTGATGCTCTAATCGATAATTTTCTTTATCAGTACTAAAATACTAACATCTTTATTATTTCTGCAACTTCTCAGATTCCACTAATGAAATGTATGGATATTCTGCCTTAATTATGAATTCACATACAGCTAGTGACCTTTCTTACCTACTTGTATCATTGCTGCTGCTGTAAGTGCATTGATGTTATACATTTTCCTCTTGTCCTCTGTGCATTAGAATATGCTCCAAGTGTACTCTGTCCTTGTGGTCACTGCCATTGAAGGAAAAAAACTAATTTGGCCACACAACCACCTTAGACAAATTCTACTTATCTAAATGCCTTAGTCTATCAATTCTCATCAGTTTTTATGTGATGAAATATAAAAAAATATATCAAAATTTGTGTTAAATTACTTTTGCTGGTTTTTTGATCACTGGTTAATTCAAGTTGAACAAACCAAAGTCTCATTATATAATCAGTCCCATTTATAAACATAATTAGTTAAATATTTTAAACTATATTTAGTTTGAACATTTTCTTTTTAAATACTGCAAATATCTGACAATAAACTTAAAACTTAATGAGCAAAGGGGTGCTTGGCTGGCTCAGTCAGTGAAGTGTATGACTCTTGATGTCAGAATTATAGGTTTGAGCTCCACGTTGGATATAGAGACTACTTAAAAACAAAATCTTAAAAAAAAAACAAACTTAATGAGCAAATACTCTTTTAAATATAATAAGTTAAAATTACAAATAAAAATTTCAAGTTGTCTCAAACATTCTGTTACTATTATAGGTTAATAAAATTTTCTCACACCTTTCTGCTTCAAATGGATAAGAATTTTGAAACATCTTCAAATTATAACCAGATTCTTTTGACTTTATTTTTTTTTAAGATTTTATTTATTTATTTATTTATTTATTTGAGAGAGAGAGAGAGCATGAGCAGTGGGGGGAAGGGCAGAGGGAGAGAGAGAAGCAGACTCCCCAATGAGCAAGGAGCCCAACACAGGGCTTGATCCCAGGAACCGGGGATCATGACCTGAGCCGAAGGCAGCCACTCAACCAACTAGCCACCCATGTGCCACTCTTTTGACTTTAATACAAAGGTGTCACACTGTATTCTCTCTGTAGTTATTTCTTTATGTTCCTTGTATGAAATGTCATTTAATTAGTGGGACAGATTTGCCATAGAACTTGGAACCAAGATAAGGTTACTCATCAGTGAGACATTCAAGACTGAGACAGGGGATCAAGGATTGTGTTAGTCTAGAATGTTTTATCGGAATCACAGGAATACAGTGAACTGTTTTTAAAGGCCATTGTGTCAGCAGGAGACTCCAAGTCTGTACCATATAGCTGGAATTTAGTTTAGTAACCTATACCTCTTGAGTTTTTATACCTTTCATAATTTATTCATAATCACTTTTAATTTTAGCACCTGACATCTTTTAATAGAATATTATACTTCCATTCAGTTTGCAGATAATTTCTTACAGCCTTTATTTGGATTCTGGAAATTTCTTCACTGCCTGATTGAAGTCTATATTCTGATAATGCTATTTTTGTCTTATATAGCTCTTGGCCACAACTCTGTTTATCCTTTTTATTTTTAACATCTTTCTTGAGACATAATTTATATGCCATATAATTCACACGTCAAAGTGAACAATTCAGTAATTTTTACTATGTCCATATATATGTGCAGCCATCATCAGCACAGTTTTAGAATATTTTCATTACCTCAAAAGAAAACCTGTACCTTTTAGCTACCTCCCCCACTGCCCCACATCTCCATACTCCAGTCCCTTCCTAGTCCTAAGCGAGTACTAATCTACTTTGTGTCTCTATTGGTTTTCCCATTCCGGACTTTCATATTAATGGAATCATATAGTGTGTCATCTTTTATAATTGGCTTGGTTGACAGGAATGCAACATTACCAGCCTGGGGCAGACCGTGAAACCCAGGTTTGCTACCAGAGATATCTAGACTTTATTTAGAGTGGAAAACAAAATGATGGTGTTTTTTCCAGCTACAGGTGGTGGTGTGGAATGGAAATGGATAGAGAAAAACCCAGTTTCACTGGACCAAGTTTTCAGCCTTAGTTGGGGGAGTGGTAAACCAGCCAGAAAACTTAGCAGGGAGATTCTAGAAATAAGAGAGCAATAAGTAGTCTGAGTTCAGCTCCTCACACATCCCTGGTTCACTGGGATACTATTCATGTCTAAAGCGACTTGAGAGAGGTTTGCAAAAATTGTAAGCAAAGGGGGAGCTGAGAACTGGCCGCATATTTGAAAGTATTCCTCAGTCCACACAAAGATAACTTCAGTACAGAATAGAAACTCTGTGGGCTGGAGATACTTGAGAGTAACTCTGCCCATATTAGTATCTGACCACTTAATTATGTAGACACAGTGGAGACTTCTAGGAAGTTAGGCTAAAAAAAAAAAAAAAATAGAAACACTAAAAAGACATAAGGAGAGGAACAGTATGGGATACACACATCCTGAAGTTTAAGTTCAGGCACATTACTAAATATAACTAACAACTCCCCAGAAAAAGAAAACAACTCAACAGTAGCTACAGTATATTACCTAAAAAGTCCACTTTTCAACAAAAATTGCTAGACATGAAGAGAAAAAAGAAGATGGAACCTATATACAGGGGATCCGGGGTGGAGAGAAAGGGGGATTCAATAGAAACTGACCCTTGGTGGGCCCAGATTCTGGAATTATCAGACATATACTATATACTTCAGTACAGATATTATGAACACATTTAAAGAATTAAAGGAAAATATGATGGCAATAAACCAATGAGTGGGGAATTTCAATAAGTAGAAACTGAAAAAAGAACCATATACTCTCTACAACAAGACACATACTGCAGCAGCTGGTAGTGCAGTCACAGTCCAGTAAAAAAATCAAAACAAAAAAAAACAAAGGAAGAGGAGAAAGTGATGGACTCTGTGAATTAGATCATGTCACTATCTTGCTTAAAGTCCTTCAGCAACTTGCACTTGCCCTTGGACAAAAGAAAAAATCCCCCCTAAAAAATAAAAAATTTAAAAATTGAGCCATATCAAAACTCGAGTTAAAACATACAATAACTGAGGGGTGCCTGGGTGGCACAGCGGTTAAGCGTCTGCTTTTGGCTCAGGGTGTGATCCCAGCGTTCTGGGATCGAGCCCCACATCAGGCTCCTCCACTATGAGCCTGCTTCTTCCTCTCCCACTCTCCCTGCTTGTGTTCCCTCTCTCTCTGGCTGTCTCTATCTCTGTCAAATAAATAAATAAAATCTTTTAAAATAATTTTAAAAAAATACAATAACTGAAACTTTAAAATGCACTAGAGGAATTCAATAGCAGATTTGAGATGGTAGAAGAAAGAATAAGTGCCCTTCAAGATAAATCAATAGAAATCATCCAGCCTAAAGAAGTAAGAAAAAATAAACAGAGTCTCAGGGATCTTTGGGAATATCAAGCATTCCAACATACATATAACAAGAGTCAGAAAAAAGAAGAGATTGAAAAAAGGCCTGAAAATATATTTGAAGAAATAATGGCTGAGAATTCCCCACTTGGCTGAAACACATTAACCTACAGATCCCAGAAGCCAAATGAGTCTCAAGAACGATAAATACAAGAAACCTAAACACATATATCATGTCAAACTGCTGAAAGATAAAATGTTGAAAACAGCAAGGGGAAAATGATGCATCACATACTGAAAACAATACAATTAACAGGTGACCTCATAAAGAGTGGAAGTCAGAAGTCACAATTAACAGGTGACATCATAGAGTGTGGAAGTCAGAAAAATATAGCTGGATAGCATATTCAAAGTGTTGAAAGAAAACCACGTCAGCCAATAATTCTATATCAAGTGAAATTAGCTACAGACAAAAATCTGAGAGAATTTATTGACAATTGATGTTTTCTATGAGAAATATTAACAGAAGACCTTCAGGCTGAAGGGAAATGAGACCAGATAGTAACTCAGGAGAGCATCAGAAATGGTTAATATGGGGGTTAATAGATTTTTTTAAGTTTTTCTTACAATTCTAGTTAACATACAGTGCTATATTAATTTCAGGTGTACAAGGTAGTAATTCATGGATCAATATATTTTTTAAAAAACTATACATATTCTTAATATTTTTTAAAACCATAAGATTATATAAAGTAATAACTATAAGACTTTAGTATAACTAAAGTAATAACTATATAAAGTAATAACTATAAGTAATAACTATATAAAGTAATACTATAATAAATATATCTATGTATGGTGTTCAGCTTATGGTATGTGCACATGTAATATATATAACAATAATAGCACAAAAGTGAGAGGAGTTAATGGAACGATATTGGAATAAATTTATTTACAGAAAGTAATTATGTTAAGTATATTTATTGGAACAAACCTAAAATTAATTGTGGTAAGATAAAAGCGCATATGTTAATGCCTAAATAGCCCCCCCCCCACAACACAACACAAAAATTATAGCTAAAAAATTCACAAAGGAAGTAAAATGGCCCAATAAAAAATATTTTGTTAATATAAGGAAAGCAGTCAAGAAAGAACAGAGGATCAAAAGGTATGATATATAGAGAAAACAATAGGAAAATTGCAGGTATGAATTCAGTAATATCAAATAATTAGATTAAATTTAAATGGGCCAACAACTCTAATCAAGAGTAGAGATTGTCAGACTGGATTAAAAAGAGAGATCCAACTATATGCTATTTACAAGAGACATGCTTTGGTAGATTTAAAGATATAAATAGGGAAATGCAAATCAAAATCACAATGAGAAGCCACCATATAACTGTTAGAATGGCCGGTATCAAAAAGACAAGAAATAGCAAGTGTCGGTGAAAATATGGAGAAAAGGGAAAGCTTGTGCACTGTTGGTGAGAGTGTAAATTGATGTAGCTGCTATGGAAAACAGTATGGAGATTCCTCAAATCACTGAAAATAGAACTATCATATGACCCAACAATTCCACTTCTGGGTATTTATCTGAAGAAAAGGAAAACATCAATTCAAAATATATGCATCCCCATGTTCATTGCAGCATTATTTAAAATATCCAAGATATGGAAGCAATGTAATGTCTACCAAAGGATGTATGAACAAAAAAGATATGATATATATAAAATGTATAATGGATTACTATTCAGCCATAAAAAAGGAAATCTTGCAATTTGTGACAACATGGTGGGACCTTGAAGACATTATGCTAAATGAAGTAAGTCAGGGAAAGACAAATACCATGTGATCTCTCTTATGTGTGGAATCTGAAGCAAAGCAAAGCAAAGCAAACCAAAACAAAAAAACCAAGCTCATTGATATAGAGAGCATATTGGTGGTTGTCAGAGATAGGGGATAAGGAGTGGGAGAAATGGGTGAAGATACAAACTTCCATTTAAAAAAAAAGCCATGGGATGTAGTATACAGCTTTGTGGCTATACTTAAAAATATTATATTGAACATCATAAGGAAAAAAAATGTGTAACTATGGTGTTGAGGTTAACTAGACCTATTGTGATCATGTCACAATACATAGAAATATCAAATCATTATATTGAAATGAAAATTATGTTATAGGTCAATTATACCTCAAAAAATTTTTGTAAATGCAAATAGATTAAAAGTAAAAAGATGGGGCTCCTTGGTGGCTGAGTCATTAAGCATCTGCCTTCGACTCAGGGCGTGATCCCAGAGTCCTGGGATTGAGCCCCGCATCGGGCTCCTCCCTCCAAAAAGAGTAAAAGGATGAAAAAAGTTATACCATGTAAATAGTAACCATAAAAGCAGAAGTAACTATAATGTCTTAAAAACAGACTTTTTTTTTTAAAGATTTTATTTATTCACTTGACAGAGAGACAGCCAGCAAGAGAGGGAACACAAGCAGGGGAAGTGGGAGAGGAAGAAGCAGGCTCCCAGTGGAGCAGGGCACCTGATTCGGGGCTCGATCCCAGGACTCTGGGATCATGCCCTGAGCCGAAGGCAGACGCTTAACGACTGAACCACCCAGGTGCCCCAAAAAACAGACTTTAAGACAAGGAATATGACTAGAGACAAGGAGGGACATTTCACGATGATAAAGAATATCTTAGAAAGATAGAAAAATTACAAATGTCTACGTACCTAAAAAAAAGCCTTAAAATATGTAAAGTAAAAACTTAGAAAATTGAAAGGAGAAATAGACAATTCAACAACTGTAATTGGAGATTTCATTGCTCGTCTGCAGTCAGTATAACAACTACAAGTAAAATCAGTAAAGATGTAAAAGTCTTAAACATCACTCTCCGACTACTGGGCCATACAGAGATGTGTAGGACACACCATGCAACAATAACACACACTTTCTTTTCAAGCACGCATGGAACATTCTCTGGGATAGATCATGTGCTATGCTGAAAAAAAAAGTCGGTAACTTTAAAGCAACTGAAACCATAGAAAGTATGCTTTCCAACCACAATGAAATTCAATTAGAAAGTAGCAACAGAAATCCCCAAATAATTTCAAATTAAACAATATATTTCTAAATAACTCATGAATCAAAGAAGAAATCATAAGGGAAGATAGGAAATACCTTAAGCTAGATGAAAATCAAAACAAAAACTATCAAAATTTATGGGATACAGCATTGGTAGGCTAATGGTCCAGATAAATAGTCAGAGATCTGAACAAGTTCACTTGGAAAATTAGTGACAGGAATGATGGGCACAATGTAAGAATACTTGTGTCACATGTGATTATAGCTGTAAGGAGTGTGATCATTAATCAAATCATCAGGTATACGCGTGACTCACCCTATGATGCTAGCTTCTTTTCCTAGCCATGCTTTTTTTATGAAGGGGAGTTTATAAACAAATTGACCAGGTTGCATCAGTGAAGTCATCACAGGCTCATACTTATATATTCTTTCCCCTCGACTCCCCCCGTTAGTCATTTGTCTTTATTTATGGTGTCTGTTGACATGTGTAAGATGTGTAAGATTCTGTGTTGCCAAGTCATTAGTATTTTCCTTTGGGGTTTCTTCTTTCGCATTTTTGTATGTAAGCATTCTCTATCCTCAAGGTCATAAAATATTCAAGTATTCACTTAATTTTCCTTTAAGTTTTATTATGCCTTCATCAAAATATTACTTTTTGCTTGACTTAAATATTGTGTCCTATGGTACTATGGATAAAGCACAGTTTATTGTTACATGGACTGAAATAAGAATCTAGTCTTATTACCCCGAAACAGTTATGCATATTTTTAAACCTTAAGATAGAACAATGTGTCATGCCTTCTAATGTCAAAGTCATAAATAGCTTGTAATTTACCACCATACGTTGGGCCACAATTTTTTTCCATTGCTCTTTCTTCACCTTTTCTTCATATATTTATCATATGCCAGATTAACCTAGAAATAGTGTTTCTCCTGTATTTAATCTTTACTCCTTATTGCCATTTTAGGTGAGTACGAATAATATGCCAGGCTGAGGATTTAGTCTACAACCCACATATGCTTGGGAAGCCTGTTCCTAAGTAAATTTTGTGACCATATTTCCACATTCACTAGAAATATGCAAAATGAAAATGATGAGTAAAATATTCACATTTCTTCTGCCTACAGCTCTGTTCCTACAATTTTTTTTAAAAATTATCATTTGAGACAGTAATCTGAGAATCACACTCTTCTCTGAGAACAGTGTTTTCCCTCATTTTCTTTCTGGAAGATTCCAAAATATTACCGAGTACTTCTTAGATCTCGGGAAAAAACAAAAAGCTTCCACAGGTACTTTGATTCCTTTGGAATGTCTAATAGCTTGGAATTCATACTGATTCAATTTCATATCCAGGCACTATTAAGTATCTCCTCCTTAAAAATTTGGGGATGGGTTGGAAATGAAGGTAAAATGAAATATACTTTTTTTAATCACTTAAGACTACACCTCAAGAGACTAAGAAAACAGAAAATAGCTCCCAAAGTGCCACTTAATTGTCATGCAAATGGTTATTTTCAGAAAGGAACTATGACTATATTATTTACAATAGATGATAAGTATATACCACATATGATAGTGATAATTATCAGATCCAAGAGATAAGTAGACCTAACTAACATGCTTTTATTCTTTGAAAAAAACTTAGCCTTATGGAAGAATGAAATAATGGCAGAAACATGCATAAATATTGCCAGAATGCGTATTTTCATTTGTATAAGCTTTTCTCTTATTTGGCAGAGATGAAAAAACTTACTTATTGTTTTGGAAAATGGCAATTGTCGTAATCCCCCGCTCCTCCTTACTGACCATAGGCTTGCCTTTCTTATAATGCCTCTATCATTAAGAAATCATGTTTAAGATCCTTTAGTAGCCAACAAGAAAGTGTGGTAGTGTCAGTACCACCACTGACATAGTGGGAGAAGAGAAAATGGTATAAAATTTGTTTTCTCAGGTCATATACAATCAGGCTCAAATCACCTGATTTATGGTAGAACAGTTGTCACTGATTATACAACCCTTCTTTTCTTCCATTTTCTTTTTATTCTTCCAAACCAATTTTTTAAAGATTTTTATTTATTTTTTATTTGAGAGAAAGAGAGCATGAGTGGGGCGAGGGAGCCCAATGCAGGGCTTAATGTGGGGCTGGATCTCAGGACCCCAATATCATGACCTGAACCAAAGTCAGACGCTTAGCCAGCTGAGCCACACAGGTGCCCATCTTTCAAGCCAATTATTTTTAAGATGTTATTTATTTATTTGAGAGAGTGCGTGCGCATATGGGAGGGGTGACATGGGGCTCAATCCCAGAACCCTGAGATGACCTAAGCTGAAAGCAGACTCCAAACCCACAGAGCCACCCAGGTGCTCCCCAAACCAATTTTTAAGAGACAATACCTAAGTCCTAATTTTCATCACCTGTAAATAGCGTTCATTCTAAATGTATGATAGATAAAGCAAGAACATCATTAGACTACTGCTTGAAAATATTTGGTTATTCCCAAGTTCCAAACTGAATTTTCATAATTTTAAATTATGTTTTGCTTCTTCTGAGAGTTAAAATCATGTCTTTTGAGTTAGCTCTACACGTTGAAAAATGAAGACTTCCACTGATAACACCTTCAAGATTTGTGCTGTAGGGAAAGCTTTCTGAGAAATCAGACCAGTCAGTGACACATTTCTGTGTTCTTTAATTGCACGTCTGCCAATGCCTGCCAATAAGACTTTATTGTAGTCTTGGCCTCATAATGTATTTTCCTATCTTACCTAATGCAGAAACACGTTGAAAGGATGCATATGGGAACAGTGAAAATTGAATCAAAGTAATTACATTTTAAAGATTTGGGATCTTTATTACAATTACAAAAAGTCAATAATATAGTTTATTATTCTCCTATTTCAAGTCTTTGACTTGTAATCCTATAGATTGCTGTACTGATTTATTCCACAGATTGCTTTAAAAAGGGCAGCATCAGTAATATTCATTTACAAATTACTGCATCTTGTTGTCAGAATCTTCTAAAATATTATTCTCAGCATATGTGATTCATGAAGACAGGCAGATGGTAAATTTCCCTTTGGCAAAACGCATTAAAATTCTTTCATTCTGTCGTCCTTTTGCAAGTTCTTACTGTTGTAAGCCCTGTTAACAAATTGGGTGAGATAATGCTTTTAGGAGTATGATACTCTGAAGAGAGAAAATAAATGCTTTTCTCTTGGTTATAGTTCAGTTATGTTCACAGCAGCCATAAATCACTAAAATGTTAAAGGTCACGTGAGTACCAGCTTGTAGCACACGCTCCCCTCGTTTGTTCGATGCGGCTACAGTTATGCATTTAGCTGGCAAGTGAAATCACGCCCTTTTCTGTTAGGTCTCTAATAACATTCAGAGGAAGGAAGTCCCTCTGAGTCTCACTATTTCACAGACAATGGAACGAGAGACCAAAATCATCTGTGAGTCAACACGAAATGATGAGCAGGTGAGAAACGTTGAGAAATAAACAGTGGAAATGTTAGCAATCACAAGAAGCCTGAAAGCCCCATGTTTCTCTTTAGAAATGTTCTCGGGGATCAGTGTTCCCTGGTCACTTTCTTGATTCTGTGTTCGTGACATAAAAGGTTAAGAATGTACATGCATATGAATTGCTCTAGCTCACTCTATCTTGAGGCCAAGAAGATTCCACTGGTGACTCCCTGGATTTATTCACGCTTCAAGAACTAAAATGGAAAGCTCAATGGCTTTGCAACAAAAGAGAACACAAATTTGTTTGGTTCTGGATATGTTTCCTAAAATCCATTAACAAATGGCTCATTTACCAATATTAGGTCTGAAGAATCTTTACAAAAAATAATTTATTAGTAATTTAGTAGTTTCATAAGTATCCCTTGTATTCAAGTAAGTCCCTCGTACCTACCCTCTCTCTGGGCCATTTCTCTTTCCAATCCCCCTCAGTTTCCAGCTGCAGGAGGAAGCTGGGGCAGACAAACCGAACATCCCTCAAAATTCTATTATGATTTTTGTACAAAAACAACCACAGTTGTTATGACAATGAAAAGCAGTCAACTGAAACTAAATAATTAATGGAAACAAGTAAATTAGCTAAATCAGCTTTCAGAGAATTAGACAGACTGCATCCTGTGCGTTCTTATCCATCCTCATAGGATGCGGCTATGTTCAGGGACAGAACTGGGGGAAATCTGTACCGGCTAGCAACTTTCAGTCACAACCACGAGAAGGAAGCTCCCCTCAGAGAGTACAATCCACAAGCACCCAGCAGTATCAGATGTTGATGAGACTTGGTGGTGTGCCTAAAATGCAGGGAATCAGCCTGCAAATTCGAATCGTATGGCCAGGACCCCGGAGACAGGTGTGCTGCAAAGTATGTAGCTCCAGTCCTGCTGGGAAATTCCTCCTCAGGTCTAATCCTTCATTTTGTTTCTCTTCTCTTACGACATTGGGGCATCGGTAATGTACTTCTTGGTATGCAAAGTGCTCTGCTAGGTGATGTCTTCTAAGCCTCAGAAGAATCCTGTGAGTTAGGTGTTATGTTATCCCTAGAGAAGGAACTGAAGCTCAGTAAGTTTGCAGCTTGCAACCACCCAGTGACTGATGGGCCAGGAACTCAAACCCAGATTTTTGAATCTACATTTTATGCCATGTCGACTGCGTCACACTACCTGTTACTTATACCAGCAGAGCCACCAATAGATCAACCACCTTCCTCCACACAATATCTACAAAGCATCAAGGAAACATCTGGTCAGATAAAAGGTGGGAAATCCTCCATACTATCTTCCTTAAGGAGACTTACTATGCAGTAGGCGATTAAAGGTTCTGAGAAGTCCTGACAAAAAGGAATTCTGTTGCTTTTTCCAGCCCTTCTCTAATTTTTTAGTCCCCAGTAAAATTTTTCCACTTAACGTGTATCAGCATTTCAGAGAGGAACGTTCAGTAAAAGATACCTCAGGTAGACCACCAGGTGAAATATAGGTCATCCTGTTTAAGTGTGAATTTCAGATTAAAAAAAAAAAAAGCTTAATAGCTTAAGTATATCCCAAATATGTTATGGGATATATTTAAACAGAACAATTATTTGGTTTTTTTTTTCTGAAATTCAAATTTAACCGACATCCTATATTTTCATTAGCTCAATCTGGCAGCCCTAAGCTTGGTCTTTACTGGTTACTGTCTTTCCTTTTCCATAGCTACTCAGTGAATAATACAATAGAAGAAGAAAAATCCTAAAGCATATGTACAATTTTATTTTTCGTACCATATAACCATTATAACAGGTAATATGTTGATGATGAGTGTTACATAGTAATGAGGAAAATTAATTAGCCATAACATAAGAACCCTAGAACAAATTAACTCTATACTTCTGAAATATAACTTAGAGTGGTAATGATCCCTTCTTTTCCCACAAATGCCCTTTGAGCCTTTCGAGTCCCAGAATAGAGACACGGAGCAGCCACAGAACAAAAGCAAGCAAGCAAGCTGAAAAATAAGAAACCAACTTGGGGCTATAGTGTGTGCGTGGCACCATCTTCAGTGCCTCCTGATTTCCTCCAGACGAATGAGCTGCCAGCACCTCAGTCCTGCAGCACTGTCTTCCCAGGACCATCTCTGGAAACTTCTGCTGTTTCTCACTCAGTTTTCCTCCCAACCCCACATATCTAATCACTTTCTGAGCCCCTGTCAGGGCTTCTTCCAGAATAATGTGTAACTGCCCTCAGTGGTGCTGCCATTTGTACTGTTTGCATATCCTCCTTGGCTTTTTTTTTTTTTTTTAAGATTTTATTTATTTATTTGAGAGAGAGAGAGTGCGCGAGTGGGGCGAGGGGCAGAGGGAGAAGCAGACTCCAGAGCTGGATGCAGGGCTTGATCCTGGGACTCCGGAATCAGGACCTGAGCTGAAGGCAGACGCTTAACTGGCACCCCCCTCCTTGTCTTTTACCTGCACCCTCCTAATGGGTCTCCCCGCCTCCAGTCTCTCCCCTCCATGATCCCTTTTTTATACCACTATCAGAGTTACTTTAAAAATCACAGTTCATGGGGCTGCTGGGATCGAGCCCTCCCTGCTGAGCAAAGAGCTTGCTTCTCCCTCTCCCTCTGCCTAGCGCTCCCCCTGCTTATGCTCTCTCTCGCTCACTCTAATAAATAAAATCTTTAAAAAAAAAAATAAAAATCACAGTTCAAACATCCCTGTTCTGCTTAAAAACATACAGAGTCCCACAGCCCAGATTTGTTAAGGACCCATTGGCCAAAGCAAGTCATGTGACAAAACACAAATTCAAGTGTTGGAAAAATAGGCTTTATCTCTGATGGAAGGAGCTGCAAAAGCACATAGCAAAGGGGCAGGTGCGGAGAGACAAAAAGAATGTGACCGTTGGTGCTATCTACCACATATAGACACCTGACTCAAAGATACAGCTGGAACTTTGTCTTTTAACTTTCCCAGCTGTCCGTGATACTCTCTGACACTTCCAGAGGACGCACCCAAAAATATGGGTTAGCTCAACTCTTGTATGAGACCACAAGAATACCAAGAAGCTGACTTTTGACATAGGCCTTCATTCCTTACATCTTTATTTTTTTGGTCTCTCCTGCTGCCCAGACGTCTATTTTAAAGGACACACATGTCTCTGGCTGTTACTTGGACTCTGGGATTTGCCTCTCCCTCAGCTACCTTGTGACCTTGTCTAAGGCCACATATTGAAATTTGTCTTCATAAATGTTGGTGGGTTTTTTTTAAACCACCTAGGCCCCAATTAATAAATGTATAAAGACCATCATTTGGAGATGAGGAGAAGCCTCAGCTAGTTCACAGGTATACGGGAAAATGTGCAACTTCCTTAGTAATTACAAAATTCAAAAGAAAGAGAACAGTGGTCTCTCCACCACCCTTTTTCAATCCCAGTAGTTTGATTTGTTCTTTCGGGTTTTAAATCAAAAGACTGGGTACCTCAAGAAGAGTGTAATTGGGAATATTTGTTTTAGAAAGCTTTTAGCTAATTTTAGTCAGGAGATTCTATTAATGAGTGCTCTGTGGATCTGTCCTAAGGAATCCTAAATGAGAAAAACAGCTGCATGCCGGAGGATGTTTGTTAGGCAGTTGTGTAGGTTACCATAAAACTGAAAACAACCCAAAGTTTGGTTAGAGTTAATAGGAGACTAACTTAAACCATTGTATGTTAACCAGTAATATACACCCATAAAATTATATGAATTACATAATAAAAATAATATGCTTATAAAACTAAGTGAAAGAAACAGTTCATAGGATTCTCATGTACTTATTCTTATATATAAAAACAAAATAGGGGCGCCTGGGTGGCACAGCGGTTAAGCGTCTGCCTTCGGCTCAGGGCGTGATCCCAGCGTTCTGGGATCGAGCCCCACATCAGGCTCCTCCGCTATACGCCTGCTTCTTCCGCTCCCACTCCCCCTGCTTGTGTTCCCTCTCTCGCTGGCTGTCTCTATCTCTGTAAAATAAATAAATAAAATCTTAAAAAAAAAAAACATAAAAAAAATAAAAACTATAGAGTAAACACTGGAATTAAACATCCAGAGTTAACTATAGCTGTATCTGTAATTTCCATATTCTCATTAATATTCACAGATTTTTTAAAAAATCTAAAATTATCTAGGATTAATTCTATAAAGTTTTCTATTTATGTGTTACTTTTTGTTTTTAATGCTAATACTCAAGCCTAATCTTTATCAGGTTTATAAATCAATTATCAGATGTTGACCACATACTGTGTTTCTGTGTTTACTTTGCTTTTCAAATTCAGTCAGAAAGTAGAAACCTAGACAGCTCGGATTTCATAGTGAGCTACTGATGCTGGTATATTTAGGATTTAGAATCTTTAGACTATTAAGTCTCAATACTAACCCCATGGAGTACATCCCAATTTACATTTAACTTATGGGCAGCATCACGGAAGGAGATTTGCGATAAACAATATAAATAATGGTATTTAAAAGAAAATATATTTTGTGAGAAAAGATTTGAAAATCGTAGAAAATTTTGGAATATGTTTACACAGTTTGAATTTTTCTTTTCATATAAGTACTTCCTTACCTTTTCTAGTTGAAGGGTTTTAGTGTATACATTTCACTCTTCTATCTCCAATTTGTATTAAAGTAATTTCTGCTTCTCCAGACATCTTTGACCATCACTTCCCTGAACTATGGCCCTAATAATCTACATCAGAATAAAGCACAAAAATAATATCAAAAACTATTTTGTCCTTTACTCTGAAATACAGAAACACTGACACTTCACTAAACTTGATTTCCAGATATATATTAAGTTTATTGCCTTGATGAGCTTGGTTATATGATTTCCAATAATATTTGTCAAAGTTATAAATGAATACCAAATTAGATCTGGCTGACATACTAAAAATTGGCAAGTATAATGGGCTAGGTTCTCAGCTGTAGAGAACAGAATCTCTTCCTTTCTAGGTTCAATACAGAGACTTACTGTGGAATATAGGTAGCCTAGAAAATCACTGGAGGAGCTCTAGAAAGAAACTAGAGACTCGTGTTCAGCAGTGATTAGCATAGCCACATACCACCACGAGTACCCCCATCTCCCTCCCCCAAAGTGGTGCTGCACCTGCCATACTCGGGAAACTGCTGAATCCCAGTGATGGGCCACCACACACGCCAGCTCTAGAGTCCTGTCGCTAAAGCGATGTTTCTGCCCTGTGCTGCTTCCCCCACACAGCTCCATTCCGAATCCAAGTGTTGTGTGAGGCCGTGAGAATCTGAATCATGAGGCTATGATGGCACATAGTAGTGCATTTCTTCATAGAAGTGTTCATTTAAATTAAGAATATAAGGGTGAAACACGCTCTTTGGTGGGGAAGATGGTGACTTCACATTTACCTTGCTGTTTTTAAGTCACCTCTCTCCCCAGAGTTGGGAAGCAGCTTCTTTGGGGTTCCTTGAATGTTCATTAAGCCAGAGTGCATCGCTACTAAGGGTTATTTCTCTGCCTACCAGAATAGTGCCTTTTTTTTTCTTGTCAATAATTTCATTAAGTATATTTTATGTACTACCATTTCTCTACATTTTCATAAATGTAGGGTAAACCTCAGTATTTGAATTGACGTATTTTGGGAGCTCACTTGTATTGGTTTTGTCCCTAAGACGGTCACAGCTTTGTGCAGACTATCCTATAGTTGATTAAACCATTTTTAAAGCATCTCTAGCACAGCTATATTCCAAGACTGGTGTGATGAGTTGTGTTTCTGTGCCCCTCCCAGGGATCCTCGTAAACATTTGGGGGCACATCTATACTTCTTGATAACCTACAGAATAAGACCTCTGATTGTTAATATTTAAATCTTAAAGGGAAGGGTGACCTCTGAAGTCTAGAAAACATGAAGACACTTGAGGTGTCAAAACAATCCAAGAGGCATACACTACAGCTAACACAAGTGCTTGGTCACTGTTAACATCTATATAACTCACCTGGCTTTAGATAAATCTTATGCTGCATTCAGTGACAATACCTTCCAAAACTGATTTCATTATCTCCAGGTGGAATAGGTCATGGAGTTAGAATTTTTCCAGTCGTTTCAAAGGTACATCAAAGAGATGATACGCAGATATTTAGAACAGTAAGTTAAAAATGAAATAGTTCTCTACATGCTAGCTTTAAAATCTGCAAATTGAAAACCTCTAATGCAATAGCAGTGTTGGAATTCTGTGGCTTAAGATGGTTGTAGATTGGCACGTTGGGGAATGATCAAATGATGCAGAAGAATTTTCCTCATTATAGAAGCATTCACTCTTGACTACTTCAATCTGACTTCTTGGTCAGTTCATTCAGAGCATTCAGCCATGAATGACTGTTCCTATCAGTCTATTTAAGGCTGTTTGCTAAGGCTTAGCCAATTTCTGTACAAATAGAAAATATCTCAAGAAACTAAGAGATCCCAAGAAGAATGGTCTACCTTATACTCTTGTTGTGATAGTCAAAGCATCCAACTCTAAAAAAGGAAAGAGGGCATGTGGGTGGCTCAGTTGGTTTAGTGTCTGCCTTCGGCTCAGGTCATGATCCCAGGGTCTGAGATCGAGTCCCGCATCAGGCTCCCAGCTCAGCGGGGAGCCTGCTTCTCCCTCTGACCCTCTCCCCTCTCATGCTGTTTCTCACCATCTCTCTTTCTCTATCTCTCTTTCAAATAAAAATAAAATCTTTAAAAGATAAAATAATAAAAAAGGAAAGATACTCCTTATGAAAGATGACATTGTTTTATATTTCAAACTCCAATGACCTAAAAACTAATGATCTACAATAGAGATAGTGCAGACCATAACCAATAGTAAACTTCCCTGATAAATTCTACATTGATACTGTGTAGTAAGCATTCCTATTAGGCCTATAACCTCAGAGCCCAATGTACACAGGAAGGTCAGTGTTAATTCCAAGATACCTCTAAAAAGTTTAGAAAATTCTTCATCCTGTAAATCATCCTCTTGCATGATGCCAGAATTTTTTGGTTTGTTTTGTAAATAAAAGATGATCACTTTCTATGCAGAGAATGAATTTAGAGCACCTTGGCAGACATATTTAAAAAATTAACCAACTCACTAGACTTCTGATAATGGTGGTTGTAGAAACTATGCCACATTTAAAAAACTTTTAAGTGAATTTTTTTAAAAAAATTAAGATGCTAATAAAGCATCCTAAAGCATATAGAAGCCATTGGATGATTTATTTTTTAAAAACTACAATTGGAAAAGATAACAATTCTCAGTTTGTGACTTTCTGGACTATGGGCACTTGACAATCCCCAAAGCTATCATTGTGGAAAACAGAGGCAGTGGAAATTATAGTCCATAGCAGTTCAAGGTGTCAGAGATCAAAGTTCATGGCTGGAAAAACAGGTGGAATTTTAAAGGAGAAGTCCAAGCAGCAGGAGAACTAGAAAAGGAAGTAAGACTCAAATTCTGCCAAAATCCCTCGCTGACAGCTTCATTACGCTTCATGAGAGTGTTTCAAATGGCCTAGGAAAAACAAAAACAAAATAAAAAATGGGAGACCAGAGAGGAATTAACTCCATGCAAGCTTGATCTGGGAGTTTGCTACCTCTTTTTTTTTTTTTTTTTTAACTGAGAGCTCAGGCAGTAGAAACCTGAAGGTAGCCCCAGACTTGAAGTATCAGAGAACAGAGCAGAAGACCAGCAGTGAAATTCCTTCCCTAGAAGCAAGGAAAATACAGCAAGGATGAGCCTGTCTCTGCCCCATCCTTTTTTTTTTTTTTTTTAAGATTTTATTTATTTATGTGACAGAGAGACAGCCAGCGAGAGAGGGAACACAGCAGGGGGAGTGGGAGAAGAAGAAGCAGGCTCCCAGCCGAGGAGCCCGATGTGGGACTCGATCCCGCAACGCCGGGATCACGCCCTGAGCCGAAGGCAGACGCCTAACGACTGCACTACCCAGGCGCCCCTCTGCCCCATCCTTAACTGACTAGCAAATTATGTAAACACAGGGGAGATTCTGTGAAGTCAGGCTGTAAAAGCAGTGGTGGGAAACCAAAAAGGCAGGGCAGAAACACCACTTACTACAAACCATAGGGGAGACAGAGTTTGCAATTTGTATCCAAGCAAGTTAACTGCTTACTAGAACAACAACAACAAAAAAATCAAGTTTTCAGCAGAACACAAAAGAATTAACAGTTGCTACAACAGATCATCTAATATGTCCAATTTTCAACCAAAAAACACTAGTCATGCGAATGGCGGTGCAAGACTCATAGTTAAGAGAAAAGCAGTCCACTCTCACCAACTTTATTCATCATAGTACTGGAAATCCTAATTACAGCAATCAGACAACAAAAAGAAGTAAAACGCACCCAAATTGGCAAGAAAGAAGTCAAACTTTCACCATTTGTAGATGACATGATACTCTATATAGAAAACCTGAAAGACTCTACCAAAAAATTGCTAGAACTGTAACATGAATTTCGGAAAGTCATAGGATACAAAATCAATGTACAGAAATCTGTAGCATTTCTACACAGCAATAATGATGCAGCAGAAAGAGAAATTAAGGAATCCCATTTACAATTGCACCAAAAATAATAAGATACCTAGAAATGTACCTAACCAAAGCGGTAAAAATCTTGTACTCTGAAAACTATAAAAAACTGATTAAAGAAATTGAAGATGATGCAGAGAAATGGAAAAACATTCCATGCTTATGGATTGGAAAACCAAATATTGTTAAAATGTTCATACTACCCAAAGCAATCAACATATTTAATGCAATCCTTATCAAAATAGCAACAGCATTTTTCACAGAGCTAGAACAATGCTAAAATTTGTATGGAACCACAAAAGACTCCAGAGCTAGAACAATGCTAAAATTTGTATGGAAGCACAAAAGACCCCAAATAGCCAAAGCAATCTTGAAAAGGAAGAGCGAAGCTGGAAGCATCACAACTCTGGACTTTAAGTTATATTACAAAACTGTAGTAATCAAAACTTTATGGTACTGGCATAAAAATAGACACATCAGTAACACAGAATTGAAAACCCAGAAATGAGTCCACAATTATATGGTCAATTAATCTTTGACAAAGCAGGAAAGAGCATCCAGTGGGGGAAAAGACTGTCTCTTCAGCAAAGGTGTTGGGAAAACTGGACAGCAGCATGCAAAAGAATGAAACTAGACTACTTTCTTACTTTGTACAAAAAAAATAAATTCAAGATGAATTGAAGACCTAAATGTGAGACCTGAAACCATAAAAATCCTATAACACAGGCAGTAACTTCTTTGACATTAACTGTAGCAACTTCTTTCTAGACAGGTCTTGAGGCAAGGGAAACAAAAGTAAAAATAAATTTTTGAGACTACATCAAAATAAAACATCGGTACAGTGAAGGAAACGATCAACAAAACTAAAAGGTAACGTACAGAATGGGAAAAGATATTTGCAAATGACATATCTGTTAAAGGGTTAGTATCCAAAATATATAAAGAACTTAGGAAACTCAACACCCAAAAAACAAATATTTTAAAAAATGAGCAGAAGACATGAATAGACATTTTTTCCAAAGAAGACATCCAGATGTCCAATAGAAACATGAAAAGCTCAGCATCACTCATCATCAGGAAAATATAAATCAAAACTACAATGAGATATCACTCACATCTGTCAGAATGGCTAAAATCAACAACACAAGAAACAACAGGTGTTGGCAAGGATGTGGAGAAAGGGGAACCCTCTTACACTGTTGGTGGGAATGCAAACTGGAGCAACCACTCTGGAAAACAATATGGAGTTTCCTCAAAGAGTTAAAAATAGAACTACCCTATGACCCAGTAACCACACTACTAGGCATTTATCCAAAGAATACAAAAATACTAATTCAAAGGGATACATGCACCCCTATGTTTATAGCAGCATTATCTATAGTAGCCACATTATGGAAACAGCCCAAGTGTCCATCAAATGATGAATAGATAAAGTACACACACACACACACACACACACACACACACACACACACACAGTGGACTATTACTCAGCCATAAAAAAGAATGACATCTTGCCATTTGCAACAACATGGATGGAGCTAGAGAGTATAATCCTAAGCCAAATAAGTCAGAGAAAGACAAATACCACATGATTTCACTCATGTGGAATTTAAGAAACAAAACAAATAAACAAAGGAGCGGGGAATAGAGAGGTAAACCAAGAAACAGACTCCTAACTACAGAGAACAAACTGATGGTTACCAGAGGTGAGGTGGATGTGGGGGATGGGTGAAATAGGTGATGGGGATTAAGGAGTACACTTGCTGTGAAGAGCACCGGGTGATGCATGGAAGTGTTGAATCACGATATTGTACCCCTGAAACAAATATTACACTGATGTTAACTAACTGGAATTTAAATAAAACTTTTAAAAAAAGATGAAAAAAACGAAAAAAGCAGTCAGGAGAAAGTGACTTCAAGTGGGTCCAGATGTTGGAATTAGCAGTTAAAGACTTCTAAGCAACATCAATATATGTGTGGATATCCGAAGAATTAAAGTGAAAGATATTCAAAGAATTAACAACATAATATCAATTAAAAAAACCCAGGAATGTCAGCAGAAAACTGAAATTCTATAGCTGAAAATTAAATTCTTACAAATGGATTCTCTGTTACCAATAGTAGATTAAAAATTAAAAACAAAAAATTAAAAGCAGTTTTTAAAAAGCAGATTAACAGAAGAAAGAATCTATTACTTGAAGTTAATAGTATCCAATTTGAAGAAGAGAGAGAAAAGAGATGGAAGAAAAGTGAACAGAGCCTTAGAACCCATGCGACAATGGCAAGTGGTAGAACAGGAACAACTAGAATCCCAAAGGGGAAGGAGGGGGAAAATACTTGAGATAATGGCTGAAGACTTCCCAAATTCCATAGGAAATACTAACTTATTGGCCAAAGAAATTCAACCAAAACGTAATAAACACAGAACCACTCCTAAAAACATTAGAAGTCAAACTTCCAGAAGCCAAGTAAAAAAGAAAATCTTGAGGTCAGAGTAAAACAGTCCATTCCGTTAAAGAAACAAGGATAGATTAATGGCTGACGTATCATTTGAAACCAGAAGGCGGTGAAATGATACATTCAACGTGCTGAAGGAAAATACTTCCTACTAAGAATTCTACATTCAGCAAAAATATTCTTCCACAATGAAGATAAAATAAAGATATTATCAAATAAAAGAAAAAAATACCCTGAATTCATCACCAGCAGATCTGCACTAAAAAACCCCAAAACAAATTTTCATGCTAAAGAGAAATGACACAGCATGTGTGCAGGGAAGGCAAATCTGTATCCAGAGTAAGTGTTTATTCCAGCAAAGACAAAACACTGCCTCTTTCAAGATGGAAGTGGTCCAATGTAATCAACCTGCCACTGGGGAGCTGGCTGATCACCCCAGGGAGTGATGCCATCTTGGGAACACAGTGTTGGTCTCTGCTACTGGCAGATTGTTCAATCAGCAGTGACCATAGCCATATCAGCCTTAATGAGTAGAAGTCCATTTTGCTAAGCCCATGCATAACCTCATCTCTGCCACCATGGGCACTTTGTTCAGGAACCCATTGGACAGTGACATTGTTGACTGGGATAAAGACTTACTGGTATGCACAGGATGGTTCATCCTATCTACTTGATTATTAAAATCCTCTTCTGCTGAGGTCACCTTTGGTGAGCATTCATATGGAACACAGATATCTTCATGTTTTTTTGTTCACGCAAAGAGCCCTACCCACAGACCTTTCCTCCAAATTTCCTTGTCACCAATTTTCCAATCATGTTCCTTGCAAGTCCCGGACCATCCATCCAAACCATTGACCACAACCCACAAATACATATATAATTACACGTCTGGTCATTTCTCCTTCCAGAAAGTGAACAACCAGGTGCATTTCCTGAAGTTCCACCCCCTGCGAGGATTTCCTTTCATCAGGAAATCCCAGAAAAGGGGATTGAAGGATGCCCCAGAAAAGGACTGGTTGTGCTGAGATTGTGCTGCAATTGTCCACTTTCAAGTGGTGCCAACATATCATGTCGATCCATCTATAAATCAGGCTTGAGTTTTCACATCCTCTGGCAACTCCCCATGAGGCCATAGGTGCAGGCTGGGAGAGAGAAGGTAATGTGGCAGGAGCAGGGACCATGGACATTTGGTCTTCCTGTCACTTGTGCCTTCAGAACCTGGTTGGGCCCAATCACAAATACATCACTTCTGTTTGATAATGGAGCGCTGCTGGGCACACCCAGCTTTATGACTTGCTCAGTCAGATAACACCCAGTTCATGATGGGAAGCTCAGGTTGCCTGGTAACTTGGTGGTCCATGGTTAAGCACACAGTCTCTGTTAAGGCCCAGTAGCTGGCTGAGAGCTATTTCCCAAAAGGAGAGGGATTATCTGTGGAGGCTTGTGCCGTGGTTCACCTATAGGGGCCTGTTAAAAGCTCACAACGGCATCCTGACCTGCCACGGACCCTTGAGGCACCATTGGAACTGCCGGATCACGTGGCCCAAGTGGCAGAGCAGCCTGAACAGCAGCCTGAACCTGTTGCAGAGCCTTCTCTTGTTTTGGGCCCCACTCAAAACTAGAAGCTTTTCAGGTCACTAAGTGAGCTGAAACAAGCTACCTGAAGGGACTGTGTTGCCTCCAAACTCTGGAGAAGCCCACTAGGCAATGTCTCTCTTTCTTGGAGGGGCAGATGTAACAATTTATCCTTCGCATTAGAAGAGATATCTTGACGTGTCCCACACCACTGGATTCCCTACAAATTTTACTGAGGTAGAAGGCCCCCAAATTTCTGTGGATTTATTTCCCACCCAATGACATACAAATGTCTTACTGATAAGTCTAGAAGAGTTGCTACCTCTTGCTGACTATGTCCGGTCAGCATAATGTCAACACTGTAATGGACCAGTGTAATATTTTAGGAAGAGGGAAGATGCTCAATATCTCTGTGAACTGAATTAGGGCATAGGGCTGGTGAGTTCACATACCTCTGAGGTAATACAATGTAGGTGTATTGCTGGACTTGCCAGCTGAAAGCAAACTACTTATGGTGGTCTTTATTAACAGGGATGGAAAAAAAAAAAAAAGGATTTGCCAGATCAATAGCTGTGTACTAGGTACCATAGGATGTGTTCATTAGCTCAAGCAATGAAACCACTATCTGATACAGCAGCTGCAATTGGAGTCAGAGCAGGTTAAGCTTAAGAGAATACATTGTCATTCTCCAGGGCCCATCTGTCTTCTGCACAGGCCCAACAGGTGGGTTAAATGGGGATGTGATGGGAATCAAGTCCTCATGGTGGCAATAATCTGTCCAGTCCCTGAAGGAGTTCAATGTTGCTTTGGTTTAGTATTTTCCTGGTCAGAGCCCTCATTCCACAGGTTATAAAAGACTTCACCCCCAGGTCAGGAAACCAATGAAGGGATTCTGCTAGTTGCTGAGTATGTCTATTCCAAGTATGCATGCCAGAACTGGGGAAATGACCCCAGGATGCGTTCAGAGACCCACTAAGTTCACTGGGAGATACACCTGTGCTGAAACTCCATTGATCATCTGACCTCCATAAGCCCCTACTCTGACTGGTGGGCCATAGCACCTTTTGGATCTCCTGGAATTAGTGTCAACTCAGAGCTCATGTCCAGTGGTCTCCTAAAGGTCTGATTATTTCCTTTAAGCCAATGCATAGTTACCCAAGTGAAAGGCCATAGGCTTCTCTGAGGAAGGCTGGAAGAAAGAGTAACAATATAAATGTTTACCTTTTACCGAGGTCCTTCCTCACAGGGACTGGCCTCTCTTTCATTCAAGGGGTTCTTGACATGCAAACTGGCTCAGGTCTGGGAATTGATTGAGGGGCTGTGACTCTATTTTTATGATGCTGGTTAGATTTTTGTTCGCTTGACCTACAACTATTCTGTTTATACAAATCAAGTAAAAATGCAGTAGGCTTCCTATCTCTTAACTTCTAGGAACACCACGATTACCTAGCCAACCCCAGAGGTCCGGGAGTCAGACTATCCTGAGGGCTGCTTTGACGCTGCAGCCCATTATAGGAACCACTCCCATCTTGCCTTTGGCAGTTGAGTGTTGCCACTCGGCCCCTGCACCTCCATCACCCCATTGCATTTAGGTTTCCCAATTCACTGAGCACAATTTCCACTGTAAGATCTTGCCTCCAGAGAAGAGCAATCACAGTACTACCCTCAAGAATTTATTTCTGACAGTCATGGTGAAAGGTAGGTCTTCTGGACCTTCCCAGTGTGGGTGAGTAGGTCTTAAATGACAAATTCACTCTAACATTCCAATCCTCTGCAACCTCTGAATTCCCTTCTTTACACTCAACTAAGGCAGGGCTGGCATTTCTAAGTTGTGTGTGGGGTCCACCTTTTGATCCATATTTCAGCCAACCAATCAAACTGTTAGAACCTTTCCCAGCTCTTCAAGTTTCAACATGAATGCAGCGTCTTTGCTGTCCGGCAGCATCCACACCTAAGAGCCCAAAACCATACCTTTGCCGTGTTTTAAAAGTGTCCTAGGCCACCGAAAGGAGTGGCCCCATAAAGTGGTAGAAAAGGGACTAAACAAGATCAAGGACCAAATGTCCAGGATGGGAGGCCAGTGAGATGTACACAGCTCCTGTCAACGCGACATCCTCTTTCTGCTAACCAGAAGGGAGGTCATCACAGGAGCTTTCTCAGGCCTGTCAGCTGAATGGGTGCCAGCTGGTCTGGGTCACTAATTCATCCCTTTTGACTTCCTAGCCCTGGCTCCCCGTGGGGCCTGCTGGAGTAGAGGCTGGGCAGTCTCTGGGGGTTGACTCAACTCAGTCTGGGTGGTCCTTTCAAATCCTGGCTCCACCTTGTCACTCCCATCTCCTCCCCACTCCTACCATCTGACAAATTTATGTTGTCTTCATGTAGCAAAGACCATAAAATAAACACTCTACCTGTCATATAGATTTTCAAAACTTTTTTCCCCCCACACCTTAACCTTGGCTTTTGAAATTCAATAACCAAGGATCTGATGACTTTTTCCTCTGATTCTCTGTGCCAGCTCCCCGTGAAGCAGTAAGTACCTCAAGTATAGCTCTCAGCAGGGGTGATCACTCACCAAATACCAGAAAAGCGGCATCTGTTCATATACCAAAATAATATCTTACTGAAGTAGGAGAACAAGGCTAAAGATGGAGCCCTGGGAGACATCAGCCTTTAAAGAGAAGGTGTAGAAATGAAGACCATGGACTCCTAGAACACCAGAGAGTTAATATTTTCAGAAACAAGGAATAAAGTAAGACTAAGATTTTTAAATGCCTGTGGGCTTTACTTATCAGGTCCCTACCAAACTTCGTATCTAGGGAGGCTGCAGGGGCTATGGAATCAGAGATATGAGTTTCAATCTTAGCTCCGCTCCACTCCCTACTCAGGACAGGAGTGGCCCCAGATGACTTAGCCTCTCATCTACCGGTTCCTCTTTAAAGTGACTTCTGAAATGCTTTCATGGGGCACCTGGGTGGCTCAGTCGGTTAAGCATCTGCCTTTAGCTCAGGTCATGATCTGGGGGGCTTGGGATCGAGCCCCACATTGGGCTCCCTGCTCAGCAGGGAGTCTGCTTCTCCTTCTCCCTCTGCTCCTCCTCTGTTCCTGCTCACTCCTTCTCTCTCTCAAATAAGTAAAATCTTAAAAAAAAAAATGCTTTAGTGCTTGTCGAAGTGCAGTCTCAGCAGTACCAGCATCACCTGGACAGCTATTAGAAATGCAGATATGAAGCGCCAGCCCCGCTCCACGGAATCAGAAACCCTGGGGGAGGGCCCAGCAGTCTGTGTTGTATCACGCCTCCCAGGTGGCCATGATACATGCTAACGTCAGAGGGCCCCTAGCGAGGAGGATAGAAGCGTGAGGGATGCCTGCGTGGGTCCCGCGGTTAAGCATCTGCCTTCTGCTTGGGTCATGATCTCAGAGTCCTGAGATTGAGTCTCACATCGGGCTCCCTGCTCATTGGGGGAGTCTCAGTCTCTCAGTCTCTCTCTCAGTCTCTCTCTCTCTCTCTCTCTCAAATAAATGAATAAAATCTTTTAAAAAAAAAGTGTGAAGAACCGAGGACAGTGCTGCCAGCACATGGTGGATCTCATAGACTCTGCCCATCACCCCTACACCTTCACCCATGGCTCCGGGCTCCCTCAGGCCACCTGCTCCTCCCTTCCATTGTTTCTCATCAGTCGTATCCATCCTCCTCCTCCCCACCCTGTCCCCAAAACCTACTCAAATGGACTGTACTCTCCCAGGCCAATCACCAATAATATGGTCCATGTGGTGCAGAGAGAACCAATTAGTCCAAATGCATTTTGCTGTTAGTGAACAAAACAGAGCTAACTGGCTATTTAAAGTCATGTAGGAACCTCTACACACAAAGCCCAATTATTTGGCGGAATTTTTCACTTTCCAATTGCCTATGTTAGTGCTGTGTAGACAAAACCTAAGCTAATTACTCCGTAGGTTTCTGGCTCTAACAGTATCAACAGAATGTGGAAGTCACATATTTGAAGATGCAGCCAAAAGGGGTTCCCGGGAAGAGGAAATAAGCAATGGCTTTTCCCTAAATTTGGGTCCGTATTTATTTCTAGTAAAAGCTCATAATGAAAATTGCTATGTGCACTTGCTGACAAACACATTGAGATGAACAGAGCATCATTACTTGGCACAATGCAGTTTTTGCTCCATAGCTCTTGTTTGTATAGTATTTTCATCATTTACCAGAACTTTGTTTTTCTAATCACTAGATTGATAGAAGTAAGTGTGGAGTATCAGGAAGAAAGAAAAAGCTTGAAAACAAATAGCCAAGTGCTGCATTTTTATCAACCCCATTGCTTAATTGCTAATCAGTGCATTTCCATTCAGTTTAAAACCCATTATTGGGATTTGGCTGTACCAAAGAAAACTCCTTTCCAGCTACGTGAGGTAGGATAGGTAATTTTTAAAATGTCAGTTTAAATAGATTTTATTAGGCAGATTATATATAATCGAGTATCAATTCTACTTGAACAATTGTCAAGGAGCCTCAAAACTGTTGTCAGGAGAAGTTTGTGCTGTGATACATGGAATAGTTTTATCCCTGTCAACATCTCCCTGGTTTAAAATGTCTTTAGCACTTGATGGACTTATCAATCTTCATCTCGTTTCTCTTAGGTCTGTTTTCTGACTCCCCTCAGCGGCACTGACTTCGCTTCCTGAAGGGTCACCAGCTGCCATCTCTTCTGTCATTCTTGACACAAGGCAAAGGGAATTTAAACAGCCTCTCATCCCAATACTGAATTCCAGGCCCCTGCGGCTCTCCTACATTAAAATTCTGGCTTCGGGGAGATAGGAGAAGGCTTTTCTCTAAATTTGGGTCCATATAGATGAACTCAGGGCTGGGATCCTGATACATTTTTTCTCTCCTCCTTCTTCCTCGTATTGTTATTACCATTACCATTTTAGGTTTATTAGAGGTGTGCAGTATTTCAGGGACTATTGAGTAAATCCCCATGTTAAGATTGTAAGTGAGGGTTCCAAAAATTCAGGAACATAAAATGTGAGTTGTTTTATTGCAAGACTTATAAGCTGATCAGAGTCAGCCCACCTCCTAGCCAGGCAGATGGAGTTCCAGGGCCCGGGAGATGATTACTAATTGCATTACATCTGAAATGTGCATTATTGCGAGGCATTCTTATGTTTGTACATGTATTATTATCTCACTTAATTTTCACAAAACCCGATGAGAGGATATGACTATTATTCCCATATGACAGATGAGAATATTACAGTGTAAAGGAGTCCGGTATCCTGCCCGGGGACACAGATCACTGCCGTGTTCATCTCTTGCGCAGATGTGGCTCACTCAAGAGCCCTAGCTTTTATCTACCAGGCTGTAATTTCCTGTCTTTGTCATTCTCCTTGAAGGCTCAAAGCCTTACCCTGAATCCCAGCCCAATACAAACTGAAGATAGACTTCCCCGATAACACCAGCAGCCTGCCCCCCTACCCCAGGGTCAAGGTCTGTCTGCCTGGCTGAGACCACGACCTCTTCCAGGAACCACTGGCCTCCCATGCCGAGTGGTTTGAGTCACCCTGGGTGGTGCTGGCACTTAAACCATGTGACCTTAGCTGAGTAACTTGGCCTCTCTGCAAATGAATATTATGGTAATGATCATGCACTTCTGTCATGTAGATGACCGAGAATATGTAAGTGAAGGCCCTGCCCTAGTACCTAGGTACCTAGATGCTCAGACAGTGAGTGGTAGAATCCTCATTTTTGCCAGTGCAGTTAACAGTTCTACTCACCCCAGTTCACTGGGCTTAGCTCCCAGCCCTCAGTTGCTGGGTATCTTGCCAGCCTCCAGCTTTTTCCTTGATTGTGTTTATTCTCTGCTACTAGGAAAAAGCATCATTCAGGTTCTGAAACCCTGAGATATAATAGGCAGTAATTGTTGAGACTGGTTTCTATTCTCTAAATACAACATTAGCATTTTTAAAATGTTCTGGGGTTTGGGGTTTTGGTTTTGGTTTTGGTTTTGGTTGGTGGGGGAGGAGTAAAAAAGCCTGTATGAGATACTCGACAGCTTTAATGTACGTGATGTAAACGTTAGCAGTCTTAAGTTGTAACTGACAGAGAAGTCTTCTCTCCTTCCACCCCACTCCCCCGCAACCTGTTTGGTTTCCTCTTTCTCTGTGTTGTGTTGCTACATCTGATTCAGTTGGGACTTCCCAGACTCAAATGGGGCAGGAAGATTCCAAGATGACAAGGAAGATTCCCAGATGGCTGGAAGGGTCCATTTGATCCCCTATGGATTAAAACCTGGACACCTTTTATTTCAAAAAAATGTACTGTTGAAAAGTTCTTTTATGGGCGCTATTCTTAAAGAGATACTGGTATAGTGACATGAACGAACAGATGTTTCTTTATAGCTCTGATGTGCTTTGGAAAGCCTTCAGCTTCCAGAATGCGTTTCTCTTAAGCTCAGAAACAGAGAGCTGACTTTGTAGAGAGCTGGGCTCTGATCTCATGAGAGGGAGAACATTGGACTACAGTTCAGGGGACCTGGGATCCAAACTTAGTTCACTACCTACCCGTGTCCCCCAGATTGAGCCTTGTTTTTCTTACTTGCATTGTAAGAGATTTGGAACAGAATTTCTCTAAGGTCCTCTAGAGCCCTCACTGTTTGTGATTCTGACTTCAGTCCCTCTGGGGGAAGAAGAAAAAGAGGCTCAGGAAAAGGAAGACAGAAGTCCAGAATTGGGGGCACTGCTAAAGAGAGAGTGCATATATTAAGCATTCAGTTACTGGAATGTTGCCCCAAGGCAAAGCCTGAATCCTATAGTGAGGCAGTGTGGTGTATCAGAAAGAGGCACTGAAGGCAAATTTAGGTGTAAATCTTATTTGTACCCCAAATTTGCTTGGTGGTCTTAGGCAAGCTGCTCAGCCTGAGTGTTAGATCTAGAATTCATTTAGACTAGGTATGCTATTGCTTACTTGATGGGGCTGTTGTGAAAATTACATGAGAAATCCATGCAAGGTCCTCATCAGCTGGCTTTCTAGTGTTCAGAATACATGTGGGTCCTTTCCTCCCTTCATTCCTGGTCACAAGTGTAGAATAGGACAGCTTGAAAGAACATCCAATGACCACAACTGGAACACTTTGAGCAACAAACTGTTGGATCATAACCGACAGAATAAAACAAATACCCTTAAGTCCATACCAACACAAACTAATAACTGAATGTTTCATTAGGAAGGGCAGCTCTTCTTTACAGAAGCATTCAAATCAGTAATATGTAATAATTGTTCAGACAAGATTGTGCTGCCAAATTTAGTAAGCAAATTTGAGGAACAACAGGATATTTGTATAGCCTTAAAATAAAAGAATTTATTAATTATAAAATAAAAAACAGTAGCGTTATACTGAAGAAACCACCACACACAACCTTAACCAAATAAGTAAGGATAACATCACTAGAATGAAGACATACTGATATCCTGTGCCCCCTGATGCACTCTAAGTAGGAAAACCTTCCTTATATCCCTCCTCAAATTTCATAACCCCCATCTAATCATGAGAAAACATCAGACAAACACCAATTGTAGGACTTTCTACAAAATCACTGACTCTTCAAAAGTATCCAGATCTTAAATGACAAGGAAAGACTGAGGAACTAGCACAGATTGGAGGAGATCAGGGGGTCGTGACGGTCAAATGCAACAAGGGACCTTCAGTTCAATCGAGGACAGACAAAGGACATTAGATGAAAAACAGAAAAGCCAAATCAAGTCTGTAGTTTACTTCATAGTATTATCCCAATGTTACTCTCTTAGTTTTGATCACTGTACTGTGGTTATATAGGATGTTAACATAAGAGGAACCTGGGTAAAAGTTATATGGAAAATCCGTACTATTTTTGCAACTCTAGGGAGCTTAAAATTCTTTAAAAATAGAAGTGTCTTTAAAATGAAAAGGCAATGCTCTTTGTCAGTATGACTCAAAGTACATGAGAGTAAACATTTAGTAACTCTTTCAGCAGTAGTTTTGGGTCTATTGGATTAATTTTTTTTTTTTTTTTAGTTGGGGCTTCTTTTTAAAAAGGACAACTCTGGAAGGGTGGGAAGTGATGTCTTCTCTGGGAGGATTTAACTTTATTTCATCCTTCCCAGGAGCAGCCGTGCCCTCTCTCTACTTACATATTTGTACTCAGTACTAGGAGTATATCCCTCAGCAAGTCCACAGGAGCACTTTGAGGTGGAAAAAGACAGGATTCAGATCCATTTTTCTTCTGCATTAGAAGCACCATGATGCTAGTCTTATTGATGTAGAGGTCTTTGATCTTCATTCATCCTATAAATGGACACTAGTATTTGTGTATTTTTTATTTGAAAAAAGATTAAGCAACAAAGATCTCTTATCTTAAGCAGTTGGAGTCAGGGGGTCACCTGGGTGGCTCAGTCGGTTAAGCATCTGCCTTCCACTCGGGTCATGATCTCAGGGTCCTGGGATTGAGCCCCTGCTTTAGGCTCCCTGCTCGATGGGGAGCCTGCTTCTCCCTTTGACCCTTTCCCCACTCATGCTCTCTCTCTCCCTCTGAAATACATAAATAAAATCTTTAAAAAAACAACAACAACAACACTTGGAGTCAGATCCAAACCTACCACTCTTCATTTTGCTTTAAAAACCTTATTTCAGAAAAAAAAAAAAAATCTTCAGAACTTATTTCTTGACAAATTGTCACTACCTTTTAACTCTGAAAATATGGGAGTCAAATTGGAATTTGGAACTCCCACTTCATCAGAACATCACATGCTTCTATTTTTGAAAATTTTTTTTCATAATTTGAAGGGCAGTGATTCAGCTGTTGTATTCTTAGGAGAGGTAACAATCAAATTCCAGCTTTGCTCCCCCCACCCAGCCTCCTTCTCCTCTTCCACCTCTGCTACAGAAGTGTTGAAAGACTATGACGTAGATATGAAGTAGAAACTTTGTTCTCTGCTACAAAGGAATGAAGCCAAGCATTGATTCATTGCACCAGTCCAGGTTGAGCCCTGAAATTAGATGGTGGAAACTGAGATTCATCTGCATAAAACAGTTTATTTTCCCCTCCTCTTCTGATAAGGAGACCCTCCCTTTCATATGGCTAACAGGAAACCAGTCGCCCTGTTTAGGGATGAGGAGGTCAGTCATCAAACCCTGGCCAGTTAGGGTCATTCCCAGTACTTGTGCTGCACTTTTCTCTATGAAGTTATGAGCTCAAAAGCAGGATATCTGCCTGGAGCCCTGTAGCACACCATTTCTCTTACCAGGGGAAAACAAATTTCAGAAATTAAAGCCATCACAGGGTGAAGCAGGATTGGAGACATGGAAAGAGGGAGAGGAGATTGGGGGTGGTGAGGGATGAAGGAAGAGTGAAAGAAGAGAGAGAGTTAGAGACTGTGAGGAAGAAAGAGAGCAGGGCGCAGGTTCTGTGAACATTGACATCAGGGCCCTCCATCTCTGCTTGAAATCTGCACTCTTCTGGACTCTTCACTTAACAGGACCAAAGACAGTCCTGTTTTTCTTTAGCCCCATGAGGTCATCATTCTGTCACTGTGAGAAAGAATCCTTGTATTTGTCAATTATACCTGAATAACACTGGGGATTGGAGGGAATAAAATTTTACAATTGGAGGGAATAAAAATTTACAATTTTTAATAAGGAAGTTAAAAACGGCATCAATGGTAAATATATACATATATATAATCAGAAGATTCTATTTATTTGAGAGACAGCATGAGTGGTGGGGGGACAAGCAGACTCCCTGCTGAGCGGGGAGCCCCACATGGGGCTCAGTCCAGGACCCTGAGATCATGACCTGAGCCAAAGTCAGACGCTTAAGTTACTGAGCCACCCAGGTGCCCCTGTCTATTTTAGATAAACGCCCTGATGAGCATCATCACTTCATGTGTCTAATCAGATAAAAGCAGCAGCTAAGCTCTACAGCAGCCTTCCTTGCCTTGACATTTGAACGTGACTTTGGCAGTGCAGAAGATGGGGTTGCAAAATCAAAATTGAAACTATGCTGTCTGGGTGGCTCAGTCAGTTAAGTGTTCAACTGTTGGTTTTGACTTGGGTCCTGATCTTAGGGTAGTGGGATTGAGTCCCGCATGGGGCTCCACATTTAGTGCAGAGTCTGCTTGAGATTCTCTCTCTCCCTCTGCCTCCCCTCCCACCCCCACCATGCTCGCTGTTTCTCTCAAATAAGTAAATAAAATCTTTTTTAAAGAATTGGAACTCAATTACAATCCTTCTATCTAGGACTTGTGTTACAGGTAATTCCAGAAAAGTGAAGTTGACTTTGATGCTAGTTTCTCCTCAGTGCCCCCCCCCCCCATAAAAACAGTTTCTCCTTGCTCATGTGTAAGGGAGAGAAAAATCAGCTGATATGTTTTATTAATGTGTAAAGGTTATTGAACTTACATTTTACTTCTCCTAGTAATATAGCTGTATTTCATAAGGGTTAACATCAATTTGTAATCTAAAGAAATGGTTGTCTAATAGTGAAATTACAAGGACTATAGTATGTGGAGGAGAACGACACTTTGTGTCAAAGAAATTATCCTCCTATTTACATGAGGAGCTATAAAAGTGACATTTTAGATATTAGAAGTGTGTGCATCTCTTTACATTATTGAAAATCCAGATATGTGGTCATGCAAGGGATCAACTCATTCTTTGTTTCCTAGAGTAGAACAAGCCATATAATTTCACAAAAATAACTTACAATTATTTCTGCCAAGTTCCTTCAAAATCCAGACACATTTATGTCCCAATTCCCCTTGACTTACTACCCTCGGAGACTTTCACCAGCAGGCCGTTCCTTACTCTCTGGATGCATATGAGATCAGAAAACAAATGTTCAAGCCTTAAATCTGAACTGTTCTTAATTAAAACAAAATCATGTTTATGATTTCTGTTCATGCAAGTCACAAGTCACACCAGCAGGACACTAAACAAACGGCTGATTTACACAACTGAATAATCAAGGCATCTACTGCAAATAAAAAGAGCATTGGCAAGAGAGGATTTCTGGAGAAGGTGGAGAAGAATCCAGATTATTTTGGGACACATTTCCATCAGGCACTTTTCACTGGAGACCCGCCTTTTCAAATGGTCTCCTCTCTGCTTGATCTCTCTTTTGTTCTTCATCCCCTCCATTTTCATTGTTTTTTCACTTTTCCTTCCATCGTCCCTGCTTCCCATCTCCTTCAGTTAATTATTTGGTTGGTGTTTGCTGGGAAGCTAATCGACTCGAGGCACTGAGCTGAACACTAGGGATTAAAGGAAGGGCAGAGAGCCTGCAATAGCAGGTTTCTATTGCTCAGTAACAAATGGCCACAAATGTAGGAGTTTAACCAAAACCCATCTGTCAGCTCCCAACTGTGTGTCAGAAGTCCAGCTGGACCTGGCTGGACCCTCTGTTCAGGGTCTGACACAGCCAAAATCAAGGCTTCACCCAGGCTGGGGGGAATCCCAGGTGGAGGTGCTGGGGACAAATCTGTTTCCACGTGCATTTGTGTGGTTGGCAGAATTCCGTTTCTTGCAGTTATGGGACAGAGGTCCAGGTTTCTGTGCTGTCATCCAGGGCTAATCTCTGTTCTTAAAGCCACTTGCTTTCCTCTTTGCGTGGCCCTTTCCTTCTTCAAGCCAGCGATCACTCATCCGTGCTTTCTCTCTCTCTCTCTGCTTTCTTCAGCCACCAACCAGAGAAAACTCTCTGCTCTTAAGGACTTACGGGGTTACATTGGGCCTCTCCAGCTAATCCAGATTAATCTTTCTATATAAAAACATAATCTCAGGAAGAATATCTCCTGATTCACAGATATTCACAGATCCCAGGGGCTCAGGCAAGACATTTGTGGGGTCCCTTGCAGACATTCTCCCTACCACATCTGCCGTGGTGGTGCTCACAGTCTAGTGGGGACAGACTAGTAGCATTACAGTGAGACATGATAGGTACATACCATAGAATATTACTCAGTTGTAAAAGGGAAGGAAATTGTGATACATGTTACAACATGGATGAACCTTGAAAGCATTAGGTAAGGTAAGTGAAACAAGCCAGACACAAAAGGACAAAGATCTTATGATTCTACTTATACGAGACACTAGAATAGGCAAATTCATAGAGACAAAAAGTAGAATAGAGGTTGCCAGGGGAGGGGGAGAAGGAGGAGTTCTTGTTTAACAAGCACAGAGTTTCTGTTTCGGGTGATGAAAACTCTCTGGAAGTACATATTGGCAATGGCTGCACAGCATTGTTAATGGATGGACTTACTTGCCCTGAATTGTACACTGAAACATGGTTTCAATGGTAAGCTTCACATTGTGTTCGTTCCACCACAATCTAAGAAATTAAAACGTTGAAAAAATTAGAGCGGGAGCATAGGAAAAGAACAGCATAAGCTGCCTCCTAGAAGATCAAAGCGTCAGATGGGACAGGAGATAAGATCAGAGTGTGGGCACAGAGGAGGGTGTGGGCTGTGCGGTAGGGACGGGCGGTGGCATAATTTCAGTTCTCTTTTTGGTCACCTCGAGCCTAGAGTTATTTGTTTCTTTTGGCCAGATGTGAGAAAGGCCTGACTTTCTCACACAGGCTGCCTGGAAAGCAAGCTTTATTTAGCAACCATTGGTAGTCCTGGAACTTTGAGTGTTAGTGGTAGAGGTGTAGATGAGTAGATGCTGTTTATTACGTGTCGTGCTGGTGACTCCAAATTCACCTGGTGTCTAGGACATGGAAGACAGAAAGAGGCACAGGGACCGAAGCTACTCAGTAGCTTCTCACTACTCAGGCACTGTGCCTCCTCCCAGAGCACCAAAGCCTTGCAAGATCTCTGCTAGTTGGATACTATTATCCCCAGTTTTGCCAATCAAATAATGGAGATTCTGAGAGTTTAGATCATTTTTCCGTGTTTGGTAGCTAGAAAGGCAAAGCACCTTCCCATAGCATGGTCTGTAATATGTTGTTCCTTCTATCTCAAGTATTTATCTTCTTTCTCAGCACTATCACCACCACCATCCCCACACACACACACCTGCTTAACATTCTGCATCTAATTCCCACCCCTTGTGAAGCAGAGCTACCATGTTCAGCTTCATAGATTCTGCTCTGTGCAAGACCCAGGAGCTCCATTCACACAGATCTCAATGTAAAAGTTGCCCCTGGGGGTTGTACAGTGTCCAACCCAAACAGACACACACAGCCAACTTCTCTTACAGTTTTGGCTTAGGTATTACTTCCTTAGAGGGGCCTGGTTACAGCTCCACTCATATTCCACCTGTATTCTCCTTCAAAGCATCTATTACAAGCCTACTTAAATACGGTATTTGCATATTAGTGTTTAAGATCTGATTTCCAAGCTAAACTGTAAGTTCAAGAAAGGGAGGAATCTCATCCGTCTTGAATCTTCTTGAACAAATGAATGATTTATGTGAGTTCGATGCAAAGTTCCTTCCATTGTAACTTACTGGTGTCTGTGACTGAAGCACGGAAGGATGCGGAACTCAAAGAACCAGATACCAGCTCTCTCAACTTCAATTTGGCATGATTCATTTTTGTCTATACCATGTTAGATTAACATTTTTTTGCAATTTGACTAAATATGTTGATCATAATATGCCTTAACATGCCTATATCATCTGCCAAAGGGGCACTCTCCAGGGCCATCTTCTATACCACGTGACTATAGGATGGATGGAACTATGGACTATGGGATTTGAGGGAGCAGTGTACCCTCAAAATTCATGTCCACCTGGCACTTCAGAGTGTGACCTTATTTGGGAATAGGGTCTTTGTAGGTGTCACTCCTTAAGTCAAGGTCATACGAGATTAAGTTAGGCCCCCAGACTGAATGACTGGTGTCTTCCCAGCACAAAGGAGGGAGAGATGTAGACACAGAGACAGAATGGATGTAGGAAAGAGGGCCTGTGGCAGAGGACGGAGACACAGGAGGGATGCAGCCACAGGCCAAGTAACACCGAGGACAGCTGGCAATACCAGAAGCTAGGAAGGGGCCAGGAAGCATTCTTCCCTGGAGCCTTTGGAAGCAGAATGGCCCCGCAGATACTTCTATTTCAGGCCTCAAGATTCCACAACTATGAGCAAGTAATGTGTTAAACCATTCAGTTTCTGGTACTTTGGTATAGCACTCTTAGGAAACTAATACAATGACCTTTTCTAGAACCACTTAGCGTTGAGATAATGTCAGATGCTCTAACAAAGAAACCTCCAGTTTTCAGTGGAAAATAGACTTCTTAATATATAGAACTTATATACAGATGTAATATATAGAACTTACTAATAGATATAATATATAGATATATTAGATATAATATATAGATATAATAATAGATACAATATAATATATAGAACTTAATATATAGAACTTACTAATAGAAGTTTGAGACTCAGTAGTGACAGGGTACCGTAGATGTTTCAGGAAATTTGTGGCTGTCCTCCACATGGTGGTTTGGTGATCCAGATTCTTTTTATCTTGTGTCTCCGCTGTTGTCTGTGGAAAGAGAAAGAGAGAATGTAGATCACATACCTATTCTTTAATTGCCTAAAGCGACACAAATTTCTGCTCGCATTCTGTTGGCAAGAATGGTTACATGGTTCCACTAGTTTATAAAAGAGTCAGTGCAGATGCTTTTGAATGATAGCTCTATCTTGTGGAAAGAGAACACACATTTGGAGGATAGTTTGCCATCCCTGCTGTGCTGACCTCCCAACCTCAGTTGATGTGGCCATTCTGAGCAGTGACCTCATACTTGGCATAAAACAATGAGCTTGATTCATTAGCTTTTAATACTTAGGAATTTTATTTTAGAAACTCGGAGAGAATCCAGCCCTTCAAAGAGGAGCTACAGCTGAAAGGACATACTCAGAGCTCTAGATAGGGTCATGGCCGTGAACAATTATAAGAAGCTCAAGTTATAGGAAAGAATTATCAGGAACCTTGAAGATTCCATTTAACAGAAATAAGTAACTACTCGACATCCAAAAGTAGCTAGGTGATGTTAATAGAAGTACATTGAAGTGAAACCCTCAAAATCCTTCTGCTAGGGCCCCTAAAGCCGCTATCGATCAAGTGTCAAGTCTTCTAAGACTCAACTATATTTCCTATTTCTGGACTTCCCTGAACGTCCCAGCTGCCATTGTTACACACGCGTGCTCACAATGTCCAACTCCCCCCCCGCCACTTCCCGGCCATCCACGTATACTTAGCACCTATGATAATTTGAGTAGTTGTTTCTTGCAATCCAAAGGATGTCACAAGAATAGCCATCCTGTATATATTATCATCTGTATATTAGAGAGAAAGAAATCAAACTAACTTGTGGAAGATCTCTGTAGCAAGTACACTACACAACTCAGACTCAGCAGCCCATCCATTCCTTGCTTCGCTGGGCCACTCTGCTCCCAAGCAAAAGCTCCATGGTCAGCTAGAGTTCATGCTGTATTATTTGAGGTTATTAGTTGCAGAAAACAGGATGCACTCCAACTACATTAAGCAGAAAAGGATTTATTACAGAGTATTAGGTAGTGAACAAAACTGGCGAGAGGAAAACGACATTTGGATACAGCCAGGAGATGTGACCAACCATTCAGTGAGGTTGTAGCAAAACCCGCATATACTTAGCACCTATGATGTGGGCAACTGGTGAGAAAACTCTTCATGGCAGTTGTCCCAGAACAATCAAACTTCACTGCTATGGTGCTTGTCTGAAGACCCAGTTCTCTCATAGGTGGCTACTTCCTCATGTTGCTCTGTTCTGCTGTAACGTTTGTTTCTCAGCGGCACCTAGCTCACAAACAGAAACCTAGTTGCAAGGGGGTGTGGGAAATAGACTGTTTAGCCTTCTGTTATTTACAGTATAGGAGGGCAGGTGGACGGGGATTTTCAAGAGTGTTGAATATGCCATTCTCTAGGAATAGCAGTACATATCGACTCCTAGAAACTGAGCTACCTGAAAAGAATTCTTATTAGACACTCAACCACGGTGTGTGGTAGGAGTGCTACTCTCTGTGGTGGTGAGTGCGAGCACTCTCAATGCCTCTAGGAAGACAGTGATGGAGTAAAACGGTGGACCAGGTCTTCTGAGCTCAGCAGAGTCACCGATCTGAAGGACTTTGACAGTAATGTCATTTTACTCACCATCCTTTGGGGTTAGATAGAGAACAACTTCATCAGCACTGATCATCAAGTGTCTGGAGGTTATTGTAGAAGTTTTTAAATCACTTGATATTTAATTCTAGGTCTCCTTTGAGTGTCAGGAGGCAGTATACACAATCAAAGAATAGTAAGTCACTCAAAAAATGTTGAAGTAGGCGAGGGGAAGATGGTGGCAGAGCAGGGGGACCCTAGGCTCACCTCATCCCACAAATACAACTTGGTAATTATCAAATCACCCTACATACCCCAGAAAGCGATCTGAGGACCGAGAGAACAAACTCCACGACTAAAGGTAGAGAAGAGGCCACATCAAAGAAGGCTATCTCAACGCTTCAAAAATAATTACCTCATAAAAAAAAATGTCATGACTATTTAAAAAAATGTTTTCTTTAATTTGAGAATCACTGACATTAAAGAATAGGAAAGGAAGGAGGACAGACAGTAAAACTAAAAGGAAACCTTAGTCTCGAAGAATGAAAAATCTGGATGAGAAATAGAAATTACTATCTATGAGTAGTAGAGTCAACTCTGATTCTTTAAGCTCAAAGGAAGAACATTAGTGGATTGGAAACTAAAAACAATAACAGATAATTACCTCAGAGCCTTCATCAAGGTGTTCATCTCAAAGGTGGAGATATAAAACCCTCTCTACGTGCCGCCACCAAAATCATCTCCCAAACACATTTCTTTACTCATGTCACTTGCCAGTTCAGAAACCTAAGCAGTTTTCTATCATTTAAAAAACAATGAATTTCTAACAGTTGGGGTCCTCCATATTCTGGGACCAAGCTAGCTTTCCAGTTTATATAAATTTTATATTTTGTGGTGAAGCTGGTCTCTTGCTTCTCTCCCCAAATGCATGGCAATTACCCACCTCTGTATGTTTGTTCCTGCTGCTTTCTCTGTTGAAATCATCTCTGACTCTCACAGTTATATTTTTTTCCACGAGGTCTGCATTCCTACCACCAGCTTCATCTGTAAGCTTTCCTGGACCACCCACCCTAGCCAGGAGTGACGTCTGCATCTCTAACAATCTCAAAAGCTCTATTACAGCATTTCCACAGGTTCTCTTGCGTTACTATTATATATATATATATATATACACACACACACACACACACACACACACACACACACACACACTTTTTAGCTCTTGCTTCGACTTCTTCCCAAGCTCTCAGGGTCAGGGACTATATCTGATTCATCTTTATATCCTGCAGAGTTCCTTGCCTAATGATTCATGCATAGTAGGGATTTAATAAATATTAGCTGTGTGCCTGCCCCTGTGTATGAACCAATTAGGAAGCATGAAGAGTAAAGAGTTATGGTACTCATAATTCGAATGCAGGTGATCAAACTAACCCTATTGAACTGTAGCTCAGAAATATTTTTATAGAATTTTACCACAATATTACCCTGTTTGTAAAGAAATCAATCACCCGATCCTAATTTTCAGTGTTTTGCCATGCTCCGCATCTAACAGCACAGTAGGGATCTGTGTCACAGGAAATGATGGCTCTCTAGTTACACACAACTTACGCAGGATTTTGCACAATCGTTTGCTATTTGTCAACGCTAACCTGCTTCTCGGCAAAAAAGCCACAGCAGATGAATTATGGTTTCCTTCTCTTTCTCAGAGCCGCAGTAACCCACGGCCACATCTAGTTAGAACGTAGAGTCGTTAACCATCATTACCGGAGACTGAGCCTTGACGTGGAAACACTTCAGCAGCTCTTTGGCGGGAGACTGAAGTATCTGGGTTACTCGGTGTCACGTCTCCTTTTGTGCACCTTCTGTGGGACTGCTGGAAGCAAAGTGAAGTTGTTGGGGCCTTCAAGGTACAGTAAATTGACTCCAAGAAAAACTCCTTCAATGTCAGGCGACTGGATATGTGTGCTATGAAATTTTAAAAATATGTATGTATATATGGTTGTAAATCAAGGTGTATTCTTAGCTGGACTGAAGTCTGCTCACGGATCTGCTCTTCTCCCCACCAGAGATGTTGAGCTTTGTTTGTTTTTCTCCCCTGAGGAGCAGCACCTTAAAATGCCACATAATTCCAAGAGATATCAGAAAGTAATCTCCTCTATTCCCTCATGAGTTTCAAGAGCTAATCCCTGGGGGAAAGGGAAGAATTGTGATTTATCAGCTGCCTTGTTTAAACACTTCACAAGTGAATTATTGCAATCTGCATGAGGGACTCAAAATAACAGCTCTCTCTAAACACTGACCGCCATTCAATCACTGAAGAAGAGGACTGGAAAATACGACCTGTGTAAAATGGCAGTCCTTTTCTTGAAGTCAAGAAGAGATTCATAAAAATCACTAAATTCTGCCACAAGTCACTATATTAAAAGTGAAAAACTTGATCAAAGAAGGGACACAGATACATGGAAGCAATGAACATATATTATTTTGACCAGTAGGATTGACAGATTTTAATAGGATTAGATGGTTGAGATTTCTTATAGTCAGGAGGTCTCTGAACAGGGAAGCAAAAATGTTCACTTGTCATTCTTAGATCCTTTTTGTCACTGCCTTATTCTCTATACCCAAGATGAACCTAAAATACAATTTAAAATACTCTTGGTGAAATAATCCTGGTTGTCTATTGTTCTATTTTAGGTAGAGAGAATCAAATTTGCTTCTACCTGCCCAATTGAAATAAAATTAAAATAAAAATTTAAAAATCCAGCCTGCTTCAGTGCCACAGGAGGAAGGAAAAAGAAAAAAAATACCATAAAAACAGTAAATTATACTCATGATAACCTGTCTTGGAAATATCACCTTGTACTCAATGAAGAAAGAAATGTGAAAAGTGACAATTTTTTTCCCCACTGATTCCTGGGTGGGGAGAAAATAGTACATTCAAACAACAAGACAATAATGCATTTTGTAGTAATACTGGAAGTCTTCAGAGACTTCTAAAGACAGCATTGCTTCTCGAGTATTAGGTATGTATCAGACACTACCCTAGACACTTTCTATAAATTATCACTCATAATAACCACCAGCTGATAATAAGTATTACTATACTGCTATTTTCATTTCGCAGTAGAGGAAACTGTTATTGTGTAAAGATCAGAAATGTATCCAAAGCATTACAGCTAGCAATTTGTGGTACTGGCTTCAAATCCAGATCCAAGATAGTAAAATCTGTGTTCTCTACCTAATGTTATAGTGATTCCCAACATACTGGCCCCAGCATCAGAGAAACAACCTAGGGTATGTCTTAGCAATACTGTGCAGAGCTACATGGTATATGAAGGAAATTTCTAGACATGGTCTCCAGTTTTGTATGGGATTTGGAATTTAAGAATCACCCTGATATGAGCGAATGAAAGACTGTGCTTATGTAATTGACTTGTATACAAATTAAAGTAACAAATAGGCAGGTGTCCCCAGTTAGAAGACTTCCTACCATTATCCTACCCCCAAGGAAATACACACTTTTCCATTTCAGGCTATCCTTTGTTTCTCCGTGTTAGCATTGTTCTCTTGGTTCTCAGCATATCTCACCTTCTCTTGCGACTGCTGTCCAGCTGTATGAGGCATAAAATGTATGTACTCCGCTTGCAAAGGTATAACCTCGTTTTCCTGTTCCTCTTTTTGCAGCTTTACTCACCTTTCATTCTTTTACAGTGTATTCCTCCCCCCCCCCCCGCCCCCGGTGGGCAGTAAAGCAAGGTTTATTGAGCAATAGCAAAGTGATACTACAAAGCTCCCAAGGAGGGAGGGGACCCAAGAAGGTTGCCCAGTGTATTACTTTTTCTCTTCCTCTTGGCCACTGGTGACTCTACCAACCCTGAAACTTGAGTATTCTTGGGAATTTCTCATGGAGCTCTGGATCCATGCTGTCATCCAAGCCAAAATGGTTTTCTTCTAAAAATGTAGAGGCCCCACATTTAGCGTCTTTTGTCTTCCTGGATTAATCACTTTTTTTGACCATGTTCTCTGTTCTCTCTGTCTTGACCTTTATTTACAGGTGAATATGTTTTTAGCCACATTTGTTCTCCTTTAACCCTTACTCATATCGCAATGCATTCTGGTTCCCTCATCTTGAAATGTCCTATTGCGTGTCTCCCTCCACCATCTTGGCTTTCTCTCTTACATAGACTGTCTTTCAAACGATCCCATTATCTGCTTGCCCATATGTGATCCTACCTCTGCCAAACAGAAGTACCTTCATAGCTTCCTGTGATTTGGACAGAACAATTTTGCCACATCAATGTCACTATGCCATGAAGAAGTTCCCTAACAGTCCAGTGCCAAAAGCCACAGCGTTTTTTTTCCTTTTTTTTTTTTTTTAATCCACAGACTTTGGTGTTGCCCAGAGCCTTTGCTGGAAGAATCCCTGATGTTGAATCTGATCACCTATCAGACCCCCACTGGCCACCACTTTGACTTCCTGACTGGGCACCATGTCACATACCCGTCAACTAAATCATCTCCTTTCAACTGCCTGTAACCAGGTTGGTTTGTTTCAATAAAGGGCACAAGGTAAGGATAAAGATCTTCCTCTTTCTTTTACCATTCTTTTCTCATCCCTCGTTTCCTTACTTTATACACAATCTATGTAATCTACAAAATATCTACTATTTACCCCATTGTGTTATGTGACCCTTTTTATGTGTAAGTTTTGTGCGCCAACCAGATAGAAGACTACTGCAGAACAGAAAACTCATGCTATAATCCATATGTCCTCAACAGTATCTAGCACAATAAGCAATAGATTCTCAAAAGCTGTTCTTTAATTTTAATTTGCTCTGCAGATGGACCTGAATTATTTATTGCATTATTAGGTGCTTTTGATAATTTAAAGAGAAAGAGACTCTTCCCAACGTAAAGCCTTTTTTCATAAAATGGAATTTATTTTAAGGAAAAGAAAAACAAGGATATGTCTGGAAACTTTGGCTAAAGGGAAATGGCATTTAAACATCATCTCCTGGCCTCAATATTGGCACCAAGCTAATATTTAGTTTCTGGAACTCTTCAGTTCATGTGGGTTCCAATTACTCTTAGTCTCTTATCAAAAATGTAAGTACCCTTGTAGGATCATGCGGAACAGATAATATTTACCCATCATTTTCCTAATTAGTTTCCCAGGCAGTAGTCACTACAGTTGAAAATTTTCATTGCTGCATCTTAGAAAACAAAGATCATGTGGAACTAAAACTATATAAACACCAAAGTGACCATAAAATGCACATTTTATGTACATACAATATTTTAAATATTTTAACAAATATTAAGGGCTTTTGGGGCGCCTGGGTGGCACAGTCGGTTATGCATCTGACTCGTCGTTTCAGCTCAGGTCATGATCTCAGGATCATGGGATTGAGCCCCACGTCGGGCTTCATGCTCAGCGGGGAGCCTGCCTAAGATTCTTTCCCTCTGCCCCTCCCCTCATGCTCAAGCACTCTCTCGAAAAAAAAAAATCGTTTAAAAATTGTTTTAGATTTTAAAAAAAAACATATATTAAGGGCTTTGGTCTGAATGTTTGTATCTCCCTAAACTTCACATGTTAGAATCCTTCCACCCCATGTGATGATTGTTAGAAGGTAGGGCCTTCGAGAGGTGATGAGGTCATGAGGATGGAGCCCTCACAGGTAGGATTAGTGTTTGTACAAAAGAGACCCCAGAAAGCTCCCAAGCTCCCCTTCTATCATGGGAAGATTCTAGAAGTCTGCAACACTGAAGACGGTCCTCACCCGGTCATGCTGGTACTGATGCTGGCACCTTGACCATGGACTTCTAGCCTCCGGGACTGGAAATAAATTTCTGTTCCTTCTGAGCCATCCAGTCTGTGACATTTTGTTATAGCAGGCCCAAAAGACTTTGTTGTCATTTTAACCTATAATGACTAGATTTCAATCTGTTCACCAAATAATTCAGGCACCTCAGTAATAAAATTTCAAGTCAGCTAAAATCTGTAGAATTAGCTAGATTTTGTTTTGTGTTTGGTTTTTTAAAAAATTTAAATGTGTCCTCTTTAATAACTTTTAATTTCACTAAAGCTATCCTATCCTCAGTAATTAAGAATCAATATTATTATAAAATTTCCATACTTTATACCATGCTCTGTATGTCCCTACCCACCTAATGGAAGGTAATGTTCTTTAGCTTTAAAATAATTGTTTTCAATAACAGAAAATGTTCTTTCCCCCCTCCTCTGTCATATTCTGCCCCTTGACTCAACCAAGGGTAATGATTATAACACGGAAAATATCTTTCCAGTTTTCCTCTTCTCAAAAGTTTTCTATATTTAAGTCTCAAGAGCTCCTTTAAAGTAGGTATACTATGGGTTTATTTCCTGGATGTACATAATTTACATCAAGTGTCCAGTTAACAGTTTTTCCTGACTTTTTCCACACAAACGGACCTTGAGATCAGCACTTAAAGCACATTATATCTAGCCTCTCTCAATGCATTAATGTAGTGTGTACAATTTCCTTTCCTAAATTCCAGTAAGCCTTCATTTAAAATTCTTTAATATCTTGAGTTCATGGTATTGAGCAAATTTCTCCCAGCATATGTAATCCCAAGATTATATCTGAAAATATTAGTTTCTTACGGACGAATGAATCCACTCTACCATCGTACTTATTGATGAACATTCATCCCATCTATTCAGCCAACTACAAATAATTGAGCACCTACTATGGACCAAGTGCTGTGCTAGATATTGAGCACACAAAGGTGCAAAAGGGACAGGCAGCAATCTGTGTAATACCACAAAAATAATAAACTCCGGAGGTAAAAGGAGGGACATCTAACTTAACCTCACGTGGGAGCAGGCTGGGCGTGGGGAGGGGAGAGTAGGGTGTTGGTTAAGAGAACACTCTTAGAGGAAAAATACCCAAGCTGAAATCTGGAGATTAAGCAGGAATTCTCCTGGGAAATGGACGGGGGGGTAATAATATTTAACACTAACAGTGCCTCCTCTGGGCCCCGTACTGTTCTGTACCTATAGCAACTCCTTGAATCTCCAAATAAGTGGGCAGTGCAGGTACTCTGAGAACATAGAGACAAGGAAGCTGTAGCATACCAAGGTTAAATAATGCTTGAGGTCACACAGCTGGTAGATGCAGAGTTGAAGTTGAAGTCCAAGCATCTGAGCCCTGCCTGTAGTGTCTTTTTCAGCAGAGATAACACAGCCCCAAGGGCAGCAGTAATAATAGAGCCTACATTTGCTGAGCACTTTGTCAAGTCCCGAGCATGCATGACCCCATTAATCCCTCATATTATCCTATGAATTAAGTGCTGTTATTTGCCTCGATGTTACAGACGTAGATTCAAAAGCTTAAAATGTTGAGTGACCACAATGAGATACCACTCTGTACCCGCTAGGATGGCTATTAAAAAAACAAACAAAGTTACAAGTGTTGATAAGGATGTGGAGAAATTGGAGCCCTCGTATATTGTTGTTGGGAATATGAAATGCTGCAGCCACTGTGGGAGACAGTTTGGTGGTTCCTCAATAAGAATAACCCCATGACCCAGCCATTTTAGTCTTGGGTATGCATCCAAAAGAACTCAGTACAGGTGTTCAAACAAAATATTACACGTGAGTATTAATAGCACTATTCACAGTAGCCAAGAGGTGGAAACAACCCAAATGTCTGTCGACTGAAAAATGGATAAACAAAATGTGGTACATCCACACGATGGAACATTATTCAGCCATAAAAAGGATTGACATACTGATACATGCTACAGCCTGGGTCAATCTTGAAAACAGAATGCCAGGTAAAAGAAGCCAGTCACAAAAGGTGACGTACTGTATGATTCCATTTATTCAAAATATCCAAAGTTGGTAAATCTATAGAGACAGAAGGCAGATTAGTGATCACCAAGGATTGCAGGGAGGGGGAATGAGAAATTATTGCTTAATGAGTCTCAACATTTCCTTTTTTGTGGTGATGAACATGTGTGGAACCAGCTAGTGGTGATGGTTGTACCACATTATGAAGGTGCTAAATGGTCTAATGAGAGATCTTACGTTACTTATATTTTACCAAAATATTTTAAAAGGGGAAAAGAGATGGTAAAAAAGAAAAAAGGTTGAATAAGTTGCTCAGGGCTGCCCAACCCATCAAGGAAAAGCTGGCTTTGAAATCAGGTAGGAGAGACACATTGCAGGAGTTCCGAAATGTTTATGTGACTGCAGTGATGTGTGAATGTCAAGGAGCGAAGGAAGGGCAAAGGATGAGACAGGAGGAGGGATCAGAGTCTCCACGGTGAAGACACCTTGGAAGGTTGGTGTAGACAAGCCTAGAGACAGAGACACAGGCATGGGGACACTCTGGAGGAGAGAAGGGTCATCAACCCATCACTTCTATCGGGATCTTCCCCTGTAACCCGGCGACATGCCCCTCCCTGTATGGACTGTGTCCTCTGGGTTTCGGGATTGAGAATATGACCTCCAAAACAGAATAGACGTAGCAGCTGGTCTGTAGCCATCTGCCACTTCTACCCACACAGTAAAATTAGAAATATTCACTTCTGCCCCTCAAATACCTCTTCTGTAAAATGAGGATAACAATGATAGTTCCTATTTCATAGATTTGCCTAAGGACCAAATGAGTTGATATATGCTGTCCTTGGCTATAGTGCCTGGCACAGTCTTTTACTGTTTTGTTTTTATTACCTTGATGGTTTCTATAAAGCATCCCTGAGATCTTTTCATGTTTATTACTGGCGCTGTCTTATCTGGAATGTTCCCCACACACCCTACATTTTGCTAACCTGGGACTGATCATTGAAACCTGACCTCATGGGAAATAGCATTATCCACCATTTCATTGGTTTTTTTTACAACTACAGTATAAATTTCCTTCCTGGTTACTTTGATAACAGAGAAAGAAATGTTCTTCTCAGGTTAGTGTGTACTTGTCAACATATAATTTAGTGGCACTAATTAGAAGACTCCTAACAAATGTTTAATATAATACAAAAAAATAATGAACTATACCAAATAGTTCAGGTAGAAAATGATTTTTCAGACTTTCCAGCAAAAACCTATGCTTTTTGTCATTACGTGTTGTGTTAACATTAAGATCTTTCCTATAAACACACAATGAACAAGGACAAAGGCAGTGAAACGTTGATCATTTTGCTTCTGCAACTGTCTGTCATGTTTTAGGACTTCCTGCCCCCAAATCCACTAATCGGCTATGGCTCACACGACCTCACATAAAACATGTATGAGTAAAATGCAAAAATGAGCCCTCTTCACTGTAACCAGGATCCAGGGAAGGAAAATTTAAGTCTTGACACGTGAGCCTGCTTATTAACCACAACAGTATGATAAACAGTTCATTAATCCTATTTATCAGACTGTGAAATAAGCCAAAATCACCTTGAGCAAGTAACAATGGAAATAGGCTTTTAGAAAAACAAGGAGGTGTTTGTGGTTCTTTCATCTAAACAAGACGTTTAGGCTTTTTCTGTAAAGGGTCCAGAATAAACCTCTTAGGCTTTGCAGGCCATGAAGTCCCTGTCACAACTACTCAGCTCTGTCATTGTGATGTAAAATTGGCCATAGACAGTGTGCCAATGAATGGGCCTGGCTGGGTTCCAATAAAACTTTATTTACACAGGCGACAACATGGATGAAACGTGAAAGCATGGTAAGTAAGCCAGACACACAAGAGCAAATATATGATTCCACTTATATGAGGTATCTAGAGTAGGTGACGTCATAGAGACAGAAAGTAGAATGGTGCTTACCAGGGATTCCAGGGAGGAAGAAATGGGAAGTTAGTTTAATGGGTACAGAGTTTCAGTTGGGGATGATGAAAAAATGTTGGAAATGGATGGTGGTAATGATTGTACAACATTGTGCATATATTTAATGCCACTGAACCCTACATTTAAAAATGGTTAAAATGGTAAATTTTATGTTATGTATATTTTACCACAATTAAAAAAAAAACTTTAGCCCCTGAAACAAATAATACATTATACATTAATTAATTGAATTTAAATTAAAAACAAAAAAGAAAAGAAAACTCTATTTTACAAAAACAGGCAGCTGGTTCTCCAGCCATAGTTTGCCACCTCCCTGATGCAAACCACCTTTTGTCTTGCTGACTGTGCTCCTTTCTTTGCTTCATACATCTTTGCTATTGTTTCTGCTGCTGCACTGGCTTTTTTTTTTTTTTTTTTTAAGATTTTATTTACTTGTTTTAGAAAGAGAGGGAGTGTGTATATGAGCGGGGCAGGGGGGAAGTGGGAGGGGTGGCAGAGGGAGACGGAGAGAGAGAATCTCAACTAGATTCTGCACCAAGCACAGAGCCTGACACAGGGCTCAATCTCAAGTCCCAGAGATCCTGACCTGAGCCAAAGCCAAGAGTTGGACGCTTAACTGACGGAGCCACGCAGGCGCCCCTGTACCTGCTCTTCATTTCATTCCTTGACTAAGCCATACAGTCAAAATGTTGCCTTATGTACAAAGGAAAAGAGAATCATTTGCATTCACTGGGGGCTCCTGTTCTTTCTAGAGGTAGTCCATCCTAGAAGCCCCAGCTTTAGCAGATGCAGAGCTAGAGCTGTAAATGAGTGTGCTGTTCTTTTTAAACAAAAATGACCATTGTAACCAATATTGCGCTGTATGTTAACTACCTAAAATTTAAATAAAATAAATAAAACTTAAAAAAAAATTTTTAAATGACCATCATGACCCAAAAACATAAACTTGGGCAGGTTTCCACTTTTCCTGGCAGATCTACAAAGCCTTCACTTTCCCTATTTCCCAATTTCCCTAGGTTCTCAGTGGCCAATGGCATGGATTGGAATGCTAGTGTTAGAGCACGTGAGTTGTGTCTTCTCTTTATGAAGGTGATGGGCTGTAGCACACCGGCTGAACCCTCGGCCTTGAGTCATCACTCTGATCTAACCAATTAGGTCAACTGACCTTGAGTTAATTATCTCCAGAAGACGATGATGAGTGTTGACCTCTGAGGACAAACCTGATTCTTTGAAGTAGAAACCCAGGCGAACAAAAATGTTCAGATTTTTAAAGGGAACCTATTTAGAAATGAATATTTGAAAATATACATATTATTATTAGAAGATACTTTTAAGTGGGCCCATCCAGTGTATTGGTACCGCTTAAAAATTAGAATCCCTGGGGCTCCTGGGTGCCTCAGTTGGTTGTCTGCCTTCGGCTCAGGTCATGATCTCAGGGTCCTGGGATCAAGCCCCACATCGGGCTCCCTGCTCAGTGGGGAAATCTGCTTCTCCCTCTCCCTCTGCTTCCTCCCCCCTGCTCGTGGTCTCACTGTCTCTCTCTCTCGAATAAATAAACAAAATCCTTTAAAAAAAAAAAAAAAGATTAGCATCCCTAATTAACTTCAGAGTCTAGTCCATCAAAATTGATGACCCAAGAGTTGACCAGGGTAAGCTACCTTTGACAAAGGCACATTAGTAAGAATAATAAATTCTCCATCTTTAACCAATAAAGTGAAATTTATTTTTACCGATCTAAGAGAAGACAAAGCTCTTGATTCCCAAGGCATTTTTACACACACAAAAAAAACATTACTTTTACTGTGTTACTTATTATGCAACATTTTTAAAGCACCCTTTGTACCTTCTTAAAAGACTAAATCATATGACCGGTACACTTCAGTAATTCTTAGTGTTCTTCTTTTTCCTCTAATTTCTATAATAAATCTTTGCAGGTCAATGTAGAAAAGACATTGAATTTAAAAGTCTCAAAAATGCAGACATCAGATAACCTCAACAGTGTCACTTGATACCAAAATAGATTGCTTTAAATTTTTAATGCTCTTCCCATTTTTTTCTTTCAACACTTTGGCCCAGCTACCAATAAAATGCTAATTGATTGAAAACAACTTATTGGACTTTGTTAGGATAAATATTGTTTTCAAATCACAAAGCAGAATGTATTTATATTTAAAACTCCACTTTCGTTCAGTCCTTTTAATCTGAATATAGTAAAAATTGTGTTAAAATATGTAGCAAGATAAAAATTCTGAAGCATGACTTGATAGTCTACTTTGGCTGGAAACCTATTGTAGTCTACATGTCGTGTGGATTCTCAGATATAAGGGGGAAGACAGGGAGCAATGATGTCTGAAAATTTATAGTCACCACAATGATTAGGTTACAACATTCATTTCTAAGCACATGAAGTATTTACACATCACTTGAAAAATCACTCCAGTTTCCGGGATGTTACCTGTTGACCTTTGAAAGTGGAAGCAAGTGAATTTTGCCTTCAGTATCCTTCTTTCATTTTGAAGTTTAATATACCGTCATTGGTTCTCCAATATCCGCGGTGCCAATTTCCCACTGATGTCTTATATCTTGGGTTTCTTTTACCCCTTTAGAAAAGTATCGTGATGAGATCAGGGAAGTAACTTGGAGCCCAGAAAGCCCATGTAATTACACGGTGTTCCTAGCACAATTCACAACGTTCTGACACTGGATATCAGCACGAGGATAAGTAAGAGCAAAACTCTTGTCAGAAAAGTTTGGCCATGAGGGCAGCCTTAGGTGGAGGGCAGGAGGGTTTCTAAGCAAAGGTGGATGGAAGTACTTGGAAATGAGAACATATATGTGGAAAATAACTTGGCTTCTGATCATTTCTACGATGTCTTTCTGTGAGGCTCATTTTTCTTTTAAGAAGACAGAATGTCTTGTACATGAAGTGAAATGCTTCTCTTCTGAGAAGAAACATTCGCGGAAAGCGTTGTTTCCAACCACAACAGGACATGGACAATTGTTAGGATTACATGAATAATTTCTTTCTAAAAACTGCTTACAATTCTGCATTTTGACAGGACTTGACTAGCTACACTAATTGGACTCACGCAAATAGAGCTTCCAATTTTCCTATTGAAAGGGGAGGGCCACCCTGTTAGTATTTCTCCTGCCTAACTACTGCTCTCCAGGGTCCTAAAAGCTTGCTGAGTTCCAAAGCACCTGTTTTTGTCCTTCTAAATTGCTTGTCTCTTACTATGCATAAAAGGAGTCGGAACAAATACTTTTCTATAAATCCAGGTATTATGACCCTAAACCATTTTTTTCTTTGGTTTATTTCTTGATTTTTAATTTCTTGCCATGAGTCAGCCTGTGCTCTCTTTGCATAGCTATTAAAACACACTCCCAACTGCTGGCAGTCACATTGAACAGCTCTGGCTAGTTGTATGTGAAACTGAGAGAACAAAGAATCCTTCCCTATCTCTGAAATTCCTTAGCCTCAGGGGCAGCTCAGATCACAGATATAGCCAAAAATCACTCCTGACGCTAGTCTCTAGGATTCTAAGCATCAAGATAACTGTTACTAGTGAGTATCAGTTACTGCCCTGTGTCCTATAGATATAGCTGCTTCAGTTCTCCAATGAGCCAGTTAGGCAGCCATCATCATCTTCACTTCGCAGGTATGGAAACTGAGGCTAAGGGAGGTTAAGGAACTTGTCCAAAGTCTTTCTGCCTCATAAACATTGAAATCAGGATTTAACTCGCTAACACCAAATCCTATGCTCCCTCCATCACACAGCAGCAAATGTCACCCAAGCCTCCTGCCTCGCTCTTCTTGGTGTGGAAAATCTGCAAACATTGCCATTGTAAAAAGTTAAAATTTTAAAAGCAACATACAAAAAGCCGCATGTACAGTAAGTACCGTGCTGCTAATTTACTTTAATTAATGCTTAAAATATAGAAAAAGACTGAGAGCTAATACACCAGAATATTAACAGATGATTATCTTTGGGCAGATTACTGGTAATGTTTATTTGTTTCTTATACATTTCTTTAACTTACAAATTTTCTATAACAAATACGATCCTTTTTAATTTAATATTATTTAAAATTCAAGAAATGTCACTGTGTAAATGCAAATGGTATAATGGGATGGGTTTTCCAGAGTGACTTATGCATTTGTCATGTTGTCATGTTCAGTCGACAATTATCATTGGGCTTAGCATGTCAGTGAATATTTTAATGTCCAAGGGAGGGCTTTTATATGCAAAATGAACCACTTAGAGCTGTCTAAATATGCAATTTGTAACTGTAGTTAATTAAAAGACTGAATTTTATTTAAACCTCTAAATTCAACTTAGAATTTTTGCTACTTGATTTGTGAATTAAATCACTTTTATTAAAAATAAGCACACTTTTACTTATAATTAATTTTAATAAACTTAATATATTAAATGATCTCATGTTATTACTAAAACCCATGCAAGAAATCTTATTTCACTAAATTTCTTTAAACATTTTAACTTATATATACAAATTGAATTTTTTTTCTCAAGTACATACATCATATTCCTAATAAGGCCAGGTTATTAACTAAAGCAATCTTTATAAGTTCTTAAATAGCTATTAAAAATACAACAAATTGAATTTATAACTTTAGTAAGCATTCAAACATTGTTTATAAACTTAATTAATTACACTCCCAAATACATGTCAAATTTAAGTCACAAGTGGCAATCAGGCATTCCTAATTAAAGGAACAAGGCAAAAAATTAGATCCTCTTAACATGTCAGACGATCTCTAACATGGCATCTCTTGGACATTTCAAAACTATATATAAGAAAAATACATTATTGTGACTTAAAATACGTTCCACATAAACAGACTACAGCAGTATTAATATTTTCTATAGATTTATTTCATCATCTCCATACTTATTTTTACAATTTTCTAGGTTTGCAAAGTCATTTATCCAACTACAGAGTGAAAATTACTATCTCCAACAGGACCAGGTTCCTTGGGTAAAGATTCAAAACTCAGATACAACTACAGATCTGGATAATTAGTCTGAATTTGGGGACGAGAATGTGGGATCAGATTAGTGCGGCTTTTTCCAAACCAGTGCTGCTTGCCACATCAACAGGGGAACCACCAAAAAATACTTTTTATCTGCCATGTAGTTTTATGCCCTCCTAAAATATATTCTCTGGGTGTATTTCAAATTTCACCTTTATATAAATTTTTTCAACTTTTTATTGACTGATTCGGTTAGATGGGATTCTGTACTACCCACATGGAATCCAGCTAATTGCCTTCAGTCGTTAGAGTTAATTGAATTTCGTACCCCCATCATAGTTATTTCACCCTTTTTTATATGTTACTCATTATCTATCTCTTTGACCACTATTTGATGGCCATTCTATTAACAGTATGATAGGTTACTTACAGATTACATAGACATATGCAGCATGCTTATAAATTGCTTTAGATCTGTCCTCCAGCATAGGAAAATATTGTTTCCATGTTAATTTATCAGAATTACGTTTAGGTCACAGTTTAGGGGCAGCTAGTTCACCTGGCCACCAACCCCTAAGGCCAGCCATAGACCGTCCAAATTAATCATCCAATAACAATCTTTTCCACATAAACATGAAGTATTACTCATCATAAATGTAGGATTTTGTAAACCCACTGCAGCACACCTAATTAACCTCGTTTTTATCATTGTTTCCAGGAAGTCTAAGCTGTCTAAGTTAGATGCATAATAGAAATTATAATCATCTGCCAAATTAGCATAACAATATTTAATTTACCATTGCTTATTATGATAATTGAGGTTGTTTTTAATATTATAAATAAAATCAGAGTGAACATGTATTGGATCATGAATATAGTTTTATTCTGTTGGATTATTTCCTTAGAAAAAATTCCCAACAGTAATAGGCATCAGTGAGCAGATGGACTTAGTTTCCCATATTGATGGGAATTGCCTGTAATGCTTTCCAAAAAGCTTGTTTGATTACAGTTGTGTCAATATTGTATTTATTTGTTTTGTTTGGATGTTCTTTAATTTGAACAAATTCATCGATGTTAAATGATACTAAAATTTGGCTTTGATTACTAGGGACAATGATTTTTTTAATATTTATTTGCTATTCACATTTTCTTTTATGTGGTTTATCTGCTTATAGTCTTTGTTAATTTGCTACCAGGGCTTCACATTTGTCTTTAATTCATGTTAATTCTTTATATATTATTACATTAACTTATCAGTACTCACATTTTATACAATCTGTTTTTCTATTAAGTTTTATTATATTTTATACTTAAAATGATTTCTTTTTATTTCTATGGCAATGAATCTAACAGTCTTTAAATAATGATTATCTAGTTCTATTTTAAGAAATAGAATCTATTTAAAAATGCATGTTTGCTCCATGAGGGCAAGGACCATGCCCAGTTCATTTGCAAGAATCTCTACAATCTAACATGCAACTTGGCGCATAGTGGATACCCACCCATTTTTTTCTAGTTAAAAATATACAGCATTTCTTAGAGTGTTTGACAATTAAATAAATTTTAGGAACACTGAAAACTAGTCTACTTTATGAGATTTACAAAATGCGTGTTTGTTTGGTCTGGTTATTTTAAAAAGGTAAACACAAAACCTGTTTAACTTTCTTTAACCCAAAAATATACAATATTTAACCATAGAATATTCATTGAGTAGCATCATAGAGCAAATGCCCAATAGAATAGGCTTTGAAATTATGTACTAATGTCATAGAACATTCATTTACCTAATTTGTTTATCAATAAAAATATATTTAAGACCGATATCCACATAGAAAATATTGCAACGGCCTCTTAAGGATAAAGAAGTTTAATAAAGTAGTTTTAACTAATGCTAGGAAGTTTTATTCTTATTGTTTTGAGGCTTTTTTTTTTTTAAGATTTTATTTACTTATTTGACAGAGATAGCAAGAGAGGGAACACAAACACAGGGGAGCTGGAGAGGGAGAAGCAGGCTCCCCACTGATCAGGGAACCCAACATGGGGCTCGATCCCAGGATGCCAGGATCATGACCTGAGTCGAAGGCAGACACTTAACCAGCAGAGCCACCCAGGCGCCCTGAGGCTTTTTTTTTTTTTAACGTATTTTCCCTCACAATCTATTTTGACAATCACTATTGTTATATGATTCACAAGTATTTATTTGAAAACCTCACACAAACGCATATATCAATACTATGATCAGATCAATCAGATTATGGACAACAGAAACTTGATATTTGCTTCTAAAAGGGTTAGTTGTAATATTCCTTCATAGAAATCTTAAGAAATAATTATAATTAATTAATGTTTAGGTTTTTCTTTAGAAAAACATGAAACATTAAATTTATAGCACTTTTGTAAAGTCAGCAGTTTGAGGTAGAACACTTATTTCTTCTCTTCAATGAATATTAAATTATGAAATCGTTTTCTGTTTAAAAGATATAATTTGTCCATCCAAAATATCTGGATTATTGGACTTCAAGTTTTTGCTATGATTTTTGAAAGATGGGAGGAGTAACACTCTTATCTAAACAACAACACAAAAGGTAGAAAATTCTCAAAATTATAATTTTTCTAAAGCTGAAATCTCAGGACAGCCACTTAGCCTGAACTCAAAGGAAAGACGAGAAAATTCAAGAAGATACAGGATGAAATCATTGACTTACTTGGGGCAGAGCACAAATGAAAATTTGTGACTTCCGTATAGGTGGGTAAGAAGAATTTATGTACAATTTTTAACAAAATGCTCAAGTCTGAGTGTCAACTAGCATGATACTATAAAACCCATGGAAATTGCAGATACAGTCCCTGACAACAGGAGTCCTAGGTTTAGGGGAAAATATTATAAGACTAATTAATTCCCTTATTTCACTGAATTTTCTTAAAATGATTGAATATTGAAAAAGTGTATAAAAGTAAAATTTAAGGGGCATCTGGGTGACTCAGTCGGTTAAGCATTGTCTGCCTTCGGCTCAGGTTATGATCCCAGGGTCAGGCTCCTGCTGAAGGGGGAATCTGCTTCTCCTTCTCCCTCTGCCCATCCCCCTGCTTGTGTGCTCTCCCTCTCTCAAGTAAATAAATAAACTATTTTAATAAAAATTGAAAAATAATAAATAAAATTTTTAAAAGCACAAATATAAACCAGCTGATTTCTGCCTCTTCATAATCTTAAAACATAACAAGTTATGTTTTGAAGTTATAAAGAAGTGAAAAAAAAATGAGATGGGGGTGCCTGGGTGGTGCAGTCGGTTAAGCATCCAACACTTGGTTTTGGCTCAGATTGTGATCTCCTGGGTTGTGAGATGGAGCCCCAAGTCAGGTTCCGTGCTCAGCATCAAGTCTGCTTGAAGATGCTCTCCTTCTGCCCCTCTGCCCACTTGCACACGCGCATGCACTCTCTCCCTCTCAAATAAATAAATCTTAAAAAAAAAAAATGAGAAGGAATAAGAACTGTTTAGATATTATAAATATCAATTAAAGTGTCATGATCAAGTTATGTAGAGAATCATTTTTATTTGTTTCTTTATTTATTTTAGGTAGGCTCCACGCCCAGTGTGGAGCGCAACGTGGGGCTTGAACTCACGACTCTGAGATGAAACCCTGAGCTGAGATCAAGAGTTGAACACTTAACCAATTCAGCCACCCAGGCACCCCTCAAATTATGTAGGGAATTTTTGACTGGAGAGGAGGGCATCTACTTAAATATTGTGGAATTAGGGGCATCTCCGAGGAGGCTGTTTGGATGAGGTATCAGTTTTGAACTGTATCTTATAGAATGGAGTCAGCCAAGTAAAAGCAGACCTGGGAGAAAAAGGCAGGAGGATGTTGGAGGGAACAGTGTGCACAAAAGCACTGAAGGCCTGGAATAGCAAAATAAGTAAATGTCAAAAGTTCAGAATGTTAATTTTGAGAAAGTGACAGAGAAGTGGACCAAAGCCAGATTATGATGAAATTTTCATGTAATACTAAAGGACTTCGATTTTCTTTCCCTGAATACAATGTAGAGCTTTTACAGAAATTTAAGTAGAGCTAAGACATAATAATTTTGCATTTTTTAAAAGGTAGCCGTGGAGTCAAAATGGAATATAAATTGGAGAGGAACAAGAGGGCTAGACCAATGTAGAAGAGAGATTGCAGTAAAACAGGCAGGAAATTACACAGTCCGGAAGAAAAGCACTAACAGTGAGGTGGAGAGAAGAGGGTAGATTCCATATATTTAGAAGGTAGAACTGACAAGGTTTGGTGGCTGATTGTAAGTGAAGCATGACGGCAAGGGAAGAATTTCTAAGTAATTCTCAGTTTTCTGAATAGTTGTCAAAAACAAATTGGGTGACCATGTTTAGGGCATATTGAAATTTTTGATGCAATTTTGAGATTACTGCACACATCAACATCTGAAAGGATATGTCCAGAGGGGTGCCTCGGTGACTCTTTCTGGTCAGGAATGAATATAGAGGGGAGTGGTTTCATACAAGGAACTGAAAAAGAAAAGTGCAGATAGGAAATGCCATTATGAATATCTGGATATTGTATCTTATTGCGCAGACAGTTCATTTACTTCATCCCTATAATGAAGCTTTGTGAAATAATAACATAAAATTTTCCATGCTTTTGCTCCATTTAAGTATATAATATATATAACTTCCCTCAAGTAAACTAATTTTTCTGCTATCTGCTGTAGGGCCCTTGATTTGAATCGCTCATGCTTCTGGTGGTAGAGTTGCCCTTTCTTAGGAGGAAAAGACAGAAAGTAGTTTTTGTCATGCCTCATGGCCTTAATTTGATCTTCTTTCCCCAGATTTAGTGACCTGCCTCCATAGGTGATTGACGTAGATAACAACCAATTACAGCTTTTTCCTTCTCATTTGGAGCACTGATCAACAGTTTCCCTATGTTCTTTGGTAGAAATATTACCAAACAGTTAGTATGCAAAATTTCTTGTGACATAGAGAAAGATATAAAGTCTGAAGAACACCTCATACGTGTCTTTCATCCACTTGTCGTAGAATACACAAATGATCTCTCAGCAAGGAAATGACCCAAGCCTTATGGTTCCACTTTTTCTCAGTGTTTTGTCAAAATCACCTTTTCCCAAATGAAAGAAAGGTCATCCAATGACCAATGGTCATTGCAAGATAGAATTATCCAAAGATCCCCTCACCATGCTATTAGAGAAGAGATTTTTGTTTTGTTTTGTTTTGTTTTGTTTTGTTTTGTTTTGTTTTGTTTTGATGATCTCTCTGAAAACCGTGATCTGGAATGGAGAGTGTGTGATAGGCACCTGTGACATGTACAACAAGAAAGGACATCGGTACGTGAATAAACATGGGTTTTCCCCAGTGCCAACCCCCAGGCTGCTTTCTCAGCAAAGAACAGCAGTATGGTAAAAATATGTCTCCAGGTCTTAATTCAGAATTAAGGTAAGCAGTGAAAATTGTAAATGAGATCACTGGTTTTAGCCTCTTCTCAGTATGCTGAGCAAAGAAATGGATACCAAGTTCAGAGTTCTGCTTTTTCACATTTAAGTACAATGGCTTTTGAGAGGAAATACAAGATGAGATAAGAATGTTTCCTTATGTCCTGACAAAGCCAGTAAAGCACACCTCTGTGATTTTAAGGGTTTGTTGAGTGGTATATCTCTGCAACTTACTCTCAAATGGTTCAGCAATAATAGTAATGGACACTTACTATTATTATAGTAATTATTATTATTCATTCAAAAGACAGAGAAAGCAAATGTAAAATGTTAACAGTTGGCAAATCTAGGAAGAATAAATGGATAGTCATTGTACTCGCAACTTTCACATACATTTGAACATTTGCAAATTAAAAAATTGGGATGAAAGGGGTGCCTGGGTGGCTTGGCCGATTAAGTGTCTGCCTTTGGCTCAGGTCGTGATCCCAGGATCCTGGAATCAAGCCCTGCATTGGGCTCCTTGCTCAGTGGGGAGCCTGCTTCTCCCTCTGCTGCTCCCCCGGCTTGTGTGCACGTGTTCTCTCTCTGTCAAATAAATAAAATCTTCACAAAAAAAAAAAAATTGGAAGGAAAAACTCATGAGCCCAAAACAATTGGTATTTGTGAAACATCTCTAATCAAAGCTCTAGGGTGCTTTATTCTTTGACTTATTCATGTTTCCATTAAGGGAAGACCATACATTAGAACAGGCCATTTTGTGCATTTGGGGATATTCTACATTGAGATGTGCTATAGATTGGGGCAGAAGCCTCTTTGGCTGTAGCCTGACTGACTACGATTTAAGAGCAGATGTAGATTTTAACAAAAAATTCCAATTGTGCTCTTGTCAATACAAAATTATAGATTATTTTTGCCCTTTTTACAGAAAACCAAAAAATTTCAAGTATAATGCACACAATTAGACCAAAGATGGGCAAATCCCAAATAAATGCATGTAACTTTATTATATAAATAAAAGTCAACCAAATGTGCGCTCAATCACATATCTTTATATATAGAATACCCTTGGAATGTTAAAAAGAAGCTGGTAATGATGTTGCCTCTAGAGAAGGAAATTGGGTGCCTATAAGACACTATTGCCTCCTTGAGATCTTTGATACTATTGTAGTATGTAAATTTTAGAAATTAAAAAAATTACTGAAAACATAGAAGAAAAAGCAATTCGATCACCACTGGGACCCATAAATCAAAGTATAGGCAGCTTTTATGAGGCTTGAGGTTTAAATAATTTGGGGAGAGGGGAAGCATTCTTTAAAAAAAGGAAATTTACGTTTGTGAATATTTTAGAATGAAAAATTATAAAACATTACAAAATTTGTATAACGTTAAGAAACAACACAAATATTTCTAAATCTAGAAATATTATATTTAATTAAATGCTGGTCTTAGCCCATTGAGATTGTCCAATAACAAAGCAACACTGGCTGGGTAGCTCATAAACAACAGCAATTTATTACTCATGGTTCTAGAGGCTGAGAAGTTCAAAATGAAGATGCCAGCATGGTCACCTTCTGGTGAGAGCCCTCCTCCTGGTTCATAGCCAGTACCTTCTGGCTGTGTCCTTACATGGTAGAAGGGACTGGGGAGCTCTGTGGGGTCTCTTTTAGAAGAACACTAATTAATCCATTCATGAGGGCTCCACCTGCATGATCTAACCACCTCCCAAAGGCTCTACCTCTCAATACCATCACATTGGATGTTACGATTTCAACATATGAATTTAAGGGGACACAAATATTCAGACCATATCAGTGCTTGACACATCTCTTTTTTTTTTTCATTTTTCTTGCCTGAATACTGTTCGATAGCCTCTTTGTATAATGATAATTTCGATATGCTAATATTATGGAAATAACAGGAATATGATTCAGTATTTCCCCAACATGATTGATCAATTTTAAAAATTATTTTTGGCATTTAGATGGATATAACGTGTGACTTTACTCCCAGGCACAAATGCTGTTTGCAATATTGCTACAGATATGTGACTGACAAAAGAATTCTATTTTATGTGGTTTCAATCAGAAAGAGGGGAAAAACTCTAATTATATCTGCCGTATTTTCTTTTTTTTTTTTTTTTTTTAAGATTTTATTTATTTATTTGACAGAGAGAGAGACAGCCAGCTAGAAAGGGAACACAAGCTGGGGGAGTGGGAGAGGAAGAAGCAGGATCCCAGCAGAGGAGCCGAATGCAGGGCTTGATCCCAGGACTCGATCCCAGGACTCTGGGATCACGCCCTGAGCCCAAGGCAGACGCTTTACGACTGAGCCACCCAGGCGCCCCAATATAGCTGTTGTATTTTCAATTATATTCCTGTTAAGTGGGAACTTCTATTTTGACCAGGGACTTTTGAAAACCAAATCCTTTTCCATAGCCTAGCTTTTGTCTCCATTAATTTCAAGCTTTGTTTCTTTTCTACCATGTACATGCTTCCAGTGCTACTGCCACCTGACACGTTCGTATCATCATTCTACCTCCAGCCCTGCACCTTTTTGTCAGCACCCCAGGTGAGCTGCCTTAGCTGTATAGATGGTCCTTATACTCTGAGATGGCTGATTATTACTTACCTGTAGGGAAGGGATTGTCAACCTCATAAATAAGCCATTAAACACACACCAAACTTGTGTCCAACTCAACTTCCTTTTAGCTGTTTCCCCAAAAATGCCCACAACCACTCCGAATATACCAAACACAATGGGAAGTGTGGGAGGAGGAAAGTCTGAATGGAAAGAGACAGCCATATTTACCAATTATAATTAAAATAATTTCTAGAAATGTATATAATTGGATTGTTTTGGTCCATTGTTTTGAATGCCAAGTTATTTCAGTGGTAATTCACCCCCAGAGACAAACCGATGGTGGAAGCAAAATGGAAATATGAGTTTAAGTTTAGTAAGGAACAATGTGACATTTCTAACTACTAAAGAAAATCTTCTTCATGTATTTTAAATGGATACTGATGGTATTAAATCTATACGGTATTTTGGTTGTCTTTTAAACTTTTTTTTTTTAAAGATTTTATTTTTTTAAAGATTTTATTTTTTTTATTTGTCAGAGAGAAAGAGAGCACAAGCAGGGGGAACAGCAGGCAGAGGGAGAAGCGGGTTTCCCACTGAGCAAGGAGCCAGATATGGGAATCCATCCCAGGACCCCAGGATCATGACCTGAGCTGAAGGCAGATGCTTAACTGACTGAGCCACCCAGGCATCCCAATCTTTTAAACTCTTAAATATGCTGTAAAAGTTTGATTTTAAAATGCCATAGTTAAAGTATATGAAAAGTTACATTCTTTTAACTTTTTAAACTTCTCATGGAAATTTTTAGATATTAATTTTAAAATGTTCGAGGGGACATGTGGTTTTTCAAATTATTTTAGGATGTATATGAACAAAACTGTCTAAAGCTCAATGCCCTAAATTCTCTAAGCTTTTTGCCTGTACAAGGCAATTCATCAGTAATCTGTCAGCATGGATGACAGTAGTTCCCCATAGTAATTTCACAGAACCATGAGTTAACATTTTATGCTCTTCATTAGTGGGATTAAAATTTTAGTGGGATAAAATTATTCTTCACTTAAGAAAACTTCTGAATACCTTTTATTATGCCAATCAGGATCCCTATAGAATATATACTTCCTGAAGTACAAAGTAGGCAAGTTTGTTCACCTTGATACACAGGTATGGATGGTCATAACATGTCACAAATTCTTTTGCAATTAGCTGTCCCCCAAAATGCAGTCAAGTTTAGTGGAATTGAAATAGTTTCCCTTAGGCTAGGTTTCCTAGCACCTAATTATGCCTTGGCCACCTCAGTTGTTACTTGCATTGGACCTACTTTACTTATCTTAATGATTTTATGGTTTTATTGTTTCTATGAGTGAGTGGGTTGCTTTCTTTCTTTGACCTTTAACTCATCCACGTGTTAAATAGTACACAAACTAGCTTGGGTAAATGTAGTTGCATTAAGCAAATCATCAACCTGACACAAAGAATCAAAATATTTAGGTTAGATGATGGTATTATTGACTAGATACAATTATAAAAACTCTAAATTAGTAATGTATTTATTAAATAGAAACTTAGGGGGGCGCCTGGGTGGCTCAGTCGTTAAGCGTCTGCCTTCAGCTCAGGGCGTGATCCGGGCATTCTGGGATGGAGCCCCACATCAGGCCCCTCTGCTGGGAGCCTGCTTCTTCCTCTCCCACTCCGCCTGCTTGTGTTCCCTCTCTCGCTGGCTGTCTCTCTCTATCTCTGTCAAATGAATAAATAAAATCTTTAAAAAAAAAAAAAATTTAGGGGCACTTGGGTGGCTCAGTCAGCTAAGCATCTAACGCTTGATTCCTGATTCCGGCTTAGGATCTCATGGGTCATGAGATTGAGCCCGATGTTGGGCTCCGCACTCAGCAGGGAATCTGTTCCTCTCCTACTTCCTCTCCCTCTGCCCCTCTGCGTGCGCGCTTTCTCTCTCTCAGTCTCTCTAAAAAAATAATAAATCTTTTAAAAATAAATAGAAACTTAAATAACTGAAATTATCACATTTTCTTTTTCTGACTGATAATCCTACTAATTATTCTTGTTTTGTGGCCAAAATTTAGGAATTACAACTAGGGCACATTGGAACGTTGTAGACATTATCAAAAAGGAAACAGTAGCCACCTAGACACAAATTATAGACTTCAAAAATTATTATAATAATAATTATTATAAGCCAAAATTATAGTTAGCAGCCCTGTCTTAGTAAATGCAAAAAAGAAATCACCAGTAAGTAAGTATATTATAAAACACCAAATGGTATTAAGTTCTAAAATATTTTGCAGGGTTACTTAAAATAATTAAATACAGTCAATGTCAGAGTTATAAAACATGACAGAGGCTTTCAATTTAAGAAATGAATGCATTTGTGATAAGCATTCTGTAAGGTAATATTATATATAACGAACTGATTCCCTTTATTTAAGTTGTTGTTTAAATAGGTATTTGTGAGAGAAAAAGAATCCACTCAGTGGACTCTACTGAAAAATTTGATAAAGGAAGGCATTCGGTCGAGGGGCTACATACCTGTGTCTCTCCAGGGATGAATCCACCTAGAAAGTACAGCCCTCACCTTTAGTTTACTTGAAAACTTCCATAAGTCTTCCTGGTTCTTTAAAACCACAACAATAACAAAATGACAACAAAACACCACTTTAGCTACTCTTGTGTACCATCATTCTGGTCAAGTGTAGGTCAAAAATCTTAAATTTCCTTATAGAAGATTCCATTTTATCTTAGGCAATTCTCAGTCCAACATATAAGCTGTTTTAGGCAGCTCAGGGCATTTGCTGACCTGCTATAGGGAGTGTCTCTCGCCAGGAATCACACAAGGCTTATGAGGTGGTTCCTCTTCTAAGTATTTTATTTACTCTTTTGACCCTGACAAAGAATCCATCATGAAAATTTTCATGCCATCCTTATTCTTTTGCAAAAATAATTTTAAATGTAAATAAAAGGAGAGTTCCCTGTATTTTATTTTGGAGTCATAACTCTTTCAAGTCTTTCTCCTATAGTCTAAGCTTGTAATCCATGTCTCTACTACAGCAAAGATGTGCCTTACTTGACCCATCTATTGCTGGTAAAGTGTTTTTATAGTAAAAATTTTATACTCCAAAATTCCCTTCTCCTCTTTGTCCTAGGTAGTTCAATGGAAGCTTATTTCAAAATATTCCGCCACCCCCAATGAACTGGACTAGGACATAATTACAGCTATTAGGGCCAAAGAATGAACAAAACTTATTTGATGTTTTGTAGCTTTCTTTTTCCTGGTATAAATTCTTATTAGTGATTGAGAAGTTTAAGGTGTTGTTTTTTTGTTTTGGTTTGGTTTTAGGTAGCTTTCTGCCCTGTCATGAAGGGAATTAAGAAAGCCTTTCTCCATAGTTGTTGAAGCTGAGCCTTTCACTCAGCACAATGCCTTTGCAAGGGAGAAGCATTGGGTGTGGTTGGAGGAACGGATAAATGCTCAATTATTTCAAGCTCTAAGCACTATTGTTTTTAGCTTTCCTTTCTGAGGGACTCTGTGTACAATTCTTAAAATCACAAATTCTCCTTGGCTTTAAAACCAGAGATAGCTATCTGTTGAGGCATATATCATGCACCAGAGAAAATAAGCCTCTGATTCATTTTGTGAATGGAGAGAGACATGCACATGGATTGTGGCATTTACTATTAAGTATCTTATAATCAAAGAAGATAACTATATAGACATTTTTCCTTATTTTTTTCACCTCCTGTTTAAATCTTAACAGTTGACATTTTGATCTTTTTTTCTTATTTTCTGTTTCCTATTCTTACGTTTTGTGTTCTTAAGAAACAAAAACTCATAATTGAAAAAAAAAAGGACTGATAACGCGTGTTAAAAGATAAATTCAGGTGTATTAAACATGTAAGGGTTTAGTTGAGCAAAAACTGATTTCAATTGGGCAGGGCCAAATCAGAAGTGTTTAAGAGTACTCTACCAGCAGGAGCCAAAGAAGAATTTTATAAAGAAAAGGCAGAAACAAAACAAGGAAACTAATTTAATTGGCTATAGTTTGAGCGTTTGCCTTATTTAGAAAAGCTGAGTTGGCTGTTTGTGATTGGTTGTCCTCAGTTTTTTATTTCCTAACCTTGAGGCATTTGCTATCTTGAGTTTTGGTTTGACTATCTCAGTCTAATAGCCTCCTTGTTTAATTACTTCAACACAGGCACAGGATTTAATTTTTAAGGTTCAGATACACTTTCCTCAATTGGGTTTAGCAGTTCCTCCTCTAGCAAAAAGGTATAAGCCTGTCACTGATGAGTTACAGCAGGCTGGGAATTATGAAGCCCCCTATCCACAACCCCACTTCGGACCCTACCCTAGATCAGGGTAACTGAAGAGCAGGAGCTCCACGGAGGCAGGAATCAGAGGAAAGGTTTTCTATAGACGGGTGAGAACTGCTGGGTGCCTGGCACGTGGTAGAGTGACGGCAGCCTCCTGTGGGGAGGATGAGAAGTACTCAGCTCTGTCTGCAGCTGGCTATGAGACTGAGTTCAGATCAGGACTGGGTATCATGAGAGGACTTGTGAACCAAGATGGGAAGTATCCAATCGTACAGCAAAACAGCTTAAGGCCTAAATTCTCTACAAACAGTTGCATGGATTTGTTCATTATGTGAGTAAAATATAAAATTGGTAATTCATGAAAGCACTTGAAAAGCCAAATTCAAAGGTAGTTGTCATCCTCAGTCTTGAATGAACCATCCGTGGCTGCCGTTTGGTTGTTCCAAGTGTTTCAAGTAGCTTAACTGATTTTGTTGAGAATAGAGTTGAGCATCTAGCTATGAGGAAGATAAATATAAATATTCCAATGACACTTCTATGAGTAGTATGAATTTATGTCAGTTAAACAATGGTATGTAGATTTGAAAGCTTTGCAGAGATAAACAATTTTTTCAAATTATGAGAAATTCCATATTACAAACACCATTTGGGATTATTAATTCTCAGTAGCATACTAGGAAAATCATGTTAATATTTATTCTAACAATTCTAACGATAAATCAGTGACCCTCTTGACTCTTGCTCCTTCTTTATTACTCTTGCCACCATGGTCAAACAACTTAGATTTCCTTAAAAATTTTTAGTAATAGTAGTAACTAAGTAAGGCTCAAAATATGGTGGTCAATTTTTCATTTAAAAACTATGAATGTAATCTGGTTGTATTATATGTGCTTAATTCAACCTTTTCTCATGAAAAATGATCTTTGATTAATAGTTATGGTATTGTGATTTATAATAAAAATATATGTTTGATCTACATTTCTCATTCCTGGCACCAACCTCCTAAAACCTCCAGAATTTCTTCAATGATTAGAGCAATGGGAACATCTTTTGTTTTGGTCTTTCCTCTTCAAATAGCTCAATGATAAAGGTGAAAGTGTCTTTTGTTATTCATAACAAGACCCTTTCAACTACACCTGAGTTTATGTTAATGAGATGATTTTTGGAAATTCCCTAAGGATGAGATCTGGTTGCCCGGGAAACCAATCCCCTGATTATAGGATTGGAACTTTCAGTCCCACCCTCTAACCTCTGGGTAGGAGGAAGGGACTGGAATTTGAATTAATCATCAATGAATTAATCATCAAGATTTAATCAGTCTTGCCTACATAATGAAGCCTCCAGTAAGAATGCAAAAGGATGGGATTCAGAGAGCTTCTGGGTTGTTGACAAAGAGGTGCTGAGAGGGTAGCATGCCTGGAGAGGCCATGAGAGTTCTATGTCCTGAGCTGAGAATAGAAGTTAAAGTGGTAGAGATAGATTTTATTTAAAAAAAAAAAAAAAAAAGAAAAGAAAAAAAGAAAGAAAAAGTTTGCAATAGAGGAAGAGAGATTCCTCAGAATAGAACTGGGCTGTATTCCAAATACAACCAGAACAAGTGGAGAATTATAACCAAGAAATTAGTTGAGGGGAGGAGCATTGGCGGATGGAAATTACTAAGGGCAGACATTAATTCTAGGGGATTCTGGCTGAACTGACCTAACAGGTTTCTTGCTGAAGGCAGGCCAGTGTGTGTGTGTGTGTGTGTGTGTGTGTGTGTGTGTGTGTGTGTGTAGGGGGATTCAGAATAGTGGGGTTTTGGTATTTGATCAGATATCAGGGGTGGGGAATTTTCACTAAACTGATTTAACAGGATTCTTGCTGAAACTGGATTCTACAAGGAAGCACAGTCCAAGGGATGGGCCTTGTGGGAGAGTAGATTCTGGGGAGCCTAAAATTTGGTTAACCAAGGAATCTTTTTCATGTCCTTCTCCCATACTGTGTACCCTACACATCTCTTCCACTGAGATGTTTATTTATTTGCATCCTTTGAAATATCCTTTATGTTAAAAAACAAAAATTTAACTGAGTAAATTTGATGATCTAATTGACTTTATTCAATGATTCATAAATCATGCATCCTCCCATGTAGCAAGTGAAAAGTTGCTCCTAGGAACTGTACAAAATGGGGGCAGAAATAGGGCGGGACAAGAAAGTTTTTATTAAAGAAAAGAAAGGATGGGTTCAGGCAAGGTCACCTTCCTTTGGGGGAAGTGCAGATGACCTCACTGGTGCTGATCAGGAAATTCCACACTGACTGGTTAAAGGTCACATTCATTCAATGAAGTCTTGGTTTACTGTCTTGGGAGCAAGTGATGCCATTGGGGGCCTGTTCTTTCTTTTTCTTTTCTTTTCTTTTCTTTTTTTTTTTTTTTTACATCTGTAGTAAATCATTAATAGTAACTTACATGTTCCACAGAGTTCTGTGAGACATTCTAGGAAATAAATGAATCAGAGGAGGGGGTCATGTTCATAGCCAGTTGATAGGTGAGAAGCTCAGATGACAATCTGGACTTGTGTTTGGCGTCTGAATGGAGGTAAGGAGCAGTCTTGTGGAACTGAACTCATAAAGTGTGGTATCTGATGCTAACTTGAGGTAGCATAGTGTAGATAGTGTCAGAATTGCGTTAAATTGTAGGATACAGAGCTGGTGTTGGGAGAATCAGAGAATTGCTTGGTATGGGGAAATATTCCCACACATTCGGTGACTAGAAGCGTCAGAGGTGAAGTGTTCTGTGAGTATAGTATTGAGACTAGAGGAGAAACACAGGAGTGTTTTTTCCCCTCTAGGTAATTAGTTTCAGGATCTATATAGTCAGAACTTTTTAGCAATGACAGAAACCCAGCTTAAACTAGCTTACTTAAAATAGAAATATATTGGATCAGGGGCGCCTGGGTGGCACAGTCGTTAAGCGTCTGCCTTCAGCTCAGGGCGTGATCCCAGCGTTCTGGGATCGAGCCCCACATTGGGCTCCTCCGCTAAGAGCCTGCTTCTTCCTCTCCCACTCCCCCAGATTGTGTTCCCTCTCTCACTGGCTGTCTCTCTCTCTCTCTCTCAAATAAATAAATAAAATCTTAAAAAAGAAAAAAAGAAAAAAATATACTGGATCAAATAATCCATAATGACAAGGGTATTTCTGTTCCCAGAAATGATTTCTGTTCCCAGGCATGACTTAATCTAGGTTCAAACAATATCGTCAAGTTCTCTTGGGTCTGCTTTTCTTTGTATATTGACAATCCCCATGGTACACAGCTAATGGTTAATGAGGGCCCCAGATTTATACCTTTCCACATTGGGAGTCCATATGAAAGACAAACTTGCCCTCCTAATCTTTGCTTGGGGTGGTTGTACTCCAACTCCAAACACAGCCGAGGAAATTGCCCAAGTATTGTTACATACCAACCTCTGTTGGAAAAAAAAAAAAAATAGAACAACTAGTAAAGAAGAGGAATAAAAACTTGTTAGCCAAAAAATTTAATATAAGTGGGATCAGGAAGCAAATTATAATCATCGTAAAACCCACTGAAATGGCTATAAATTTAGGAATGTATATAACAGAACTGTAATATTGCAAGGGAATAATTGGGCAAGGGTAAGAGGCTAAAAGCCAGTTGTAGGATCTCCTCTGCAGTGGAGAACAAGTCAAAACAAAATCTACTGGACCAAGCACATTATTAGTGAGGCTGAAGACTAACTCTATGGTCTGGACTCAGGAGTTGACAGAGTCTCCAAGAGCCTGATGCTTTCCAAGAAATTTAAAAAGTCCTATTCCTCAAATTTTTAAATGTTCCCAACTGAATCTAGAAGTCCAAAGAATGTATGAGCTATCTGGAGTTCCATGGATCCTCTAGGGAGCTCTAGTAGATTAGTGTCAAGAAGACCCATGGAATTCCATGGATACCGGCCAAATTAGAAATGTAGCAGACCAGATATTCCCGATGTGTGTTAACTTTGTACTAGGGTAGTGGTTTCCAAAGTCTGGGCTCTAACGAGCAGCATCAGCAACACCTGGGGACTAGTTAGAAATGCAGATTCTCAGGGCCTTACCCAGGATTATTGAAGCAAAAACTCTGGGGAGGGGGCCCGGCATCTGTGTTTTAACAAACCTTCCAGGTGATTCTTTTTTAAATTTTTAAAAAAGATTTATTTATTCATTTTAGAGAGAGAGACCACAAGCAGGGGAGGGGCAAAGGAAGAGGGAGAAAATCCTTAAGCAGACTCCCTGCTGAGCAGGGATCCTGACTCAGGGCTCTATCCCAGGACCCTGAGATCCTGACCTGAACTAAAATCAAGAGTTGAACTCTTAACCAATTGAGCCACCCAGGTGCCCCCTCTTCCAGCTGAGTCTAATGCAACTGAAGTTTGAGAACCACTGATCCAGACCAGACTGGATATGAACTTTATTAGCTGGAATTTTTTTTTTTAAGATTTTTTTAATACCAGAGAGAGAGCAAGTCCAGGGGTAGGGGTGGAGTTGGGGGGGAGGAGAGGTACAAGCAGATTCCACACTGAGGGCAGAACCTAATGCAGGGCTGGATCCCAGGACCCTGAGATCATGACCTGAGCAGAAACCAAGAGTTGTATGCTGAACTGACTGAGCCACCCAGGCACCTCCTTTGTTTATTACTAACCACACTCTTAAAACACGTTGTTATGGTTCACATTATTGATCTGTCAGAAGAAAATGGAGTCGTTATTTCAAATAACTCCCAACCAAGTTCATGAAGAATTATCATGGCTTCAGTGTAGATTATACTGTTAGCCGGTCATTTATTCCATAAATAAATGTACTGTATAATTATAGGAAACAAAATGTTTTGGTGGGTTTTTTCTTTTTCATTTTGTATAAATAGGCTGTTGTTATTATCCAAATTAATAGCTGTATTACATTCTGATTTATATAATGCAATGTAAAATTGCCATAATTACATTTCATGAAAAACACAGCTTGTATGGTAATGCTAAAATGATCAATGTAATGTGACATCCGGCATAACACAAATATAGGAATGCACCCAAAAGTTAGATCTTGGAAAGTATTAATCATAGTTTTAGGTAATAGAATGCACATTAAACAATACAATTGTGATTATATAATATTAGCAATAAATAACTTGAAAGTCAGTTACACCCTTGCTCTGATATGAAAGTGAAGGGAAAACTGAGACATTTAAGGTGCAGGTGAGCAAATACTGAGAAGCTACAGTTGGTGGTCATTAACAGGTGACACAGACAGAGCACTTACATGCGCCAGACACTGTGTTAGGGGCTTGAACAAATACGAACTCAGTGGAGCCTGAAAACTTTCCTAGGAAGTATGTTGTTCTTATTCACTCACTCCACTTCAGAGAAGGGGAAACAAGGCTTGGAAAAGTTCAGTATGCTTTGCCTTCAGTAACAACTGATAAAGGAGGAGACACAGCTCAAAACCAACCTTTCACTCCTTTGAAGTAGGTGCTCCTAACTACCAAAATATGAGAGTAGGATGACACAATAAAAAAAACTAGAAAGGTAATCTTTATGACCTTGGATTAGGTAATGATTTCTTAAATATGACACCAAAAGTACAAGCAACCAAAAAAAATAAAATAAAATAAATTGGACTTCATAAAAATTAAAAACGTTTGGGCTTCAAAGAACATCAAGAAAGTGAAAAAACTACCCAATATTAAAAATGGTATCTGATAAGGGCGCTGGGTGGCTTAGTCAGTTAGGCATCTGACTCTTGATTTCAGCTCAGGTCATGAGTTCAAGCCCCACATTGGGCTCTGCACTGGGCATGGAGCCTACCTAGAAAAAAAAAATTATCTGATAAGGGACTTGTATCTAGAATATATAAAGAACTCTTACAATTTATTATAAGCTGAATGTTTGTGACCCTGCAAAATTCCTGTGTTGAAGGCCTAATGCCTGGTGTGGCTATATTTGGAGATGGGACATTTAAGAATGTAAGTAAGGTTAAATGAGATCATAAGGGTGGGGCCCTGAACCAATAGGATTAGCATCCTCATAAGAGACAACAGAAAACTCCCTCACTCTCTTTTCCTTTTTTTTTTTTTTATTCTTTTTCCAGAGGAAAGGCCATGTGAATAGAAAGTATCCATTTGCAAGGCTGGAAGGGAGCTCTTACCAGAACCCAGAACCCAAAACCTGCCAGAACTTGATCTTGTATTTTTTAGGCTCCAGAACTATGAGAAAATACATTTATGTTGTTTAAGCCACACAGTCCGTGGTATTTAGTTATGACAGCTCAAGCAGACTAATACACAATTCAATAAAAAAAAAATCCAATTAAAAATGAGCAAAGGATCTGAATAAACATTTCTCCAGGGAAGATATACAAATGGCCAATAAACATGATATTTGTTCAATACCACTATGATGAGAGATATGAGACCCATAATGAGATACCATTTCACATGTACTAGAATGGCTTAAAAAAAAAAAAAGGTTGGCAAAGGTACAGAGAAATTGGGACCTTCATAATACTACACTGTTGTGTTATACACTGTTGGTGGGAATTTAAGAGAGGGAAGTGACTTTGGAAAATAGTCTGACAGTTGCTCAAATGATTAAACACAGAGTTACCATATAACATAGCAATTCCACTCTTAAGTATATACCCAAGACAAAACATATGTCCACAGAAAAATTTGTACACAAATGTTTTTTGCAACATTATTCACAATAGCCAAAAGGTAGAAACACCCAAACGTCTATCAACTGATAAATGGATCAAGAAAATGTGGTCTATGGGGCGCCTGGGTGGCTCAGTCGTTAAGCGTCTGCCTTTGGCTCAGGGCGTGATCCCGGCGTTATGGGATCGAGCCCTGCATCAGGCTCCTCCACTGTGAGCCTGCTTCTTCCTCTCCCACTCCCCCTGCTTGTGTTCCCTCTCTCACTGGCTGTCTCTCTGTCAAATAAATAAATAAATAAAATCTTTAAAAAAAAAAAAAAAAAAGGAAAAAATGTGGTCTATTCACACAGTGGAATATTATTCAGGTGTATGTGTTCAGAAAAAGGAATCCTGTTTTGATTTATGCTACAACATGGATGAACCTTGAAAACATCATGCTAAGTGAAAGCATCCACTTGCAAAAGGCCACATGATTCCTTTTATATAAAATGTCCAGAACAGGGAAGTCTATAGAGACAGAAATTAGACTGATGGTATCTTAGGGCTGGAGGAGTGGAGGGTAGGGTTCGTCTGGTGGTGGCGAAAGGGTATGGGATTTCCTTTTGGCGTGAGAAGATGTTCTATGATTCTGGTGATAGTTTACAACTCTGTGAATATACTTTTTAAAAATTGAATTATACATTTTAATGAATGCCTTGAATGGTTATATCTCAATAAAGCTGTTACTGAAAAAAAGAGTGAGAGTAGAGAATGATGAGTGTCCTTGGGAGAGTGAAGGTTTAAGATAGCTGTTGAGGTGAGTGTAGTAAGAATTGGCTAAAGATAAACCTTTTCTGTCCATTGATGAGAAACCAATTAAAACAAGATTGTGTACCTGTGCAGGAATATCAAGCATACAAAGTCAGAATTCTTCAGCCCCGGGACTGGAGGACAGGGAGAGGGAATAGACTGGAAGGTTTTGCACAAAGGGGCCTAAAGTCAGGGCGCAGACCTTGGTTAGCATATGTCCTTCCTGGGGTTCTTTCTTTCTGACCATGGTCTCTTTTCTCTTGCCATCCTTCAAACATCTGTGTCCTTTGGGACACACAGGGGCTGCCCTCTAATCTTTTTGCTTTGCATGCTCTCTCTTGGTGAGCACAGACTCTCTCTTGTTTCAACTGCTATGTATATTTTGCTGGGTCCAAAGTATATGTCGCCAGCTCAGACCTTCCCTGAGCATAGCCCCCCATTATTCACCTGCCCACTAGACATTTCCACCTGATTGTCCCATACATGTCCGAAACTCAAATGTCGCACATTGCTCCTTCTCCATCCAGCTTATTAGCCTCTACTCCTTATCTTGAAAATTGGGAAAGACTCTGAGAGCTCTATTTTGCACACAGTGGAGTAGCGGTTTCATAGGGCCCAACAAAATGGGGAGGTTTATAGACACAAAGAGAACAGGGAAACGAAAGAGATTCAGTAAATTACCCCTTTGATCAAGTCACACCTTTGGTGGACAACTCTCAATTATTCTTTAATGTGCAGAGATGAAAACCCAAATTCTATATGCTGTTACTCATAATTCAACTTTCTCTGTAAATTTAATTCAAAAGATCATGTATTCAATATATGAGAAATTGTGATACAAATACAGACCTTGACTTCAACTAGCTTATGGTCTAGCAAGGAAGCTCCTGAGTAAATAAGAAATTTCCATACAATGTGATAAATGTCAATAAGGAACAAGCACAAGACGCTATGCCAGCACATAGGACATCTTACCCAGAAATTGGGGGTAGGGGGTAGAGGGTGTTTAAAATGGCTTTTCTGAGCCTGGAAGAGTTTCTGAAACCAACAGCAAGAGTAGAAGTGTAGTGGGGGGAAGACTATCCCAGCCATGAGTTTGGCCTGCCCGTGGGCCCCTTCAGTAAGACTGGCCACAGAGAGATGAGGCTTGGAGAGAGAACCTGGTGAAAGTAGAGAAGTTCCACTGAATAACGTAGGAGTCAAACTCCATGAGAACTGACAGACATAAAAGGGGATTTAGCGTTTTTCCAATAAGCTTGGCTGTGAAGGGAGAGAAAGATAAGGCAAGAGGCAAAAGAGGGTGTGTGTGTTCAAGGGAGTGTTTGGGGTCATTATGTGTGTGTGTTTCTAAGATAAGAGAGATGTGAGCAAGTTCAAATGCTGAAGGAAAGAAGCCAGAATCCGGAGAGGGTGGGGGAAGGAGCTCTGGGGCAAGATATGTACTGTAAGAGAGGCTGAGATGGTGAAGCCTTCAGACTCGTTTTGTGGGAATCGAAGGAAGGGCAAAGATGGATATGCGAATAGGATGGCAGGAATTTGGTGGATTTCATTCACAAAGTCAGCAAGGGGGGCAAATCAGGTCAGTGGTTTGCGGAGCGCGAAGAATATTTGAAGTAGCTGTGATGACTGTAGAAGGACTGAGTAGGAATGATTGAGTGAATAGCAAACAAACTGGTGTTTTCCATGAAGTTGAGGACCAGCTCACCTAGGAGTAAATAAGTAAGAAAACTGCAAAGATAAGAGATTGGCATTTGAGAGGGAAATGTGCTGTTTTGTGCCTTCGGGAACAGATCAAACCCAGGTGATGCTAAGATCTTGACCGAGCAGTGGGACTGAGCGGCTAATTGGGAAAACCAGGTGAAGGTAATTGGGATCAAGGAAGTCAATGAACCGAAAAGCCAGTGAGTCGAATGGAGCATCCAAGTGTACGCTAAATTCCCCTGGTTGATGGCAAGTGTTAGGAAGAAGAAGACTGGGAAAGAAAGGCTAACTTTCCTCAGGAAAGACGAGGAGGAAGAGGAGTTACAAACGTAATGGTCTGGTGAAGAGAATTCTATAACTGGATCACATGACCCGTAAAGATGCAGAATTTCTACAAAAGAATGGAAAAATGGTTCAGGAGCTATCTCCCTGCTTCGGTCTATTCTTCACACAGCAGTTGGGTTGAATTTTTTCTGATGTACTTCTGATCATGTTGGTCTTCTACTCATGGCTTCCCACCTCCCTCTGAGTAATTCTAGTATCTCCACCTTGGTCCTCACTAGCTGGCCTGTGTCTCCTTCCTCTCCTCGTACCACTTTTCTGTTTGCCCATCCTGCTCCAGCCCACCGACTTCTTCGCTGTCTCCAAACAAGACAGAGCTTCTCCCCACCTCAGAGCCTTTGCACTTGCTCATGGTTATGCCTGGAAAGTTCTGCCCCAGGTGCCTGCTCATCCCCTCTCTGCTTGATTATCACTTGCTCAGCAAGGCCTTCCAGGCCTCGTCCTGTGCCCACTCCTACAGGAAGGCCCTATTCTAGAACTCTACTTCATTTTCCTACAGAGCACTCATCACCAGCTGATTTGACATACGTTTACTTTTTTTTTTCCCCTAGCAACACTCCCCCAAGAATAGAAGCTACTTGAAGGCAGGATTTGGGGTCATTCTGTTCACTGCTATATACTGTAGAAGGTATAAATTAATAGTTCTTTGAATGAGGGCCGTGACATGGGGTTGTGAGAAGGATGTATGTGAGAGAATTGCAGGAAAACGTGTAGAGGGAAGCATGTGAGCACGTCGGGGTGGGGAGGGTAGTTGCCATGCAATGACTTTCCAGTGGGAACTCTGGGAAGTGTCATTGGGCCAGTGGGCACAGGTCGTTGAGAGGAACCTTGAGCAGTCTGGGGACACAAAGACAGCAAAGGCAGACGACTGGAGGAACTTGCCTTCTGGGAAGTCTCTATAGACAATCATAGGGATGGGAGGTGTGGTGACATTTGCTGGCTTTAGAGTTCCCAAAAGACTCAGAACCATCCCTTGGATTGTACATCTGGATGTATTTGTACTTCTGAAGAAATCCGTGTGACAGACAAGAGCAGTCTCTGGGGTGTGGGAGGAAGATTTGTTGGAAGGAGTTGCCCGTCCTGTGGACGGATGTGTTCCCAAGGGCTCCTGAGCAGGTGAATTGGTTAGTGCCACGGCGCTCTACTGAGTTCTCCACAGCAGCAGCCCTCAGGGGGTAAGGGTTGGCAGTGAAATCCTGTCGGTGCTGTCAGGCTTTGTGTTTCCTGTCCTCACCTCAAATGTGCACTTTCAGCATTTTCTTGCCTCCACACCTGTGCTCACACTGCCCTCTCTGTCCGGGATGTCCCTCTCCTCCCCTAGAACTATTCACATTTTTGGCATCCTTTAACACCTAACTCAAACCTTATCTCCAGGACGGTTTTCCTTTATAACCCAAGCCTGGAGAATTGCTCCTTGCCTTGAACTCAGAGCTCATATATTGACTGTAGAATTCATTTAACATTTAATCCCCTACTGCCCTGTGACATCTCTTCAATGATTGCATCAAACTCTTGTTTATACCTTCTGGGTTGTACTTTTTTTTTTTTTTCAATTGTGTGTGTGTGTGTGTGTGTGTGTGTGTGTGTGTGTGTGTGTGATAGTGCCTTTCTGTCTCTCTAGCTTCCCTGTAGGCTTCTTGAAGGCAAGGCAGGTTTTGTTGTCTTTGCAGCCCCCACATTATTTGACATAGACCCTGACACATAGAAGATATTCAGGTCATATAAACTGATGCATTTTAATTTATTAGTCATTAATATTCCATGCTGACACCAAATGATAGCTCTGTTTACCTTCAAATGATTGTTTAATGTGACACATAAACATGTTATGTACTCACCCTTTTCCATTCACAGGTGATTCCCAACTAATGCTGTTAGGATCTCTGTTGAACAATTTGGTCTTATTTTTTCACCAGAGGCCAGAGAGCTTGATGGATGAGAGTTTCTAAAATCAGGTGTCCTGGTTTGATTATGAGCTCTGCCACTTGCTAGAAGGGTGAGCCTGAACGAGGTATTTAACTTTTCCAAACCTCGGTTTCTTCATCTGCAAAATGGGGATTATAATAATATGCTTCTCATTGATTTATTGTGACTGAATTATGACTAAGTGAATTATACCATGTGACATTCTTAGGTTGACATTGGTGCATGATAAAGCCCTCAATACTTACTAGCTGTTTTTTGTGGGTGACTAGAAATTTCTAGATTTAAAGTATGAGGTTCTCATACCTCTTTTCACCCTGCTTTTACCACTAAGGAAGGACAGTGGGATGAAGCTGGAAGGCTCTGGTGTCTATCTCAGGAGACCAGGCTGTGGTCTAAACTCTGCCACTTAGTTTGTGTGATATTTTAAGCAAGACACTCAACCTCTTTAGGGTGTCATGAAGATCAAGGAGTAAACCTCTGCGAAAGTCCTTTTTAAATAGCAGCTTGCTTTACCCAAAGCAAGGAACTGTGGTTGAGAACAGGAAACAAACTTAATTGGTTCTGTTTTGAAAATCTTACCCTTAGAAAACATGCTTCAGGAAAAGAGTAACTCTTTGTCTCACTTTGATTGGATTATCCTGATTATCTTATGTGGTCTTCATTTTTTTTTTTTTTTTTTTTTAACTACTAGTGCTGTGGGAAGTTTTTTTGTGCCCGTGATATGCCTCCTTTTCTCATTTGCAAATCTGGTTGGAATACTAAACGAACAACTGTGGTCATACATATCTTTGTGGTTTAAAATCTGTTGCTGCACTTTGACAAAGGCGCTCTGTAGGGAATGGTAATACGATTAGGACAAGTAACTGGCTGGGGGAGTAAGAACACCCAAACCAGGCAGCCCTCCCTCCAGGCTTCCTGAGAGATGTGTGTCAGAGGCAGGTTAAGAGCAAGGTCCCTGGCTCCTGTTGCCTGGATTTGAATCCCAGTTCTACTGCTTATTTTCTGGACGACCTTGCAAATTGCTTAACCTCTGAATGCCTCTGATTCCACATCCATAAAATGGAAACAACTATTAGTCCATACCCTATAAGGGTTACTGTGGGTAAATATATGTAAAGTGCTTATATATAATATAAGTGAGTGCTAAATAAGTAGCAATTATTTTTTTAAGATTTTATTTATTTGAGAGAGAGAGAGCATGAGTGGAGAGGAGCAGAGGGGGAGGGCAAAAGAACCTAAAGCAGACTCTGCACTGAGAGTGGAGCCTGGAGCCCCAAGCTGGGCTCAATCCCACGGACCCAGAGACTGTGACTGGGAGACCGTGACCTGAGCCGAAACCAAGAGTCAGGCGCTTAACCCCCGGAGCCACCCAGATGCCCCAGTATTTACTATTAATATATGCACACCGTCAGTGCCAGCAAGGGCATGTCCTCTGGTACTAGATAAGCCTTCCCAAATACCAGTGCACCCTTGGGACAGATGGAGGACTCTGAAACAGATGGAGGACTCATTTTGTCTAGGCCAGATGTTTATAAGTAATACAGGCCTAACTGGTTACTCCTCTTTCCCCTTTTCTCTAATGCCACAGCCAAGGCTAGGAAAGGTAGACCCAGAACATGCCAATTAGATAAAGATACAGACAAGAAGTCCCAGTGCTGCTTGGGTCTGCCACTTGGATCTTCCCAGGGCTGGTGGAGTCATTCCCAAAGAATTTGTTCCCTGGCTTATTGTGCCCGGCTGAGAGAGGAGAGGTGGGGGGTGGATGGTAGAAGGGAGAAAATGAGAAGGGAGAGGAGGAGAAGTGGTTTAAAGACTCTCTGGAGTGGGAGCCAACCCCTGGTCCCATCTTTTCTGTTCCACCTCTTAGAAAGAAACGTCATAGACAGAAATGACTGGACCTTCTGTCAAGTATAATTTGCCATTTCAAGTTTGAACTATTTTGATCTCATAAATTACAGGAAAGGAAGAGAATCCAAAGAATAGAAGGTCAATGAGAATCAGGTAGACAGGGCCTTCTCCCTAGGAATTGAGGGAAGTGGCCCCCGTTGCTTCTTCTCACCTCTTGGACCTCATAAAAGGAAATGCATTTGAGAGCCCAAAGGAGAGGACCTCAGCCTCACAGCACTGGGAGAAAGCCAGTTGCATTAGAGTATAGATTAGCACTTCTCAAACCTGGTGTGCATCAGATGACCTGGTGATCTTGGGTAGGCCTGGGATTCTGCATTTCTAACAAGCTCCCTGGTGATGCTATTGTTGCTAGTTGAGGACCTCCCGTTGAGTAGCAAGAATCTTCAAGATTAATGGTGACCTAGAGTTGTGTGATGCATAGGAACTCCTGCTAAGTTACTACCCTCTCGATCATGTGGCCTGTCTGTGTACCCTTGAACTTGGCCAACCTGCTTCTTGGGGATGGAGTGACAAGAAATGTCCCACTCCTTGGGGCGCCTGGGTGGCACAGTGGTTAAGCGTCTGCCTTCGGCTCAGGGCGTGATCCCAGCGTTATGGGATCGAGCCCCACATCAGGCTCCTCTGCTATGAGCCTGCTTCTTCCTCTCCCACTCCCCCTGCTTGTGTTCCCTTTCTCACTGGCTGTCTCTATCTCTGTCGAATATATAAATAAAATCTTTAAAAAAAAAAAAAAGAAATGTCCCACTCCTTCATTCTGACCCCAATTTTGAAATAGTGAAGAGGGGGTAAGGAGGACAAAGATGTTTATCATGGCCGATCAGTCCTGTGAGTAATTTCTCTAGTCCACAAGCTAGAGTTATCTGAAATAAGCCATATATGAACATTGCACATTGGTGGCAGGTCATGCCTTAAAGTGAGAGCTGTGGCACATTGTCATATCATTATCTTCAGGATGACGGATGACAACCCCAGGTGTCATTTTTAGAAACCTTTTCCTTAGGACTACCCAAATCTTAGTTCTCCAATTTAGCTGTCATTAAATACACAACTTCTATATATCAGTGCTTTACAAACAGAACTTTATTTGATTTTTCCGAATAATATTTCAAAATAGAGTTCATCACTTCTATTTGACAGATGAAGGAATTGAGGCTCAGAGAGGTTAAGTAATTTGCCCAAGGTTACCCAGCTGTGAAAACAGAGTTAGGCTAGGAAACCAGGTAAGTCTAATTTCACTTCTCTCTTTCTACTACCTCCATGATGTCCCATAGATAACAAAATCATTATTTCAAAATGAAGAAGCAGGGGCACCTGGGTGGCTCAGTCGTTAAGCATCTGCCTTCGGCTCAGGGCGTGATCCCAGCGTTCTGGGATCGAGCCCCACATCAGTCTCCTCTGCTGGGAGCCTGCTTCTTCCTCTCCCACTCCCCCTGCTTGTGTTCCCTCTCTTGCTAGCTGTCTCTCTCTCTGTCAAGTAAATAAATAAATCTTTAAAAAAAAATGAAGAAGCATTGTCCTTTAAAAAATTTAAATCACACATTTGTTGTCAATGGGTTCCATTGATGTGAATTTATGACAAAGCTAATGAAGCTTAAGTTTCACCTATAAAAGTACCTTCCAAGGCTCTCTAATTTTTATTCACAGTTTGTATTCTTTTTTTTTTCCCCTAAAGTAGGCTCCATGCCCAATGTGAGTCTTGAATTCACCACCCTGATATCAAGAGTCACATGGTCTACCAACTGAACCAGCTAGGTGCCCTGTTCTTTGTTCTTACAATGGGTTCCCTAAACTTAAAAAAATTGGGGCCCCATGAAGCTGAATCTGCTTCTGTTGCCATCAGATACAAAAATCTCTTCCAACATTCCCAAGAAGTAGTAGTTCAGCCTGTACTTGAATATCTCCGATTAAGAAGAGCTCACCACTCCACAGTGAGTTTGTTTCATTTTAGAGAGTTCTCATTCTTGGGAAGTTCTTTTTATACCGTGCCAAAATCTACCTCCTGACAGCATCCACTCATTGATCTTAGTTCAGCCTTCTGAAACTACATAAAGTAAATCTAATTCTTTTCCATCTAACAGGTCTGACAGTTGCTAAAGTCTGTTCTAGTACCCTCACCCAAGCCATCCTCAGTGCTTTACAACCATTCCTCATCTCTTGTCATCTTGGCCCACCTTCTCTTCTAATTGTCAATGTTCTTCTTAAAGAGCATTTTAGGTTTGTCTTGACTGACAGAACAAAGCAACTTCCTTGCTACTCTTATTTGTTGAAGACTTTGCATTTACCACTGTGGAAATACATCTTTGCTGTTATATTTGACTCTTTGTTGTAGTTTGCCCAATCATGTTGTACCCTTGTTTTGTCCCCCCCCCCCATCTTCATCATCATCTTTTTTTTTTTCTCCAGGCTTCATCTTCTCAAGAGATGCTTCCTACTTTTTTTTGTGGTAATGTTATTCATATCACATGATCTTTCAGAAGTTGCAGTTAGCAGGACTTAGCAAGAAGGCTTCCTGACACATGCCAGACACGTGTTATGTGAAGACAGCACACCTACAGCTGTCCCTGTGTGTAATACGACCATGTCTGTACCTCCTGGTGGGTGTTCCCCCATCCAAGTTCACACTCTTAATCTAGGGTTTCTCAAGCTCTTTGTCACATTTGGAAAAAATCTTCATAGGAAGGGCTCATTGAACAAGATAATTATGATTTTTTCCCTTTTAGTTCCATTTGCCATTTACATTATTTTCTATGTGAATTTCTCTCATCTTTTTGTGTGTTCATTTATTTTTTTTAGGATTCCTTCTGTCCTGTCCTGTTGATGTCGGGGTAGAGCAGCACCCCAAGCCCATGTATCTCCTACACTGAGTGAGCACATCACACTTAGGTGATACGCCCTTTTGGAGAGAAGCCTTAGGTGATACTCCCTGCAGGGTTTCAGCTTTGTGTCTTTTAGGTAGCGAAGTTAGAACTTCAGAGGTCAGGGTCTTTTGGACATAAGTGGAGACTTTTTTCCCTATTAAATTTGATTAAATTGCTCTCTATAAGTTTTATAGCAGATTGCTTTTTTAAAAATTAAATACAGGGGCATTGGGTGGCTCTGTTGGGTAAGCAGGTAAGCAATTAAGCATCCAACTTTTGATTTCAGCTCAGGTAATGATCTCAGGGTCGTGAGATCCAGCCTCACATGGGGCTCCGTGTCTGCTTGAGATTCTCTCTCTCCCTCTTCCTCTGCCCCTCCCCCTTCACACTGCTGTCTCTCTCCCTCTCTTTTGCTCTCTAGAATAAATAAATCCTTTTAAAAAAAATTAAATACACACAGATGCTGAGACCCAAAAAGGCCACTTATGACCCTAGAAGCTACTATTTGCTCATGGAAAACACTTTTCACTCAGATTGCTCACTACATTTTAGAACAAGAGGAATAGCAAAATGAAAACTTAATTTTTGTGGAAGATAATAAAAACACTGTGAACCAGAAAGTAAAGAAATCCAAATTAATTATTAAGTGCCTGCTGTGGAGATTACCGTGTATAATCTTGTTAATAACCTGTATAGTAGGAATAATTATGGAGACTTCACATATAGATGAGGAAACCTAGAGCGGTTAAGTAACCAGCCTGAGAGCCAAGATGGCAGCACTTCTCTCCAGGTTCCAAAGCAGACAATGCTTGTGCTGCCTGACGTCCCTTACTCTAGAATGGCTATTAGCCAAGCTGCATGAATTCCATTATTAATGTTCTTAAGAAACCTGCATTTTCATAACTCCACAAGAACCCGGGTAGTCAGGAAGAGTAGCAGCTTTACAAACTAGAAAACAATCCGGAGCAATTATTTTTTTAGATTATTTATTTGAGAGAGAGAGAGTGAGCGAGCATGTGTGCGTGAGCAGCAAGGGAATGGACAGAGGGAAAGGGAGAGAGAATCTCAAGCAGACTCCCCTCTGAGCAAGGAGCTTGACCAGGGGCTTGATCTCACAAATCCGAGATCATGACCTGAGCTGATATCAGGAGTCGGATGCTTAACTGACTGAGCCACCCAGGCGCCCCAATACTGAGCAACTTAAAAAGAATTCAGGGTTTCACATTCCTCACCTCTTCCTTATACCATACCTTTAAACTTTGAATTCACTTTTTTATTAGCTGGCTATTTGTTTCCCTAAGCCCTATTTGGCTAATATGCTTAGACAAAGGATTTGGTGTTATCACAAAACAGAGTAGCCTCAGTAAATAACCACTCCTGATACTATAGAAAGAAGAACTGAAACTAAAATCTAAAAATTAAGATCTTTGGCATTGACACAAATTCTTAGCTTTCGAGTTTTGAGTTGATTCATTTAGTGATCTTAAGAGTGTGAGTTTTTTTTGACTGTCCAAAGGAGACTTTTGGACAGTTCGGAACAATAAGTTTATAGATTCTTGGGTTTTAAATTAACATTCAATTTATTAAAGTCACCATTTTTTTCTCAAGCTTTCAAGCCCAATTTCCAGATCTTCTTGATCAATTTTTTAAATCTAGAAGTATTTGGATAAAATAAGAGTACTTATACTTGATCTCTGATTAATGCTCTATTAATTTCAAGGGCATAAAATTTGTCTAAATAATTTCATATAGGAAATTAAATTCATTAAATATTTCAAACCGTATTCTTAAATTTAATATAATTAATTCTTCCAAGCATTTTATTTTATTTTTATTATTTTTTAAAGATTTTACTTATTTACTTGTTTGTTTATTTGTTTGTTTGTTTAAAGTAGGGTCCAGGCCCAGTGGGGAGCCCAACACAGGGCTTAAGCTCAAGACCCTGAGATCAAGACCTGAGCTGAGAGCAAGAGTTGGACACTTAGCCAACTGAGCCACACAGGTGCCCCAAGATTTTATTTTTAAGTAATCTCTACATCCAACATGGGGCTTGAAATCACAACCCTGAGATCAAGAGTTGCATGCTCCACCGACTGAGCCAGCCGGCCACCGCTTCCAAGCATTTTAAATACTTGAAATTGGCAACTTCACAGCCCTAACATGCAGGTGGCATTTATAAAACAGCTATCAATCTTTGGAGCGAGGAAGAACTTTACTTTCTCTGGAAACTGGCATTTTTCTCTTTTCTGAATGAGAATTGTACAACTAATCATGTTTCTCTATATGCTCTGGCTGCTAGGAAGCTCAGTGTCAAAATTAAACATGTAAACATATTTGTTGACACTATTGGTGATCATATTTATTTTCTCTTTTTCATTGGCCCTGATTTTTATTTCAACTTATATTTCACTGTTTTATTACATATGACTCAGGTCTTCATGAAAATAAAAATGTTATCAATGAAAATAAATAAGGAAAAGGACCGACTATTATTACTACTAGCTGTCCTCGGGATAGTTGAGAGAAACCATAACCATCATTAAAAATCAATGCTTGCGGCTACCAGGGAGGGTAAATGCTTATAATATTTAGGGTGCTCCCAGAGGTATACGTATGTCTAACCCCACTCCTAGTGAATTTGATGGTCTGTTTTAATTCAAACCATTCCAAATATCTTCCAAATTTGATATAAAATAATTCCAGCCATTTTGCTGCGATAGGGTCACTTTATTTTTACAGATCATGTTCTGAAATGTTAAGTTCACTGACTGAATAAATATGTATTGAATACTTACGATGGTCCAGGTATTATTCTGCACATTTAGGCTATGTGTACTGGATAGAAGAGGGGTAGGTTGTGGAGGTGTAGAGGATGGGTGGGGAGATAATAATCCATTCCTACTCTAGTGGAGAAAATAACTACCTAAATAGTACAAAAGGTATCTTATCCATGTATAAAGAATCTTTTAATGAACTAGGAAAAGCATTTATTTAGGTTAGTATTATCTTTTCTGAAATAGGGTATAAATTATATTATACAGAATATATGGCAAAGAACCAAAGACATATATTAGCGATGTAAATGATAAGAAAGACTTAATATTATCATATATATTCAGTTCCTAGAAATTGATAACAGAAAAACAAACAATACCATAGGAAATTAAAGAGGCAAGGGTAGAAATGGAATTATTTGCTGCAGTGGGAAATGCATATGGCCTCCAAGCAAACGCAAAGAGGCTCAACCTCTCTAGCAGTCAGGTAAATACACTCTTCACCCATTAGAGGTGTAGTAATTTACAAGGCCGGGAATAATCAGTGCTGAAGAAATTACAGGGACATGAGTACTCACACTTACCAGATGCATTTGTGAAATGAAATAACTTTCTGTACAATGATCTTACTGTGTGTATTTTAAATACGTACACACCTAGCAATAGCCTTCCCGTTGTTGGAAATCTTTCTGCTAAAACAAAAATACTAACATAAAAGACAATCTTTGCAAGTACCAGTACAAATAAGTTTATTGCAAATTGTTTATGGTGGGGTGAAAATAGTAAGCAACCTGAGAGGTTATCAGTAGGGATATTTTTATTGAATAAAATATATTCATACCATAGAGCAGTAAATTCTATGAAAAAAGTGATTTTTGATTTCTATATTTTGAACTGGAGATATGATCATTATATATTAAGGTAAAAAAAGCAAGTTTGCATATATATGTATCCATATGTCATATCTATGCATAAAAATTTTACATTAAAAAACACACATTATACATAATATATATGTGTAATATATAAAACTCATGTAAGCCAGATAGAAGTGAGAAAGCATTTGCAAATTAGTTATTACTGCTTAGTGTTTGGAATGGAGGTGAATGGAAAGAGGGTTTTACTCTGTGTTTGGCTTGTTGCAAATAGTATCTCTTAGGAATAATATTAATGATGATAAAAATCATAGCTAACATTTGATGAGAGTTTAAGATGTGGCAGAGACTGTCCTAAGAGCTTTCAGTCTCTTAGGATGGTAGTATTATCATCTTCACCATTTTATAGACAAAGGAATGAGTCTCTGAGGGGTTGGTCACTTGTCCAAGGCTGCACATTTAGTAACATGCAGACCAGAATTTAAACCAAGTAGTTGTTTTGCAATGCTTATTCTCTAAAGAGAAAAATCCAATGAAAGATTTTTTTATTAATAAAAAATATAAGAGGAGCCTGGCTGGCTCAGTCAGTAGAACATGTGATTCTTGATCTATTTCCTAATTGGCTACATTCTCAGTTAATACACTTTGAAACAGAGGTGCATGTTAAACTTTGACCTCTCTCAGGTTTGTGGCCTCTCCAGACTTTTGCTTTTGCTTCCCAAAGACAAAATGAAGCAGTTTCAGAATTATTTCAACAAGAAGCTTCCTGGTAGAGACATTTGGAATTGGTCTCTTTCATTCAAGTCACCTGCCATGTCTGGGCCTTGGTTTCTTTTCCGGTAATATTTAACTATCCTCTAGAGCGGCTTCTATCACATTCATCTATAAGCATATTTATTGAAATTTTACTAAATGTATCCTCAGCATTGCAGGGGATTAAAGCCTTGGACTTTGCCCTCAAAGAGCAAAGGGCAGCACTGAGAGTAGTGGGGGAGGGGGTGTGGAGGAGGGTGGTGATTTCACTGTGATCATGTGAGCATTCAAGTGTTATTGATTGAATGGTCAGTTGAGAAATGCCAGGTCCTAAAAAGCGAGGACCAGGAGATATTTATACCTGAAAGAGACCTGTTAAAAATTCCAGCAGCACCTTTCCAAATGTAGACTAAGAGTTGATTTAGGAATGCAGAGCAGTACACAGGACACCTACCCAGATTCCAGACTTGTTCTGCAGTATAATTGGAAACATGAACTTTCTGCTCCACAAAGGTGATAGGGAGGGGGGAAAAGGTCCATAGGACACTGTTTTTTCAAATTTTGGAATTCTAGAATTTTTTTTTTTTAAGGGGGGAGAGTAGGAAGAACTAAGTATTTTTTTTTTCTTGAAGCTATTTCAGTTAATATAATTGATATTCAACTAATACATAGTAATATGGCTCTAAAAGCTGTTGCCCCTGGACAAATAAAGAGTGTCTGAGTCACCTCCACATGCCCAACATTGTTTCTCCACCCTCTGGAGCACTCCACCCAGCAACTATAGGGGTAATGCCTGGTAGGGGGCCTCCAGGATACTGGTTAGATCATGGAGGCAGTGTTTTATCCGAGTGGTCAGTGCTCAGTGTTGTTAAACACTTTTAATAAAAGTGCTCACTTTTCTCTGTGTATGTATGTGTGTGTGTATACACATTGGGTCATGATAAAAAAAAAAAAGTGTGAAAGCCACTGTTCTATAGGCAATATGAGCGTAGGAAGGAGCCTTTTTATTTTTATTTATTTATTTATTTTTTAAATGATTTTTTATTATATTATGTTAGTCACCCTACAGTACATCCCCGGTTTCTGATGTAAGGCTCGATGATTCATTAGTTGTGTATAACACCCAGTGCACCATGCAATACGTGCCCTCCTTACTACCCATCACCGGTCTATCCCATTCCCCCACCCCCCTCCCCTCTGAAGTCCTCAGTTTGTTTCTCATAGTCCATAGTCTCTCATGTTTCATTCCCCCTTCTGATTACCCCCCCTTTCTTTATCCCTTTCTTCCCCTACCGATCATCCTAGTTCTTATGTTCCATAGATGAGAGAAATCATATGATAGTTGTCTTTCTCTGCTTGACTTATTTCACTTAGCATTATCTCCTCCAGTGCTGTCCATGTTGTAGCAAATGTTGAGAACTCGTTCTTTCTGATAGCTGAGTAATATTCCATTGTATATATGGACCACAACTTCTTAATCCAGTCATCTGTTGAAGGGCATCTCGGCTGGAAGGAGCCTTTTTAAACCAACTACTTCCTCCCAAGAAGAGACCACTCTGACAGGCCTAAGGTTGAGAATTTTATTGAATTTATATTTATAGTTACCTATACAGAGAATGATGCTGGCTTTCCATTTGCCATGGTGGTATCAACTTTAAATTAATTACGTTAAGACTAAAAGGAAAACAATTTAAAGGAAAATATTAAGTATATCATAGTGTGTGTTTCATAGCTTAAATTAGGAAGGGGTATAAGAATGACTATAATTTTGGAACTGTCTCATCTAGCTAAACCTTCAATTAGATAAAATGATGGTACCTGAGAAGTGATTAATTTAGGTCCCCTGCCCCAGGTCTTATGGCTCAGCCATGGATGAGAAGCTTTTAGTTCACCATAAAAAGCAGGGATGGTTAACTATTGAAGGGTAGCGGAATATGCCATCCCAAAATATGGCGCTTTGGCATATTATTTTGAGCTGTAGGCACGCGAAAAACAGCAAATGCAGAGAGGGTTTCTCTCAACCCACCTTATCTGCCTAAAGACAGATCCCCTAAAAGGAACTCAATTATCATAAATCTCCCAGGTTGTTTCATCCACCAGGGAAGGCAGACTCATACGGGGGGAGACTACAAGTCAAACCATACTCAGAAAACTTTTTCACAAACTATCGTATCTTCCAACTATTTGGCTACTGGCCAGTTTGTCTTTCTTAAAAGTTATTTGCCATCCCCCTAAGGGGCCTACATCCCCTTTCCGTATTAAGATTTTTAACCCTGAATTTTAAGCCATTTTGGGGAGTTATTTTTTCCTGGGTTTCTCCCATGCATACATGAGGTGTACATGTTAATAAAATTCTGGGGGTTTTTGTTGTTGTCAGTTATTACAGAAGTCTCTATTAAGAAACCGGAGGGTTTTTCCTCTTCTACAGTGTGTTCCATGAATACCAGCAATACCACTAATCTATAGGGTACAGAATATTTAAAACACTTTGTAGAGCTATACTAAATGGATAAGCGTTCTTTTTTAAAATCTGAGGTTCAGAGCCAGTAACACTGTCTCTCTGAAGCAGGTTTTTTAAGGTAAGAAAACTGCTAAGGAATGCCCCAATTCATAAGACTGCAAAATGTCTTCCTTCATTTATCATCGTGAATTGAAAAAAAAAAAAAAAGACTCAAGAATAGACGGTTTATCTGTAAATGCAAGCAGCACTTTTGAGCTTCTATATTGCACATGGTGGGGGAGAATCAGGTTATTTAAGGATCTTAGTCTCATTTTTTAAAGAAGGGGTAGACAATACTATGTAATTCTTTATTTGAAGTGCTTTGTCTTTCTGCACTGCTGGCTTTGTCATCAGCCAATGTTGCAATTACTTTAACAAGCAAAGGAAATGCCAGTCAAGTGCAGCACCTGGGACCTCCTCACCCTTGCAACATATTAAGCCTCAAGCAGGAGACAAAAACGCTCAAGTCTGTGTGTCGAGCCCAGGTAAAAAAGGCAGTGGGTCACTGTGAGCCTGGGTATGTAAGAGCGCCTTGTCCTCAGGGCCACCGTTTACATTAGCACTTCCACCTTTGGTACACTTAATCAGGCGCTTATCATATTCCATGGTGTCATCCTGACTTCAGGACTTTGAAGAGTACTCCAGTGCATTTGACATTAAAATGCTTTGTGCAGCCAGATGTCAATTCCACCTGCCCAGAAGCTTATGCGGAACTGTGACCGGGGCTGACCCAGACGGAGCTGGGCTTTTCTTCGCCTCCAGAATCTTGTGAGACCGGTAAAAGTGAGAGGCCCGCCAACCACAGGGGCTATTTGGCAAAACACGAAGCAGCCTTAGAAGGTGGGTCATTGCTCTGTTCAGCAGCCAGCCAGAGACAACAAATAAAATGGAAGATCCTTCTCTGTGGCAAAGCAGGCCTTGTATTTGAAACGGAAGGCCTGAAGGAGGGAGGTGAGCAAAGAAAGGAAAGGCGAAGGCACTGCTCCTAGAAACCGGGTTCATTCAAACCCGGAGGACAGCAAACCCCGCCTCCCCACGCCGCCGCCCGCTCAATCGCCAAGCGCTCCGGGTGTGAGCTCGCCCCGCGGGGAGCGGCTTGGAGCCGAGGAGGCGGTGGCAGAGGTGGTTTGGGCAGCCCCGCGCGGCGGATAGGCCCAGACAAACAACACCCATTCCCCCTCCCCCTCGCTTAGTTCAACTCCCACTCGGCCCCGGCCACGCCCTGCCGCCACCGCCCCCTCGGGCAGCTTTCCGCTCCGCAGCCAGGCCTCGGTCGGGGGCGGGAGGGAAGGCGGTGCCTCGGAGGGGCGCCGCGGCCGGCCGAAACTACAAGGACCGAGAGCCTTCGCGGCAGTGACCCGCCCCCTTTCTCCCACCACTCAGCGCGCGTCACTAGGGCCTCAGCCAATGGGGACCGAGCCAGGGAAAAAGGGCGCCCGGGTCCGGATGCGCCTCAGGAAAGCCATGCTCCCTGCGCAGGGGCAGCTGGCAGTTCACCCGGCGAGCGGAGTCGTCGGTGGTCCGCACGCCCCTTCATCCGACCCACTCACTTCCCTTGAGCGACAGCCCTACTTTTTTCTTTAGTGGCAATTCCAAGGGATGCTGGAGCAGGTTTTTGAGGGGGGGGCGCTGGGAAATGAGTAGGGGGCGGGATATCCTGAGACAACAAGTTTGGCTGTATGGACGGCCTACCGGCAGCGAGCCTGAGCTAGAACGCCGAGAGAAGGAGCACCGGAGAAGCCAAAGGAGGAAAAGAAAAGCGGCTGCACGGATAACCCCGAGAAAGGGGGTGGAGAGGAGGCGGCCCCAGCGCCCCGGCCCCCGGCAGGTCGGCGGCCAATCCGCTGGGGGAAGGGGTGGAGAGTCGGCGGCTCCGGCGGAGAGAGGCCGAGGGGGGTGGGGAGTCGGCCGGGCTCGCACCGCCCTGGCCCCGCCCCCGGCCCGCGCCGCCGCCCGCGCCGCGCGCCGCCGCTGTCAATCAAGGGCGAGTCAGCCGGGCTCGGGCGGAGAGAGGAGCTGCTACGCCACAGCCCAGCGGCGGCCATTCGCGGAAAAAGAGGCAGAGCCTGTGCCAGCTACAGCCTCCTCCGAGCCACCGCGGGCGGGCGGGACCGGCCTCTCCTCCCGCCTCGCCCCCACCCCCACCCACCTCTATCCCTGTGTCTCCGTCTGAGGGTTTGTCCTGTTAATGCGGGATGAGCGGTACGTATTCTCCACCCCCCTCGGTCTCCTTCACCGCCTCCCTCCCTCCCTCCCCAGACCCTGCTCGGTTCTCCCCCCTCCCCCGGGGCCGCTGAGATGCTTTAAGGGGAGGAGGAGAGGAAGGGAGGGTATCAGGGGGTGGGAAGGAGGGTTGTGTTTTGTCTTAATGTCTGAGAGAGAACAACCTTCTGGGTGTTGCTCTGGAGCGGATGGGTCGGGTTTCAAACCACGTTTTGTGATATCCCCCTCCTCCCTTCCCTCCTTCTCCCCCACCCCCTGCCGGTGTGCGTGGATCGCGGGTTTATGGAGATTAATGTTCAGGGGGAGGGGGAGAGGAGGAGGGGGGGAAGACGAATAATAATAATCTTAATAACCTGTTGTCGTGGGGGGGGTTTGTTGCAGATCAGAAGAAGGAGGAGGAGGAGGAGGCGGCGGCGGCGGCAGCAGCAGCAGCAGCGGCGATGGCTACAGAAGGAGGGAAAACCTCTGAGCCAGAGAATAACAATAAAAAACCCAAAACCTCAGGCTCCCAGGTAAAAGCAAACATATAAAAAAAATTCATCACGAGACGTTAGGGGAGAGAGGGAGTTATGTCCTTTAATTGCCCAGAACTGAAGAAGAGAATACAAATGTGCATCCACGCAAAGCATCTTTCTGAGAGTGAGGAAGTTAAATTGTAGATTCATAAAGATTTCACATGTTTGAGGGATAACGTTGTTTAAAATTACATCAGGAACTCAGACTAGTAGAAAACGGTGTGTAATTTCCCAAGGGCATTTGGAGTTTATGAGAATATACTTTAAGAAAGTTTGTTAGAAATTTCCTTTCATATGAACTTTATATTACAGTATCTGTTTCCTTATTCTTCTTACTGCTTTTGTTACTATTTCTTTTTGATTTCTGTCACTTCCTGAGTAAGTTCTGAAATGTAGAGCTGTCAAAATAAATAAATAAATAAACCCCTTCCAACTACTGGCCTCCACTAAATCCGCCCACTTTTCCCCCTCCCCTCTTCTTTACCATCTCATTTTGGGTAGGATTCTCAGCCCTCTCCTCTGGCTTTACTGGCAGCTACTTGCAGCAAAATAGGGACTCCTGGTGAAAATCAAGCAACTGGACAACAACAAATAATTATAGATCCAAGCCAAGGATTGGTGCAACTTCAAAATCAACCACAACAGCTAGAACTGGTAACAACACAACTTGCTGGAAACACTTGGCAACTTGTTGCCTCCACTCCTCCTGCTTCAAAAGAAAATAACGTTTCTCAACCAGCTTCTAGTTCATCTAGTTCTTCCAGCAGTAATAATGGGAGTGCATCTCCTACAAAAACTAAATCAGGTAATTCTTCCACCCCTAGTCAATTTCAAGTCATACAAGTACAAAATCCAAGTGGTAGTGTGCAGTACCAAGTGATTCCACAACTTCAGACAGTGGAAGGCCAGCAAATTCAAATCAATCCAACTAGTAGTTCATCTCTACAGGATTTGCAGGGTCAAATTCAACTCATTTCTGCAGGTAATAATCAAGCTATACTCACAGCTGCTAACAGGACAGCTTCTGGGAATATTCTTGCTCAAAACCTGGCAAATCAGACCGTTCCAGTCCAAATTAGACCTGGTGTTTCAATACCACTGCAATTACAGACCCTTCCTGGTACTCAGGCTCAAGTTGTAACAACCCTACCAATTAACATTGGAGGAGTGACTCTAGCTTTGCCAGTGATAAACAACGTGACTGCTGGAGGAGGGTCTGGACAGGTTGGCCAGCCTGCTACTACTACTGATAGTGGGACTTCCAATGGGAGTCAATTAGTTTCCACACCCACCACCACCACTGCTTCTGCCAGTACCATGCCGGAATCTCCCTCCTCCTCCACTACCTGCACAACCACTGCTTCAACATCTCTGACGAGCAGTGACACGTTAGTGAGCTCAGCAGACACGGGCCAGTATGCAAGCACATCAGCCAGTAGTTCTGAACGCACTATTGAAGAATCTCAAACACCTGCTGCTACTGAGTCTGAAGCGCAGAGCTCCAGTCAGCTTCAGTCTAATGGAATACAGAATACACAGGATCAATCAAATTCTCTCCAGCAGGTGCAAATTGTAGGCCAGCCTATCTTACAGCAGATCCAGATCCAACAGCCTCAGCAACAGATTATTCAGGCTATTCCACCGCAGTCATTTCAACTTCAGTCAGGGCAGACAATTCAGACCATCCAGCAGCAGCCTTTGCAGAATGTTCAACTTCAAGCAGTAAATCCGACTCAGGTGCTTATCAGGGCTCCAACTTTAACACCTTCAGGGCAAATCAGTTGGCAAACTGTACAGGTTCAGAATATTCAGAGTCTTTCAAATTTGCAAGTGCAGAATGCTGGGTTATCCCAACAGTTAACCATCACCCCAGTGTCTTCAAGTGGTGGCACAACTCTTGCTCAGATTGCTCCTGTGGCTGTTGCTGGTGCCCCAATAACTTTGAATACTGCCCAGCTTGCATCAGTGCCTAACCTTCAGACAGTGAGTGTTGCCAACCTGGGTGCTGCAGGTGTTCAAGTACAAGGAGTTCCAGTTACAATCACTAGTGTTGCAGGTAAGTTACTACAGTCTTTTCTCTGTAAGATCCTTTCATGCAGTTTTAATAACAATTAGTACTGCTTTTCTTTGCTAACTCTTAGATTTGATGTAGACTTCTGAATACACAGAATCATAAGGAATCTAAAATCAGGAATATTATATTAACTGCCAAAACTATAGCCATCAGTGTGACCCGTTCACATCTGTATGTTTTAATATTAGGTTTTACGTGTAAAATTTGCTAGACACTTTATAAAGTTATTCTTCCATGGAGCAAAACTTGCTGATTAGAATCATAATTGTCTTCCTTCCGTAATTTAGAAATTATATTTGAATACACAAACTCTTCAGAAAGAACTCTAATAAAAGTGATGTTTATATCTTCTTTAAAAGAAAGTAGGTTTAAAGCTGAATTAGTATACATTTGTGAATCCGTTGAAGTTTTAATCCTACTTTGTAATAAGGCTCACTTTTTCTTAAATTGGAAGTTACTTCTGCTTCAGCATCTTGTTGCTCATGCTTTTGGGTTTTATTATACAGTGTTGTTTTAAACTAGATATTGATAGAGTTTAGAGATAGAACTTTAAGTTATAAATCGATTAATTTTTATGTCTGCTTTTCTGTTAAAACCAAGATTTTCTCAGGATTTTGAATAATTATTCACATAAAAAATTATACTTAAGTCTTACGGTTGTTATATTATTTTTAGGTATTTTTAGTGTGAAGTTGTTGAAAAGCAATTAAAAATAAAAATAGTAGAATGTCGCTAATTTGAATTAATTGTAGTAAGGTCATTTTAAAACCAGTTATAAAGCCGTTATTTTTTATGCATATAAAGAGATTTCTGAAGTATTTGGAAAATTAATCTTATTAAGTATTTTAAATTTTGTTGACTCGTCTTATTTTATCTAATAATACCTTTTGTTTTCTAGTAATTAAACACTTTTTACTGATTCTGATTTGGTGAAAACCTAGTTGTGGTTTTAATGCCTTTGATATTGTCAGATCTGTTTAATTAAATATTTGTATTTTGATAATCTGAAATGAATAAGCACATCACTTTTTAATGACCTTTCTTGAAACAAGTTTCAGAAAAATTATGTTAGGGTTTTTGTTTTGCAGTTAATACCTAAAGTAGATTTTTATATTTATAATTGGATATTTTCAGATAGAGTTCTCTGATTAAGAAGAACAGTAATTATGTGTTTTATTTAGATGCCTTTTACCTCTAAACCAGATCTATCCAGTAGAATTTTCTGTGATGATGAAGTGTTGTATATCTTGTCCAGTGTGTTAGCCACTAGCCACGTGCAGCTACTGAGCATTTAAAATGTGGCTAGTGCAACTGAGGAACTGAATTTTTAATTTATTTAATTTCAGTAGCTGCATGTGATTAGTGGCTTCTGTATTGACAGCACAGTAACCTAATCAGAGTATTTTCAGTGTGGTACTTTTTCCCCCAGAGCTATTGCAGCACAATTATATAAATATTTCTCTGGATTACAATCTGTAGTTTGCTTTGTTCATATTCTTTTCCTAAAAATTGACAAAATGTTAAGTATTAATAAAAAATGCCTGTTTTTGATGGGTTGAATGACAGTTTGCATTATCACAAGTTATTTCACTTACGTTTTGATTTGCCAGTTAAGCATTAGTTAGTGAATTATGATTAAGAGAATTGAATAATTTATAATTTAGGTTAGGAATAGTTAATTCTTCTGTACTGTAATTGGTATCAGTTACAACCCAGTTTCCCCCTTACCCATTGTGAGGGTAAGTCATCGATAGGAGTGTGGTCTTCTGACTACCTAACTCAGATTTACTTGAATGATGCATTATTAGGAAGGCAGGATCCACTTTCTGGAACTATAACTTTTGGGGGTGTGGTCAAGGAATTTGCTTTTCAGTTAAACTTTCCAGGTCATTCCAAATGTCATTGAAATTTGAGAACCAAGATTTAGACATCAGTAGTGAACCATTAAGCAAAATATGGAAGCAGATGGGTGTTGGAGCTAGTTCATATGTGCCTCAAGGAATGGATTTTGATGGCAAAGAGAACTTAAGAGTTTTTATTTTACAACCATATATTGACTAGCCACACGCTGAGCACTCCACATAGGTATGTTTATTCTTCATTTTCAGGGCTAATTTTTTTATTTAAGGAGTTTATGTGATTTGGGTGTCACTTAAGTGTGTCAGGAAATTTAAACTTTACCTAGTTGGATTTTTTTCCTCCTGAAACCAAAGATTTTAAATTTCATTGGTATTAAAGAGTTTATGTTCGAATAGATGTGCTCTGTCATTTTAAGAAGATAGCCATGTGGGGCGCCTGGGTGGCACAGCGGTTAAGCGTCTGCCTTCGGCTCAGGGCGTGATCCTGGCGTTATGGGATCGAGCCCCACATCAGGCTCCTCCGCTATGAGCCTGCTTCTTCCTCTCCCACTGCCCCTGCTTGTGTTCCCTCTCTCGCTGGCTGTCTCTATCTCTGTCAAATAAATAAATAAAATCTTAAAAAAAAAAAAAAAGAAGATAACCATGTTATAAAGACCAGAATTGTACTAACTTCTGCAAGTCAGTGCGTTTAATTTGGGCCTAGTTGTTCACAGATTTTTACCTTATTGTTTTAGTATAGTAGGTACTTGACAAATGTTTGCTGAATAAGGGGTACAAGGTGATGGAGAAGGTAGCAGTTTGGAATTGGGAGCAGTGCCCTTGGAGTGGTTTTAATGAAGCTGATGAAATGGCTCTATTTTCATTAATTTCTTTTGGCTTTGAGTTTCTAAGATACTAAGAATGGGATACCAGGTACTTTATCGCTAGAAGAGTGAGAATGAGCAATAAGTGCCCATATATCCTTTCTATAAATGAGCCCTGGAAAGTTCTGATTTTTTACCTTGTGTCCCCACCTTTTGGTACTTTCTGATTATTTCATGTGTCTGTTCTTTCCCCCTAAATTTTTATTTTAATTTTGTTTATTAATTCATGGGAAAATTTATGCTCTAAATATTTATGACAACTATTACCAGGCTTGAAAAAATTAATAGTTGGTTTTGACAGAATGTAATGACTAGCTCAATAACAGAGGGCTAAAAGTTATCATCCATCCTCATGTCACTCTTCAAAAGATATGGGAAGGGTCTGGGTGATGTGGACAGGAAAAAAAAATTGTGTATGGTAATCAAATGAAACCAGTTCTTGAAGCTAGGGAGCTTCATACTTGATTTTATGAAATGAGAATGTTAGTGACAACCTAGGGGGAATCTCTTCCCTTGATAATGAGTTCAGCATAAAGTGTTTCTGTGGTTTGGTCTCCTCTCAGAATCCTGATTTCCGGGCTGAGTATCTAGCATTTAATTAGTTGGAACTGTAATAGGAACTAAGTACATGTTCCCTCTACATACTTACTGTTTGTACCTTGTTCGGATTATGAGTTTGACTTTGACTGAAAGAAAAGCAGAATTCCCTTTTTAAGAACAAAGGTAACATCGTACTGCTGGTTTAAGAACATCCTTTGTTTTAACTAAGTGACAAAAGTAAGGTTTTTGCTCTAAAAGAACTACCTGTTTGCACAGTGTACTCAGTAGCCAAAGAGCCCTAGATAAAATCAAGTTAAGGAGTTACATCTCCTTAAAGAATTTAGAACATGTAGGGACCATTGATAACTAAATCGGCAATTAACTTGCATTGCCTGCGGATTTGATTTGGTTTTGGCCTTAATCATCATCTGTTGTAACAGATCATGTTTTTGCTTGATGGATGGATAATATTTCTTTTTTTCATTTTAGTGGCAATTCACATTTTTAGACTTAATTCCTATACAAAGGAAGTTCAAACTCAAGGATGTTGCTGGCCCTTCAAGAACTTGACTCTCTAACCTTCTTTACTTTTTTGGGAATTTAAAGTATGAAACCTGGGGATGTAGCAGAATCAGGAATGGGAAGGCCAGTTCTTCATAATTAGGGAAAATGGGGGCCAAATAAAGTAATTGACATTAATATTTAATTTAGAAACCTAACAATGTAGTAGAATCAACCTCTTACACCAGACTTTTTTCCAGAGTTACTAAAAGTAGAAATTGACTTGAATTTTAAAACTAGTATGATTTTTCTTAGCTATATATGTTCTATTAATTTGTGTTTTCTTAGGCATCTTAAAATAACATACATGTGTTATACATATATACAGATATGTAAAAATATACACACATTTGTGTGTATAACTATACAAATGCCTCGTGTTTGGTTGTTATTTCTTTTTTTTTTTTTTTTTTTTAAAGTCAGGTTTGCTCTTGTGATTTTACTTCTCTAAAATCTTATAGTACTGTTTGTTACATATTGAATTTGTTATGAGGAACTTACATCTTGTACCTTATACAAGTAATTTAGGTTCCGAATTACCAGGTTGGTTTTACCCATTAGATGATGTATGGCATGACCTTTAAGATTTGTTGATGATGTCATAACAATATCATTACCAATTTTTAAGTTTTTCATGGAAGTTTGAAACATACCTGTTGTAAAGCCACATTATTTTTTAGAAGGGCATCTTTGAGAAGGATTTCAGGATAGAGAGGGGTGCAAGGGAAAATAGAGTTTTATTTTATTTTATCTTTTTTTTTTTTTAAGATTTTTATTTATTTATTTGACAGAGATAGAGACAGCCAGCGAGAGAGGGAACATAAGTAGGGGGAGCGGGAAAGGAAGAAGCAGGCTCATAGTGGAGGAGCCTGATGTGGGGCTCGATCCCATAACACCAGGATCACGCCCTGAGCCGAAGGCAGACGCTTAACCGCTGTGCCACCCAGGCGCCCCGAAAATAGAGTTTTAATTATCTGTTTTTTCAATCTGAATCAATGAACATATAATAAGTAATACTTACGGAATATTGGAGCAGGTGTAAAAGCAAGTTGAAGAGGAAAAAAAAGAAGGAAGTTTGATTAAGAAGGAAGATAGAGGAAAAGTGCCATACATAGATCTTAAAGAAATAACATAGATTTACAGGATGATAGAAGTTTACTTTGAAAAGATATTTGAGGTTATCGCTCACCAGTTGTAGCCTTTTGGTATCACTGCTAAAGTCTTTTTATAAAGGAATTTCGTATTTTTCTGTTATAAGTGAGAGCAGAAATATGGGTCAGAGGTTCTAAGGTGCTACATGAAGTACTTAGGGATGACATAGTAATAATTGAGGGGGGACATGTGGGCTCTTCTGTACTCTTTTGATTTAGTTTTAAGATTGAATGTTCATAATGCCTGTCATTTTGCTACCTGATGAATGAGCAGATTGTGGCAAAGGGAAACCTGTTGAACCACAAATTGCTTATGTATGGAAGTGGTGAGATAAAGGCTTAATGAAATTGTAGTAAACTAATGTAATTTAAAGATAATTGGGCGTCTCTCTCCCTCCCTCATTCCTTAGTGGTATTTTAGAAATGAAGAAACTGAAGCCCAGAAAGTTGAATTTCTTGTACTTTTTGGCAGAGTGAGGACTAGAATCTTGACTGCTGCTCCAGTTGTCTTTCTGCTGTATTGCTGGCTTTGTTACCCACATCTTTTGCTAGTAAATGAGTAAGTGTAGTTGGAAGTTTAGGGACCAGACAGGGAGAGTAGTCTTCTCCAGATGGATTGTGTCTGTTGTCACTGGATATTCAGCTTCAGTATATTGAATATAGTGTTGGTAAAAGCACAGCTCCCTAGGTCTCCTTGTTATTGAGTTTAATGGTGGAATCTTAGGGTATTATTTTGCCCTTTCTTGAAAGAGCAAATTCAAAACTAATGAGTTTAGTAAATTCTATATGTAGGTAAGCAAATCCTCAGGCTGTCCAGATACTATATCTTTTCCCAAACTATATTTAGAAATGGCTTTTTTGAAAAAGATGAGTCTTGTGGAGGAAGAAAACAAACGTTTATTGTTTAACTTTGAGTGTGTTAGGAGCTAAGATAGGTATTTATATCATCTCATTAAAACCCACAAAATTACAGTATCTTTGTAAGATGGTCTTATTGTACCTATTTTACAGATAGCCTCATGAGCTTTAATTTCTTTAAGAAAATTTGCCCTCCAGTAAGTGGTAGAGCCATGATTTAAAATCATCTGTGATTCTGAAGTTTTCGTTTAGGAGACATAAGGTAAAAGGGTGGGTTCACTGGTAAAGGCTATTTTTCACCTTTTTGTGTCTGATATGTCCTTATGTCCCATAAAGGGTAAGTGGTTTTGAAAACTGAAATGCTGACTATGCAGTTGAAGTTTTGTTCTAGTCCTAACATTCTGTGGCACTGACAGATAATTATGACTAAAGGTAGTAAAAGAAATGGTGAATAAAAACTATTGTGGCTGCATGGAGATCTCGGTGTTAAACTCATGTTTTAAAATACTATACATGGAAAGTAGAAGGAAGGACATAGGATTAAGAATGAAAACAAAGATGGGGGCGCCTGGGTGGCACAGCGGTTAAGCGTCTGCCTTCGGCTCAGGGTGTGATCCCGGCGTTATGGGATCGAGCCCCACATCGGGCTCCTTTGCTGGGAGCCTGCTCTTCCTCTCCCACTCCCCCTGCTTGTGTTCCCTCTCTCGCTGGCTGTCTCTATCTCTGTCAAATAAATAAATAAAATCTTTAAAAAAAAAAAAAAGAATGAAAATGAAGAGCAGCTTGACATTTTAAGAATAATGTCAGGAAAGAAGAAACTCGTAATAAAGTAGGCATTTAAAATAATTTTGAACAACTCGTAAGGCTTCAGATCACAGCAAAAGACTCTTACTGTTTGAGCAAAATGGTGCAATATGAAGACAAGACAGAGATGCTCTACTGTGCCTCTGTTGACCAGCAAGGAAAACGCACTTCCAGCTGAAATGACTAGACCTGTAATTCACTGAGATTATTTGTTCAAGGTAAGTGAGGAGATAAGGGACATGTAGTTACTTTTTGGAAGTCAGAATGATCCAGATAAATGCCATCCTTGGATCAGAAGGAACTTTCAAATTCAGTTTCAGGCCGGTATAAATAACTTAAAAAATTACACAGCATGGAAGAACTGAGCATGAATTAAGTTCCTCACTTTTTGGAAAACATCCTATATTGCAGACAGATGAGTTTGATAACCTCTTTAACAAAGTACCTGAGTGGATTATCCAGTAGTTGGCTTCTGAGCATTTAAAAAAGAATTCAGGAATCACTGGGAACCCGTATGGGTTCACTAAGAAACTAGATTTATGTATTCTTCCTCTAAGGTGTCCAGATGAGTATAGAAAAGAAATAATGTTGCCACAATGTATTTTGATTTCAGCGTTGATGGTCATGATTTCTTTAAAGGCTTGTACCTGGTTGCTCATGAAAAATGATTGTCTACTTCAATAGAAGTCCTTGGTATTATTGCATAGGGTTCTATCCTTGATACAGTCCTGTGGAATATTTTTTACAAATACTATAGTGAAAGATGGCCTCTTTAAGGAATTTAAAGATGAGGCAAAGCTGGGAGACTTTGCTAATAATTATGATGGGAATAGACTTGAGATTCGAAGTGATCTTAATACTCTGGAATGCTGGGTCAGAATTAGCAAGATAAATACAATAGATCCTCTGTTTAAAGGGGTAGGGGAAATTGTATACCCACAAGATGAAAAACCTAGGTTGGCAGCAGGACATGTGAAGGTGATTTGGGATTTATTGGCTTAATATGAACTAAGTAGAGTAAAGCTCCTCCTTTACTTTGTGTTTGTCAGACCATTTCTGCAATATTGTGTGCATTGCCAGGTGTGGCACATTTTAAATGAGACACTGACAAACTGGCAAGCATATCAAGAGGGATTCTTGGGATACAGAGTGCAGAAAGCATTTCATTAGCAATAATTGAAGAGTGGGGGGGTTTCATTGTTAAAAGTGTGACCACTGTCTTTGGCTTCTTTTTTTTTTTTTTTTTTTTTTTTTAATCTGCTTTGCTTGGCCCTGGGAAACCAATAGAATATGTGTATTTACCCAGGGACTAGTGCTGTAAAATATGGAATGGTTTGTTTCAGAGAGTAGTGCTTTTCCTGTATTAGAGGCTGGAGGTCCATCTATTAGAGACACTGCAGAATGTAGAATTTCTTGTTATAGAAAGTTTGATTAGGTAAACTGTAAGTCTTCTTCTAATCTAAAATTGAAGATTCTATGAATATTTGATTATATGCTCCTATTCTGGGTATTTCCATCTAGCATATGGTGAGAGTTCTCTGTCTTAGTTAAACTTACATGACTGACCAAATATTTAGGGATTGGGGGGGTGGGGATTTGAGGGTCACATTTACAGTTTTTTTTTTTTATTACAGAGGGAGTATAATTAAGGTGAATTCTATTAAATAATAAGTATAGTAATTTAATTCATAAATAGATTCCTGTTCTTCACTATTAGATTTATTGCAGTCTTAGATGCTATTTTTTGATGTTAGTTGCACTTTTATTTGGTGACTACCAAAGCATTAGTGTTTTAAACGTACATTTCATTGTCCAATGTTGATTTGAAGTTAGGGTATTTTATTTCAGTAGCTCTTTAACCATGTTTAGTTATGTTTCTGAAACTGTCACTTTAGTATGAACAGTGCAATTACTTTTCATTTAGTGAAATTGGAGAGCATTTGGAAAATCTAGGATCCTTACAGAGTTCAAACTCTGGAAGCACTCACAGGTTCAAATTTGCTGATTTACCCCGTGGAGTAAACAGATCCAATATCTGTTGTTTTTGACTCAGAATATCTAGCACATAGGTGTTTTTTAAAAAATTATGCAGAAAATAGTAAACCCATCAGGCAAGATCATCTTGCATTGAAGTATCTTCTCTGTCAAGATAAAATCACAGTTTTCCACAAATCCATTGCTAAAATAAAAAGGAGAAAGGCTTTAAAAATGTCATTTGAGACTCAAGACCCTTTTAAATAGAGAAAGTGTTAATTAAGATATATGACGGTTGTCTTTTCCTTAGGTATGGTAATAAAGTTAGGAGTAGGGACTGTCTGCTTTATCAGAGGTGTGGTTTAAGTAGTAGGTTTATTCGTACTGCAGGCATATGTACGGAGAGGCTTCCTAGAGCACAGGTATTTTGTGTTCTAGGTGATAGTCAAGTGTGGCTGAAAGAGGAGTCAGGAGAGGCGGAGGAAAAAGGGAGTTTATTATACTCACATGTGCTAGAGAGACTGTCACTGTACACTGAGGGGGATCAGATGAGAGGGAATGCCAAGGGAGCCGGCTCAGCTAAGCAGGTGGGGAACAGGGAGAGGGAGGACTCATGGGCACATGAGTTTATTGGGGGGTCAGGATGGAGTACACAGGAAAAGACATGAGGGGATTCATTTCAATGTTACTAGGTCACAGTCAGGAGAAGGTAAGAAGGGAAACTGTGGCAGGAGCCACCCTTATCATGGTGCACCTGATTGCCTGGGCAGGGTGCTCGCAGCTTGCTTGAGAAGATGCGTACACTGCAGGAAAACACTTTAAAGCTTATGGTACAGCAGGACTAAAAATTAGAACTCCTAAATTTTCGCTCATGTGCTGCTCCCCATAAGCTTATCCGTCCTGGGCAAACGTGTTATAATTGGAGTTTTGTCATTTTCTCATTTGTAAAATAGTGGTATTAATTCCTTCCCTTTTTACCTCATAGAGTTGCAAAGATCACATGACATAATATGTACAAAAAAAGTTTGTGTATTCTAAAGAAAATTCTACATTTGACCCTTGAACAGCATGGGGATTAAGGGTGATGACCCCTTACATAGTCAAAAATTAGCATGTAACTTTTGACTCCCCCCAAACTTAACTACTAATAGCCCACTGTTGCTTGGGAGCCTTAGCGATAACATAGAGTCACGTAACACATTTTTTATGTTGTATGTGTCATATACTGTATTCTTAAAGCAAACCAGAGAAAAGAAAATGTTATTAAAATCATAAGGAAGAGAAAATACAGTGGGAGAATGGTAGTTTTAGCTGTGGATATTAGTTTGAGTTAAATATCGGATGCAAAAGAGAAAGTTGTGTAAAAGGACTATCAGAAACCTTTGAAGTTCATCTAAGGATGGAGAGAGGTGTATCTACAGGTGGAAAAGAAGCAGTGTGTTTCACTGTAGAAGAACCAAGTGTCTGCTGCGTTCTCTGTCTGTGTTGGACTCTAAAAGTACTCACTTGTCTTAGAAGGATGCTCGTGGTGGGGAGGTGAGGCTTATATGCATGAAACAATTACAGAGCAGCTACAATTGCATATGAGAGTTTATACTTAAATACTGGGTTTTGAGATATGGAAAACAAGTTATGAGAGGTCAGACAGCTGAGATCAGTGGATTGAAGTAAACAAGGTTTTCTGTGGTGGAGACTTGAAGCAGGCCTCAAAGATTGGTTTGGAAAGGGGACATTTGAGACTGATGATAGAGAGGTGAAGAGAGAGGGTGACCTGAGCCAAGCAGCTGAACTTGAAATAAAAAGCATAAAGTCCTCACGCGGAAGCACGTAGCTAACACAGCAAGTGGTGTTCTCTCGTCTGTGCTCCGTAGCAGTATAGTGTTCTCACAGAGTAGCTCAGAGTACCCCAGGGGAGCAGCCTGCCACCTTTGCTTCAGAGAAGTTGTGTGTTTATTGGACTGTTTCCTAACGTTTTGTTTGAAGAAGGGACTCTGCCAAAATAATAATAAAAATAAGTTTGAAAAACATGAATCTAGTGGATGGAAGGGATTGAATGGAAAGATTGGCAGAGCAAATGATATTAAAGTGTTTCTCTATAGATACAAGTGTGGATAAGTTAGAATCAGGAGGCCAGTAAAAAAGTATGTTGTTAGAGTAATTTAGTCATGAATTCACAATGGCCTTTAGAAAGGCTGTGGCACTGAACTTGCTTAATACAAAAAACAGGTTGTCAGACTTCCTTTTAGTACCGAGAATGTTGACCTGAAAGAAGTGGTAAGGGATTAGGTAAAAACATCAGGTTTGCTGGTTCTTTTCCTCTACTCCATACCAAGTATATGAACAGGCATTAAGAAACTGAAGATGAAGTGAGACATGTTTGCTTCTCTCACAGAATATATTATCTGTGTCAGAGACCTACTGTATTTTATTTCTTTGCTTTTAAGACATACTTTTTTTTTTTAATATTTGAACATCTTTGAAATTAAAATGCATCTTATAGTCAAAGCATGTCATAATTTAATTAGCAGAATTTTTTTGTCCTTACAGTCACTTGCATCTTAGACTCAGTGGGATATGATGACTATATAATTAATTAAATTAAAACATGGCATTTGGTTTATAAAGGCTATGAGTGAGGTGTTCTAGATGCCCACAGGAAAGAAAAACTGGTTCTGCTTCTAGGGTTCCAGAAATGTTTTTGTGGAGAGGGTTATAACTGAGCAGGGCCTTAATGGATTACTAAACTTTTGCCAGGTCAGGATGAGGAGGGCCATTTTAAATGGTTATGTTGGATTTTACATGTAGTTTGAAAATCTATTTAAGGAGTTTCCTATGAATGTTACAAAATTCAGACTGGTATCAAGAAATATTAATACACATTAAAGGTGAATTGTAAACCTACGGGCAGGGGCTGTGTCTTTTCTACTATGGTGTTTTTCAACTTGCACATTGATGAATATTGCTTGGTACCTTATAATCCTGATACTGAAGTAGGGGAAAGGACAGAGGTGGAGAACTTTGATTTCATAGGAGAATGGGATCAGTAGGTCCTTGGAATAGGTTCAAGATACATACTTAAAGGAATGAGAGAGTTAATGTTCATAAAAGGAAAATTGATTAGTAAAATGAAATAAAAGGAACTTATATCTCATTGTTCCATATGTTGTGGTAGACAGGTGAGAATCTTAGCAGTGAGGGGAGCCTCAAGGAGGATCCAAAGGTATTTAAAGTTTACAGGTTGGGGGCGCCCGGGTAGCGCAGTGGTTAAGCGGGTAGCGCAGTGGTTAAGCGTCTGCCTTCGGCTCAGGGCGTGATCCTGGCGTTCCGGGATCGAGTCCCACATCGGGCTCCTCGGCTGGGAGCCTGCTTCTTCCTCTCCCTCTCCCCTGCTGTGTTCCCTCTCTCGCTGGCTGTCTCTCTGTCACATAAATAAAATCTTTAAAAAAAATAAATAAATAAAGTTTACAGGTTGTTTCTGTCCCTCTGAATTTATTATATAGGTGCCTCATAATGTAGCCAGAGAGGGTTTAGTATAGTTCTGTAAATAATGAGTCAAGTCACCATAGCTTTTTGTTCACAGAAGCGGAGCTGCTTTTGCACAGGAGTATAGGAACCAGATAGTGATCTGTGCTGTGGTAAGTGGGTACCTGTCCCTGGTGTGGGGGTGGGAGAGGGGGTGGAACATCCTTGTTTGGTTGTAGTTGAGGGTACCTAGGCCAAGGCATTGAGAAAGAAGAGGGAAGAAGAAAAGAGTAGGTGCATATGGTGACAAGTACTAACTGAATTTATGTAGGAGAAATGATTATACTTAAAGTGGTTTGTAAGTCCCGTACATTTTCCCATATATTTAAGTCTACATATGAACCAATTTGAAATGTTAACATTTGACAGATATTTGTCATAAATGCTACAAATTATGATAATATGCTCGTTGAAGCAGTAATTTGATTATTTTAATTTTATCATAATTGTGATTTTATTAATATAGTTCTATAAAATTAAAACATTGTATTTTTTTTTTCTAGAATTTTTCTCACCCTTCGTTCTCATTGGCAGGATATTAGTACCTATATTGATTCTAATGGTAGGGCAGGAATATGGTTTTGATAATCTCTTGATATATTTTATCCATTTCCTGGACTCTCTGCTGGGAGAGTACATTCATAAATTCGGCAGCTTGGTACTCAGCATCTGTATTGTGAGATGTGATGTGTTCCTTATGCGATCAAATAACATGGGACTGAACTCCCTCTTCCATGATGTTCTAATGGGGAAAGAAATTAGTTCATTTTTCTTTTATGAATGAAACAAGTAAAAGGGTTCTTTAACGCTTATGTTTGGCTCACATTTACTGCATATTCGTAGTGTGCCGGATATACTGTTTATAGCACTTGATATATTAACTCATTTACTCTGCAGAACACTGTGTAAAGTTAAGCATTGTGGTCCTGTGCAAAAACTAAGGCCTAGAGTGGTAAATAAACTTGCTCAATCACATAACGTAAACACATTTTGTCTCTAGAACTGTATACTTTGTCGGTTACCACTTAAATTGTCTCTCGCTATACACTCCCCATATGCTACAGTGTGTGTTTCCTGTGATCATTTGCAGAATTAATTCATTGTTTCTTATGTGTCAGACACTGTGCTTAAACATTTTATGTATATTAACCCCTTTAATTTTTGCAGTTCTATGAAGAAGGTAATGATGGTGACATCATTTTATAAAACAGGAAACCAAGGCTGCCAGAGGTTAATATCTTGGCCAAGGTTATACAGCCAATATGTTAGACGGCTACTAAGTGAAAGTACTTGCAATAAGGCTGGTCTGGGTGAACAGGACTATCACCTATCTTTACAGTTAAGGAATACTATTGTAAGTAACTTACTGTAATTAACATAGTATATTCAGTAAGGTATTGATTCCTGTATCTTTAGCTGAATATTCTTTATCTGCCTTTAGGGGCACAGGGCATAAATGCCACAGAGCGGATTGGGGGGGGAAAAGATTTTATTACTTTTTTTTATTACTTTGTGTAGCCTATGTTTATTGGGAATTTAAGGTTAGCAAGAACATTTCCTTTATTAAATATATGTGTACCATAAATCAATTTTGAATGAGTTTTTTAAAACATTCTAAGAATATAAGCCATAGAGGAATCTTAGATTTCATTTTCACTAATATTTATAACACAGTAATATTAATATTCGGTGTAATATATTAATAATATTTAATATATAACATCAATATATTAAGCATTATTAAATATAATGTAATTAGTATTTATGTTATATTAATTTTATTTATATTTTACTGACACAAAAATTAATAAAATTATCAGGTACGCAAAAAGGTGTATGCTTTATGAGGCCTATATTTCATGACTTGCTTCTTGATCAGTATGTGACATGTCAGTAGATAGGAATTTACTTTCTGAAGGAAATATTAAGAAACAACTTTAGAAGAACCTGAAGACAATAAGAATTTTATGTGTAGAATTTATGTTCTCCAGATAAGTCTGTTGTCATTTTTATATACCATTAGTTCAATTGAGAGGTTCTTTAACTTTATTATTGTTGTCTAGTGAATAAGTAATAAAAAATATTTGAATATCTGCCACCGTATACCAGACATTGTATACTAGGTGCTGGGGAAACAAAACAGACATGTTCTGTAATCATGGGTCCTATTGTTTATTTTAGGTGGATTTGTTTTATCTCAATCTTAGATTATTGCTGTTTTTAATAGATGAAGAAATCACAGCTCAGAAAGGTTAAATAATTAGCCTAGTGTGAGAGAATTAATACATGGGCATATTGGGAAAAGAATCCAGATTCTTCTGGCTTCAAAACTCTTACTCCGGTTTAATCATAAATCCTTGCGGCTGGGAAAATCAGTTTTTATGAAAAGTTTTTGAAGTTTTTTTCTCCTTGTTAAAGTAACTACCAGGGGCATCTGGATGGCTCAGTTGGTTAAGCTTCTGCCTTCGGCTCAGGTCATGATCCCAGGATCCTGGGATAAATCCCCACATTGGGCTCTCTGTGCTCAGTGGGGAGTCTGCTTGTCCTTCTCCCTCTGCCCCCTACCATGCTCTCTCTTTCACTCTCTCTCAAATAAAGAAATAAAATCTTTTTAAAAAACTGAAAGTAACTACCAACGAAGATTAAAGACTAGTTTACATTTTACAAGAGATTGATACACCAGAGTAAATTTATAGTCTCTGAGAATGGAGTAAATTTCGTATAGTCTCTATATTTTGAAAAGATGATTGAGTTCATTCTGCCTATCTTTAAGTTGTGTGTGTGTACACATATATATATATATATACATTTACTCGTTGTAAACATTGAATAAAAACTTCAGGAGATTATATATCTGTGGGCCTACTCATCACCTTCCTTGTTGTTTTCCCAACACTGTCCTTTAATTAAGAATACCAACTCATTTTGGCGTAATTCTAAAAAATTAACGTACTTCCTCCCACTCCCACTCCTACCTTAAGTCACAAAGAAAACTTGATTGTTGAAATCAAAATGTTCACAGCTTTCAATGTGCTTTTAAAAAGATTCTCTGGTAGCTATCTGAACAGGTAATGATAACTGTATATAATTTTCAGACTGGAAGGCAAACATGTTTCATTCCATAAGCAGTTTGATGAGCAGAGGTAACTATGATATATTTAAGAAAAGAGCTCTGTTGCTGGGTAGCAGATTAATTCTGTCACTAAATAGTTGTGTCACCTTTGGGAATGGAGGTCTTGGTTTTTTCCTTTTGTTACGATGAAATGTTTATGTATTTTGTAAAATAACATATTGGAGATATTTTTGTTTAGTGTTAAAATTTTAAGCACAAGTATGTGAAAACCAAATTGGATGAAATATTTATGTATGTATTTTGTAAAATAAGGTATTTGAGATATTTTTGTTTAGTGTTAAAATTTTAAGCACAGGTACGTGAAAACCAAATTGAACTTAGATTTTATTTTATTTCAGTGAGCCAAGAGGAAAACTCAGGAAAAATATCATTTAACTGTGTTTCTAGTTTTTAAGTCAAGTTGATTACTTTTGGGAGTAAAACTGTGAATGAGGTATGTCCATATTTCTAAATACGTAAGGTTTTATTTTTGTTGTGGCAAAGTTTTGAAGCCAAATCTAATACTGAGTCTAATGCTGTTGTCCTTTAAAAAAAGGTCAGTCATTTAAGTTTGAGTCATTATTAAGGATTTGCAGAATTTTTAGAAAACGATAAGCTACCATCCTTTTAAACTAAGCACATGCCTAGCCTTCAGCAACAGCAAAAATTAGGGCCAGGGCTCTATACCCTTGGGCATTCAGATTGCCATCTGGGAACTCATCTGACTCCTCAAAATGCCCTTGCCAGTGGATATAGACGTTGAAGATTCCTGGTCAGAGACCAGCTGCCCTTTAAGCCAGGGAGTATGCTTGCTTAGGTCTGAGCTCTTCTAGCTAACAAGCAGCATAGATTAGCCCTGTGAGAATAAATGTTGCAGCCACAGTAACTTATCCAATATTACCTCCTAACCTTTCCAAAAGCTAGATCCTGATCTTCAGGCCAATAATTTTACTGCAATCCCTGTTGCCTTCTTGCTCTCCAACTTAACAGTGATCATCCCAGCCTACCTATTTTATTGCCGTATCACTTCATGACTTAGACTTTTAGTCAGCCTGCCCCAGGGATGATAGAGTCAAATCTAGAAATATAGAAGTAGAAGAGTTAGGTGGATCTTTATATCTCAGTTTCAAAGGAGAAAACTTTTTACTGCTTATTCTGGAAGGTGGAGGATATGACAGCTGATTTGTAGTCCAAAGATGTCTCATGAGAGCAGTAGTATCTTCATCTGCTGGAACGTTAGAATTTTAAGCTTAAACGTATTACAGCATGAAGAACACCGTTTTCAGCCTCACAGCTGCTGGCGCAATTGGAGTTTAATAACAGATTCCAGTTGCTTCCTTGGGAGGAAAGCACTTTAAATGCTGGATTGTACTAATGTCAAGATGCATTTGTAGAATGTCTTTTGTGGAGTTTCTTAAGGGTGGAGGGGCAGAGGCAGAGGGAGAGAGAATCTCAAGCAGACTCCCCCCGCTGAGCTCAGAGCCCAACCTGGGTCTCCATCTCTCAACGCTGAGATCATGACCTGAGCTGAAACCAAGAGTCAGACGATTAACTGAATGAGCTACCCAGGCACCCTAAGAGTTTTTTTAAATTAAATAATGATAAAACGGATTTTTCTTAAACATGATCTTCAAAACCACTTATAATATTTGCTTGGATTTCATTTGTTAATTTAAATTTATAGAAACACTTTAAAAAGTATTTGTTATCCCTGATGACTGAGAAATAAAACCTATTTTGGAAATCATGTCTTAGGTTATGTGGGGTCTAGCACTCTACTGTTATACAGAAGTTAAAAAAAATACACACTAATTGTGCCCTCAAATACTATTAAAAGTACCCCAGTAAATTATTTATGTTTCTTTAGTTATTAAGTTACATGCTTTTCTATGTGTTAGAGGCCATTGAGCAATCAGTCCTCGGTGGTTAGGAATAATAAGTATTTTTTTCTACACAAATAATATTATAGCTTTGACTTAAAATGAAGGAGATGTTGTGGTGCTGGTGAAAATAGTAGTGGACAAGAATCAAGACCAGACTCCAATCCCCTGGTCTTCCAGTTACTGTCTATGATAGGGTGATGTCCTTTAGCTTTCTTGAGAGATTAGTAAGCACCTGTAAAATGAAGGTTATATTGCCTATTGCACAGGGTTTTTCTGAGGACTAAATGGAGTAATATATGAAAATGTTTTATAAATATCAAAGCACTAAATAGATGTAAAGTATCATTATTATAAATTTACCCTTACTCTTTTCTTCTGAATTAATAGGTGTGTGTATTTAGCATTTTGCAGTCTCATTTTCTGTTACATGGTCATTTTTGTATCTGTAGCCTGTAGTGCAGTGCTGGTATATACTGAGTGCTCAATGAATACCCAGCAGAAATGAGACTTCTCTGTTACCTAGCTTAATTGGATGTGTTAACTGTGGTTTTATTTTCTGTATTCTGATGTTTTGACATCTGGGGCCTTGCTGCCCCTGGAAAGGACTGCCCCTTCCAGGATTAATCATTTCCTAGAGATAGTAAACAACTCCCCCTTGTGTGTGGTTTTCAAATACAGACCAACCACTCTCCAATCTGTCCTTTTTAGGCTCTCACTTTTCAGGCCACCATCTACCTGCCCTCATAACCAGGGACAGCCTCAGTGCTCCAGGGCCTTCTGAAATTATCCAAACCATCCAGTCCTAAGCCTGTTTCCCGTCTTTTTTTTTTTAAGATTTTATTTGTTTATTTGACAGAGACAGCCAGCGAGAGGGGGAACACAAGCAGGAGGAGTGGGAGAGGAAGAAGCAGGCTCCCAGCAGAGCAGGGAGCCTGATGTGGGGCTCGATCCCAGTACCCTGCGATCACGCCCTGAGCCGAAGGCCAACGCTTAACGACTGAGCCACCCAGGCGCCCCTGTTTTCCCCTGTCTTATCTTTTCCTTCCTGTGGGAATCACAGTAAAGGCTCTTGTCCACAATACCCCCTCCCTCCGCCTTCTGACTAATCCTGGTGCTTCCTTATGTGGCCCCCTGTGGCATGGCTTGCCCCCTCCTCTTGGGAATTGAACAACAGTCTTTTCAAGGCATTCGTTTCATCTGTCAGCCTTACTTATACCCACATTTTCTATTAACACATTATATTTTAAAACAGTGAGCTGCTGATTTCTTTTATAATGCTTAGAGCAAAGAATCTTATTAAGAAATAGTATTGGGGTTCCTGGGTGGCTCAGTCAGTTAAGTGTCCGACTCTTGATTTCAGCTCAGGTCACAATCTCAGAAGCCTGTGTCAGGCTTCTTGCTCAATACGGAGCCTGCTTAAGATTTTCTCTCTCCCTCTCCCTCTCCCCCCACCTCCCCCACTCTCCGCCCCCCCCCCTTTTTTTAAAAAGAAAGAAATAGTATTAAATATTGTTAAATGGGAAGTTTTCTTTAGAAGTAACTTGAATATTCAGGATGACTCTGAGCTATGTGTGTGTGTAGGTAATTAAATGTGTGCATGTATATGTATGTATATATGTACACAAATATGTGTGTATGGGTATACAACTTTTTTTAACCTCACTGAAAGATGAAAAATTCTGATTTCCAAGCTATCTTTATAGATCATCTTTGGTTCACTTCTTTTTGTTTGTAAGTAAAAAAATCCAAGGTCCAAAGTAGAAATATAGTTTACCCAAGTCACACATTTAGTTGTTGGCAAACCCCAGGTGACTTAGGTCTCACTCTTTGAGGCTTAAATAGACATGCAAGTGTTACAAGTTTTTTTTTATTAGAAAGAAAATTATAGGCAAGGTTTTCTTCCCTTTCTCAGGGGAATAAGGTCTTAAAGTTAATTTTGTTTTCTCCTGTCCCAAGTGGCAATGGTTTGGTTGCTAAGTAATTGTTTCTACTGATACAATTTTTTCATCTAGCAAAACTAAAACTTAATGTATTCATTTAACTTTTATTTCATAAAGTATTTTAATATTTTGTGTCCAGATATTCAGGTATTTTATGTCCAAATCCAGATGTTTAATGTCCAAAATTCACCCGTTTTGTATCTCTTCTCTTTTCTCTTTTTTTCCCCCCCTTAATTTTAGTTTTGGTGGTGGAGTCACAAACTTAGAAACTTGTAATGGCCTTTACACTAGTAGTTACTTTCTTGTAAACATTTTCCAGTATTTGTGTTTTTTATGATACATTTGACTGGGTCAAATAATCATACTGTAATGAGATGATATGGGGAGAAATTGTTGAGAGTGGGGAATTATAGTTAATGAAAGAATGAGTTAGGGCTTTTTGTGGGTTTTTCTTAGTGGTTTTTTTTTTGTTTCTTTTTTGTTTTTTGGTAGACATAATATTAAGAGGTGAATGAACAAGATTTGGGGTAAAATAGTTTTCTGCTGTATTGTTTTGCTGGATCTTTATATAAATATGGAAAGTTTGGTTTTCCACATCAAAGAAACAGAAAAGAAGAAAAGCATGAGAGGTGGCTTTAAGTTGGTTCTCCTTACTGATACTGATAGTATATCATATTCCATACTGATACTAGTGATAGTTCTCCATTACCTTAGAAAACTGAACAAAGTGTAATTATGTTGGAAGGTGAAATTTAGGTTAAATTAAGGAAGTATATTAAGTAATTGAACAAGGTATAACTTATTGAGGAAGGTTGTTGAATCTCTGCCCATGAAAATCTCATATTCTTACTGTCTTCTAGCTTGTTCTAGAATTGCATGTCAGCTGCTCCCAGGGATCCTCTAATTTTCTGAATAAGAGAAGTTACATTTTTTATCAAAGAGTATAGCACTTAGCAACTTCTTTATGTATGACCTTAAGTCGTAGAGGAGTGATCTAGAATAATCTGGTTCAGGGGCGCCTGGGTAGCGCAGTCGTTAAAGCGTCTGCCTTCAGCTCAGGGCGTGATCCTGGCGTTCCGGGATCGAGTCCCACATCAGGCTCCTCCGCTGGGAGCCTGCTTCTTCCTCTCCCACTCCCCCTGCTGTGTTCCCTCTCTCGCTGGCTGTCTGTCACGTAAATAAATAAAATCTTAAAAAAAAAAAAAGAATAATCTGGTTCATTTGGATTTTCAAAAAAATTTTCCAGGGCACCTGGGTGGTGCAGTCGTTAAGCGTCTGCCTTTGGCTCAGGGTGTGATCCCGGCGTTCTGGAATCGAGCCCCACATCAGACTTCTGCGCTAGGAGCCTGCTTCTTCCTCTCCCACTCCCCCTGCTTGTGTTCCCTCTCTCGCTGGCTGTCTCTCTCTGTCAAATAAATAAATAAAATCTTAAAAAAATTTTTTTTCCATTCCCTGCCAGATTTCCCATCTACCCCTTTCTTGCCATCTACCCTTATACCTGATTTAGAGGCCTTGAGATGTTCTGTTGCCATAGCTTTCAGTTTTTGTAATGGAAAATAAACAGTTTTGAATGGGCAGTAACTAAGTTGTCCACTATACTACTTCTGATAGTACTGTGATCATCTTGGCTTCCTTCAGTGTGCATAGATAGTGCCTTGCATATAGTTGGTACTTGGTAAATATTTATAGCTCTGTTGAAAAAATTGCTTTATATTTAATGATTTGATTTCATTTTCCCTAAGTATATATGGGCATTCTTTAAAATTTGTCAGTTATTTCAAGGACTGACTTTTATTTCACTTGTATACAGAAACTTCGGATTTCACCTTTTGGAATGCTTTGCCTTTTTTGTTAATTGAATAAAAGATAATCCTTTGGAAGTATTGGTAGTATTAAAAATCTCAATATTCTGTTACTGTAAAATCCTCTAATTTTATATGATATATATCAGTTTTAAATTGACCTTGTGTTTTATAACTGCTAATAAAAGTTAACATTAAATATTTTTTTCTTGTGTTTTAGCATTAAAGTTCTTTTTGTGCAAAAATATTAGATACTCAGCTTGGCAGCTATACTCCAGATATTGTAAATCTAGTCAAAATTTACACTTTCTTGTTGAGGATTTTTTTTTTTTTTAAGATTTTGTTTACTTATTTGACAGACAGAGAGACAGCCAGTGAGAGAGGGAACACAAGCAGGGGGAGTGGGAGAGGAGGAAGCAGGCTCCCAACCGAGGAGGCTGATGCGGGGCTCCATCCCAGAACGCCGGGATCATGCCCTGAGCCAAAGGCAGCCGCTTAACGACTGAGCTACCCAGGTGCCCCTCTTGTTGAGAATTTTAAAAGCATTCACAATTTTTTTTATATTAATTGAAACTAAAATTTTAAAGTGATACAAATCTGGTATCTTTGAAAGATCCTAACTTAAGAACTTTTTAGGCTAAGAAATAATTAAATGTAGTTTTGTTCTCTTTCAAGCTATTCTGTTAATTTATATAGTATTTACTAGGTCTAGAAATGTGTATGTTCCTTTCCTTTTCAGAATCATCAAGGGTATTCTTTGAAAATGGCAGAGTTCTTTGGTAGTGAATAGATAGATCATTGCCTGCCCAGGCTGTGATAAAGCACTTTGAATTCTTCCAAGGGACAGCAGGATAGAAATATAAAATAATAAACTCCCTCATATGATAGATACAAATGTGATCCACTGTTTTTTTCTTTTCAGTAGTTCTTTTACTTTATATAATTTCTGTCTATTGCCATATATCATGGTTAAGTGCACGTATGTGGTATAATCTTAAGATCTAATCCTAGCTGTGAGCAATTACTGAAATCACTAATTTAAAAAATAGTAGTAGAGGTATTATAAATTCATGGTCTTCTGGAGCTTTATTGTGATGAAGAAACTGAAAGGACAAAGTAGTTAAACTGAAGAGTTCTTAGAACTTTTTTTTTTTAAGATTTTTTACTTATTGAGAATGCGATTTTGGGGGGTAGGGTGAGGAGCAGAGGGAGAGGGACAAGCAGAGCCTGATGTGGGGCTCGATCTCAGGTCTCTGAGACCATGACCTGAGCCAAAACCAAGAGTCAGACCCTTAACTGACAGAGCCATCCAGGCACCCCAAGAGTTCTTACAACTTTTGAAGAGAAAATATAAAGATCATTTGTTAAAAGTATTAGGCTTTGACTATACTTCTACAGTGAAGTGTATTTTTTTCCTTGTCACACATCTTTATTTAAGTTAGTCTCTTCTGTCAAGTGCACATAGTTGTCTTAAGGTTTATTTCTGTAAGTGAGGTTTCTTTTAAAAATCAGATTGTGATTTCATGTAAGTAAATAAAACTTTTTCTTTTCCTGTGTTCTAACCTCCCCCCTCAAAATATGCCAAAATTTGTATCCAAGAAAGTCAGTGTAGCTTTAAAAAATCTTTTCCCCCACAAAGATGAGCTCATACTTTTCTCATCTACATTGAAAGTGAAAGATGACAAGAACTGAATTCCCCACAACCATACATGGGTCTGGTTTGCATGGCAGACAGTGTATGGTTTTTATATGGTTGGAATGATCCCATCCACATTTTTGGAGAAGATCTTTGGCTTGTTCATCTGCATTTGAAAGTAGGAAACTAGTATTTCCTGGTTGCTCAATTTGCTGTTTAGAGACGTAGCTTAAAATAGACATCTGTGGGGTTAGACTGATCCATGACAGCCTAACGGTGTTGGCCCAGCCTCTGTTGGCCCTGAATTACGTAACTATTTTAAGCTGTGACCTTAAGAATTGACAGGGCATACTATACCCCCATAGCACTGAGTGCCAGTTCTGTATTTCCAGGGCTGGACAGATCAGCTATAAATTTCTATGCAATTAAGGCTATCATTCTAATACTTTGGGAATTCTGATACCCCCTGCACAAACTGCTAGCTTGCCTTGATATATAGGATTTCTTTAAAATAAATACCATTGTAGGAAAAAAAATAAAACACAAATCCTATGTTTTACCTATTTATTTTGAGCATTGCTTTTTTGAGTGAACTCCCTATAAAACAGAAAAACCTGGAGTCATTGATGATGACCATTATGAGTTTTTGCTATTTTTAGGTGGTTATTACACTGATGCCTGATTTTCCGATTGCCCATATTCTCAGCTCTTGTGTTAGGTTACTTATTTCCCCTCTTATTTTCTATTTTATCCATTTAGTAGTTAGTGTCCTTGGTTGCTGATTTTCTCTTTGTCTTATTACTTACAACATCTCAACATCATATCTGTTTTTGTGATTATTCCTTAATTCCTACTAAGTGTAGGGTTAAGTTCCTAGAACAAAAGGGGTGGTATAAGACACACTGTTTGCTTTCTAAAAGCTTCTGTTCTAGTTGAGGAGACAGAATATTCATTAAAATTGAAGATAGTACATAGAAGTAATATGCAGTGGTATATGCTAAAAGCAGACTAAATGGTAAAGGGTTGCAGCATTGAAATTAGGAGCAGGAAAAATGAGAGCCAGTGCAGAAATGAAAGGCTTTGTGAAGCCTAGGAGGCATGAACTGGTTCTTGAGGGAAAGGAAAGTCCCCCCTCCCCCAAACAAAACACAAATAAAGAAGGAAGGCATTATAGGCTCAAGAAGCAACAGGTACAAAAGAGGAAGCTGGAATATGCTTTACATATTTAAGGAAGAATTGGTAGGCCGTTTGAGTTAGTGGAGACTTTGAGGGAAATGATAGAAAATGAAGTTGGCAAGGTTTGTAAAAGTCTGACTTTGGAATGACGTCAGACCAAGGACGGATGACAAATCATTGAAGGTGTGTGAATGTGTATATTTGTGGAGGGTTAGTGGAAGGGAAATTTCATGTATAAAGTGTTGTTTTAGTTTTATTACCTAGCAGACATAGGAAATACAGGAAAGCCAGTTTGGGGACCATAGACTTAGTTCAGATATCAGTGATGGGAAATCTGAACTTGGGTGTAAAGCATGTGACTCAAGAGACTTTAAGAAAACAATTGACAAGATTTAATTCATAAATATAGAGAGGAAAACAACTTTTAAAGGTAATTCTTAAGAGTTTGAGCCTAGGTCACTGAGAGAGTGATTCTACCATTAAAAGAAATGACAATGAGAAAAAGAAGGTGATGAACCTGAATTTTTATATTAAGTTTGACATCCATTAAAGTGTCCAGTTTGTATTTGGAGTGTGAATCTGAGAAGAGGGATCAGAGTCAGCATCTGGATTTGGAAGTCTTGTACATATAGGTGGTGATTGAAATTATGGCAGTGTGTGAAATTGATGAGGGAGTTAGTTTTGGGTTTGAAGTGCAGAAGGATGAGACCTAGCCTTAGGGTTACACTCAGTCATTTGGATACAAGGAGAATGTTGAGTCAAGAAAAGTGAAAACAGAGATAGGAAGAGAACAGGATAGAATGTCAACAGCTAAGAATCTCAGTATTGAATGTTGGAAAGATGATTTGGAGAGTGAGCATTGGGAAAAGTTCATGGATTTTGTTTGGATCATTTGATAAGACCTGAGAACTGTGCTGTTTAGTATGAAAGCCATCAGCCACATGTGACTATTTAAGGTAAAATCAATTATAATAAAAAATTCATTTCCTCAGTGGCACTGACCATCTTTCTTTCTTTCTTTCTTTCTTTCTTTCTTTCTTTCTTTCTTTCTTTCTTTCTTTCTTTCTTTCTTTTTTATTCTTTCAACATTTTATTTAACTTCAAGTTAGTTAACATATAGTGAGTATTCATTTCAGGGGTAGAATTTAGTGTTTTGTCATTTGCATGTGACACCCAGTGCTCATCACAACAAGTGTCCTCATTGATGCTCATCACCCATTAACCCCATCACCCACCCTCCACCCCTCCAGCAACCCTCAGTTTGTTCCTTATAGTTAAGGGTCTCTTATGGTTTGCCTCCCTCACTGTTTTTTATCTTATTTTATTTTTCCTTCCCTTCCCCTATATTCATCTGTTTTGTTTCTTAAATTCCACGTATGAGGGATGCTTGGGTAGCTCAGTTGGTTAGGCATCTGCCTTTGGCTCAGGTCTGATCCCAGGATCCTGGATCGAGTCCTGCATCAGGCTCCTTGCTCAGTAGGGAGCCACCTTCTCCCTCTGCCTGCTTCTCCCCCTCCCCCACTGGTGCTCTCTTTCTCACTCTGTGTCTCTCGAATGTATAAATAAAAATGTTTAAAAAAATTCCACATAAGAGTGAGATCATATGGTATTTGTCTTTCTCTGACTGACTTATTTCGCTTAACATAAATGGCAAGATTTCATTCTTTTTGATGGCTGAGTAATATTCATAAATATATATAAACACATCTTGATACATTCATTAGTCGATGGACATTTGTGTTCTTTCCATATTTTGGCTATAGTGGATAATGCTGCTACAAACATTGGGGTGCATGTGACCACTGTTTTTGTATCCTTTGGATAAATACCTACTAGTATAATTGCTGGGTCGTAGGGTAGTTCTATGTTTAACTTTTTTTTTTTTTTTTTAAAGATTTTATTTATTCATTCAACAGAGAGAGAGACAGCCAGAGAGAGAGGGAACACAAGCAGGGGGAACGGGAGAGGAAGAAGCAGGCTCCCAGTGGAGGAGCCTGACGTGGGGCTCGATCCCAGAACGCCCGGATCACGCCCTGAGCCAAAGGCAGACGCTTAACGACTGAGCCACCCAGGTGCCCCTCTATGTTTAACTTTTTGAGGAACCTTCATACTGTTTCCCAGACTGGCTGCACCAGTTTGCATTCCCACCAACAGTATAAGAGGGTTCCCCGGCATTGACCACATTTCAGTAGCTAATAGCCACATGTGGCTAGAAGCTGCAATATTGGACAGCCCTGATTCAGAATATTTTCATTCTAGTAGAAAGTTCTATAGGATAGAACTTACTTTATAAAATTTAGGGAATGCTACAGCAAAACTGAAAGCACTTATGTGAATGAATGGTGAAAATACTGACTTGGCAAGTGTAGGATACATTTGGAAAAGTTTGATAAAGACAGGAAGAGGATAGTATCTTGGGAGTGGATAAAGGCTTTTTAAGACTATAATTTATGTTTATTCATATCGTAAGTATTTATTGAGGACCTATTATTTACCAAGTACTGTGTTAGGTATAGATACCACAACACTTAAGAAGTTACTAAGGAGTATATAGGCATATAATTGGAGCAGGAATGTTGGGAGTTAGAAATCAGGCGAGTTATGATAATACTGTGATAATGCTTTTAAACAGCAGGACCCATCTTCTGTGGAAACATACAAGTGTACTCTATAATCAGATGAGGGAATTTGTGAGGAAGATTTCCTCGAGGAGGTGATTGATACAGGATAGCTCAGGTAGGAAGACTAGAAATTAGCCAGGTTGGCGAGAAAGGATATTGCACGCAAAAGGTCAGAGTCATGTAATAGCAAGATGTGATCAGGGAAGGGAACACAGTTTTATGTGTTCAGACCAAGAGTTCATGTGTTGTAGTCATGGTGGCAAGCACCACGTGATGGGAGATCTTCCTTTGCCATGATAAGGAATTTAAATGGTATTCTGAAAGCAGTGGGAAACCTTCAAAGGACCTTAAGAAGTGGAATATCATGGTCAAATCTGCATTTTGGATTGTACAGTTTGGACATGGATGAGAGGAAGCTAATCTAGTTTCAAGGAGGTTGGTTGGTTCAGTAGGAACATAGAGGAGAGGAAAGGACTACAGAGAGAGAGTCGAGACTAAGAGAACAAATGGGTATGTTTTCTGAGGCAGTGGTAGGAGATGAAATCGTATTATTTCCTGAGGCATTTCTGAGGAGAATTGCCACTCAATGTGACAAAAGTTCAGAGAGGCAAGAGATTAGCAAAGGATGCCAAAAGAAGTCAGGAGGGTTGCTGGATTGAGAGTGTGTGTCCAGTCAAATGACAATAGAAACAAAGTGAGGATGAAGTTCAAGAGTATTGGGAGAGAAGATGGCAGAAGGTTAAATGATCGTGGTCAGAGATGAGGCAGTACTGAACTTGACTTCTTGAGGTGGAGTCTAATTGGTGACAAAGTTTGAGCTGGGGCTCTGTGTGTTGAGAGACATCTGGAGCGTAGAACCGATTTTCCTTCCCAACTTGCTTTTCCTCCTGAGTTACTTTGTCTCAGTTGAAGTGCTCATTCTCTTCCTTGTGATCCAGACCGGAATTCTTACAGACTGATTTGATCTTCATAACAGTGATTTTAAATGAAATTTTTAGTTTTAGGCCTGAATCCTGCAATTAGACATTGATTCGAGTCTTGGTTTTGCCGTTTAAATCTTGATCAAGTGTTTCTCTAGATATGAGTGCCGTCTCTAAAATGGCAATAATGTTGCTTTAGTGGGATAACGTATGTAAAGTGCTTTGCACAGTGCTTAGAACACAGAAAAGTTTTCACTAAGTGTTAGCAGCTATTTATCATTATTATAATTATTCTTATATCTAGTTCGTTCTTTCTCTTGTCAGTGTTCTTTTTCAGGGCCTCATTATCTAGAAGGTAGAATAGCTTCTTAACTGGCTTCTCTGCCTCTAGGTTTTCTGTCACATACTTGACATTCCAGAATTTTCCTAAAACCCAGATTTGATCATGTACTCTTTTTCCTTTCCTCAAAACCTTCCTAGGTTTCCAGTTGTAGACTTCTCAAGTTATTAACCTTTTATACATTTCATTTTCAAGAAGTGAAAGAGCCTAATGTAGAGTAAAGTTTGTGATAGAGGCTCTATCCGTTCAGGATGGTCTATGGTAACTCAGTTTACCTCTGAAGAACTGAAACAAGCTTCAAATCTTTAAAAACTATTAAAATTCCTTATAGAAGTAGTCAGATTTTCCTTTGATTTTTTTTTTTTTCTTCCACCTTCTTAAGTGGGTATGGTTCAATAAAGAATGAATGAGATGCTAGGAAATTGGATTTTTTTTTTTTAATATTGCAATTTAAAGGAAATCTTCAGATCCTTCTGGGTCAGTTGTTTGCTTCTTTGGAAGTGTTTCTGTAACGTAAGCTTTTCCCTATGTAGACAGAGTAGAGAAGAGTTGACCCTTAATCTGGATTAAGGCCAGAATAAATAGAAATAACTGGGAGTTGAAGACAAGTGTATCTCTTTGTCTTGACTGAGCTTTTCTCCCCAACTCCTGCCTCATTCATCTATGTATTCCTCACCTATGGGAGGTACTCAGTAAACACTTATTATAGTAAGTTGAACTGAATGCATGGAGTGGAGCTTCTTTATATGTTGGATTATTTGTGTGTCAACCTTCTAAATTCTGAAGAGGGAAAATACAAATTGAGTCTTTTTGTTTGTGTGCCGGTTATTAACTTGTAACCCTAAGAACTGCCTAATATTCTATAATCAAGTAATTTTAGAGGAAAATGTGATTTTTTGGAAAATGTGAATTTTTATTACAAACTAACATCAGATTTTTTATCATTAAAAAATCATTATCAGTGGTAGATTGTAGGAATAGTACTGCTACAAGTAAATACAAGAAAATACGTAAGGTGTTCTGTGGAACATGAGCTTTAGGACATGAGTGGGACATACTTAACTACTTAAATCTATTTAAAAGCAGTGTCACATTTTTTAAATTAGGCATTTAGGGAGGTCTTTTAACTTTCTCATGACACTAGGGTATTGCTAGTCCCTGAGGCATTGATTTGAGTGTCTCTACCATTGTTTTCCCAGAGTTCTTATGCAGGCACATTGAATCCTTATAACTCAGTATGTATTTTGTATATTTCTGCATAACTTGCAAACTATTTATACTTGCTCATATAAACTTTAAAACTTGTCAGCCTGCTTTTAAACTAATTTATTATTATTGCATTGTTGAAGAGTGTGTGTGTGTGTGTGTGTGTGTGTGTGTGCGCGCGCGCACATGCATGTAACTATTTGTAGTTAAAATTATTAGGTATTTTTCCTCTTTTAGAGTATGGCTTCCTAAAGTGTTCTGTGATGGAGTCAAATAGTCTATGATTTATTTGGTAGCTTTGAAATTTCAAGAACTGGTGTTCAGGTTCGGATCCTAGAGAAATTGATTTATAAAATCAGGATTGACAAGAGGCTGATTTATAAAGTAGAATACTGTTTTTTCTTTCTAATATAAGCTAAGAGGTAAATCTCTCCGATTACTGGAATGCTGATAATCTATTCCTGGTGTCAAGTACCTGAGAAACCAAGTAATAATCAGAATTAGTTGGTGAGCATAGAATCAGAGCATTAGGGGATAGACAGTCTTTTGGAGAAATAACCTGTCTCAGCAGGTTATGTGTGAAATATGTGGAAGTGCTTAACACAGTGCCTGACGTGGTTATGATTTTCCTTGGGATTGAAGCTGGATCCATCTTTCTACATCTAATAACTAGAATATTGTTGCATTCCAGTTAGTCTTACTTGAATGATTGTTCTAGATAAACTGTAATAAATTCTTCTTAGTGTTTTTTCCCATATTCTATACCAAACATTAAAAATGTCATTAGATTTCCTCAAGAAGAAAATCTTAAAATTAAACTTAAGTTATAATGTCACGTATGAAATTCTGTAGGAAAAATTATTTTCACATTTACTGTTTTAATCTAATGTTTCTTCTTGTCAGAAGCAGTTTTACATGCTGATGTTTTTTTAGCAGTGTCCTCAAATCTTGGTGTGACATTTCTGGGAAATATACAATCTCCTGCAATGACTGGGCTGCTTTTATTATTTACTTATTTATTGAGGTATAGTTGACACGATGTTACATTAGTTTCAGTTGTACAACTAGGTGATCACTACAGCTCTCTAGATAACTCTATACATTACCCTATGCTCACCACACCTGTAGCTACCATCTGTCACCATGCGACGCTATTACAGTGCCATTGACCATATTCCCTATGCTCTATCTTTCATCCCCATGGCTTATTCTATAACTGGAAGCCTGTACCTCCCACTCTCCTTCACCCATTTTGCCAATCTCTCCATCCCCCTCCCTTCTGGCAACCACCAGTTTGTTCTCTGTATTCATGGATACACTGCTTTTTTTTGCCCTTAAGCATTTTAGATAGATCTCAGATCAAATCATAACCATCTCAAACCATATCAATACAGTGTGTTTTGAGCAAACTTAGCTGTGAGCTTTTGGCAGTTTCCCTGGGTGAACTTTTGCCAGTGTGTGTCTAGTTGGGTTTTGTTTTTTTAATACTTCTCTGTTTATGTTTTATTCATGTTGTTTTGAAAGACACTGATCTCCAAAACAGAAAATAGGAAGAAAATATTAGAATTTATTTTTCTAATCAAATAACTGCAAATGTCTACTTCTTGTGTTATTTTATAGTGTATGCATTGATATGCAGTTATTATAAGCATGTAAGCAATAAATAAATTAGGTTGTAAAGTTAAGGTATTTTTACTAATGGCGTTTATACAGTAAAGAAAGTTTGGAGTCTACTGGTGTTTGTTTTCTTAAAATCAGCATTCTCTGTGCTTGCTTCTTAATTCTTAAATGTCCCTCCAAGTGTATCTATTCTGTTAGGAATATGTTAGTTCTTCCTTAAACTTTATTGAATTTGACAGGTATCAAATCATTCATGAAGTTTAGGCTACATTTTCAAAAATGTCCACATCTGCTCTTCATGGCCCACATCTGCTCTTCATGAATAATGGCAACTTCTCTGGGACTTTAAATGGGAAGAAAAAAGCTTAAGTACCACCAACCACCCCTCATCAGTAGCAGACTCTAAGTGACTGGAGTTGCCTTTACTTCCTGGTTCAAGGTTCAATAGAGCAGCATCTTCAAGAATCAGAATTGATAGGCAGTGTATGGTGACTAACATAATATAATAAATATTATAAAAAAAATTGATAGGCAGATTTTGCCTATGTATAACTCTGAGATATTTGCTCTAGAAACGCAGCCTACTGTATATTAGGCATTGTTGAATTTATGATCCTTAATTTTAAGAGCTATTTGGCTTGTAAAACAAGCTTGACCTAGTCACTTTTTTAATAAAAGATAATGAAAACCCCACATCTTAAATTTATGCATATTTTTGGTCAAAGCAACTTTCCTATCTAAGTAAAGGTCATATTAGCACACTGATTTAATCATGTTTATAATGTAATGTAGAAGATATGATAGATCTTCTACAGGTCTTATTTAAAAATGATGAATAGAACTTCCATATTCCGTTCCATTCAGAGCAATTGGCAGTGTTGTATCTATAATGTGGATTTGAACCCATTAATTTCCTACTTAAAACCATTTATAACTCTTTTGCCTCCAAAGCCCAAATAATATCTCTGGTTCCTAGAGAGGATGGTATAGCCTATAGAAGAGTGGAGGGCTCGGGATTTAGGCTGACTTCGGTTCACACCTTGGCTTTGCTACGTGATAGTGAAGTTTATATAACCTCTCAGAGCCTTAGGAGAGAGCATTAGATGACAAAATTTAAGTGTAAACTAGTTGAGTACAGTTCTGGCCATTTAGTAAATTCAAAAAACATAAGTAATTATTATATGGCAGGCATTGTCTGAGTTGGGGATGGGAGGGATGGGTGTGATACCTTAATAAGAACCCACTCCTCACCTATCCCCAAAAGTCACTGCTTTAAGAAATTGAATAAGGTCCTTCTTGATCTGTCCCTCCAACTCTATCTTGAGCTCCTCATTTCCTTCAACTTTATTCTCTGGCAGTATGCTGTCTCAGAGTTATGCCTTTAAATATAGTCTTTCCATGGCCTTTCTGTTTGCCTGTACTCTTTCCACCCGTCAGTGGTTTCTTCTCTTCCATGCAGCCTTCATGTTTCTTCCTGACAGTGAATTGCTTTCTTCTGTACTACTTAAGCATTTTATGCTTTTTGTTGTTGTTATATGTATTATAACTTCTTGCTTGTCTCCCCTACTTACTCAGGGCTTACTCATCTTTATTTACCCAGCGGTGTTAAGCACACAGCAGGTACTCAGGAAATGTTTGTTGAATGAATAAATCTCACTTGTACCCTAAGTTCTCATTCAAAGATCTAAGACTTATAAAAATCTGCATGGCTGTTATTAGTTATTTGTACTTAATAAATTATGCAATTTCGAATGTATTGAAGTTAACATTCCTCTTGAGTGTTCGTCTTATTGCAGACATTGTGCTAAGTGTGTTACATACATTATCTCAATTAATTCCCACCACTCCCAGGTCCTCAAAAAAAGAAACTATAAAGAGAATTAGAACTCAAAGACAGGTCTGCCTGACTCCAAAGCTTTGTTAAATTTATATGCTCTGCTAGACTGTCTGTTGTGCCTACTCAGAAACTCAGTATTGGTTTAAAAATTTTACATGTTCCATGATGTGTAAATAGTCTCGGAACTCATTGGCTAATATAGTTCATCTTCATTTAAAGAATGCAGAGAGCACTAAGTTATTTCTTAATATTCTCAAGTTATAGTTCTTCTGTAGAAAACACTTGTTACAGCTCTTGAATAAAGTAGAGAAGTATTTTGTAATTAATGAGCATAATTTTCAAACTTAGGATGTTATTCTTTGTATTGCCACTGTACTATGGAATCTGTCCAGCTCATTTGTCAAAGCCCATTCCCAAATTTATATTGCTCTCTTTGTAAAGGCTTTAATTCAGTCATGTAGTTTTTGTTTTTGTTTTTGTTTTTTTTGATGGAGACTCATGTAGTTTTTTATGGGTATCATACAGATGTACCATATTTTAATTTTTGTACTTTAATTTTGGTTATAGTTGTTCATAATGGTAAGACTATATGAGAGCCATGAACGTTAGTTATTTGGGAGCTCAGTTTAATCAAAGTTTCTTAACCTCAGCACTATCGACATTTTAGGCCAGATATTCTTTGATTTGGGGGTTTGTCCTGTATATGGTAAGACATTTAGCAGCATCTCTGGCCTCTACTTGCTAAATACTAGTAATGATCCACCAAGTTGCGACAACCAAAGTATCTCCAGACATTGCCAGATATCCCCTAGAAGACAAAATTACCTCCAGTTGCAGACCACTATTTTGAAGAGATTTAGAACCAAAAAAGTACCTTTTTTTTCTAGTTACCCCGTTTAGAACAGTTTTATTGAGGTATGATTCATATACAATACAGGCAGTTAAAGATTACATTCAGTGGTTTTTAGTATATTTACAGAGTTGTGCAACCATCACCACAATCTAATTTTAGGACATTTTCCTAACCTCATAAAGAAACCCCAGATATATTAGCAGTCACTTCCCATTTCTCCCTCCTGTCTTCCAGTCCTAGACATTCCTGGTTTTCTTTTTTATGTTTAGGAATATGCACTCTCCTTGTCTGTTTTAAGTCATTATAAAGCAAACCAACTTCTCTTTCAGAGTGTATTTATTGAAAATCATTTGAAATGTACAGAGACTTCTATTCTTTCCTATGTATACTGTTAGATGCCCTTAGATTTGTTTAGGTAGACTTGAAGTTTAATGTCTAGAGGAGATAAACCTAATTAGGCTGAGTTAAGAATCATTTTAGTAGTATTCAGAAAAGTAAGAAGTCTTCCTGGTCCTCCATGGCAAGTTTTATGTTATAGAAATAAACAGTTTTGTTTTTCCTGATCAGTTCTAGTAGATAAACATTCCAAGTCCATTTGTAAAAAAACGCAACTATGAAACGCATATACCTAAAATAGCATCGTGAACCTGTTGCTTCACTATTCTTGAGTAGATTATTTTCAGTGAATTGGTAGTTGGGTTAATTTTTTTAAGAGGTAGATAGTTCCCTTTGTTTTTCAAATTTGTGGGTCTGTTTTACCTCACAGAAATGTTACCTGGTACTCACTATAAGAAAAAAGCATGTAAAACATTTTTTCCCCATAAGAAGTAAGGGCCAGTTGGATTATTTTGAGTTTATGTCTTATCAGTAATGTGGAAATATTAATAACTACCCTATTTACCTCAAAGGGTTGGTATGAAATGCTAAAAGAATCAAATCAGTAATAGTTGAAGGAAGTGGACGGTAAGATTGTACCTTCATTTTCTGTCATTTCTACTTTCCCCTCATGTTCCTATTATGTTTAAATGTTATTAAAGGATCATAATTTTTTAAAATGTCATTTATAGCCGACTTCACAGGGGTTGACCAAGCCGTATTTCCTTTGGTTTTCATGTGTATGGTTACAATTTATATGAAATATTTTCAACAAATACGACAAAGGGTCCTTAATAAATAGAACTACACAAAAAGAAAGACCTGAGTCCTAGTAGACAAATGGCAAAGGACATGAACACTTAATTCACAAAGAGCATTCAAGTGGCCAATTCAACTCCATTAGGAAATTTTAAAAATGCAGATAAAAGCAATAATGAAATACCGTATTGGGTTTACGAATTACCAATTTTTTTCCTTTTAAAATAAATCTTTAATATGTTAGTAATACATGGAAACATTTTCCTTTTTTTTTTTTTTTTTTTAAAGTGCACCTAGTATAAGTAAAGCTAAAAAAGCTCCTGCTGATTACATTCCATTCTTCAGGTCCCCTTTTTGAAATAAGCACTCTTAATCAGTTTGTTACATGTCTTTCAGACCTTTTCCCGTTTATTACGTGTGAATATCATTTAGGAAATCTGTAATGCTTGTGATGTAAACATCGGAAACTTTGTTTCACTCAATCGTATTTTTTTCAAGGTCTGTCTTAGGTTTGTATGTAAAGATTTTTCTCACTCTTTTTAACTACTACACAACATTGCTATTGTATAACTATTTTAGTTATTCAGTATTCCCCAGTTCTTAGCTGTTTAGGTAGTTTCTGATTTTTTACTATTCTAAACACTGATACAATGTATTTATCTTTTCATAGTCTGTGGAAAAAGTAAAGTTAAGCCAAAAGGGATTGCTACAGGGTTGCTGGTGAGGGAAGGCTGTAACTGTTATAAATACAGCAGTCTGGGTATAGGACACATTGAGAAGGTGATACTAGAATAAGAACTTGAAAGAAGTAAGAACGTTGAACATATATGTGCTGAGGAAAGACCGTTCTAGGCAGAAAGAACAGAGTTGAAGGGCTCTAAATTGGGATTATGTCTAGTGTGTTGAAGGAGTGGTAAGGAGGCCAGCATGGTTGAAGTTCAGTGAGCCAGAGGATATTAAAGAGGTGATGGGTGGCCGGTTTATATGTAGGACCTTGTAGGTGATTATAAGGCCTTTGGCATTTACTTTGAATACAGTAGGATGCCAGTGTAGGATTTTAGGCAGAGAAGCAACGCTATCTTTCTGGGAACTATGTTAAGAAAGAATTTATAGAGTAGGGCAGTGGTGGCAGTTAACAGTTATAGTAGTCAAGCAGAAGAAAAGCTTGAACTAACTTAAGGTTGGACTAAGGTGCAGGTAGTGGAGGTGGTGGAGAAATGCTTGCATCCTGGATCTGTTTTGAAAGAGCGCTCAGCACGATAGGGAATAAAGTATGAGAGAAAGACAGGAATCAAGAATAAGGATTATTCCACAGGTTTTGATCTAAGCAAAGGTGGAATTACATAGGTGTAGTTAGTTGTATCTTTTTCTTAAGAAATATAAAATTCTGATAATGGTCATATTTATCATTATTTTCCTTTGTCTTTGTTTTAGAATCTTCTTTAAGAGAACGTTGTAGTTCTTCTGTATTTTCTTCTAATATTTTCTGATTGTAGTTTTGTTTTGCTTTTAATTTAGTTGTTTTTTTTTTTAATAGCTGTTTGCAGTTTACTTTTGTGAATGGTGTAAGATTGAGATCTGAGCTTCCTCACCTCACCCCCACCCCCAAAGCACACTCACATAGTCAGTAGTCCCAAGCCAAAGCAAATCATTTTCTTTTCCCTCTGATTTAAGATATCATTTTTATCATATATTAAAATCTCATGTAGACATGAATCTATTTTAGACCCTGTATTCTAGTTGTTAATTCTTTCTAAGCCATTATTACATTGTTTTTAATTACTATAGCTTTGTAATATATTTTTATTCTACTATTTTACTTTTTGAGAATTGTCTTGCCTGATCTCCTGATCTTTCACATGTTGAATCAGCTAGTAGAGTTCCAGAAAATTTATTAATTAATTTATGATTGCGTTTTTATGAGTTGATTTTAGAAAAATTAACACATTTATAATAAGGATTCTTTCCCTATAAGAACATCTGTTTCTTTCTATTCAGGTGTTGCCTTATGTCCTTTATGTCTTCTTCCTCAAGGCTTACACATTTCTTTTTTTTAATTTATTTAAATTCAGTTAATTAACATATGGTATGTTATTAGTTTCAGAGATAGAGTTCAGTGATTCGTCAGTTGCATATAACACCCAGTGCTCATTAAATCCCGTGCCCTCCTTAATGCCCATCACCCAGTTACCCCATCCCCCACCTCCCTCCCCTTCAGCAACCCTCAGTTTGCTTCCTATGATTAAGAGTCTCTTATGTTTGCCTCCCTCTCTGTTTTCATCTTATTTTATTTTTCTTTCCCTTCCCTTATGTTCATTTGTTTTGTTTCTTAAATTCCACATATCAGTGAAGTCATGTGGTATTTGTCTTTCTCTGACTGATTTACTTCACTTAGCGTAATGCCCTCTAGTTCTATCCATGTCATTGCAAATGGCAAGATTTCATTCTTTTTGATGGCTGAGTAATATTCCATTGTCTATATCTACCACATCTTCTTTATCCATTCATCTGTTGATAGACATCTGGACTCTTTCCATAGTTTGGCTATTGTGGACATTGCTGCTATAAACATTGGGGTGCAGGTGCCCCTTCGGATCACTACATTTGTGTCAGTGGGGTAAATACCCAGTAGTGCAATTGCTGGGTCATAGGGTAGCTCTATTTTTAGCTTTTTGAGGAACCTCCATACTGTTTTCCAGAGTGGCTGCATCAGCTTGCATTCCCACCAACAATGTAAGATGGTTCCCCTTTCTCCGCACGAGATTGCACATTTCCAATTAGATTGATTCTTGGGTATTCTTGGTTATTGTTGCTATAATAAATGGAGTATTTTTTCTTTTATTTTTTTGAATTGATCATTGCTGTTATAGAAGAAAGGTGTTGATTTTTTATGTTGATCTTGTATTTGGCCATGTTGCTTAAATGTCTTATTTGTTCTAATAATTTGTTGATTTTCTAGAGTTTCTTTTCTCATATAGATTTGTTATTTCTTATCGCATTGACTTGCACCTTCACGGTGTATAGAATATTAAAGGCAAGAGTAGGAATCACTTATGTTAAAAACCATGGTGAGATACCAATTTTTTGTCTATTAATTTTTTAAAAATCTTACTGAATTTCTCTTGTGCATGAGATGCAAAAGTACTCTTGTATGCTTCTAGTGGAAATTTAAATGAATGCAGCTCTTTATATGTGTTCCTATGATTTTTAAATGTGTATATAAATTCTTAAGAGTGTTTCCATATCCTTTGACCTAGTAATCTCACTTCCGGGCCTCTATCTCTTGGAATTAATAAGAACAAATATGTTTGTTCAAGTTGTTCCTTATTTATGTTGCTTATAGGTTACTTACGTGTTTCAAAATAACCTTAATGTCTAATACTAGGGTAATGGTTTTGTAAGTTCTGGCATATGTGTATGGTGGAATATTACATAATCAATATACTATGTTAAAAGAATTTATAATAACGTGGAAGTACTTACTAAATAAGTAAAAAAGAACAATACAACAGAATTGTTTATGTAGTAGAGGTGCATCGTTATCAAAATGCAGAACAGATTAGAAGCAGATACACCAAAACGGTAATAGTAATAATCTGTGGGTAATGAATATATGGATGATTTTATTTTCTCCTTAGTATTTTTCTGTGGTGAGTATGCATTGTTAAAATCAGAAGAAGAAACTTAAAGTGTATATATCTGTAATATTAAGCTATATTTACCCTCTTTGAAATATGTGGAAAGGAAGAAATCCTAGCCTATTTCATTAAATGTCAAAATTGATCATAATTATTTTTAAAAGTATACTCTATTATACTCTTCAAAAAAAGGTTTTGCTGAATGTGGGTAACACCTTTCATAGGATAAAGCATATATGTGAGAGAAAAGAAACACAGCAGTTTCAGTGGCAGGTTGTGACTTATACTTTGGGATGCATTACTGCCTTGCCATCTGTGTTACAGGTCTTTTGCAAGCTAGGTATCATCTAGTAGCCTTGTGGCCTACTTTAATAAGAAAGCTTACTGTGTTTATATGGATTTTAGATTGCCATTTGCTTTATTTAAGAAACATTCATTGAGTACTTCCAGTGTGCCAGGAACTTTGCTAGCCAAAGGACATAAAACCACACAGAGGCCCTCTGTCCTGAGCAGCTTTTGTTAGAAATAATTTGTGATTAATATTGTGGTAGAATGAGAGGGTGTCTGATAAGAGGAACCAGGAATACTCAGATTCTAATTCAACCCCCAAGGTCTCTTAGGGAGCTAAATATACTGAAACTCAAGTCAGAGTAATACATTAGTGGCTTAGGTGTAGGCCCTCTGTCTCAAAATTCAGAGAACTAGGTTAGTCTATATGGAACATGCTGTTTTTCTTTACTAGTTAAATCTACTTTCCTTTCTTCCTTTAAGCTTAAATTCAAGTCTGTTTTGAGGCAAAAGACTCCTGCTGTTGCTAAAGGAAGACTGTGCAAGAAACAGAGTTTCTCCTAAATACCCATTCTGGATGTTCTTGAGTATCTAGCGATCTAATATCATGCCACCTACCAACCAACTGGCCCCCGTTACCCTTGGCCCAGTTTTTGTGTTTGAAAAAGGGAGCAGAACAAAAAAGGAAATGAATAGGAAAGATGGCTTGGTTGTTCCAAGCAGCCTTGGAATGTTTTTCTTTTACCTCTGACAGCATGTAAGGAAAAGAAAAGAAAGGTCACTCTCTGTTCTATCATGATGCATAGTTACAGTACCAAAAAATCTTGAGTTATTTGTAAGATTATGTTATAAAAGAGTTTAAGTGGTAACAGAGAGGTTAGAGACTAGAGTTTCAAAAGAGCACTAATAACTTTTTCCTTCAGACATTTTAATAACTATAAATGTGTAGTTTGTTTCTATAATTATTGTCTTTCCCATTTTCACCAGCTCTATCATTGGCACAGCTTCTTATATTTTTTTAACGTCTTTAATATTAATTTTTCCTTGACGAATTGAACACGAAGTCATTGCAACAAACTAGCTATTTTTCCTATGTAACAGCTTTTTCTTGTGCTTATTTTTTTAATTATAGTCCTAACTTTCGAGGGTAAATTATAAGTAAAACAGTGGTCTCACTGATGCAAATTTGTCTAGTTTATAAGTCATCCTGTACCCAACTTACCCTATAAAAAAAGTGAGACTTGAGGAGAAATTTCTGTACTCATAATTTCAACTCAACACAGTGACAGCATCTGCTAGCACATGGGCCAGTCATTTGTTCTTAAGTCTTAACATACTCAGGCAACCCAGTTTTAGGAATGGAAAAAAAGGGAGGTGTATTTAGCTCCTCAGAGACAAAATATATGATCTTTTGGAAAGACAAATAAACAAGCATTTACAGTATATGTTCACCATATAGTTTGTCCATTGATGTAATAAAATTATGCACAGGATATTATGAGAAAAGAAAGAAGAGGTTTCTGACCTAGATTCAGAAAGACACCTATCAGGAAGACTTCCCAAAGGGAATGACACATGAACTGAGTTCTGTAAGATGAATTGGCTTTTGTCAGACCAACAGAGATGGAGATTTGGAATGGGAAAATATGTTGGATACTGGCTACATTAGTCAAAGGCCCAGAGACAATCAAGCATGGAACATTAGAGGAAGTAGGAGTTCAGTGTAGCTGATGTTGAGAGTGGGGATGGAGGAGGATTGCTGAGATGAAGCTATAAAAGTAAGCAAAAGCTAGATTATGAAGAGCTTTTTACTTCCTATGCCAAGAAATGTTGACTTTACTGTGAATGCACTGAAGACTCATTGACTTTTGGGGAACCAGATTTGTATCTGCATTAGGAGATTGGAAATGGCAGAACTGGCATAATGGTGATAAGGACTTGTACTAATGTATGGGCAGAAAATAGAAAAAGCTGAGATACTTTGAAGAGGTATACTCAACAAGGACTACTGACCAATAGAAGTAATACATGCAGTGGAGAGAGAATAGCTTTTGGAGTTAGCTAGACCTGAATTTAAATCCCAGCTCTGTCACTTAGGTGTTTTGTGACCTTGGGTGTTTATGTACCTCTCAGAACTTTAGTTTTCTTTCTTTCTTTCTTTCTTTTTTTTTTAATATTTTATTTATTTATGTGAGAGGGAGTGAGTGAGAAAGAGTACAAGCAGGGAAAGGAGCAGAGGGACAGGGAGAAGCAGGCTCCCTACTGAGCAAGGAGCCCGATGTTGGGCTCGATCCCAGGACTCTAGGATCACAACCTGAGCCGAAGGCAGATGTTCAACTGACTGAGGCACCCAGGCACCCCCAGAGCTTTAGTTTTCTTAACTTAAAATAGAGACAGCAGTACTCAATCCATAGGGATGTGAGGAGCAGGTAAAATAACAGGTGTAAGATACCCAGTAAATAAGTATAAAAGAATAGCTGCTATTGTGGGGGTAGAAGGAGATGGAAGAGAGTTAAGAATGGCTTCAAGCTTTCAGTTTGGGCAGTGAGAAGGAACTAGTTTAGGAAAGGGGGGTTAACTGGTCTGATTCCTAGACACATTGCCTGTGAGAAATCTGTTGGACATGTTCCCTGGCAGATGACAGTAACAGTACGACACTTGAGACATACTTAAGCAGAAGGTACAGATTTGAGAGCCATCAACTCACACGTGGTAGTAAAATTTATGAAAATACATGAGATAACCCAAGGAGAGAGTGAGAATGAGAAGAACATTCAGAAAACTGGAGAAATGGCCTAGGAAAGGTATCAGTTGGGATGGTTAGAGAAGTAGAACACCAGTGGTGAGTAGTATCAGTGAAACACAAGGAGAGCATTTCAAGGAGAGTGTAGAATTAACAGCTTCACGTGCTCTAGAGAGCTGAAAGATGATCAAAGAGAAGAGTATCTTTGGGTTTATGAATTACGAATTATTAATTCTGTCATGATTTTAGTAGAATGATGGGTTGGACATACAATTTTAGTAGTTCAAGAAGAGAATGGGAAATGAGGAATAAAGGCAACCAGTACGGATAAGTCTTTGAAAAATATGACACAGGGGCGCCTAGCAGGCTCAGTCAATACAGCATGTGACTCTTGATCTCGAGGTTGTGAGTTTGAGTTCCATGTTGGCTATAGAGATTACTTAAAAATAAAATCTTTTTAAAAAAATAAAAATGTGATACAAACTTAGATTTAAATGCTGATAATGGCTAACAGAGAGGAAGGGGTTTCTCAGGATGTAGGGAGTTACAGCTCATTCAGTCAGGTTTTAAGAACAGAGTGGTTGATTGTGTGAAATGCAGCAGTGAGAAAATACACATTGGGTTTGGCCATAAAGGAGGAAGTCTGTGAGCCAGGAGTTAGGTCTTTGTGGTGGAGTCCTTTCAGTGCCAGACTTTGTCTGATCGGGAATGACTGAAAGTTAGTGGGCATGGAAGTGATATGATCAGAACAGCATTTTAAAATTTTCTGGCAACAGTTTGAAGGATGAGAATGGGAGGTGTGGGTCCCATGTAGTCTGGTAGAGGCATAAAGTAATAAGGACCTGGACCAGGGTGATGGTTCTGGCATCAGAAAGATAAATGAATGCAAGAGCTATTATGCTTTTACGTACCTTTTAACTTGGTTATCATATGGATGTAATTAATGGGTAAAGGAAAACTTTAGCCTAAAAGTTGACGTTTCAATGTTTCGAGCGTAGGTAATAAGGAGAGTGGTAGTTAGCATTTACCAAACAGAAACATTAGTAGTAGCAAGTTTTGAAGATGAATTAATTTTTAAACATTCCTTTATTAAGCTTATGTTATTGAGTGGCTCTTGGGTGTCGGGTAGTGTTCCACATGCTGGAGACAGCAGTGAAGACAGGCAAAATCCCTGTTCTCATGGCACTTAACATTCAGAAGTGAGGCGAAGACAAGAAAGTTAAAAAGGGCAAGATAGTTTAATCCAAGTAAGACAAAACTTGGTGATGATACAGAAATGAACTAAAGGGTACCATTTTAGATGATGTGATCAGAAATGGTATTTCTGAAGAGGAGAGTTTTGAACTTACAATATCACTAAGGAGTCAGCTGTGCAAAGATTTGGGTGCCAAGGCATTCCCACCCAAACTGGAGAGGATGTGCAGAGACCCTAAGAAGGGAATGAGCTTGATTTGTTTGAGGGCTAGAAAAAAAAGGCCAATGTGTGAGGATCAGAGTGAACAGGGGAGAGACTGATAATATTTGATGAGGTTTGAGGGTGTAGGGTTAAACTTGAGCAGGGCCTGGAAGCCTTGATAAAGAATTTGGTGGTTTATACTTGACTGGTAGCAGTGGAAATGAAAGAAAAGTAATACCGAGCTATGTTGGACTGTCTAGGACAGCTAGGTGAAGAAGTCAAGAGAGTTGTCAGGCTTAAATATATAAATTCAAATATGATTGGCTTGGTATGATTCATTGGAATAACTTGCCAAGTTGTTTAGGCACTGAACAAATAAATGTTCATAGTGTGAAGGGTTGAGGAGTCTATCAAGGAAATGGTCAAGGGATCTGAGAATGATCAGCCAGTGATCGGGAGGGGTTCCTAACACTTCTTTGACGTAATGAAGGACATCTTAAATACCATTGCAGCCTGAAAGGAATGACCTAGAGTTGTATGAACAACAGCTGGAAAAAATTAAGTATTCAGAAGGTAGATAGAGGTATAAGAATTACACTTTCCATGTGCATATTGTTTTACAGATTACAAAGTCTTTAGGAAATCAACTTGATCTTCATAAAGAGCTCTCTGAAGTAGATTGGAGACAGGAATTTTAGGGAGGTCAGCATTATTAAAAGGTGAGGAAACTTGAGGATATTCAAGTACATAATCATTGAATGACATGAATTCACAACATCTGACTTTACTTGCATTGCTTTACCTATCACAGTATGTTAATGCAAAGATGATCAGAAATTTAAATTTTAGTAGAAAAACTGAAATATGTATCCTTATTAAAACAGTACAAAAGACGTATTTGTAAATTTGTATTATAGTTATTAGTACTATTCCAAAGGTTTCAGAGTGTTTTGAAGACACAGAGGAGAATGAGATTGACTTTGGCTGAGACAATCAGAGGTTTTGTTTTGTTTAGAAAATGTGTACTCTTTCCTCACTCGCTAATTTTTATTATTTTCTTGGTTGCTCTGCGTGTTTAAAGTACTACATACGCAGCTTTGAAATACGCCCTTTTATTTTACACCCAATACTCACGTGTTTATTTCTGCTACCGTATTTTATTCTTGTGTTGCCACCCAATCCAGTGGAGACTCAGCAGTAATAGCTAACAAATGAACAATTCTGTGCCAGGCACTGTGGTAAGGGTTTTGTAAAAATTGACTTGTTTAATTCTTAACATCAACTCTCGGAGGTGGGAGCATTACTTTATAAATTGGTGTTTTCTGCTATTCCAAACCTGATGTAGAGAAAGAACCATGTTGAAAGAAAGGGTCATTATAAGGCATACTCACTTGCACTTCAGGATCAATTTAAACCCTAAATAAAGTAGTTGGATTTTTTGGGTCACATTATGTACTACTTATCATAGTTTTCTTTAAGAGAAGAAGCCAAGTTGGTATATGTACTAACCTGAGAAGTAAAGTAAGTCTAAGCTATGTAACATGAATGAATAAAGTAGCAATACTCTAAATGTCTGTTTTATGATTATAGTGATAGTATGTAATAATCATGAATGGTTATACATTTTAAAAAACTACTTAACTCACTTTGCATAATAAAAAGATTCCTCAATAAAGAGATGTTTGCTTAATTTTAAAGTATGGAGGAATGAGAAATATCTATAAAACTTAATCATTTGTTTAGTTAGTTTTCATTCCTGTATTTTCTTGGAGTGAAAGAGATATGTTGCTTACTGTGGAAATGAATACAGACAGCATCTGTCGTCTGAGGATCTCAGAGTGCTTTTCAAATAGTATCTCATGAGTCCTCACAGCCCTTTGGTGAGGTAGGTAGGTGGCAAGTATTATTATCTTCATTTTACAGATGGAGAAATTGAAGCCACCAGAGGGTTAAATGATTTATGTATAGTCCCACCAACCCGATATAGAGGCAGCCTGAGCTACTTAAATGAGAATATTATATTTTAGGAGGATTTCGTAGTAAAAAATCATTAACCCCTTTGCTATTGTATTTTACACAGATTAACTATTAGAACAAATATGTTAGCTTTAAAATGTCCACATGGAATTTTTTTAATCCTTTCTTTAGAAATAGAAAACATTATAATACTCTTTCCCCCTCCCCCCAATTTTTAGGTCAGCAGCAAGGACAAGATGGAGTAAAGGTCCAACAAGCCACGATAGCTCCTGTAACTGTAGCAGTTGGAGGAATTGCTAACGCAACGATAGGTGCTGTTAGTCCTGACCAACTCACACAAGTGCATTTGCAGCAAGGCCAGCAAGCTTCTGATCAAGAGGTGCAGCCTGGCAAGAGGCTTCGAAGAGTTGCCTGTTCCTGTCCTAATTGTAGGGAAGGAGAAGGAAGGTAAATGCTCTATTACCAACTTTATCTCTCTGGAAGGCATGAAATAGTTAAAACCAAGCCATTGGCTGGGTACTTGGATCACTAGAATGTCACTAGCTTTGTAGCGCAAAGTTGAGATACAGTGCCGTTAAGACAGGCATTAAATTGAGCTAGTCGAGGAATGGAGTTTTAGTGGTCTTCTACCATGTACCTTATACTTTTTTATAATGGTTTTCTTGTTTTGTTTATTATGGAAAAATTTTAATTTTATTGATATAAAATTCACATACCATACAATTCCCTCAGTCTACATTTCATTGGTTTTTAGTATGTTCCCATAGCTGTGCATCCATCATCACAACTTTAGAACATTTTCATCACCTGGAGAAGAAACCCCTATGTTTTTGTTTGTTTGTTTTTTAAGATTTTATTTATTAGAGAGTGAGCGAGAGAGAGAGCATGGGGTGGAGGGGCAGGGGGAGAGGGAGAAGCAGACTCCCCGCTGAGCAGGGAGCCCGATGCGGGACTTGATCCCAGGACCCTGGGATCATGACCTGAGCCGAAGGCAGTTGCTTAACCGACTGAGCCACCCAGGTGCCCGAAACCCCTGTATTCTTTAGCCATCACCTCACCCCCTTGTCCCCCAATCCTCCCAGCTTTAGGCAACCATTGAAGAAATTTCTGTCATGCACTTGCCATTCTGGGCATGCACATAAATGGAATCATACAGTGTGTGATTTTTTTGTGACTGGTTTCAGTTACGTAGCATCATATTTTTAAGGTTTATCCATATTACAGCATGTATTAGGTATTGGTACCTCATTTTTTAATTGAACAACTAACATTCCATTGTATGGATACATAGTATTTTACTTATCCATTTATCAGTTGGTGGACGCTTAGAGTTTTTCCACCTGTTGGCTACTGTGCTGCTATAAACATTATACAAATTTTGGTGTGGATATAGGTTTTCATTTGTCTTGAGTGTATAGTTAGGAATGCAATTAATGGTCCATATAGTAACTCTAAGTCTAACCACTTGAGGAACTGCCAGACTATTTTCCAAAGTACCTGTACTGTTTTACATTCCCACCAGCAGTGTAGAAGGGTTCCAGTTGTTGCCAGCACTTGTTATAATTTGGCTTTTTGATTACAGCTTTCTTAGTGTGTGTGAAGCGGTATCTCAGTATGGTTTTAAATTGCATTTTCCTGATGACTTCATTATTCAAGTGTGTTTTCTTGTGCTTATTGGCTGTTTGTATATCTTCTTTGGAGAAATGTCTATTAAGATCTTCTGCTCATTTCATCTTTTTTTTTTTAAAGAGGGGCGTCTGTGTGATTGTGTTGGTGGAGCATCCAACTCTTGTTTCAGCTCAGGTCATGATGTCAGGGTACTGAGATCGAGCCCCTTGTGGAGCTCCATTCTCAGCGGGGAGTCTGCCATAGGATTTCTCTCCCTCTCCCCCTCCGCCTGCTTGGGCATTCTCTTTCTCACTAAAATGAATGAATGAATCTTTTAAAAAGAAAGGAAAAGAAAAGATTTTTTTGCCCATTTTAAGTTAGATTTTTTAATTAGATTTAAATTAAATTGTAATAGCTCTTTATATATTCTAGATACAAGTCCCTTATCAATTAAATGATTTGCTCATATTTTCTTCTAATCTGAGAGTTGTCTTTTTACTTTCTTGGTAGTGACAGAGACAGTTGTAATTCCATGTGAATTTTAGAATCAGCTTGCCAGTTTCTACAAAGAAGGCAGATGGGATTCTGATGGGGGTGGTATGGAGTCTTTAGATCAGCTTGAGGAGTATTGCCGACTCAACAGTATTCTGATCCCTTTACATGGTATGTGTTTTTCTGTTTATTTAGATCTTTGATTTCCGATGACATTATTTTGTAGTTTTCAGAGTGTAAGTTTTGTACTTGTTTTGTTAAATTTATTCCTAAGTATTTTATTCTTTTTGAGGCTATTGTAAGTGAAAACTTTTTCTTTATTGTTCATTAAAAAGTGTATAGAAATACAGTTAATTTTTGTTTATTGATCTTGTATCCTACAACCTTACCGAACTCTGTTTATTAGTTCTTACAGTTTTTTAGTGGATTCATTAGGGTTTTTCTATATGTAAGATCATGTCATCTGCAAATAGAGATAGTTTTACTTCATCCTCTCCACTCTGGATGATTTTTATTTCTCTTTCTTACCTAATTGTTCTGTCCAGACCTATAGTATAACATTGAATAGAAGTAGCAAAAGTGGACATCCTTGTTTTGTTCCTGATCTTAGGGGAAAAGGGTCCAGTCTTTTCACCGTTAAGTATGATATTAGCTCTGAGCTTTTCATATATGTCCTTAATTAAGAAAGCTCCCTTCCATTCTTACTTCATTGTGCTTGTTTGTCATGAAAGGTTGTTGGATTTTGTCAGATGCTTTTCTGCATCTGTTGAGATGATCACGTAGTTTGTTTTTTATTCTGTCAGTATGGTGTGTTATATTAATTGATTGTGGGATATTAAAGTACTTTTGCATTTGTGGAATAAACCCAGAACTTAGTCATGGTACATAATTCTTTATGTATTGCTATATTCCGTTTGCTGGTATTTTATTAAGGATTTTTGCATGTGTGTTCATGAGAGATAATTGGTTTGTAGTTTTCTTATAACGTCTTTGTCTTTTGGTAAGGGTAATACGAGCCTCATAGAAGGAGTTGGGAAGTGTTCCCTCCAGTTTCATTTTTTGAAAAAGTTTGTGAAGAACTGGTAATAATTCTTTAAATGTTTTGTTTAATTCACCAGTGAAACTGTCTAGGTCCTGGGCTTTTCTTATGGGTATTTTTATTTTACTATTAATGCAATCTCTTTACTGTAAGGGTTTTTTCTGATTGATTGATTGATTGTTCTTAAGTCAGTTTTGGTACTTTGTGTCTTTTGGGGAATTTATCCATCTCATCTAAGTTATTTAGGTAATCGGCATGCAGTTATTCTTGGTATTCTTTTATAACTCTTTTAATTTCTGTAAGGTTAATAATGAGTCTTCTTTTATTTCAGATTCTAGTAATTTGTGTCTTCTCCTTTTTTTTCTTGGTCAGTCTACCTAAAGGCTTGTTCAATTTTGTTGATCTTTTGAAAAATCAAGTCACATCAGCTTTTGGTTTCATTGATTTTTCTGTTTCTGTATTCTCAATTTCATTAGTTCCTGCTCTATTCTTTATTATTTCCTTCCATTTGTTTTGTTTTAGATTTAATTTGCTTTTTCCATTGTCTTAAGATGCAAGGTTATTGTTTTAAGATCTTTTTAATGTAGGCATTTACAGCTATAAATGTCTCTCTAGGTATTGCTTTTCATGTGTCCCTTGAATTTTGGTATGATGTATCTTCATTCATATCAAAGCATTTCCCGCTTTTTCTTTGGATTTCTTTTTTGACCCACTGGTTATTTAGGAGTGTATTGTTTAATTTCTAGATATCTGTGTGTTTTCCAGTTTCCTCCTGTAATTGATTTCTAGTTTCATGACACTGTGGTCAGAAAACATACTTTGCATTATTTCTGTCTTTTATTGAGGTTTGTTTCATGGCCTCATGTATGATTTATCTTGGGAGAACATTTTATGTGCACTTACAAAAAATGTGTATTTGCTACTGTTTGGTGCAGTGTCTTACGGATGTCTGTTAAGTTTATGAAGTCTTTTATCTAGTCTTCGTTTCCTTGTTGCTTTTCTGCCTAATTGATTTACTTTAATCTCCCTGTATCTTTCTGTCTTTGAATGTGAACTATGTCACCTGTAGACAGCATGTAGTTGGATCTTGTTTTTTTGTTTTGTTTTGTTTTTTTAAGATTGATTTATTAGAGAGACAGAGTGAGCATGAGTGTTGGGGGAGGGGCAGAGGGAGAGAATCTTCAAGCAGACTCCTACTCCCTGCTGAGTTTGGAGCTCCGTGCCGGATAGAGATTCAGATGACCCATGAGATCATGACCTGAGCCAAAATCAAGAGTCAAATGGGTGCTTAACCATCTGAGCCATTCAGGTGCCCCCCTTTTTTTTTTTTTAATCCGTCTGGCAAAATGTGTTTTGTGATTGGATTGTATGATCCATTTACATTTGATGTTATTGATATGGTTGAATTTATGTCTCTCATTTTGCTTTTTTGTTTTTTGTGTCTCATGTCTTTTTCTCTCTTCATCCTTAACTGTTCTCTTTTGCATTACGTGAATATAGTATAGTACTTTAATTTGTAAAGTAGCATTTTAATTTTGTTAATGATTTTTTCACTATTTTATTTTGAGTTATTTCCATAGTAGTTGCTCTTGACCTTACCATATATGTCTTGTCATATTCAGCTTAAGGTTAATAGTAACTTAATTCCAATGAATTATAGAAATGTTATTTCTTTATAGGTCTATTCCCTTTTACTTCTTTTTGTGATGTTATTATTATATATTATGTAATATCATGTAATATTATGTATATTGTTATAATACATATTATATCTGTGTTATAGATCCAACAAGACATTGTTATAAATTTTTACCTTATATAATGCTGTGTCTTTAAAAGAAGATGATAGGCCAGAGGGATATCAGGATCACCAAGAATAATTTGGAGGTTGCCAAGGATTTGTTTTAAAGTGTTTTCATGTCTGACCAAGAACTCTTGATATTTTGGGGAGGGGAAGGAGCCAAGAAGTTTCTTTTTCTTTTTTTTTTTTTTAAAGATTTTATTTATTTATTTGACAGAGAGAGACAGCCAGCTAGAGAGGGAACACAAGCAGGGGGAGTGGGAGAGGAAGAAGCAGGCTCATAGCAGAGGAGCCTGACGTGGGGCTCGATCCCATAACGCCGGGATCACGCCCTGAGCCGAAGGCAGACGCTTAACCGCTGTGCCACCCAGGTGCCCCAAGAAGTTTCGAAAGTATATCACTTTTGCTATGTTAATTTTATCACTAGTTCTTTTTATTTGTTCCTGATATTTGAGTTCCTTCCTGGCATCATTTTCTTAGCCCACTACAGCTTTGCTCCCACCTCTCTGTTTTGTGCTATTACGGCAAATGTATTAATATATACATTTCTATAATGTGTATTTTAATGTTATGGGCTTGACAATACATTTTATACATATTGTTTTATAAAATTACTTTTAAAATCGGATAAGAGAAGAAACAGGCACTTACACTGGCCTCTATAATTACATAATTACCCTTGCTGGTGCTCTTTTGTTTCTTTGTGTGCATTTGAATAACTTTCTGGGTTGGGTTGATGCAACCTGAAGAACTTCTTTAGTTTAGTTTCTTGCAAAGCGGGTCTGCTCAAAACAAATTGTCTGTGTTTGTTTATCTGGAAATATCTTTATAATACCTTCATTTTTTAAAGGTAGTTTTGCTGGATAGAGTCGTCTTGTTTCAGTTTTTTCTCTTTAGTGCTTTGCACATGTTTTCATCCTGCCTTATGACCTCCATTGTTCTGCTGAGAAATCAGTTCTTTTACTGTGGTTCCCTTTAAGTGAGGAGTTATTTTTCCTTTACTGTTTTCAAGATTTTGGCTTTGGGTTTCAGGATTTTTAGTATATAAAGTGTCTATTTGCAGATCTGTGCAGTTAGACTACTTGGAGTTTGTTGAGCTTCCCGCATGTGTACATCCATGTTTTTCAGTAAGTTTAATAAGTTTGCAGACATTATTTCTTTGAGTATTTTCTGCTGCATTCTCTTCCCTCTCTCCCTTCCCCTCCTCTCCTCTGCTTCCTTCCCTCTTTACTTTGATAAAGAGGCACCCTGTTCATTTTCCTTTGTTCTTTTTCTCGTCTGTTTTTGGATTGCATAATCTCTATTAATCAGTGTTGAATTTTGCTGTTTCTTCTTTTGAATCCCTGTAGTAAATTTTTCATTTCACTTGTACTTCTCATCTCCACAATTTCCCATTGGTTTTTTTTTTTTAATCATTTGTAACTCTTCTTTGATATTTTCCATTTGATGTGACATTGTCATTATACTTTGCTTCTTTAATCATGGTGTCCTTTAGTTCTTTAAACATATTTATTAATGGCTACTTTGAAGTCTTGTTAAATTTGTTCACTGTCATAGTTTCACTTGCTTTTTTTTTTTTAGTGTATGGGTCATATTCCCCTATTTTTTTTTGGCACATCTCATATTTTTCGTTGGAAACTGGATGGTTTAATATATTGTAGCAACTTAGTATTGCCTCCCCTGCCTTTCCCCACCCCTGGCTTATTGTTATTGTTTGCTTGCTTATTTAGTGACTGGCTGGGTTATTTTGGTGAACGCCCCCTAATCCCCCATGAAGCGTGTTGCTCCTCAGTGGATGCAGAATTGGGTATGCTTAGTGATCCTGGATGACAGTGGTTTGGGCAGGGATCTTTGACTGTCCTGTCTCTGACCACACCCAGCTATTAAACTCCACTAATTGTCAGCTGATTGCTCTATTGTTTTCAACAGTACTCTGTAATATATATTACTGTATAGACTGATCTATTCAGATTCTTCTTAAGGACTAGATCAACAGGTCTGTGCTTGAGATTTATTCTGACTCTGGAGGGCTACCCAGCTGCCTCTTTTCTCCCTTCTTTCTGACAGCCTAGTCAGCCTATAGTTTTGCCTGTTTCTCCAAAGTATTTATTAGTCTCCCCGCATTTGTGTTTTGCAGCAGTGTCCGCTGTTTTTAAGAGCTCCCTTAGGCACACACTTTTTCACACTTTGTTTGCAAATGAATTCAATTCCTTTGGGAAGAGATTTGGAGTTCTGTTTTATGCTGTGTTCTCTCTCTGTCCAAGATCTCTTTGTCATGGCTCCTGAACTTGGGGTTGGGGTAGTGGCACATTTCTCTCTGAGTGGCATCCCTGCTCTAGTTGCTGAGTGTTTGGTGGTAAGGGAGCAGCAGTAGCTTCAGGTTTTCTTGGCTTGCCTCTACTGACTTGGAAGTTCTAATGTATACACTAAAAATGAGCTGAATCAAGGATGATCTGTACTGCAGTATTCTCATTGTGCCCTATCCAAGGCAGAGCCAAGGCCTCAGGAGTTGGGTTTGGGTGGAAGAAGAGAGTTCCCTACCTGTCAGCCATACTTGCCTGGAACTTAGCCTCAGCAATAGATAACTGGGGGTAGAATGAGAAATTCTGACATCTTGCCTATTCCTGGGGAGATAACCCTCCAACTGGGAGGTGAGAAAAGGAAACCCTTGCTCTCGGCTGCACCAGTCTAGAGTGTTTCTATGTCAAAGGAGGTGACAGGGCAGAGGGAGAGAGGGTTGGGTTTTGGTTCAAATACCACAGACCCTCACTATTCTTATTTTTATTTTCTTGAATATCTATTTATTTATGTGCTGTATGCTTATAGAACCATTTCTAGAGACTGTACATGGTATTTGTTATGTTTGTTTTTTTATAATTTTCATTGGGAAGTAGGCCCATGGAGCTCTTCAAGCTGTCTTGCTAGAAGTGAAACTCTGAACCTTACTTTTTTAAATGGGGATTACCATTCTTTGGGTATTTGGAGAAAAATTTTCAAGTGTCTTAAAAAGCTTGGATTTTTTTTTCCCCAAGGGAAGAGCCTATTAGGGAAGGAACTTGAAGTCCATGGTAGAACATGAACTCTGTGGGATAAACATGTTTTCATAGCAGTTTTGAGTTTAGTACATAACCCTTTTTTTCACTGAAATTTTTCTGATTTTTAACTACAGTTGTGGCATCATGATTTTAAAAACCCATTCAGAAATGCATCATTTAAGAACCTTGATTCCCTTTTATTTTTCTGTAATTACAAGTTTGGTGTTTGGGAGTGTAATTAACATTTGATTTTTGTTTTTGTTAGAGGCAGTAATGAACCAGGAAAAAAGAAACAGCATATCTGTCATATTGAAGGATGTGGAAAAGTTTATGGCAAAACATCTCACCTACGAGCACATCTTCGCTGGCATACTGGAGAAAGACCTTTTGTATGCAATTGGATGTTTTGTGGCAAGAGATTCACAAGGAGTGATGAGCTTCAGAGACATAGAAGAACCCATACAGGTTAGTTGTTTATTTTAGGGCCTGGACATTTTACTTCTTTTCTAGTGTTTAGATGAAAATTATAGGATAGTTTAGCTATCAAATTGGAAATATGCAAATTAAAGACAATTCACTTTAGCGATTTTATGAAAGATGTTTAAGATCAAAATTTTTTACCTCATTTGTGAGATATATTTAATTCTATTTTTTTTGGTAAGGTTTATCAGCATAATTACGCTAACATGAAATATATTCATTTCCATTTGCTTATCTTGTTGTATTAGTAGGTTGAATTCCATGTATTAGTTTTTGTCAGTATTTAAATAGGCGAAGAGAGTTGAATTATGATGTTATTGGTGACCTTTATTAGTTTTTGGGTTTTTTTTTTACAATTTAGAAAATTGACTAAAGAGTCAAGAATAATATAACAAATATATACCTCTCACTTAGAACTGACAGCTGTTAATACATTTGTTATTTTTTAATAAGATAAATTATACAAAGTTGACATTATCTTTGTCCTCTCAAAGATAATAGCTACCATGAATTTAAAGTGTAAGAAATTACAATGTTAAGGGGCTTGCTTTTTAAAATTAATTAATTTTTCTTTGAAGTATAGTTGACATATGTTAGTTTCAGGTGTACAACACAGTGATTTGACATTTGTATACATTATGAGATGCTCACCACAATAAATACTGTCACTGTACAAGGTTATGACTGTATTCTCTGTGCTGTACTTTACATCCCTGTGACTTATTTATTTTCTAACTGTAAGTTTGTGCCTTTTAATCCCCTTCACCTGTTTTGCCCGTCTCTCCACCCCACTTCCTTCTGGCAAATACCAGTTTGTTCTCTGGATTTATGAGTCTGTTTCTGTTTTGTTTGTTCATTTGTTTTATTCTTTAGATTACACATATATGTGAAATCATATGGTATTTGTCTTCGGTCTAACTTATTTCACTTAGCATAGTGTCCTCTGGTTTCATCCATCTTTTGCAAAAGGCAAGATTTCATTCTTTTTTTTTGGCTGAGTAATACTCCGTTGTCGGTCTATACCACATCTTCTTTATTCATTTATCTGTCAGTGGACACTTGGGTTGTTTCCAGATCTTGGCTATTGTAAATAATGCTGTAGTAAATTTAGGGGAGCATATGTCTTTTCAAGTCTCAGTGTTCCTTTTCTTCCCAGAAGAGGAATTACTGAATTGTATGGTGTTTCTGTATTAGTTTGTTAAGGAACTTCTGTATTATATTCCACGGTGGCTACGCCAGTTTACATGCCCGCCGAAAGTGCACAAGGATTCCCTTTTTTTGACATCCTCACCAACAAGGTTTTTTTTTTTTTGTCTTCTTGATACCAGTCATTCTGACAGTTGTTTTGATTTGCATTCCCTTGATGATTAGTGATGTTGAACATATTTTCATGTATCTGTTGGCCATTTCTATGTTGTCTTTGGAAGAATGTCTATTCTTGTCCTCTGCCCATTTTTTAATCAGATTGTTTGGTTTTTTGGTGTTAAATTGTATGAATTCTTTATATTTTTAGATATGTCATTTACAAATATTTAAGGGGACTCTTTGCCTTATCCCTTGTTCTAATCCCCAGGAGAACCATATTTAATTTTGTAACTGTTTTTGCATTTGTATTCTTCCTGTGATGATTGTTATATATCTCAATATGCTTATATTGTTACTGATATATCAATATTAGACACTCTCTTGATTTCTTGCATTGAGAGTTAAGAATTTACCTCACTTTACACCATCTGACAATATTCAAATTTTTTTAACTGAGTGCAGGCCTGACACTCTCTTGACTCACCATTCTGTGGTACAGATATTAGCATGTATGTCCTTCCTTCCGCATTGTTTCCCCTCTTAACTTCTCTTACATTAATTTTACTGTCTCTCCTCTCTTTCTCTTGTTGTTAAAACATTTACTTTCTCTCCAATAAGCCCTGTTCCTTTTTTTAGTAGCTTAGTTCTTTTTTTTTTTTTTCCAAGATTTTATTTATTTATTTGAGAGAGAGCATAAGTGGGGGTAGGTTAGGGGGAGGAGCGAAGGGGCAGAGGGAGAGGGAGAAGCAGGCTTCCTGCTTCCCTTCAGGGCTGGGGCTTGATCCCACACTCGCCCCAGTGATCATGACCTGAGCGGAAGGCAGACCCTAAACCAACTGAGCCACCCAGGCACCCCAGTAGCTTAGTTTTAAAAGTAGAAAACCAATAAACAATAATGATGTTATGACTCTGTGATGTGATGCGTGTGATTACAAAACCTTTCCTGTTTTTTCTCGAAGTTTCTAGTTGCCTTTTCCCCCTTCCATTGGCTAACTTTATCACCTCCTTTGTTATTTTGCCTTTTCAAGAATTATATCCGCTCCATCCAATTTTTCCTTTTCCTTGGAGGTTCCACCTTTCTAAGCAGTCTGATTCTTCTCTAAGGCTGCTGTGTAGGTATAATCTTCAGACTTCTCTTCCTGCTGTATTGGTTTTGACCCAGTGTTCTCAAGATCTCCTGCCTTCATTTTTCTTGGTTTACTTGGTTGCTGGAAAACATTCTGAAATGCTTCCTACAGTAAAGCTCTAGGAAGTAAATTGGTCTGAAAGTGTCTTTATATCGCTTTCCAACTTAGTAGATGGCTTGGTTAATACAGAATTTTAGGTTGAGAATGAGACTGAAAATATTAGTGTCATTGTTTTCTTGCATCTGTTTTACTAATATGAAGTCCATTTCTTCCCTTTTTGTAGGTGACCTAATTTTCCCCTGTTAACTTTTAAGAGCTTATTTACTTATTTATTTATATTTTTACTTTGAAATAATTTTACATTTACAGAAGAAGTTGTAAAGATGGTATAGAGAGTTCATATATCCCCTTCATGCAGCTTCCTCTAATACTGCACCTCTTCCACAATCCACATCATTTATGAAAACTAAGATGTTAACATTGGTATAATACTAATAATTGAATTACTCACTTTTCCACAAATAATACTTTTTCTGTTCCAGGATTCAATCCAGCATACCACATTGCATTTATTTATTATAGCTGTTTAGTCTCCTGTAATCTGAAATTTCCTTACTCTCTCTTTTTTTTTTTTTTTACTTATTCTTTCTGTTGTTGTTATTGTCTGGTTTTTCTTATCTTGGCAGTTTTGAAAGTTAGGTACTTTGTAGAATATCCTTCAATCTGGGTTTGTTTTCTCATGATTAGGCTGAGATTATGAATTGTTGTTAGGAAGAATATCACAGACATCATTGCCCTTCTTCATTTCATCATATCAGGAAGTAGACGATGTCAGTGTGTCTTATTGCTGGTGAATTGGTTAAGATTGTGCATACCAGGTTATCTCCGCTGTGAAGTTACTGTTTTCTGCTTTCCATACACTGTTTATTAAAAGCAAGTCACTAAGGTCCAGTCTACACTAAAGGAGCAGTAAAGTAAGCTCCACCTCTTGGAGGGAGGAGAGGCAAAGAATTTATGGATGTACTGTAAAACAACAATTGTAATTAGTAAATATGTGGGGCGGGGTGGAGAGGGCAGATTCTTTGAGTCTATGCAAATATCCTGTTTCTCTGTAAAGAAAATTCCAGTGTTTCCCTTTCAGCATTCCTCATTGTTTCTTGCCTATAGCAATTACTTTTTTGTTTTGAAGGTCATTTTCTGTTTCCCTCTTTGCTTTGTACAGTTTTTAGTTTTTAATTTTGTGGAAGGATGATTTATACCTTCTTCCCCAATTATTTGTTAATTTAATCATTTATTTATAATCCAGTATGGACCCATGAGTATTTTATTTTTTGGGTTATAATTCAATATTCTTATTATTTTCTTGCTCAAATTATTCCATCTTTGGCCATTTGGAAGTTGTTTTAGATTGCCTCCTCTGTCCTTTTGACATACTCCTATTCTGGTTTTTTTGTTTTAACTGTACGAGCTTCTGTTAATCTTTATGTTCTTTTAATTTCGTAATTATTTATGTTGCATAGTTTTTCATTTATTGTGCAAACTGGTTGGACTCTTCAACTCTGGATTCTCCCCCATCCCCTTCCTACCCACCCCCCATTCTCCCTTTTTTATTCTGTGTTCTTTTTGCAGTCTTACTTTGTGTAAGTTGAACTCCCTATATTGATTTTTTTTGTATCTTACAGCTTTGCTTTTTTTTTTTGTCTTTTTACTTCTTATTTTCTGTGAGATTTCTTAACTTTATGTTCAGATATTTCTTTTTAAATTTTGTCTTAATTTCCAAGAGTGCTTTCTATTGTTTTCTTTTTTATAGCATACTCCTCTCATTGTAAAGATGCAGGAGCTTACTGAAAATCTCTGAGATTTCCAGCTAGATTTTTTTTTTAATACTTAGTTTCCTCCGAGGTAATATTTTTTCTCTGTCGTTGCTTTTTTCTGATGTTGTTGGATTTCCTGAATTGTCCAGTGGCCCTTGGCTTTTATTCAAGTTGATGATGATGATTGATAACCATGTTTAAGTAAAGGAAAAAGCTTTATGAACTGGTGACTTTCATTTTAGGCAATTGGGCAGGGATACTGTGAGTTATACTGCAAGATACCTAATTACCAAAATACAGTAATATACTGTGGGACAGCATTTCTCTGGATACAAATCATCAAATATTTGACACAATTTTTTGACAGTAGGATTAGTAATCGACGTACGGACTGTAATTTACTATTGTATGTTTTATATCTCCCTCTCACCATTTTGAGTCTGAGACTTCTACATAATTCTACAGAAGACAAATTGGCTCTCTTCTAGATATATCCTCTTCCTTAATAATCTCTATTCTAGTCTGCAGAAATTTGATGCAATCAAAATTTGTATAACATTACATAACACAAGTTAGTTTCACAGGATTTTTTTCCTCCTTTGTCTCCTAGCATTGACCCTGTGGGCACTGAATAGCAGGTGTAAACACCATATATATCCAGCCAGAGGACTGAGAAAAGAGGCCCCTGTGCTCTGAGGCCAGCCTTCTTTGTACATTTTGCTGCAGTAGTGGCAGCAGAGACACCTAAAAACCTGAGAAAATATCCATATATCTGGCCAAAGAAACCCAGAACGTTCTTGCCCTTGAATATGAGTGAATCACTATTATTTTTCTCTTGCCATTTTACTCTGAAGGTTATGGCAGTCATATATATGTGCAGAATGGCATAGGAAGCCTCAAGAATTCTGGCTTTCTGGCCAGAGGAACCAAGAAGAAGGGACACCTGGGGGTTGAGAAAGCATGAGGGAAATTTTGCAGAGACTGTAGAAAGTGATTCCTAATTTCATTAATGGAACAAAAATTCTGGGCTCACTCCTGAGCTGCACATGCACAGAACAGACCCAAAGAAACATAGTGAAGGCTTCAAGAACTGAACTATCTTATAAACCATCACCTAATTGCCAGCATGTGCTGAGCAGACCTAAACATAACAAAGTCCTTGAAAATGAATTAATATTGGAACTCATGCCCAAAGAAGGCAAGATAGAACTAGTCTGAAATTGAATGGGTCAGTTACCTGCTAAAACAAAAACTGAACTTCCCCAGAAGATTCCTTAACATGGCCCAGAGTCACCACAACATTAATATCCAAAATGTCTAGGATACAACCCAAAATTATTCAACATACTGTGAACCCAAGTAAATCTGACTATGTGATGATGATCCACATGTCGGAATTACCAGAGAGTGACTATAAAGCAGCTGTTACAACCATCAGCCATGGAGTAAAGGTAAACATATGTGAAATAAAAAGAAAGGGAGAAGTTTTCAGAAGCAAAATTGAAGCTCTAAAAATTAAATGGTGATTTTGGAACTGAAAAAAAATGCATTATGCAAAGTTAAAAATTCCTTATGTGTGCTTAACAGCAAATAGATATAACAGAAGGGTCACTGAAGTTGAAGACAGATCACTAGAAATTATAGAGTCTGAAGACAAAAGAAGAAAAAGATCAAGGGGAAAACATTAACTGGGTCTCGGAACTGTGGAACGAACTTACAAAATTAGTGTCATTTGAATCCCAAAAGAAAAGGAGGAAAAGATTAATGTAGAAAAATATTTGATGAAATATGGCTGAGATGTCCTTGGTGTAAATTATGGATTTAAGAAGCTTATTGAATCCAAAACAGGAATTGACAAGAGGTCATGCCCAGATACATGAAAATCAGTCTGCTAAAAAATAAAGAAAAAAATCTGAAAAGGAGCCTAAAGAGAATGACACATTATGTATAGAGGAATACAAATTTGAATGATGAATGATTTCTCTTCAGAAACTATGGAGGACAGAAAAGGAAAATAATTGCCAACTCAGCATTTTATATCCAGTGAAAGTGTCCTCAATAAGAAAGGCAAAACAAAGGGATTTTCAGATGAAGAGAAACCAAGAATATCTTGTCATCATATCTGCTCCAAAAAAAATGCTTAAAGAAGTTTTTTAGGCTGATGAGAAATGACACCAAAGGGAAATTGGGAATTTAATATGGAAGAACAAAATAAATGGTAAATACCTGGTTAAATATAGCAGGCTATTATTCTTCTGCTTAAATTTTTAAAAAATATGTTTGTTTAACCTAAAAATTTTAGTGGTGGATTTTCAATGTATGCAAATATAATATATTTGGTAAATATAAAGTAAAGTGGGGAGAGTAAAGAAACCTGTATGGTTGAAAAGCTGCTTTGTTTTAGTGTGAAAATATAGAACACAATGTATATGTATTGTGAAAAGTTAGCTATGTATATTGTAATCCCTTTATCAATTACCAAAAATAGAGATTCAGGGGGGAAAGGGGAATAAAATAAAATAGAATGCTAAACAATATTCAAATAAGCCAAAAGAAAGGAGGGAAGGGAAAAACAAAAATGAAAAACAGAGGACAGAAATGGAAAACAGACAACAAAATAATGGACTTAAATCTAGTCAAATCAGTAATTACGTATAATGTTAATGGTCTAAACCTAACAATTAGAAGATAGAGGTTGTTGGGTTGCATTAAAAAAGACGAAATTATATATTGTGTACCAAAAAACCACTTTAAATATTATCATGTGGATAAATTAAAAAGGATAGAAAAAACAAACATGCCATACAAAGACTAATCAAAAGAAAACTAAAGTTGCTATATTAATATAACACACAAAATAGACTTCATAAAACAACGGAAAGTACTAGATAACGACAAGACATTCTATAATGATGGAATAGCTTGCTTTACATGAAGGGATAACAATTCTAATTGTAATAGGCACCTAACAACAGAGCTCTAAAATATATAAAGCAAGAACTGACAGAACTAAAAGGTAAAATAAAGCAATCCACAGTTATTCTTGTAGAGTTGACAGTCTTTTCTTAGTAATTGATACAAGTAGACAGTAAAGTAGGAAGGGTATAGAATGTTATCAGTTTGCCCTAATTGACGTTCATAGAGTACTCAAGCCAATTGCAACAGAATACTTAATTTTATTCATAAGTACATGAAACATTCTGGAAGATAAACCATGTTCTGTGCCATAAGTTACACCTTAACAAATTAAAAGAATAGAAATCATACAAAGTATATTCTCAGATCATAATAGAATTAAACTAGAAGTCAGTAGCAAAAATAACTGAGAATTCCAAATTTTGGAAATTAACCACCACATTTCTGATTAACCCTGTGGGTCAAGAGGATATCTTAAGGGAGATTAGAAAATATTTTCACCTGAATGAAAATACATACCAAAATTTGTGGGATGTAGGTATGAGAGTGCTTGGAGGGAATTTATGGCAGTAAGTGCTTTTATTAGTAACAAAGGTTTTAGTCAATAATTCTTTATTTTTTTAAAAAGATTTTAGTTATTTGTTTATTTGCCAGGGAAAGAGAGAGAGAGAGAGCGCACAAGCAGGGGGAGCAGCAGGCAGAGGGAGAAGCAGGCTTCCCTGCTCAGTGCAGGACTCAGTCCCAGGACCCCAGGATCATGACCTGAGCTGAAGGCAGACGCTTTTAACCAACTGAGCCCCCCCAGTAGTCCCTTAGTTAGTAATTCTTAAGTAGAATAAGTTTCTACCTTAAATAACTAGAAAAGAAGTGAATTTAAACGCAGAATAGGAAGTTAGGAAGCAATAAATAGGACAAATAAATGAAATTGAAAATAGAAAAATGACGTAATAGAGAAAAGCCGTCAAACCAAAATCTGTTTTTCTTTGAAAAGATAGAATTAATAAGTCTTTAGCTAGACTGGCCAAGAAAATTTATCAATCAGTGCTAGGAATGGAAGGGGGGGCACCTGGGTGTCTCAGTCGTTAAGCATCTGCCTTCGGCTCAGGGAGTGATTCCAGTGTTCTGGGATCGAGCCCTGCATTGGGCTCCTCCACTGGGAGCCTGCTTTTTCCTCTCCCACTCCCCCTGCTTGTGTTCCCTTTCTTGCTGGCTGTCTTTCCCTCTGTCAAATAAATAAATAAAATCTTAAAAAAAAAAAAAAAGGAAGAGGGGGATATCACTAGCCCCCTATAGACAATACAGTAATAAAGGAACGCTATGAATAACTCTACACTCTGAATTAGAGAACTTGAGTGAAATGGACCAACTCCTTAAAAGACACAATTGACCAATACTTGGTCAAGAAGAAATAGATACCATGAATAGTACTATATCTATTAAAGAAATTGAATTTTAGCGAAAAACTTTCGACAAAAAAAACCCTAGGCTTAGATGGTTTTATTGCAAAATTCTTTATTAAGTAATAAATGATACTAAATCTCCACAGTCTTTTTAAGAGAATAAATGAAGGAACATTGTTAACTGTTTTATGAGGCCTTCATTACCATGATACCAAAGCCAGATGAAGACATTACTAAGGGGGAAAAAAAAAACTTAACAGACCAGTATCCTCGTAAATACAAATGTCAAAATCCTCAACCAAAATAGCAAACCAAGTCCAGTGATATATTAAAAGAATAATGTATCATGACTCAGTTGTGTTTATTCGTTTATTCCAGGAATGAAAGGCTGATTGAACATTCCACAATCAATCTGTTGATGTAATTTATCATATGAACAAGAGAAGGAAAAAAATCACATGATTACTTAAATATGTATACAAAAAGTATTTGGGGAAAAATCTGCATTCAGTTTGATAAAATTTCTCACATACTGAGAATTGAAGGTTATATCCTTAACCAAGTAAAGGGCATTTGTTAAAATACTACAGTTAGCATCATACTGACTGATGAAGGACCTAATTACTTATCCATAGGATCAGGAACAAGGCAAAGATGTCTGATTTTTTTTTAAGTTGGCATAGAGCCCAATACAGGGTTTGAACTCACAGCCCTGAGATCAAGACCTGAGTTGAGATCAAGAGTTGAACAGTTAACCAACTGAGCCACCCAGGAGCCCCAAGATAACCAATTTTTAATCACTCTCTTCACCCAGGTACTGGGAGTCCTACTTAGTGCAATAAAGCAGAAAAAGACACAACACAGATTCTAATGAAAGAAACAAGTGTCTTTATTTGCAGACAACCTGGTTGTCTATTTAGAAACACCCTGGTATCTGCAAGAAAGCTGTTCACACTAATAAGTGTTTGGCAAGATTGCAAGATACAAGGTTAATAAACACAAGGAATTGTCTTACTGCATGCTAACAGTGAACAACTGTATACAAGTAGCTTAATAAATAGTGTCATTTTTAATAGGGTGAAAAGAGTAAAACACTTTGCTGTAACTCTAACAAAATATATGCAAGTTATACTGAAAACTAAATATTGATGAGAGAATTAAAGATGATTTACATTCATGTAGACATATACCATGTGAGTGGATTCCATGGCCCAGTATTGTTTTGATATCAGTTCTCCCAGATATATATACAGATTAAGTTGCAGTCCTTTTCAAAATTACAGCAGTATTTTGTAGATATTAGCAAACTGATTTTAAAATTTATATGAAAGGCAAAGCAATTAGGGTGTCAAAACAGTTTTGAAAGAAATACAAAAAGTTAGCCGATTGACACTAAATGATTTTTTTTTCCTATAAAGCTACAGTGTTTTAATGCTGTGAGGTTTTGGTGAAAAAAAGGGACATATAGATAAGACCAAATAGAGAATTCAGAAATTGACCCACACCATGCAAAAAATAATTTTAGGGAGAAAGAGTAGTCATTTCAATAAATGGTTTGGAGGAATTGGACAGCTGCATGCAGAAAAAGAACTTTGAGCTACATACCTCATATCTTTTACAGAAACTGACTCAAAATTACTCAGACTAAAACCCGAAAGTATAAAACTTTTTGAATAAAATATAAAAATCTTTGTGACCCTGGATATGCTAGAGTTTTTAATATAACACCAAAAGCACAATCCATAAAAGAACTGATAAATTAGACTTGATAAAAACTACCAAATTTTGCTCTGTTAGAGATTCTGTTAAGAAAACGAAACTTAAGGCACAGACTGAGAAAATATTTGAAAAAACATATCTGACAATGTACTTTCATCCAGAATATATAAAGAATTCTCAAAACTCAACAATTTGTAAACAACCCAATTTTTAAAAATTGGCAAAGGATTTGGACATTTCACTGAAGAGGATATACATCTGACAAGCACATGAAAAGATATTTCATATCACCTTTATTTAAGGAATGCAAATTAAAATTGCAACAAAATAACCAGTATACATCTATTTAAAATGGCTAAAATTAAAAACAAGGACACCAAAATCCTGATAATTAGAAGTACCAGCAAGAATGCCAAGGTGGTGGGAATGCAAAATGGCACAGTATTTTTGGAAAACATTTTGGAATTTTCTTATGAAAGTTAAACATATACTTAGGATATGACCTAGCAATCCGCTCCTGAGTATGTATTCACCCCAAGGAAACAAAAACTATGTTCACACACACACACAAAAAATATATGTGTGTGTGTGTATAGCAGATTTTATTTATAATCACCCCAAATTGGAAACAAGCCAAATATTCTTCAGCTGGTTGAATGGTTAAAGAACTGTGATATATTGCTGAAGGAGGTAATCCTGGTTGACCTGCGAGCTGGTCCTGAGTAATCAGAGGCTTCTCACTCCCTCCCCTTTCCTTGGAATATACTTTCTGCCCGCTGCTCCCATAATGGGAGCTGTTAGAAGGATGTAGCCTTAAGAGAGAAAGATGTTGAATCCATCTGGACAGTGTATGTGACTGAATCCAGCTAAGACCTGTATGTAAACTTTTAAGATATGGCAGGTAGAGGTATAGATATATTCATCTGGTGGCCTTCCAAAACAAGCCTCCTAAGTAAGTTTCCTTTCTTGTAAGTAAAAATTGCCACCTACCAATGTGGAATGGTGTGCCTCTCTTATTTCCTCCTTACCCTTTGTGTACAGGGCCAGTTGGTGAACCAACATATATCTATACAACGGAGTACTGCTCTCCAACATAGAGGAATGAAATATTAATATACACAACCACAATGATGAAATTCAGATGCGTTAAGTGAACGATCCGAGCATCAAAAGGCTACCTATTGTATGATTCCATTTATGTATGACAATATATGGAAAAATAAAAACCGTAGAGACAGAGAATAGATTATTGTTTTCTAGGGCATAAGGGAAAAAAGAATTCAACTATAAAGAGGCATCGTGAAGGAATTTTTGGAAGAGATAGCAACTTCCATATTTTTATATTGGTGATAACTAAATGATTTAATACATTTGTCAAAACTCATAGAGCTGTGTCCCAAAAAGAATAATTTTACTTTGTATAAAAGAAAACAAGGTTTTAACGTGGGAGACAAACTCATTTTTGAGAAATTGTAATGTAAAATGGAAGAGAGATTTTTCTTTTTTTTTTTTTTTTTGAGAATCCAAAACCATTTTCTTTTCACCTCATACATATGCTGCAGTATCATACAGCACTAATTTTTTTTATTAACATACAATGTATTATTTGTTTCAGGGTACAGGTCTTATACAATTCACAGCACTCACTATAGCACATACCCTCCGTAGTGTCCATCACCCAGCCACCGCATCCCTCCCACACCCTCCCACTCCAGCAACCCTCAGTTTGTTTCCTGAGATTAAGAGTCTCTTATGGTTTGTCTCCCTCTCTGGTTTCATCTTGTTTCATTTTTTCCTCTCTTCCCCTGTGATCCTCTGCCTTGTTTCTCAAATTCCACATATCAGTGAGACCATATGATAATTGTCTTTCTCTGATTGACTTATTTCTCTTAGCATAATACCCTCTAGTTCCATCCACGTTGTTGCAAATGGCAAGATTTCATTTTTTGATAGCTGCATAATATTCCATTATATATATATATATATATATATATATATATATATATATATATATACACACACACATACATACACACACCACATCTTATCCATTCATCTGTCAGTGGACATCCGGGCTCTTACCATAGTTTGGCTGTTGTGGACATTGCTGTTATAAGCATCGGGGTGCACATGCCTCTTCGGATTACTGCATTTGTATCTTTGAAATAAATACCCAGTAGTGCAATTGCTGGATTGTAGGGTAGCTCTATTTTCAACTTTTTGAGGAACCTCCATACTGTTTTCCGGAGTGTATACAGCACTTCTCTTAACTCTTCCAAGGATAATAGTATTTAGAGCCGGACGAATTCCTAAAAATGATTTTGTGCAATTCTATCATCTTATAAATAAGGACTAAACTGAAGTCTTGGGAGGTTGATTAATTTCTTTACTAAGGCCCAAACTTAGTTCCTTGAGCCAAGTTGAGTGATTAGTGATGAGTAAGAATGAGCCATGGGAGCAGTAGAATAAGCAAATTCAGACAGGAAATAACAGTCACAGCTAACATTTCTGAGTCCTTTCATTGTGCAGGGATTTTTCTAAATGTTTTTTTTTTCATTGATTTTCTCATTTAATCCTTTGAACAGTAACACAAAATAGGTATCTCTGTTATTCCTAGTTAAAAATGGAAGAAAATGAGAAATGGAGAGAGAAGTTGCCCAAAGTTATGTGGCTGGTAGGTAGAGCAGAATCAAAATTTTTGTCCTGAACTAGAATCCAATTCCTACCAAAAAAAAAAAAAGTATCATATGTCAGGTCCTGCAAGCAGTTCAGTGTTTGGAACCATAATATTTGTGACAACAGATTAAAAAAAAAAAAAAAAAAGGCAGAGGTCAGTTACCATTGTATGTTATAAACTATTTAATTTTGTTTTTTCCACAGCCTTAGGAAATGCGGAACTGAAAGTGTTCAGCAGTTAATCAGATTGGTCATCTTTTTATTTTAGACCATTTGGTATTTGTAGGGAGAATAGATTTATAGGGAATAATTTTGAGACCATTTAGTGAAAACAATAGGGATTGTTGTCAAGATCCTGACTAGAACAAAAGTTGTAAGAGTATTTTGGACCAAGTCAAGAAATGATTGTGTAATAAAATTGACAGGACTTGGTGATTATTAAATGTGAGAAAAGAGATGATAGGTACCAGTGATAACTCCTACCAGTTGAAATGGAGACTACAGGAAAAGGATAAGTATATTGTAGAATTATCTACCTCCCTTCAGTCTCTGTTTTGTTTCTTATGGTTGTTTATTTTGGGGCTCTGTCGTTAGGTGCATATATATTTATAATTGCTTTATCTTCTTGATGGGGTGAGTCTTTTATCACTCTAATATCTTTTTGTCTGTAGTAACTATTTTTATCATATTGGTTTGTCATTAATTTATAACTTTTTCAGCTGTCTTTTGCATGGTACATCTTTTTTCCATCCTTTTACTTTTAGCCTATTCATGTCTTGAGTTTAAAGCAAGCCTCTTTTAGACAGTGTATAGTTGGATCATATTTTTCTATAATTCATTCTGGCAGCCTGCCTTTTAATTGGAACATTTAATACATTCACATTTAATGCAATTACTGATGAGGACTTACACCATTATGGTATTTGTTTTCTACATGTCTTCTGTCTTTTTTGTTCCTGTATTCCTCTTTTATTAGCATTTGGTGTTAAATATTCCTCGTGTATTATTTTAATCCTCTTGTCATTTCTCTATAATATTAATATAATATTTTATTTTCTTAGTGGTTGCCTGCTTTGGGGATTACAATTCACATCTTAAAATAATCTAGGTGCAAATTTGCTAGCAATAAATTCTTCCAATTTTTATTACTCTGGGAATGTCTGAATTTCTCCTCATCTCTTTTAAAGATTCGTTTATGTGTGAGAGAGAGAGAGCGTGCGAGCACTGGGGGTGTAGGGGCAGAAGGAGAGAATCTCTAGCAGACTCCCTGCTGAATGAGTGGCCCAATGTGGGGCTCAATCCCTCGGCCCTGAGATCACAACCTGAGCCAAAATCAAGAGTCAAACACCCAACTGACTGAACCACCGAGGTACCCCCCCCTGCTCATTTTGGAAAGATAGTTTTGCTCTATGTAGAATTCTTGGTTGACAAGATTTTCCTTTCATCTTGTGTCATCCCACTGCTTCTGGCCTCTATGAATGCCGATAAGAAATAGCTATTATTATTTGACAATCCCTTGTAGGTGAATGCATCACTTCTCTTGCTGTTTTGTAGCGTCTCTTTGTTTTTGACTTTAAGCAGTTTATGATATGTCTCAGTGTTAATCTCACTGCATTTAACCTACTTGGAGCTTATTGAGCTTCTTAAATGTGTACATTAATGTTTTTCATTGATTTGAGAAGTATTCAGCTATCCTTTCGGCAAATATTCTTAAATATTCTGCAGATATTCTTAAATACTTTGGATCAATAAGTCTCTCCCTCTTGCTGAGAGGTTTTGTGTATATGTTGGAATGGCCTTCAGCACTCAGACGATTGACAACTCTGCCTTAGCCTTCACTTCCTATATACGCAGACCCTCAATGGTTAAGCACACATGAGTGTTTGGGCCTTCTCAAGTCTTTCCTGAGCATGCTCACAGCTTTAAAGCATGTATGTGGTCATCTAGATTCCAAGGAGTATGCCAGAACTTTTCAAAGCCACTATGGATGTTTTATCTCCCAGTTTTTCCTTTTAAGCTTTTTGTTTAGTCTTTTTATTGTTTGTCCCAAGTATTATCCTTTGCCCCGGGCATCCGTGAAGTTAAAACACTTACCTACAATTGTTTTAAACAAAAACACATTCCTTTCTGTCTTTAGAAAAAGACTTTTCACATTGGACTGCCTCCAAGTCAGGTTCAATCTAATAATCTTTTAAGTGAGGTCTTCCAAAGAACCACTAGCCAGATCACATAATGATAATTCCTTGGAAATGAGGTTTCGAAAGAGTTCCAGCTCTGTTCTGCTCCCTCTGGTAGCTGCTAGGCTTCTGGGGAGTTTAAAATAGAATTGGGAAAGTTAAAATACCATAAAATTTGCTGTTCTAATCAAGATTCAGCCATTTTTCTTTAATAAACAGTGATGAATTTTGTTTGTGACATGTTGAATGATGTGTATGGCACATCTAAGAGATATGGAATTCACAGTTGGATTTAGGAATCTGGATCTGGATGCCATTATCCATTTATAGGTCATAGTTAAAAGTATTGGAGTAAATAAGATTGCTTTAAAAAAGCATTTGTGATAAAATTGATCAAATGATTTCTATATTCAATAGAGAATTGCTGAAGAAGAAAGTGAAAAATTACTCATTATGCAAATTGATGTACCTATAAAGTCATAGTCTCAAATATCAGCCCATCAATCAGAATAACATCTCATTCCTATTTTTTTGGTGAGATTCCTCATTATTTTAATAATTATCTAAATCTTGTTGGGGCATCTGGCTGGTTCAGTTGGTGGAGTGTGTGACTCTTGATCTTGGGGTTGTAAGTTTGAGCCTTGTGTTGGGCAGAGATTACTTAAAAATATTTAAGACTTATTTCCATTGCCCTTCCCACTCAACCTCCCTTTACTCCCAGTTCTTCTACTTCAAGAAAATTTAAGCCATGTGACTTCTTGGACATTATCATTGCTCCCCCTTTTAATTTACTTTTATCCACAGGTAAAGATAGAATTGAGGTACTCAAGAAAAGATTCACTTAGATATTCTAGGTTGGGTAGGTAAAAAAAAAGAGTATCCAGGAGGGACTAATAAGTTGAAGGTGTTGGAGGGGGAGGATTTAAGGGATCCAACAAGACTCCCAGTTTGATTAACTAGGCTTTTTAAATCAAAAAATTACTTCTTTAATGAGGGTTATAAAAGTTGTTACTGTTACTAAAAAATTATATATAGTTGACCCCTGAATAGCACAGGTTTGGACTGTGCAGGTCCACTAATATGTGGATTTGGTTTTTTTAAATACTCTAAAGTACTGCAAATGCATTTTCTCTTCCTTATGATTTTCTTAGTAATGTTTTCTTTTCTCTAATATACTTTATTATTAGATTACAGTATATAATATATATAACACAAAATACATGTTAATTGACTGTGCAGTTGGTGAGGGTTCCAGTCAACAGTAGGCTATTAGTAGTTAAGTTTTGGGGTAGTGAAAAGTTACACACAAATTTTCAGCTGTGCAGGTATGGGAGGGGGCGGTCAGTGCTTCTAACCCCTTGTTGTTCCAAGGTCAACTATATGTGCTACAAATGAATATTTGGTGAAAGTTATTCATGAGCCAAGGGGTGTGTTTTTTAGTTAGCTATAACAAATGTAGACATTTAAAGGTGTCCCTGTAGTGAGTTGAATTGTGTCTTTTAGAGATGTTCAAGTCCTAATCCGTGGTGACTACGACTTTATTTGAAAATAGGTTTTTTTGCAGATTAAATTAAAGATGAGGTCATACCATGCCTAGTGCCTAAGGTTTAGGACCTAGTGGGGCCTAAATCCAATGACTTATGCCTTTGTAAGAAGGGAAAAAGACACAGAGACACAGGGGGAAAGGCCTTGTGAGGACAGAGGCAGAGATTGGAGAGATGCTGCTGCAAGCCACTGAATGCCAAGGATGGCCAGAAGTCACCAAAGCTAGGATGAGGCATGGGAAGCTTCTTCTCTAGACTCTTTGGTGGGAGCAGTGTCCCACCGATACCTTCATCTTGGACGTCTAGCATCCAGAACTGTGAGAGAATATCTATTGTTTGAAGCCACCCAGTTTGTGTTACTTTCTTACAAAAGCCCAGGGAAACTAATATAGTCACTTCATTTGCTCCTGAAGTTAATTTTAATTTGTAAATTTTACTTTATAAATATAAATGTTAAAAATTAACTTTAATTTGTAAATATGTTATCATGACAAACAGAAATAACATTAATTCATAAAGTATGTTTTGTACATTGTATTAGCTTGATTTGAGGGCAACATGTTGTAAACCAGATTACAGGCAAAACTGACATCAAGATAGTTGGCTTTTGATGGTACTTCAGATAAATAAAGCTTAAAAGATCTGATTTATTGCATTTATTCAAACCTGTGATTCCATTGAAAATCTCAGCAGCTTTTTTGAGAGAAATTACTTGTAATATGCTAGGAAGTAATCTAATGTAGTTTCTAAATATGAATCTTCTATTTAAGTCCTTTTAAAAGACTACTATATTTTAACAATCATGTAATATAAAATGGCATTCTCTAATAACTTAGGTCAAAGTAGTAATTCTTTTTTCTTTTTTTTAAGATTTATTTATTATTTAAGAGAGGGAGACAGAGCATGAGTAGGAGGGAGAGAGAGCGTGAGTGGGAGGGACAGAGGGAGAGGGAGAGAGAATCTCAAGCGGTACTCCGCTCTGAGCACAGAGCCTGACTTGGGGCTCAATCCCACAACCCTGGGATCATGACTTGAACTGAAACCAAGAGTCGGATGCTTAACCAACTGTGCCACCCGGGTACCCCAAGCAGTTCTTTTTTCTATACTTAGTTTATTAAACCAGAATTAAATTTGGGATTTGTCCTTGACATGCTTTGGATACTTGTAATGAAGATACTTCACAGATTTTGGATCATGTAATAGTTCAGTTATCATTTATTTCCTTATTAGGCCTTAATTTTTTCAAGATTATAGCTTCTATAACTCTTAGTTTTCTATTGCTGCCGTAACAAACTATCTCAAATTTAACACCTTAAAAGAACACACATTTATTGTAACAATTTCTTTAAGTCAGAAATCTGAATAGGCTTGGCCTGGGTCATCCACTTAGCATCTCACAAAGTCAGAATCAAGGTGTAAGCAGGGCTATTCCTTATCAAAGGCTCTAGGAGAGAATTTGCTTCCAAACTCAACGACACTGTCAACCAAATTGTTTTTGCTGTTGTAGGACACAGGTCCCTGTTTCCTTGCTGGCTTTCAGCTGGGGGCTGTTGTTTGCTCCTGGAAGCTGTCCATATTCTTTGTCATATTCTCCATGTGGGACCTTCCCGGCAATAGCAGGTCAAGTCCCTTTCAAGTCTAATCTCTCTGATTTTTCCTGCTGCAACTCTGACTCCAGCTGAAGAAAACTCAGCTTTTAAGAGCTCATGTGATTAGATTGGGCCCACTCAGGTAAATCAGAATAATCTCTCTGTATTAACATCTGTAATCTTGGTTACATCCTTTTTGCCATGTAATAAAACATATTCACAAATTCCAAGGATTAGGGCATGGACATCTTTGGGGGCCATTCCTGCTTGTCATAAGTAACTAAAATCAAGTTTCAATAAGTAGTTATACTAATTGCAGAAGTATTAACCTCCTGAGAATAATTATAAAATAATTAAGATAATTGTAAATAAAAGGAAGATACTGTAGTCTACTAGTATAAGAACTCTGACCTCCTTGAGATAAAGTATAACGATAATGTTTGCTAACAGTAAGAAATTTAGAAGTTGTCTGGAACTACAGAAAACACATTTCTTTGTGGAAAAGGGTAGCAAGCTGCAATGTCATTTCCCTAATGTTAGTTTAATTGTGCAACGTAATTTACTTAAATTGTGATTCTAGCCAACTTTTATTGCTTAAAATTAATCGACACCCACATCAGTTAGGAGTAGACAGACTAAAAGGTCCACATACAAACCATGTCACCATGATGTCCCATACAATTTGCCACTAGAGTGGCTGTGACTTGAATTTCTTAATTGATACTGATAGCGCCACATGGTTGCAAATGACTATCTCAAGATAATAGAATCTTCTTAAAGTATCAGGCTCTCACTTGTTCTTTTTTGTATCACTAGTCCCTGGTACATTGTAGATGTTGTACAAATATTTGTTCAAAATGGTTGAGTTCATGAACATCACAGCTAATGAAGACTTAATAAACAGCTACTATGCACGGGTTGATCACCCATTTGATTCAGTGCTTACTAAATGATCTCGTGTCTTCGAGCCATCACTGCCTGATTTTTTCTGATTATTCTTGGCCATTGTTGCTATAAAAGAAAGGAGGTCTCTAATTGCACTTTGATGATTAGCATAAAAAGCCCAAACCAGAATTACAGTGCCTTGAATCCCACTGTGATATTAATAAGTTGTATGATTCCCAAGAAGATTAATTAATTTCTGAGCCTCAGCTTACTCATTTATAAAATGAAAAATGTAAAATAAGATCTTTTAAGATTTCTTTTAGCCTTAAAATTTGTAAGCTTTGAATTTTTCTTTTGAAATAAAATGGGAGACTTGAAAGGTTGGAGGAATTCAAGATTGATCATAATCTTAAACCCGCATTTAATCGTTTTTTGCCCTTGTCTAAGTATCAGCATTCAGAAAATGCAAATGTTTTTGAGAATTTTGCCTAAGCCAAGACTGAAAGAGAAAAGTTTAATAAAATACTGTCAGTGTAATTTTTAAAAAATAAAAGCAAACCCAAAGAAGGAGGGGGATTATCTGGTATGGACAGATTTTCTACTATAGATTTTCTACTGATAAGTCAAATGCAGGGCTAAGGAAAGAAGTCAGCCAAGCTGAATTTTCTTGAGATTCAAATTCTAGTTTCTTTTTTTTTTTTTTAAGATTTTATTTATTCATTCGACAGAGATAGAGACAGCCAGCGAGAGAGGGAACACAAGCAGGGGGAGTGGGAGAGGAAGAAGCAGGCTCTTAGCAGAAGAGCCTGATGTGGGGCTTGATCCCATAACGCCGGGATCACGCCCTGAGCCGAAGGCAGACACTTAACCGGTGTGCCACCCAGGCGCCCCGAAATTCTAGTTTCAGACTTGGAAAACATTTCTTTCCCTTAAGTAACAATTTCTAGAGGGAAGGACTAACGCTAATAGTTGATCCGTTGTGAACGTGATGATATACCACTTAACCAAACTTCTGTGCACTCCACCTGTTATACACAGAAGTAAAATGCTTATTTTCTTTCTTTTTTTTTTTTTAAAGATTTTATTTATTTATGTGACAGAGAGACAGCCAGCAAGAGAGGGAACACAGCAGGGGAGAGGGAGAGGAAGAAGCAGGCTCCCAGCCGAGGAGCCCGATGTGGGACTCGATCCCGGAATGCCAGGATCACGCCCTGAGCCGAAGGCAGACGCTTAACGACTACGCTACCCAGGCGCCCCTTATTTTCTTTTTAGTTAGCATTTAGTTTTTATTCCAGAATAGCGAAGTAGTTCCAGTGGAACTATCTTACATCTTAAGGAGAGCATATTTAGGGATCACTTTGTATACAAGAACCTAACAGCCTTATTCTGTGAGACCTCAAAGCTATTAAATCTGAAATGGAGTATTTGCCTGACTCATTTTTGCCTTGTGAAGAAACTCGGTTCAGTATTAAATTATTAACTGATTTTATTTTAGTAGTTCTAAGATAGTTTATGCCACTAAGCATTATAATTGAAATGGAGACAGTGGTTTTTAAGGAAGAGTGGACATAAGCCTTGAACATTATATATTGTTAGACCTGAAAGAGATTTTTGGGATCATCTGTTAGAAATCCTCTTATTTCGTAGATGGGGAAACTGAGTGGTTACTTAACTTGCTCCAGCTTTTATTTCTAGGCCTTAGAAGAATCAGGACTTTAACTCAGGTCATTCATTTCCAGTCATATGCTCTTCCTCCTGTACTGCACTGCTTGTTTGGTAGCATTTATTTATTGAGAGAGAGAGAGCAGGAAGCAGAGTGCAGAGAGGGAGAGAGAAACTTAAACAGACTCCATGCTGAGTGCAGAGCCAAACACGGGGACTTGATCTCACAACTCTGAGATCATGACCTGAGCCAAAACCGACAGTGGATGCTTAACTGACTGTGCCACCCAGGTGCTCCTATTTGCTGGCATTTTAAAATAAAAACAAAGTATTTTGCAACTAGTCAAAAGTTAAACAAAAGTATAGTATGATCTGAAGAGAAATTATTTAAAATTATAATTTCATTTAAATAAAATGTGTATGACTTCATTTACTATTTTTTTGTTTGTTTGTTTAGGTGAAAAGAGATTTGAATGCCCAGAATGTTCCAAAAGGTTTATGCGGAGTGATCATCTCTCCAAACATGTCAAAACGCACCAGAATAAGAAAGGTGGTGGGACAGCTCTTGCCATTGTTACCTCGGGAGAACTGGACTCATCTGTTACAGAGGTGCTTGGCTCCCCAAGAATTGTCACAGTTGCAGCCATTTCTCAAGATTCAAACCCAGCAACTCCCAATGTTTCAACCAACATGGAAGAATTCTGAAAAGTTATTTATAACAGAGACCTCTAGTGCTGCACTTAAGTTTACACACCTTTGAAAATCTGGAAATGGGCTGGTCAAGTGGATTACAGAGTAGGAAATCATGTTTTCATTCTTGGCTTCTTTAAGTATTCCAAGATTTTGGGTCAACACGTGAAGTGTTGAATTTTTAAAAAGACAAAAAGCAAACTGATGTACTGGAAACAGATAGAAAAGTATTTCCTCCATACTATAAGTTGTAGTTATTTGGGTATAGATCACATAATCCTTAAACTGAATCTTCCCCCTCTCTTAACATCGTGTGTTAACATGTTTAAAAAGACAGACCTCAGTAGTTTGCAGGCTGGACCTTAATTGGACTTGTTTTTTTTTTTGTTTTTTTTTTTTTGGAAGTGCTTTGTTACAAATTCAGTCAGTAATAATTTTATGTAGGGTTGTTTTTTGTTTTTTGTTGTTTTTTTTTTCCTATAGCACAGAAAACAGATAGTTAACTGATGATAGGGATAATACTTTATTTCCTTAGCTTGTTTTTGGAAAATCAACTGAAAATAGTTTTGGCCGTCTTTTCTAAATGTTAGAAATTCTTCAACAGTTGAATTAGGTAAGTTCCAAAAAAGTTATCTGAGATGCAGCTCAGATCTTTATTACCACTACATTATAGTAGTGTGTATGCAGACAATCAGTGAAGTCCAATTACTTTCTCCATTTGGAGACACAAGAGGAACTTAGAGCTAAACTTTAGGTTAAATTTTAGATTGAAACCTTAGGAAAATAACTGGGGTGGGGAGGGTGGTTAAAACAAAACTCATAATAGCTTCAGAAAAATAAAATGAGGCAACTTAACATGTAAGGTTTTAAAGTTAGGATTGATTATATTCCTAACCCTAGGTTGAACCACAAAATTCATTTTAAATGTTTATATTGGAAATATTTGCATAGAGTATAAATCATTCTGTAGTTTCATATTCTGTAAATATGAGTTATGTTGACAATGTGCAGAATTCTTTATGCTTTGACTCGGTAGCCAAAGAAGGAATTATCACACCTTTTTTTTAAGGCCAGCAGAAAATTATCTTTTAACTACATTACAATTTCCGTTTTCCTCTCTACTAAAATTTAGCCAATCTCGTTTATTTCTAGAACTGTGTTAGAAGGCTGGTTACAAATTTATAACATAGAAGTGTCTTTATGTTATGCCGATAACTGAATTTTCCCTAAAAAGACAGCCTAACAAATATATAACAATGTGATATTATGAAGCAAGTTATTTTTTAAAAATCAGAATAGTGTTCAAATAAATGACTAAAGGAAAAAATTGTATTTTATTGTTTATGCAAGGATCTTATAGGAAAGATGGCCAAAAGTCTCGTGAAAAAAATTTGGATTATACCAACAGCTTAAGTATTAGTAAGATATCTCTTACTTTGAAAATGTATTTACGTGGAAACATAATGGAATTGGAATTGACCATTTGAAAACTAAAATCTTTAACTGCCTGGTTTATTAATATTATTAGTTTGGGGACCGTTTGAATAAAGGTACGTGTTTTCTTGTGCATTCTCTATTATTTCAGGAGAAGTACTACTCATGCGAATTCTCTTCCAAAATTGTGATGTTTCTTGTATTTTTGATGAAGGAGAAATACTGTAATGATCACTGTTTACACTATGTACACTTTAGGCCAGCCCTTTGTAGCGTTATATAAAACTGAAGGTCTTTTGTGCTTTCAGTTTGTATAAAAAAGCTTTGAGATTAAAGGAAAAAAATTTTTACACTGTGGTTATAAATTTCAAGTTTCTTAAAGCTTTTGTAGACTTGTAACAAAGTCTTTAAATTTTAGTTGGATTTTGTAAATTGTTTTGTATATTTTATTTAATGTACTCTTAACAACTGATGTATCTGGCTTTAAAACATCAGAATCAGTTTGTTGTTTTGTTTGGTACAGAGGAGCATTTGGTAGTGTTAATTTTAATTTTATTATATAGGAGCTGAAACATCAAATATATATTTTATCTATCATTATGCTACACAATCAGTGCTATAAATTTTTTTATGCAAAGAAACTTTCCTAATGTTTGAATCATGTTTCCTCAAAGTGACACTTTTTGTTGTTGTTAATACCAAGTATGAGCTCTCTGCACCATTATTCCATGAACCAGTTTTAATGCATACCTCTGTATGCTCATCAAAAATGGAAGTTATTTTTTAATCAACAATGAGGCCTATTATAAATTGAACAAACTGAATCTGGATAGCTTTATAGCATATAAAATATATTAATTTGTGTTAGCAGGTGCACATTTCACCACTGAAATTAGAAATATTTTGACAGTCTGTTCTGCATACCATTCTGAATCCACTTTTCTGTCTTATAAGAATCGTAAATTTCAATGTCCTTTATTTGACTCAGTGGGATATAGCTGTTATAAGTAATAGGGCACAGATGTGCAGTAGAGTCATATTTAATGGCATTTCACTGTTCATTCCCTTTGCCACCGTTACAAAACTTTTCTTTATTGTAATTATCAGTGCAAAGCTATGTATTTATCATGGTAGAACTCCAGTGTTAGAATAGTTTTTTCTTACAGTATACTTTCTTTGGTTAGGTTTGTGTATGTGTTGCTGATTACATTAGAACTTGATGTTAAGTCATTATTTATCACACTCTCATGAGAGCAGTAATAAAAGTGTGTAATCTAGGAGAAAAAGTTAATTTGTCAAACTTAGATAAGCATGATGTTTAGGTCCTATTTTTCAATTTTATAACTGTTTTATTGCAACAATATTTGTATTTAAGTCTTCATTTTAATGCCTTGTGGTGTTTTTTTATGCATGTCACTAAGTTGTCATCCCACATAAATTGATGTGCAGCATAGGGTATTAAATCTACATAATGATTTTAAAACAGAAATAGTTGATGGTAAAATGTAAATGTTTTACAAAAATTCCTTATAAAAAGTTTTGTAGTAACATTTCACTTGTAAATTTTTTTTGTAAAAAAAAAAAAAAAAGAAAATGAAAAAAAAAAAAGATGAATCCAGAAAAGACCTGTTTCCCATATCCTAGAATTTAGACAATTATTCTGCCAGCAAAGCCTCTGGGGCTGTAATTGACATTTTTACAGTGCTGATTTGTATGAAATTTGTTTTTTGTGGATTTGGAAATAAAATCATGTACAAGTTGTTGCCTGCAATAACAATTGCAAGTAACTATTAAAAATTCCCTTGAGTTTAACATGTTTCTTCATTTAATTATGTATACTATAAAGCAGCAATAAATTATTTGAAGCATCAACCTTCTTATCACAATAAACACTAGGAAGTAAATGCTTCTCATTAGAAAATGTATTGGCAACTCTTCATAATTCCTGGTGTTAAGATCTGGTCACCATTTCTCTGAACATACTGCCAAAGAACACCAATGCAGATTTCATGTTAATTTGTAGCCATTGCTGTAGACATTTATGGAAATTAAAATTTGATTTAGGGACATTTTTTACTTAAATATTTTTAAGCAATAAATGTTAGGAAATTGTAGGAAGAGCTAAAAATGAAAACATAATTAAAATATTATTTAAGCTCACAGAAGCACTAAGAGGTAGAGTGTGCCACATAAATGCACAAAATCTATAAGCAAAAGCTGTTGTCTTTTCCTCAGGGGAGAGCCAAGCAAATCTCATGAAGAACCTTCCTACCATAATGAATACATTATTGTAGCAACTTCAGTTATCAGATTTCCAAGCCCAGGCCAGATTAGATGATACAGCCACATGAGGGGCTGGGGTTGTTAGGCAGCAGGGGAAGTACACGGACTCACTGACAGAAGACTCCACAAGGAATTTTTTTTACATCTGTAGTAATCAGGAGCTAAATAGTGTATGGGGAGATTGCCTTGTACTATAAAGCCCTAAGGTAAAGGTATGTTTATGTCACAGTGTAGTGTAATATGTGTTCATAACAATGACTGAATAGAGAATTAATGTATGCTATTCTGCCAAACACGACCAGTAAGAAATTTTTCAAAAAATTGATCAAAACGAAAGATGATCAAATTACCAGAGAAATTCACATTTGGAAGCTTCAGGATGATACTACATAAAAGAGGTGATAATGAAATCAGAAAATTAAAATTTTATTGTGTTTTTTTAATTTCTAATATGATAGTACCAGTTTGATTCTTGAGACTTCTAGAATTTCAACCACGTAACTATGAACAAGACTGAATGAAAGAAAAGACCACGGAAGTAGTGCTTTTTACTGTGGATGTGAAATCGTTGGTACAAGTGGGAAAGTTGAAGTGCTAAGAGCAAGACTGTGCTATAATATGGTGTGGTTCACAGTGCTGTTGGTGAGGATAACCTCAAGTCAGGGAAAAAGTATCATTTGTTTAGTACATGTATTTAAAAGTTCAGGTGCTTAAAGGGTGCAGAGACTTAAGGTGTGTACAAGAAATGTGAAATAGTTTATTCTTGAATACATCTGAATCATGGTAACTGTATTTATTGCCCAGGCAATAATATCTGTTTAATTACACACAACCAATTTGTAATTGTGTAGCAGGATTTTTAAGGTATGTATTTTCATTCTTTTCAGATTTCCTAATTAGCATCTTCGGCTGTGTTCCTCCTAGTAACAGGTGGCAATAAAATAATTTATTTTTGGATACCTGCAAGTAATCTCAAGTACAAATAGAAGGAGAGGGGAAGAGAGGAAAGAAGACAGATCTTGTAAACCCCTATTTTTGTCTAAGGTAATAGTTTGGATAATGCCTGGATAATTTCTCTTAGAACAGAAAATGTTCCAATTAATCAGGTTACTAGATTTTAGAATTTTAATAATAGTCCCAAGTTGTCATGTATTTAAAAAATATATATATATGCTTGTAATACTTTGACCCAGAAAAGCAATTTATGTATGCGTGTACATATAGTGCAACTATTTACAATAAGGATTTGAATTAGGACATGTATTAGACCATACTGACATAAAAATCTGTTCTCTTTAAACAGAAAAGGTATTCTTATGATAAATCATGTATCACTATTCTGCCCACAATTAAGTGCCAATACTGAAGACTTAAGGACATTGTATATTGCCTTGTGAATTCAACCAGGAAAATTGGGTGACAGTCAAGCAAGATTTTCACATAACGTTATATGGGAAATATTCTGTAAAAACAAAATACCATAATAAAAAATTAATACTCAGGGAAACAGTAGCTGCGTTTCCCTCAATTAATAATACTCCCCTTGCATAGCTGGTACTGTTTAAAATTTTTGTTCAATGTAAACATAATCCATAGGGGGTTTTTTGTTTCCTATATATTTTTTATTTATTTATTGGGGGGGGACGGTGGTGGGCAGAGGGAGAGAAAGAAAGAAACTTAAACAGACTGCACTGTGCCCCACCTGGGGCTCAGTCCCACAACTCTGAGGTCATGACCTGAGCCAAAACTAGGAGTCAACTGACTGTGCCACCCAGGTGCCCCGATGTTCCCTATATTTTAGTAAAAAATACATATATATAGATAATACATGCTATGTGTAACATTGTAGATATATATGGTAACATTTGGGTTGGATTAAGAAGTTAAGACTTAAGGAATCCCTGGGTAGCTCAGTTAAGTGTCTGCCTTCAGCTCAAGTCATGGTCCCAAGGTCCTGGGATCAAGTCCTGCATTGGGCTCCTTGCTCAGTGGGGAGCCTGCTTCTCCCTCTGCCTGCCCTCTCTCTCTGACAAAATCTTAAAAAAGTTAAAACTTCTGTTTTTAAAGAGGCATAAAGAAAAACCATAAGAAATTTCAGTTAGGCCTAAATGTACATACGTGGCCTAAAATGAATGCTATATGAAGATTTGCACCAGCAGTTTCCATGAAACTACCTTTTAATCTAGCCCCCATATTTCTGGACATTAATTTGTTATAGGACTTAACAATAGCACAGGCTAATAGGTTAAATTTTGAGTCTCCAGTCATTGAACATGCATTGTCTCCTTTGTGCCAGGCACTAATGCCAGTGGCAGAGACCAAGAACAAGAAGCCCTATCGCTGCCTTCCTGGAGATCACACGTGTTACCGAGTGGTAAGGGCAAGGGAGGATAAGCAGCGTAAAGGTGATGAGTGCTACGGCTGCAGTTGTGACTAGGGGAGTCAGGAAAGCCTGCCTGAAGTGGAGCAAAACGGAGTGAAGAAGAGAGCCTTGCAAATCAGCGTCTGAGGAAAAGTTGGGGGAAGAGGACTCCAGCAGGAGGGAGGAGTCCTAAGATTGGACTGTAGCGAAAGCACGACAGTCCAGAGGGGCCAGGAGGCAGCAGGAGAGAGAGAAGACGCAGCGTCCTGCGGGACCTGTAATCTGCCATCGGAGTGTCCAGGCTTGTTGGCAGTCAAGTGGGTTGGTCTCCCTGGTCCTGGCAAAGGCCTGTGATCCAGAGAGCACCAACTGCTAACCAGAGGAGTGTGGGCTTCGCTCCTGGTTTGGCCGCTTGTTAGCCACACCACCTTGGGCAAACGAACCATTCTGCATCCTCTTTTCCTCCTTTGCACAATGGGGATAATACCTCACAGATCTGTTAAAGGATCAAATAAGATAACTCTACCAAGCCCCTGATACAGTAGTGTTCAGTAGAAGTTATCGTTAATTATAAATTAATCCAAAAGGTGGGGGAAGGGACATGGAATATTGCTCAGTTGGACCAATGCTGAAAAGCTTTAGAAGTGGACAATAATACATTGGAAAGTTAATTTTCAATACCCCATAAAGGAAAGAGGGGAAAAAACTCAGTGGGAATTTCTTGATTGAGTTGTATATTTTTCTCAAACTATCTGCTTATGATCATGCTAGTTTGGGATGCTCTATCTCAAAATTAGAGGATAGTCATGTTTTCCCAATGTAAACAAAGTAAAGTTTCAAGTCATTTCTCCTAATTTTAAGATTTATTTGTTTGAGATAAAAAGAGGGAGCCGGCGGGGGAGAGGGGCAGAGAGAGAGAAGCAGACTCCCCACTGAGTCTGCCGGGCTGGATCCCATGACCCTGAGACCATGACCTGAGCCGAAACTAAGAGTTGGGACACCCTTAGTTTTTTCCTAATTTTAAAAGTGTTAATTCCAACTACAATTTGCCTACCTCCAAAGTGATAGCAGACAACCAAACAACCAAACAGAAGCAAACCAATTAGTGAAAAACAAAAACAGCTGCCCATGTATTCAATAACCTTTTTTGTGGACATGTATGGAAAATGTTCTATTTTTAAAATCATTCCCTATATTTATTAAATAGTCAAAATGAATCTGAGCTTACAGGGCAAAACTACTCCTGTGTTTTCGGCTCCCTACCAAATTACAGCCACAAAAAGAAAATGTGCAGTTTGTTGTCCAAAGGTTTTCTTATCCTAGACAACTACTTGATTCAGAAAAAGAGTAACAGGATGCTCTACATTTATGAGCTCCAAGGTGCTTTCACTTTGCTGTTCAGATTCTTTGTGGAGTAAGATAGGATATAAATAAATAAATTGTCCAAACTGGCCCAGTGTCCTGCCAGGTTCAGGGGCACCTCAGGCCAATTCCTGCTCTCCACTTCCTCTGCCTTGTCCTCTTACTGTCTTACCTTGACTTCAGATCCTGTTCTTCATTCTGACTTGCCCCTTCCATTCCCAAGCTGACTTTTGGAGATGCTTTTTCCGATCAGCCAGTACTTTATTGAGCACCTTTTGTATGCCAGGTTTAGGCACAAGCGTTGCTGTTCCTCTTTTCGGCACTAACCCTGTCTCCTTGGATCCTTACCTCAGCTGGATTTCTAGAGTACCTCAAGATCCTCTTGCCACGATCCTAGGGACCTGCTGGCCAGCAATTGCAGAGATGGGAGTGTATTAAAATAGCCTGCATCAGGGAGGAGCCAAGTGGAGCATGTTGGGCCAGGTTAAGATGAACAGGTTTCAAGTCAGAGTCAGCCAAGAAATCAGACCCTGGAAGCAAAGATCAGAAAAAAGCAAATTACAGGGGAGAGGAGGAAATTAAACGTTAGCAGTTGTCTCAATCACCGATCTTTGAATCATGCATTTCTAGATGGTTCGCTTGGCTCAAATCGTGTTATTTATTATCTTGCTATGAAATGTGGTTTAATAAATATTTTATTGATAGTAGTATTATTTTTGAGATGTGAGAGCCATAATAAAGGTTATATCTTCTGCTGGTAAAATCATTCCTAGCTTGTATAATTTTATGCTAGAATTAAATACATCAGTAATTCATGGTACTATGTGAAGGGCATCATGGCTTCCAAGAGTTTGGTCACCCTAACAACTTTGGAAAACACTGTTGAGGAAAATAATTTAAACGCAATAAGCTAACTGGAAAAAAGATTCCAACTCAGTTCAGGAATACTGTAAATGGTTACAGCTTTAACTTAACTGTTTGACATCTTTGAAGCCCTCTTTATGTCAGCTTATTCTTCGTCGAATTTATATATGTATATATGAAATTGTGTGTGTGTGTGTGTGTGTGTGTGCACGCATGTTTGGTGAAACATCATGTCTATTTCTAAATACAGTCAAGTCAGAAGTAAATTTATAAGTTACTGTGGTTTTGTATTAGAGTTGCTTCCTCTCACTTTCTATAATTATGTAGACAAAAAGATTGGGAGAAAAATAAGCCCTATTCTGATGATAATATATAACCTTATTTTAATCCTCATTTTTATGGACTAATGCATGACTAGAAATGGGTTTTGGGACCTATGGAAAAAGCCTCAGTTCTTCATATGTTTTCTTGTTGGTTTTGTTTTTCAGAACATTGGGGATGCCAATTTGTGTTAAAAGTCTTTGTAAGTATGTCCACCAAGTCCTTTCATTTTACTTTTATTCTTGCATCAAATTGTAAACGTAGACTTTGACATAAAAAAAGGAAAAGGGGGCATCTGGTTGGCTCAGTCAGTGGAGTATGCAGCTCTGAATCTTACCGTTGTGGGTGCAAGCCCCACATTGGATACAGAGATTACTTAGGGATAAAATATATTAGAAGGGGGGGATGGGCAAACCTACCTAAAGAATTTTATTAAATTGATCATTTTGCAGATATAAAATATATTTTCTGTATTTTTAGGAGAAGTGTTACCTTGTTTATAAAATGTTTTTAAAATATTTGTTTCCTTTTAAATATTATTCTTATTTGAATCCATGATCTTGAAAAATTCTCTGGGGAATTACTGGCATGAGAAAAGAGCTGATAATCACCAAAGAATATATTCAAATAAGATATTCATCTTCAGTTTATACATTGCACTCTAATAGAAATGCTGGTTGGATTTATGGTTTAAGTACTTATGTCTCTTACTTAGAAAAATATAAGATGTTTTTTAACTCTGGCTTTGTTCAGAATACTTCCAGAATAATTATAATCTGTAAAAACATCAAGTAACCCTCCTGCTTTAATTTTTTGTAGCTGAGCTGTAACTTGACCTAAATTACAACCAGCTTGTGAATCCAGAGGACAGTGCTGTGTCCTCAGGAATCTACAACATCCAATCAAAATTCAGATATATTTCGATATCAAACTAAGAGTTACCCTGTTCCAAGTTCAGTGCATCCCTCTTAACCAAAAATATAAAAGTAATTATTGGTTCTCATTACCACAGATATAGGTTTGATAGTCAAAGTATTTATAACAGTCGCAGCACAACACGCATCAGTCAGAAAGGATGCTAGACATAGTAAGGTCCTGGGAGGAAGGTCCCAGAATCTGTCCTGTCCCTCCATCCCCACACCCGCTACCCAACCCCTTGGTGCCAGGTGGTACTCCTTCAGTTGCTGGATCCTGGGGAGGTCATGGGATGGTAGGACAGGGACCAGGAACCACAGTGCCTATATACTTCTTGGTATGGAATTATTTCAATGTCTTAATAACCACTGTGACCATACCGCTGAATGTGAGCCGTGGACAGTGCATTACACTCTGGACTTTGAATATATGGACAGAAAACCCAGTTCCAAAATTATCCTTTTAATTGCTGAATTTATGAAAACGCTAAAGCAGTTATATAAGCACTTTACTAAGACACAAAAATCAAAGAATGCAAGTGGAAAAGTCATTTCACTTAAGGTAAGACTGACTTAAAAACTTCCTGTAATATTTGTGTAAGATACAGTTCCTGGGGGTTATGATGATTTAAATAATTTTAAAAGGCAAGTCAGAGAAAGGGTTCATTACAGCAACAAAGGTGATGGCTTCCTTAACTTTTTTTTCACTGGTTTTTAAAAGCCTGTTAACTATATTTGTTGAATCTGAGACACAATTATTTTTTATATAGTAATTTATATATCACAAAAAATCCCTGCCAGTAACACTACAACACAACCCTTAATATTACTTAGAAGTTTTATTTTACACTTATGAAAGAGCTCTTTTAGACTATTTAGATATTTTCTCATATATCATTCCTGTACTTACTTTAAGAATCTTAGTGAGGGGCTCCTGCCTGGCTCTGTCTGTGGAGCATGTGACTCTTGTTCTTGGGATTGTGAGTTCGAGCCCTACATTGGGTGTAGAAATTATTTAAAAAAATAAAATCTAAATGAAAGTTTCTTCATATCCAGTGACTCACTTTTCAATCATGTTTGTGACCAGGAGTGCTAGTTTTAAAACTATGTCCATAAATTCTTTGATACTCCTTCTTGCGATAAGTGAGCTTAATTCCCTCCCATTGAGTGTGAACTTGACTTTGTGACTTGCTTCTAATGAACAGAATAAAATGGATGTGACAGTGTGGGAGTTCCAAGACTGGGACATAGAAAGTTACTGTGGCTTCCTTCTTAGTTCTTCCCTTGGATTATTCACTTCAGAGGAAACCAGCTGCCATGTTGTACGCAGCCCTAGGGAGGGGCCCTCCACGGTAAGGAACTGAGACCTCTGATCAACTGCCACCTCAGTGAGCTTGAAGCGGATCTTCCAGACCAGTCAAGCATTCAGATGACTGCTGCCCCCAACATCATCTTGACAACAACCTCATGAGAGACTCTGAGCCACAGCACCCAGCTAACCCCCTTTCAGGTTCTTGACCAACAGGACCTGTGTAGAGCTAACGAGTGTTTGCTGTTTCAAGCTGCTACATTTGGAGAGTTGTTTTGCAGCAATAGATAACTAGTACACCAGGAGTCATGAATTTTCAACCAGTATCATTTTCGGTGGCATTAATAGCACTAATGATGCCGCATTTCATAAAAAAATGCTTCACTTTCATCTGCAGGAGTTTCTCTGCAAGCTTTGCTGCAGATGTATGGCAGGGGCACTAATAACAACAGACCCGGTTCTCGGCAGTCCACAAATGTAAGACACAGCCCAATTTCAGAGACGTGAAAACATGAGCACCACACAATTGATGAAATGCACTTTAAGCTATATTTGTGATTTCCCTTCTGCTCTCATCCACTCCCTTTCTTCTCGAAGATCTTGATCTTGCCAATGGCAGTTTTATTGACCATTTCAGGACAAACGTACTGACGAAAGTGGGGGATTGCTGTATCTGCACCATTGTTTACATGGGAAACATGTAAACATGGGCTTGGGTGGCTGAGAAAGGGGCTGCTGGTATGAACTGAAAGAATGCTTTATGAACTCTAACCCATCCCAGCTCAAGCAGGCCTTGGAGAGTCACAGAGGATGCCCTTTTTGTAAGCGGCAGGAATTGCTGGGAAAGTGGTAGGGGCTTTTTGGTGCTGGCAAAATTTGGGCATCAAAAGAGGGTATAATCATCCTTGGAGATTTGGGAATATTCTAGTTTTATGAGGAATTCTGTACCCTGGAACAATTCACTACCAACCTATTAGGAATATAAATATATATTTAGAGAGAAAAGCACACAATTGCTTACTGGTTCAGAAAGAAATCTTAGCAACATTACAGTGGGTACATCAGCAATGTAAATATGAAAGGAAAAAGGAGATTTATCTCACCTAAGCCCACTGCTCTCCTCCTTAAATCTCTCTCCACTAAATAGGATATCTTATATGAGAGGGCTTTGAAAACTGTTGAGCTAAACTTGAGCATAAGGCTTAATTACATACATGTCTGCTGCCTGCACACTGGGAGGGGTCACTAATCTTCATTTAATTCCCACCTGCGCCCTAAGCTGAGCACTTTCTCTGGGCTTTCTCCTTTTTTCTGATTTCAAGGAAAGGTTTAACAAACAGAAATAGAAATAATAACGTTTAATATGATTTAGAAGATGTTCGGAAATAATTGTGTTTATACCCCCTACAACTTCACTGCCTTTCATATTCTTTTGATGAATTTATTTAATCTCTAAATCTTCTTCCTCCTGTGGAACCAGTGCTCCTAATATAAAGCTGCTTTCTTGTTCTGATCACCTGTGATTTAATTAATCTCTTTATACAGATTTTTTTTTTCTTCCTTCAAAGACTAACATTTTCTCTGATTAAAATTTCTTAGGGAATGGAAGTCCTTCCTGTGCTGGCATCATTTTTGAAGGACTTGTTTCAAGTCAACAAGTATTTGAACAATAGTATTGCTAGAAGGTCTGTGCTAGATGCTGTGGGGGATAAAATAAATCCATGGCCCAGTCCCTGATAGTTCCTGCCCTCAAAGGGCTTAGTTGCTAATTAGAAAAAAATAACCAGGTTCCACAGATAATTCTAGTGTCAAGTGGAGCACATGACCACTGGTACAGGAAGAGATTACACCAAATACTGGGTGAGGATTTCCTCTCCTGAGAGTCTTGTGGTTATTGTTGGCTTCCTCACTCACTTTTGTCAGTCGTACAACTCAGAATTTTCTAAGTATTATGAAATTATTCTTTCTGTAAATCCTTTCGTTTTCTACTGTATTTCCGCCTTTAGCTCTTAAATTCAGGCTTATATTCTGGAAAGATGCCTGAAGTTGTTGTTTTTAATCAAACCCAACAGTGGTAAGAAAATATAACTAAACTACTGTTTTCGATCTGCTTTGAATGATCTTGACCTTACGAGTTTCCGTTCCTGTCTGATTTGCATATGTCTCCTCACTTGCGTTGTCACTCTTCTCTACGCCTATGTTACATATATTAGGGCTGATTCGGAAGCTCCTTGTATAGTTGTCTTTCACCAACTTGCTTTAATGTCATGACATCTCTGAAAATCCAGATAAGAAAATTCCTCAAATTGCACGGTTTTCTCGGTTTTACCCTGTTTTTCTTTTTCTCCTTCCAGAATCTTATGATGGCCTCAGTCAAGGGATTCTCTAAAAATAAATTTTCTTAAATGTTTAGCTACACGTAAAAAAAAAAGGTGATGAAGTCTTTGTAATTCATGGGAAACTGTTAGTGTAAGGTGGTATTTCCCATGATGTTTTAGGTTATTAGTGGCTTCTGAGGAAAAAACACCTTCAATATGTCTCTTGGTGAACTACCAAATGGATGCTTATTTTTCCCCTTTTCCTGGTAAACAGAACCCAGATTTTGCTCAGGCTCCTCCTAGTGGCCATGTCCGTAAGAGGAAGCTGGTGTTGGGTCTTAATGAGCTAAACTAGCTGAGGAGTTCTCATCTCCTTGAGAAGGGCAAGGTTTGGACATGGGCAGGAGATGTAATTCTAGCTGATTTTATGTAAGGGGACATCTTCTGGGAGGCTTTGGAAAGTTTTCTCCACTCAAAAATGAAGATGTTCCCTTTTCTTCTTTTTGGACATTGTCACCTACATGGAGCGCTAGCAAGCACGGTTGCCACCCAGCAGCTGCGATGGGAGAAATCACTGACCTACTGGAGACGACAGAAAAGAGAGATGAACAGCGTCTCATCCCTGAGTCACTGAATTAACCAACCCACGACTTTGTTACAATGAGACTTGTGTGAGGTAATAAATGTCCTTATTCTATGCCACTGTCATTTGGGGTTTGGGTTAACTGCAGTTAGAAGTGAAGCATCCTCCCTGACATAGCCCTTGTGATGGGGTCGTTATATTATTTTTCATTTCCACTGTTACTTTCCTCTACTCTTCTCCTTGGGGCACTCTTTTCTCCTTCATTTGTTGGGTATCCTCCTGCTCTCTTAAATACTCTGTTCATCACACTTGAAAAAAGTTGTGAAATTGCATCACTTACCCTCACAGAATAATTGTGTGATTGGAGCAAACAGGTTGAGGGGACTTCGGGCATTAGCAAACAGTAGAGGAGACCTTTTTAGGACGCTGAAAACAGTCACGTACTATTACTTATGAGGCTGGTCCTGAAGGCTAAGTCTGAATTCATCCTTGGATTTATTTAGGAGAAATCCTACTTTCCCAGAGGAGAAATTGAATATTCACCCACTCTAGGCAAGTTATTCACCTTTCTCCCTGTCAGAATCCATTGGCTCTGTTACCTTTTTATAGCCCCTTTCACCCCTCATTTCTCTCCTTACTCAGCTTAGGTCCCACAGGAAAATATTTTTTCCAGCTTTATTGACAGGTAACATTGTGTAAGTTTAAGGTATACAATGTCATGATTTGATACATGTATATATTGTGAAATGATTACCACAACAAGGTTAGTTAATACCTCCATCATCTCACATAATTACCTTTCTTGTTGTTGTTTTAGGTGTGGTGAGAACACTTAAGATCCACTCTCTTAGCCACTTTCAGGATTACAATACAGTGTTGTTAACCATGCTCATTGTGCCGATCCTTAGAACTGATTCATCTTATAAGTGGGGATTTATACCCTTTTACCACATCTCGTCATGTCTCCCAACCCCCAGCCCTGGTAATCACTGTTCTACTCTCCATTTCTATGGGTTCAGCTGTTTTAGACTCTACGTTCAAGTGGTATTATACAGTATTTATCTTTCTCCGTCTGACTAATGTCACTCAGCATAATGCCCTCAAGGTCTATTCATGTTGTCTCAAAAGGCAGGATTTCCTTCTCTCTCTCTCTCTCTCTCTGTGTGTGTGTGTTTGTGTGTGTATTGAGATATCTATTTATCTATATATCTATATCTATCTATCTATATATCTATATCTATCTATCTATCTATATATCTATCTCAAAAAATTTTTTCCATTTATCCATGGATAGACATTCAGGTTGTTTCCATGTCTTGGCTACTAGGAATAATGCTTCAGTGCACATGGGGCTGAAGATATCTCTTCAAAATAATGAGACAGTGATTGCGTTTCCTTCAGATATATACCCAGAAGTAGGATTTCTGGATCATATGGGAGTTCTATTTTTAATTTTCTGAGGAATTTCCATACTGTTTTCCGTAGTGGCTACATCAATTTACATTCCCACCAACAGTGCCCAAGGATTCTCTTTCCTGCACATTCTCCCCAATAATTGTTGTCTTGTCTTTTTTTTACAATAGACTTTCTAAAGGTATAAGGTGATACTGCGTTTGTAGTAAAATATTAATGACTAATTTCCATACACCCTCAGCTCTCCTGCCCCAGTTTCCCATCATCAAACTATCCTGGCAAAAACCAACCAATTAAGATTAAATCCAGCCAATTTAGCTTCAAAAACCACGCAGTTGAATATGGCTGAAGAAAAACACCCGAATTTATGCCAGTTAAACTCAAGGGGCTTTAGTGCTGCTCTGCGAACCTACTGTACTTCCACGGTTTACTCACTTTTCCAGTGCTCTCAAGCCTTGAGCACCTTCTCCTTATTTGGCATTCTTCAATAACGACTTTGCTCCTACTTCATCAGAAGATAGGCACAATCGGAAGAGAACCTCTAAAAATTCCCATCCCGGCATGTATCAAGCTACCTCTGCCTTTGCTTCTGCTTCTGTGGATAAAATCTCTGTGTTCCTATTTAAGGCAAACCCCTGTTTAAAGCTAGATTCCATCCTCTTCTTACCTGGTCAACGACAGCAAATTCCTTCCCTTTCTCTCCGGCATCAGCAACTTTTCCCTCTCTATTAAACCATTCTCATCAGATAAAAATGCATTGATATATTTAGAAAACAAGAAAATATCTAGAAAAAGAAAATTCTTCCTACACCTACTTCCTACTCCATTTCTTTGGTTCTCCTAAACAGAGTTTTCCGAGCTCACTGTCTCCAAATTTTCTTCTCCCATTCTCTTTTAAATTCATTCCAACCAGGTTTTTTACTTCACCACTCTTTTGAAAAACCTCTTTTCAAGGTCGCTAATGACCACTTTGTGTGACTAAGTCCCAACAGCTGATTCTCAGTCTTCACCTCGACCTCTCAGAAGCATTTTGTACAGTTGGCTACTCCCTTTTTCTGGAAACATTTTTTTTCTGTCTTGGCTCCTAGAACTCTGCTTTCCCTTGATTTTCCTCCTACATCGTTAGATTCTCCTTCTCAGTCTCCTTCTCAGTCCCAGGGTTTGGTCCTCAGATAACCCCAGGTGATCTCCTCTAGTCTCATAACTTTATTTACTTGTTTTTCAATGATTTATTTATTTATATGAGAGAGAAAGAGAGCATGGGAGCGAATGAGGGGAGGGATAGAGGGAGAGAATCTGAAGTAGACTGTGTGCCGAGCTTGGAGCCCTACCTGGGGCTTGATCCCACAACCCTGAGATCATGACCTAAGCCGAAACCAAGAGTTGGATGCTCAACTGACTGAGCCACCCAGGCGCCCCTAGTCTCATAACTTTAAATATTATCTCTATGACAATGATTCTAAAGTTTATTTCTCTAGCTTCAGCTCTTCCCTGAACCTAGACTGTATATCCAACTGGCATTTCAATATCTCCAGCTGGACATTTATTAGACATCTCACATTTAACATGTCCAAAGCCGTTCTCCTGGTTTCCTTCCTCAAATGTGTTTTATCTCCAGGCTCCTTGATCTCAATGCATCTCAAACCCATCTCTTATCTTGTCAGAAAAAAAAGAAAATTCTATTAATCCATAATTATTTCTTTTCATATATTCCACATCCAAACTTTCAACAAATCCTATTGGCTTCACTTTGATATTCAAAAATCTGACCACTTCTCATAACTTCTCTCCACTCCCACCACTGCGTATCACTGCCGATATCCCTCATCTGGGTTATTGCTATAATCCTTGGTTCTTTATTGTATAGTCACAGCAAACAGCTAGAATCATCCTTTTTTTTTTTTTTAGGAGATTTTATTTATTTATTCATCAGAGACGAAGAGAGGGAGGCAGAGGGAGAAGCAGGCTCCCCACTGAGCAAGGAGCTTGATGCAGGACTTGATCCCAGGACCCTGGGATCATAACCTGAGCCAATGGCAGACGCTTAGCTGACTGAACCACCCAGGTACTCTAGAATCATCCTTCTCAATCCTTACTGAGATCATGTCACTCTTTTGCTTAAAGAACCCTAACTGACTCTCATCTGTAAAAATTAGAATATAGACTAAAATGCTTTTACAGAGACCCAAAATACAGGAAAAGAAAGAAAGAAAAGAAGAGAAAAAAGAAAAGAAAAAAGAAAAGGTTATTTCTGTTTATCCAAGCCATGAGGGAAGTTTGGAAGGGTGAGCAGGGCTGCTCCATCAATTGGTCCTGAAAGCCAGGGTTCGCCTGTCTTGTTCTGCCACCTTCCTGTAGTGCAGGTCTGCTGAAAATGAATCCTCTTGGTTTTTGTTTATCAGAGAAAGGTTTTTATTTCTCCTTCTTTTTAGAAAGATATTGTTGCCAGCTATAGAATTCTGATTTAACTCTGTATTCCTCCTGTCCTTTAACGATGTCACTCCACTATCTTATGGCTTGAAAATAAATCTGTTCTACTTCTTTCCTTTATACCACGTGTGTTTTCCCCCCCTCTGGTTGCCGCTAAGATTTTTCTTTTTATCTTCGGTTTAGAACAGTTTGAGTAGGATATGCCTAGGTGTGTACATGGGATTTTGTTTGTTTCGTTTGGTTTGGTTTGGTATCTTTCCTGCTTGGTGTTCTCTGAGTTTCCTACCACTATGGTTGGTATTGTTCATTAATTTTGAAAAGTAAGTCTCAGCCACGATTTAAAACATATTTATTTGGTCTCATTCTCTCTCTTTTTCTGAGATTCCAACTGCATGTTTGAGACTGGTTGATAATGGCCCACAGCTTTTGGATGATCTGTCCTCTTTTTTTCGGGGGCGGGGTTAAAATTTATTTATTTATTTCAGAGAGACAGCTCGTGCGGGCACGAGAGTGGGAGGGGCAGAGGGAGAGAATCCTTAGCAGACTCCTGCTGAGCACGGGGCCCAATGTGGGGCTTCATCCCAGGATCCTGAGATCATGACCTGAGCCAAAATCAAGAGCTGGACGCTTAATTGACTAAGCCACCCAGGCACCAAGGGCTCCTTTTTATACTCTTTTCTCTTCAGGTTTCATTTTGGGTAACTTGGATTGACCTACCTTCAAGTTCACTGATTGTTTGCTCAGATGTGTGGAGTCTTCTGATGCACTTATAAGCATTCTTCATCTCTGTTATGGTGTGTGTGATTGACCTAGTTTGAGATTTATTGTTGCTATGGTTATGCTTAGGGCACCCCAGCTTCAAATTCCTATAACATTAGTTTGTGTTTAAGGTGGAACTGATTTGCCAGAAAGTATTTTTCAATGTCTGCTTCACCTTTAGGTCTTTCTGCCATATTCTCTTCAATAGAAGAGTCACTAAATCCAGTCTTACCTTCAAGGAGAGAGGAATTATGCTACATCTTTTGGACAGAAGGGGTGTTGATGGATCACTTAATTAATTAATTGTGGAAGGTGAAGAGAGGGTACTTATTTATTTACTTATTTCATTTATAAAAATCAAAATATAATTGACATATAACACTGTAAGTTTTAAGCATACTATGTGTTGATATTTATATATTATAGTATGATTTTCTTTTAGAGGAGGAGTGCCGGTGGAAACCACCACAGGAGAGAAGGGTCCAAGTGGGGTTTTGCTCCCCTTCCCTAGGGCTGAACTGCAAAGGAACTTCTCTCAGGACTCTCACCAAACTTTTTTAGTAAGAATTCTGCCATGTCCATGGAAAAAAGCTGATGAGTGGGTGGGTACACATTCTCCTTGTATCTGTGGCCCCAAAAGTCTCTATAGTTTCTAAATAGACCACACACTATTAATAGTAATTTGTGAAATAAGCTAAGTGTTTTGTTTTTTTTTTAAGATTTATTTATTTGAGAGAGAGAGAGAGTGCACACACATGTGCGTGACTGGAGGGAGGGGCAGAGGGAGAGAATCTCAAGCAGACTCCCCGCTGAGCATGGAGCCCAGCCTGGCGCTTGATCTTATGACCCATGAGATCATGACCTGAGCCTAAATCACAAGTTGGATGCTAAACTGATTGAACCATCCTGGTGCCCCAGCTAAGTGTTTTCTTACTTTCTTAACATTTTACTTAACCTCATCTATCTTATGTCTGTTTCTCTTTTTCACTATGCTGAAATTCCTGGTTTCCAAGGACACCAGCATAATCATTCATTTGCTTTTATAGTTCATGCTGCCTAGATCTTTCCCCTCAGGAATAAGGAACTCATTGCCCCATCTGCTGGAAATATTGCCTGTGGAGGCATCATGCTGAGATTCCCCAGGAATTGCCCTCAGCCAGAGGATGCTGACTTGGCCAAGAATATACCTCCTCCCCTCGTGCAATATGGGGCTACAAAGGTGTGCCTCTCTTGCCTCAATTTGGGGCATCTCTAAAGGACCATCACAGTTTAAGAGCTCCCTTTGGGGGGGGGGGCGCCTGGGTACCTCAGTTGGTTAAGCATCTGCCTTCAGCTCAAGTCATGATCTCAGGGTCCTGGGATAGAGCCCTGTGTCTCCCTCTCCCTCTGCCCCTCCCCCACTTGTGTTCTCTCTTTCTTTCAAATAAATAAATAAAATCTTAAAAAAAAAAAAAAAGAGCTCCCCATGGATGGGGCTGCCTGGGTGGCTCAGTTAGTAAAGTTTCCAACTCTTGAGTTTGGCTCAGGTCATGATCTTAGGCTCATGGAACTGAGCAGCCCTTTGGGCTCTGCACTCAGTGGGGAGTCTGCCTCTCTCCCTCTCTCTGACCCCCACTCCCTGCTCTCTTTTTCTCTCTCTCTCAAATAAATAAATAAATAAATCTTAAAAAAAAAAAAAAAAAGAGCTCCCCATGGGATCTATCCAAGCTTCTCGTGCAACTGCCTGACAATTCAACTGCTCCCTCTGCCCAGTCCTGCTTCTTCTCTTCTCCTACAGGTATTTTTTTTTTTCCTGGGCACACTCCCTAATACATGATCTGCATGCAGATTCCATAGAGTCTTAGAATCTGTTTATCTAAGAATCCAATCTATGACAGCTTTGTACTCACTGCACAGTCATTTTTACAATAACATTACCCACACTATTACTAGCAACACACTTACTGAAAACAAGTTAAAGTGATTAGTTTATATCATTTTTATTTTATTTTGTGCACTTCTTTTTGTTCTTTGGTTTTATCTTTTTAGACGGGATATACCGTCTAATTACTATTTTAATTTTATCTAATTAGATGGGATATACCGTCTAATTACTATTTTAAAATCACTTAAAATAGTCCCTCTCTGTATGGTTATGACAATAACTCAATAATCAGGTAAGTTCATTTGGTTCGTTGTGTTTTTTATTTTTAGAGGTTTAAGTTTAAACTTATTTTTTTTTTAAGATTTTATTTATTTATTTGACAGAGAGAGAGACAGCCAGCGAGAGGGAACACAAGCAGGGGGAGTGTGAGGGGAAGAAGCAGGCTCCCAGCGGAGGAGCCTGATGTGGGGCTCAATCCCAGAACGCCAGGATCACGCCCTGAGCTGAAGGCAGATGCTTAACCGCTGTGCCACCCAGGCACCCCTTCTAAACTTATTTTTTAATTATGTAAAATATTTACATGATTCCCATCAACTATAGCAAATGATGTATATTTTCAGAAGTCCAGCTTCTATCCCGGTTTTTTCTACCCTTTCTCATGTGTAAACATTAAAAAAATTTTTTTTGGCTTATTCTCCCATTGTAGTAATTATATTTTCACATAAACAGGTACTGTGGGGGAGGGCAGGGGTACACCATCTCCACTTTCATAGATGAACTGTAGCAAAACATACACATTTTCCTCTCCCTTTCATTTTTCACTTGAAAACATATCTTGGAGGGGCTCCTGGGTGGCACAGTTGGGTAAGCCTCCAGCTCTTGTTTTTGGCTCAGGTCGTGATCTCTGGGTTGTGAGATCAAGCCCTGAGTTGGGCTCCATGCTCAGTAGGGAGTCTGCTTGAGATTCTCTCTCTCCCTCTCCCTCAGCCCCTCCCACTCATGCTCTTTCACTCTCTCTCTCAAATAAATAAATAAATCTTAAAAAAAATACATGCCTTGGAAATCATTCCAATATAGAAGTATCCTCATTCTTTTTGTAGCTGTATATTACTCCATTATTTGGATGTTCTGTAGTTTATTTAACCAGTCAACGATTCCTGGGCATTTAGGTAGCTTCTAGTCTTTTCTACTTAAAAATCTCGTGCTGTGATAACCAGCCTTGTGTATAGATCCCTAGAGGAAAGATTGCTGGGTCAAAGGGCAAATGCATAGGTAATTTTTCTAGAAACTGACTAATTCTCTGGGATTGTATCATTTTGAATTCCCAGCAGGGATGTGAGTACCTGTTTCCCTGCTCATACGAAGAATATGTCAATCTTAAAGCTAGTAATTAAAAAAGATAGTATTGTACCAGAGTTTGAATTTGTATTTTTCTTTTGTGAGGCAGGTTGAGCATCTTTTCATGTGCTTAAGGATCATGTGTGAGTGAATATGACTCAGCATGCCGCGTTCGTATACTGGCGAGCGAGCCGGAAGGACAAAAGAAATGGAGGGTTGGCAGATTCTTCTTAAGAACATGACGCATGAGTCATACCTCAGAACTTTCACTTTCTATTAGTTACAAGAGAAACTAGGAAATGAAATTTCCAGTTGGGTGACCATGAGTTCCATTAAAGCCTAGAATAGGGTAAGTGTTCTATTACCTGAAGGAATGAAGGGTGAGTGGACAGTGGGGACAGTTAGCGGTTTCTACCACGCCATCTCATTTTAAGAAAAACCCAGCCATTACCATTGTCCTACATGATTTGGTCACATGTTTCTTCTTCTTCTCCTTCTCCTTTTAGAGAGGGAGCAGGGGCTGGAGTAGAAGGGTAGGCGAGAGAATCTTAATAAGCAGGCTCCATGCCTGATGTGGAGTCCGACGTGGGACCAACCACAGGGCTCAGTCTCACAACCGTGGAATCATGACCTGAGCTGAAATCAAGAGTCGGACACCACCATCTGCACTACTCAGGCATCCCAACATGTTCTTTCTTTATCCTCGTCTCCTACTATTTTCCTTCTTACTGGTCTTGCTGTTTCTCTAAAAACCAAACATCATCTCTGTGGGTCTATTTGCTATTTCCTCTACCTGAAATAGTCTTCTCCCAGAATCCATGGCTCACTTCCTCACTTAACTTTCTGCCCCAAAGTGAGGCTTTCTTGAGCACTGATACTAAATAGCATTGTCTTTCCCAACTCTTGACTCTCCTTTGCTTTTCTTCTTAGAACCTATCAACATCTGACATAATAAACATATTGCACCTTTGCTGGTGCAGTTTCTCATGTTTTGCACTTCCTAACTAATGATAATCTCTTTGTAATGCTTAAGTGTATCAGGCACTGACCTAAGTGCTCGTGCTTTCTATGTATTTCAACTGAGTTAACTCTCAGGACAACCCTCTCGTTGACTATTGCCATGCTATTGCTGCATGACAATCCTACCACAATTATGACACTAAACAGTTATCATTTATTGTTCCTGTATCTGTAGGTTACTGAGGGTAGACTGATTTAGAGCAGGTTTAGCTGGACTTGCCTCTGAGCTCAGGTTGGGTCTAGGTTGGTTCCTCGTACCAGAGAGCTAGCTGAGGCTGTTCTGCTATGACAATGGCAGAGGTACAAGAGGGCAAGCCCCACCACGCAAATGCATTTCAAGCCTTTGTGTCATGTCTGCTAACATCCTATTGACCAAAGCAAGTCATATGGCCAAATACAACTTGGAAGGAACAGAAAACCATACTCAATCATGAAGGGGGGGGGAAGGGGACATTTACTGAAAAAGTCATCAAATCTGCCATTTTATTATTCCTATTTTAGATGATGAAACTGAGGCCCCTAGAAGGTAAGTAGGTGGTCAAGGTCACATATCAGTACTGGTAGAAGTGAAGACACACCCAGTTGGTGTAGCTCTCATCTAGCCAATATAACTCTAGTTTATACCAGTGATGTGAGAAGAAGAACTTAGTCTGTTGTATTCGCAGCACCTAGAACAGTGTTTAGCACTTAGAAAGCATTCAGTAGGGACGCCTGGGTGGCACAGCGGTTAAGCGTCTGCCTTCGGCTCAGGGCGTGATCCCAGCATTGTGGGATCGAGCCCCACATCAGGCTCCTCTGCTATGGGCCTGCTTCTTCCTCTCCCACTCCCCCTGATTGGGTTCCCTCTCTCGCTGGCTGTCTCTATCTCTGTCAAATAAATAAATAAAATCTTAAAAAAAAAAAAAAGAAATCATTCAGTAAATATTTGTGAAGCAAATAAATGAACTCAGCACAGTACATAGCCCTTGACGGGTTGGTATTTAATAAATGTTAGCTATTAAGAAAAATTATTCAAAACTTGAGAAAAAGGTAAAGAAAAGGTAGCCTGTCTTTTCAGTGTCACATTGGAACATCATTTAACCAAAAGATTACTTAATTATCTAGGGAAATGGACCTCTTTTGACTCATTTTTTTTTTTTTTAAGATTTATTTGTTTATTTGAGGGAGAGGGAGAGAGAATCTCAAGCAGACTCTGTGGAGCCCTGTGGGGCTTGATCTCAGGACCCTGAGATCATTGACTCATTATTTACTACTGATTACAGATCTGAACTCTATGAAGTTACATTTTTATTTATAGATTTTTGTTTATTAAAGATTTGAATTATTTCTAAAATTAAATGTTTTTTTAAAAAGGCCCCAAACAAAAGTTAATGTTATAGTGTTCTGAAAGACATTAAAGAGTATTGTATCTAACCTAGTAATCTATTCTAACAGTCTTCCTCCACAGACAAGAAATCTTTTTCTCTAATTCCTTGTGAAACAACTTCACCATTTTCTTTCCTCAATAATGAGTTGAATATATCTTTGACATGTCTTCATTCTGTATTTTGAGTTACATATTTAACTTTTTGAAAATTGTACTTTAATATTAGCCCTATTATCGGTTTTTCCCCCCCTGAATGTGAAAGCGGGTTTTCATTTTTAATTTGTTAACTCTTATTTACAGAATTTGATTCTCTGGGGTAGGGGATGCAAAGCTGGAATGTAGGGGTGAGAGGGGAGATGAAGAAGCCCATTGTAAGGTGTTTTGCAGTGATTCCCAGACTTGCACCCTAGCCACTGAAGGGTCAAGGATTGCTGTGGCCCATACCCAGCACCCCTGATGGCCTGAAGTTGTTATAAAGGCTTCCCAGGAGCCTATGTTAATTCAAGAATCTGATCATGTCATTAGAAAAGCTTACAGATTATCATCAGACTCAAATCCCAAAAAAGAGAAATTATCGAGGCTCCAAATATTGCTAGAAACAACTATTTATCAATAATCAGTTATTATAATGGATTATTGAGGGCAACACTCCTTCAGAGCTACTTTGAGAGAATTGCAGTTTGAAGTCTTTATTTTGAAATGAACAAGTCAAGGGGACCCATTAAAAAAAGTTTAGTTCGAGGAATCTCCTTCAAAATCCTGGCTACTTCAGTCATCAGAATTTCCTTAATAGTCTCAACAGATGTCATTAAAAGACCATACTGAAATTCCATCGCAAAATCATGGAGACTGTCTTTAATTCGGAATGTGTCTCTCCAGACCTTTTAATCTTGGATTGGGTGGTGATTCTAAGTACTACTTTGTAGTATACAAAGCGCGCTGTGCATTTTCTTATTGGGCGCGTTAACATTCTAGTAAGTGTCCGGTGAAGATCGGAATCAGGACTTCGAATACCTAGATCTTATATTTCCACAACTAGGAAAGTTGCATTGCCAGGGTTAGCTCTTTTCTGGTAGTATTTGAACAACTTTCAGCAAGGTGAATAAAAGCCCGCAGCGCGGGGCCTGAATTCCTGTTCCACTTTCTCCTCGTTACGCAGCCGCTTTGTGACTCAGTTCCCTTGCCCATAAAACAAACTGACCAGTCGGAGCCCTGACTTTTTAGGGTTTATATGAAATAATCACGGTGGACGATTTAGCATGGAGCTCGGCACTGGACAGCGCCTCTTAAACCATGATTAATCGGTGCTGGGCTTGCTGGGAGCCCCACGGAACATCCAGCAGGTCAAACAGCCGGAGGGCAAAAGCGGCAGCCCACCCAGCGGCTCAGACCCGCAGAGGACACGCCCTTTCTCCCGCCGGGTTCGGTGCCCTGAGTCCGAAGGTCCCACCCCCGACGCTGACTCCGCCCCCAGAGGGCTGGGGCGGGTCGCCGTCTCCCGGGAAACGGGACGCGCAGCTGCTCTCCCGCCAGCGCCTCAGCCCGCGGGACTCGCACTGCGAGCAACACCCTCAAGCCAAGTAGCGGCAGGTGGGGGCGAGCGGCCACGCTGCTTGCAATCGCCCGAGGAGGTGCGAGCCTCTCGCGACGCGTGCGGGAGGGAAGAGGTGTCCTCGCCCACCCCAGGCTGGGCAGGGGCGAGCGCTTGGAGCCGACCGGTCCCGCATCCCCCTCGGACGTGCGGGATGGCAGCCCGGGAAGCGAGCGGCTTCCCAGAAGTCCAGGCCCTTCGCCTAACCCCGGGCGCTGGCCTGGAGGTGGCGGGCGTGATGGCGCTGGAGGAGGAAGAGGAGGAAGAGGAGGAGGAGGCGGCGGCGGCCAGAAGAGCACGGAGTTTCGCCCGAGAGGAGCGGGTGCGCTTTCTCGGCGACCGCCTGGAGCTGCTGCTGGGGCTCCAGGCAGAGAAATGGAGCCAGTATTTGGAGAGCGAGGACCACCGGCAGGTGCTGAGGGAGTTCCTGGAGAGCCCTAGCCCCGCCTGCCTTGTGTTCAGCGTCGCCGCCGCGGGGCCGCTCGCGGTCTCCCGGGAGGTAAGGGGCGACAGGCAAAGACCCGGTCTCGCCGCCTGCTCTGCATAGCGGGGACAGGCCAGTCGCGGCTTTTTGGGTTCCCGTGGGGCACGCACTCGGGCTCTTTAAAAAAACTTTCTTTGAAGTTCTTGGCCTGGAGTCTGCAAAATCCCCCACGTGCGCGCACTTTGCAATTAAGTTGAGTGTTCTAGAAGGTCGTGTTGTTCGACCGGGATAAAGCAGGAAAAGCTGCGCTGTCTTCAGCTGCCTGGGCCTTATGTGTAAGGTGGGTTCTCGGTTCCGGATAACTCACGTTTCAGGTGCTCTGGGGTCTGGGGCCCTGTCCCTAAAAAATGTTTCGCAGAGCCTGAATAATTTGTCATGTGCTCAGTCTGACTGCTTGTCACATTTTATCTCAAGTAGAATACTTAGTCCTTAAAAAAGGAGTGCCCAGGCAATCTGCGCACACGAGGTATTTACCAACCGTGGAGGGGGGCAATCTTTTTTCTTTCCGTATTTTTCCCTTTTTCTTTGCTTTCTTTTCTTTCGAATTTTTAAAAATTTAGATTGCTCCTCCACTTGAAGGTTAAGGTGTCCCAAGTACAGCATTTGTATTCAGTTGTTTTTTTTTTTTTAAGTGTGAAAAGTTTGGAACAAGATTTACAGTTTTCAGTGTTGTAGGGTGCCTCCGTGTAATGTTGTAAAAGTGTTTTTTATCGTCACTAAATGTGGGCTAGCTGGAAACTGGAATCCCAGAGAAGAAAGAGACTAACAGGAGTTCGCCTTAGGATTTTGAGTTTTGAAATTTTTTGTTTTGCTACTTTCCCAATTATAAATAAACAATTTGTCAAACAAGGAGGTAGGACACTTAACTCTAGTATTACTCAAATTAAGTGATTATATCTGAAGAAATAACTCAGTAGTTGTGGAAATGGTAGAATATTTTCATTAAACGCTTTATCTTGGGAATAGAAATAAAAGTTAACCTCCTGTGCCTGGTCTTCATTTCGGTTTGGCCTATTTTCAAACAACAACAACAAAAAGATTGCAAAAAGGAATAAACCTTTCCTTAGATAGAAAACTTCTAAATTCTTGTTATATTTGTTTTTAATTACGAGATGTTATGGGATGTAATGATCTTGGGTAATTGACATGCCCTTTATAGGTGATATTTCCACATCAATAATGGCATGAAATTAGCATTATAAAAGAACAAAGAAAACTGTATACCTTTTGTAGAGGGGGGGGAAGAGCAGCAGAACTACCTTATTTATAAAGGTAGGCAAGATGCCAGGTTTTTTCTTTTTCTAGCAATCCCGCTACAAGTTAGATACAGCAAATCCTGTTTGTTAACATGGAAACTACCCTGTGAACGTAAAACTAATTATCTCGCTCTTGTTTCAGATTCCAAAAGATGCAAAACATAAACTTGTTTATATTGTCAAGAAGATTACCGAAAACATTGGAGTTAATGATTTTTCTCAAACGGTCTTATTTGGAGAGTTGACTGCCTCATCGTTTGGACATGTCACTGCTTTCCTAGATGAGGTGCTAGTCTGTTTTTAATATTTGAATCTTTAATTTATCTCTATGACACTTGGAATTATTCAGAAAAGCTTTGACTCTTAAAAAAATGTAAAAGCCAGTAATGTCTTCAGCCAGGGAGGTGGAATGCAATAACTGTTTCTGAAGTGAGATTATGCTGGTGCTAATATTCAACGGATGGTAATTTGTAGGATCACCCTTTTTGTCTTTGTTTCTAAATAATGGAAGTAAAAAAAAAAAAGCTTGAACTGAATAGGCTTTTGTATTTAGCTATAGTTTTAAATTTCATGTTGACGAGAGACAAACTGACACTTTGGAAATGAGTATTGTAAGTTTTTCAGATTTCCCTTAGTTACTGTGTCACTCAGGTCAGATAATGGGGAAAAGGTAATGGAAACAAAGTTTTTGAAATGATTGCTTTCAAATTCCTCTTTCTCTCCCCTCAAATCAGAGAAAAGCTCTCTCAACCCAGGTTACTTAAACTTTTAATGCAGGATTTTTCAATGTGGCGTTTTTAAAGTGGAATTTAATGTGGGATCCGGGGGATTTTATTAAAGGCAGGCTGCTGCGGTTGGGGGGGGGGGGTGCTGCTGATCTTCCTGTCTAACCTCATCCTTTCAGTGTGTGTTCACAGATGAGCTTTGAGGAAAGATGTACCAAATGACCAGGTTCTACAGACTAGAGCAGAGGTTCTCAAACTTTGCTGAACATTAGAATCACCTGGGGGAACTTTCTAAACTACCCTCGCCCTGGTTACTCCTAATACCAATTAAATGAGAATGGAGTTGGAGCCCAGTGGCAGTGAAAGATCCCAAGGTGATTCTAATGTGCCCCAAACTTCGGGAAACACTGGATTAGATATCAGAGCTCCATAATCAGTTCAGTCCTGCCAAGGCCAATGCTTAAGGTAGGAATAATTACCAACATATTTATTACTAATGATTTGCCAGTCTCCCTGTTTCACGCCTCTTCTCCTTCCTTAGTCGTTACTGTCTTGGGACCATCCAAGGTTTCTCACTCCCAGCTTCAGTACCCTAGCTCAGTTTCCCTCTCCTCCTGTTGAATTGACTTGGTTTTAGATTGTATCAGGGAGATGCTAAGAGAGTTTTCAATCCCCCAAGTCCCTAGGGCACTTCTTGTTCTGTAGCAGGAGCTCGAGAAATTTTTATTGAACTGAACCTGATGAAGGGATTTCACATGAAATATGAATGGCTTTTGGTCATCTGAATCCAGATTGCCATCCGGTAGGGCTTGGAAGGGCAGGTATGCAGCCTTCCTTGGAATTCTTATACTGACATCAGTGTCTCGCAACAGAAGATAGACAGCTTTCAAGTTCCTCTGACCTTTCTCTGGATTTGTGTCGGTACCAGGGTCTGCATTCCGTTCTGGAAAACATTAAATGAAAGAGCGTAAGCTGTCAACAAGTACATTTATTGTAGGTATAACCCGTTCAGAACCTCAGAGTTTAAAAGGTTTAGAAGATTGATATAATTATGCTTGAGAATCTGAGTATTAGGAAGAGAGAAAAAAAAGTGAGATCACGCTTATGAAGTCACTTGGGTTTATTTATGGATAAGACTTAAATTCGGTATGAACAAGGCTGTAAGGCATGGCTATGTATTAGGTTAAAAGCATTTATAAGAAGGGCCCCTGCTGGTTCAGTAGGTTGGGCATCTGACTCTTGATTTCAACTCTTGATTTCAGCTTGGGTTGTGATCTCAGGGTCGTGGGAGGAGGCCCGTGTCAGATTCAGAGCCCTGAATCTCTGCTTGATATTATATCTCTCCCTCTGCCCCTCCCTGTGCACGCTCACTCTCTATTTTTTTAAGGGATTTTATAAGGATTGTCTTCGCCTAGTATCCAGTATAGCTCACAAAATGGGCTGATTGACAGTGGTTTATGGTGATATGCAAGGTACTCCCAAACTTGTCTCTCTAGCTAAGTGCTCTCTTCCCAATTTCAAACTTGGAGATCCTCCTGTTTTCCTGAAATTCATGCTTGTTGTGTAATGAACATCCCAAACCTACTATCCAAAGTTGAACTGATCTTCCCCAACCTGCATTCCTTGTGGTTATCTCCAGAATAGTGGATGTGAACTCCATCCTTCCAGTTGCTCAAGCCAGAAGACTTCGGAGTCAGCCCTGACTCCTTGCTTTGTGTCAGCCTTTGTATCCATTCTGGCTGGGAATCCTGTAAGTTCTACCTTCAACATACCTTCAGAATCAGCCTCTGTACTCTCCTCCACTGCTTCCACTCTGGGCTGGTTCACCACGGTCTCTCATTAGTCTCCTAATTGGTCTCTCTGCTTTTGCATGGTTCCCATCTAGAACCCATTCCTAACAGCTGCTAGAGGGATTCTTTTGAAGCGGGATTCGGAACATGTCCCTTCTCTGCTCAGACCCTACCCTGGGCCCCCTTTCCCTCTGAATAAGGGCCCAAGTGCTTGTAGTTGTCCAGACTTTGCATGTTCTCTGTGGATCAGAGCTCTCAGTATTACCTAGGAAACGGTTACAACTGTAGGATCTCAGGAACTTCTTCGAGCTTTGGGATCATCAGGTGGTTCTTAGGTTTATTACGGGGCGAAAGCCCTAGTCCAGAATCTGATCTGACCTCGCCATGACCTCTTTGCTGTTACTTGTCTCAGGTACACTCTTACCCCTGCTGTTTCTTTATCTTCCCCAGAATTCACTCAACCCCTTCATGTCCTTCACGTCTTTTTGCTCAAAGAACTCCTTTTAGTAAAGCCACCCTTCAGGAGGGCAGGAACCTTTGCAGAGAAGAGACAAGGGTTAGCAAATGAGGCACCCACTTCAAGAGCAAAATTTACAAGTAGGTGAGGAGGATAAAAAACAAAAACAAAAAAACTCAGTAATTGAGATGAAATTTTAGTGAAGTATTTAAAAAAGAACAATAAAAAGCAACACTTAAAATAAAAACTGGATCACTCACAGTGCCATACTGGATTGTAGTGGACCCTGAGGCAAAAATACATCAGTAATATCAGTGCCGTCTTTAAGACGTTGATAATTTGTTCATCATCGTTTTTTTTTTTTTTTTTTTGCATTAATTTTGATTTTAAAACATACCTTAAGGGGCGCCTGGGTGGCTCAGTAGGTTAAGAGTTGACTCTTGGTTTTGTCTCAGGTCATAATCTTATGGGTCATGAGATTGGGCCTAGTGTTGGGCTCCATGGTCAAAGGTGAGTCTGCTTGAGATCCTCTCCCTCTGCCCCCCCTTCCCTGCACTCATGTGTGAGAGTGTGCACTCAAGCTCACTCGCTCACTCTCAAATCTTAAAAAAAAAAAAAAAAAAAAAAAAAATCAACCTTAAAATAGTACTCATCTCGATTCCTGAGGTTTTGGTGTTTTTTTTTTTTTTTTTTTTAAAGATTTTATTTATTTGACAGACAGCCAGCGAGAGAGGGAACACAGGCAGGGGGAGTGGGAGAGGAAGAAGCAGGCTCCCAGTGGAGGAGCCTGACGCGGGGCTCGATCCCAGAACACTGGGATCACGCCCTGAGCCGAAGGCAGCCGCTTAATGACTGAGCCACCCAGGCGCCCCTTTGTGCTCTTTGATATCCAGTTCCAGCATGAATGCCTCACTTGCCTTACTCTACTTCCTGCTCTGAATCTTTGTTTTGCTCCCTGTTATGGCCCAAACACCTAAGACCTTGCCACATACGTGGTAGGAGCTCAGTAGTTGTTCAGTGAATGAAAGTCAGTTAAGGGCTAATTGACACCCTGTTCTCATAAGAGACAAAACACGGATTCTTCGCAGTATTTCTTTAGAGAAGAAGCATTTGGTGTATGATCTCTGATATTTCTGTTTGAATCTTTTTGGACATGTGAAAAGGACACTTGGAAATTTCATGCTGATCTCAGTTATTAGTCCATATTTATGGAAGACCTACTTGGTGCTGGTGACCGGACAGACGTGGCAATTAGTGATGTAGTTTGCGCCCTCAGAAAGTATGCAGTCTGTTGAGGGAGGCCGACATCTGAGTCTGCGTGGGAGGTCACAGTGGTCCTGCTGGGGGAGCCTAGGGGCGCTCTGCACGCTAGAGGGCTGGCAGGGCTGTGGCGACTCTAATAGGATCGTAGGTCTCACTTCGCCTGGGGTGCTTTTGGTTTCCACCTGTCACAGATCAGTGAATGTCTGCCAATAATTTTTAGTGTCTGTTTTTATGCTCAAAAGCAGCCGCAGTCGTATGGTAAATCACTTAGTCCCCACAGTGCTGAAGGACAAGGAGGAGAGAGCTTGACGGCGGAGGAGGAAGGGCATTCTGGGCAGAGGGAGAAACAATGTGAAGGCACAGAGATGAGGAAACGAAGATTCATTTTTTAAAAAAGGAGTAAATTAATGTAGATGGATTGGGGAACCAGAGCTGGAGGGTGGTGAGAAACAAGGCCAGAGGGGCTGATGAGGAAAAAAAACGAACGAAAACAGCCATGTATTTCAGATGGTTGCCAGCAAAGGTGGTGGCCAAGCCCAAATTCCCGTGTTGTTTGGAAGATGGTCGTGCTAACACATATTCTAGGAAGGTTTTTATCAGGCCAGGCTTAATCTGGACGTTGTAGAGTCAGATGAAATGTCAGTGGTCCTTCATGACTTGCATTCCAAGCTAATCAACTTGTACTTTCTGACTTGTACATTAACGAGAAACACATTCCTTGTAAGGATGGGTGGATTGGTGATTCTGGTAAACGAAGAAGAGATGGTATTGATACAGTGATTGCTTTGAAAGGTACTGAGGGAACTTTCCCGTGTTTGGCTTCTTAAATGAGATAGAATAAAGAAGGAATGGGCCAAGTGTTTGAACTGAAGGTGGGGAAAATCATTTGTGCCTTCATATTAAGTTTTTACTCATTTAAATGATACCCTCACATATATTCAGTGTGGAAGTTTTTGGAGTTTGACTCAGTTACGCAGAGTAATGGGACTTTACACTGATGCACTGGGGCCTCCCAGACTTCTGTCTCCAGCCTGGATCTGTCTTCTCAAATCCAAGCTCAGATGTCCACCTTCCTTGTGGACATGGCCACTTATTGTGTAATGTCTCAAATCAAACCTGTCCAAAGTTGAACTCCCAATCTGCTCGACATTATTATGTGTTCCCATATAGTATGATCGGTAGCTGTATTATATTTAGCAAAACTATTTAAAATGTTAGTTATTTCTTTAATATATTGACCCAAATCCTCAAAGAAACAATAATTGTGAATTATCGTTATTATGCATTTGGTTTACCGAGCCCAAATGGAAGTCCGATTTAGTTTTTGTTGTTGGTGTGTAGGTCCTATCCTTGGGCATTCCAATTTAAGAAGTCTGGGGGAGGCCCTGGCTCCTACATTTAGAAAGTATTGCCCAGGGAATAGTCTTTATTGACTTAAGAACTATCGTGAAAAGAAAACCCCCAGTTCAAAAAAGGATTAAAGAAGCGGGGGGCACCGGCGTGGCTCAGTCGGTTGGGCTTTTGACTCTTGATTTCCGCTCAGATGGTGGTCTCCGGGTTGTGAGATCGAGCCCTTGGTCGGGCTCTGTGGTCGGTGTGGAGTCTGCTTGTTCCACTCCCTCTGTTTTTCCCTCCACTCGTGTTCTCTCTCTCTCTCTCTCTCAAATGAATAAATAAAATCTTAAAGATCAAAGAAGGTAAGTAAAGAAAACCATAGCAAAGGCCTCATCGTTCTTTAATCTGTAGTTACACATTGTACATCTATTTAATATATAAGCATTCAAATTATTTTAGTTGTCAGAAAAAGTTTGGAATTTTCCTTCTAAACCACAATAAGTAGGCAAAAAAACCTTCCCAATGGAAACAAAGCCAAACCCCCAGCTAACTGAATTACTTTGTGTATAGCTCAAGGGTATGTACAATTAGGTAAATAGCACATCCCGGGTCCTTTTGTTTTAAACGAGGTTTACGGTGATGCTCCCGCTCTTTGACTAATCTGGCTGCAAAGCACATGGCTCAGAACTTCACAGTTTTATCTACAGCATGTGACAGAAATACTTGAAAAGAAGTTGGCTTCATCATAGAATCATAAATGGAGTGAAAGTTTGAAACCGTACCCAGTGAATTAGCTATGCCGAATAACCAGAATCTTCCCCACGCCTGACGTTCGGAAATAGTTTTTGAAATCTGGGATTTAGTCGAGAGAGTTTTCCAGTGGGTCAGTGCGTGTTCACCCAAGAAGCTTTAACTTCCCAGTGTGATTTCCAAAGCTGTTCATGAACGACCCTGCCTTTCCCAAAGCTAATTCCTGGTGGGCCAGACTGGCGGTTTTCCAGAAGCATTCTACTTGTGGAGTCCTGAAGGATTTTTTATATATCAGTGTGTTTATCCTGTGTCTCCACTTGGCATCCTTCACATGCCTCGAATCATGGCCGTTCTTAAGGCAAAGGACATAACCCACCGAGCTCATTGCAGGCAGACTGTTTCTTATTCTGCTGTTTTCCTAGCTTGACACGTAATGGGCGCTGAGCAGGAAAATGTAATAATACAATTTGGAAAGCTTTGTTTCAACACTGTTAGAAAACAAAAGTGATTGTATTGTCAAAATAGACTTTGAAAAGTTGGAGTGATTATTTTCTGAGCATTTTAGCGAATGGAAATTTTATGGTGTAATGCCGGTAAGCCTGGTGGATTATCAGAAAAATGAAAAGTGTTGAAAATTAGAAGATACTAGAAAGGGGTGGGAAAGCAAGAAGAGCTGATAATTTCATTCACTCAACACATTCTCGTGAACGTATGCTGGGTCCTGGGAATACAAAAATAATTGTTGAGGGCTTTTGCATACATGGCGTCACATACGTGACATTCCCAATTTAATGGTAGAGGAAGCTCCAGAAAAGGGCCGGTGATTAATAAACATGTTTTGGACTGTGAAACTTGAATCCACTGGTATGCCACCCAGGGCTTGAGAAGATTAATTTACTTTTGCTTTGATGGGATTCAAAAAAGATTTTTTTCATTTATGGACCTGCCATTGTGCTCAGTTTGCATGAAGAAAGCTGTTTGCTTACCTGACATGACTGTGCTTAGTTTATGCAGTGTTTGAGTTATTGCGAACCTCTTCAAATGCTTGATAAATGGCTAAATGAATGAAGAAGCTGCCTCATATTTCCGCTTTGAAAGATTTTGTCTAATTGATGAAGTTTAAATGGGGTACTGATTGTGTCCTCTCTTTGTAAATTTGATCTCCTAGGAGAGTATTTCAAAAAATTGAGTGCTTTTGTGGCTGATTTTGTGTGACAAGAAGATCTTTGAAGAAGTACATTGTCTGTAAATTAACTTCTTTTGAAAATGTTTCTCTTTCTGTAGATTTTGGTGCCGATTCTTTCTAATAGGAACAACCATAAGTCCTGGTCCTGTTTTATTTCACAAGACATGGAACGCCACATAGAGGTCATGAAAAATAAAACGCATGTTTTTCGGGGCAAAATGTTGAGAAGAACTCTTCTACCAATTCCCACAATAGCAGGAAAAATGGACCTGGACCAGAAGTACTCCGAGACCAAGTATGTAATGTTATGGTATATATAGAATATTAAATGGAGAGCCCACATACCCAATTAATATCATATCCCCAGAAAACTATTAGTAAGCTAGAGAATTATTAGAACTGTGTCATTTTTAAGAAAGTTGTGCAGGGCACCTGTTTATTATTTCCTTACAAAGTATCCTTCTTACAAGCCTACTGCCCGAAAAGCAAGCTGGAACAATTGCCAATATGTCAACAAAATTCTTTTGGCAATAATGGCTTGAGGATATGATCATTTGTTTTACAATGTTTATGTCACCACTAAAATTGAGGCTATAAAAATAAAGGATCTGATTTTGAAATATTTATATTTGGAAAAGCAGCTCATGGAAAAATACCTCTTAACATCCAAGTCCTATCTTTCTTTGGATGAGGTAATTGGCTTTTGAATTACTTTATTGATCATTGCAGTGTTTGTACGCTGGAGGTAAATGAAAGGGCACTACTCCATGCGATTGAGTCTGTGGTTATTAAATGGTCACATCAAATCCAAGAGATTGTAGAAAAAGATTCAGTGCAGCCTTTGCTGAACGGTCTTCGCTCGAATCCTCAGACTGAACTGGATTTCTGGATGATGAGGAGAGAGAATCTCTCATGCGTTTATGATCAAGTAAGTAGACAGCCCTACAAATTGCTTGTAAACTGACTTAGCAAAGTCAGTTGGAGAATTTGGTTGTAGTCAGTTGTAGAATTTCTAATCACTTCAAAGGCTTAACATACTGTCTTTGATGACTTAATAGTCTGTTCTCATTCCAAAGTTCTATACGGTGTGCACTTTAAAGATGAATGGGGACTGGGGTTCTCGGGTGGCTCAGTTGGTTAAGCGTCCGACTCTTGATTTCTGCTCAGGTCATGACTTCAGGGCTGTGAGATGGAGTCCCGCATCAGGCTCGGAACTGGGCATGGAGCCGCTGGGGATTCTTTCTCTCCTCTCCCTCTGCCCCTTACCCCCAACTTGTGCATGCTCTCTCTTTCTCTCTTAAAAAAAAAAAAAAAAAAAAAGTAAAATGAATGGAGATTAAAAGTAATTTTGACCTTCTGAGAGTATTTTGACAGCATTTGATAATTGGAAACACTGTGGCGTAGAGAGAGTGGTTCCCCAGGGAAATGTTGAAGATGGTAAAATTTAATTAATCTAGTTGATTGAATTGATTTAGGAAGGAGTAGAGTCTTGCCTGGTAGAGAGATGCAGCTTTGGAAGAGCTAACTTTGCTTCCTCTGGTGTTTGCCTGACGTATTACTTGATTTAATGTTCTGAAGACTAAGACATTCATTTTCATGTTCGCATGTCTCTCAGATTTTCTGAAACATAGCAAGAAATTTTATATGGAAAATTTAACATTTTACACATGAAGTGTAAATTGACACACTTTTTGAAAACTCAAGAGCTATAAATGTAAAATAAAATTCAAGCTTAAGGAAGAAATGCTATTAAAATTATTTTCAACCTGAAACCAGATAAGTCTTTGCATATGAAAAGCTGTGTGTATTGTGCGTGAGTGGAATAGAACTTAAGTATTTTATTACCAAATGCTACATTTTCTTTTTCAATGTAGCTTCGAGCTCCTGTTGTCCTCAACATGGTTAGGATCCTGAAAATTAAACGAAGCAGCTATCTTCCCACTTTGAAGGACATTTTCACGACCGTGAAAAATGGTAAGACTTTGGCTTTTTGGCCTGGTGTTGGTGTCCGTCATGATTTCAACCCTGCCTGCCGGCCTGGCCTCGTCTACCCTTTTGCTGTTAACGTGTTCATGAGGTGATGGCCCTTGGCTCTTCTACGGATAAATTCTTCTTCATCAGTACTTCATTTTCCAGTTACATTAAACTATTTTTAGGATAGATTGTAGGGATCTAGCAAACAGGCTCCGGATGGAAGTTCTAACTGGAATGTGTGTGAGCAAGGCCTTTGCAAGGGGTGAGTGGAAGCCCAACATGGGCGTTTCCTAGTCAGCAGTGGGGCTACACTTAGTCCAGTAACTCTCTGATAGAGTCTCTGGTACTTGGCATCCACCAGGTGCTTAGCTCAAAAGAGCTCAAAGTCCTCATTGAAGTTTCGGTGAGGATTAAACATAGAGGAGGGTTTGTTTGCTGAATTTTGAACAAGTGCATGTACGTGGTTAAAAACCAGAAGTTTCAGTGAAAAGTCTCACTGTCCAGCATCAGCTCCACCCAGGGGGACAGCCCACTTGTTTCTTGATTTCTCTTCATGTTTCTTGAAGCATATTTGAGCAAAGAGGCATACGCATGAGACTGAAGTTTTAAATGTTGAAACGTAAGATAATTGGGTGCATAGCTTTTTTGCTTTCTAACATTAGAAAATGACTTTTTAATTTCTTCCTATATAAGGTAAGTAAGGTTAGGAAATACTTCAAATACACGTGAGTGTTAGATTATCTCTGCAGGGTTTTCCCCAGGAGTTCTGAGAAAGGGATCATGAGGGGGAGTATTTGGGTTGGAAGGTCTGTCACAGCAGCATTCCTGTCCCACACACACTCAGTACATCTTAAATTTGCTGAGCCTCTGGTTTTCATTGGCCGAATTGGCATATGAACACCTTCCTTACAGAATTGTTCTGAGGATTAGAGCGATATTTCTCACCCTTGTCATTTTTCCCCACAGTCTTGTCTGTGTTGATCAGCATTGACATTCCGGGCGGGCTGGTTGGGTGGGGGCTGCTCCGGGTTTTGCTGGATGTTGAGCAGTGTCTCTGGCCTCCGCCCACTCCCCCCTGTTGCAGTTGTGACCATCAAAAGTGTCACCAGACATTGCCAGATGACCCCTGGGGGCCAAACCTTCCCTGGCTGAGAAGCACTGGATTAAAGATAAATTATGCAGGGTACGTGGTGCTGGGCACACCGTGAGCGTGTCCTCAGTAGAGGCTGCTCGCGTTGTTTCTGTGTTCGTGTAAGATGAACATTTTCTGTGGATAAAGTTTCTGCAGGAACAAGTCCCAGGGGTTACTCAGGGCCTTGGGAGCACATGGATTTCGAGATTCAGACATAAACTCTTTCAGTAGAGCACGTGGCCCCAAGCCATTGTCAGTTAGATGTGGAAGGCCGCCTCTCAAGGACGTCCTTGAGGCCCTGTGAAATCGCCAGATGTGCTTACCATATTTTAAAGGCACTTATCAGATGTGATTTTTTAATTTTGAAATTAACATTGATAAAAACACACTAATTTGAAAACATGGGTACAACCGGGGAAGAAAATAGTTTGTGGATGCTCTCTTTCTTCTGAGGTCTTTATTGTTTAGGTGGACAGATAAATGGGTTATATGTTAAGTGGAGTAATAGGAGTGGGTGCATTCCTGACTCTGACAGCCAAAAAACGTTGGGTTGTCTGTGTTGCTTTGTTCCCTGCACCCCCCCGCCCCCCGGGCAGGAGTCTTTTGGGATAACACCAGAAAATAAGAATTGACTTCATTCCCTACCTTCATAAGTAAAGCCTGTTTTCAGTTGGTCAGATGTATTTGGATGCAGTTTATTGGAGATCCATTCAGGGTACATTAAAATGACTATTTTTTTTGAGAGCAGGCTGGAGGGTGGAGGGGAGGGGCAGAGGGAGAGAGAGTCTCAAGCAGGCTCGATGCCCAGCATGGAGCCCGAAATGGGGCTTGATCTCACAATCCTGAGATCATGGCCTGAGCCGAAATCGAGTCAGGTGCTTAACCGACTGAGACACCCAGGTGCCCCAATTTTTTTAAGTAAGCTCTGCACCTGGTGTGGGGTTTGAACTCACCATCCTGAGACTGAGCTGCGTACTCTACTGACTGAGCCAGCCAGGAACCCCTAAAATGACTAATTTTAATCAAGAGAAGATTTGGATTGTATTAAGCAGTAATAATATTTTTCTTCATATATATATGAAATATATATGAAAAATGCTAAAACATTTTTGGGAAATATTCCTAATTCACCCTGCTTAACGATTTTTAAGATGGAGATAAAACTCATTTCACAGAAAGAAAACTGTTTTGAAGTGTAGAGCGGAACGACAGGACAGTCATGGTGTCCTAAACCTTCACCTCTCTCTAGTTCCAAAATACTTTTTTTTATCCCCTGTACCTAACAATTCTAGTAGTTACATTTTGAATAATACAAAATTCCCCAGTCATTGCCTGAGTTACTCTCATAGGACACTGGGATGAGACGCTGAGACTGTGCTGGTACCAAGTACCTAAGAGGAATTACCATTCTAGGGATGGGCTTGTAACCCCAACCATAAAGTGACGGTAACTTTGCAGACATGTTTTATTCCTGCGGTTTCGTGGAGTTGAATAAATTTCTTTAGATTGTAAAGCTATGTTTCCCCACTAAGTCTTGCTTCACGGTTTACTTGGGCTGTGCAGGGCACTACACCAGGGCTCTCTTGAATGGCTGCTCCACACGGACGGTGTAGGAAGCCTTCCAAACCCGTGGTAGCTCAGGGGTGGGAGAAGCCATATGAAAAGAAAGAGAACTGCACTTAAGTATAGTCATGTTCTTTTGCACTGTTTTCTTGAACTTGTGAAGTGAATTTGGAAAAGGAGACTGCATCACATTAATGGCGGTTTCTTTCCTTTCAGCGCTCCTGGAAGCCCAAGATGTGGAGCTTTACCTGAGACCCCTGAGAAGACATGTTCGGTGTGTCCAGGAGACGGAATTCCCGCAGATCCGTGTACTCATCGCCCCGTTGTTTCATACCATCTGCCTCATCTGGAGTCATTCCAAGTTTTATAATACTCCTGCTCGGGTTATAATTTTATTGCAAGAGTTTTGTAATCTCTTCATTGACCAGGTATGTAGTATAAAAAAAAAAAAGGAAGAACAATCATTGCCATGTGGTAGGTTTTAATAAACCAATGGAGAACGAGCGAATCTAGTCTATAGTAGGAAGACCCTTTTCCTCTCTTTTTTTCAGAAAGGACTTTTATGGTAACAAGAACTAGGTGACTTTTTATTCTAAATGGCAGAGAAGCTCTGGAAATCAGTCCAGTGCATTCAAAGGACAGTTTGTTACTGGATTTAATACCCTACCTTTCTTCAAAGAGAGTAAAGGTAGCTTCTAATAAGAGCCTGGGTGGCTCAGTTGGCTGAACGTCTGACTCTTGATTTTTGGCTCAGGTCATGATCTCAGGGTTGTGGGATTGAGTCCTGTGTTGGGCTCCTGTGTGGGGCGTGGAGCTGGCCTGAGATTCTCCCTCTCCGTCTGCCCCTCTCCCACTTCTCCTCCACTTCAAAATAATAATAATAATAATAATAATAATAATAGGCAGATAGGTATAGTCCTTTCTTCGTAGCTTTCCCTTTGGTTCCACAGGAACACTGACTGAGGAAGACTTCCGGAAGGTAAGGTAAGAGAACCTGACTGAAAAAAATTCTGAAAACAAGAGTAATGGAATTGTCTTAAAGAATTGATTCATAGTTGATCTTTAAAAATCTCATTTATATTTGTCTATTCTTCACTTGGAAAATGTTTTTAAAAATTGGACTGTTTTCTTAAGTTTTCCTGTATGAACTTTAATTCTTCATGGGTCCATAAAATCAGAGAATATTTTATAATTTGAGAGCTAAAAGATCCTTGGAGGATACATAACCCAGTGGTTTCCAGCTGGGGGTGTGTCTTAGCTTGAGCTGCCATAGCAAATACCACAGACTGGGTGGCTTTATTTTCAGAAATTGTTTTCTCACAATTTCAGAGACGGGGGCTAAGATCAAGGTGCCAGTATGGTCGTGTTCTGGTGAGAGGCTTTTTTCCCCCTGGCTTTCAGTAATTGCCTTTTCTCTGTGTCTTCACATGGTGGAGAGAGTGTTCTCTTTCTGTTCTTAAAAAGTTACAGTCCTATCACGTTAGGGTCCTGTTCTTAGGACTTCATTTCATCTAAATGGCCTCCTAAACACCGATTTCTAGATAGTCACGTTGGTGATTAGGGCTTCAGTATATGAATTTTGGGGGAGACATAGTTCTCACCATAGCAAGCTCAGTAAGCAGCATGTGTGTCTGAACCACTAAGGAGTTTTCGTAAAACAAATGCCCGAGAAGCAGAATCTGTCTATGACTTAGACTTGGGGTTGTTCAGAATGCTTTCCGTGAGAAGTGGATCGCCTCCAGCTGCAGCTGATGACTGAAGCAAAAAAAAAAAAAAAAAAGTATAAGCTCATGTGACCTGGGAAGTCTAAGAACACAGTGGCTTCGGGAATAGCTTGATTCAGAGATGTCAGATAATTCCAAAGCTCTCTGCCATCCTCCGTTTGCTCATCGTGTTTGACTTTATTCTCATCGCTTGTTAGCTAAGACGGCTTTAAGTAGCTCCAGATGTCTATGCTTCTAGCAGAGGAACTTCCCTGGAAAGAGGTTGTCTTTCTTTCTTAGTTCTGGTCCAGTGGGTTCTAATTCCGTTCTGGGAGCAATCATTGTGGCAGAGGCGATAGGATACTTGGGACAGTTCTGGGTCACTTGCTCAGAGGGTGGTGGATGACTGTGATTGACCTAAATCTCTGATCTAGACTAATGCCTCCCAGTGGTGTTGACACTGTGACTGGCAGAGAAAATAAAAATGCTTTACTGTACAGTAGGGTAGGTTGGAGGGCATTTGGAACCCTGAAAGTGTGCTCGGAGACAAGGCAGACAGCTTGTAGCTCCTGCTGCCCCAGGTCCCAGAATCTTGCTGTACAAGATTTACAAGCAGTAAAGAGACCACTATTGTAGGATAAACAGCAGTGGTTTGGGAACTGTGTTTTAATCCAGTCCCTGATATTTTTTTAGATGAATTACCTGAGACTGGAAAAATGACAGCATTTGCTGAATTTCCTGGAGAATTTCGGGAGAAATCCACATTAGAGAATGGGTCTCCTAACTTGCAGTTGGGAGTTTCTGGATTGTGAGATTGAGTTGGCAATGTGTGTGTTTCTCTCTGCTTTTAAAGAGGTGGAGTATATGGAAAAGGACTTTGGCTTTAGACCAACCTGGATTCAATTCTAATTGAAACACTTAAGGGGGAGTTAAATTGGTTCTTCCAACCTCAGTTTCCATATCTGTAAGTGAGGATAATGCCCAGTTCGAGGATCAAGAGGTAACCTAAGTTGAATGCCCAGTGTGGCATTTGATAGAGGCTCAGTCAAAGCTAGTTCTAAGCTATTGACCTCCAAACTAGTTGCAGCTGTTAATGAGAGATAACCACAGGTCAATTCCTTGCTATATTTTATCCTCTCTTCTGGCTTTGTTCTGTTTCTTTCTTTGTTGTTAAGCAAGTGTGCTGGGTCCTAATGGCTTTGGATCTCCAAGTTAAAGACCATGATCCCTATTGAAGAGTCAAAAGTTACACTCACAACTTCTGCTCTACCCCTTTTAAAGGATCCTCATCTTATTTTGAGATTTATTAAAACTTTTACTGGAAAGCCCTGCTGATGTATAAGCTCCAGAGGTGGTTACTTATCGTAGTAGGTGGCTGGTAAGAAGTCCTGTAAGCCTGGAAACCTGTTATCTCTGGCCTCTAGTCAATGTCAGTGGCCAGTTTGCCAAGTTCCCAAGGAAATAATGTAGCTTCCCTTGTTGCTTAGTGTTTCTGGCTTCTGTCCAAATGTTCCAATGACCTGATATCCTTGATTCCCAAGTGGACCTCATAGTAAATGTGTCACAACATGTTAGGAATCACAAATCAGTAATGGGCCAACGTTCATACCTGGGTTCCCTGAAGAGCTGAACTCTCCCCAACTCTTCCCCAGTGATTTGCTGTCTAGTTTATTTCTTATAATAACAAGCACTGTATAGTGCCTTATATTTGCTAGGAATTCTTCTAAGCCTTTACAAAAACTACAAATGTAATTCCCTAGCAATGCTATGACATATAGATACTATTAGTATTCTATTTTATAATTTTAAAAAAATCCTTGAAGTCAAGAGAAGATAAATAGCTTTCCTAAAGGCACCCAGTTTTTAAGTGGCAGAATTTCTTGCCCATTAGACTAGGTTCCATATTTTAAAATAACAGTTTTGATTTTTAATTATAATATGTGGTGTACTAATGATAATTGTGAAGTATTTTCATTGCATAAAATTTTTAATAGAAATAGTCCTGTGCATCTATCACTATAAAATTCAGCCTTTTTTATATTTCATTCTCTGAAAACTTACACATATTTATGCATTTTTATCATATATATAATTATTTTTTTACTAGCCCCTTTGAAAAATTATTTTATTGTTGGATATTTAGGTTGCTTCCAGTTTCCTCTATTATAAGCAATAGCCAGAAAACAACTTTATATGAGAGTTCTTTTTCCTTAACTTGGATAATTGGTTTAATATAAATTCTTGATATTGATCAAAGGGTACAATCTTTTCATGACTCTTGAACAATTTTTGATTTTTACAAATTCTTTTTAAAAGGTTATATCAAGTACATTGCTATTATCAATGTATAAAACGTTTTACTATAATTCACCAGCTTTGAGCATTACTTTTTTTTTTTTTTTTTAAGATTTTATTTCTTTGAGAGATGAGAGTGAGAGAGTGAGGCAGCACAGGCTGCGTTAGGGGCAGAGGGAGAAGCAGACTCCCCACTGAGCAGGGAGCCCGATGTGGGGCTCCATCCTGGGACTTTGGAATCATGACCTGAGCCGAAGGCAGATGCTTAACCGACTGATTCACCCAGGCACCCCGATCATTACCATTTTAAAAAATTTTGGGTGATTAATTGGGTATATAGTGGTACCATGTTGTTTAATTTGTACCTTGCACAATTTATGTCATTACACATTTAGTGGTTTTTATTATTTCATCATGTAGCTTTCATGTACTTTGTGTTCCATGAATCTGTTGACCTTAATGTGTTGATGAGATGTTTGAACGCTTGCTGTGTTAAACATCAGAGGTAATAACTTGGCATTCTGTCATCTGTATTTGGCTAATACATCAGTGCAATGTTTTTATTTTCTATGGTATTTTAAAATTTCAGAAAAATATTGCTTATATTGAGGTCTCATTTAAATTTTGGCGTTCCAGCCTCCACTGAAAAGTCAGAGATCTCACAGCACTGGCTCTCTCATGGCCACTGGCACAGTCCGTTGTGAGAGCTTCAGGTACCGCTTTGGAAAGGTCATGTGCTGTCTAGGTGACCATGGCCTCCACCATTTGCTGCTGTTCCTGGTTGGTTTCGTTCATTTTCATGCTATGGCTGGTTCTTCTAGGCATTCCCATTTCAGATCTGTTTTATTTTAGGAGTAAATGTGTTTCTCTTCTTTTCTCAGCATAGTCATTTAGGCCAGACTTACAAAAGGTATCATCTCATCATCTGGCCACCTCAGTTGATGGCATACTGGAGTTTGATAATGGGGTATTTTATTTTATTTTATTTTATTTTTTTAAATGACTTCTTCTTTTCTCTGGTAACCTGACTCTGCTCCCTGTTTTTGTACCTCATTACTACTCTAGGCCCACCACTCTATTTCATGGCTTGGTATCTCTTTTGTGGATATTGTCCTTCAAGATCCTACGTGAAAAGGGGCAGATGCGTGGCTCAGTCATTTAAGCATCTGCCTTCAGCTCAGGTCATGATCCCAGGGTCCCAGGATACAGCCCCGAGTTAGGCTCCCTGCTCAGCGGGGAGCCTGCTTCTCCCTCTCCCTCTGCTGCTCCCCTTGCTTGTGTGCTCTCTCTCTGTCAAATAAATGAATAAAATCTTAAGACAAAAAAAAAAAAAGATATAGGGAGCCTGGGTGGCTCAGTCATTAAGCGTCTGCCTTTGGCCCAGGGCGTGATCCCAGGGTCCTGGGATGGAGCCCTGCATCAGGGTCTCTGCTCCGCTGGGAGCCTGCTTCTTCCTCTCCCACTCCCCCTGCTTGTGTTCCCTCTCTTGCTGGCTGTCTCTCTCTCTGTCAAAAAAATAAATAAAATCCTTAAAAAAAAAAAAAAAAAGATACAGGTGAAGAAAAGTTTAAGTCTGAGAGGTGAGCTTGGAAAAGAGATGTCAGGTTGGGCAAAAGTAAGAATCCATAAAAACACATCAAACAGAAAAGCAGCAGCAGGGAGACAGGCTTCCAAGTAACATAGTATCACTGATAAATTGCTTAATAATTGATTAATTGGTTTATTGATGAATAAATTGGTTAGCAGTATTTTAGTGTATAAGGCCTCTGAAGTGGGGACCAGTTCATCCTAAATCCCATGGGTGTTTTGTTGGTGTGGGCTGATACCGTTGAGTAAGAGAGAAGAGCGTACTCATGGTTGGGTATGCTCTAGAGAGTTGCTTAGGAAGCGGAAAAGAATGCAGAGTTTAACAGCTAAACGGGATCCTGAGGTTCACTTAATTCTTCTCTCTCCCTTTCTAGATGAGGAACCTGAGATCCTCTGAGATAATTTAGCTAATACCCCAAAAGCAGTTGGTGGCCCCTAACTGGATCAGAGCCAGGTCTCCTGCCTCCTGGTGATCTTTTCTCTCACACACCCTGCTGCCCACTGGAAGGGCATAGACTGGATTTTCTGGTCTAGGGTATTTAGTACTATTAGTACTATGGCCTTGGTCTTTGGGAGGTTAATTGCTGTGATTGTCTCATTTGTGTGAAGGTGCGTCAGGAAGAGTAAGAATGAAAATAAGAATGGCTTGTCTGGAAGTAGTTTTTGTTTTTTGGGTTTTTTTTTTTTTGAGCTTCCTGAAAGGTCACAGGGCGCATTTATTATAAAGAATACATAAAGATAAAGGTCTCTGGAATCCCGAGCCGATACCAAACTGTGAACTCCTGTATAACACACATTGCTAAGGGATTTCTGGTGGTCCTCTTCGGTGCTCTCTGTGCAGTGTTAGCAGCCTACACGCAAGTTACTTTTCCATGCAGTCTGAGTGGGAAGTAAGAACATAGATTGGGAATCTACAGCTCGAACTTAAAGGATTCTAATCAGTAGGGGTTTTAGAAACTAAACATGATTTTTCTTATAATTTATGGTACAGTTTATATTACATGTAAAACTGTAGCCATTAATGAGAGAAAGAGAACAGTAGGTCTACATTTAGAAAAGAATCCTTCCATCTGGTAGGTTAAACTCAATGGCTTTCATTACATACTCCACTGAGACAAGTAACAGCTTTCTAAGCAACCCCAACATGTAAGGCACATAATTTAAGCCTATGATTTATGAGTTTAAGATGCATTGGGAAGAAACTGTACACAAAAGAACCTTTAGAATTTATATTTTCCTGAGGTCTTTAAAGAGGGAAATTCTGAATATTTCTAACAAATACACATAGAGAAGGACTGGAAGGCACCTAGATAACTGTCCTGTGAGAATTTGGCCAGTGCTACGTGAATCTGCTACTCGAGTTGTGGTATTTTTTGTTTTGTTTTGTTTTGGTTTTTTTTTTAAGTAGTCTCCATGCCAAACATGGGGCTTGAACTCTGCCTCTGAAATCAACAGTCACATGCTGTACTGACTGAGCCAGCCAGGTGGCCCTACATGGGTCTTTCTTTTAAAAACCCTCCTTACCTTTCCATTTCCTATACTTAAAACTAGTTTATATGGCATTATTTCCACTAGATTTTTGTCCTACAATGTTTGCAGAAGAGATGCTTGCTAACCTAAGAGAATTGCCAGTGATACACTTAACTATATTAGCTCTTTCTCGCCTTTACAAATGACCCAGTGCTACCAGGTAAGGTGGCCATGTATTTTTTTTAATAATTATTTTTTTATTATGTTATGTTAGTCACCATACAGTACATGCTTAGTTTTTGATGTAGTGTTCCATGAAGGTGACCATATTTTTAAAGTCCATGGTCTTTGAGAGTTCCCCTTCTGGCTTGTGTATTTCTTTATATGAAGTAAAAATTACGCAGAATATTTGTAGTGAGAATACCCATACAAATTTCGATTATACAGTTGTCATACCTGCAAAGCTTAGCAAAAACTTAGTCATTGCTAGAAAATATGTTCAGAAATTCTAGAGTCTCCTGTAGATAATTCTAATGTGTACAAGTATGTCATTGAAATACAAGGGTCTGAATTTCTAGAATTTACTTTTTGTCTCACAGCGTTGCTAGCCCATTCTAGAGGTGTATCACTTAAAACTGATTCATTGAGGGCGCATGAGTGGCTCAATCCATTAAGTGTCTGACTCTTGGATTTGGCTCAGGTCATAATCTCAGGATCATGAGATTGAGCCCCAGGTCAGGTTCAGTGCTCAGTGTGGAGTATTCTTGTCCCTTTCCCTCTCCCTCTGTCCCTCTACCTTCCCCGAGTGCTTCTCTCTTTCAAATAAAATCTTAAAAAAAAAAAAAAAAGTGTGTACACACACACACACACACACACACACACACACACACACGCACACACACACACAGCGGCACCTGGGTGGCTCTCAGTTAAGTGTCTGCCTTCAGCCCAGGTCATGATCCCAGGGTCCTGGGATGGAGCCCCATGTCCCGCTCCCTGCTTAGCAAGGAGCCTGCTTCTCCCTCTCCCTCTGAGCCTCCCCACCATACTCTCTTAAATAAATAAAAAAATCTTTAAAAAAATGATTTGTTGAAAAAAATAAAATGATTCATTGAAACAGGTGTTTTCATTAAAAAAGTAAACTTTTTAAAAACATATTTTTGATCAGAGTTTCCTTTTATTAAATCCTAGGCAATAGCTTACCTTTCACCTGAAGACCTTTTGAAAAGAGAAGTCGAAGAGTCTTTGGAAAAGGTTCAAGTGGCCATTAACATCTTAAAGACTTTCAAAAAGTCTTTTTTCAACTATAGAAAAGAATTGGCAAGCTATTTTAAGGGAAATAAGGAGATAAAACCATGGGATTTCCAGTCTCAACTGGTGTTTTGTAGATTTGACAAATTTCTGGACCGGTTCATGAAAATAGAGGTATTCATTTATTGACTTGTGATTTATTCATATTGTGGGTGGGTTAAAAAAGATCTTGTAGTTTTCTGTATCATTCAGGAGATAGTTTATCCTGTTTGAATGGGAGAGTGGGAGAGCTCCTTTCTCAGTTAGGAAGTGCTGACAAGGCCAGTGCTATTAAGGTGGTTGTATAAGCTTTACCTTGGTTTTTTGGTGTTTTTTTTTAAACTCATTTGTGATTCTTTTAGTATACTGAGTATAAGTGAGACTCTGTTATGTATTAGTGACCTTTGACTTCTAACTTAATAAGCTCTTGGAAGACCGTTGTAAATGAGCGATCTCTGAACTGTATCCTTTTTTTCCTTCATATGTTTGACCTTGGGATTCTATACCTGGAAAACCCATTTGATGATCTAAATTACCACACTCTCCATTAGTATATATTTATATAAACTATAAAAATATTAAAGCTCTTCATAAAAAAAACATGGAAGTATGTGCTGTGTACGAGTGTGTTTCAGATACTTAAACAATGAATACACACATGTACAAACGTTCACACACGTAGCTGGAGCCGACGGGCTAAGGGGTTTTTTAAACAAGGGGATCTAGTGACAGTGCCTTAGATTCTTTGTAAAGCTCTTTCAAGTGTGGACTTTCTTGTTAAACTAAAATTTGTTGTATTTCATCCAAAATTAGAAATTCATGTTTTGGAAATTCCCATCCCTTACTCAGCCTGAATGCCTCTCAAAATCTGACTGCTAAATGCCTAACTATGGGCGACTGGTCCCCCTTCCTCAACAGTCTTACACCCCCTTTCAGTAGGGGAGGTGGGTCACTGCAAAATGCAGGTGGCTGAAAAGAGGGTTTCTAGATTATTACCTGGGGATTTGATTTCGGATTAGAAGGATGTGAAATTAGGGAATCAGATGTTTAGCTATGGCAAAGTAGGCATTGCCTGTACTACTAGAAAATTCTCAGGAAATATGAAAATGGGAATATGACTTTAAAAACAGCAACTTTATTCATTTAAATCATTTATAATTTTCTGTCATGTAAGTGTCCATTAACTTATTTTTTTTTTTGAATGCTTGAAAGTGTTTTTTCTTTGCAACTTTAAAATGTTCCTGTCCTGTTCAAGATGGTGGAAAGATCTTTACTGTGTTTTTACTAAGGATATATTTGTGACCATATTGGAATTTGAGAAACTGGAAAGACTTGAATTTGGTGGTACCAAAGGAGCGATTTTAAATGGACAAATCGACGAGATGACGGAAGAATTTTTGGAACTGTGTGAAGTTTTTAAACAGAGCACTTATGACCCATCTGATTACAATAATACGGTAATACTGTACCTTTGCATTTTCATTTCATAGAACCGTATAATTTTAAAGCTAGAAAGGATGAAAGGTCATAGTGATAATAGGTACTGTCTGGTACAGTCTCTCTCAGATGAGAGAGGTTAAATGACTTGCCCGAAGTCTCTTATCTACTTAGTGGTAGATCAGGGACTGGCACCTAGTCCTTTGCATTTAAAAGTTGAGAACGCTGACTACGGTTCCTAATGTAACAGTGGACTCAGTCTGGATTTGTTTCTGGCTTATGTGTATTGAAAAGGAACTTTTCACATTAACTCATTTCTGCATGACTATCTGATGTCTCTGTAACTTGTGTGTTTTATCCTTTTCCTGAATCAGTGGATAATTTCTTGGTCTATTTGAACATTTAGTTTCAGTCTATTCACTACGTATATTATTAACATGTATATTGTCTCTTACATATTTTACATATTTTATTGCTTTTTTTGTTTCGTTTTGTTTAGTGTTCTTTGTAGTTTCATCATTTCAGGCTCAAAGAACTAAGGGGAAGCTTTCAGACTTAGGTGCTGGTGTTTTCTGCCCCTCCCGGCACGTTAGCAGCCAGTGAGTTACCTGTGAGCAGCTCTGCCCCTCTAGGATAGGAATAGCTTCATTTCAGTTGTTGGCCAGGAACGGTGAGATTCCAGGTACCAAAAAAAAAAATCACTCTCGTCTTCATTGTTTTATACAGAGTGTGAATTTCTTCATACAGAATGTGAATTTCTTCACTGTTGTGTTGATATTTGGTCAAATAATTGATTCTTTGTAATGCACAAGTGCAGTGAGTCCGCCGTGTTAAGGGCAGGTCAGCAAACTTAATCCTTCTGAACTGTGGTCAGCTTTTGGGAAGTGGAAGTAATGGCAAGAGGACACAGCCATGTGTGTCCTGCTGTTTTGTGCAAGAGTAGGAGGAACCTAGGACCCTGGTGACTAATAGCCTGAGCTCATCTCCAGAGCCCGGTGAGGTCTCTCTCACACTCCGCGGGCATTCAGTGAATCTGGATGGCACAGTACTCTTGCAGGGCCTTGGCTCCGCTCTCCTGAGCAACTTGGCAGAGGAGTGTGAGACCCACCGTGCGTGGGATCCTCAGGTGCATTTGAATAGTGAAGTCTGGATTTCCTCCTGATGAGAAAACCTGGCAGGTTTTCAGAGTGCCAGGGCTGGAGGAGGAGGCGAGGTTTAGCTGATGTCACTACCTTGGCAATGTCAAAGGTCCTGAATCTATCCTCTCTGCGCAAAGCCTGGCACAGTCACAAGGAGGAATACAACATTCAGTTGCTCTTGACGCACATATTTGCTTGGTATTTGTATTTTGGTATTGAGTGTTTTGAAGCCCCATTTATTTCGCGAGTAAAATGGGCAAGGCTTACTCCTTTTTCTTTTTCTTCTTTTTTTAAAGATTTATTTATTTGAGAGAGAGCACACACAAGCAGGGGGAGGGGCAGAGGGAGAGAGAGAGAGAGAGAAAATCTCAAGCAGACTCCCTGCTGAGTGTGAAGCCCAACATGGGCCTCGATCTCACAACTGCAAGATCACGCCGCGGGCCGAAATAAAGAGTGAGACACTCAACTGACTCCCCCCCCCCCTACTTATTTCTGATGTCGGTGTCTAGGTTGAGACATCAGTAACCTGCCCTTGAAGCTTCTCCTTCATCCTCCTCTCTGATTATTTTGCTTTAGAACCTAGAAGCTCCTTGACTTTGGGCCTTAATATTAAAATATTAATTAACTAAAAGTTCATTTAATTGCTTTGCTTACGTTGAAGAGCTTTGCTTTTTTTTTTTTTTTTTTTTTAAGATTTATTTATTTGTCAGAGAAGGAACACAAGCAGGGGGAGTGGAAGGCAGAGGGAGAAGCAGGCTGTCCGCTGAGCAAGGAGCCCAGTGCAGGGCTTGATCCCAGGACCCTGGGCTCAATACTTGAGCTGAAGGCAGACACATAACTAACTGAGCCACCTAGGTGTCCCAAGCTTTGACTTTTTTGAATGTATCCTGGTTATCAGTGTTGCCTCAGAATGTTGCAATGATTATATATTTTTAGCTTAATAAACTTTTTATTTGGTGCTTTTTAGCTGAATTCATTGTATTGATTTTTATGATGAATTCAGTTGGTAATTTTTATGAGACATTTTTCTCAAATTACTTGCAACCTAGTTTATTCATACGGGTATATCCACACGCCCACCCGGTGTCCTTCTCCTCCCACTGCATAAACTTCTGCATGTTCCTTGGTCCCCATTGAATATATGCTAGTGCTAACATAACAGTTGGGTGTATCATGACTTTGGTATAATAATGGTTTAAATATGTTTCAGTAAATTAAATAAATAATTGATAATTTGCTTTTGGATATGCTAGTATTTGTTTCAATCAATCTCAAGCCTATAATCAGGCAAAAGAGGTGTGCCGCTGTGGTCTGTTTACAGGACATAGGGATTTTCTCAGGTGTATCCATAAAAATATTTTGGAGTTTTTCAATTATTTTTGAATGGAAAGATCACTTTGGGTATTTTCTTTGACTTTTCCCTATGGAACTTTTGAGATTTAGCCAATTATGGCGGAGAGACTTGGATTATTTATTTTTTGTTGAAATTGATTTGACATATAACATTGTGTAGACTTAAGGTGTACAACTTGTTAATTTCATACATTTGTGTATTGTAATGTTCTTGTCGTTGTAATAATAATTAGCACCTCTATCACACTACATAATTATGCTTTTTTTTAGTGGTTGGAATCATTATGTTCTAGTCTCTTAGCAAGTTTGATATTAAATGAATGTAGACACAACATTATTGTATTAAAATAACAAACTTGCTAAGAGATTTGCTTTATTGTTTGTATTTAATACCTAGTCAGGTAGCTTTGCTCACGTTTTGAGGTGTTACTTGCTTAGTTATCTGGAGAAATTTAATCGAGGGTGTGGCTGTTCATGAGAGTAACGTCGTGGCTCCACTTAGCCTCTGTTACAAGGAGTCCATTAATACTTACTGATCGATTGCTGGGTGCCAGGTATTGTGCCAAATCTTCACACATTCCTGCTTTATTCTCACTATAACCCTGAGAGTGACGCCCAGGCGGGTGATAACAAGCAAATTGCCTAAGATGACACCATCCCCTGGGAGTGGAACCGGTTCTAGCCCCAAACTCTGAAGCCCAGGCCCAGCACTCTCTCCCCTACGCCGCTCTGACTCTTCAGTATTTGCCTCCCTTGTTGTCTCCTTGTTGCAATGAAGGGAATAAGTTCATCTGGGGAAGGGGGGCTGTGGTTGGAGGAATTGGCCTGAGCACCTGTGCCCCGAGGTGGACTGCTTCAAGATGCAGTGTGTCTTTTCCTTCTAGTCTGTCATTATACCAGAATCTAAAATACATTTTCAAAGTTATTTAGTTAATCTATGCTGGATTGTATTCCAGTTCCTCCAGTTAGTCCTCTGTTCTGTTCTAGTCTACTGAATGATTAATTCTTCTATTACTATATGTAGCATTTTCTAATTTTCGTGATACAAACTTGTTAGCCATCTACAGGATTTTCATATGTCTCACCTTATTTTTTAAGATAAAATTGATTCTTTAAAAACTTGACATTCTTTTGGAAACATAACGTGCAAAAATGTAGTCTCCTTCTTCTAGCCCTGCTTTTTCCTTAATCTTCCATTTTTTCTCCCCAAAGGCATCTACCATTATGAGTTGCTTGCGTGATATTCCAAAGATACTTGGTTCATGCATTAGCAAATCCACGTGTGGATTCTTTTGTGTTCTGCTTTTGCACAGATAGCCTTCTCTACACATCACTTCATATTTTTGTTGCTTTTGTCACTTAATATATTTTGGCAGTCATTTTGTATCTCTACAAAAGCATTGCCTACTTTTTAAACAAATGCGTATTATTCCATTGTATGTACTGTTTACTTTTAAATGTTAAAGTAGTAGATAACATTCTTAAAAGATAAATTTTGGAACTTCTGCTTCTGGGAAGATGAAATAGATATACTTTTCCATATACCTTTAAGTAGGACTAAAGCACTGATTACTTTATATAAAATAAACATAAGACTCTGTCGGATTAAAAGAAGGCAAATTGGCTGGGGACCTTCCTTCTTACCTGAAATTTACCTAGACAGGGAGCTGGATACACTGGCGACCTGGAAACACCAATGGGCACAGACATAAAATCCCCAGTAAAAGCCTGATCTCTCTTAAGAACGGGGCAGCATAGTAACAAAACTTATAGACACAATCTCTCTAGTTCAGCCAAACCCTATAGAAGAAACTATGTCCTACTCCCATTCATGCCAGCAAAGACCAGGTGGGGAGCCTAGACTTAAAACTAGTCTGGGGACGCCTGGGTGGCTCAGTCAGTTAAGTCTCTGCTTCTGGCTTAAGTCATGATTCCAGGGTCTTGGGATCAAGTCCCACATCAGGCTCCCTGCAGAGACTGGAGCTCTGCCTGCCACTCCCCCTGCTTGTTCTTGTTCTCTCTCTCTCTCTCTCTCTCTCTCTGACAAATGAAATATTTTTAAAAAAGTCTCTAACAGGTGCCTCACCCCCCACCCCACTGGGATGGTGCCAGAGATTGGCCAGTTAGCTGTGATTGTTATCCTGGCTGGCCACTAAAGAGCTCACTCTTTGTGGAGTCAGTGGAGACCCCATGGGAATCCTGGACTTTCTTCCTCATCCAGTAGCATCCTTACCCCCCTGGGGTAGTGTCAGAGGAAGCCTACTGGAGAGTCAGAACTTTGACCATGGCCAAGTGGTAACCAAATCGCCTACACTGTGGAATCTGTGAGGACCACATGCAGAACTTGAATGCCAGCTACAGTGAAGAGCTCCCCACACTTAGGTATTAATGGTTGCCAAGTGAGAGCCTGGACTTACATCCCCATCTGCAGTAATGAGGCTGGAGCAGTATCGGAGAAAGTCAGCAAAAACAAGTTTTAAGATCCAATGTCTCATAAGGTAATATGAAAATGTCTAGAGTCAATTGAAAATGACTTATTAAACCAAGAGCCAGGAAGATCTCCTCTGAATGAGAAAGACAACTAATAAATGGCATTGAGATGACAGAGATGTTAGAATTATCTCGCGGGTTTTAAAGAGCCATGCTAAAAATGCTTCAGTAAGTCATTATGAACATAAACAATTTTCAGCAAATAGATATAAACAAATGGGAATTTTAGAACTGAAAAATAGAACAAAATCCGGGGAAGCACGGGGATTAGGGTTCAATGGCAGAATGGAGGGATAAAGAATTCCGGAGCTGGAAGGTAGAGCAGTAGAACCCCCTCAGTCTGAACACTAGGGAGAGCATAGCCTGAGCCTCCGGGGACTGTGAGAGTGGACTAGACCTGGCATTTGTGTCGTCGGACGTGGAGAACGTGGAGAAAGACTGTGAGGCTGAAGGTCTCAAATAACAGCTGAAAACTTTCTGAATTTGGCAAGAGAGATAAGCCTACAGAGTCAAGGGGAAATAAGAACTCAAAGCAGAAAGGTAAATCCAAGGATAAACCCAGAGAATTCTATGCCCAGACACATAATTAAACTTTAGAAAACTGAAGACAAAAAATCTTCAACAAGGAAAAACTTGCCTAAGGAGAAAAACGCTTTGAATGACAGGGAATTTCTAATTAGAAATCATGGGGGCAAGAACGAAATGGCAAAATATTTTTCAAGCCCTGAAAGAAAGAAATCTGTTAACTCAGAATTCCCTACCCAGTGAAAAAGACCCTTCAGGAGTTAAGGAGAGAGCAAAGTCTCAGAAGAACAAAAACTAAGGGAATTTGTCACAGGTAGCCTGACCCTAAAAGAACAGCTGAAGGAAGCTGTCATTACAGAGAGGAAATGATAACACAGGGAATCCTGGGACACCAGAAAGAATAGGGTAAGGAAAAATATGTGTAAAAATAATGGACTTTCCTTGTCCTCTTGCTTTTTCTAAATTGTTTGACAGTGAAAGCAAAAATTAGAATACTGTGGTTTTAAGTGTATCTACTGAAAATATCTAAGACCATTATATTTTAAACAGAAGAGCATAAAGGGATCAAAATGGAGGTAAAGTTTTTCTGTTTTTACCTATTTAAAAATTGTGGTAAGACGTGTTATAGTTTGTGTCCATTTTTAACTGCACGGTTAAATGGCGTTAAGTATATTCACAGTGTTATAAAATCATCAGTATTATCCACTTCTAGAACTTTTTATCATCTCACACGAAAACTCAGTGCCCATTAAATGACAACTCTCCCTTGCCCCCTCTCCTCAGTCTCAGGTGATCTCTGTTCTGCTTTCTGTCTCTGAATGTGTTTATTTTACATATCTCATGTTAGTGGACTGATACAATGTCTTTTGTGTCTGGCTTATTTCACGTAGCATAATGTCTTCAAGATTCATATTATAGCATGTGTCAAAATTTCATTTTTTTTCAAGGCTAGATAATATATATAAATGCTGAAATTCATTTATTGATGAGTACTTGGTTTGTTTCTACCTTTGGCTCTTGTGAATAATGGTGCTATGAACAATAGTATAGAAGTATTTGTTGGAGTCCTTTCTCTTTAGGGTATGTACCTGGGGTTAGAAATGCTTAATTATGGGCTCAGTTGGTTAAGCTCCTGCCTTCAGCTCAGGTCATGATCTCAGGGTCCTTGGATTGACCCCCACATTGGGCTCCATGCTTAATGGGGAGCCTGGTGGAGATTCTCTTTCTCCCTCTCCCTGTGTCCCTCCTCCTCCCCCATGCGCTCTCACTCTATCTCAAGTAAATCTTAAAAAAAAAAACTTGATCATGTGGTAATTTTGTATTTAACTTTTTTTTTTTCTTAAAGGTTTTACTTATTTGAGAGAGAGATCACCCGTGAACACAAGTGGGGATGGGGGGGCAGGAGTAGAGGGAGAGGGAGGAGCGGACTCCCCCTTGAGCAGGGAGCCTGATGCAGGGCTCAATCCTCCTCAATTTGCGTAAAGAACATCTACCAAAAGCCTATAGCACATGATATGTAAAGGGTCTTTCTAAATCCCAAACACGTAGGGTATATTCAGCGGCCCACTCAACGTCTGCGCTTAACTATTTGATAGATGTCTCCAAATAAACTTGCAAAACTGAACCTCTGCCTGTAGCCAAACTACTCTTCCCGGGCTTCTCCGCCTCCCACAAGGGCACACGTGGTGGGCTCCGCGGTGCACAGCCTGGGAGTCATTCACGATCTGGTTCTCTTATGATAAACACCAGGTTCTGTCAGATAAACCCTGAAAACACAGCCAGACCTCCTCTCGGCCTGGAGTGACTGCGTTTGCCCTACTGCGTGCCCAGCCCCTTCCAGGCGCTGTTAGGGTCCATCCTTCCCTCGGCAGCATGAGTGCCTTTTCGGAGCGACGTCAAACCAGCACATTTCACTAGCTAAGACTCGTCAGTAATTTCCCACGTCACTAATAAATTAGGGCACTTTTGCAGTTGTCAGGATGAAGAAGAAAATGTTTACAATGATCCTCGAGCACTGCCAGCATATTGTTGATGCTTTAGTAAGTATTTCTTGAGAAACAGCTCTGTGCTCTAAGAACCCCATGGAGTACTGGCACTGTAACTGAAAACTAGAACTCGTTATACTCCCAGAGCTAATCCAGGGGAGCGTGCAGGTAGGCAGTCACCCTGGGTGCTCGGTGCTAGGGTGTCTAAAGTACAGAGTGCTGGGAGAGCATTTGTGAAGGGCCCCTTGCCAAAGGAGGTGCAAGGAAAGTGAGAAGGTAACTGGAAGATAAATAGAACTGAAAAACAAATAGAAATGAAACAGGTGAAGAGTAGGTAAAAAGAAAGCGATTAGTGGGAAATTGTATCCTGCAGAGAGAGAGGATGTGACAAGGCAGGTGTGGCAGGATCCTAGTGTGTAAACGGGGGAAGGTGCTGGAATAGTCCAGAGCAGTCGGTACAGTCCAGATCACAGACCGTTCTGTAGAGTATGGTAAGACTTTGAGACTTCATCTTAAAAAATAGGGATTATGAATTGGAGAATTAGAAATCAGAGTGACAGGACGCCTGGGTGGCTCAGCTGGTTAAGCATCTGCCTTCGGCTCAGGTGATGTGGGATCGAGCCCCACGTTGGACTCCCTGCTCAGTGGGGAGCCTGCTTCTCCCTCTCTCCCCTGCTCGTGCTCTCTCATTCTCTCCCTCTCCCCCAAATAAATAAAATCTTTTTAAAAATTAGAGTGACATAAGATTTTTATTTTAGAAAGCTTATTTCAATGGCACTTTGAGGAATTATTTGGAGAGACAATAATAGAGACAAAAAAAGTAGTTGGAAAGTGGTGAGTGAAAATCCAGGTAAGTGGCGATGGTGACCTGGACCAGAGGGGGACTTGGAAAGAGGAAGCGTAGTGGATGTGCTCAAGAGGTGGTTAAGAGAAGAAATTGATGGCACTTGACCAGGAGAGAAGGGAGCAAAGGAGATGGCCGAAATTTCTGTTTGGGTATTTTAAAAGAGCTGCTTTATAGAGTAGATGATGAATTGAGATTTGTGCAAGATGGGTTTGAATTATCTGTGGGACCTGATGGGGAGAGGTGTCATTGGCCATTCTGAATTTGGGGTGAACGAGTAAAACAGTTGGAGGGAGAGATAGTTGGGATAGAGATTTGCATTTTCCCCTCGCTGAGATGTTAACTACTAAGTGTTTAAATAATATTGGAGCGTCTTATGTTGTAAGTTTCTTGTTGCCATACCAAGAGGAGGGATAAGTTAGGCTTGTTACGACTTGTTGGGAGGCTGTGTTTACTTTTAAAAAGTCAGTGATGCTTGAATGAAGAGATTGTCTCTCATTCAGACATGGAGACTTCCTCGATGCTAAATATAACATTGTGGTGTATGACACACAGTGTCCCAGAACATCACCATTACATTTTGTTCTCAGGGTGTGTTAGAGTCCACACAAGGGGGCAGTCCTTCGTAGAAACATAGAAAACATCATGGTTGCCAGGCTTTAATTCTGGTTCTGCCAATTAGCAATGGTGTGACTGTGGGCGATGATTTCACTTCTCTGAGTTTGTTTTGTCACCTATAAAATGGAAACAGTATTACCTACATCATGTGTTGTGCAAATTGAGTTAATAATGCAAAGCTTTTAGAACAGAAGACTGAATATTAGCTGATATGACTACGGCTGTTATTGGTAGATGAGGCTTAATTTACAGAGGTGACAGAGGACCTCATCATGTTAAATGTGTGGTGTGCGCTCTGTGGGCTGTTTGACTGGAAAGCCCAGAGTGTGTGTGAATTTCTGGGACTTGTTCACTGACTTGCACTGCCCTGCAGATGATAGTGACTCTCTCATGGCTTCGTTCTTTCGGACTATGAGAGCGGGTGGTTGGTATTAGGGAGAAACGGGGGGTTGGTAACTGCATAGTAACGCACTGGGAAAATGGAAGAGCATTGTGTTTCATCTGTATCACTACCGACCTGTGATTTTACTTCTCACCTGAAGAAATAGTGTTGCTTGGTAGGCTTTCTGCTCCACGAAAAACAAAACTAAAAACTTTCCTATTTAAACTTACACTGAAGGTGTGATGAGAATGGGTTCTTTTTGATTGGGAGAGGGCAGACAGACTGGTGGGTCGGAGCGCTGACGCTGGGGTCTGAGCCGGTGAATAGGACGGGGGAAACGTGGGCTGGCAGCGCTAACGGCTCCGTGTTCCTCTAAGGCTGCCGTTGTGAACAGTTAGTCAGATACAGCTCTTTCTCGGTCTTCCCTGGAATCCTGCTATCAAACACGCGGTGGGAGAGACGGGGCGAGGGAGGGCGAGTGGGGGAGGCATGTCTGCCTCTGCGATGGCTATTTTCACTGTTGGACACTTTCGAGTAAACTATTTCCCTTTGAATCTTACAGGAATTTGAAAGTGATTATGTTGTGTTTAAGACCAAAACTTTGGATTTTGACAGAAGGCTTGGAACGATTCTTTGCGAAGGTTTCTTTAACTGCAACGGTTTAGAAGCTGCATTTAAGGTTAGTTCTGAAGAAGCTATCATTAAAAAAATACTTTACTAATGAATAATTTTGGCTGGGAGGTGAAAGGAGTGGATACGTTCCTTTCTGACCCAGGTAAATGATAAACTAGTCACATTCTGTTTATATTCACCTCACTGAATTAAATTTTACATTACGCATGAATGAATGATGTTTACTGGGGACAAGGTCAGTTTTAGGACTTCGGACTATTGATCTTATCTCAAATTCAGTGTTTTAGCTCTTGTTACCTTGAGAGCGAGTTTGGCATAGCCTCTGAAATCCTGATTCAAAATTAAGCCACCGTGAAAAGTGAAAAATACCTATTAATGCAAGATTTTCTCTCTGCCGTTATTTACATATGTTGGGTTCACCTGCCCACTTTATTACTGTGACTGAAACAAAGAGCAGTTGGTCTAATACATTCCATCAGGCATAAGACCGTTGGTGATCAGACTCACCATTATTTTGTATATAAATAGGGTGCTGCCCAAAAAATGATTCCACCGATAATAAGAGTCCACTTTGAGATGTAAAGACATGAAGAAACGTTGGACAGAGAATTAAAGAAATGCAGTTTGGTATTTATGTATGCCAAGCTGCATAAAAGAAACACATCTTCTTAGCCCTCCCAAATGGACGACTTAGGATGTGGGGAAGAGGGACACCATGTGAAACTTGCTTGTCAAAGCAAGTAAGTTGTAAAATCAGATGACATCCCAAAAGAAGAATAGAGGCTTCTGTTTCCGAAGAAACACCCCTAGGGGATCATGGGCACAATTCATTGAAAGTGGCGGTACAAGACAATAGAAGGGACCCAGACTTTATATGGGATGCTGTTTGATTTTGACCTTCAAATTCACCTGATTGCTCAGGTGGTGGTGGAGGTGAAAGGGTCTTCTGGCCCCAGTCAAGCATTTTAACACAGAGAATTTGCAAGGATCAGGGCCTGGGTGGTTTAGTCAGGGACATGTCCGATTCTTGATGTCAGGTCAGGTCTTGACCGCAGGGTTGTCAGTTCAAGCCCCACATTGGACTCCACACTGGCCATGCAGCCTACAAAAAAATTCATAAGGATCAAATAGTTCTTTTGTTTTGTAAGAGCTGGTAGGTGAGACTGAGATGCCATTGGCCAAAACAAAATATATAGCTTATTATTGTAAAATTAAGCTGCCTGTGATCCCATCTCTCAGAAACTACTTTTTCTTTGGCTACATATGTGTATATGTATCCCTTTGACGAGAGTGACATCAGAGGCTTGACCCTCTTTGGTGAACTTTTTCACTTAGAATTGAATCATAAACATTTTCTTGCTCTTATAACAGAATTCACTATTTTGTAATGGCTCCATAGTGTATCATACTGTTACTGGACCTACTTTGCTTTCATGCTTTTATAAATAACAGGAGGAAAGAATGTAGACTGCTCCCCTTTACAGAGGCTCCTACTTTTTCTAATTCAAGTTTCTCTCCTTCCCATAGCACAGCTGTTGATAGGGATTCTGTTCTAGTACACGCCACTTATTTTTTCTAAACAACTTTATCTTTTTGTCATGTTTTTTGTCTTTAACTTTGCACCTATTTGTATCTTGTCTGTGGAAAAATACAGCGTGGGCCCCTGCCTAGTAGCTGTGCAGGGGTGGGACGTCATCTCACAGTTTGTGTTCTATTTAGATCCCCTTCTTCAGTGTCTTATAAAGCAGACATCTAATAACTGCTTGAGGTTGGGGGGATGGGCTGGTAGTCAGAGCACTGGAATGACTCACGGATGAGGTTTAAACTGCAGGAAAAGTCGTGGTGGAAGAAAAAAATTACAGGATGGCATGTGGAGGAAAAAATGATTTCTACCGTAGGTACAGAATGATGAACTCTGACCACGTGCCATTGGGTCCCAGGGAACAAATATTTGCGGATGGTTCTCTGGAGACCATGATTCATGCCTGCTCTCGGCAAAGACATGACCAGGAAGGGCCCTGGGACCAAACACTATTCTACTGGAATATGAAACTGTAGTTCAAAGCCTATAGTGCTGGCACTTGATAAAAAACAAAGCAGAACACTAATGGATGTTTCACTAAAATTTAGTGTGTCTACATGAAGCGAGACTGATGTCTAGGATGGAGTATCCAGAAAAGTCTTCGGGCAGTAAAATTGAAAGCCGTAAAATTGTGAAGTGTAAGGTGGTTCAGGTAGCAACAGATTTAAAATATCTTGGAAAGAGGCGAACCCAAGAAAAACATAAATAGGTATTACTTGAGGAGTGGCAAAGGCATTATGAAAAGCCATGTTATGGAGTGAAACTGAGGAGTCGAAGAAAAGGTAGACCGTACAAATCTCAAATGGGATGGTCAGGGAACAAAGCCTGTGGTAGGAGTCCATTTTTAATCTTTGGAGGTTGATATGAAGGAAGACGTCCATACTCTTCACAGAATAGGTCCACAGGACCCTTGTTCTCTTCCCAGAGGGTAGTGTTTCTGTGTGATGCTGGATAATTATGACAATGTGTACTACCTAAAAGGTTAAGGCTTTTCTTACTACTATTTTGTGGCTTTACAGCCTCCCCAAAAGAAGATTTTTTCTGTGTCTTTTCTCTTTTGTACTTGGAGTCAAGTCCCACTCAGCCTATCAGGCAGGCAAGATGCGATGCAGCTGGGGAACTTCTGGTATTTCAGTCGTGGTCAGGACATTAAGTGTTTGAAAAGAACACATTGCGAAGTAAATATATTTCCCTGGTGTCGGTGGATTGCACCGTTAAATCTGTGAGTCACTGTTTGCTTTTGATTGTTAACAGGAAACCCAAAGTCAACAAAAGAGTGGTTGAAAGAAGAAAGTTAATAAGCATTTTCCTTGGGAGCAGCTAACCAAGCAGGTTTTAAAATATTTAGCAGTTTCTCTACTGGTTATAATTGATATTCCCCGGGGGGGGGGGGTGGTGACAAATGTGTCTGAACTGATCTCTAAGATATGGTTTGATTTACACTTAGTACATTTTTTGTGTTTTTTTTCAATGAATTTAGTTGATGTAAATAGAGAACGTTCACAATGAAGCTGTTTTTAAAGAAAAGTTTTTTACTTAAATTCCCGTATAATTCATATACAGTGTCACATTAGTTTCAGGTGTATGGTGCAGTGAGTCCACAGTTCTGCACGTTACTCAGTGCTCATCATAAGTGTACCTCTCTGATCCCCGTCACCTGTTTCACCCATCCCCCCACCCACCTCCCCTCTGGTAACCCTCAGTTCTCTATAGTTAAGAGACTGTTTTTTGTTTCTCTTTTTTCCTTTGCTTGTTTCTTAAATTCCACATACGAGTGAAATTGTATGATACTTTTCTTTCTCTGCATGATTTGTTTCTCTCAGCATTATACGCTCTAGAGACATCCATGTAGCAAACAGCAAGACTGTATTCTTTTTTAGGGCTGAGAAATATTCCATTGAGTATACATACACCACTTCATTATCCATTCATCTCTTGATGGGCTCCTTCCATATTTGGCTATTGTAAATAATACTACAGTAAACGTGGGGGTGCATGTATTTTCAAATTAGTGTTTTCATATTCTTTGGGTAAATACCCAGTAGTGCAATTACTGGATCGTACAGTAGTTCTCCCCTTAATCTCGTGACGCACCTCCGTAGTGTTTTCCACAGTGGCTGCACCAGCTTGCATTCCCACCAGCAGTGCACAAGGGTTCCTTTTTTCTCCACATGCTTGGCAACAGCTGGTGTTTAAAGAAAACAAATTTTGAGGAACTCCTATTATTTCCCTAAGAGGAGTAACAAAAGTTTCTTTTTGGCCATGTAGCTAACGAGGCCCAGACCGTGGTGTATGGTTTTCTGCCATCTTGATGATATTTTACTTTGAGGAGTTAGAATTTTTTCTCTTTTTTAAAAGATTTTGTTTATTTGAGAGCGAGAGTGTGCTTGAGAGAGCACAGGCAGGGGGAGGGGCAGGCAGAGGGAGAGGGAGAAGCAGGATGTGGGGCTTGATCCCAGGAACCCAGAATCATGACCTGAGCCAGAAGCTCAGGACGACGGAGCCGTGCAGGTGCACGAAGAGGTATCTTCTTGTAAAGAAATCTCTACATACCAGGCCTAATAACTAACATTGTATGAAGGCCACACACAGCAAGTCGAATAATTTCCAGTGGCACGTTGCTGCAGAGAGCCCGGTGCCGGACTGCCCGGGGTCAACTGCCGACTCTGCTGCTGGCCGTGTCAATCTGGAGACGTTCCTCCCTCTCTCACCTGAAACCTGTAACAGCAATTTAAGGCCGTTAAAATATAGTACCTGGCCCCTTGTCAGCTATCTATGAATACTGCTTATACAGAAATAAGCATTTTAATCACATTATCGTGCTTGCCAAGAAGGCTGCCTCACGCTGGCACACAGGATCCCCACGGGGCAGAAAGTAAGGCGGGAGGCTAATGGGATTCCAAGGTTAGGCTGTGCAGGCGGCTGAGTTTGTGGAAGCTGCTGGGGAAGGGGAGTTTGCCTCTGGGTGGGGGGCATCGACTCAGTGAGGAGAGTTTCAGGACCTTTACTTTTCTGCTCGAGTAATGTGTTCCTTTTTCAGTCCATGTGTTTTGTTTTGTTTGTTTTTTGGTCTCCCTACTCATTGGCTTCCTCTGCTTGCTGGTAGTTCTTGCTCACTCAGAATTTTGCTACCATAGGTTCAGCCTGCCATGCCCTGGTTCTCTTCCTGAGGAGGAGAGAACGTCATTAGTTCAAGGCATCAGTTTGAGGGTAGGACATTCCTGTCAAAGGAACTGTCAGCCTGTGAAGTGGTTGTCCTTGCAACAGGTCACCACTGCTACCCCAGGCCACGGTGTTGGGGTGGCTGGGTATGTGGCGTGGAAGGTGGGCTGCCAAGGACAGGACAGTCACAGTAACTGATCGATTCGGTGTAATTATTAGCGGTGTGACCTGGAGGTCCTCAACGTGGATATTCTACATGGAAAGAGTACATGTGTAGGAGAAGAGAACAAAGAAAGACGGCATTTTGCTTCTGATTTTATATCTGCAAAGCATCTTCTCAAACATTTCCTGGCACCCAGCAGGAAGAATTAGTGTTATCTGTGAGCAGGGATTGCTGACAGATAGTAGTTAATTTCTGACTCCTCTCATTTTCTGCTGAGGAAGGGAGATCACATTTAGTATTTGTTTTATTGGAAACGTGTCTTGGATTTGGAGCTATTTCAGGATTCTTGTAGGGTTCTAGATTTTGCTTTAACTCGAGTCACGTAGGAGGTTTAATGGGGGAAATAACTGAGTATCTGTATTAAAAATCCACAGATCTTAACCTTTTAACTTCGATTTCTACAGCTGTTGACCATATTTGGGAATTTTCTAGAGAAACCAGTTGTCATGGAAATTTTCAGCCCACATTACAGCACACTACTGCACATGTTTAACGCAGAGCTGGATATGTGTAAGCAGTTGTATAACGAGCACGTGGAACACGTAAGTAGGGGGTGAACTCGAGCACATCCCCAGCGTCGTTTTTGTGGGTAATGGCCATCAGCTAGAACTTTATTTAATGATACCTAAGATGAGATAGGGACAGTAAACCTTTTATGCCTCGATTTAATTGGTTTCCTGATGAAGAGCCTGCTTTAGGACCATAACTCTACTAACCAGGTTACTTAACATTTACATGTCATGTCTTTGTGAACTGTGAAACCACTGAAATGAACAAGTGCTTTAAGGTCGGAATGCACTCTGATTAAACATCCCCTTCCTTCCTCTTTGCCAAAATACGATCCTGCAGATTGAACGTGGGGATGTAGTTCTTCACAGGAATATGCCATTTACCGCAGGCAACATCAAATGGGCTAAAGAGGTCTTTGAACGACTTCAGACATTTCGGTCCAACTTGGCATCTCTCCGGTATTTGTAAGTTATTCGGCTTATTTCATGGCAAAATTATCCTAATGAGACAGGCAAGTTTTATAGAGGGCAGTGACCTGTTCATTTTAGCACTTGGGGAGTCATTGCCCTATTTAACACTTTTCCTTGGCTGAGTTCATTGAGAAGGCTTCATCCCCGTGGTTTTAGAATACATTCACTGGGACTTTTCAAACTTCCATGTGTTTCCCTGTCGTAGGTCCTTACATGTTTTCTTCTCACTTTTCCTTTGCACCCATAGTATGTTGGTAGTTTTGAGTTCCTTTCTTAGTAACTAGCACTCTTTTTTTTGCAGATTGCTGTACTTTCCTCGTCTTTGTAGGAATTGGTAACTTTCTGCTATTGACATTGAGTGGAACTCTCTGGAGTGCCATTCATTTCATAATGCTATCTTTTAAGGCAAAGACCATTTGGAAGCATTATTTGGCCTTCCTCATTTCTATTCCTCTTTTTTATTGTGCGTTTTATTATACTTTCTATTATATATTTCCTTGTAAAGTAGTTAAGCTGAAATCTATTATGTAGGAAAGTAGAAAAATCCTATTCCTACAGATTCTTGGAAAGTCCTGATGATGCCCTAGTTTATCAGAAGTATATTGAAATGACTGCCCTGCTAGACCAATTTGAAAATCATATCTATAATGAATGGAAAAGTAACGTGGATGAAATCTGTGAATTCAATTTGAATCAACCTTTGATTAAATTCAGCGCCATAAATGGACTTCTCAGTGTCAACTTTGACCCAAAGGTAGGGGTTTGGTGTTTTTAAGTTGTTTTATAGATGCCATTTTTATTAAAGTATATTCCTGATACTCCCAGTCATTTATATTTAATTTTGGGAGAATGTCAGTCCTATGAGGATTGTAGCTGAAAACAACTTCTAATAGCCCTTTGTTTTAGAGATTTGTTTCCCAAATGCTATACTAATTACTTTTTTTTTTTTGCCTCATTATTTACCACTTCTACCTTTACTGGATAATGAGCTGAGAGGAGGGTGCATTTCATTTTATCTTTGTGTTCTGTGTTTCTAGCATAGTGTTGGGCCCTTGGTAATACTTGATGAACGTTAGCTCAATTGAATGTAATCATTAGTCTTTTATAAGAGATTTCTGGCTTGAATTATATTTGTAGCATATACCAGTGTTTTTAGATAATTAAAATTTTATCATGTGAGATTTGGGGAGTCCACAAAAATGTATGGAATGAGAATATTCTTCAAAGGGACAATAAATTGTAATATGTTGATTAAATTGGTAATTTTTATAAAACAGTTTTCTGAAAAATGTAAAACAGCATGTAAATGCCCCAAATAGTAGGAACAGTTAAATATATCTAGGATGAAAATTACCTTTATGGAATATATCTTCTTTATCCTATGATAAACAACCTAACAGAGAAATTTCATAGATTCTCTGTATAAAGTTTATATTTTCTCAAAATTTCATTACATGTTATGTAATAATGAAAGTATAGAAACTTTAATAGCAATTATATATGTGTCTGTATGTATATATTTATATATAATCTCTGTGTGTGTATCTGATAAATGATATATATGTAGGTACATATATATATTTTAACCTGTCTCCAACTCGGAGAGTTTTGGTAAGGAGGCACAAAATTAACTTTCTTCTCTATTTACATAAAAGAATATGCTTTACAGGAAAGGGCAAACATATGAAAATATCTATTTGTGAGTTGCCATTACAAAAACTATTAGTAAACATTTGGTTAATTTTTTACATAGTGAAGATTATATGCTGTTTTTTAGCGATTGCCCTGTGTCTTTCATGTTAGTTCGAATGTGTGTCTAGATAGGAAGTGAGAAAGTTAGCCTCCCTGGATCTGTTTGTCATAATCTGCACCCAAATTCTCATCTGTTATCCTAAGAGAGTACAAAGAATATCATCATTTAATTATGTTTACAAAACTTAGCACACACACATATAAATATATGATTGAGAGAACTTATGATGCCTTCTACCTCTGATTCCGTAAAATCAACTTAAATTGAATTCCTGAGATGTTGCAGGGATAATTCCTGTGATTTTTTCCTGAAGGGATTCTAAAAACACAAAAAGTATGGTACTAATTTATCTGTGGTATGACAGTCTAAGGAAGTCAACTGGTTTACCTTCTAAACACGTTAGCAGTCTTCTCCTCACAATCTGTGATTTAGAGGTCTAGTCACTTCTGCTACAACATGACCTACACATTCCTAAAAATCACTATGTTATGAAAGATCGCACGATAAAAAGTACAGCGCTTAGGGGGAAAATGGGGGTTAGGGCTCTTGTGCTTAAAAGCTGTCAGCAGTGCAAAATGGGAACCTAGGAAAAACAGCGTTTTATACATTTTTAAATGGCTAAATAATACATAAATACTACAGTAAATATGACACTTCGCCTTGACAAAGACTGAAAGTTAGCTCATGAAAGTGGGTGTTGGACAGGTGATGATTTGTGCGTTACTGTGAAGTGATGGAAGGGGCGCTATCTGCTAGGAGGCAGGAAGTTGTACCCCTGCACGTGAGTGGGCGTGGCTCGCGGTACTGGAGTGACCTGAGGTGCTTGGTGGCTACGGGCATATGAGCATTTTGCACATTTCTAAGCCTTTCAGTTGAGTTGGCTGCAGTTTTTAGCACTTACCTAGTGTTTCTTACTCATGAAATTTCAGATCAGCACAGACAAAATTTATGGTACGCCCACAATGCTAGTCTATCAGTTGTATTGAAACAAATTTATGTTTTCAAAACAAACATTGGGACAGAAAGACAGTCCTGGGAAAAGATGGAGGTCCGTGTACAACCTTCTGTCTCACAGCTCAGTGTGTACATGTTGCTGTCTTTCGCCTGAATTCTTTCTCTGGCGGCGGACCACAGCCATAAATAACATTATTATTTATACTTCTGTATCGTAAGAACGTATGATAATTGCTTTTAAAAACCGTATGAAACAACAGCTTCTTCACCTTGACAATTTGAAAATATTGTAATCATTGGATGAAATTTTAAGTGTTTGGATTTAACACATGTTAAAAGAGAATGTCCTTCTTAAAATACATAATAATCCTTGATTTTGTTTTAATAGCTCATGGCTGTTTTGAGAGAGGTGAAATACCTTTTGATGCTGAAGAAATCCGACATACCGGATTCAGCGTTAGCCATCTTCAAAAAGAGAAACACTATTTTAAAGGTGAGTGTTTGTAGATATTAGGGCGTTTTTTGAACAGAAGGGCTTGGATTGGTCGTTATGACCGTGTAGACCTGTAATACTTCAGTGGCTCTGAGAGAGGCGGCTTTACCACATTTGGCACTTTTTGTTTTGGGACTTCCTTTTGCTCAGTACATCGGAAATCTTGAGCTGCTTGTGCAAGGATATAATAAGTTGAAGCAGACGCTCCTGGAGGTGGAGTACCCTCTGGTGGAAGACGAGCTGAGGGCCTTGGAGGAGCACCTGCAGGCAGCTGTGACGTCGCTGACGTGGCAGGATGACTGCTGGGGGTACATCAAGAGGGTGCGGACAGCCGCGTCTGAGCTGGCACGCAGAGTGGAGCGCACGCAGAGCAACGTGACGGTGATCCAGCAAACCATGAAGTCTTGGGCGGAGTGTACGCTCCTTCCCAGGAGGGAGCCCAGAAGAGAGGCCGTCTTGACTTTGGAGGACAAGGGCGATCTGTTTACTAAAAAATACAAGCTAATTCAAGAAGATGGCCGCAGGATACATAACTTGGTGGAGGTAATGGCTTTTAAGGTTTGGAAATTGCAGGAAGATCTTTTCAATTAGTTGAGAAAAGAGCAGACATCCTCACCCTAATAACGTAGGATTCTTTGACTGGGCCTGAGGGAGCTTTATGTATGGTTTTGTTCAGCATTTAAACTGGAGGAATTGGCATGGCTCGCCTACAATTTCTGCAGCCCTTGCTTGTTTTCATTCCTGAGGGAAGAGATTGGAATGTGAGATATATGGATGAAAGAGAAAGCCTAGAGGTGGGATCCTGTCTTGGTCCTAGCTCCGTGCTCTTTTGGATGCTGTTTATAGCTAGCACGGTTTGTGGAATGCCTCTAGGTACGGGCCAGCTTGCCAGTGTCTCCTCCTGCAAGCCTCTCAACCTCTGAGGACGGACAGTATTCTTCTTCTAACTAATATTTGGGTTTCTAAAAACAGTAACAGGCACTATTCTAGAGTTGTCCATTGCAGAGAAGACAAAATAAAACAAATGAAACAAGGCAGGAAAGGAAAAACAGACACAACCAAACAAAAAGTCCCTTGTCTCTTGGACCTTACATTCTAGTTGAAAAAGGTAGAGTAAATACCCTATACAGAATAGGTCAACTGATCATAGGAGAAACGGTGAAAACTAGAGCAAGTAGGATAGGGACTCATTGGTTTGGGGTGTGTTTTATATGAGGTGGTTTGAAACGCTTCCATACTAAGGTAGCAGTTCTGCAGAGAACTGAAAGAATGAGGCCTGTGGCTATCAGGAGAAGGATGTTCAAGGTAGCAAAAAGTGCAGAAGTTCAAGGAAAGAACACGGTTGCTCTGTCCAAGGCTCAGTTAGAGAGCCAGCGTGCCAGAGCAGAATTTGCGAGGGGAGTAGTAGTAGTTGATAAAGCTTGGAAGGGACTGAGGACACGTACGTGGGATTGACAGGCCATCCTGAGAACTTGGGTTTTTGCCGTGAGGTGAAATAGCAGCCAGACTCTGTCTGCTCAAAGGCTAGACCTGTTGAATGTGAAGCAGAGGGGAGCAAGGAGGTGGTAGGAGGTAGAGAGACCTTTGGGAGATTATTTTAATAATTCTGGTGATAATGGCCTGGGTCAGAATGGTAGGGATAGAAGCCGTCATGATGGTTATATTTTGAAGGCAGAGCCAACAGGATTTGCTGTGATGAGTCAGGAGACAAGTCAAGGATGAGCTCAAATTTTTTGGTCTGAGCAACAGGAAAATTGGAGTTTGCCTTTACTGATAAGGGGAGAACTGTGATAGGGCAGATTTTGAATGGAAAAGAGAGGCTTTGGTGTGGGCCATGTTGGTTAGAGATGCATGCCCAAGGGGATATTTTGAGTACGCTGGCACTGCAGTCGAGGCTGGAGTTTGGGGTAGAAGTCCAGGCCGGTGACACAGAACCGAGAGTCAGGAGTATGTATGTCATGTGAAGCCATGGACTTCGATGAGTTCGTGTAGGGTTTAATCGTAGCTAGAGGAGAGGTCCAAGACCTAACCTTGAATCCTCTCCGAGGCCAGGGAGAAGGGGAGGGTCCAGCATAGGTTGCTGATAAGGAGGCCAGTGAAGCAGAAGGAAAATCCAGAGAGCTGCTGTCCTGGAAAGCAAGTCAAGAAGACATTCCAAGCAAGGGCAAGCATTTGACTTGGTCCCATCCTGATTCAGGACCTGAAAGTGAGGGCCGAGATTGGCAGCCAGATGTTAACCCCATGGAAGCGGTTGGTGACTGTGACAGAGCTAACTTGATACAATGGAAGCCAGATTGGAATGGCTGACAAGAAGGGGAGAAATGGCACCAGAAAGCCACTCAGCTCCTGAAGAGCTCTGAGGTGGCGGGAACTGAAAACTCCACATTGTCTGGGACGTGTCAGGGATGGGGAGGATGTTTTTAATGTTGGTTGGTGTTTCTGAGTGATGGTATGTTGATTGGAATGATCCAGTGGAAGGGAAATAATTGTTGGAGGAAAGTCCTGGAAGGAAAGGGGTTTCATAAATACATGTGGACGTTGGCTGTAGATAGGAACTTGGAGAATTCATCTGTAGTAGCAGGAGGAAGGAGGCAGAAGACAGGAATGTGGAGCTCACAGGGGTGCAGCTCCAGTGAGGGAGATGGGGGGAAGTTCCTTTTTCATTCTTCTTAAGGAAAAAAGGATGGGAACAAAAGAGCATATTCTGTATTTCCTGAGCATATTCGTTATATGGAATCATCTCTGTAGACCGATGCAGTCCTCAGACCATGACACCCTCCTTTGGGCAGGGCACCAACAACCCTCACCACACACACGCACACACACACCCGCCATCACAAAGTACTATGGCCTGGGGTTTGCCCCAGTGGAGGTCGGAAACTAGGGTTTTTAGTTTTGTGTCTTCCAGAAACCAGGCCTGAATTTCCTCATGCGTAAAGTGAAGACACTTGTCTCTAGGCTAACTCAGTGGGAGAATGAACAACTGACTGTGGTTTTCCTGCTGAGTAACCAATCATGTGGTTTAGTCTTCCATCATCATTCACGTCTTTAGGAAATATTTAAGGGGAGCCTCCTATGGGCCCAGTACCCGTCTAGATTCTTGAGATACTTGAGTGAACAGAATAAAGAGCCTTGCTTCCGTGGAGCTCCCGTCCCAGAGAGGGGAGAGCCGTGGGGAAGAGCGGATGGAAGGCGGAGATGGTAGAAGTGGTTGAGCGTGTAGAACAAAGGTGAAGTTAGAGCAGGGCGCAGGCGTGTCGGGCTGGGCCGGGGTGGGGTTTCAAGCAGCTCGATCAGCACAGGCCTAAAGGGAGGAGGTAAGATGAGAGTCAAGTTAGAGTCAGCGCGGCGGGCGGTGGGAAAGGAAAGGAATATTCCAGGCAGAGGAAAGCAGCCCCAGGGAGGAGGGTGCCCAGTGCTGGGTGCAAAGCCGCTGAGGGAGCAGCGGGGTGCAGAGCACAACGAGCTCAAGTCAGACGCCCGCGGGCTGTGAGGAGCGGCTGGAAGGGGCCTCAGGGCCTTCGTCCGGACTTCGGCTTTTACTCTGGGCTGCGTGCGGAGCTCACTGCAGGGCTTGGAGGAGAGGAGAGTGCGCCCGATCTAACTTTGGGAAGAGAGGCTGCCTGTCGTGTGGCAAGGCGCGCACAGGGGAGGCGGAGGGCCTGGTGGGTTCCCGTGGCAGTAAGCTCCGTGGCAGCCGCGTGGTGCCCGGACGGGGCCGTGAGGATGGAGGTGACAAGGAGTGGTTGGATTCTGGATATATTTTGAGTAGAACACACTGTCTCCTCACAGGCGGGATGTGGAGCTTCGTAGAAGGAGACGTTGAGGATTAGTGTAAGAAATTGGTCCCCTCAGAGAATAAGGTCGAAGTTTTTCTACTAATAAATGGACCTATTCTTGTTTCCTCAAGTCAAAAACTAAGCAGCTCTGGAGTCCCTGTTCTCAGTAGGTGAACAGAGGAGAGGTTGCAACTTGAGAGAAGTCAACTTCAAAACAGGGATGAAATGATTGTTTCTAGAAGTTGTATCTTCTCAGGGATTGTTTTTTCCCCGTTGGCATCAGCTCGTGATTTTGAACCTGATTCTCAGACTACCTCTGAGGAGTGTCATTGAGGGAAAGCTATGGAAATATTGCAGAGAGTAGGTCATTTCTGCTTTTTCATCATGCTGCACCCTGCACGGCTGGGGGGTCCCAGGAATAGTTTGCAGGCAGAGTCTAAGATAGAGAAGGGTGGAACCATGGAAGATTGGGTCTGGAAGGGACCTGAGCCATCACTGAGCGACCCAAAGCTCTTCTTCCCTTTTTCTCTTTATATTAAATTGTTGGAAATAAAACAATTATTATAAATGGCACTGCAACTTCAGAGGGGAGGGGGGCGGCGGAATGGGATAGGCCGGTGATGGGTAGTAAGGAGGGCACGTGTTGCGTGGTGCACTGGGTGTTATACACAACTAATGAATCATCGAGCCTTACATCGGAAACCGGGGATGTACTGTATGGTGACTAACATAATATAATAAAAAATCATTAAAAACAAACAAACAAAAAAAAATAAATGGCACTGCAGTATATAAACTGGATATCCTGGGATGAAAAAGTATAAACGATGAGGCAGTCACAGGTACTGTACTGTGATAGGTTTGCAAGAGCCCTACCCTGGGGAGTCAGAAGTTCCTGCTTGTAGTCCTAGCTTGGGTGCTAACTTCCTACTGTGTGACGCTTGGTGTGTTGTAGGTCTTTGTTTTTATATCTTTGAAATGAATAAACTGAACAAGATGGCCTTTAAGGAATTTTTTTCCTAGCTCTAAGATCTATACTTCTCCTTTCTAGTGCCTACAAAGGAGCCAGGACTGCTCTGTACAGCTGCCCAGGATATCTACTGCACAACACACAGCTCCAGGGGTGTGGGCCACATATACCACAGATATATACAGATGTGAATGGTTCCCCCTGGATGGGCAAGACAGCACCCTTGAAAGGAAAGGTCCTTAAATTTGTTGAGGGCAAGAAATCCCTCGAAGAACTTTACAATGTTGGCCTGATTTTATCACCTCTGTAGTTGTGGTTCTTGCATGTAACACATACCTTTGAACTGGGGATCGTATACCCACAGTGGTAAATAATCAAAGAGCAGAGTATCGCCTGCCTTATCATCAGCTCTCATCCCAGTGTCTCCTTTTCTCTGTGATGCAGCTTCTGCCTTGGGCATCTGCCCTCTGGACTGTATGGACTGTGCAGCCGTTACCACTCAGAAAGGAATCTCTGGAGACAACCCTTGCCTCCCACCTCACCTTTTCAAATCTGTGTCCCTAGTCCTGCCACACCGTGTGCGCAACCTCTAGCAGTCCTAAACCGTGTTCATGTCTGACCTTGGCATGCCCTACTGATGTGTTCATTACCCGTACTCTTGGGAGATGTCAAGGTAGAACTTAATAGCGTTGAAGCACAAAGGGATCTTTGACCTCACCAGGCTGGTTTTCCTCGAGCTGAGTTGCTATTCCATAGGCTGCTTATAACTGGTTTGCACAAAGTATTTGTTGTTTGGTTGCTTGTTTTGGTTCAACCAAGTTAAGTCGACTTTTAATAGTAGCACGGTGAGTCTCCAAGAAAGACCTAGAGTCCATAGCACTTTGCTGACTTAGGGATCTTGGCTATTCCAGGACAGTGTTCTCTGAAAGACCAGTTTGGGAAACTTCATTTACACATAAGGCCCTGGAAGACAAAGCCCAGGGCCACAGAGAATTCAGGGCAGAGCGAGAGCTGGAGCCTGTGTCCAGGACAGAGAGAATGCATTAAAAACTCCTGCACCTCTTATGTGTATTTGAGGACAACAATTTTCATAATGATTTTTCCTTTAAAGGATGACTTTTGAATGTCAGTTATAAATGATCTAAGTGTTACAAAATCCTGCTTAGATTTTCATTGTTCAGCTTAAGGCTCTCTGACCTGCCATTTAAATGTTCCTGTCTCATGCCCAATGATGCAGTCCCTTCTTTAACAAAGCATTTCAGTGTAAAGCTTTCATTTTTGTACCCACTATTGTTCGTACCCCTCTATTAATATTTATGTTTCTAGGAAAACAGGAAGCTCTTCAAAGCTGACCCTTCTCTGGATACCTGGAAGATTTATGTGGAATTCATTGATGACATTGTGGTAGAAGGCTTTTTTCAAGCTATCATGCATGACCTGGACTTCTTTCTGATGAATACGGAGAAGCACCCGAAACCTGTGCCATTTTTTCAAGCACAGATGATCTTAATGCCCCCTGAGATTCTTTTCAAACCTTCTTTAGAAAGAGATGCTGGGGATGGTTTCTACGATCTGGTGGAAGAAACGCTTTGCAGCAGTTGTAGGATGTCTGCCCAGATGGAGCGAGTGGCCGCACATCTGGAAGTAGCAAATTATCAGGTATTTTCTTTGAAAATGGGTATGACCTTTGATATTCATGATTGAAAAATAAATGGAGATGTGGGGGAGCACTCAGAAACCAGATGTTGGGGAAAAAACAACACGGTTTCTGATTTTACCAACTATCCCTTTGAAGAATGGCCTTGGGTAATGTTATGTCACATGTGATTAACAGGGCAAGGTTGGTTTGAATGCTTGCTTTTCCTTTCATTTAGAGCGACATGGAGAATATGTTGGGCCTGGTAGAGGTCAGGCAGGAGATAATGAAGAGAGTGGCAGATGTCATCAGCAAAGTCTTGGACTTCAGAAATACCCTGGACACATACACTTACCTCTGGGTAGATGACCGAGCCGAGTTCCTGAAGCATTTTCTCCTGTACGGCCAGGCTGGGCCATCTGAGGAGACGGATGCTCACGCGGATGAGGAAGTCCCCGAACAACCGCCGACTCTCGAACAATTCAAAGAGCAGGCAAGGAAAACCCTTGGTGTTTGATGCAGTTACTCATGTTTGATTGAACTGTTAAAAGACATTTTTTTTCTAATTATAGATTGACATTTATGAAGCTTTGTATGTTCAGATGAGCAAGTTTGATGACTTCAGAGTATTTGATAGTTGGTTCAAGGTGGACATGAAGCCTTTCAAAGTGAGCTTGCTCAACATTATCAAGAAATGGAGCTGGATGTTTCAGGAGCATCTTTTGAGATTCGTCATAGACAGGTAGCCTGCTCTGCTTTCGCTATTTGGAGTTACAACTTTTAACACCTGACTGCTTTCTAAAGTTGAGACATAACTTTTAAGAACATTAAAAGTGCCAGTTTCTTAGCAGAGATAAATAGTGATGTTTAAATAGGATCTTATTTTCATTGTTTACCTATCAGAAGTCTTCTACTCCTGAAGGTTTTAATGAACTTAATTTGGGTTTGTGTGTGTATCTATCTATGTATTTGATAGTCTGAACGAGCTACAAGAATTTATACAGGAGACAGATGCTGGACTCCAGAGAGAGATAAGTGAGGGTGATCACGATGGTTTAGCTGATATCATGGGGCATCTTCTGGCAGTAAGAAGCCGACAGAGAACTACGGACGAACTCTTCGAACCATTAAAACAAACCATCACACTCTTGGAAAACTATGGCCAGAAGATGCCTGAGCAAGTCTATGTTCAGCTAGAGGTCAGTGTCATGGTAAAATACCCGTAATTAACATCAGCTGGGCACCTCCATCAGCCCTCACACGCCCTCTCTGAGGACATCCTCTAACAACCTGTACTGGGGATGACTGTTGGCATTCTGTAGGTTAGGAATCTGAAACTTAAAGAGGGGTAATACATTCTTCAAGGTCACACAAGTCATCAGTCCAGCCCAGAGGAATCTAGGTGTGTTTCATGCCAAGATATTCCATCTCAACCTCTGTGCCTGAGGCCTTCTTGTTAGGAGGTATTTAGCGAACAGCCTCTGAGCTGCTCCTTGGAGTTGCCCTTGACCATTCCTTCCAGACATGAAACACACCCCTGTTCTCTTTCATCGAAAGCTGTCTCTCAGTTGAGAAGTGGTCCTAGTCTTCGGAGACATATCGTGGACATTTTCATAAAGAATAAAGAAAGCCCAATTGATGGAGAAATCACTGTTTTCTAAATAGGAGTTCTGTGTTGTCCTCCTGTTTCTATGCTCTAGAAAGAGTTGGTGGCTGTTCTGTGCCCAGTGACCAGCAAAGTCTTTTTAGTTAGAACTGAAACCACGAATCAAAATCTCACAGCCGAGCTTCTCTTCCCATGCCCATGTTGGAGATGTATAGATGATGTATTTCCATTATCCACCAGCTTCCAGGATGGGCTTACATTTAACTTCACAAGTGTGAGTAGTGGACACATTCACTTAAAAAAACTTGTATTAATTCTAGTTCAGTGATCGGTGCCTGGAACTCAAGTACCCTACGAGGCCATCCCATCTGCTTGCCTCAGGGCGTGCTTCCTCTTACGTAAGATCTCTCTCCAGACTCTCACTTCTGAAATTGGTATGGTCTCCAGTTTCCCACTTCTTTGTTGAGGTGAAATTCACAGTTCACAAACCATAAGAGTAATCCTTTCAAAGCGCATGGCATTTAGCACGGACGTAGTGTTGTGTAATCACCACCTCTATCTCAAAACATTTGCATCGCTCAGAAGAGAACCTCCACACCCACGAGCTGTCCTTCCGGTTCCTCCTCCCTGCTGCCCGGCCACTGTTCCTTGCCGGTGTCTGTGGGTTTACTTGTTCTAGATACCGCGTGTAAGTGGAATGGTCCAACCTGAGGTATCTTGCGTGTGGCTCTCTCACTTGGCACGGTCTGCTTGAGGTTCATCGACACGTGGTATGTGAATGCCGCCTTCATCTTGTGTCTGAACACCGGTTCATTGTGATTCCATCTACCATGGTGGACATTTGGACGTTTGGGTTGTTGCCATCTTTTGGCGATTGTGAATAATGCTGCGAGGAGCATGGGTGTGCACGTATCTCAGTAGCTGTCGCTTCCTTGCTTGCTTTTGTACCAGTTTTCAATTTCTTTTGTAACACAGGAGTGAAACGGCTGGGTCTCGGAATGATTCTAAGTTTAATTTTCTGAGAAAATGCCAGACTTTTCACAGCAGCTGCTGCCTTTTATATCACTGGTTTTGTTTTGTGAGGATTAAATGCAACAGTGTATTTACGGGTGCTCTCTTTTGACTACAGAGACTATGAAGAATTAATACAGATGAATTACTAAATTCTCTTTAACTATAAAACTGTCCTTAAAACTGAAATCCACGTAGACATGGAGACGAATGTGGATATATAGCTACATAACAAGAGTGAGAGATGAAATAGTATGGGGCACAATGTAAATATTTGTTTTTAGAAGGCTTTGGATATTCCTGGAGCCAGATCTTGGATCTTAAAATAAGAGAAACCGGTCATAACACAGGTCTTGGATATTGGGGATTTTAGCTACGGCTTCTAGAATTTGTACTCTAAGGGTTTGGCTCCTTACTTACGGTTAATGAATTATTGAAAGTGTTAGGCTTTTTAATATTTTGAAAGTAGGCCACACTTCTAGCTGTGTGTCTGCCTCCATCAGTAATTGAGGCTGGTCAAGAGAAAAAATAAGACTCAGAGGCACTACAAATTTCTCGTGGAGGATAACAGTGCCCCAATTTTATTTTAATTAAAGCAGTTTCTGATAGTTACTGTTTCTTCTTCATAATCATTAGCAGTTAGCAGTTACAAGATTTTCCAAATACTTGCCTGTGCTTGGTTCTGTGCAAAGAAGCCCCTCCGTGTGGCTGTGTCCTCACTTCCTCTCTGCAGTACGGTCGGAAGCAGGATTAAACTTTAATGTATAGATTTTTATCAAGTCCCTCCCTTGTTAAGAAGCCTTCACTCTAGCCTTTAGCTTCTGAACACTGTCTCGTTGCCCTACGAGTGCTCTTCTACCCCCAGCCTGCACTGGTCGTCTTCCCTTGCAGGATCTCAAGGGATCTCGCCCTAATTTCTGCCTGTTGGCACCCGGTCCTTACTTTGAGCCACAGATTCAATGCTAGCTCTTTGGGGGAATCTTATCATTTAGACTTTGGAGATCATCTGCTCTTCTGCTTTTCAAGGAAAATCTGTTTGTATCAAGTGGAAGCTTATTTGGAGTCCCAAATAAGGAGCAGGTAGTAGGTTGACTGTAGTCAATAAAGGTTAAGGGGCCTGAGCCCAGCGATGTGACCTTTGCAGCCATTATTCCTGAAGGGACTCCCGGGGATGGTCGGGTTCCGTGGGATCAACTGGAAATGCGAAGTGAGACTGCATGGATGAGGGGGCGCAGTTTCGATGAGAAGGGTGGAAGAAGGAGATGAAGGACGAGGACGTTTAGAGGCCAGGTCTCTTGGTCTCTGGTCTGTGTCGGCAACTCCTGTCAGGAATATTGCCTTCCAAGCATTCTGTCCCGTAGAATAGTTCTTGCACGCCTCTCATGGACTCCGACAGATTGCAAAACAATTTAGGTGGAAGAACGTATTTTATCTTTCCAGGGCCCCTTCCCCCATGGACACAGTTGACACTTAGCACGGCGCACTCTTCATAATTGGCAGCTACTCAGTCTTTCATCCAATACTTACTGAGGCTTACAAAATAGTCTGTAGAACCTTTGTTTTTGCACTTGAACTACACAAGTAGGGTCCCCTCACTATGGGTGGTTTTGTGTGACAAAACAATTTCAGTGTCCTAGGAGATCACCCAGAGAAACAATGCTTTGTTAGCCTGGGCACAAGGAACGCTTTTCAGCAGCATTTACGCACAACGGCTCTTCAAAGAAAATAATTTGCTGTTGTCCTATTTGCATTGTAGTCAGGCCGTGCAGAGTTGAGCTGCTACCTGAACTATTGCTGCTTTTGTCCTACATCAAGTAGAAATTAACCTTCCCTTCCCTTGGCCTCTCTTTACGTCAGAAATCCTGCTTAGTTACAGTGAACCTGACCTAACTGCTCGAACTCGCCGTCCAGACAGAGTGCGCACCGAGCTTCGGAAGCTGGGGGAAAGGCAGGCTGAGATTGACTCACGTTTTCCTCTGTGCCCCACCAGATTCAAAGCATCTTTCTTCACTTGCTAAATTGCTAAACTTAGCTCCCGTTTCCACTTGTTAGCAGAGAAGTCCTTTTCAGAGCCCTTGAATTATATTCCCTTAACCGCAAAACAATCTGGAAATCGGCGTCCATTTGGAAAAGATTTTCTTTATTCTGAGATAAATCTTACACCAGAGGACAGCCCTGATTTATGCTTGGAAAATACGAATCCAGTGGTGCCGGTGGGTCAGCCTGGCTCCGAGTCTTTAGCCACTTGCATCTTTCTGGGAAAAAACTCCTGTTCTAGAAGAATGAGAAGATGTCATGGGTTAATGTATAGAGGTTGGAATAATTGAATCCTGTGGAGTTCATTTAATTCAGGCCCTGAAGTATTTTTCCCATCTGCACCTTTGTTTTCATAGGAATTACCTGAAAGATGGGAAACTACCAAAAAGATTGCAGTAACTGTCAGACATGCAGTCTCACCTCTCCAAAACGTGGAAGTCACCCTCATAAGGAAGAAGTGTCTTTCATTCGAGGTAAGCGAGCTATCAAGTTTTATGGGTGTTCTATTTTCTTTTTCTTTTTTTTTCTTTTTTTCTTTTTTTAATTTATTTGATGGAGAGAGAGACAGCCAGGGAGAGAGGGAACATGGGCAGGGGGAGTGGGAGAGGAAGGCTCCCGGTGGAAGAGCCTGATGTGGGGCTCGATCCCAGGACTCTGGGATCCCGCCCTGAGCCGAAGGCAGACACTTAATGACTGAGCCACCCAGGCGCCCCTTCTTTATGTTTTCGGGAACGATTTTTTACATGGGCAATTGAAGCCATTGTTTGAGATTCACCTCCAGTTTTTTCTGCCCTCCTCAGCGGAAGCAGGCCGAGTTCAGAGAGAGATTCAGACTCTATGCTCCTCTCGGTTTTAATGCAGAAAATCCGTACACAGTGCTTGATAAGGTAATGCTGATCTCAGTTGTTTTTTGCTATGATAGCCCTTGTATAAAGTCAAATTAGACACTGACATACTGAGATATTTTGCCTTAGTTTGGCAGTTAGTTATAGCAGTTGAGAATTAACTATTACAAACCAGGTTACGAGCCTTTCACCGCAATAGTGTCTTAAAATCATGTCTCCCAAAACCACCATCGTTATCAAAGTGATAGTGCTAGTGAAAGTAACAACTGCTAATTTTTAGCCACTTCATGTAAGTGTGTCAAGAACTTTAAGCATAGTGCTTTATGTTATTTCTTCTGTTTCTTATAATATCCCCATGATACAGCTTCTCTTCAGATAAAGAAACCATCATGTGTCATTGAGTAACACTGGGGATTACACAGTGACAGATTAGTATTGAAATTCGAGCTGTCCAAATTTTTTTTTTAATCAGGAATTTTACCCACTATTGTTGGCCCTGCGATACTTTGCTAGTGACTTTAAATAATCGACTCTTCACTTGGGATACAGATATTAGGGAGTCCTACGGTCCTAGTTTCTAATGAACTGCTTTATTATAGTTGACTATAAAAACGAACATGGTGGGCAAATAACCGAAAATGGTGACTAGTTCACATGAGGCTTGAAAAAAAGGTTTTAAAAGTTTATTAGAAAAATAACACTTTCATTTCTTTAGGAATTCTTAACCTAGCAGCCGAAATGAGCAATGACAGCAAGGTTTAGATCCAAGGGGCAGTGAATCTTTCTGAGATCTTCATGGAGGCTGCCATCCTGTTTTTACTCCACACTAGAGATAGGCTGGCCTCCTTAGACTGCCATAAAGCTTAGAGCCGGCACAGCGTGTACCTCTCTGTCCAAATTCTGGGTTGAACTGAGTTTTAACTGCTTCACACCCTTTCGGAAAGCACCCTTCCGTTGCAGATTTTCTCTTGCCCTTGGCTGTAGAAAACCGGTGAATGTATTCATAGTGGGTTAGAATATGCTAATAGAGTTGTGGGGTTTGTAAAGCTTTTATCTAAATTGCAGGTGGTCTGAACAGATTGTGGAAGGGGAGACATTTTTACTTGACTAAGCAATGTGCTGGATGTAAACATTTACTACAGTTATTTATTGAATGCTACCATTTTCGTGCTCTAGTATAACAGCATAGAGTTAAGTATTTAAAAGTCAGAGATATTTATCTTTGTACCTATAGAATGTGTCAGAGGATCTTTCGAATATAGTAGGGCTGGGACACCCTTATTTTGAAGTTGTGTGTGTGTGCACACGCGTGCACATTTAATACCTAAGTGGTTTCATGCAGAGGCTTGTACACGCTTGTTCCGGGCAGGTGTGGTGGACCTTAGTACTCAAGACATCTCACTCCACAATGCAGAGACCTTTCCCCCTCCACGATGAAAGGGAGTGGTAGGGTGACTCCTTTACAACGGACTCAGTAAACTTAGATTATGTGCTTTTGTTTCTTCATAGCCAAAGACACAGAAAACACTTTGAGTTAACATAACGAGGTGTACATATTTAGGAATGATTTAGTGTAAGTAATAGGAGAATTGGCAACCAGAAGGGCTGTTGGCTTTGGGGAGCATGGTACTCTAGACAATTTGAAAAATCCTTCAGTAAAACAGATGCCGAAACACTTTCACTGATGTGCAACTTGAAATGTGTTGCTGAGCTCCCCGGAAAAGAGAGGAAGCTCCTAAAGGGCAGGGAAAACACGGAGGAGCTGTATCTAGGGTGGGAAGCAGAGGCAAGCATCGAAGCCCACGCTGCGTGGGGGCAAATGCAGCATTGAAACCAGGGGCATGGAGATGCTTGGGAGCGTGAGTACTGGTTACCCAGGGAGGCTACAGGACCACCAGAAGCAGAAAACAGTTAACTGCAGTATTCACACAAGGTAATAAGTTAAATGTATTCACGCAGCGTAGTGCTTTTACACAGTAGAGGGAATCAATGAATTTTGCACAGCCTCAAGCATATATATGTAAATAAACCTCAAAAATAAATATGAATTGAGATGTCTTAATATAGAGTATTAAATTATTCACATAAACTTCAGAAATAAATTTTAACATTTTAGCATTTAGCAGTGCATACATATGTAGTAAAAAAAAAAAGATCAGGGGAATATTAAATAAAAATTAGGTGGTTAAATCTGTAGTGGGAAGGAGGGGGATAGAATTGAGGAGTGCATTAAAAGTTACTGATAACATAGCCCTAAGCTGGGTGGTGGTGCTCCCTTTGATGTGTGTGGGATTTTTCATAATAAAAACTGGGTAAAACTAAGTCATAGAATTGCAGTTCTCATTTACAAAGGTATAACTTATAAAAGTGAAACCGCTAACCTGTACAATGAAAGACGATGACAGTGCTGATACTCTTCTTGACATAGTAGGAAATCAGGAGAGCTGAAGACTGACGAAGCGCAAGAGGATTAAGTATGAGTATTTAAATTAAAATCAGAAGAACTAAGGTAATATAATAGGTATTGAGAGGAGGATGGGAGAAAATATAAAGCGGGAAAACGAAGTCGAGCCCCCCCCCCCCAAAGCCGGTAACCCAGTGTAGCGTGTCAGCTTGATAACTGAAGGAGCGGCGTGCGCGCAGAGTGGGGAGTTAGAGAACAGCCCCCGGAAGAAGTGGGGAGAAGACCAGCTGCTTCTGCACGCCTCGCTCCGCCCTCCTCGAGCTCCTACCATGTGGAGACGCTCCTGTGTTCGTAAAAACTAAAATTCAGAGTTGGCGTATCAAGAAAGAAAAAAATGACTCGGCTTACCCTCGGCCCAACACGGACCCTCCCACGTGGGTAGGGATGGGATGGTGGACCAGCCTGGGGACGCTCGTCGTGCAGCGAACTTTCTCCCCCTGTGCTGGCTTTAGCTCCAGGGTTTTATTTCGTGAATCCTCTTCAGTACCTTTTGTACTATTGATAAGCTCTAGGATGTTTTTCTTAAATCCGAAACCTTTTTGTTTTTAAAGAAGTGGTTGCTCCTTCAGCAGACGCTCTAGAGCCCCACCGTGGGCCCCAGCCGCGCCCCAGCGGTGCAGTGAAAGCCAGGAAGGTGGTTTTCGTAGAAATCTGACGCTGAAGCGTCAGGGGTGAGTATGGGTGACACAACTGTGTTGGTGACTCCTCTCACGTGTTGAGTAGCTGTGAGTCTGCTCCTCAGAACCGTCCAGTTTACCAATAATGACGCTGCCGACTTCTTTTAATTTTCATTTTAAAATCGAGGTTGCACGTGTTGCCCTCACCAGGGGTGCGCAGCACCGCGCGGCTTCTCTCTCCCTGGCAGGTCACTGGGTGTTCGGGGCGTTGGTGTGCATGTGTGTGCGTGTTTTCTCCTTAGGCAAATCACGAGCTTGAGGCGTTGGAAGAGGAAATGTTACAGATGCAAGAATCTTCCCACCTCTTTGAAGTGGCTCTTCCCGACTACAGACCAATGAAGCAGTGTCGCAAAGAAATAAAATTGCTCAAGGGCCTCTGGGATGTCGTAACTTACGTTACGGTAAGACGCTGCCTTTTTTTTCTTTTTCTTTTCTAATAATTCTTTTGTATAAATAGGCAATTTTTAGTGTCTGTATCATTCTGTGGGGCTTTTATAACGTCTTGAAATCTGTGGGCGTTATATTCTCCCCCCCTCAATTAAAATTTGTCTATCTCTCTGAGAAGATTTTTCTCCAAATTATCAGTTGTTTTCTTTTTGGATCTGAATGAAACTGTGTAATGAATCGACTGCTTCAGATTCTTTTCAGGGATTATGTAAGATATAAATGAAAATAATACATAAGTATATGCTCCATGTACATGGTGACCTGTGCGTACAAATTCATGTATAGACTCCTACCTACATGTCTGTGCATGTACAACAGACCTGACTGAAGTGAATTTGCATGTTGCTGATTAAGTCACAAACTTAAGGGTAAAAATAAGTTCTGGGGAACTAGGTATATTGCAACACGTATTATCCATAATTTGCTTTGAAGTTAGTTGAAAGCCATATAGATATGTGTTAAGGGACATAGAATGTGGTCAAGAAGTGAACGAGCATTTTGTCGATAATGGATGAAGACTGTCTTACGGAAGCTCAATTTATGTTACATGTAGAATTTTAAAACCTGGTATTTAATGGTAATACACTTATCAATTCAGAGTACTCAGGATTAAATGATAATGATAGCATATAAGTGGAATTTGTCACTGCTACTAGAAATTAATATATCATAATGTTTTCACCTTAAGTTTGACATGTCCTGACAACTTTTTTGTTTTGCTGATAGGGAAGTTTTGACAAGTGCAGTTAATATTTAAATAATTGACTTTTCACTGGATGATGGAATCACTGTGTATCATCAGTTTATATATTTTGCTGTGGAGACTTGCTTTCACCAAATGTTGTTGACACTTTTATCTGCTTGTGCGTTTTCAGAGAAGCATTGATAATTGGACTAAAACCCAGTGGAGACAGATTAATGTGGAACAGATGGATGTAGAACTCAGAAGGTTTGCCAAGGCAAGTTCCATAACTGTCGATTACAACCATTTCTCTTTCTCAGCCCCACCTCCTTCCATCTTGCCTAACGGAGTATCTGGTATGTTGGGCTGTGTGTCCTTATTTACTTCAAACAGGATGATAGGAGACAGTACTTTTTTTTTTTTTTTTTTTAACCCTGAGCCAGTTGCATTTCTAATCAAGCCTGCCTTTTTGTGAATGAGTGGATGAAAGCATATTAGGGCAAACGGATTGATGAGTAGCCGCTATAACCCTGAACCTCCCTTGGCTATCTAGAATGGAGGATGTTAAGATTAAAAGTACCAGGCCTGAGAGGTTAAGCTTATGAAAGCTTTTGAATTCCTGTCTTGGCAGACATTATTTTGTATTAAAAGATACCTTTTCATTCTGGGATTTGGGGCAACTAATTGAAGTATGCCACTTGGGAATGTATATGGAACACTGTGATCCTTGTTGTTCTTATTGACTATTCTGATGTCCCAAGGAGGCTCAAGATAGAACAGAGCTGATTTGAATATAGTGCTTCGGTATCTAGTCCCCATAGCCATCTGCCCTCTAAAGAGGGTAGAACGTCTTTGGATAAAGCCAAAATGCACGGAAGTGGGAGGCAGCTAAATAGCGGTAGGGTCGTTGGCTTTTTTCTCAGAACACGTTTGCCTCAACTCAGTGCTGTGCTCAGCTCCTACCAAGTTTTGCCATTTTTCCCTCATATTATCCTTATCCTAAAGACCCTAACTAAAATGCTTCTTCTGGATGATTCCTTTGAATGTCAGGGGGTCACTATTTCTCATTATTGTGCCCAGTCCCTATCTATCTCTTGTGTAGTTTGGTTATCTCACTTCAGAGGGACACCTTAACCCCCACTCTCAGCTGAAGTTTTGTTTTGTTTTAAACAAGTAGCATTGTCTTTTTCCCTGTGTTTGATTATGGGTTTTCTCATTTACAATTTTTGATGTTTCATGGGCCAAGAAGAACACCAAGTCAAAGGGCCCTATTTGACACATCTTAAAATCATGAAATATTTAGGCGCCAAGGAACAAACACTCAATGGTAATGAACATTTCAAGGCTACCGCTTAAATAAGTCAGGTCTCTGGAGGAAGATATTAATAATCCAGGTAACAATGTCTGTTTTCTGCTTATTTATGTTTCCAGACGACACACTCTTCCTTGTAAACGTCCTGGAAACTCTGTTAGCTTTCCTACAGTTAGTGTCCCCTGGGTTTCCTCATGGGACACCCAGTTAGAGCCTGTGAATAAGAAACCAGTGTATCCAAGTGGCTTATACACAGAGGACTTGTGATAGACAGATGAGTGGATCTTTTTCTGTTTCTCTGGCTTTAGCCCTTAACCAGGGGCTTAAATGCTTCCACTCTTTTATAATCCAGGGAAAGGTAGATTTATTCTTTCATAGAACACAAATTATGAAATGTACTAATACATCTGGGGATCTATTTTTTGTTTGTTTGTTTTTTTTTTTTACTTTAGGAAATCTGGTCACTGGACAAGGAAGTCCGTGTGTGGGATGCTTATGGAGGCCTGGAAAGTACGGTGAAGGACATGGCGGCCTCCCTGCGAGCTGTCAGGGAGTTACAGAGCCCTGCTCTCAGAGACCGGCATTGGCAGCAGCTGATGAAGGCCACTGGGGTCAGTTTCCTGGATCTTGATCATTGAATATTTTTGTGACTGTGGTTTACATTATTCATCTGGGATGAAGTGAAATTTGTGAAAAGACTTCTGGTCAAATGGGGGAGGTCAAGCTCCTCAAGATAGAACCAACACACTGATCATGCCAAGGTCCTCCTTCAGCCCCTGCTGTGGACTGAATGTTCCCCCCACCCCACCCCACCCCCTGCCCCAATTCATATTTTCAAGCCTAAATCTCCAATGTGATGGCATTTGGAGGTGAGGCTTTCAGGAGGTAGTTAGGTCAGGAGGGTAGAGTTCTTATTAGTGCCATTAGAACCGGATGGAAAGACCAGAAATTTCTACCTTCTGCCATGTGAGGGTGCAACGAGAAGACACATCCGTAAACCAAGAGGGCCTTCACCAAGAACCCGTCTATGTTGGCATCCTGGTGTCGGACTTCCAGCCTCTAGAACTGTGAGCAAGGGAATAAATGTTCATTATTTAAACCACCCCGTTGACGGCATTGTCTTAACAGCAGCCTGAACTAAGACGCCCTCCTTTTGTCTTTTACTGACTGTGTAACCTCAAACAAGACACTTAATCTATCTTGAGTTTTGTTTTTTATTAATAAAATGAGTGGATGCTGTGTGCTCTCATACGTCAGAGGAATCTCGTAAGGATCAAGAGAGATGATGTGAAAGCCTTGTATGGAGCACAGCACGGCACAAAGAACCGTAGTCACAGGCTGGGCAGAGCCGGAGAGGGCCGCAGCTTCCAAGAAGCAAGGACTGGGTATTAGCAGCCGCAGTAAAGGAAGGGGCTTTCCTGTAACCACGGGGCAGGTCGGCTCTTCATGGATGAGGCGTGTGGTTGAGTTAGAGCGCTTAGGGAGAGTAGAGAGCTGCTTAGCAAATACTGGGGTTGGGGGTGGGGCGGCAGTCAACAAGATGATGAGGAAATAAATGTGAATTATTTTGTCACATGGTAAATATGAATAATGACACTACGAGTAAGAATATTTTTTGCCAAGGAGCTAAGATTAAATTAGTGAGAAAACTAAGTTAAATCACGGAAGCCACTGGGAATTATGTCCAGTGAATAGAGTACTTTAGGAAGAAAAGACAAATGAGCTACTCCCTGATTCCTGGGATTTCAACCAAATTAAAACAAATGAATACTGTGATTCTCTTTAAAAATGGGTTTTGTGGGCAGAGAGATAAGAAATGAGCTGACAAGGGAAGGATATGAAACAAAGGGAAGCAGTGGAGTGTGACTGTGGCCTGAGCCTTGGTCCCAGCTTCTGGTGGGTGAGGCCTCAGTGACTCTGAGCCTTTTACGGTCCCCACCTTCCAGAACTAGAGGTGTGCTCAGCAGCCGACTTGAATATATTTAGCTGTGATTCATTCTTCTGGCCATTGGGCACAAGAACCACTAATATATGTGTCATGCAAATTCTGCCCTTTTCTCTTCCTAATTAGGTCAGATTTTCTAACAGTGAAGCCACAGCTTTGGCAGATTTGTTAGCACTGCGGTTACACCAAGTGGAAGATGATGTCCGAAGCATTGTGGACCAAGCAGTGAAGGAACTGGGGACTGAAAAGGTGGTGTCTTCGGGCTGTTCTGTGTCACATTGAGCTAGTTCTGTGCAGTAGCCCCTAAGACTTGGAAGTCCCCGTGCCATGGGTGTGTGGACAGCTGAGTCCCATTTTCTTTTCCGCTGCTAGTGTGTGTGACATGGGCAGGATCTGAATCCTTCTAAGCCACAGTCCATGTGTAAGACAGGAGGGTGGGCCCAGTTGGTGGTGGTGGTGGGAGTGGTGGTGATGCTGGGGATGATGATGATGGTGGTGGTGCTGGTGGTAATGGTGGTGCTGGTGATGGTGGTGGTGGTGGTGGTGGTGCTGGTGATGATGGTGATGATGATGGTGGTGGTGGTGCCGGGGGTGATGATGGTGATGATGATGGTGGTGGTGGTGCCGGGGGTGATGGTGGTGATGATGGTGCTGGAGGTGGTGCTGATGGTGCTGGTGGTAATGATGGTGGTGGTGGTGATGGTGGTGCTGGGGGTGATGGTGGTGGTGGTGGTGGTGATAGCAGAGAACACTTAACGTGTCATTTATTTTGTTGCAAGCACTGCTCTATGTGCTTTATATTATTTCACTTAATTCTCAGGTTGGTAATGCTCTTAGCCCTGTCTTACCGATGAGGAAACCGAGGTACAGTGTGGTAACTGACTCACCCGGTTCACGTTCAGGCACTCCGAGCACTGCCTGGCTCCTGCTGGCCGATGTGTACATAATCTCTATTAAACCTTTAGATAACTTTGATGACCCTTTCTGCTCTGCCATTCTGTTTCACTGAAGGATGTAAAACTCAGATCCAAGAGAAATTTGATAATAGGGTGATGCTTGGTTTTGTGAGATGAAATTCATTCTCTGAACCTCATCACTTTGAATTAGTTGCAGGAAAAAAATGAGGCCAATAGTATTGGATAGCATTTTTTTTTTTGAGAACTATAAAAGTTTTTTTTTTTAATTTCAGATGATAGCCTTAAATGTTCGTCATAAATTAAACTTCTGTGCACATAACTTAATACTGTTTATGTTTAGGCTATTACTGAAATCAGTCAGACCTGGGCAACAATGGAGTTCTCGTATGAAGTTCACTATCGGACGGGCATCCCATTACTAAAATCCGATGAACAACTGTTTGAGACTCTAGAGCACAACCAAGTAAGATGTGGTGTTTTGATTACAGATTTCTTTCTTTTAAATGGCAATTTTAGACTTTTTCCAAGTTCCAGTAGTCAGTATTTATTCATTCATTGGGTATCTACTTGTCCCAGACTCTGGGCATGGTACCATTTGGGATCAAAAGGTATGAACACTTACTCTCAAGGAACTTGGACTTGAGTAGGGAGACGGACGGTAGGGCTCCGAGGGGTCTAAGAAGTGACAGGGAGGCTTTGTGTTGGGGAGGGTGAAAGACTCAGCGAGAGCCTTGTGACTTGGGATGGTAAGTCAGTAAGGAATGGCAATCAGAGAAGGGTGTTGGGGGCAGTGGGGACAGCAGTGGTTGTCAGGGGCTGGGGATTGCAGAAATGTGGAGATGTTGGTCAAAGGGCACACATTTCCAAGTATAAGATGAGTAAATTCTGGGGATCTCAAGTATGTCATGGTGACTAGAATTAACAATACTGTATTGTCAACTTGAAAGTTGTTAGGAGAACAAATATTATTACCACACCCCAAAAAAGGTTATTCCATGAGGAATGGATGTGTGAAGGAACCTTTTTGTGGTTACCATTTTACAATATATGTATGTATCGCAGTATCACATGGTACACCTTAAATTTCATGTAACATTTCAATAATAGCTTAATAAAATTGGTGCTGGGGGAGAAGAGTCAAATATACCAAACAGAGGTGAAAGAGAATGAGAAGAGTCCTTTCTACTCAGTGCCTGAGATTTCAACGTCAGAGAATGGAGAGAAGTACTCACCAGACTGCTTGGCGTCCATGCTTGGTAGTCAACCGAGAGGGGAGGGAAATGGAAGCTGAGGGCTTAGGAAGCTGCAGAGAAGTTGGTTTTATTTTTGCAGTATTGGGGAAAAAACATTTATAACCTTGCAATGATTAATAGGCAGGGACCCCAAGGAGAGAATGAGCGAAGATGAAGGAATAAAATTGAATCCCTAAAGCTGCACCCTGGAGCACAGTATTTTTTCTGCCTACAAAGACATCCATGGTCTTCTTGTAGAAGACGCCGGAAATGCAGTTGCGTGTATTTATCTTTCTTCTTTCGGAAAGCACGTCAATATGAGTATTTAATGCTGTTAGTTCATTTATTCAGCCGATACCGAGTTCTGCCTGTTCCAGGAATTGCTTGCTAGATCCTAGGAATCCAAGAATAAACAGAAGAGGTATAGTCCCTCCCTCATGGTACTTGCAGTCTACCAACTGACCTGTTATTTAAAATTCTTCCTTTCTTTTAGGTTCAGTTGCAGAGTCTGCTTCAGAGCAAGTATGTGGAATATTTTATTGAGCAAGTGTTAAGCTGGCAAAATAAATTAAACATAGCAGACTTGGTCATCTTCACTTGGATGGAAGTCCAGCGAACTTGGTCTCATCTGGAAAGCATCTTTGTTTGCTCAGAAGACATTCGAATCCAGCTTGTGAAAGACGCTAGAAGATTCGATGGAGTAGATGCTGAATTTAAGGTTCGTAGAAGATACTGTTTTCTATCCTAGCGGAGTTTTCCAGACAATCTGAAAATCTTGTAAAGAACCATGATTTGGGGTATGGTATTTATAAAGATACACTGTTGCATTTTAGGCAGTGGTGCAGGAAGCTCGCTCTTGTGAAGGGTTAGATAGTGAGTATTCTTGGCTTTGTGGTGTGTATGGTTTCTGTCACAGCTACTCAACGCTGCCATTGTAGTGTGAAGTAAACAGACACTAGGTAAACAGTTGGGTGTGGCTATGCGCCAATAAAACTTTATTGACACTGAAATTTGAGTTTCTTAGAATTTTCATGTGAGACAGAATATTAAGCTGGTTTGACTTTTTTCCAGCAGTTAAAAATGTAAGAACCATTTTTAGCTTCTGGCCATACAAAAAGCAGCAGCAAGCCTGATACTTCCCTTAACCCTGCAATAAGGTGTGATAACATTAATCTTCGTGAAGATTACTGCAGAGGGGTTGCCAGTAACAGTACTATTAGTTACTTGTTTGTTTATAAGAGCAGAAGAAAGCACACGGAGATGAACATATGATAATGAGGAATGATTCAGCAAAGAATAATGGCTATACTTTTTCATATAGAAATGAGGAGTAACTTTTTTTTTTTTCTTTTCTAAAGAAGAACACCCAGAGGAATGCTATTTTAACTTTTAAGGAAGAAAGAATAAACTGTTGAATGTTCATCTCATTTTCATATATGAATGTCCTCTTTAAGATTCTTCGTTCTCTTGCTCTCTTTATTCTTTTTGTTTGTTTGGACCCAGAATGGTGCTAATGCCCATCGAATTTATTTTGATAAAAACTGTGATTATACTTTGTTTTTGATCTTCATTTAAAAGTTTAAAAGCAAAAGTGAATAGATATGGTGTGAGAAGTCTCTTTAACCTTACTTTCTTAGAGTTCCTCATTTTTAAATTCCCCAAATGGATGAAAAATTGAGAAAAGTAATTTCTAATATCAATGGCTCCATCTTATACTTTCGTACAGGAGTTAATGTTGAAAACAGCTAAAATAAAGAACGTTCTAGAAGCAACATGCAGACCTAATCTCTATGAAAAACTTAAAGATTTACAGTACAGGTAAGAATAAAACTACAAAGTGATCAATTTGTTATAATTTTATGAGATTGCTTTCAGGTATCTTACAGTATCTAATATTGTGTTACTGTAGATAGATGTGTACTAAATTACTTTACAGTTTTGCTTAGAAAGTTGTCTAGTTGCCTTGGACATAATAGATAGTATGTATATAATGTAAATCAAATACGTTTTTCTTTGCCAAAAAGACTATCATAGTAGTGAAACTGGAGTATTATCAAGAGTATTGACATGATTGATCACTTCTTTTATTACAGTATCCTGCAAGTATTTATTAAGCATCTACTCTAAGAACTTGGATTGCATTTAGTAATTTCAAATCATTTATTTTGTATTGAGTTTATACGAGAAATTACCCTTAGAAAGCCTGTTAGTACTTAGGAAATCCTTAAGGGCTATTTGTAATTTCACGTAGAATTCTATACAGGTAGTGGTGGTAAGGATATTCTGGCTTTTGCTTAAAAATGGTCAGTCAGCTACTGAAAGAGGCTTGTGCAGAATTCCGATCACTTTTTATTGCAAGGTAGAAAAGAGCTCTAAATAAAAAAGAATATTACATAATCAAAGTTATTTCATAATCTGTGAATTTTCTAGAGATAAAGTTAGCCATAATTTTAAAAGGGTGGATTTCCACAGAAGTTACTATTTCTTCTTTTTTTAGAAGTTTTTTTAAGTAATGGCTATACCCAGTGTGGGGCTTCAACTCAGGACCTCAAGACCACGATTCACATGCTTTTCTGACTGAGCCAGCCAGGAGCCCCAGAAGTTAATTATTTCTTAGTGATCTTGGGGGCTTGGGGGTTCTGCCCCTGGGTCACTCTGCTAAGAACGATAAAGCAGAAGTGATTCAGACTCCTAGGACTCCTCTGAATACCAGAGTGAGCTGAAACCATGTGTGTTTTGTAGGCATTCAGTGGGTACAGGAGGACCTTGAACCAAATACATCTTAACTAATGCATTTTGTGCTCAGGATGAGTGATGCCGAACCTAGTTGCCCTTGCTGAGTAAGAATGTCATTAAGAAATGTGAGGAGTGAGGCACTTGGGGGGCTCAGTCGGTTAAGCATCCAGCTCTTGATTTCACTTCAGGCCGTGGTCTCAGGGTTGTGAGATCCAGCCCCACATGAGGCTGTGTGCCCTGCTGAGAGTTTGCTTGAGATTCTCTCCTCCTCCCTCTGTCCCACCTCCCGTGGTGCTCGCTGTCTCTCTCTCTCAACATAAATAAATCTTAAAAAAAAAAAATGAGGTGTGACATCACCCTAAGTCTAATCTCTATTTAACCTCAGCCCACGGTGTGTATGTACCTGTCCCCTACCTGGCGTGACTTGTAGATGAGTCACAAGGAAGATGATGGTGTCAAAGACGAGTCAGGCTCCATGTTAGACAGTGAGCTTATTGTGGTGAGTGGACAGATGAGAGGAGCTGGGTTTCGTTTTGTTGATGTTTCAGTCACTGAATGGGCAAGATAGGCTTAAAGAGAGTTTTCATTCCCATAGGCTTTCTCTTTGTGAAAAAGCTCTCGCTGAGTACCTGGAGACCAAGCGCATGGCTTTCCCGCGGTTCTATTTCGTCTCTTCTGCAGACTTACTCGACATTCTCTCAAAGGGAGCTCAACCTAAGCAGGTAATGTATATTTTCTGGAAGTCTTATATTCTACATTAGCTAAGGAAGGCCACAGTTTCTCTGTCATCGTCAGATGCCACCTACCTTGTCACATGCGTCAGGAACTAGAAAGTTGGCAATAAAAATTTGTAATGCAGCAACAGAAGGATGTCAGAGCTGGTGCTAAAGGAACCAAGTCCACGGGGCACCCGGATGGCTCAGTTGGTGAAATGTCTGACTCTTGATATCAGTCCAGGTCTTGATCTCAGGGTCGTGAGTACTGTTAGTACTGGGCTCCATGCTGGGTGTGGAGCGTACTTAAAAAAAAAAAAAAGGGAACTAGGTCCTCAGTAAAGGGAAAGGGTATTATCAAAGGTGCAAGGCTTAGTGACCTGCAAGAAGTTAGTGGAGCAAACGTTGGCTCCAAATCCCCCAGAATTCTGGGATAGGGACTGGAGCATCTGTTGACTGGTTAGCGGCTTTGCTAGGGCAGAACAGCTCACTTGGAACAAGACCATGACTGGGTCTCCTTACTGCTCCCTGACCCCCGAGCCACCTTCCTAGTGATGCAGTTGGGCTGGTCTTCAGTGGTGCCAGAGGTGGACGGCCGTCATGTCGTGCTCCTCGTCGACATAACCCTCTCATGGAACCCTGCCTGCCTGTGCAGGAACAACAGACCACCCACGGCAGTATTTAAAGCAGATAAAAGCAGCTATTATCTTTTGTCATCTGAGGGCTCAGATCACAGAACAGACTTGGTACCAGTGCCAAAGCACTCCTTCTCGCAAACACGAGAGGATGTTGCATTTGACTTGCATCTTTTCAGTTGCTAACGTCCACTGAGGTATTTCAGGGGTGACGGCTGACAAAACCTCTTCTGTGTCTTTCTCTAGATGTTTTTATGCATTGTCTTGGAATATATATATATATATCTTCACACTATAGTTTGCTGAGTTCTGTTCTTTGGACACAGTATTTATCTTGATTATTTCTCTCGCTGTCATCATTTCTCTTTGGGCCTAAATTTGGTGGGATGGCTCTTCTTGCCATTGATAGTACAAGTGCAGTCATGTTACTAATGACAGACTTGTTAGTCAAATTTCGGCACCATTTCCAGGGTCAGCCCTCAGTTATGGTTTCCTACATCCATGCTAATTTCCAGATGGCTTTGTAAATAAAATCCCTCTGATTATACTGAATAACAACCCAGTATATCCATTTCTCACATATCACACAATTGGATGTTTGGGTTTTTTGTTTTTTGTTTTTGGGTTTTTTTTAATTAGTCTCAAAGAGAGCAGTCATAACCACACTTAAGTTTCATTAGCTTCCTGGGAATATTCTGGTGACCAGAAGCTGGACCCTCACATGTGGTTGTGAGGCAGAAGGTAACATATTCCGTTACAGGTACATGTTCCTGAAGACTTTAAAATCCAAAATATTTACAATTCTGAATTTTCAGTATGTAAATTAGAGGAGATGCATAAATCTGTAACTAGGATAACATTGTTTTTCTTTTAATTACATTCTTTAAACTTAATATTTGTATGACTGGTTTATTGAACAGTATTAATTACAGAGAATACAGACATGAAGTTTTATTTTCTATGATTATTAGTCACAAATGTGCCCTGCTGAATCTCCTTGAGCTGAGTAGCAGACCCCTTAATAACACTCTGGGAAGGTATCTTACATCCCTATTTTAAAAAAATGAAATAAACCGAAAGCAGCTCAGCAGGTCTAGTTACACATCCAGTCTTAGGTCTGTGTTGAGGCCAGGCTTTCACATAATAAATGTGGAGTCGGCAGAGAGACACCGATGATGTTACTACAAATCCCCTTCCTGCCCATTTATCTGGAGAGGAGATGGGGCTGCCATCTGTCAGTCACTGGCGTTTTTAGTACTTGTTCTTGATTCTTTCACCAGCAGTGAGTGAGTGTTCTCTCTCTTCAACAGCAAGCATCCACATGTTGGGTCTCTCGTGGAAAATGGGTGCCAGGCTTCAGGGGGCAGAGGGGCCATTCCTAGGGGATCCATACTGGAGTCAGCTCTGTCTCGGCGTGTCCAGTTCTTGCCCTGGGCAGTGAAATCAGCCATTGCATTCCGTCTACTTTCCCTTTTCCACCTCGGCAGATGGCCAGCAAGGGCCACGTCGCAGATGGACTTCCTGCAGGCACCTGCAGCTTTTATGAGTGATTCTCCAGCACCTCTCTCACTTGATGACATAAGGGTGGGGGTTGGGCAAAACCGTACTTCACCTGCCTCATAAGGAGCGAGGAAAAGCCATGGCATCCCCCTGTGGGCTGATAACTGGCAGGTGTGAGATAGCCACCTCCAGCCCCCTCCTCCCTGTGGTGCTGGCTAGAGAGAGGGTGGCTGGCAGTAGCAGATGCTAAGGGGTTGAGCTGGCTCTTACAGGCCCTGGACGGACTAAGCTCCCTGATCCCTGTTTGCCGTCCTCAGAGCGTGTGCAAACCCACTGCCTCTTGGTCCTTGCTGGAAGCCCTAGGCTGGCGCTGAGAGGACAATCACTACCCTGCTTCTCACCTGTTCTCTTTACCTGCTTTCAAGAATCAAGCAATGCTTCACCCTTTAGGCAGGCGACATGTTGGCTCTCGGTACATGCATTCCTGATGCCAACATTATTTTTTTTTCTGTCATCCTTTTTAAGTCATAGGATGAGTTTTTGTTTTTATATACACACTTCAAAGGTGTACCCTTTAGATCATTCTTCGTATGTTTTCGGTATCACCACGATATTAGAGTGTTCTCTAACATCCGTGGGAGCCCTCTCACCCTTCCTTCCTAGCTTCTTAGTCAGAAGTTCGACATCTCCGGTTCGGGTGCGTTGCTCAGTCCTAGTACCGCTACTGCCCCTTAGTGAATGACTAGATAGTAGAAGACATTTAAAAGATTTAAATTGAAATGAAGCTGAATATGAAGATCACAGCACGGATGTCTCTAAAATTGCTCAAGGCGAGCTGATGAATGCCACCGGCAGTGTTGTCTACCCCGTGCTAACCGAAGGAGCCGGGTGCTGCTGCTCACCAGAGAAGGGGGCCCGTGATGGCGCCTGGGTGGCAAGTTCGTTAAGCATCCAGCTCTTGGTTTTGACTTAGATCAAAGCCCTGCGTCCGGCTCCACACTCAGCACAGAGTCTGCTTGGGACTCTCTCTCCATCTCCCTCTGCCCGCCGCCTCCGCCCTCCTGTCCCCACCCCCGCCAAATAAATAAATCTTTTTTTTTTAAAAAAAGGGTCCAGTCATGTAGCTACAATGTAAACCTGATTTACAGATGTCCTGACCCTCCAGCTTTTGAAAGGATTAGATTTTTTTTTTTTTTACTCTGTGAGTTTTCCCCTTAATTCAGCATTTTTAAAATTTAAATTTAATTAATTGACATATAATGTACTAATGGTTTCAGAGGTATAGAGTTCCGTGATTCATCAGCCTTATATAATAACACCCAGTGCTCATCACATCACGTGCCCTTCTTAATGTCCATCACCCAGTTATCCCATCCCCTACTCGCCTCCCTCCAGCAACCCTGTTTGTTTCCTATGATTAAGAGTCTCTTATGGTTTGTCTCCCTCCCTGATTTCATCTTGTTTCATTTTTTTCTCTCTTCCCCTATGATCTTCTGCCTTGTTTCCCAAATTCCACATATCAGTGAGACCATATAATTGTCTTCTCTGATTGACTTATTTCACTTAGCATAATACCCTCTAGTTCCATTCACGTTGTTGCAAATGACAAGATTTCATTTTTTGTTGTTGGCTGAGTAATATTCCATTGCATATGTATACACCACATCTTCTTTATCCATTCATCTGTCGATGGACATCTGGGCTCTTGCCATAATTTGGCTATCGTGGACATTGCTTCTATGAACATTGGGGTGCAGGTGCCCCTTCGGATCACTACATCTGTATCTTTGGGGTAAATGCCCAGTAGTGCAAATGCTGGGTCATAGGGTAGCTCTATTTTTAACGTCTTGAGGAATCTCCATACTGTTTTCCAGAGTGGCTGCACCAGCTTGCATTCCCACCAACAGTGTAGGAGGGTGCCCCTTTCTCTGCACCCTCGCCAACATCTGTTGTTTCCTGACTTGTTCATTGTAGCCATTCTGACCTGTGTGAGGTGGTATCTCATTGTGCTTTTGATTTGTATTTCCCTGATGCCAGGTGACGTTGAGCATCTTGAAAGATTGTTGATATTTTTGAAATTGATATTTTAAATTGTGCTCAACATGATTTCACTGAGATATTTTAGTTACAGTAATGAAACTTCTGACAATTCAAATTCACATAAAATGGTATCCCACTGTTAGTAAAGGTGCGTTATTAAAAAAGGTGTTCCACTTCCTCTGTGGCACAGATAACCACTCAGGAGTGGCTGAGGTGGGCAGGGAATCGAGAAGGAGCTAAGGGCAGCTGCAGTCGTCTAGAGCCGCAGTCAGCTTCTTTCCCTGAAGTGGTTCTGCAGAGTGAAGGGGCTTCCGGAATTCTTGGTCACTTACTAGGGAAGAGTTAGTTAATGGTTTTGGCAGTTAAACCAAATAGCCTGGCCTTGCCACACTCGGTTTTGGACCACCAGACACAGCGTTTCCGCCTCTGCCTTTTGTCCTTAGATTCCTGAATGTGCTCCCTGCAGTGTGACCAAAATAACATGGCCACTGCAGCTTGTGGAATAACAATGCAGTTTTGCCAGAAAAGAAACCCTTTGTGGGTAGATAACTCATGTTGACATCTTGTGAATGACTTGAATTCTTCAGGGCCCCCCTCCTCCACCCACCACCCTCAATTCAAGAGCGTTGGCCCAAGTGTGAGTTTCTGTGGTTAATGGTGGAATTCGATCAGCCTGAACTCCTCAGCCAGGGAAGTCTGATATCACTACCACCTCCATCCCATAAGCAGAAATTCCCAAGTGAGTTGGAATGCCAGAGGGATGAAATCAGTGTGTCTATAGAGTGCCTTCAGTGAGGATTAGCTGTTGGGAAGTTGGTTAAGATCAAGTTTTAAATGTTCTCCTTCCGGCAGTTGCCCTGCTCTGCCATTGGCACGAACACCCTAAAGGACCTGTGTGTGGGCCCTGCCTAACTTCAGTGATCAGAGTCTCTTGTAGTTGCTTCTGGAAATACACACTTAGAGGTGTACTTGCAGGGTTCATTGTCCTGGTGCAATAGTTATGCGCAACAGGTTTGAAGTTACACATTCATTATTAATATTCTTTGATTCCCCCCGCCTTGAGCTGGACTCAAGAAAGACAAACTTGCAGTGGGATGACCTGCATTTTTTTTATAATAATTTTTTATCATATTATGTCAGCAACCATACAGTACATCCCTAGTTTTTGATGTAAAGTTCCATGATTCATTACTTGGCGTATAACACCCAGTGCAGTACATCCCTAGTTTTTGATGTAAAGTTCCATGATTCATTACTTGGCGTATAACACCCAGTGCACCGTGCAATACGTGCCCTCCTTACTACCCATCACCATTTCTAGTGTCTAATGTAGGGTAGCCATGAGCCCACCGTGGCCAGGGAGCACTTGAAATGTGGCAACTGAGGAACTGAAATTTTTATTTTTTATTTTTATTTATTTATTTATTTTTAGAGAGAGCATGTGTGAGAGCATGGAGGTGGAGAGGCAGAGAAGAGGGGGAGAGAGAATCTTAAGCAGGGACTTGATCTCACAACCTGAGATCATGACCTGAGATCATGACCTAAGCCAAAATCAAGAGTTGGATGCTTAACCGACTGAGCCACCCAGGTGCCCCTGAGTAACTGAATTTTTAACTTCAGTAAATTTTAATTGATTTAAATTTAAATACTGATATTTGATTCAGTTATTGGAAAACAAAAGTGTGTTTGAATCACCTTGAGCATATAAATCTACTTTTGCAACAGTATATTTTATGAAATTGAAATACAGATCAAGTATATCTGAGGAATCCAAATTGAGATATGCTATAAATATATACACGTGACTTGAAAGATTAACTATGAAGAAAAGGATGTAAAATATCTAATTTTTTTTATTATATGTTGAAACATTTCAGATAGACTAGGTCAAATAAAATACATTAAAGTTAGCTTGGCCTGTTTCTTTTTACTTGTTTTAATGTGGTCACTAGGAATCAATCCACTGTTTGGAAATTGAGGCCACAGTGTATTCTCTAAAATGAGAAGATCAGGGGGTGCCTGGCTGGCTCAGTTAAGAGCATGTGACTGGATTTGGGGGTTGTGAGTTCAAGCCCCACGTTGCGTGTAGAGATTACTTAAAAATGAAATCGTTAAAAAAAAATGAAATGAGACAGTCAGCAATGCATATACTCAGAAATGTTAAAAGTTTTCATCCAGAAATGTCCTTCAGTGGTGTCAGCTTAAATCTATATTAGAGAAAATCTGCCAACTTGTCTATTAAAAAATCCCTAAATTTGCAGTGATGGCACAGATGGCACTAAACTGATAGCCTTAATGGATTATAAATATGGGCATTTGGAAAGGTGCCTGTGAGGAATGGGCTTAATATTAGGTGACAAAAAGCCCTGCTGGATCTTCGGGGTACCTAGGTACATAAGCACAGTGTTTCTGTAGAGTGCTAGCATTTGGTTGTCTCCATTGAGTGAATGTGTCTCACCCTGTGAATTTCAGAAGTCAAGATGGTGGGGCCCAACAGTCTCGCATAGTGTGTCACAGTCTTTTCTCACAGGAATTAGTCTTCCTTCAACAACTATGGTGAAAAAGGCTCAAAATTCAAGTGGTTAGTTGAGGGCATGCAAGAGTGAATGAATTTTACTTGAAACACAATCAGTGAAAAATCACAACTTCTTAGAGGAAGTAGAAAGCTGGGGGGCTGTTAGGTACATAAAGGGGAGGAAGGGCTTGCCCTTGAGTTTGGGCTGAGACTGAGGATGGAATAGGAAAGAGGCAGTAAAAGGAGACAAGCACAGAGGGTGCTCATGGTTTCGGTCATCTTGCCATCATCTCCACTGACCTTCCAGTCAGCAGTGAGGAAGAGAAGCTGCTCCCCTAAGTGTAGGTTGTCCTACAAATGGCCTCGTGAGAGCAGAGTCACATGGTAGTTGGGGAATGTGTCATGTTGGACGTGGATGCCTTCCCATAAAAGCAGCCGCCTCCTCAAAGGACCGAGGCATTTACGTGTGTGACAAGAAGATAGACTATCTCATTTAAAACATGTCATAAATTATATATCCCCTGGGGATTATCCTTGATTGTCCTCACAAAATACTTAATACATGGTTAACCACTTTTTTGTTCATTTTGCACATGTGTTGCCACTGCTAAGGTTTTTGTTACCACTCCTTTCTTGGAATTCTGTCCACAGCCAAGATATGACTTAGACCACAAAATCAGGGGTATTGCAATACACTGTGGGATTAAAATAAAATCTCACCTTAATATTATGAGATCCAAAAATTAAGCCTCATAAATGTGGGATCCTGCCACCAAGGAGTTTTCAGCCTTGCTGCGGCATCTAGAGCTCCTGGTTCTGACAGAAGCTGTTCAGCTTCAGCTTAAAATCGGGGCAGGGCTTCTGGCCATAAGAGATGAGCTTTGCACAGAGTACCGTGCGTTCAGGCAACTACTAGAAAGGCTGGGTAAAATAGTTAACTAAATCTGTTTAAATGCATCACAGAGTTCTTAAAGAGCATCGAAGAAAAGTTGAGAGCTCAGGGCCTAAGATAAGAGCAGAAAGAAACCACGGATTTGTCTGATGTTTGCTATTGATGTTTCTTTAGCAACATTTGACTATTTACAAGATAGGACAGTCTGAAAAGCTGATCACAACTTTCATCAGGATCATGGAACTTAAAAGGAGGAGAAAAAAGAAATAAAAACTGGCATCAGGCACCACTAAAGAAGATGTTATTCAGAGAATCAAACAATGATAATGGTTCTGAGGTGAACTGGATGTAAATGTGCAGGGGTGGGGGAGAGGGGCACCTACCACATACTGTGTCTAAAAAACCAATTCTAGGTGGATGTAGTTGGAAATGTGAAAGGCACAACAATGAAATATATAACCTACAAGGAAGAATGATATTTGAAAAAATTTCTTAAGTTGCTCATGGAAGTATTGAGTGTAGGGGAAAGGTTGATGGATTTGACTGTATTAAAGTTGAAAACTTTGCCTTATCAAAAGATACTGTTAAGGCACTAGTGGTGTAAGCCACAAAGTGGGGAAAGATGTTGGCAACGCCTTAAGCAAACAGAAGACTCCTATGCAGAATATGCAGCTAACTACTGCATTCAGAGAAATAAGGACAGGTTGATAATCCGATATAAAAATGGGCAGAATACACAAGCAGCCTGGTCACAAAAGAAGGTATTGTGATGACCGGTGAACAGGAAAAGTCACTTGACTCCGTAAGTCATCGGAGAAATGCAAATTAAACCCACAAAGAAAGATACACTTGTGCTTCTGGCCAAGATGGAGTAGCAGCAGCTGGATTTGCCCACCTGTTTAAAAGACCCCAAAACTTTGACAAAATATATGAAGCAAGACCTTTTTAGACCCTGGACATCGGACAGCAGAAGATAGCAGTTCATGACAGACTTGGAACAAAAGAAGTGAGTTCTGATGGTCTCTGTTGTTTCCTCGAGCGAGTTTCCAGGTATGGTACAAGGAGGGAGAACCAGGCAGGATCTGGCGGGCTCCTGGAGTTGAGGGTTCAGAGCTAAGAGTCCAAGGAGGACAAGGTAGCTAGAGTTGGCATAGGTGAGAACCAAAGAGGAGAGAACTGTAGGAAGAGAAACGCAGAAATTCACAGAGGAACTTCTTTGAGTCTTCAGCTGGGGGAATAATTAGCCCTGGATTGCACACTACCTTAAAAGCAAGATCCAAAAGGATCACACTGTTTCGAGTAATTTAACTGCACCCCAGAACAAAGCTCAAGAAGATAGAAATAAAAATATATTCAGTTCCAAGCAGGGTAACTTTGTGGTGTGCGGAATACCATTAAAGATGACAGGGCGTGTAAAGAGTCAGGAATATTCAACTCTCATAACGAGGAAACACATCAATCAAAATGGATACAAAAGTTAGGATTAACAAACCAAATCATTAAAAGTTATAGCTGTATTCGTATGTTGAAAAAATGGAGATATGGAAAAGATAAGAAAATTCCATATGTGTATATCGGACATCCTCAAGTGGAGGAAGGGAGACAAAAAATATTTGTGGAACAACAGCCAAAAGATTTCTCACTTGATGAAAGGCGGACATCCGTAGATTTAAGCTCAGTGAACCAAAGCACAAGCTACAAAGAAACCTATATCAGATCACTCAGATTGGTCAGAACCAGTGAAAGAGATCCAAGGATCATCTAGAAAGTCACATTATGTTACAAAGGTTTGAACGTAAGCATGATGAAAGGCTTCATAATGTAAATGAGAAAATAGTGGACCAACAGCTCTAAAAAACTGAAAGAAAAAAATCACCTGCAATTCTTTATCCAGGGAAAATATCTTTTAAAAGTGAAGTCAAAATAAAGATGTTTCCAGACATTCAAAAGCTGAAAGATTTCATCACCAGCAGACTGGCAATACAAAAATGTTAAAGGAAGTGCTTCAGGCAAAAGGAAGTTGGAACCAGATGGAAATCTGGATCGACACAAAAAATTGTGAGCATTGAAATGTTAACTGTATGGAACTAGACAAGACAGGCGCATCAGCCATCCATCAGAAGGCAGAAGGATAAGAAAGAACAGAGACCTTGAAATGTTGCGTGCGCTCAAACCCTGCTTCTGTTGATGAGCGGCTAAGTACTACTTGGCTTTTCTGAACATCAGTTTCCTTGTATACCAAGCAGGGAAAACAGGTACCATCTCTTTGGTTTCTGAGCAAGAAATATGAAAAGGACTTAAAATGATGTAAAATCAGCCACAAATTCTTCCCCTCCATGCTTCCGTACCCTTTCAGTGGGATGGTGCAGTTTTCATCCAGGCGAGAGCTTGTATCTCCATTTGGATTGCCATGTGACTTGTTTGGGCCCAGCGTATCATTAGCAAGAGAGTTGACAAGCTCACACATGCAAGGGCTTACTCTCTTGCTGCTGTTCAGAGACGTCTGACTACTGCATCGTGAGTGAGCCATGGCTAGCCGGCTGACGGAGAAGCACACGCCTGTGCCTGGGCTACCAGCTGGGTAAGCCAGCACCTCCATGAGCAAGGCCACTGGTCACCAGCGGACACAGACATCAGGGGACTAGCTCAGGCAACCGCAAGGCTGACACACAGAGTAGGGAGCAAAGAAAGTATTGCTGTTTTAAGCCCCTGAACTTCGGAGTAGTTGCACTGCAGAAGCAAATTCAGACACGTTAGTGAGGTATTGACTTCTACATGCCTAAATCCCCGAGCATACATTCAGCAATCTCAAGGACTTTGATGTGCTACTGATTTTTACAGCAAAAGATGTTACTTGAAATTTAGAAACGAAACAAAATATCAAATACTAACCCATAGAACTAATCTTCTCTAGTATCTTTTCATTTTTTGGTTTTTTAGTTTTTTCTTGCTGAAGATGCCTTGATAAGAGCTGTGGCATTGTTTTGACGTCACTGAGTATGGGAGGACTGGTGAGGATATCGTGAATTGGCGTATTTTCCTTTCTTGTTGTGTACATTGAGGCTTCGACCTGACTTGGGATTAGAAAAACACATATAGTCACACGACGAGATACCAAGATCACACCCACCAAAAGGCTAAAATTAAAGAGACAATACTAAGTAATGGTAAGAATGTGGAACAGGGACATGCTCCTCTCTAACCAGTGGGATCATAAATTGATACGACCTCTGAGGAAATCTATATAAGAGTGTCTTATAAATATGAATGTAAGAATACATTATTTTCTAGTATTTTCTTTTAGCAGTGTATGCTCAGAAGTGTATACATATGTGGACCAAAAAATGTACCAAGAATTTTCATAGCTACATCATTATTATTTATCACAGGCCCAACTGCGAACAATCCAAATGTTCCTGAATGGTAGAATGGCTGAAAACATTGTGTTATGTTCCTACAATAGAGTATCACCTAGCAATGGAAAAAAAACACACTAGTGTTGTATCTAATACCATAAGTAAGCCTTGAATTATGGGAGGCAGACACAAAAGAGGACATATTGTATGAATCTACATTATCTAGAGATAATGTCCATTTTTGAGAGGAGGGAGTAGTGGCTGTCATGGGATATTAGGGGTTTTCTGAGTGCAGGTATATTCTGTTTCTTAATTCTTGGTGGTTACAAGAGTCGTGTTCACTTTGCTAAAATTTATTAAGGTGTACACACTTTTTTTTTCCTTCTGTCTTTCAATTTTCAAAAGGTTATTTAAAAATTCAGCATTTGTGTTGTGACTGTATTTATATAAATTTACATATGCATGCAAAAGATTTTAAGAAACAGAATCAGCACTGATTATATGCCCAAGTTATATTCATAAATAGAAAGTTATATTCCAAGTTATATTCATAAATAGAAAGTCAAATTGCAAGATACTATGTATTTGCAATGTCCAAGTTATATTCATAAATAGTCAATTGCAAAGTACTACATATCTTATTTTTAGTAAAAATAAACTAAGCAGTGCCTGTCACCTAGTATTGGCTATAATGATTTAAAAATTTATAACAAGCTAATTTAGTCTTTTTTGGGTTATATAAGTAATTGTATCTTCATTATTGAAGATCTGAAAAATATGGAAATAAACATACTGCTAGATACTGTTTTTGATTAGAGTTTTTAATGTGTCTATGTTTATGTCATATCATATATACTTAATCAAAATGGAAATATTCTTCTACAGTATGTTTATTATCTATAAAAGGTTTCATTATAAGAATATGCCGTAATTGATTTAACCAACTTCTAGAAAGTTTTTGCAGATCTAGAATTTCAACAATGTTGAATGTCCATTTCCCTGCACTGTCACCAATACTGAGTAATATTATTAAAAAGAAGAGTAACATTTTGACAGACTGGCTTAAATTTTTGCTCACGTACAAATAACAAACTCGTTTTCATCTTATTTTAGAGGATAACATGCACAATAGGCAGGACTGCCTACGTTTTGGGCTTTACTTACATCCATGCAAATACTATCGTCATGAATGTTACCATTATTATGAATAAATGAGTTAATGACTACAGAGGAATAAATCTTGAGGTGCTCTCCTTGCCAGGAGTCATACTAGGCTTTTATGTTATCTCAGTTAATCAGCAGAGGCATCTTTCATAGATGGAGCAACTATGAAATTAGATATGGGCAAAAGGCAAGTGGTAAACTTTGAGAATGTAAAAAGGAGCTGTAGTGATTTCATTTTTCTTTGCCTTTGTTTTCTAGGTGAACATAGGGTAGACCAGCTGATGGGATGGCTGTATTGGTTTGCATGTTATATTATAAAATTACACAAATGAGTTAATATTTTTTACTTTATTTACAGGTAGATAAATACATGCTCTTAAACAGGCAGCTCTTCCCGTGCGCAGTTCCCGCATATAGAAATTACAGTTACCAAGGGTTGGTTAAAAAGCACCAGTCCCCCAACAACATGCTCCAAAGTTAAGATACTACGGTATGTTAAATGCCAGTAAGTGCAAAAGGCATAGACTTCATTTCTAGTTCTTCACAAAAATCCCTGGGTGAATAACAAAAGTGCATGATGCCTCAGGGATAGTTTAGACCTTCCGAAGTCTGTCCATGATTGGCCATCATGCAGCTGTTACTCTTCACACACAGACAGCAATGCATGTGCTGTGTTACCTCCTTACCCCCAGTGATGAACCATGTAACATTTTACAGATACACATAATTGAAGGAGGGGATTTGTAATAAAATTGGAAGCCTAGTGAAGAAATGAAAATTGATCATGCTAAATGTTAAGTATGACTCAAACACAGATGAAGTTATAGAGGAGAATGCTCACTGGGAATGATGGCTCTGTACCATTTTAAAAATTCTAAATTTGCTGCCAGAAAATGAACTTACTGATACAAATGAAAACAGTTATTGTGACAAAACGGATGAAAATGTCCCAAGGGAAATGACGGAAATACCAGCCTCCTAAAGAGAGCTTCGCATTAAAGAAACTCTAAAAGAAATTTGACATTGAAAACTCAAAGGATGAAATTCTGACAGCTGATCCAAATTTTGAAAGGAGTATGACAATTCTTGAAGGCATAGAAAAGATGGTCACTCTGTATCTTAAGTTCTAAGATAAGACAAACACTAATCAAACTACCCCCTGATCAGTTTTCTATAAGGAAATAAAAATTATCAATATTTTTATTTTAAATTATAGTGTACTAAATATTTATAGTTTTTATTTTATTTCCTTGTACTTCTGTAACAAAGAGTGAGAGGGATTTTAATGTTTTAATAAAGTTTTTTTTAGAAGTCCGAGGACAGTCATTAAATTTCCCATCGATTGTTAAGATTGCACAGTCGTTGTTGTGGTCCCACACTACCGTGTGAAGCAGGGACTTTCTGTGTATCTACTCACTAGTGGGTGGATGTGCCTAATTTGCTATAAACTCTACACTGAGGGAATAACCTTTCTTTTGTTGTTTGACCTTTTAGAAACATATGTAAGATATAATCACATTATTGACTTGTTTATGATTTGAAGTGTTCAAATCCTTTTTCTTTAGTGAGATAAGAATAGGAGCCTCTAAGGCACTCATTTTTCTTTTTAACCATAAAAAGGTATTCTGAACTTCAAACAAGTAAAGACTTTTATTTTACTGTTAAAAAAAATCCAGAAATTTTCATAGAAATAGAACAAATTTGAGAACACCGGGGTCCACATTAGTTAAAAAAAAACAAAAAAACAAAAACAAAACAAAAAATCCCCAGCCCTGTTGTCTGAGAAGCTTTAAATGGAAGACAGGATATGAAAACGTCCAACTTCACACATGTCGGGGTAAGTAACAAGAGCACCACAAGCCGCAGGCTTTGCATTTCCTGGTCACTGATTGAGAGACTACAAGACTAGATGTTGTTTTGAAACTGTTTTTTCACCAAAGCAATAACGTCTGAGAGTGTCTAATAGTTGAGGTCTCATTTATCCTGCAGCTTTTCACCTGAATATTATTTAGGCCCATTACACAGTAGAAGCCATTAAACATCTGTGCACTTCCTGGCCACTTCAGCTGTGACAGTGAATTGTTCGATTATTGGAGATAGTTTCTGTGTATAAATGTCTTCTGGGTAACGTACAGGGATGGAAGGGAATATGATAAGCCCGGCAGTGATCGTCACCTCTTGCTCTGTCTACCTGTAAAGTAAGTGAGAGTCTCAAAAACTCATCTATTTTAAACTCAGATTTCTAGCTGTGATTTTCTTCAGTACTCAAACTGCAAATACAGCACAAATGTTAAGGCCAAAAGCTTCAAAGATTAAATCACTCTTAAGGAGTTCCTTACCAATATTGGTGTTGGTCTTGTCATGCAGGAAATTGAGGCAGGTTGGTGTTGTTCCTAGAAGCTGCTGTTGGGATAGTTTTCAAGTCCAGTTAAACTGTATTTCAAGAAAAACTCACTACCAAGGTGGCGTCTGTATGCTGCTGGTAAAGGCTAAATAGCTTTAAACTATCTTCTGGCCGTCAGCACCTTTCATTTCTTTTGAGGTACAACGTTTACCCAACACAGAATTAACCATTTTAAAGTATGCAATTCATTGTGTATATGAGCCACATCTTCTTTATCCATTCGTCTGTTGAAGAACATCTTGGCTCCTTCCACAGTTTGGCCGTAGTGGACATGGCTGCTGTGAACAGTGGGGTGCATGTGCCCCTTCTTTTCACTTCGTCTTTATCTTTGGGGTAAATACCTGATGGTGCAATTGCTAGGTCATAGGGTAGCTCTATTTTTAACGTCTTGAGGAACCTCCATACTGTTTTCCAGAGTGGCTGCACCAGCTTGTATTCCCACCAACAGTGTAGGAGGGTTCCCCTTTCTGCACATCCTCGCCAACACTTGTTGTTTCCTGTCTTGTTAATTTTTGCCATTCTGACTGGCGTAAGGTGGTATGTCATTGTGGTTTTGATTTGTATTTCCCTGATGGCTAGTGATATTGAACATTTTTTCATGTGTCTGTTGGCCATTTGTGAGTCGTCTTTGGAGAAATGTCTGTTCATGTCTTCTGCCCATTTATTGATTAGGTTTGATTGTTCATCTAGGTATTTCAATATTTGTTGACAGAAAAAAAGCATTGTATGCAATTAATTTATAAATTAATGGAGATGATAATGCTAAAAAAAAATAAAATATACAGTTCAGTGGCATTTGGTACACTCACGGTGTTGTGCAAACATTATCTCTATCCAGTTCCAAAATATTTCCATCACCCCAAAATAAAACCCCATGCCCATCAGGCAGTCACTCGGCATTCCTTCCTCCCTCCAGCCCTTAGCAGCTACCAATGTGCTTTCTGTCCCTATGGATTTACCTGTTCTGGACATTTCATCTAAATGGAATCATATAGCACATGGTCTTTTGTGACTAGCTTCTTTCATTTAGCATGACGTTTCCCAGGTTCCTCCGTGCCCTGTGTATCAGTACTTCATTCCTTTTTGGGTCTGAACAACATTCCATTGTATGTATGTGCCGCATTGTGTCCAGTCATCCATCGTTGGATATTGGGGGTGGTTCTACCTTTTGGCTCTTGGGAACAAGACTGCTGTAAATACTTGTGTACAAGTACCTGTTCTAAGGTATTTTGAGTATATACCCAGGAGTGGAATTGCTGGGTCTTCATTGTATGTTCAACTTCTTGAGGAACACCAAACTCTTTTCCACTCAGCAGTGTTCATTTGTACCATGTGTAAGAGGGACCTCTTCTTCCCATTCTTGATACTGCCTCGGGTTCACTCTCTGTCACTCAGTCTACCCCAAAAAAGGTACAGTGGCTCTCCTGATTGCTCTCCTGCCTTCAGAATGCACCTCTTCCTGCCAGCACCTCAAGGTGGAGAGCCCTGTCCTGGTCTGTGCTGACAGGACAAGTATGGCTCTTCCAGTATTCTCTATTCCAGTTAGGCTTCAGTCTCCAAATTAGCCTCTGGCTGAACAAATGTCGATCTGTGTCCTTTAGTTTGGTTTGTTTTATTTTTCAAATAGTCTGGCACCTACAGTCGAGTTCAGTATGCTGTTGGGGGTTCCTTTGGAGATACCTTGATTTAAGATATCAAAGTTAATGATGCCAGAAGAATTTGAACGTCATAGATAGGGCCTGGACTTGGAGGCTTAACATCTAAAAGCCACTTAGTTTTAGCATTGTCAACCTGACAGAGTCATCTAGTATTTCAACTTCGATTTCCTGATCAATAAAAATGGGGGGATCTAATTCACTTTCTTTATATAATAAATATGACCTAGAGTTCACTTAAGTATCAAAGCAAGCGCGCACTAACCTGAGACCCAACACAAGAATAAGGTTGCATGTAACTTAAATTTTCCTTCCAAATATTTTAACACAGCTTTCTTGTAGTAAATGAATTTTTATAGTATAAGAACATATCTGAATTTTAAAACTTAACTATAAAATTCCCAGCAGGGTGATTGCTACAGGTATTCAGTGCAGACAGGGAAGTTCGTAAGTGTCTAATCGCTGAGTAAAAAATAGGTAACTTTTTATGGTAAGCATTCACTGCCTAATACCTGATGGTGCGGCCAGAGTGCCTGGCCACTTCTCCATCAAGGTCTGTCTGTTCATTTACTTATTTTTAAAGATTTATTTATTTAGTGTGTGCACAAGGTGGGGGGGGCAGAGGGAGAGAATCTCAAGCCGACTCTGTGCTGAACATGGAGCCCCACACGGGACTGGATCTCCCAACCCCGAGTTGGTGACCTGAGCCGAAATCAAGAGTCGGTTGCCCAACCGACTGAGCCACCCAGGTGCCCCATTTTAAACTCTGGAATTTAAGAAGTGATTGTTATTTTGAAGAAAAACATTTTGAGGCAACTCTGTAACTATATAAAGAAAGTTTCGTGAATTCACATGGCATCATCACTAGGTTACCTGAATATATCTGCAGTAAAAAATGCTCTTACCTTTTCAAATTATCCTAGGTGACACGTCACCTTGCCAAACTCTTTGACAGCGTTGCAGATCTGCAGTTCGAAGAAGGTCAGGATGTGTCCACCCACAGAGCCATTGGAATGTACAGCAAAGAGAAGGAGTACGTCCCATTCCAAGCCGAATGCGAATGCATAGGCCATGTAAGGTTTGATGATGAGATTTTCTGTGCTACGGGAGTATTTTCAGGATAATTTTTAAAGGTTAAATTGAACAAAAAAATAAAAATCAACTGCTGTCAAATCAGACCCTGGTTGGTTTGGAGATGAGAGCTTCCTGTTGACCCATGTCCAGTGTGACAGCTATGCCTTGCCGGAGTCTGCCGTGCTGCCCAGTTTGTGCGCACGTGGCTTCAGCACCCCGCAGAGTCCCAGAAATGCTAGCAGTTGAGCTCCTCAGGAAGGATTGGTCGCAGGTTGAGTGAGTGGACCCCAGAAGGAGAAGCAGGTGGCGGCGCAGTGATGGGAGTCTCCTGCAAAGCTTTCTGGTTTCACCGCTGGGTGTTGGGGTGAAGCAGCGCCTTGCAGGGAAGATGTTTTAAAGAGGCTTGTGGTTCAGGATTGTGATGTGCATGCTGTGCACGCTGCTCGTAAATACAGTTGGTGGGGTCGACCACGCTGATGTCATGTTCCCTAATCACCATGTGCTCAGACAGTTAGCTAGCATATTCTCTCCTCGCACAGCCAAGTACCTCCAAGATACTCTCATCGGTTAATGGCAAGAATGGCTCATTATGATTTAAGAAAGAGCTCTTGGTGTTTCCAGATGATGTAGAAGAATCGCATCTTTTTATGATGATGCTTGTGCTGCTCGACTTAATCCACAGACTCACTGAGACAGTGGCCTCCATTCCAGAGCTGTTTGGGTCGAGGCAGGGTGCCTTAAAATGTCCTTTGCAGAAATGGGATGGCAGGCTTTTTTTTTTTTTTTTTTTAACCGGGGTTTTCTTTATTTCTCTCTGCAGCTTTTTAATATTGTACCAAGAAATCCTGCCAAATGAAGGGGAAGCAGATGGTGGAATACTTTGATTAAAATATATTTTTTGATCTCTTGGGCTCTTTAGGATATTATTACAGTGATTAGAAAAAGTCACTATAAACTATCTTGACAAAAGTGTGTTGCTGTCTGCTTCCTCCCCGGCAGACTGCGAGCCGACTGGCATAGTGCCCAGAAGGAGGACAGTCCACTTGACGGATGTGGTTGTCACTCGCGGGAACCCTTGGTACTGAGTGTTTTCACAGTGCTCTCATTTGTTCTGTGTGAGCAATTTAGGCCAGAGACTCGAGCGTACTCCACATTGATCCTCTGATTGCCTTTGTTTGATAGAAAGATGCCTTTCCTGTAGGTCTTTTCTCCCCCTGCACTTTGATGATTAGTTCCTCCCAATGTAGACTGTTTGTATTTCATTTGATCAGTGTTGACTGACTGCCTGCTATGTACCAGGTGCTGGGTTGAGCTGCTGGGGATCCAGAAAGGAGTAAGGCATGGTCCCTGTCTTTGAGGAGCTCTTAGGCTCTTTGAAGAAATGGATAGTTAGCAATAACAGGAAGTGGTAATTGTTGTTATAGGGGGTCAGGCAGAAGCTGAAGAAACACCAGAACAGAAAGGGATCAAACAACATCTCATCAGAGCTTAGTTCTCAGATCACACTGAGCTAAGTAGCCATTGTTGGCATAGTCATTTGAACATGAGATGATACATCAACTTATATGTGTGTTTGGTCTTCCCAGATGGACTGGAAAGTTCTTGAGAGGAGGTGGCCGTTTGGAGGACAGGGATCCCAGAGTATTTGGGAAAGGCTCTAGTGATGTCTGATTTCCTGAAGGAGCTGGTTGCTGGGTGACATCACAAGTTGTGCTTAGTGACTAAAGTAGTGATGAGATCAGAGACTTTGAACTCAGGCATGTGAACAAAACCCAGTTACAAAGTCGGACGGGAAGGCTCTTCAGATGTTGGGCCCATTGCCAGGCCAGTGCTACCTTTTTCTTTCAGTAGGGAAGGCTGTCAGCTCATTAACTGCACAGTTCTTCCCAGTTCTCCAGAGAAAGATTCTAGGAATGAATGTTTCTGCCATCCCCACAGACGCAGGGCAAAAAAGTTTTTTTGTTTGTTTTTTAAGATTTTATTTATTTATTTGAGAGAGAGAGAGAGAATGAGAACAAACGTGAGCAGGGGTGAGGAGTGGGTGGGGGGAGAATCTCAAGCAGACTCTGTGCTGAGAGCAGAGCAGGACGAGGGGCTTGATCTCACGATCCCCAAGACCATAACCTGAGCGGAAACCAAGAGTTGGACGCTCAACTGACTGAGCCACCGAGGTGCCCCCCCAAAAACAGTTTTAACATCTTCATGATCTCATATGGTCCTCGGAATTGATTTATCATGGTCGTTTCTTATTGCTGAGGTCAATTATTGCGAATAGTATACACATCCTTTTGTTAGATAATATCATCCCGTGGAAACAGATATATGGGTAAATATAATAAAGCATATTTGAAAAGGATAGAAAACTGGTTAAAATATATTTATGGGGGCAAAGTAAACTTGCGTTTAAAAAAAAATTAACTTTCACAAGTCAGCAGTTGTCCTATCTCTTACACTCTCCTGCTGTCTAATTTTTGACAAGTGTGAAGATGAGAACCAGTAGGGAATATAATTAAGACACTTGCTGGAAACATTTTGTCTTAAGATTAAGAACTAGGAAGATTTTAGAGAAGAATTTTCAGTATATTTAAAAATTATCAAAAAAATTTTTTTTAAGAAATCAACGTACCATTATCCCCAAAGCTCTAGAATATTATTCTAGCATATTTCTCTATCTAGTAGATGGCTGTGATGTTTGGTTTCTCAGAACACTGTGCATTACCACAGGGAATCTTAGTCCAAAAGCCCCTTGTCTTCAGATCTGAAAAATCAACAATTGAGAACATGTCCACTGTTGAGGCTGCAGAAAATTATTAGAAATGAAAGAAGATGAGCACTGTCCTGGGAGAAGACAGTTCAATGGACTTCCTCCAGTGTTGTTGGCCTTATCCTTTGAGTTATTACCTCTTGTAGTTTTCTACCTGGATTTAAAATAAATCCGGGGCGACTGGGTGGCTCAGTGGGTTAAGCGTCTGACTCTTGATTTTGGCTCATGTTGTGATTTCAGGGGTGTGAGATCGAGCCCCACGTCAGGCTCCTCGCTCAGTGGGGAGTCTGCTTGAGATTCTCTCCCTGTCTCCATCACCCCCTTCATGCTTAAGTATGTGTGCACTCTCTCGCACGTGCATGGGCTCTCTCTTTCTCAAAAACAAATCAATCTTGAAAATAAATCCCCCGAGGCCTCTCTCTGCATGGCTTTTGAGCCCATGGAGGATGGAATTATCTCCCTTCCATAGCTAAGCCTTTGCTAAATCATTTCAATTTGCTTCAAAAGGTGGAAACGTGGCTGCTGCGACTTGAAGAGACTATGCAAGGAACAGTGCGACGTTCTATCACAGAAGCCATAGCAGCCTATGAGGAAAAACCTAGGGAACTGTGGATCTTGGATTTCCCGGCACAAGTTGCACTAACAGGCTCACAGATCTGGTGGACGACGGATGTAGTAATAGCCTTCAGTAGACTGGAGGAAGGCTATGAAACAGCCCTAAAGGATTTCCATAAAAAACAGGTATTTTATAGGCGCATGGTTTTAAGCCTTGAAGGGACTTGAAGAGGTAAGAATTCATCCCTCCATCATTTAGGGAGTGTCTTCTGTGTGCCAGGCGCGATGCTAGGACTATTTCAGCAGTCAGTGGTTTGATTTTTCTTTTTCTAGCTTTGTGTTATCCTCCTGGTTTGCTACATGGGTTAAAAAAAAAAAATCATGTCACTTAACCCCAAGCCTCTAGTAGATTACGTGTTCTTAGATACTGTGCCTGTCTCCGTCCTTCTGTGTAAGACTCTCCATCTAGGCTGATGGAGTATTTATTACAAAATACGTACACTATTTGCGTGACTCGGAGAGATGGAGGGCTTTTCGGCAAAGACAGATGTCTTCATGTATTTTGGGTTTTGGTTAATTACAGATCACAGATGAGCAGTTTTGGAAAATGGTCTATTTTGAATTCCATTTTATTCACCCTACTTAGGCTGTGACCTCTCCGAAAGCCCCCATCTTAAGGTGTGCTCCAAACAATTCAGAGATTCGGCCTTTTTACTGTCTTTTAAATTGAGAGGACATGAGTCTGGAAAGGTATTTAAATATTAGTGTGTTTACCTTTCTTGTTGTCAGTGGATGAAGTGTGAATCCAGAGACATTAAGCGATTTTCCCAATGTTGTACAATTTGTACGTAACACTGGAATGCTTTCTGCTACTTTCTATTGTTTGTCCTCTTGGCACTTTTAATTCAGTCCCTGGAAAATCAAATAGATGCAGAGAGTGAAGGATACTTGTATCGTTAACACATTCAGGAATTTTAGGCTTTAAAGGGTTTTGATTGTTTCTTTTAATTTTGCTTGAATCTGGAGTAGAGATCACCTGACTTATTTATGTCACGGAAGAAGTCTCTGTATTGTTTACTTTTGGAGAGAAATCTATTCTTGACGTCCGTCTTTAGGAAAAGAGGGTATTGGTTTATACTGAGTAGGCTTTAGGTTACAAGATTGGATTTTCAAAAGTGGCTGGTTTCCCCCTGGGGCAGTAGCTCTACAATTCTAGTCAATGCCACTTGGATGAGGAAGCTAAGTAGGTAATTTTTTTTCATGGACGTTAATAGTTAATTAAACCGCAATTAATTATGTTCTGGTTTTATAAAAATAAGTTTCTGGTTAATTTATCGATAACTGTGCATTTATTAAAAGTACTTTGATTATTGAAAAAAGGATTTTTTTAAAAAAAGTTTTAACATCCTCTCTTAAATTTCAGGTATTACCAGTCATTGCTCAAACTTAAATTTTTCAGCACACGTATCCTACTTTATTTTTCAATCGCTTAATTTAACCATCTCTTTGCTTACAAGATACCATTTTGTGTGATAATTAGAATATTTAATGGCTTAAAACAGTAAATTATATGATATGGATATTTCTTCTGTCAACTTTATTTTCAATGTCATGATTTCTTTATTAACGTATTAAGATTTAGAAGAAGAAAGTACAGATTGAGAATGAAAAAAAGGAAAATAATTTTTAGAAAACACCGATAGCCCTTGTAGCTTCTCTTCACACAGGTGACCACTGATGACATTTTGGCATATAGATGTCAAAAATTTGTGCTCTTTCTTTGTTAATGTGTAGACATCTGTCTCTCTCTATAAATATATGTCAGTGTGTAGCTATTTAAATGTGTATTTGTGCTGATATGTATCAATATATCTAAGTATACATAGAAAAAATAATTTTTTTATGTTTCGTACATTTTGTTACTTTGTATTTTCACTCAAAGTATTATCAAATTAACACTAAAAATGACCAAATAGTATTGCTTTATTGGGTGTGCTAGAATTTATTTCCTCCTGTCTCGGGGTCTACTCTCATAGTCTGAGGGCTCATCAAGTGCTTGTGTAGTTTCTGTGGTTCAAGCAGTGAAGTTCTTGATTTCATGGTGCTTACATTCTGGTTAACTGTTAATAGATCTTACCTCTTCCTCGCAAGTACTGTGGAAATCTTTATTCTGATATCCGGTTGCTGTTTTACATGCTGCTGTTTAGTGTAATGTTTAAAAAAGATGTTATTTACTTACTTTTAGAAAGCATGAGTGGGGGAAGGGGCAAGAATCTCAAGCAGACTCTGTGCTGAGTGCGAAACTCGACGTGGGGCTCTATCTCACCCCCCTGAGATCATGACCTGAGCAGAAACCAAGAGTCAGACACTTAACCTCCTGAGCCACCCAAGCATCCCTAATTTAATTTTTTTTAATGAACCATTATTTGTGTTCCTTTAAATCTTCGATTTACCAACATATTAAGCAGTGACTTTGCTCATTATTTTTTTTACCCCGTCTTATTTTAAAATCCAATTCCCTTCCTCCTGTGGTGTATTTTTTAGTGGTTTGTGCGGTGATGGATAGTAAGTAGGACATCTTCTTATCTTTTGTCTTTCTTTTGACTTCTTTCTTGACAGGTAAGGCCTAAAATTCTAAGTTGAGAATTATTTTCTTTTGGAACTGTAAAAATATTCTTATGACCTTCATTGTTGCTGTGAACTTTGAGGCCAAATTATTTTTCCTTCATAAGCAACCTGTCTTCGGCTGCTTTTATGATTTTTTTCTTTTTGTGGTTGTGGTGTTTTCTTCTGTATCTACTTATAGATTCTTCCCCCCTGCTTTTAAAATTTAACCTGCTAAGACTCTGTGAACTTCTCGAATCTTCAGTTACATGTCTGTCTTCAGTTTTGGAAAATTCCCCTCCATTTTTTCTTTGATTGATGCCTTTCTTCCATTTGCTCTATTTTGTGTGTTTTTTAAAAATATTTATTTATTTGAGAGAGAGAGAGAGAATGAGAGGGGGGAGGGTCAGAGGGAGAAACAGACTCCCCACTGGGCAGGGAGCCCGATGCGGGACTCCATCTTGAGACTCCAGGATCATGACCTGAGCCGAAGGCAGTTGCTTAACCAACTGAGCCACCCAGGTGCCTCCTGCTCTGTTTTCTTCATTTAGAATTTTATCTGCTATATGTTGAGTCTTCTCATGCTCTCTGTCTTTTAACCTCTATCTCATATTTTCAAACTCTCCATTTTTTTCATGGTATAATTTAGATAATTTTTTGAATAGTTTATTATTAAATAATCTCTACACCCAATGTGGGGCTCGAACACACAACCCCGAGATTGAGAGTTGCATGCTTTACTGACTGAGCCAGGCAGACTCCCCTTAGGTGACTTGTTGAATACATCTTCCACGTCACTAACTTGTTTTTCTTAGAGGATAATGATTAAGAAAAAAGTGTCAAGATCCATGTTACATAGGTTCAAATGTCAGCTCTACCATTGGTTTATTAGCTGTGCTGCGTGGGCAATTTATTTAACAACTTTGTGCCTCAGTGTTACCATCTGTAAAACAGTAATAATAATAGTACCTGTATCACAATATTGTTAGGATTAAATTAGTTAATATATTTAAAACACGATTTTAGAGTGCTTGACACAGGGGTGCCTGGGTGGCTCAATTGATTAAGTGTCAACTCTTGACTTGTGTTAGTCATTGTTGCTCTTATGAAAATGACAATAACATTGGTGTCTAATGTGATGCATAATTAATTTCTTCCCCCATAATTTATCATAAAATTTTCATATAGACAAAAAATTGAATTATATAATGATGTGCAAACCTAACACCAAGATTATATACATTTTTTTTCTTTATCACATTATCTGTGCTATATCCACCGCTCTATAGATCCCTCAGTCCACGTTTTATTTACGACTCATTTCAAAGGAAATTGCAGATGCCAGTAATCTTTACCTATAAATATTCAGTATAAATACTCATATATCAGTTCAATTTCGATTATCGTATCTCAGTTTCCCAAAGTTCTTTTTGGTTCTTTAAAAATCAGTTTATGATGACTTAGCTATCTCTCTCTTTTTTATTTTCTTATGACTTTTCATTATTTTTTATCTCAATTCTTTGAAAGAGACCTTTTAATAGTCTCATTTAGACTCTTCTCATGCTAGTTCTTTTAAGTGTGGTTCTTCTGTTAGACTGAATTTGTTTTTTGCGTGTTCATTTTTAAAGTTGATCTGGTTAGTTTTCTCTGCAGGAATTCCCTGTGCCCTGGAGAGAGCCTGGGTCCCCATAGTGTGTGTCTCTTCCGTCTTCTAGGTCTCCACAGATTTCATGGATGCTGGATTAATTTTGTGGTTGATTACTCCGTTGAGGCTTTCCAGATCATGTGGCATGGGCTTAAGGTTTTGATATCTCTAAAGGGAACTTTTTCCTTTCCAAAGGCTTTCATCTTCTTTGAGCTGATGGGTAGAATTTTTCTAGAGCTCTTTATTAGACTGTGTAAGACTCTAAGAATCTCGGTTACATGTCAGCATCTCAATTCCAACTCACGGCCTTGCTCAGGGAGTGTGAGAGGCAGGAGACAGAAATGCTGTGTTCCCATGTGGCAGTTTAAATCTCAGTCTCCAGATGTTTGAACCTGTACCCAAATCCTATGTTAGGCTGCCATGACATCGCTACTGTTCTGGCACCAGGGACTATCACACACTCCCTCCCACGCTCTCCTCCTTCCGTCCCCTTGTCTCCTTCCACCTCTCTCGTGTTTCGCCACGGACTTTGCGCATGGGTGTATTTTTGCTTTATTTAAAAGTGTGTGTGCATGTGCATGTGTTTAATGAAGGAGTTACCTGTTTGGCTTAATCCAGTACGTTGCAGAGTGTCTTTTATTATTACTACTTGATAGTGGTGATTAGGTTGGTTTTCTGTTTTTGGCTGTCGTTCATAATTCTGCAGTAAACAGTCTTGTGTGTACATACATACATATTGTACATATTTTTCTTTATTTTTTCAGGATAAACTTCCAGAAGTAAGACTGCTAAGTCAAAGAGTATACCTCTTTTAAGCCTTTGGAACATTGTGCAAATTTGCCTTCCCACTAGCAGCTATGAGAGGTGTCCCTCTCCTGTCGGCAACATTGCGTCGATTCTTTTCATTCTTATCGCTACAGTTCTTCATATCCCAGGAGCGTCACCATATTCCACTAATTAACAGAATTTAGGGGTTTTTTTTCCTCCCTTAAAATAAAGTTTTCCATTCTGTTCAAGAGTTATGTAATGCTTCCTTTTCATGTTAGATGAGAAGCAGACCATGAGAAAGGTTTAAGAAGAAGGCATTTACCTGCTTAATTATGAAACACTTCTAGCGCACATTGAAGTGTTTGACAGACCAGCCAACAGATGCCTTCAATACAATGTTTCAATTTGGTAACTGATACTAACGTGCATATTAGAGAAGCTAACATTTGAACACTGTTGAAGCTGTCGTACGGTTCATGAGAAGTGTGTGCATCTAAATTGAAACCCCTTTCGTGTTCTCTCTTCAGAAATGGATGTAACCATCTGCTGGAGTTTGTTTTTAATTAAAATTACTCGTGCTAATACTGTGAGCAGTTTTTAAGCTGAATGTTAGTCCTTTAAAATGGCTCCATTTAAACTGAGATCTGCGTTGGCCGTAATTGATGATCTACCTGCATAAGTAATTTCTTGGCTTAGTCCTTATGTCCAAAGTGTAGTGAGATAAATGAAGTAAGTAGTTTGCATTCTGTTTTTTCTCTCCTGCAAATTTATGTGAGATAATGTTGGGATTAAAGGCAAAAAGACTGCATTTTGGGTCTATACCCCTGCCTTGCCAGAGTCTTAAAGGCTATCACAGATCTAATAAACTCAGTTGCTCAGATTCAAGGGGTCCTTGGCAAAAGTATTTTGTTTTGGAGGCTTGGGATCTGGTAAAAAGGGGTTTCTACTCTTCCTTTATTATTAAACTGTGTGAAAATCATCAAAGAAGAGATGGAAACATTTTGGACTTGAAAAGCTTAATTGCTACTGTGTCGGGACATGACCCAGAGTGCTCTCCATAAGACTCAATATGAGCAATATGAAATCATTCCCCCCCCCCAACCCCACAAGGACTAAGAAATAACATATAAGGAAGAGTCTCTAATTTTGCTTCTTAGGGCCGGTGTTTGGCCTCAGTGTTAGTCATTGAGAAATTCTTTCAAAACCAACATTGTTGGATACAATGTTGATAATGTTCCTTCCTTGTCCAGCTTTATTGCTTGAATAGGAAAGCCTATGAACCTGAAACTACCCAGTGTATACTGGACACAAGTTTTTGTTTTTGCCTCTCTAGAAAAGTGTGATCTGATAGTCTCGTGTTTCCTAATATACCAGGAACCCATGAGTGGAGCACATACTCTTTACCTCCCCCTCTCATCTATTGGAAGAAAAATTTCCCATAGTTTACCAATTTAGTAGGCTTCTATTCAATGATTCATGAATCAGGCAGCATCCAATCTGACAGAAAGAAGCACCAAAATGCTGATAAAGCAAGGGATTTTTATAGTCCAAGTGAGCAGGAACAAGGAACAAATGGGCATTTGCTGGTTGGTTAAGTCAGGTTTTCCTTCCTCATAGGGAGCAAAGGGTAGTTTTGGAGCTGGGTCAGGTCACTTGTATGGAGCAGGCAGGTGCTGACTGGTTGACTTAGGCCTGCCTTTCTGGGAAAGCTGAGCATAGAAACTTAAGTTTCAGTTTGCTGACACAGGGCACTTAGCATGAGTGACTCCATCTTCCGCTTCATCTGGTTTCTTTAACACAGACAAAATTTTACTGAATGGCAAGCAAGCAATAAAAATATATTGTATCTGTATACACTGAACTAGATACTTTGGGGGGATGCCTAGAAGTTGACAACAGATGAGATCAGTAATTAAGAGCCGAGAAAACCACAGATGAAACAAGAAGAGACTATTGGAGCTGTAACCCTATTTGATCCAATGAAATTCCAGGGAAGTGACAAACTTGGATTCAATAAATAAAAAATATGTGGGATCCATGGTCAGTGATAAGGAGTAAATGTAGAAGAGGTGGACAGTTGGAACCAGTTCTGTCTCCTGTATATCCCAAGAGCTTAGCAGTGGGTGTGTTTGCTCCCAGGATAAAGCCCTGAGAAGTGCTTTGTAAATATTGTGAGGTATCTATTGAGGACTTTTGCCATGACTGCGTCTTGACCCTAGAGCTCTAGTTGGGCATCTTTTTCTTTGAAGGATGGGATAGAAATATTTTAGTTTCTTTGGGCTGTATAGTTTCTTTCACATCGACTCATTTTTGTTGTGGCAGTAGGGAAGAAGCCATAGGTAATTTTTAAATAAATAGGCATGGCAAGGTTCCAATAAAACTTTATTTATAAAAACCAGTAGTGAGCCAGATTTGTCTGGTGGCCTGTGGTTTGCCAGTCCCTGTTTTAGAGAAAGCAGCAGAAGAGGTCCTGAAGTGGCACTCAAGATCGCCAGTGACAGATGTAAGAGAAAGAGATTTATTACCCATATACGCCATGGGGGTCCAGTCTGATCCATAAATCCAAGAATTGTTTCTTTAAATAGACCATAACAAAATTTTTTTTTAGCAAAATTTTTTTAAAGATTTTTTTTATTGGTCAGAGAGAGAGAGAGAGCACGTGCACGCACAAGCAGGGGGAGCAGCAGGCAGAAGGAGAAGCAGGCTCTCCGCTGAGCAGGGAACCCTATGCAGGACTCAGTCCTAGGACCTTGAGATCATGACCTGAGGCAAAGGCAGATGCTCGACCAACTGAGCCACCCAGGTGTCCCCATAACAACAAATTTTTGTAGTTAAGAGGAGGAAGCAAAAAAAAAAAAAAAAGTGTGGTGGGGGGGAGATGGAAAAAAGATCAGGGAAAGGAACCATAACTTCCTATGAGAAGAACTTTTAAAAAGATCGTATAAATGACAATATTTTATGCTAAATATTAAGTCAGAAATGTAAAATAAATGGATGATTTTCCATGAACACCCTTTCTGAAATAGATTCAAAATGAGGTGGAAACTTGAGTAGACCAGTAACCACAGAAATAATTGAAATGGTAATCAAGGTAGTTGAATTTGGGTACCCACCCCCTAGGTTGAGCCCTGCTCCAGTGGTTTTATCAGACATCTAAAAAAAGATAAAATAGCATGTTTTATCACCTGTTCTAGAGTGTAGAAAAAGATGGAATTTTTTTTTTTACTCATTTTGTAAAGTTATAATAAACTTAATAGAAAAAGCAAGGAGGCATTATAAAGTACAAAAGAAAATTCTGTTGGCCAATCTCATGAATTAATCTATCCTCTTTTTTGGTCTGGATTTTTCACTTGACACTGTTGAGAGACCATCTTCTGTGGGTCTCAAATTTTGTACATTTTTTGAGCAGAAGAACTTAATGCTTTTGTTCTAGACTATCTTCCAAGGATGTTTGTATAATAAACATCCTTGGAAGATAGTCTCTGTAGTGTTTCTCTCCAGAGCAAAGGGTAAATTGGCTTACTTTCCAGTATAATACAGAGAAAATCTCCTTCCAGGGCTAAGTTCAGACGTGATTACTGTCTGTTAGAAACGATTTGGGTTCCCTAAACTCAAGGTTCCTGTCCTGTTAACTCACTGCATATGCAAGCATTATGTGGCTCTTTTGGGGTTCTCCTTTAAACGTTGGGGATCAGGGACTGGTGCAAATGTTGAGACTTAGATACTACTCAATACTGTTGGTATGACTAGTGAACTGTCCTTTATCTGTGACCCAGAGGCTCTGTGTCTTCTGCCAGCATCCCTTAATCTGTGCCAGGCTGACTTCAGCATACAGGTAGAGTAAAATCTCAGACCGTTCTCATTTCTTAACAAGCATGCTGTTGTTTGTGTTAGAAGTTCATTGTTCTTTGTTGCTTAGTATTCCATTGTATAACTATACCACACTTTGTGTAACCGTTCTGTTGATTGACATTGGGGTTTCCAGTTTGAGGCTACTGTTTCTAAAGCTGCTTGGAACATTCTTGCCCAAGTCTTTTGATAAACATAGATTTCCCTTTCTCCTGGGTAAAATATCTAAACGTGAAATTGCTGAACCATAGAGAAGGTATATGTTTACCCATTTAAAAAACTGCCAGACAGGCCTCCATCATTACATTCCCATTAACAAGGTGACATAATTCTAGTTGCTTCCTATATTGGCCAGTATTGAGTGTCATCAGTCTGTACAATTGCAGACATTCTAGTGGGTGTGAAATAGTGTTTCGTGGTTTTAATTGGCTTATCTCTAACGGCTAGAGATGTTGAGTAACTTTTCACATGTTTATTGGCATTCATATATCTTTTATTGTGAAGTATCTGTTCAAATAACTTGCCCAGTTTTTTTGTTTGCTTTTAATTGAGATGTTTGTTTTTTTATTGTTGGTTAGAGGATTTATTTGGTTATAGTTCCTTTGAAGGAAATGAACAGACTGCTCACTTTACTAATGGTATGTTTTGTGAGTGGAATGTTTTCATTTGGCGTATAGTGTATCAAATTTTTCTTCTATGATTGATAATTATTATGTCATGCATAAGAAATTCTTAACCTATCTCAATGTTGTGAAAATATTCTCCCGTTTCCTTCTAGGTGCTTTATGATTCTGGATTTTTCATTTAGATCTGTGATCCACGTATAATTTTTTTTTCTTTTCCATTGTATTAACTTGGTACTTTGATCATAGTCATATATAGGGGTCTATTTCCAGACTCTCCTGTTGTATTCATCTGTTTTGGTGTTTTTATGCCAAATCCACACTGTATTAATTATTGTAGCTTTATAATAAGCCTTGAAATCATGTTATATGTAGCCTCCAAGTTCTATTTTTAAATTGTTTCCCCAAAATTGTTTGGGACATTCTAGGTTCTGTTCATGTCCACATAAATTATCATATTGTTTATTTTTAGAAGCCTAATCTTTTAGCCTAATTAATTTTAACTGGGGTGACATCAAATATAAATAGGAATGTTGGGAGGGTGGTATGTCGACCACGATGCATCGTACCTAAGAACATGGTGTATGTCTTGACATAGTTTGTCTTTAATTTCCCTCAAAATATTTTCTGTGGTTTTCAGTGTCAGGGCCTTGCACATTCCTTGCTACACTTAATTTTAGATAGTTGGTATGTTTTGATGCTTTAAATTTTGTTTCCCCGTGTTTGTGTGTGGCATATAAAATTCGATGGATTTTTAAATATTCGCCTTGTGTTTTAGGACTTTGCCAAATTTGCTTATTAGTTTTAGTAAGTTTTTTCTTTTGTTTGTTTGTTTGTTTGTTTTTAGTTTCCTAGGGCTTTCTGTGTCCATGAACAGAACATCCGTCAGTAATAACAGTTTTACTTCTGGTCTCCCGTTCTTTTTTGCCCTTTATTCCCTTATCTTGAGTTTGTGACTCAGCTGGGACCTCCAGTGCCGTGTTGAATGGAAGTAGATAGAACAGACATCCTGGCTGATCTCCAGTCTCAGGGAAGAATAATTTAAATTTATCCATTAAATCTGGTAATTGTTACAGATTTGTGTAGATGCCCTTTCTGAAATTGAGGGAGAGCCCTTCCATTGCTATATACTAATTTTTCATCTTGAAGAGATATTGAACTTTTTCAAATCTGTTGAGATTATTCATGTGTCTGCCTCTTTTATTCTGTTACTGTGGTGAATTTTTGAATGCTACGCCAACTTTGCATTCCTGAAATAAACTCCACTTGGTTAATGATGTATTATCGCTTATATATGTATATATGTATTTTTGCTGGGTTTCATTTGCAAATATTCTGTCCAGGAATTCTCTATATATGTTCATAAGGGATGTTTATCTGTAGTTTCCTTATAATATCTCTGCCAGTTTGGGCATCAGCAGTATGCTCTTTAAAAGGAATTGGAAAATACTGTATTCTCATGTATTTTGTGAAAGAGTTTACAACAGAAATCACTGGAGATACCATCTGGACCTGGAGTTTTCTTCGTGGATCATTTTTTAATTATAAATCAATTTCTTTTGTATATATATGGTGCCGTATAGTTTTTCTTTTTTCTTTTTTTCTTGCATCACTTTTGAAAATTTGTGTTTTTCAAGGTATTTATCCATTTTATCTAAGTCAGGGACTGGCACATTACAGCCCTCTGGCCAAATCTGGCCCAGTGCCTATGTCTTTGGATGCTTTAACACTGCCGTGGCTACGTGGAATCATCTCAGTAGAGATGTTGTAGACCTCAGTGCCTCAGATGTTGACTGTCTGGACCTTTACAGGACCTTTACTTTCAGCCTTGATCTAAGTTTTTAACTGTATTGACGTGAATTGGTCTCTGTTTCTTAACATTATCCTTGGGACATCTGGAGGATCTCATATCATGTCCTTCCCACATTCCTAGTATTGGTGATTTGTGTTCTCTCTCTCTCTCTCTCTTTGAAATCAGGCTTTCTCTGTGATTATCATTTTTACTTACATTTTCAAAGAACTAATCTTTGACTTTGTTGATTTTTGTCTATTGTTTTATATTTCATTGACTTCCACTTTATCTTGATTACTTCCATCTACTTACTTTAATTTGCTCCTCTTTTTCAAGTTTCTTAAGGTGGTAGCTTACTGATTTTACACCATTTTCTTTTCTAATACAAGCATTTGAAGGAAACTTTATAACTTGATGAAGAATATCCACTAGAAACCTGCAGAGAAAATCATGCTTAATGGTGAAACTTTGGAATCCTTTCCATTAGTGTCAAGAATGAGGTAATTACGCGCACTGTCGCTGACATTCATTGCTCAGTATTGTGCTGGGTTTAGCAATGTGATTAATGGAGAAGTAGGAAATGAACAGGGGAAAGGAAGGCCACAGACGGGGGCTCCACAACTCATGCCCTGATGGGACCTGGTTTCCTCGGCACTTTGCTTTGTTGAAGCTGCAAAGAAAATCCATTGCTTCTGATACTGCTAAAACTGAAACATGGGTGGTTTTCAGGATTCGACATCCTTGTTGCTATTGTTATAAAATGAAAAGAACATTTACTTCTGTGTGATGTCCAGTTGGAAAGGGACTGAGGGTTCTGGTAGCTGACCCCTCCAAGTGCTATAGTAGTTACATTGCAAAGTTCGCTGATGACTGTAAGCTCAGATCTTAACATTTCAGCAGAGGGGCCCCTCCAGCTTCTCAGCCTCCGTGGCTCAGGTGTACCTCATTTGGGAAATCTGCCTTGCCTGATGCTGGTAAAATCGCACGCTTCCACTGTGAGGAAGATGTTGTTCTTGTGTTGTCTTATTTAAGTCTATAGTATTTAGTGGCTTAGTTCTTTAGGTTCACATAAATGGTGTCTTCACACCGCACCACCGCAGGAACTGGGCGGGCAGGACACAATTGAGAATCAGCCACCACCATGGATCAAGAACCAGCCCTTTTCTCTGACCTTGAGTCTGTGACTTTCTATGCCTGGCACCTTCCTTCATGGTGAGCTCCCCATCACCCCATCAATGCAGTGACCCTCTTTTTGAACACCTTAGTGTCTTAGACAATCTAAGTATAAACCTCAGTGGTAGTCATGATTCATGTGGCTTTTTTGGGAAGTGTTTCCATTTTTATCCAAACAAGAGAATACCTAGGTGGTGGATACCTAGTTATTTCCCTTCACTGCCGGAATCATAACAGGTCAGCTCTTGTCTGGCCAGTATGACCTGGTAGAGAATAATATGTGGTCCACTTGGGGAAGTTTTGTGTTTATAAAAATATGCAATAAAGTCCTGGAATCAGGTCCTAAATCCTGGTTCCACTGTTGAGAACTGTGTGATCTTGAGCAAATTCTCTTATATAAAATTGGAATCATGATGGTACCTTCTTCATAGGGTTATTGTCATGATTGAATTAGTATTCTATACATATGTGCTTTATGTATACACATACGTATGCGCATACACACAATGCTTATTAGATAGTAAGAGCTCATTAAATATCAGCTCTTATTGTCTGTTGATGCCAGGAACTAGATCAGCCACGATGAGCTGGTGTTCAGCCCTCTGCACCACTGTCCTGTTCGAATGGAGGAGGAGCCTCTGACTGGCGGGAGCCATTTCCCCACCTGTGCTCGGGTCTCTTCTGAAACGGGCCTTCAGGATTCCCTGGCTGCCTTTTCTACTGTGTCTTCCGATGCTCGTTCTGGCTCGTTGCTGTCAGCATTTAAACATTCCCAAGGCTCTCATTGCTTACAAACAAAGTAACCCGCAGAAATTGTGCCTAGATGTCACATCTCCCACTTCCTGCTCTAACCCTGTAGCTTTTATTATAACCGAGCTGTTCGAGCTGCATATCGATACTTGACTATTTGATCTTCTCCTTCTCATTTCTCTCCATGACCCAGTTCCACCACTTGACTGAGTCTCTGTGTTGTTAGAAATACTTCCTCTTCCTCTAATACTCTCTTCCCTTACTTCGTGTCTGTTTGAAATCTACTTTATCATCACCGTCGCGGGCTCTTCAGTTTTCTTTCCTTGCCCCTCGTCCTCCACCTTCGTGTCTTACGGCTCTACTTAGGTGCCTTTGTCTTCCTACCGTACCACACATCCCTGCTTGTCGCGTCTGCTTTTATGGCTGCTTCCTTTCTTTGGTAAAATGCTCACGACTGTGATGTCCAGCTCGGACGTCTCTCCTGAAGCATAACGAAAGCATATTGGGCTTTTCCACTGGACATTTGACAGGCACGTCCAACCTAGAACGTGGAATATATATTCACTCTTCTTCTCAAACCCACTTCTCCAGTGTTTCCAAGTTCAGAAAAGAGAAACACCCAACATCCCTCACTAGTTGCTCACCTCGAAGCACATCTGACAATTATTTTATCTGCTGTGCCATCAGCCACCACATCTCTTCCGTTACCCTAAATATATCTGTTCTCACGGTTTCCTCCCCCACTTTAATAACCTGTCCCAGACACACTTTTTTCTCACCTGCATGATGATAGCGTTCTGCTCTCAGGTCTGTCTTCTCTAGTCTGGTTTCCCTCCAATTCGTCATCCTACAGGCAGAGAAGTCTTGTAGAAACACAAATCTGATTACTATCATGCTTCTTAAAACTCTTCAACATCTCATTGCCCTTGACGTTCCAACTCTCAATGAGCTGGCCAAGCCCTGTATGTTTGCACCTTCTCTCTGCAGCACCTCGTGCGTGTGGTCGACCTGGCCCCGCCGTTCTCGCGTGCGAGACTTGTGTCTGTTCCCTGCCAGGGTTGCCCTGCTGTCTTCTGGGTGTTCACACAGGCTGCCTCTGGTGGCTTCCACCCTGCCTCCCTGGGGGACCCAGCCTCTTAGTTTTTTTTACAACCTACATTATACTCATCCTTTAAGTCTTAGCATAAATACCCTTTCCTCCAAACTGTCTTTTCAAGCCCTCGACGAGGCCAGGCCCTCTTTCTGTGCACTATCCTAGCACTTTTTTCTTACTCTAGCAAGACGATTCTAATCACGCATCTGCGTTCTGCCTTGACCTGTCACCCGTGGAAGCAGTCATCCCGTTTGTGTGACTGTGTGACCGAGAGAACAAATGTTGACGTGGTGTGGATTGTTGCTGCCGTCCACGTGATGAGTGTGTACTGAGATTATGCCTTATGCAGGCCACGGTACTGGGGATGGGGTTGTAGGACCGAATAAGACAGGTGAGAGCCTTGTTCCTTTAGAGCTTACAGTCAGGTGGAGGAGACAAATAGGAAACAAGGAAATAAGTAAGTGAGTGATAGGATACTAGTAAGTCCCATGAGGAAATAAAATAGGAGCCTGTAGAATAATGGTGGCGGGGGGGTGTGGTAATAGGAAATGGGATGGCCAGGGAAGGCCCATCTGAGGAGGCAATTTTGAACTAAGACATGAACGATGAAGGGAAGCCAACCATATAAAGATCAGAGGGGAAATGCCTCCAGGAAGATGAAACAGTTTCTGTGGCCTTGAACTAGCCATGATGGAAGAACATGAAGGCCGTACAGGTGGAGCGATGTGAGGTAGGAAAGGAGAGGGGGAGGTCATGGAGGGCTTTGTGCTCATGAGGAGGAGTTTGGATCGTGTTCAAAGGTGGGCTTCCTTCCAGGTCAGGATATGCGCTGTGCTTAGGCTCCAGCCAAAGGCAAGGTGTACAAGGAGAACAGCCCTTTGAGTTTCAAGGTGGGGCTCGGCTGTTGACTTGAGGCAGACATGCCTGACCCTCACAGAGTATGACGTAACACTGCTTTGATGAAGGGCAAGAGGAAGTGCTGATTGTATGAGAAGGCATTTCTTTAAAGCTGCCCAGGTATGTGTTATATGTCACAGGCCATAAACATGTATGCATTCATAGTATGACCAGATGGTCGTAGTGCCTGATGCTGCCGCCCAAGTGATAGGCATTTTATAACTTTATTTTTGTGGGTACAGAATTTTATTACGAGAGAGCATTGCCGGGTATATGGAATCCTGAGAGACAACATCAGATCCCCAACATAGAATGCCGAGCAGATACTGTTGACGAGTTATATTTTTAATCCTCTTTCACTTGACTGAACTTTGGTGACAAATGAATCAATAATGGCGAAATCACAGGGTGTAGGAGTCTCAGACAAGACAATGCATGTGAAAGCACTTGGAATTATAAATGTTCTTACAAGGCATAAGGTATTATTACTGTTCCTATAGCCCATTGTTTTAAACTAAATACTGGAACTGGTGTAAGAATTGACACTCTACAGACTGGATATCTTGACCCAGATGAGAAAATAGCCAATGCCAGAATACCTCTCTTCTAACCAACATGCATATGAACTTTGTTGGCAAACTTGGATGTGCATAAGCTAATAACGTACATTCAGTAATGTACTCAGCAAACACTGAGTGCCTGCTGTTCGACAGCTAGCTCCTTGAGGGCTCTGGGGACAAAGGAGTGTACTAGACAGACACAGATGTGCCTCACGGAACCTAAAATCTCAGGTACACTGAACGTGCCGTCTGTGAAATAGTGATCACCTCTGTTTTTTTTTTTTTTTAATCATGTGGCTACATTTTATAGATGTAAAGTATTAAAAGCAGATAAATGGTTATAAGGATGTTGTATATTCTGAATGTCTAAAGTACACACATTTTATTCCTTTGAACCAACCTTCCATTGTGTTTGGTTTTAAGTCCCTCTGGAATGTCTCTTGGACAGTTTCTCTGCCTCACAGGTGGTGGGTGGCTCTTTAAGTGATGGGACCAGTAAGAGGTCAGGCTCTGAAGGCAGACTGTCTGGATTTGAATTACCCCTCCTGGGGCGCCTGGGTGGCTCAGTTGGTTGAGCGCCTGCCTTTGGCTCAGGTCATGATCCTGGGGTCCTGGGATCGAGTCCTACATTGGGATCCCTGCTTAGCAGGCAGTCTGCTTCTCCCTCTCATTCTGCCTTCTGCTCCCCCTGCTTGGGCTCTCTCTCTCTCTCTCTCAAATAAATAAAATCTTCTAAAAAAAATGAATTACCCCTCTCATGCTATTACGCTTGTGACTCAGTTTCCTCATCTGCAAAGTTAGGATAGTAATCAGTTTTTTTTTTTTTTAAGATTTTATTTATTTATGTGACAGAGAGACAGCCAGCGAGAGAGGGAACACAGCAGGCGAGTGAGAGAGGAAGAAGCAGGCTCCCAGCGGAGGAGCCCGATGTGGGACTCGATCCTGGAACACTGGGATCACGCCCTGAGCCGAAGACAGACGCTTTAACGACTGCGCTACCCAGGCGCCCCCAGTAATCAGTTTTTGTGAAGATTGAATGGAATGATAAGGACAACCTGGCTGGTGGCTGGCTCCGCGCGTGTCGCGGTTACTGTCGCTCTGCCTGCCTTGTGCGTCCTCACTAGGCTGCTTCCCCTTCTCCAGCTCAGCTGCCCTGCAGGCTCAGGGAAGTCTGCGGTGCGGGCTGTTTTCTGGGATGTGATAATAGTGCCATGGGGAGCGTGATTTTGACGGTAGGCCCCAAAGGTTTGAGAGCCTCTGGTGATGTGTCATAGTCACTCATTACCAGTTCTCTCAGGAGCTAACAGTTTGCAATGGACGGTCCTTTGCAGAGCAAAAAAGGAAAAGGCAGTATTGTTTTACTCTGCGTTACCCTGAAATAGGGCAGAACTGGGGGAGTGTCGGAGAAGCCTTGTATAAAGCAGGCGTGCTCTGAATAAATAAGCACGCCAACAAAATGGTCCCCTAAGTGAGTATCTTTAAAAGCTTTCGGACACAACAGCGAGAAATATTTTGTATCAGATCTAGTTTACACACGTATGTATACGTACTCAACAGAAACCGAAAGTTTCACAAAACCATACTTATTCTTCTGTAATGCAGCATTTTCTATTCCCCATCGTTCCATTTTGTTCCCTTACATTCTATGAAAAGAGACCTGTAGTTTGAAAAATAGTGATGTAAGAAATCAGTGGACCTAAGAATAGGGGTATGAGTAAGAAGAATTAGGGCAATAGTCTTCAGCTATACATTTTAAATATTTTCCTACCAACCTATCTGCTATGCAAAAACAAACAAAAAAACCCCAAATAATGGGGCACCTGAGTGGCTCCGTTGGTTAAGCATCTGACTCTTGGTTTCAGCTCAGGTCATGATCTCAGGGTCGTGCGATCGAGTCCCACATCAGGTTCCACACTCAGTGAGGGTCTGCTTAAGGATTCTTTCTCTCCTTCTCTCTGTCCATCCAGCACTCACTCTCTCTGTCTCTTTTTCTCTCTCTACAATGAATAAATAAATCTTAAAAAAAAAACCCAAATAACAAAAACCAAACAAAAAGACAACTTGATATTTAGTTCTTAATGTACTTTTACAGAGGTTAGCTCAATTTGACCTTTTAAAATTTGTCATCTTTTCTATCCCAGCAAAGTTGTGGACTCATCATCCTGAGGATGGAGAGTCAGTTCAGTGCAGCCAGGAAACCTTGCTGCAGACCTCTGGCTTTGTCATTACTCAGGCATTTCCCTTGAGTCTCAGCTCAAGGGGGTATGGGTGGGGGTTATAATATTTATTATTAATTAATTGATTAATTAATTAAATATAATTAATAACATCCCTTCCTTTCTCTCCTCCCCCCTGGATGTTTGAGGGCTAGCTGAGATACATATTTGAAATGATTTTGTAAACTAGAGGGCTCTTCACAAATAAGAAGACTTGTTGGGCTGTTAGACTCCATATTTGTAATCTTTATCTTTTTACACAATTTCTTCTAGATTTCTCAGTTGAACACCCTGATTGCGCTTTTACTGGGAGAACTTCTACCTGGAGAGAGGCAGAAGATCATGACAATTTGTACCATCGACGTCCATGCCAGAGATGTGGTGGCCAAGCTTATATCTCAGAAGGCAAGTTTTTCATAGAAATTCCATGTATTTTTGTTTGTTTCCCAAAAGTAGTTTTTATTATCACGCGTACTTGTAAGGAAGTCATTTTTTTATGTTGTGTATTTTTAATTAGTCCTATGAAGTTAGTTGTACTTACTAAGAGTGGCTTTGATTTGAGTTAGCTAGTTATCTTCGTGAGAGTTAGCCCAAGTGGTATCCCAGAGTTTCTCCAAGTCAGGAACCTCTAATACATGTCACCCAAATAGTTAACCCAGGATAGGAGAACCTCATGAAGTCACCGTGTTTGTTTACCTGTCTATATGTCATCTTGGTCCTTTGGCCTGTGATTATTGCCTCTGTGGCTTCCAACTCTGTGCCTTTGTTTTGAAGAAGGAAATATTGGTCACCCCTTGTCTTTTTAAGGCTAAATGACAGACTTTAGAGAAGTCATTTTCTAATCCTTTCAGGGCATTAATATCCTTCTTATCTTTTTACAAACCCTTTGTGTCTCTTAAATACTGGCAGTGTTTAATGTGAAAGGAGAATTTTCTTAGCTTTTCTCTAAAATACATTCCTACTTAGAAATGTCACAAGTGTGCTTGTCTCCTAAGCAGTATTGATTTATCATGCCTATCAGCTACTTTCCCCACACCCCGTTTCTTGTCTTGGGGGCTGGTACCCTAAAGCAAGACCATTCCTTTCTCAATTTGAATGCATATATGTGTTTGGAGATGTTTCTTGTTGTTTTGCTAGTTCTTTTTCAATTTATTAAAATCAAAGTGAATTTTAATTCTCTCCAGAAAGTGCAAGCAGTGCTTCTTGGTGTAAGCCATAAATGGACAAAATACTTCTTCCTCCAAGTTCTGGACCGTTGCTCATCCAAAACTGATCCTTGCAAAGTGCCACTTACCATGTATTCTCATTTTGGTGATGAACCATTGAGAACTGTTCTTTGACTATGACCTTATACCTTTTTCCATATTTTATTATGTTTTATCAGTGGTAGTACATTACTTGCGGTAGGATAAATTAGGATTTAAAACATGTCCTTTGTACTCAAAGAGGTAAAGACTTTGCCTAATTTCTGATCATCTAATGTGCACAAATGTGCAGTTTTGGCGTTTATGTAGATGTCAGAACATGTAGTAGATAATAACTGTGGTAACTGAAATGGTCCCCCAGAAATCGTAGGGTCACAAATGTATGAGACTGAAATTATTTTTTCAAAATGGAGAAAGAATGAATAGGCTTGAGTAAGATAAAGAACAGCATTAAAAAAATACTGTAATTTGATGGAATGAAAAATGAAATGGGAAATCTCTGTCCTAAAAGTAAAACTGGCTTTAGAATGGACTTTGTTGAAGGTACAGTTTGTTTATATCTCTGACATGTGGAAATTACGGGTTATGTGTTTTACTACAGAGTGTGTTTTTCCCTCTGATTTCAGTGATATGAGCATAAAGTTAGAAAAGTGATCGGATCCCCTGGGCTGATTCCTAAAAGGGGAAAAAAGCCTTGCTTGAACAAATTGATGTTGTTTTACAGTAAAAGCCTTCTTAAAATGAAGACTTTGATGACTTTGTATTTCTGATTAAGTATTGAACCATCCACATGCAGCTGCAACTTGACAGGGCCCTTTTGTGGGAGTTTAGAGATGTGAATCAGCATCATTGATTCGAGTAATAATTTGCTGCCTCCAAATTATCAGTGCCCTGTATGTGATGACCATGTGATGTTTTCAGGTTGTCAGTCCCCAGGCCTTTGCTTGGCTGTCTCAACTTCGTCACCAGTGGGAGGATGTCCAGAAACACTGCTTTGTGAATATTTGTGATGCCCAGTTCCAGTACTTCTATGAATATTTAGGAAACAGTCCTCGGTTGGTGATCACTCCTCTAACTGACAGGTAAGAGTGATAAGTTGGAGTCAGATGGGAAAAAGCGAGCTGGAAAAGTCCCCCCGCGTGGGTAAAGGTGTGTGAGATGGAACGGAAGGGAGTAGAATGGAAGGTATGAAAGCTGTGTGTAATGAACTCATGAAGCGACATAGCAGATGCTGACTTCAGTTAGGGATAAGTTCAAGAGAACCCAGTTAGAGCAGCAGAAGTGTAGACACAAGCCGGTATACAAATCATGAAATCACGCACAGAGCAATATGGTGGAGGACAGCGTGCTTGATCTCTGCGTCCATTCTCTCTGCTTATCTGTGGCTAACATCCCGATACCAGGGTTTGCAACCACCTCCCACCCCTGCATCCCTTTATCAAAAGTGTAAACATAGGAATCGCCTACATGTAGATTCATTTTGGAAGGGTTACCTACGGTGAAAGGAAGAAAAGAGTGGGAACATTGATCTGTTAAACAATTTAACAAACACTTAGGAGGCACGGTGTGGAGTATTCCTCCACAGTTGAACAGGCAGGGTTCCTGGTCTCCTAGAATGCTCTTTCTAGTTGACTGTGGCACGTGAGTGGCTGGGGATGAAGAGGAACAATAAACAAGTCAGCATAGTTATTTTAGGTGATAATATATGCTACGACTAAAATAAAACATGGTGATAGGTTACAAAGGATCTTGAATGGAGAGTCCACTATAGATTGTGTGAGCTGGGGCCTAAGTGATACTGAGGAAGCTATGCAAACATCCTGGGGCAGAAAGTGACAAGCAGAGACAAGTGCAAAGTTGCTAAGATGGGAAGGAGGTTGGCCAGGTCAAGAGATAGATACAGAGCCAGTGTGGCTCAAGTATGTCAAGGGACAGGGGGTTACCATTATTACAAGTTCATTGCCACTTGTCTCTAAGTCATATATCCATATGGTCGGAATGCTGTAGAGATAAGCATATGTCCCATTAATCAGGAATTCTCTGTCAATATTCCAGCCTCTGCGGGGGGGGGGTGGTGCACATTGATTCGTTGGCATTCCTGAAAGAAAAAACATCTCAAAATCACAGGAGTGTTCCCAGTTATGAAGTCTCACCATACCATACCATTAATCTGGGAATGAAAGTGTAGACAGTTTTAAATATGTCAGTAAAGCTGGCTCGTCTCGGTGGTCCTGGGAAGTCCGTGGAATTCTGCCACTAGCTTTATGATTGTTCTTGCTTGTATTACTCTGCCGGTGAGTTCATCACTGATCAACTGTAAATCTGTTTTTCATTTTTTTTTTTTAAGATTTATTTGAGAGAGCACACACGAGCGCGGGGACAGGGTCAGAGGGAGAGGGAGAAAGAGAATCTTGAGCAGACTCCCTGCTGAGCTCAGAGCCAGACTCTGGGGCTCGATCCCATGACCCTGGGCTCATGACCTGAGCCAAAACCAAGAGTCAGATGCTTAACCGACTGAACCACCCAGGCGCCCCTGTAGTTCTGTTTTTCTAATTCAGTTCTCTTTGACTTATCTCTAACTGAAACACATTGTTCACTATCTTAATTGGTTAATTTATGTACACCTTTCAGCGTGAGGAATTAAAACTTGAACCTTTACAAAATCACCTCGAGAATCATCAAAACTGCAAATGCTGAGTCTCCTGCATGCTCGCCATGATAAATAAAGCTGAGAAGGAGGGGAGGCACAGGGTGTAGGAGGCAAAGGAAAGAGACACTTGACAGTGTGCCAATACATGAGGACTAATAGCTTAGTGGCTTTTTAAATTAAAAAAATCACTGTGTGGTTTATTTGCAAGTGAAAAGGGAGCTGAATGTTCCTTCTGGTGGAGTGAGTGGTGCTGCGGAAGATGTTCCCTTTGCGCACCTTTCTTTTCCATTTCGCCTTTTGGGCTGCGTACGGATTGTTTCCGTTAGCGCAGTAATGCCTTTCAGACACGCTCATTACATCTCATTTGATGTCACCCTTCCCTTTGTGTGGTCGGCGGGCTGCTTCCCTGCGTGGGCAGGTTGAGAGACGTAGGTTGGCCGCGTGTCACCGAGAGAGATACAGGTGGGAGCACAGGTGGCCTGGCAGGAGCAGAAGGCCAAGCTGTTGCCGAGAGACCCAGGATCCGAGGGCTGCGGTCATACAGGCTGGCGGGGCCCTTGTGACCCAGTCCAGGAGCGGGTGGTTCTGCCGTGTAGCCCGGGCCATGGCCCACGTGCCACATGTGACTTCCCGCTTTGTGTCAGCCGGGGAACAAGGGCAAAACTTCTAGAAGGGGGCGTTGTGGGACATGTACACGGCATCTCAGCACACAGTGTGTCGGTTGGAGCTTGGTCACTGGGCAGCTAGGTGGTAGCAAAGGTCGTCTGCAGCAGATAGCCGCCTGTTCAGCCAAAACTTGGAACCACAAGAAAAGATGCTGGTGGGGGTAGACTACACTATAAAAAACGCTCTAATTCCTAATTCAGGGGTCTCTCCATTCTGTATGCATTGTGAGATGCAACTAAACATGTGCGGGCCATAAAACACAGAAACGCTTTACATTGTCCTAAGTGACTGCTTCTATTTGCATTGTACTCTGGATTTCGTAAGCCATTTACCTGGGGCATTCTTAACGTAGCCCTACAAGAAATCTCTTATTATGGAGGAGAAATGACTGGAAATGATGTGAAAAGACTTATTTAAGATTAACATCTGATGATTGGCAAATAGACCCTAGTCCCTGGTCTTCAGGCCTCTGTGCGAATGTCTTTTTTTTTTTTTTTTTTTTTTTAGGTCCACTGTCCATACTAAGACAAAAATAATTTATGGAAATCTCATATTAGATCCTTGCCATTTGTTAGTTTTTTCTTCTTTTACAAGTATCAGATTCTGTCTTTGCATAATTCTCCTCAGTCTGAGAACCTCTGAATCTTTCCTGCAAAAATAGGTATTTTCATAATCTGAATGCATGTGGCAACACATTCAAAGTGAATTCCTGACATATTTTAATGTGAAATGCCTTTTGTATATTTGCTTTATACATTGAACTATGTATATATTTGCATACTCTGCATAGATACGTAAATACATATAAATGTATTAAATAGCAGTTTAATGAAGTCAATGTTTAATTTATTCATCATCCAAGATTTCTGTTTTTCTTTTATAAACAATAGTTTGGAATGTTGTCTGCCATATTAATAGTATCTCTACCCAGACACATCAGAAATTCAGTAGCATTGGGAATCACGTGTTATTTGTATTGATGCGTAGTTCTTAGGAAATGAGACAAAGCAGAATGTGCTTTGTTATTTTTAAATAGCCAACCTAAAATTAAATTCCATAGGAAATATTATTCTGACTCTTGTTATTGCCATGAACAAATCAAGGGTATATCAGTATTGTGTGTTAGTACTATATTCTAGAGCCCGACTTCTTAAACTAAAGAAAAAATTAGATTGCCCCTAATGTTCTTTAAAAATCTCATATTAGACTGTAATATTTGTGCTGTCAATGGTTTGAAGGTGTTACATCACTTTAACTCAGTCACTTCATTTAACCATGAGTGGAGCTCCAGCTGGCCCAGCCGGTACGGGGAAAACAGAAACCACCAAAGATCTTGGACGTGCCCTTGGCATGATGGTTTACGTATTCAACTGCTCAGAGCAAATGGACTACAAAGTGAGTGAGTTAGAAAATGTTACATTTCTGACGATATTATCTCCGATTTGGAATGAGTGAAACTAAGAGCTCAAAACCCTCTTCTGTTGAACTCTTAATGCCTTGCTCTGTGATTTAGTCCATAGGAAATATCTACAAGGGATTGGTGCAGACAGGGGCTTGGGGCTGCTTTGATGAGTTCAATCGAATTTCTGTGGAAGTCCTGTCCGTGGTGGCCGTACAAGTGAAACTGATACACGATGCCATCAGAAACAGGAAAAGGAGGTGAGTAGCGCATGACTTCTCTGTTGTTACGGATCTGAAGAGGACCATGAAGTAAGGCAGTCAGCCTCATCTTGCCCTTCTCTTGCTGCCTCTCCCTGTCTCAGGAAATGTGTTAAAGAAGAGAGACGGGTTTATTTTGAAGAATGAGTTTGAATCATTCTTCTCCCATTTTTTTTATCAGTGGTTTTTTAATTGTTGACTACAACAGACGTGTACCACATTAATACTGAAAAAAATAAATGCCCTTGACAGTGCTAAATCCAGTTACCGGTTCTCAGTCGCGATCTAACTGGACCTTCTGGCGGCATTGGACAAACCTGGTCCCTCCCTTCTGCTGGGCACACTTCTTCACGTAGTTCCAGAATCCCAACAGCCTGCTGGTCTTCTCCCACCCTCAGGGAGGCTCCTGCTCTTGTTTCTTGTCCTCTGCAAAATTGGAAAACAGTGGCTGCCATGCAGATGACGATGCTAGCTAAATACAGAACGCTTGCACAAGTGTCTCACACGCAGTAAGCCCTGTGTCAGTGTTTGCTGTTCTTTTTCCTTGTTAGCGTTTCCTGGCCTTATTAATATTGGATGCCACAGGCCTCAGTCTTTGGGTCTCGTTCCCTTCATGATTTCACCCCATCACGTGGCTTTGAGAATCATCTGTTTGCTGCTGGCTGCCGGATGCCCAGACTTTGTTTCTCTGATACCTACAGCTCCGAAGACTGTGCCTCTAGGGGCATCCCAAGACTCCACTTGATGGTGTGTGGGCCTGTTAGATTCAACAGATCCAAAATCGAAATCCTCGTCTCTAGCAACCCCTGCTTGCTCATTGCTCCCTCACAGTAGGTAACACCCACGCACTCTCCTGGTTCCTCAGTTACTTCAGAAACTGCCCAAGTATCTCCAGAGCCTAGGAACTTCTCAACATGGTGCCATGCTTTGAAAGATAAAACATGACTGGCACTTGGGGTCTGTTGGCTTAATTTGAGAAATAAGTATTATAGAGGTGCCTGGGTGGCTCAGTCGGTTAAGTGTCCAACTCTTGGTTTTGGCTCAGGTCATGATCTCAGGGTCATGAGGTGGAGCTCTGCGTCAGGCTCCATGCTGGTGACGTCTGCTTGTCCCTCTCCCTCCCCCTCTCCTCCTCCCTGCGCTGGCTCTATCTCTGTAAAAAAAAAAAAAAAAAAAAAAAAATTTGTTAAAAAAAAAAAAGAATTATAGTACTCAATTGTGGTTTTCCCTGTAACATTTTTCATAGACAAGGCAATCTCATTTTTCTGGCCTACCTACTTACCCCACTTCTTAGGGTATTTTGCTTAGCTAGCTGTCTTGTCCACAGAAACACTTCAGTCTCCCAATGAAGGAAGGTTCATCTAGCCCCTTGAAGCTATGACTCTATTATAAGGTTTCCAGTTATTGTAGGTAATATCTGGATATTTTCACCTCTTAGAAAACCTCTCAATCCTGCTGCTGCATGGCTCTCGGATATCGGTTGCCAGTTGACCACGTGTCTGTTGCCTTCCCTGCCCCTCCTCTAAGGCTATGTTAGAGAAGTTAGAGTCTTTCCTCTTTTTTTTTTTTTTTTTTAAGATTTCATTTATTTATTAGAGAGAGAGAGAGCCAGCGAGAGAGGGAACACAACACAAGCAGGGGGAGTGGGAGAGGAAGAAGCAGGCTCCCAGCAAAGCATGGAGCCCGATGCGGGGCTTGATCCCAGGACTCTGGGATCACGCCCTGAGCCGAAGGCAGACGCTTAACGACTGAGCCACCCAGGCGCCCCAGATTCTTTCCTCTTTGACCCCCCTCCCAGGCATATTTTAGTTTTTAGTCAAAATCTTACATTTGATGTAACCTAGATGTTGTGTGAGGCCATCCTCTCTTCTGGAGCCTTACCTAACTGATCCATGCAAGGACTTCTGGCCACTCCCAGCCATACTTCCCGATAGCGTCCTCTTTGTCCACGTCTGTGCAGATGGGACTTGCACCTGCTCATCTCTTGCTGGCCCATGCACAGATGGCTAGGCTTCTTCATGATCTCATGTATTTTACTACATGCTCTTTACATCTGAGGATTTACTCAGTGGGACCAGGCCTTGGTGAAGCCTACCAGCCTCTTGCGGGCTCTGCCCCCTCAAAGTCCACACTCTTGACTGTGGCTCTTCCTGCTATGTCTCACGGGCGAGCGGCCGGGGACTCTGTTGCAGTAGTTTCCTCTCTGCGAGCAGCCCTGCCAGGCCTGTCTGCCTTCCCTGGCCTGCTAGGCTGTGAATGAAGGTTTCTCCATTCTTCCCTTGGCTACACAAAATCCATCTTCTCTTAGCTGTTGAGTATCTCAGAAGCTCTTAGTCCTAAAAATTGTGGCTGGCTCTTTCCGCTCTCTATTCTGTGACATAGGCCCAGGTCCTTGACCACTTCATCCCTTTTCTTTCTCAGCAAGAGAAAATCTTATACTTTGTCATTACCCCTCATTTGAAAGTTTCCTTCTACTTGTCCTTCACTTTGGCTCCTCCGTCCCTTGCCCATTCCACGGCCCTAGCCATCAGCAGTCTAACTGGGCCCTTGCAGATCTTCCTACAAATCTTTCACAGCTTCCCCAAAGCCTGTAAGTGATGATAATAGCAACAGTCATAGCTAACATCTGTTGAGTATCTACCATCTTCTGGGCATTGTCCTCGTAGCCTTTTATATGCATGATCTCTTTTAATCCTCATATAATCCAATAAGGTGGGTAATATTCTCATCCACCCCCTTTCCTTCTTATGAGTTGAGGGAACGGCACGTGTCTAAAGTGGTAGAACTGGTCTCTGAATGCTCACAGTCTGGAGCTCTCTGTCATAACCACCACGCTCTTCTGTCTCTCCATGGTAGTCAACAGCTACTTGCTGAATAAATAGGAGGAAGGGTAGGAGGGAGTGAAGGGGGAGGGTGAGCAAATAGGCAAAATGAAGACTGAACAAAGAAGCCGCTCTCTCCTCTTAACATGAGTATTTTCTGTCTTTGCGGTATCCTTTTCGAAGAATCACAGCCGACAATGAAGGCAGAAATGACATCACCTTTCAGTAACTGTTAAAGCAGTCAAGTCCTCATTTTTATATTCCAGCCTCTATGGCTCTGCCAAAATAGAAAAGGGTACTTCCCCTAGTTGTAACTCTTGGTGGGGAAGGGAGTGCATATTTAATCAACATGCTTCAAAACATCTTCAGAATATGTATGCATATGAGTTTTAAAGAAAATCACCGGGAATCAACAGCTCCCTAATAATAATTTGCATTTTGCAATGGTTTGCATTTGTCAATGTGTATTCACATTCAAGGAACACATTTAATTCCATCAACATTCTTCTTACGGTAGGTTTGTATTTCTTGGGGAAGCCATCATGCTGAAGCCATCGGTTGGAATATTTATTACTATGAACCCAGGATATGCTGGTCGAACGGAATTACCGGAAAATCTCAAAGCTCTTTTCAGGCAAGTGTTAAGCTTTGTGGTTTAGCATCTGGAACACTCATGCCACCTAACGTTGCTGGTTTGCACTGTTAAATGATTTGTTTTTCCTTGAGAATTCCCATGGAAAACTCCTTATTATTTCTTTGGGATTCCCTGATAGCGAGAACTTTCATCATGATAAAGTAACTCTTTGGAAATATGAAGCCAGAACTTAAAATCGTTACTTAGAAGTCACATGGTGCATTCGAACGGTTAATACCAGCTCTTTTGTGATAATATTTTTATTACAAATTTTTTTTACTGATGACAGAATATTTGGAACATACGGAAAAGAATAAAAGGTAACAGCTTTACCACCCAGAAATGATTGTGGTATTTTTTTTCTGGCTCTTTTATAATTTAGATTTTATGGAGTTGAGATATGAGGTTTGGTATGATTTTTATTTATTTCTGATTTAATATTTTGACATAAGCAGTTGATCGTATTGTTGGAAATTCCTTGGAAATGCTCTTTTATGTAGCTTCAAAACAGTCTCTTTCATGGCTTGTCCATAATTTCTTAACCATTCCCTATTGTCTGACATGAAGGGTTTGTGTTTTTCTCTTCGGTTTTCTATGATCATAAGAGAGCAGGCCATAAACACCTCTTCACATGAAAAGTTGCCTATTTCAGATTATTACCCAGAATAGCTTTCTACCCGTGGAACTACCTGGTGAAAGATTAAAATATCTACTGATGACTTGCTTTCCAAAAATATTTCACCAATATATACACTTACTGAAGTCCATCAGGGAAGCTGGGCTCTATCTGAACCAGTTAGGTTGAACTCCTATCGTAAACGAACGTTGTTGAGGCGTCATTTCATGTAAGTGCATGCGTGCACGGGTGCAGTTCGTGAAAACATCACCGCCATCAGGATGTGGAGTATTTCCAACACAGCTGGAAGTTGTGCCTCTTTGAAATGAACCCCCCACACCTCAGGTTGTGCTTTCTGGGCCCAGAGGTTAAATTTGTCTTTCCTAGGGTTCACGCTAAGTGAATCCATACAGTATGTACTTGCTTGACTTAGCCTCTTTGCTTGAACATTAAGGTTTGGGGGTTCCTCCGAGTCGAGTTCGCAGTAGTTCCTTTGTGTAGCTGGTTGGTGTTCTGTTGTGGAGACATACTACAATTTGTGTATCCATTCACCAGGTGATGGACATTTGGGTTGTTTCCAGTTTGGGGCTCCTTGGAATAAAGCTGCTATGAACATTCATCTACGATCTTTGTGTGAACATACATTTTCTTTTGGGTAAATATCTATGAACGACAGCCTCATGGCAAATGTGTGTTTGACGTTATCAGAAGCTGCCAGTCTGGTTTCTAAGGTGGTTGTAATATGTTACAGTCTCACCATCACTGTGTGAGAATTTCACTTGCTCTGCGTTCTTATCAAAACTTAGTGTATTCAGTCTTACTTGTTTTAGCCTATCTAATAGATATGTACTGGTATGTCATTGTGGGTTTAGTTTGCTGCATTTCCATGATGGCTAATGATGTTGAACATTTTCTCACATACCTTCCTGGCCATTCCCACACTTCACTTCTGTGGAGTGCTGTACTGTGCAGGCTTCCTTTGTTAAATTCATATATCGCAAATATTTCTCTCTTAACTTGTAGCTTGCCTTTTAATTTTCTTAATGGTATCCATCAAAGACAGAAGTTTTAAATTTGGTGAAATGGAATTTATCGATTTGGCTTTTAAAAATATGCTAGTGAAGAAAGTTTGACTAGTCCCATATTGCAAAAGTTTTCAGGTATGTTTTCTTCCAGAAGTTTTGTTCTATAGTTTTCATGTGGTTTTGGCCTTCTTTGTATTAATGTACTGAATAATATTGATTGATGTTTCAAGTGCTAAGCAATTCCTCAAAGTTGCATTCCTGGGATAAACTCCACTTGCTCAGGATACTATTATACTATTCTATTTGTTGCTGGATTCAATATGCTGCTACTTTGTTGAGGATTTTAACATCTATGCCAAGAAGGATATTGGTCTGTAGTGTCCTTTCTTGTATTATCTTTATCTGGTTTTGGCATTAGGGTAATGCTGACCTTGTGTAATGAGTTGGCCATTTTCTTCAGAGTTTGTGTAGGATTGGTATTATTTACCCCTTAAATATATGATAGAATTAGTCAGGGAAGCCATCTGGACCTAAATTTTTCTTGGTGGCAGTTTTTTTTCCATGCTAAACTCATTTCTTTAGTAGACATGGAGTTGTTCAGATTTTTTTTTCTTCTTGAATTAGTTTTGATAATTTGCATCTTTTAAGACATCTCTCCACATTATCTAGATTGTTGAATGTTATGATTTAAACGTTATGTTTCGGTAAATTTTTTATCTTAAAAGTCTAACCAAGCTGGCCTGAGACAGCAGTATACCAGAACTCGCTGGTATGCTGATTAGAAAGAGATGCTGAGGGGCGCCTGGGTGGCACAGCGGTTAAGCGTCTGCCTTCGGCTCAGGGCATGATCCCGGCGTTATGGGATCGAGCCCCACATCAGGCTCCTCCTCTATGAGCCTGCTTCTTCCTCTCCCACTCCCCCTGCTTGTGTTCCCTCTCTCGTTGGCTGTCTCTATCTCTGTCAAATAAAGAAATAAAATCTTTAAAAAAAAAAAAAAAGAAAGAGATGCTGATTAGATTTACATGAAATTTTTGAGTTTGTTGTTGAGTTCAGCCACTGATAGAAACTAAATTATATGAACATGTGGTTATATTTGAAACAAAGGTGACAAGTACTCACAGCGCATCACTGCCTAATTGAATTTCTCTGTCTGGTTAATATTGATGCTCTTAGGTTCTCTCTATTTTGTTTCCTTGGTGGTGTGCTATTGGGCATCTCTTCCCAGGCTCATGTTTAGCCATGTGTTGATAGATGGAAGTTAGCCATGGTGGAGATGTTTATTCCGTGGAAATCCGCTGATGCTAGATTTTGCAGAGCTGGTCATTAGACATTGACCACCCAAGCGCTGGCCACGGGTAAAGGTGGCCTCTAGCACCAAGTATCACTCCTCTTTCTGCAATGACAATTTGTAGGAGTTTCCTGGATATACCACAGATTTCCCTTAAACTTCTATGCCCATTCCTCTGCCATTTACACACATTCCAAAGTTTTCTACGTATCTAGTAACAAACAGGACGTTTTTTAGTTGAAGTGAAGGGTCTCATTAACTGTGATGGACAGGGGTAATTGTGAGCTGCTTGGGAATGGTGAGAATGTGGATACAAATTAATCAGTTGATTTCAGCAATTTGTACTTAGTACCTTATAACATTAATAAGCTAAATTTCTTACTTACATTTTAGGCCCTGTGCCATGGTGGCCCCTGACATTGAGCTAATCTGTGAAATCATGTTAGTTGCTGAAGGGTTTGCAGACGCTCGCTCATTAGCCCGCAAGTTCGTTACGTTGTACACGCTCTGCAGGGGGCTCCTCTCCAAGCAGGTGAGGGGCTTTTTGTTCCTTTGGCTTGCTTTTTATATCCCATTAAAACTGCTTTGGAAATACAGGTGCTGGGTAATTTATCACTCACATGACAGAAATTTTGGAGTAATCTTTTATTTTCTATAAAATTTTTGAAAATCTTTATTTTACAATTCTTAAATTTTTTTCAAAAATTAAACTCGAGACATTTTAAGTTGACTTTTTTTTGAGATTTTATTTATTTGAGAGAGAGTGCACACACAAGCAGGGGGACGGCAGAGGTATAGGGAAAAGCAGACTCACCGCTGAGCAGGGATCCCAATACTGCCTGATCCCAGGACAGTGAGATCATGACCTGAGCTGCAGGCAGACGCTTAACCAACTGAGTCTCCCAGATGCCCATTAAGTTGACTGTTTTGTTGGTACTTCATATAGTTTTCATCAATGGGCTCTGTGGTTTTCTTTAACCTTCAGCAGTGCTATAATTATACATGGAATTTTATGATATCTCCCTTTCTTGGTGAGAACATTATTTTCTAGTAAGAGATGGCAGGAGTGTTCGTAAGAGTCAAAAGAAGTAAAAGCTGATTTTCTGAAGAACCCCTCAAGAAATTTGAAATTAAAATTTCTCTCACTTTGGTGGTAATGTTTTATTTGAAGGTGGGGTTGCTTGTTTGTTTTTTGTTTTTACTTTTGCTCTGTAAGTTCCTAGTCTCTGAAGTGGGTCAAACTTACTCTTTCCTCACTAGTTTGATTTTTTTTTTTTTTTTGAGTATAGTTGAAAATGATGCTACATTCGGTTTAGGTCTACAACAGAGTGATTCAACATCTCTGTACGTTATGCTGCGCTCATCACAAGTGTAGCCGCCATCTGTCACCATACAAGGCTATTTGAGTGCCACTGACTGTAGTCCCTGTGCTGTGCCTTTTAGCCGGTCACTAGCTTCTTGCTGTTTCACTGAAGTTGCTGATGTACTGCAAAAATGACATGGGTATCAGCCTCATTATTTTTGAATTCAGCTTTGCGGTCACCTTTGACTTCAGTCTTTTGATGACCTTTCATTAATTCCTGGTGACATTATGTTGCAGCTCTTCCAGCATGAAGGTATTAAAATGCCACAGTTAGAACCACATAGTTACCCGTACTGACAGATGTACTCATTTTAAATTTACCTGTTGTTGAGGTGGAATTTGGGATCTGAGAGAGAAATTCATGTTGTCATTTTTATAACTATAAATTTACATTGTGAGGGGGAAATTGTGGCAAATTTAATAATATGGAAAAATGTTTACGACAGTGTTACATGCAGAAAGCAGCATACCACACTAGATGTGATATACAACTTACATGTGTTTTCTATTTTAGACTCTGTGCATTATATATTTGTATGTGTGTGTGTATGTATGTATGTGCATGCCTGGAAAAAAATTGTGATTTTTTATTTTTGTCTGTAGGTAATAAGACTGAGTATTTTTTATTTTTCTCGTTTATAATTTCCTTTTTATTTTTGCAAAGAGTTCATTTTAATTTTCTTTTTTTAAAAATTATGTTAGTGACCATACAGTACATCATTAGTTTTTTTCATTTTAATTTTATAGCGGGCAGAAGTCAGAAGAAAAGCATGACACTGAACCCAGGCAACACAGAGTCGCAACCACATCCATTCCCAGGGGTCATGTTTAAACACTTAATGAGCATTTACTATATCCAAGCAATGTGTTTGTTGCTGGCGGTGGTGAGGAAGGTGACAGATGAAGCAAGTGCACTCAGATTTCCGAGTTCAGAGAACTTAGGAGATTCAGTTTACGTGAAATAAGAATGTGAAGAAGATGCAGGACGAGAAGATGATCGCAGTTGTAACAGGGAGGTGTTGGGAGTCAGGTAGAACAGTCAAAGGAAGTGCTCTCCAACTAAATGAGTGTCCTGGATGCGTGAGGGACGGCAGTGAGGCCAAGATGGAAGGGCTGGGTTAGGAACAGTCGCTGATAACTTTCTAAGCTGTAGGGATGGATTTAAAAAGAACCAGTGGATGATTCTTAAAAATTTATTTACTTATTTATCTATCTATTTATTTATTTAAGAGAGCACATGTTGAGGGGAAAGGGGCAGAGACAGGGAGAGAGAGAATCTCAAGCAAACTCCACGTTGAGCGTAGAGCCCGACACAGGGCTTGATCTCACAACTCTGAGATCATGACCTGAGCTAGAATCAAGAGTCGGATGCTTAACTCACTGAGCTACCCAGGTGCCCCACCAGTGGGTAGTGGGTTTAAATTTAATTTTTATTTAAATTCAATTCGCCAACATATAGTACATCATTAGTTTCCAATATGGAGGTCAGTAATTCATCAGTTGCATATAACACCCGGTGCTCGTCACATCCCATGCCCCCTTAATGTCCATCGCCCAGTTACCCCAGCCCCTCACCCCTCTCCCCTCCAGCAACCCTCAGTTTGTTTCCTAGAGTTAAACTAGTGGCCATTTTTGACTGGTGGAGTGACATAATGAAAATGGTGAAGATTATTGTAGCACTCCTTGTGTTGACATGCTTAGGAGGGTCACCAACTCCTCTTAAACCTGTGTCCAGAATTTCTTCTACCCCCTCTCCTTTAATGTTCTTACTGCACTGAGCCCCTTCCCAGTCTCTCTGGCCTCCACACTCCAGTCCTCCCCCCTTTCCTCCTCTCCACAAGCCCTAGTCTGCTTCTGCATCAGTGGCTCTCCACTGATTATTTTTACCATGAACCACAGCAAAAGCTGCTTATTCTGTTGAGCCTCGGGACACACCCATGGGTGTCATATACATAGTTGCGAAACAAGAATTTTCACCAAACACTTCTTACCCTTCCTATCTGCAGCGCAACCTGGTATTTTCCATTCTGTTCTGTTCTATTTTATTACCAGGAGAAATGATGGTCAAGACCTACTAAATTGAATTTACTAATGCACTAATGGGTTGAAGGACATATTTATACATGGATATATTGTTTCACTGCCCACAGAGCATTAACTCATTCCTACAACGGCCCTGTAAAGTGGTTAGATTCTTTTATGTGCCTTTTTATAGATGATGATTCTTGGAGAGGGTGGTGATTTTCCCACAGGCATAGTTGGGAGATATTTGAGAGAAGGGTTGTCACTCTGTGGGTTGGAGATGAAAGGCAAAAGACAGTAGCCCTGTTAGATGTGATCAGTCCGTTAATTCATTGTCCCTTTACTGAGTTCCTGCCCTGGGCAGTGCCCCATGCTGGGACTTAGAAGACAAAAGGGAATAGATCTGGGCTCTGTCCTCCAGGAGCCCCGAGCCTGTGAAAGGAATATTCCATCGGGATTACGTAAAAGTCTCAAAGCAGAGGTACTGTTTTATCACTGAATTTTAATAATACAGCTTGGACTGTATTCAACACCAGCATCAGAGTTGGAACATCCGAGTGATGAAGAGGGAGAATGATTAGGGCAGGGAGAGATCTGGGGCTGGAGGAGCGGACTCACGGGGCTGTCCATCGAGCTGGAGAAGTGGGCCGTGTTTGGAGGTGAAAACGTGCACGTAGTCCACTGCTGAGTTAGCAGGTTTCTGGGGAGAAGAGCCGGGAGGATGGACGGAGCCTGGGGCGCGCACTGGAGCTCAGTGCTGGTGGCAGAGATCTGCTGACGGAGGCAGAGAGCCAGGGGGAAGGGGCAGGAGGCAGGGGAAGGGACGTGGTTTTCACAGTTGCCAAGAAAAGAGGAAGACACTAGTATACATCCTTAAAGCGTGTATTCGTTTGAACTCTTTTCTTAGAGCTTTTGGCTTCTACCTCTGGAATGAGAACCTTACGCATGCAATTTTGGAGAAACTATAACCTGTGTTTTGATTTTTAGGATCATTATGACTGGGGACTTCGAGCTATTAAATCTGTCTTGGTTGTAGCTGGCTCCCTGAAACGAGGAGATAAAAGTAGACCCGAAGATCAGGTACCGCAGCGCGGACGTGGTTTTGTGGCGCGAGTAGCTGGACAGCGCCACGGGCATGGGCGTCTGCCCGGACAGTGGGCCAGGCCTAGGGCAACTTGGACAAATAGAATCTATTTTGCACATAGACTATTGTGAGGACTGGCATTTCTTATGTTACAAAACACAAGTATTCTTGAGTGTAGGAATATGAATACAGGAAAGAAAAGGGGATTTTCTAGGTGCTTTTGAAATATCAGCTACAGAAGATATTTTGGCGGTCATAATCAAATAATTCCACAATCACTGGTTGATTTCCTCTGAGGAACATTTAGAAAATCTGATTAATTGATTTGGGAAATTAATCCTGAAAAAAGTCAGAACATAATCTCATGGAGGAAAGTGTGTTCCTTTCACGGGCTGTAAGATGAACGTGAGGAATGAAACAGGAGGGATGGTCGCCTGGCACCGGGTGGTCACAGCTGCTGGGGCTGTGTTCTACCCCTGCTGGAGAGAAACAGTAACAGCCGCCTTCTCTAATTTTTCTGGAAGCGTTTTTCCTTTATTAAAGAGTGAGAACAGTGGATATGCTGCACTGCATATATTCCATGCGGCTTGAGAAGTTGAAAAAATCTATTCCTATGAGTTTCTTTTCATGTTAAAGGATACTTACATAATTTGCTACTTCTGTGATACTTCTTTCTCTTCCCCTCCGTCATAATTGACAGTTGGGCTGGGGTTTTCTTCTGTGTTGTCACTGTTGTTGGATTGCCTGTCTCCTCCTGTAAAAGTCATGCTGATGTGCAAGGTACTGCTTTTAAAATCTAAAGCCCTCTTTGGTTTTCAGCCAATACAGAACAAATACCCAAACTAAAAACGGTTCAGTTTATCATTCTGAGATTCTCAGAGATTCTCTTTGAACACAATGATCTGATGGGCCCGGTTAATTTATATCTTGGAGTTTGAGGATCAAGGAGGGAAGGGCCTCAGACTCTTTGTCAAGATCAAAGCAGATTGTAGCAGGAACAGAGCCTCCTTCCTGACTTGAGTCTGAGGTTTGTGATATCCGCAGAGCCTTCTTGTGTTCTGACATGTGACCTTGCAAGCATTTACCCTTCCTGTAGGTAGAAAGCCATCCTAATAGAGGCCCAGTATCCATACCCACCCCATGCTTTAGATATAAGGATTAAAAGTAACATCTTTAGTTGTAGAGGTGTTTGTTACACCCTGTAGCGGCTTCTTCGATAAAGTGTTTTCTTTCTAGGTACTCATGAGAGCATTAAGGGACTTCAATTTGCCTAAAATAGTGACAGACGACATTCCCGTGTTTCTGGGCCTGGTTGGCGACCTCTTCCCAGCCCTGGATGTGCCCCGGAGGAGAGCGCCGCACTTGGAACAAATGGTCCGGCAGTCCACCTGGGAGCTCCACCTGCAGCCCGAGGAGAGCTTCATTCTTAAAGTAAAAGGAGCACGTACTTCTCATGACAGCTCTTGGGATTTGCAGTGAGAATTACTCCATTTAAGTGATCTTTAACCAAAACATTAACTTACATATTCCACAGACCTTTATACAATCTTAATATATTCTTTAAAGCATTCTAAATTGACGGGCTTTACTACAGGAAGTAGTAACAAACTATAGAAATGACCCCTGAAAGTATAGTCTTTACTACAGTAAGTAGAAATAACTATATTGTAGTTCCATTTGGTGGGAAGGAACGTATGATTAAGTCATGGTTTGAAGTGTAAGCATACTTTTCAGTTGACAAAATTTCCTCCTTGTTCTTGGTGACATGCATCAGAAATTAATTTTCTCTCTTTTCTCTCCACCTTAGAGAAAATTGGAAGTAAATCCTTAGTATGTGCTTTTAGTGGGAAAGAAATGTTGACATGTATGACATCTGGCTTCTCAAGGGCTCGTGCATATGCATGTTTGGTTGGGAGGTAGTGAATACAGGAACATTAAAATACACTTAGCATCTATTTTAGATATTGTAACAGATGTAGGTCATTACTCAGGTGGAGGTAATTAGCCATGCACTGTTTTTGTCCAACACTTCTTGAAGAGTCATTGGTTTTGTGAGTAGTTCCTGCCACGTACCAAGTACTAATGTCCCTCACTCCGCCCGTGGCAGTGACTCACTGAGTAATGGTTTGTCTTTGTTCTTACTCCCCTGTTGTGCTTGGGGAGATCCAGGAGAAACTGTACTTTGCACTTGTCATCCATTTTAACTTCCCTGGAACATGATTTTGTCAGTGGGAGCTGGCTTGAGTTGTCAGCCAAGAATTAAGCAAAAAACGGGTAGGGATTTTTTTCAGGGGCGGGGAGTCTTGTTTTTGTTTTTTTGCTTTGTTCCTAAATGACCAGCTCACGAAAGGAACCCATGACTGACTGTTTGGTCGCCAGGTGGTCCAACTTGAGGAGCTGTTGGCCGTGCGGCACTCTGTCTTTGTGGTCGGAAATGCAGGCACGGGAAAGAGCAAGGTACGGAAAATTGCCTCTTCATGTTCAGCCATAGAAGGAAGAAATTTTGGTCTGGCCTGTTTTCAGTCCTATTTAAGAGTTCCCTTCGTCCACGTCCCCCATAATTTTGAGTTAGAAGCCGAGGCTCTAATACTGTTTTTTGATCAGTTGACACTATTTTTTTTCATATTAGTGGCAGGGAGAGCGTAACACATAGAAGCTTGTGTTCAAATAGGAAAAGCAAGCTGAAAGAAGATTGAGCTTTCCATATTTATCAAAACTACTTTTTTATCTCTCCCAGTTATTTTAGATTCTCCCCCTCACATCACTAAGAAAAACCCAAATATTTTCCTTCAACACTTTCTGAGAAATCGAACCCTCTTTAGGGGCAAAAGAACAAGGGAGACAGCAAAAGCCACATTTTGGGGCGTACCTGGTAGGCACTGTGCTGGGTGCATTATGTGTGTTTTATTGTGCATGGCAATGATGTGCTCTGGGTGTTATTATCCCCATTTTTACCTCACTTCTTGATTTTGTTTGATCTTACCGACAATCCTGGCAACATACTTATTTTCTTTGTTGGCAGACAGTATATGCAGAACTGCATGCATTTTAATTCAGGGTGCTTGGGTATAAACATAGTGAGTAGCCAAAGACTAAAAATAATCAGACTGGGCATATGAGACTTTAGAGCATGGGTGTGTATGGAACTTGCCAGTGTTTAGATCCAAACCCAGAGTGGGACAATTGCAAAGGGAGGCCTAGTATCGGAATTTTCTAGTGAAAAATGTAATAATTGAAATATTGAAGTAGATAACTGATAGACCTGTAATTATTTTGTTAGAGTAAGTTTCAGATGTGGGCCATGGTTCAGGGAAGGATAAAATTAAATTCTATAATTTCCAGTAGATTAATGGTTTCTAAAAATACAAGCTTAATATTCCTAAGGCATTCAATTTCTTTCATCTAGTCTTCACTGATTCTGTTCTATCCAACCTTTACTTAAGCTGATAGAACTAGAACACTGGAGCTCAAGGCCACGTTACTTAGCAACTTACTCTTCCAAAGTATTTGGCAATTGTTTATCAGTCTTTTGAATGCCTGTGAGTCCATTAGGATGACAAATATCTAAAAAAAATGTCTTGGCTTTTCAGAGAAAGCACAAAGGATAGTTGGGGCAGATATTCGGGGTAAGGTGTCAGTTAATTAAACAGACATCGATAAAGCATCTACCCGGTGAATTGTTATGCTCAAGCCTTCTTTTTCCCGATTATCTAGATCAGAGTTTCTCAGCAGCGTTCACGGTTGCCACGCTGGGTCGGATTAGTCTCTGTCGTGGAGGCTGTCCCATGTGTTCATTGTAGGCTATGCAGTGGCGTCCCTGGTTTCTGTTCCGTAGCAGCCCTCTTCCTCAAGTGCAGACCATCTCCTCCTGGGAACCGTTGCTCTGGGTCACTGGGCGTTAGAACAGGTCCCAACTAGCATCACAGGCATCACCTCGGACGTCATTAGCAGTGCCAGTCCTCAGTCCCACCCTAGACCTACTGCATTAGAAACGCCGGGATTAGGCCCAGCCATCTGCGTCTTAACATCCTCTCAGCGGTCCTGATCCATCTCTGTACAAGTGGATTTTCTTAACATGAGCAGGAACACTTGTTGACTTATTTGCACACATGGTTAAAAATCTCAAATGATAGAGTGACTTCCTCTCATCTCTGTGGCTCAGAGAATCCAGTGAAGAGATCCTAAGAGATGGTAGGATTACATTTTTCAAGATGGTAATGAAGATGTGCACATGTCAGTTTTTCCCCATACTTAATACATGCAGAATATCTAGGAACATAATGTGAATAAGAAAAATCCTTTAGAGATCATTTGCTTTCCATTTGCCTTACAGAAGTATTAATTTTCTTAGCTTTTTTCTTCCTCCCTTTAGATTTTGAGAACACTGAACCAAACATATGTTAACATGAAACAAAAACCTACTTGGAATGACTTAAACCCCAAAGCTGTGACAACAGATGAACTCTTTGGTTTCATACATCATGCTACTCGAGAATGGAAAGATGGCAAGTAGTATTTCCCCTTTACAAGGGCTCAAATTTTTATCCAGAAAACCGTTTCTCAGTTCAGCCAATTTCAGTCATAGTTGTAGATTTATTGTTTATGTGTTGGCATTGTTGGAAATGGAGCAGCTCACAACAGCATTCATAACCAATAAATTAAAACCAGATTTGAATAAGTGGTCGATTTGCATTCAGCAAGTTTGCGCTCAGAGCTGTGTGTTTTATCCCACGTCAGTTATGTCGGGGCTCCCTGTAAACCAGGCAAGAAGGGAACTTGAATGCCTCAGAAGAATTTGTGAAGTATCTGATGCAAGACACAGACTGAGTTTCGGGCAGGGACATTCTAGGGGGCGGGGACAAAAGTTTATGGGACATGTTTCTTGTCCTGAAAGTATTTGCAGAGAGCAGATCCTTTTGTTAAAATCTGTTATTACTTCCCATTTCAGTAAATGCACTAATGTTGGCATCATCTTTGAGTCCTTTCTCCCTTTCACATCGTACATCAACCTCACAGCAAATCCTGTAGGCTTTGCCTTTAAAGAATCTCTTGTCTTCCAGCACCGTTGGCCTTCACTGCCGCTACCCCTACCCCTACCCTGTCAGCCTGGACTGTCACCTCTTGTCTGTATTTGCGCAGTAGTCCCCCTCTGGTCTCCCTGCAGTTCATTTTCCACACAACAGACAGAGGGCGCTCTTCAAAATACGAGTTCTCTGCTTGCAGTTTTCGGTGGGTTCCATCTCCCTTAGAATCCAGCCTTTCTCCCAGGCTTACAAGGTTCTACGTGATTAGATCCCCTCCCGCCATCTCTGATCTCATTTCCTGTGCTCCATACACTCTGCAGAGCCTTGCTCTTCCTTGAACATGCCAAGCATCTTCCCATCGCGGGGCCCCCGTGCTTGATGTTCCCACCGTTCGCAGCACTGCAGGTAACGTGCATGCCTTCAGTTATGGAAGTGTCTGGTCAGGTGCCACATCTGCGAAAGCTTCGCGGAGGATCCTGTCTATAGGAGGGCGCCTCGCAGTTCTCTGTTCTTTTACCGTGTGTATGCACTATTTCCTTAATTTGGGGACAATCAGAATTTACTCTCGGCCTTCCTATCAATTTTTTTTTAAAGGACTGTGGCAGGAAGGGACCAATACCAGTTTATGCTGAAAACCTGTGCAAGCCATTCAGATCAGTGATAATTAGAAAAGGTTGCTGGCTTTTTTTTTTTTTTTAATGAGTCACGGCAGTAGGTCTTGCATAGTGTCCTTTATTTTTGCACAAAATATTTCACAGGAAACAAAACCTTCCACATACATGCATCAAAACAGTTTTTCTTATTATATACTTGAGTTTTGAAAGAGCAGTGATTATTAAATACATCATGTAACACAATACTTGGAAAAGAAGTGACAGCAAAAAGGACTGTGGGTTTAAAATAATTTTATCAGGGCTCCTGGGTGGCTCAGTCGGTTGGGTGTTCAACTCTTGGTTTCAGCTCAGGACATGATCTCAGGGTCCTGGGATTGAGCCCCACATCCGGCTCCACACTCAGTGGGGAGTCTGCTTAAGGATTCTCTCTCTCTCTCTCTCTCTCTGCCCCCCCACTCTAAAATAAATCTTTTTAAAAAATTTTTTATCTTCTCATCTTGTACTAAGCCAATGACCAAATTTCTCAAAGAAATGTAGAACACTTCTGAGTTAGCTTCAGAATTCTATCCCATGAATATTGTTATAGAAAAACGGAGAAGGTGAAATAAACTAGTGTTTGGCCTAAAATAGATACTGAATATATGTACATAGAAAAGGATAATGTCTGCATTTGGTGTAAGTTTTCAGCTGCATGTATGTTACCCTCTATAAATCCCACACCTGTTCTTCGAGGAAGCTACTATAATCTTTATTTGACATGTGGGAAAGCCTCAGAGAAGGTAAGGCGCTTCCTCATGCAAGTGAAACTTGCCCATTGGTCTGCAGTCCAGGGGTAGCTCAAAAAGTATCCCACATTGCCCATCAGAAAGAGGCAGCAAATGGACAGCAAATTTATTTACTTAATAAAAGAGTTTCCTACAGAAATAATAGTTTATTTTAGAAACAGCATGAAACTTCATTCTGTAATAGGATCATTTACTCTTTTTTTAAAAAATTCAATTAATTAACATATAGTACAGCATTAGTTTTTGATGTAGTGTTCAGTGATTCATTAGTTGTGTATAACACCTAGTGCTCATCACATCACATGCCCTCTTTAATGCCCATCCCCCAGTTACCCCATCCCCCTACCCACCTCTCCTTCTGCAACCCTCAGTTTGTTTCCTGGAGTCAAGAGTCTCTGATGGTTTGTCTCCCTCTCTGATTTCTTCCCATTTAGTTTTCCTCGCTTCCCCTATGATCCTCTGTGCTATTCCTTATAGTCCACATATGAGTGAAACCATATGATAATTGTCTTTCTCTGCTTGACTTATTTCACTTAGCATAATCCCCTCCAGTTCTGTCCATGTCGATGCAAATGGTGGGTATTCATCCTTTCTGATGGCTGAGTAATGCTCCATCGTATATATGAATCACTTTTTCTTTATCCATTCATCTGTTGATCCATATGATCTAGAAAGTCCACTTGTGGGTATATACCCCAAATAATTAGAAGGACTCAAAGATACACCTGTATGCCCATGTTACAAAAGCATGGGCATGCTCCTTCCACAGTTTGGCTATTGTGGACATTGCTGCTATGAACATTGGGGTGCAGGTGCCCCTTCTTTTCACTACCTCTGTATCTTTGGGGTAAATACACAGTAGCGCAATTGCTGGGTCATAGGGTAGCTCTATTTTTAACTTCTTGAGGAACCTCCATACTGTTTTCCAGAGTGGCTGCAGCAGCTTGCATTCCCACCAACAGTGTAGGAGGATGCCCCTTTCCCCTTTCTCCACATCCTCGCCAACATTTCTTGTTTCCTGTCCTGTTAATTTTAGCCATTCTACATGGTGTAAGGTGGTATCTCACTGTAGTTTTGATCTGTATTTCCCTGGTGGCAAGTAATGTGGAGCATTTTTTCTTGTGGATCATTTACTCTTAACTTATAGGTCTCTTCTCATCCATTCTGCGAGAACAAGCGAATCTTAAGCATGATGGACCAAAATGGATCATCCTGGATGGAGATATTGATCCCATGTGGATTGAGTCACTAAATACTGTCATGGATGACAACAAGGTGAATAATACCTTAGTGCTAAACAAATATCACACCCGAAGTGTAGGAAGATCTGTTCATTTGTTGATTTGAATACTAGTTTTTAATCATTAACCTAATATTCTTTATGTAATTGCTCTTTTGGTAAGTGGTGCTATCCTGATAATTCTCTTCATTTCACTGGTAAAGAATTGAAGGAAAATGCATTTTTCTTGTCTGCATAAATTTAACCACATTTAAAGAGAGATACATATCTGAGAAGTTAGCTCATAGACACGCCTCACCATTTCCTAAGAGCCAGGCATAAATTGTTATATCTTTGGTTAGGTACGCAATACTTGGATAATAAAAGGACGAGTTTGTGCCCTATGTAAATTGATGAAATTTAGCTATTACAATTAAGTAATTCCTGTGGCTACAGAGTGAATATAAATGCCTTTCTAAGCATTTTGCTGTGGCTAATCCAGCCTTGCCAGCAAAGACAAAAAGTGATAGTCCAGGTCCGTGAGACACCACTTAAAGCAGCACAGGGTCTATGGTGAGGGTCAGGAGAAAGAAATAGGCGATCATCCTTGCTGCAGAACAGAATTACTAACCCCCTTAAATTAGTGGTAATTACTGCTTTCTGCATTAAGACATTGTTCACCATAACATGTAGGTCTGAGATCTTTATACTTGCATGAGTTTCTATAGCACAATTGATAATTGTGGTATTTCAGATTCTAAAGAAAGTTTATTTTTTTTTTTTGTGGTATTCAGGCCTTTTCATGGAATCATCTCTTAGAACAAATGTCTTCTATGTAGTAGTAATTACCACAGACAGTTAGAGGTTGGCATGAGTGAGTCCATGTTGGTGAGTTTGTTCCTCAAGGGTCAGTGAGCTCCCCTCTGGGATTAACTGAGATCTTTATTCAGACCGCACTTCCAGCTCAGGCGAGTGAGCTCATTGCTTTTGGCACTTGTACCGGGGGCGCGGGAGAGGGAGTACTTGGTGGGGTTCTGGTGAGTGAGCCGGGTAGCCTTTGCCCCCCAGGGACAGCGCCTCTCTCATGCTGTGCTGCTCTGTCCAGGTGCTGACCTTGGCCAGCAATGAGCGCGTAGCGCTTACCCCCTCCATGAGGCTGCTGTTTGAGATTCATCACTTGCGGACTGCAACTCCCGCGACCGTTTCCAGAGCTGGTATTCTGTATGTGAACCCACAAGATTTGGGCTGGAATCCGTGAGTGCTGCTTTTTTTTTTTTTAATTGTGGTAAAATATACATAACAGAAAACATTTTAACCATGTGTAAGTATACAGTTCAGGGGCATTAAGTACATTCACATTATGAAACAACCATCACCCCCATATGTCTTCGTAACTTTCTTCGTCCTCCCCAGCGGAAGCCCCATACCCATTAAACAGTAACCACCCAGTGTGCCCTGCCCTCAGTCCCTTTCTCCTTTCTGCCTCCCTGAATCTGATTCTGCTAGGTACCTCTTATAACTGAAATTGTATGGTAATTGTCTTTTTGTGGTGGGCTTATTTCACTTAGCATAATGCCTTCAGAGTTCATCCATGTTATAGCATGTTCCAGAATTTCCTTCCTTTTTAAGGCTGAATGATGTTGCATTGTATGTGTACAGCACATTTTGCTTCTCCATTCATCCCTTGGTAGGTACCCGGGCTGCTGCTTCCTTTTGACTGTTGCAAATAATGCTTTAGTGAACATGGGCATACAGGTATATCTTTCAGTCCTTCCAGTTATTTTGGATATATATCCACCAGTGGACTTTCTAGATCACATGGTAATTCTATTTTTAATTTTCACTGGAGCCACCATACTGTTTTCCATAGCGGCTGCACCGTTTTGTATTCCCTGCAACAGTGTACAAGGGTTCCAATTTCTGCACATTCTCACCAACGCTTGTAATTTTCTCTATTTTTTACGACAGCCATCCTAATGGGTGTGAAATGGTATGTCACTCTGGTTTTGATTTACATTTCCCTAATGATTAGTCACATTGAGCATCTTTTCATGTGCTTATTGGCCATTTGCATATTTTCTCTGGAGAAATGTTTATTTCAGTCTTCTGCCTATGTTTTAAATCTAGTTTGGTTTTGTTTTTATTGTTGCGAATATTTCTTTTTTCAACCTTAGTTTTAAAAACTAAAATTTTATGTGATCATTTGAGGAAAGTATTAGTAAATAAATTGAGTAGGCTAATTTAAAGATAATGAAATTAGCACCTGTATGCGTTTGTCAGTTTTAGTTGGACATTACCCTCGTCACGCCTTGTACATGTTAAGAACTCAGTATTTGTCAAATAAGTGAATAAGTAATAATAGTTCATATGGAGCCCTGAGATGTAAATAAATCATTTATATAAATATATTAATATGTCATGTAAACACCTGTATATTGGTATGCCTATGTATAATAGCCATACATGAATAGCGGTAATGCTTTGATTCAGAACAAGTTGACTGTGCCCACCTGCTTGCTCTGCAGATCTTACGCTTTCCAGAATTCATCCTGGAGGTCAAGTGTTGCCGCCTCTAGCATTCCTACTGTGAACTGCGGAAATAATGTTTGACCCCTGCAAGTGACACGGGCTTGTGCCTGGTGTGCTGCTGGCATCAGGATGTTCTGTTGACCTGCCACTCTGTGATCCCAGAGGCAGTCCTGTACGGGCCACTTGAATGGGCTCCTTGCCCTCTGGCTTCCGGTTGGTTTGGCCCATGAGGAGCCCTGGCAGGAAATGAGAGGGAGAGAGAATGAGGAGAGTGAGGTCAGGCTATTTATTTCCCTGGCTCCCTCTCCCCGTGGTGTCACATCAGGATGACTGTGTCCCTCAGTGGCAGGTCAGTCTCCTCTGAAATGTCTCTGTAAGATCCGTCCCTTCCACATTTTGCTAGTCCTTCATTCTCTTGTCCCTGCAGGCACAGGTACACTAACTCTCCCTCACTTAACTACTGGTGGCACAGGTCTCTTCCTTCATTTCCCTGCTCCATGCCCACCTTTGCCAACAGTCCTTCTAGATCCTTCCCTGTTATCCTGATTTGAGGATGACCTCTGTTCCCTGCCAGATGCTTGGCTGATGCCCTTCTCCAGGCTGCTTTCTCTGGATACTGATTTGTTCACTGAAAGTCTCATCCCTTGAGTCCATACCAAAGTAGGGCCATGCCCAGGCTTCTGTGTTTTACAGCATTTTATTGGATCTGTCTGGGGAACAGGTGATTTCAAATCCCTAAAATGGAGAGTTCTTCTTGAGCTAATAGGTCCTTTCCCCAGCTAGGATTCAGACTGTCTTCTAGGATGCTTCTATGGGTTTGGGGCTGGCTGACAGAGAATCTCCAGTATCGCTTGATCCCCCCCATACAGAGAGCAGAGGCATTCCCCACACCCCATTTCCTTCAGGGGACCCCTCACCCCTCTGGGTGTGGTCTGACTTCAGTCATGAAACTCACAACTCCCACAGTCTCAGTAACATCACATGGAGATTTGTGCTAATAAAAGCTTTCTAAATCCTTATTTCAAGAAGGATTTTTATCTAGGAAGTCAAAGAATCTTAATCGATTAGAAAAAACACCCGTGTTGCATTCCTACAAAAGTTAAACAACTGTCTTCAGCATTACACTTTATTTTTATGGAGGTTTTTGTTTGATCCAAGATCAATGGATAAGTTTTAATTTTCATGTGTGTGACCACAGAGACATTATCCAAAACAATGAGAATCTTCTCTAAAGGGTATTTTTATATTTTTATCTTCTACCACCAGAATCTTTTTTTTTTTTAAAGATTTTATTTGAGAGAGACAGACAGAGATAGTGAGAAGAGAGCATGAGAGGGGAAAAGAGGAAGAAGCAGGCTCCCACTGAGCAGGGAGCCCGATGTGGGGCTTGATTCCAGGACCCAGGGATCACACCCCGAGCTAAAGGCAGACGCCCAACAAACTGAGCCACCCAGGCGCCCACAGAATCTTTAAATGAACCACAAAAAAGTGGCTTTTTCAGATTGGGGGATATGTTTTCACTCCATATTTATTGCTACAGTAAATATACATTGCTAGCTTACTTTAATGTCATAATTTTAATTACGGGATAGCTTTGTGTATATTGACTCATTCAATCCTTAATTACCTTCTGAGATAAAATTATCAACCAGGTTTTCCAAACCAATATCTTAGGTCTCAGTTTCCCCCAGCTTTTTAATTTGAAAGTGTTGAAAATTATAGAAACTTTGAAATGGTGGTAGTACACTCTGCACTTTCTTTCTACAGTACCGACTTTTAGCATCTTACTACATTTACTTTCTCAATGTACATACATACACTCTCATGGGCATAGAGGCACATTTTCTCCTTTTACTAATTTTTGCAAAATTATCTGAAGACATTAAGCCCCTTCACCACTGAGTACTTGAGTGTCTGTTCCCTAAGAAGTAGGATATTGTCCTATGTGAACACAGTACAATGAACATACCTAGGACATTTGTTCTGGATACAGTATTATCTAATAAACAGTAATTTTTCAAATTTTCTCAGTTAACTGAGAAATTTCCTTGGTAGATTTTTTTTTTTAATCCCGTGTCAAAACAAAGATCACACATTGCCTCTCCTTGTCTGTATTTTCTCCTTTAATGTAGAATATCCTCCCACCTTTTTCTTTCATGATGTTGACAGTTTTGAGGGTAATGCCTAGAAGAGTGACCCATTGGTGGTGGCAAAGTGGCGACTTCCTTTTTTTTTTTTTTTTTTTTAAAGATTTTTATTTATTTGTTCGACAGAGATAGAGACAGCCAGCGAGAGAGGGAACACAAGCAGGGGGAGTGGGAGAGGAAGAAGCAGGCTCCCAGCGGAGGAACCTGATGTGGGGCTCGATCCCATAATGCCGGGATCACGCCCTGAGCCGAAGGCAGACGCTTAACCGCTGTGCCACCCAGGTGCCCCAAAGTGGCAACTTCCTAATTCGTTCCTTCTTTTTACATAGATGAGGTGACATTTTCCTATGAAGAATTCCTTCTCCTCTTTCCTCCCAATCCCCTCTCTCCCTCACCCCTCTTCCTCCCTTCCTTTTCCCCTCTCACTTTCTCTTTCCCTCCCCCCGCCTTTCTTTCTTAATGGGCATCATTTTCTTTTCTTTTAGTTCAGTGAGTTATAATTCATTACCAACATGATCCTATTAAATGCTCGCTTTAGCCCAAATTTGCCACCAAGAGCCCCTTCCAGGCAGCCCCTTACTTGTTCTTTGTCACTTTTCTTCCTCAGTCTTGGAGCGGTTGCCTTTGGGCTAACCAACATCATTCTGGCTCCTTTCATTCTTCCTTACCCTTGCCCAATTCAGTCATTTCTCCAAGGAGCCAGAAGAAATGACTTTTCATATAAGGAATGTTATTTAGAATCCAAGACAGTGATGCTAGGTGTGTTCATTGCTACTGATAGGTCACTGTTTTTAGGCTTTTTCAGTGAACAGAGTTAGGAAATCCATTTTCTTAATTCATATTGTGGGAAACCCTAAGTTATCGTGGGTAGATGATAAAATATTTTGTTTATAGTGTCTCCCTGTGATTCCATTTAAGGACTGAAGGTAGTGTCATTATCATGTAAGCTTCTTAGATATCTTTGTTTAAATTCACTGAGCTATTCTAAAAAAATAATTTTATATCCGTACTTAGCAGATGCAGAGCATATGAAGTCAGACAAACATCCTTAAAATCACACGAGCTTGTGACTATCAAAATCAAATACTATTCTATTTCTCAGTCCTAAGTATATTTACTAGATGAATGTGGGACCATTCATATAGGTCTGTTGAGATCTTGAAAAATAGAGAAAGAATGGAAATTAGAAGAAAATTTCTAAGAAATAAGATTTCCCCCCCTTTAGAAAGGGATTAAATGCATAGAAAAGGAAAAGCAAACAGGCAGTGAATTAAAATCATTCAGAATTAAGTTATTTAATTCACTTAAATTATTTAAGTTCCTTAACTTAAAATTATTTCAAGTGAACATAATTGAAAATGAGATCTACCAAACGGTGTATTACTCAACTTCTAGATAATGATAGGAAAAGGTGGGGATATCTCTGGAATTTAGTCTGATTCCAAGATATTACTGGAAGATACCTTTTGGGAGGCCCACCTTTAGATCATACTTATTCCTTTATTACTTTAATAGATAATATCCTTTTGATTTTGTCTCTCTCATCCTCTCACCTGCATTGAATGAGCTCGTTGTTGTCTTTTTTTTTTTTTTGTAAGATTTTATTTATTTGAGAGAGAGTGAGCATGAGTAGGGGGGTAGAGGGCAGAGGCAGAGGGAGAAGTAGGCTCTCTGCTGAGCAGGGAGCCCAATGCAGAGCTTGATCCCAGGATCCTGGGATCGTGACCTGAGCCAAAGGCAGATGCTTAACGGACTGAGCCACCCATGTGCCCCAAGCTCGTTGTCTTCTACCCCTGCAATCCCATCCTTCCATCTTGGCATCCTGTATATATTTGCAAACATACAGATTCAGAAACCATCGACATACGCTGCCAGTCAGCACGTTGTAAGTTCGGCCATTTTTCTGGGCCATCATGAACGATGAGAACTTGCAGCTTGCTGTGGGGAGCATGTATACAATCAGAGCTCTGATGAGTTCCTGCTCTTCTCCAGGACACTAGTCCCACCCCAGACTCCTGAGGAATAAATTGAAAAGTTTTCAGGAGCCTAAAACTTTGGCTACCTAGGTGGTTTCCAAACTAGTGGGTCTTAGAGACATGTGGTCATGTGAATAGCACTTCTGAAGGGCGGGGCAATGAAGCTGATTATATGGAACACATCTGCAAACACCAAGGAGCCAAAGTGTCTGTTAGCGACCTGGATATTGTCATGAAGATGATGCATTAAAGCATCAGGATGCGGATACTTCCTGAGGCAGGGGCACCAATGATCTCTTACGTAGGTAAGAAATATATAGGCCCTTTTAGTATGTCGTTTTCCATTGTGTGTCCTGTAATAGCACTAAGTTTCATTTGGCCATGTTCAAATGTACAGCATCTCTTAGTAACCATAAGGAACTTCTTTATGAAGTAAGGTGGAAAAAATTGCCAACAAAGATCTGTATCTTCAGTTTTCGCCATTGCTGAAGGTAATAGTGTCTTCCTCTGAATTCACTGTTTTAACATATATTTTTATTCCAAATATGAAAATTTATACATAATTTAAACTGTTTATATTTGACAGTATAGACTTTTTTACTCCCTATGCTATATGGTGTGGTTGATCCCTAGCAGAAGTCATTTGGGGCCTTTTGCGGGGGGGGGGGGGGCGCAGGCAGGATCACCTCTTGCCACGTATCCTGGTTTGGTTGTACTCAGGTCCTTCCCTGTGGAGATAATTTGTACAAGGGCAGCATTTGCTCGTGGGCCTGGTAGGTTCTCTCTTTGTGACCTGGGCCCCTGCCAGTGTGGGGCGGTGAAGCAGCTCTCACCTGCCCCTCGAGCAAAGCCCTCTTCCCCTTCTCTGGCTCCCTTGAGGCTTCAGCCCCTGGGCACCCCCGCATAGGTTTCTGCTCCCACTGACACCAAAGACCAGGGAGGTGGAGGGAGAATTCGTTGTACCCAGCAGAGCACTGGCCGCCAACTCTTGGGCCCTGTAGGACTCTGCTGCCTTTAGAGATGCTCAGATCGGCTGAGCCAGGGTCTGACCCCAGTCCTTGGACTTCAACCAACTCTGTGCTGGATAACACTTACTGAGAACTTGTTGTATGTCAGATAGTAATCCAAGCACTTTTTGCACGAGAAGTCATTTCATCCTCAACAATCCTAGGAAGTTTGTCAGAAACTTAAAGCACAGAGAGGTGAAGCAACTCACCCTAGGTGTAATAGTTAGAAAGTGGCAGAGCTGGAGTACCGATCCAGGCAGTCCGACTTGAGAGCTCGGTCTCCCTGAGCAAGTCCCTCACCCCTCCACTGCCCCAGTAAGCTCTAGACACCACGTTCTGCTTCTGGCAGCCGCTGTGCAGTGGAGTAAGTAGCTCAGAGGTAGGTGAGGCCTTCGTGCTTCATTTCCAGTAACGCACACCTGTTTGCCATTGTTTCCTGGTGCCCACTGTCCCCACCGCCCAGAGCTGCTCTCTCAAGTTACCGTCCTGCACCTGGACTTCACCTGAAAACCATTTCTCTTGGCCCTGAAGAAGTTTTGACAGTTGATATTGTATAAATCTCACTCTAGTGTAAATGTGATTGAATAGTTAATGGAGCCCTGTTGTGGCACTTTGTAAAAATCAAAGGAGCCTTTTACAGGATAATTATCTTGCCTTAATTTCTTCTGATAGTAGAAATGTGAAATCTGATTTGCTTAGAGCAAGGTATAGTGGTAATTGTTTAGCTGCTGTGCTGGCGGCTAAATGTATTTCTTATCACTGCCTCCTATTTGATGAGGACTTTCTGAGCAATTATTTTTCATTTAACATCACACGGTTTCTCCCCAGAGACTACTGTGGGAGCTGCTAGGCTATGTTTCATTTTATTGATAAGTATGATTTTATTACTATGTTAGGTATCAAAATTGATAACCTTCTATAAGCTTCAGATTAATACACATGTACTGAAGCATGAGATACCATTTCAGAGCCCCTTATTGGAAACACATTATCTGCTTATCAGGCTGGAGTTCCCTCCAATCCAGTGGAAAAGGAGGGACTCTTAAAGAGCCCCTATGGGATTTTTGCCTTTTTTTGTATGTCACCAATTTGTCATTACTAAGTAATTGATGCCAGGATTAATCAAGAAAAATCACAAGCTGTTTTCATAAATAAGGCTTGCCCTATGAGACTGGTTTCAGTCCCTTAGGAAATGACACGCTGCTCCTCCTTATAAATGCTCAGTAATGGCCTACTTAGACTCTATTATGTTTGCTTTCTAAGTGCTATTAGGAGTTTCTTTTACATTTTTTTTTCATTAAGGTAAAAATGGCCATTTGAACAAGTTTTTAAGGGGTCATTTAAAAATATTTGCAGTTTGAGAAATAGAACGAACTCACTAAACATGTCCCTGAAGGGTGGCTTCAAGCTGTGTTGCGGGGGGAGGATTTGAGTTGGTGAAATTTGGCTTTTGAAGCCTCGTGTTCCATAAAAGCTTTTCTGTGTTCTTTTTCAGGTATGTGGCCAGTTGGATAGACAGAAGGCAGCATCAATCAGAAAAGGCCAATTTAACTATTCTTTTTGATAAATACATTCCTGCATGCTTGGATAAGCTGAGAACAAGCTTTAAAACCATCACTCCGGTTCCCGAGAACAGCCTGGTGCAGGTTTGCCTTCGGTTACACCGTTTTACGTTCTAGTCCTGGTGCGGTGGTGTGGCTCGATGTGGGCTGCAGGAGCTTTTGCTCGCTTGATGAAGAAGATGCAAAGAGCCTGGGTGACTCCGTCGGTTGGGCATCCAACTCTTGATCTCAGCTGGGGTCTGGATCTCAGGGTCGTGAGTTCTGGTCCCGTGATGGGCTCCACGCTGGGTGTGGAGCCTACTTGAAAAAATGAAAAATAAAAAAAGAAGAGGCAAAGATTGCTGGGGTCGTCAGGGGTCGTCAGGTTGCTCCAGCTCTCTTTCCCCAGCTCCATGGTCCCCAGGGCTGTTTGCAAACCTCTGTGACACGCCTATCACATTCTGTCATCACTCGGGGTGGGGTCTGTATTTTCATGGGACTGTCATCTAGAGGGCAGAAGCCACCTTGTATTTATTTTTATGTCCCCAGAAATTGACATAGTTCCTCGCACACAGCAGGGGCCAAGTGTGTGTTTACTTAATCATTGTGTTCCTCCAAGTGTACTGGAATAGACTAAGAAGAGCACAGCAGTAACAGCCGTATTTATTTTTCTGTCTCCTGAGTAACCGGCCCAGAGAAGGTGCTCCGTATGTTTTTTGACTACAGTAAATCCAGCAACTAAAGATGCTGGTCAGTAAGAGGAAGCTTCTGAGCTTGACCACCCACAGCCCTCCCATGCTCTTCTTCCTTTCTGTTCTCCCCCTCCCCAAGACACTCATACAGTCAGGTCAGTCTCAATAAAGAGTTCGTCATCCTCCAGGAACAGGTCTGTTCTGATCCTCGTTCCGAGACAGTTGGTAAGACGGAAGGGTACCTACGATAGGTTGTCATGGACGCAAATGAAAATAATTCACACCACACAGAAGTGAAGGTTGTGATCTTGATCTCAGCATGAAGAAAAATAGTCCCCAGCCTTTACAAGTATAAAACTTCACAAAAGACTTACAATTAGAAATCCTTTTTTTTTTTTCCCTTTAGGAACAAAATTGGTTTTGGAGTACTTTGTTACCATTAAGTTCCTATGTTACCAGATTTGTTTGAAGCTGAATTAGAAATAGTCACAAGCATAATAAGAAGAGAAAGTTCAGGTTTTTGGATAATTCACACACCAATTAAGTAAACGATAGTCTTCAACAGTAATTATCTGAGGTATAATTTATTTCTGAAAGCAGGTCTGAATTTATTCATAATGAATTAATTATGTGGTTAGCCTAATTAGACTTCCTCTGGTGTAGTACTTGCAAAAGCATGATTGTGTTCTTTCTCAAGTTGACTTATGTATTTGTGTGATTCTCTGTAGTGTGAAATTTTTCATTCAAGAGTAGTGTGAAAATAGGTCAGTAGGAATTAATATGACTTTCCCTCTCACTTCCTCCTTTTGTAGTATTCAGAAATGGCATTTTATCCTCCGCTCCTTTTCAGCTGTTGTTCTATGGAGTAGTCTCTTTTCTGTGATTACTTGTAAGGACAAAATTGGGATGAACATGAGGACAGAAGGGAGTACCTTCAAATGACTAAGAAATTAATGTGCTCCATTTTTCAATAAATGCCATGTATTCACTTTCAGTTTGGTTGGGTATATCAGCTCCTTCATAACGTACCCGGAGTCTGATGTTACTGATGGCTGACACAGAGCTCTGCGTGTTCTCCAAGTACTGCGTCTGGGAGAAACCAGAAAAGGGACACGTTAGGAGAGTCTCCAGATCAGCGGATAACCTCACATTGAAATTTTCCGGTCCCTTTTTTGGTTTTGGCTTTGGTTTTAACAGCCCCTTAGAGCACCAGGGCTTCTACTCAGAAGTAGCAAAGCCTCACAGTCTTAGATTATTTTTCTTGATAACAAATGGGTGATTTTTTATTTCTTTTGGAGGGTTATTTTAAATTGGCAGATATGAAACTATGTAACATACCAGAAATCAGGAGAGAAGATTGAAGAATATAACAGGCGGTCAACTTTGCAAGTTGAAAACCTTTGTAAACGATTTCTGGGAGCTACTTTCCGTATTACCATGGGTTTTCCCAGCTCTCATGGCTGGGAAAGAAAGACGCCCGCCCGCGCAAGCCTGACTCACATTGCTGTCTGTATCATAGTCCTCAAGTCTAGGGCTGCCTTTAGAAAGCAGGGGAACAGTACCAGGAGTTCTGCGAGTCTGGGATAATGCTACTAAGTGCCAGCTGGTTCTATGCTTCAGAGAAGTTGCTGGAAAACATGTTGATGGCTGGTTATTGGTTACCTTTGGGAAAGGCCTTTGCAAGCAGCCGTGTTCCCCTCATCACTGACCTGGTTGTCCTGAACTCAGGCTGTGTTTCTGACCCATAGCACGTTGCTGTCTCACATGGCGGGGAGTGAAGGACAAGTTCCTGAACAGCACTTCTTCCAAGGTTAAATTTAGTTTGGTGTTCAAAAAAAAAAAAAAAAAAAAAAGTCACAGGCGAAGGCTGCCAGTCCAACTTTCTAAGTTTATACAACAGGTGGGAAAAACCCGCTGCCAAAGCACTAGAGCAAAGTGGGTTATCTAAATGTCCAACAAGAGGGAAATGAATAAATACCTCTCTGGAATCTTATGCACTCATTCCCACTGATACCGGAGGACAGCACTTAAGGGGCAGGCAAGATATCTTTAGTTTGTTACTGAGTGAGAATGTGAGCTGTAGACGCCTATGTGTACAGTGACTCCCTGTTAATAAAAAAAGAGAGCTTAGATATATTCCCCATTATCTTTTCTTTGTGCCTCTATGTATTCGTGTTTCGTATAGTGATTACGAAATAGATAAGGTAGTCCTTTTTTAAAAATAGCTGATTAATTAGAAGACTGGTTTCATTAAAAGTTGCACAGGTCTCTACCAGTGACTTAGAAAACCAAGGCAGTAATTTTTGTCTGTTTCAGTGTAGCAAATCACAGATTGGGGAAAATTCTATAATCTCTTCAGGAGCAAGGGAATTTGTTAGTCTGCCCTCTGCTATTGAGGAACTGTTGGCCTAAATGAATAGCTTTTTATTTTTCTTTAGACTCTTTGTACCCTTCTGGAATGCTTGTTGACTCCTGACAACGTACCTTCTGACAGCCCAAAAGAAGTTTATGAAGTCTACTTTGTCTTTGCTTGTATCTGGGCCTTCGGAGGCACTCTGCTGCAAGATCAGGTATGTTTTGAGATAGTGCACAGAAATAATTTATAGAACCAGTTTTACTTGGGGGGCAGGTTGTAATGTGATCCCTGCGTTTGGTTTTTTTTAATATCATCATCATCTCTGCCATTGGCCCTGTTCTCTTGTAAGCTGATGTGTTTAGGCAAGCTCATGCAGGCTGGTAGCTCTAACTTTGGCTGGTGCTGTCGAGCCCATAGTCTTGCCCCGGATCTCTCCTTGGAGCTCAGGGGCCGGTGTTTCCACCTGCCTCTGGAGCAGTGCCAGCAGTGTGCTCTTGCACGGGCCAGTCACGCTCCCTGTGCCAGAGACAGAGCTCTTCATCTGCCCCACCCCCAAATTGGCTCTTCCTCTTCACCCTTTCTTGTCCTCAGGGATACCCTCATCCCTTCCAGTTGCTCGAGTTAAAGACCCGGGAGACACCATTCTTCTTTACTTCTGTATCCAGTGGTCATGGGATCCTTTCAGTCACACAACAGCTGTCAAGTCTGTCCCCACCTCCCTGTCCTACAGCCTTCATTCAGGAATGTACCATCTTCAGCTTGTGCTGGACTGTCGCAGTGTCTTAGCTCGGGCTGCCGTAACAAAATCCGCACCTTGGATGGCTTAACTGACAGAACTTTACTTTCGGTTCTGGAGGCTGGGAGTCCAAGGTCAGGGTGCCAGCGTGGTCAAGTTCTGGCAAGGACCCTCTTCTTGGCTTACAGACAGGTGCTTTTTTGCTGTGTCCTCACATGACAGAGAACAGCAGTTAAAAGGCACTAATCCCATCATGAAGGCCCAAGCCTCATGACCTCACCTAAACCGAGTTACCTCCCAAGTCCCCATCACCGAATACCGTCACCTTGGCGGTTAGAGCTTCAACACAGGAATGTGGAGCGGGAGGGGTGGACACATTCAGTATACAGTGCGTAAGAACCTTGAAATTGGTTTCCCTGTCACTAGTCTTACCTCTAATCAGTCTCTTACATGATTCTCGGTGTAATTATTTGGGAACCAGACTCAACTCAGGCCAGTTCCTTTCCACGGGTCTTGCCTTCAACCTAACATGAGCCTACCACGCCTGCCCAGCATTCCTAGCGTAGCTCATCCGTGGCTGCTGATTTCTTTTGGACAAACACTTGAGACGAGCTTGCTTGAGTACATGCATACGCGTGCACACTCACACATGTACCCATGGCTTAGACTTAGGTGCAGAATGGGAGTGTTTCATGTTAGAAGATGGCTCATCTGATCTCCCCCATGCTCCTCTGTATGTGGGTTTTGGCACGTAATGTTTCCAGTAATTGTTCAGTCTGTCTTCATGGTGCACATAAAGCTCAGAGGCACAGAGGAACTTGACCAAAGTTACACAGATAGGAAATGACAGCACCAGGATTCACACCCGTGTACGTCTCCAAAGGCCACCCCTTCCAGGGTATCTCAGGGTCTCTCATGGTCATAACTGATCCTACAGGTACCCCTGAATCTTTGCCTTAAAAATAGATGGCCCACATCTTCTAGACTTTGCCAGATGTTTCTGGATATAAACAGGGAATTTAAATTGGAAGGCATCACAGCCAAGAGGGCCCCATATTTCCATTGGTTGACTTGTTGTAGGTCCTCAGATACATGGTTGCTAAAACCTGTGGGCCAGTTCTGCTTCTTGTTACTAGGTCACCGTAAATCATGTCTATAAATAGGCATGGAATTCACTTGGCCTGCTAGACCTGATTTTGATCGTTCTCAGAAGCCACTTCCCTTCGGTAATATCCAGGGCTTTCTTAAGAAAAGCAGCCTGTGTTGCTTTGAGTAAGAGTCAAGAGTTGGTGTTGGGTGACTTCATGTGGGTTTTCTCCAGCACAATTTACAGCATGCGTGGACTTCTCCTTCACAGAGGCCATGAGCCCTTTCCCCAACTTATCCCCCTCCCATGTTTTTTTATGCTCTTCTAGGGTTCGCCACAAGGTTTTTCCTTCGCTTGAATGTAAACAAGGTAAAATTGTGTGGGTAGGATGTGGACAGTGGAGATCCCTCTACTCCTGACCACGTCCCTCCGAGCTGATTGCCTTTTCATCTTTCCACTTTTCAAACATGGCCGCCTTCCCAGCAGTCCATCAAGCTGGGTGCTGGGCCACCATAGTGGTCACCTAACTCCTGCTGACACTCTGTCCCTAAATAAGACTCATCTTCTTCATCCTCATCCTCCTCACCATCACCATCACCTTCACATCTTCAAAAGGACTCTAACTATGAAACATTCAAAACGGAGGCCATAAAGTTGGAAACATGAATGAAAAAGACAGAAGAAATACTCTTAAGATAGCCATTTATTTGTTGAACAAATCTGAGTGCCTGCTGGATGTCCGAGAATATGCTTAGGCCTCTTAGTCAGCTATTTTACTGAATCTTCAAAAAAATAAAACCTCTATGTATAGGCACAACTATCCTCCTCCCCTTTTACAAAAAAAGGAGCGGAAACTCTGGTAGGCTGCTTGAAGATGCCCAGGTAATGTCTGAGCCACGTTCAGACTGCAGCACGCTGGCTCAGGGCCTGTGTTCTTAAGCCAGCCCCTTGCAGGCAGCTTCCAAAATAGGTCTTGGACCAACTCTCCCTGAGCTCCCATAAACTGCTATTATCACTTCTCACTTGGCTTCTAAGGTAACAGCCTCACTGGTCTGCTGCTGTACCTCCCCCATAATCCATTATCCTCTCAGCAGCCGGAGCGATTTTTTAAAATGTAAATTGAATTATATGATACACTTGAGAGTTTAAAACACTTTAATGGATTCCGTTTGCTTTTAGGATAAAGTGAAAAATTTAATACTATTTACAAGGCCTCTGGATCTAGTCCTGCCAGTCTTTCCCTGCTTCTTCTGCCACTCGCTCTCCCCCACCTCCCACCCCCTTCCACCAGCTGCAGTGCCAGTTTCTGGAACACGAGGTTTTTGGTACCACAGGATCTCTGCCCGTGATGACCTCTGCCTGCTTCTTGGAAAGGTCTTCTCCTTAATCTGTGCCGATTGTCAAAGACGGCTCACCAAACATCCAATTAAAATAGATTCACCCCTGTTACTCTCACTTAGAGCGCACTCTCCTTTCACAGCACCTATTTCCGCATTTGTCGGCTTAGCCTCTGCTTCCTCCGTGCCTCCTCGTGTCTCTGCTTCTACCTCCCCCTACATTCTGTCACGGCAGACGTTCTGTTTCCTTTCTTCCCCGGTCTAGAGCAAACGCATTGTAGTTGAATGAACTAATGAGTCAAAGATGTGTCACTGAAATGATCTTGCTGACGTAGTGGTTAGCAAATTTTGATGTGAAGTCGAAGTCCTATGTATTCTGCCCACAGAGCATGGTGCCAGGCGTTTTACCTTCAGAACTGATTTAAGACCGACTTTTGTAGGGTGATAAAATACCCATGCCACCAGCTGGAAGAGAGCTCACAGGAGCCTAGACGCACTGACACGTGAGCGGTGGTGAGCAGGCGTGTGAGCTGAGCGTATTTGCAAGATGGCGGCAAGCGCTGCCTGCTAGACTCCTCACCCTTCTCTGCCCTCGGCGCACACTCCTGTTCTCCAGCCATCCTGTCTCTGCTCATGGGTGTGATCGGCCCAGCACAAGAAGTGGGCCATCGTCCAAGGACACAGGCCAGCAACGAAAAAGCAGTTTTAAGAACGTGACTGGAGAAAAATGGGAGTTACAGTCTTAGAAAGTATGAACTGCTGAATGCCACGGCCGCTCACACACACTGCTCTTCGAGTTCACCCGAGCTCAGTGTGGGAGAGGATCCTGCGGATGAAGAAGCCACTGTGCCAGGTGGTTCGGTAGATGGAGGGAGTCAGTGGGCTGGGTCGTCCGGTGGGTGTTGGAGACAGCAGGCCAGGTCTTCCTATGGCTACAGAAGGGTTTTATAAGCTGCCAATTTCCATTTCCCCTTCTTTTCCAAACCCTCATCTAGTAGCAAAGGGCTTGTACCTATCATCATACAAAGAGAAGCACCTTCTAGCAGGGAAAGCCTGTTCCTATTCTAGCAAGGCCCACTGTCAGTCCTTTGCGTAGGGCAGCAGTTTGTCTGTCTGGAGTTTTCAATTGGACCACTCACTCGTGCCCTGCTAGAGAACCAAGAACGTGCCTTTCCTCATCCCTCGAGGTGGGGGTTTCCAGATTTTGAATTTCAAAGATAAACAATTTGACTAATGACTTGAAGGAATGAAATAGGGTTACCAGATGTTTACTTTTCTAAATAAGGACATTTATAAACAATGACCATAATGAATACCATAATTTTTTAAAGGAAAAGCTATTTCAGTACCAAAAGGTCCAAGAAGCCTTTAAGCTCAAATAGAGGGCAGTATTTAAATCAAATAATGTTACCAGTTTTTTTAAGTATTCCTTTGTTCTTACCTTTCTTATTTTATCAAGAATTGATGTGAATGTTGGTAGAAATCAACACCAGTGTTTGAGAACCACTGTCTCGCCATACCTAGCATGGTAATTTGCATGAGAGCTCATTGTTAAATTGAATAACCCAGGGGTAATCGAAGGTTCACCTAACCTTACTTTGCTTTTTACGTTAATAATTATTCCAGAAAATTTGTACCTGATGGATATAAGGCAATTAAAGCTTTCTGCCTCTCTGATATTATCACTCATTATAAGTTACTTCTAGTTATTTATCTTTCTTGGGTCAGTTACTCAGTCCCACTTGTAATTATAACTCTGTACGTGGCAAATACTGTGTTGAACAGGATTTGGAGGGGCTTTGTATATGTTCAAAATTACCTCTAGGTCTGCAGTAAGGATTTCTCTTGTTCTCCTTAGCTTTCTGGCTCTCAAGCTGAATTCAGTCGGTGGTGGCACAAAGAGATGAAAGCAGTGAAGTTCCCATCCCAGGGGACAATCTTTGATTATTATCTGGACCACAAAACTAAGAAATTCTTGCCTTGGTCTGATAAAGTCCCCAAATTTACTATGGATCCAGAGGTACCTCTTCAGGTAGGTGGATGGAACCCAGTAATTTTCGAGCTGCACTGTGCTGGTTGGCGCCTTTTAGTTTCACGTTTGAGCAGTCCTTCCTTCCCCGCCTGATGGAAAAAGTCTGGTTGATATGCTCAAGCTTATGTAGCACGTTGCCTGGGAGAGAAGGATCTTAGTTGTAAGAACAACTAGTGAGATGGCTCTTAAGTTCACGCAACCTTTTTTAAAAAAAATTTCAACCTAAGTCTATAGTAACCGTTTTCTTTATATCTTAGAAATTTTGTGAGTTTTATTAAAAATCAAAGACATATTTCTGTTAGTTCCAGTGCTTCTTATATCTGACCGTATTGTGAATTTATCAGCACTTTTCATGTAGAACTTCTATTCTTTAACCCCCCCAAGCCATCAAATGGATGTGTTCACACTCCTCAACTCAGAGGTTTCAAATTCTCATGGCAGCTGACAAATCTAAATGAATCTTTTTTTAAAAATTATTTCTCTTGATAGATTGTTGTTTTACCTTTCTCTGATGTTGACTTATTCTTCACTCATCTTCTTCTTCTGCCCAATCTCTTTTCCTTTTCGTGAGACTTCTTAAAATCACGACATTCTGATTCACGTGGGAGCTTACTGCTTCCAGTAGTGCTGTGTGAATAGATTATAGGGGGTTTCTAGGGTATTAACCAGCAGCTGGTGTGACCTAAGAGAAAACCCAGTGTATGTGCTTCCTGGAGCTGCTGGAGCAAACGCCACGAGGCAGGTGGCTTAACAACAGACATTTCTCGTCTCATGGTTCTGGAGGCTAGACGTTGAAAGACCAAGTGTCAGCAGGAATGGTCCCTTCTGAGGCTGTCAGGGAGAGTCCGTTCCAGGCCTCCGTCTGGAGTTCGCAGGGGATCTTGATGTGCCTCGGTGCGTGGCAGCATAGCTCTAGTCCTCACGTGGCATGTTCCCCGCGTGTGTCTCTGTGTGCAAATTCCCTTCTGTATGAGGACACCAGTCATGGTGCTAGGGGCCTCCTCTAGTTGTATTAGTGTGCTGGGACTGTCCTAACACGATACCACACCCTGGGTGGCTTAAATATCAGAAACTCATTTTCTCACAGTTCTTTCCAGAGGCAAGAAATCCAGGATTGAGGCGTTAGGGGTTTGGTTTCTCTCGAGAGCTCTCTCCCTGGCTTGCAGATGGCCGCCTTCTTGCTGCATCTGCACGTGGCCTTGGTGTGTGTGCCTCCCCAAGCACTATCTCCAAGTCTGCCCAAATTTCCTCTTCTCACAAGGACACCGGTCACATGGGGGCAGGGCCTCCCCTTAATGGCCTCATTTTAACTTAATCATCTCTTTAAAGATCCTGTTTTCAAATACAGTCACATTCTGAGGTAGCAGGGATTTGGGCTTTATCGTACGGATTTCGGGAGGATACATTTTAACCCACAAACCTAACCGTGAGGAAACTTCACAAACAAGAAATCAGAAGTAGGATGGCCCCAAGACTGATTAATTCTCTGACATGGTGATATCACCAAGGATTTGGGTCTTTCCATCTCTCTTCTCTGCTCTTCTTAACACTGGCATCATTTTTAAGACTAGTATCCTTCCTGGTCTGAAACGGACTTCCGTAGCCTCAGGAGTTACCTTTAGAGGGAAAGGACACTTTGTCATCTTTTTTTTTTTTTTTTTAATTAAGAGTGTGGAAACTTCTCAGAAGTCCCAGAGCAGACCGCCTCTTGAGCCTCTAATACTCCAGGGCTCACATGCCACCCCTAACCTGTCTCAGGCAAGGGTACTGGGTTACCCTAATTGGATATGATAAATCATCACACTGCCGTGGGAGCCAGGTTGAGCTTTGCTGGAGCTCATGTGTGTGGAGGAAGCACGGAGACTTGGACAAAGTGGGAGCTCTGACAGGAAGGGGAAGTGGAGAAATGGGTGCTGGGAGACAACCAACCATGTCCGTTCCATCTGCTTGATAAATTTTGAAATCTGCTTTTGCTCAACCTACCTGGACTTCACCTACCTGGGAGTGTTACCTAGCTAGTTGAAAACTGAGAATTTGTGATTAACCAAAGACAAAAAACTGGCATAGCGAGGTTGATGCATCTGACCAAGATATCTTTTATTCCACAGGGAATCTATTAGGACTTTATAGTCTTACTCTACACACAGTTGTACCAAGTGTGGTTATTCCACTGACAGTTTCTTAACGACCTGGAAGGGAACCCTACTGAGTCAGTAATAACAGTCAGTGCTAATATTACATAAGTCTAACTCAGACCCTTTTCTAATTGCTTTACATGAATTAACTAATCCTTAAAACAACTTTCTAGGGCAGAGGCTATTGGAAACCTTTTTACATATGGAAAATGGGAGTGCCAAGGGAGGAAGTAATGTGTGTCCAGTCCACATCCTGATGCACCTTCTGTGTGGTAGGAAAGACAGGGCTCAGGCTCTGCACAGGCGTGGGTTTTTATCCAAGTACGACCACTTACTACTTTGCTGTGACCTTCTTCAAGTTATCAGTGTTCTCTAAGCTTTAGTTTCATCGTCTCTGAAATGAAAATCATGACCCAACTCCCCTCATAGATTAGTTATGAGTATCAGATGACCTAGTGTATGAAGCGCTTAACATCATACCTGCCACAAACTCAGCTCTCAGGAGTGTGAATTACCGGTATTAATGGATAGAGAACACAGCTAATAGCCAAATTAAGAAGCACATGATGACAGTGAGCAGCCAAAGAGGAGAAAAAATATTGTAAAATGTAACTCTGATGAAAAACAGTCATCTGGGAGTGTTTGATGTAGCCTAGAATAGTCTGTGCCTTTCAGTGGGCCCCAAGAGTATCCCCAAATTAGAACAGAATTCTAGTGTAAATATTCATAATCATGAAAATGATCCTGAATGATCTATAAAATACTCAGTTGTGTTCATTATGTGTTAACCAATCAGGGAAGAATATATGGTAGAATTTAGGTGTTAATTTTTTTTTTTTTTTTTTTTAAGAACAGTCTGAATCTTGCAAGTGGTTTTTTAACCCCCTTTTTATTTTGGCCACCAAAATGCAAGAAATGTCAACTCTGTTTTAATCACTGTACAGGATTCTATTTCTTGCATGTCTCTGCCTGCTACCTCTTTCCCTGACATTATATCTTAGTTTCTGTTCCCTGAATCTGGTGTTTATTTCCGTTTTTCATTTTATTGTATTCTCGTAAGCCACTTCAAATTTGTTGTGAAACGATAAAGTATATAAAGAAGTCCCTAATTTTCAAAACAGAAGCATTGCTATAAAGGTTTCTTTAAACAAAACCATGCATAATATGTTCGACATGTACTTTGGACTTAGGAATATTTCACTTAAAATCACTGTTTCCCGCCAGTGGGTCTCTCCCCATGCTAAACTCCTTTAGTGTAAATTCTGCCCTGATCATTTGGCCACTTCGTCTTATCCAGCCAAGGCCTGGCTACCAACTTTGATTTATGTGTGGACTGGCTTTTCAAGTATTTCATCAGCTCCTAGAGAGTGGTGGATGATTTCTGAAACGTTAATTGTATTCCCTTGTAAGCCTAACACGAGGCTGGACAGAGTGTAGGTAGTCCGTGATGGGGGCTTTGGATAGTACTTCAGTTGGAAAAGATAAACCCATTGCTTATGCTACTGCATTTTGATGGTACCACCCAGTTGCTGTCCTCAAGCTATAACGTCTGAACTCTGACAAATCAAAACTGAGTATCAGATAAGATCTTTCCTACTGAGCGTGAACTTGAATTAAGAATTCTTTGGGTCTCTATTCTCAAGTGACTGTGTTGGTTAAGATCTAAAATTTTGGAATGCCTCTCCTTCTGACTTTTCTCTTTCTGTTCCTCCCCCCTCACCCCCCCACCCCAAGAGAGTTGTGGTTCACACAGCAGAGACAACTCGTCTCAGATATTTCGTAGAGTTGCTGCTTGAGAAAGGACAACCCCTAATGCTAGTAGGAAATGCTGGGGTGGGAAAGACAGCCTTTGTAAGCGACACACTGGCAAGTCTCTCTGAGGATTACATCGTGTCCCGTGTGCCTTTCAACTACTATACGACATCTGCAGCTCTGCAAAGTAAGTGTCCCTCCTGCTTATATTTTAGAAAAAAGGCATCAGAAACTGTCAAGGCTGGGACATGTAGCCCGAGGGGAAGACTGCTTTCTCTAGGCTTCAGACGTTTTGCTTTGGCCTCAGATGAATTTTTACTTATCACCAAACTGGGTAAAATATACTTTGTTTCAGTATTGTGATTTTGTTGACATCAACAGTGTTCATTGCTTTGCCTCCACAGTTTGGTCACTTTTAATCAATTTATGGAGTCCTAGCAACATAAGGGTATCCACAAGGAAGAGTGCCCTGGTTACCTTTCCAAGTAAGGGATTGATTTAGGAGAACTTCATTAAAACTGTATTGATGAAATGCCAGGCCACGAGCTGTTAATTAAATCTTAGGAAAATCGTAAGAATAATTTTAGCCTTTGAATAAATGTATTGGTGTAAACAAAAGAACCACACAGATTTGGAGCATTCTGAGTTAGGAAGGCAAGCTAAGTAGACACGGGAAGTGAAGGAGATAGTGTACAAAGAGCAAAAATTGGTAGATCTGTCACTGTCCAGGAGAGTGTCAGGGTTATGTTGGTGGTGGGGGCAGTGAAACTCCCTGCTATCCAGTAGTTGATTAAACCTGTTGAGTTGCCCTGGTTGTGGTTTCTGTGTGTGTGTGTGTGTGTGTGTGTGTGTGTGTGCGCACACACGCACATGGGTATATGTTGTCACTGTTTTCCTGGCTTTATCAGTACAGATTAATAATAAATTTTCTTACTGACTGCCATCATTAACTCAGCCAAGAGTGATTTTTTTTTTTGTAATCTCTCAATAAGGTTTGTCTTCCTTGACCTCATGAATGGAACAGTTAAAAAATCCATAGATACTCCTGCAGCAGTGACAGGGAAGGACTGAGGGAGCAGGCCGAGGCTGGCCTGGCAGTGCGCCATGGGGTAGAGTGTGTTCAGGGAGCAAAGAGTACAGACCCACAGCAGCGTTGCCTCAGATGGCTGACCAGTGAGATGTCCTGTGTGAGAGGAAAGGAGAGGCGAGGTGAGCTCTGCCAATAGGAGGGAGGTTGGCAGGGAAGCATGACACAGAGGAGGTGACCAGAGGGTCATCACTGACACCACCCTGCACAGAGCTGATACTTGAAGACTTAGGAGTGGATGAAATGGACAGAAGATGAGGAAAAGTGAGGGGGAAAAAAGGACAAAGGACAGAAAGTAACATATCTGACTGGTGAGCAAAGTGATGCATTTGTTTCAGGAATTCTTGAGAAACCTCTAGAGAAAAAAGCCGGCCGTATCTATGGTCCAGGAGGAAATAAAAAATTAGTTTATTTCATCGACGACATGAATATGCCGGAAGTGGACTCCTACGGCACAGCGCAGCCCCACGCACTGATTCGACAGCACATCGATTACGGACACTGGTACGCGAGTCTCCGTGTCCTGTTCTCTACTGAAATCGCCACCGTTATTATGGATGAACAATGAAGAATGAAATTGCCCCAATTTCTTCCTCTTCTGGGATAACTTTTGGGTTTCATTTTACATCCCCTTTTCATCATCGTAAATGCAGTAGGTTCCCTTTGTATCTTTGGAAGAATTGGACTGAAAAGCGTCTTAGAAACATTACTGTCTAGTTGAAGCATTAAACTCTCAGGTACATTAACTCGCACTAAGTTACTTAGACACCTGACCCTGTTCTGTGGGATGCACTTGTTTGATAACGTCTGGGCGTTGCCGTGTGTCCATCCCCGCCGCTAACTAGAGGGAGAGCCCCAGCCTCGCTGTGGGTATTGCGAACGGAAGTGGAGTCACGTGGGAATCAATAAGCAGGAGCAGTCGGTATTGATTCAGCCCATTCTGCTGATTTGGGCATTGGAGGAGCTATGGAGGCTTCTGTTTTCTAAGCCTTAGTTTTTGTGTCTCTGAGTTGAGGCTAACACGCCCAACATCACAGAGCGATTCTAAAGATCAAAGGAGGCAGTTTGTGAGAAAGTCCTTCATAAACGGGAATTTTATTGTGTTGTCATCTTCAGGTTTTGGATTTAAGGTTCTGTTCTCTGTCTTTCAGGTATGATAGACAGAAGGTGATGCTTAAAGAAATCCACAACTGTCAGTACGTCGCCTGCATGAACCTGACGGTGGGCAGTTCCACGATCAATCCTAGACTACAGGTAGGGTGTGGAGTTCTGCTGTCGCCCCAATAGGCCCCAAGTGAAACCTCAGACATTATAGATTGTGAGTCTGCATGCTTTTCGTACAAACTAGGGCTCCTACTGGACTTCCGGTGTAAGCTTTTTTTTTTTTAATTATTTTTTAAGATCAGGTACAGGTTTACAAACTGTCTGAACACTTTTAATTGAAAGGACTGCAACGAGTTCCCATAATTCACTCTCACACTCCTCCTACCTCATTTTACCCTATTATGAGCGTCTTGCATTAGTGTTCCTCCTGCATTTATAACAGTTGATGAACCATTATCAATCCATTATTATTAACCAAAGTCCGAAGTTTACATTAGAGTTCATTCATTGTGTTGTGTATTCTGTGGGTTTTGGTAAATGTGTAATGCCAGATATCCACCATGAAAATACCATACAGAATAGTTTCCCTGTGCCCAAAATCTCCAGTGCTCCACCTAATATCCCTGCCTCCCTCCCTTCCTGAATCCCTGTCAGCCAGTTGATCCTTTTATTATCTCCATGGTTTAGCCTTTTCCAGAGTGTCACATAGTTGAAATCCCATAGTATGTGGCCTTTTTAGACTGGCTTCTTACACTGCGCTTAAATACACGTTTAAGGTTTCTCCATGTCTTTTCATGGCTTGATAATCAGCTCTTTTTTTTTTTTTTTACTACTATGTAATAATATTCATTGTATTGGTGTACCAGTTTGTTTATCCATTCACCTATTGAAGGATGCCTTGGTTGTTTCCACATCTAGGAATTATGAGTAAAGCTGATAAAAATATTAATGTGCATGTTTTGTGTGTGCATATAACCTTTTAGTAACAATAACCCCCACCACCTGTAACATACATAAAAGAACAGTATACAACAGTAAGTGTTGCTTACTCCCTTATCCGGCATCAGCTGGGGGTTGGCTGGGTGACTCATGATCTTGGATGGGCTCATTCCTATGCCTGGGAGTTGACTATCAACGAATCTGTGGTGACTTTGACTAAAGTGATAAGGGCAGGGTGGCTCAGCTTCATGTGTCTCACATCCGTTAATAGGTTCATACAATTCATGGCAAAGGTAGGGCCTTAAGAGAGCAAGTGGAAACACACAAGCTTCTGACAGTGACTGACGCAGTGTCATTTCCGCCTCCTTCTGTTGGCTCAGTCGATTCCTAGAGCCAGGCCCAGGGTCAGAGAGGAAGGTACCACAGTGACATGGCAGGGCATGGAATATAGGAAAGGTTAAAACAACAATAACAACAACAACAACAAAACACTTTTTTTTCCTGCAATCTATTGTACCATTATAATTCCTATTATATGTAAGTCTTGGATTTGTTTTGTTTTTCAGAGACATTTCACTGTGTTTGCGTTCAACTTTCCATCCTTGGATGCGCTACAAACCATCTATAGCCAAATTCTTAACTTCCATTTTCAGCAGCAAGCATTTGGCCCATCACTTCTCAGGAGTGGCCCCTCTTTGATACAGGCAACAATCACATTCCATCAGATGATGACACATCACTTTTTACCCACAGTTGTTAAATTCCACTACCTCTTTAATCTGAGAGACCTGTCAAACGTCTTCCAGGTACCTTGGTGGCTCTGGGTTTTGCGTCTTGGGTGGAGGAATGATAATGGTAAGATTAATGGTGTTCAGTTATGGAACTTAGCTCAAGGTGATGATACATACATACCTACTTTTGTATGTATTCTTTGATGTTACACCATAAACTTCTCTGTGAAGTATGCATGGCAGGTTTATTCCCATTTTATCAATGGGACTAGTGGTTTCTTTCAGGTTGTGCAGAGACGTAGCTGCAGAAGCAAGGGTAGAAGTCTGACTCCCTGTTCCGTGTATTCCATATAAATATCTGAGTGCCTCCTATTGGGCCAAGTGAGGGGGATCATTTCTCATTTTTTCATATTTATATGATATGACTTTTAAACATACATCAAGAGAAATGTCACAATTTCTTACACCGTTAAGATTGTTTTGACTTGACCTTGACACTTGATTGGCTTACCGCGTAAAAGGACAGTGTTTCTGTATTTGGTTTAGAAAGGAAATTCCAAAGAGGGAATTGAAACCTGGAATTAAAAAAAAGAAAAAAAAATCAACTGGTGTGATCTACCGTCTATAGTAAAGCTGTTGGAGGATTATTTATGGCCTGAAGTTCTTTTGTGAGAGAGGTAGTGGAAAATTTCAGGAGACTTCTTTGCATTTGGTGATTTTTGTTTCTTTATATTTTTATAACCCTCTTTCCTAAGTTACTCTGCAGATGCCCTACAACCATAACACTGTGTCAGACAACAGTTTCCTGAAGGTGGACCACTCCTTCTCCTTGCTGTAATTTTAGCACCTGCTGGAATGACTGTGCTCGATACAGCATTGTTTAAAAACTAATTTTTAAAAAAAATTATTAGCATAAGCGAGCAAGTGGGGGGAGGGGCAGAGGTAGAGGGTGAGCGAAAATCTCAAGTAGATGCCATGCTGAGCACGGAGGCCGACATGGGCCTCGATCTCATGGCCCTGAGATCGTGACCTGAGCCAAGATCAGGAGTCGTATGCTTAATCAACTAAGCCACCCGGGCGCCCAAAAGCTGATTTTTAATCTTAGGGAACAAAGGGAAGGAAAGCCATAGGTGACACGGGATGAGAGGCTTGCTCATTGCTTACGTCCAGTCTGTCAGCTACACCCCACACCCCCAAAAAGTTGTTGAGGCTTCGTAACTACTTGCCTCCAACTCGCTGTGTTCTGTTCTAAGTCCAGAGCTGGCTGACTGTCTCCTGAAGGAGTGGGTCTGTATGAATCCAAGATCCTGGCCAGCAGTGTTGGACGGGGGGAGACAAAATGCTTTGGGGCTAGTTCTGGATCTACCCACAAAGTGTGATTTCAGGCAGTTTACTTTTGATCTCGTATTCTTCAGCTGCTAAATGGAGGGGTTAGATTGACAGATATCAAAGGTTTTAGGATAAAAAAAAATCTTGATCCTGTGACATTCGTGTTAGCTGTTTGTACTTTGGTTTGGGAAGCTTCATCTCTCGGGAGACTTGGTAGACACAAGTCCTCAGATGAGCTATTTACTTCCTGGGCTGGCTTGTGAAATACAGTCTTACCTACATTCTAAAACTGGGTGTAATGATAGTCAATTTCTAAGATGTTACTTATCCAAGAGTAAAACTACTATGATAATAATTCTATTTATAGTAATTCTTCTAACTTAATAAATTGCTGAATTTAGTATACGGTTAAAATGTTAAAGGAAAATACTATTGTGGAATGTCATCAGTTTCTGATTTTTTAATTGTTCGCATTCTTGCCTTGTAGGGCATTTTATTTGCTTCTCCCGAATGTTTAAAATGTCCAAATGATTTAATCCGCCTGTGGCTTCATGAGTCTTCTCGTGTTTATGGAGACAAACTGGTAGACCCAAAGGATTGTGATTTGTTTCAGAAGAAAATGCTGGAAACTGCTTGTAAATATTTTGAGGTAAGTGTGTGGGATGTCAGAGGTCACTCTTTGCTCTGGGGCTAACTGGTGTTGGGGCAGAGGTGGCTGGAATTGCACACATGCTGTCCTTGCTGGAATGGCAGTGATTCCAGAATATTCTCAGTCTGTACTTGGGAGCAAGTCCTCACAGATTGACCTGCAGGTCCTTCCTTTGGTGGGCTACTGTGCTTCCAGATGAATCATTCCTGGAGGCTGACGTGACCGGATTTTCCTCTCCCTCCTCCTGCAGGGTGTAGACAGTCACGTGCTGCTCCGGCAGCCCCTCCTCTATTGCCACTTCGCTCATGGCGGCCGAGATCCATGCTACCTGCCGGTGAGGGACTGGGATGTGCTGAAGACCGTTCTCACGGACGCCTTAGACAACTACAATGAACTGAATGCTGCCATGCCCCTGGTCTTATTTGAAGACGCCATGCAGCACGTGTGAGTTGACAAGTCATGATGCTTTTTCACAGTAAAAGTGGCCAGGTCTCCACAGTCGTCGTGCTTCTGTGGATCATACTGAGCAGTCCGAGCTGGCAGTTCCTGTCTCTTGTTTGTCATACTGTGTAAAACTGCAAGGGTCTCTCTCTGTTACATCCTAACCTTAATCATGTCTGAGGCCAGTACACTACTTTCTGAAGCATCGTCACAGCCATGATTTCATTTTATTTCACTGCAGCTCTGAGAGGTAAGAATATTGAGAAAGAGACAGGCGTGTGACTCATTGAAACTGTAAGGTTCCTAACTGACAGAAGCAGGATGAACTGAAGCTGCTGGTCATCGATGAAGCGTGTTTATTGAGTGCCTACTGAGTGCTAAACAGGAACAGTGCCAGCCTCTTCACTACTCTGGTACACATTAGAAAAGGAAGGGGGCATGTTTTCTTCGCAGATAATTAGACAGATGCCACTGTCCTGATGTAGGGCTTGGCTGACAAGGCTCTGTCTCACCTCGTAGACTGGGTGCCTTGTGCAGTGCAGAGATCATGCAACCATCCATAGCTCCCTTGCTGTCAGACATTGTTCTAGGTACTGAGGATACAGCTCCAAACGAGATTGTCTAGTCCTTACTCTAGCTGAGCTTACATTTTAGTGATGCTGAGGAACATTTATAAAGGCATAAGCAAGCAAGATGGCAGAAAGTGATGTGTCATGCTGAGAAATAGATCGATCGATTCCAAGAAATAAATATGTGCATTCCCGTAAAGGGTCTGGGTATTTCTGTGAAGAGGTGACATTTAATGTAAGATCAAATGGTAAGCAGGAGCTAAGCATGGAAAGCTGGAAGAAGAACATTCTAGGCAGGGGTGTATGTCATGTGGCCCCATGGCTGAATGTTCAAAAACAGAAAAGGGGTCATCATGGTCGCAGCATGGAGAAGAAGTGGGGAGAGCAATATTCGACAAGCATGGAGACGCCAGAACGGGTCTTACTGACACAGGGGATGTCCCTGTAACCAGAGGAAGGAGTTTCCATTTTATTCTAAGCGCAGTGAGAAGCCCTTCAACAGATTTTAGCATGGGAATGACATCATTTGTGGAAGAGTCTAGGCAGCTGGCCATTGCTGCTGCTGTGTGGGCAGTGGTGCCTCTTCGCATCCTGCGCTGCTGTCCTCGTCACCGTGATGGGTCACTGGCTGTAGCAGTTTTCTAAGTGTTGCCTTACCAAGCTACCGCGTGCGGGCGGTTTAGGAAAACAGGTGCTTATTGCCTCACGGTGGAGGCAAGAAGTCTGAAATAGGTGACAAGCGAGCCACACTCCCTCTGCAGGTGCTGGGAGGGATCTGTTCCAGAATTCTCTGCTAGCTTCTGGTAGTTTCTTGGCTTGTGGCGGCTTACCTCCAGCCCTCACATGGCCTTCTCCCTGTGTGCGTGTGCCTGTGTCCAAATTTCTCCTTTTTATAAGGACACCAGTTGTAGTGGATAGGAGCCCACCTTAGTCCAGAATGGTACTGTCTTGTCTTAACCAGTTACTTCCTCAGTGACCCTATTTCCAGATAAGCCTGTATTCGGAGGGACTAGGGGGTTAGGACTTCAATAGATGAATTTGGGGGGATGCCATTCAGTCTGTAACACTGGCCTTTCCAGCAAGTGATATTTGGGCAAAGATTAAAAGAATGAAATCATGGTTAAAAATCAGTCAAGAAAGAAGGAAGTATGGGAAGAAGGAAATTCAAAGAGACACACCAAAAAGGCGGAGAGTTCATTTGTCACGAGTGGTGAAGAAAAACTTGGGAGACCTCCCCAGCATGAGCTATTACAAGCATGTTCAGTATTGATTGATTCATTGATCCCTTTGCAGCTGCAGTCCTCCGATGACACCCACAAAGGTTTTAGTTAGAATCTATGACCGCGGTGCTAACTAAAGTGTTAGTGTCGCTGCTCCTGCTTGGGTTCGGACACTGACTGTGAACCTAAGTCATGGGGCAGGTGAAAGACATGGCCCATTGCCACTGAGTCTTCTCACCTGATCCTTCATCGGGGGCTTCTCGGTGGCCTTCATCAGGAAGGCCGTTGCTTTGATCAGGGCTGGTGAGCTAGCAGCTGATTTACTCAGGGTTAGACATGATTTCAGAATGTGCCCTTGAGGGCTCTGAGGAAGGAATTTGCTGCTTCGAGAACCTGGTGAGGTGCAAACCTCAAAGCATACATTAAAACGAAAGGAAAACTCTGTTTTGTAACCTCAGGTTTCATTTGCCTCAGAGTAATTTCACGGCTTTCCCGAGGTGGTTTTGTTGTGTGGTCATGTGAAGTCAACCTCATGGACCAGTTGAGCCTCTCATGATAACCCGTCTCTTTAGTTATTGACGGTTTGCAGCTGAGATGCACACATCCTAGCATAAGTGACCCCAACCTTGCTTTTTCACGAAGTGCTTTTGTAAAAAATCATCTAGTTGCATCGGTCAAGGATGGAAGTTTACCTTCATTTCAGAAAAGCAACCCAGAACTAACATCATGGTGTCTCATCTTTTGCATTAGGGTTTCCGTAATGCTTATATTTCAGTTTTTTTCTTCGCTCAGCATTTATAACATAATTATGACCTATTTCTTCAACCAAGGTGATAAGGCCAACTTATTCCTAACTGTAAAAGGTAGCAGTAATATCAGTGGCTCAGCCATTCAGAATCTCTTCGATAATACAAAACAAGGGATTAGTTGGCCTTGCTGGATTCTGATGGTTTCAGTAAGTTTTCTAGAGTGCTCGAGGACAGATGAAGCTTTGGTGCAAAGGAAGTAAGAATCATAGAGGCAAGTGGTGAATCTGCATGAAGTAAATCTGCATGTGAGATTTTTTTTGGCCGAAACAAATCCAGTCTTTCCAAAGTAATGCTACAGCAGAAGTTTCTGGCATGAAGACATTCCCCCTTTGATGTCGCTGCACATGGCTGCCGGTGTAAAGTTGGGGTCTTTCTTGCTAATCAAAAAAACTTGCACCCTTGCGGAAAGGCCTTCTATACGGACCGTAAGAAGCAGTGAGGGTCGCACGTGTGATTTACACAGTTGATGGGGCATCCAGTGTGAGCGGCCTCTTTGTTTCGTGGGGAAGCAGATGAATGAAAACTAGAGGTGTAAAATAAAAACTCAGATTTCATGTCTAGAAATTTTTCTAAAAAATACAACAGACACGGTCCCCAGGCCCTTCAGTCTTCTGCTGCCATGCGTGTGCTGTCTCTGAGCAGGTGTCGCATCAGCCGAATCCTTCGGACCCCTCAGGGCCACGCGCTCTTGATCGGCGTGGGTGGCAGTGGCAAGCAGAGCTTGTCCCGGCTGGCAGCTTACATTTGCAGCCTTGAGGTCTTCCAGATCACTCTGACTGAAGGCTTTGGAATCCAAGAACTTCGGGTGAGTAAGAGCGGAAGACAGCCCTTCTCCCCTCACTGCCTAGTGGGTGTAAAGCCTGAGCTGGTAGTGTGCCCAGGTCAGCTGGGACTCCCGGATTTGGCCAAAGCCTCCCCAACCAAGAGGGGAAAAGCTTTGGGGGGATTTAGTTAAATTTGTCTGTTTCTCCTTCATGATAAATTTAGTAATTGTAAAATTCGTAAATGTCGATAAGTATATAAACCTATAAGCCTATAGATCCGACTCGGAAAATGTATTAAATACTTGATTAAAACAGGGGGCACCTGGGTGCTACAGTCATATGGGCGTCCGACTCTTGGTTTCAGCTCAGGTTCTGATCTCAGGATTGTGGGATTGAGCCCCACGTTGGGCTCTGTGCTCAGTGGAGAGTCTGCTTGGGTTTCTCTCTCCCTCTCTCTTTGCCCCACCTCCCTGTGCATGCACTCTCTGTCTCAAATAAATGAATAAGTCTTTTAAAAAATAGTTTAAATACTTATTTACAACAAGCATGGTTTTCCTTTTGTATTGACCATGCCTGCCGTTCAACACTGTTAGTATTCCTGTATGTTGGAGGGGGAGAAAAAGACACTGCCTTTACAAGTCTACTTTGGATGAATCATGAAAATAAAATGTGATGAGAATACATTTAAGAAACCTCATGTGCTTTTAAAAGTTGGCTTTTTCAACACAGCAGTAGTTAAAATAATATTCAGAGTTTGTGGGAAGTGAAATGTGGGTGAAATGCAACCATTTTCAACCAAAAAAAAAAAAAAACCAAATCCCATGCTTTCAATATTATTAAACAAAGCTAAATAAATAAGCAAACAAAAACTGTTTTCAATGAAATAGTTGCTGAAATGAACAGAATCTTCCTTTTACTGTGTTGCTTGGCAAGGGCATCCCCAAATTCATCATCAGTCTATTAGGAGGGAGTTGTCCATCAGCCACCGGTTGTCATCCCTATGCTCCATTAAGCCATGAACATGGCGCTCATCATTAAATGCCAGAAAAAGGGGTGATGTCATGCTGTTTGCCCCCAAGCTGGATCCCTGAGAGGGAAGAATGTGTGAACGGGGAAAGCTCTCGCATTATAGTTACTGAGTTCTTCCCAGCCCTCACACACATAGTCCCCACGTCACGTCAGCATTTTAACAGCACATGAATGATGGCCTCCTTTTCTTACAGGTAGATCTTGCCAATTTGTACATCAGAGCTGGAGCCAAGAACATGCCCACTGTGTTCCTGCTGACAGATGCCCAGGTTCTAGATGAGAGCTTTCTCGTGCTGATTAATGACTTGCTGGCATCAGGTGATTAAACCAACACATTCCTTGAAAGATCTTCCCCAGTGACAAATTATCTGTAGTTGCAGTGAACTTTAAAGAGAGATAATTTGTCTTTGAGATGTTTGCTGGGGCAGTCTTTGGGGAGAACCCTATAAACCTAACTAATTTGAGGTGCATCGCTTTCTTAGTCTGCTTACAGCTGTGAGGTGCCTTGGAGGAGCCTTCAGTGAAGTAAATGTTATTCCTACACGACGAGCCTAGTGGTGTGTCCATCAGAGCTTGTCCTCAGTGTGTGGTGTGTCTTGTAAATGCAAAAAAAAAAAAAAAAAAGATATTCCTGATTTCAAACTCTTTATCCTTTAAACTGGACTTTGTATTATAAAGCATTCCAGGCATTAAACAGTCATATCTAATATTTAAATTGTGACTGTCTCTCAGTAATTCTCCTTATTCCTTTGGGGGCAGGAGAAATCCCGGATCTGTTCAGTGATGAAGATGTAGACAACATAATTTCTGGAATTCGTAATGAAGTTCGTGGTCTAGGCATGGTGGACTCCAGAGAAAATTGTTGGAAATTCTTTGTGGCCAGGGTGCAGCTACAGCTCAAAGTAAGAAACCCTTGTTGACTTGCATAGTATTTAAAACCTGTCCTTGGAACTATGACACGGTTCTAGGTCAGGATTCATACTATGAGTTTGAATTGCCGTCATTGGTTTGGAAAGGACCTTTGCATTTTTACATGTGCTCATGTCTGGAATAAACCTTCCTGAAGTGTCCCACGATGCTGAGCGTCTACAAAACATGGCGCTGAGCAGACCGTGCGGTGCTGGATTGAATTGGACGTGGTCTCTGTCCTGGAGGAGCGGACGCTGCTCCAGGAGACGGGGGCCCTCACAAGTAATGATAGCACAGGACTGATGTTGGTAGTGCCGTGGGCTACAGGTGAGTGCAGCATCCTTCGCTGCACTGGGCTCTGCTGGAGGGAGCCCTGTCGCATGGGTCGGCCATGGGTTAGAATCCAGGGGGAAGCAACGAAATAGCATTTATGTCAGAGGAAGGTTGGACTGTACAGGACACACCTTCAGAGAAACACAAGATTGCTCTGAATGACTGGAACACAGGCTTCCTTTTGGGAGAAGGAGGTGGTCAGGCTAGGAAGTAAATGAGGATGAGGTAGGGGGCTGAAAATCATGAAGAGTGCAATGGAAGAGCTTTGAGTTATGGCACTGAGTTATGTCAGAACTTCAAGGCAAGCAATTTAGGTGTATTAACCAGCAGCCTGAGGCTCAACGGGACGTCTTTCCCTCCAGAAGCCTCTGTGCTTCAGTGTAGCTCCTACAGATATAATGTACCCAAATACTAGCAGCAGTGAAGATCAGATACTGTAAGACATGCCTCCAAACTCACGGCAGGAAGCCAGTGTATGGCAAAATCAGGCTTCCTGGTGTAGAAATGGTTAGTAACCTACACAAGTTCCCACTTTGCTGCTACTTCCAGAATTCTAGGCCCGTCAAGCTAGTAACAGGGTCCAGGCTTCAGTAGAGCCTGGCGCCCGCAGGGATAGGGGATGGGGCAGTGCCTTAGCCGTGAATACACCTCTCCTTGGAGGTGTGGGGCGTGTATAGGCTGCTCGTCCGCCCTACTTTGTTAAATTCCACATTAATCTTACTGAGCAATTCTGGGCTGATGTTACATCAGAATTTACGGTTCAGTTATCCAAAGAGTTTTGTCCCCATCAAAATGTTACTAAGAATAGTTTTGTCAGCAAGGCCAGAGGTTTCTCCCTGTTCCATGGCAGTACATTTAGATCACATTTTCTTTATGAAATGGAAAAACAGGTACAGTAATAGAATATGAAATGGTAATGATATAAATCACTGACTATCGAGGTCTGTTCCTCAAAGCAGTAGAATCAGCATCACCTAGAAACGTTTTAAAAATGCAGGTTCTCCAGTTCCCACCCCAGACCTCTTAAATCAGAAATTCTGCACAGAATGCACAATGTATGTTTTAATAAGCCCTCCAGGTAATGCTGAGGCATGCTGAAATTTTAAGAACCATGTTCAAAATAATGCAGGGCCACCAGGGTGGCTCAGTTGGTTAAGCATCCACTCTTGATTTCAGCTCAGGTCATGACCTCAAGGTCGTGAGGTCAAGCCCCATGTTGCCTCCATGCTGGGTGCGAAGGCAGCTTGAGATTCTCTCTCCCCCTTTGCCCCTCCCTGCTCCCTTGCTCTCTCACTCCCTGTCTCTCTGAAAACAAAGAAACAAAAAACAAAAAAGCTAAAGTAAGTGCCCTTTACATATGTCTTTTATATATACCTTTGCTGGCTTCTGTGGGATAAATTTCCAGAAGGGGTATTGCTAGGTTCAATAGTTGTAGCTGATAGTGGTTTTAAAATATGCCTGCCAGTTCTTTGCCGTGTTTCTTTTTTTTCTTTCTTTCTTTTTTTTTAAATGTTTTTTTTATTATGTTAGTCACCATACAGTACATCCCTGGTTGCTGATGTAAAGTTCGATGATTCATTAGTTGCGTATAACACCCAGTGCACCATGCAATACGTGCCCTCCTTACTACCCATCACCGGTCTATCCCATTCCCCCACCCCCCTCCCCTCTGAAGCCCTCAGTTTGTTTCTCAGAGTCCATAGTCTCTCATGCTTCATTCCGCCTTCTGATTACCCCCCCTTTCTTTATCCCTTTCTTCCCCTACCGATCTTCCTAGTTCTTATGTTCCATAGATGAGTGAAACCATATGATAATTGTCTTTCTCTGCTGGACTTATTTCACTTAGCATTATCTCCTCCAGTGCCATCCATGTTGCAGCAAATGTTGAGAACTCGTTCTTTCTGATAGCTGAGTAATATTCCATTGTATATATGGACCACGACTTCTTAATCCAGTCATCTCTTGAAGGGCATCTCGGTTCCTTCCACGATTCGGCTATTGTGGACAATGCTGCTATGAACATTGGGGTGCATATGGCCCTTCTCTTCACTACATCTGTATCTTTGGGGTAAATACCCAGTATTGCGATGGCTGGGTCATAGGGTAGCTCAATTTTTAACTTTTTAAGGGACCTCCACACTGTTTTCCAGAGTGGCTGCACCAACCTGCATTCCCATCAACAATGTAGGAGGGATCCCCTTTCTCCACATCCTCTCCAGCAATTGTTGTTTCTTGCCTTGTCAATTTTTGCCATTCTAATTGGCATAAGGTGGTATCTTAGTGTGGTTTTGATTTGAATTTCCCTGATGGCTAATGATTTTGAACATTTTTTCATGTGTCTGTTAGCCATTTGTATGTCATCATTGGAAAAGTGTCTGTTCATACCTTCTGCTCATTTTATGATTTGTTTATTTGTTTCTCGCATATTGAGTTTGAGAAGTTCTTTGTAGATCTTGGATACCAGTCTTTTATCTGTAGTGTCATTTGCAGATATCTTCTCCCATTTCGTGGGCTGCCTCTTAGTTTTTTTGATTGTTTCCTTGGCTGTGCAGAAGCTTTTTATCTTGATGAAGTCCCACAAGTTCATTTTATCTTTTGTTCCTCTTGCCTTTGGAGATGTGTCATGAAAAAGGTTGCTTTGGCTGATGTCGTAGAGGTTGCCGCCTATGTTCTCCTCTATGATTTTGATGGATTCCTGTCTCACATTGAGGTCTTTCATACATTTGGAGTTTATCTTTGTGTATGTGTGAGAGAGTGGTCAAGTTTCATTCTTTTGCATGGAGCTGTGCAATTTTCCCAGCACCATTTATTGAAGAGATTGTCTTTTTTCCACCAGATGTTTTTTCCTGCTTTATCAAAGATTAGTTGCCCAAAGAGCCGAGGGTCCATTTCTAGGTTCTCTATTCTGTTCCATTGGTTTATGTGTCTGTTTTTGTGCCAGTACTATGCTGTCTTTGTGATCACAGCTTTGTAGTACAGCTCGAAATCCGGCCTTGTGCCCCTTGTGATGACCCCAGCTTTGTTTTTCCTTTTCAACATCCTTGGAGATTCGGGGCCTTTTCTGGTTCCATACAAATTTAAGGACTATTTGTTCCAGTTCTTTGAAAAATGTCATTGGTATTTTGATCAGGATAGCATTGAAAGTGTAGATTGCTCTGGGTAGCATGGACATTTTAACTATGCTAATTCTTCCGATCCATAAGCATGGAATATTTTTCCATCTTTTTGTGTCTTCTTCAATGTCTTTCAAGAGTGATTTTTAGTTTCTAGAATATAAGTCCTTTACGTCTCTGGTTAAGTTAATTCCAAGGTAACGTATGGTTTTTGGTGCTATTGTAAATGGGATGGATTCCCTAATTTCTCTTTCTTCAGTCTCATTATTCGTGAATAGAAATGCAACTGATTTCTGAGCATTGATTTTTGTATCCCACCACATTACTGAATTGCTCTATAACTTCTAATAGTTTGGGAGTGGATTCTTTTGGGTTTTCCACATAGAGTATCATGTCATCTGCGAAGAGAGACAGTTTGACTTCTTCTTTGCCGATTTGGATACCTTTTATCCCTTTTTGTCGTCTGATTGCTGTTGCAAGGACTTCTAGTACTATGTTGAATAATAGTGGCGAGAGTGGGCATCCTTGTCGTGTTCCTGATCTTAAGGCAAAGGCTTCCAGCTTTTCCCCATTGAGAATGATATTTGCTGTAGGCTTTTCATAGATGGTTTTTATGAGATTGAGGAATATACCCTCCATCCCTACACTCTGAAGGGTTTTAATCAGGAAAGGATGCTGTATTTTGTCAAATGCTTTTTCTGCATCTATTGAGAGAATCATATGATATTTGGCTTTTTCCTTCCGGGTAAAATCTAAAACACTGATCGATTTGTGAATGTTGAACCACCCTTGCATCCCAGGGATGAATCCCACTTGGTCATGATGGATAATCCTTTTAATGTACTGTTGGATTCTGTTAGCCAGGATCCTGTTGAGGATTTTGGCATCCATATTCATTAGGGAAATCGGTCTGTAATTCTCCTTTTTGATGGGATCTTTGCCTGGTTTGGGGATCAAGGTAATATTGGGCTCATAGAATGAGTTTGGTAGCTTTCCTTCTGTTTCTATTTTTTGAAATAGCTTTAGGAGAATAGGTATTATTTCTTCTTTGAATGTTTGGTAGAATTCCCGAGGAGAACCGTCCGGTCCTGGAGTTTTATTTTTGGAAGGTTGTTTATCACTGTTTCAATCTCTTCATAATTCATTGGCCTGTTTAAAAAAATCAATGTCTTCCTGTTTCAGTCTTGGTAGTTTATAGGTTTCCAGGAAGGCCTCCATCTCTTCCAGATTGCTTAATTTATTGGCATGAAGCTGTTGATAAAAGTTTCTAATAATCCTTCCAATTTCATTGGTGTTGGTTGTGACCTCTCCCTTTTCATTCATAATTTTATTAACTTGGGTCCTTTCTCTATTCTTTTGGATAAGTCTTGCCAGTGGTCTGTCAATTTTATTAATTCTCTCAAAGAACCAGCTTCTAGTTCTGTTGATCTGCTCTACTGTACTCCTGGTTTCTAATTCATTGATTTCTGCTCTAATCTTGGTCAACTGCTTCCTCATGCATGGATTAGGTCTGTCCCTCTGTTGCTGTTCCAGCTTCTTGAGGTGAGAATATAAAAACTGCATTTTAGATTTTTCTATTCTTTTGAGTGAGGCTTGGATGGCTATGTATTTCCCCCTTAGGACTGCCTTTGCAGTATGCCATAGGTTTTGGACTGTTGGGTTTTCATTCTCTTTGGTCTCCATAAATTGTTTAAACTGATTTTTGATTTCCTGGTGTATGGAATCATTCCTGAGCAGGATGGTTCTTAGTCTCCAAGTGTTTGAGTTTCTTCCAAATTTTTCCTTGTGGTTGAGTTCCAATTTCAAAGCGTTGTGGTCTGAGAATATGCAGGGAATAATTTCAGTCTTTTGGTATCGGTTGAGACCTGTTTTGTGTCCCAGAACATGGTCTATTCTTGAGAATGTTCCATGGGCATTAGAACAGAATGAGTATTCTTTGCTTCTGGGGTGTAGTGTTCTATATATATCTATGAGGTCCAACTCGCCGAGTATGGCATTCAAAGCCCTTGTTTCTTTGTCGATTTTCTGCATGGGTGTTCTGTCTATTTCTGATACTGGAGTGTTGAGGTCCCCTACTATTAACGTTTTTTTATCTATATGTCTCTTTATTCTGGTTAAGAGTTGGCTTGTGTATCTTGCTGCTCCCCTGTTGGGGGCATATATATTTATAATTGTCGTATCCACTTGTTGGATACATCCTTTAAGAATAATATAGTGCCCTTCTGTGTCTCTAACTATAGTCTTTAGTTTAAAATCCAATCTGTCTGTTATGAAAATTGCTACCCCAGCTCTCTTTTGAGATCCATTGGCGTGAAAGATGGTATTCCATCACTTTACTTTCAGTCTGAATGTATCTTTAGGTTCAAAATGAGTCTCTTGTAGACAGCAAATGGATGGGTCATGTCTTTTTATCCAATCTGTGACCCTGTGGTGTTTTATGGGAGCATTTAGGCCATTTACATTGAGACTAAATATTGAGAGAGACGGTTTTAATGATGCCATGTTGCCAGTAAAGTCTTTGTTTGTATTGGCTGTGACTTTCTGTTCTGTATCACTCTTGGGGCCTTTTTACTTTTATAGAACCCCCCTTAATATCTCCTGTAGGGCTGGTTTCGTGGTTACAAAATTGGTCAGTGACTGGCGATTCTGGAAGGTCTTTATCTCTCCATCAATTCTGAATGACAGCCTTGCCGGATAAAGGATCCTTGGCTGCATGTTTTTCTCTGAAAGAGCTTTAAAAATGCCCCCCCCCAACCCTTTTTCTCATTCCAGGTCTGTGTAGACAGGTCTGACGTAATTCTGCTACCTTCGCCTTGGTACGTGAGAAATTTCTTTGCCCTGGCTGCTTTCAATACTGTATCCTTGGATCTAATATTTGCGAATGCACTATGACGTGACGTGGTGTAGGTTTGTCATGGTTGAGCTTGGGAGGGGTCCTCTCTGCCTCTTGGACACGAATGTTTTTTTCTCTTGCTAGATTAGGGAAGTTTTCAGCTACAATTTGTTCAAATATCTCTTCTAGACCTCTGTTTTTCTCCACCTCCTCAGGGATGCCGATGATTCTGACATTGGAACGTTTCATTGAGTCAGTAATCTCCCGCAACCTACATTCCTGAGCGTGGATTTTTTTTTGAGTCCAGATTCTATTTTAGATTTGTCTTCTACTAACCCATCCTCCAATTCGCTGATATGTTCTTCTGCCTCATTCACCCTGACCGTCAGACCCTCTAGTTTTGACTGCATTTGGCTCATAGAATTTTTAATTTCTGCCAGATTCGCTCTCATTTCCACCCTTAGAGATTCTATATTCTCATTAACATTTTCGTTAATACTTTTTTCAAGTCTACACATCATCTTGACCATTGTTACTCTGAATTCCATTTCTGATAATTTGGTTATATCCATATCCATTAGTTCTGTGGCAGAGGTCACAGACTCATTGTCTTTTCTTTGCTGGGGGGATTTCTCCTTCTCATCACTCTGATGAGGAGAGGTTGCTGGGTTGTCCAGAGCCCAAATTATTGACCGGGCCCCAGGCCGTGCGCCCTTGTTTTATAGGGATCTTAGGGATGTGGGCTTCTTGATTTTTCAGCCTGCCTTCTGGGGAAGGGGCCTGCCGCGCCAATACTCAGGGAACCCTGTTTGGGTAGAGTCTCCGTGTCCCCTGCGAGGGGGGATGGGGATGGGCACCCTGTGAGCTGGTATTTCCAGGCTTTTGTTCTCTGGCGGCTTTCCCTGGCGGTTTGCTGTGCCTCTTCTGAGAGTCAGAGCAGCAGTGGCCGAATCTCAGCCTCTGTCTCAGAACAGAGGGATCGCGGACCGTTCTCCACTGATGTTCTGGCCACTTTAACTCTGTTTCTGTTGGTGCTGCTCAACCCTGCAGCGTCCCGGGATGTGCGCCCCACACCCGGTGTCCCAGCCCTCACTTCCAGAGCCGGCGCGTCTCTCTCCTTTGTGTTTCTAACACCGCCAGCCGCCCCCGTGCACTCCTGGAGCTCCCGGTCTCGGTCTGGTTCCAGTGAGTGCACCGGAGCTCCGGTTTTCAGTCTGGTCGCACGCGTTCCCCGGCTCACGGTCTCAGTCTGCTGTCTCGCGGGTGCCAGTCCCAAGTCCACCCGCTCCTCCGTGCAGGTGGCTACTGCTTCCTGGTGCCCAAACGTGGCAGCTCCCTCCCCCTTCCGTTTATCTTCTGATATCTGTGCGCGGTTTCACGGCTCCCCACTTCGTACCTCAATACTCAGCGCTGGAGATGTTTATTTGTAGAGATGTATCTTCCTGCATCTCAGGCTGATTCCGTGGATGTTCAGGGTGGTCCGGTACCTATCCAGCTCGACTCAGGGGACCGGCTGTAAAAGGAGTCCCCTACTCCTCTGCCATCTTAACTCCTTTGCTGTGTTTCTGACTTACAGGTAGGGTATCAGTCCTCTCTTGTTGAATCAGGGTGGGCTTGCGAGTATGGACAGCAGACAGGACGCTGAGGAACTTGTGAGGCTCAGCTCCAAAGGGCCCGCTTTTCCATTGACTTACACGTGGTTTCGTTTATCAGAGTTCTCTGTATACCAAGCAGTTAGTCTTACATATGTGTTGCATCTATTTTTCCTATTATTTGTCTTTTAAATGTATATACAGCACGTATTTGTTTATAACTTGAAGAAGTTTTTTATTAGATGAATCAGTGTTTTCCTTTATGGATTTGGAGTTGCTTTTGAATTCATAGCAGAGTTTTTCTCTCCAAGATGATAAAACTTGTCACTGGAAGCATTTTGAACTCAACTGGGCAGCAAATAAGAAAATATCGAAAGTTGAAAGACCCGTGCTTTCTGGTCTTTGGCTTCTGCCAGCGTTCTTCCTGGTGCCTCCTGCCTCGTGAGCACTACACCGGTGCAGTGGGAGACTGTACTCACAGGAAGGGGGGGCAGGCAACCTCAGGGCACTCTGGGTAGGAAACCAAGGCTTCTCCCCAAGACCCTAAGCTGACGTCTTGGTGGCCATGTGTATCACCTGCCACGTCTACCTACCAGGGAGTCGGAGGAAGTGAATTTTTTATCTTGTCACATGGCCTTCATGAATAAAATTAGAAAGTGATTTTGGAGTGGCAAGAGAATCCATCATTCCAGTATCCTTATGTTTTGTGTTTAAAACTTGACTACGTCTGGAATATATTTATTATCATATATGGATCATATATGGTAAAGATGAGCTGAGAGGTTTCAAGTTATTTTTTTCCAAAACCATATCTTTTTATCTTAACACCGTGTATTCCTTCCTTACTGATTTAGAGTAATACCTTTATTATACATCATATTGGGACTTATTTCTAGATTCTCTATTTTTTTCTTGGTAAGTGTCTATACTACTGATCCTGGCCTTGTAATGTGTAAATTATTAAGGTTTTATCACACATTTTTTTGTATCAAATATCTCACTGTTCTTGTCTAGTTTTTCTTTGTTCTCACATATCTGCACATCTAGAAAAAACATCGGAATCATTTTTTCAAATTCTAAATACATTCCATTATAATTTTGATTGAAATTGTGCTGATGGCTTATTTTATATTTGGGAGAATTTAATCTTTATTATATAAAGTTTTTTATAGAAGGACTATTTCTTTCATAAGGTTTTCTGATAGTGTGTTGTCTATATATAGGAGAACTATTGGTTTTTAATTTTATGACCCACTATGTTGATAATCAGCCTCTCTGGTAGTTTATACTAGTTGGTTGCTATCACATAGCCTGCAGGTAATATTTTGTCTTTTTTAGCATTCTATTTATCTGCTTTCCTCCCTCATTGCATTGGTAAATCTACTGAACATTAGATAATTATGATGGTCGTTGAAATTTTGTCTTTATTTTTATATTATAATAAGAATGTTTCTAATGTTTCAGTATTAGGTCTTATGTTGGCTATGTCTTGTCAAGGAATTATCTTCTAAATTCCTTTTCAGCATCTGTTGAGATAATTATATGGTTTTGCTCCTTGAACTTACTAATATTCATGCAATACAGATCAATGTACAGAAGTTTTACGTTTCTTAAAAAGATTTTATTTATTTATTTGAGAGAGAGCAGAAGTAGGGGATGCGGCAGGCAGAGGGAGAGGCAGGCTCCCCGCTGAGCTGGGAGCCGGATGCGGGACTTGATCCCAGGACCCTGGGATCATGACCTGGGCCAAAGGCATACATTTAACAACTGAGCCACCCAGAAGCCCCAGAAGTTTTACATTTTTACTGTTTTAAATCAGTCAGTCTTGGGGCTCCTGGGTGGCTCAGTCGGTTAAGGGTCCGACTCTTGGTTTCGGCTCAGGTCCTGGGATGGAGCTCCGTGCTCAGCAGGGAGTCTGTGTGACGTTCTCTCCCTCTGCCCTTCCCCCTGCTTGTGTGCTCTCTCTCTTTCTCTCTCTCTCTCAAATAAATAAATTTTTTAAAAAATAAAAAATAAATCAGTGAGTCTTTCCCTTCACCTGTTTCCTTTGACTCCACTCCAGGAAGCCTTCCAGAAGCTGGGACCAGTTTTGCGTTCATCTCGTTTCAGAGGCCCGTTTTCAGTATTTACTTCAGTACAAGCTAGAATTTATTTTGGAGTTAGATATGGATCATTTTCCCCACATTGTCACGGGATTGCTGATTAAATAATCTATGTCTTTTCTACTAAAATGAGTAGGAGGGTTTTTGGGTTTTGTATTGTGTTTGGCGTGTTTCATGCCGAGGAGGAATAGGATATTTCCCTCAAACACGCCCGATCTTTCTCGGCCTCGTCACTCAGGTTGCTGCATCATGAGAAAAGGTGGTGATTAGCGTCTTACCTCGAGGGAGAAATAATACAACATAAAAATGGGTCACCTTTTAGCTAGAAAATGGCAACTTCTTTCTCTTCAGTACATAAATACTACCCTCATACCCTTGGACTTTAAAGGATTCTGGCTTGCTCTGTGTTAGTTTCATATACTGTGATATTCACCAGAACGTACTAACAACTCCAAATTCCTGATGAGCGAGTCCTTCCCTTGCATATGTTCCTAGGTGGGCAACATGGGAAGCTAAATGTGTTACAGGATTGGTGAGCACACCTGGCAGGTCGAGCTCAATGATGTGAAGTTGCCACCCCATTACCCATGCTCACCACCCAAAGCCAGTTCCCATTTGGAATGCAAGGGCAGTAAGAACCTGTTGGCATGCAAAATGTGACCTCTGAATCCCACAGGGCAGTTCCCATTAATGATGATCAGATGTGAGCCCTTGGATGGCCTGAAATAAACCAATGAATAAATGCCAAATGCCTTCTCTCCTTCAGTTTTGTATATGTGCATCTTTTCCTACGTAATACTCACCTGGCAACTAGAGTGGAGTACTTTTCATCTTGTCTCCTGTTGATTTTAGTTAACCCGAAAACTGTTCTTTTCTTGCCTTCCTTCTTAGCCATCTGATGCCATAGGGAAAGGAACACTTACTGTACATAGCAGCCCCTGATTGTTTCCCAAGGCTTTAGATACCTGTCTTGTTATGTATCTACTGAAGGATGTGTGTATGTGAGTGTGTGTGTGTGTGTGTGTGTGTATACACATACATAGCCATGTGATTCTGTATTTTTAGAGAATGAAAGTGTCCCTTCTGATGATATAAGATGTATGTGTTCATCGTAGAGAATTTAAAAATACAGAACCATATGAGGGGGAAAAAAAATAGGCTTTAATTGTATTGCCTGGAGGTAACTACTGAAAACCTACTGGTATATTTCCTTCCAGGTTTCTCTATGTATATAAATGCATGCAAAGTACATATTCCAAGCTGAAGTGTTTTTCCACATCTGTCACAATTTTTTTTACATTCCTCTGTGCCTTTTTTGTTGGAAGCCTCCCACAGGGCAAAAAAAATGAAATGGTTCCAAGAATTTGGTGTATGGAGTGAAATATTTCACTCACATGTACTTTACTCTAGTTATCTACTTGTAGAACACCTTTATTCATGTATGCCCTTTACCAAATTTCCTACTGGTTTGTTACAGTTTTCTTTGATTTATAAGAACTCTTTCTATATCTGGATAATATTCCCATGTCCATAATGTTCTTGTCCATTTTACATGTTGCCAGTGTTTGTCAATGTTCATCACAGTCCTAACTTTGCTAACAGTGACTTCTCTTTTATATTTATATTATCAAAAAATACCTAATTTTTCTTACATGGATTTTATGGGTTAAGGCTTTTCTTTTTTAGGAAGTGTTTCCACACTTCATGGTTATGAAAATATTATTCTGAATTCTATTTAAATTAACTTAAACTGCTTTGAATGTTAAGCTATGGATTGTTGTGTATAGTACAAGGTGGCTTTTCTACTCTCCCCGACTCCTAGATTCTCCAAATGCCATTTATTATATAATATTTCACGACTGATTTGAAATGCTACCTGTCTCATAATCATACACTAAATGTCTGAATATATGGTATTCTATTTTTTGACTCTTCTATAGAATTCTTCGTCTCAGCCTGCATGAATACCACACAGCTTTGCTTATTGTAAATTTGTAGTATATTCTGGAATCTTGTAGAATAATATCTTCTTCCTTTTCTACATTTACTTAGCTATTTGTACCTTTACTCGAAGAACTATGGAATCAGCTTAACATTAAAAAGAATCCTGTGAGGGGCACCTGGGTGGCTCAGTTGCTTAAGCGTCTTGATTTTGGCTCAGGTCATGATCTCAGGGTCGTGAGATCGAGCCCCATGTTGGGCTCCGAGCTGAGTGTGGAGCCTGCTTGAGACTCTCTCTCCCTCTCCCTCTGCCCGACTCCTCTGCTCACACTTGCACATGGGCTCTCTCCCACTCTCTCTCACAATAAAAAAATATTTTTAAAAATCCTGTGAGAATGTATAGACTAAATTGAGTGTGATGGATACATCTACAGTATCGAACGTTTCTGTACCGTTCTATCAATAACATTTAAGTTTTGTTTCTCGACAGTGTGACTTGTGAATAATCTCTTTCTATGAATGTCCTTAGCCTTTTTTATTCCATATGAACTTTAGAATCACTTTGTGAAGCTCCACTCATCTTGTTGGGAATTTATGAGAATTGCTTAAAATTTGTTAGTGAATGTGAGAGGAATAAATACCTTTGTAATAGACGTTCCTCTCCAGGAATGTGGCACAGCTTGTCATTTGGTCACAATGTCTTCACTGACCCTCAGTAAAGCAGCTAGCTATCTTCATATGTTTTATGCATTTCTTAAGTTCTTACTCATCATTTTATATTATTTTTTGCTCTTGCCAGATCATGAGGGGCATGTCAGAGTGCCGGTAGATGGAGGGAAGGAGGGATGGATAGATGCTTGTTTGTCTTACCAGCCCGTCCATTGGACACTCTAGTAGGTTTCATATTTTGTACCTTAGAGTTTGCTGAGTAGGTCGTTACATAACCTTTGAATTGTTGCTCCTCCTTTCTAATAATTACCTCTTTTCCATGTATTATAATAGCCATAATTTTTGCATACCATTTAAAATTTTTAGGTGATGATAGTAGCATCTTTGTCTTATTTTTTATTTTAATGGGAATGCTTTTAGCTTTCCATCATTAAGCTTTCTATCATTATTGGATTAACTGTAGGCTTAAGATATTTTTAATATTTTTAGGAAGAGGTGTTGTATTTTATCATGTATGTCCTTTCATAAATCCCCTTGGTTTTTTTGTTTTTGTTTTTTGGTTGGTTCTTTTTTTTTTTTTTTAATCTTGGCCTGTTCTCTTATTATGGGGTTTTTATAATGCTCTTCTAGCCTTTTGAGAGTGTGAAGCAAGTTTTCTTTTTCAGGTTCTTAGATACCTCAGTGCAATTACCTTCCTTTAAGTCTCCTGGATACTTTTTAAATTTTTCTTGGTTTCATAGTATTGTTCCTCAGGCCGCAGTTGAGTTTTCCTTATCCTTCTGGTTTTTGTTCTTTCTCCCTCTCCCTTCTCCTCCTTCTTCCTTCTTGGATAGAATAGACAGCAATTCATATGTGGGGTTTGGCAATAGCCAGTGTAGGTGATGGGCTCCTGCCTCGCTCTGCAGCTCATCTAGGGAGCCTGACAGTCTGAGCAGGGCTGTTGAGCAACACTCCCATTGAGGCAACAGATTAACACAGGAGCTCATGGCGTAAACCACAAGACTTAGTACTCACACACATAACCTTCATGATAAGTCTGTGATCTTGTATAAAAAGCTCAAATACTTAACCTGTCGCATAGAAAATCAGATGTTGCAAAACCTTACCCTTGCATGATGGTCAAGTCTAATCTCAGATCTTCATGGGTTAGCAGACAACGCACCCAACTTCCTTTCCTTCATGTGGATGACCACCCAGGATGACTTTATCATTGAGGAGTGCTGTCTTCTATCCATCCCGCCCCTCATTCTGACACTTGAGTTGATGGAAAATAGCACCCATGCTTATGGATGGCTTGCCCGGTGCTGATCCCAGACCCTGTCAGTCTCTGCCCTGCCACCAGTGTTTTTCTGATCAGAACCACACCTTCTGAATACAGTACCCTAGCTCCTGCCCTTGCATTTTTTGGTAGTATTTACATAAAAGGAATGGAAGGAACGTCAGAGAGATATGAAAGGTGTGACCTTGTATTTTGTATTTGAGGTTCACTGTTCTTGAAATTTCATAAAACAGCAAAACATTTTTTTTTTTTGGAGGTAGCGTCAAAGAAAAGAGTCAAGGATGATTTCATTGACTTTGGCCTGAGTCAACAGGATAAAGGACATCCCATTTATTGAAATAGGGAACATGGGAGGAGGTGTGCCTTGTATTAGTTTGGTGGATGAGGGTAAATAAAAAGTTCTACCTAAAGTTAACTTCAGATGCCCTTTATATATTCAAATAGAGGTGAACAGGATATAGCTGAACATAGCCGTTGGAGTCTGGAGAAGAGGGTGGGACTAGAGATGGAGTTTAAAGCCATCTCTGACCACCACCCATGGGGTTAGATGAGGAAGTCATGACCTGTGAAAAGAGAAGAGGTCCAAGGGCTGGTTCAAAACAAATTAGGATGCACATATCAAAATTTCATCTTGCTCAGAAGAATAGTTCACGTTGCCATCTGTTGACTCCTTGATCTATCTGCTGAGTCGCGCAAGTATTTGCTGAGTGCCTGGGATGTGCTGGTCCCTGGGCATAGGATAGTGAGCAAGAGCCGACACCTGCCCGCCTCGTTGCTGGAAAGACAAGCCCGAACCTCCAAGTTGCACAGACTGAGTGTACAATTACACCTCTGTGTATGAGAGGTGAGGGGTATATAGGGTAACCAAAGATGGGACAAGAAAGGTTTCATTGAGGGGGAGAAAGGATTGGGAAGTATCTCCAAGATGTCTATTCTCATAGAGATCATCTCCCATATTTTAAAAGAGAAATCTTTAACACCGGAAGCGAAGGGCTTAATCCAAGACTAAAGGATTTATCCATTTAAATTGAATAAACTTTGCATTTGGAAAAGCATGGTTTGTGTTTTTCCCATTCTGCTCACATTTGGATATGGGCTTTGCCCGCACAGTATGGGGTTTGTGCTTGCAAGTGCACATGCGTGTGGAGTTACCACCCAGCACCAGAGAAGTGCCGACTACTAGCAGAGCAGCGCAGAGCACAAGCCCAAAACTTGCATGACATTGTTTAGATATGGGCCTAATCAGTAGATTGTTATGCACCGATTGATTGTTTGAAAAAATAAAAACAAAGCAAGTGTATGGAGCTGCAGCCTGGCCTGGAAAGGAGTGTGTGGGTAGTTCAGTCCCAGGTATCAAGCAGGGCAGCTAAGAGGAGGTGATACACTCCTCCTGTAGGTAGGAGTATATAGCAGGGAGTACGCAGTGGGGAATATAACTTCTACTGTCTTTACTCCCCAGGAATGGATTTTCTTCTTGCTCTCTTTTGGGATTCCACATACAATTTTTTTATGAATTGAAGAGTTTTGTTTTTAAAAAAAGAAATAAAACTCCCCAGTGTAGGGGCGCCTGGGTGGCTCAGTTGGTTAAGTATCCAATACTTGATTTCAGCTCAGGTCACGATCTCAGGGTTGTGAGATCAAATCCGCACTGGCCTGCTTAAAATTCTCTCCCTCCATCTGCCTCTGCCCCCCCTCAAAAAAAACAAAGAAAAACTCTCCAATGTAAAATTGGTTCTGGCCAATATTCATAAGTAAAAAGTGTGAATTGTTTCATTGTGTTACCTAAAAGAAAATATAAAAATATATTGAAGGTGTATACATTGAAGATGCTGGTGGAGTTCATGAAAATAATTGAAATTAACAGGTTATTGGATGGTGGTTGATAAGGAGAAATATAAGGATGATAAAATGATATTAAAACAGACAAACAAGGGAAGAGTTTGTCTGCTAAACTGCCATTCCTAAGAGGATTCTCTAAGTATGATTCAGATCTTACCACTCTTGAAAAATACTTAGACTTTTGAGGATAAATGCAAGCCTAAGTCATGGATAGAAGCTTCTGAAGTAAATATGTGGGAGGGTTACTTCCATCTGAGAATATATCAACTGGAAAAAAATACAGAGTGACGGTAGCAATTCAAATTTCCATTACAAGAGGAAATGGACTGAGTCCTGTTAGTGATATACAAATAAATATGTACTTACGATGGAATCTTATCCAAAAGAAATTGAAATGTATTACAAAGCACAATGAAAAATGGGTTATTGCAAATGAGTCCTAACACCTGTGTTAGGGGGGAAAAAAGGATAGAAAATTCTATGGTATGGATTCCAAAAGAAAGATTCTGACGTCCAAATGTTAGAGCTGTAGGAAGTACAGAGATGGTGATTTCAGGGTTTGCTTCTTACTTGTGAGAATTTGCTTTTAGAAAAGAGCACAGCTGTCTGAGGCATTTTTAACTTTATTTTCTTAGCAGACTTTTCTTTCAGTCCACTGCTGGGAACTAACTTAAGCCAATTTGATCATTTGCGGTTGTCAGGGACTATTTGGGAGGTCATGTATATTTCCGTGACCTTCAGTACTTGCAGGCACCTGTTCTGGGATGGGGGAGCTCTTGTCCCCCAGTATCCCAACTCAGGTATGTTTCAAGGAGAGGAAGTCTCAAACTGAACTCGGGTATACAGAGTTTGTGTATACTTAAAATGGGTCTTAAAGCTTCAAAACCAGCTATATAAGCTTACTTCAGTCTTAGCTTTGTTCTTTTAGAAAACTGAATGGCTCTTACTGGAAGGATCCTTTGGGGCAGCTGTAGCATTGTTCTCATGGTAGGATTCAGCTGATGTTCTCACTGCAATCACATAAAAACAATTTTTCTGTAAGCTGTTTACCACAGCACTGGTCAAAATCAAAGTCTAAAAAGCCAAAGGGTATAATTGTTGGGATGCTTCCAATATCTAGATTTTCCTCTTTGGTTCATATAGCAGTGCAGGTGGAACTATAAGGCTTCCATTTTTCTCAGATACCTTGAACACTCCTCATTTCATCAGTAAAAAATCAGATTCATGATGCTAACTAATCAAACATTTATGCTGATGGAAGAAGTCAGCTAAGAGCTCAGGTAGCCGTCTTTGCATTGTGGGTTTCCATTAGAAATGAGAAGTGCTGGTTAAGCATCCCTGGCCTCTGCAGTTTCTCTTGGAGTACTTCATACATTAACCCATGGCCCCTAAGATAGAAAATGGGTATTTACATGCAGCTCATACTAGAGAGAAATTATTTCACAGGTAAGTTATTCAGCACCAGACGTCTCCCACTGGTGAATTCTATCAAATATTTAAATTAGAATGAATCCTAATCCTCCTCAAATTCTTCCAAACAATTGAAGAGGTGGAAACACCTATTTTACAAGGCCAGCCTTACACTGATACCAGAGCAGGTAAGGATGTCACCAGAAAAGAAATTACAGGCCAATATCCCTGATAGAAAGATAGGAAAATCCTTAACAAAATAGGAACAAACTGAATTTAATAGTACCTTAAAAGAGTCATACCCCATGATGAAATGGGGTTTATTCCAGGGATGCAGGGATGGTTTGACCTCCACAAATCAATCACATGATATACCATATTAACAAAATGAAGGATAAAAATCATATGTTGATCTCAATAGATGTAGAAAAAGCATTTGAAAAAATAGAACATTCATTTATGATAAAAATCAACAAACTGAGAATATAGGGAACATACTTCAACATAATAAAGGCCATATATGACAAGCACACAGCTAACATCATACTGAACAGTGAAAAACTGAAAGTTTTCCTCTAAGGTCTGGAACAAGGCAAGGATACCTACTGTCATCACTTTTACTTGTCGTAGTACTGGAAGTCTCAATCAGAACAGTTAGGTAAGAAAAAGAAATAGAGGCATCCAAATCAGAAAAGAAAAAAGGTGTCTCTATTTGTAGACGACATGATCTTTTTATAGAAAACTCTAAAGACTTAACCCAAAAAAAACCTGTTAGGACTAATAAACAGCATCAGTAATGTTGCAGGATACAAAATAGACACAAAAAATTGGTTGTGTCTCAATACACTAATAATGAACTATCAGAGAAATTTAAGACAATGTCATTTACAGTGGAATTAAAAAAATAAAATAGGAACAAATTTAAGGAGATGAAAGATCTCTACACTAATAAGACGATAGAGAAATTGAAAACAAATTGAAAAATATTCTTTGCTTGGGGATTGGAACAATTAACATTGTTAAAGTATCAATATTACCAAAAATGATCTACAGATTCAATACATCTTCATCAAAATGCCTGTAGTATTTTTTTGCAGAAATATAAAAATCCTAAAATTTGTGTGGAACCAAAAAAGATCCCAAACAGCTAACGCAGTCTAGAGAAAGAACAAAGCTGAAGGTACCATACTTCCTGATTTTGAACTACCTTATGAAGCTACAGTAATCAAAACAGTGTGGTATGGGCATAAAAACAGACACATACATCACAGTCGGGCAAAATAGAGAGCCCAGAAGTAAGCTCATACTGACATGGTTAATTAATTTTTGACAAAGAAGCCAAAACTATGCAATGAGAAAAGGATAGTTTTTTGAGTAAATGGTGTTGGGAAAATTGGCTGGCCACATGCAAAAGAATGAAACTGGACCCCTGTCTTAAACCATAACAAAAATCAACCCAAATGGATTGAAGACTTGAATGTAAGACAATCTCTAACTCCAAGAAGAAAACATAGAGGGTAAGCTCCTTCACAGGAGGTGTTGGTGATGATTTTTTGGATTTGACCCCAAAAGCAAAGGCAACAAAACCAATAATAAACAAGTAGGACTGTATCCAGCTAAAAAGCTTCTGTTCAGTGGAGGAAACCATCAGCAAAATGAAAAGGCAACCTAACGAATGGGAAAAGATATTTGCCAACCACACATTCAGTAGGGAGTTAATATCCAGAATGTTCAAGAACTCCATAAAGCTCAATAGCAAAAAACCAAGTAACCCAATTGAAAAATGGGCAAAAGACGTGAATACTCTTTTTTTTTTTCAAAGAAAATATACAAATAGCCAACAGGTATGTGAAAAGGTATTCAGCATCACTCATCATCAGCGAGATGCAAATCAAACCACAATAATACCTCATAGCTTTTATTGTTTTCTGTTTTTTGAAGTTTTTATTTAAATCCCAGTTACCATCCAGTGTAATAAGTTTCCAGTGTACAATATAGTGATTTAGTGCTCCCATACATCACCTGGTGCTTGTCATAACAAGTGCGCGTCTTAATCCCCATCACCCATTTAACCCATGCCCCCACCCACCTCCCCTTGGGTAACTGTCAGTTTGTTTTAGCCATTCTGACAGGTGTGAGGTGGTATCTCATTATAGTTTTGATTTGTATTTCCGTGGTGATGAGTGATGTTGTGTATCTTTTCATGTGTCTGTTGGCCATTCGGATGTCCTTGGGAAAATGTCCGTTCATGTTTTCTGCCCATTTTTAATTGGATTATTTCTTTTTTGGGTGCTGAGCTTTATCAGTTCTTTATATATTTTGGATACTAACCCTTTATTGGATATATCATTTGAAGATATCTTCTCTCAATTCATAGCTTGCTCCCCCCCACCTTTTTTTTTAGTTTTGTTGTTTCCTTTGCTGTGCAGAAGCTTTTTATTTTGATGAAGTCCCAGTAGTTTATTTTTGGTTTTCTTCCCCTTGCCTCAGGAGACATATCTAGAAAGAAGTTGCTACAGCCAGTGTCAAAGAAGTTACTGCCTGTGTTTTCTTATAGGATTTTTATGGTTTCAGGTCTCACATTTAGGTTTTTAATCTGTTTTGAACTTACTGTTGTGTATGGTGTGAGAAAGTGGTCTGGTTTCACTCTTTTGCATGTGGCTGTCCAGTTTTCCCAACACTGTTTGTGGAAGAGACTGTCTTTTTCCCATTGGATATTCTTTCCTGTTTTGTCAAAGATTAACTGACCATATAATTGTGGATTCATTTCTGAATTTTCTACTCTGTTCCATTGATCTGTGTGACTTTTTTTTAGTACCATACTGTTTTGATCATTACAGCTTTGTAATATAACTTGAAGTCTGGAATAGTGATGCCTCCAGCTTTGCTTTTCTTTTTCAAGATTGCTTTGGCTATTTGGGGTCTTTTGTGGTTCCCTATAAATTTTAGGACTGTTTGTTCTAGCTCTGTGAAAGATGCTTTTGGTATTTTTCACCTCACACCTATTAGAATGGCTATCATCAAAAATGAGAAATAACAAATCCTTGTGAGTATGTGGAGAAAAAGGAGCCCTGTACACTGTTGACAGGAATGTCAACTGGTACAGGCACTCTGGAAAACAGCAGGGAGATTCCGTAAGAAATTAATAATTGTAGTTCCCTATGATCCAGCGATCCCGCTTCTGGTGATACAGCTAAAGGAGACAAAAGAGGTGCCTGCACTCCTATATTCATAACAGCATTATTCACAGCAGCCAAGGTATAGAAACAATGTAAGCGTAGGTCAATGGACAAAGGGAATAAGAATATGTGAGATACACACATGTGCATACACACACCTGGACACAAATAGAAAGGAGTATTTTTGGCCTTAAAAAAGAAGGAAATCCTTTTATTTGGAACAGCATGGAATGAATCTCGAGGGCATTATATGAAGCGAAATTAGCCAGGCAGAGAAAGAGAACTACTACATGGTATCACTTACATGCGGAATATTGCCAGGAGGTAGGGGAAATAGGCAGCGATTGGGAAAAGGGCATATATTTTCAGTTACAAGACGAGTAAGACCTAAGGACCTAACGTGTCGTGTGTTGACTACAGTTGAAAGCACCATATTGTGTAACTGGAATTTACTAGGAGAGTAGAATTTAAATGTTCTCAGGAACAATGACAACAAAGAATAAACATATGGGTTGATGGATGTGTTAATTGACTCAATGGGGGAATCCTTTTACAATGTCTAGGTGTATAAAATTGTCACATTGTGCACTTTAAATAGCTTAGAATTTTGTCAGTTATACATCAGTAAAACTAGAAAAGTAAATGATAGGTGACCTAATACCCCTTTTGCTTTTATTTTTTAAATTATGTTAGTCACCAAACAGTACTTCATTAGTTTTTGATGTTCCATGCTTCATTGTTTGTGTGTAACACCCAGTGCTCATTGCCACACGTGCCCTCCTTAATACCCATCACCGGGCTAACCCATCCCTCCAACCCCCTCCCCTCTAAAACCCTCGGATTGTTTTCCATAGTCTCTCATGGTTCATCTTCCTCTCTGATTCCCCCCCCCCTTTATTTTTCCCTTCCTTCTCCTAATGTCCTCCATGCTATTCTTTATGTTCCACATATGAGTGAAACCATGTGATAATTGCCTTTCTCTGAGTTATTTTACTTAGCATAATCCCCTCCAGTTCCATCTGTGTCAATGCAAATGGTGGGTATTCATCCTTTCTGATGGGTAAGTAATATCCCATTGTATATATGAACCACATCTTCTTTATCCATTCATCTGTTGAAGGGCATCTCGGCTCCTTCCACGGTTTGGCTATTGTGGACATTGCTGATATGAACATTGGGGTGCAGGTGCCCCTTCTTTTCACTGCATCTGTATCTTTGGGATAAATACCCAGTAGTGCAATTGCTGGGTTGTAGGGTAGCGCTATTTTTACTTCTTGAGGAACCTCCATACTGTTTTCCAGAGTGGCTGCACCAGCTTGCATTCCCACCAGCAGTGTAAGAGGGTTCCCCTTTCTCCACACCCTCGCCAACATTTGTTGTTTCTTACATTGTTAATTTTTGCCATCCTGACTGGTGTGAGGTGGTACGTCATTGTGGTTTTGATTTGAATTTCCCTGATGGCCTAACATCCTTTTAAAATCTCTTGTGTTTTTATTACTTAAAAATCCTCTGCTGTGTTAATCTCATGAAACTAAGAGAAATATAATAGGAAAATTATCCAGGGTGATTTTTCCCCCAGTAACATTCCTTGAGGCAACAACTCGAGTTTATTTACCTGTAAAGTTGTGGAAACTTTTTTTTCCTTTAAGAATGCGGCATAGAATGATGGAGCACTTTTCATGCTTCAACAACTGTGAGGAGGGCTTTGATATATATCAGTATGTTTTCCTGGCAACCCTGGGAGGTGACTGTGATCTCTCCCTTTTTTGGAGATGAGGGCAGTGCAGTACAATTAAGAAACATACCTGTTCTCACATCGTCTGTGAACAGGAGTCAGAGTTGACATTCCATTCCATGCTCATAATTAATAAATGTGGAGACCATTTTAGAAAAGAACAGAATGACCACCAATTCCCAGACATTAGCATGGGCTCTCAGAAAAATCTCACATAGGACCACTATCAAGGAAAGCTGGATGGCAGGAGAAATTCTGTGCTAGATTTCTGGCAAAACTAGAAAATACTGAGTAAAGCATTGGGTCAATAATTGTGCAACTCAAGTTTGGTGTAATACTGGCCTTTCTCTTAGGAAGTACTAATAACCAAGCATCTTTCTGTAAGTTAGTTCCCAAGGTCTGTTTTAGATGATAGAATTTAGTTTATTCATGATTATCTAATTTATTTAATATCCTCTAAATTTTTCATTTTCACTCTCTATATAGAAAGAGATTTACATTCTATGAGTGTTTCACCAACTGCAGAAGCACTGAAAATGTTAAGTGTTTCATTTAAATATTCCCATAGAAAATTTTAAACTAGAAGGTTACAGCGGCAGGTGTCAGAGTCACCTGGAGGGCTTGTTGAAAACAGATTGCCAAGCCCCATCCAGGGTTTCTGATTCCTTAGGTCTAGATTGGGTCCAAGAATTTGCTTTTCTAATCAGCATCTAATAATCCTTCGAGAATCATTGATGTCCTGCCAACCGCCCTCCATGTAAAATGTAGCTGGCATTATGAGGATCCTTATTTAAGCCATAATAAATAACATAGGGAAATATGTCTTAAGCTGTAAAATTGTAGAAAGGAAAAATAATTCTTTCAATGAAGAATCTGTATTATCTTTCAATAAATAATGAAGTCATATCATTATATTAACTCACAGTATTTTTCCTTGAGGCTTAAACACACATGGTTGGAATACTTTGTTTTCTAACAATTTCTTAAGACCTGGTAGTGTGCCAGTAACAAGAAGGGAAATGCAGTAAGTGGAGAAGTGATGGAAATATTTAAGATCTCAAAGGATGCTTTTTTTTTTCCTTTGCCTTGGCTATAATTATTTATAAATGAAGCTTCTAAAATTGCCAGGAATGAAAGATAAATGGGGTGTGGAAATCGAACTTCTAGGACAGAAAGAAATATTTAAGTACAGGGAGAAAGGAAGGCTGGTGGGAGAAAACTAAGACCTGTGATGGAAGTGAAAATTCTGCATTATAACTGAAGTTCATTAACCCAGTACATGCACTATTAGAGCAATTATTCAATTTGTAACTAGACTCTCACATATAATGAATACATGATCGGTCAGCTTATGTATTGTTAAACATTTTAAATAGTAGGATTTGTCTCAAGTTTTTGAAGAGTCATGTAAAATAAACATAGCGAAGACACATGTTAAATAAGATACTATATGGCTTCCTACATGCTGGAGATTTTTAGGATGTGAATTTTTTAAAAGTTCTTAGAAAAAATGTCATACCTTTTGAAAAATGATTCCATTGGTTGCCTGATCTCAAAGGGTTAGAGACTGAGTTGAGAGAGTTCCAAGCCTTGTGTTCTACAAGTCCATGCCATTACTAGAGAAGAGGAGACCAGGACGGTCAGCGTTCTCAGACCTTAGCCCAGCTGGCATCACTGTTACCCCCAGTGCCCTCAAGTCACAGGAACCTAGGAGAGAAGGGAGAGGGTGAAAGGAAGTCCTTCCTTCACACCTCCTTTGTGCTAGCACTTCACATAGGGTGTCTCATCTGAGAGCCGTGTGACACTCAGAGATGCCCGGAAGGGACACTCTGACCCACCTCGCTCCTTCCTCCTCCCCTCACTCAGCTTGTGGACCCTGCCACAGCCAGGCTCAGACACTCCTGCCAGCTCGAATCCCTGTGTCACTACAGAGAGTATGGAAACACAGTCAGATGTAAATTAACTCTTAAATCATCAAATACACAGAACTTCAGACTTAAACCAGAAACTTAAAATTTTCTCACCAGGAGCATGTCTAAACTGAATGTTTTATTCCTTTAAAAAGGTGAAGAATGCAAGTGGATTTATTTTAAATGAAAACAAAGTAAACATTCAATATGATACAAATCGTTCTTAAGTAAATTACAAAGTTTTACTGAACCTGATGAATTACAGAATTGTTAGACTGTTCCTTGTGTAATAGAAAAGAATACATTTCTCACTATTAATGATGATCAAAAATGTTTAAAAGGAGAGGGACCAGTTTTAAGGAGAGTACACAGCAGTGTTTCTGAATGTTCGTGGGGCAGCCACCTGGGGCAGGTTTATCCTTTGGTGAGCAAGGAAGTTAACGTTGCTTTCTCCTCTGTAGTGCTTTAGGACAGGTTCATGTCATGGGTGGCTGCGCTCCTTGCTTTCATTGTCTAGGATTGCAATGTAATTCTTGGCTCACTCATCACCCTCCCCTTTCTGCCCTGCCCCCATGTCTCCACAGATCATTCTGTGTTTCTCTCCCATTGGTCACACGCTGAGAGGAAGAGCTCGGAAGTTCCCAGCCATAGTTAACTGCACGGCTATTGACTGGTTTCGTGCGTGGCCGCAGGAGGCTCTGGTCTCAGTCAGCAGGAGGTTCATTGAAGAAACCAAGGGAATTGAGGTATGCTGTGTCAGCCTCTGAATTTCTCTGTCTCCCACACACTCACACGCATACTCACTCACTCTGACCAAAAGTCTTCAATAAAGATGTAACTTCCAAAATACATCTCCTATAGAAAAGTTAATCACTTTTATTAGAGGTAAGATCATCTTTGTTTGTTTACATTCTATGGAATATGGTGGTTGATCTCTTTGGACCAGGTTGAGATGTCTGTGCACACATGAGCACATACAGCACACGAGCTTGTTGTGTAGACTGACTCACCAGAAAGCTAGGATCGTTACTTCCTTGAATCATAATAGGGTTTGCTGAATATGAATCCTTTAAATCCGCAAACAAAAAAGTGCTACCCATAGTCATGCAATGCTTGATCTTAACTGCGTAAGGCAATTAATTGTGATTTTTCTCATTACAGTATAGATGGTGAAAAATCAACCTCATGAGTTCAGCAGTCACTAAGTCAAATAATATATCTGCTACTTTGTTTTATGGGTTCACGTTTTATAAATCGGATTTGTCATTTGACCATAATGAAATTTGCAGAGCCAATTACATTTTAAAATGGTTGCATGAGGTTTAAAAAAGCACTTCCAGTACACTTCCCACCTTGGAAAAAGAAATGAAGTTTTATTGGTATCTCGCACCTCCATGACTAGATAGCTTGGAAAGGCGGTAGTTGTGAACATTGCCCAGGGAGGTTTGTCTTCTGAGTCTACTGAGGGATAAGGCTAGTGTAGGTCAGACATGGAAAGTGATTCTCGGAGCCAAAAATAGAATCGGGGCTGTATCTGCTTCCATTTGAAAGTGTAAAAGATTGTCTCTTGTAAACAGAGACAATCCCCTCTGGCCTCCTTTGGTCCCAAGAGCATAACTGTCACTTCTCCAAAGAATCCTTTCACATTTTGTTGAATATTGTATCTCTTGGTGGTCGGATGGTTAGAAATCTGTGCATGTTTACATACTTACCTAATTCTTGGTATGCAACTAGCTTTATGGCTTATTTCTTATTTTCATGGATAGTTTTATTGTCATATGGTTTGTCTTTTCTGAAATGTCCATTAATCTCCTTAGATGCTGACCTGTCTCATGGCATCTAAAGCATGTATATAATAAAAGCTTTATGACGTTCAAATACTTCTACTTCCCCTCTCCTTTTCTCACACACTTAAAACATTTCTGTAAAGAAATGGAAAAAAAGAATGAGCTCTTCTGTTTCTGGATGTTTTTTCCACATCCAGAAACGTTTTCTTTTGCCTGTCTCTGTACTCAACATTGAATGCACTTACCTGGACCTTTAAAACAATAACGGCAACTGGTTTTCTGGCTAAAGAATGAATAATATGAATTATAATTGGATTTTCTTAAGTGATTTTCACCTTTTCCCCCTGGTTAGGAGGCCCTGCATAGCACTTCTTATGTTTGGAGAAATCCATGTAAATTTGTTCTCATGAGTGGGTAAGTGGAATGTTAGACACTGTCTGAGCCCCTGCTTTCACCGTTCACTGTGTTTTCCTGCAGAGCCAAAGGAGCCCTATTTAAATGGAGACTAACACTAGCATTAGATAAAGTCTGCTGGAAATATCTTACACTTTAAAATCTGAAAATGCATTAAATATGACAAACGATAGTGACAGTTGGTAAACCACACATCTCTCCAGCTCTTGCTAGGGTCACTGAATTACTGGAATTATATAGGGCCTTGCTTTGTCTGCTCATGATTATAAGAAGGGTTCAAAATACCAATTTATTAGAGAATCAGCATGTATCTTTCATAATTCTGTTTTATACAGTTCATTTGAGCACACAGGCTTGCTATAAACCAGTGCACTTCATGTCTTAATATTAATTTCTCAAATGGGAGGAACCCAAACCTGGTAGCATGATTTCACGTCGTGCTTGGCTCTGTGCTTTTTTAAGTTTCGTGCCTTTGCTTCTCTGATGCAGACTTCGTCTTGCAAAGTTAGGTGCCACTTGAAAAGCAGTTAAGCTGAAGGAGCTTTGATTCGTCAGTGACCATTGACATCTGCTGGATGAGGCAGGACTTGCATCATTTTAAGTCCACAGGCCTCCTGGCAGGTGCTAAGCTCTGTCTTGTGGTATCGCGACGCCTCCTATAGGCTGCTGATTGTCAAATAGGAATTTTCAAAGTGCTGAACCATTTCTGTTGAGCCGAATGATGCCTGCAAACAGCTCAGCCAGATGATTTCATTTCAGTGCGGTGTGCTTATTTAACTTGCCCACCTTCCCAATTTGCTGCTCACGAGCAGTAATTAGCATTCAGAGTGCAACGTGTCTATCTTCTTCTAAAAATGCGTGGTGCGTTTTCTGCCGAGGTCAAAAATAGCTTTGAAATTTTTTGAATGGGCACTAATTCGATCATTTTCTTAGTTTGAATTGTCATCGTGAGGACTGAACGGGATCTGCATAATTTAGGCACTTCTTAGTTATTGACCTTATTTGCTGAGTGTTGGGTAGTTATCCAAGGTGACCCCCTTCAGCCACCGAGAAAGGATTCATGAAAGGCAAGCAGTTTTGTGTGTGTTGACATATCATCTTCTAGCAGGACGCGCTTAGCACCCAGGGGTGTGGGCTCCCTGCGTTTAAGAAAAGGTTTGTGCTGCTTTTCTGCTACCTGGTACTGAACTAAGTGACAGCTGGCAGATGACCGAAATAGTCTGACCCTTAAGTATTACCAGGTATTTATGTGAAGGCTTTGCGTCAACATACACTCCTCACTCCTCAGGTTTGGAAGTGCAGATGGAGGCATGTGGTGTGAGGAGGGGGAGAAGGAAAAGCGCCCTGGGTATCCCCAGGACCAGCATTGTACCTGCTTTGAGGAGGTAACTGGGAGGAGCCCTTCCCGAGAAATGCCTGGGTCCCAGATAGGAACAAGCAGGGGAAAAGGCAGGAGAAACAGGTGTTAAAAGATAGGTAGTGTTGTTGGTTTTTGACTCACTGTGAATAATAGACACACTGGAGGGCTGGGCCTGAGGAAAGCAGAAGTTACTGAATGGAAATGAAAAGGTGAGCTCTCTGAGGAGTGAGGTTTGCTTTGGGAGGTGTCTCCATTCTCCTCGAGATCCGAGCCAGGTGGAGGACCCACCCTTTCCGAGCATACTGGCCACCTGACAAGTTAAAACTCTCTATCCTTTGGATGCGATACAACTGAATAATTCCGTAAGTTCAGTATCATCAGCTTTTTCAGTAAAATTCATTAATTTCCGCATGCCTCCACCTCTTCAATCCAGAACTTGTCGCAAGGTCTGGTAACAGATGAATGGCATATTTTGCTAGCATTTGCCAATCCAGTTATGAAAAACATCCCCTCAAAGAGGAAAGTTACTTTTCTGCTGTTGGTAAAGACTGATCTCTTTAAAGATTCTCTAGGTTCCTTTTTAAAATGGTATAGGGACAGCATGAGTCGTAGTAAACACTTTGTTAGTGATAGATATATTGGCAGTGTTTTTCTTACTGACTTTGAGCACAGTTTTTTCTCTGAACTACAAATGAGGATTGTTCAATATGAATTTTAAAAGTAGAAAGCCTTGTATGGTAGGAATTCTGCAGATTCGGGGAAAATCGCCTCCCGAGGAGTACTGAAGTCATTTTAAAAGATCAGGACAGAAGCAAATGCAATCAAATGTATCCCGAATCTGCCTTCATCTCTAACTGGCTTAAGCCTATATTTAGACAGATGAGGAAAGGCGTGTGTGGTTGTTAACACCCTTCCCTGTTCTTCAGCCTGCCTCTCCCGTGCATGCCCGCTACTACACCGTTCGTCCTGCATTTCTTTCTCTGTGCATATTAATCCAATTAAGAGCAGAATTGCAAAAAGTGTAGAATGCCGCTTTCCAGAGTTTTCACAGTTAGATGAACTTCAGGAATCCCCTCTGTCTTGAAAGTAGGGTCACTTATTATAGCTGCCCTGGACTTGCTGTTAAGCCCAAAGTCGACGTCAATCCAACGGAGGCATCACTCTCTCCAAATCCTAGCTTTGTGGCTTTCCTGGAGTCACCAGAACCAGCTATGACATCGGCCTTGTCCTCCTGGCTCTGGGAGGCATAGCTGGGTTGCCTTTCACCTCCTCGCCCTCGCAGCCCTCAATTGCTTCTTTGTTTGAATGTTGTGTCAGAGAACCAGTGAGGCTACCTTTTCAGTGACTGGAAACTCTTCTTGAAGATTGCTGGCTTATGCTGGATTTGATCTTGCCTTCGGCCTTGGAAATTAGCATCTAAAATTAGAGACAAAAATTTAAAAACACAAGCAACCTAACAAAGTGCATTCACCAGGCACAGTAAAAACAAACAAAACAAGACCACGGCACCAGTATGTGATCTAGGAAACCGTTGGGCACTGCATTAACACTCTCCTCTGCTGGGACAAGTCCTCTTCGTGGGACCAACGTTGGTCCTCTGATACCATCGCCGATAGCAGAGGTGCCCACCGCCTCTCCTCTCCAACCTTCTAAGAAGGGATCCCTGGGCTTCCCAGGTGAGGGCCTGGGGGCCACGGCACGAGATCACCCAGCAGGTAAGGGCCCCCTCAGCCCTTTGATGCCAGAACCCACAGTCTTAAATCCTGCTGTGGAGTGTTGCAGAATAGTTTGACTGTTCTGAAAAAGGAATACGAGGAAAAGAAGAGGCGAGACAGACTAAAAGGAGTGCCAAAGTCTAACCTTGGATTCTGTGGGCAGGAGGCAGTGCAGGGAGTGCAATCATTTGTCCAACTATGCAGAACCGGGAATCTACTCCATGTCCCAGAATTCAAACCCAGCATCCCCAGCGGCCTCCAGAATCATTTTTGCTTAGAGGGAATCAGCATTTTGAGGAACTTAGGAGAAGTGCTCCCATGCAGCAATGCTCATTTTATGTATCATTACATTTTCTTTAATAAACCAATTTTACAACCACAGTATCTAATTAGTCTATTACTGAACACCCCCAAAGGAGCAAAAAAGTACAAATAATAGATTTTGAAACCCAGCAGTTTGGAATTACTATAAAATAACAGACATTAAATATGTGCAGTTCTTTGTATATCACTTGAGCTTCAAAAAAGCTGTAAAAAATAAACATAGAAATAATTTCTGAGAACAACTTTCAAAGCAGACTGTTAGGTATAGGATATCCCATGTTACCACACGATCCCAAGTTAAACCTAAAAAGTAGTTTTCCTTTCATCTCCATTCTCTTTTGTCCCTCCTTCTCCCTTTCCTTGAATACAGTGCTCTTGAAAGTCCGCTTATAAAAGTACAGATGAGTCTAGTCTTGAGACCAGCTGGTCGAGGGCAGGTGTAAAGTCCTATATGACACAGGATATTTGATTTGGTGTTGGCCTCCGGTATTGGTTTTCATTTGAATTTTGCAGTCCTTCGTTTTCAACAACAGGGCCATACTGGCAAGTTGCTTTAAGAGTCAGGTGGCTGGGGGACTTGGTGAGGCGACGGCTGCCACCGCTTGAGAACCGTCACCCCAGATAGCAGACTTGTCTTTGCACTTACAGTGAGCCCAGCGAGAGGGTAAAAATGAAACCTCTTTCTAAATGTGAGGAAGAAAGTCGTTCACTGTATATCTGGTAATGCACTGGATACAACATTGTTTTCCAGGGCATCCTAGTGGAGAAATCTTGGATTTATAACCTTGTGATACTGGCACTTTGCTGCTCTATGTTTTTGCTTTCACCATGATTGGCTGCTAAATGACGACAGAATCGGATGCACTGGTTTCCATTAGGGGGCCAAATGTAGCAGGAATGGCGTTCTCCGCTTGCATCTCTAAAAATGAAAAATACAGCCTTGCCTTCCCTTCTCTCCAGCAGCACCAGCAGCCATATCCTCCCCGCACAACCCCCCCCCCCAAAAAAAAGAAAACTGGAGATAAATGAATGGCAGAATAAATAATTTATGCTAATGAAATTACTGCAATTAGTAGTTCTACAATGACCCTTTTAAAAGCCACAGCTGTTAATGTCAGGAAGTGCTGTCACTACTGACCTTATCATAAGAGAAAGTGACAAATTGAGAATGCAGGGAAGACCAGTCATCAAAGAGGTCTGTTCTGGAACGATTAGAGTTTTCTGAAAAACAGTGTGAATTACAACCAGCTGCTCCCTGGCTCTGCAAGTCTCCCATGCTGTGCCATTTTGTTAAGCCCGATAACAATAGTTATTTTGCCCCATTGAGACAAGTTGTCTCGGGCCACTTCCAGCTCTCCCGGAAACCACTTCTTCCATCCCGGATTTACAAATGAAACTGTTGTTGGAGGGAGCTTTTCAGGGCAGCCTAGGAGCCTCCTCATAAGGATCATGGTTGGGCAGAGGCCAGGTCCTCCCCCCACCGACCCCCACCCCACACGAGGAGGTCGTTCTTGGCCGGGGATGTGTTTATATTGTAGAAAGACGTGTGCTCGCTTTTAGTTCATTAAAACAAGATAGGACAGGAATGAATTTCTATCCATGTTTATGTTGCAGGGAAGCTCTTTAAAGAATCCCTCGGGGGATCTCATTTGTATGAAGTTGTAGAACTTCCTTAGAAGTTTAGATCTGACTCCACCGTTGGGTAACATACGCATATCTCAGATCTAGAGAAGAAAGACTGCAGGATTTGCATCATTCTGTATTTAACTTTGGCTTTAAAAACATTAGTTACTAGCGAGGTGGATTTTTGGTATGCAGGACAACCCTATATATACATATTGGAAACCCACTCACGGATTTTTCATGAGGTTGGAAAGCTAAGTGCTTAGACGTTGCTCAGGAGCAGTTGTTTTTCACCAACAAGAATTGGCCTGTCTCTTCTCGCAGCCTGGTTGTAATATTAATGGCGCAGGTTTGAAATGTTCAACTGCATCACCAGCCACTTGTGTGCAATTTTCCCAAAGATGTCTGAGCGTTATTGACAACACTTTGGTAAATTATGTGTGACTTTCCTAAGAGTTGGTGTAGCTCATTTAATTCATATTAATTGATTTTTAGGCTTCCCTTGATTAATTGAACCTGGTTCATCTTGTGCAGAATGCAATAAATAGTCATTAAAATGAGGGAGATGTGACTCCACAAATTAAAAAGTTAACTACTTCAGAAGTCATAGAGGACAAAAAAGAAAGAATGGTATAGCGGGGAATTCTCTAGTAAATCTTCTAAGGGAAGTTACTCAATTTTTGTGTTTTTTTTTTTTTTCCCAAATGAGAATAGAAATGGTATTTTTCTCCCAGAAGCAGTGACTTTTATACCTTACCATCCTGTTTGTTTCTACATGGGTTCTTACAAAACAATTCAGTTTCAGCTGTGTGTGTGTGTGTGTGTGTGTGTGTGTGTGTGTGTGTGTGTGTCCCCACTACGTTTTAGTTTGAAAGCGATACCAAAAATACTTGTCAGAGTTCTGTGTCTCAATTTCTCCATTTTTTTCTTTCACACACTTGATAGATAAAAATCAAGTTGTGAAAAGCCGCGTTTGTGTTATATGTCGGCTTTTGGGTTTGGTATGTGGAGCGCATAAAAATCCTTTGCCCTACTTGGCAAAGCTGAATGCTTTATTGTTATCTCTCTAATCCTGTGGCTATCTCTTAAAGACTAATAAATAAGTCTTCCCAGATCTTCCTGTAATTTGCTCTGGCTTTTAGAGAACAACAACAACAAAAAAAGTACTGCATAATTTTGCTGATTGTTCTTATTTTAAATTACATTTTTGTTTTAACTTGAGAGAACTGCATATGAATTACAGTGTTTATATTTTCAGCCATTGGACAAAGATTCTATTAGCCTCTTCATGGCCCACGTTCACACTAGCGTGAATGAAATGAGTACCAGGTATTACCAGAATGAGAGAAGACACAACTATACCACCCCAAAGAGTTTTCTAGAACAAATATCACTGTTTAAGAATCTGTTGAAGAAGAAGCGAAAAGAGGTATCCCAGAAGAAAGAGCACTTGGTGAATGGCATCCAAAAGCTAAAAACCACAGCCTCTCAGGTATGATAAGGATGTGTTATTACTGAGTAGAATGTATGCTCTTAAAATTAAAAAATATGTAGTTACTTGAGAGGCAGTGTTTCAATCCATTTGTATGAGATACTGAATGCTAACATGTGCAGTTCAATGACACCACAACACTCTTCATGCTTTCGTAAGTCTGGAAAGGGATCGGCCAGTTACTCTCTCATGCTGGTTTGGGTAGAGCCCTTCACTTGTTGGCCTGACTCAGTGTATAGCTCACTCCCATCTTACAGCCGCCTGTTTTGGTGCCCTGCATTTATTGTTAGGAATTTTGTCACACCGTAGTGGAAGTAGGATCCCTTTTGGTCTCAGATTCTCAACCCCCCAGTGAGAGCATTATTTCCTGTCTGATGACATGATACAGTTTGCTCTGCTTGAAGTCCTTAAGTGTAGCCATTTTCTCCCACCTGGGTGTCTCCTCTCCTTTTGGCCATCATCTCTCTTCAAACAAAGTGTCCAGTGTAGTCTTCATCCTCGGTCATAAGGCCTCTGCTACCTTGAAGGACAGTACTCTTAACCTCCAGTAGTAAGTCGGGAGAGAATTCGCACACTCATGATGTTAACCTTGTGTGGCTGTCTACGTCTGTCACCTCATTTCAATGGTAAGAACTAAACATGTTTATGACGTAGGTGTTGCTACTATAATATCGTAGATGAAACTTTGAGAGTTAAAGGCCACAGAACCTGTGAGGTTGGAGTTCGAACCCAGATTTGTATTACTCTAAAGCTATTGTGCATAGCCCCATGCTGCCTCTCTGTGGCCAGGGGAGAAAAAAAATGAGAATAAGAAAATACGGAGACTTTGGAGACTGGCTTGGCTTGCTCTGAGCCATCTGGGCTCTAGGGTTGGAGAGAGAAAAACTCTCCCTGCTGGTCCCTTCAAGGCCAGGAATTCCAGTGGGCTTCTTCATAGGATTGTCATTAGGTCATCGTAGTCCTCTGCGTTTCAAGAGGTTGGGCCGGTTTTCTCCCCAAGCGTGCCGGGTGGCCCGTCTGTGCCCACGCTAGAAATAAGCTACAACCTGCGTGGGGGAGCACGCTGGTGCCTTTCACTCTGAAGGCCTGTCCGCTTTAGGCCAAAGCATCTCCTGCCTCCTGTGCCCTTCATTTCGAAAACTGGAATGGCTCTTGGTGAACCACTCACCTGTGCTGGATAGTGACCAGATGGACCACGATCGGTAAAGAGGAACCAGAGCGAGGAGGTTTCCAGCACAGTTCCCAGAATCTAGTGATGCGAAGAATAGTTGTTGGGAAGCCCCCAAAGAATGTATCTGTATTTGTGCATCTTTCCGTTTTCTTTCAAAAAAAAAATGTATTTTTTTTTTTTACTCTTTTTGTGTACTTGTTACCTTACTCTTTTGACTCTCTGCCTTCTTTCTCTTTCCTATTTCTTCTCTCTACCGATCTCTCCGCTTCCATCTCACTTAAATCAAGACTCTTTTTCCTAGTGAAGACTTTCTTAGGAGTCCTGTTGAGCTAGAAGACATTGAGTGCAAGAGATCTGTGTCCCAGACCATTAATGTCCCTTTGAGTAATGTCCCCAACTGGACCTGTTGACTTTGCCGCAGGAAATGATAGCTTTGACTAAACTGAACTGTCATGCTGGTGGGGCAGCTCTTGGCAAGGAAAAAAAATGGTCTGTGCCACACTTAGAGGTCCCTTCCCAAATAACAGAGCTAAGAGTGTAAAAACAGAGTAGCACCCATGGTGGCAGCCTCTCACCCATGGTGGCAGCCTCTCAGGCAGGGGGGAAAAAAGAGGTGATGGAGAGGAAGAAAGAAAGGAACTGGCTATTCATGATGTCTGCCAAGTTCAGGGCTGCTTGGGTCTCCTTGTTTCCCCTTAGTTAGAAATAAGAGGCAGAAAGTCTAAGAAGAAGCTATGTGAAGTCTTAATTGAAGGACTACTGATGATTTCTTTTCATTAGGTATTTGCATGGAATGCTCTTAATTTCAGATTGTGATTGGAATATCTTTTTTAAAGATTTTATTTATTTGACAGAGAGAGAGACAGCCAGTGAGAGAGGGAACACAAGCAGGGGGAGTGGGAGAGGAAGAAGCAGGCTCCCAGCGGAGGAGCCTGATTGTAGGACTCGATCCCAGGACTCCGGGATCACGCCCTGAGCCGAAGGCAGATGCTTAACGACTGAGCCACCCAGGCGCCCCGTGATTGGAATATTTAATATCTCCCTAAGAGTTTTAAAACTTCCTATTGTTTCTGGAAAGGAAGCATAATTTCTTATGTGGGCAATTGGGAAGCCTTACAGCGTAAGATGAGCCTGCGTGTGGAACACAATGCCTTCCTATTGGAGCGCGCGTCCTCTGAACACCTGCCGTCAGTCTTTGCCCAGAGGGGACTCTCCATGCCACTTGAAATATGTCTCTAAACCTCAGTCTTGTTTATTCACTGCAGTAAAGCCAGAAATTCCTGTTAGATCCACATATCCCCTCTCTAGATGTCAGCTTAGGTCATCATAGATAGCCTCGTGACCTTTCTTCATAGATAATAAGGCTTTGCTTCCAGAGCTTGAGTCACTAGATACTTCAGATCTAACAGCTTCCTTAGAAACTGAAATCAGGGCTCAAAATTACCATTTCCTCATAGTCTCTTAGATGATTCTTTTGATTATCGTCTAATATATGAGTAGTTTCACATGGCTGAAAAGAACAGACAAGCAAACGTCACTGTGCATTATTACCCTGAGTTCACAGGGAGGCTAAAAGAATCCATCTTCGCTTAAACTGTAGTCAACCATACAGGTAGCAGTAATAGTAGTAATTGTGTCATTTAGGCAGAGTGCAAGTCAACTGTGTTGAAGTGTGGGGGTTACAAGAGTCCTCAGCTCCGGTAGTGAGATGTTGTTCCTCAAGAGGAAAGCCCTGAAGAGCCTGGAGCAGTTGAGTCAGCATAAGTGATGGTGATTCTTCTTTGGTTCTGTGAGTTTTTAAACATAATAACCTACTTCTGGAAAAGCAGTGGAACGAAGAGTTAATTATCATGGTATATAAAGCTGCTTGCATGTGTCTCTGAGAGCCAGGTCCTGTTTGTTTTCCAGCACTTCTGATTTTCTTTACATGATCCTCAAACTGAGGAACCTAGTGGTACATTCTGAGCATCATGAACTAGGGCGCCTGGGTGGCTCAGTCGTTAAGCATCTGCCTTCAGCTCAGGTCATGATCCCAGGGTCCTGGGATTGAGCCCCACATCAGGCTCCCTGCTCTCCCTCTCCCACTCCCCCTGCTTATGTTCCCTCTCTCGCTGCCTCTCTCTCTGTCAAATAAATAAATGAAATCTTAAAAAAAAAAAAAAAAAAAAGAACATCATGAACTCCCAACTAAAAGGGCAGAAGCATTCTTTGGAGCAGATTAATGTGTGGATTCCTCGGAAAGAGCTGAGTTCCTCAAGAGCTGGGTGAGGCTCTCGAATTGGGGACCCCAGAGGAGGACTACCCATCTAGGATACTCACTGGGCTTTGCACACCCCTCCCGGTCCCCACAGGTGCTTGTGGTTTCCCTTTGTGTAGTAGGTACTAAGTTGAATGTTGGATGAGGTGGAAGAAGCCCAGAGAACCGTTTCTTATTTTGTGGGAAGAGATGAGACCTGTCTGTGGGCACTTCCATCAGAGTAAGTAACGGATTAAATAAACGGACAGTAAACTAACAGCCGGGGCGTACTGATGCCTTCACCTCATCTGAGCCTTTAGTGATGTTCGTGGGGAGAGTGCAAGCCATGGTTTCTCCAGCTTCTCTTTCCAAGCAAGTCTTCCTGTGGCCTCAGCTGCCTTGAGCTGGGCCTCACAGGGCCAGAAAAACTGGGGCTGTGAGTGACATGTGCTCGGCTGGGGATGGCTGTTGTCGCTTCCCTCACTGCACAGAGAGAGTAGAGACGATGAATGTCTAGTTGGTGCTGACATAAATGACATTTTTCAGAAAACCACTGGGAAACATGATTCTTTGTGTTCCTATTTGGGAGGGAAAGGGGGCTATAGTTTTGCACATGGGACATAAGTCAGAACAGGGTAGAAAGGGGGAAAAGATGCTGCTGGTGGGATCTATGAGCTCCTTTAATAAGAAATAAGCCGCGTCTGCTGTTTTTCGTTCCTGACGGAAGTTGCTTCCACATACTGACTTTTCCTTCAGGTGGCGGATCTGAAAGCCAGACTGGCCTCTCAAGAAGCCGAGCTGCAACTGAGAAATCACGATGCCGAGGCTCTGATCACAAAGATTGGGCTCCAGACGGAGAAAGTGAGCCGGGAAAAGGCCATTGCCGATGCTGAGGAGCGAAAGGTCAGGCTAATTCCACCATTTAGAGTGCTGAGCTATATTTAGCACAAAATAAACCTTTGTAGGTGAACAATTTTGAACAACTTCCTCTCCAGGGAGCATAAAATCTAAAGAATTATTATAGTTACACATGTAACAGCATTTCACACCATGATTACCACTTGACCTTTCTTTACATTATGCATTTTCCCACCCTTTTAGCTCTTTTAATGATACGCAAGAACAATAAATACTGAGCTCATTCAAGCATATAATGGATGTGGATCTTGGATATCAGGCCTATTTGTAATACAGTAAAGGTCATGAAGTCACCTCTGAGGTTTCTAAAGGTTTTCAGTTTTTAGGCAAATTGAACAACTCAATTGTTAACAAAGCCCATTCCATCACTTTGCAAGATGGCTTTTCAAATTTTTCATTTTAATAATACAACTTGAGTTTATTATTAAATCCTAAGCCAAATTTGTTCTTTTTGATTTGATTGAGGCCCTGGCATTTTGTATTACGTTTTACTGTTGGAAACAATTACTTTTAAGATTATATAGGTTCTGTTTCTTTGTACGTGGGTTATTGGCAGTTCTGAAATAAATATAACTTCTTTGTCCTCTTTTTTACCAGAACTTCAGCCACCAATTGGAGGTATTTCATGATTAGGTATCTTATTTGTTTAAAAAATGGGATATGTTTGTTTGAGACAAATTCTTTCATTTTAGACAAAAGATTATAATCAGGGCTTAGTTGATGAAAAATTGTAAATTACGAACACACAGCCATTGAATCAGTAGCTTTTATGCCAGTATTCTTCTGTTTTCATAATGCCAGAAAGACTCGAGCTTTCCAGTGGAGTTGCCATTCATTCAGAGACAATTGAGTTGTTTTTCCCTTTTTTCTAATAGGTACTGAGCATGTTCACGTGTCGCTTGCACAACTAAAGGGTCGAAGTGTACGTCGAAAATCAAAATGCTGAATAGTTTTTTTTTCTTTTAAAAAACCTTGTTTTTAAAGTTGAAGACAAGCTACATTTGGCATGGCCAATGGGCATATAATTCCTAATTCTGGCAATAACTGTTTCTATGGAGTTACAGATAAGCAGAGGATGTCCTTAAAAGTGTATTATGTTATTTTAGCGATTAGGTATCACATATGATGTGATTATCATGAGCCATTTCCACCCAAGGGATGTTTTTCAAGCATTACATAAATAAGTGATGTTCTAGTAATTGTTCTATTATAACCTATCTCTACAAATCCCTTTTAGAGACCTTAAAATACTCCAGAGGTATTTTCACATTTTGCACTTGAATTCCTAAGGCAAAATTATCCTTGCAAAGAAGGAAAAAAATGTTTTAGCAAATGAGAACTCATCTGACTGGTTGTTCTGTGAAGTTCTTCAAACATAAAAAAGACACATACTATTTTCTTTTAAAGATTTATTTATTTGACAGAGTGGGGTGGGGGGCTGCACAAGCAGAGGGAGTGGCAGGGAGAGGGAGAAGCAGACTTCCCCCCAGGACACTGGGATTATGACCTGAGCTGAAGGCAGATGCTTAACCGACTGAGTCACCCATGCGCCCCAACACATACAATTTTTATATCTAATCTATACCAAGAAATAAAAATATCTTCACTTTACCTATGATGCTTAATTTAATTATCAGTAACAAATACTAAGCAACTTTTTTTTTTTTAAGATTTTATTTATTTATTTGGCAGAGAGTACAAGCAGGGGGAGTGGGAGCAGGGAGCCCGATGCGGGGCTCGATCCCAGGATGCTGGGATCATGACCTGAGCCAAAGGCAGATGCTTAATGACTGAGCCACCCAGGCGCCCTAAGCAACTTTTTTTTGTCTGGCACTATTCTAGGCTCTCGAGCATATATGACATACAAGGCACCCTCACGTAGCTTCCATTATAATGGAAGACTGGCAGGAGACAAGGGATAAGATACTTTGGGTTAGTGATAAGGGCTAAGATAAAAATCAAATCAAGACAATGGTGGAATGAATTATTTTAAATTGATTGGTCATGGAAGGAGTATATCGAGTATATCAAGTCAAGGAACTAATCATCATGGAGTATGTGCTATGGGTTCACATTTGTCATATGTTCAGCAATGTATAAGATTGTATGCAGTTATTAAATGCGTATATGTGGGCACTGTGATCCTATGAAGTTGGGATCTCAAGGCTTAATACACGAGAAGTTATTAAAAAGTACATTGCCATATTTAATATGACTAAGCAGAGACCGACCACCTTTCCAGGCATCTTGATAACTCTTGTAGAGTACCAGGTTGAAATTGTTCCTTCAGATTCATGAAATAGTCAAGAGCCATTCAAACCACTGACATGACCAGCGGTGATCAAGCAACACAAGCACCATGAAGCCTATGAAAATAAGTTCTTGCATCTTTGTTTGACTTACCACTTTCAGATTGTAAGGATCCTCTGATCCCTTTCATACTGCTTTCTTTGTTGAGTGTAATCCTCGTGAGTTAAAGTACCTTCCATATCGCAGGGCAAATATAATTTCTTCAGAAGTTGGACATCTCCTTGATTTTGCGTGGTTTTCAGTTTTAATATGTGTTTCTTCCCTAAATGTGGGAATAACTGGATTTTGAGGGATCATCTCGGATTCCCTATGGTCTGAAGGCAGATAAGAGCAGTGTATTAGCTCGCTCGGGCTTCCAGAACAAAGTACTACAGACTGTACGACTTCAATAGCAGAAACTTCTTTTCTCACAATTCTGGAGGCTGGAAGTCCAAGATCAGGATGCTGGCAGGTTTGGTTTCTCCTTCGCCCCTTGGAGAAACCTATCAAGGACAGGCCTCTCTCCTGGCTTGCAGATGGCCACCTTTTCACTATGTCTTCACATGGTCTTTTCTCTATGCACACATCCCTGGTGTCCCTCGTGCCTGTCCAGATTTCCTCCTCTTAAAAGGACACCTGTTAGACTGGATTAGGGCCCATTCTAACAGGCTCATTTAAGCTTAACCACCTCTTTAAAGGGCCTGTCTCCAAATACAGTCATATTCTGAGTTACTAAGGTTAGGGCTTTACCGTATACATTTTTAGGTGGACATGCTTCAGCTCATAATAAGCCATTATTACTACTTAATTCTCTCTCTGTGAGCATCACTAAATTTCATGAACTATTTGCAAGGAGAGTAGAAATAGAATAGAAAAGTTCTGTGTATCCAAGAATGGGATTCTCTCCAAAACTCTGCTTTAACAGACAGCAGTCAAGAAAAAGCACACTTTCCAAGTGATCTGTGTAGCTCTCCCCTCCTTCCCCGAGTTGAACCTTGCTGACCACTACCCAGGAGCCATGGGGCAGAGGAAATTGCACATTGAGACTTACCAGGTCACTAAGATACACAGCATTTTCACCACTCCAGTATCATTGCACTTGAAATATATAAATTATTCTACCTTATAATTTGAATAAGCAGGAGGAGTTAAGTTTTAGTCCTCTGCAGAACTTCAGGTGTCCTAACTGTGGCACTGGGTACAGTCCCCATGGTGATTGTGGCATAGGCTCTGTGAACAAAAGTGCACAGAGGGGATTGGGAATGAGAAATACGTTGACCGACCTAGGGTATTTTTTCATTTTCACTTGTGGGTTTTCATTAATGTTCAAGATTGCTTGGTTATAAAGACTAGCCAAAAGAATAAGACTCCATGAATGTTAAGGGAGTCCGATGGAGAAGAATAGCAACTCCTAGTCTCATCGAAGCAGCACTCAAAAGGAATACTGCTCTAGCACTGAAACTGTGATCCTGAGACCAGTTTAAAATGATGCTATTATAAATGGTAGCAGACAGCGTTTATAGATTGGACGTATCCTTATGGAAGGTACATAACCCTGAGGTATGAACTTACTCACCTCTCCGCTCCCTTTCATCTGCAGTGGTGGTCTCTACACACAAGCAGTGTCCTGGTTTTACAATTTTCGTGGTCCATTCTTGGCAGCCCTCTGGGTTTTGGAGTAGTTCTCAGTAAGCACGTGGGGTTTTCTTATTTATGTTAACGGTAGCTCGGTACGGATTGGCAGGAGATCACATCTCTACCCTGAACCAATTATGTTCATAAAAGCTACAGTATACAGCAAAATAATGGCTAATCAGAAGAATGGTAATTACTGCTAATTAAGCTGTACTAGACAGCATAATTTGTTGTAAGCACTATTAAATTTATGGTATGGCTGAACCTGTTCATTCCAAACACATCTGAAGAAATGCACTTTTGCTCACACGTTACATGCCCCAGTCACCGTCCCTGGAATCTGTGTCCCATGGTGACTGGATTCTGGTGCCCAGTGCCACAGCTTTGAAACTCCAGTTTCTGCTGAGGATCAAAGTTGACTCTTCCTGGCCATTTGACCTTTATATGTGTCTCAAGAGGAAGAGGAAGATAAAAACTCCAAAGCTTGTCATTTGCTCTCGGTTCAGGTTTATCAGATGGCTTCCCTCTAGGCATACCATACACATTCACATCAGGAGGCTGCTGCGGCACCCTCTCTGGCATGGGAAGGGAGCTGCTGGACCCTCCACAGTGAGGTGCACATCAGTGTGATGGTTGTGTTGCCAAAGACAGAACTGGGCTATCCTAGCTGTAGTTTCTTACCAGCTCCTTAGAGAAACCAGTAATTAATCTTTATAAAAATTAGATCTGTGGCTAAGCATACACAGAAATAACAATATCTTTTAGTCAGTTGAACCGGAAAAGCTTCCCACCTATTCCTAAAGAATAGCCGACATGGCTTTTGGGCAAATGTAAACACAAATTAGATAGGGATTTCTAGCAAGAATATTTTCTGTCTATGTTACTGAGCCAGCCTGGATTTCCTCTTGTACAGGACACTCTCAGAAAGAAAATGGAAGAGCACAGGAATGGTTCAGTCTTGAATTTATTATTAGCAGCCCCTTATAATTAGAGCCCTTCTTGGAGCACTTCGACCTTTGAGTCCATTCGAGTTGGGTTGCGTGACCATATGTTGTGCATATACAAAGCTTTGTGTGTACATGGTGCCTGAGAGGAATTCGTCCTTAGGGCAAACTCCTCACCTGTTGAAAATAGAGACGAAGGAATTCTTGAGCAGCGAGTCTGAGTCAGCCTGCATTGTTCAGCAGCGATATCCAAGGTGACCAAGGTTTGTGTGCTTTCCTCTCTGATTAGGTGACAGCCATTCAGACTGAAGTGTCCCAGAAACAGAGAGAGTGTGAGGTGGACGTACTCAAGGCTGAACCTGCGCTCGTGGCCGCAACAGCTGCACTCAACACACTCAACAGGGTAAAGATGATTCCCTGGCTCGTGGGATTCCTCCATGTAGTATTTAAAGTCCTCAGAGTTTGATTAACTGAACTCAGAATGAATTCTGTGCAGCCAAAGAGTTTTTTTGAGAAGAACTTGAGTCCCATAAAATATTAAAGTAGGAACACGCATTTGAGGTCATCACTAGGAGTGTGACTTCCTTTCCCATCCAGGAGTCTGTCCTTCCACACCCTGACAAGCAGTCTCCAATACTGTGGGATTTATACTTTCCTGAGAGGCAGCTCTATTGTTCACTGCTGGATTTGGCCCAAATCCGGTTGTTCATATTATGTGTTGCTTTAAGAACTAAGTGCAGACTCTTTACTTCCTCTGGGTATAAAAAGGGGCATCAATGAGAGATCCTCATGAAAAGAACAATGCACTAGGAACAGAGATACCTAGGTTTGGCCCACATCATGTTTCCTAGATTCAGCTTATTAGCAAAACCTCATTGAGCTTTCAAATTCCCCTAAGAGAAAATGATGTGTGATAGTCAGAAGGGTATTGTAAGGAAAAACAGAATTGTGGGCACTGTTATTTTAGGAGTCCACGGCTAGTTTTGCACTCAGGTTCCACTAGGCCTCTGGGGAGAATCCCAGGGAATTAGCAGGCCTGAGGTTCTTAAGATTCAACCTCAAGTAGTAAAGGATCCAGACTTCAACTGACCTTCAAAGAAATAATTTAAGTCCTTTTTCTTTTTCTTTCCTTTTTTATTTTATTTTATTTTATTTATTTATTTGAGAGAGAGAAAGCAAGAAATAGAGCATGAGCAGAGGGGGAGAGGGAGAAGCAGGCTCCCTGTGGAGCAGGGAGTCTGATACAGGGCTCAATCCCAGGACCCTGGGATCATGACCTGAGCTGAAGTAGACATCAAGTCCTTTTTCTAAGGTGTTTTGTTGGTGGTGGGGTTTTTTTGGGAAAACAATTGACTGTGAGCAAAGAGTTATTATCTACATGGATGTTTCTTATAGAATTAGCATAAAACTGTAAACTTTAAGTGTGATTTTATTATTTTTTTAAAGATTTGTTTTTAAAGAGTATGAGTAGTGAAAGGAGCAGAGGGAGAGAGAGTCTTAAGCAGACTCCCCAGCGTGGAGCCCAACAGGGGACTTGATCTCACAACCCAGAGATCATGACCTGAGCTAAAATCAAGAGTCAGACACTTAACCAACTGAGCCACCTAGGCACCCCAAAGCTGAAAACATGAAAAGAATATAAATATACCATAATAGAAGATTGACTTTTATGCACATATTCTGCTGCCATTAAAATACTGTTGGATACTAATTAACGACTTGAGAAAATGTCTGGGATCTATTAAGTGAATAAAGCAGATTATAAGATAGGATATACTATAGGAATTTTTTTTTTCTTTTTTGGTAAGAATGTGCTTGTGCACTAAAAAATGGGAGGGACTCCTGGGTGGTGCAGTCAGTTGAGCGTCCGACTCTTGGTTTCAGCTCAGCTCAAGATCTCAGGGTCGTGAGACTGAGCCCTGCATCAGGCTCTGCGTTTGGCTTGGAGTCTGCTTGGGTTTCTCTCTCCCTCTCCCTCTGCCCTTACCCTCCCACACTCATGTACGTCTCTCTCTTAAAGAAAAAAAAAAAAGATAAATCTTTAAAAAGAAAATCTTAAAATTGGAAAAAATAAAAAGTAATAGTAACTGATTATCTCTTAGTAATGGAATTTTAGATTTTTCTCTCAACACTGGCATGTTTATTTTCTTTGTGCTTCTCTACAGTTGCAACTTTTTCTCCAAATATATTATCATTTACCCATACAAAATAAATTAATGTCACTTAAATATAAAGTTCAATGTATTTACAAAAATGAAGATATTTACAAATTATGCAAGAATCTTGGTTAGCCAGCTCCCAGTTATCATTAGCATATTTTGGAGTTTTGCTTTTGTCCTTGTTTTTCCAATCCTTTCCATTCCCAAGTAAATAGGCAGTTCGCAGTAATGAAGAAGAATCAGGTTGAACATTTGATAGGGTTTTATAAGCAAGAGTCTATTAGGTAGCTCATGAAATGTCACGGGAAGTACTTAGTTTTGTAAATCCTGTATCATGAACTTAGATAAATTGCTCATAGATAGTAATTCCTGCCTCAAAGTATTTGCCTTAATACTTGTAGTTCATACAAACTTGTTAATACCATCTGTGGGGTAAATCAAGATTTTGACCAGAGATGATCAGGGAGTTATGCGGAGGGTATGTTCAGCCTATTTGGTCGTGTTCCCATTGGAGAGTCATCATAGTGTAATCGAAGAGGTTTCTTGTGCAGAAAAACAAAACCAAGAGACCCTCAGCCAAAGGATGGTATTTCTGGGCGGGCCTGGTTAAAATGCAGATATAATACATACGTAGGCTAGAACCCATAAACATGTTAAAGACTTTGTGTATAAAATTCCCTGGGCTCGGTGAGCCAGGCTCCGCAGGCCCGGTATATCAGATGGAGAATTTAGGGGAAGCAAAAGAGACCATGCCATTTCCAGAGTATCAGAAAAGTGCCGGGTGAGAACTGAATCTCCTGGGGTCCCAACATAGAGTCACAGATGGCAAAAACTGCCAAACCAGAGCTGTAGGGACAAGGAGAGGGAGGAGGCCCCTGACGACCGGCTCGCTAACTTCACGGCTCTTCCCCAGACCTGCCCTGCTCTTCAGTGTGACTGTGCTTTTCTTCAGGTCAACCTCACTGAGCTGAAAGCCTTTCCCAACCCGCCGAATGCCGTTACCAACGTTACCGCGGCCGTGATGGTCCTCCTGGCTCCCCGGGGCAGAGTGCCTAAAGACCGAAGTTGGAAAGCAGCTAAAGTCTTCATGGGAAAGGTATCAGACAGCCTGGCAGGATGAAAATGCCCACAGTTTCTCTTCTTAGTACCGTGTTTCTACTTGACAGCAAAAGATGTTCAAACCAAAGGAAATCATCTTTGCATTCGTCCAGCGTAATCTGCCGCGTGTGCTCTGGACTTAGGATTTTTGTTTGCCAAGTTGGAGGTTAGCTTGGGGTTATTGCATACCTAAGTCAACACTAGCAGCTCTCAGAAGGTTGCTAATTCTTTGCAAAATTATGAAAGCGGTTAAGTGTAGGAGGGAGAAAATTACATGGATTTCTTATGCTGGAAAAATGTTGCTAGTGCATGAGAAGCTGAGGCAGAGGGGCCTTTTGGTAGGTGTTTTTCCTTTTCTGTCTTTTCTTCAAAATGTGAATGCCTCCTGTGTGGGGACTGAATATTTTACCCTGGGATAGAAGAGATTTTAAAAGTGTCCATTGCTAATTCTCACTTCATACCATAAAGACCAAACAAGCCAAACAGTAGGATAAATGCAGCTTGCCAGTTTCGCCTTTGTAATGTGAGTCCTAAAAGCTGGTTTTAACTTTTGATCTTGGAATTTTCTCTGCAGCCAAAATGGGTTCATTGCAATCAGTCTTTTTGCTTTACAGGTTGATGATTTTTTGCAAGCGTTAATTAACTATGACAAAGAGCACATTCCGGAGAACTGTCTAAAAGTAGTAAATGAGCAGTATTTGAAAGACCCAGAGTTCAGTCCAAGCCTGATTCGGACCAAATCCTTTGCAGCAGCTGGTCTGTGTGCCTGGGTCATCAACATCGTGAAGTTCTATGAGGTATCAGTCTTACTCCGTTGGGCCACAGCTGTTACTCGCAAGGACCATCACGATACTAATTTCTGTAGTGGCAAAACAAAGTAAAATAGTTTGATGTTTAATTACCTGAATAAGATGAGGTTCTAAGATTGAGACCCAAAAGTGTCAGACTAAACAGAGTTCTACACAGGAGGATATTTGAAATGTTTGAAACTATCTTTTTTTTAGGGTAGAGTGATCAGCTACTGTAGATCAAATAGCACTTAATTTGATTTGATTAGATAAAAACTTGCTGGTTGATTAATTATATTTCTTTCTTTTTTTTTTTAAGATTTTATTTATTTATTCGACAGAGATAGAGACGGCCAACGAGAGAGGGAACACAAGCAGGGGGAGTGGGAGAGGAAGAAGCAGACTCATAGTGGAGGAGCCTGATGTGGGGCTCGATCCCACAATGCCGGGATCACGCCCTGAGCCAAAGGCAGACGCTTAACCGCTGTGCCACCCAGGCGCCCCTGATTAATTATATTTCTTTATGTTAAAATATTAACTTTGCAGGGCACCTGGGTGGCTCAGTCAGTTAAGTGGCTGCCTTCAGCTCAGGCCATGATCTCGGGGTCCTGGGATCGAGCCCCACAGCGGGCTCCCTGCTCAGCGGGGGGTCTGCTTCTCTCTCTCCCTCTGCCTCTGTGTGCTCTCTCGCACTCTCTCTCTCTCAAAATCTTTTTAAAAATTTAAAGAATAAAATAAATTTAAAAATATTAATTTTGCATTGACTTGAAGCAACTGCAGGTCTCAATTCATGTTTCAACTCAATCCCATCTCTTAACGCAGAAATTGCCACCATCTATTGTAGACTTCATGAGATGAGGAAATGCCCCCCTCCTTTTTTTGTCTTTAGTATTTTAACGACAAATACACTTTTCATATTACGGTCTAATCCAAAAGTTTGTATTTTCAGGCAGCATAGCGAGAGATGATCATTTCATTTAGTAACTTATTTATCAGGTTCTCACCGCCTGCCACCTGTCCTGCCAGCACTTGGCAGAACTCTGGACGTGAAAAGGGAACAGTGCAGGGCCCTTAACTGAAGAACCATCTCATTTTTTTTTTCTTGGAAGGTCATATGTTATATTCAAAAATAGAAGTATGGAGGAAATACCAACTATAATCACTGCCAGTCCCAAAGTGATTTTCGTAAAACCAGGTTATAGCCTTTTATATTGGGGCCCGACGGGAAAGGGACCCACAGGAAGAGGACCCTATGGATCTGTCTCTTCAGTGGAAGCCTGTATAGAGCAAGTGTTGGGACAGATGGGAGCTGACATATAGCCTCTCCCCCTAAGAAAATGTCTGAGCCCTCTGCTCTCTTCGCACCATAGGTGGAATGATGAGCATGGAGCTAGACTGTGGCTGTGTTCTGTGTGGTTTTGCTATAAAAGAGAAAAGAAAATGTCATTTCCTTCCTCTCTTGCCAACGGGGAAGAAAGTAGGTGCCCCACATTCTCAAAACACCGAGTAACATACGCTGAAGTTGGCAGGAGCTTGGAAAGTGGAAGCACGGTTAATACTGTGAGACTATCTCCTGTGGTCCTTTCTGGGGTTTGAGAGTTTCTCCACACTTGTTTTCTGCTTTAAAATCAAGACTTGGTCCCCCCTTGAGCTATAGTTCCTGCCCACTGCAATTTCTAATGATAGGAAGATTATCTGCAAATTTTAGGACAAACCTACTGGAGCATCTTAATATTGTTTGATGTCTATAGCAATTTACGCAAGGATTTATAACTCTCGTGTCCGGAAAAAATGACTCAGTCGTGGACAGCCAGACAGAATTTGGGAGGCTGTGTAGATTTTGGCTCTGCCGTTGGGTAGTGCCATTGCTAAGAAATAAAACCCATATTGTCAGGTGAGCTAGAAATTGTAGTGACAAAGCTTCCCTCAAATGTAGGGTTGACCGATCGTGTGTCCTCTCTGCCTCTCATTACCCCACGAGTTAAACCCCATGTGGATTTTCAGGTCTACTGTGACGTGGAACCCAAACGGCAAGCGTTAGCCCAAGCCAACTTCGAACTGGCTGCAGCTACTGAAAAACTTGAGGCTATCAGGAAAAAGCTTGAGGTGAGTGCGAAACGCAACACTAAGGAAGTTCCCAAGAGGTGGCACCTCCCCCCCTTAGACAGGGTCGCGTCTGAGTCCAAGCAAGCAGAAAGGAGCTTGAGCTTTCATCGGTACACTCATTTTCATACTCATTCAGTTGATACTTTCTGTCTGCTATATGCTGGACCCCGACCTGAAAAAGTAGAAACTTTGATGATTTCTGCACTTAAAAACCTTTCCTGGTCTGATAGGAGGAGGAAGAGCATTGCCCATGGTGATTAAAGGCAAGGATTCTGGAGCCAGACTTCTTCCTGGAGAGATGAGAGAAAATTTCAGAGGGAAGCTGTACTCGACATGGGCTTCAAAAGTTTCCTAGGAATCCCTGGGGTCATTAGGTTGGAAATGGTATTCCTAGCAAAGAAGGAAGAAAAAGGAAGAAGCAGTTGGTGGGCTCGAGGAAACTCAACAGGCCAGAGCCCTAAGGAAGACGAGCGTTCGGGGGAAGGTCAGGAATAGCACAGTGACGAGGAATGAACTTGCAGAGGTGAGCAAAGGCCTTCTTTGACTCTTAGGCTACAGAATTTGAATGTTATCTGATGAGTGAAATTGGAAGCTTGGAAAGATTGTAATAGGCTAACAGTGTGATCAAACTGACTTGTAAACAACTGAGCAGAGGCAGGAGGAAGGGAAGTGTCCATACGCAGGCACACAAGTCCCAGGCATGGCAGTGGGTCCCAGTGGGGCCTCCGCTAAGGCAGGAGCAGCCGCGATGGAGAGAGTGAGTGGGTGCCAGGCTGGCTGATGGCAAGGGGAGAGGGGGCAGGAACCAGAAGAGGGATGTTGAGGCCATAGTGCCTGGCCTGGAGGAGCGCAGTGCAGTCAGACTGATGGCACTGTCCAGCCCTGGCAACTTAGGGAACCCGTGGGAGCTTCAGTTCCGTTTCTGTAACATGGTGATTGGAACAGCTGCTTTTCAAGGTGGGCGTTTGTGATTTATGGCTCCCCGGGACCCGGTCTGCCTTCTCGGGGAGTATCTTGGGGAAATGATGCCTCCTCACTGGAGACACTCAAGTGGGGCTTTTCCCAGAGGTGCCCCTCCCTTCTCCAGCTAAAGGCTGGACATACGATCCAAGCTTTGCCACTTTCTGCCTCAGTCTCTAGAATTTGAACCATGAGCATGGGAATAAAGACGGCTGGCAGAGGTCATGCGTTCTAGAGAGAGGGTCCAGTTGAGACTTCGGAGGAGTTCCTGTTCCTGAGACTCTCAAGAGCTCCTGGGTGCCTATTCTGTGGTTCTCTGCCTTTTTCCTCCCTCCTAAGAGCCTCCCCAACCTCCATTTCCTTCTGGTAAATTCCCTGCAGCTTGAATCAGCTGGGGGTGGTTTCTGTTTCCCCCCATCTATGAACTGTGATGCATTGAGATGCTACTGTGTGCAGTACACAGTCAGTGCTTCATAAATGTTAGAGTTTCCACTCATCCTGTAGAAAACCCTGTGTTGGGTGTTCAGCTGTCAGAGCTGCAGTTTGGAGGCGGGCCGGGCTCAGGACTGTGGATTTGAGAACCCTGGCTGTGAGGGTCATAGATGTAGGGAGGTGGTCCGGCGGGAGTGTAAAGAATAAGGCGCAACGGGAGCTGAGGGTAGACCTCAGGGACAATGTTCCTGTCACAGAGTGCATCCTGCCGTGGGTCCCCTAAGCAGGTCAACTCAGCCGCCATGGTCGTCGGGGCATCCGGTGCTCACAGTAGCCAGGCGGCTTGTGAGCCCAGCTTCTTACAGAATGAGGCCTGAATTAGACCTGCTTATGTCAGAGGCCACGACTTGTTACTTTGGCCAAAAAAAAAAAAAAAAAAAATGTGTGTGTGTGGGGTGCACTTCCTAATAGAGGGCACCTCCCAGATTTAAGGGCAGGTTCTCAAAAGACGAGGGAGATCATCTTTCCAGAGCAGAGCCTGAGGTATTGACTTTCTGAATCTATCAGGAAGGAATTCAGTCGGGCTCTCGTTTTACTATTCAGTCATTAAAAGATGTCTTTCTTCTGATAGCTATTTTGATAAGATGGTTAATAACCCCAGAAGTCGTCTTAAGATACGGAACATTTCAGCCCCTCTCCCTGTAATTCGCGCCTCCTTCTCTGTCTGGAGTGCTGCCTCTCCTGCACTTCCTGACCCTCGCTCCCGCCCACGTGGCTCGCCCATCCTCCCCTCCCTGTGCGGCCCACGCACACTTCCCATGACGGCGCCGTCCGTGCTGTTCAGTAAACACCTGGTGACTACTGAAAGAAAAACAGGCGAACTGTTGATTTAGATAAACTTAGAGGAAGCATACTCATTTTATAAAAACTACCTTCCTTGGTCAAAACTCTCAACTTGACCAAAGCCTTTAAAAAACATTGCCATCGACTGTGAATGGTTTCATGTTAGTTGCAAGCAATTTAATGTTCCTAGAAACGGGATGAGGGTACCAGCCACATGTGATCCTAACCACAAGACTATCTGTGGTTGTGGAATTAGTGATCCTTTGGACACAGCTTGCAACTGGCTGAATAGAATTGTTCGTGTCAGTTGTTTTCAGAGACCCACGACACAAGCAGAGATTCACGTATCAATAAGCCTCAGAGCTAAGTTTGCAGACACAGGGAAAAGAAGACAGAGTAATAATTGAAATGTCTTGATGAAGAATGGCTCCTCCCATCCCCCTACCACAAATGGATTTCCAAAGAGTAGTTTCTTTTTTTTTTAATGTTTTTTTATTATATTATGCTAGTCACCATACAGTACATCCCTGGTTTCCGATGTAAAGTTCGATGATTCATTAGTTGCGTATAACACCCAGTGCACCATGCAGTACGTGCCCTCCTTACTACCCATCACCAGTCTGTCCCATTCCCCCACCCCCCTCCCCTCTGAAGCCCTCAGGTTGTTTCTCATAGTCCCAAAGAGTAGTTTCTAATGCAACAGAGTCTCTGCCGTTCCCACCACAGTGCCGTTCGCTGTGAAGACGCCGTGGCTGGCCGTGGCAAGGACTGTGCCTCCGCGTAGTTGCTGTCTGTTGGCATGAGTTAGATGAATGTTGGAGCCCAAGCGAAATTACAGCTTTTGCTAGCTTTGCCTTCGTTTCCTGCAGCCTCTGATTTTTCCTCCCTCCTGAGTTTGCGTCTCCTGTTGCTGTCTTGCCTCGCACAGTAGGGCTGTGTCTGGCAGCAGCGTCTGTGCTGCGATGCCAGTCCATTCATACCAGGGTCGGTCTGTATGTTTTTGTTCCTTTTACTCTTCATCTCTGTAAAGACTAAAAGATGGCCTTTTAGTGAAGGCTGAGCAGAAAAGAACTGGCTGAGTTGGAGTGGAAGCACGGCTGCCGCGTCTCTCAAACATACAGGAGCAAAGGGTGGCCATAAAGAAAATCTGCAGTCATTCTTGTTGGGGCCCTGGTTCTCCAGGTGTGTCCCCTAGACCAGCAGCAGCAGCAGCGTCCCTGGGGACTCGTTAGAAGTACAGATTCTCAGACCCCACCCCAGACTGACGGAATGAGACACTGTGGTGGGAGAACCCTGGAGTCCGGGTTTTATCAAGCCCTCCAGGAGGTGCTGGAACACACTCATGTGCAAAGCCCTGGTTTTAGGATGCTTGATGGGTTGGATCCCTTGGGCTGCGTCCCTCCTTTCTCACTCCATTCAATTCTGGAACCTGAGAGGCCAGGGCCTGTGAAGAACTGTGAAGGAACCGAGATTTGACCCTACTTGCAAGCTAACGAGTTAGCCTGCCACAGTTTTACGGACACGGGCGGAAGACCCGACCCCTGGGGGCAAGAGTCCGGGGGACGCCGTGATGTACAGTGCAGCCAGCGGCACGGACGTCATGCATCGCTTCTCTGGGCCCCCAGCCCGTGGAGTGATGCAGCGGAGACGAGCTGATGCTGTCCGCCCACCGTCAGTGTCGCAGCTGAGACGTGCCAGGCGCAGGAGCCCCCAGTATAGAGAGCACAGCAACTACAGCTGCTCAGCCTTCACCCCGGAAAGAAACCTATCCTTCTTCTTCTTCTTCCCGGGAGACAGTTCTGGCTTCTGCCCAGAGAGGAACACCCAGAAACCAGGGCGAGAGACTGTGGTCTCCCAACAGTCAGCTCCCCTTCCCAGCTTTATGCAGGGAATGGATAGAAACCACTTTATACCTTAGTTCTATGAATATTTAGGTCAGCCCAGGAATTGGGTAACATTATTTCCATTTTGCAGGTGATGAGACCGAGGCACAGAGAGGTTAGGTAAGCGGTCTGCCTTGAGGCCACTTCACTGGTAGCAGGGAGTCAGTATGAACGCAGGAGTTGGAGGCCAGAGCTCCCATGTGCTCCTGGATTTTATAAAACCACAAGTACTTCTAATAACCTAACAGACATTTAAATATTACTTATTTTAATCCGATTTCTACTTGGTGACATGTGATTATCTTCTCCCGTCCTCATATATTTGATCTCATTTTGCGTGTTAATCTTAAGTACGACACGTACATCTTTTAGAGGTGCTGCTTTAATGATATAAACTAAATAATGATATGATAATTGGGTCATTGACAGATACAAGCCATCTCTAAATTATGAATAGTGTATGTTCTACGGGTTTGCTTATTAAAGTCTCTTGGAACTTGGCACTCACTTACAAAAGCACTGTTACCAGTCTTATTTAGGATTGTTGGAGCTTGGCAGAGAGCAAGATGCTGTAGTAAGGAGTCTCCCTAGTACTGTTCTCTTAGGCAAGGGTTTTTTTGGCTCTCCATAACAGACACCTACTTAGAAAACCTTAAGCCAGAAAGGAGCTGGGGATGAGTCACAACTCTGAGGGAAAGAAGTGTGACTTGGTCTCGGGAGGAAAGAGATCCAGGAAACGGAAAGCTGCCACGGATGTCTACTAGTGTCTCTCCAGAGCCGTGTAACTTCTATTGCTGCCCTTTCTTTCTCTTTCTCCAGCATGGTTTTTTCCCTGCTTTCCTGCATCCCTGGTGGAACACAGTCCCTCTCCAAACGAAGCCCTCCAAAATGTACACCTCTTTCCTGGCTTTTGATGCCAAAGACAGTGACATACCTCTGAGTTTCAATGGCCCGTTTCCAGAAGTTACCATCTGGCCCAAGCTGGGTCAGGTTGCTGAGGTCTGGAGCTGCTCAATCATTAACACCCCTTTTCATTGCCTGAGTTACGGATCATTGAGAAATAAGAAAAGAGTCAGGAGGTGGAGAACCAAAAGATGACCGTTATTAGAATAAAGGTGGTACCGGAGGATGAGGCTTAGGCACAAGGGAGAGGGGACAGTGCACCCAGGGGGGTGTGAGTCTGGAGGGCTCGTCCACGCCCCCTCACCCCCCAGCGGCTGTGTGCACCCTGCTTAGTGCAGAAGGCAGGTGAGAAAAGCTCACAGTGAACTGGTCGAACTGGTCATCTCCCGTGGCACTGATGCATTTGTTATCACTAATCCTTTTCTTCCCTAACATATGTATGCTACAGGGGCAAAGGTCAAGGAGGCAGGGAGGTTGGTTTCATTGACCCATAGGTAATAGATGCTTTAAGATGATTATACTGTTTCCATTTTACCTAACAATGGCTCACAAGCTAATTTTCACTCTTATCTAGGATTTGGATCGAAATCTGAGCAGACTCACAGCTTCATTTGAAAAAGCAATAGCCAAGAAAGTCCAGTGTCAAGAGGAGGTGAACCAAACCAACAAAACTATTGAACTAGCCAATCGGCTTGTCAAGGAACTTGAGGCAAGTTGACCTTTTGTTCAAAAATCTCAAATATCCAGATCACCTTTTTTTGGATTTTATCTTTATTTGCTGTCCATAATAACTAAATAGACATGGAATCAATAGTGAAAGGAAATAATCAGCCTTCATACTATAGTTGCAACAGACGGAAAGGAAGAAGTGATGGATTCTTTACGTTTTTTAGAATAGAGCCGTGAACTCAGTGGTGTTCTAAGATACGTTAGAAACCAAGGACAGGTGTTGGATAATGGTGGGATTGAACTGTTGTCTGATTCTTTTAATATACATTTGCAACTGAGTTGTACCATCAGAACATTTTTTTAAAGCTAAGCTTGCTTGGTTGGTCGGTTGGTTCTTCCTGTGGTATCTTTTGACGAGTGACTGACAGAGTAATGTTAATAGTTATTCTATGAAATATTTTTTTAAAGATTTTTATTATTCATCTTAGACACAGGGTGCAGGGGGGAGGGGCAGAGGGAGAAGGAGAGAGACCGGCAGGCTCCGTGCTCAGCACAGGCCCGCTGCAGGGCTCGATCTCACAACCCTGAGATCATGACCTGAGCCGAAATCAGGAGTTGGATGCTGAAATGATTGAGCCACACAGGCGCCCCTGTGAAATAAAGGTTTTTAAAGCAATTCTTTATTAAATTTCTCCTGTTTGAACACAAGTGGTAGAAGAACATACAGCATTTATCCTCAGGAAGTCACGAATTTTATTTGCTCTCCAATGTATAATTTATGCATACAATAGATTATTATTTGACCATAGAAAGGATTGAAGTCTTGGTACATATTATAACATGGATAAACCTTGAAAATATAAAGTAAATGAAAATAGGTGAAAGAAGACACAAAATACCACATGTCGTATGATCCCTTCTACATGAAATATCCAGAATGGGCAAAGCTACGAGACAGCGGGTTAGCAGTTACCAGAGGCTGGACAAGGCGGCAGCATCTGGAGTAATGCTAATAGTTGTAGAGTTTTCCATTGTGTGAGAGAAACATGCTCAGATTGCTGGGAATGATCATACAAGTCTGTGAATATACTAAAAGCCACTCAGTTACGTACTTTACAGGGTGACTATCACAATATGTGAATTAAGTCTCTGTAAAGCTGTTATTTTTAAGTGCTACCCAAAAGTATATAACTGAACTATTAGAAATGCATTTAACTGAAGGTGATAGAAAAGTTGATTTACAGTGGCTTGAACAAATGGGAATTTATTTTTCACATACTGCAATAAAATTGCACGGGTAGACCGTTATCGTCGTTGAGTCGGGGAATTAGTGGTCAGATACCGAATCTCTTCATACCCTTCTGCCTCTCCATACTTAGCAGCTGGTCCTCCACCCTCGTGCATTCTGCACCATCATCCCAGAAGGCTGCTACACCTCCACATTCAGGGGAGAGAGAAAATAATCTGGATTTTTCTGGATTTTTCTCCTTTTACATGAAAAACGGAAGTTTTCCTGGCAACCTGTCTAGCAGACAGCCACTTAGGCTTCTCTAGTCAGAACTAGATTGACCACATCTAGCTTCAAAGAAGGCCACCAACATGGGAAATGGGGTTATCATCCTTGGCTTAGCCGATCACAGTTCATCTCGTGGGGAAGGACACATCACCCCTCTTGAAAATCAGATTTCTCTTAGCAACAAAGGAGGGAGGATGTGTGTCAAGATGGGTTCGTTTGGGCGATAGCCTAACTTTTAAAGTCGACTTCAAAAAAATCTAATTAAAATTTACTACAAATTTGAATTCAACCCTTCCCTGACACTCATGGTTCATTGTACATAAACTCGGGGCCAACCTGTAAAATCCACTCTTTGCACCCCATCTCAGTAATTACAGTTCTGTTCTTCCAGTGGTTACGGCCAACAGCTGTGGACTCCCTCTTGGGTTTTTGTGCTCCTTCTCATGACCCACACTCAGTCCATCAGCATATTGTTTTGACTACCTTCAAAGTCCATTCCAAATCCTGGCCATTTCCCCCACACTGGTCCAGGCCACCCACTCCTCTCCCCTGCAGTACTTCCCTGGCCTCCACTATTGTCCCCAAAGTCCACTCCCCTTGCTGCAGCTGAGTAATTAAAAAAATTAACTTCATTTATGTTTTCCCTCTCCCAGAAGTCTCCAATAATTAATTGTCTAAATCAAGGTATAGTCCAAAGGCTTCAGCTGGCCTGCATGATCCAGCTCCCAGATGCCTCTCTGTCCCTACGTCTGTCACCTTCCCTCCGGCTCCAGCTTCGCTCCCTCCTTGTTCTTCCCTCGTACTATCAGTCACTCCCGTACCGGTGGCCTTTGCCTTTTTCCTTCACATGGCTTACACATTTCCAAATAATGACGTCACTAGCTCCCTCACTTCTTCAGGTGGCTGCTTAAAGTTCTCCTTATCACGTGGCTTCCCTCTGCCTGTACACACCCCCACCCCCACGCGGTAGCCCTCTTTGCACTTAGTCGGCTTATTTTCTTCACAGCATCTATCACCACATGACACACTTAAATACGTACGTATGTACTTCGGGGGTGGTCTTTTTTCCCCCGACTTGAATATAAGCTCCTCAAGGACAGGAGCCACATCTGTTTTCTTCACCCCTTGATCCCAAGGAGAGAGAATAATCCTTGGTACACCATAGGCACCCATCGGTACTTGTTGAGTGAGTGAGTCATTGAGTTTGGGGAACGACCTGTGTTCAAAAACAAAAAAATCCTGTAGCCCTCGGAAGATTCACTCTTCTTAGGTCAGTTGAGAAGTTCCACTGCTACCAGTGCACTTTGTACCTGTTCCCATTGAAAGTGATGTGATTTAAGTAGTTTGAAGTGTTTACCATTTGTGAGGTACCTAAGAAAATGAAAAAGTGCCATTTAATTAGACTGTTTGCTTGTAGTAGGTTTCGGATGTCCAAAATGTCTATGAAGGAAAGAACAGGGTCTACCATGTGTCTCTTCCACGCGGCAGGTGTTCCAAAGGCTTTGCTTACTCATGATGATTTAGACAAGGAGAGGAAAGAAGGTAAAACCATGTTAACTAGCCAAAAAACAAATTACATATATATTTGTATACACACACACATTTTTAAGGATTAATTGAAGATGTCAGACCTTTTCCTTTGAGGATAAATTCTTTCTGACTAGAACAGGAGACAGTTAACTTCTGAAAAGCATCAAGACTGATGATTTTGTCTATATGGCATTGACCTGGAAGCTATAGTCTCAACCATTCAGACTAATAAATCAGGCAATTTATATTTAATCATTAACTAACTCCTGAGCTGAACAGCTGTTCAAAATTAGAAATGGGTCACCCCAGCCAGGATGACATTACAGGCAATCTATAATGCATTAGAATAAAATTATAGTGATTTTTAACTGTCTAGAAATTTATTACAGGACATGTTCCAACTCTTAAACCCTTGTTAGCCAATGTCAGTAATGATTTATGTTGCGTGGGTGGTATAGTGAAATTATTGACGATTTCAATAGCCAATAAGTCTGTGTTTAGTAAATCTTCAAATTTCAAAGCTGTTTTGGAGAATGAGGTGGGTGCACTTTATTGTTTATCATTTACTATCCAAAGACAACAAAGATGGAGGAAAGGCAAATGAGAAATTTCTCTTCAAAATTAATGGATATATGGTCGGTAGCTGAGGAGGGAAAGTAATGAATTCTATAAAGAGGGCTGAAGAGTTGAAGTTCCTTAGTGTTTGTATGGCTAACGTAGGGTGATCTTTTTCAAGCAAAGCAAGGAGATGACCTTAAAATATCTTTGATAACTATTCTCACTTGCTAATTTCATGACCTCCGTGTTGTGGGTGTTATGGTGGCTTGCAGGGAACTGGCATTCCAGTCTCTTTTGACATAGATCTTTTTTGCTTTCTGTGCTCTCTCTTCTTTCACAGGCAGAGCTAAATTCCACAGGGTTCTTCTTTGCTTGGACTATCAGATTGCTGATTTTTTTCAGTACCTATTAATTTGCATGTTCTTAGAATGTGATGCTAATTTTAGCATGCATTGAAATGGTGAGTTAGTGAGCGATCCTTCAGTTCAGTCAATCCATATACTTATTGTAGTTTTATTTAAATCCAATATTAAGGCCTCCACGTACTTAACCTGGAAATCAGATTTTAAATGGCCATCCAACTAGATAGAAGGACTTCAACAGCATTCTTTGAGTGTATTGTCTTCAAGACTAGTGAAACCCTCCTGATTTCTTTTTTTTTTTATATAGGCTATAGGTTCTTCCACTGATAGATTATATCAGAGAAATAACCCCAGTTTAGTAACTACCAGCATTATTCTTTAATTAATAGTGTCCAGGATAGCTGGCTCTTAAAGCTTTGCATTTTAATTAATGTGAGCAGTGTTGGTCATTTTTCCTTTGTCTACAGTCAATTGATAGCCAGTATATCTAAAACAGTGGTTGTCTAGGGCGGTGTAGTACCATTGCTACAAAGCGAGAGGAAGGCAGAGCCACCAGGCTGCCATTAAAAATCCTAACGTCACTCAGTCAGACCAACCTCTTGGTCCTCCACTCTCAGAGCGACAGGAAGGTGACTGTCAGCTTTTGAAGAAAGAGAGCATCCAACAAGGAGATTTGAAAGATCTCATGCCCTATTGCAGTACACTGCACTGAGGGGAGTATGAGAGCCCCTTCCTAAGGATGGGTTTCAAACGTAAGAAAGATGATGATAGTCATACAGTCCAGTTCTGTGCCTTCTAAAGGCTCTGCAAAAGGACGTAGACTAAAATGGACCCATAAGGTGGTCATCTTAAACCTTTGTTTCGTTGGTGTTCACCCTGCAATTACATCTGAGTTATTTTCCCTTCCAGTCAGAGAAGATTCGCTGGGGTCAGTCGATTAAATCATTCGAAGCTCAAGAGAAGACCCTCTGTGGAGATGTTCTCCTTACCGCAGCCTTTGTGTCTTATGTCGGATCCTTTACAAAACCGTATCGCCAGGAACTGGTAGACTGCAAGTGGGTTCCCTTTCTCCAGCACAAGGTAAGCTCCCTCCCTTCCCTTGGTAGCATTTGGAAACACCATCTTGGAATCGCAGTAGAAAAAACAGTAGGTATACCAGGCTCTTTTGTACCTTTATCATGACTGACCGACTGACTGACTGACTGGAAATTCTAGTATGAAAAAGACATTTCTTGTGTGTCTCAGTGTTTCTTGTTTAAATGATGGTTTCAACACAGAGACGAAAAAATAATAATTTTTTTATACACTCTAGTGATACAGTTGCAAAACTCCTTTTAACAAAACTGATAACTGAAATCAAATTGCGGTTATTGTTATGGTATGGCATGAAACTTTGTTTTCTTTCTGACGTGACGGGTTATTTGCCAAAGACTTTTTTTTCACATCTACTTTTAGAATAAAAATGAGCATTTAAATGCAAGTATAAAGATAACTCCTCCTAAATCTAAAAATCCATACCCATGAGCAAAGTGAAAGCACAGATTTGGAAGATTAAAATCATCTAGGTCATGATCGTCCTTATACAAAAGAGAAAACGGAGTCACGGAAGTCTAAGTGACTCAGGTTGTATAGAATAGGAAGTGAGACCTCCTGGCCTCCACGCCCGTTTGCTCTGCAACATTGTGTCAGCTCAGTTGACGAAAGCCCTTAAGATATCCTTACATCTCTCTGTATATTAACGTTCTGCATTGGTAATAATGCCTCAATTTTCACAATAGTTGTTTTCGTGACATAAATACATGTCAGTGGCACTCGTGCAGATGAAATGGAACTCTCCCATTTCTCTGCTCTCATTTACAGCCATCATTTCAGAAGAGTCATCTTAGTCACTATCTCCTGGTCCTCCCTCCCTTTCGTGAGTCACTCTGGACAGGCTTTCGTCCCCACCACTCCACCAAGACTCCTGTGGGGCCATTTTGCTTCCACGTTGCTAAGTCTAATGGTTTGTTTTCCATTCTCACCATACTTGACTCTTGGCTGCATCCTGATGCAATCGATCGCTCCCTCCTTCCTAGTACCTTCTTTACCTGATTCCAAGACCTCACCTTTCCCCATCTTCCTACCTCACTGATCAGTCCTTCTTGGACTTCGTTACATTTTTCTCTTCTCCCCAACCTTAATAGTGAAATGCCCAGCCTTTAATCTTTGAGCTGCTTTGCACCAGGTTTGTGGCTTTAAGTGTCACCCGTACATCAGTAATTTGCAAAAGTGTACCTGTGGTCACAGACCCTGGCGTCTTCACTCCTGTGTCTGAAAGACGTCTTATAGCACATCCAAACTGAAATCCTGACCTTCCCCCCAAAACGCCTTCTACCCAAGTATTCCCAGCTTGTTGAATGGCAGCTTGATCCTTCTGTTGGGCCCAAAACCTTGGAGTCGCCTTGATGTGACTCTTCCCTCTGGCACTCATGTCCAGTCCATCCAGGAAATTCTGTAGGCTACACCTTCAAAATCTGTTCAGAATCTGACTGGTTTTCACCACCTTCACTCCTGTCCTGGGCCAAGCTATCATCCCTCTCTTGAATAACTGCCAGAACCTCCTCACTGGTTTCCCTGTTGCTGCATTCGTTGCTCTCCAAAATCTGATCTCAGCGTATCAGCCACTGTGATCCTTTACTCCCCACTGCCTCTAAGCAAAAGCTAGAAATCCTACAAAGTCTTATAAAACCCTTGACGATTTTGCCCCTTACTCTTTTATCTCGTTTCCTATTATTCTTTTCCTCAGTGCTCTGCTGCAGTCACATGGGCCCTCTTTCTTGAATATACCAGGTACATTCTGACCACAGGCCCTTTGCTCTAGCTGTTATCTCTGTCTTAAAGTCTTCTCTCAGGACATAAAAGTATCTCATTCCCATCCATTAGGTCTTTGTGCAAATAACATCTTCAAATCCCTAGATAGGATTAAAACTTCCATCCCTCAGCATGCCTCATCCCACTCCCATTTTTTCACATTAGGATTGATCACTTTCTAATATGTTATTTCATTTATCCATCTGTTGTGGTTAATAGCCTTCCTCTCCCTCAGCTACGGTGTAAGATGGAAGCAAGGATTTTGTATGTTTTGTTAACTACTCTATCCTGGAATGGCGCCTGGGACATTGTAGATGCTCAGTGTATCTTTTCGTTGAGATGTAAGTTACATACCACACAATTCACCCATTTAAAGTATACACTTCAGTAGTGTTTAGTGTATTCGCAGAGTTGTACAACCATCATCACAGTCCATTGTAGAACATTTTCATCACCCCCAGAATAAACCCCATATTTGTTAGCTCCAATCACCCCATCCTCTCCAGGCTTAGACAGTCACCAGTCTAATTTATGTCTCTATGGATTTGCCTGTTCTGAACGCTTCCAACGAATGAACTCACACAATGTGTGGCGTTTGATACTTCTCTTACTTCAAATGTTTTCCAGGTTCATCTGTGATGCATAGCCTATATGAGGCTTTCATTACTTATTAAGCCTGAATTACATTCTATTATATGAATGTACCACATTTTATTTACACACTCATCAGTTGATGGACATTTGAGTTGCTTCTACTTTTTGGTTATTATGAAAAATACTGCTGTGAACATTAGAATTATTTGTGTAGAGGGTTTTTGCGTGGACACGTTTCATTTCTCTTTGGTACATACGCAGGGGAGAGTTTTTTTTTAAGATTTTATTTATTTAGTTGGCAGAGAGAGAGAGGGAACACAAGCAGGGGGAGTGGGAGAGGAAGAAGCAGGCTCCTAGCGGAGGAGCCTGATGTGGGGCTCGATCCCAGAACGCTGGGATCACGCCCTGAGCCGAAGGCGGACGCTTAACAACTGAGCCACCCAGGCGCCCCAGGAGTGAGATTTTTTTTTTTTTTTTTTAGGCTGCACGATAATTCTATGTTTAATCCTTTGAGGAACTACCAGACTATCAATATGTATTTTAAAATAAAGGAATACCTGCTTAAATGTACATTGCACATCAGTGGGGAAGTAATGGATTTTTCAATGAGTGGTGATTGAACAACTGACCAGCCTTTTGGGCAAAACAACAGTACTCTCCTTCACAGCTTCAAAGCAAGCAAAAATAGTTCCAAGTGATTTAAGTATTAGAATGTTAAGTAGGCTTTTAAAAATGTAAATAAGCTGGTATATCATTATACAGGTGAACATGACAGAATTAGTAAGGAGCCATATCATAATTCCAATAATATAAATGAAGGAACAGAGTTTGCACTTTATTGTAAGCCTCAGGAGTCACTGAAGGATTGTAAGTAGGTCTTTGGTCAGAATTACACATTCGAAAGCTCACACTGGGCACAGAAGGAACAGCAACTTGGAAGGGGAAGAGACTGTTGTTACTGAGGCCATGTGTTACGATGGCGAGCCAGATGACAGCTGAACAAAGTGATGACAGCGGACACTGCCAACGGGGGAGTGATGCCAGAGGAGACGAGAAGGTGCTGGTAAAACAAAGCATCGGCTTGCAGATGGGACTGATGGGGGGATATAAGTAGGTGCAGGTGCCGTTCCCGGAAATTAAAATTGGTTTGGGAGAAAGATGAAGGTTATAGAAAGATGACTGCATGGTGTCTCTGACGCATTCCAGTGTCCGTGACCAGTAGGGAGCTGGTAAGAGCATTATTGGTTGGAGAGTTAGTTGGGAGTGATCGATGTGTAGGGAGTTGTTAGACCCACACTTGGGATGCTCATGTCAGAGGAGCTTTAGAGTAAAGAGATTCGACTCCATGCTGTGAAGTAGAGAAAGATGAGGAAGGAGCAAAGATTGGAGAACACCTCTGGCAAACGTTGTGCCATGGGAGACCAGAGTCTAAACATGGGAATGGTCAGTAATGCCAGAGCCACAGAGACTCGTGAGAGAAGAACTAAGAACTGAAAGTGTCCTCACATAGGAAAATGTGAAGGTCTTTTGTGACCAGGAAGGTGTGACAAGCCAGAGGCCAGATTGCACTGAGTTACACAGTAAGTGGGAGGTGAGGAAGTGGAAGGAAAAGACAGATTATTCTTGGAGGAATTTGCCTGCGATGGGAAGGAGGTAAGCCGAGTGCCTAGTTAGAAACATGGAGCTATGCCCAGGGTTGGTTTTTCAGTGTGAATGAGACAAGAGCATATCTTTTTGCTTCAGGAAAAGAAAGGGAGAAGGAATTTTGGAGGATAAAATAGTGAAGAGGGATGAGCCACCAGAAATGGGGAGGGGATGGGCTCCAGAATAGAGGTAGTAGAATGACCCTAAGATAGGAGAAGCAAGACTCTTTGAACTCAGGTGGGAGGGAAGGAGACAAATGTGGTCAGAGGCAAAGATCCCGATGGAAAGTTGATGCAGCCACACCTTGTCTCGTGGTCTCTGTCCACTCAGGAAACTGGGGAAATGCAGTACCACCTGGCCAAAGATGAGCAAATTGGCATTAGGAGAACATGTATGAGGGGGGTGGCGAAAACATCAAAAACTCCCATTGAGGGCAATGGGAGAGTAGATACTAATTATTGCCAAGCAGCTTTAAGAAACCAAAGATGAATTTGGAAAAGATAAATGTGTAGTTACAGTTGTAAAGCTTTCATCAGCAATACTCAGAGTGTGAGAGCAAAAGAAGAGGACAGAAGATGGTGAATCCGGCCAGGGTGGATAAGCCAGAAGGAAACAAAGGCAGAGAAGGTCACGGGGCAGCCAGAGGAACAGTTAAGGAATGGTAGGTGCTAATTCGGCTGGATAGAGATGTGAGTGTAGCCAGGAACTTGTGATTAAAAATATGGTAGAGTTTTTTCAAAAAATTAAACACAGAATTACCATATGATTCAGCAATTCTGCTCATGGGTGTATACGCAAAAGAAGTAAAAGCAGGGACTCAGATACTTGTATATTTGTTCAGAGCAGCGTGATTCACAGTAGCCAAAAGGTAGAAGCAATCCGCGTATCCCTCAGTAGATGAATGGGTAAACAAACTATGGCAAATACAGACAATGGAATATTATTCAGTGAGAGGAAGGAACTTCTGTCACATGCCACAACATGGATGAACTTTGTAGACATTACGCTAAGTGAAATAGCCAGTTATAAAAGGACAAAGGTGTATGATTCTACTTCTATGAAGTATCTAAAGTAGTCAGGTTCATAGAGACAGAGGTAAAGTGGTAGTCGCCAAGAGCTGCGGGGAGAGGGGGTTGGGGAGTGATTGGTTAATGGGCACGGAGTTTCAGTTTGGGAAGATGAAAAACTTGTGGAGATGGGTGGTGGTGATGGTCGCACAACAGTGTGAATGTACTTACTGCCACTGAACTGGATACAGAAAAATGGTTAAAACAGCAAATTTTATGTTACAAATATTTTACCATGATAAAAAAAATACACATGGTGGATAAGGAACTAGGTATCTTACTACTGTTGGTTAGAGTAAGTATTATGTTTAAAGGTGAGAGGTATAGGCAGTCATGTTTAAATAAGTGGGGATTAGGCATTTAGATTTCAATGAAATACCTTCAGATTATTACAAGGTCTGGGACAGGGTTTGTCATCTAGGGAAGGAGACAGTATAACAACTTATCAAAAACATGTCACCATCATTGAGGGTGGGGGTGCTGTGTCATCTTCCCAGGTGGTTCTGTTACTTTCCTCTCCCTCCACCTTTCCCCGCAGAATGCTGGAAGGGAAAGGCAGTGCAGAGCTTTGGCATGAAGGATGTCAAGGCCGGAGATTAGATTCGTTATCTATATGGGCGTTGAGGTTGTCTCAGATTGACAGCAAATCTTAGAACGGCGAGAAGGACCAAAAGCTACGTCCTTAATAATCAATATGAGGAGACATGTAGAGGATTGTATAACTGGACTCCATGAGACTCAAAGGTGGCATTTTTTATTGAAGAATGGAAGAGCAGTTGTCTTGGAATGACCTGTAGGGAAGGAAGAAGAATGACAACTCTTTCCCACACATGTTTTGAGTGTTGAGAGTATTAAGAAAATGGTCTACTAAGGAAAGACCTCAAGTGAAGTGAGACCCAAGGGAAATCACTCTTGCACCCCAGCCTCATGGGGAGATCACGTGGGTGTGAACTTTTAAAATACATTGACGTCGGTTGAAGTGGAGTCATTAGTGATGGGAGGCTACATGTTGGCAGTGTTTGAAAGCTCTGGCACATTCCAAAACGCAGCCTAGGGTTGGGAACCACAGCCTTAGGTGAGAGCTGGTACTTTGGTGAAGATGAGCAGATAGCGGGAGCAAGATAACTGGGTCCAAATAGGACCAGGATACTAAAGGGCATGTGGGCAGGGTTGTCCGAATGTGCAGCATGGGGGGGGGGGGCGTGAGTCTGGAGGACAGGTGGGGAAGAGACAGAGCAGCATAGTAGGGACTGAAAGGACAGGGACAGTGGGCATATATGACCTTGAGGGCCCACATGAAACTGTTACTCAAAATTGTTTTTATCCAAAGAGTAGCTCAGAGGGCAGTGACCCAACAAGACAGGGGTAGTGGACATACATGGCCTGTGGGTCTAAGAAACATGTTACCCAGAATTGTTTCCATCCGGAGTTGTCCTCTGGGCACATAGATGGAGACCTGGATGCACTCGTGGAGGCATTTACACTCTGCTCGTCACCCTGACCTCGCGGGTTATACACAGAACAAAACACGGAGTTGTTAGTGCTGTCAGCCTTTCCACGCCGCAGTGTCCTGAGCGAACACAGCCAGCCAGAGATGCCCACTTAGCAGAGCTGCTCCAAGTTACCAGAGACATTGAGAAGAGTGAAGGCCTGTGAATAAATTTTGTACACACTTAAAGCCTTACGAAGATTAGTAGTTTTGTCACATCCTGTTGGGAGAAATGTGTTTTGTTTTGTTTTAATTCGGCAGCCTCGTGTTCGTCTACTTTAATTCCAGTGTAACTGACGTACAGTGTTGCGTTAGTTTCGGGGTGCGGTGTGGCGAGGGAGCGCTCCCATACGTTACTTGGTGCTCGTCGTGCCACCTATTTCACCCGTCATCAGTGTGTTCTCTGTATCGCAGAGTCTCTTTTTCGTTTGTCTCTTTTTTTCTTTGTTCATTTGCTTTATTTCTTAAATTCCATATAGGAATGAAATTGAATCGTATTTGTCTTTCTCTGACTGGCTTCTTTCGCTCTCTAACTCCATCCATGTTGTTGCAAAGGGCAAGGTTTCATTCTTTTTTTAGGGCTGAGTAATACTCTTTTGTATATATACTACATCTTTATCCACTCATCTTTTGTTGGACCCTTGGGCTGCTTCCCTAATTTGGCTGTTGGAGATAATAACTGCAGGAAACGCAGGGGTGCTTATGTCCTTTTAGATCAGTGCTTTGTTATCCTTTGGGTTAACTCCCAGTAGCGCAAGTACTGCATCATAGGGTAGCTCTGTTTTTAACTTTTTGAGGACCCTCCATACTGTTTTCCACAGTGGCTGCACCAGTTTGCATTCCCACCAACAGTGCGCGAGGGTTCCTTTGAGAAATGCAAGTGTGATCCCATCAGGACGTTCCCTCATCAGGAACTTTTTTCCTTTGGAATATACAACATGGTGGGTTTCCAGAGGATTCAGATAAACATTGGATATTAGGATTGGCTTGGGTTGGCTCCTGGCATGTGCTTCCAGACTTCTCTTTCTCTCTAATAGAAGCTTCTTTTCCATAGAGCAGAGCCTCCCACGCCCCGACACCAGCTCATCTCCTAGTAGTGTCCTGGCTCACAGGTTGATGCCACTTAATGGAGCAACTAGATGGAGGCTTGTGGACTTGCGAAGCTGACTTGAGACATGAAGCGCTCTCTTTTTGCCCTTGGTTTCCAGACTCATTTTCCTTTCTGCAGAGTCCTTCAAGGAATTCTGAAAAGAGTGAATTTAAAAAAAGATACATATGAGTTGGGGGCGCCTGGGTGGCATAGCGGTTAGGCGTCTGCCTTCGGCTCAGGGCGTGATCCCGGCATTCCGGGATTGAGCCCCACATCAGGCTTCTCTGCTATGAGCCTGCTTCTTCCTCTCCCACTCCCCCTGCTTGTGTTCCCTCTCTCGCTGGCTGTCTCTGTCTCTGTCAAATAAATAAATAAAATCTTTAAAAAAAAAAAAAAGATACATATGAGTTTAGGTTTATTTTCCCCTTGCCTAAACCTAGGTGAAAGTTTATTGTGCAAATGATCCCTGTAGCGTAAATATCTAAAAAATATTCTAATGAAAAAAAATTCCTCGATGTGTTCATGTAATTACCTGTTTGAACATACTGCTATCAAGAAAATATCCTAAAATCTGTTTCTAAAAATTTAAGTCTCAAAGTATCGCCCAGCAGTTACGCTCTTCTTTAGTGTGAGCCACCTGCGTTATTTCCCCAAGTAGTTGAAACTCACCATTTAAAGTTGGAGTGGGGGAGTTCTCTTTGACCCCCTGCACTCAACTGTGTGCCTAATGGGTGCTCGAACAATTGAAACTATCGAATTTGGACACAAGATCTACATATACTGTTATTCCTTTTGGCATCAGAAATTAAAGTTATTTCAAGCCTCCAGTTGTTTCAAGTTGTTTGCATTAAGTAGAAGGTAAGAAGTTAAAGCCACAGATCCCTTGCTAATAGGAGGATGCCTATTCTAAAAGATACCAAAGCTCATTGCTCATATAAGTAGGAGATAGAGTTTATTTCTAAGATAACATTGTGGTCAGAGACAGTAGGACTATTATCCTACTTTCTCTAGATGTTTTGACGTCAAATTGCATTGCAGCTCTACTGTAAGAATTTTTCCGGGGGCGCCTGGGTGGCACAGCGGTTAAGCGTCTGCCTTCGGCTCAGGGCGTGATCCCGGCGATCTGGGATTGAGCCCCACATCAGGCTCCTCCGCTATGAGCCTGCTTCTTCCTCTCGCACTCCCCTTGCTTGTGTTCCCTCTCTCGCTGGCTGTCTCTATCTCTGTCGAATAAATAAATAAAATCTTTAAAAAAAAAAAAAAACAGAATTTTTCCGGCATTTTCTTTGCTGAAGATCCGTGGCCAAACAATAAGTCTTGACTCTGGCTGCTGCTACACCCCAGCCCCCCAACCCTTGGCCCACTCTAAGTAGGCCCTCTCTTACTGCCCTCTCTTATGGAGTCGTGTTTCCATGCTAGCCACCCACCCAGCCTCCAGACGGTGTTTATTACACAGGAGGTGCTCCATAAGTATTTGGTGATTGATGAACAAATGAATAAATTCCTTAATAAATTCCTTTCTATAATTTTGGGTTTTTTTGTAAAGTCCACTTTTGTAAAGAATGATCCTTATTCTTTAAAACAGGTTCTGGGGGCACCTGGGTGGCTCAGTCAGTTCTGAGCATCTGACTTTGATTTCAGCTCAGGTGATGATCTCAGGGTTGTGAGATCAGGCCCTGGCATAGGGCTCTGCACTCAGCAGGGAATTCGCTTCTCTCCCTCTCCCTCTGTCCCTTTCTCTCCCCCCAAGCCCCCTCCTGCTCATGCTCGGGCATGTACTTCCTCCCCCACCCAGCCAAATGAATAAATCAGTCTTTAAAATAAAATAGGTTCCCCCCTCCTCTCTCTCTTTCAGAGAACACATGTCCCCACTTTGCAGTGCTCCTTTCCACAGTCACAGGGCAGACAGCTCCCTCTCAGCAGAGAGGCTGCAGTCTCAGTTCCTGGGCACAGCCAGCGAGCTGATGGAGTTGCCGCCAACTGAATACACTCCACTAACCTATCCCCAGAAGAGAAGTCATCTCTTCGTAGTGTCGGCCCGTGCTCCAGGATGAATTGCCTGGACAGGATGCTGCATCTTAGCATTGCTCGTGTGGGATGATGACCCCCTGGAGCAAGTACATTTCTGTTGTCCTGCGGTCCTTCCTGGTGTCTAAGTCCCCCTCCCCTTGTGGGAGCAGCCCTCGACGGCTGCCTAGGGCCCCGTCTCTCACTTGAAGTCAGATGCAGTAATAAACCAGATGTTGAATACTGCATTTGACAGAATTCGGAGAGCTAAGTGCCGTGCTTGTCGGGTCAAATTGTATTTCACGATGAGAGTTGCATTTGGCTTCCGAGAGCGCAGAGAGCATTGGCATGTGTTGTCTTGGCCTTGGCCTCTCGGTGTCTTGTCTGTCGTGCTGAGTTTTTTGTTCTGCCACACTGGCAGCTGATTGCCTTCAACTCTGATGTTCAAGGTTTCCATCCCAATAACCGAAGGCCTGGACTTGATTGCCATGTTGACGGATGACGCCACCATTGCCACCTGGAATAACGAAGGGCTGCCCAGTGACAGAATGTCGACCGAAAACGCCGCTATCCTAACACACTGTGAGCGCTGGCCCCTGCTGATAGATCCCCAGCAACAGGGAATTAAGTGGATCAAGAAGAAGTACGGAACGGACCTCAGAGTCACACATGTGGGCCAGAAAGGGTACGTGGAATGGGAGGGACTGGCTTTCTGTTGAGTTGCTGTGGGATGGGTCTGAGTTTTACAAAGCCCCGGCATCTGCTAGCCCTCTCTGCTGCTGCGAATGTGACAGCGTGGACTGCCTGGTTATCTGCTTGTTCACATCTCACAGAGGATCTTTTTGCTGAGAGGGCATTTCTGTTAGGTGGCATCCACTTCACCGAAGATGAAATTAGATTGAAGATAAGAACAAACACTGCCCCCGAGTGGAAAAAGAGGTGGGTTTCCTAAGGCCAAGAGCAGAATAGGATGGACTGTAATCCTTTAGGACATTTGGCACATGGCAACACAAGAATTGTCAGTGGATGAGAATCCAATTGCCGAATATACACCTGGCCTGTTGTAGGATTTAGCATGTCTGCAAGCCCCCACCCTGAATGCCTGAAGGTAATTTCTTAGTCGCTTTTGAGAACTGAATCTATTCTGAGACTTTCTGTCATTGGGTCCTCATGACAATATTGTCTGATAAAGTCTCGGATGTAGTTGGTCTTCAGTTAATATTGAATGATTTCAGACTTCCTGGTATTTGATTTGATCCTTTCATCGTCTTTTCACATATAAAACAAAATAAGGAATTTCTGCCATTATGCAGATAAGTGTACTCCTTGCTTATCTGACTACTTGGAGAAAATTATTTTTGAGCCTATTTTTGGAGAGGGAGAATGAAATATAGTGATAATTTGCCATTTGTCACAACTGAACTTAAAGTTTAAAAAAAAAAGAACGTTTGACAAAACCACAAGGCATTTAATATATTTTGAATTTTTTTTTTTATCAACAAAAGGACCTGTTAAATGAATTTAAATTTATGATGTTTGGGTAAGTTACATTTGTCTCAACCATGGTTATTGTCAGAAGAACTAATTTCTATGTAATCTAGTTGACTACTGTAGGAAACCGTGTTCTCTGTCTCATTAAAAAAAAAACTACATGAAAACAAATATAATTTAATATAATTTTGAACATTTTTCCCGTGCTTATTTTCATGTTAATATCTCAATTCTGATTGAATTTTAAGGTTTTTGAATGCCATTGAAACTGCTTTGGCCTTTGGAGATGTCATCTTAGTTGAAAATCTGGAGGAAACAATAGATCCAGTCCTCGATCCACTGCTTGGAAGAAACACAATTAAAAAAGGAAAGTAAGTGTTCTTGAATTTTTCTTCTATATCTTGTGCTGCATATGAATGTGATCAGTGGCTTCTTTTAGCCTCAAAATTAGCGCAGTCCATTGGAATCTTCTCGATGGTGTTTCTGAATTTCCAGTCCATGGCACCTCCCTTCCAAGACAGAAGCACCTTCAACACGATCCAAACTTGCAGACTATTTTTTTGGTAGATTTAGACCCATGTTATCCAATCCCTGATTTATAAACCAAAAAATGCATTGTCACAAATCTGTGAGTAGTTGTTCCTTTATCAGTTTGTACCAGAGAAGTTTAAGACTTCGCAAAACACCTTTAGTGTGTTTACCTAACTTTGTATCTTATATACTTAATATTTTTCTTCAGAACAATTCTAAGTCCACTCAGTTTTTGGCTTAACTCAGCTTCATCCAAAGTAATGACATCCACAGAATGAGGGGTTTCCTGTGCCAGTTCTCTTTTTTCTAATATGCTTTTAATATGTATATAATATATGTTTTTTAAAAAATTCATTAGTGGACCCCTAAAATCATTCCCATACCAGCAGCGGTGCCACCAACAGCTAAAAACATGTCCCGTGAGCTCCGTGTGATGTTCCGGATAGCTGCCATTCCCCTGGACACCTGACTCTCCAGGACATTCTCCCAGGGGCAGGGAAGCCATTTCCAAGGAGTCATGATAGCACTTTCTATCAATGTGTGAAAGGCCACATGCAGCATGTATGTCTCTGACGGAGCCTTTGTGGGCTCACGGGGGTCGTGGCATTCCATACGCTCTCTGTGCCTCTTCACACATGAAACCAGCACTCCCTAGACTTAATTCACTGGGTTTCCTTCTCTTCTTACATGTTTTTTTTTTTTTTCAAAGAAATAGGATTTCAAAATTTCTCCAGCACCCTTCTTTGACACCCAGTCTCTGCCTCAAAGTTAACAGTCACCAGTTTATTCTGGTCAATTTTAAGTGGAAATAGGTCTACTTAAGGATAACTAACTTCTGTTTTTTAAATAGTCCCTGACGGATTAGTATAGTATTTATTATACAAGTAAATCCATTTACAGTGACTGACAACTTATAATTGTTTAATAAGCCAAAATTTACCCAGCCATGCATTTAGAAAAATTTAATAAGCTACTTGACAAACTGCAACTCTGACATAAATATAATTGTGGCTGTGTCTGATGTGTTAAAAATATAGTGTAAAATCTTGAATGTCACTGAAGTGAAATCTTTGTTATTAAGGTTCTGACTCTATTAGAAAGACCTAAAATTTTTTGTCAGTGAAATACACATTCTCTAGCATTAACTTGGACCTTTAATAACACAATTTAGGTATAAAAAATTTGGTGATTTTCTCTCTCTCTCCCTTTCTCTCTCTATATATATATTTATATCTTTTAAATATATTATAAATGTAATATGTGATTTTGTATATTTTATTTATATTTTATATATTATATATGTTTTTGAATATATAAGTAATATATAATATAAACAAGGTAAATATATAAAACAAATATAATGTAATAAATAAAATAAATATAATTATAAATAATTTTACATATTTTATTTATATTTTATGTATTATATGTATATTTAAATATATATTAGTAATACATAATATAAATATAATAAATAGAAAATAAATATATAATTGTATTATATACTTAAATATATAAGTAATATAATGAATATAAGTAAATATAATTATATATATATATACATATATATATATATAAATTTAAGTTTTCCAGGGACTAATAAATTTGAGCCATGATTTTTCTTCATGATGGCTATAGTAACATATTATTGTGAATCCCAGAAGTCTTATATTTCAGAAACAAATGATTTTACATAGAGCATCAAGGCTTTATCACAGTCTAGAACAGCTTATTCCAAATTATATTATTTCCTGAATATGTACTCTCTATTTTTAGGTTTTATAGAACTGATCTTATCATTCCAGCGTTTTTTTTTTTAAAGACCAAGAGAATTTACAACGATACGTAAGAACGTAACAAATGGTGTTTATCACATGCAGTTACTGCGTTAACAATCCTAGTTCCTAAACTCTTACATGTGCGAACAGGGACTTTTACAGTGTAAAATCATACCTGTATCTCCAGTTTTTCTACTTCCCTCTCCCTTGCAGATATTTTTAGTATCTTTTTCCAGAGGATGAGGGCTGGTGGACTCCTTACGTGTTGTATCGGTCACTAATACAACTTCTCTGAGCCCTGTTAGACCAGGCGCTGGACTGGGGGCCACAGATCTAAAGTATGATAAGGTAGAGAGCCGGCCCTTAAGGAAGCTCCATTTCCTTCGGGGAAAGGCAGACATGTAAACAGCAGAAGGAAGACCGTGCTGTTGGTGTGGCCATAGACGTATACATGGCAGGGATTCATCGTTGCCAGAGTGGAGACTTGGAAAGGCTTTGTGGAAAAAATGACATGTGACTACATTGACATTTAATATGAGTCTGGAAAGATGAGTGGGCATTTGTCAGATAGACAAGGGGGAGAAGAGAATTTTGGAACGAGAGAACTAATATCAAATAGCAGAACATAAACCAGCCCGACAGCTTCGGGCAGGACTGCAAATCAGATCCACATCAGTGGAGAGGCTTGTGTTGGAAGGAATAAAGGACAGTAAGGCCTGGTGAAGCAGGACCCCCAGAGTGTGGATGTCCTGGGTACCCACAGATGACTTCTGAGTTGGCCTTTTCCTATAGGGTGATAATTCTTTTTCTTTTCCCCAAACACACCAAAGGGGCCCATTCCTATCAGTAACATTAGTTGACAACAGCAATGGTTCTTAACCAAAGGACCTTGCCTTCCTGGAGTAACAAATCTGGAGTCTCCATAGTTTCACTCGAAAATCATGAGCATGTCAGTGGGGAAGCTAGTGAAGACTCTTAAGCAAGCTAGGAGTGATGTAATCAGATTTGTTTCTGAAAGGACATGCTGTTGGCATTGTAAAGTATTGACTGAAGGGACATGGACCGTGGTCCATGGGGCCAGGATCTAATTAGCAAACAATCCCAGTCATCCAGCTGAGACATGATACAACCCTAACCTAAGGCAGTGATACTAGAGAGATAGGAGAGGACAAATGAAAGAATTCTCAAGGAGTTAATTTCTTTTTTTTTTTTTAAGATTTTATTTATTCACTTGACAGAGAGAGAGACAGCCAGCGAGAGAGGAAACACAAGCAGGGGGAGTGGGAGAGGAAGAAGCAGGCTCCTAGCAGAAGAGCCCGATGTGGGGCTCAATCCCAGAACTCCAGGATCACGCCCTGAGCCGAAGGCAGACACTTAATGACTGAGCCACCCAGGCGCCCCATTTCTTTTTTTTTTTTTTTTTTTTAAGATTTATTTATTTGCCAGAGAGAGAGAGTGAGAGTGAGAGAGCACAGGACAGGGAGAGTGACAGGCAGAGGGAGAAGGAGACTCCCTGCCAAGCAAGGAGCCCAATGCGGGACTCAGTCCCAGGACTCAGGGATCATGACCTGAGCTGAAGGCAGACACTCAACCGACTGAGCCACCCAGGCGTCCCTCAAGGAGTTAATTTCATCAGTTCTTGGTCATTAATGGGATTTTGTTGATAGGGGGAAAAAGGAAGGTTCAAAGGTGATTTCCAGTCTTCTGCCAGGGTAAGTGATGGTGTGATTTATGGCAAGTTGTGGTACAGCAATGGGAGTAAGTGTAGGGAAAGAGGTAATGATTTCACTTATTAGACTTTCAGAGATGAAGGTGCTACTTTAAGATTCTCAGAAAGGAAGTCTAAGAAGCCAGTGGACATGTGATTATGGAGCTTGATAAGGATATCTTGACTGACTATGAAGATCGTGGAATATCTCCATGGAGAGGTAGTTAGACCAGCATGGTAGATGTGACTTTTTTTAATTTTTTTTTAATTCTTGAGAGAGAGAGCACACGTATGAACAGGGGAAGAGCAGAGGGAGAGAATCTTCAAGCCAACTCCCCACTGAGCTGGGAGTCAAGTCCCTAATGCAGACTTGATCCCAAGACCCTTGAGATCATGGCCTGAGCTGAAACCAAGAGTCGGACCCGTAACCAACAGAACCACCCAGGGGCCCCCGTAGGTGTGATTATGTAGACACATGTTCTACAATCAGAAGATCAGAGGTCACACTCACTTCACAGACAAGAAAAATGGGGACTAAAGGAGGACCGAAATGTTCTCTTGAATTCCCTATGACCATGTGCAGTTTAATACACATGTGGAAACAATGTCTTAACAAGTTTTTCCAAATAAATAGGCACTACCGCCTTTCAGTAGAATTCCTATGAATGCTACTTGACCATCATAACTCTCCCTAATCTTTTTTACCCTAAACCTTGTTTATTTTCTCATCAATGTTTGGAATCCATGTTTCTTCTTCTCCTTTTTTTTTTTTTTTTTTACTCTACATCTTATGGTGTAGTTCAGACTTTTCATTTCTTTATGCTGAATGAAGTAATGTCTTTACATTCTCTCTTTGCTCACTCCTTTCCAACCCAGAGAGTGGTTAAAATAATCTTGTCCTAATGTTGCTTCTATTGCTGGCCTATTGAAGAACCCATTAAGAATCCTCTGTTACCTGTTACATTAAATTGAAATGAAGCTCTTCTCTGAGGCCCATAAAATGCTTTATCTATTTGATAATTCTTATTCCCTTCATTCACACAGAGTAATTGCCCCCCTCCTATGATACACTATTTTACTTACCTTGTCTTTCTACAAATCCCAAATTCACTTAATTCAGAATTCAACTGCTATTTAATTATTTAAATGGGAATTTTAAGTTTCCACTTTGTCTCCCACCCATAGTCCTTTCTGTACTGTGACATTCTGCCTTTATCTGTCCCTCTTATGATATGTTTATTTATTGTTCAGTCCTATATCTGTATTAGATTACAAGTTCTCTATAGATAAGAAACATCTGTATCTTTAAAAAAGATGATTAACTGAAGTAAAAATAATCAAAACATAGACTTTTATTTCAGGCATTATGGCAGATTAGATGTGTGAATGCTGAAAAACAACTAAATATGTTAAAATATTCACACTTCCTGGCACTTGGTTGACAAAGTGCAACCAAAAAGCAGGAATTGGATAGACAAGGAACACCAAAGGTTTTCTTCTCGAGGGCACCTGCTAAAACCTGATGACCCTGGATTTCTGTTGTGATGGATGCCTAGAGCCTGGACCAAGGCAGGTGAGGGTGTGAAGTCTGCCTAGAGATCACTGCGTAATGCTAGAACCTCAAGGGGCCATACCTTCAGTTTAAGGGTAAATTTGTCAAAAATTAAACCAAACTCAGCCCTGCAGAAAGGAGTGCTTTCCTTTCTGTACCTTGGCACTGAGAAGAGGTGGGAAAATGTCCCCTGAGAGTTCCTAATCAGAAACTGTCTCTCTTATAAATGGTTAAGACAAATGTTTACTTAGATGACCTAAAAACCTCAAACCAATTACTTATTTTAAGCAGTGCTGGATTGGTCACACCCCAATGTACTGGGCAGACACAAAAATCCTGTCTGTAATTATGTACATAAACCCAGACCTCAGAGGGATTGTACAATATATAATTTCAAGGAATATGAGTTCGCAGGCAAAAATCACAGAACATATGAAATAAGGTATCATGAGCGAGAGCCAATAGGAACATCAGATAACAGCATCCTTATCTTCTTGCTGCTTTGTTTTATATTTCCTTGATTGTTAATAAGGATATGTTTATTAGCCTTCCAAGGAGTGTTTATTGTTAACTTTTGCTAATGTTTTCCATGACATTTTTCATCAGTTTCTTTCATTCCTCATTTTTTTTTTTTGCTTCCACTCATTGTTCTCTTTCCAACGTGATTTTGAATTTATTCTTTCTTTGAACATCTATTTTTCCATCTTTTCCATAGGACTTGGCATGGGACAGAAAGTAAATACAATGACCAGTCCATGGTCTTGAACTAGCTCGTGAGCGTTTTCGAGAGAGACTTCAAGGCTCTAAGTTGGGGTTTTGCACTAGCGTGTGGTTGTTATTAACACTGGGGTAGAAGAAGGAAGATGAAATTTGTTTCAAATCTTGGTCCCCTAACCTCTAGTTTGGTGATTTGGGGTAAAGCTCAGGCCATTTGTCTGTGTTTACGTTTTCTTACCCGGTGAGGTGAAAAAAATACAACATAATACAAATAGGTAGTCAAAGTACATTATTTCCCTGGAATCTTGAACCAGTGATAAGTACAGTATGCGGGTGACTGGGGGCATGAATCAGACGCTAAGCCAGAGATTCTGAAGGAGGACATCGGTTTTTTGGATATGGGATGTGTGACCAAGGAATCAGTCATATCTTTTGATGTTTTAAGTTGACTCCTAAGAACAGGAGAGAGTTTTGGTCATTTAAATTGTATTATTTAATGCCAGTACATATATAGTACATAATATGTGAAAGTTATAACGCATAATAATAAATTATATGTATATCTTCCATTCACACTATGAACCGAAAGATTACCAATGTTCTTGAAGCTACGTTTTTGCTCCTCTCATTCCCCATTGGGTCTCCTCTCCCGAAGGTAGTATTCTAAACTTTGTTATCATTTCAGAACTTTACTTAAAGTACTTTCATTTATTTTTGTTTGAGTTGGAGCTTTACAAAAGTGTCCTCATTGTGTATATAAAGGGACTCGAATTTTCTGTTTCATATCTAAGACTTACCCATATTCTTGTTTCTAGCTCTAATTGTTTCATTTTCATCATCGTAGTATTCCGTGGTGTAACTGTTCCTCAATTTATTTAATACTGTTATTGAAGGACATTTCGGTTATTAGGAGCCAGGCTGTTCTTCATATTAATACCCTGAACATGCGTATGTGCGTCCACGGGGCACACAGCAGGAGGTCCTCAGAGTTTGTATCGTGGAGTACAAGAGTTAGGTTGTCGAGGGTGTGCACAATCAGCTTTGAAACATGATGCTAGAGTGTTTTCCGAAGTGTAAGTACAAACTCACATGCTCACCACTACGGAGGCTTTCAGAGAGCCAAGTTAAGGACTCATGCCCTGCATTTCTGGAATACAGACAAGTAGTGTATTCAGTACTATTAGCTGCCTCTTCCTAGGAGGAACTTTTCTACTTCCCTTTTTTTTTTTTTTTTTTGCCACCTATTATTTTTTAATGGAAAAAGTTGAGGACACTCCACAATTTGATACTAGTTTTGTTTACAAGAGCTTTAAAAGTACTTTGGAATAATGTTTGATATTTTAGTGAAAGTATTATTTCCACCTGACAAAATGTCTGTTTCAACAAAGCAAATGCTTCCTTGTGACTTCATGTAACTCTAAAAAAAAAAAAAAAGAAAATTTTTCAAAATCCACACATATGCAAACTAGAAAGGGATATGCAAAATTAAATTGGTCGAGGTAAGAATTCTTTTTCTTCTGATGAAGTAAATAAAAAGAAGACACTGGAAAAGAACACTAACAGAAAAAGGTCAATTGGGCTTTAATAATAGAGATACCCGTTTGCAATATCAGAAAAGGAAGAAAAATTTTGACTTTACTTTGATCACGTCCCAAGGTGACCTACATGGTTATAAATTTTCTAATGGACATCCTATTCTCATGTCAACAATGAACATTTTACTTGATTTTTTTTTCCTATTCCCTTCTGTCTTTACATTTCTATGTCGTTCCGTCCATGCCATCACCTTTGTGACTGCAGATGTTTCCCTTTGTATTGTAAAGACAAGGTAGCATTGAAAACAGTGAAAAGAAGGGGGCACAACCCCCAGGGACTGCAACGCCGGTGTGTTCACGCAGTGTGTCCTCGCTGCGTCCTATTCCTCCTGCACAGGTGGGATAACATTTGCATCCTCTTGAAAGTCACATCCCTCACAGAGTTTTCTGGCATTGATAGTGTTGTTGTTTATCTTAGTTCTGTTTGTTTTAGGGGCTTTTTTTTTTTAACCAATATTAGTTTATTCTTCCTAATAATGAATGTCTGAGAAGATGCTTGTGATAGATATAGCATAGTCCAAAAGTTGAAGTTCATTAATAACTGGAATGTTGTGGAGTATGAAGTAATGAATACTAATTACTCCTTTCATGTCTGACAGGTCCCCATGGACCAATACATCAGCCCAGACTTTAATTTGGTTCTAGTAATGGTTTCGTCAATAGCACATTAAATCTGTGTTTGAGAAGATATACAGTTGAACCTGACCCACATAGTAGATACCACTGTCATAAAATGGCCACAGGCTGACAACAGCTGGGTAATTACAAATAATTAAATCCACCAAACTCCAGACAATCCTAATTTTAACTAAAATACATCTTATCATATCAATCGACAGAGAACATATCCGGAAAGATTTATCAACATGTACTTTTTCCAAAGCAAATTTACTGGCTTACATATTAGAGAAGTTGCTGATCCGTGAAGCATCTTCATAAAATTCTCTCTCTTTAATCTTCCAAATCCCCCCAAATATTATTGAAGTAATTTTTTAACTTTAATCTTAGCTGGAGTAACCTTACTGTCAGATGTGTTTCAGATTGTTTCTGAGCATATAAATATGCTTATATATATAAAAAGACATTTTATACTTTCCCTATATTTTTCGTGTAATTGTCCTTTTAATTCTAGTCCTTAAGTAGCGTGTCATAGAAACTTAAAACTAACAGAAATATTAACTATACAATTATAAATTTATTTTACAGAAATAATACAGTGAAAGATATTTAACAGAGATTTACCATGAATGTGTTTCCTAAAAGTGCTACTAAGATTAACAGGGGGAATTGTTTACAGTTAGCAAGTTTTCAATTTATTCAGTATTATGTTGTTACCCTTGGAGTTGAAGCTACGTGATTGTATTATAGTTGATGTTAGATCTATTTAAATTGTTGAGGTCTTGGGTCAGACTTAAGATAGAGAACTATGTTAAATTAAATCCCACACTGTAATAAAATGTGCCGTCTTGAGCTGGGGGCTTCTGGTTTTTAAATAAACTCAGGAGGTACGTAGTTCTCTCATTATAACCCTTGTGTATAGGAACTGCTTTATTTTCAAGTCAATTCATACCCTCATATAGTAGAATTCAGCATTCTAGTCTCTCCTAATTTCTAATTTCAACATAAAGTTTAGTTACAGAAAAGACCTTTCTATTCCTAAATTCGGTCAAGATTTTTTTTTTAAGAATAACAAATCATATATGAAAGCTAGTATTTTTGAAGTCCCTTCTGAATATTTGTAAAAATTGATGACACTAAAGGACATGGCTTTTCAAATTAAAAAAAAAGACAACAAAGCTTTGAAAAGAAGAAAGAAAGAAAAAATAAAAGAATAACATTCAGGGGCCCCTGCGTGGTTCAGTCAGTTAAGCGTTTGCCTTTAGCTCGGGTCACGATCCTGGGGTCCTGGGATCAAGCCCCGCTGCCAGGCTCCCTGCTCAGCCTGCTCTCCCTCTCCCACTCATGCTTATTCTCTCTCTCTCTCTCAAATAAATTTTAAAAGATTTTAAAAAAAAATAACATGCTGTGGATGGTACACACACTCCTAGTCATCTTGGGCTGTAGGTTTTTGACTTGATGTGAAGGCAAATTCCAAACAGGTCACTGATAAAGAATCTTTACTTTTTTAAAAAAGCAAATTTCCTTTTTTAAAAAATGCAAACGGAACCAGAATTTTTTTCATGCTACGTTATAATATTTAAATATGAAGTAGATCTCAAGATACATATATGTCATCATATTTAACATAATATATGTAAAATGTGTACATATTCTGTTTCTCAGAAGGGAAGTAATCTGCTAGGATTTTCTTTTTTAGCTTCCTTTTTTCTTTCTGTGCGAGGGTACCTGGAGTCCCTGCAACACCAGTCTTTGTTTTTTTAATTGAAGTTTGCTTTTATCTGAGAAGGACCTGTTGGTTATATTAACTATATGAAGCAGCAAGACAATTAACTCATTTCTATTCAGGACTTCTTTCCTCCTTTTCCTGGGCTGTCTTGCCAGCTCTGCTGCTTTCAGCCCAGACCTTTCCCCAGGAGCAGGGTTTGACCAACTCCGCGGCTCCCCTCCCCTGCTGGGGTTGCTAAGTAACACGGCCACCGAGCTCCCAGCCTCATCGAGAAGTGTTTAATTTTAAGCAGCAGGACATGCAGTAAGGCTTTTAGATGTCCATTGAAAAGTTTGTTTTTTTCCTTTTCTTTTCCTGAGTGTGTTTTTTCCCCAAGGAGTGTGACTGTGTTATTTTCTTATCTCAGAACCCACCTGCGATCTCTTTACCTTGACAAGCAGGCCCTGGTGAGATGCCTGGAGAATTCCTCCAGTCCAGGGAACGTGTGAGCTTTCTGAATTGCCTGATCCTCTTAGAGTAAGGACCTTCAGTGTGCCAATACGGTATGGTAGGAAATTTTTCTCTCCGCGGCATCGTGAGACAGGTTTTGCAAATCTTTCTTAAAACATTGTCCTCCTGCCGCGGGTCCTTGTTCTAAATTGGATACGCTGCTTTTCCAAGTTTTGTTTTAGATGGCAATAAAGAGTAATGATGGTGTTTGTTCATGTACTCAGAATATCTAATCACTGGAGAAAGTCGTTGAGGTTTTTATGATCCAGGACTGATGGCATTTTCAGCAGCAGCTATGCTAAATCTTGAGAACAGTTCCAACAAAACTGAAAGATACGTCCTCAGTTTCCACATAGATATGTTAGATCCAAGATATCCAGGTTATAATCCCCAACTTGAGATTCTCATCTTGACTATGTTGCCATAATGGCTCCTCAACTCACAGAGATTCTGATGGTCGGGTCGATTTGATAGCTGGAGACATGTTTCCCCAAGTCTGTCACAGGAGGGCTGTGACTATGAGCCGGGGATTCATTTCCATGTTATTTATGTCTGTCAGTTCTCTACAGTAGTAATGACCTTCTGTGATTGAAGAAATTAGGACTCTTTTCATCCCAAAACATCTTTCGGCTGGATTTTGAATAAACTCTGAAAGAATTTTGAAATTCCCAAAGTACCTGATTTTTATGTAAACTTGACCTACAGGAAAACTGAGTTAATAATTTGTAGATGATGGCCTTTTATACAATGATTTATTCAACTAACTAGTAAGCATTTCAGCATATTTAAAAGACTCTTTTTTTTCCCCTTAAAGCCAGACGAAAGAAAATTTTTCTGTATGTTGAATGATTTATTTTTAAGATTTTATAAGTAAATTCATTTAATGAAAATAGCTACCAGAAATTCAGCTCCTTGGTTAGACCTAGACACCTCAATAATCAGTGCTTTTCTCCTTCATAAACAGGGACAGAAATTCGAAGCAAAGATCAGCAGGGCATGTTCTCTGGGCTGTGTCTGTATCTTATTTTCGATAGTGGCCATAGATTGTACTGAGTGAGTCATATTCTCTCAGTACCCTCTTGTGATTGACGGTCAGACAGGTAGATGGAGGCTGGGGTCTCAAGCTGTCACCATCAAACAGAGCACGTTAACCTGCAGTGTGATGCAGTGAAATGAACTTTATACTAGGAGTCTAGAGACCCAGGTTCTAGTCCCAGCTCTGCCACTAAGCTCTGTGACCTTGGACAAGTCATAAACTCTTTGGGTCCATAAAAGGGAATCAGTCGAATGATCTCCAGGGGCCCTTCCTGCTCTAAAACTGCAAGTCTGCCAGGTGAAACAATGTTTTTGATTCACCCTATGTCCTATCCAGTAAAACCGTAGTGTTTGTACTGGGGAAAATAATTTTATTTCTGATCTGGGTCAGATAATCGGCCTCTAACCTCCACACCAGGCATTTAGAAAAAGGGACAGGAATTGGTCACTCCCTTGGAGAGATGAAAAAACCCTCTGTGAGCAACGCCACCCCAGCTTCGGAGATTCCTGCCCCACTTGACTCTCACTGGGATAGTGTCGGGGGTAAGTTCTGCTCATAGGGGGCATGGGGTCAGAAAATGGGTTAAGAACTACCGCTTTAAGATAATAGCCACACTTGCAAGTTTTATGTTGTTCTTCACACCTGCTATTGCTTCTCATTGGAGTTCAAGTTCAAGAGTCACTGCCTGCTGTATTCTAGAGGTCATAACCTCCGGACTCATGTCTTTCACAGAAACAACAAAGTGATTGTTTGCTTTTCCCACCCCTCTGGTTAACTCCGTTGTTTTTTGGAACCTTCAAATCATGAGAGAGTACTAGCAGTCTGTTTACTTTTCCCAGATAGGAGATTAACCAAAAATTAACCTAGCAGCAATGATAAAACCCATTGAGTCATTATGCAGTTTTGCCTTTCATAGATCATAAACACCCCAATTGAGGATAATTTACTATCCCTGGGAAATTTGAACCTATGAAATAAGGTTTCCAAGCAAAATGTAAAACCCAAACTTATAGGCAGACATCCTGTTAACTGTCTCTTCACTGAGAAAATCAAACCCGTCCCTCAAGCAGATAGATCTCTGACTCTTAAACTAAGGTATGTGAACACTTAGGGTACATGCAGGTGTAGAAGGGAGGTGTGCAAGGGAAATTGGGAGCCACAGAGTCGTCTCTGAGACCTTGTACGGAGCATTGCGTTAACTCAGGTATTTGTGAAGTATTTAACCAGTGTAAAGCGTTTGTCACCTACACCCAGAAGCCAAGTTTTTCAACCCTCATGCTTCATATTGGCCAGTCTCACACTTTTTTCTGTTGAAAGCCGAGGGAGGGGAGCAATGTTATGTGTAGTGGCTGATTGGAAAAATTATAGGTTGGTGGTACTAGGAAATCGAGTGTGATTAGCTGCTGTTTCCTTGCAAGGAGATTACATCCATACCACTAACCGCGTGATTTTCTAGAGGGCAATATGCGAACAACCTGTCCTGATGCAACCCGTGAGCTAAGAATGGTTTTTAAAGGGTTGTCAGCAAAGAAGAATATTTGGGAAAGATGTATGCGGCCCACAAAACCTGAAGTATTGATTCTCTCTGGCCTTTTATAGAAATAGTTCTCCAACCCCCTCTCTAGAGAGATTTCTCCCTCAGGCTTGAGCAGCTAGGACTTCCAGAAGTAAGTTAGTCATCTTGTGGGGCTTGTTCTGATTCTCACATGTCCACACACACACCCTCACATACAGACCTCGAAATTAAACTTCTTACCTCAGTCCCTCAGCCGGCCATACTGAGCTGTCCCCGTGGACAACAATGAGGAAAACTGTGAAGTTGGTTCATTCAGTGTTTTTCATTAAAATGCACATTTTTAAGTGGTAAAAATATTTGCATTTTCTTTTCATGTGGGGATATAGGTTAGCGATTAAAACAGGAAGTTTATGAGGAATGAACTCAAATCCAGTAGAAATTCATAAGCAAAATAAGGAAAATTGAATCTGAAGTCGTGAAAGGTGGTGACAGACATAGCATTTCTGAGATGCTGCTCTGAGGAGGAAGGAATTCAAACCAAGATGGAGCAGTAATCACAAGATTGCAAGACGTACCAGAAGTTAAAGTTTGGATTTTATCACTGGGGTGATAGAAATGAGTATCAGCTTTGGTATCGCTTACGTGTGAGAAGCCCAGGCACAGTCATTACATGAAACTTTCACTGTTGAAAGTTCCTCTAAAAGCCAGTCAGTGGATAGTGCTAGCAAGGAACGATCTTTCCCAGAGCTACCTTTGATTAATTTTGGAAGCCCTTGGAAAGAGAAGCTCAAGTAGTGGGAGAAATTTGGTGATGCTCCGAAAGAAGGCGTGGTTGATTATGTCGCCGTCAAGAGCTGGGTCAGCCAGGAGAGGCAGGTCACGGGATGGTCTTAGGCGACGAGGGCATCTTTCTTTGTGAGAAACTCAAACTGCTTTCTGAAGTGGTTGTACCATTTTACGTTCCTGATTTCTCTCTCTCTTCGTCAACGCTTGTTACCTACGGTCTGTGGGGTTTTGTTTGTTTTAGTCCAGCCATCTAGTGGGTGTGAAGTGGCACCTCACTGGGGCTTTTGTTTGCATTTCCTTGATGACTCAGGGTGTTGAACGTCTTTTCAGATGCTTATTGGCCATGCGTATATATTCTTTGGAGAGATGTCTATTTGCATTCTTTGCCTACCTTTTAATAGAGGCAGATCTTTGATCTTGCTATGACTGTCATGTTGTAGGCAGTTCATATGTTTTCGTTTATTGAACGGACTAAACAGAAGAATGGCTGTATCAGTAAGTAAGATTTTATAGTCACAATGCCTATTATGAGAGAGTTAAGTGATACTGTTTGTGAGAGCAGAGACTGTGCCCGTTATGTGCCCCGTGCCTACAAGACTCCGACAGCCTGGCGTGGTGTGGGTGTTCAGTCACTGCTCTTTGAATGAATGTTTGGTTGTAACATGTTTTTCTATAAAAACAAAGAACTGAAGAAATTATCAATAAGGTACATGATGATTTTAATGAGCATGATATCAGCTGGAAATATTTGCAAACATGTGAACAGATGGTGTCATTTCCATGACCTGTGAAACAAGGGCTCAGGGCCACTGTGCTCATTGAATACACCAACAGCTGCTCTCTAGTTCATTTATAACGTTTGGCCTGTGATTCATTCATCTTTTTTTTTTTCCTCAGTGTTTCCCTTTAACAATGATGTAAATACTCTTTTTTTACTTTTTTTTATTTTTTTAATTATTTAAGAAGATTTTATTTATTTGAGAGAGAGCGAGCATGAGCAGAGGGAGGGGCAGAAGGAGAGGGAGAAACCAACTCCCTGCTGAGCAGGGACCCCCACACAAGAAGAGGGGGCTCCATCCCAGGACCCTGAGATCATGGCCTGAGCCAAAGTCTGCTGCTTAACTGACTGAGCCACCCAGGTGCCCCTATATATATATATATTTTTTAAGTGAAGCATATTTACAAATTCATACTGGCTTAGAAGAAAGTTGCTACCTAAATTGGTCTTTCTCCTTCTAGAAAAAAAATATTAAAGAGTAGGAAGCCTTGACACAGTAAAAACAACCCAAAACTAGGTCACACGAATGGATTGACCATTCAACTTAATAAAGCATGTCTCCAACAGTGTTAGTTTGGCAGATCTTTTTCAGGCTTAGATCCTTGATCAAAAACTGCAAAAGTTTTTGTTGCAAATATAAGATCATTACAATGCAAACAAAATTTGAGAGTTGGATGAAAAGGTAATGAGTCTCATCTGTCTTTTGAGACTCTTAGCTGTAGCGACTAAAGCTTTAGTGATTTAGAGGGATTCTGTGATGAAAGCTTTAGCGATTTAAGAAAACTGAGTATTTAAATAATCATTACACACTACAATTGCTTTACGAAGTTCTTCATAGTCAGATAAAATGGCCAGTGGTTCAGAAGCCCTTTCCTCAGAGCGAGATAAAATTATGAAACATCCACCGGCAGCCACCTAAAATATTGCCACATCACGGATTTGGGGCATCTCTCTTCAAGTTTAAAAGAAGTTGTTGCAACTATTGTGACCTTTTCATAAAAAGGAATGTTGTATGAATGCTGAACTTGTTATTCAGTGTTCTTCTTTTGAATTCATCCAATTTTCCAAATTTGATAAATTTAATGGAATCATATTTTGCCTGTAAGTCAGTGAGATAAGTCGTATTTTTTTTTAAATACTGTATTTACCTGAAAAATCATATGGCCTTTGGAGAACATTCTGTCATCATTAGGATACCTCTACAATTAAAATACCTTATACACTGACTGTGGAAGAATGCAAAAGTTTATATTTAATATAAAATAGGAGACTGAGAAGATGCTTTGTCTCAGGTTCACTCCTGGGCTTTTTACATGTACTTTTCCTCCTGTGCAGTTCAGACCTCTTTGATGGAAGAGTTTGAAAAATTTCAGTATTTGTCATTTGTCTGTTGCATGAATTTAAAAACCCCTCTAACGAATCCTCATAGCAGGTTCCTGGCAGAAAAAAGAAAAAAAAAAAAAAAGACCACAAAGGAGGCTGGACATTTTTTTAATAGAATTAACAGAGTGTTGACAGAAAGAACGTTCAGAGGGAAGTGTAAAGGAACCCAGGAGAAGACTCCAGGCAACCAAGGATTTCCAACAGCAGGAAGCCATTACCACCTCTAGGCCCTAAGGTGTTACTTGGTCCTGTGAGTGGAGCTGTGGGAAGGGCCCGTCCCGAACCTGGAATATGGTCATGGCAGGACACAGCCTCCACCAGACCATGGCCCTGAGGCAGGGAGGATCTGCCTTGACCTCCCTCTCCTGGACTGCCTCATCTTGCTAGTGCTTTCATTGGCCAAAGTCCTTCCAGAACCCAGAGGGCAACAGAGCCTGGGTGATGAGGTCCTTACAAGTCAGACCCAGTATCTGAGGTAGAAAACAATCAGGCCCTCCCCCCCAGGCTGCATTCACTCAGAGCTTTGCCTGCAGTACAGAAACCACCTCCATCCAGGTTAAGCCAAGCAAAGCCCGTGTCACAAGGCCGCAGGGCGTCATAGCAACTGTGTTAAAAAGGCAGCCAGGCTTCAAGGAACCTGGGACCTGGAAGCCCTTAATGTCCAGAACCTGCTCCCTTTGTATGACTCTTCACCCTCAATATTGGTTGACTTCTCTGGGGAAATCAGGAATGTCTTTCTCTGCTGCGTGGCTTACCAGGAGGAAAGGGTGACGTCAGCATGAGCCTAAACGTTCCATTTCCAGCTCTCCCATCTCCTTGTTCCGATCCCAAGCCCCAGGAAAACTCACTCAGATTAGAGTATTTTGAAGTGCCCACTTCTCGTCCCTGTGACCGAGGGTATAGGGATATAGGACAGAAGCATGGTTGTCGAGATCTCACCGCCATGCATTCCACACAGGAGGCTGCTTGAACTTTGCTTGTGAGGCAGTACCAAAAATACGGAAGTGGTGATTTAAAGTGTATGTGTGTTTTTAACATGTATATGAATTTTAAGTGTATATACACTTAATACACACACAAATATATGCAAACACATACTCATCCTTTCAGAAAAGCAATGTTTCGGGGAGACTGGGTGGCTCAGTCGGTTAAGCGTCTGCCTTCGGCTCAGGTCAGGATCCCAGGGTCCTGGGATCCAGTCCCACATTGGGCTCCTTGCTCAGCAGGAAGCCTGCTTCTCCCTCTGCCTGCCGTTCCCCCTGCTTGCGCTCTCTCTTTCTGACAAATAAATAAATAAAATCTTAAAAAAATAAAAAATAACAATGCTTAATAGAAGGTAAATCATAGGAAGTATAATAGAAGCTAATGTTTGTACTTTCATATGAAGTGTTACATTTTCTTGTTATGGTGACATTACAGGATGAGTACCCGTTATCACCATTTTGCATGTAAACAATCCTATGGAAGTTTAGTGGATAATTCCTATTTCTTCTGTACTTTAGGGAGACAGAGTAGCTGAAAAATCCTGAATTACCTGGTCTTACAGCCTAGATACATCATCAGAATAGAGGAAATGGAATGCTGCCTAAATACCATTTATGGCTCGTGGGAATCTCCTGAATGTTTGTGCTGTGCCTCCTTTAGATACATCAGGATTGGAGACAAAGAATGTGAATTTAACAAGAACTTTCGCCTTATCCTTCACACAAAGCTGGCAAATCCTCACTATAAGCCGGAATTGCAAGCTCAGACAACCCTCCTCAATTTCACGGTCACAGAAGATGGTCTAGAAGCCCAGCTCCTGGCAGAGGTGGTCAGTATCGAAAGGCCAGATCTGGAGAAACTTAAGGTAAAAATTATGAAATCTGCCATCAACCCTTACTCAGTATCTGCTTTGCCCAAGTTAGAGTGCTTAGACCCAGGAGTATAAGATAGGATTCTTGCCCACCTGGGGTTTACAATCTAATTGAGAAAAACGAGCATGTATGTGAACAGTTAACAATTCAGGGGCACTCCTCTGAAAGCGGGTCGTTAGCCTTGTGCCCCCGTAGGAGATGGGCTAGCTCTAGGTGTGGTTTGATGGAGGTGACAAGGACAAGCAAGGAGACATGGGAGTCATGGAAAACAGAAGCAGAGAAGGAGGAATATGTCCTGGTAGGTTCAGTGATAATAGTCTGAGTCCACCAAGGCAAAAGAATAAAAAAGAGTATTGGAATAAGGAATAAGACTGGAAAACTCCAGGGGCTCATAGCTGGTGATGGCTAGCATTTAAAGGAAAATGTATGACTTTAAGTACAATGATTAAAAAAAAATAATTAAAATGAGGTTTGAATACAAACACACACGAGAAAAGCCCCCCAAACAACAGAGGAAGCCTGAAAATGTAGAAGGAAGTCACTGACAGGGATGAGTTGCCGCAGGGATTGTATGGCCTGCAAAACCAAAAATACTGACCATCTCGCCTTTAATGGAAAGTGTTCAACACTCCTGATCTAAACCAGTCGTTCTCGGATGGTGGTTCCTAGCACATCACCATCAGCTGGGAACCTTAAATGCAAAATCTTGGGCCACAGACCAGATCCCGCTAAATGTGACCTTCTGGGGGCAGGCCCAGCAGCCTGTGTTACCTGGCCCTGCAAGGGACTCTGAGGCATGTTCAGAGTCCACTGGAGATGGCTTTCCCTTGGATTTACCTCTGCCACCAGTCCACAAGCGGGGCAGAGACAGCCCTGGGATGGAGGCGGAGTGCGAGTGGGCACGGTGCCCTCCGGTCTCCTCGCGGCCACGCTCCCATGCGGTGGCATCGCAAGCTGCCAGCAATGAGTGGTCCACGGCCAGGGTTTAGAGGACCGCAGGCTGCTCGGTACATCACTGCCAAGTTGGACAGGGAACGTGTCCATATTCGAAACACCATATGACCATATAAGAAAATAGTCTTGTGGTAATTTATGTACACGTGTTTTTCTTTTTTCCAGAAGCTTAACAGTTCAGTTAATTTATTTGGTTTTATTTTTGATAGAGAAATTTTTCAAACATAGGAACGTTAAATAGTTCTAAGTTTCCATGCGATCATCATTTAGCTTCAGTAATTAGCAACATTTTGCCTCTCTCCCCCTATTTTTTTTTTTATCTGAAGCAAGCTTTTAAAATAAATGTTAACTTACTCTGGAGTAATTTCAGATTTATTTACAGAGAAATTGCAAGGTACTACAGAGCTCCCCTACATCACTAACCCAACCTCAGTTTCTCCTAATGTTATCCTTCCTTTTTGCAATATAAAAATAAAATTTATTTAAAATACTGTTCTGCTTTAGTAAAACATGTCCTTTCATCGTCGTTCATTAAAACATAGTAATATTTCTCCCTGTTTTTTTATAAGTTTGGGATATCATTCACATACCCTTTTTGTTGTATAATTCCGTGTTTTTAGGTCATTCACAAAGTATCAATTTTACAACATTTTCAGCAAGCACCTCTAAAAGAAAATCCATGCTTATTGGCTATTACTCTCCAGCGTCCGGGCCCACTGAGCTCCTAGCAATCATTAATCTACTTTCTATCCCTTTAGATTTGCCTGTTCTGGACATATCATATAAATGGAATCTTAAAATATCTGGCCTTTGTACCTGGCTTCTCTCACTTAGCATAATGTTTTTAAGGCGCATCCATATTGTAGCATGTATCAGTTCTTCATTTTTTAGGGCTGAATAATATTCTCTTTGAAATATTACATACCTTATTTCACTTATGCCCTCATCAGTTGATGGACATTCAGGTCGTTCCTCCTTTTTGGCTGTGACGTTCAGTGCTTCTCTGGATGTTCACTGTAAGTTGCATGGACATATATTTTTCATTTCTCTTCGGTATGTAGCTAGGAGCAGAATTGCTGGGTCATACAGTAACTCTGTGTTTAATATTTGAGGAACTGCCGGACTGTTTTCAAAGCAACTGCACCATTTTACATTTCTACCAACTGTGTAGAAAGGACCCATTTCTTCACATCCTCACCAATACTTGTCTCTCTTTTTGATAATAGCCATAGTAGTGGGTATGAAGTGGTATCTCACTATGGTTTTATTTTCTTTTCCCTCCAGACTAATGAGTTTAAGCATCTTTTTATATATTTATTGGCCTTTTATATGTCGTCTTTAGAGAAACAGCTGTTTCAAATCCTTTGCCCATTTTAAAAATTGGGTTATTTTTATTGTGTTGTAGGAGTTCTTTACATATTTTGAGTGTTATACTCTTATTGGACATATAATATTACAAATATTTTCTCCCATTCTGTGGGTTGCCTTCACTTTGTTGATGGTGTCTTCTGAAGTATAAAAACTTTTGATTATGGTGAAAGTGGATCTATCGTCTATTTTGTGAATACTGTACCTTTCTTATTTGTGGGAGCTTTATAGCCAGGCTTTGAGTTGGATTTTGTCAACCTTTCAACTTCTTCTGTACGCCGACTGTTGGCTATTCTGGATCTTAAGCCTTTCCATGTAAACTCCAGGATCAGGTTGTCAATATTTGCAAAATAACGTGCTGGAATTTTGATTGGCAGCATGTTGAATCACAGAAAGGAAGATGTGATACCTTAACAGTGCTGAGTTTTCCTGTCATGAATATGGATTCTTTCTACATTTTAAGATCTTTGATTGCTTTTATCAGAATGTGGTAGAATTCTTCGTATAAATCTTCAATATAGTTTCTTAGATTTACACCTAAGCACTTCAGTTTTTTGGTGCTAATGTAAATGTACTATAAATATCAAATTCCATTTGTTCATTGCTAGTGTATAGAAAAGCAATTGAATTTTGTATATTAACCTTGTATCTTGCAGCTTTGTTATGATCTCTTATTAGTTAGGAGTCCTTTTGTTGATTCTTCAGGAATTTCTATAAAGACAACCATGCCATATGTGAACAAAGACTCTGTATTTCTGCCTTCCCTTTCTGTGTACCTTTTATTTATGTTTCCTGTCTTGCCACATTCATTAAGACTTCCAGTACAGTGTTGAATAGAAGTGGTGAAAGGAAATATTCGTGTCGTATTTCCAGTTTTGGGGGGGAAGCATGTAGCTTTTCACCATTAAGTGGGATATTAGCTAGACGTTTCATTTTCAGATGTTCTCTATCAAGTTGAAGTTCTCCTATATTTCTAGTTTGCTGAGAGTTCTTATCATAAATGAATATTAGATTTTTCAGATGTTTTTTCTTCATCTATTGGTATATCATAAGCTTTTTCTTCAGCCTTTTGATGAGATGAATTACATTACTTGTCAATGTTGAATCAGACTTGCATACTTGGAATAAATCCTACTTAGTATGGTATATAATTATTTTCACACATGTGTTTGATTTTATTTGCTCGTATTTTGAGGATTTTTATATCTATGCTCATGAAAGATATCGGTATATAGTTTTGGGATTTTTCTGTAATGGCTTTATCTGGTTTTGATATTAAGCTAATGCTGACCTCATAAAATTGATTAGGAAGTAGTCCCTTTGCTTCTATTTTCTGGAAGAAGTTGTAGAGAATTGATAGCATTTCTTCTTTAAACCTTTGGCAAACTCATCAGCAAAATCATCTGGGCCAGTTGCTTTCTTTTTTGGAAGATTATTGTCAATTCAATTTTTTAATTAGACGTAGGCCTATTCAGATTATGTAGTTTTCCTTGTATGAGTTTTTGGTAGATGTGTCTTTCAAGGAATTGGTCTACTGCATCTAAATTATCAAATTAATGGGCATACCATTGTTCATCATAGTCTTTTATTGTCCTTTAACTCAGAATCAATAGTGATGGCCCTTCTTAAATTACTAACATTGTAATTTGTGCTTTCTCCCTTTTTTTTTTTTTTTTGTCTTGATTGGCCTAACTACAGGGTTATACATTGTATTGATTTTTGTATAGAAACGATGTTTGGTTGATGATTTTTCCGCATTGGTTTCCTGTTTTATATTTTATTGATTTCTGCTCTAATTTTTATTGTTTATTTTCATTTCCTTGCTCTTTGTTTATATTGCTCTTCTTTCACTAGTTTCTCAGGGTGAATGCTTAGATAATTAATTTTAGAATCTTCCTCCTTTTCTAATACATGTGTTCAATGCTATACATTTTCCTCCAAGCACTGCTTTTGCTACATCTCACACATTTTGTTAAGTTGTACTTTCATTTTTGTTTATTTCAATGTATTTATCATTTCTCTTGAGATTTCTTCTTGCACTGATATGTTACTTAGTAGTGTGTTGTTTAATCTCCCAATATTTAGGGATTTTTCCAGCTGTCTTTCCATTAGCAATTCCTTCTTTAATTTCATTGTGATTTGAAAGCATACTTTGTATTTCTGGGTTTTTTTTTTTAACTTTTTCAGGTGTGTTTTCTGGCCCAGACTTTGGTTTATCTTGTGACTATTCTATGTGAGCTTGAAAAAAATGCATACTCTGCTATTCATTGAGAAAGTATTCCATACATGTCAGTTACATTCAGTGATTGTCCTGTTTGGTTCAACTGTATCGTCCTGAGTCTGCCCACTGGATGTATTAACTGTAGATAGTTTTGAATTCTCCAGCCCTGTGCCTTTGTCTGCTTCTTCCAGTTTTATCCGTTTCTGCCCCCATGTATTTTGACACTCTGTTGTCAGAGACATGCTCATTATGGATTCTTAAATTTTCTTAGAGAATTGACCCCCTTGTCATTATGCAATTCGCCTTTTTGCTTCTGATAACTTTCCTTGTTTTCATCTCTGCTTTGTCTGAAATTAATATAGTTGCTTCAGCTTTCTTTTGTTTAGTGTTACATGGTATATCTTTCTCCATCCCTTTGCCTTTGAGAAAGTAGATTTCTTGTAGACAACAGACAGTTGCATCTTGGTTTTTTTTTTGTTTGTTTTGGGGGGGTTGTTTGTTTTTTGTTTGTTTTTGTATCCACTATGTCAACAGACATAGACAACAGACAGTTGCGTCTTGTAGACAACAGACAGTTGACCTGTGGATTACAGGTCATTTTTTTTGTTTGTTTTGGGGGGGTTGTTTGTTTTTTGTTTGTTTGTTTTTGTATCCACTATGTCAGTGTCTATCTTTTTAACTGATGTGTTTAGAAAATTCACAAAGAGATCATTGTTGATGCAGTTGGATTAAAATCTACCATGTTTGTCATCGTTTTTTTTTTTATTTACTGCACTCTTCCTTACTCTTTTTTTTTTCTTTTCTTTCTTTAGGCTTTCTCTGGTTTTAACTGAGCATTTCATAGGATTCTGTTGCCTGTCCTCTCTCAGCATATACGTTATACTTATTTTTAAAAACATGTAGTGGTTTCTTCAGCATTTACTATATACATTTACAAGTAACCTAAGTCCACTTTCAAGTCACATTATTATACTGCTTCCTGGGGTGTGGGTTATCTTTTAAAAGCTTTCTCATTTCCTCCTTCCGGTTTCTTATAACGTTATTGTCATTCATGAGTTATAATCACTGCATGCATTGTTGTCTGTATTACTTTGAACAGTTCTGTCAAGAGTAAGAAATTGTTACCTGTGTTTATTCTTTCTCTGACATTCTTCCTTTCTTTATGGAGATCTGAGTTTCTGACCTATATCATTTTTTCTCCTCTGTGACAAAAAATCTTAACATTTCTTATAAGACACAACTCCTGGTGACAGAATCCTTCAGTTTTTGTGTGTCTGAAAGAGTCTTTATTTTTACTTCATTTTTGGGGAGTGATTTGGTAAGATATAGAATCCTAGACTGTTGGTTTGTTTCTTCAGTATTTTAAATGGTTACTCTTTACTTGCTTGCTTGGTTTCCCAAAAGTTCTATGTCATTCTTGTCCTCTTTCTTCTATGGGTGAGGTGGGTTGTTGTTGTTGTTGTTTTTTCCTTGTAGCTTTTTCCAAGATCTTTTCTTTGTATTTGATTTTCCGCAGGTTGAATATGATATGTTTAGGTGTGTTGTTTGTTTGTTTGTTTCTTACTCTGCTTAGTATGCTGTGAGCTTCCTGGATCTGTGGTTTGGTGAATGTCATTAATTTTGGAAAATTCTTAGGCATTATTAAATCCAATGTTTCTTCTCCTTTTTCTCCTTCAGGTATTCGCATGATGTGTCTGTTAAACTTTTTGTAATTTTCCCACATTTATTGGATATTCTTTCCCTTTCTTTCCCATTCCTTTTCTCTTTCCTTTTCACTTTGAAAGGTTTCCGGCGACTTATCTTCGGGTTGACCGAGGATTCCCTTGATTGTGTGCAGCCTACTAAGGAGCCCATCAAAGTCATCCTTCATTTCCCTCATAGTGTTTCTTTCTAGCATTTCCTTTCTTAGAGTTTCCGTCTCTCTACCTAAATTGTCCATATAGTCTTGCATGTTTTCCACTTTATTAGAGCCCCTTAGCACACTAAGCATAGTTAATTTTAATTCCCAGTCTGGTAATTTCAAAACCTCTGCCATTCCTGAGTCTTGTTCTGAGCTTTGCTTTATCTCTTCAGACTGTGTTGTCTTTCAGGGTGCCTTGTACTTTTTTGTTGAAAGCTGGATATGATCTATTAGATAATTTGAAGTGAGGTAAATAGATAGTGTTAGGTTTTATGCTTATGTGGCTAGGAGTTAGGCTGCGTGTCATGTTTGCTGGAGCTGGTAAGTGGTATAGGCTTCACTTTCCTCCCAGACCCCTGTTTTTGTCTCTCTTTGTCTTTGGACTTCCTTAGAAGCTCCTTCTTAAATAGAGTCAGTACCTTGCACTCTCTGTTGTAATCCAGTGTTATCATACTGGAGTCTGTTGATGTGGTAGGATGGTAAGGTATTTTGGATGGAGGTTTTCTATAGTCCTATCATTAAATCTCAGGGTTTTCTAATAGGCCTGAGTCACTGGGGTTTGAACTTCAGGAGAGTTTATCATTTATTTTTATCTTCCCTATGTGAGAAAGGACATCTAGGGGAGGCTGAGTTACCCAGTCATCCCCCTGCTTAAGGTCAGGTAAGGCTCTGACAATATAATTTCCCTTGAGGGCAGCATTCGTTAAGAGAACAGAAAGCTCTTGCATATTTTAAATGGTTGCTTTCCTCTGGACATATTTCAAAATGGTTGTTTTCCCCCTTCCACTGCCCAATGCAAGAGCTTTTTTTTCTTCCCCCCTGATCTTTGCTGTGAGAACCTAGTAAGTGTCCTAGACGTTAATTCACAAAAGTATGAAGGGCTTCCTAAGACTGGGCCCCCAGAGGTTTTTAACCCTCAAGCTCTGCCTCCAGCAATTAGCCAGTGACTACTGTGAATGTTTGCCAGCAGTTGTGACGGTCTGTATTCACCCACCTCTCTGGTGTTGAGAGTAGCAGTTGGCCCTATGACCTCAGTTGTTTAACAGATGTAAGAAGAGTTGAGGATTCGCTTTTTTCTGTTGTGAGGATGGAAATGATGACTTCCAACTCTGTAGATATGAAGCAGAAACCAGAAGTTCCTTCCTATAGAACAGATTCTTCCTGTCGGTTCCCGATGTTAAATGATTATGACAAATATTCATTCTCTGGACCCTGGCTTGCAACCAGTTCTTAACATATTTTCTGACTTATTTAAAAAAAACTTTTTAAAGATGATGATGAGTATGTTTTTAATTTTCAGTGTGTTTTACTACATATGATTCCATGCGATCAGTGATTAAAGAGACTGCTTACAAACATGCATTGAACCACCATTTCTCACACTTTTCCTGGTTTATGTTAGTTGGTTTTGACAAAGCACCAAAATGACTTTAAGATCGAGCTGAAGTATCTGGAGGACGACCTCCTTCTGCGCCTTTCTGCAGCAGAGGGGAGCTTTCTAGATGACACCGAGCTGGTGGAGAGACTAGAGATGACAAAAGCAACCGCAGCAGAGATAGAGCGCAAGGTAAGAAGGCGCAAAGGACACCCGGAGGGCCACAGCGCTCCTTTCGAATCAAGTGGTTGGCATAAAAATGTAATCAAACTTGACAGCTTCTCTAAGAGCCCTGACTTGTTGTGGATTACAGGTCATTTAATAAACTACCCTTAAAAATGTGTAGGGCTCTGCATGGAGACGGACGTGGTGGAACCTGTGGTTGTCCTAATTCAGCAAAGATCCATTCAGTCACATGAGACTCTGTCAGGCTATTATTTTTTCTGAGTGCCCAAATCAGAAGAAAATTGGAGCCTGCTGGCTTATGTGGTCTAAAATCTAAAAAGGCTTAGCATCCAGCTCTGGCCGACTGACACCCTACGGTCCCACCACAGGCTTCCCAGTCTGTTGTGCCTTTTAGAGAAATATTTAGAGCTGACGTTTTGTTTACAGGCCTTCAGTGGGGGGAGACTGAGCCAGGGACAGTCTCCTGCTGTACCCAGATACATTATTCACCCTGGGAAACAATGATGTTTCCTGAATGCCAGTAAAAATTTTTATTGAGTAGATTTCCTCCTGAATGTCCAGCATATATGTCCCAATATGCCTTACGCATGATGTGTACTTTGGACTCACACAAGTGGCCATGAACTTTAAAATTCCATTGTTTCAGAAAGAGAGGAACCTTACTTCCTTTCTGGAATATCCTCATTACTAAGTAATCTATTAATTACCCCATTGAGGCTGTGTCACCACACATCCTATATGTTCGTCTTAATTTAAGCTAAGAAATGGAATCCCAAATTACTCTATCCTTTTAAGTAAATGAATTCTAGGTAGCTCCTAAGATGGTAAAGATTGGGGCAATTAAGTAAATTAGGTCTTAGCTTTGAAGTTAGCTTCTAATTGTCTCTTAAAATGTCTCTTCCTATCTTCTTAGTATATTGCTATGTAGGGATTCACCCCTCTGTTCTACATTTTATTTTATACACAAGTTATCTTTAAAAGCTGTAGGGACAAGCAGTAGTCCTAGATTTCAAAAAAAAAAAAAAAAAAGATATTTGAGCCTTGAGTAAAAATGAGTCTGTTGGTTGATGAGTGGTGGCGGTATTATTGTTGTTTTCATTATCTCTCTGAATGTACCCAGGGGCTAATGCATTAAGGTCAACTAAATGGAAATATATGAGCATATGGATCATGTGGTACAAAGTCAGACAGTCAGGAGAGTCTCGATATAAAGGCTTTTTAGTAAGCATGGCTATTGGATATATTATTGACCTTGGCTGCTTTTGTATACCTTGTTGACTAATAAAGTTATCGGCATTGAATTGACCCAGCAGACTTCTAAGAGCTATCCCTGAGAGGTGATATAACTGGGTTATTAAACCTGAAAAAGAGAGAGGACGCAGGGGAAGGTGACATTACTCAGAACAAATTCTGTAAAACCAAAACCAACCACGTTTGTTTCATCTGTAAGTGTAAAACAACTAGCATTATGTCCGTTCTCGCTGAAAACTCTGTTTATGAAAAAAGGGGTTTAAAGTATGAATCTAATCATTTTAGAAAAACTGAAGCACATAGATGCCATCCGTGTTATCTTTTTTAATGCAAATAATTTTTTATTTCAGATACATCCCTTCCATCAGTTGGGTAAGTATAAAGAATAGGAAGAGTAAGTTTTAAGTTATTTACGTTGTTTGATCTCACCACAGGTGATTGAAGCTAAAGAAAATGAAAGAAAAATCAATGAGGCCCGAGAATGTTACAGACCAGTGGCAGCGAGAGCATCTCTTCTTTATTTTCTTATTAATGACCTCAGAAAAATTAACCCCATCTATCAGTTCTCTTTGAAGGTAATGCTGAATAGGCTAAGAAAAAATTTAAGTTTCGTGAGTTCAACTTGTTTCTGGAGGCTTAGAATTTACTTTTAAGCAATCGGTATATCCAGTTAGGAGTCCTAAGGATCTAGTGAGAAAAAAAAAAAATCCTCATTTTCTCAGGAACTTTTATTTATAATTTTCATTAAGGCTTTAAGATAATTATGTGGCATCATAATACATTTTTGTTCTTAAACCGAGTCTTGAGTTTATTATATATAAGGAAATTCTCCTTGAGGCTCCTTTACTTTCTTCACGAAAATGTAGGTGTCTTATATAAAGATTTCTCATACTGTTTTGGTAGAGCAGGAGAAAGATTGAGAACAAATATTCATGAAGTCACTCTGTTACATACCAGACATTTTCATACTTCGGTTCATTCTTATGGCTGAAACATCTTAATATACTATTGTATCCCTGTTTTGTTGAAAAAGAAAGGAAAAGAAAGCTAACATCTTCAGATTTTAAATAAATTGCCCAAAAATTCACATTATAATGATAAAAGGCAGGATTCAACTCATGGTTGTAATCCCAAAGGCCATGCTGTTTACTTTGCATCATTGTTCCTGTAGGCAGTATTCATTCATTCTGTCACTCAGTTTTTTAACAAATAGCTTTTGAGATCAATCATCATGCCAGATGTTGTGCTGAGTGTACAATTTCAAAAAAAAAAAAAGACATGAGTGGAGATACATAGGAGTGTGTGTGTGGGTATGAAAGTGGTAAGTACAATGAGAGAGAATAATAAGGATGGGACAGACTGTTTCACTTTTAGTTCGGGGAAGACCTCTCAGAGGAAGTGACTTACAGTTGATTCCTATAGAGTTTAGCCACCTATGGAGTGTTTGGAGAAAACAAGGATGTGGGACATGAAAGAGTTTGGGATTTCAGGTCGTGAGTGAATCTATGTGGCTGGAGGGTAATTAATGAGTGAGGGAGAAGATGACAAGACAGGAGTCTGGAGAGGTGGGAAAATGTAGATCATGGGAGACCTCGTTGCCAGGTGGGGGATTTGGGGTTATAGTTTGTCTGTAAAAAGGAGCCACTGAAAGATTTGAAGCAAACAACTGATGACAGAAGACTCAAAAGTGGATAGACTTCACCTGTGGTTTGAAGCTAGAATAATCAGCCCTTGGAAATGGATTGGGTATGGACAATAATGAAAAGAGTCAGGAATAACTAGCAGGTTTCTAGTAGTATGGAGCTGGTGTGCAGAAATTCTGAGAAGCACAGAGTGGTTGCGTTTTGGAACAACCACAGTGTATAAAGAGTAATAAAATTAAATCAGTAATATCAACCCAGCGTTACCCAAATACGAAAACCAGACTAGGACATTACAAGAGAAGAAAACCACAGAGCAGACCTCTTCGTCAACACTGTTGCCAAACTACTCAAGGAAAGACTGGCAAATTGAATCCAGCCACATACAAAAAGAACAATATATTATGCCCAAGTGGAATTTATTCCAGGAATGCAAGCTGGTTAAACATTTAAAAAATAACACAAGTCTTCTTATGAATAGAAAAGAGAAAAACCATATGATCACTTCATGCAGACAAAGAATCTGACAAATTTCAACACCTGGTCAAAAAAAGAAAAACTGAGCAAACTAAGAATATAGAGTAACTTCTCAAAGTGAAAAAGGGCATCTACAAAAATCTACAGTAATATTATACTTAATGTTGAAAAATTGAATGCTTTCCCCTAAGATCAGGAACAATGTCTTCTCTCAACACTTCTATTCAGAACTGCCCTGCAGGTTATTGCCAGTGCAATAATAAAATAAAAGGCACAGACATTTAAAAAGAAGAATAAAAGTGTCGTCTTTTTTCCACAAATGACCTAATCATGTATGTAGAAAATCTTAAGAAATCTACTCAAAAAAGCCACTAGGACTTTGAAGAAGTGAGTTTTTAACAAGATGGCAGGATATAAAATCAATATACAAAATCGATTGTTTTTATATATGAGGTACAAACAATTGGAAAATAAAACTACTAACTCCTTATTATTTACAATAGCTTCCAAAATTAAAAACTCTTAGGGATAATTTTAACAAAACAAGATCCATGTGCTAAAAGCTACAAAACATTGTTGAGCTAGACCATGGAGAGGTATACCATGTTTATGGATTAGAACACTCACTATTATTAAGATGCCAGTTCTTTCCAATTGATCTATAGATTCAATTCTATCTCAGTCAAATCTCTGAAGGCTTTTTAAATAGAAGTTATCAAGGTGGTTCTAAAATTTGTGTAGCAAAGGATTTAAAATAACTGAATAATTTTGAAGAAGAACAAGAAATTTAGAAAATTTACAGTACATGATTTCAGGACTTATTATAAACCTATACTAATTGGCCTAAAGAAAAACACATAGATAACACAGAGTCCAGGGGTAGTCCCACAGATGTATGATCAATTGATTTGAGGCAGTGATACCAAGACAATGAAGATAGGATAGTTTTTACAACAAATGGTGCTGAGAAAACAGGATATCCACAAAGAAAAAAATGAAGCTTAACCATTACGTCATACTTTATACAAAATTAACTCAAAATAAGTAAGCAAAGCTATAAAGTTTCTAGGGGAAATAAATGGGAGAGAATCTTTGGGCTTTAGGTTAGGCAAAGATTTCTTAGGAAACAATAGAAAGAAAATGATAAATTGAATCTTATCAAATTAAAAATATGTGGTCTTCAAAAGACATTAAGAAAATGAAAAAACAAGCCGCATACTATTAAAATCTCCTTCCAGTACCTGTATCTAATAATGAACTTATACCAGAATATATAAAGAACTTGTACAACTCAATAACTCAAAGATTTGAGCAGACCTGTCCTATGCTAAGTTACGTGTACTGCCCATGAGCACATTTTTAACTGCTCAGTATTCAACAGAAAAATGCAAAGTAAAAGCAGAATGAAGTATCATTACATACCAGAAAGAACAGCCACGGTTGTACAGGACCGGCCGGAACAAGTATTAACACAGCTACAGCACCGCAACTCTCACGTTGCTGATGGGAATGCAGAATGGTAAAACCATTTTGGAAAACAGTTTGGCAGTTTCGTATAAAGTTAAACTTACAAAGTGATTCCACATTTTTACCGTGTGTCTGGGGCTAGCTAGACATCAGGCATTGGTTTCCACCCTTTACGAGTCACTTCAAATTCCCCAGGCTTTCAACATGCTGTTCCTCAGAGCAATTGAGCAGGCTGACACCGTAGAGGACGTGCAGGGCCGTGTCTCAGTCCTGATGGAGAACATCACCTATGCCGTCTTCCTCTATATCAGCCGGGCGCTGTTTGAAGGGGACAAGCTCACCTTCCTGTCCCAGATGGCTTTTCAGGTAAGGAAATCAGTCACTTGAAAGCATCCCCAGAGCCAAAGTCCCATATATCTGTTTATTATATGCTTTACTTCCTCTGAAGGGAGACATGACACCTTCCTTGGAAGCCCTTGGTGGCATGAGTTAAGTTTGAATGTCCCAGGGTAAACGTGGACATGTGACAACCTTGGAGTAGGTCCCGAGGTTCTGGTTTGGGTGGGTCTGCACTTTAAGTGACCACATTAGCTGTCACCTTGAAAAACAGATTAGTGAGACCACCTCCTCCCTTCTCAGGTTCTGTGCAGAGCCTCCCAGGGACTCCCAGGCAGATTCTTTAAGATCAGAATTATGAGTCCAGATCTGGATGGTCCTAGGAGTCTCTCTGTCCCTTTAAACACCAGCGAATGCGTAAAAAAGCTCCAGGCTTCATGCTGCCACCTTTAGTGAGATCTATCCTTTTATTTTTTCTTTTTTTAATATGAACTTCAGAATATTTTTTTAAGATTTTATTTATTTGAGAGAGAGAGAGCTCGGGAGGGGCAGAAGGAGAGGGAGAGAGGATCTCTAGCAGACTCCCCACTGAGCAGGGAGCCTGACACAGGGCTCGATCTCACAGCCGTGAGATCATCCCAAGTCAAAATCAAGAGGGGCGCCTGGGTGGCACAGCGGTTAAGCGTCTGCCTTCGGCTCAGGGCGTGATCCTGACGTTATGGGATCGAGCCCCACATCAGGCTCCTCTGCTGCGAGCCTGCTTCTTCCTCTCCCACTCCCCCTGCTTGTGTTCCCTCTCTCGCTGGCTGTCTCTATCTCTGTCGAATAAATAAATAAAATCTTTAAAAAAAAAAAAAAATCAAGAGTCAGACGCTTAACCAACTGAACCACCCAGGTCCCCCACAAAAGATTGTTTTTAAATAAAGATGCCCGTGATAAGAAGACAACGTTGAGGACTGAATGCCTACCTGAAATAAGCATGTTGCCCTTTCATTAGTTTGTTTGCTGTATAACTTTTTCTATCAACCCAAATCTTGATGGAAGGTCAATGCCTGGTCTGTGTCGTACGCTCCAAAGTGCCTCGCCCTGTTGTTAACAATGACAAACTATTACTTTCAGTATTTTCGGTGTTTGTTAGATTCCTTTGGGTTATTTAAGACCATATAAGTGTAGGTGCTTCATAATGTATGTGAGATATAGGAGCAAGGCACTACAAAATGAAATTTTTGTTTTTATACATATTATTCATTAACAGTAAAAACCCAGGATTGAGAATATATGACATGTACACACATATAGGCACATCATCTATTTGAAACTGTCTCCTTGGGATACCTGGGTGATGCAGTCCGTTAGGCATCCAGCTCTAGATTTCGGCTCAGGTCATCATCTCAGGGTCGTGAAATTGAGCCCCAAGTCAGACTCTGTGCTCAGCAGGGAGTCTGCTTGAGATTTTCTCTCTCTCCCCCGTCCCTCTGCTCCTCCCTCCCCCAACCACTCCCCCACCACTCACACTCTCTGTCTAAAAAAAAAAAAAAAAATTTCTCCTTGGAAGCCAGAGATAAATTATAGCTTACCTCAAATCCTGACAATTTTTGTAAATCAAAGCTTCATATATATATATGGCAATTATTTGTTGAAATAAATTGAATTAAGAAAAAATCAGTTAGTAAAATAAAATACTCTTTTAATGTGTTACCACCCATAATGCATTTTGAAAATACCTCAAGTTTTAAAATAGTATAAAACTCAAACATTTTACCTGTTTAACTTTATATGGTATTATAATTTTTATGTGAAAGTTAGGAATATTTCATCCCCCTTTCTACCCCAAAATGTTCTATGGACTTATCAGTTTTTTAATGCAGATATCTAAAGTTTATTTCAGTTTATACTGTTTGTTTAGTTGTATCTATAAAACAATTTCTTATTTTTCTTAATATAATCTCACATTTAAGAAAAATCTTTCAGGGCATCTGGGTGGCTCAGTCAGTTAAGCGTCCAAGTGTTGATTTCAACTCAGGTCATGATCTCAGGATTGTGAGTTCAAGCCTGAGCCCCTCGTCAAAATTCTCTCTCCCCCTCTCCTTCTGCCCCTCCCCCACCTCTCTAAAAAAAATCTTTCATATATCTCATAGTTTATTAGATGTGATTTCTGTATCAGGACTAAATTATAATACTAGTTCTACCTTTTGTTTAGTAATTTGGTCCATTACCACCTGAGGCTTTCTCAATTTGTGTAACCAGTTTTAAGACAAGTTTGATCTAACAGCAAAAGACTAAAGGATGGATGTATATTTCAAATAATTTGCTAATAGGCGTGTGTTAAAACTGGGGGGGGGGAAAGTCTTCATAATTATTTGTTACTAGATTTTCAGTCAGGGTTTTGAGATCATGAGCATAATCTGAGATTTATTATTTTAGCTTCGGAACAGATAGGTATCTATGGGAATTGTCTGTAGACTTGGTTCTGCCTATTCAATCCTGTTACATGGTGACTACCTCCTGTGTCCTGATTTTGTTATAAACTAAATGACCCTTTTCAATTTTATGTACCCTCAAGATTTTGTTGAGAAAGAAAGAGATAGACCCTCTTGAATTGGATTTCCTGCTTCGATTCACAGTTGAACACACTTACCCGAGTCCTGTCGACTTCCTCACTACTCAGTCATGGAGTGCTCTCAAGGTATGGGAGGAAGATGGTTTTTCACTTTCTAAAGCTTATTTCAAATATCAGATCTTGCAAATGTAGAAATGTTTTAAAAATACAAGTGATGTATCCCATTTCGTTTGTAGAAATACGCTGTATAATGTGATATTCTTCAGTTTATCTTTGTATTACGAAAGTATAAAGTGATTAATTTCTTATTTGGAAGTAAAGAAAAGTTAATAAATATGTATATTCTGCAGGAACTTTGGTAAAAGTCAAGGAACAGAAATGAGCATTTTTGTCAATTTACCTAAATTAGGTTTGTTTTCTTTTTTATAATATTTCTCTACTTTTTTCAAATAAGTTTTTTAATTATATAACAACACGGTAGTTTATTCTAATTATAAAGTACTTAAGCAGACCGGAATGTTGTAGATAAAAAAGTTATGCATCAACCCTGGGTACCTATCCTTACCTCATTTTTCTGTCAGGAGATCCCACTGTTAAGAGTTTATTGGCCTAGGCTTTGGAATTTCTTAAAGAGGCGTGTTGTATGCTAACAAACGTATGGTGTTTGCTGCATTCTTTTTCTAAGGAGGAAATTTTCTGTCCCTTGAAAATAACCATTATCCCTTATTTTTATAGTACATTTAGGTTTATTTGTAATAGAATTTTTATTAGCTTATGTAGAATTATAAATTCAAGTCCACTTGTTGATCAGTCAGGGTCTCAGCAGAAAACAGATGACCCATTCAAAGGGGTGATAAAAACAAGCTTAACAAAGAGTGTATTTTCATGGGAAATGTATGGGAAGAAGACTAAGGGAGTCAGCCAGGAATGGGGATGGGAAACGAAACTAAAGGAGTAGTTCCTGAAACCGCAGAGACATGAGGTTAGGGGAGAGCCAAGCTGTGGGAGCTGTGGCCTTCCGTGGATGAACGCAGCCGCTGCCCACCTACATCACCCCAGGGAAGGCGCTGAGGGAGAAATACCCCTGCGTCTCTCTCCTCCAGCCCTCCAGTCTCTTGCCAGTGCCTCGTCTTGGCCGATCCCCACCAGGCCAGAGAACTGGGGAGTTTAGCTCCAGGAATCCCCAGCGGTCCCTCTCTTGGCCGGGCAGGACAGGGTGTAGAGTACATCGGGCAAGGAATGAGGACTCTCCAGCCCAGCATGTTCACAGAGGACTCGATCCTTCCACTAGTCTCTGTCTCAGACTCTGAGCTGTTTACCCCCTTCCTATCTGTGCCCCATGCTATGACAGGCAGTAGCCCTCCTAGAAGAATTTCGAGGCCTAGACCGAGATGTGGAAGGATCGGCCAAGCAGTGGAGGAGGTGGGCGGAATCCGAGTGCCCAGAGAAAGAGAAGTTGCCGCAAGAATGGAAGAAGAAAAGTGTGATACAGAAGCTGATTATTTTGAGAGCAGTGCGCCCCGACAGAATGACATACGCTCTCAGGTGGGGCTGTTAGCATTTTTGGAAATACTTTGGTCTCAGGAGACTTAGTCTTAGGGGCGAGGAGCAGCTGGTGGAGACATTTGTGGTCCCTGTTGATGAGCCACGATGCTGCTTGAAATTTTGATACTGTCATGAGTGCTGTTGCTGAAACTCGCCAAACACTAACCAGTGTGCTGGTCTGTCGTCCGGCTGAGCCCGTCCTTCCTGAAAACCTTGCTTCTGACATTAGGAGGGGAGCCGGCGGGGGGGGGGGGGGGAGCCACTGGAAATATTCAAGCCAGAGAGGTGGGTGTCAGCAGAGTTCAGAGGCCAGGAACATGCATTATCCCAGTGCAATTTCCACTGTTTTTATTTAGCGGTAGCATTTGGGCTCCGAAGATTTTGCACATCAAACAAAAAGGAATTCCTCTCATGGAGACACTAATAGTCCTATAGCTTTACAACCAATGCAATTTAAAGCAGGAACCCCTGTCCGCGTCTTGGTCCGCGTGTCCTTTTTCTTTACCCTTTCGGCTTCTAAATGGTAATGATGCTGCTTAATTCACGCAAGTCGTGTTCTCATTTGAATTCACCAACCAAGGAGTTCTCAAGTTCCTTCCTTCTCTGCTCCTCATTCAACAGCAGTGACACACCTCAAGCCTTTTCCTCCGCTCTGTCCAACTGATGTCCCCTCTTGCAGAGGCCTCTGTGCGCCCTACTTTACAAGTTAATTCTGCTTAGTAGTACTTACTTTCTGCTAAATCTGATACTGCGGGAAAATAACCCCTGCCTAATTGAGCTTCCCTATATTAGAAACACCCCAAAAAGCATTTGTATATTCATGAGAAACCCAGCAGGCCGGAAAATTGCACTGTGGCAAATCTAATGAACTGTTAATAAGTAATGGGGGCTCTGGCAGGAGATTTGGGGGATACAAAGCCATAGGCAGGCAGCTGGTGGTGCTCAGAGGGGGGTCTCAGTAGCCCCCAGAATGGAATGTAGGCTGCTGATTTTCAGAGCTTCTAAAGCAGGGAGGGATTTCAGGGGCACTGATACATAAATCTAGCAGAATTCGTATTGTTCCGCAAAACCATCCCACGTAATGAACGTAGTTTGCTTCCTTCCTGTGCCTGTGATTTAAGCTGATCCAAGTTGTGACACTTTTCAAGGTCATGAGCACTGATCATGTCTTTGGCATTATCCTTTTTTATAGGAATTTTGTGGAGGAAAAACTCGGTGCCAAGTACGTGGGGAGGACCAGAGTGGATTTAGTTAAAGCATTGGAAGAAAGCAGCCCGGCCACGCCCATCTTCTTCATCCTGTCTCCAGGGGTGGACACCCTTAAAGACCTGGAGATCCTTGGTGAGGGGCCAGGAGGCTTGCCTTCCCGCCCTCCCTCTCGCCCAGCGCCCACCCCACCTTCCTCTCAGTTCACAGCGAGTGACTTTCTCTCCCTCCCTCTCCCTCCTTCTTTCTTTTTCATTTGTGGGAGATGGAGTATATGGAAAATTTAAGGCTAATAACACCGTGGTCTGGAGAAATGTTCAAGCGGAACATTCCTCTGGTTGGCATAATGCAAGTTTCTTTTGTACTGTTTTCCACCTTTTGACTATATAAGGGCCAGAGGGCAATTTTCTCCATTCTAGTGTAATCTCGTGCCCCCTGTGACTAAATAGTGGTCATTAGAGCCAGCCTGCTCGATTGTGCGAGGCCCTGGCCCTTTGTGCCTTGGATTACTATTCCCCACAGCCTGCGCCGAGAACACCAGGTTAATAGAGCTGTGACCTGACTGTGCTCGATTCAAGCATGGCCACAAGGTGAGAGGCTCCTGCATTTACCCAATGAGCCAATTTGTTCAAGAAATGATGTGATAGCTACCACATGTTGCTCCTTTTTATGCGGGAAATGCTTTGCTACTCCTGCAAGAGTTAATACAGCTCCATAACAATACTTGCCATCTATCAAAATGTCAAAAGCTTCATTACCATAAAACCAGAGGAACTTATTTCCACAGGCTCTGCTCGTGCTCCCCAGGAGGCAGCTGGTGAGAGCTCCAAATGCTGCTTGTTGAAAGACAGAAGTTGAGTTTGGATTCTTCAGGAAAGTGACCTAGAAGGTGGCAGCAGTAACCACAGATGGCCAGGAGACACGATATTCCAGACTCTTCTTACCTCTCCTGATTCACTCTTCTTATCATGTCTTATGTTCCCACAGGCAAAAGACTGGGGTTTACGATTGACTCGGGAAAATTCCACAACGTGTCCTTAGGACAAGGTCAGGAAGCGGTGGCAGAAAAGGCCCTGGAGAAAGCTTCCGAAGGAGGACACTGGGTCATCCTCCAAGTGAGTATTGCGTCTTCTTGGAAAACACTGGGACTGACCACACGGGATGGACGGTGCTGAGTGGTCCAGGCCAATGGGAATGATCCTTCCTCGTGACAGATGGTGAGGTGCAGAGTCCTCGGGGTTCTCTCAGCACTACTGACCCCTCCAAAGGTGTGAGGGACTCAGCTGACAAGGATGGCTATCATCTTTTGAGGGATTTTCTAGCCATTATGCTTTAAAATTAAAAGTATTAGAGGGAACCTCCTTATTCTACAGATATCTGGAAGATTCTAAGAGTGCTTGAAAACAAACAGGCTTGTATAGATTGCCAAAGCCATTGTCATAATATCTCATATTTGCAGGTTGCTTTTTTTTTTTTAAGATTTTATTTATTTGACAGAGAAGGAGAGAGAGAGCACAAGCAGGGGGAGCAGCAGGCAGAGGGAGAAACATGTTCCCCACTGAGCAGGGAGCCTGATGCAGGACTCAATCCCAGGACCCTGGGATCATGACCTGAGCTGAAGGCAGACGCTTAACGGACGGAGCCACCCAGGCGCCCTGCAAGTTGCTTTAAAGTTGACAGAGCATTTTTACATGTATTACCTGATACAACTCTGACTCTACCCGTAACTAGCTGTGTTACATTTCCTTTGTTTGTAAATTAAGGGTATTGGAGTAGATAAGCCCTTTATCCCTTCCAGGGCTAGCATGATGTGGGTCTGTAACTCTGACCCAGCGTCCTCCCCAGTGGCTGTCTTGGCTGGGATTCGAACAAGAGCCCAGGAGCGAATGGAGCCCAGGCAAGCTTTAGGGGGCATCTGGGAGCCACACTGACTCCTCCCCCAGCAAGACGTGCTAGCTCTTTCACCAGGGCTGGACATGGCCTTTTGATCTGCAGCACGGCGAGCCCAGCGGTTCCCGTGTATGCCAGACCCCTTACGAGGCACTTCACGGGATACGTCACCTCTGATGGCTACGGCAAAGCTGCCGGGGCAGGTGTGGGCTTCCCGTTATAAGATGAAGCAAGGGAGCCTCCGAGTGGTCTGGAGAGCCTCGGGGCCACACAGCAGCGGCACGGCAGAGCTGGTCCTCGAGTTCGGGTCTGTGTGGCAGCAGGTGGAGTGTTTTGTCCTGCCAGCTCACGCGGCCACCCTCACATGGAGAAATGGCCCTGGCCTCCGGCAGCGCCTCCAGCATCCACGGTTGAGGCATTCGGCATTTCCGCGAAAATAAAATCGGATTCATGACAAAGCTGCTCAGAGTCCGAGCAGAACCAAACCCCCTGGGAGAGCAACAGCTGCCGCTCAGCTGGTCCCTCAGCAGGTGACACGGGCTCGCGCGTTCCCCTCCGAGCTCCCCGAGGCAGACCGGTAACGGTGGGGGGTTGTTCTTTTCAGAGACAGCTGTCGTTGCTGTGACAGTTGGGTAGATGCTGAGATCTTCCCGCAAAAGAACGTTCTTTGAGAATTCTCGTGTGTCCAGCAGCTCAGACTGGAGAGAGGGCAGGAGGGGTATAGTCATCCTCAAGAGAACGTAGTATTCCGAGTAAAATGGTTGTTATTTGTCTATCAATGCTAAGTCCCCGTTTGCCCCCAGATTTCAACTTGTAAGTTTTACCATGAAAGACAAATCTCAAAAGACGTTGTCGTGTGAAGGGTCTGCTTCGGGATGTCTGTCCTAGACCTTTGGTTTTTGTTGTTTGCGGTAAGCCAGTAACTTAGAATATAACTATTAAGCTATTCCTCGCCACACATAGAATAATTAGGAGAGACGACCTCAGTTTCTGGAGGTTTCTAGTATCTCTTTGCCATTTAAAAGAGAAACAGGACTTTGAATAAAGGGAAGACCAGCCTAATGGGAACTTGTTATGTTGTTTGTAACGTACATTAAATTACATCAGCGTAGGCCTGTGACACGTATGCTCGTGCCACTGCGCTCTTAACCGGACTGCACAGTGTCAGCTGCTGTGGTCATAGAGCCCTTCGGGGGATGGTTAGCATCTTATTAGAAGCCCATGCGCCAAAGAAAACCTGTGCATAGGTAGCAGGATGGCACCTATCTGCGTCTCAGATGTACACCAGATGCTTTGTGAATTGACATAATGGATTTAAAAAATCTGTTTTCACAGGCAAAATAGGTGGTTTCCAAGATACATGGATTAGCTAAAAATGGTGCACAGGCATTGTTGCCCTTGGACAAGTGGGCTCAAGAATCCAGCCAACGTCAAAGCCAAGCCCCTCGAGCATGGTTCCCAGGCTGGACTCCAGAGTGTGCCTGTGTTCGGGGATGGCTCCCTTGGAGATTTTTCTGTTCCTTGACTCCAAGGTCACTGCCTAGAATATCCTTACATTTGTTTCAAGTAAACTTCTCGAGTGAGGTCTCGTAGGCCATGAGATAGAGAGGTTGTATTTGAGCTTGCCAAATAGGTTTTATTGTTGTGGTTGTTTCTGCTTGCTTGTGTGTGTGGCATTGTTAGGTGAAGAAGTACTTTCACTATAACCTAGTAGCAAGCACAGAGGGTGGGAAACTCAGAGCCCTTTTTGACTGTAGAAGGTTGCCAGGGTTATACCGAAGTATCACAGATTAGGTGGCTTCATCAACAGAAATTCAATTTCTTACAGTTCTGGAGGCCAAAAGTCTGAGATCAAGTTGTCAGTAAGGTTGGTTTCTTCTGAAGCCTCTCTCCTTGGTGTGTAGATGGTTATCTCTTCCCTGTGTCTTCACATGGTCTCTCCTCTGTGTGTATGTCCGTCCGTCCTAATCTCCTCTTATAAGAACGCAAGCCGTATTGGATTAAGACCCATTCTAATAGTTGCATTTACTCTTAATTACCTTTTTAAAGACCTATTCCAAATACAATTACTTTCTGAGGTCCTAAGGGTTAGGACTTCCAACATTTGAATTTGGGGGGACACAGTTCAGCTATGACACCTACCCATGTTCAGTATTTGCCAAAGGAAGAAAAAGCCTCATAATGTGAACAATAAATGGGCATAGATCCTCTTAGAACTGTTTCAAAGAGAGATACCTACATTACCATTCCATTCCCTATTTGCCTTTATTCTTTGGGTTTTTGTACCTTTTATAATAGTAAATTTTTTTTTTGCTGGAAGTAACTACATATTCCTGGCGTGATGTTGCAATCACTATATTAAGGACGTCTCCAGAGCCAGAGAGCATGTGAGGGTAGGGCCTTCATCCTGTCTCACAACGCCAACTACCATGTACTGTATGGGCGTTTAGGATTGGAGGGTTGGAGAATTGTGAATCATAAAACTGAAAATCAAGAAGTGATGGTGGTGACATTTGTTTCTTTCATGATTTTGACAGTTCTAGGGTTTAAAGAAATGAACCTGTCAGGGATCCACAGAGCATCTTAACAAAGAGTGATTTCTTTTTCGGCTGGCTATTCAGCCCTCACATCCTTTGGAGTTCATATACCAATGAGTAGGCGTTGAGTAGACGAGGTGGGTATCAGAAACAATGAAGTGGGTGATGAGGTACATTTCTGGCTTTTAGTTTTTACACTTGATTAAACTAACCAGCCAAGTCTCCACAAATGAGTTTGAACTGTAACAAAGAAAAGTGTCGGGGCGCCTGGGTAGCGCAGTCGTTAAGCATCTGCCTGCGGCTCAGGGCGTGATCCCGGTGTTCCGGGATCGAGTCCCACATCAGGCTCCTCCGCTGGGAGCCTGCTTCTTTCCCTCCCACTCCCCTGCTGTGTTCTCTCTTTCGCTGGCTGTCTGTCACATAAATAAAATCTTAAAAAAAAAAAAAAAAAGTGTCAGGAACTCCATCTCAGAGGTGATTGGCAGGTGGCTAAGTGTGTTGGGAGGAGATTTGGATATGCAAAGATAGCTGTGGTGGTTTGGAACCGTACACTTGTTCACGTGTGGTCATGTTTTGGTGCTTTGTTTTGCTCCCCAACATGATAATACAGGAAAAATTAAATCCTGGTTCTCTGAGTTTTCTACACATTGATATATAGGAAAATGTGATTCCATAATTTAAGTAATGTACTTCAGTTTCACCAGAATTATAAGCCATACTGGTTTTTTTTCAGAATGTCCATTTGGTAGCCAAGTGGCTAGGAACCTTGGAGAAACTCCTCGAAAAATTCAGCCAAGTTGGCCACAGAGATTACCGGGTTTTCATGAGTGCCGAGTCTGCACCTACACCACATGAACACATCATCCCTCAAGGACTCCTGGAAAATTCCATTAAAATTACTAATGAACCACCCACAGGAATGCTGGCCAATTTGCATGCCGCCCTCTACAACTTTGATCAGGTAAGAAAGCAGAAGCCTGGCAAAGTCAGGGTCGTCTCACAAACCCACGGGGCCATTAGCTATGCATGCGTCTCGTGCAGAGGGACGGGGTGAAATCACAGTGTGTGGTTTAATCTCTTGAAAGGATCCCCATGTCGTTCCCTATTCCAGTGACTAGAAAATCTATCTTTTGCCTTAAAACTACAGCCACATGCTCTGGGTAAGCACCTGACTCTTGGTTTCGGCTCAGGTCCTGGTCTCAGGGTCGTGAGATGGAGCCCCATGGCTCTGCGCTGGGCACGGAGTCTGCTTAAGATTCTCTCTCCCCCCCTTCATCCGCCTCACTCGGACTCACATACATGCTCTCTCTCTCAAATAAATAAAAGCTTAAAAAAAAAAATACTGCAGCCACATGTTTAAGGAGAACCAATAACATCCCTCTCTGAGGACCCTGCTTATTGAAGACAAACATGGCCGACCAGTATCTCTTACCGCAGGAAGAGAAGAAGCCACTGTTAGTCCAGTTGCTGTTAACTGAGGACGGCAACAATAGTAATGACAGAGGAGGAGTTCCAGTATAATATTCAGTTTTAGATCTGCTTTTGATGTTAGTAAAGTTAAATCATCTTCTCCGAGTATATCCGTGTTGCCACCTTATTTATACTTTCATTTCCTTGCAAAATAAATAATACAAACATAAATACTCCTATTATTATTCTCCTTGTGCAAATTATCCCAACTATCTGAATCATAATCAAGTCTTTCAAACAAGTTTCCTTTGTTGTTGTTTCTCTGAGTTGCCATTCCCTCTGATTTCTTAGACATCCTTGGGAAACGGTATTTTGTTTGTTTTAGAGAGAGAGAGTGTACACGGGAGGGGTTGGGGGAGGGGGAGAGGGAGAGAGAATCTTAAGCAGGCTCCATGCCCAGCACAGAGCCCCACGCAGGGCTCCACCTCATGACCCTGAGATCATGACCCCAGCCGAGATGGACAGCAGTATGTTTCACCAACTGAGCCACCCAGGCACCCCAGGAAATGGTATTATTATTATTAGGAGAAGTAGTATGGACCCTGAAGAGGAAATGTAAATGGTTTGGTATAAATATTAAACCTCCTGTTAGAAATATCATCATTCTTCACTAGTATCTTCTGGGCCAATACTCAAGCCAACATTATGAAGGAATTATAATAATAGGCCACCTGCGATTACAGTTTTGAAGAATACAGTTAATTACCTACTTAAGTAATTAATTTATAGCCTATATAAACAGGTATATAAACAGGGGAGACTGTATAAACAAAGTACTCAAGAAATCTCTTTGAATGTATTGCATAATTGCACGTATGTTTTCTTTCTTGAACCATGGCAGACATGTATTTTTTTTTAATCCCTCCGTTGATAATTTCGGACCACTTAGGATATTCTCAACCTCTTTCCCAAAGTAAATACAGAACAGGAACTTGATTTATTTAAATAGGATTTATCCAACCCCATAGGACAATTATCTGTATTTGTGAAAAGTGAGCATATCATGAACAAATATGCTTCACCCCAATAGTCCTTCAGCTTTTTTGGGGTAAGGACCTCTCTGATAATCTGATAAAACTACAGACACTCTCCCCAGGGAAAGGCACGTTAAAAAATTTGTTGCATATCATGATAGGGATGAACAGATCCCTCAAAGCGTAAGCATGAATCCCTTCCCTGTTCTAGTTTATTCATGAAAATATCCATTCTTTTGACTGTTATCTGGAAAGCCACCTAGATTAACTGAAGATGACAGCTATTGGAAAGACTCTTAAGTACTTCAAGGGGAAGTATTTATCTAGTCGAAAGGATCCTCTGAAATATTAAGACTAATTTTGATCAGAAGTAGCAAAAGCAAGGATAATCAAAGTTATTTCTTTAATAAATTTCCTATCAGACCTCTTACAACCAAAACCTACCCAACAAAAACTCTAAAGAAAATCTAAAAATTTTAGAATAGTCTATGAATGTTGACCTGTCCTTATGTTAGAAAATAAAATGTCGGGGCGCCTGGGTAGCGCAGTCGTTAAAGCGTCTGCCTTCAGCTCAGGGCGTGATCCTGGTGTACCGGGATCGAGTCCCACATCAGGCTCCTCTGCTGTGAGCCTGCTTCTTCCTCTCCCACTCCCCCTGCTGTGTTCCCTCTCTCGCTGGCTGTCTCTCTCTGTCAAATAAATAAATAAAATCTTTAAAAAAAAAAAAAAAGAAAAGAAAATGTCGGTTTTGTTCAGACGATGTAATTCAAGGGTATTAACCTGTACTCCATGGTCATCTGTGAGTACGTTCCCAGTTAGAATAATGCGTGGCTACCTGTGAAGGAAGCATGAGACAACCGTAGCTGGAAAAAGATTAAAGAAGTATTTCTGCCACATCAGAACTCTGGAGGTAGGTCATTCAGAGCTCACTGTGTCACATGAAGTTGTCATCAGTCTAGTTCTTTTACAGTTCACTGTTTCTGGAATGGGCTTGCCAGGGTCCCAGGTGGCATCCCCCACATCCATGTTCCTGACAGTAGGATGAAAGAGGAACAAAGAAGATGACCCTGGGCACGTGTTTGCTTTTTTTTGTGTTTTTTTTTTAAAGATGCTTCCTACAAGTGAATACATCATACTTCTCCTTGCATCTCACTGGTTTTATGTAGTCACAGTGCGTTACCGACCTGCAGGAGAGGCTGGGAACAGCCAGTTTATCTTGGGCAGCCATATGCCCAGCTAAAAGTCAGCAACAGGACATTTTCGGACTGGCACTTGCTGATCTGTACCACAGGCTTCCCACTTTGCCACGCTGCTTGTATCATGCTGGGTGTTCCGTGTTGCTGCTGTGGTCTCATGTAGCTGAGGCTTGTGACACGGACAAAGGGTAGTGAATGCCATCTACCTCGGGTACTCAACTGAGTTAGGGAAACAAGTCCCAGTCCCTCGTGTTGTCTGGGCACCCTCCTCAGATGAGAAAAGCACCCAAGGGATCTGCACAAATGAACTCTTCTCTTGGGGTGTTTTTGTTTTGCATGCTTTAATATTCAACTCAATTAAGTCTGTATTTTTAAGTTTACACCCAAGTCAGAATTTACCTTTGAACTTTGATATGTGTGTTCATAATGAACAAGTTTAATATTAGTCCTTTATTTCCTGAGCATTCCAGAATATTTATGTAAATGCAATCATTAAGTGATTGAGATGTAAAGAAGCATTTCTTACAGGGTCCTGTCTCCCTGTGTGTTTCAGCTCAGCACCTGCCTCTTGAAGATGGCATAAGGGGCTGCTGTTTAGGCTCCTTTCATACCCAGATAATAACCACATTTTTAAAATAAGATACAGATTTTTTTTTGAGCGAGAGCGAGCACATGCTAGGGGAGGCATGGAAGGGGCAAAGGGAGAGAGGATCTCAAGCTGGCCCTACAGTCAGCACAGAGCCCAACACAGGGCCCTGTTCCTCGACCCTGAGATCGTGACCCCAGCCAAAATCAAAAGTTGGACGCTGAACCGACTGAGCCACCCAGACGCTCCTAGATTTCTTTTTCTGTAAGATTTGCAGCAGAAACAAATAATTGGTAGTCGTGCATGTAAAATTGGTATCTATGGGCATACAACACTGTTATGTGAATGTGGATGCCTGTTCTCTGTTCACAGTGCTGTTTGTGTATTTTCTGATAGTAATTTGCTCATCTTTCAGTTTGTAAAAACAACTGACCTGAAATGTAGAATGTTAGGTAGACTCATACTTTTTCCATAATTAGAAAAGCTTGATTCAGTGGCATTTATATTATCAGAGCGTAATGAAATGGGCATTAAGTTCTAATTTTTTTGAGGGTGGGATCAGATGGGGGAGGGGCAGAGGGAGAGAAAGAGAGAGAGAGAGAGAATCTTAAGCAGGCTCCTATGCCCAGCACGGAACCCAGTGGTGGGGCTCCATCTCACAACCCTGAGATCATGACCCTCGAGCTGAAATCAAGAGTTGGATGCCATCCAGGTGCCCAAGGTGTATAATTTTTTTTTTTAAGTGCTGAGGATAAAACTAAATCAGTTATATGAAATATTTACGGAATTAATGTACTTAGTTATTGTAGTACCTTGGTTTTCTGTGGACTATATGTTATTCAGAGAGGTATTAGGTGATTTGTTAGATCATAATTCCTAAGTAAAAGTTTGATATTTCTATTTCATCTCCCAGAAATTTCTTACATATAATTATATATATAATTATATATATATATAATTATATATATTGATAATATATTTTTATAGTCTTCAAGATTAATTGCAATTTCATGTTTTCTATTTTCTTCTTTCGTGAGCTTATCTTTTATTTCATGTTTAGTTGTGGAAAGGTTACGTTTAATGATCGTGTATCTTCAAGCCTCATAAATTACCTAGAAATGGCCTAGTGCTTTCAAATGACCTAGTGATATAGTCGAGTCCACACTGTGGATGGCCTGGCCAGTTCTTGAACTATATTTGGTACTAACCCTGGATTCTGATGGAAGTGATACACTAAGAATCTAAAAAGCTTCTTCTAGTCTTAGAACAAGAGAATAAATCTAGTCTTGGTTTGGTTTAGACTTTAACTAGAAGATTCCTAGAAGACCAGATCTGAACTCCCGCCTGAAAGGTGCTAAATATACTTGGTAGATGGCCCAAGTTGTCAGATTCATTTTCAATGTAGACTGGCTATAATTGGGCCATTTTAAAGGACAAGGCAAGAAGGTACAGCTGTGGCCTTACCTTCCTCCACTGCCCAACATCAGTTGAAGTAGTCCTCGTTTGCCTCACAGAACTGCCAAATCTGAGAATAAAGTACTACTACCTTTAAGACAGAGATTGGATGGCTGTCGTTCACCTTTTGATTTTATGGCTGTGGGAGCCATAACCATACCAGCATGCCAGGACTTAATTTTCCCTTTGCAATTTCAAAAGAAAATGTTACAGATCTAGTGTACAGGGTATATGTTTTCTAGTCCTCCATATGCCATTCTCTCCACCCCGCAATGAATTCTACTTTAAGTTCGTTGGAAGGAAACATTTGCCAGGGTGATCATATTAGCTCAGGTACCCTACGAAATTCCAGTGATCCAAATAAGATGACTTCTCTCACATATAAGGGGGAGCTCTGTTTCATGAGCTCAGCCACACGTGCAAGCTGGTAGGTGTCTCCCCTGGAACTCACAGCTTCCGTGGTTGTCTGGTCATCCTCACGTCTAGCCTACAGAGAACGGAAAAGAGTGACGACCCGGACAAGCAACTTCCTTTTAAGTAAATGACATGAAAATTGTACACATTACTTCTGCTCAAATTCTTTCAGCAAGAACTTGGTCATATGGCACATCTGGCTTCGAGAGAGGATGGGAAATGGTTTTTTGATGGGTGGCCATGTGCCCAGGTGATCTGGATGACTATGAAACCAGAGGAAATGGAGGGCTGGGGGTTAAGTAGCATTCTGCTATGCTGATGAAACGAAGACAGTGTCCTTCAGTCAGCTAGATTTTTCAAGGAGAATTTTGCAGGGGAAAATGATGTCAAGCGGGATCATCACTGCTCAGAATGAATTTTGTCATTTTCTAGTGAACTTAGAAGCATTCGGTAAAATAACTGAAGCATAGAGAAAGCATTCCTCTTAAATTAACAGACTAGAAAACGCCGAGTGGTCAGTCTCCTATTATGCGCCGATAGGATAGACAGCCGTGCTTAAAGCTGCCTGGTACCCCCGTCCTAGATCTCTCTCAAAGTTAGATACAAGGTCATTGAGCATGCAGACCCTTGCCCTTGGAAACCGTGCAGAAGGGTAACCAAATATTTTCCTTTCCTCCTAGGATACGCTTGAGGTGTGCTCCAAGGAGCAGGAGTTTAAAAGCATCCTCTTTTCTCTGTGCTACTTCCACGCTTGCGTGGCCGGGAGACTGAGGTTTGGCCCCCGAGGCTGGAGCCGTAGCTACCCCTTCGGTCCTGGAGACCTCACCATTTGCGCCAACGTCCTCTACAACTACTTAGAGGCAAACCCTCACGTAAGTGCCGGTGGTCAGATAACCTCTTCCAAAGAGTGTACTGAATCTGTCAGTCTCTGGCCACTATCAAATGGAGCATAATTTCTCTTTCGAAGCTATTACTGAAATAGCTGACACTGTACATGCGTCTTCTGCCGAGTGTGAAAATACACCAGATCAAAGGTTTTCCAGCAGCGGATGCTCGAACTTCGTAAGATAGGTCAAACCAGTTCTACATCAGCAGCTTAGTGCGGAAAAAAAATGTCCTTCATTATGTTAACAAAAACAGTGGTTCACATGTGCATGTATGCCAGATTCATTAGGCAGGTAATGAAGCATTTGCACAAATGTAATTACATACAGCAATTCCGACAGTTCATAACACTGCATTAATAATCACTACAATTAGTTCTTATGATGGAAGCAATTTACAGCGCGTCACATGTATAAATAATGGTGCATTTCCTGCATATGTCATTATTATGTATCAAGGGTGCCACCTTGTTGTGACTTTCTCAGTAATGTTCCCCTTGATTGGAAGTTAAAGGTAGATGAATGACTTTACCTCATAGCTACAATGTGTTTTACAGATGGGAATGGGAATGCTTCATCAAGAACGTTTGTGAAAACTCTTAGAAACCCAATGATTGGATTTCAAACAGGAAGAACCATTTGTAAGAATTTTCTGGCTTAGTCTTCATAAAGGAAACTTCTTCCATTCAGTTAAATCTGTTAAAATTGAGATACATTTGTCAAAACCAGGTGTTATGCTCTGGGCCACACTTTCTGTAAAGGGCCTTTAAAATGACTCATCTGTGTTTCTGTGTGTAGAGAGTTGCTTTATGTTCTTTTGGTAACCATGGTTACAGTTTTTGTTACCAAGTAAGTTTTCCCAAGCTTCCAAGGTGATGTGACACCTACCAGAAAATGTACACTAAGTATATGACGTGGCCGTGTTCTCCCAAGGAACGTATTTTGAGCAAGTTGTATCCAAAAAGAGTGGCTTTAATATGGTATGTGATGATCAACATTCCACATCTATCATTTTTTAAAATTTTTTTTCTTAATTTTTATTTATTTGAGAGAGAGCGTGAGAGCACGAGCAGGGTGAGGGGCAGAGGGAGAAGCAGACTCCCTGCCGAGCAAGGAGCCCAGTGCAGGACTTGATCCCAGGACTCCAGGATCATGATCTGAGGAGAAAGCAGACATTAACTGACTGAGGCGCCCAGGCACTCACGTCTCTCTCCTTTTTTAAATATACAAAATTTGAGCATATTTTGATCTTCATAATAAATAATATTTTGAGTTGATCTTACATTTTGTGTAAAATATTGCAGGTCAAATTGACTATTATAATAGTTCTGGGTAGAAAGTAAAATGGACCACTTAATCCTCTTATACAAGTCCTTCATGACTGTCCCCTGAGGCGGAGACAAGGATTTTTATCCCATCTCAGCTGACTCCTGTACAGAGCCGAGCTAGAAATGATGGGGAGAAAGGAGCGGACTCCTCTGTGTGGCCCTGGCTCTCACATCCCCGGCCTTGGCCACCCCACAGTGACCCCACCGTGGCCCAAGGGAATGGTGGTGTGCTGCTGCCCCCTCTGGTGTTCCAGGAGCAACACAGCTCGCGGTTTTGAACACTCTGTCCTCTCTCAGATGTCTACACCCAAGTCATTCCCCACACATGGTGAAGCCAATGACCAGGATTTGGGAATTAGGTTATGTTCACAGAGGCTGGTGGTACAAAATGTCCTTTTCAGGAAGGTGTATGTTCAAAAAACCAAGATCAGGATTTGGGGGAAGAGAGTCAATTATTGAAAAGAATAGAGCCCTAGCTCAGGAAAATCTTGAGGGCAATACGTACCTGCTGGTAGAATGTACAGCAGGTCTTAGTAAGAGGCACTCAGAGAAGTGAAATGAAGAGGTCTCTGTCGTCCGTCCGGTCCATGAGGGTGGTTCAGGGAGCCTGCTTCAGTCCACTCAGTTCTCTCTCATTTCTCACTCACCTCAGACCAGCTTAAAAGAAAGACCTCGTTGAGTTTCATTTATTCAAATTCAAATAAACTTGTAACCAGTACATTGGAACAGTTGAAGCAATTTTACTTGTTCTGTCACATCATGCAGCCAAGGAAGGCTATAATTAAGTTTTTACTTGAACTGTTGGGAGGCAATCTACTGCCCCTGAGGGTATAAAGGTTCCTGTCTAGAAAGGCTTCATCACAGACTGGCATGTTTTGCAAACCCAGAGGAAGCTAAAGGGTAGCAGAGAGGCTGCAAATCCGCTAAGCCAAATAGAGAGGAGATACCATTATTTCTGGAATACCACTTGGTACAGTCATTTGTTAGAACCCTTAGAACAGTCACGGAGGAGGCCAGTCAGGCCATAAACCAAGCCCTCAGATCAGTCTGCAGCAAGGGGATCGGTTTGCTTGGATTTTTGCAAGTGGATGGTATCCTAAATATACCCCAAATTCAGCTTGTAGAAGGTTTTTTTTTTTTTATTTGCCTAAATGAGATTATAAAACTTGCTGTTAGATCATAAAGACATGACATACCTCAAAGGCCCTGCAAAATAATACTTCTTTTGATTTTTGGTTGAGATTTTGAGTTTATAAAGTTCCCCTGCATGGCATGTTCTAGGAAAAATTGCTGTAAAATCTGCATTCAAAGTTCAGTGTTAGTGAATTTTCACCGAATGTACTAAAACACACTGAAAATAATTCTGTCCAGAAATTCTATGGAGAAGCCCAGACCATTCTGAGCCTCTTTTAAATGCTCCTGTTGATGGGGATTTGGGGGAACATGGTGTTAGAGGGGCTTGGAGAGAGGCGTGTACTGCTAACTGGCCTCTCTGAGGCAGATGCACTGGGCCTGGCAATGAACATTTGCGTGCTATCCCTCCCAGGTCCCGTGGGAAGACCTCCGTTACCTCTTCGGTGAGATCATGTATGGAGGCCATATCACCGATGACTGGGATCGTAAACTGTGTCGGGCGTATTTGGAAGAATTCATGAATCCATCCCTGGTAAGACACTATAATTCATTTTACAGAGGAGAAAATCCTAGTAAGAATTTAAAAAAAAAATTTTTTTTAAGTTTTATTTATTTCATCTCTACACCCAATACGGGGCTTGAACTCATAACCCCAAGATCAAGAGTCACATGCTTCTCTGAGCCAGCCAGGTGCCTGTCGAGTAAGAAAATTTTTTAACTAAATTCACTATATAAATACTTCTTAAATATTATTGAGGAATCTTGGCCTTTTGAGAATATATTCTGGTTCACTGTCATGGAGTTTGAAAGTTTGTTAGAAATGCAGTCTTTTTTTTTTTTAAGATTTATTATTTATCTGAGAGAGAGAGAGAGAGAGAAAGGGCGGGCATGTGAGGGGGAAAGGGGCAGAGAGAGAGAGAGACTCTTCAAGCAGACTCTCTGCTGAGCATGGGTCCCGATATGGAGCGCCATCCCACGGCCCTGAGATGATGACCTGAGCCAAAACCAAGAGTCGGATCCTTAACCCAGGTGCCCCAGAAATGCAGTCTTGGGCCCCATCTCAGATCTGTGACATCCGAATCTGCTTCAGTAAGACCTCCTTGGTGATTTCTCTGTGTGTTCTCATGTTCTGTGCCCAGGCGAAGGACCCTCACATAAACTGACTGACTGGATCTTAGGAATAACCCTGAGAGGTACGCAGAACTGACGCTGTTAACCTGTTTTGTAGAGAGAGACTGAGGCATGGCGAGCCCCGGGTCCATCCGTTACTTTGGGCAAAAAGAGCTCCAGCCAGAAGACAGGTGTATTGATTTCAATTTGAGAGTTCTAAAATAAGTGAAATCTTTAGTTTCTTCCCTGTCGCAGAAGCCATGCAGTATTCTCAATTTTGATAATTAACTCTTAAATACGTGCTCAGGAGAAATGGGATGCGAGAACCCAGTTCTCCCAACTGGGAGGCGGGGGCAGAGCACCCCCTGTACTGGGTTGAGTTCTCATCTTAACCACCGCATGTCTGCAAAGACCAAACAGCCGGTCCATTGTGCCCAGGACTGTGTTTCTGGCAAAAGTGCTCAGTCCCTGTTTCCCTATTGAAGTAGCTGAAAGTGGCGGCCACGCTTTTCTCGTGCTGTCTCTCTAAAGGCCTCCGTGTTCGTGGCCATTGCCTGAGTATTTCGTGGAAACCCAGGGCACCCTACACCATGCTCTTTTCCCGCTTGGACAAGATACCAACTATGTTAAAAGTAGTGCTGTGTAACTTCTTTGACATCAGCCAGAGCAACTTCCTTCTAGATATGGCTCCTGAGGCAGGGGAAACAAAGGCAAAAATAAACTACTGGGACTTTATCAAAATAAAAAGCTCCTGCATAGGACAGAAACATTCAATAAAAGTAAAAGGCAGCCTACGGAATGGGAGAAGATACTTGCAAATGACATATCTGATTAAGGGTTAGTAGTCGCCAGAATATAAAAAGAATTTCTAGAATTCAACCCTCAAAAAACAAATAATGCAATTAAAAAATGGGCAGAAGACATGAATCAACATTTTTCCAAAGAAGACATACCGATCGCCAACAGACACGTGAAAAGATGCTCAACATTACTCATCATCGGGGAAACACAAATCAAAACTACAATGAGCTATCACCTCACACCTGTCAGAATGGCTAAAATCAGCAACACAAGAAACAGCAGGTGTTGGTGAGGATGTGGAGAAAGGGGAACCCTCCTGTATGGTTGGTGGGAATGCCAGCTGGTACAGCCACTCTGGAAAACAGCTTGAAGTTTCCTCAAAAAGTTAAAAATAGAACTACCCAATGAGGGACACGTGGGTGGCTCAGTTGGTTAAACATCTGACTTCAGCTCGAGTTGTGATCTCAAGGTCCTGGGATTGAGCCCCATATTGGGCTCCCCGCTCAGCAGGAGTCTGCTTGTCCCTCTCCCTCTCCCTTTATCCCTCCCCCCTGCTCATGCACTCACTCTCTCTCAAATAAACACGTTAAAAAAAAAAAAAAAAAGAACTATCCTGTGATTCAGCAATTGCACCACTAGGAATTTACCCAGAAAATACAAAAATACTAATTCAGAGGAACACATGCACCCCGATGTTTATAGCAGCATTATCCACAATAGCCACATTGTGAAAACAGCCCAGGTGTCCATCGAATGGGTAAAGAAGCAGTGCCGTATACATAACAATGGACTGTCAGCCATAAAAAGGAATGAAATCTTGCCATGCGCAAGGACATGGATGGAGCTAGAGAGTATAATGCTTAGCGAAGTAAGTCAGAGAAAGACAGGTACCATATGATTTCACTCATGTAGCAATTTAACAAAAGAAATGAGCACAGGGAAAAAAGCAAACCAAGAAACAGCCTCTTCATTACAGAGAACAAACTGATGGTTAAGGTGGATGGGGGATGGGTGAAGCAGGTGACAGGGACTGAGGAGGGCACTTGGGAGGAGCACGGGTGTTGTATGGAAGTGTTGAATCACTATATTATACACTTGAAACTAATATTACGTGGTAAGTTAATTGGAATTTAAATAAAAACTTTAACATGCAAAGGACTGCAAAAAAATAAGTGCTCTATTTTTTAAAAGTTTGCGCAACCACCTGTTGATAATGTCTCTGAGAACTTCATGTCCTAAAATATTACATAGTTTTGATCCCCTTCCTTGAGTCCATTTTGAGAATAATCATGTCTTAGAAAACGTGGTGTAGTATCTGTAGTCTAACACAGAAAATTGAGGACAGATTTTGTTTTTTACTATTAATAATGTTAAACAATTTGGAGACAATGCCAAAAAAAAAAAAAAAACACCACCAAACCACCTTTCCTGCCACGTGACCATTATTTATTTCCTTCACTGTGAGTCTCCCGGTCTTTCCTTAGTTCTAATGAGCAGGATTTCACAGGTCAGAGAGACACTTCCAATTTACTGCAATTGGAAGTCACTCCTCAGAAGAGGTCTGGGAGCAGGTTACCATGGAGATGGGAAAGCTAAACAGCGTCAGGCCCACGACCTTTACGGAGGTTGATTTCCCCGAACGCTGGTGGAGGTCACGGGGCAGAGCGAGGAGCTCATGCTGACGTTCCCTCTCCGGCGCGGGCCCGAGGATAGGGAGCGAGTGACCGTTGCCAAACGAGACAGTCCATTAACCTTCACGAGTCTGAGCTCCCGTTCCAACAGCGGTACGACAAATACAGATGACGACACCGGGGGCAGCCCCGGAGAGGGCGTGAGCCCGTGAGAAATGTAGGTGTGCAGCCCCCCAGCAGATCTGCTGACGTTTTCAGGCTCACGCTTCGCTTGCCGTCTTGCGTCCTCCCCGGGCAGAGCCGCCTTCTCAACAGAGGAAGCTAGAACCCTTGCTGACTCGGTGTCCGAGTGCTGCTGTTCTCGTGAGAGTGTGTCCTCCTCTTGCCGTGTATAGTAGGAGCTTGCCCTGACACCTGTGCACCTGCGGGACAGCTTCGCACCGCTTCTCACGTTGGTTCCCTTACTTAGAAATGAGTATCTCTGGTTCATGAAACATGGTCAGAAAAGCAGCTCCTTAACGGTGTGGAAGCTCTGCTCGGGATGCCTTTAGCTGGTATTGGCCTGTTCGGAGGATGGGTGGGTTTCTTGCTGGGTAAGTGAGGGTTGCACCGGGAGAGGGCTCCCCGACGGCAATGTGCCTTCGAGGTGTCCGGCCAGAGTTGGGGAATTATTATTACTACTGTTCTCTCACCTAAGGCAGGTACTTGGCCATGCTAAGCGGGGAACACAGAAAATCGCTTTCGGAAAAGAAGGTATCAGGTCACCTGAAAGTTGTCATATATTAAGAACTCCTCTGGTAATATAGAGTAATAATTGGGAGGCTGGGCTTTGAAATCCAAAATAATAGTAGGGGTCACATTCAGTTCTGTCTGTATTTGTTTGGATTTTAGACACCTCCCCTGAGCCTCAGTTTCATTGTCTACCAAACAAAAAATGGCCCATTTCATGGGTTTGTTGTTAGGTTTAAACATTGATACAGTGTTAGAACAACATGCTTCATAAATGGAAGTCTTTTATTATTAAGTATAAATTTTCATGGTATCTCATACTTGACTAGATTTAATCTGTGATTTTAACAACGGAAACCATTTATTAAGCCCTTGCTCTGTGCCGGGGGTCAGTACTACACATCTCATGTGTATTATTTCTTCTGTGCACTCATCCGGCCAAGTAGGTGTTAATATCCCCAGTAATCAGAAAAGAAACCCAGATCCCCGGAGGTCAAACAGTTGGTAAGTAGCCAGCCCAGGATTCGAACTCGCAGTCGGACGCCACAGACTGCCGTCTGCCTGTAGCACGCTGCGTCGGTTGAAATGCTGATCTGTTTGTAGTGTAGGGAGCGCGAGTCACCGAACCACTGACTCACGCTGCGCTGTGCGTGTGCCACGGGCGGCCGGGGCGCTGCCGTGAACAAAACCGGGCAGGCCAGGAGCTCAGAGCTCTGGGTTCTCGTTCTGCCACTAATGTGCTGTCCAGCTTTGTGCGGGACCTCCTCGTGCCTCAGTTTTCTGATTTGCAAAACGAAGGTACTGTCTAGAAAATCACTCCGGTACCTGTCAGCTCTGAAGACACCGTGATGATACAATTTAACCTTGAGTGATTCCTGAAAGTCCCTTACAGCACTTAGGGGCCATGGCTTTTTTTACTCCAAAGGCCAAGGGCAAATGCACTTGTGTAGACGCACACGGGATCGGGAGCTTCTTGCCATGAGCAAGACTACTCGGGGAGGCGGCAGTGGAGGCAGGTGTTTCATGAAATACCAGAAAGCAAAAGGTAAGAAGGACCACAGTCCTACAGAGTCAGCACAGTGGCAGGATGCTGGCTTTCCCAGTGCCTAATAATTGTGCTGACACTGATTTCTGCAAAAATGACTGCAAGTCCTTGATGGTTTGTTTTTTTCATGATGTGGAGTCTCGTTCTCTTTGAGCACACCATTTTTTCAGATAGCTTTGTTGAGACAAATTCAAATGGAAGTTTACCGACCCCACTTGGACGATCCAAAGGCTTTAAGCCTATTCCCAGCTGTGCAGCCATCACCCCCCACAGAAACCCTGTACCCATTAGGAGTCACTCACCGTCCTCTCCCCCACTCCCCAGCCCCAGGCAGCTACTAAATCTACTCTTTGTCTCTGGATTTGTCCATTCTGGACATTTTATATAAACAGAATGATACGATATGCAGCCTTCTGTATTTGCTACCTTTTATTTAACATCATGTGTTCAGGGTTCATCTGTGCTATGGTACATGTCAGTGCTTCCTTGTTAGGAGCAAATCCTATTCCATTGTATGGACACATTTTCTTTATCCATTTATCAGTTGATGGACGTTGGGTTGTTTCTACTTTTTGGCTCTTTTTTCTTTCAATTTTTTATTATGTTAGTCATCATACAGTACATCCTTAGTTTTTGATGCAATGTTCCATGATTCATTGTTTGCGTATAACACCCAGTGCACCATACAATACGTGTGCTCCTTAATGCCCATCACCGGGCTAGCCCATTCCCCCAACCCCTCTGCTCTAAAACCCTCAGATTGTTTCTCGGAGTCCATAGTCTCTCGTGGTTCATTCCCCCTTCTGCTTACCCTCCCTTCATTCTTCTCTTCCTTCTCCATATGGTTTGGCTGTTATCAATAATGCTGCTAATGAACACTTAAGAATAAGTGTGTGGACATGCATTTCCATTTCCCCTGGGTATGTACCTGGGAGTGAAATTGTTGGATCAGATTGTAGCTCTGTGTAACATTTTAAGGAGCTGCCATATTATTTTTCCAAAGTGGATGCACTATTTTATATCCCCACCGGCAGGTACACGCTCCGTATTGTTGCCAACACTGTTGTTACCCTTTTCTTTTTTTTCTTAAGCCATCCTGGCAGGCGTGAAGTGGTATCACATTGTGGTTTTGATCGGCATTTCCACGAAGACTAACAATGTTGAGCATCTTTTCGTGTGCTTATTGGCGATTCATTTAGCTCCTTTGGAGAAATGTCTGTTTAGAATTACTGATTCTTTGAAGAGTCACAGTAATGTCCTCAAAGGTCCTTCCCCAAAGGCGAGACAGGTGGTCAGTATGCAGGGAGCTCTACTGTTGTGGCCCCATCAACAAGCAGCCGTGTTTCTGGAAAGCCCTGAGTGGAAAGGGGTTGAGAACCAGGATTCACAGAGCCCCCAGAGCACACTGAAATCTTTACAGCTTTCTTAAAGGAGAAAGCGAATACATAAGAACCTATGTGAACAAGACTCACTTTTCAAACTTCGCCTGTTTGACATCATAGTAGGAATGTACGGTGGAACGTTCCTCAGGTTGTCAGTTTTCCTTCCAGAAAATCAAAATGTACTTGAGATAATCATGTCTGTTCCTAGGACACAGAAAAGATGCAAACTAACATAAAAGCCTACTTAAATGCCTAGCTGTTTGCGTACGTGGTCATTAAATTCCCCCAGCCACAGTCATTAGGTCGCTGGTAGGAGCGACATTTCACTGACGAGATTGAAACTCAGATAAACTGCCGTTTTTTAAGGCCACCAGCCAGCAACCCATTCAGGGATGGCAACTGAACCCCGTCTGGCTGACTGTAAACCTCAAGCCCTTGTCTTTCCTTTGTGGTTTTCTTTTGTTTTGCTCATTAAGGAACATGTAAAAGGCACTCCCTACGTGCTTGTAAAAAGACTGCTCAACTGTCGCTCCGGAAAGCGTGGACCACTGGTGTTCCCACAGCACTAGAGGAGGAGGCCTTCACACACACCTCCCATCCCCATGGCATTGTAACATTTTATGTGGTTCCAGTTTTTGGTTTGTTTCTTTGCTTGAAACTGTTTTTAACTTTCTGTCTTTAATTGAAGGACAATTTAACTGGCTCTTAACATTTCTGTCGACAGTGTAGTGAGCACTTACAGGGAGGATCACGTCCTTGTTTGCAGGGAGTAAAATTTGGTTTGTATATATGTATTCTAACTTTTGGTTTCATTATTTGTATTTTGTGCCCGTATCTCTATTTTGACTAAATTATCTCATAGACTAATAACATGAGTTGAAATCTCCCCCACAGTTTTGTTTCGGTCACCCTGAACAGGTGAGATTGCAATGGGTTATTCTGGCGGCGCCTGGGTGGCTCAGTTAGTTAAGCATCTGCCTTTGGCTCAGGTCATGGTCCCAGGGTGCTGGGATCGAGTCCCATGTTGGACACTCTGCTCACCGGGGAGCCTGCTTCTCCCTCTCCCTCTGCCCCTCCCCCTGCTTGTGTGTGTGCACGCGCGCTCTCTCAAATAAGTGAAGTCTTTAAAGAAAAAAGAAATCGATTATCCTGATTTATAAAATCTGATTTATAAAAATCATTATAAAAATGAAATGATAGAAAATGCGGATAAATGAGTGAAATAATAGATACTGGTGGGGATATGGTCCGAGTTGCTCCTTCTCAAATTTGTTAGTCCAGATTGCTGTTTCTCACAAAATGAAAGATTAGATTAACTTGGAAATCTTCCTAGTGCAAAACAGAAATGCCGACTCAAACATTTAAAAACGCCTTTTGGAATTCACAGCCACGGGGCAGTCTGTAAGGACACAGGCCCTCTGGGAAACCAGAGACTGCGGGTCTGAGAAGGAAGAGTCAGCACTCACAGATGACTTGGTTGTGTAGAAAATCACTTCCTTTGTCCCCACCAGACCGGGAGTTTCTTAAGAAGGAGGGTGGATGAACGTTTTACGCTTCCAAGGCTTGTTGGGGTGCACTAGGTGGTGAGTACATAGTATCGAGTAAGAATCTGCGAATATTTACTTTGTCTCTGGCTGAGAGTGAGGGGACCAGATGGCTCAACATACACAATTATAGAGGAAAACCCCAATTTCAGAAAATGATTTAGAAAATCGAGGCATACAATAGGTACATTAGGTGAGTGTTTTTTAAAGTATCCCTCTGTACATTTCAGCATATCTAGATAGAATTTATAGCAGAAGAGACTGGGAAAATGAAAACAGAGGTGGTCATGGCCCCTGGGAACTAAAAACAATTAGGAAAAAATCTGAGGTGATGCTGAGTGAACTAGAAAATTACAAGCACTTGACTGTGTTTATGACTGGTGAGAGAACCTGGTCCGTAAATTCTTTTGTTACATTTTGAAGAACGACATTCGCCTATTTAGGTTTGGTATTGCTGCCCACATTGCCTTGGTTAAGAACCTTCCAGTCCATGCAATGCCAGCCCTCTCCCCCAGCCGTAATGCAGCAGATGTGCATGTGATAAATGCCTTGTCATTCCGGCCTCTCGTCCACTGGGCACGTGTGCCTCATCCACGGAGCACCAGGATGTGCCCGCAGCTGTCACAGGGTCTGTGGGTCTTGAGATGAGCCACACTGCCTCTGCCCCGAGTAGCTCAGAGGCGAGGAGGTAGCCCTGATCTAACTCTCTGCATATACCGCTCTGTACGATGTTCCATACCCACAGCCCTATTTTTCGGTGCATGTACATATAACTCTGTATAAAATTGATATGTATCGTGTATAAAATAATTTGAAGCAGTATTGTGGAAAGTACGTACATTAGGAAAGCAAAGACTATAGAGTTAAACGAAAGCGAGTTCAGAATTAAGATTTAAATCAGACCTCTTGCCTGGAGAAGTTACCCTGAGTCTCGATTTCTGTCTGCAGAATGTCTGCCAAGGTTGGGAGAATCGGTGACTGGGAGCATGTGACAGGGTGACCGGTATGCAGTAGACGGTTGGGCACCCAGTCATTCCTTTGTGTGCGTGTATCATGTTGCCCCAAGCGAACCGCAGACTCCGTCTTCTTGGAGCAAGGATTCCCGTGTGTTCCTGGGACTCCTCCCCGGAGGTCAGCCCAGTGCCATACACAGGGCACGATGATGGATTACAAAAGCATCGTGAAACATTTTAGAGAGCCTGCTACCCATCCGGCATTGCTCTGGACACTCTTATTAAGAGTGTTCTCAAAGTGTCTTAGGATGTGAAGATTGATTTCCATTTAGACTTGGAATAACCGACTCCTTTCCCTTTGTGGTTGAAGATTGAAGATGAACTCATGCTGGCACCGGGATTTGCAGCCCCACCGGATCTGGATTACTCGGGCTACCATCAGTACGTAGAGGAGAAGCTTCCTCCAGAAAGCCCAGCACTGTATGGCCTCCACCCAAATGCTGAAATAGAATTCCTGACGGTGATGTCCAACGCGCTCTTCAGAACGTTGCTGGAGCTGCAGCCCAGGAACGCACTGATCCGCGAGGAGCTGGGGCAGTCCGCAGAAGAGAAGGTAGGGGCTCTCACTTCCGTTGAGTTATCACATCCGCACGGTGAAGTGTACTGATCGAAGTGTACAGCTCGATGGCTTTTTCCCTTTCCGTATGCCCATGTAACCACCACCCAGGTAAAAGTACTTCACATCTCCCGCACTCGGGGTCAGTATATCCCTCCCCTTCTGTCCAAACCAAACCACCGCTCTTACCTCTCTCACTGTAGATTAGCTTTGCCTGTGTTTCAGTGTCAGACGGATGCGTGCGTACAGGATGTACTGATGTACGTCCCGCTCCTCTCTTGCATCTACGAGATTCACCCATGTTGTTGCGTGGGCCAGTTCTTCATTTCTGTTTAGTCCGCTGTCGTGTGTGTATGCAGCTCGTGCTCTGTTCATTCGTAGTACATGCACGGTGGGGTTACTTCTAGCGATTCGCTATTTAGACTCATCACAGCCATGAACATTCTTGTAGTCGTCAGCCGGCACAGGCAACTTCCAGAGGTGTCCCCCGACACTCGTCACCCCCTTTGCTTGGAGGTGGAATTGCTGGGTCGTGGGGTGTAATGTGTACCTTCAGGAGATGTTCCCAAGCAGTTCTGAAAAGTGCGTGTACCACTTAGACTCCCACCAGTGGTGTGCAGTTTCCACTGTTCTCTGTCCTTCAGACTGTTAATGGCAATAATTCATTGTGGTTTTAACCTTGCAATCCTTACTCAAGGCCTGATGCTGAGCATCTTTTCTATGCTCTTGGCCATCTGGATGTGATCTTATACGAAGTGCCTATTCCAGTTGTTTGCCCATTTTTTGAGTTGTCAGTGTTTTTCTTACAGATTTGTAAGGACTCTAAACGTGCATCCTTTATCAGACAGATGTATTGCAAACATCTCCAAATCTGTGACTTGCCTTTCACTCTGTGTTTTTGACTCTGTCATTTTGTCATGGCGTCGTTCTTACATTATCTTGGGAGACTGGCATTATTATTTTTTTCTTTGGGCATTATTCTTTTGAAGGTATATATTGTCCTAGAATGACGGGGATGAGAAATAGACATCAAATGCGCTTTTTTTTTTTTTTTTATAAACATCTAGTTTATTTTTCCCCTAGATAAATTAGCCCTTTTTCCTTCACAATTTAATCAGGGTTCGATTGACAAGGATTCGGGTTGTTGGAACACACTAACCATCAGATTTAATTGTAGTGAAGTCTGAGGAATTTTCCATATTATTTCTTTTTTTTTTTACTTTTACATTTTATTTATTTTTTTAAATATTTTTTTATTTTATTATGTTAGTCACCATACTGTACATCCCTGGTTTTTGATGTAAAGTTCGATGATTCATTAGTTGCATATAACACCCAGTACACCATGCAATACGTGCCCTCCTTAATACCCATCACCAGCCTATCCCATTCCCCCACCCCCTCCCCTCTGAAGCCCTCAGTTTGTTTCTCAGAGTCCATAGTCTCTCATGCTTCATTCCCCCTTCTGATTACCCCCCCTTTCTTTATCACTTTCTTCTCCCACCGATCTTCCTAGTTCTTATCCATAGAAGAGAGACACCATATGATAATTGTCTTTCTCTGCTTGACTTATTTCACTTAGTATTATCTCCTCCAGTGCCATCCATGTTGCAGCAAATGTTGAGAACTCGTTCTTTCTGATAGCTGAGTAATATTCCATTGTATATATGGACCACAGCCTCTTAATCCAGCCTTCTGTTGAAGGGCATCTCAGCTCCTTCCACGATTTAGATATTGTGGACAATGCTGCTATGAACATTGGGGTGCATATGGCCCTTCTCTTCACTATGTCTGTATCTTTGGGGTAAATACCCAGTAGTGCAATGGCTGGATCATAGGGTAGCTCAATTTTTAACTTTTTAAGGGACCTCCACACTGTTTTGCAGAGTGGCTGTACCAACTTGCATTCCCACCAACAATGTGGGAGGGAACCCCTTTCTCCACATCCTCTCCAACAATTGTTGTTTCTTGAGTTGTCAATCTTTCCCATTCTAACTGGCATAAGGTGGTATCTTAGTGCGGTTTTGATTTGAATTTCCCTGATGGCTAATGATTTTGAACATTTTTTCATGTGTCTGTTAGCCATTTGTATGTCTTCATTGGAAAAGTGTCTGTTCATGTCTTCTGCCCATTTTATGATTTATTTGTTTCTCACGTATTGAGTTTTAGAAGTTCTTTGTAGATCTTGGATACCAGTCTTTTATCTGTAGTGTCATTTGCAAATATATTGTCCCATTCCGTGGGCTGCCTCTTAGTTTTTTTGACTGTTTCCTTAGCTGTGCAGAAGCTTTTTATCTTGATGAAGCCCACAAGCTCATTTTATCTTTTGTTTCTCTTGCGTTTGGAGATGTGTCATGAAAAAGGTTGCTTTGGCCGATGTCGTAGAGGTTGCTGCCTATGTTCTCCTCTGTGATTTTGATGGATTCCTGTCTCACATCGAGGTCTTCCATCCATTTAGAGTTTATCTTTGTGTATGGTGTGAGAGAGTGGTCAAGTTTCATTCTTTTGCATGTAGCTGTCCAGTTTTCCCAGCACCATTTATCAAAGAGACTGTCTTTTTTCCACCGGATGTTTTTTCCTGCTTTGTCAAAAATTAGTTGCCCAAAGAGCCGAGGGTCCATTTCTGGATTCTCTATTCTGTTCCATTGGTCTATGTGTCTGTTTTTGTGCCAGTACCATGCTGTCTTTGTGATCACAGCTTTGTAGTACAGCTTGCAATCTGGCATTGTGATGGCCTCAGCTTTGTTTTTCCTTTTCAACAGTTCCTTGGCGATTCAGGGCCTTTTCTGGTTCCATACAAATTTAAGGGCTATTTGTTCCAGTTCTTTGAAAAATATCATTGGTATTTTGATCGGGATAGCATCGAAAGTGTAGGTTGCTCTGGGTAGCATGGACATTTTAACTATGTTAATTCTTCCGATCCATGAGCATGGAATATTTTTCCATCTTTTTGTGTCTTCTTCAATGTCTTTCAAGAGTGATTTATAGTTTCTAGAATATAGATCCTTTACATCTCTGGTTAAGTTAATTCCAAAGTAACGTATGGTTTTTGGTGCTATTGTAAATGGGATGGATTCCCTAATTTCTCATTCTTCAGTCTCATTATTCGTGTATAGAAATGCAGCTGATTTCTGAGCATTGATTTTTGTATCCCACCACATTACTGAATTGCTCTATAAGTTCTAATATTTTGGGAGTGGATTCTTTTGGGTTTTCCATATACAGTATCATGTCATCTGCGAAGAGAGACAGTTTGACTTCTTCTTTGCCGATTTGGATACCTTTTATCCCTTGTTGTCTGATTGCTGTTGCAAGGACTTCTAGTACTATGTTGAATAATAGTGGCAAGAGTGGGCATTGTTGTCGTGTTCCTGATCTTAAGGGAAAGGCTTCCAGCTTTTCCCCATTGAGAATGATATTTGCTGTAGGCTTTTCATAGATGGTTTTTATGAGATTGAGGAATGTACCCTCTATCCCTACACTCTGAAGGGTTTTAATCAGGAAAGGATGCTGTATTTTGTCAAATGCTTTTTCTGCATCTATTGAGAGAATCATATGATATTTGGCTTTCTCTTTCTGGATAAAATCTAAGACACTGATCGATTTGCAAATGTTGAACCACCCTTGCATCCCAGGGATGAATCCCACTTGGTCATGATGGATAATCCTTTTAATGTACCATTGGATCCGATTAGCCAGGATCTTGTTGAGAATTTTGGTGTCTATATTCATTAGGGAAATCGGTCTCTAATTCTCCTTTTTGATGGGGTCTTTGCCTGGTTTGGGGACCAAGGTAATATTGGCCTCATAGAATGAGTTTGGTAGCTTTCCTTCTGTTTCTATTTTTTGAAATAACTTTAGGAGAATAGGTATTATTTCTTCTTTGAATGTTTGGTAGAATTCCTCAGGAAAACCACCCGGGCCTGGAGTTTTGTTTTTTGGAAGGTTGTTTATCACTGTTTCAATCTCTTCATAATTCATTGGCCTGTTTAAAAAATCAATGTCTTCCTGTTTCAGTCTTGGTAGTTTATAGGTTTCCAGGAAGGCCTCCATCTCTTCCAGATTGCTTGATTTATTGGCATAAAGCTGTTGCTAAAAGTTTCTAATAATCCTTCCAATTTCATTGGTGTTGGTTGTGACCTCTCCCTTTTCATTCATAATTTTATTAACTTGGGTCCTTTCTCTATTCTTTTGGATAAGTCTTGCCAGTGGTCTGTCAATTTTATTGATTCTCTCAAAGAACCAGCTTCTAGTTCTGTTGATCTGCTCTACTGTACTTCTGGTTTCTGATTGATTGATTTCTGGTCTAATCTTGGTCAACTGCTTTCTCGTGCGTGGATTAGGCCTGTCCCTCTGTTGCTGTTCCAGCTTCTTGAGGTGAGAATATAAAAACTGCATTTTAGATTTTTCTATTCTTTTGAGTGAGGCTTGGATGGCTATGTATTTCCCCCTTAGGACTGCCTTTGCAGTATCCCATAGGTTTTGGACTGTTGGGTTTTCATTCTCTTTGGTCTCCATAAATTGTTTAAACTGATTTTTGATTTCCTGGTTTATGGAATCATTCCTGAGCAGGATGGTTCTTAGTCTCCAAGTGTTTGAGTTTCTTCCAAATTTTTCCTTGTGGTTGAGTTCCAATTTCAAAGCGTTGTGGTCTGAGAATATGCAGGGAATAATTTCAGTCTTTTGGTATCGGTTGAGACCTGTTTTGTGACCCAGAACATGGTCTATTCTTGAGAATGTTCCATGGGCATTAGAATAGAATGAGTATTCTTTGGTTCTGGGCTATAGTGTTCTATATATGTCTATGAGGTCCAACTCATCAAGTATGGCATTCAAAGCCCTTGTTTCTTTGTCGATTTTCTGCATGGGTGTTCTGTCTATTTCTGATAGTGGAGTGCTGAGGTCCCCTACTATTAACGTTTTTTATATATATATGTCTCTTTATTCTGGTTAAGAGTTGGCTTGTGTATCTTGCTGCTCCCCTGTTGGGGGCATATATATTTATAATTGTCGTATCCACTTGTTGGATACATCCTTTAAGAATAATATAGTGCCCTTCTGTGTCTCTAACTATAGCCTTTAGTTTAAAATCCAATCTGTCTGTTATGAGAATTGCTACCCCAGCTTTCTTTTGAGGTCCATTGGCATGAAAGATGGTACTCCATCCCTTTACTTTCAGTCTGAATGTATCTTTAGGTTCAAAATGAGTCTCTTGTAGACAGCAAATGGATGGGTCATGTCTTTTTATCCAATCTGCAACCCTGTGGCGCTTTATGGGAGCATTTAGGACATTTACATTGAGACTGAATATTGAGAGAGACGGTTTTAATGATGCCATGTTGCCAGTAAAGTCTTTGTTTGTATTGGCTGTGACTTTCTGTTCTGTATCACTCTTGGGGCCTTTTTACTTTTATAGAACCTCCCTTAATATCTCCTGTAGGGCTGGTTTCGTGGTTACGAAATTGGTCAAGACTGGCAATTCTGGAAAGTCTTTATCTCTCCATCAATTCTGAATGACAGCCTTGCCGGATAAAGGATCCTTGGCTGCATGTTTTTCTCTGAAAGAGCTTTAAAAATGCCCCCCCCCCCCACCAACCCTTTTTCTCATTCCAGGTCTGTGTAGACAGGTCTGACGTAATTTTGATACCTTTGCCTTGGTACGTGAGAAATTTCTTTGCCCTGGCCGCTTTCAATACTGTATCCTTGGATCTAATATTTGCGAAATGCACTATGACGTGACGTGGTGTAGGTTTGTCGTGGTTGAGCTTGGGAGGGGTCCTCTCTGCCTCTTGGACACGAATGTTTGTTTCCCTTGCTAGATTAGGGAAGTTTTCAGCTACAATTTGTTCAAATATCTCTTCCAGACCTCTGTTTTTCTCCACCCCCTTGGGGATGCTGATGATTCTGACATTGGAACGTTTCATTGAGTCAGTAATCTCCCGTAACCTACATTTTTGAGATTGGATTTTTTTTTATCCAATTTTCTATTCTAACTTTCTCTTCTACTAACCCATCCTCCAATTCGCCGATATGTTCTTCTGCGTCATTCATCCTGGCCGTCAGAGCATCTAGTTTTGACTGCATTTGATTGATAGAATTTTTAATTTCTGCCAGATCCACTCTCATTTCCACCCTTAGAGATTCTATATTCTCATTAACATTTTCATTAATACTTTTATCAAGTCTACACATCATCTTGACCATTGTTACTCTGAATTCCATTTCTGATAATTTGGTTATATCCATATCCGTTAGTTCTGTGGCAGAGGCCACAGATTCCATATTATTTCTTGAAATAGGGCCATTTGCTGAGGGCCTTGGTTATCATTTAGAGGCTTTAGAATTTGTTGTGGGGTGTTTTATCCCGTATACTAACATTTTCCTTGTATGAATGTTAGACTTTTTTTTTTTTAAGATACAAAAGGAAACATTCATCCATTTGGGAAAAGCTATAGCATTAATAGAAGCAGAGAGATGGACAAAGTCTTGATTTAGTTTTGGGGCTTCGATCTTTACAGCAAAGAAGCTGACCATTAAACAAGAAACTGCAAAGCAAATGGTCTTTAGATGCCTCAGCACGGCAAACAGGCAAACAGACTGTAGCGACGACTGTTTTGGGCGCTAACTATATGCCAGGCACTAAAGAAAGTGCTTTACAAACAAGCCACTTCATCTGCAATAGCACGAAGCAGTGTCAGGATCCCTATTCCAGAATTAAGTTTAGGTGACTTTGTCAGACAGCTAGAAAGGGCCAATGAAGGAAACCAAACTCTAGCTGGTTCCAAAAGCCATTCTTTTACCTGACTTGCCTACTACACTGTGTTTCATACTTTCTACAGCTGCAGCAGATGAGTTTAAGATTTTGGGACCTGAAAAATAACCTGCCAGGGCGCTAAAGCAAGTGGGGATTAGGATAGCAGAACCACAGTTAGTAATCTAAGAAATCAAGGAAAGAGTGAGAGCTGCCTGAGGCTGAAGACAGGCAATACTCTTATATCTTTTGTCCGTCTTAGGTATTCAATGATTTTCCCCAGTTCTGTAGGAGATAAGAAAAAATATGTACATTGAAGTACTACGTACACTTATTTTCACAACTTTAATATATAAATCTTGTATTCTTCAAGGCAATAATTAAAGAAGACAGAGGCTCCCTTGCTGTTCAAAATGTGCGTCCAAATTGCTCCTAAAATTTTAGGCTATGTCAGTTGGGAGGACAACATTGTAGACTCACCAGAATTAGCTCAAGCCTAAAGGGCATTTTTGGTTCATGTGACTTTTTAAATTTTTTTTTTAAATTAGCAGAAGACTACAAAATGTAATACCTAAATGTTGGGGTTCTACTTCCTCTGATTGTATCTTTACGTACAAGTGAAATGTAGTTGATGACAGTTCTTCTACTCCCTAAATGCCAAGTGAATAAACTGCAGATAGTAGCTCCCTCCTGATGGGACCTACAGAAGGGGAAGAGGCTGCACCGATGTGGAGGTTGTAGGGCTAGTCGGCAGTGCCGTCTGCCCATCTCCAGGGAGTGATGGGTATCTTTTAAATGCATTAGCAAGCATCGCTGGGAGTTGTAGGATATATCTGGGACTTTGAAAAATCAAGGGCATAGTCCCTGTGACTAAAACTGTAACACAGAGGAGCTCAATCTTGTGTGTATTAATGATTTAAGGTTAAGAATGTCTTGGATGACATCTTGGAGAAACTTCCAGAAGAGTTCAACATGGTGGAGATAATGCAAAAAAGCTCAAACAGAAGCCCCTATGTTCTTGTTTGCTTCCAAGAGTGTGAAAGGATGAATATTCTCCTTCGGGAAATCCGTGTGTCACTTCAACGGTTAGACCTTGGTCTCAAGGTAAGTTTAAAAGTGGTAGTAGCGCCGGTTTCAGCACGTCAGAGGACACTGACGACGTGGTCTCTCTTCTCCATGCAAGGGGGAGCTGACGTTGTCTCCTGAGATGGAAGCCCAGCAGTCCCAGCTGAGTTATGACACAGTCCCAGACACTTGGAGCAGACTGGCTTATCCATCTACATACGGCCTGGCCCAGTGGTAAGCTGCCCCTCGCGGCTCCCCCTGGCCGTTATCCGCCTGGGTGCTGGTTCGGTGCTCAGTCACTGTTGTGTCAGAACAGCTATGACGAGTGTACTTTGTGAGTATACCTGGCCTGTGACTGTGCGGAGCACTGCCAGTTTCACCTGAGTTTCTTCTGTGTGTGGCTTTAAAGGCAAAACTCAGTGAAGTTAGGGTCAAAGCAAGATTCAAATACTGCCCCTTACTTTTTAAGCTCTTTGATCTTGGACAAAATACCTGATCTTCCTTATTTTTCAGTTTATCTGAAAAATATAGGTAATAAAATTCCGTCATTATTTAAATGGCGATGGGCGGCAACTTGAGTTTGCTTTCGTGTCACTTCCTATGCTTATTTTCGAAGCTAGTGATTACCAATGGCATCTCATAGAGCTTTTCAGAGATTCTAGTATACAGTAAATCTCACTGCTTGGGTGTGTGGGTGTGAGTGCAAAGAGGTGTTCCAAAGACAGGAGCCGAAATTCACAGGTCCCTGACAGCCAGTGCTGTCCCCAACTGCTCCTTGGCCTTCATAGCCAACACAGGAAGTTTCAGTGATTCTCTCTATTCCCATCTTCTTAGTACCTAGATTTTTTTATCCTTGCTTTCCTTTTTTCTGTGAACCGGAATGCTACTCTGAGCCTTAAACTAGAAAGCTCCATCAGAATTCCAGGTGAGGGGCACCTGGCTGGCTCAGTTGGTAGAGCATGCGACTCTTGGATTGTGAGTTCGAGCCCCATGTTGGGTGTAGAGATTACTTAAAAAAATAAAATCTTAAAGAAAAAAAAATTCAAATGACTGCCCCTTGGAACTGCCCAAGGGAACATGTGCAAATATAAGAATGGAAGGGGCAGTGTGGAAGGGACACACACAGATGGCAGCAAATAACCATGGCGGGGAAGGGTGAGCAGAGCTGCTCACTGGATTTCTGTAAACACTATGGATGTCCAAAATCAGATTTTATGTTTCCAATCAAAGATATTTGTATTAAATTTTATGATAATGGTAACTTTGGAGTCACTTTCACCATCTAATTTTGTGCCTTCGTATTTCTCTATTTTTCTTCTTTTATTCCAATTTTTTCTGGCTTCTGTCAGTTTAATAGTTTGGGTTTTTTCCCCCCTTTTCCTTTTTTAAAGTAGGCTCCATGCCCAGCATGGAGCCCAACGTGGAGCTTGAACTCATGACCCTGAGATCAAGACCAGAGTGGGTAGCAAGAGTCGGATGCCCAACCGAGTCCCTCAGGCACCCCTGATAGTGTTCTTCATTCCATGTTTATCCCTGTACATTTCTTATTATTTTAGCAGAAACACTTTACATTGTAACCTACACACTTGATTTTTCTAACACAATATAAAGTCAGCACTTTTAACCTCCCTCTGAACTTCAGCCTCCTCTGGTTTGCAATTGTAATTCAACCTTATTTTAAACGATAGTATTTTTGTTTTGTTTGTAGTCAATTATTTTTCGCTTCAACAACATGTATTGATTTCTTTGCTCATTGTTGCTTTTTATATCTCATTCTGGACTCCTTTGTTCTGGACCCTCATCTTTTTGCTACAGGACATAAGATACAACAGGGCTTTCAGGGTATATGGTGGGGAGTCAACAGGGCTCTTTGTCTCTGAATTTTCTTCCCTGCACGCTTGCTCAGTTTACCTACATGCACAATTCCAGCATATGATGATTTTCTCTCAGCCCTGTGGTTTCGTAGTTCCATTGTTCTTTGGCATTTATTACAGCTGATGAGACTGTTCTTAAATGTACTTGTCATCCCTTCACAACTAATCTCTTGTCTGGGCTGTTTTTAAGATTTTTCTCTTCACCCTTGATGTTCTGCAATTTCACTCCTTTATTTAGGTGTGGACTTTTTAAAAGGTATCCCTGTTGATACCCTGTGCAGTTATGAATGTGTAAGTCTATTGTTTCCACTCTGAAAAATTCTTAGCCCTTATTTCTCCAAATACTGCCTTCCCCCGTTGTCTTCATTGTCTTTACCTACCTGAAATCTTGTCTTTTCAATCTGTCTCGCTCTGCTGTATCCCGGTTGACTTCTTCGGTCCTGGGGGGAACTGCATCGTTTCCGGTTTACTGTGTCTCCCCTTGACTTTTAAAATTTCACTGTCCAAAATCAACTTTCAATTCCAAGTTCTTTATATTGAGGGCAGGGGAGGTACCAGACTTAGGTTCATAAATTCCTGTTTTTATGACTACTACTCTAGTTTCTTAGGAGTTTAAAGGAACAGTCTTTTTTTCAGATCCCTCTTATTTGCTAGGTTATCAACCCTCTTGTTCGTTGGATTTGGTGCCAGTTTTTATGCTATATAATCAGTTGTCTTTATACTCAAACGACAGGCTGGCTGGTTACAAAAAAAAAATTAACCCAGTCGCTGGGGGCTCTGTGGGCAGCAGGGCCTTCTCTGATCGAATGCAGCTGGGGACATGTCTGCAGCTGCCTGACAGAAAGGGGGGAAAAATGACTTTTTCCTAGGAGGATTCTGTCTTCAGTCTATATTAAGATATATTTTATTATTGATCATTCACAAATTTTCTTGAAACATGGTATGTCCCTGATTTTACCATCAAATTTGTAACTGAGGGAAACTCAAATTTCCTATAATTGTTTTTCCCATTTCATTTTAAAATGCTTTTCTCACTCTGAGATCTATTTAATGTCCTCTTTCTTACCTCAAACCCTAATCCTACTTGTGCAAGCAATTGCTTTTTTAAAAACCTGTGGCAAAGTGGCAACAATGCCTATCCTCTTGTGGCAACATTTTTAGATAAAAAGTCTCCCCCCCCCATCTTTTCTTATCCTTGCTTTTCCTGTTCTTTGCCTTAACTGTCTTCAAGTAGGTTGTCCCTAAACCAGCTATTTGAAAGAATTTCAATGGGGCAGGACAAGGGCCATGTTCGAAGATGGCAGGAATTTTCCTGGTGGTGACCCAGGTTTCTCCATGAACATCAGCCCTGCTGCTTTTGTAATCCTTAACCCAACCAGGTCCCAGAAAACTTCAGAGCTAGCCTGTGCGGCCCTTCCCCTGCAGAGCTGCCCGCCGGCTTTGATCTTGGGGCCGTCGTCAATCTCCTACCCCTGCTCCGTCTTCGCCCTCTTTCTGGCAGCCCTCAATTCTGCATTTCAAGGCCTGACATGTCTGATTTTATCAGGGAGGCTCATTTTCCCCGTAGCCTCTGGGAGTCGGCTTCCTCCCTTGCATAACTGTTGTGCTGAGTTGTTCAGAACCTGGGTAAAACCAGCACTTTCTCAAACCACAGCCATGCAGAGGCTGGGAGGTGCTGTTTCTCTTCGTGACCGTCTCTTCCCCCTTCAGGTGACGATTGTTTGTGAGAAGACCACGGGCACAGCTGTGCTGCCCCGCCCTGTCCGGCAGCGCCCCCCCCCCCCAGCCTCATGCATGGGAGCCTGTCACCTGTGTGTCATCACCACCCATCACTACAGTCATTGAATAAGTGGAGATGAATTTTCCACATTCCCATGTTTCTTGTCCCTCATGGTAACAGTTACAAAATTTCAACAGGAAAAACTAGCTTTTTAAAGGGATAGTGTTCTGCAAATCATTAGGCAAGGATTTTATCAGTGGTGATTATCCCATCTTCCCCTGAATCTTCCTCAGCTTATTGGAAAACTCCATTACTAAAAAGCACGTTTGTCTCTTCCTCCCTTGTATTTACCAGGTTTGATGACCTCCTTTTGCGATGCCGGGAACTCGAAACCTGGACCCACGACCTTGCCCTCCCGGCTGTGGTGTGGCTGGCTGGCTTCTTTAGCCCTCAGTCCTTCTTAACTGGTAAGGCCCCGCTTGCCCTGCTCCCCAGTGCTCACGCAGGGGCCAGTACAGCGGAGGAGAGGGAGTAAAATTCCAAGCAGAACGGCCACGTGAGGTGGGATGTAGTTCACTCTAGTAAACATTTCTGTCAAGGGCCACGTGGTCTCCATCCCAACGGCTCCACTCTGCGACAACAGAGCAAAACCAGACATGTGACCCCTGGGCCTGGCTTTTCCCCAAGAGCAGGGAGGGTGTCCTGCAGCCCTGTGCTGGCCGTCCGTCTCGTGCAGCCACGCGCCCCCCCATGGGACACAAGCATGCCACGGGTCTGTGGCCAGCTTTACCACTGGCTCCTGCGAACCTTCCTCTTCGTCTCGTCTCCCACAGCAATCATGCAGACCATGGCCCGAAAAAACGGGTGGCCCCTGGATAAAATGTGCCTGACTGTTGATGTCACAAAAAAAACGAAGGAAGATTACGGCCATCCTCCACGGGAAGGTGCCTATCTCCACGGGCTCGTCATGGAAGGTAGGGTACACCGTGAGGAGCACTATACGGTTAGGACGTGAAGGGCCTTTCTTTACCCCACTCCTCAGCATTCACTTGTATCTAGCGTGTCCTTACCTCGTTTCCCAGCTGCACAAAATTGTATACCAGGTTCTGTGTTCAAGGTCAGCCAAATTTTAAGGCAGTTAGGGTGATGGCTGTCACTTCATTCAGTGTAAGCCTTTAATTACCCTGTGGTCGTAACACTGGACATAGATGCAGATTTAATTCAAAATCTTAAAAGCAACTTGGCTGCTACTTTACTACAAGACTTCTTTAAGATGCCAGTGCAATCTCCAAAGTGGGGTTAGGAAGGAATGTGCCATATTAGAGAGAGACTTCTTATATTCACTTTTTTTTTAAGGGAGGACAAACTCATTGGCTTTATTGTGCCTGGATTCCCACAGAATCTGTTTTCATCCAAGTGTTATTAGACCTTTTGAATTTTAAAGTAGTTTTTTTTCAAAGGAAAGCTGAGGTGTGGAGCGGGAGCTCTGCCTCCAGGGGGTACGTGGCAGCTGGGGAGCAGCTAAGACCCACCCACCGCAGTAAGAAAGCCCCCGACAAGCAGTAACGTGCCAAAACCAAACATTTATTGCCTCCAACGACCAGAGGAGCGGTACCAACATGCCACACTATTGCAAGCCCTGTGTTTTTGCTGTAGGTGCCAGGTGGGACACACAGTCAGGAACCATTGCGGAAGCCTGCCTCAGGGAGGTCACGTCGGTGATGCCAGTCATCTTCGCCAGAGCCATCCCCACGGACAGACAAGAAACCAAACACACGTACGAATGCCCCGTGTATAAAACCAAAATGAGGGGCTCTAACTACGTGTGGACCTTCCGGCTGAAGAGCCAAGACCAGACGGCCAAGTGGGTCCTGGCAGGTGTGGCTCTGCTGCTCGAAGCATGAAAATGGGACGCAGCCAGGACAACACAGTAAGGCTTTCCACTGGCGGCCGTGCACACTTTTATTCTACTGAGACCTATAAAACCTCCTCCCACTTAGGTAACTTTCAAGTAACTTACATGTGCCTTAATGTAAAAGTCTCCCCATCAGTGAAGGGGGATTTTTAGCTCTTGCAGACATTAAAAAAAAACCTTTTTAAATTAAAAATTAGCCCTGACATTCTTAAATTCCAGCAGCCACTGACCTCGGGCAGCAGCTGAATCCTGAATGAAGGGCAGCCGCTCCTGCCAGCCAGCAGTGCTCCACGGCCTCCAGTGTCGTTAATGTGAGTCAACTTTCTGTTCATTCAAGTTTAAAAAAAAAAATAAAACTCTAGTACTCTCAAGATCTACGATTAATTGCACTTTGTAATTTAGGGGAACATTCTTGAACAAATTCCAATGATCCAGAGAAGGGTTAACTATGTGGTCCCAGACTAGAGGTAAAGAAAGATCAAGGCCACATAACAGTGTCAAAGGCAAGAGCTGCTTATACAAGGTTTTCTCTGGAATCGTACCTGGGACTTTTAACTCCACCCCACTTAAACTGCTTTTTTCATCGCATGGAGATGCTTTTAAACAATTCACTAGACATAGGGGCCTACGGATACAGGTATAGAGAGATTCCTCTACTATGCCGTCTTCCTGAGAAATCTGTTCATAAACAAAAAAGTATTTCGGTCTACAAAGAATTTCTGTATAAAAACACAACTGTAAGAAATCTTAGGCACAAGTGGCATGGCAGGTCCGGCTGGCGTGCTCTACAGGGAGCTGGCTGGGTCTTCTCTTAATTGTCTTCCACCAGCTGCTTCTGTAAACTGAAAGAAAGACGGGAGGGAGGCATCAGTGTGCGGGGGACAGAGGCAAAGAACCTCCACCTGGAGTACTGAGCCCGACCCTGGATCTTCTGATGCAAGTGATGCAAGGTCGGTCCTGCCTCGTCCCACTTCAGTGAGAGGAGACCCTGCAGCCACGTGCCTCACTCCAAAACTCCGCTCTGGAGTTCAATGCTGTTTGCTCGGCCCCAGAAGGTGAGCACAGCGTCCTAAGAGCACTCCGCCCACCCCTCTCTGCCGCTTCCCCTCTGTTTGGCAGTGCCAAGCTGAAAATTCTAGCGCAGGAGGGAACGTCCTAACAGGGAAAACAACAGTCCGGAGCCGCTCCCGGGGAGCAGACAGGAAATGGATGGCACTCAGGAGGGTCTGTAAGAAAGACTCACCTCTCCAGGTATTCCTTAACGTTGTTATAGCCGTAGAACTTGGCCAGGTGAATGAGGATCCCGGTGGCGCAGCGGCCATCGCGCTTCCGGCAGTAACTGCAGTTGCAGATCCCACGGCAGGGGGGGCACACCCAGTCCTGGAAAAGCAATGTCCCCCGTGACCTTGCGCTCTGGCCCGGCTCACGCGGCCCCTCCTCCAACCCCGGGTCCCGTGTTCCTTCTAGGAGATGCACAGGGTGACCCAACGTGCCTCCTTCCTTCACAGGTTTCAAAGGCCCAGACAGGTTAACCAGCCCAGGGCCTCACATGTGCAACTTGATTAATCATAGTGCAGACTTTCAGGAGCACAAAAGAGCAGTGAGACCCAGGTGTGACTTCTAGCTCTTCCACCTTCTAAACCACTTAACCTGAATGGTGGTTTATATTCGTCTGCAAACGGGGGGGCAGTACGTATTTAGGCCATACACAGGGCAGGGTTTAACTAAGAGCATAGTCTCTGGAGCCTGACTGCCCAGGTTCAGGGGCATGTATACTAATCGTACTGTTATTTTATAGAGAGAACCCAGGAACAGGGAGGGTATATACCTACTTTTTAGGCTAAATGAATTAATTAGTAATACCTGAAACAAAATCAACTGCCTGAACAGAGAAAAAAACCTTAGATCAGGGCCAGGCATGCAGAAAGCCCCCTCCACGGTGACATCCCTGCCCCCGGGCCTTGCCTGAGCTAAACCACGCTGCTGGAAGAAAGGCACACAGGCCCACCTTACAAACCAGAACTGTAAGAAAGTGTGGCTCTGACCCTAGAAAACGCCCTCATCTCTTCCCTTCTCCTGGTCAGCTTGCTCTCTTTCCAGAGGAAGCCTTATTTTTCATTCCCTTTAGAGTGCTGTGGGGTAGATAGAGCTCTACAGGTCCCCAATAAAGGGCCCAGGGAGCCCCATCTTCAACCTGCTTCCCTCTGCCAGTACAATTCATGACAAAGGTGAACACCGTTCCTACCGGGTCCAGCAGCGCGGATCTCACATCCTCCCCGTAACGATTCCGCAGGCACGGCCCGCAGAACTGTCCTCGCACCCCTCCGCAGCTCTGGTTCCGACACACGGTCTTGGTGTCGATGGTCTTCTGCCTGCACTGGTGGCAAGTGTTGCCCTGAGGGAGGAAGGCGGTGAGTGGGTGAAGACGGGAAGTGGAGGGTGGCACGCACAAGGCCACGTGCTGCCGTGTACGTGCGTTGGGCTCGAAGCAGCACGGCCTCTCTCCTGGAGAGGAGCACCCTCTGGGGGCCTGTAAGCACTTTTAATTCTGGGGACAGAGCAAGGAGCCTGGAAGGAATGACATGCCCGCAGAGGAGGAGAGGGGCCCAAGCGGCCGTGAGCCCCAGGCAGCAGCACCTGGCTCTGGCCTAGCTTCCACCGATCCTGGCGCTTTTCAGGATACAACTTCCAGGTGTTAAAATACTTAAGTAACTTATCTAAAACATGGCGCATAACACTACAAAGTCTCCCTCCAAACCACTGTTTAATAAAAAAATACTTTAACCCATTTCTTACCGACCAAAGATATTCTGTCGAACTTTAGTTCCTCTATGTGAATCCAAAAGCACACACAAAAAAACCCCACAGTATGTTTTTTCAATGTTTAAAACATAAACACCCTATAAATACTTAAAATGTAACTATTATAAATATCGTTTCCCAAACCATACCCCTGCCTTCCCGCAGATCACCTGCATCCCCTGGAAAGAGCTTTCCTGAGAATTCCGCACTCTGCCAACTTCCCCTTCCCGGTCACAGCCAACCCTCCCAGTCAGAGGGGAGAAGGCCTGAGGGCGTAAGCCCAGCCACAGTTTAAATACAATGCAGGATTTCAAACACCAGTGCCCTGGACTCTCCATTAGAATCACAATCATGCAAATGATTCATTATACATAATTTACCAGAACTTTATCATAGATTTTATCTCGAACAGTTATGGCAACATTTTCTAAGTCCTCTTCAGTGATATCCTCCACTGGCCGAAAAGAAGATCTTCGGTGACGCCGTCTGTACCCCTGGCATTTCCCCTGCAAAATGAGCCAAAGCAGAACCCAGCATAAGCTGTTTTGACTGGTTACAAAACACATATAAAAATTTCACAATCTCGGGGCGCCTGGGTGGCTCAGGCGGTTAAGCGTCTGCCTTCAGCTCAGGTCATGATCTCAGGGTCCTGGGACTGAGTCACACATCAGGCTCCCTGCTCAGAGGAGAACCTGATTCTCCTTCTGCCTCTTTGCCCCTCCCCCTGCTCATGCTCGCTCACTCTCAATAAATAAAATCTTAACAAAAAAATCCTCTCACACTCTCAGAGCTCTAGCACCAGTAATGTTAACTACGTCCCTCTTCTATTTCCCGGGAATCAATCATTTAAGGAGCTCCTGCCCCTGCCAACCGCCCTCATGGCAAGGTGACAGGACAGTAAATGCATAGCTCAGGTTTTCCCTGACCAATGAACAGCCGCTATAAACTCCGTGAGGGCAGGGAAGTAAACCACAGTGAACGGCCACACTTGCCAATGGGAAGGACCTACTCTCTCACTCCAGACTTTGCAAGCACTTAAAATGCCCCATTCCTAAAACCGAAAGGCAAGGAAGAATCCCTGCCCTTTCCCACAAGCAAAAACCACAAGGCCGACTGGCGCCAAGGACAGGCCTTTGTTGCCTCCCCTAGAGACGGAGCTGGGTCCTATCGCTGAGCAGCTCCTCTAGGGAAAGGGCTCCCCCCAGCCTACAGTTTAGATGGGGCGGGGGTCCTTCCCGGAGCGTGGTCCTGGGAACGCCAGCAGCACCGGGAACTGGCAGAAATGCCAGCGCTCAGCTGCACACCCAGCGGGTCAGAACCTCCGCACTGGCTTAGAGCGAGAATCATCGTTCACTGAGCTCAGAAAATACCCCACTAACTGTCTTCCTTCTCCTGAAACCGTAAAACTCTTCTGCGAACTTGGCAGCTGAGACGGTGAAGTTCTCCAGGGCAAACTTCTCGGGAGGCCGTGCGCTCCGGGTCGGGTTCGTGCGCCGTGTGACCTGTCCCTCTGAGAAAGCCCGCCTCGCCGTTCTCTTCTTCTGAAAGCAAGAGCACAGACGCATGCAACCGGGTGCTTCCTCGAATAAAAGCCACCCGGCAGCAGACTGTGCGTCGGCACTGGAATCAGGAATTAGAAAGGAGTCCTACTTACGGAAGCGGAGTTCGGAGTTCGTACTGGGAAGAAATCCGGCATAGAGTCGAGTTCTGCCAGTAACTGAGCGAGCTGAGGTTCAGAACCAAAGAGAGGGTCTCACGTCAATATTGCCGCGTCTCGTTCACCTAACACCTTACCCACGATCCTCAGTTTTGCCAACGTAAGAAACCGGACTCAGGTAATTCCCGTACGATCTCAACAGCTGCTCTGGTTTGAGCCTCACAGGTAAAGGGTTTTAGCTCCAGAGGTGAGATACTGGGATCATCATGCATAGGAATCAAATCTACGCCTGCTCTTTCTATATAAACATCATCCTGTCACCGATGAACGGGTCCCTGGAATGACAGGGCCGGCTGCAGGAGGTGGGACTCCTGACGGGGCCACTGACGAGCAGCGTGGCCTGGCAACAGGTCATCGTGCACACCTAAGTCAAGTCTCGTCCTGTTCAAAACAAGAGGCTCGACCCGATTGTTCTGACAGTTACTTAGAGCTCCAAAAAAACTCCTGAAGTTGATTTCTCATTAATAAAAATAATTTATGAAAATATTCCCAAATAAACACCTAAGAACCCTAAATAACAGGCATTAATATTCCAATCAGGATTTTTAATTTTAGATTTATATAAATGTATAGGTGTCACTACCAAAAAAAATCAGTTATTTTAAAAATGCAGATACAGTGCTAAAAATTTCCCTTAACTAATAAGCGCAAATATGTCTTAGGATAAGTTTCAAAAGTAGGCTCTTTGTTTTCTTATTAGACATCTAAGACTGCATATACAGTATTATGCTTTTTAAAAAGAAAATACTAAAAATACACCAAAATGCTGAAAGTGACTGAATGGTAGAATTCTATTAATTCTGTGTATATACAAAATTATGAAGCAAACAAGTTACTGACTGAATACAGAAAAACCAAATAGACATAACAGATTTCCCCTTGTGTCATCATTCATTCCAGGGAAGAGACGTCAACGTGATTCAAAACTGTTCAGTTTGTCTTAATACTGAGGTGAGGTCTCCTGCATTCTCTCATACGAGGTCTAGAAGGCCCAGTGGGTCATCAAAGGATTTCTCGTTGCAAGCCGTCCGCCCAGCCTGCACACTGCGACCCTTACGTGGGCTTCTCGACCCCCTCTGCACACCTGGCTCCTTTCTGCTGGGAAGCAGCCAGCTGTAGAGCCCTCCCCTCTCCACTACCACTACCTGTTCAGAACCTAACCTCATAACAGAGTAAGCAGCAGGAGGTCACGGCATCAGGCAGCGGAGCTAAAAACAGTCCTGGGGAGTCGCTTTCTGTTCCCAAACCACAGCCGAGCAGGTAATAACTGGCCGGGGTTCGGGAACGGAGAAAGGACACCCACTACCCAGAGCACGTTCCCGACCGAAGCGAGAGCAGCAGCAGCTCTGGGGTTAGTCCCGGGAGCCTCAGCGCCCACACCGCCCGCCGCCGGGCCTTACCATGGCCTTGTTCTCCTTGATGTTCATGGTCCTTTTCAGCAGAGCGTCCGAGCCCTCCTGGCCCTCACCCCTGGAGTCGTCCTCAGACTCCGAGACCGAATCCTCCCTTTCCTTCCCCTGTCTGCAGCTTCTCTTTCTTCCAAGGATTGCTTTTTTACTGTCCTGTAAGCGAGTGCTAGAAAACAGCGGCTCTGAAGAATGGTCATCTGACTTTTTTGCCAGTTTCTTGGTGGGGAACTGGAAGGCTACTCGAAGACCAATACTGCTCCTCCTAGGCCTGCTTCTTCTAGGTGTCGCCTTTTCTCCTTCATCCTCCTCCTCTTCCTCACTCACTGAAGACGCCTTACCAGCATCACTCAAATCTGACTCCACAAGCTAACAAAAGGAGAGAAAAGAGCAGAGACCACGTTTCGTGAACAGACCTCCAAGAGCACATTACTTAAAACAAGCACTCTGACATTACCGTAGAGAACAAATGAGAAGACAGCTTCCACGCTCCTATCATGAGTTCCCGCTGAACCCTTCCGTTAGCACCCTGTCGACACATCTGGTGGAAGAGCAGGCATTCGACTGCTGCCCTCTGGCCCCGGCCCCCGGCGGACTGCTGCCTGCAGAGCATGGGCTGGAAGCAGGGCGCTCACGACGGAGGGCTCCTCCACTGTGGGACAGCCAAGTATCAGGAGGACTGGCCTAAGAAAAGGGTGTGCATGGCCTAAGAGTGATCTTCAGGTAACAATGGAGCGCGAAGGGGAAGAGAAACACCATTCTGCGCTGACGCGGAGGGACAGGACTCGGGGGTAGGAGGGACAGGAGAGCTGACTTCACCTCAGTCAAGTGACAGAGGAGCAAGCAGACGACTGGCCAGTGGGGTCAGTGGGGGAAACTCATCCCCAGGACACTAAGGGTCCTCACTCCCAGGGATGTCCCCTCCCTTTTCTTTTTTTTTTTTTTTAAAGATTTTATTTATTCCACAGAGATAGAGACAGCCAGCGAGAGAGGGAACACAAGCAGGGGGAGTGGGAGAGGAAGAAGCAGGCTCATAGCAGAGGAGCCTGATGTGGGGCTCGATCCTCTAACGCCGGGATCACGCCCTGAGCCGAAGGCAGACGCTTAACCGCTGTGCCACCCAGGCGCCCCTCCCCTCCCTTTTCTGCAACCTGGAGAGCCGCAGGGTGAAATCAAGGCAGACAGCTCCTGGGTTGTTGTGAGGCACCCGTCCCGTCAGCTCAAGAAACTCTTGCCCCCAATTTTCTGATTCTGCTTGGAATGGGTTTCTGGCATTAGAACGGAACTCAGTCTTACACATGAGAACACAGAACAGGAGGCAACGACAGGGTGACATGACCCAGGCGATGGTGGGTGACATCTCAGATGCGAGGGGACTCTTAGCAATGGCGGAGATAGGCCTGACTATAGAGATCAAGGCCCCCTCCTGGCATCTCTCCCTTACCACATGCTGAGACCCTCTGTCAGGGACTCTGGGCAATGGGGCCATGTGAGGAGCGCAGGGGGAGCAGCACCACACTGGGCCCAGGACTGAGGTAGATGACTCAGCTTCCTCCTCAGTGACCACCCCCAAATTCTAGCTGGACTCAAAAATAAGGCGCCTGGCTGGTTGAGTCGGTGGAGCAAGACCCTTAATCTCAGGTTGTGAGTTCAAGCCCCACACTGGGCAAGAAGACTCCTTAAAAAAAAACAATTTAAAAGAAGTATTGGGGCGCCTGGGTAGCTCAGTCAGTTACACACCCTATTCTTGATCTCAGCTCAGGTCTTGACCTCAATGTCATAAGTTCGAGCCCTGTGTTGGGCTCCACACTGGGCTGGAGCCTACTTAAAAAATAAATAAAATAAATAAGGAAAAGAGAGGGGAAAAAATGTGCAGATGACTTCCAAACCTCGGGGTGTATCAATCCACAACAGGCCAACGAGAGAAATAAGACTACAGTACAATGATTTCTCTCTCTCAAGTATCCTGAACTTTCTACATCTGTAGCTTTGGAATCCAAAATGGTGGGACTGGAGGAATCCAATTTTAGGAAAACAGTGTCGGAGAACTTCAGAGGAAATACCTCTCAGATTGGCTTTATTTATCTCCATCATCCTCTAACCCCTATCTCCTTGCTAAGGACTCTGTAAAGGACTAAAGTAGACACCAGAAGAGCAAACTGTAACCACCACTGGAGACCGGAGGCAAAGCACGCAAGGCCCAGTGCTGCCGCCGTGGCTGCTTCACATAACGGTGAGAGGACGACTGGACACCAAGGGACAGTACCATCCTGTATCAGAACAGGAGCTCTCACCAGTGCTCACTAGGGCGGGCAGCAGGTTGGGGAGGGAGGCCATAATGCTTGTCGGCTCACTGAATCGTAAAATAAAATGTGCAGGTGGACCTGCCCTAAGCTACGAGTTCCATCAGTTAACACGTCAGAATTCATGCCCCAAATGTATAGACCACGGACAGGAAAACAAAACAACAACAAACAAAAAACTTTTGGCGTCGTCTTCCCAGTGCTAGAAACACAGATTCTCTGAATAACCTGACATCACTTAGCTAAAAATCAGAAGATAGCTCAGGCACTAAGAGTAGATGATACCCATTAGGGTTTGGAAGGATTTCAGTGGCTTGCTGGCCAGAAGACACCAAGTGCCTGACAAGCAGCTTCTGTAAAGGAAGCCAAAGGAGGGCTGGGGACTGGGGGCTGGCAGAGGCTCTGGGCTGCTCCTCTCTGCGAGGGGAGGGCGGGGGGATCCACATCGGACTAGGCAGCCTACTATTAGGGCTTTCAGGCCTTAAGATCCCCCAGGAAAAGGTGAGGAACAAAGCAAACCCGCTAGTTACAGCTTATTGAAATTTCTCCCCAAGTTCCATGCCAGCGGTGGGTTCTCAGGAGCTTCTGAATGTGAAGAGGTTTAACCTCTATCCTTTATCTCGATAGCAAAGAAGGAAGCGCTGGACTGATTTGGGGGGATAAATGTCTGCTATTTCTCAGTTAGCAGAAAACACTTTTATGCCTGGAAAAAACCCAAAGGCTGTTCTTTAAAGGTACCCTGAGATTCAAATACTAATTGGCAGCACACTGGCCTCAACCCAGGGAGTGAAGGAAGAAATCATCGAGTCTCCTGAAGGCCGAGTGCTGAGAGCAGATTTCCCTCCGGAGTCAGACAAGTCCAGGTCACCTTTATCACCGAAAGAGCATTTCGGCATCCAAATCGGGAATACACAGGGAAAACTCTCAAGTTTGTACCGCAGCTAAATTTTGGCCAAATGAACTCCAAACTTAAGAACATGATTTTACACACAACAAAAAATCACTTTAAGGAACTTGCTATTCCTAGACAGACCGTCCTCTTTCCAGATAAGATATTCCAGAAAGTCTGAAATAAATTCTTTCAGAAGAACAATAAGGGACACCTGGGACACCCCCCCCCCAACCCCCTAAGGTACCAGGGAAAGACAACTGGATTTTCTATAAGAGAATAATGGACTGATGGGCCAGGGATTAGCCTTAAAATAGCAAGTCTATATCTTGTTAACTGGCTTAGAAGATAAACACGTAAGAAAAAGTCATTCATTTGTGAAGTGACTTCTTACAAAAAATACAGTTCAGAAACAGGACTGAAAATATGACAACCCCACCCGCCCGTGTTGATAATTATTACCATGACTTCTGGGCTACTATTTCCATTCAGGTCATTCTGTGTAAATCCTTCAAATTCTTCGGTCTCTGAGTCAGTGTCCTCTATAAAAATTCTTCTTAGCTCTTCCGTGAAGTATTTGGAATGGAAACAGACATCCTGCTAAATTAAAAACACACAAATGTCATAAAGAAAGAAGAACAGAGGTGAGCAGTGCGGGGTGGGGGGGGCACGCTAGGGGACAGTGAAAAGTTGTTTAATGGCGAGTATCCGTTCGAGGTGATGAAAACATTCTGGATAACGGGGACAGCTGCACAACCCCGTGTGTGTCCTTAATGCCACTTAGCGTCTTGCTGGCAAGAAACGGGGCACTCGCCTACATTTGAAAAATGGTGAAATGGTCAACTTTATGTTATGTATATTTTACCACAATAACCAAACACACACAGAGACACACATTTTTCTATAGACTACGGAAGGAGAACAATTGAACAATTTGAAACCATCAAACAACTGTACCATTTCGAAAAGTCAGCACGGCCACAGGCTCAGCCGGCTTCTCCTGTGACTGCTGAGTGCTGACGGCCTTCAGCTCCTGCCAGGGCTGGCCATCAGGAAGGTCTGCTGTCCCACAGAACCGAACGCACACGGGACGGAGCCAGGAGGAGAAACCCTGGCTCCCTGCCACGGGCTGGCTTTCCTTCCTGGCAGCCACCCAAAGCCGTCTCCCCTAAGTCAGTGAGCACACCTCCCACCTGCCTTCCAGAGACAGCAAGTTTCTGCGCAGGAAAGGGCCAGAGCCTTCCACACCGCTCCCTGCCCACTGTGCGCCGTGACCACCCACGGCAGGCGCGGATGGGAGCGCCAAGCTCCCAGCCCCCAGGAGAGCCTCTCCTGCAGGAGGTCCGAGGCCAGCAACACCGACAGGTGCAAGTTGGCAGAAGGAAAACCGCGCTAGGACTCTTAAAAAGGAAAGACCTTTTGGAATGAATTTTCTGTCTTTCGAACCAATCGAAGGCAAGAAACCGGACTCTCGAAATGGCTCTCTTCAAAGAAAGGAGGGAACAGACAGACCCGCAGTACAGAAAGGAGACCCACAAACCTGCCTCCCCCAGGCTGGCACCAGGGCTGGAGCGTGTCCCCAGCTGCCTCTGACGTCTCTTCCTCCCGCACCCGATATAGCAGTGACCCCTCATCACACCGCGTTCGGCTGGAGAATTTTTATCTCCCCCACTGCCTCTCCCTGACTTTAATTATATACTTCTTCAAGCTCAGATCACCTCTGGAGAAAAATAGATATAATAGATGAGTGGGAAAATTTATAGGGGGATAGAGAAAGAAATGTCTATATCCAGCATTTTTTTAAGCTTAAATGTCTCCTATGAATTATTACGGGTAATTGGAGTGAGTGTGCTTGGAGCTAAATTACTTTGTTCCTTTGTTGATAGCTGTGGTGCAGCTGCTTGAAAAAAAAAATACAAACACAAAAGGGAAGTTTCTTTAAAGTGAAATTCAAATTGTGCTTAAGGAAGAACAAAGTCAACACTGCTGCATCCTGTGCGTGAGTTCACGCGGCTTCTCCCGGCTGGTTGACACGGATCGTGAGTGTGTGTGGTCAGGCTGCAGAAGCAACAGGCCCGGGCTGATTTTTAAGAAAGACTGCTGCACAGCGGGCTGCCGAAGCAGCCCCCCACAAACCTGCCACCTCCAAGGGCAGGAAACATCTGGCTCACGGAGCCCTGAGCTGGCCTCTGCAGGCGGCCCGGCGGCACTGCGGGCCTATGTGTGCGTTTCATCGTATACCCACGGTCCCTGCCTGGGGCCGAGAGAGAACAAGCCCCGTCTTAGAGCAGCCAGTTCCCACCTCCCGCTCCTCTGGCTCGCTTTACCCTTTGAGCTGGCCTCACAGGGAACTAGTCGGCCTGGGAGAAAGCAGTATCTTTGGTGACCAGATTGAACACCAAAACACGCAGCCACAGTCCTACACCAAGGCCCCTGCTTTTCTTCTCCTCATTCCACAAGATGCAAAAACTGTTTTGGGGGCGGCTGGGTGGCACGGTCAGTTAAGCATCCAACTCTTGATCTCAGCTCAGGTCTTAATCTCAGGGTCGTGAGTTCAAGCCCTACTCTGGGCTCCTTGCTGTGCATGGAGCAGACTTAAAAAAAACAAACAAAACAAACAAACAAAAAAACGTTCTTAATGTGAGTCTGTATAAAGCAGAACAACCACTCCACGGTCTCACTGCGTCTTGGCTACAACCCTCACATAGCTCTTTGCTCTCCAGAACTGGTTACCCTTTAAAGTCAGTAGCAGGCAGAATGCTCTGGCCCTGGGTCCCCTGTATCTATCTCCCATGATCAAGACCGTAAGCAAATACCAGATGAGAAGAGGGGCTGACAGAGTGGTTACACTTTTTATTTTGAAGCTCATGGGACATGACGAAACCGACTGGAAAATGACAGTGAGCTGAACCAGTCGGATCAACATCCCACCTCAATTCCACGCCATGGGGCCTCCTTCACCAATGGATGCTGAACGCACAGAACACGAGGACAGGGACAACACACGTAAGCGGTCCAACCAGCGGAGCTGGAAAGCATCGTGCACGTGTGAGGGGCCTCCCACTGCGGAGGGAACAGTCCAGTAGGCAGCGGGACAGAGGTGACGATCCGTGTTGTAAGGGAGACGTGAGCAATACCGCACACAGAAAGAAAAAGAAAATCCAGCAAGATTTCAGGCAGCAGCAGCATTTGAACTGGAGCTGAACGGGGGCGGACTCCAGAAAAATGAGGAGAGGACACAAAAGCAGAATGAACAGCACAGACCAGCATACGAGGAGGGTGTCCGTGCGGCTTCTGGTCCCTGCAGCACAGGGAGCAGTGAGAGGGACGAGGCTGCCAAGGGACGCTCCCAGATTTCAAGCATCCCAGCCTGGACGCTTCTCAGATGTGGGGGCCTAGACAAGTCACCTCGCTGCCCCGAGCTTCAGTCTCGCCCCTGTGAAACAGGGGTGACAACACCCCCACGCTGTGCTGGGAGGTGCTGCGTCAGGGCGAGCTGTATGGAAAGCACATGGCCACGGGCCCTCTCAGGCACACCGGCGACCCCCCCACCCCGGGCAGGGGGAGCAGGAAGGGTGGGCTGGGCGCAGCCACACAGAAGCAGCCGCGCTCAGAGCAGCAAAAGCAGCTGTTCTGGCTTTTCTGTTCTACATTTTTGTATTGAGCCTAGTGGCCACGGAGTGTTAGTTTCACGTGTACAATACAGTGACTCGCCTTCTTCACACCTTCTTAAATTTACCTTAAGCTCACGAGGGTCGCTACCATCTGTCCCCACGCGACTCTGTTACAGTACCATCGACTATACTCCCTGTGCCCTACCTGTTCCCTGCAACTGGAAGCCTGCGCCTCCCTCGCCCTTCCCCCATCTTGCCCATCTCCCTACCCCCCCCCCCCGCTGGCAACCATCAGCTTGTTCTTTGTATTTATAGGTCTGGTTCTGCTTTTTATTTAATTTTTAGATTCCATATGAGTGAAATCATATGGTCTCTGTCTTTCTCTGACTTACTTCACTCAGCACACTACCCTCTAGGTCCATCCACGTTGCTGCAAATGGCGGAAAAACCTCATCCTTTTAACGGCTGCACAGTATTCCGTCGTGCGTATGCTCAGCATCTTCCTTATCCCTTCTTTTACTGATCGACACTTCGGGTGCTCCCTTATCTCATCATCAGGAAAATGCAGATCAAAACCACAGTGCGGTATCCCCTTACACCTGTCAGAATGGCTAAAATCAAGCGTTGGTGAGGATGTGGAGAGAAAGGGTTCCCCGGGCACTGCTGGCGGGAATGCACACTGGCGGGAATCCACAGGGGCAGCCACTGTGGAAGACAGCACGGAGGGTCCTCCGGAAATTAAAAATAGTGCAATAGTCATTTCACTACTGGGTATTTACCCCAAACGCTAATTATACACCTGTATGTTTACTGCAGTATTATTTACAACAGCAAAGATACGGAAGCTGCTCGGTGTCGTGATTCCCACTGCACTGCTGGGCTCCAGGCTCAGCTCTTCAGGCCCATCCTGCGCTGCTCAGAAATGCCCCTCACGGTGGACCCCGGGCTCCGCTCTCGCTCACTGGCTGACCATGCTCAAATGGCTGCTGAATAAGGCAAGGAGCATGACCAGAGCTCAGTTCTGTAACTGAGATAAGGGGCTATGAGGACCAGGGGAGCTGAAGAAGGGAGGGGAAGGGGGAGGGGGAGAGCAACATGGCAGAGAGTCACAGACACGTGCAAGGGAGTCGGAGAGATGGGAGAGGAGGAGGGGGTCGCAAATACCAAAGACCAAGATAAAAATGAGGAAGACAAAGGGACAACAAGGGGAGGGAAACAGTGAGTTCAAGACTGGTCCAACTGGCAGTCAGCCGTACGCGTGGGGCTTGAGAGAGAAGCTAAGCCATCAAGAACCTGCAGGTAATGGCTGAAAGCAGGCTGGGCCCTAGATCACTAAGAGAAAAGGTCCGAAGACAAAATCTTGAGGCAAATCCACGGATGGGGACGGGAGACAGAAGACATGACCGTGAAGTATGAAACACATGAGAGAGAGGGAGAGACCAAAGGGAGTGGCAGCAGGTGGCTGGTGGGTCAAATGAGACAGCACGTCAAGTGCGGACCACAGAGACCAGGGAGGCCCCCGCACCCGGGCAAGACCTGCTCCCACAGAGGCTGGAACTTCCCTAATATAATTAATTGCTTCTCCTCCTGCACCTGCCCAGTCAAAGCTAGGTGGGTTTAATTTACAGCCTTTAAAGAAGCTGTGGTCAAGGGAGAATGAAGAATTTTGAGAGCCACAATGAATGCAGAAGAAAATGCCCCCAAAGGCTAGTGACTTTGGCCATGCTCCTGTTAAGGCACAACAGAAACCTCCAGGAAACGAACTCTCAGAGAAATGTAACTTGTGTTTGCTAGAGATCAAAGGAATCCAAGAAAGAGTCACGCCCTCGCCAGCAATTCCAAGAGTGAGGTGCCAAGAGAACCACGCTCCAGGAGCACGGAGACACGGCTGACTCACGGCAACCACGCGTTCCTGCACGGCACTGCGGTGGGGACGGGCGCTGTGCGGGCCCAGCCCTCCCCGGCCGGCCGAGCAGGGACACTCTGCAGCCTCGACACAGGCTGCAGCCCCGACATTGCAAAGAAAATGGATCTGACCATGTGAGGCCCCATTAAAAAAAAAAAAAAAATTATCGTACACGGAAAGGGCTTAAACAGTAAAAGTGATCTAGGTACTCTCACTGGTTCTTGAAACATGAAGGCACAACACTTTTAAAATAAAATGTTTGAAGGTTAACTGCTATCACCAATCTCAGGCCAAATTCAAGTCAAAGAATACCCGAACCAAGACCCAGGCTTCCAGAAGACCGTGCCTTCCATGAAAGGAAGCATCCATACCTGTTTCCCTGACTCCAATGAGTCAAAACTATCACAGCTCTCCTCTGATGACAGGGTTTCCATGGGAACATCATCTTGGAAACCGACAAACTCTTCATCATCACTGGGGGCATTAAAGATGTCAGCTACTTCTTTAGGGATCTGTTTTGGATTCAAAAAAGAAGGAGGATCAAACCAGGGGCTGTTAGCATCACTTAGGGGAATCTTGTAGAGAGCAGGAGGAATTAGCATCTCCTAGCTCTATCGATCTGCCCAGGTCGCCCAGAAGAGCCCAGTAACCCCGGAGCAGAATGTGCTTCAGCTGACTCCTCGTGGCAACAAAAGAAGGTGGGGGGAGGGGTGGAAGGACAAGCTGTTCTCAAACTCTAGAGATATATCCTATCTTACAGACAATGTCAGAGCCGTACCTAGACAGAAGCCATGTGTGATCTCTTCACAAAAAATAGTCATCGGTTTCTGAGAAACCAACGATCTATTTTTCTCCTACAGTGGATTTGTCTTCAAATGTCATCTATGTCAAAATAAGGTATTACTAAGCTCCTTTTTTTTTCATTTCCACCTATAGCTCTTTAATTTTTCTCTTCTTTGTCACCTGCGGATTCAGACATGGAAATTCATACAATGAAATAAGTAGCTTTTTTGTTCCTTGTTTATATTCTCAATCGAGTCATTTCAGAGTTCCAAGAGAATTCAAACACTGTTATAGGCAAGTATTCCAAGAATGTTGTCAGCACACTTCATCTAACAAGTATGTATCTGTTCAGAGTTCATTTTCATATGTTGACTACCTACTTGTTCCCAAGTTGAAATCCAAAGTAAGATGACAGAATGGTACAAATATCTATAGATTCTTCTCAGGGAGCTCCCGTGTGTCACCACGTTTGCTTCCTGTCTCTTTCAACAAACATTAAGTGGAACCATAGGCACTGGCTAGTATGTCACAGATTCTGACCTAGAGAAACGGCCATTTAGTATGAGCCAACTTAATCCATGCATATATATATATTTTTTAATTTTATTTATTTGAGAGAGTGAGTGAGTGCACCCAAACACGGGGAGGGGCAAAGAGGAGAGGGAGGAGCAGACTCCCCGCTGAGCAGGTGGGGCTCCTTCCCAGGACCCTGGGATCATGACCTGAGCCGAAGGAAGGCAGACACTTAACCGACTGAGCCACCCAGGCGCCGCAACCTGTGTATACTTAAAGTAAATTGCAGACATCATACTAATTCACCCTAAAATACTTCCGCACACATCTCCTGAGAACAAAAAACATTCTCCTATAGAGCCATAAAACTACAACCGTACCTAAAATAATTAACATTCATTCAATAATATCATTTACTACAAGTTCATATTTAAATGTGTGCAACTGTCCCCAAAATGTCTTCAATAACTTTGGGGGACAAAGGGGATCCATTCAAGCAAAGATCACGCATTGTATTTGTTTTATTTATGACACTATTTTTTGTTGCTTTTCACAACACTGACATCATTTACATAGCCCAAGACGACAGCCTTCTCAAACATCATACATTCTGAGCTTGTCTGACTGGTTCCTGATACATTTAAGTGAAATATTTCTGGCAACAATTCTATACAGATGACATGCACTTCTCAAAGCAATGCATAAAGAGGCACGATATGTCAGATTATCCCCTATTAATTGGTGTTTTTTAAAACATAATTATGTAATTTTTCAAACATAATCCTAAGTAGGTAGGACGGTATAATGAACACACACATGGATCTTGGAGCAGTTCTGTGCCCATGGCTAATCTTGCTCCGTCTGTATCCCTACCCAACTGCCCTCCTTCCAAATCTTGAAGCAAATGAAGATACAGTATCATTTCACCCTGCATCATCAGCAAATACACAGTCTGTGTTCACAGTTCTGTTAACCTATTTTTTTTAACTCACGGTTTATTTCTATCATGATTTGAATAAGGTCCACACATTGGTCAACAGGTCCCTCAAGTCTTTTCTCATGTGTCCTTTTTTTTCTTTGGCAACTTATTTTTGAAGAAACTGGGTCATTTGTGGAGTTTGCTAGAGTCTGGAAGGTCGCAGTTGCAAGATGATATTTAAAGACTCCTATGTCCCCAGGGATTTCCTATGACTTGGTAGTGAAGTTACAAGCTCAGTCAGATTCAAGTTTACTTCTTTCTTTCAAAACGGTGACTGCTTCCTAGGTAGTACTGCACATCGCGTCGGCGCTCTTGGATTTCTAGTGGTGATGCTCTCTGACCAACGAGGTAGGGTGTGCTGTATTTCTCCCCAGCAAAAATACCTTTTCCCCTCTGTATCTAGGAAGCAGTGAGTAGGGTGATATTTCACATTCTGTGATTATCCTTCCCCCTGATTGATGACAACTCACTCGGGGGTTTCAGCTCCATTGACAGCTCTTACCTGAATCAATGACTGCACAGTAGGGGGTGCAAAATGGTCATTTTCAAATTCTATTCATTCTTCATATATTAGCTGGCATTCTTCTATAACACAATATTCTCTCTCTCTCTCTTGCTATCTCTCCCTCTCTCTGCCTCTCTCACTCCCATGTAGATTCATGGAATTTTTTTTTTAATTCAATGTGCTATAATACATTACTGTCACCATTCTTTCTGATGCTCAAATTGTCCTAAATTTGGCCATTGGGAGCTCCTTCAAGTCAGTTTCTGTGTCCTTTTGACACAACTCTAACGGTCTTTGGGCACCTCTTTGCTTTCCGGCACAAGTGTACCAAGCTAGCCTTATACTTCATCACCTGCCCCAGACCTTGGATCAGCCATTTTCCCAAGGTGCACAGGCACTAAGAAATCCGATGTGGGGACTTGGTATCCTCCTTGCTAGTTGAGTATCATTGCTTCTAAGCTCTTTGGACGTAATCAGCATATTTTAAATGTCTTAAATCACACATTCACGGTGACACCCTGAATTCAAATCCAAAAGGACAGGATTCTTCCTCACCTCCCTCAATCCCACATTATTTCCCTTTCCCCATAAAGAAAGCTCCAACTCTCAGTATTTTTCATATGCTTACCCATTTGCTTTATCTACAATACACACGAAACAGTTTCAAACTTATACCACTACCACCACTACCAACAATAACCATCAACAACAACCAAGTTTAAGATTTCTTTGCAGTTCTTTCCATCCCTGGGATATAGGCCCACTATTTCCTAGATCGTTGCCCTGAGATAACCTGACAATCTCTGTTCTTGGGGATGCAAAGGTACTTTATCTCTACTTCCCATTTCATCACGTGAGTATTAAAGAGATGCCCTCAAGGGTTGAGATTTTAATATAATAATTTTTACTGCTACAAGACATTTTTTTTTTTTTTTTTAGCGATAGGAAGGGAAGGGGTAGAGGGAGAGAGAGAATCTTAAGCAGGCTCAATCTCACGACCCTGAGATCATGACCTGAGCCAAAATGAAGAGCTGGACACTGAACTACTGAGCCACCCAGGCGCCTCGACCGCAACAAGCCACTTTTATGTGAAACTGGCATTTAGAATGATGACAACAATAACTCTGTCTTTGTGGAACCCTAGGGATTCCCTAGACCACACCATGTGGCACTAACACACACAGAGTTGTACTTTCAAGTTACTTCAATTCTTCGAATTTTTTTCTGTGCATTGAATTAGTTTTACAGTTAGGTTCATTTCAGAAATCACTAATCTCTAATCTTGTTTTTATCATGATTTTAATGCTTGTTTAAAAAACGATTAGAAAGTCAATGGTTCAATCAAAGGACATTTAACATTTGGTTTATAGAGAACACAAACCTAGAATGAATATGCCAAGTTTAACGGTGTCAGGGGATTAACACACACACTCTCCCACCATCTAATGAAATCACCTCTTGGGACAAAGGGGCAGACACAGAAGTAGAGTTCCAGGAACAGTAACAAAAAAAAACCTGCCACATTTATGCCAGGAGCTCCTAACGAAGCCTGAAACAGTTCTTGGGAGAAAAATGCAACTTTTCATAAGGAGGTAAATTTAACAGTATTTGGCACCCCTTATCTTTTCATAGGTACTTTTTAGTAGTTTTGTCATGAAACCAACATGCCAAGATAACACTCGTCACAAGAGAAACAGAGAATACTTATCAGAGTGTAAGTGTGTAACATTACGGAACAGCCCCCGAGTTCGGTCCCTGCAGCGGCAGAAAGAGATTGGTTTCCGGCGTCTGCTTTCTGACTTAGCACCATTCTGTGAATCAGAAAGCTCTGCCGGCCCAGAAGCTTGTTTTAACCTAAGAAGGTTAAAGGAGGAGGAGTACGCCCTGTCATGATTTCATGGAAGCGCCTGGAAGGAACAGAGAGGCTGGCAATATGGAGAACCTGCTTCCGGGACAACTGCATCAGCCTGGGTACAGCTGCTGCGAAGCCTGTCTCCCCCCCCTCCCCCCAGCTCATCTAGGACGTCACGTCTGCTCCAGAGTCTGTCCCAGAAGTCCCACGAGGGGGCTGTAATGACCAATTAGGAACAAAAGGAAAGAACACTTTGAAAAAAGCAAAAACCAGTACACATTCTAGGGGCCACAGGGCTGTTTCTTGCTGCCTAACCTCACAAGGTGTGAAGAGAGGAGTTTCAGTCACAAGCTCCAAGATTTAGCAAAAGTCTCTGTTAGATATTCAAGGGTCTTCAGTGCAAGACACTGTTGAACAGAGTTGACAAAGAAATCAAGATTTCTATGCAAGGCACCTGCTAAGATTCATGGGGACGCCCTTCTAATGTGTGAGTGGTTCAGCAACCTTAACAGCACATTAGGCCCAAGGAGTGGTCATTTCCCTGTGCCTGTCACCAGGGAGCCCCTGGCTAGCTGCAGTGTGTAGACAGGGAGTGCGACAGACTTTTTTCTCCAAAGCTCATGCTCCATTTGATTGCAACCCCACTCACAAGACTCACAAAATACTACTAGTACTACTACTGATAATAACAATTAAAGCAAGTAACTGAAAAGAAAATATTAAAAACTGCCAACCAGTACATTTATGTATAGTAAACTTGCATATTAAGACAACTGCAATCTAGCTAACCAAAAAGAAATCAAGAAAATATCCTTCTGAAAGTGAAAAGACTGTTTAATGAACTATAATTTTTTAAAGTCCATACATTTATTCTATTCCTTTCATATACACTCACTACATCTGTCCGTGCTGTCCTTGTTGGGATAACAGTTTATCACCAAGAGTCAAGTGGAGACCAGGAGTCAAGTCAGCTACAAGGACACGGGAACTAGGGTGGAGTCCCCGGCACCTAACACGGGGCCCGGCCTAAAGCAGGTTATCACTAATCCACGCTGAAGGTATCGACAGGCATCTGCCCTTGTCGTGGGGTTCCTAGGGGAGGTGTGAAAGGCGCAGTCTATGCCATCCCTATACAAGAGGAATTAAAGAGTTTCACCTAGAACATGTGCATACAAAGCAGTCCCATTCACAGCTCCTCCTTCAGAAAGGACTACAGATCACCCACAGGCCCTCAACGGGACCCTAGCGCTCCTCTCGGGAACAAGGAATGCACTCTCAACAGTTTCGGGGGGCTAACAGGAGGAGGGTACGGCGGCCGCTCTGGGTAAGACACCACGGGCCGAGGCTCACTGGTGAGCTCAAGACACAGGCCCAGAAGGGGCGGCTACTCTCCGCGCCAGTAGGCCACTGCCACACAGGAACAGGGGTCCCGTGGGCTCCACCTTCAACCCTCCCAGAGAAGCCAGGAATCCCGGCCGTGCTGTGACATCTCCCAGTCGTCTAACGTCAGTTTCTAACGTGAGAACCAAACATCTACAGGCTAGATCTCACACTCCTTCAGGGAAGGCGCACAGCGGAACCATGGTGCTTTGTAGAACACCAAGAGACGTTTAGAGCGAAATTTCAAATATTACCAACGGTCTATCTACTGGTGTCTGGGACTTATAGTAGCGCACATGGAGTGCTAAGAAAACGAAGTAGAAAGAACTTCACAATAAATAGGGCGGCCACCCTCTTTCTCTACAACGAGGCAGCAGAGCGGTTTGGTGGTGGTGGCGGCCTTGTGGACAGAGAGGCAGATCCTTGTGAAGACCCCGACGGGCACAACCATAGCCCGCGAGGTGGAACCCACTGACACCACTGAGAATGTCGAAGCCAAAGTCCAAGACAAGGAGGGCATCCCACCTGACCAGGAGCGTCTGATTTCTGCAGGCGAACAGCTGGAGAATGCCCGCACTCTCTCCGACCACGATACCCAGAAGGAGCCCACCCTGCACTGGGCGCTGTGCCTGAGCCTTCCCGCCACGCCACGCGCAGGCCCAGAACTACGACTGCGCCAAGATGCTGGGCCGTGAGCGTTCTGCACGCCTGCGCGCCTGCGCGGACAGCGGCTGCCCCAAGCGCGCCACGGCAGCGATGGTGCCCAAGAAGGTCCCTCCACTGGGTCCACCTTTGCCCCGAGGCCCCGCCCCCTCCATCAAGTTTCCCTTTCACTGACTGGAGCAGAAAAATCAATCTATTAATTAATTTAAAAACTGCCCTTCCCTGTTTGCTGCCGCACTACTGACAACAGCCACAAAGGGGACCCAGGTGTGCATCGATGGAAGAACGACGAAAACTCGTACACACGTATGACGAAGCATTCGTCAGCCTTAGGAAGGCAACTAAAAATACCAAATCCTAAAATTAACGTGACGGGTCCATTATACCTCCACAAATTAAAATAAACAAAGAACTAGTCTGAAACAGGCTGTCGGGGGAAGAGCCTGAGATGGCCCATCTTTAGCAAGTTCCCTGGTGACAGACACTAGTCTGCAGAACGCACGCTCACACGGAGCACAGAGCGTCAGGCCCGTCTTCTGTTCCTGTCTCTGGGGTGTGACTTCTGCTTGACGCTAGCTAGCTCTCCCTGTGCTTATCTCACCCTCCTCGGCGGACAGTTAGCTCTCACAGCGGACTCTCCAGCTCTCTGGCTGCTTTCTCACCATGCTACCCGCTCCAGCACCAAGAGCCGAGTCCTGTGCACTTAGGGGTATTTCATCACCATCTGATTCAGTGATGAGCATCACCAACTAACTCAGAGAAAAGGAAAGAAATCCCGTCACATGCTAGAACATGGATGAATCTTGAGGACGTTATGCTAGGGGAAATACCCAGGCACAAAAAGACAAAGACTATGATTCCACTCATGTGAGACACTTCACGTGAGCAGGAAGTAGAAGGGAGGCTGCCAGGGGTGGAGGAGGGGAGTGGCTGTTTCATGGGTACAGAGTTTCCGTTTTACGAAATGATTGCCTGCCCAACAACTCATGGTTGACAACAATTTAAATGTGTCTGATGCTACTTAAAAATTTTTAAGAGGATCAATTTTAAGGTATGTATACCTTACCATGATTTTTTAAAATTCAGCAATAAAAGACCAACTTTAGAAGACAATTTAAAACTGTAGGGAAAATCTTCCTTTTTAAAAAATTTTTATTTAAATTCAAGTTAGTTAACATACAGTGTCTTATTAGTTTCAGGGGTAGAATTTAGTGATTCATCAGTTAGGTATAACATCCAGTGCTCATCACATCAAGTGCCCTCCTTCATGCCCATCACCCAGTTACCCCATCTCCCCCCCACCTCCCTCCAGCAGCCCTCCGTTTGTTCCCTATATTAAGTGTCTCTTATGGTTTGCCTCCCTCTGTTTTTGTCTTATTTTTCCTTCCCTTCCCCTATGTTCACCTGTTTTGTTTCTTAAATTCCACATATGAGTGAAATCATATGGTATTTGTCTTTTCCTGACTTATTTTGCGATTAGCATAATAATACCCTCTACTTCCATCCACATCATTGCAAATGGCAAGATTTCATTCTTTCTGATGGCTGAGTAATATTCCAGTGTGTGTGTGTGTGTGTGTGTGTGTGTGTGTGTACACACACACCACCTCTTCCGTATCCATTCATCTGTTGATGGACATCTGGACTCAATATATTCTGGCTACTGTGAACATGGCTGCTACAGACAAGCAGGATTTGTTCCTGGGCTGCCAGGGTGGTTCGACATCCGTGAATCAATGTGAGACACCACATAAATAAAACAAAGCACAAGAACCATATGATCCTCTCAACAGATGCCAAAATAGCATTTGACAAAGTACAGCATCCTTTCTTTATAAAAACCCTCCACAGTGTAGGGATAGAAGGAACATACCTCAACATCATTAAGGCCCAAAATGAAAGACCCACAGCTAATATTCTCAATGGGGGGATAAACTGAGAGCTTTTCCCCTAAGGTCAGGAACACAACAGTGATGTCCACTATCACCACTGCTGTTCAACATAATACTAGAAGTCCTAGCCGCAGCAATCAGACAACAGAAATAAATAAAAGGCATCCAAATTGGCAAAAAAGTCAAACTTTCACTTTTCACAGACGACATGATGCTCTATGTGGAAAACCCAAAAGACTCCAAGAAATTGCTAGAACTCATACAGGAATTCAGCAAAGTTGCAGGATATAAGATGAATGCACAGAAGTCTGTTGCATTTCTACACACTGACAAAGAAAATCTTCCCTCCTTAAATGAGCATACTCTTTTCACAAACTCACAGAGCAAGTCTGGACCTCCATCTGCTTCTTGTGCGACCAGCACTTGAGGGGGATGTGGTGTAAGAACCCAACGCTTCATCTAAGGCAGGTTCAGAAACATCACCTCCTGAGTCCAGGATTCAGCTTTAATGCCGGGCGGCACCACACCCTCAACCCAGGTACCTGGGCTCCGAAGTCCAGAAGCTCACTGCAAGTCTGGGTGACGGAGCTGTCTGCAGAACTAGACTGGGTTTAAAATCCAGCTTTGTTCTATCCCAGCCAAGCTATACTAATAAAAATCAATCCCGCCAAATTGCTGCTTGCTTCTTATTTAGTAGGGGCCCTTCCAGTATTTGAGGAGCACAAAGCAATGCTCTAGAGCTCTCCGTATCACTGTAACCACCTCACCCTAACCTTTAATTAAAATTCAATTAAATAAAAAAAACTAATAAGCTATAAAAAGATGCCTCAAACTGCCAGCTGCTTTTCAATCAAGTCTTCACCTTTGAAAACAAATTAGCATACCGTTAACCTAAAATTCCATATTTTTAAAGTTAAGTGTAATTTTTTAAATTAAGGTTTTCTGTATCTCAATGATAGAGAATTGTATTCTTCTTACATTAAGAAATACAACCTCCTAGCTGGAAGGCACATATTTATCATCTACTAGTTTTTGAAGGAAAGAAACTAAGATTCTTCTTAAAGGCCAATTGATTCCAGAGCTGATTTTGATAAAGCTTCAGGAAATGTTTCTTATTCCAGGGACAGTGTATAGATTTCACCTGGAAACAAATTCCATTTGTAGCCCTAAGGAACAGCACAAAAGAAATCTGTGCACACTACTGCATTTTCCTTTAGTGTTTTGAAAGCAATTTTGATAGCAAGGGCAGCAGAACTTGCAGGGTGTGAAAGAGGCTTTTACACAGAGGAAAGCGTTCCTTCAACCCTCCACATAGGGTTGTTTTGCATCATTTTCTATCTCAAACACTGTCATTTCTTTAAATCGCTTACCATTAAATTGGTCGATCCATAAGATACTTACATACCTTACACCATTTACAAAAACTAACTCAAAGAAGAGGACACCTAAATATAACACCTAAAACTCTAAAACTTCTGGGAGAAAATTTTTGTGACTTTAGAATTCTTTGATACGACACCAGAAGCAGAATACAGATTTTAAAAATTTATAAATTAGACAATCAAAATTAAAAACTTCCACCCTTCGTAAAACACTTAAAAGAGAATGACAAGAAAAAAATAACAGCCTGGGAGAAAATACCCACAAACCATACATCTGATAAAGGACCTGTACCCAAAATACATAAAGAACCCTCAAAACTCAGTAAGAAAAGAATCCTATTTAAACATGGGCAAAAGATGCGAGCAGACACTTTGCCAAAGATCCAGGGATGGCAGATAAGCACATGAAAAGATGTCTGACATCCACAGCCACTAGGGAAACGCAAATTAAAACTACAACGAGACCTGATTATCTACCTACCAGAATGGCTTAAGGAAACAGGACAACACCACGTGCTGACTGACAAGGATCTGGAGCAACCACCACTCTCCTAACGGTTGGCGGAAATGCAAAATGGTGCGACCACTTTGGAAAACAATTTGGCAGCTTCTCATCAAGTTAAAACATATTCTTACCACATGATCCAGCAACCCTGCTCCTAGGTGTTTACTGAAATGAAATGAAAACTTAGGTTCACAAAAAACTTGTCATCAGCAATTTTATTCCCAAACCCAGAAACAATCCAAATCAGCTGGGGAATGGATAAACCAAACACCGTACATCCACACCATGACTACTGCTGGCAGCAGAAAGGAATAAATTACTGATAGATACAATTACACGGATAACTCTCAGATGCATTAGGCCTAGTGAAAAAAGGCTACATATTGTCTGATTCCACTTATGTGACATGTTGGAAAAGGAGAAACTAGAGAGACAGAACACACATCAATGGCTGCCTGATGCTAGAGGTCAGAGGGAATTTTTGAGCGGTGATAAAAAGGATGAATTTTACTGTATATAAATTAAGCCTCGGTCAAAAAGAAAGAAAGAAATGATGTAGAAACAGTGGAACATACAGATTGCCTAGAAATGGATCCTAGTACATATAATTAAAATTTGATAGGAAAAACACCACAAATCAATGGGAAAGAGATGTTGGTAAGTCAATAAAGGATGCTGGCAAAACTGCCTATTTGAGGTGAATTCAACAGTCCATTTTGCTTCTCTCTTGATACTACCTATGAATCAGAAGATCAAAGAGTTAAAAGGTAAACAAACCATGGAGGAGAATATAATTTATGTGATATGCAGCTGGCCCTTGAATGAGGAAGACTTTAAGCCCCAAGTAAAGGAGATCAAAATGGAGAAGAATAGTAGCATGGACCACTTAACAGTTCTAAATGCCTTGAAAAAAAAAAAAAAACAAATTTGGGGGGGGGAAAAAACCCTTGGGAGAAAAGATCTGCCACGAATAGACAAATTATTGTTACTGAACAGTCCTTACAAAATGAAGTGTTCCAAGAGTCACACAGATAAAATAGGTAAAACAAAGAAAATTCATGAAAAAGGGAACACAGAGAAGGCTTAAAACATATTTCAAGTCTTTGGGGCGCCTGGGTGGCTCAGTCGTTAAGCGTCTGCCTTCGGCTCAGAGTGTGATCCTGGCGTTCTGGGATCGAGCCCCACATCAGGCTTCTCTGCTGGGAGCCTGCTTCTTCCTCTCCCACTCCCCCTGCTTGCCTCTCTCTCGCTGGCTGTCTCTGTGTCAAATAAATAAATAAAATCTTAAAAATATATATATATTTCAAGTCTTCAACCTCCCTAAGTAATGAAAGCAAGAGAAATAAAGACAAGGTTCCTTCTCAGCTAGCAATCCAGCCATGCTTTCTGTCCGTTAAGAGCACGCTCGGCGATGGGGAGGATGTGACAAGACAAGCACCCTGACACAGAACTGGCGGGCGGACAGGCGGGCCTGAGGTTGCAAAACACCAATGTGGTCATGTACATCTAAAGCAGGGGAGTTCGTTTTTTAAAAGTATATGCGGTGAGATTTGAAAACCTCCAGAAAATATGGTTCAACTCGGAGTGATGGAGCATATGAACTATTTACTTATAGCTAAGAGGATCATAAGTCAAGGACGACCAGAGTGGGACGAGATCTCCTCCATCAACCGGAGCACCTCCCCTCAGAAAGGAGCAAACCTCAGCCTACTTACTCAAGGGCACGCAGCTCGCTCATACCCCTCCAAACGACATTCCAGCCAAATGCTGTTTTTCAATAAAATAACTACCTACTCGTTAGTATTTAGTATTTAATTCAATCAAAAAGCCTAAACTTAATAGGAGGCCGAAACCATGAACAACATGAAAAAAACTGATTAAACTGGACCTCGTCAAAACTAAAAACATTTCTTCATCAAAGGACATTATCAAGAAAGCGAAAGGCAACCTATGGAATGGGAGAAAGAGCGGCAAAACATTTAAGTGATAAGGACCCGGCATTCAGAATATACAAAGATCTCCAATGATGAAACAAAAAGCATCGCCCAATAGAAAAATGCACGAAGGGCTTGATACATATTTCTCCCCCCCAAAAAAATACATATATATAAATGAACAACGAATACATGAAAAGATGTTCAACGTCATTAGTCATTAGGGAAACGCAAATAAAAAATACAAGCTACCCCTTCACATCCTCTGAGTCCAAAAATCATGGGGAAAAAGTGTTGGAGAAGATGCGGTGAAGCCAGAACACTTATACACGGCTAGTGGGAATGCAGTGGTTCAGCCACTACGGCAAACAGTTTGAGGATTCTTCAAAAAGTCAAACACAGAATTCCTGTGTGACCCGGCACTTTCATTCTTAGGTATATAACTAAAAGAACTGCAAAGAGGTGCTTCAGATACATGCATATGCATGTTAATAGGACTACTTACAGTAGCCAAAAGGTCCATCACAAATGAATGGGTAAGAAATTGCAGTATATACAATATAAAGAGGGCTATTATTCAGCTATAAAAAGGATGAAGCACCGATCCATGCTACGAGGTAGGTCAACCTGCAAAACATTATACTAAGTAAGAGAAGCCAGACCCAAAAGGTCCCATGAATTGTTCACTTTAAAATGGTTAATTTGATGTTATGTGAATTTCACCTAAATTTTTTTTAAAAACCCAAACTCATTATAATAATTGAAAGACTTATTAACCTACTATTCAAATTTGCCTATAATTATGTAAAAATAGGCAAGTGGTTTACTAAACACTGCAAATCATATGCAGAATGCAGTTCCTTACGACACCGACTGCAACATTCTAACCAATCAGGGACTGCCTCAAGGGACTGGTCCCTCTCTCACCTAACTCAGTCTCCCGAAGGGAAAAAGCTCCAGCCATTGCTCATGGAAGTCGCAGGGGACTACAAACCTACAAATGGCTGAGATGAAGAGTTTATGCATGGAGAAATACAACAGACCACCCAAAGCCCCAAGAAGTTGTTGGGTAAGACTCCTTGGGAAACCAAGGCATTCTAAAGCAGCAGTGTACATCCGGGATGGGGAAAGCCTCACACCGGGCTGGGCCAGGCCAGACACATGCTCAGCAAAGATGTGACAAGACTTTCAGGTTTCCAGGCTCAGAGCATGGCCAGCTAATCAATGAATGACTTCCCTGGCACAGAGCCAGTCTGCAAAGACCAGAAGAGGTGGCTGTTTCCTCAAACACCCACTTTTCAACAGAAGATCAAAGACTGTATACAGAGAGAAAACCTGGCCCATTCAAAGGAACAAAACAAACTGAGAGAGACTGTCCGGGAGGTAGCACAGACTGAGGATTTACTGGACAAGAGACAGCTACCTTAAATACACTCAAAGAACAAAAGGAAAACACAAAAAACTAAATTGGGAAAATGATACACAGTTAACCCTTGCACGCCACAGGTTGGGGCACCGACCCCCTCATACAGTTGAAAATCCACATGTAAATTTTGACTCCCCAAAACCTTAACTAATAGCCTACTGTTGACTAGAAGGCTTACCCATAACACAGAGTCCATTAACAGGTTTGATATGTTGTATGTGTTATACATTGTATTCTTACAATGAACTAAGCTAGAGAAAAGAACGTATTAAGAAAATCATAAGGATGATACATTTACAGTACTGGACTATAAAAAATCCATGTACAGTGGACCCACACAGTTGCAATCTGTGTTATTCAGGGTCAACTGTATAAGCAAAATGATATCAACAAGGAGAAATTATAAAAAGGAACAGGAATTCTGGAGGTGAAAAAACATAACAGCCAAACTGAAAATTTCATTACAAGTTCAAAATCAAATTGAGGAGGCAGAGCAAAGAATGAGAGAGACTTTGACAAAATAACAACCGAAAACTTCCGAAGTTCGATGGGAGACTTGACGCTCCAATAAACCCCAAGAGGATAAACCCAAGAGACCCCCCACTGAGACACATTATAATCAAACCAGTGAAAGACAAAGAAAAAGAGAATATTGAAAGCAGCCAGAAAAAAGCAACGAATCACACACAAGAAATCCTCAAAAGGATTATCCGTTGATTGCTCAGAAGAACCTTGGAGGCCAGAAGACAGTGGAATGATATATCTGAAGTACTGAAAGAAAAAACTGTCAACCAAGAACTCTTTATCTGGCAAAAGTGTCCTTTAAAAATGAGGGAGAAATTCAGACATTACCAGATAAACAAAAGCTGAGAGTTCACTGGCACCAGACCTAACAAGGAATCCTAAAGGGGGTTCTTCAAGATGAAATGAAAGGGCACTAGAGAGTAGGAAAAAAGCCGTAGGAAAGACAAAGTTCTAAAGTAAAATATAAATACTGGTATTAATATAAATTCAGCCTATAATTTCACTTGTTGTTTTCCACAGTATAAAAATGCACCTGTGAGTCTGTGGTGCACGATGCACAGAGACAGAAGTGGTGACACCGGTAACAAAAGGAGGGGAGGAGCCGTGGAGCAGCAAAGTTTCTGTATGCCACTGACCAACTGGTATCATTCAAATTAGATTATTTCAATTGTAGAAAGTTATATGTAACCCCCAAGCTAACCACAGAGGGAAAAATCTAAAGAATACATAGAAAAAGAAAAGAGGGTACCAAAACATGCCATTTAGCAACAAAACACAAAGGTAGGTGGGAATGAGGAAACGAGGTCAAAAAAGTTATCAAGAAGAACACAGAAAACAAAACCAAACGGCCAAAGTCCTTCTCGAACAGTAACCACTTTAAATGCCAACAGATTAGACTCTGTAATCAAAAGACACAGATCGGCAGAAAGAATTAAAAACACGGGACCCAACTATACACTGTCTACAGAAGACTCACTTCATACTTAAAAAAGACACTTAGGCTGAAAAGTGAAAGGACAGAAAAGACATGCAAATGCAAATAGTCATCCAAGGAGAGATGTAATGACTATATTAATCTCAGACAGAATAGCCATTCAGTCAAAAAAAAAAATTACAAGGACATTGCATATGGATGAAAGGGTCAATTAGCCAAGAAGCCATAACAATTAAAAATACACATGCACGAAACTTCAAGCTCCAAAACCTATAAGGCAAATGCTGACAGAAATGAAAAGAGAAATAGTTCTACGGTAAAAGCTGGAGACGTCAACATCCCACTTTTGATAATGGATAGACTAAGAAGATCAGTAAGGAAACTGAGGAATTGAGCGAAAAAACCAATTCGAACTAACAGACATAGAACACTCCAACCAACACAGGATACATTTTCCTCAAGGTCACATGGAAAACACTCCAGGACAGACCATATGTAAGCCATAATATAAGTCAGAATAAATTTATAACAGTTAAAATCATACAAATTATCTTTTCTCATCAGAATGGAATGGAACTAGAAATCAATAACAGAAGGAAGACTAGCAAATTCACAAATGCATGAAAATGAAACACCACACTCTCAAATACCCAAGGGGTTACTCCCAAGAAGAGATAATCACAAGAGAAGTTAGAAAACACTTTCAAATAAGTGAAAATGAAAACAAAATGTACCAAAATTTACACTGTGCAGAGAAAGCAATGTTAAAAGTGAAATTTAAAGCTGTAAACACTTATATTAAGAAAGATATCGAACCAACAAACTAATTTTACACCATAAAAGGAACTAGAAAAAGTATAGCAAACTAAACCCAAAGATTACAGAAGGCAGGAAATAATAAAGATTACAGCAGATATAAATAGAGAACAGAAAACCAACAGAGAAATATCAACAAAACCAAAAGTTGGTGCTCTGAAAATATCAAAATTGACCAACTTTTAGCTAGACCGACTATGGAATAAAGGTACAAATTACTGAAATAAAGTGGAATCATCACTACCAATTTTAAAGAAATAAAAAGGATAATCAGAGTACTGTGAACAACTGAACGCCAACCAGATGGGTGAGCTAGATGAAATGGATAGACTCCTAGAAACACATAACCTTCTAACACGGACTCACGAATAGAAAATCGGAATAGACTTATAACTACTAAGGATTTGAATCAGTAATCAAAAGCCCCCACCCCAAAGCAAATCCCATGACCCAGATGGGTTTCACTAGCGTATTCTATTTAACTTTTAAAGAATAACTAACACCAACCCTTCTCAAACTCTTCCAAAAAATGAAGAGAGCACTGCTTTAACTCATCCCATGTGGCCCGTATTCCCCTGATGCTGAAGTCAGACAAAGACCTACAAGAAGAGTACAAAGTAATATCCCTTGTGAATATCAATCCTCACAAAATACTAGCAAGCCAAATTCAGTAGCATAGTAAAAGGATTACACGAGATGACCGAATGAGATATATTTCTGGCATGCAAGATGGTTCGACATAGAAAACAAAACACATGATCATCTCCACAGATGCAGAAAAAGCATGTGACAAAAGTCAACACCCTTTCGTGATAAAACCAAACCAAACAACAATCAACAAAGAATGGAAGGAAACTTCAACATAATAAAGGCCATATATGAAAAACAGGTAACCCCATACTCCACGGTGAAAGACTGAAAGCTTTCCCTTAAGTCAGCAACAAGACAAGGATCCCACTTTCACTACTTCTATTCAACATAGCATTTGAAGCTCTAGCCAGAACTATTATACAAGAAATAAAAGGCATCCAAATTGGAAAGGAAGCAGTAAAATTATGTTTGCAGGTGACATGATCATATATACAGAAAAGCCTAAAGATTCCACAGAACCTGTGAGCACCAATTAGCTAGGTTAATCATGTTGCAACGTACAAAATCAACACACAAAAATCCGTTGCATTTCTACACGCTAACAATGAACAACCTGCAAAGGAAATTAAGAAAACAATTCCATTTACCATAGCATCAGAAAGAATAAAACACTTAGGAATTAACTGGGGCAACAAGCAGAAAGACTACACTGAAAACTATAAAACATCACTGAAAGAAATTAAAGAAGATGAAAAGGCATCACACACTCATGGGTCAGAACACTAAATACTGTGAACGTGATAATACTACCCAAACCTATCTAGGGATCCGATCCAGTGCAATTCTATCAAAATCCCAGCAACATTTTTTTTGCAGAAAGAGAAAAGCCCTCCCTAAAACTCATGTGGAATCTCAAGGGACTCAGAATAACCAAAAACAATCTTTAAAAAGAAAAACAAGGGGCACCTGGCTGGCTCAGTCAGTGGAGCATGCGACTCTTGATCTCAGGGGTTGTGAGTTCAAGCCTCACGTTGGGAGTAGAGATTGCTTAAAAACAAAATCTTTGATAAATGCATACATACATACATACATACATAGAAGAACCATCATGGGGGGCTTACCCTTACAGATTTCGATGCTTATTACAAAGCTACAGTAATCCAAACAGTGTGGTCCTAGCAGAAAGACAGACATACAGCAGCACCTGGGTGGCTCAGTCGGTTAAATGTCTGCTTCTGGCTCAGGTCATGACCTCAGGGTCCTAGGATCGAGATCCACATCGGGCTCTCTGCTCAGCAGGGAGTCTCCTTCTCCCTCACTCTCCCCCCATGCTCTCCCTCCCTCTCTCTTTCTCGCTCTTAAATAAATAAAATCTTTAAAAAGAAAAAAAAAAAAACAGACATACGCACCAGTGCAATAAAACAATGAGCTCGGAAATCAACCTTCACATACATGCTGGTCAAATGATTTCTGACCAAGTGCCAAGACTATTCAATGGGGGGAAAGGACAGCCTTTTCAAGAAATGATGCTGGGAAGATTGGACATCCACACTGAAAAGAATGAAGGTGGATCCTTACATTAAGCCAATAATCTATTAAAAAAATTTTTTTTAAACCCCAAAATGTATCCAAGACCTAAAACTAGGAGCTAAAACTACGTAACTCTTAGAAGAAAACATAAAGGAAAAAGTTCATGACACTGGACTTGGCAATGATTTCTCGTATATGGTCTCAAAGGCACAGGCAACAACAGAAAAAAATAGATAAATTGGACTTCAGCAAAATCAAAAACTGTTAGACATCAAAGGACACTATGAAGAGACTGAAAAGGGCAACCTACAGAATGGGAGAAAATATTTGCATATCGTACATCTGATAAGGGTTTAATATCCAGAATATACAGAGAACTCCTACAGCTCAACACCAACAGCAAAACCCAATTTAAAAGAGCAAAAGACTTAAATAGACATTTCAGCAAAAATAAAGAGATGGCCAGTAAGCATGTGAAAAGATGCTCAACATCACTAATCACGAGGGAAACGCAAATCAAAGCCACAGTGAGATCCCACTCCACATCCACTGGGCGGCTATTATTTACACACACACACACTAAGTGGTGGTGAAGATGTGGAGAAACTGGAACCTCTGTGCAGTGTTGGTGGGGAGGTGAAACAAGGCAGCTGCTGTGGCAAAAATATGGTAGCTCCTCAAACACGAACACAGCATCACCACAGAATTCAGTATTTCCACTTTAGGTGTAGGTCCAAAAATACAGAAATCAGAGACTCAAACAGTTATTTTATACCAATGTTTACAGTAGCATCGTTCACAATATCCAACAGGTGGAAAGAGCCCAACTGGCAGGGCTGGATGAACAGATGAACAAAATGTGGTACATACGGGCAATGATTATTCAGCCTTAAGAAGGACTGGAATTCTGATAGATACAAACATGGATGAACCTTGAAAACATTACGCCAAGCGAAATAAATAAGACCCAACAGGATAAATATTATATGATTCCACTTCCAAGTCATACCTAGCATAGTCGACTCACAGAGACAGAAAAGGAGAATGTGGTTACCGCTGGCAGCAGCAGGCGGGGGAGGGTGGGAACGGGGAGTTGGTGTTCAATGGGTAGAGTTTCGGTGTAGGCTCATGAAAACGTTCTGGAGGTGGACACAGGCGACCGCTGCATAGTAACGTGACTATACTTAACGCAGCAAATTTTATGTTATGCATACTTTACCACAATAAAAGAAAAGCCAAAACAAGTGACCAATGTTATTTCAAAAAGAGACCATGTAAATGAGGAGAAGCTCACAGGCGTGTATGTGCAGAGGGCTTAGCGGAGCTATCCAGGCGAGGAACTGGAGTTGTGGCAGAGGTCCTAGGCGGGAAGTGAGCCAAACCACTCGGGAAACGCTGGGTGATTTCCTTTTGCAAACAGGTCAGCAGACAGGAAATACGAAGCCAATGTCAAGATTTCACTGGACCCTAAAAGACTGATTATCAAACTGGACGATCAGCTCAGTGTTTCTCAACAAGGGACTATGGGCATCCCAGACAAGAACGACTGCTGCTTCCAGGGGGACTCTCCTGCTCGCCACAGGGCACTGACTACCCCGACCTCCGAACCCGTTACTACAGGAGCGCTGTCCTCGCCCCGTTACACTAACCATCGAGGAGAAGCCCACAGAGCTCCATCACCACCACGACCCCAGCTCACGCAGATGAACGCCACACACTGAATCCAACAACCGAAGTAGGAGAGCCTTTGTGTGTCAGGACGTGTCTGGTTATGAAGCAGTGACAAACAATTCCACGTCTTCCAGGGCTGAGACAAAACATGCTTTCTCTCGTGTTCACGACCTGTTCATCCTGGGCCAGCAGGTGAAACACCCCACGCTCTTCCCCACTGTCCTCACACAGGACCTGGGCTGACACAGCGACCGGTACCTGGAGTGCCGGCAGATGCGGGAAGGACAGGGAAGGACACGTGGCAAATGATGACGCACTGGCATTTAGAAACTCCACTGGGGGCGCCTGGGTGGCTCAGTCAGTTAAGCATTCGACTCTTGATTTCAGCTCAGGTCATGTTCTCAGGGTCTTGAGATCAAGCCCCGTGTTGGGCTCTGCACTGCGCATGAAGCCTGCTTAAGATTCTCTGTCTCCTTCCCCTCTGCCCCTCTGCCCCCACCCATCTCTCTCTACCCCTCTCTTAAAAAAAAAAGTCTTCTTATAGACTATGAGAAACAAACTGAGGGCTACAGAGGGGAGGGGGGTGGGGGAATGGGATAGACCGGTGATGGGTAGTAAGGAGGGCACATATTGCATGGTGCACTGGGTGTTATACACAACTAATGAATCATCGAGCCTTACATCGAAAACCGGGGATGTACTGTATGGTGACTAACATAATATAATAAAAAATCATTATTAAAAAAAAAAAAAAGTCTTCTTATAAAATAAAAATTCCACCTAGAAGTGACACACAACACTTCTTACATTTTGTTGGCCAAAGCAGATCAAAGAGCCTTGCCTGTTACAAAGGCCAGGAAAATGCAGTGCTCCCGTTTACCCGGAAGGAAAAGAACCAGAGAGCCTCCGTACAGAGCCAGACAGCTGCCCAGCGACGACGTAAAAGCATTCTGTGAGGACGCTGGGCCCACGTGCACCACTGAGAGTCACTGAAGAGCGCGTTACCGCTTCGTGTAGAACTCAAGACGGCGCCCCCACCGGCACCAGGCTACGGCGTCCCAGGAGGGCTGAGCCACGTGCACTCCGCGGAAACAGTTTTTACACAATTTCAATGCGGTGTGACAAAGAGGATCATCAGGGCAGTGAGTGCAGGAGGTCAACTGACCCGGCCGTCAGGGTACCTGACAGAGAGAAGGGCTGCTGGCAGCCTCCATGTCGGTGCAGGGCAGTCAGCCTGGAGGAGGACTTGCAGCCCACCGACAGGTGGAAGCAAGAATGGGGAGCACGGGGGAGCACGGGGGCGCCCGGGGGGGGGGGGCGTTCAGTCGGTTAAGCATCTGCCTTTGGCTCAGGTCATGATCCCAGGGTCGTGGGATTGAGCCCCACATGGGGGGGGGGGGGTCCCTGCTCAGCGGGGAGCCTGCTTCTCCCTCTCCCACGGCCATCCCCCCCCCTTGCTTGTGCTCTCTCGAATACATAAATAAAAGCTTAACCAAAAAAAACCCACAAAAAACAATGTGGAGACTAGGCAGGGGTGCCTGTCTTTCAGAGGAGGCAAGCATCCCCCTGCTCACTCCCAAGCTCTCAACAGACCCTCACAGGGACGGGAGTGGGGGGAGGGATCTTCATCCCGGGCCAGCCCTGAGGGCCTTAATACAGGGATCCTCTGGACGCGTCAGCCCTGCTGCGGGGGGGGGGCGGGGGGGGGGGCGGTGAACAATCTCTGCAGCGTGGCCCGTGCAGGCTGCTGACCCCACTTAGCTCCGGGCACTGTGCCGCAGGGGCTGTGCCGCCTTTCTCAGGCCCCGGTCACAACCAGGGAAGACGATGCACCCCGTGCAGGGAAGGTCCGGCCGAGCAGGTGCCCTGGGTGGGATGCTGAGGCCAGCAGCGAGGGGGGCTTTGTTGTGGGAGCTCAGGCCGGGCAGTCTCATGTCAGAGGCCCCGTGTGAGCACGGGAATGGCTGCAGGAGCCCCACTGCCTTCCGTTGTTTTAATTAAAATACTCCCCCAATAAAAAAAAGCCTGGAACCAATTGTAGGGGGGAGAGGTGGGGAAGAGAATTAAGAATAAGCAGTAATTTTAAATGCACTTTTATTTTTCTTTCCATTTTAAACCCGTGTTAATGCAGAACAAAATAAAGGCACTAGACATTCTGCATTTAAAAAAAAAATGCTTAGGGATTTATTTCAACATCAACTAAAGGATTTTTGTTTTGTTTTCCCCATTTAACTACCCTCAGAGTCATGGAGCTTTCAGTACAAAGATATTATGGGGTAGGGGGAGTAGGTAGGGAGGTTATCTTTTCTATTTCAGGATTTATTACAGATATGCTCTCTGAATGTTACACTCGGCAAGCACTTCCATGCTTCTCAAACTGAGGAGCTCGGTGACAGCCTCAACGCTTTCAAGACCACAGGTGGGACAAGGGAGGGGAATTTTTCTCCCAGGAGAGTAATTTTAAAAATCCTTTTTTGTGTTAAAATAAATAAAAATATATTATGGAAAAGAATGCAAAGTAGGCCTTTTAAAGATAAAACTGGAGATGGATGAAAAAGTCCCCCACACAGACAGGGTGGGGTGCAGCACCTCCGGGCCTCTGGGGCAGGCTCAAACTGGCCTCTGCCATCAGTCCCACAGAAGAATCTGAGAAGACCCACTAAAGGATGTTGCAGCCTGTCGTAACTCATACTTCCTCTCACTACACAGTGACAGCCAGAGACCATCTTTTGTTTTTTGTTTTTTACAATTCAACATGTCTTTAACACCTGCTATATGCCAGGCCCTGCACATTCGGGATAATTATCATTTTGGCCTGCCTCATGATTTAGGGTCAGCACCCACTACCTTGGGGTAAATCCTAGGGCCCTTTTAACAGAGGGTGAGGTCTGCCAGCAGGCAGCCCAGGCGGGGCCAGGCCCTGTGCCAAAAGACCCAGATGCCGGAGCTCAAATCACAAACACAGGGGATTCTGCAAGTACTAGGAGCACCCCGCAGCAGAGTTTACGGAGGGCGGGTTGCCCCAACAGCTGTGCGGCCGCTCTGGAGGGCTTGCGGGAACGTCAGAGGGGGTCTATGGGAAGGGGTCCCTGGGCCACGCCCAGTGCGGAAGATATCTGTACAACTGGAAGGGTACAAGACACCTGGCAAGTTGTCACTCACACCCCTGGGCAGGCCGGGCGGTCTGCAAGCACAGGCTTTGGGACTCATTCATAGGGATTCTATATGGTATTTGTTAGGCACTGGAAGTGCAATGGAAAGTGCATTTGGCTCACGTGCACAGCCTGGTATAAGGTGTTACAAACTGCTGAACCATGATAACCAGCACCCAGATCCAGAAACACATTCTTCTCAGCTCTTAGAAATCCCTTATTAGGAACCTACGGTTTTACCTTTAGACATCCAACCTTCAATGAACACCTATTTTCAGACATCTAGGAGATGATCTGTAGTTGAAATAAGCAATACTTCTTAAAAGAAGGCAAACAACGTCATTCGGTGCCACACTAGAGGAGCTCAGAGCAGGGTATCCCCGCCCTCCAGCACCCACGTGACCAACTTGCAAAAATCCAGCACGGCCCAATCCACAGGCACTGCCACTATGCGTCCATGAGCACAGGCTGGGATCTTCTAGGCTTCCTAGGTAGTAAAGAACATACACCTTTAAGACTACTCTCCACGTTCCCCCAAACTAAAAACACACTGCTAGGCGCTCTTGGTTCAGGAAGAAAACAATGTTTCAGTCTAGTTATCATGAGCCCTGGTTCTAACCTGAGTCAACACTGCTTTCTCTTGGCTAACACAGCACAATAAAGGGGGGAAACCGCGTCAGAGACTCCCATCCACCGCAAAGCAGGCACATTCCTTTTGGGAGACAGGAAGGACCGGACGAAGAAATGGTAATTAAAGACAGTGTGGACCCCAGCACTAGGCACACGGCACGTACCACCGCAAGGCATTTACTGCAAAGTTCCTTCTAATAAAGAAAAAGTTTTCAACAGAAAAGTACATAAAAGACACACCTCAATGAAATGTCGCAGTCATTAAAAATGAAAACCATGAAGACCTCCGAGCTGCTCAAAAATAGCACTGACCGTGCTAAAGACAGAACTCAAACTGCAGTCATACTGCACAATTAGGCAAAAACGGTGACTAAACACAGGTAAACTTAACTGGATGGGAAAGATCTAGAAAATGACACCCAGAGAGCAGGGGAGGTAGAGCAGTAGTTCCAACTTTGTTTTTATTTCAGCTTCTATGAGTAGGATACTATTGGACAATATGAAACTCATCTAAATATCATTCCTATGTAAAAGCCTTCTGGATCGGATTCATGCTCCCATGCTGACTTTCACGGTCAGTATCCAAGGAATCCTGTCCAAAGCCTCATCTGGCCAGTTTCTAAAAAAGAACCAGACCAGCTGCTGTTCATGCCCCCGCTCTTCTAGTTAAAGGGAGGAGCAAAGGTATTATGAGAAAACCCAAAAGGGCTGACAACCCCTTATATTTAAATAATACATTATACTTAGCATGTCCTTGATTAACTCAGTGGCACTGTAAGTTGGACAAAGATTTCTATCCTCCTAATATTATTTCAGTGAAAGCTGTGTGACTTGCCAAGATCTTGTGAGTCTAGTGGCAAGTCAGGCGTTGGCTCTGAGGACAGAATCCTAGCTCAGCCCCTTCCTGGCTGGGCTGCCCACAGCAAATGGCTCTAGTTCACCTTATCTTTAAAATACAGATAATACAAGCCATTTTGGAACTACAGTGAGGATTAAATCTGACACCAGGAAATGACCGTTTCCATGGGGGGGGAGGGGCAGGATGGCTCTTCAGGTCTTCTCCCATTCCCAAAACCCAAGGCATTGTAGGTCCCCATGGCACGGCAGCAAGCTGAGGTCTGGCCAAGGCAAAAGAGGCAGGGAGTTCCAGGTGACCTTAGTACCAAGCACATAGTAAGTGCTCAAAGAGTATCTGCTAAATGGACCAACCCAGCCAGGGAGCCCTCTGTCATCAGATGATGATTAAGAAGAAAAACAGGCAGGAAGCCATCAGCTATCGGAACTCAAACTCTGGCCCCTTTAACTTTGAGACTACAGCGTTTATTTTGCACACGGCGTACTGACGGCAGCATCTGCCACTGTGGAAGACAAAGTCTTCTGCATGTTATCTTCAGCTCTATTTACCAAATATGCCTCTGCATGGTCCTATTTAAAGAGATTCAGAGAGAGAACAAACTGATGGTCACTGGAGGGGAGCTGGGTAAGGAATGGGTGAAACAGGTGACCAGGATTCAGAGCGCACTTCTCGCGATGAGCCCTGAGTAATGTACAGAATTGTTGGTTCGCTGTATTGTACACCTGAAACTAACAGAACACTGTATGTTAACTATACTGGAATTAAAGTTAAAAACTTAAAAAATAAAAACATTCAGAAACCACTGCTTTCCAAAAAGAAAATAAAATAGTCCTACTAATATTGCCTTATCTCTGTAAGATAAGGCTCCTCCATCAGGCTTCTATCAATCCTACTTTGGTGAATACAGCTATCTTTTATGAAACAAAATCGTATCTTGGAGGTAAAAACTGTAAACTGTAGCTCAGAGAAAGTGCTGATGGGTAAAGCAGAACTCTCAAGAACAGTTTAAAATGAACATGCCTATTCTATTTGAATGGCTTTATTGATCTTTTTCTTATCAATTTATTATAATATTCATAAACTGTTTTAAGTCACAATTATGTCATGGATTTCTGTCCTGTGTGCCTGATCACATCACAATTGCTGCGATCTCTGAAATTCCTCCGAATTACTGAGAATTCAGCTCTTCATGGCAAATCATTGTGCTGTCCTTCCAAGAAGTCACAAACCATCCCCTTCTGTGAGCAGCTTCTGAGGCTCTGGGCACACACATTAAGTCAGAGAATCAGAAGAGGACACTTTGTAGCTATGAGGTCAGCACCAGAGAAATGCCTCTTTACCACTTCAACAGCAGGCTCCATAGTATCCCTGAGACCATTTAGCTTCATTTCCCTCTGTGGGGGTCCAACCTGCACCCTAGAGCAAGAAGAGAGTAACAGGACGCCACTGACATCAGGACCTGCTGCTTCCTCTGCTAGGAGGTGGAAGCAGTCTTATCCTCCAGCAATTCTGGGCTGCACCGCCGAGAGCTCTCAGAAAGGGACCGTACCCTTGCCTTCACCGAGTATTACTCCTGTCGTCGGACATACAGACACAAAGACACAGTGGTCAGCCCAACAAGGACTACACCCATGGGAGCTGTGGTCCCGGTCAGTGGACACCAAATCCAACACGTAGGTGAGGTTGCAAAAAAGCAGAAGCTAGAGATGGTTTAAACCACAGTCTTCTCGTAACATCGGGCCTAAGCTGCTTTGCTGGAAGCCCTTCCCACTCTGCCCTTTCCAAGGGATGGAAATTCTATTTACTGTGTGTGTCAGACTAAAAGCCACTGTGCACTAATGCCGCCTCGGGCAGATCATCACACTGCTTTATTCATAAGGCTGGGATACCGGGTAGAACCGCACGAATTTAACATCTTGCTGCGCCTGAAACGTTCATTAAGGGCTCTTATCTGCAGTCACCTGCCCACCCCGTTGAACCTCTCCGCTAATTTAAAGAGACTATAATCTGCTCACATTTAAATTATGATGAACAGGAACATTTCCACTGGAAAAACTGTCACGCATCTTAATTTGTGCTGCCAATTAGGTCTTTGGAAAAGGAAAAAAACAAAAACAAAAAACCTGATCATCTTACATATAGTAATTTGCCCTAATTGGTGCATAATGGGTCAGATATAATTTGTGGATTACCCCCACCTGGTAAATAGTTTATTTAGCGTTTTAGAGGTACCAAAAATTAGCCTTATTATTTGATGGCAAAAGGTTCACTCCCGACCACACGTTCTGGGGACATTTTTAATCTAAACATGAACTGTGTATTTAAGTGGTGGAAGTACAGTTTGAACAGAACAACAGGTTTCCAGAGTCCTAGGTTATCAAGATACATTGTCTGATGAAATTCACATGGGGCTCAAGGCTCCTTGCAGAAAGGGTTAAGTCCTAGAGAAACCCAAGCCTCCTAGGAGCAGAGGATACTAATTATATGGTAAAGGTCAGTGGAAAAATAAAACAAAAAATGAACCCTATCTCAGTCCTTCTTACTCGTATTTCTTTTCCTTGTTTTTAATACCTTCCCCTCACTGGGGAAAATTAAAAACACTACTCTTTCTCATCAACATCCACAACAATTTTTTCTCAAATGTCTACTTTCAGGAAGCCTTTCGGACATCATTAAATGGCCAAAACGACCAACCATTAGGGGCTCTGCCTTGAACTGGAGCCAGGAACCAGGCAGGTGACAGCGGCCTGGGCTCTGGCGCCACCAACTTGCTGGGTCCCTTCGGTCTCCCAAGGATAGGCCCGGAGCCCCGCCTTCTCTCTCTCCGAGGCCCAGCACCCAGGTGGAGAAGAGGTAAAACACTCCCAGTCCAAGGTTAAGGTGGAACCGGTGAGTCAAAGGCATTCACAAAAGCAAGAAAAAAATCCAACCGTCACAAAGCCTCTCTCCAGCTCCCACAAGCTGCTTCCTTCCCTTTCTAAAAGTTTTCTTTTTAGTTCATTTGAAAAAAGTGGGTATTGCTTACCTCTGAAGATACTAGGTATATTCGTTACTAGAAAGTAAGGAAAAGCTCTTTAAAGAAGTAAAATAGAAAACTGAGGTAACGTTCACATTCCCACCACCCACTGAAACATGGGGGGGGGCGAAGTACTCTCAAGTGTTTGTAAATGAGATTTATAAAGCCCAGTTTGGACCATAAAGCGTAATTGGGGTCCTGCTGTGTTTACGGTTTGAGATCTCGGGCTTTTTGTTTTTTAACTTGGCCTCATGACGTTGCCATTCCCCCCACCAAGTGGTTACAAATTCCTTGAAAATACTCACAAAAGTTATAGAACAAATACAAGAGCATTCCTTGTAAATTACACTCCCTCATCCAAGTTGAACTGTACTCCCGGCTATTTTTTAGAAAAATTACACTTTTCTGCAACTTCATCTCTTTGCCAACTCCAGGAGAAAGTGGGGTGCGCGCACCAGAAAAGCTCCCCGCACACACACACATTCCCCCCCCCCTCCACGCCGGATCTACCAGCGCTGCAAACGCAGGCGCTACGCCCCTGCTGCCTCCCGCCGGCACTTCCCTCGAAACGCTTCCACTCCAGGGGCTCGCGGCCCCTGCCGCCCGGCCTGCGACCCCCCGGTCCCCACCCAGGACCAAGGCGACTGCCGCGCGAGGTGGGGACGCCCAGCCTCTCCAGTCCGGGCGGCACAGCGGTGACCCACCGCGCACACCTGCAGGGCGCGCCCGCTCCGGCATTCCCGGGGCGAGGCTGGCCAGGTCCACAACGCGGTGGCCAAGGGCCACGTTTCAGCCCAAGGCGGGGAGGAGGGCCGGGCGCAAAGAGCAGGCCGGCCGGGCTGCGTCCTGGCTGCGACGGGACCCTCACCTGGGAGCGAGACGCCAACTCCATTCTTCCTACCCGGGCTCCGGCCTTCTCCTAGCACGCGGCTGCGGGAACCTGGCTCGCCACGGGCCCGGCGCACGCAGAACACCCGCGGCCGCGCAACCCGCGCGCTGCGCCTGGAGCTCCGGCGGGCCGGGGGAGGGGCGCACTCGGCGCCCGGGACAGGGGGAGCGCACCGCACCGCCCACTCGCCGCCGCCGCGCCGGGACTGCGAGGCGCGGGTCTCGGACCAAACTTCGCGACCGGTGAACTTCGCTTCGCCCGCGGCGTGGGCGGGGGCGGCGGCTGGGCGCGGCTGGCGGCGGCTGCCAGTGCGGGGGCGCCGGGCTCCCCCCTGCAGCGGAGGGAGGGAGTGGAGCGGTCCGGCCGGGTTTCGCGCGGGAGAAATGAGGGGGCCGTCCCGGCGCAGCCTCCAGCTGGCACGCCCGGCTACGCGCGCCGGATATTTGCAGGGTTTATTCCAGGTCCTGCCCTGAAGCACATGCCTCTGCTGTAATCTATGTCTCTCCTTCAGGAGAGCGTTTTAGAGCTACTTGAGAGCTCGTTTGGTTTAGTTGTTGTAAAGGGGCGGGGTTCTGCCGCCTCCCAAAACGTTTGCTGCAGTGTTCACTTTGTAAAACAAGCAACCCGGGTTTCTTTACGGAGGCCCTGGGGTTGGGAAGCTGCAAAATCCCCCTCGAACTTTAAACAGCCTTTGCTGTACCATTATACACGTAGGTCTACAGCCCCACTAGACAGAGAGTTGTAGAGGTTAGAAATGCTCATTAACAAATGTTGGCTGGCAACTACTATGCGTCAGGCACTGTGTTAGAGCTGGGAACACGAGACTGAACAACAACAACAACAAAAACAGGTCCCTGCTGTGTCGGAGCTTACAGTCAGGGAGCCAGCCACCAGCAAGACGTTATAAATGTAATAGTGATGCAAGTACGTGTAATAATAATGCAACAATTAATTTGATTCATAATTTCATGATTCAAATACCATTAATGTGATAGTAAGTTCAATTATAATGATGCAAATACATGTAAATTTGAAGCTATGATAGATGCCACGAGGGAAAAGGTAAGAGGTACTATGGTGGCTTAAAAATAGGGAGACTTAATTTGGCACAGGTCAGCGAACACTTCTTAAAGTTTAGGTAGGAAGAGTGAACAATTCAGTGCTTGGAGATTGTGGAAAGCTAGAAGTAGGTATTGGGGGAGGGTGGTAGGTGAAGTTGCTCTGAAATCCGAGCAGGTTTGCGGGGCAGTATGTAAAGCCTGTTTGGCACTGTGGTTCACAGTGGATCACTGTATGCAGGAGACCTTCTGCAGCCCTTCTTGGCTGCTTGGGATCTGACATTCATCTTTTCTTTGTTGAAGCAGTCAATGAAATTGGCCAAACATTTGCTCCAGCTTGAGGAGAGAACATCTGGAAACTGTCCTCCTTCCTACTTTCATTGGTTCAACAGACCTGTGTTATGTGCTTCCATGTTCCAGACTGTGGGGGAAGAAAGATCAGTAAAACATGGTATGATGCCAAAAAAAAAAGTTTTGTTTTCTTTTTATTGGGTAATGTGAATTATTCACTATAGCCACTTCCATTTTTATTATGCTTTAGAGTTTTACTTCATATATAGTATCTCCTTGAATCTTCCCAACATTCTTCCAGATTCTTATTATCCACATTTTTAAAATGTGGACACAGAATCTAAGAAGATGCATTAAGAGAAAGATCCCTGTCCCCCTGCTAGTAAATGACAACTGCAGACTGCCAAACTGGAAAACATCCCTTATGCCTCCAAATTCAACGTTGTCTCCTTTCTTCTTTACCTTTTCCTTTTGACCGCTGGGAAACTCAAGAGTGAAATTTGTTCCATTGAAACTTTTTTCTTTTTTGGTATATTTGCTTTCCCATGAACCGGTGATCTTGTTTTTACTTATTTCCTCTCATTGTAGGATGCATGAAATCCCTTTTGCAAGAGGGAGTATAAATTTGAAATAGGTCAGATTTTGCAAAGCACTTGAAGTAACCTAGTCCTTATTTGGAAAACTGTATGTAGCTGAGCCTTCTTGCTTTAGAAATTTGCTGTAACTAGTCCTAAATCTTCAAATGGCAACGTGGAAACTTTCTTCCTTTGTTGGGCAAAGCCCATGCACTTGAATAGTACTTAGTAATTGATTCTATAGTGGTGTGTTTTGTTGTCAGATTTTGGTTCCTTTCCGTCTACATTTGACCCTTTAACAACCTGGGGGTGCGGGGGGGGGGGGGGCCAACCCCCAGCACAGTCAAAAATCCATGTAGAGCTTTTGACTCCTGCAACACTTAACTACTAATAGCCTACTGTTAACACATATTTGGTTTAGGTATTATATGCTCGATTCTTACCATAAAGTAAGCTGGAGAAAAGAAAATGTTAAGAAAATCATACAAAAATACATTTATAGTGTTGTACTGTATTTATCCAGAAAACTCCACATGTAAGTAGATCTGCAGTTCAAACCCATGTTGTTCGAGGGTCCGCTGTACTTCCTACTCGTGGTTATGGATGGGATTCATGACTTGTCCATGCTGGGTTTCAGCATAGCGCTGCAAGAGGACTGTCCCTTCCCAGAAGCAATAATATACATATTGCAACAGAGGAAAAGGTGATGTCGTGTTTGCAAAATTTCCTTAAGAATCCGTCTAGAAATCTATGCTTGCTTGCTTTTTAAACATGTCTATGAGATTTAAAACTTGGTCCATACTACCTTCGACAAGATAAGAAATTTGGGATTATATGCCACCACACATGCCTCAAGTGACATGAAATAGTTGTGATTGCTTATCAGTCCTGGCCCACAACTTTTTCCTCCGTAAAAGGAGTCCAGACATTTCTCCTCGGCTCTGAAGTCGTAGCTCTGCCCTTCCCACGGAGCTCAGTGGTGGGCAAATCCTTTATTAACAGAGAAATGTGCCAGTTTGGTATTCGGAACACCCAGCAAAGAATCCACCCTTGGCAGAGGGCTAGAAGCCATGTGGGTAATATCTGAATACCGCTTAGCATTACATTTGATCATGAATAAATGAAGTGACAGTTACAGAAGATAACATCCCTACTTGTTTTCTATCTCCATATCTTCAAACTCCCATCTCATTGAGATTAATACCTCACCTAGAAGGGGGGACATCACTAAATTTGAAACACTCAGAGATAACATTTCCAAGTTGTTGCAGAATAAAAGATCTAAAATCAAGTCTCTTATAGCAAAGTCATCATCTAACAGTGTCTGGGTGCGTATTCTATCTTCCTGACTTGGCTTGCCAAGATAACTGCTGTCACAGCCAATTTAAATACATTCTGATAATAACCACTTGAACAGCTATGGAGAAAAAGACATGGATGACCAATAATAGGTGATGTCATATATTGGATGCAGAAGAGTATACACAGAAACTGTAATGCCCATGGTTCTACCGAAAAGCCAATAGTAGTAGTGGTATCAGTAACAGCAGCCAGCTAAATGAGCACTGGCTGGGCACCGAACCCTGTGCTGAGTTCATCTTTGCAAGCATTCTCTCCTGTAATCTTTCAACTGTGACAGTTACCCATCTGCTCCTCCAAAATAGTGCTGGGAAAATAAATGAAAGACTATTTTCAAAGCATTTGAGATTTCTTAGAGATGCTATATAAACTCGAAACAGAATTAATGCAATCCATATTTCATAGGGTTTTTGGAAAATAGTAATAATTTGGTGTGTGAACCTAAAATATAACTAGGTACTGACAATAAAGGGCTGAAAATGAAAACAGATTGGTCAAAGCTCTCAGATGAGGAAACTAGCGCTCTGAGGGTTTAAGAAACTTGCTCATGGTGACCCAAGAGAGCCAAGAGAAAACCCCGATCAATCCTACCACAAAAAGGTACTCTCGCTTTTTGCCTGGATTCAGGTCACTTGAGAAACCTAACCTTTAATTTAAAAAATGAGAACGAGGTTTTTTATGTACTATCATTCCAACCTACATATTTACTGTGCTTAGAATTCTGGTGTCTTCTCTTTCTTTGTTTCTGAAAGTAATGATTTCTCCACCTACAGGGTACTTTCAGCAGCTGTGTCTGCATTCTTTTCAAGAGTCTTCCCCCGCTACCACACCTACCCGTCTCTCTTTTCCAAAATCTACACATTCTGGACTCTCATGTGGCTCAACTGTCCCAGACAAGATTACTCTCGGCTGATAATCTGATCACCATGTCTTCTACAGCTTTCCGCTCTGACCTGCTTATCACGTCTGGATTTTATAGCTTTTGAGTCCAAATGAGCTCCTGACCTTGCTAACTGTAGCCCAGTACCAGGAAATTTCTGACAGCATAAAACTCAAGGTCTCATCTTAAAACTATGTAATGAAACCGATAACCATAAATTCCAAGGTGGGCTCAGGAAACGGAATACAACAGGATTTGGGCATTTCTGACTGTTATTTCCAAAGCAAATCATATCTGTATATGAAATATGGACTAGAAGTCACATACTCAGAGAGCATGTTAAACATGGCTTGTTACAGAAAGTCATTTTGCGGGCACAGCCTTATCACCCACCTCTTACGGTTTTTGGACTGTTTTAGACACTGACCAAGTGAACTGAAATGTTTTCAGTCTTTTTGTTTTTTCAGAAAAGCAACATACCAGCCCCCCTGCCTCTTTCCTCCGAATGTTACCACTCCATCTTTCCTCGCCACTTTCTTTCCAAACACTCTAAAACTGTCAAGCATTTTATATTCCAGAGCTTGCAGTTAGCTACAGGGCCCAAGAAAGGCTGAGAGATTTCTTACGTAAGAAGTTTCTGCCATTGTCTAGAAAAGCTAGGGTAGGTGATAGCCCAGACGGAATCTATTATACTTGAAAATCGAAACATGCTTCCCCCAAATAGGAAGAAAAGCAAAGCAATCAAACAGAAATCAAGACAATAATAATAGTATGTGGAGTTGTACTTTTTCAGAAACTGCTCATGTTCTATCGACAATTGGGGCCTGGGATAATAGAGCCTAAAAAACATGTTCTGAGACAAGGTAAAGTAGTGCCTACATTACAACCAAAAGGGAATTCACCCACAAGGTTGAAAGAAAAAGCAAGGCAAGCAAACCATTTATTTGACCTCATAAATTTAACGTTCGTTTTCTGCTCTTCCTTTAAAAAAAAAAAAAAGGCAAACTAAACTATTGAAATAGATTAGGCAAAAGTCACATGCTAAAATCAGCAGTTTCTGAAGTTTATTAACTTCAGGTAAAACTGTAACTGCTTAAAAGTGTATCAGTATCTTTAATCCTCACAAAATCGTTTAACCGAGACCTTGGAGATGAGCAAAAATGGTTGTGCTGACGGCTTCTGCTTCGACATCTTGATCTCAATTCCCTCCAGCAGTACAACTGCTGTGCAACCTCACTGTTTCACAGTTCAGCTGGTGTTTGATCCTCACTGTGACCCTGAAGCTTTAGAAGTTCCCCTGCATCCCTGAGAGCTGCGAATAAAGACATAGTTGTGGTCTTGTGGCAAACAGCCCATCTTTAAGCAGATTGTTTCTTCATTTTTTAAAAAGTAGGTTGTTTCTTTCTTTCCAGGGACCCACCTAGGGATGAAATACACCTCTAAAAGTGTCATTTTTAGTTGCAACTTTTTTTTTTGAGCTCATGGTAGATTCACATGCAGTTACAAGAAATAGGACAAAATTCTGTGTGTATTTTGCCCGGTTTCCCGTAATTGTGACAATTTGAGAAACTACAGTACAGTCTCATCCAGGATATTGACACGGATAGTATTTACCATTCCTATTTAGATCTTCCCCATTTGACGTGCAAGTGCACGTGTGTATTTAGTTCCCTATAATTTTATCACATGTAACTTTATGCCTATACCTCAGCAGTCGAGATACTGAACATTCCAACCTCCCAAGGATCCCTCCGGTTGCTCTTCTGTAACTACGCTCACTTCCCTCCTATCGACCCACTCCCCTCCTTAAATTAACCCCTGGTAACCAGGGATGTGTTCTCCATTCATAACATTGTATCATTTCAAAAACGTTAGGGGCGCCCAGCTGGCTCAGTCAGTGGAGCATGCAACTCTCGATCTCGGGGTTGTGAGTTTGAAAACCCCCTGTTGGGTGTGGAGCCTCCTTCTTCAAAAATGTTATATAACGTCTTAGAGAACAGTATGTGACCTTTCAGAATTGGCTTTTTAGACTCAACATAATTCTCTAGAGATTCATCCACAGAGTTCTACCAGTCACACAGTTCGCTCCTGTTCATTGCTGAGTAGTATTCCGTGATACGCGCGTACCACAGGTTTTCGCCATCACCTGTGGAAGGACACTTGCGTTGATTCTAGTTCGGCGGTGTTACAGATAAGGCTGCTAGGAACACTGGTGTGAAGGCGGTCTTCCTTTCTCTGAGCGCACCTACTAGGTCACATGGTAGTTGTACGTTAGTTCCGGATGAAATTGCCGACTTTTCCCAGACTGTCTGGACCATTTCACATTCCCACCAGCAACTTGTGAGTGATCCAGTCTCCTCTCCTGGGTCCAGGGTCCTGCTCCAGAGGCATCCTCCCCTGTATTTGGTGGCGTTACTATTTTTTATTTTAACCATTCCGAGCGGTGTGCCGTGGTAGCTCAGTGTGCTCTTAATTTGCATTTCCCTGATGACTAATAATGGAAAACGTCTTTTCATGTGCTTGTTTTCCATCCGTATATCCTCTTTGATAAAATGTCTGTCTTGTTTCTTTTTGCCCATTTTCTAATTGGCCTGTTTCTTTACTGTTGAATTTTGAGAATTCTTTTTATGTTCTCGATAGGAGTCCTCCGTCAGATATGTGCTTTGCAAATATTTTCTGCCAGTCTGTAGTTTGGCCTTTCATCCTCTTCACAGGGGATCTCACGGAGCAAAAGTTTTTAGTTTTGATGCGATTCAATTTACCACTTTTTTTTTTCCAGAAACAGTCATAATTTTACATTTTATATTTCAGTCTACGATCCATTCTGTGTTCCTTTTTTTATAAGGTGTGAGATTTAGGTCAAGGTTCATATTTTCCCCTATATCCAGTTGCTTTCAGCACCATTTGATGAAAAGCTTTTCCCTTCTGCATTGAACGACTTGTGGACCTTCGTTGAAAGTCAGGTGAGCATGTTTGCGTGGGGCTAGGATTGGGCTTTCTGTTCTGTTCCATTGATAGCTCTCAGCCAATAATCACACGGTCTTCATTACTACAGCTGGATAGTTAAGACCTTAGTATCAGATGGAGTAATTCTTCCCACTTTATTCATCTTTGTAAAGATGATTTTAGCTACTCTCAGGTCTGTGCTTTTCTATATAAAGTTAAGAATAAGCTTGCCTATAGCTACACAAAGACTGCTAGAATTTTGATAGGAAATGCTTTAAGTCTATAGTTTAATTGGGGGAGAATTGATGTCTTTACTGTGTTGATTCTTCCAATCCATGATCAAGTTATGTCTCTCCACTTATTTATGCCTCTTTGGATTTCTTCCATCAGCATTTTGTAATTTTCAGCACATAGATGCTATCCATGTTTTTAAGTGCATACCTAAGTATTCATTTTCTTTGGAGCGACTGTAAATGGTATTTTTATAATGCTGTTGCAAATGGTTTTTAATTTCAGCGTCTATATGTTCACTGTTACTATATAGAAATGTAATCAATTTTTGTGCATTGTTCTTTTATCCTGTGACCCTGCTGAACTTGCTTGTTACTCCTAGGAGGTTTGGGGAAATTACCTTAGAGATTTTCTATATAGACAATCATGTCACCTACAAATAGAGACAGTTTTATTGCCTTCTTTCTAAATGATATGCCTTCTATTTCTTTTTCTTGCCTTACTGCAGTGGCTAGATCTCCCAGTACAATATCGAATAAGAGTAAAAGAATCATTTTAAATGTTTGGATTTTGTTTTTATTGCTTTAGCTGTAGGTTCTGGCAAATAGCAAAATTCCTCTGCAGGCCTTTCTTTGTACCCTCTCCCTCCTCTTCATAACTAGAACATCTGACCCATACACATTATTCAAAATGTCAGATAGTAAACAGATGTGGTTATTAAAAAAAAAAAAGAGGAAACGTTTAGCATTTCTTGTGGGGATTAATGAGCAAGCACTTTATCTTTTTTCACCATGGCAGCATCATGTGGCGCAGCTGCAAAATGATACCTTTTTTGTTGGACGTTATGGACTTAATTGCCCCCCCCATATTTATATGTTGAAGCCCTAAACTCCAATGTGACTATATCTGAAGATAAGGTCTTTAGCAGATAATTAAGGTTGAATGAGGTCACAAGAGTGGGGCCCTAATCCCATAGGACTATGGGATTTATAAAAAGAGGAAGACATCTCTCCCTGTCCTTCTCCCTGGCATGTGTGCACACAGGGGAAAGTGGCAGCTGTCTACAAGCTGGTAGTGCATCTTGTCCTAAGGACCAAGGGAAAAGAGAAAAGGAAGTGTGACTCACTTTTTATGCTCAAGATCTCATTATCAGAAGCAGGAGAAATTGCTAGTATTTCCACAATGTTCCAGGACAAGTCAGTGACACACTCTACCTCAATCAAGGAATGCTTCCCAATTTGGAGGTAGCATGAAGCCTGGACAAAAAGAGGTCCAGGCATATGTCAAGCCCAGGGATACCTAGGGTCGTGGTTCTCAGGTTGGTATGCCCAAGATCTACCTGAGATACTTGTTCAAATTGCACATATGTGCCCTACCCTTTAAGATGTGGATTCAGTAGGTCCAGCATTAGGATAACCAACTATCCCAATTTGCCCAGGACTGTCCTGGTTTTACGAAAATCATGCTACTTGGGAAATCCCTCAGTTCTGGGTCTGTCTGCTGGAATCTGCCCATTTAACAAGCATTCTAGTAAATTTGTGCGTGGATAATCCTCAGACTATATTTTGAGAAATGCTGACCTGGAGGGTTGATGTTAACTTACAATTTTTACCAGGTGGAGGGAGAAGATGTGATCATATACAGCTATGAAAAGAACTGGGTAGATTTTAAGTGTAGTCACTTTCGAGCCTAAATTGTGGATGGGACAATGACAAGTTAAATATTTAAGTACACAAAATCCATCAGACTTCAGCACCTAGTGTCCCCCTTCTCACAGTGCTCAATTTGTCACATTCATGGTATCATAGCCTTATTTTTCACCCTTGCTCCTCGCATCATTCTTGTTGACTTTGACATCTAGGTGTCTTGCTTCTTGACTTCCTCACGTTCCGTGTCCATCAGAGTCCAGTCAGGAAAGAGGAACCATGCCAGTTACTTGCACAGAGAGAGTCTGATATGAAGACTTGTTAGCTAGGTATAAAATTCTTAACGAGGTCACTGAAAGAGTAAATGGAGAACACTGAAGTATTCCTGCAGTAGGCAGCTACCACCCCTAGGGCTGGGTGGAAGGCAGGGAGGGAGCCAGGATTATCAAAAATTAAACACTAAGAAGAGGGCCTGCAGCACTGAAACACATCTCTGAAGGGCAGTGTGCTCGGCTGGTGCTGGGGTCCCCGAGATGGGCTCCACAAAGCCGCTTCTGCAAGTGCCAGGAAAACACAAACAGGACTCGTTGGCTGTTATAGGAAGGAACTGCCGCCTGGGTGAAGAAACACCGCTGGGGGAGCGGTGATAGAAATGGGAAACAGGGAGGAGCAAGCCCCTTCTTCCTCCTCCAGCCCGGCAGTCTCGCTCTGCACTCCCCCACCGGCAGAGCGTAACAGGGAGCCATTTCGCAAAGCACAGGTGGGCTGCAAAGTTCCAGCCCTTGTCTCACGACGGGAAGGATAGAAGCTGAATTTGGAGCAAAGAGACAAGGGCGTAACAGTGGGCACACCTCTTATGACATTCTCTCCCGCCTCACCTCGGCCAGTCTTTCCCATGATCATGCATTTGAGCTTATCACCACCAGTCTCTGGGTCACCTCTGAAATAATAATCTCCAGCATCTCACTCTCTGACTGTTCCCGTACCTAAGGCTCACCCACTCTAAGACTCCCACTTCGGCGTCACTTCGCCCTCATGAAAACCTCCAATCCCTCTTTTTCTGACCGGCCTTGCCTCCTTAAACAGCTTGGATTCCATGCCACTATAGTCACATCCTTACTTTAGCTCCCTCGATTTTCTCTCCTTGTGTCCTGCTTGCCCATCAGAATGCCATCTCTAGTTAAGCCCTAACGATCCAACCGCTTCATGCCCACAGCAAAGCAGCTGACCGTTGACTGGTCTCACTTTAATTCCATGATCATACATCTCAAACAGATCCTCAATATTCCTCAACAATTTGGGGCGCCTGGGTGGCACAGCGGTTAAGCGTCTGCCTTCGGCTCAGGGCATGATCCTGATGTTGTGGGATCGAGCCCCACCTCAGGCTCTTCTGCTATGAGCCTGCTTCTTCCTCTCCCACTCCCCCTGCTTGTGTTCCCTCTCTCATTGTCTGTCTCTATCTCTGTCGAATAAATAAATAAAATCTTAAAAAAAATATTCCTCAACAATTTGACCGTATCTTCCTGGCGTGTTTACTTCCCTCCCTTCCCAAATACCATGTCACCTTTTACAACTTCTCTTTCTCCTCCAGTCTCATTCACTCTACCCCTCTCCCCATCACTGCCAGCTAATGACCTTTTCTCTTATTTAATGGCAAAACCAGAAACCATCTTATGGTAAGCCCCCTCAACTTTCTGTCCTCAGATAGACCAAGCTAACTGTATCGGAGCCTAGACTTTTTGCTTTCCTTCTTGCAAAATGGGTGATGTGACCCTGTTGCTATGAAAGTTCAGCCCCCCTGTTTGGGCCCTGGCTTTCATCTCTTCTCTTCTCCCCAAGGACTTCTCTTCTGCAACTGTCATCCCCTTACTTCCTGCAATCATTTTCTCCCTCTCTATTGGATTATTCCCTATGGCCTATGAAAAGCCTCAAAACTTGAAAGAAATAAAATGTGAGGAGGAGAGATAAAGAAAAGAGAAGAAAAGGAAAAGAGAAAAAGAAAAAAAAAACCTCCCTTGATTTCACAATCTCCTTTCAGCTACTAATCCGTATCTGTCCTCCACTTGACAACAAAACATTCGGAAAGTGTTGCCTATAGTAGCTATCTTTATTTCCTTATGTCCTATTCTCTCCAGAACCCAAATTAATTGGGCTTCAGTCAGCATTAACAAAGACATCCATGTTGCCAATAACGATGGTGATTTCTCTGTCAGTAGCTCTCACGACCGCTCAGCAGCAATGGATTCTGCTGGTCACATGACATCTCGCAGTTTCTGAGACACAACGTCCTCTGGTTCCTCTATCCAACCGGCAACTCCTACACTGGCGCCTTTGCTGATCCCCTCTTCTTCAGTTTCACATGTGAATGTTGGAATGCCCAGAGCCAGATCGTGGGACCACTTCCCTGATCTATTTCAACTCTTTCTCAAATCAGTCTCATCCTGTGACTCCTGATTTAAAGATTCAGTTGTCTGTTTTTTCATCTCCAGTTGGATTTTTTTTTTCAGATTTCATATTCCAATTGTTTGTTGCTAGTATATACAATCACAACTGATTTTTCTATATTGACTCTGTTTCCTGAGATCTTGCTAAATTCATTTATTCTAGGAATTTTTGTAAGATTCCATAGCATTTTCTATCAGGAAAATCATGGCATCTATAAATAACCACACATTTGTTCCCTTTTACCAATCTTTATGACGTACCTGACAAATAATAACAAAAAGGAAACTGGCATAGCATTATTAATAAAAGATAAAAAGCACTGTGTTAGTCAGCTAGGGTTTCCATAACCAAATACCATAGGCTGGCTGACTCAACAGACATTTATTTTCTCATAGTTCTGGACATTACAAGTCCAAAATCAAGTTTTTGGCAAGGGGGCTTTTTTTCTGAGTCCTCTCCCCTTGGTTTGCAGATGGCTATCTTCTCACTGAGTTTTCACATGGTCGTTCCTTTGTATATGTAAATGTCCGTGCCCTAATCTCTTCTTTTCATAAGGACACCTGCCATGTTGGATTAGGGCCCACCCACGTGACCTCATTTTACTTTAATTACCTCTTTACAGGCCCCAGCTCCAAATAGTTACATTTTGAGGTACTAGGATGGGGTTAGGATTTCAATATATGAATCTTGGGGTGGGGGGGCACAGTTCAGTCCATAACAAGCACTATAGGGATTAAAAGAGATTATACTATAATAAATGAAATAATCCTTTAAGAATGTATAATAATTATGTATTTTTGCATACCTGCCAAAATAATATCAAATATTAAAAAATTTAAGAATTACAAAGAGAAATGGACTAATCTATAACACTAATGTGAGAGACTTTAAACATATGTGTCTCCTGGCAAATTTTTTATCTAGTTTACCAAATATTAGGAAGGATATAGAACACACACACGTACAATTTATGGGATTCATAAATCCTAAAACACATTCACAAATGGACTATGAGCAGGCAATAAGATGATATCAGGTATTTGCAGAGTCAAAATCACACCTGTCAGGGGAGCCTGGATGACTCAGTCGGTTAAGCATCTGCCTTTAGCTCAGGTCCATGATCCCGGGGTCCTGGGATTGAGTCCCACGTCTGGCTCCCTACTTAGCAGCGGAAGCTGCTTCTCCCTCTCCCCCCTACTTGTGCTCTCTCTTGCTGTCTCTCAAATAAATAAAATATTAAAAAAAAAAGCACAGCTGTCACGTTCTCTAATTTCAGTGCAAAATAAATTAGAAATCAAAAACAGAAAGATAAAGAAACTCAAAACAGACAGAAATTAAATTTACTTCTGAGTAACTTGTGGGTTCAAAGGAAATAAAATACAAAATATGAAACAGTACGGAGAAATATTCAAAGTGCTTCCAATCACAACATGGGAATACAGATTAAAAAACTGGGGGGGAAATGTATAGCTTTAAATTAAAATTCATTAGAATATAAGACGTATTGAACATAAATGAGTTAAGCATTCAGCTGAAAGTTCAAAATAGTAAAAGGGCACACTGAATTCAAAGAAAATAGAAGAAAATAATAACAATAATAATAGCAACGAATAAAATGAACAATGATGGCAACATAGAAAAACGAAGCTGATTCTTGGAAAAGACAAGTTACATAGTCATCTGACAAGACTGCTGATGGCGAAAAGAGAAATGGCATCCATACACACCAGACACAGAAAGGACAAATGCAAGGAAATGGCCTTTGCTGAGCCTCGGGAAGCTGGAGGGAGATTCTGATGAAGGCTATCCCAGGCACTCCGGTGGGACAGACAAGAGAGCCTCTGTGTCCCTGAAGGAGTGTGCTGGTGGAATTCACCCAGTTTTCCCATGACTACCAATGGGCTCTGCCCAGCAGTTACTTAAACCTGAGCTGATGGCAGGGGGCCCTCAGACACGGCTACCTGGTTTCTCAGAACCACACACCCAAGGTGGTCTGGCGAATGCAGAATCCCTGAAGTGGGTGGGGGGGCGCCTAAAGTTTGGGTCATGGACCAATCTCTGACACCTGGAGCCCCAATAGTAGTAAAGTAGGAAAAGCTGAGGTGAGGCACTGAGAGCCCCTCACACCCCCACCGGACTCACGATTGGAGACCTGCAGGCAGAAATTGGATCACAGCTGATTTGGGAGGCGGGGGAGCAAGAATGAACCTGAGAAATGTTTACTGGATATAACCCTACCCGCATGATTGATTAAAAAAAGAGGGAAGTTGATTACAAAGAAAAAAATAAAAGATTTCCTGACTTATTATTATATATACATGAATACATTCTCACAAAACAAGCTATAAAGACATACAGAAAGTCAAACCTTCAAGTTCCTCTTTGTTCCTGTCCCCTCCCGGCTCCCACCCACGCACGTCAACTCCCTGAGGGGACTTGAGTCAACGGTGTCTGCCCCATCCTTTTCAGTGCATCTACACGTGTCTTACATGATCACTTCTAAGTAGAGTTTCTGTTTTAATGTCCGTGAGGCAATCATCCTGCTCTTTTCACATTAGAGCCTCTAGCTTCAGAAAGAAGAGTAGAGTCCTTGGAACTGGATGGGGTGGTGAAGCTAACAGAGGTTTTCAAAACAGAGTTCTGAGTTCAGGGTCTCAGCAGCACTTCTTTTCTTTGGAGGAGATGCTTGTTTTCTAAGGGGCCAATTAAAAATTTAGTACTGTTTTTGCAACTTCCTGTGAGTCTGTAATTATTTCAAAGCATAAAAAATACTAATTGTTTAAAAGCCGGCATGCAGTTCGACGTATTTTCTTTTCCTTGGCTCTGCACTTCTGGAAGCGTTGGGTCCAGATGGAACTTTCATCAGCCCGGGTCTCTGGGTAACTGTGATGAGCAGACCTCCTTGCCCACCCACGGTAGACGGGTAGCATATGTGCAAAATATGCTTTGCTGGGTTAAGCAAAAACAACAACAACAAACAAAAATACAAACAGACTGGCTTGTGTCATGGTGCCTCTCTCTCTGCCTCTGATCACGCATTCGAGGGAAGCCACCTGCCACTCTGGGAAGGCACTCCGAAGCTTATGAAGGGACGCCGCAGTGAGGGCCTGACGGATTTGGCTGACAGCCGACGTGGAATAGAGAGCTGTCGACAAACGCAGGACGGAGCCGAGAGGCAGATCTTCTGCCGTGAAGCCTTCAGATGATGGCAACCTTAAGAGGAGCCCGCAGCCACAACAACCCAGCTAAGCCACTCCCTGACTCCTGACCCTTGGAAGCTGCGCGGGATAATAAAGGTTTGCTATTTGAAGCTGCTAGATGGGAGGATGTGATCAGCAAAAATAACGAATACACACGGGCAGGGCCGCATTCCGGCTTCTGTGGGCCCTAGGCACGCTGGCCTTTGCAGGTGCCTTCCACCGTAAACATTAAAGATTCTATTTTGTCATCATGTTGGTATAAGGACAAATATAACCTAGGCCGGATTCATGATTATATATTCATTTTTATGATGTTCATGTTTCTCTTGGATTTTAAACGAAATTAAAACATTCTTGGAGGCCCTAATCATGGGCTCCAGGCACTGTGCCCTCTGAGTCGAACGGTCATCAGTCCTGCCCATGGGCATAGCATGGGAGGGACACGCCGTCACTGAACTATATTGAATACTGAAGAATAACTTACTAGCCCTCACAGTCCTCGAAGCCAAGTAAGAAGTCTAACTCCCGGCAGAACTCTCAGGATGTGGGCAAAATCCTACCCCACGCTCGCGGATCCTATTGGGCCCTACATCTCCGGTAACCGGGAAGAAGACAGACTGACTGTGTGGGGATCCAAGCACACGCCACGCTAAGTGATTACTAAAAGGCAATGGCGTGAGCTGCACGTGAGGTCCACTGAAATTTGGTATATGGGCTGCAACTACTCAAGGCTGAGGTGGGCTGCATAACACTGCATTCTGGACCCCGTGTCTACCTGAAACTGATCGCTGATATTCACAACTGAATTCAATCTGGAAACAGTAAAGTATTTGGTCTCACAGACACAGGAGTAGCTGACTTGAGCTTAAATGCTACCTTTGGTACTTATTTGCTGTGTTACGTTTAGCGAGTTTCTTAACCTCCCTGTGCCTCAGTTTTATGATCTGTAAAGTGGGAATAATGACAGAACCTACCCCACAGGATAGTTGTGAGGATTACGAGTAACACATGTAAAACACGTAGGACAGCACCTGGCATAGAGTAAGCCCTCAATGTTATTATCATCTTCATTATGCATTGTTATTACTACAGAGGTTCACTGGAGCTCACCCTAGCTACAAGGGGCATTCTTATTACTCTCCTCACGGAGTGTGCAATTAAGTCTCAGGTATCTCAGAGCAACCATCTCATAAAATGAGCTGCACAGTGTCTCCATCGAGTGGAAGGCAGTAGTCAGGAATATGCCAACTGGAAAGACCCAGGTGGAGTGGCGAGCCGGATTCTCTTTTTTTTTTTTTTTTTTTTTTGAGAGCTGGGTTCTTGAACAAGGCCAGCAGAGCACAAGGACTGATGACTCCTTAGTGTCTTTGGATGAACAGTTCCCACCTGTGGCTCAATGGGCTCTACTTCTGAGATTCTTCCCAAATAATTACAAGCCACAGCTTGGTTCACCAATAGTATTAATTGATGGCTATTGGTGGTAAACTGCCATTCTGTGGCCAACGTTTGGAGTATGTAAGTGGAAAGAACAGAGAATAATCAGTCTGTTAGCCGAAGTCTGGCTGGCATCATTGCTGGCCACCTGGTACATATTCATACCAGCTCCTGGATAATTGCCAGAAGTCCACGAAGGCCAAGTGGACAGTGGACAGTTGGGTTGTGTAGACAGTCCACGTTTGGGCTCAACAGATGCTGAAAAAATGGGGCCCATCGAGGTCAAATTTGAATGGTACATAGCATGACAGTTTTATTAACCTGCAACATCAAGTGGGTTCAGAGAGTGTCAGGACGTGGTGGGCTGCACATCTTGCTCGGGTAGGCCTCACTGTCTCTCTGAAAAACAAAATATTGTTGCAGAATGGGAACAAGTGAATACAAACTGCCCACTGCTGGCAGATGGACTACATCAGAGCCCCGTCCACAGGGCGAGAGGGGCCGGCTGTGCAGTGAAGGAAGTTGGTATCTCTTTGGATTTTGAATTGGTGTTCCTTCTCCCAGAGCCTTTGGCAGCTAGCACTTTTCCAGGGCAAAATCGGCATCCGCTAGGACCTCAAGCCTAAAGTTTCCCCATCTAGAATATACATCCCACTAGTCAACAATATAAGACATGGTCTAAAGTAATGGCAAGCGGTTACATCACATAGACCACCTTCAAAGCCAAAATAGCTGTTAGAAAATTGGAATGGGTAGCCAGATGGCTCCACTTGATAAAACCATTACAAATACATGAAGCCTATGAAGAAAATTGTAACATATTACTGAGAGACATAAAAGATCTGAATAAAGGGACAGATATACTGTGTTGCTGAATGAAAACATTCACTGGTGAAAAGTTGTCCATAACGTAACATACGAGTTAATTACAATCGAAAGGCCAAAACAATTTTTGTGCAATGGGACAAACTTCAAATGCTGAAATTTATATTTACGAGTGCTTCAAGAAGAGTAAAGATGGGACGCCTGGGTGGCGTAGTCGGTTGAGCTCTTGGTTTCGGCTCAGGTCATGATCTCAGGGTCATAAGATCGAGTCCTGCGTTGGGCTCCACGCTCAGCACAGAGTCTGCTTAAGACTTTCTCTCCCTCTCCCTCTGCCCCTCCTCATGCTTGTGCCCTCTCGCTCTCAAATAAATAAATAATCTTAAAAAAGAAAAAAGAATAGTAAAGCTAATTCTGTACAAGAAGAATGAAGAGGAGATATGCCTTACCAGATATCCAAACATACTAGGAAGACAGAATAAATACTATGGTTTTAATACAGAAAAAGAGTAGAAAGCTGAAGAAGAGATCGATGTACATATAGGACTTTAGTACAGGATACAATCAATACTTAAAATTTACAGGGAAATGAAAGACTATCAGTAAATACTGTTGGGATAATTGGTGAGTCTTCTGGGAGAAATGTTTTGCATTAAATTGACAAACTACATCAAAAAAATGCTGGCACAGCTAAAAGATAAGCAACCTTTCAGTTAAAGATGCCAGACTGACCATTTTTACCAAGGCTCCACTAAAATAATTGTGAAGTCATAATCAAATGTATAAACCCACAAGGGCAAAGAGAAGGGAATAAGAGATCCCACTGGAGAGACTGCTATCTATTTTTGGAGAAGCACAGCGAATGCATGACTGCTAATTGATTCAGCAGAGTGGAAGAATTTAAAGCTCAAATCCATAGGGAGATAGGGACAGAGGAGTCCAGCTTGCTTCCACAGCCTGGAGGTGTTAAGTATGGCTGCAGGCAGGGTGAGCTGTGACTCTGAAAACACGCAGACTCGTTCAAAGTCTGCAGAGAGCATGGTTCCATGGACCTTCAGACTTCTTCCCTTACTCCTGGAGAAGCCTAGAATCCAAGATGCAGGCGCAAAAGCAGCAGTTTCTTCTTCAGAGAGACTGGACGGCCAAGGAGGGAAACCCCACATGCTGACTTCTGAGGGTCCCCAAGTCAACGTTCAGCGCTCTGTTCTATTGTCTTAACATGAAGCCCGCTGGCCAACCAGTCAGGTCCAGGCCACCAGCGCTTCCAATCAGCACTGTGCGGACCCCTCTGGAATAAAAATAATAAAACATGAATACCAGGCATTTTTAGAAACTGCCCCAGAATGAAAGAAACTCAACTAAGCCAAAAGGAAAAATAAACCTGGCGAAATAGAGATAATTCACAGAGAAGAAATTTTTTTTAAGATTTTATTTATTTATTTGACAGAGAGAGAGACAGCCAGCGAGAGAGGTGACACAAACAGGAGGAGTGGGAGAGGAAAAAGCAGGCTCCCAGCACAGGAGCCTAATGTGGGGCTCAATCCCAGAACGCTGGGATCACGCCCTGAGCCGAAGGCAGACGCTTAACGACTGAGCCACCCAGGCGCCCTGAAGAAATTTTTTTTTTAAAACCGTTGTGTCCTCAAGGAGATAACCAGAAGATATTATGCTCATCTATAAGAACAGGATACCATGAGAAAGGAACAATAATACATGGTTCTCGTAAGTTAAAAATATGGCCCTCAAAACAAACCATTCGATGAAAGGTTTTGAAGAAAAGGTTTAGGAAATCTCCTGGAAAATAAAGCAAAAAGAAAAAGGGAAAATATTAGAGAAAAGCTAAGACACATAGAGAATTAAGGCAGGAGTTTCAGTCTTTGATGAAGGTAAGTTTCAGAATGTGAGAACAGAGCAAATAGAGTGGAGAATAAAATAGAGAGAGGGAGAAAGGAGGGAGAGAGAAGCAAGAGCAGGGAGGGGGAAAGAAGGAGGGCAGGAGGAGTAAGAGAAAGAAGGAGAGGGACAAGGAGGGAGGAGAGATGGAGGGAGGGAGGAAGAGAGAGAAAGAGAAGAAGGGGGAGGAGGAGGAGGAGAAGGGCAGAGGGAGAGGAGGAGGCGGGCAGAGGAAGAGATCCAGATCCAGAAATGAAGGGCATGAATATCCTACTGCAAGAGCACCGAGTAGCTAACCTCACAGGGATAATGCACCCTCATCTTCATGCAATTCCAAATTGCCATGAAATTTCAAGACCACCGGGTATAAAAAGAAGATCCCAAAACTTTACAGAAAGAACAGACCACAAGTATCAATACCATCAGGCTTCTCAGGTAATCTAGATCTAGAAATAAATGGAGAAATATCACCAAAATACAGCCAGAAAACGATTTTTAACATCAACTAAACATGCAGGGGAACTAGTCATTCAGTGTAAGCATAGGAGAAGCCACGCTTTTGTAGGAGGAAAGATAGGATAGGATGGACTTCAGCAAGACCACGGAGTAAAATTAGGGAGGGCAGAGGAAGGAACGTGCAGAGGGCAATGCTCAATGTAACTACCGCGCTGGCCGAGCAAGCAAACTGGAGCTGAGCAGGGAGTTGTAAGCAGCAGGTCTCCGGGGAAAAGGGGGAAATTTAGAAATACAGGATTAGATGGAGCATTTGGAGAAAACACAGGATACCAGGTTAGACAAAGGAAGAGGCGACTTGAGACTTGAACGACAACACAAAGCTGCACTATAAACTGTAATTTTGATGCACATCTTGGCTCTACAATGTACAAGAATGCAGAATTCTGACATAAATACTGATTATTACACTAAGGATAGTTATCAAAAGTATATTGGGAAGGTGAAAGGGGGGGAGTAAACGTAATATAAAGAGGAGCACATTTTTATCTGTCAGGTAGAAGCCATTGGATAATATCTAAAATTAAATAAATCAAAAAGTAGCAATGTTAGTATATTATTTAGGAATATCAAAATCCCTAATAGAATCACAGCTAAAAAATAAAAAGAAGGCAAAATATGGAGGACTCTGGGGATTAGGAGGAAAGGAAAAATAATAGAAGGGGTTCAAATAAAAATTAGTTTTAAAAGTGAATATTTACAATGAAAAAATGCCACAAAAATTACAAATTTAAGAAGAATAGGTAAATACCAGAGATTATATCAGTCTTTTCGCATGGATGATTGAAATTGTTCTTTATTACTGACTCTTTAGAAAAGTTTAAGCTTCATGACTTAATATTGATAATGTCATTTGCGTTATTAGAATGTATGACACATTTGGGAAAAGCTCTATTTACTTTTCTTAATGTATGAGCAGTCAAATTTCAAGGCATATAAAATTTTCTTGTGCAATGACTAATCTTAAATACTCTTTATTTAAAAAACATTTTAAAAAATACTCTTTAATTTGAAGATACCCCTAAATCCATTTGTCATCCATTTTCTTGCAGTGATATATTATGTACGGAAGTAGTGATTTATTGTGACAAATAAGAACTTGTAGGCACAGAATGAGAACCTAATCCTCTGTTTATAATTCACATATCTGATCATTGCAAGGATGTTCCATAGACTGGTTTCTGGCTTTGTAAATTTCAAATTTTGTTTCTCCTCTCTTACACACTTCTAGTGCTGGGAGAATGGAAGACATTCATGTTGCAGCGTGACATCTGGCCCCAGGACCTTGTGCCATGATACTAGGTGAGTTGTCAGGATAAGCAGAAGTATTCCTGAAAGCCACTCTTCCACTATGATGGCCAACAGTAACCTCGCTCAAGGTGGAAGTGAGTGTGAACCACATAAATATATCCCACTACACCCAAACAAAATATGTCTCCAAGTCAACATCCCCCCAGATCCCTATAACTTCAGCACCCACCCCCAATGTGAAGGCAAGTAGGAGTGGAAAGAGGTGGGAGTCTCAACAGATTGTCATCCTGCTTTTATAAATTTTGTGAAAACCTATGACTGTGTGTGTACTTTGCTAGTAGCTCCCAGGGTTCTAGAAAGAACCCATGTAAGTGAAAGCCCTGAAGTTTAAACTTCATTAGCTTTAAGGGAAATCCACTTTGGATGAGAATTTATTATTTCTTTAACTATATGCATAAATTAACTTGATAAAAACAGAACGGAAAGAAAAAAAATATGTTACATAACTGGGAAAATACTGGGGTCATACATAATGGATAAAAGATTAATATCTGGCATATATTTCTTAAAACCTCATACACATTGGAAAAAGACAAGCCAATAGAAAAATGGGTAAAATGTTATGACTTGTGTCACAACAAAAGGGATATAAAAAGAGATACACAAATGTCCAGAAAACAAAAGAAGAATGATTTTAGTGAACGAGGAAATGCTAATTTCTAATAAGGTAGTAACTTGGGTAAGTATTACTAAAAATCACCATATTATGGGATCTTGTACCAGATATATAACAGGCCTACGAAGATAAAGGCATTATAAACATCACATTAAAACCCAAAAAGTCTCAAAAGTAATATGCTAAAAATGTAATTAAAGTAAAACAAACTGCCCCCCTCAAATATTATCACAGTTTTAAACATCTTAAATTCCTAGTAAGAGTAAACAGCGGCCTTTGCCTCGGTTAAAGATGTAAAGTTTGCGTTGTGAAAATGGGTCTGGTCATGTGCTGTAGCGCGTCCCGGCGGTAGAGAAGAAGCGTAGTGAATGGGGTCATCATATTTGCGGACAAACGTTATGAATCATTTCCTGATTTTCTTTCTTCCAGTTTGGATTAAGAGAAAAGGCTGCTTCTGTTGTTGTTTTCAGTTTCCCCTCTTCTATAGAGAAGCAGCTTGTATGGTTCCAAATAGGACCAGATTCCAGGAAATGCTAGCCTGCTGCACTTGCCATTACCATCGACAGTTTCAGTCTGCACCAAGGGCTGTTCAACGCCACTGAGCACAGAGAACACTGATGTGTTACGCTCTCCCTTTTGCTGGGTGTGCAATCTTGTCTCTGAAGGTAAAATGCATATGCCTTTAGGCCCGTTGCTCTTGTGGTATCACATACATTTTTTTTCATTTCTTTCAAAAATCATTTATTATTTCATGATCCCCCTCCATAATTAAGGCTTTCCCTATTCGTGTACTATGTGGGCTCCTAAAACCAGTAGGCTTACTCATGTTTGGGATTCTGTATTAAACCCTTTTTTAAACTTTTAATTTCAAAATAATTCCAGACTAACAAGTTGCAAAAACGGTAGGCATGCCTTCGCTCCGCCTCCCCAGCAATCGCTTCTTAGGTAACTATAGGACGTTATCAAAAGCAGGAAAGTGACATTGGCACATTAGTAAACATTTTCATCAAGAAAATTACACAAACTTGGGACAACAGTGTGATATCACCACAGAGAAGGTGAACTGTGGTAAGAGAAAGAAGATGAGGGTGTGTGTGTGTATTGTATATTCCTCCGTGGGTCACTATTTTCAGCGAGATGATGTTTTTTGTGTCTGCTAGCAAAAAGTGTAGTCACATTCTTATCCCTTCTCTTTTTGTGACAGAGAAAACAGAGCAGGTGTTTTCTGGAAGACATGGGAGTCTTCCATCAGGTGTCTAGCTGGAGGACTGCCTGATGGCAGTGCCAAGCTTTCCCTGAGCCGCACTGCAGCCTAAGGCCCTCCCACCCACACATCCTCCCTTTCTTCCTCCTCTCCTGCACCTGAGCTTTGACCCCCAGTGAGGTTCTCCCCTGCCTCCCTGCCCCTCTTCTGTCACAGATGATTTTCCTAATATACTTCTTGCATGTTTCACCCCATCTTGGCATCTCCTCAGAGATCCCAACTAACACATACATCTTGACGGTTTTAATTTCCCTACTTATCTTCTGTGTATAAACAAATTCAAACATCGCAGTCACATGATGTAATGGAAGAGAGACGGTACCATTTCCATCCTCCTCATAATTTTTGCAAACCCAGGCTTTCTTTCCTCCTCATCTCCTCTATTTCACAAATTAAGCCCTTTGCGGGCCATCTTGGTTCAGCCTTCAGCTGACATGGCTATCCCACTACCCACTTCTATAGGAAACCCAACCGCACTGAAGCCTAGCATGAGTTTGGGGGCTTACTGAGTGTTCGTGGATCACAGGACATGATGTCACATCATAGGGAGCAGGTCTCAGCCATTTCAGTGGTTTCAATCCCATGGCCTCTTTCTCTACACAGGTCTCTTTAGCTTCTGGCAGGTGACATCTATGCACACTCTTGTGAAGTCTAGCCTAGCCCTATCCTTTCTCCCTCATCCTGTCCCAGCCTGGTGGCCTTCCCTAAAAATGGCAAAGCCAAGCACACAAATGAATAAGTAAATGAATGTTGTAGAAGAGTAGAATAGCCTGCAGAAAAGAAATGCCAAGAAATAAGAATAGGCGTTCTGGTTACTATGTCAGCACGTAGCATTCTCTGCCCCTCACCTCCCCATCCATTCTTTCTCCATCCAGACTCAGGCACAGAAGGTACCTCCCAGAATTAGAGAGACGATAAGAGAGATAGCGTTGCTCCATTCTTAATATATGCCTCTAGTGAGTTTTTACTGTGAGATATTTTTAGCTGTTTCACAGATAAGGAAATGGGGACTAGAGATGGCGAGGAACTTGCCCAAGGTCACACAGCTAATAAAAGATAGAGGCGTGATTAGAACTCAGGTTTACTGGATCCCAAAGCCTTTATTCTTTGCATTGTATCACCACACTCCTCCCATAATCAACAGCTAATAGAGCATAGGAAGTGTGTTTTCCTAGAAATAGAGGGGTGGTTGAAATGAGTCAGATACGGTCAGAACCCACCCCATAGCCTCTTGCATTCAACCACACACTCAAGGTTCTCCTACAGGCCAGCAGCTTCTTGTCCCTCTCAGCTGAGGGCATTTTTAGGCTATGACAGGGGGCTCAGTGAGCATGCAGGTGGCTGAAAGTGCTCGAGAGTTCATGTCCTGGGAACAGAACTTATTTTTTGCTAGATATATACCTCCTTCCGTTTCTCCCTCTTCAAGTGGGACAATTCCGAGTCATGGTCTGCATGGTTCCTCCAAGGGTGCCCAGTGGGACTGAGCCCCAGATGCTCCCAGCAATTACATGCTCATGAACTTACCCCCATTGGTCTTCCTCTCTTCCCCTGTCACGCACTGCTTCCTGGGATCACCTCCCAAGTAAACTTACTTTCATTTAAGTCCTTCATCAGAGGCTACTTTGGGGGAAATCCAAACAAAAACAACCCCACATCACAGCTCTGAACATCTTTTTCTAGGCAACACTGCTATGTGCTCTAACATACATAACATATCCTTCCTTCCTTTAGTGGCTCACCATTGTTAACTGGATATCCTCCAAGTCCTTCACCTGGTATTTGGGCGCCCTCTACAATGTGAGCGCACCCTCCTTTCTTACCTTATCAGTGCCCAGTCTCCTCCAGGATACCTGCCCTCCAGCCATACCGCGTGACTGCTTCAAATATACCCCAGCTGTTTGTTTACATAGGCGGTTCCCATCCCTACCAGCTCCCTTTCCAGTAGGTCTAAACACCACTTAACATTCACCCCTCAACTCTGCCACACAATGGGCTAAATGCCTGATATGTTGTATTAGTTAGTGTATGACTCACTAGCTGCTATAACCTATAAACCCAAATCTCTGTGGCTTACCATAATAGAAATTTCTTCCTCACATGAAGTTTGATGAGTGTTTGGAAAGGTTCCTTCTATCTTGCAGTCCCATCATCTCCTAGAAGCTTAGATTCCTCTGCTGGTTCTTCTGCAGGTGAAAAGAGACCCAAAACGAATCACTTGGGAGGTCTTTATGGGCCAGGTTTAAAAACAGCACGCATTAGTTTTTCCCTGTATACCACTGACCAGAACCCAGTCACATGGCCTTTAAAAGCCTCAAGGGATGCTGGGAAATGTAGTCTAGCTTTGGTTCCCAGAAAAGCGAGTGAATCCATTCCGGTGAGCACATCATGTATTAATTATTTTCTGCCACAATATGGTAATTCATTTATTTCTCACAACAATCTTTTAGGGTAGGTACTATTATTACAGATAGGGAAGCTGGGCACAGAACAATTGAGCAACTTGCCCAGAATGAGACAATAAATGTGTCAGAGTCAGGGTCTGAACCCAGGTGGTCAGGCTCCATCTTTTAACGCCTGTACTGATATTGCCTCTTTAAACCCCTCCTCCCTCAGTAAGTGGGGCTTAAATGGATTCATAAACTAGTCAACTAAGTCTCTTTTTTCAGAAAGACTTTGAGCTTTCAAAACCAACTGAGAATCACATAGCTTCATTTGGAAAAGACATTTTCAATACTATCTAACCTACCTACCGCTCTAGAGACATGGAAACTGAGGCTCAGAGGGCTGCCTTATCCCGCAGCATCAGGACTGGGAACACATTCTCCTGATTTCTATTCTAGTGCTTTCCCCACCATCTCCTGCTTCCTCCCTAAGCTCTACTTGTATTGTCATCGTTTTTTGGCACCAATGGACAAGGTCATACTCAGTTAAGTACGAAGGCAAAGAGCTCTGCCCTCTTCTCTCTTGCTATCTTGCAGTGAATTTTCCTGTCACTTTCCAAATCTCTTCTAAATACCACATACTTTAGTGTTGACAGCTCACGCACCTGGTGGCCACAAGTATTTCTTACTTGCAGTAAAGTACACAGATAAAGTGAAGGAGGAATTTCACTCCAGCCTTGGGAGTGTGTGTGCAGCAGCAAATGGCAAGTTCTTTTCCTTACACAGGTAGCAATTATTCTTACTTTTTGTTTCCACTTTTTAATATATGACTTTCTAGATTCCCTCCCTGAGCCAGGGGTCATTTGATTTGCGCGCATATCTGAGCTTACTGACAGGTGTGTGAATACCCTGGTTTCTTGTCCCCTGAGCGGGATAATTCTGTGTGTCTTGCACCACTTCCTAGAAGATTAAGCTCCAGTTCCCACTAAGACAGCAGACTTAATGGTAGCGCCTTTAATGCCTGCCTTCTCATCTCTGGAGTACTTCTCTACTTCCTTGGGAATGTTCCCTAAACTTTCTCAAATAAACTCTTTACATAAAATGCTTTGTGTCCGGATCTGCTCCTGGGAAAACCGTGATGCTGAGTCATAAGCAGCTAAACTAAGCAGTTTCAGACAATTATGTGCAGGGCTGTAATTTTTTGATGTCATGATATACAGAGTCCAAACCACAACTGAATTTGCTGTTGCTTTCACATTTGGCAGAACCATCATTCATACATTTCCTTCTGAGTGTGTGTTCCTGGATGACTCATTCAACGGGCTTTTCCTAAGATGATTTTATTCAGTTGTTTATTTCCTAGAGCCTAGACCTCAAGTTCTACTCTCAGGTATGCTTTAAACTATCCAGGAGAGCTTGGGCCTTGTTCTTCTGGAAAACGATGTGGTTAGACTAGGAGTTAGATGTTACCTTAAAGTTCCATGCATCGATTCTATGGTTTTCCAAGTTTTTTTGCTTATTTTTTCCTTTCGAGGGTTTCCTCCTTTCTTATATAAGATTATAAATAACTCAAATGTTTATCAACAGACGAATGGGTAAACACATAGTAGTATAGTCATATGATGGAATATTATTCAGCCATGAAAAGGAACGTAGGACTGATACATGCCATAACATGGGTGAACCTTGAAAACATTATGCTACGAGAAAAAAGCCAGGTGCAAAAGGTCAATATTGTATGACACCATTTACTAGTAACATCCAGAGTAAGTAAATCTAGACTTAGAGGGCATATTGATGGTTGGCAGGGGCCAAGAAGAGGAGGAATAATTGCTTAATGGATACAGGGTTTCTTTTTGGGCTGATAAAAGTGTTTTGGAGCTAGCTGCAAGATTTCATGAATGTACTGAATGCCATCGAATCATTCATTTAAAAATGGTTAATTTTGTGTTATATACATTTTATCTCAAAAAAAGGTGGGGTTTTTTTGTTTTGTTTTTTGTTTGTTTTTTTAAGATTTTATTTATTTATTTGACAGAGAAAGACACAGCCAGCGAGAGAGGGAACACAAGCAGGGGCAGTGGGAGTGGAAGAAGCAGCCTCCCAGAGCAGCAGGGAGCCCGATGCGGGGCTCAATCCCAGGACCCTGGGATCACACCCTGAGCTGAAGGCAGATGCTTAACAACTGAGCCACCCAGGCGCCCCTCAAAAAAAAGCTTAATGATCTATAGAATGTTGCTGAGGCAAAGGAAGAAGCAGGGTCCCTGTTGAGCCGGGAGCCTGACACAGGGCTCGATCCCAGGACCTGGAGATCACAACCCGAGCTGAAGGCAGACGCCCAACCACCCAAGCCACCCAGGTGCCCCTATCCTTGACATCTTTGTTCACCGCTCCTAATGTAGGCCCCTACCGTTAGCTGTTTTCTCCCCATCCCTATATTGCTTTGAGTCTGTTTACCTCTGATCCACACTTCTAAACCTCTTCACTGTTCCTTCTGGAACTCTGGTTTAGGGAAGTAAATTTCTTTCAATCTAAATCTCCTTACTGATTTTGGATCAATAGCCAGTAGTCCTAATGTCCTTTGTCACTATGTTCAGAATCATTCTCATCATCACCCCTTCCAAACCTTCACTATCTCTTGGGGGCGTCAGGGCTTCATAGTCCTTTGTCCTTCTCAATACAGTGAGCTTTATCTGCATGCCACATAGTCTACTCATCCTCATAGACAAATATCAGTCTTTGTCATCACCTAGAAATGCTATACTCTGGACTTATAAATTCATAACATTTACTCTCTGTTCTCCTTGCATTTGTTTATTCCACAATTATTTATTGACTGTCTACTATGTGCCAGGCGCAGTGGCAGGTGTTGGAGATACGTCAGTTAATAAAATAAGTACAGATCAAAATACCGATGACGTTTTTCAAAGAACTGGAACAAATAATCCTTAAATTTGTATGGAACCAGAAAAGGTCCCAAATCGCCAAGGAACTGCTGAAAAGGAAAAACAAAGCTGGGGGGCATCACAACGCTGGATTTCGAGCTGTACTACAAAGCTGTGATCACAAAGACAGCATGGTACTGGCACAAAAACAGACACATAGACCAGTGGAACAGAATAGAGAACCCAGAAATGGACCCTCGGCTCTTTGGGCAACTAATCTTTGATAATGCAGGAAAAAACATCCAGTGGAAAAAAGACAGTCTCTTCAATAAATGTTGCTGGGAAAATTGGACAGCTACATGCAAAAGAATGAAACTTGACCACTCTCTCACACCATACACAAAGATAAACTCCAAATAGATGGAAGACCTCAATGTGAGACAGGAATCCATCAAAATCACAGAGGAGAACATAGGCGGCAACCTCTACGACATCGGCCAAAGTAACCTTTTTCATGACACATCTCCAAAGGCAAGAGAAACAAAAGATAAAATGAGCTTGTGGGACTTCATCAAGATAAAAAGCTTCTGTACAGCCAAGGAAACAGTCAACAAAACTAAGAGGCAGCCCACGGAATGGGAGAATATATTTGCAAATGACACTACAGATAAAAGACTGGTATCCAAGATCTACAAAGAACTTTTCAAACTCAGTACACGAGAAACAGATAAATCAAAAAATGGGCAGAAGATATGAACAGACACTTTTCCAATGAAGACATACAAATGGCTAACAGACACATGAAAAAATGTTCAAAATCATTAGCCATCAAGGAAATTCAAATCAAAACCACAATAAGATACCACCTTACGCCAGTTAGAATGGCAAAGATTGACAACACAAGAAATAACAATTGCGGGAGAGGATGTGGAGAAAGGGGATCCCTCCTACATTGTTGGTGGGAATGCAAGTTGGTACAGCCACTCTGGAAAACAGTGTGAAGGTCCCTTAAAAAGTTAAAAATGGAGCTACCCTATGATCCAGCCATTGCACTACTGGGTGTTTACCCCAAAGATACAGACGTAGTGAAGAGAAGGGCCATATGCACCCCAATGTTCATAGCAGCATTGTCCACAATAGCTAAATCGTGGAAGGAACCGAGATGCCCTTCAACAGATGACTGGATTAAGAAGTTGTGGTCCATATATACAATGGAATATTACTCAGCTATCAGAAAGAACGAGTTCTCAACATTTGCTGCAACATGGACGGCACTGGAGGAGATAATGCTAAGTGAAATAAGTCAAGCAGAGAAAGACAATTATATGATTTCTCTCATCTATGGAACATAAGAACTAGGAAGATCGGTAGTGGAAGAAAGGGATAAAGAAAAGGGGGGGTAATCAGAAGGGGAAATGAAGCATGAGAGACTATGGGCTATGAGAAGCAAACTGAGGGCCTCAGAGGGGAGGGGGGTGGGGGAATGGGATAGGCTGGTGATGGGTAGTAAGGGGGCACATATTGCATGGTGCACTGGGTGTTATACACAACTAATGAACAATCATCGAGCCTTACATCAGAAACCGGGGATGTACTGTATGGTGACTAACATAATATAATAAAAAATCATTAAAAAAAATAAATAAATAAAATAAAATAGGTACAATTCCTATATTTCTGGTCATTATATCCAGTGTTCCTCTAGTTCTCTTGTTCCAGTATCACATCTCCTCTCTCACCTCATTGAAGAAATAGGTTGTTTTGTATCAATCCCCTCCTTTCTTATCACTTTTCCTAGCCAGCCCCAACTCTATACCTTCTGTTACCTTCAACCATCTTGTCTTCTTCTCTCTTTATAATAGCTACCTGGTAATTCCCTTATATTAAATTTCCACTTTCAGGCAAGATAGAGTAACAGAGACCAGATCTACTCTCCCACCTTGAACAACTGAAAAATCAGACAAAATATATGGAAGAGTTTTTAAACACTGGACATCAGGCAGTGTAGGACAGCGTTCACTGAGAGAAGGGATAATAATAAAGTGGACTCCGTGATTGTCCCAGCTCACTGCTTGGCAGCAATAATTCAGGAAAGGAGAAACCAGGCAGAACCTGGAAGTCTCCCTGAATTGATGAGATGGGAGGGGGGGGCAAGTAGCTACAGTCTGGAGGGCAGAGAAGAGAGAATTGTACAGAGAGAGAGGATTTCCCCTAGAGTCTTCAGCTGAGAATTATCGATCAGTGCATGCATATGATGATACTATCCAAAGTCGTTAAAGAACTACCCCAAGTTCTCAGAGACAGTCCTTGTAACTCATACGGGGCCAAGAATAAGTCATAATCCCACCAGCTAGAGTAGAAAAGCCTTGTAAAGCCCATGGGCTTTGGATAGAGTTCTCTGAATGGTCTTGCCTTAGCAGTGATGAAAAATTATCCCTAGACTAAAAGCTGTTCTGATCCTACTGAATAAAGATTAAAAGCAAGCCTCAAAAAGACTGAAGTGGGGATGCCTGGGTGGCTCAGTTGGTTAAGCATCTGTCTTGGGCTCAGGTCATGATCCCAGGGTCCTGGGATTGAGCCCCGCATTGGGCTCCCGGCTCAGCGGGGAGTCTGCTTCTCCCTCTCCCTCTGTGTGTGGGCTCTCTCTCTCTCAAATAAATAAATAAATAAGCCTTTTAAAAAGCCAATGTGTTACCTTGTAACTTAACTACATCTCAGAACTAGGGTCAAGAATAATTTTTAAATTAAAAAAAAATCTAGCACCTCATCAATAAAATCCACCAAGACTGTTATCAAATAAAAAATTACCAGGCATGCAAAGAAGCAGGAAACATGGGCCATAATGAGGAGCAAGAAATCAATTGACAGAAACTGATGCAGATAAGACATTTACGGTAGAATTAGCAGACAAGGACATTCGAACATTATGTTCAAGACAACAGACAAAAGCATGTGCATATTAGGCACAGACGTGAATGTTATTCTTTAAAAAGACTCAAACAGAACTTCTAAAAATGAAACATAGGATGTCTGAGATGAAAACCCTCACCCAAATTCAATCCAGCAGCCTGACTTCTTCATTCCCCACCTGAGCTGCGCGAGCCTGTAAGACGGCGCCATTGGGCTGGTACCGGGCACGCCCATGGACTAACTGCTTTCTAGACTTTCTAACGTGTCAGCGTGTCCCCAGCCAGCTCCCTGTCCTACTCCCTCAACAGTTTCTCCAGGTCTTCACCATTCACCATTGCCCACTCCTTCCTCTCATTAAATGATGTGTGGATGGCTTCACAGAGAAAATGGAAGCCATCTGACAGGAGACCTTGCGTTGCTCCTTTCTTCTGACCTCTGGATACCACCTCTCTCCACCCTCCCCCCCAAAACGCACATCCATGATCTCTGAGAACTTGATCCACCCATCATCCCCTTTCTTCCATCTTTCAAACTCAACCTCAATTCTGGCATTTTTCTCTTAGCTTATGAATATGAGATGTCTCTACTTATCTCAAAATAATCTTCCCGAGGCTTTAGAGTCTCTCTTCTCCTTTCCTACACAGTCCAACTTCTTAAAGAACAGTGTGTATAAAACTATAAAACTCTTAGAAGAAAGCATAGGGGTCAAGGTTCATCAAATTAATATGACAAGGATTTTCTGCATATGACACCAAAAGTACAAGCAAGAGATATAAAGATAGACAAACCGTACTACATCAAGCCCCAAAACTTCCATTAATCAAAGGACATATTTAACGTATGAAAAGACAACCTATGTAATAAGAGGACATATTTGCAAACCATATGTCTGATAAGAAGTCATATCCAGAATACAGAAAACCTTTTTTACAACTCAACAGCAAAAATAACGTGATTAAAAAATGGATTTGAATAATTTCCAAAGATGATATACAAATGGCCAACAAGCATATGAAAAGATGCTCAACATCACTAATCGTTAGGGAAATAAATCAAAATCATGTGAGACACAACCTCGTATCCATTAGGATGACTCCTACAAAAGATCCACAAAAAATAGCAAGTTTGGGCAAGGATGTGGAGAACTCTCACACACCCTTGGTGGGAATGTATAATGATGCAGCTGCTATCAAACAGAACATGGTGCTGTGTATAATATTTTCTTTTTTTTTTTTTTTTTTTTAAAGATTTTATTTATTTATTCGACAGAGATAGAGACAGCCAGCGAGAGAGGGAACACAAGCAGGGGGAGTGGGAGAGGAAGAAGCAGGCTCCTAGCGGAGGAGCCTGACGTGGGGCTCGATCCCAGAATGCCGGGATCACGCCCTGAGCCGAAGGCAGACGCTTAACCACTGTGCCACCCAGGCGCCCCTGTGTATAATATTTTCAAAAAATTAAAAATAGAATTACCATATGATCTAGCAATTCTACTTCCGGGTTATATACCCAAAAGAACGGAAAGCAGGATCTCAAAGAGACCACTGCACACCCACATTCATAACAGCACTATTCACGATAGCCCAAAGGTGGGAGCAAGCCAAGTATCCACCAATGGATGAATGGAGAAACAAAATGGTATGTGCATATAATGGACTGTTATTCAGCCTTAAAGAAGGAAATTCTGAAACAAACTACAACAAAGATGAACCTTGAGTACTGCATTAGTTTGCTAGAGCTGCCATAACAAAATACTACAGACTACAGGGCTTACAGGACAGACACGTATTTCTCACAGTTCTGGAGACCAGAAGTCCAAGATCAAAGCGTCAGCAGATTTGAATTCTCCTGAGGCTGCCTCTATCCCTGGCTTGCAAATGGCTGCTTTCTTGTGCATGGTCTTTTCTCTGTGCCCAAATAGCCTCTTCTTATGAGAACACCAGTTAGACCGGATTAAGGCTCACCCTAATGGCCTCCCTTCGATATAATCACCTCTTTAAAGGCCCTATCTCAAAACAGAGTCGCACGCTGAGGTCCTGGGGCTTAGGGCTTCAACATACGAATTTGGAGGGAGGGGACGCAATTCAGTCCACAACAAGGACCCTATGCTAAGTTATGTAACTCAGAAACAGAAAGACCAATTCTGAATGATTCTACCTATATGAGGTATCTAGAGTAGTCCCATCCCTAGAAACAGAGAGTGGAATGGTGGCTGCCAGAGCTGGGAAGGGGGGAAATGGGGAGCTGTTAACTGGGTACAGAGTTTTGATTTTGCACGGTGAAAACTGTCTGCAGAAGGGTTGCACAACAATGTAAGTATACTTACCACTGCTGAGTTGTATACTTGGAAATGGTTAGGATAACAAACTTTGTATTATGCATCTTTTTTTACCACAATGAAAAGCAAACAAGGAGAAAGAATAGAGTGTATGTGACTGCTCTACCAGCTCATCTGCTCCTCACGACAGCATCCTCACCACCTTCCTCAACCCCTTTATTGCCCTCAGCTAGGAGACCCAATGACCTCCGCCATGTCTTGTAGGAAAGTATCACACAGGCTTCCGCATAGTGTGGTAAGCCTCCAGTTTCCCAAACCGACTCTTCTTTCCACTCAGCTTGTCTAGGTGAAGGTTATCATTCTCTTCCCCCCAAATACCTGAGTCATCCTCATCTCCTCTGCTCTGCCCACACGCCTCTACTTCTCATCATTCAACAAATCTACCTCTTCCACGTCTCTGCGCTCTGATCCCCTCTCCACTGCCGCTGTCTTGGCCACACCCAGTCCTTGCCTGGACAACTTCACAGTAGTCTCTCTCTACCCCCAGTTTTCTGCCCTGTGCCCCCACTCTTAATCCACTGTCTTCGTCCCCTTGGGCTGCTATCACAGAACACTGTAGACTGGCTGGCTTATAAAGAGCAGAAATGTATTTCTGGGAAGTCCACTATCAAGTCACCAACAGGTTCGGTGTCTGGGACGGCTCCACTTTCCGGTTCACAGACAGCCATCTTTTCTCTGTAACCTCACAAGGGGAAGGAGGCGAGGAGTCTCTCCGGGGCCTCATTTCTAAAGGCATGAATCCTATCCATAAGGGCTCCACGCTCATGGCCTCATCTCCTCCCAAAGGCCCACCTCCTAATACCACCACACTGGGCGATAGGACTTAACATTGAATTTTGGGGAGTCACACACATTCAACCTAGAGCAACCACCTTCCGCACTGCCCCTGGAGAGCTCTAAATCACAAGCCTGATCATTCACTCCCCCACTTGAAAGCCTCCCCTGGAGAGACCACCGAGGGCTGGCCCCTGCCTGACTCAGCAGGCTCTTCTCTCACCCTCCCCCACCACACACTCACACTCCTTCCTTTCTGCTGCCCTAAAGAAAGGATCCAATACAGCGTGCGCTCTGCACCTCCACACCCCAGGCCACTCTCCTTCGCTGTTTATGTGACCTGGCTCCTGCCCGTCAGGCCTCTGTCTAGGCACGGCCTCGTCCCTGAGCAAAAAGTACTCACCTCTTCCCACACTACGTCCCACTCTGGGCAGCAGGCATCTTTGTCTATACTTCCCATCAAATACTAAGCCCTGTGAGAGCAGAGACTGTGTTCCTCCTTCATGCTACACACATTTACCGAGCTGATATTTATTGTGCATCACCGTACTAGATCCTTCTGTCCTCGTGCCCAGTGTTTAAAGAGTACTTGGCATACGGGGAACTTGATAAGTGTTTCTGGAAATGAATTGTAGACCTTTCCAGTTCAATTAGCCTGGATTAATTCATTATCTTTGAAGTGAGGGGAGGCATGGCCACTCACAGCGGTGTGTGATCTAATGAAGAGAGGAGAGAAAGGAAGCAAACAGTTAACATTGCCCAGTGCAGGCAAGCAGAATTTACTGCCCAAAATATGTCAATTTGGGCATGAGGATTATTTTGAACAAAAGGCAATCAAAACCCAGCCGATTCAGGAAAAGCTCTTTACCTCCCCCTCAACTGCCTAAATTTACTTTGGAAAGGCGCCTGTACCAGGAAATAAGGTGACCAGAGACAATGACCAGAGATAACTTTTGTCCTAGGAAATGTCTCTGCCTTCCTGCGAACAGCTTTCCTCCCCTATTCTAAACCCAAACCCTACCCCTTGGTTGAGCTCCCTTGTTGGCACCTGACTTCCCTAGCTGGGATGTTCCATAAGCTTCGATTATCTGACTGCCCACTGAGTCTCTATATCTTTATGGGACTCCCATAAGTCTATAATTTTAGACTGTTTATCTGTCTTATATCAATTTAATTATTAGCTCAGCCAAAGAACCACAGAACAGAAGCAGGGAATATTTTTCTGCCCCGACACCAGGAATGACCCAGGGCAATGAGAATTCGAACAGCAAATTTGTGTTTCCTCCCCCCTTATCTCACTGGGAGACAAATCGAAAATGCAATCAATGTCACTGGAAGTCGCCAGAAAAGGAGAGTTACAAAAGAAGGGCTTGTCAGCAGGCCCCCCCTTGGCCTGGGGAGACCGTTTTCTGGTTTTCTAAAATTTTGCTCTAGTCTCTCAGGCATGGATATTCTCAGACATAGAAAGAAGGATCATTTGCTTTGATTTCAGAATTGCTTGAATACTGACCAATATCTATTACATTGCTATGTCCTGATGTCATTAAAATGACCTTCCGATGCATAATGGCAGCCTCCATGTCCGGTCTTCCCCACGTCCTTCTGGGCCCCTGTGATCTCTTACTGCTCAGAACCAGAAGGCTCAGGAGCACTGAGGAGTGCCGCTCACCGCCGAGAAGCAAGCATCACAGTGCAGACACTGATCGCTATGGGACAAGACTCCATAATGGAGGCAGCCGTACCGGTGGGTCTTAGCAGTCGCGGGGAGGTGGTGACCAGCATGCATTTTAGAACCCGGGACTCGTCTACTTATGAACCAGTCCCTTAGACTTTCCATGCTTCAATTTCCTCCTTTTAAATGTGGGCTAAAATTAGTATTTAGAATTGTTATGAGGATTAAATGAATGAACATTATGTCAAGGCCTTAGAATTACAGCAGGCTCATTGTAAACGCCATGTAAGCATTAGCTACTGGTGCCATTTGTCAAGAGGGCAAAATGATTCCGGCATTGTCCTGAGCCCTTTGTACGGCTAATTCTCTTTATCACACACACTGTGTGCATCTGTACGACACTCCCCTAGTACACATGAGAAAGTGGACTGCACGTGTGAATCACCCACAGAGGCTTTAAAAATTTCCAGAAAGCCAGGCCACACTCCATACAACTTAAATTGCCATCTCTGGAGGTAGGACAGAAGCATCGGGATGTTTTTAAAGCCCCCAAGTAATTTCAATGTGCAGGCAAGGTTGAGGATCGTTGGGTCAGCCTGTACTCCAAGTATCATTCCACACGGGCCATCCTGGCTTAAAAGCTGCAGCTGCAAAGGAGTGCTCAAGGCCTGGGTATTTTATTTTAATTATGTGCTCTTTTGGTTTCTGAATGGATTCAGTGAATGAATGGAACACATTTAAGATCCCCAAATTAGTCACGTTTCCAGTGAGATCATTGTCAGCTCATACTAGAAAACTTTGCATTTAACTTTATCCTCTATTATCTGTTATTGCCTCCTATTCCTGCAAGAGCTGCTTTCCCCATTGGACAGGAAGGTCCCTGAGGGCAGAGAGCACAGGGAGCCCTTGCAGACACTCAGAGGGACACTCGAGTTGACTCCGGGGTGGGTGCTCAGGACCTGACAGCCTTGCTATTACATGTGCTGTCCTGCGGCTTTCCTGACATAGCTCTCTCTGTCACATGCTACACTCTGGAGAAAGACCTTAGGTTCTCAGAGCAGAATGCTTGCTTCTCTACTTATCCTTTATGTTTCGCCATCTTCCAAAAGGATCTGATACAAGGGACAGAAATTTAAATGCATGTGATGAAAGGCCATTGCAAAATTGCAGGAGTAAATAATTAGCAGCATATAAATATCAAAATTAAGTTTAAAATGTGAAACAGGCAAAAGTATTTTGAGTTTTTATGCATAAAGTATGCAAAGTGCTTGAGATTCTGGAACTGAAGGACTTTATCAGTAGTATCAGTGGGTCATCCCCATTTCAAAGTAATATGGCTACAGTCCCTGCTTCCTCTGATTTTTAAAGCAACTTGTGCAAAATGGGCAACTCCAAACACACACGTGTGCATGTCCCACAGTAACTCACGTTAAGCACTCTTGAGTATCTACTTGAGCACCATTCTCCCTCCCCCAGAGCTTCTGCTGTGACCTCACATAATCTATTATCAATTATACGACCAATATTATCTAATAACAGATAATGTAAGGAATCCTCTAGCTCAGTGGATCCTCAAGTTCAAATTTGCTAGTTCAGAAAATTCCAGGGCTTTCTGAACAATCCACAAAGCACTCAGAGACAGTAGAGCACAAGGATTCACACAGCCATCCAAATACACATGACATCCAAAGCGTTCACTCAGAAATCTCCCAAACGCCACTTTGGGGAAATTCCTCTTCTCCCTTTGATCTCAGTTACTCTCTCTTGATCTCCATGATTCTTCTACCAGTGTTTCTGAAGTTAGGCCTGAAAATGGCCAAGTGTTATTCACAGGGAGCATAATTTATTAAGAATAAGTATATGATCAAGGTTATTAGACACATACCCCATTGAGTGTAGAATTTGCTGCTGACTTAATCTTTGATTCTCCCTACAGTGCTCTGAATAGTGTCTTACCCACAACAAGTCCTCCATAAATGCTGAAGAAATGAATGAATGAATGAACACATACGGTGTGACTTGAAGCTCCTGATATTTTTTAGCCAATTAGGTTTTTCATTACTGTTATATATCAAGACGTAGCAGTGTTATTCAAAGTAGCCAAAGGGTGGAAGGAACCCAAGTGTCTCTTGTTGAACGAACAACATGCGGTGATATACACATGGGTTACGCAGCCTTGCAAAGGAAAGAAATTCTGACACGTGCTACAGCACAGCTAACCTTGGGAACATCATGCTAAGTGGAATAAGTCAGTCAAAAAAGACTATATGATTCCACTGATAAGAGGCACCTAAAGTAGTGAAATTCGTACAAACAGAAAGTAGGACTGCGGTTGTAGGACTGCAGTTGCAGGAGTGAGGAAGGGGGACATGGGGAGCTATTGTTTAGTGGGTACAGAGTTTTCAGCTGGGGAGGGGGGGGGCATGACAATGTGAATGTATTTAATCCTCCTGGACTATACCTTTAAAAATGGTTTAAGACAGTAAATTTTATGATATATGTGGCTTTAGCCCAATTAAAATTAAAACTGGGGATCAACGTGACCCCCAATTGGCAAGTTACTTGAGGTGTTGGCCAAAAAACTTACTTCAGTTTCTAGTTTGTGCTTAGAAGAGCACACAGGATGGGCAGGTGAACTGGAGGTTATTGACTTCCTCAAATACCTGAAGGGCTGTTTTGTGAAGGAGGAATTAGGTCTGGCCCAGTTGCCCCCCAAAATGGAAGTCGAACTGAGTGGAAGCTTTGGATATACAGATTCCAGCTCAAATGTTCTGTAAGAATGCAGTTTCAGTGTGAAACGAACTGACTTAGGGGAAGTTCTCATCAAAGCCGGTCCTTGTCAAGAATAGTCTGCAGGGCACCTCGGTGGCTCAGTCAGTTGAGCATCTGCCTTCAGCTCAGGTCATGATCTCAGGGTCCTGGGATCGAGTCCCGCATCAGGCTCCCTGCTCAGCACGGAGTCTGCTTCTTCCTCTACCCCACCCCCGCCCCGCTTGTGATCTCTCTCTCTCAAATAAATATTAAAAAAAAAAAAAAGTGGTCTGCAAAGTTGCTTATCTGGATGTAATATAGAAGAAATCCTTCAGAAAAAGACTTGCTTCTGTAAAACCCCAGATCCTCTTCCTTGCCTTTGAGATGTCCTGCATTATCGAAGGCTTCCCTAGCGCTACAGTCCAAATAAAGCCAGCTCCTTGGTTTTGGGGGCACTTCAGCCTGCCCCATTTTGGTTCTGTGACTTGGATAGGATTGGACTTCACCTTCAGAATTACATCACTCCATGTGAGTAACGAGGCCCTGGGAGCCCTGTGCTCTGTTCATGACTGGTGATTTGGAAGCCAGTGGGGAGTCCTACTTCTTAACCTGTTGCAGACTATGGCCCACTGCTTCTGTGGATTTCGGCTGGATTCTTTTTGAGTACTTTCTTCATTTCTGGTACCTCTTTCTTTTGGTTTTGTGGTCTGACCATTTGGTGATCTTTGCAAATGGACTGATGGTTCATAGAGCTCTTGTCTCAACCGGATGAACAATGAGACAGACTCTAATTTGTTAGTCTCTCCTGTTGTTTTGTCTATTTGTCTGCTTTGAGCTCAAATCACTTAAGAAGTCATTCCTACTAGGAAAAGAACAGCCCTTTGATATGGTTCAGTGAATTTTGTAATTCTGTATTCGCACTTTATCCATGGCTGAAATTTTAGAATTGAAGCCAGAAGCTCTTTGTGTCCAAATGTGTTTATGTAATTTAGAAAGACCTTTACCTCTCATCGTGTCAATGTATAATATTTTCCTTCCTCCAAATAGTATTATCCAGGCCCTCTTCCTTTTCTTGAGACATTCCTCTTAATCAACATTTTCCCTATTGTAATAGCCTGAATAAAATCATCCTCCTGACGGTCTGGAACGTTTTGTCATTTGCAGGTGAGACGATCTTTAAGTAGGATACAGGATAACCATATATAACCACATGTTTTATCATCTAGGATAGTTTGGAATATGAAGAGGATACTGACAAAGAAAACATATAACTTCAAAGAACATTTGATTTTTTTACTGAGAACTATTTTATGGGATGCCTGGGTGGTTCAGTCGGTTAAGCATCTGCCTTCATCTCAGGTCATGATCTCAGGGTCCTGGGATCGAGCCCCGCAGCAGGTTCCCGGCTCAGGGGGGAGTTTGCTTCTCCCTGTTGCCTATGCCCCTGCTCACCACCCCCCCACTACCTGTGCTCTCCCTCCCTCTCTCTCAAATAAATAAATAAATAAATAAATAAAATCTTTAAAAAAAAGAACTATTTTATGAAATTGGTAAACATATATAATGGTTCTATTCAGATATTTTTTTCAAAATAAAATTCTAAAAATAAAAATCATGTACATCAAAACAAAAATGCAGTTTTTATATTCTCACCTCAAGGAGCTGGAACAGCAACAGAGGGACAGGCCTAATCCACGCATGAGAAAGCAGTTGATCAAGATTAGAGCAGAAATCAATGAATTAGAAACCAAGAGTACAGTAGAACAGATCAACAGAACTAGAAGGTGGTTCTTTGAAAGAATAAATAAAATTGACAGACCACTGGCAAGACTTATCCAAAAGAATAGAGAAAGGACCCAAATTAATAAAATTATGAATGAAGAGGTCATAACCAACACCAATGAAATTGGAAGGATTATTAGAAACTTTTATCAACAGCTTTATGCCAATAAATCAAGCAATCTGGAAGAGATGGAGGCCTTCCTGGAAACCTATAAACTACCAAGACTGAAACAGGAAGACATTGATTTTTTAAACAGGCCAATGAATTATGAAGAGATTGAAACAGTGATAAACAACCTTCCAAAAAACAAAACTCCAGGCCCGGGTGGTTTTCCTGAGGAATTCTACCAAACATTCAAAGAAGAAATAATACCTATTCTCCTAAAGTTATTTCAAAAAATAGAAACAGAAGGAAAGCTACCAAACTCATTCTATGAGGCCAATATTACCTTGATCCCCAAACCAGGCAAAGACCCCATCAAAAAGGAGAATTAGAGACCGATTTCCCTAATGAATATGGACACAAAATTCTCAACAAGATCCTGGCTAATAGAATCCAACAGTCCATGAAAAGGATTATCCATCATGACCAAGTGGGATTCATCCCTGGGATGCAAGAGTGGTTCAACATTTGCAAATCGATCAGTGTCTTAGATTTTATCCAGAAAGAAAAAGCCAAATATCATATGATTCTCTCAATAGATGCAGAAAAAGCATTTGACAAAATACAGCATTCTTTCCTGATTAAAACCCTTCAGAGTGTAGGGATAGAGGGTACATTCCTCAATCTCATAAAAACCATCTATGAAAAGCCTACAGCAAATATCATTCTCAATGGAGCAAAGCTGGAAGCCTTTCCCTTAAGATCAGGAACACGACAAGGATGCCCACTCTCGCCACTATTATTCAACATAGTACTAGAAGTCCTTGCAACAGCAATCAGACAACAAAAAGGGATCAAAGGTATCCAAATCGGCAAAGAAGAAGTCAAACTGTCTCTCTTCATAGATGACATGATACTGTATATGGAAAACCCAAAAGAATCCACTCCCAAACTATTAGAAGTTATAGAGCAGTTCAGTAATGTGGCGGGATACAAAATCAATGCTCAGAAATCAGCTGCATTTCTATACACGAATAATGAGACTGAAGAAAGAGAAATTAGGGAATCCATCCCATTTACAATAGCATCAAAAACCATACGTTACCTTGGAATTAACTTAACCAGAGATGTAAAGGATCTATATTCTAGAAACTATAAATCACTCTTGAAAGACATTGAAGAAGACACAAAAAGATGGAAAAATATTCCATGCTCATGGATCGGAAGAATTAACATAGTTAAAATGTCCATGCTACCCAGAACAATCTACACTTTCAATGCTATCCCGATCAAAATACCAATGACATTTTTCAAAGAACTGGAACAAATAGTCCTTAAATTTGTATGGAACCAGAAAAGGTCCCGAATCGCCAAGGAACTGCTGAAAAGGAAAAACAAAGCTGGGGGCATCACAATGCCGGATTTCGAGCTGTACTACAAAGCTGTGATCACAAAGACAGCATGGTACTGGCACAAAAACAGACACATAGACCAATGGAACAGAATAGAGAATCCAGAAATGGACCCTCGGCTCTTTGGGCAACTAATTTTTGACAAAGCAGGAAAAAACATCTGGTGGAAAAAAGACAGTCTCTTCGATAAATGGTGCTGGGAAAATTGGACAGCTCCATGCAAAAGAATGAAACTTGACCACTCTCTCACACCATACACAAAGATAAACTCCAAATGGATGGAAGACCTCAATGTGAGACAGGAATCCATCAAAATCACAGAGGAGAACATAGGCGACAACCCCTACGACATCGGCCAAAGCAACCTTTTTCATGACACGTCTCCAAAGGCAAGAGACACAAAAGATAAAATGAACTTGTGGGACTTCATCAAGATAAAAAGCTTCTGCACAGCCAAGGAAACAGTCAAAAAAACTAAGAGGCAGCCCACGGAATGGGAGAATATATTTGCAAATGACACTACAGATAAAAGACTGGTATCCAAGATCTACAAAGAACTTCTCAAACTCAATACGCGAGAAACAAATAAATCATAAAATGGGCAGATGATATGAACAGACACTTTTCCAATGAAGACATACAAATGGCTAACAGACACATGAAAAAATGTTCCAAATCATTAGCCATCAGGGAAATTCAAATCAAAACCACACTAAGATACCACCTTATGCCAGTTAGAATGGCAAAAATTGACAAGGCAAGAAACAACAATTGCTAGAGAGGATGTGGAGAAAGGGGATCCCTCCTACATTGTTGGTGGGAATGCAAATTGGTACAGCCACTCTGGAAAACAGTGTGGAGGTCCCTTAAAAAGTTAAAAATTGAGCTACCCTGGGGCACCTGGGTGGCACAGCGGTTAAGCGTCTGCCTTCGGCTCAGGGCGTGATCCCGGCGTTGTGGGATCGAGCCCCACATCAGGCTCCTCCGCTATGAGCCTGCTTCTTCCTCTCCCACTCCCCCTGCTTGTGTTCCCTCTCTCGCTGGCTGTCTCTATCTCTGTCGAATAAATAAATAAAATCTTAAAAAAAAAAACAACAATTGAGCTACCCTATGATCCAGCCATTGCACTACTGGGTATTTACCCCAAAGATACAGACATAGTGAAGAGAAGGGCCATATGCACCCCAATGTTCATAGCAGCATTGTCCACGATAGCTAAATCGTGGAAGGAGCCAAGATGCCCTTCAACAGATGACTGGATTAAGAAGTTGTGGTCCATATATATAATGGAATATTACTCAGCTATCAGAAAGAACGAGTTCTCAACATTTGCTGCAACATGGACGGCACTGGAGGAGATAATGCTAAGTGAAATAAGTCAAGTAGAGAAAGACAATTATCATATGGTTTCTCTCATCTATGGAACATAAGAACTAGGAAGATCGGTAGGGGAAGAAAGGGGGGGTAATCAGAAGGGGGAATGAAGCATGAGAGACTATGGACTCTGAGAAACAAACTGAGGACCTCAGAGGGGAGGGGGGTGGGGGAATGGGATAGACTGGTGATGGGTAGTAAGGAGGGCACGTATTGCATGGTGCACTGGGTGTTATACGCAACTAATGAATCATCGAACTTTACATCAAAAACCAGGGATGTACTGTATGGTGACTAACATAATAAAAAAATATTTAAAAAAAACAAAAAAAATCTTTTTATACTGATCAAAACAATCCTTCAGATTATACCCAGAACAATATTTAAAATAATGTAAACATTTTAAAAAATCATTCTGGGTACATATTACTTCATTTTAATCCATTTCCTGGCTATATCTGTCTACACAATCATTACTATCTTTCCAGAGAGAATAGGTGGTCCTATTTTTAACTTTTTCATAAAATTGCCATCAATCTTCTTCACATTTATATTTTATGGTTGATGTATTTGAAACTGACCTTTCTCAGTAGGCCATATTTTTCATTGAGAAAATACTCCCTCTATAAATGTTGCTATACCTGGTAAGGTCAGAGCAAATGCTGCTAAATGGATGTTATCCACAATTCTAATTATTTCATATTAAAGTGTGACAGTCTCTCAGCCAAGAGCCTCATGTGTCCTGTTTCACCCCCATTCTCAATATCTTTCTTAAACAAATATTTTTATTAGATAACACTGAATAACTTCTCTACTTATGATTCTATTGAATATTAAGCCAAATTAAGATGCTACTCAATGTTCTATTCTAGCAGAGAATATAAATTTATCCAACTAAAATTAGGAGCACCATCAAAAAATGCTTTCTACATGTGGAGATATTCCAAAAAAACACTTGGAGGATTTAAAGATTGTATCTTGTACACCCCTTGGGTGTTTATCGGTTTACTAGCTTAGGTCTTTCCTTGCTTTTGTAGGAATACATTTCAATCTCTTCCTGTTTGCAAACTCTAATTTTAGTAATTGAAATTTACTAAATGTCAAAAGCTGAAATATTTTGATGCTCTTTTTTTGTGTATTGAAGATTTTGTGTGTGTGTGTGTGTATTGAAGATTGTACATTCGGGGTGCCTGGGTGGCTCAGTTGGTTAAGTGTCTGCCTTTGGCTCACATCAGGATCCCAGGGTCCTGGGATGGAACCCCACATCAGGCTCCCTGCTCAGTAGGGAGCCTGCTTCTCCCTCTCCCTCTCCCTGCTGCTTCCCCTACTTGTCTCCCCACCACTCTGTGAAATAAATAAAATCTTAAAAAAAAAAAAAGAAGATTGTTACATTAAAGATTTCCAACTGATTTCGACAAAATACAACTAAAATGTAGAGGACTCACTTATTTAAAAGTTCTACCCATCACAGAACACTCACGTTGATTTATAAAGCAGTTCTTTCACTGCAAAGTTGCTTTTTTTTAAAGATTTTATTAAGTCATCTCTACCCCCAATATGGGTCTCGAACTCATGATTCCTAGATCAAGAGTCATGCGCTCTGCCGACTGAGTCCGCCAGGCACCCCTCACTGCTAAAAGCTTCTGAAAGCCAACTGACGGCAGGCAGGGGAGAGAGGGCGAATACTGCCACCCTCCCCTGTGTTTCTTTAAATCAACAGCTTCATCCCAAAAATTCTGAGCTTCAGTTACTCTGTTCACATTTAAAAATTTATTTGACAACCACTGCTTCCATCTTGATTAAAATATTGCAACTTACGTGAACGAATGAAATTCTAAGTATATATGTAATGTAACCAATTCCAAGTACCCTTCTGTGCCTTCAGGGTTTTTTCCGCATAAGACTATTGTTTAAAGCTATACCACATGGTGCTTTGACATACGTACACGTTGTGCAGTGATGACCGCAATCAAGCGAGGTAACATACCCATCGCCTCACATACTTCGCTTTTTTTAGGTTTGGTGAGAACACTTAAGATTTACTCTCTCAGGGGCGGCTCAGTCAGTGGCGCATCCGGCTCTTGATTTCAGCTCAGGTCATGATCTTAGGGTCTGGAGATCGAACCCGCATCGGGCTCCATGCTCCGTCAGGAATCTGCTTGAGATTCTCTCTCTCTCCCTCTCCCTCTGCCCCGTTCCCTGCTTGAGCTCTTTCTCTCTCAAATAAATAAATAAATCATAAAAAAAAAAAAAGATTTACAGTCTTAGCCAATTTCAAGTATAAATACAGTATTCTTAACTCTAGTCACCAGGCTGTGCATTGGTTCCCCAGAACTTAGTCCGCTTATAATTGAGAGTTTGTATTCTTTGACCAACATCTACCGACTTTCCCCCATTTCTCAGTCCCTGGTAACTATCATTCTACTCTCCCGTTCTAGGAGTTCAATTTTTTTATATGCCACATACAAAATGATACGGTATTTTTGTGACTTATATCCCAGTAAAGCTGGGGGAAAGAAAATAAATTTTATAACATGATTCTGAGGTCCTCAAGGTTTTGTGAAGAGACCCCCTCAGTAAAATACATGATACTTGCTGGAGGCCAACTTCATTTTTGCTTCCTTCTCGCTTTCCAACTATTTGTGAGTTTAAGCTAAGGCACATTGTGTTTTTACCACAAATATTACGACCACAAATATTGACTTTGCCAAGGCTACAGTTTCACTTTAACAATAGTGAGATTTCAGATTTTAAATACTGAATAGCTGGGAAGTGTCATCTCTCAAGCACGTCATCGGCCTGTTATTTCAGGAACTGCAGGACAGCAGTGGGGATGTGTATTTTCGGCAGCACCTTACCGAAGTTTCATCTTCAGTTTCTCAAGGAGTGAGAGGTGGAAGGCCTGCTCTGAACTTCTGTGCAGCTAGGAGAGATGGCATTATTGGAACTGCCTGAACTTAAAGCCCCCTTTTAAGCATCTGGGAAAGCAGCAAATCTCTGTTGTAAGAAAATCAGTAAATACGTAAGTCTGGATCTTCAAAAGGGCATGATTCATCCACTTAAGAGCAATGAACTAGTCTTTTGGTGTGATTTCTGCTTTTTTTGGTGTAAAGTATAAATAGCAATTTCATGTTTCTAACACTCTAATAATGAACTGGAATAAGACCAAGAAGGACAATTAATAAGTTGAAAACTGCAGTGAACTTATTACAGGAGCAAGAGCAATTGACATTATTCCAAGTGGTGTTTTTTTTTCTGTAAGAAAGGTTATTGAATAAATATGTGTAAACAAACCAAGAAGAATATTGTTTTTACCGTGATATTATCATACTATGCTCCACCAATATTTGTATTCATATCATCAATTAAAAAACTCAAAAACCCATGGGCTTATTTTTTATGTTAAACTTTATAATGGAATTTACAATAGCATTCACAATAACGTCAGATGTTCTTTGACAGAACAAACTTTCAAATGCTCTGTGGTGAATCCATGACTTAGGTCAAAAAATTGGACAATTATTTGAATTAACTGTTTTTTTTTTTAACACCACTGATATAAAAGTTATCTAACTATTTTTGAAGTTCTTCTTTTGATAATGGAATCAACACATTAATAGCTATTGCTTTATTTTTTTTAGATTTTATTTATTTATTTGACACAGAGAGAGAGAGAGAGAGAGAGCATATGCATGCATACAGAAGCACGGGGAGCAGCAGAGGGAGAGGGAGAGGCAGGTTCCCTGCTGAGCAGGGAGCCCGATGTGGGGCTCGATCCCAGGACCCTGGCATCATGAGCTGAGCCAAAAGCAGATGCTTAACCAACTGAGCCACCCAGGTGCTCCTATTGCTTTATTTTTGAACAAGTACAAGAAAACGTGGAATTGAAAATGAGTAAAATTATTTTAGAACAGGCGTGAGCAAACTAAAGACCACCGTTGCAAGGTAAGAATCATGTTTTATGTTACTAAAGGGTTGAAAATCAAAGTCAAAACCCAAACCAAAGAAGAATATGTAACAGAGACCATACAGGGCCTTCAAAGCCAAAAATATTTACTATCTGGACTTATATAGAAAAAGTTTGTGGACTCCTGATTTAGAACAACAATCTTTTGGAAAGTTGTGTTCCACAGATTGCTATGTATACATGCATCTTTGAAGTTATATGCTAAGCTCAGGCAAACTTTTCCTATAATACAGTAACTTTTGAAGTGGATGCTGACTCTACGTAGATTTGTGTCTTCTGATTTTCATGCCCACTGATATGATGTCATTTTGAGACCATAGTAGATGGTAAGTATTGACAGTTTGGGCAAGGTAGAAGTTCATCATCAAATTTCATGAGAAATAGAACTTCTAATTTAATTTTTTTTATTTAATTTTATTTTTTTTTAATGATTTTTTATTATATTATGTTAGTCACCATACAGTACATCCCTGGTTTCCGATGTAAGGCTCGATGATTCATTAGTTGTGTATAATCTAATTTAATTTTTAAGTGAAGGAGCACTTATATTTTTTAGTTCATAATAGCTAAAATGCGTAAATTGAAAAAAAAGACTTCTTCATTTTATTTTATTTATTTTATTTTTTAAAGTAGGCTCCATGCCCAACATGGAGCCCAATGAGGGGCTCGAACTCACAACCCTGAGATCAAGATCTGAGCTGAGATCAAGGCTCGGACACTTAACCAACAGAGCCACCCAGGTGCCCCCCAAGAAGAATTTTTAAGTCTTACCCAAAAAAATTATCAAATGGTAAAATAAATAGCTGTAACATATCATGGTAGAGCAAAGTCACTTACAAAACCACCAAAAAGATAAAATACTTAGGAATAAATTCAATAAAAAATGTGCAAACCTACATGAGAAAAAAATTTAGAACACTCCTCAAAGATACAGAAGTAGACATGAACAATTGGAAAGATGTAGTCTATTATTAGATAATATAGTTCTCCCATAAGTTAATGTATAAGTTTTAATATAATCCCAATAGAAATATTAAGCACCGATGAACAGTATGATAATGGTGCATGCATATATAGAACAGAGGAACGGAGCGCAAGCCCAGAAAAAAAGATCTAAGTACATATGGAAATCAAATATATGATAAGGGTGGCATCTCAAATTATTGCTGAAATGATGGACCTTTTAGTAAATGGTGCCGTGAAAACTGGGAAATTACTTGAAATCAAGACAAAATTAGGTCTCTATCTCTCAAAATCCACAAGAATAAATTTAGGGAGCCTAAGTGTAAAAAATTAAACCATACAAATACAAGAACATATTGTGAATCCTTCTTCAACCTCAGTGTGGGGGGAACGCTTTTAAAGTACGACTCAAACATAAAGAGACAATATAAGAAAAAAATCAATAAATTTTACTGCATCAAAATAAAAAATCTACATGGCAAAAGCATTATAGTCAGAGTCAAAAGACCACCGGCAAACTGGAAGAAAATATTTGCTACATATACTACAGATAAAAAGTTAATATCCCTAATGTGTATGTATATGTGTGTGTGTACATACTATCTTAAAAAGGACCAAAAATCCACTAAAAAAATGAGGAAAAAATATGAACATACAATTCACAAAAAAGGTTAAAAAACAGCCCTCGATGATCTGAAAATATATTCAGATTCCCACACAACTAGAGAAATTAAAACTATATCGAGAAGCCATTTCTCACCTCTCAGATTCACAATAATTGAAAAGCTGATAATACCTTCTGTTGGCGAGGCTGTGGGGAAATAGGCACTGAAAATGGATACAATCCTGTGGGGGGGGGGATTTGCAATACCTAACAAAGCTACCTGTGTACATATTTTTTAATTGTTTTTCATTGTGATAAAATATACATGACAGAATTGACCACTTTAACCACTTTTCAGTGCACAATTCAGTGACAAGTAAATTGTGCAACCATCACCACCATCCGTGTTCAGAATCTTGTCATCATCCCAAACAGAAACTTTGTGTCCTTTAAACACTAACTCCCCAATTCCTTTCTCCCCACCCCCAATAACCTTTATTCTATTTGCTGTCTCGATGAACTTGATCACTCTAAGTACCTCATAGAAGTGGAATCATATTTTTCATGTTGGGTATGGCTTATTTCGCGAAGGACTAATGTTTCTGATGCATGTTGTGGCATGAACCTCATTCCTTTTAATGCCTGAATACTATTCCATTGCATATGGAGACCAAATTCTGTTTATCCATTCATCTGTCGATGGACACTCCGGTTGCCCCCACCTTTGGCTATTATGAACAATGCTGCTATGAAAATAGGCATACAGGTGTCTGTTCAGGTCCTGCTTTTAACTCTTTTAGAGTGGAATTGCTAGGTCCATGGTAATTGTATGTTCCACTTTTCAAGAAACTACCAAAAATCATTTTTCACAGCTGTAATTATCTTTTGATTCAGCAACCCTACCTTCAGGAATCTATCTTGAAGACATCCATCCAACAATACAAAAACATATACGTACAAAGCTATTTGCTGCAGTGCTGTTTCTAATTGACAATTTGAGAAACAACGTCAATGCTCACATGCAGGATAGTGGGTTGAATAGACTATAGTCCATCCCCCCAGTGGAAAAATATGCAGTATGCAGGTGTCAAAAAGAAAGAGGAAGATTTCTGTGAACCAGTAAGAAGGAATTTCCAGGATACACTGTTAGGTATAAAAAGCAAAGTTCAAAAACCTATCTATAGTATGGTATCTTTCACAGATGGAAGGACGTAAGAACACATACACGTTATCTGCTTCCTGGTGGAAGAGAAACATAGGGATGATAACACCAGAAATTAAACTCTGTAGGTTATCAGAGAGAATGGGTGGGAATGGGCTGGAAGGGATGGGAGAATGGGACTGGAGCAGCAAGAATGAGGGGGAAGCCACCTTCTCTCAGAATATGTTTTTCATAGCTCTGACTCTTAGAAGGATGCAATATTGCACATACCTCAAAACAGAATTAAAATCAGCAGGAACACGGAGAAAACCCCAAATGGGACATGAACAGTAACAAATAAACCTACGTGGGAACAAATGAATAACACAACCATGCCGAAGGGAGTGGGGAGAACAGGAACTAACCTAAGTAAATTTGGAAAACGTGATTTTGACCTGATACCGTGAGGCTAAAAGCTAAAGACCCGTGTACAGATGCCTTTACTGGCCACTTCTTTTCTAACAGAGATGGGGGCTAGCTCTTCTGAAGGTATTTTATGTATGTCCTAGAACTGAACAAAGAAACAAATACAAAGAGAGTAGGGTTCTCACCATCAGAGAAAGAGGTTACAAATAAAGAAGGACGACAACCGCACCAAGAATGAACACTGGGGCATTGGCTTAGAGTCAGAGGCGTCAGTGTAAAATAGTGAGTGTGAGCGCCTGCGTGCATGTGTGTGTAGGTAGATAGAGAAATAAATAATAGACGTATGTGTATGTATGGGGTTAGTATACATATACGAAGTTCCTCGTCCTCTGGGACAGCCTAGAAGCAATGATGCCCCGGAAGCAGTTAGTTAATGGTACTGAACCGAAGTTTAACTTCCTTACATAACCTACCGTTGTGAAAACCCCCCAAAACCTTGTTGAACCTGAGGTTTCTTATGAAAAACAAGGGCTTTGCACCATGTGTTTTACAAGATCCATTTTGGATATGAAATCATGAGTCAGCCATTGCCACGCGGACAAACGTCACCCCCTACCAGTAGCACACGGGCTTGAGCGCTGAGGAGCTTCCTGATTTACCAAAACAGTGCTTTGTTTCCGCTTCACCGCAGTGCAGCCACATTACTCTGAAGGAGTTGTGGGTCTGTATTTCTTGAAGAAGGGACTGATCCCACCTAAAGGCTAGCCATTCTCTTACCTCAATTTTCTTACCCCTAAGGGTACCCCTAACGTTCAAAGTTTGAATAAGACCAGAAAGTAATCACTGAATAACTGAATCGATTACTTAGATCCTGTGGCAACATCAATTTTCATATCAACAGCCAGCATTTATTGAGGGTCCCTCTGTGCAGGGACTGTTGCCTGGCTGTGTATACGGAGACCTCTCATCTCTCAGAGCTGTACTGCTGCAACTTGTCATTGACTCAATCCTGCCAGACCAGGACCATGGAGCTAAGAGGGATCAAGCAAGTGGAAAAGCCAAGATGTGAACTCTGTTGGGTACACAGCATATGACCTCTCCACCATGCCATTCTAGCAATGTGAACAAGCCGTGGAAAACATGAACCACCTCCATAGCAAAACTTGGGTCAAGCCATCACTGCACACTGTTATCTGAGTGGTAATAATGGGGAAAGAATCAAAATACAGCTGAGGTTTCTTGGTCTCTTTCTTTAAAACAAATGTTTGTTAAACTTGGGGATGGGGAGGGACGTCTGGGTGGCTCAGTCAGTTAAGCAGCTGCCTTCGGCTCAGGTCATGATCCCAGGGTCCTGGGACTGAGTCCTGCATCAGGCTCCATGCTTAGCGGAAGCCTGCTTCTCCCTCTGCCTGCTGCTCCTCCTGCTTGTGCTCTCTCTCTCTCTCTCTGATAAATAAATAAAATCTTAAAAAAAAAAACCCACAAATTTGGGATTGAAGCATGGGAAGAGAGGGTTAACCTTGCAAACTCCGTTAATATAGATAAAAGTGTACAGCCCCTGGAATTACCAAACATACACACATTTGAATACAACTTTCCCATTAGCGCCATCCATATTGTACCACAGAAAAAAATGTTCTCTTCATTATTCACCTCTTTCCTATGATTTGTCCATTGGGGAAGAGAAGGTTCTTCTAGAAAGACAGAAAAAATCTTTCCTTAGTCCCTTAACCCTAGTTGATGGGCGGTTTTTATACAACAGTGCCATCTACCGGAATAACTTAGAATTACAGGACACTAGAAATTTTCAACCTCTTTTCAGCTTTCCTTACTTTTAAAATGAGCTAAAAAATAATATCTCCATTTTCAGGTACTGTTATTAATGGTTATATTTTATTAACAAATATGTTTTCACAGGGCAAAGACTTGGTCGATTCCTGAGTATGCACTAAAACCACACAACAGCCTACAAATACAACTCAAGATTTCATACTGAAATAAAGAGAAACAGACGCGTTATCTGGGAGTCCGGATTTTTCTTTGGAAATTGAAAAAAATTACTGCAAAGAAATTGTTCTATGTAGAAAGATAAGAACATTTAGAGGGGCCAGAGGAAAACATAATCATCAAAATTCTGCTAAAAAATAGCTATCATTTGGATTTCTTTATACTTTTATTATTCACAATTGTGAAATCCCATCCAATAAACTCTTTCTTCCATTTACTAATGATATAATCATTATTATATATAATCATCACTGTTCTGAATATTATATATATATATAATCATTGCTTCAAAAATTTTAATCCTCATGGTTTAGGTCAGCACATATAACTATTTTATTTCAGTTCCATTTGGACAACAGGGTCTCGGGACATCTCTAGGTAGGGGCTTGGCTCTCCTGTGGGTATGTATTTGTGCAACCAGCCCTAAAACACTATCGATTAATAAGAATGGAAAGAAACAAGAAGCTAATTATTCCCCAACTCTGTCAGTTTCCCCCTCTTTCCGGTTGTCCTTCACATGGACAAGGGGAAGCGAGGTGGCAGGGAGGTTGAATCACAAAACAGAAAATAAATTAAAAGACCAGTTTCAAAAGGCTTCTGAACCACGTGTCCTCCGTGGTCCCTTAAATATTTAGAAGCTGTAGTGACTAAACTGGAAAAGACTAATTCTAAGAGCAACGTGAAGGTCACTGGAATTATTTTGAATGCCTCTGCTTTCCCAGAGAAATTTGGAAGTCACAAGCCATAGAATGATTTCCTCGGAAATTATTCTAACCTCTAAACAGAGCGATATTATCATAAATTAGGGGTTACTGGTAGCAAGGACACTGAGTTCCCGTGGGTTCAGTTTGTTAGCGGTGCTTTCCTCTTTATGTGTTTGCTGGATCTGGGTATCGCACTACGTGCCTATTTTGCAGAACCTGGACGATAATTTTATTTGTTAGAACCTGCTACAGGTTTATGGTTGTTTATATCTCCTCCTTTGGCACATTTTGGCTCATATTAATGATTTACTTGATTCTGAGGCCTTTAAGGGAATACAGTCCTCAATTAGAACACCATTCCTATGGGAAAATATGCAACACTTGGCAATGATTTCCTTCACAATGTGGTTTCCAGGAGACCTTTGTGGAAATCAAAAGTAGTATGTTTGTACTTGACGTTGGAGTTCTGCGAGGACAAACACGAGTCCTCATATATTACAGAGGGGAAACAAAGTCTCAGAGTTGGAGGGATTTTGTCTCTGAAGAAACGGAGCAGAGGCTAGCAACTCAGTCTTCCCTCTACCGTGCAGTTGTCTTAAGTCACATTCTTGGTCTGTCCTTGACAGGGGTGCAGCCAAGGGTATGGACCTGGACGCCTGGGTGTTGAGTCTACGGTCAGTACATTACTCAACTGTGCATTAGGAAAATTGCTGATCTCTCCTTATTCAGTATTCTTATCTGTGAAATGGGATGATGATAATAATGGTACATTATCATAGAGTCACTATGATGATTAATAAATTAATAAAGCATTTAGAACAGTGCCTGGCAAATAAAAATCCTCAATAAATATTCATTACTATTATGTAGTCAATAAAATCATACACTATGAGGTATTCTAGGTACCCAAAAATATCAGCAAAAGTATTAACACAATTAAAATGACATTAATAAAATCAGCAATTTCCCATTTGATGGGAGCCTACAATATATCAGGCACATTCCATATTTTCTCTCCTTTGTGGTCTTATCCTTGTTTTATTTTTTATTTTTTTAAAGATTTTATTTATTTATCTGACAGAGCTAGAGACAGCCAGCGAGAGAGGGAACACAAGCAGGGGGAGTGGGAGAGGAAGAAGCAGGCTCATAACGGAGGAGCCTGATGTGGGGCTCAATCCCATAACGCCGGGATCACACCCTGAGCCGAAGGCAGACGCCCAACCGCTGTGCCACCCAGGCGCCCCTTATCCTTGTTTTAAAGATGGCAATTTGGAGTCTCAGAGAAATTAAGTAACGTTCCTAAGGTCACAGCCACCAACTGGCCCGGTTTAAAATCCAGGCTCCTCCTCGGCTAAAGCCCGCTGACATTCCAGCCGTAAGCTGGAGGACAGCATCCTAAATGTCGTTAACCTTCGTGCATTGTTTATTGGACATAATAACAGCAGTTCGGCTCAGAGTGAAAAAGATGCATTTCCGATCATGACAGACTTCTTCTTAACCAAAGCTTATTTTAAAAGAAGTCATTCTTGGAGAATTTGAGCGGACCCAGTGGCAGACATGGGGCCAAGCCAACGGTGAACAAGACACGAGCCCTGGGTTCCAGGTTCTCCCAGGCCGGGGGAGACTGGACTCCATCATGGACGTGTTCCCAAGGAATGCTAGAATCAGAGGCTGTGGGAATGTATTTCTTAGCAGGGGCACCAGCCCAGCCTCGTGGGGTAAAGGATGGGTAGGAAACATCAACAATTACTCCTGGAGCAATTAACGGAGGAGCTAAGAACCTACTTATCCCATCAGCGAACACATGGCCATTACCTGGCCGGCATCACGCATGCACCTAAGACATGCTATCTCATTGAATCCTCACTCCAGTTCTCTAGGGCGTGGTACCATTGTTCCCATTTGGCAGATAAGAAAACTGAGGCTTTGAGAAATCTAGTAAGTTATCTATGGTCACCTAGCTAGTAAGTGGTGTGCCCAGGATTTTAAACCGAGTCTGTCTGACCAACATGCCCAGGCCGGTAACCGCTAGATCAGACTGCCTCCATTCTTACATTGTTTTATTGTGTTTAGTGTAGATTAATATGAATTATAATTTTGCCTTCAGAGGTATCTATCTTCTGCTGCTTCACCTGATTCAACAAGCACTATTCCATAAATGAACAATTTTTATTAAAAAAAATCCTTACTCTCAACGATTATGTTACTAGACTGAACCTATTAGCTTTCCCCGCTCCTCACAAACACAGACGTCCCTCGTTCCCATCCGCAGTGCAACAGCTTGGTAGGCTTGAGGTAAGACCAGTCAGCTCTGAACTGATCTGGTGGATCCAGGTCCCCAGCTTCCCACTCTAAACCCTGTTTGGCAGATTTGCAGCTCTTTGGTTAGACGGTTGTACAAGGCAACACCGGGTTTGGGGAAAACAGATTCAACCTTGATCTGATTCCTTGAGAAATCTACCAAAGGAGGCAAATTACGTAAGGGGCTCCTGACGTTCTCGTGTATCAACACGAATCAAGATCAACCAGATGAACAGCTATCCAAATCAGAGGACACTGGAATAGTTAGCAAGACGTAGTTAGCTGGAAGGTAGAATACGGGTAAAACATGGTTACGGCGACATTCAGCACCCAGCAGACCCTGCCTTGGTGAAATTCCTTTATGGGGCATCGTAGTGGGGATGATCTGGCTCCTGACTCCCCTGCCTTCTGTCCTCTCCTGCAACCTCCCCCTATCCTCCCGCCTCCCCGCCAACCTCAAGATGCCAGCACACGCTTGCCATCCAGCCACGGCCGACTCCTGCAGCTCCCTGAACTGGTCATGAGCTCTCTTTCCTCCCAGCTCCGGGGCAGCCATTTGCCTCTTGCTCTTCCCCTCACATGTGCTTCTCCCACATATCCTTGACCTCTGGCTTTTACTCTTCCTTCAAGGTTAATTCACATTCAGATCCTTTCCAGACATTTCTTTGCACCGTCATTAAAAGAATCAGAAGCTTTCTCTTTGGGCTGCCCAAGGAACCCTCTGAAAGCCTTTATTCTTTTTCTCAACCCACTGCTCTGATTATGTATTGCGTGTCCAATTTCCCGATAAACCATAAAACCATCTTGTACTCACTTTGCCTCAAACAGCGTCTACAGCATTTAGGTACTTCGTAATTCAATGGATGGTATTCACTTGAGCCAAGGACTCAATACTCTCCAATCCACTCAGAAAGGAGACTCCTCAGTGAAGACACCATTACTCACTCAAAAATTAAGGATAAAGGAATTTCAGACTTCACAAAGAAAATGTGTAAGAAGGAGCCTATAATTACAGGAACAAAGGGTTGGCGCCCAGTGATTTCCCCCCCAGCTTAGGCTGGCTGGTGGACTTTATTGACCTAGACTAAAAATGGAAAACATTACAGAAAGCATTTGAATAGACAGCATGTACAGATTTCCCAGAAGTAACACAAGACCACCTCGAGTAGGCAAGATACACTCAACAAGAAAATGGCAGATACTCAAGATAAGTCAGGCTCTGGATACGGTGAAAACAAGAACAGGTCGCTCCCCTCTCCCTCCAGCTTCTGAATCCTCATGCTTTCCCTGATAGAACAGAGCTGCGGGGAGGGCAAAGGGGTTTGAACCCTCCACATCTGCATCGCTGGCAAAACTCTCTAGGTGTGAAGAAGGAAAAGACATTTCTGTGCTCGCTTATGGGAATCAAGTCCTCCAGCAAGATAGCATTTAGGACCGCGGAGGAGTGAAGTCGTCTACTCCTATTTCCTTCCCATTTCAACACTGTGAAATGGTCCCCAGGCCACAGAAAAATGGACCAGGAGGGTGTCTACCAGGCCGACTCTGTGATAAGTCCCCCGCCCCACCTACTAGCAACTCTTGTTAGCACACATCAGGCTTTGTGTCTTTAAGTTCTACCGGTCTCTGCTGGTGGTGCCTTTTCTGCCTGCCTCTGGGGAAGTGATTACTGCAAATGTGCATGATTTGATCCACAATATACAGTATCGTGTGAAGCTTGCTTTTATTGCCTTCAGCCTTTTCTTTCTTACAATTTATTTTAATACGTTTGGAATTATTATCCCAAACATTAGCCAGCTGGCCCGCTGGGGTTTCCTTTGCTGGATCCCGGGTCTCTCTTTTTCTAATCCTCTCTTCATGGATAATCCACTCTAATGCTTCTTGGCCGTTGAGGGGGTTTTGCTATTACTACCTGTTGATTAGAAATTCACTTTGTCCTGTGTAGGTGGTTCTAATAGTTTGGTAATGAACACCTTATTTGAGTCAGCTGAGGTCAGAGTTATAGCCATGAGATTTTCTTTTTTCTTTCCAGGTTTCTGGATGCTTACTTGTCTTTTCAATTTATTTTTTTTTTCTCCTGAGCTACAATTCAGCTGGTCTTTCAAAACAGCCTCTCAGACCAAAAAAGGAGAAAAGGGAAAGAAAGAAAGGGGGGAAAAAAAGAACTGTAAGAAAGAAACACTGTATGGCAAGGTCTGAGAAAGAGAAAGCGTTCATATTCTCCCACGGCTGCTCAGTCACCAGGCATAAATGGCTTTTGTCTTTGCCACCCGGTGGGCCTTCAGAGGCCCTGCTGAGAGCTCCCCTGGGGAAAGAGCTGGGGAGTCTGTCCCTCAGACCTGAAGAGGGGAGTCCAGGAGAGCAGGAAGCATTTTGGAAAGAGGCCTCCAGGCTGCAGAGGGTCCAAAGAACCTAGCGGCGGCCTTGCTGTCTCCCTCTCGAATCCCGAAGTCCACCCACAAGGCACTAAGTCAGAAGCAGGTGTGTGACAAGTGGCAGAGGCGCCAAAGCTGAGTTGCTTCCCATGGCAGTCGTCCACCGCTGAGCCTTCACAGCTGCAGAACGTTCTCCAGGATCCTCTGCGGGGAACCCAAAAGGACTCGTGCTTCTTTACACCCATGTCAGCAGATCTTGCTGAAGTCTCTAGCGCCTGCATTTGTTTTCTTTTTTTAAAAAATATTTTATTTATTTATTTGTCAGAGAGAGAGAGAGAGCAGGAGCGGGGGGAGGGGCAGAGGCAGACACAGCTTCCTGCTGAGCAAGGAGCCCAATGCGGGGCTCGATTCCAGGACCCTGGGATCCTGACCTGAGCAGAAGGCAGATGCTTAACAACTGAGCCACCCAGGTGCCCCTAGATCGTGCATTTCTGTATGGAAAAATCTATAGTCTGTATTTGTCCAAAGATGTCCGCAATTTACAACAGAATAACCACCGGCTACATTTCACTTGAAAATACAGTTTGGGTTGGTTTTTTGTTGTTGTTGTTGTTGTTTAATTGTTGTTGTTATTATGTGTTTCAGAATGACACTCTCTACCCCCATTTCTGACAGCCCCGGGATGGGAATGGCATCCTCAATCTGTCTATAGCCATTCTGGAAGCTTCAAGCCTTCTCAGGGGGCTTCTACTTCCTCAGGGGATGCTGTTATTTGTATCTGGTTTTTCTGTCTAGATATTGCCTGAAACTTAGCAGGTAATCAATCCAAAGAGGGAAGGAGAAATAGAGGAAGGGTGGCTAGGAGGAGAAGGAGGAGGAGGAGGAGGAGGAGGAGGAAAGGAAAGGAAAGGAAAGGGGAAAGAAAGAATATGTACAAAAGATACAAAAAAGAGAATAAGAATTACTCAAAATCCCACTAAGAAACAACCTCAGTGAATGGAACCTTCTCTTTACTCTTCTAGCCATTGTCTATGCTCACTTCTTTCGCTTCACTGTTTACAAGGCTCAGGCTGAGACCGTTGGGGACCTCGGGGACCAGAGCAAGGCTCCGTGCACCTGGAAAGCTTCTTGTGGCCTGTTACCACTTTTCTCGAAGAGCAAAGCCCCAGCCGAGGAGCAAGCCCAGGCAGGTCCAAACCAGTGTGCACCGAGATGGACCCCGGTGCTGAACTTTCATAACACTAAAAATCCTGCCCAGGGGTAGACATTTAACATGTGAAGAAGCATCACCTTGAAGTGTGCAGGTGCTAATAAAACCCTGCCCTTAGGTGCCCACATGTCACTCCTTTCCTGCCCCAAGTCCTTCAAAACTTTCCCTGGCTGTTGTTTGGGGAGCCAGTCTGACACTTTTGTCGTGACTGGGTCTCCCTTTCGTGGCGGCAGCCATTACCTCAATAAAGGCTTGCCCGTGCCTTTGGGGTCCAGCCTCCTTTCTACCATGGCTGGGTCCAAGGACCGGAGTCTGGTAACAAGCTCACACTGCATACTCAACTTTGTATCCTGCCTTTCCAATGCACATTCTACTGCCAGTATTTCCACAAGTCCGAACTGTTGAGCAGAACATCTTTCTGGCTAGGTCCTATTTTACTCTTTGAACACACTGTTGCTTCTTGAACCATTTTCCTACTGCTAAGTTCATGACTGTTTTCATGCCTCTGTTTAAAACAGATATTCTTCTTTGAGGTGTTTTTCTTTCAGTGATTTTTCAAAAGTAATAACACGCGTGGAACTTATTATTAGCACTTGAAATTATATTGTGTTTAGCACAGAATGTCACATAACTTACAAACTAGAATTGGTTCAATATTCAAATGTACCCATATAAACGAGGCTATTACCTTCCACGGAAATAAAAACAGAAGTTTAATACAAATTTTGGAAATAAGAGGTTTTCTTTTTAAACATTTTATATTCTTTTGGTTACTGGTCGGTCTGAGCCACATCTTTGGTCTGCTTCCCCACCATATGATATTCGGGATTATGATTGTAATAGGATTTTGACAGCACTCGTCAAAAATCAGTGTACTTTATTGTGCCCATAAATATAATAATGTCAAAATTCTGTATTGATGCTAAGCTCTCCGAATATGGATTCCCTTGCCTTTACTACTCCATAGTCAACCCTTTTTGGTAGCTTGGTAGCCACTTGTCTAATTGCTTTGGGAAATTTTTTACAGCTAAAAAGTTAAACAATTTTGAAGATATGTCCTTATTTATTTATAAAGATTTATTTATCTGAGAGAGAGAGAGCATGGGGGAAGGGAAGAGGGAGAGAATATCCAAGCAGACTCCCACTGAGCGTGGGGCTGGGCGTGGGGCTCGATCTCACAACTCAGGTGATCATGACCTGAGCTGAAGAGAAGACACAGACGCTTAACTGAGTCACCAGGGCACCCCAGATATGTCCTTATTTGATGTTGATTTTGATGCTGACTCTTTCCTGATGAGGTTTTCAAGAAATCACTAACAAAATACCACATAGATACATTTAATAATGGTAAGCAGCATGATATACAAAGCTAGTCCTAAAATTAATTAAGAAAATTATATTTTCTAAAAACTACCAAGTTAATTGAGCTTTGCAGTTTTTCTTAGGAAACTGAAGGAGGTTCACCTCTCCTACAATGGTCGGCCACCAGTCCAGAAGAAAGAGACGTTGATCAGATTGCCCATATTTCAATTTTATATATTTTGGCACAAATATATTTTATAGTGTGTTTGACAGGCAAGTATCTACCTGACACGCAGTCACTCTCTCCCAGCGTCCTCTCCTGAGAGACTCGTGGGGATGAACGGAGAATGGTCAGGTACCAAGGGAGACAAGACGGGGCAGCCCTGTAAACCTTCCTCCTTGGAGGAAGGGCCAAGAGCCCCCACATTGTGGGTGCTCTGTACCTCTAGGATTCTGTCTGTTGCATTTTTCTGTGATTCATTATTTACAGGGATGAGTGTTTTCCACTCCGACAGCCCCCCGGGGTTCTTCATCGCTGCATTCCCAAAAGCTACGCTTGGCACGATGAGCACTCCATTTTAATATTTATTCTAAGATGCAACAGGTGAACAAGGAGAACAGTAATTTAGCATCTTAAAAAATTATTTTAAAAAAATCAATGCCCTTTAAATATGGGAGTTATTTCAAGATAAAATGATTTGGTTAAAAACACTTACACCTTTCTGGGGACTTGTTAAAGGGGTATTAGCGCTGATCAGTGTGGTCCGGGTCACCATGAGATTTAATGACACAGTTGACACCAGGCTTTAAGCACAGTCTGCTCAGACACCCAAGTCATTCCACAGGAAGTGCTAGACTGAAGTAATGATTATTTGTCCTATGAGTTAATGACTGGATGAATTTTCTCCATTCGCTATCCTGAACAATCCCTCCTCTTCCTCTACGTAAGCATTTGGGGATTGAATAAGTAAGAATAAAATCTTTCTGAAACACACCATCTTGACTTCTTCCCAGTCTGGCCTCCTGCCACAGCCAGGATGCTGATGTGTAAAGGTGTGAGAATTGCTGTTTTACCAATTTGACTTGTTCTTGGGGCTTGACCTGCCGGTATAACGTGTTGGATTCAGATAGGATTGGATTGTAATCCTAGGTTTGCTACTTTCTAGCTGTGCTACTTTGGAGAAAATTTTCAACTCCCTGTGCCTTGGTTTACTTATTTGTAAAAATAGAAATAATAGCTATCAAATTGAGTTGTTGGGCAAATTAACTATTCTAATCCTTTAATGTGCTCGACGGGTAATGAGTGTTCGATAATGGCGGTTGTTATCATTTTTCCCTTTTAACTTGTCCCTGTGCATATTTTCTTAGTACTCTGGTATTCCATCTTCATCATATTTTTCTTTCGATTACAGCATTAGCTGGACTTACTGTAGGTGTTTCTGGTAGAAAGGCCCCCAATGAGGTGAATGAAAACAAATGGCCTGGAGAAGGTGTCATGGAGGTCCTCCAAAAGAACTGATTATGGTTCACTATTTGCTAGATATAGTTACTCTATCCAACTAAATAATAATAGCTTAAAGAGCATAGATGTTAGTTATTTCTCATGTAATCTCTGAGAGCAAAAAAGTTCAGGGATGAATTGTTGACTCCATCGTCTTGGGGACCTGGGTTCCCGAATGCACCATATTTTAAGCCATTTTTTATCTTGTCAGAGTACCTGTCCACCTTCCAGCAAGTAGGAAGGAGAAAAAAGGGCAAGGACAGGGCACATGGGCATATCCTTTCCCTTTAAGGTCAAGACCTGGAACTTGTGTATATCACTTCCGCATATGTTTCTTCTGCCAGAACATAGTCATATGGCTCCCAGGTACAGGGAAGCAGGAAGTATGGTCTTTATTTTGTGAGGTCATGTATCTAGCTAAAATTCAGAAGTTCTGCTACTCACAGAAGAAGGGAGAATCAATTTCGGGAAACAAATCTCGGTCTCTGTCCTAGGTATGCAGTTTGGCTATCAGTTGTAAAACCTCAGAGGAATCAATCTTTTCAATGTTCCAGAGTTGATCACGCTCAGGGAGGCTGACTCACATTGAAAATCTCACAAGAGCCTGATGTGTGAAATCGGAACGCAATAAAAATGACCGCGAAAAAGATTCTTTCCAAGGAGAGGGGCTGGATTGTCTTAGACACAATTGTTTCATGTATATAAGCTGGACCGGAAAACAGGGGGGGTGCAAACTGTCAGAGGGTTGCTTGGTGAGCAAACAATCAGAACTTCTTAGTGCATAACAGCGTCTGGCTCTGGTAGCCTGTTGCTCCCACCCTCACAGTAGACTGGCTACTCACACTGGCTTCTCTCCCTGGCAGTGTGCCAGTGGACCCTGCCAGCTATTGTCTCATGGACTCTCCACGAGCTATATCCTCTTTGTTGGCCTACCTCCTTTTTGACCAATGGCTTATTTTGTTAGATATGTTAAGCCCACCAGCTTTAATCCCTTCCTATTTAACCCTAGAGTCCTTTTGGCTTCTCCTTCTCTCTGCTCTGATCTGTATGTGTTGGTTAATGGTTTTAATCCCATTTACCATTCCACTTCTAATAACACTTGGAACTTTCCATTATCATTTTAGGTATTTATAGCTTCTTTAGGGTGAATACTTCTCGGTACCAAGTTCTTCAATAGTGTTCCACCATGGCACTCCCAAATATAGGTGATGTTGAGGAAAGATGCCAGGATGACGGATGCCTCTGCTGGCACAAGAGACCTATTGTCAGGTGAGACAGTCGAAAGTTGTCACCTTAGCAGGAACGGGTTAAGAGTGCCCTAACAAAAGTAAGACTGAAACCAGGAATAAAATGTTAATGGAAATTTAATGACACAGGATAATTGGTAAATTTAAATACAGAAGCTGTGGCTTATGTACTTTGCAGTTATAGGAGGAAAAATGAAAACACATGATGTGTTTTCGGAACTCTTAGCGTGACCCTGCTTCATTTCTTCCATATCGTATTCAGACTTTTAACCTGAGGTTAGTTTCTCACAGTAGCCGTGTGTGTGCACACACACACGTGTGTCTATGTGGGTATATGCGTGTATACACACACACACAGACGCCCACCCTACTTCTGGCTTTAGTGAATGATGTGGGGAACGCATGACTGGCTTGGTGAAATTGGGTACTTAGCAATACTAAGACCAGATGCCCACTAAGCAGAATGCCAAAGAAAAATGTTGGCATCTAGCTCTTTTGGAGAGGTGACTGAATCTGATGATTTCATGACAAGCTGGTTTGAGTCTGGGTGAAGTCACAGTCCATAAGCCCTCTGAACCTAGCAGACCAGGCAGAGCTATTAAATGCGAATAGTGAGAACTTGCAGCCTAGCTATTCCTGTGCCAAGGAAATGGGAATGGAAGTTTTGAAGCGGAAAAGAGATGGGAAACTTTAAGCCATGGACGCTGGATGGGTTTACGGGAGAGAAAGAGGGAATGACTGAGGGCCCCAGGACAGATATGGAAGGGGTGCCCTGGGGCTAGATGAAGGGGAAGCTGGGGAAAGTGCATACTCAGAAGGGTGCTAGACAGCGGCCCCAGAGGGCAAGAGGGAAATGATCCTTTAGGTCAAAACCAGTCTTGGAAAATAAGGGAATGGGAGCTGCCGTTGTTGAACATTAGGAGAAATTTATCAGGAAATAAAGAGAAATGGAAAGGCAGATATCAGGGCAGGGGAAACTGTCCCTCTCCTCCATTATCTTTCCTTGGCATCCGGAGTTGTGGGATGGGGCCTTGCAGCAATATCACACACCCATGCTACGTGAGGAGAGGTCATCCAGACCTGCAACAGGCCTGGTATGGTGTTGAAGGGGCCCCACGCTGAAGAATATGAGAATCCAGGACAAATGGGAGTTGTTGGCCTAGATCCATGAAGCCCTGAAGGAAGGGAAGCCTTGAGTGTCCAGATGGAGGATAAAGGGATGTTAGAGGGAGACTCGGGGAGAGGGTCTCTTCGATACCCATGGCAAGGGGCCTATTCTGGGCTGAAAGGCTTAGCAGAGCAAGGTGTATACCCTCCTCTGGGCCCAGGGGGGAATACGTATTTGACAGCTGGGAAGGGGGGCCTATTTTGTGATAGAAGGAGTCCGTTCTCAGAGCCTTAACAGCAAGGTTACAAAGTTGGGTTTGTTTGTTTGTTTTTCCATTTGGTTTTGGTTTTGGTTTATTTAGTAGTTTGGTTGGTTTTTGTTGTCATTGTTGCTTTGTGATTGTTCTGTAAGTCATTTTTTGTTTTTGTTTTTTGGTTTTTTTTGGCAACCTGTTGGGAGACTAAAAGGGAGCAGTTGGGAAAGAGAGCAGTTGACTAGGTACAGAAGGTGCATGTGGGGGGTGGGCATGCGGAGTGCCTGGCTGGTCGGTGGGATAAGTGTCTGCTTTCAGCTCAGGTCATGATCTCAGGGTCTTCCAATTGAGCCCGGAATAGGGCTCCCTGCTCAGCAGGGAGTCTGTTTCTCCTTCTCCCTCTGCCCCTCCCCCCATCACGTGTGTGTGTGTGTGTGTGTGTGTGTGTGTGTGTGTGTGTGCACGCACACGTGCACGCACGTGCACACACGCACTTGCTCTCTCTCTCCTCTCTCTCAAATCAATAAATAAAATCTTATTTTAAAAAACCTTAGAGGGGCGCCTGGGTGGCTCAGTTGTTAAGCGTCTGCCTTTGGCTCAGGGCCTGATCACAGGGTCCTGGGATCGAGCCCCGCATCGGGCTCCCTGCTCTGCTGGAGCCTGCTTCTTCCTCTCCCACTCCCCCTGCTTGTGTTCCCTCTCTCACTGCCTGTCTCTCTCTCTCTCTCTCTCTGTCAAATGAATAAATAAAATCTTGGGGCGCCTGGGTGGCACAGCGGTTAAGCGTCTGCCTTCGGCTCAGGGCGTGATCCCGGCGTTATGGGATCAAGCCCCACATCAGGCTCCTCCGCTATGAGCCTGCTTCTTCCTCTCCCACTCCCCCTGCTTGTGTTCCCTCTCTCACTGGCTGTCTCTATCTCCATCAAATAAATAAATAAAATCTTGAAAAAATAAAAAAATAAAAAACCTTAAAAAAAAAAAAAGATGCAAGTGTGGGGCAGAAGTTCTCCCCAGAACCAGAAAGGGGTGAGATTGAAGGCAGAGCATTAAGGGAAAGCTCTGTGCAGACAGATGCATACTGGGCTGGTAGGTCCCTCCCTATTAAATACCTAATAATAGGTGCTGGGTCTGTGCTTGGCTTTTCTCTTAAACTCGATACAGTTGGTACTTAGAGGTCAGCCTGGGTTAGGGGATTAAAGAAAGGTAAAATATTTAGGATAGCTTTTGGGGTTGGGATTTGACTTTTAATGAACAAGGAACCAAAGAGGAGAGGAATAGACATTGGCCAGCAGGAAATCTGTAGTGGGACTTTCATGTCTGCAGAGTTAGCTAGTCCCTACTAAGAAGTGACGAGAAATCCATTCATCTTTCCAGCAAAACCAAAATGACACCCAGAAACGCTTTATAAAAAATGCAGGGCCTAGGAAAGAAGGGCCAAGCACCCAGACAGATGCAACACATTTCCAGGCTCTTCTTTTTGCCCTGGTGTTTCCTGGTTGTTGTTAATAAGAACACAGTTTCGAATTCACAGGAAACGTGGAAAAGAAATACCAGATTGGCAGTTGAGTGAAACCACTGTGTTTCACTCAACTGCCCAGTACAATACAGGGGCCTATTTCCAGCAATAAAGGCTGATGCATATTAATTCATTCAGCCGGCCCCATTGTTTATAATTCTTGCTTACATTTGCTGTCATGTATCGGAGTTAAAATTTACACCCTTTTCTGGATGCAAGAAGTTATTTTTATTTATCCTTCTTTGTTAGCTGTTTCACTTCACAATAATTAATCCAATCACCAAAGCAGCATCAAATTGGGGAGTGATGATTTATTTGCATTATTTGGCTTTTCTAACTGGGAATCTCAGGGGGTGAGGACTCTGCTATAACTCTTATTTTATGACAGGTTGCAATTTTCCTGTAATGTTAGATGTGGTTCATCTTGATAATTATGCTAAATTAACTAGTCCTACACATTATAGAAATGTATGTTAAGATACATTAACTGAGATTAAGAATTTTAATTAGGCTCTACCTAGCATAGAATACATATTAAACAAGAAATCATCTGAAATTCAGATTTTGAATGTAATTCTATACAACTCAAGCAAATTATTAATGGAGGGACTGGGGGTATCCCCAACCTCCCAGCCTTTTCCCTGGTATGAAAAATGTTAATGGCTATTAAGGCCACCTGTAAAAGTGAAAACACCCATCTGGTTAGCAATTCATCTGCCATTTTCTCCTTTCCCTGGTCTGTCCTGTTCCATGTCTTTCTCTCTTGCTGCTCCCGAATCAGGAACAGAGAAACTGGTCAGAAAAGCAAGGGGACGTTTCCTGTAAAATCTTGGTGCAAAGGGCTGAGGAGGGAAAGACATAAACAGAGAGCCCCTCCCTGGGCTGGGGGCAGCTGGTTCTGCTCCGCCTCACAGAACAGGGCTGTCTATTCGCATCAGCTCTGTGACCACAGCTTTTTTAGTGGCACTGGAGAACCTGGTGACAGTAAAAGAGGGAGGCTCGGAAGGCCAGCACACTTCATCAAGGTGCGGGGCCGCCCTGAATGAGCTGTTGCCGCACAGGCCCTGGGCGCCTCCTGCAGGAGACGACAATTCGCCAACCGGGCACTGGACTCAAAGGGGCCACCATTTAAGCAAACCAACTGTAGAGCTGGTGGATTCCCTATACTGGTTCATCTTTTGGTTTTGTTCTTTTTGCAAGCAGTTAAAACCAACTTTGCTTGCCGTGGGCCACATTGGGTCAAACTGCGTCCCTTCAAAATTCACATGTTGAGGTCTTCATTCCCAGTACCTCAGAATAGGGCTGTATTTAGAGACCTGGCCTTGAAAGAGGTCGTCAAGGGAAAGGAAGTATACGGGTGGGCCCCAATCCAATATGACTGGCGTCCTTATAAGAAATTAGGACACAGGCATGCACAGAAGAAAAACCATATGAAGATAAATAAAATGGCCATCTACAAGCCAAAGAGAGAGGCCTCAGAAGAAACAACCTGCCTACACCTTAACTTTGGACTTCTAGTCTCTAGAACCGTTAACAACGACAAAAAATCTGCTGTTTAAGCCACCCCGTCCATGGTACTTTGCTATGGCAGACTAGCAAGATCTTGTTACAATATCCTGTTGTAAATTAGCATTTCCTTGGTTACTGAAATCATGCTTTTCTTTTGTTTTTATGCAGGGGGTGGAAGCAAAGAGATAAGAGAAGGAGGAAATGGAGGGCGGGATAGGCTTTATCCTGAAAGGAGACCTATAAACTCAACTTTTTCCTTTATTTCCTATTTCTCATGACTTCGAATAAACTGCTCTAGATTAGAGTTTAGATGACGAAAAATACAGAAGTGTGTTTGAAGGGATGCCTAATTATTGACCTTGCCTTGGGCACTGTTACGAGTTGGAGTGTGTCATGCAAACATTCCTAGGCAGAAGTCCCCAGTACGTCAGCGTGTGACCTTACTGGGAAACAGGGTTATTGCAGATGTAATTATTTAAGGTAGGATGAGGCAGACTGGAGTAGGAGGGGCCCTGTTCCAATACGACTGGTGTCCTTGTCAAAAGGGGGAATTTGGACCCAGACACTCCAACAGGGAGAACACTGTGTGAACAGGAGTATGGCAACTGTCAAGCCAAGGAGAGCAGCCCGGACCAGACCCTTCCCCGACAGCCCTCACAAAGAACCACGCCTGCCATACCCTGATTTCAGACTCCAGCCTCCAGAACTGTGGGATGATTAATTCCTGTGGTTTTTAAAAACTCAGTTTGTGGTAACTTTGTTACAGCGGCCTAGCGAACTCTTACAGACGCCCATTTATCTTGGTCTAGTGCTGGGCGGACAGTCTCTGGGTTCTTACAGCTTCTGGGTTAACCTGCGCTCTGTTCCTCCAACTGTAATGTGAAGAACCACCAAGTTAGGGGGCACCTGGGTGGCTCAGTCAAGAGGCTGCCTTCTGCTCAGGTCATGATCCCAGCGTCCTGGGATCGAGCCTGGAGTCGGGCTCCCTGCTCAGCTGGGGGGTCCACGTCTCCCTCTCCCTCGGCTCCTCCCCCTCCTCCTCATGCTCTCTCTCTCTCTCCCCCGAATAAATAAAACCTTAAATTAAAAAACAAAACTAAACACTGCACTAGGGCATAATAAATTGGAGATTTATATTCCGTCATGAGGTTACGGACTTGATGAAACCAGAAACTAGAACAACAGAGGATATCCTTGTATTTAACTTTGGGGAGAAAATACTTTAAATGGTGACACTTTCCTTAAGTTTGTATGTTTCTCTACAACAGCTTGGTGTGGGGCACCTGGGTGGCTCAGCTGGTTGAGCGACCGACTCTTGCTTTCAGCTCAGGTCATGATCTCGGGGTCGTGAGATGGACACCGGCTTCGGACTCTGTGCTCAGCATGGTGTCTGCTTGAGATTCTCTTTCTTCCTCCCCCCCTCGCCCAACTCACTTCACTCTCAATAAATAAATAAATAAATAAATAAATAAATAAATAAAATCTTTTAAAAAGATCATTGAAACAGCTTGGCATGATCAACAGTGTTTTTCTCATCAGAAGAAGGCAGAAAACCTACACTTAATGGGGCCTAACGCTAAGTATAGCCCCCCACAAGGCGATTTGCAGACTCCCGTTCTCCCCTCTTCCTGGCTGTGGTCCCTCATCCCCAGAACACACCTCTCTCTCCTCCTTGGTCTTCTCTTCAGGTTTCTGTTGTTGTTGTTTGTTTGTTTTAATTTGCCTCCGTATCTTTGGTTCTGCCCATTGACCTACCCCTTGCGGCAAATGGCCTCCACAGCCCAAGTCCCTCCTGGGCTCAGCTCCAGAGAGGCCAGCCCAGAGCAGAGCCCTGGATCTCCAGCTCCAACAAGGGGGTTCAGGACAGACAAATCCATCAGTCCATCTGCTCGTCCATCCCACCACCCATGCATCCACTCATCCTTCTATCCATTGGCCCATCTGGCACCCAGGCATCCAACAGATACATGTACGACGTTAGGGATTTGGGGATAAAATGGTGGGCATGACAGCCACAGTCCCTTCCCTCTCAGCAAATCTGAAGTACACGAGTAAGGACAGTTCCTGAACATTACCTACAGGGTGAGGATTCCAGAGGAGGGAAGCAGCGCCATGGGAGGATACAGAAGGAGACTTTAACCTCTCCCTGAGAAGGCAGTGAGGGCATCGGAGGAGATGAATGTTCAGCTGAGACACCAAAAACAATTAGAAGTTGTTCTTCAGTTGATGTGACAAGGATAAAGGGTGTCAGGAAAGAACATGGTTGTTTTTTGAAGAACTGAAAGAGCTCAGTCTGACTAGAGCGAAGTGAGGGGAGGGAGCATCGGAGGGGCTGCCGGGCAGAAGTCATGTGGGGGACACCCAGCAGTAGGGGCTTTATCCCAAGTATCCACGAATGTCACTCCAGCTCCCTAACGCCTAGAATTCCTCAGGGTTTTACTTTCCTTTGCTCTACTTGATCCGGGGAGTGTTTTCTGAGCCCCTGTGCTACGGTATGGTGCTGCACCGGATGCTGCCGGGCTCCGGGGCTGCGGGGCTGTGGGGCTGCGGGGCTGCAGGGCCCGGAAGGTGATGCAAAAGCAAGAAAGGGCTTGGCTTCTGTGTTTGAAGTCTTGTGGTGCACGGAGATGACAGTGTCTAGTGGAGGATGACGGGACCAGGTGAGCGCCACAAATGGGGAGCCATATGGGATGCAGAGCGGGACTTGGATATGAGTAAATACTCATCCATGCATTTATCCATATCTCTCATCGATGTCGATTTACATTTATATAATAAATATAAATGAAAAGTGCTTAGCTGTAAAAAGCATACCCAAATTGAACACGGGTATTTTGCTCATTTGGGCAGCTTGATTTGGGGAGGATCTTCAGTTCTGCCATGAGGACTGCACAGGACGCCCTCGCGTCCTTTCGTTCATGGTCTAGACAACCTTCTTCTTCAACCCACTTAGGACAGAAGAGCAACTCTTCAACTCTGGAGTGGTCAGTTTTACCCGAGGAGAAAATGGATTAATAGGTTCTGCAAAAAATGAAATAATGGTACATGAACGAATGTTTAGCATCCAGGAACTTCAGTCAAAGATGAAGGAACCATTAGGGCTAAATTATAGTGGAGGCCTAAACTTTGCTTTCATTTATTCCTTGCCTGCCGGGCCCTATATAGTAAAAGAAATTATTATATTTTTCTTCCATAAAATTTTAGCGTGCAAATTTAGACAGCTCTACAGGGGCACGACTACAGCCTTGGGGGGGGCGGGGAACACCATACAATCTGTCTAAGCAGCAAGGACTGAGAGGCTGATTATTTAACTCCATTTCCTGTAAGGCTTTTTTTCCTAGTGGGATGACTCAGTCCCACAGAAATCCACAGTAGGGGGATCTAACTTGGGACAATTACATTGAATCACGCGCCTTCCCCAGACAATTTACTCTGTGGGGAAGTCCCCAACTTGCGCCTGCCATTCTTTCAGAGAAGCCTTATTTTATTTTCTTTGCCTCAGTGGGAGAGGAAATAGATGTTATCACTGTTGTGCCCAGAAGAGCAATATATGCTAGATACGAATTTTATACACATCATTTTAAGCAGGTTAAGGGATTTTTTTTTCTTTTAGAAGTCAGAAGACTGTGTGGAAATATGCGTATTGCTACATTGGTGTTAAAAAGAAGTAAATAAAATGGGGATGAAGTACCTCAAGGAGAATTAGGGGGGCAAAGGCTTGGGGGTGTGGAGGGGAGGGGAGTGGGGAGACATGGGTAAGGTCTGCCAAGACAAGCCTCTGATGTACAACCAAAGAAATACCAATCACTATAGATCTTGTGACCAGAAATTAACTGATGTACATGCAACACTCATTTAATTTGCCTAATTACAATTTGTTCACACCCGCACCACAGGGCTTTGTTACAAACGATTCCCCAGCCCAGTCCACTGGGTGGAGGGTAGAATGTCACTCTGCAGTGGTTTGTGGGGGAAATTTGCATAGAACATCTCCCCCACCAAATTATTAATTGGCTCCCGGGGAGGCGCCGGGTTTCCAAGGTTCTGCTTAATTACTGTTCATGTCAAGGTTAAACATCTGCCCGCGGTACGCGGCGGTACCTGCTACCCCGTCTGCACTCGCTGCTGTCAGCATCGTGTTTACATTCACAGCTAGGTAGCTCGTGTCAACACAGCCTCTCCATGCAAACAGCAGCCAATGTTGCCGTGACACTGTTTATGCTGATGGAGGAAGGTTGTGTGGGTAGAATGTAAACAGGGAGAGAGAGGCAGCGCGGGGCCCTTTGCCACCACGCGCCCCCTTCCCCCGCTCCCTGCTAAGGGTGCCACACGGCTGCCCTGTGTTGAAAAATATTCTCAACGCATCTCCTGGGAGACTCGGGAAATTTGTGATGCCCTGTAGGTTTCGTGGAAATAAAAGGAGTCCCTCGTCCCCGTCCTCTGATCCCACCAAATTAAAAGATCCTGTTTGGAAATGGGAGATGAGGCCAGTTAATGAGCGAGCCCATTACCTGGTCTTCTCCTCTCCAAGGCTAAGCAATGCACATTGCACATGTGAAGCTATCTTTGCAACTGGAAAACCACACTTCATTTTTCATAACCCATGTTCCATTTAGCCTGCTAAGGAGAGACCAATTTTAATACCAAGGAGAGATGGAAAGAAACTGACCTAAAAGTACGGCTTAAAATAAATCAAGAAATGATCTAGAACAGGGGTCATCAAAATACAGCACACAGGCCAAGTCTAGCCCATACAGCCTGTTTTCATAAAGTTTTATTGAAATACTGTTATGCTCTTTCACTTACATGTTGTCTGCTGTGAACTGAATTGTCTCTTCACCCCCATGCCCCAGAAGAAATCATTTGTTGAAGCCCTAAGTGCCAATGTGACTGTATTAGACATAAAGCTTTACGAGGTAATTAAGACAAAATGAGGTCCTAAGGGTGGCGTCCCAGTCTGATAGCATTGTGGCCGTTAGAAGAAGAGGAAGATGGAGGTTTCTCTCTCCAGGAACACATGGAGGTGAGGCCATGTGACACAGGGTGGAGGCAGCCATCTGCAAGCCAGAAGGGGAGGCCTCCCCAGAATCTGACCACGCCAGCACCCTGATCTCAGATGACCGACCTCCAAACTATGAGAAAAGAAAGGTCTGTTATTTAAGCCAGCCAGTCTGTGGTGTTTTGTCATAGAGACCCAAGAGGACTCGAACATCCTCTCTGGCTGCTTTTGGGCTACGGCAGACTCGAGGGGTTGGATAGAAAGGGCATGACATGCAAAGCCAAAAAAGATTTACTGTCGGGGCCTTTACAGGAAAGGTGTGCTGAGCCCGATGTGGAGTGCTGGCTTCCTGAGCCGTATTTAGAGACTATAAATAAGGAGGGGAAACCCTCGAGACATATTAGAAGTAGGCAGCGATGTAGCAGTTAGACTGGCGAATTTAGACAGCTGTTAATACCAAGATATAGGTTAGAAAAGATGGAAGTCGACGTATGGCTAAATATGGACAAAGACCAATTATTGAGAGAGGTGGATTGAAAGAAGTGAAGGAACGTAACTGAATGAGTGTGAAGTTAGGGTAGAATTTTCTATCAATGGCTCATTTAAAATGGTAACTTCCTAAACCAGGGAGAGTAACAAGCTTAAATGCCCAGAGCAAACACAAAGGGAGTGTGTGGGAACCAAGAAGGAAGAGCGTATACTCTGCTGAAATGGGCAGATACAGCTCAGCTCTCGTGGATTCTTGCCAGTTCTTCTGATTTCATGAAAAAAGCCCCAAAGTCTGAATTCTTATTTGAAATCTCTCAATTTTTTTAATTAAAAAAAAAAAAAGTCCTACAGAACAACGTAAATAAAATCCTTGACCCAGGAGCCACTAGTTTGTAATGAAAGTCTTAAAAAAAAAAAAAAAAAGGAAAAGAAATCAAGTATCTCCTTTGCTGATTTCCTTAGTAACCATCTAGGGCACTCCTTCTACAGATGCTTGGGTTGCAGGTAGGTTCAATCGCACAATATTTTTCCCATGTTTCCAAATGTCGCCAATGGATTAACCACTGGGGTGTCACTTAAGCCCCATTACTCCTGCATTTTGGCAGGTGTAATGTGTTATAATGTAGGAAGCTCAGGAAACATTGACTGATAGGCTTTAATGGCCCTTAATTGCTTTCACCTGAACAAATAGTATATATTTGTTTTCACACACACTTTTTTTTTTTAAGTGAAAGCAAATAAGGCAGCAAGCTCATGTTCTTAGGAAGTGTTTCGCTCCCAACATCAATACGCCTGCAGGAAATCCTAAATGATACTGAATGATGACATCTCTTGTGGTCTGATTGGAATGAGATGATAAAATTTGTTGCCTTGTTTGTTAAAGCAAAATTTTCTTTGCCTCTGACACATCAAACTTTTTTTTTTAGTGTAGTTAGTTGCTTAAAAATTACCATTTTGGGGGTGCCTGGGTGGCTCAGTTGGTTAAATGTCCAACTCTCGGTTTCAGCTCAAGTCATGAACTCAGGGTCCTAGCATGGAGCTCCATGCTCAGCAGGGAGTCTGCTTGAGATTCTCTTCCTCGCCCTCTGCATGTGCATGCATGCTCTCTTTCTCTCTCTAAAAATAAATACATCTTTAAAAGAATTTTTAAAAATAAAATTACCATTTTCGCTAAGTGAAATAAGTCAAGCAGAGAAAGACAATTATCATATGGTTTCTCTCATCTATGGAACATAAGAACTAGGAAGATCGGTAGGGGAAGAAAGGGATAAAGAAAGGGGGGGTAATCAGAAGGGGGAATGAACCATGATAGACTATGGACTATGAGAAACAAACTGAGGGCTTCAGAGGGGAGGGGGTTGGGGGAATGGGATAGACCGGTGATGAGTAGTAAGGAGGGCACGTATTGCATGGTGCACTGGGTGTTATACACAACTAATGAATCATCGAGCCTTACATCGGAAACTGGGGATGTACTGTATGGTGACTAACATAATATAATAAAAAAATCATTAAAAAAAAAATAAAATAAAATTACCATTTTCAAGGGAAATAACTGGGGTCAAGAGCTGGAAAAAGTTGTTTGAGCCCAAACTTACAATAAAAGGCAGAGCCACCACCAGAGGTTCCTACGCTTCTTGGGGACCTGAGGTTAGGTTCTTTGCAGCTGCTTTGTTTCTTTAAAATCTACAGATGGTACCTGACATCGATTTCATATATACTGGAAACCTTCTTATCAGAAGGATCAGGACCATTACTAGTTACTTAATCAAAAAGTCAGTTAAAGTGGAAAAACATTAAAAAACCCCAAAAGATTCATACATAGCTTTAACATTTAATTTTAATGTAAAATTATAAATGCACATTAACTAGCCAATTTGGTTTTTTGATGGCGAGCCAAGATGTTGTCATTGAAAATGGGTCCCCTGATTAGAATTCCTCGGTGTCTTTCTTACATTAACTATACACCCAATCCTACATGCAGTTTCCAGCTTGCTCGCCTCAAAGCAGAATGAAGAGAATTAATACCCAGGTAAAGCGATCTGAACACGTGAGTACTTCCAGACTATGATTATTCCCCCCTGTCTATCACACTTGTCTCATCACTAATGTGACAGCAATTTTTAAGTGAATGTATTTTTATTAAGTCTTCTCAAAGTTTCGTCTGTTGTTTTCAAAGAAACTCTAACTTTATTTTCACATTCATATTTCATTGCTCTATAGAATATTTGATTAAGCTGTATAATTGTAATAGCAACTACAACCGGGATACATAGGTTTGGGAACAAATACCGCTAATTCTTGGTAAGTATTCAACTCCACTGGTGGGAAAGGATGCGGGAGGTCCTATTTGAGAGGAACCCACTACCTGGCAGTGTTCAGTGAGGTTAGGGTTGACGATTTACAAGACAGAACGGAGAATTTTGCTTCGTTCTGTCACTAGGGGAACTTCTACTGTAGAGCTTTGGGAAGAAAATCCCTTTCTGCATATAATAGCTAACATGGTTACAAGTGAGAATGCTGACTCGTGGTCAGTCACCCATTGTAGACACTCCATAAACAAACTGGGGCCCCTCCTCTGGGTCCTAGACTAGCTGAGCGCCTCACAGTTCCAGTGGGTAATGCAGTTTCCTCAAACTCAACCTGCTCCAGCCCTCCTTTCTTTCGGCTTTGGCTCACGGATTTAGTATCCGGTGCTGCTCCCTATGGTCTCAATTCCATTGCCCACATATCTGCCAGGCGGATCCTTCCAAGCTGCACTTCTGATTATCTTGCTCCCCTGGATAAATCCTTCACAGGCTTGCCATCGCTTTCAGGATAGCGTTCAAACTCTTCAGCCTGGCACTCACAACTCAGCCTCCGCCAACGTCTTCAACATGTCTAGACACACGCACAGACTTTACTCCAGCCATACCGAACTATTTGCCCAAACTCATCAGGCTGTTGCACACCTTCATTTTTTTTTCTTCCTCTGTCATAGCGCCTTTCCTCACCACGTCCCTTGGCTAACTCTGCTCCTCCATTAGGACTCAGCTCCCGGGTCACTTCACTCTATGGGAGTGGTCCCTGAGCCCTCCCCGTTATAAGCCTCTCCTCTGCACCATGTAAAATGCTATTTAAAAACTACTTGTTGAATGTAGTCGTGATTGCTGCCTTTCCTGTCTGTCTTTTCTATGAAATGATGCTCCTCGAAGATATGGATATTTTGTTATCCCCTGTGTCTCCTGCATGAAAATAAAGCCTGAAACTGTGTTCAATAATAATTTGTTAGATAAATAAGTGAATGAAAGGGGGGAAGTTATAAAAAGAGATTGCACTATGCCTTATCCACTAGAATCCTCGTTTAGTAGTAAAGTGGTATATAAATGAGCAACATAATTAAAGGGGAATTAATTTTAAAGTACTTAAGTTTTAAAAGTTTCTTAAAAGGTAGTGGAAGGAAAAGCATAGCTATAGGGGATTTTGCCGGTACATTAAGCAGGAGCACATAAATTACTACCATGTAATAATATGTTGTGGTTTTATTATGGAGAATTTGAGGTTTATGTTTAATATATATATTAAACATATAAATGTGTGGAGAGTCTATTATCAAACAAAGATGCTGTAAAATGGTAGCTGTTGTGGTGATGGCTGTTATCTTTTTTGAATTAGTAACAAAGATTCTGTGTATATGTGTGCGTGTGTATATACATATATAAAATTATATACAGTCTGTGCATATCTATATGGAACAATTATGTATATATATACAGAACCATTATATACTACAGTCTTTATTATAAAATTGCTATTTTAAAGCCATCATTATAAGACTTAATAATCTTGAGGCATAAACACCAGGTACGACAAAAATGAACATTTGGTTTATCATTTTGTGGGCAGTTTGTTGAAATGAAGAAATTTATATGAGAGAACACTACAAGTAATCACCTAGCTATTAATTTCAATGCCAAACTGTAATGTTTGAGAATAATTTGGAAAATGGAACTGTGAACAAAAGTTATTACCTAGTTATTTTCAAACCTTAATGCATATAGGTATCGAATGAAGATCCTGTTAAAATGCTGATTCTGGTTCAGGAGGTCTGGGATGGAGCCTAAAAGTCTGCATTTTTAGTGAGCTCCCAGATGATGCCAGGGCCACAGGCTCACAGACTAACTACATGTGTGAGTGGGAGCAGTGTCCCCCAATCATGGTAAGTTGTAAGAATCCCCTAGGATGATTATTAAAAATATGGATTCCTAAAAGAAACAAAACCAAAAATAAAACCAAAATAAACATGGATTCCTGGACTCCTGTCAAGTATAAACACATATTTATATACATCCATGCTCATGGAACAAAATTTTGAGGGGCAGGGACAGGGTGGTTACTAATATGTAATACGCAAATATGTACTCATATTTTCTGTGGAAACTCACTGAGAGTCACTATAAATCCCTCAATTTCTAGGTCACTCAGAGGCTTCTTATAAACTTCAGATATTTTGAATAAAATATCCAAACCAAAGTCCTTGGACAATTCCTACTTTTTACCTTTTAGTTCTATCCTTGTCAGCACTGGGCCATTCCTAATTATTTGATGACGTGAACTAGGTATCCCAATTTTGAGTATTTCTAGATAAATTCTCGGTTAAAATTAAATCTCAGAAATATTCAAATTTGTCTTTTTAAATGTTCCTCCATCTGTCTCAAATGTTTAGCTTGGATATGAAGATGATATCTGATATAATATGATTATTTTGGTTTTAAAAGAAAGATTTCCCTCCCTTTTCAACAGTGTACCAAACTGGATGGATGTCCCCTTTTACTGATGATGATGATGACAGTGATGGGAATGAAAACAGCGGATACTTACGCAGCACTGAACTCCATGTCGGCCACTTTCCTAGCATGAGCTGGTGTGGGGTCATTAATATCACCACTTTACAGATGAGGAAACTGAGACACAGAAGTGCTTTGCTTAAGATCACAGAGCTCATGAACAATGGAGCCAGGATTTCATTTCAGACCATCTGACTCTACAGTCTGAGCTCTTGACCATTACAATCTATTGTCATCATTAATACTTGAGACTAAGATTTCTGGTTTCTAACCCTCTTTATATTAGTATCATGTCCAAGTGTCCACTGATATTCCAGCCCGTACTACTTTTACTATAGTGCCCATTAGTGTGAAATTGGACAGGACATAATTTTCAATTATGTTTATGGGCTTCGTGTGACTCCAAGAAACATCATTCCCATGAATAATCCTGATAGATCTGTGTCGTCATTTTTCTGAAAGACAGTAGTAAAGTATCTCAAGTCATCCTTTTCATAATCTGCAGAATTAACAGTGGGAACTGAGTTTTGGCATCTCCAATTACATGGCTGTAGACTGGAAAATATGGCCAATACATTGTGTAGCTACTCCAATCAAGGGATGGATTCTATTCATGCCTTGAATTCGGGCTGCCTAGTGACTTGGTTTGACCAATAGAATGTGCGAGAAGTGATGTTGTCCAAGTGCAGAAGTGTAGGTTTCAAGAGACCTTGCAGCTTTTGCCTTTGCCCTTTTGGGACACTTCCGCCATTTTATACAGAAGTTCAGTCCAACCTACTAGAGGATGGGAGGCCATGGAAAGGAGAATAGAAGTGTCCCAGCTGACAGCTCCCTGTAACTGCCAGACATGGAGAGAATGGCCCTCCATCCTGTCATAACCAAGCTTAGCCCCATGTTGGTCCAATGCACCTGAGTGACTGAGCTCAAATGAGTCCAGCGGGATAATTTCTCAGCCAAACTATGGAATCATGGGAATTAATAAACTACTCTTTTCAGCTACTAAGTTTTGGGGTTGGTTGTCTGCAGCAATATGTATGTGACACTATGGTTTAAAAAATAAATAAAATTTAAGGCTATCTTTCTAACGAATGGTTTTGGAAAATTATTCAATGTAATAAGGTTTTTTGATTCAATAAAATAATTTTATATAAAAAGCCTATGACCAAACTGGAGATTTAAGGAGACACATTTACTCTTAGTGATTTCTAAAATCACATATTTTCCTAACTAGCAATAGCAAAGAAGGCCATTAACTACATGCATTGCTACAAATTGTGAGTTATCATTGATTTTATAATCTGAGATTTGCAGCCAGAGGCTAGAAAAATTTTCAGTGTCTACGTTTTTTATAGTAAATTTGATAATGTGTTAAAAATAATACAAATCCCCTCTTTTAGAAAAGATAATGTGATATCAGAAATATGAATCTCCATTTATGAAGGAATTCAACCACTAATTAAAAGGAAACTATGAAGCAATCTCCATGGATCTAAAATCACTGTTTTTTTCAGTTACTGTGTTGTAAATCCCTTCTCTGTGTTGGCAAGGAAACTTGTCAAATTGTTTTACTGTAGAGCTTGTCTCTACCCACCTAAATTGTAGACCTTTATATTTTTATTGCTGTCAAAAGTTTGTAAAATACGTTTGAGATAATTGTGGAAAATCATAAAACCTGCCTGTGGTTGGAAATAGTAATAGTTCACAAATTATACTTACTGTTAATCAGTTCAGACGTAACTGAACTACAAATGAACTTACTTTTATTTTTTTTCCTGCCTCAAGCTAAGCCCCCTGTGCTCCAACACATTATGATTTCTTATAATGGAAACCACAAGCCTTCCTTTGTCTTCTCTCTGCAGCGGTAACCTACATGAGAGCTTCTGACAGTTTCAAAATCTTACACTCAACAGAGCATTGTTTATTACTCTGAGAGTTGTGGTGATCTGACACAGGCTGCAAACAGACTAACAGCTGCATGACATGGGAGCATTGCAGTGTGTCAGTTACTTGGAAGTTTTCTTTAGATCACAAATTTTTAAAGTCATTGATTCCATAAGCAACTGATTATTTTTTTCTAGCTTCTATTATTAGCATTTACTATGCACAATTCATAATCTATCAAAAATTAGTAAACGGTAGTACATTAAATTTCTCTCATTATCTTCCAAGAGCCTATTTATGCTAAATCTTTGGTTTGGATCTATAGCCAAAGGGTTTTTTTGGTTTTTGCTTTTTTAATTACTATAGCTGCAAATATTTTTTAGTTAGGAGTCTAATGGGTTTATAAGATTTTGTGAAACTTCTGGGGCGCCTGGGTGGCACAGCGGTTAAGCATCTGCCTTCCCTCAGGGCGTGATCCCGGAGTTCTGGGATCGAGCCCCACATCAGGCTCCTCCGCTATGAGCCTGCTTCTTCCTCTCCCACTCCCCCTGCTTGTGTTCCCTCTCTCGCTGTCTCTATCTCTGTCAAATAAATAAATAAAATCTTTAAAAAAAAAAGATTTTGTGAAACTTCTGTCAGATTTGTGCATAAATGGGATTGACGCACCCATCCGTGTAAGGAACTTTCCCATCTGCTGAAAAAGCACTGAAGCATTTCAACGAATGAGTCTCGAACACTGCCTGGAATTTTAAGGAAAACTTTTGAACCCAGCTCAATCTGCTGTTTTATTGTCTTTAAACTTGACAATATTTCTGTTGGTTATTTTTCCACGGTCTGTTTCCTTGAGAAACTATCAATAGGTGTCAACAGTAGAATACACCGAGAAATGTAGACCCTCATAGAAACGCAGACCCTCGTGCCAGATGGAGGCACCCACCCTTCTAGATAAAATGATCTCAGTCACTCTCCATCTCTTTCTTGTCTTGTGTGAATTCTGAAACCCTCCCCAGGATATCTGTCATTCTGGGTGGCTTGCATTTTTATGGTCATCCCTGGCCCCTTGAGCTCCCTCTTCTGTGGCTTCAGCTGACTTTGAGAATGTCTTTACAGTCTTAAAACTGCTGTCCCTCCCTTTCTGCATTGCTTTAGCCTAGATGTGAAATTCATCTGCTTTCCTTGATTGCCAAACAAATACACAAGACCCCTATTCCCAGAGGGCACTCGGAAGCCTTGATGTGAACGTTTGGGAGAGATTGAGAGGTTTTTTTTAAAGATGGAAACACCTAGTTATACGCAACTAATGAATCATTGAACACTACATCAAAAACTAATGATGTACTGTATGTTGGCTAACTGAACATAAAAAAAAAAAAACTGAAATACCTAGCAAACAACTTAAAATCATTTACTAGGTACCCTTGTTCTTTTATTTAAAATTGAAACGCTATTTTATTTTAAAAGGCATGCGTGCCTTTAGCAATATATTCAAAATATGCAAAAGTCAAAAAAGTAAAAATTTTCCTCCTACCCTTGACCCTCTGCCTACCAGTTCCTCTCCCCAGAGGCAACCACACCTAATAGTTTTTTGTGTATCCTTCAAAGCTGTCCTATCAGTATAAAAACTAAGTGAATGAATTCCTATTTAGAAAAAGAAGAAAAGATTATACCACAACTTGCTTTTCTCATTAAATACTAAATTTTTGAGATCACATATAACCATACAAAACTGGCTCACGGCGTGCTAGTTGTTGTGTGATGCACTCTAACTGACTGAATCAGTCCCCTTTTGATAAACATTTGTCACTTAACTTGTGCTGTCACAAACAGTGCCGGATTACATCTCCTTGACACACGCAGCTGACACATAAGCCAGTACAGAAGTGTAGGATGAACTGGAGGACATGTGCATTCAGAAATTTTTGCTGGAGATTATGATAGTGTGCTATTTACTTTTTAACAGAGATGAGATCATACTGGAAAACAATTTTGATTCTTGATTATTTTTTAACTTGACCGTTTGGGTATTACCCTTTCCCCATATTATCCAAAAGTCTTCATACACCTTCTTTTCAGCGGTTGCAGAATAGCGTTTCTACGAAGCTGCCATCAATTAGCTAACAGTCTTCTCAGTCACCAACAGGGTTGTTTTCAACTTTGGCTGTTTGAGAGCATCCTGTGATAAATATCTTTGAGCAAAAATATTTGCTTATCTCTTGGAGTGTTAACTTCCAGACAGGACTTTCGGAAGAGACATCATTGAGCCAAAGGACAAAAACATCCTCGCTGCCGGCTTTCTGGGAAACGACCTACACCAATTCGGATCCCTAGCAGAGCGCCTGGCTTACCATGTACTTGCCAGGAGCGCCACTTTTTTCTTAATACGTGAAGAGCTCTTAATCATTCAGGGTAAAAGCAATATCAGGTGGTTGTTTTCATTTTAACTGAGTATTTATAAAAATTGATATGGAAATGTTTGGCTCAGATTTATAAATCTCTTCTTCTGGAAGGAGGAGACACATGGGTACATACATAGTTCAGTTTCCTTATCCTACATTAAAATTGTGTGTGTGTCATTTGCATATTAAAGTAGGATACACATATATTCCACTTCTAAGCAATTTACAGTATTATGACCACTCCATTGCTGTGTTTTTCATTTCCCTCTGTAGGGTTAGGATAGGCAGAATTAACTTTCTGCAGTAGAAGAACTGTTAACGTTCACTCCCCATATGCCTTTTTGCTTCTTCTAATTTTTAGACTGGCTTCAAAATGCATTATGGTGGGAGCCCACTTTCTCACTGTTGAAGTGAGAAGTTACAGATAAGCAAAGGGAAGAGATTAGAATGACCACATGGTAATGGATTACAATTGGAGACAACAGTTTGAATTCATATTTAGCTTGAGATAGATAAAGATAGGAGCGCCTGGGTGGCTCAGTCAGTTAAGCACCTGACTTCGGCTCAGGTCATGATCTCAGGGTCCTGGCATCAAGCCCTGCATCAGGCTCCTTACTCAGCGAGGAGTCTGCTTGTCCCTCTGCCCCTCACTCCGCTCATACTCTCTCTCTCTCAAATAAATAAAATCTTTAAAAAAAGATAGATACAAATAATTATCTATGGAAAATATTTATAAATGTGTCTATGTGTGGGTTGTTATACATCTATTTCCTTGTTCTGTGTGCTGAGAGGGCCTAGAAGCAAAAACACCCCGGTAGCACCAAGCACACCTAGCGTCCAGATCTTGGTTTCTAATATCATTCATGAATAGAAGCAACCAGGGCTCCTTGGAGAAATGGGTGATTCTAGGACCTGAGCAGGAAATACACAAGGTGAGTTTGGAGAATCTTAGAGTACCAGCAAGTAAGGAAGTGATTTAAAAACAAACAAACAAACAAAACACAACCATGGAGGTATGTCAAAGGGACATAGGAACCAATGCCAAGGCTCAAAAAATTTCAGTAACAAACTAGTATTGGATTAAAACTCAAAGCGTAGAATAAACATCTGTGAGTCCATACTGACATACAAAGTTTCGAACAAATACGTAAATGGGGAGAAGAGATAAATATCCCATTCTGAATTCCAAAAACTTATGCAGACACTCTGCCCTCGAGGAGGTAGAACGTAACACAGTACGACTTACTATGAAGTGTGGGCCGCACACGGGGACACCCTTCCAAAGACTGGAGTATATAAAGGGGAAACTTTACTATAAAAAGAGTAACTTTACAGTGGAGCAATGTGACAGACACTATCTCAGCCAGGTGATCAAGGTCAACAACGACAGTGATGTCAAGTACCCTTTATATGATGTGATGAAAATGGCACTTTACCTCTTCTTCCCCCAAACACATAGTCTAGTCTAATCATGAGACAAACAGCAGACAAAGCCCGATAGAGGGATATTCTACAAAACACCTGACCAGTACTCTCGAAACACTCGAGCTCATCAACAACAAGGAAAATCTGAGAAACAGTCAGAGGCAAGAGGAGCCCAAGAAGATATAGCGACTAATTATAATATAGTATCATGGATAGGATCCTAGAACTGAAAAAGAACGTTAGCTAAAAACCAAAGAAATGTGAATAAAATATGGACTTCAGCCCCCCCCCCCATACAGTATCACTATTAGTTCCTCAATTGTAACAAACGTACCATACTGAAGTAAGATGTTTGAGTAATAGAGGAAGCTGAGCATTTGGAGCATAGGGGAACTCTCCACTTTTTTTTTTTTTTTGCAATTTTTCTATAAATCTGAAATTTCTAAGAAATAAAATTCACTCAGTAAAATATATTATGAATTACTTTCAAAATACCAAAAAAAGTTAAAAAAAAAAAAAAAAAAAAGAACACCATGTACGTACCTCCCAGCTCTAGGCAGTTTGCTTACCAACAGAGTTGAAGTCCCCTGTGTATGCCTCTTCGTTTACACTCCCAACTCCCTTCTCTCGGGGGGCAACCGCTGTCCTTTATTTGGTGTTTATTATTTCCGTTTTATGACATATTATTTTGCATGTTTTAAAATTTTGTATTGATTGCATCATATGACATCTGCTTTGGCAAACATCTCACTCAATATTAAGCTTATAAGGTTCATGTGAATTTATGTAGCTCAAATTCACTTATGTTTCCTGCTATGGATCCTTCCTTTGTACAGATACGCCCAAATCTATCGACCCCTTTGACGGACTCTTAGGGTGTTCCATCATTCCTGTTGAAAGCCCTTCCATTCCCCTTTCATTTGCCAATGCCCTAGGGGTGTCTCACGGGCTGACTCATCCACACAACACTCTGCATCTCAGCTTAGTGGACTGACTTCTCTCTTTCCCCTGCACTTGCTTCTTCCTCCTCTCCCTCTCAGATTGGCTTTCTGGAGCTCCAGAGTCTTTTCTCCGTATTATGTGCCACTGTTTAGCTCTCCCGCCTCTTGTCCCAGACATGAGCCCTAACCTGACTTTGTATAGTTACAAACCAGCCAAGATCTCAGCTGAACAAAGCATCCTCTTCTTCTCTAGTACCTCCCATCCTGTGTAAAACTATGAAAAAAAAAAAAAGTCTAAACACTGCTCTGTTCCAATGTGCTTTAAAATAATCTAAAAGAGAAATATCCATAGTTCTTTCACAAAAAGATATTCAATGACTTTGAATAGCTCAACCTATTAGTGAGGAAAGTTAAAATACAGTCTTGAGTATTATCTTGAGGCAGTCTATGTATAACAAATTTTCAATAAATAAAGTTTCTATAAGGCACGTGGTTGTCCAAAACTTGGCAGAATTTGGAAAGAAAGTACCCGTTGGGTGTCAATTGGGTATCAAGGTAAGCTTCTCCTAAGTGGAAAAGAACATGTACTAGTTTTTATGTAATTTCTTTATCCTCTGAATATATCTATGTTTCTCTTCTTTCCATTTAAAACCGTCTACATGGATAAAAGAGAAGTTTTGTCTTTGTGGGACTGCAGAAAGAGTAGAACGCTGACAAAGGCATCTTCCAGGTAAATGGAATCAGAGTTTGGAGATCCTTGAATTCTAAAAAGAGAATTATTTTTTGACCCCGTAGGTGGTCATCTTGGGGCATTTTAGTTGCACTTTAAACTGTGGAGAATAATATTCCTGGTATTAAAGTACCAAAAATGTTCCATGTAGATTTAGGTCATTATGGAGATTGAGAGATAGTATTTTTTTTAATTACCATAAAATTGACGCTGTTCTTCTAATTAGGAAACTACGTTTAGCTCTTAAGAAGGACATAAGCTTAATAGAAACAGTGTTTTTGCACTATTAATTTAGCAACTGCATGTTGGATGCGTGAGAAGGTGATGATGTGCGTACGTATTTGCGGGGAAGCAGTATTGGTGATCAGAGAAGCAGAGTCTAGGCTAAAGCAGTAATTTAGGTATAAAGCTAGGAAGACTGAGATTGGGGTAGGACAGCAAGGTGGAGAAAAGTGGAGGAGACTTTAACAGTGAACTGTTGACATCAGTTGGCTAGAACTGATTAAAGGAAAAGGAGTGAGGGGTCAAGGACACTTCGCTATTCAAGCTTGGGAGACCTATGAGGGTGGAACCAGTGACCGGAAGGGAAAGTACAGAGGGGTGCCACTTAGAGCGTGAAAGTGACACTGAAAGGGAGCCACCCAGAAAGGGCTGGACACGGAACACCGCATCTCCACATGAGAGGCTGGGGCTGACTGGACAGTCAGGAGAGAGCCACCCAAAAGAGACTGAAGACAGAAATGAAATCATGAAGGGGGTGGGACAAAAATTGAGTACCATAGCAGAGAAACTAAAGAAACAGAATATTCACGTGTCAAATACAGCCAATATGGGGCTTAGAGGAGGCTCTTGACTGTGTCACACAGAACAACTCTGCTTCTATATCCCCAGCTCCTTTTCCTGATTCACACTGATGAACTTCAGTGACATGACAGAACTTTCTGGTGTCCTGCCTTGGTAAGACCTGGGGAATGGCCTGGCAGTTCCCTTGGTGACAGAGGAATGTGGCAGCCTAAGGCCACCATGTACCTCGTGAGTGAGGACAAGAAATGGAAAGAAAGACAGAAGAAGAGTAGCCAACCCTCCCGACCCACAAGTCTGATGCAGCCTGGTCCCGAACCGCCCCACTTCCACAGGCTGTAGTGTGTTTTCTTCCTCTCACTTCCGATGGGGATGGACCTTTGGCTCCGTGGGTCACATGACACCCACAGTTCCTTCTTCCACCTCTATAGCTATCATTTATTCTACCCATAACACAAGACTACACCTCAAAATTCTCTCCTATATCCTTTTTTATAAATCTTCTTTAACTCTACATTTTCACACTGCCTCAAGAAAAATTTACTCCTCACCAGAATTATCTATCCCATCCTTTTGTAAATTTATGAATTTACTGAATGCTCTGATTGGACAAATCAGAGCTGAAATTATCTGCTGAGAATGAGGAAGAATTAGGCGACCACAGAACCACGTTCATCAGCCATTTATTCAGCCGCCATTTACCGAGCACCTACTATGTACCAGTTGCCAATACAGGGGCTTGGGATATAAATTCCAGCAAGATCTCATCGTTGTGGCTGAGGGATCTGCAGGGAGAGATGGATGAGTGAGTCAGCCTTTCCAGGCTGGCCCCGGACAAAGGGCCATCGAGAGAGAGAGAAGTGCCTCCTCTCAGAAGGGTTTTTCTTTTATTGCTAGTGCAAGAAGGTGTGCTCCTTAAAGGATCTAGGTTTAATAAGGGAACCATGGTTTTTTGTTTTGTTTTGTGTTCTTGGTTGGTAGATGGTTTTACAAAAGTATAGTCCTATTTGGAGCATTATAAACATCACATCCAACTTAGTCTGTAGAAGCTGGTTTCTGTCTGGGTTGGGTATAAAAATAAGTCGACTGTAGGATTCAGTAAATGATAAAAGACAAAAAAGCTGTCACACGCATGCTTAGGAAACTGTTCCTGGACTTAGTGAATCCGCAGGTTCTAGCCTTGCTCTGGGTCTTTGTGTCTTCTATTTAGAATCTCCAATTCCTCCAGATCTAATCCAGTGAAAGAGCGAATGGAGTTGAATTCTTTTCAGATGCTCTTTGGCACTGAAGTTTCTTTGCCCTTTAGGAAAATTAGGCAGATTGGACCAAAACTCCTTAAATGAAAAAGAAAGAGACGCCTTTCTCCACTACTTTGTTGCACGGTATAGAATCACATGGAGGCAATCACATTGCAGCTTCCTTTATGGGCCACTGACACTGCTTCTTGCCTGGCTCGCCCTAAGGAGAGGATGACCCGTCGGTGGCCATCACCTCCCTCTCCCCCACCATCAGGGCAATCTGACTTTGTAATTCAAATAAGCCTCTCTTGAAAAGCAAGTGGAGCGGCCTTAAATCTTCGAAGGCAGTTAAGCAAATTTCACATTTTATGAGCGAGGATAATCATTCCGCATTTTCAGAAATAAGTTTACAAGCCCGTGTGCCTGGTGAGCAATGGGAGCCCCGTGACAAATGGGGACACTGAGCATCCTCCAGGCAATGTGTGTGACACGCAGTAAATTCTCCTGCCTTGGCAGGTTGGCGAGTGTGGGGAGAAAGCAGGATCAATTCTCTCCCGGCCTCACAAAGGATCCTTCACCACTGATTGCTGCTAAACCAGAGGAGAAGCTTGATGAAGGAGATGTTGGTGTGAGTATTGGAAATGAATATAGAGAAAATGAAAATATTATGCACCAAATTGGCAGAACAGAAGACCGAGTGACTATTAGTGGACACAAAAATAGAGCATGGCTGAGTGTGTTCTCAGGCCAGCTGGTGACTGCAGAATATAGGAACTAGTAAAATGAAAACCCACCCGTGGGATGGGGAGGACTTGGGGATCCAAGTCAGACCACAGAAAGCAGCACATAAATTGGACGTTGAGGCCTGCCAGCATTTTGAAAAATAAACACAGCTATGGCGAGGGCAACTTTGAGTATCCGAGCTGGGGAGGAAGGTGAATGCAGAAAGGCAGAGTAATGAAAGATAAACACCAAATAGAAGCTGAGGGCGCAAAACCTTCCATCCCTTCTCTCCGGTTGTTTTCTCCTCCGTCTACTCATGTGTTGCTTGTTTGGTCTTGGATTGACCACTGTGCTCTCTTTTTCTTTCATGTTTTCCTTCTGTGGATTTGCACAAACGTACGTGAAACATAACATTACAGTTCAAGTGGAAAAATTATTGCAAAACGGGGAAACATAACGTCTTAGAGTTTTCGCTGGTGCTATTAGCAGGTAGATTCAGAGAAATAGCAGAGTGACAGAATGGGAAAATAAATGCAGTGCAATTAATAAAGGGCACAAAAGTGGCAAGGATGCTACTCCCCTGCTTTCAAGGAAAGAAGGTCTGGATGTTTGAAAGAATAAAAGTATCCTTGAAGAGATAATGCTTAGTGAAATAAGTCAAGCAGAGAAAGACAACTATCATATGATTTCTCTCATCTATGGAACATAAGAACTAGAATGATCAGTAGGGGAAGAAAGGGATAAAGAAAGGGGGGGTAATCAGAAGGGGGAATGAAACATGAGAGACTATGGACTATGAGAAACAAACTGAGGGCTACAGAGGGGAGGGGGGTGGGGGAATGGGATAGACCGGTGATGGGTAGTAAGGAGGGCACATATTGCATGGTGCACTGGGTGTTATACACAACTAATGAATCATCGAGCCTTACATCGAAAACCGGGGATGTACTGTATGGTGACTAACATAATATAATAAAAAATCATTATTAATAAAAAAAAAAAAGTATCCTTGAAAAGTACATTTTCTTGATGAGAGCAAATCCCTGCCTATGTGTTCAGCAGCAGACCCATTGTGGGTAGCTCCTCGGTCTGTCCCGCATCTTGCTATTGTCAGGCCTATGAATCGCGTGGAGAAGTTTTAGGTGGAGTCCGACCACCGTCCTGAGTTCAGGTTAGGAGAGAGTAACAGGAGCATGCTGCCTCGCTCCTGAAGAAATCTCCCGAAGGAAACTTGGCTGCTCAGGAATGACTTGACAGGAATCCATGAACTCCGGTGACATTGTCATGTCAGGAAAAGAGAGAAGAACAAAACGAGAAGAGATCACACTCTTAGGAGTCAATCCCACGGGCTAGACCCGTTTAGAATAGAAAAGCAGATCGGCAGACCCAGATTTAGATATCCATCATCCCCTTGACTGACACTGCAAAGGGCAGGAGGACTAGAAGATGCTACGTTAGCTCGAGCCACTGGATCACCACCAAGCGGGAAACCGGGAATGGGTTTGTAGGAGCTCAGGGTTCTCATGCCTGCCTCCAACCGCAAAGCCCTCAAGTAAAGCAACAATCTTTGTATCCTCCTACGAGAGGACTTGGAGCTTCGTTTTCAAAGGGAGTTCAATCTTTCCACGGGAAAGTACCAGGTTGCTTTTGAGACTGCTCTCCCGGAGGTGGACACCCCGGTGTGCATGACGGAATTTTGCTCTTTAACCTCCCCAAAGGGTAGTCTCGGGCATCTGGAGTCTTGACTGGAGGAATCTATGCCCCCTTACCTTCCCTCCATTACCAGTTTCAAAGATTACGCCAAAGAACAGGGTAGAAAAGCTAGCAGAAGGGACAAAGAAGGGGGGGGTGATGAGGGAAACAAAATGGATTATGAATTTGAAAATTGCCAATTATCTTGTATCATACAGCTCAGAGCCCTGGCACAATGCTCAGCCACAATCCAGAATTTTCAGCTTAAATGGCTTTACATTCAAGCAAGCAAATTAACCATAAAATAGGGGGGGGGAAAAACAAAATATCCCAAGAAAGAATAAACTGCAGATAATAAGCACCAATCTGGTGTTGAACGCAGCCCAAGATACCAATTGTTTTAAGTCACGACAAAGACAGCTGAATGCTCCTCTTGTGGGTGCGGAGCGAGGATGATTGCCTGCCATGAGTATCTTCTCTCACAAATAACAGTTTTTTCGCTCTTAATTTTCTGCTAAATTGGAAGCTAACTGCTTCCCACATTGTCATCGGAACACCTGCAGCTGTGCTGGATTTCTGCGCACCATTTCTTTTAGGTAAAACAGCACTCGGCTTCCTTCAGCTCCTCATTATGGCGAGGTCTTCCTTTCACTGCGCCGCGGCTCTAATGATCCAGGCAGGCTGGTCAGTCATTAAGTGACAAGCAAATGATACCGTGTGCAACGTGTGAGTAATCGGTCTGAACAAATGAAATCACAGACTTGCCTTTCCCATCATTCATTTCACAAACAGCAGCAATATGCCGCACAGCAGGTAGTTCAGTTAAAACCAGCCTTGTAAAACAAATTTCCTGCAGCCGAGGAAGGCAAGGCACGGCTGCAGGGGCTGGAGGCTCCTGGGGCTCTGGATTGCGCCCCGGTGGTGGTGGTGGTGGGGGGGGGGGGGGGGGGGGAAGGTGGGGGGTGTGGGGGGGAGGGAGCAGGGGAGGGAGGCGCCGAGAGCAGAGCCTGGTACATACATTAGAATAATGAAGGGTTTCGTGTCTTATTGGTATGTTTTCCATTTGTGTGGATCTCAGAAATGACTGTTGGATTAGCAAACCCAAAACATACAGCGCTGGCTTCTCGGGTGCCTTGTCAGGATGTAGCAGTGAAGAGATGGGAAGCAAAGCTCCCAAATAAATAATTCTAAACTTGGGAGTCGTGAAGACGTCATGGTAAATCAGATGGATGGCTAGGAAGCTACGGATGCAAATCGTAGTGATAAAAAGCTTCTCATGGCTTTTATTTTCACAGTAGATCCCCTTTTGATGCATCAGTTATTTTGCAAACAGTGCAACTGGCTGCTAATAGAAATCCGACTTGCATGCTAAAGTTAACATGAGTTAGAGTTGGGGGGGGTGTAAAATGAGAGAGGATGACATGTAAATCTCCATAGTCCCCAATCTGGAGCCTTCAGGCATCTGGCTACCGTGTCCTGGGACACGGTAGGGGCTGCTTTCCTCAAGGGCCTGGGGTCTCCCTGGCGGCTGAGCTCATACTGCCAACCACACCGGCTCTCTTCCCCCCACCCCCAGGCCCTGGCAGACAGGGGAACCAAGGGCTTTTAGGTTTCAAGAGCATTCCGACTGTTTGCAGCCGCACTGCTGGGTTGTGGGAGGACAGCCTGGAAGGAGTACCACACCAGCAATCTTCTTTCCACATCGTCAGGAAGCAAACGGAACAGGGTCTCATAGCTGGCACCTATCTTTTCTCTTTCTGGCAGTCCCCATTTGGCTCCAGACTCGCTCACCATGTTCTCTTAGGCAGCTGGCAAGAGCTCCTGGGAAGGGCCTGGGCAAGCTGGCGGGCTGCAGTCCACATGGTATGTGTACCCTGGGAAGCTGGGCATGGGGGTGAAGGAGGATGTCCACGGCACAGACTCTGGCAACCCCCAGGCCTGGGCTTGCATTTGGGTTTCCTGCACACTTCCAGAAACAATTTCATGTCAACTGTTCCCTGACACACTGGACGACATAGAACGTGTTACAAGGAGTAAAAGGAAGACTATTCCTCAGTCCAGAAAATTTGAACATCATAGAGTTCCTTCTGGATGAGGTTCATGTTCTCAGTCTGGAAGCCCTTTGTGGATGGAATCAAGCTCTCTAAGGTTCTTGCAAAAAGCTACTGTAATAAGAAATTCTTGCACATAGATAATAAGGGGTCCATTGCAAATAAGGCATCCTTCCAAAAGGACGATCTACTACTATACCTTCAACACCACTTCCATCTAGGCCCAGTGATGAGGCTATCAAAATAGGACTAACGCAAAGCTGTCTTTGACTTGCAAGAAGGATGCGCAGACACACTGAATTAATGCCTGCTGCTCGTAGATAAATCAAATAGTATCGAAAATTGTACAAAACACTGCTCCCTCTGTGCTTGCCTTTATCGGGGTAACCACTGTTATGAGGTACATTGTATATTATCCCAGACATTTTTTTAAAAGACTTGTTTTAGAGTGAGAGCAAGCATCTCAAGCAGACGCCCCACTGAGCATGGAGCCCGACGTGGAGCTCGATCTCCTGACCCTGAGATCATGACCTGAGCCGAAACCAAGAGTCGGACATTCAGCCAACTGAGCCACCCAGGGGCCCCCGATCCCACACATTTTCTGTGCTTCTACCAACACACTCATGGATGGAATCATACTCCACACCATTCTGCAATTGACCCAGACAGAGCGGACAACTTCCCATGTCAACACATGTAGATTTATCTCATTTGTTTTAACATCTCTAGAATTCTTTGGCCTAGGAGGGAATGTTAATGTACTTAACCACTCTCCTACTGAAGGATTTCCTGTTCTCACTTTATTGAAAATAATGTGTGCGTTTTCTAGTGAAAATCCTTTTATACGTATCTTCATGCGTTTGTGAGTATAATTGTAAGGTGAATTCCTAAAAACAGAGTTACTGAACAGTATAATCCTCATGAACTTGGCAGGTGATTGGTTTCCACTTCAGTCTTACTTAACTAAATATGAGTTTGAGAATCGTTTCATGTTTCATTTGCAATTCTGTTCGTGGCTCGCTGATTTGTCCATCTTTCAGTTAGATTGATGGTCTTGTTGATTTATAAAAGCATCCTTTTGATGCATGTTTACCCAGCTTGTCTTATGTGGGGTTTTTTGGTCACTTTAGACTCTTTCATAATGATTTTTACCCTAAAGAAATTTTTGGCTATGCAAATATAACAATTCTTACCTCTTATGACTTGCAGGGTTTTCATTATGTTTGTAAAGTCCTCTCTGCTCTAGTATTATAAAAATAGTCACTTCTTTATTTATTGTAAGATGTTTATGGCTTTATCCAACTGGGATGAGTTATAGTTAAGGGAGTGAGAGATCCAGTTTCACTTTGTTTCCACATGGTTGGCCATTATCCTAACACTGTTCCGTAGTCTAGCTTAAAGGGCAGTGTGACTGCCCTAGACTGTCATCTCATACAAATGTTTTAAGCCTGCTGCTTTATCATGGATCTAGGCATGAACACTCAAAGCTACATATTCATAACATCTGTCCTTAAATGTAAAAAATCTCTACTTCATATAACCGAGATGTTTTAAGCTTGTTTCTAGAGTCTGGGATTTTTCAATTCTGTTGGTGCCAGGTTGCCTCTTGGTTCCAGAATAGAACATGGTCTACAATCTCATCTTCAGCATACTGAAATGCAAAAAGCTCAGAAAGCCCACAAGGTTTTTGTCCTAATTCACTTGATGGCAAAATCTAAACTTATCCATCATTAAGTTATTTAAAGCGCCTATTCTACTTAGTCCGAACGTCTACACCTTTCACTGTGGACCTCCACATACAGTAGGTACCCTGTGTTCTTTCAAAATTGAAGAGTATGAATTTTAAAAACATATCAGCTCCTAAGGATTTTGGAAAGGGGACTGGGGCTCTGCTAAGAGTCATTTATCTTACACAGAAGCAAAAGCTTGCCAATAAAGGGAATGGAATGGAAACGGGAAGGAGGGGGCAGGGAAGAAGAGAGAGGATAAAAACCGTGAGAAGCTGGAGAGGAGGGGAAATGCTCTCACAGTTGACTCTTCCCATTTAAAGCCTTAGGATGTCTATCAATCAGACTTCAAGCTCAGTGATGTCAGTGGGAGGTTTTATTAAGTGCGTAGCTGTAAGGAAGCCCCTCAGATCCCTTGCAGAACAAAACAAGCCAAAAGGCACTGAGATCTTTAACATTATCAATAAGAAAAGAAAAAGTCATGATTAATATTATATTAATAAAATAATGTTGTGTTTTCCCATTTCTTCAAGGATCTTGCAATACTTCTTGGTACTCTGGGATTTGTTTTCATTTCTGTCTAAGGGGTAGGTAGGTAGGTCCTGGACACAGATTCTCCCAGACACATTTCAGGCTGACTTTGGGGTTTTCATTATGTTTGAAAGTCTTCTCCACTGTAGTATTTCGAAACTAGTCCCTCTTTTTTTTTTTTTTTTAAAGAATCTTAACAGCTTTTTAGAACCAGAGCTAGGAAGCCAGAACTCTCTCGGCTATCTGTTTCATCTACAGCACCAGAAACAAAACAGACAGTTGGCCTTTGCTCGGCTGAAACCAAATAGAAGTAAATAAATAGGAAGACAAGGAAAGACCTAAAGCTTCTCAATCTTGGTCGCACTTTAGAGTCATCACTTAGTTAATGTCAACTACATGGGTGCTTCCCCACAAACCCAAACGTGACCAGAATCACCCTGGAGTGCCAGTTCACACAGTGCTGGGCCCCACACCCAGTCTCAGATTGGGCACGTCGGGGCTGGGGCCTGAGAACATGCATTTCAAGTAAGCTCCTGGGTGCCCCGGGCCAGGGCCGTCATTTTGAGACCCCCGTCAATACATGGTGGGACTTGAGTATTTCTTTTTCAGAATTCCCCAGGCGATTCAAATGTGCAGCCAGGCTGGAGAAACACTGAGCAAGGGAGAGGCTTTCCCTACACAAACCGGACCAAGAGAGCGCATGTCTTTTTCCACACAATGAGATAGCCCTCAGTCTCATCTTCAGTACTTGTTAGCTAAGGGGAGAAGGTTCTTTATAGGGTTCTGGAGAGAACAGTAGCGTTGCTCTATTGGAGGAGAAAGGTGATCCAAGTATACAAATGACCAGGTTGATCAAGATAGGATTGGGAACAAGATTTTGGGATTTTCCATAAAATCTAATTTAAAGCACACACTTTTTCTTTTCTTAGAAGCATAACTAGAAACATTAGAGAAAGTTGAGTTCCTTGTAAAAGGGATCTAGAGAATTTACAATGGGCTATTGCTTGAGAGCCCGCTATAATTTGAAGCATAACAACACTGGGCAAAAGTAAATGTTGCATAAAAGTTGCTGTGCAGGAGAAATTCCAGAGACTGTGCAAATGATACCCTTAGAAAAGAAATGTATGTAGTGATGACTGTTAGTTCTTTTCTGGAAACCCAATAATCTATGCTTACAGAAGATTTTTTAATAGGATTGTAAAGATGGATGTCAAGGGTGAGCCAGGCATTTGCTTTGTTTCAAATTTCACGTGAACCCAAGATTTTGTCTGTTATTCCTAAATGTTGGAAGAGGCAGGAGACATGCTCTAACATGCTTATTCACTCCCTGGCAGACTATGACACTAGACTGATTTGATTCGCCCCTATTTGTTGATTTTTTTTTTTTTTAATAGTCCCTGGCAACATTGTTTGGCTCTGGGATAATAACCACTTGATACTGCCAAAAAGAAATCCGGGAATTTTCTGATCTGCCTTTGTTTGTTTTCCAAATTTGCTTTGAGGACATGCAGAATTGGTTCTGATGGATCGCAAAGGTAGAAGTTAAGAGAATAGAGATGTAGCTGAATGAAAACAGAAAAAAAGGAAATACATTTTCAGGATTCCTCAGACCTGCAAGACTCGTTTGTTTATTTATTTATTTATTGGCATCTTTATTTGTGCTTCTATCAAGCCTTACTTACTACATCGACTATCCATTCTGTTTCACTGCTATGCAGTCTTCACTCAGGTGAGAACCCGTCTATTACCAAGCAGACAGAACCCTCAACAGCAAAGACTGAAGTCTGGCTTTTTACAAGGAAAGGCTGCACTTAGCTTAAGTAGTAAAGGCAGGAATGCTCCTTACTTCCTTCTCTAATGTAGCTAATTGTGCCCAAGACCCTGGGGTTGATTCCGTTCCCTCACTTGGTGGATTTATCAGACAGTGTTTCACCACCCAGGTGAAAATAGACTTATCAAGCAGATTTACTGCTTTGAACCTGAAATATCTAGAAACCTAAGAGATGGGGGATTTTAGTGTTTACCTGCTTTTCAGTCTTTACCTACCTTCTGGGATGAAAACACAGGTCACTGCACTGCAGAGCAGAAGACAGGTCACTGTTGCTAATAGGCTATCATCAATCCTCCTTTCAGGGGCCAGGCAGGGGCACCGAGGATTTCCTTTGACCTGCCTCCCCCTACATGAGGGTCATTTTGCCACTCATACAACCTCTACCAGGCGGATAGGAAAGGAAAGCAAAGGTAAAACGCAAACCATGCAGTTTTGCTCTTTGCTGGTTGGAGGTTGGAGGTTGGAGGCAGCTTCACACAAAGCTTGACTGTCTGAAGTCAGATTCCAGTTTGGTGACAGATCAGAGCTCCTGGTCCCTTCCCCATCTTAGTTCTCACACTCCCAGCAGGAGAGGAGACTGGCGGGGGCTCTCTGCCATCCTCTGGCCCAGTCCTTAGTGTCTCTGATAGTGGGGCACGGCAGTTAACTGGGAGGTTTTCTTTCTCGAATCCCTTTTGGTTTCTCTCCTCACTGCCCGCCCACCTTGGCATGCTGTCACACTGGGCTGAGAGTCAGGAATGAGGATGCTTCCCTCTCTAGGTCCTGAAAGCCATTAGGGGCCATCTTACTACGGAGTCATGCTGCCCATCGCAGAGCCCACACCACTCCCCACCACTTAACACACTTTCATAGAAACCCCTCTGCTTCCTGCCCCACTCTCAATATCCAGGTTTCTCCGGGCTGCGTGAGCTTTGACTCATTCTCTAACACATTCCTAATGCCCCGCTTTCCCCCAATTCCCAGGAGCTTTGTCCCCCAAACTTGGGCCCTAATCCACAGAGGACTGTGACTTGTTCTCCTTCTAGCATGTTCAGGAATATATAACAGGTTTGCTTCTTCCTTTGACAAAGCCTAGAATCAACCCCGGAATAATGCATCATTTGAGAAAGGCATATGGGAGGCTTGCTGCTTATTAGCATACAGAACCTGGAACTTCCCCCAAGGCAACTATTTGATCCGTACAACTGCCAACGGACAAGAATGGAGCTTCAAGATTCATGCAAATCAGTGAGGAAAAGACGAACAACCCAAAAGAAAAAGGGACAAGAGGAGATGAAAGGGTCATTGAAGAAAAGAAAACTTGAAATATCAATAAACATTTGAGAGGAAACTCAACCCCACTAGTAATCAGGGAAATGCAAATAAAACCACCATTAGATTAGCAACATTTTCAAAAATTTTTTAAATTTTTAAAAGTTTGATCATATAAACCACTAACAAGGACAGGGGTGGGAATGGATATTCTTGGGTCCTGCTGGTAAGAATGTTAATTGTCTAGTCACTCTGGAGAGGAAGGACACAGCCACGGCAGGGAAGCTGATGGCGTACTTGACACATAGCCCAACATTTTTTCCCAAAGTATAGATTCTAGAGAATCTCTCAAAGATATACACAAGCAATTGTTTACAAGGATGTTCATCAAAACACTGTTTGTAATGACAGAAAGAAATTCTAAATATTAATCAATAGGAAATGGAGAAATAAACCATTGTATATACTTACATAATGGAATAGGGTACAGAATTTCAAATGCATAAGCTAGAAACACATGTATAAACATGGATAATTCTTGAAAATACAATGGAGTATACCACAATTCATCTGGAGTTTAAAAGCACATGAAACACTACTCCTATGTACACTATTTCTAAATATATACCTATGTATTCAAAGTATTACGACATAGACAGGGGGAGTCCGGCTGGCTCAGTCGGAGGAACGTGCGACTCTTGATCTCAGGGTCGTGAGTCTGAGCCCCAAGTTGGGTGTAGAGATCATTTAAAAATAAAATCTTAAACACACACACACACACACACACACACACACACACACACACACACACGACAGAAATGGTCAACACCACCATCAATACTGTGGTTACCTCTGGAGAGGGGGAGGGATGGGGAGAGTGAGGGTTGCACTGACAGCTCCAATTATATCCAGAAGATTTTATTTAAAAAATAGAGCAAAATTGCACAATGTTCATTTTTATTAACTATGGGTGGGCATGGGTATGGGTGCTTTTCTGCGTCTCTGAGATATTTCTCTTTTCTCATAATTATCATAATAACTTCCATTTTGGTCAAGAATGGATCTTTTAACCTCTTGAGAGGACAGATAAACCTAACGACTGAACTCTGAGTTTCTTCTTTCTTTATAGTTCTTGGGCCTCTTCCCCTGGGCTTTTACAGGAAGCCCAGGGATGGGACCAAAATTCGCCAAGCAGATGGGCTGGACGTATCAAGTACCTTCGACCCGCGAACCGCTCCTCAGGCTGGGCTACAAGTCAGTGCTCAGACACTTGCAGAAAGCACTTTTTGTCTCATTCTCCTTTAAATGCCACATAGGAAGAAACAAAAGGGGATGCCCCCCATGGCTTTAAGTCAAACCCTTAATTTTATTTGAATATAGTTTTTTGTCATTTAATTACTGCCATTTTTTCTTTTCTTTTCTTTCTTTCTTTTTTTTTTTTTACACTTCCAGATTGCTGTGTAATTTTTGTATCTATGCAGATTAGACGAAGAGTCCAGGAAGACCCAGCCACATAATTAAGGACAGAATGGAATCTTTCACTTTTACAACCATCTTTCCCCACTTAAAATATGACATTTTCTGTTTTCTAGTCATATGTTTTTGGCTTCCAGGTTTTCACTTTATTTTTTATTTTTATTTTTTAAAAAGATTTTATTTATTTATTTGACAGAGAGAGACAGCCAGCGAGAGAGGGAACACAGGCAGGGGGAGTGGGAGAGGAAGCAGCAGGCTCCCAGAGGAGGAGCCTGATGTGGGGCTCGATCCCAGGACTCTGGGATCACACCCTGAGCCAAAGGCAGATGCTTAACGACCGAGCCACCCAGGCGCCCCTAGGTTTTCACTTTAGACAAATATTTTCTGCTTAAAACATGCTGCACTGAATCTGCACCCTCTTGAGTAAACATGGATTGGAATTGACAGATTTACTGGCATTTTTGCTCAGGTTCTAATTCAAGGAAGAAACAGTGGGGACCATAGGAGAAACTCCCCCCTCTTTTGAGGCTTTTCCTTAACAGCTTTTGTAGGACCTCAAGCTAGAACTTGTTATAGATTTGGAAAGGTTTCTTTGCGGCATCTGCTATCTTTTTGTTGCCTACCTGACCTTTGAGGCTGAATTACATTAAGGGAAGTAAATGCAACAATGAGTTATCAGTATCTAGAAAACAGAGGGCATACCCACATTTGGGAATTGAGGAAAGTTTGATACAGAGACCATTTACAAAGATGTCATCAGGGTAAAGGAGAGCACAAGATTAGTGCCCCTAAGGCTATTACCACCCCTAGGTTTCAACAGGCAAGAGGGAGGGAGTGGTTATCTACTCTACAGCCAGAGAGATGCGCGCAAGTGTGTGTGTGTGTGTGTGTGTGTGTGTGTGTGTGTGTAAGTAACAGGTGGGTGCTAGGACAAAGGCACCATTGCAGGAAGGGGCCAGAAAAGAAAGACGCAGTCACCTCCTCCCTCTTTCCATCTCTGATTGGTGTTCCCCCTTGGCCAAAACCCAGCAGTAACCAGAAGATCAAGGAACTCGTGGATTTCAAGTCAGCCTTCCAGAGCACAGAGAAGAACTAATAAGGAGAGTGGCTATCAGCACACCATGCTACCCAAAAAAGTTCTATAAATGCTCTCAAGATGTCAACACGCTTAATGTTCCACATGGGCTAATGCACACTAGGAAATATTCCAAGGATGCTATGTTTCCCAGTCAGGTAGTTGTGGGAGTCAATTCCTCAGATAATTTGCATATCATTTGGAGATGCTTGGATCCCCAAACTGTTCCACTAGGAGGGGGTTAACAATCAACTGGTTATACTTTGAGCGTATACGGATGATTGATCAGAGGAAGAGGCAGCATATTTTGGAGTGACTGGCAGTATAATAAAACAAAAACAAATGCAAATGGGTAGAACCATAGCTGATTTGTGACGTAAGGAAGAGACCTTTCTTTGTACTTCTGTGTTTTGTAGAGCACTGACAGTGGATCTTTCTATTGGCAGAGGAGATATCTGGATCACCACAGAAAAAGTGTATTACTTTTTCTCTAACGTTAAGACTTAGTAAAACTTACACATATTAACCAGGATGCATTATTAAATTTGAAAAAACCTTACTGGCTGCAAAATACACCATTTTTTTTCTGTATTTTTTCGACAGAGATAGAGACAGCCAGCGAGAGAGGGAACACAAGCAGGAGGAGTGGGAGAGGAAGAAGCAGGCCCACAGCGGAGGAGCCTGATGTGGGGCTCGATCCCAGAACGCCGGGATCATGCCCTGAGCCGAAGGCAGACGCTTAACCGCTGTGCCACCCAGGCGCCCCCAAAATACACCATTTTTATACTAAAGGTGCTACCGAGATGACTAAGGCACAATTCCTGCCCCCAAGACAAAAATAAATGGTCCTCTTTTGCCGACTGGAAAAGTCATACCTGGGTTACTTTCTGTAAAAATAGCCAAAGCCAAACCCAGACACAGGTGGAAACACAGCCACAGCCACAGCCACAGCCACATCCTACTCACCCACTGCACCCCCTTGATTGATGGTCCTGTCTGAACGTGGTCCTGCTTAAATCTCCCTCTTCTCACAGTTAAATGACAGGACACCTGTGTTTTGTATTTTAAAAATGTGTAGTAAGTACAAAGAAAGTTCACAGAGCATTCAGAAGAGAGCTCATATATAATTAGAAATGCAAAAAAAAAAAAGTTTTCTTAGGAAATTAACATTTGAGATAAGCCTTAAAGAATGAGTGGATTCTAAGAAGTGAAGAAGACTGGGACTGGTGGGGCCCCTGGGTGGCTCAGATGGTTAAGCGGCTGACTTTGGCTTAGGTGATGATCTCAGGGTCCTGGGATCAAGCCCCACATCCGGCTCCCAGGGAGCCTGCTTCTCCTCTCCTTCTACTGTTCCCCCTGCTAGGCTCTCTGAATCTCTCTTACAAATAAATAAATAAAATCTTAAAAAAAAAAAAAAAAAAAGAAGACGACTGGTTGGCAAAGAGTACTGGGTCAGGGGAACCGCATTTGCGAATGTAGGGAGTGTTGGTTATAAATGAGATGCAGGTACAGCAGGCATATTCTCAGGCTACAGATTTTGTACTTAATTAGGTTAAAATTGGAATGCTACTGAAGGAATAGGGGAAGGTAATAGAAATAATAACAAAAACTATTATTAAGAAGAGGAGCTAACATTTATGGAGCACTTACTGTGTATCAGACATTGTTTTAAGTCCTTTACATGTGTTAATTCATCCATTCTCACAATCCTCCTATGAAAGAGCTGATCTTAACCACTACCCAGGTAATTTCAAGATCATACATGGTCCCTGAATTCGTGTATGTACCTGCTAGGGGGAGAGAAGAGAGGGAGTATTTTCATAGAACTTTAGAAGATGCTTGAAGCTATTAGCTTTTTTGCTCTTTATGATAATCCCATGAAATAAGTCTTATTATTTTATCAAATTATAGACAAGGAAACTGTAGCAGACACAGTTCAACTAACTTGTCTTGATTCATACAACTAGTAAGTATCGGTACTGAGGTGTTTGATTTCAGAGAGTTTATCTCGAGAGTCCTTATTCCTTACCACCACCACGCTATCCTCTCACTTAACAAATGTCCCTCGTAATCCTGTTAGGCATCCTTAACTGGGTTAAAGACAGGGACTGCGAAGATAAATGGGAAGTGGCTCTTGTCCCCAAGGAATCCAGGTTTCATGGAGAAGACAGAGTCATTGTCATAGACAATTGCAGTAATTATGATAAAAGCCAAGGTGGGGCACCCACCAGCGGCTATGGGAACTTAGAACCGAGGAGTTCACTCTCTGGGGGAACCTCTCACGGGAGGTGGCTGTGAGCTAGGTCAGGGGGACAGTGTGCTGGCCTGACTAGAGCCGGAAGAACTCCCTGAGCAGGAAGGCAGCCTCTGCAAAGCTGAAGATGTACGAGAGAATGCGATAGGTCAGGAATGGCTGGGTTGGTTATAGAGATGAGGAAGGGTTTGGGGGTGGAAGGAGAAGGTCTTAGCCTTGGATTGGTTGGAGGGGTAAGCGAATGGGAGGGGGCAGCGTTCTGGTCTAAGGCAGCGAAGTAGCAAGTAAGCAAGTCACCAGGAATGGGAGATGAGAGGTTTAAAAGAAGGAAGCCTAGAGGGAAGGCTAATGAGGTCTGTTTCAGACACGTTCATCTGAGGTCAGCGTGGGACCTTCTGATAGAGATGTATGCAGCAGGCAAGTGGAAATAAGGGTCAAAAGGCAAGAAAACGGACATTTATTTTGATGCCCAAGGTCTGTAACAACCCTCTGGAATATATCACTTAATCACTGTGAAAGCTAAATAATCCCACACCAAGACGGTGGTATCGGGGTGTCCACATAGACTATATGGTACGAAAGCCCTTCGAACTCCGTGATGGCATCGTCTCAGAAAAGGAACAAAAAATTTTGGAATTTGGTCTCTTGAGGATGAATTTACAGTTGGAAAAAAGTGAAGCAAATTACTCAGGATAAAATATTTTGGTTACAAAAACAATTGTACCTCTAAAGGGAAGAAAACTGATTCTTAAATTATGGCTTGGTGCTGGCTCTAAAGACAATTTAAAAAGACGTCTCTTGGGGTACCTGGGTGCCTCAGTCGGTTAAGCATCTGCCTTCAGCTCAGGTCATGATCCCAGGGTCCTGGGATTGAGTCCCACATCGGGCTCCCTGCTCAGTGGGAAGCCTGCTTCTCCCTCTGCTCACCTCTCTCTCTCTCACTCTGTCAAATAAATAAATAAAATCTAAAAAAAAAAAAAAAAAGACATCTCGTTTCCTTAAAATGTGTTTGCTAAACAAGCCTGCCCAATGAGGTAGAGGATAGGTAGGCTTAGCTGGGGATGATGGGAGATAAATAAGGAAGTAAATAGTTTAATTTCAAGAGCAATCAAGTACAAAGTTCAGAATCCTGAGAGTGAGTGTCTCCTTAAACTTTATGGCCTGGATGCCTTAATCACACCTCCCTACTCCTGGTGATCTGATGAAGAATTTTTTTTTAAAGGGGCGATTAAGCAGTAGGTGGGAAGAGGGAATGCAAGGGAGAAGAGAATGGGGACAAGTGCATCTGCTCACAGGCATTCCCGAAGCCTGTGTGTCACACGATGAGGACATAGCCAGTGATTCTTCATCCTCTAACTGAACACTGGAAAACATCTGGAGAACTTCTAAAGACAGCAATGCCTGGAGGACCCCTCTAAAGATTCTGATTTCACTGGTCGGATGTGAGACTTTGATACCGGGTACTCTGTAACTTTCCCAAATGACTTTAATAATCAGAGCGGCTTGTGAAAGGCTTACCTAGAAAAGATGACAACTCTGTGCTGGGAATAAAAGACAACGTCAGCTCCAGAGAAATGCAAAATAGGTAACTGGAACCATCCAAACCTTTACTTACTGAAAGGCATTGTAATTTATAAGTAACATTATTATAATGTCCTTAGAAGGCCATACCTACTGAGCCCACCAACCTAGCCATCCAGGGAGAGGGGGCTTGGACCACTGATATGAAAAGCTATATCCCTGAAAAACGAGGCTACAAATGGCACCTAGGAAGATAGGGAGTGCTGGATTATTTAAGATCAATTTCACGAAACTGGGGAACCTTCCTGAAGACTCTTGAGTACAAACGCTGTCAGCGATGGCTAGTATATGGCAGAGAGAGTCATCGTGACGCAGGTTTGGATAAAAGCAGATAAATACATGTCTATTACAAGCATGGAAGCAACATGCAAAAGACAGTCCAGCTATTTCCATGAATGCAGATGTTGGTTATAAATTACAGAACGAAGGACAGAGTACTATTTTGGAGGACGTACAGTGGAAAAGCAGAGAATTCCCAACAAAAATAAAAAGGAGAAACCCACCCTCCTTTACTTTCCATCTTCATGGAAAGTTTAATGCTTTTTTTTTTTTTTTTTTGCCCCCTTCCTTCTTGCCTTGTCTCCTGACACCCCCTAATTAGCGCTCTCATCTCTGCTCTGGCATGGTGCGTGCTGTAGGTGGCTGGCGTGACACGGATGCCTGCCCCTGCCGCGCGAGGAGGCACCCTGCAGCGCACAAACAAAAAGCCCAGAAAGCCTGACCCAACTATTTTCCTATGAATAGAATGTGTTTTCTTTATTGAGATAAAAGGTGTTTGTGCGCATCTATTTGGACAGAGATGAGCTATACATATAGGCGTAAATATAGGGGGCTTGGTGCATGTGTATTACATGTGAGTTTCTTAGTCTATTTAAAAAGGTTCAGGGTCAGAATTATTTCATTGTGTCCTCAAATAGGATTGGAAACTCCTGAAACACTCAACATTTGTCCTCCACCTTTGAAAGACAAAGGGAAGAGAGTGTAACTTACTTTTTTTTTTTTAAAGATTTTATTTATTTATTTGACAGAGATAGAGACAGCCAGTGAGAGAGGGAACACAAGCAGGGGGAGTGGGAGAGGAAGAGCAGGCTCCCAGCAGAGGAGCCCAATGTGGGGCTCGATCCCATAACGCTGGGATCACGCCCTGAGCCAAAGGCAGACGTTTAACTGCTGTGCCACCCAGGTGCCCCGAGAGTGTAACTTTCTAAGAAGGAAGCTGGAGTCGAGTGAAACTTTCCTGATCTTGAGATTAAAGAAACTCCCAAGAAATAGGTTAACCTCCCTTTCTGCTATCGTCTTTAACGACATCGTAAGGTGGAACTTCTCTTTGCCCTGGAGACAAAGATCTCAGAAACTTTCAGGGTGGGATGAGAACAGTTTTGTTTTGTTTTGTTCTCCCCATGGTTAGACATCCAATTAGAATTTATCCCGTGACTACCCAGGGCTGAGCATCTTGCTGCGTTGATCAAAGGCCACTTTGGATCTCACCAGGGTATGTTCTCCAGAGAGCTGTAACCCCACCTTACTGTGAGTGCTGAGATGCTGAAAGACGATAGATGGGAATAATCAATGCTGAAAATGGTGCCAAAGTGAAGGATTTGCACCTCTGTCTTTCACTGGGGTGGAGATATATTTTGGAAAGTCCCAGTACTAATACTAAAAGGATTAGTGTAAAGCCAGGGTAGTAGAGAACATGGTGACTAATTAGACCAAAGCCCACTCAACTCTCTAAAATTTAATGATGTCAGCTCTCTGCTACAGTCCTTGACCTGAATCTGGGCAGCAGGTTGTCCCACCTTTGCCCAATGTCTGTTGGAGATAAGAGCTGATACGTTCTGCTACGGTCTGAATGTGTGCATTCCTCCCAACTCCACTCAAATCCATATATTGAAATCCTAACCCTTAAGGTGATGGTATTAGGACATGGGGCCGCTGGGAGGTGATTAGGTCATGAAGGCGAAGCCCTCATGATTGAGATTAGCACCCTTATAAAAAAAGAGGGCCCTGGCGATAGCTCATTCCTTCTACCACGTGAGGACACAGAGGTCCTCTCTATGAACCAGACTCAAAATCTGCGGACACCTTGAGTTTTGGACTCTCCAGCTTCCAGAACTGTGAGAAATAAATTTCTTTTATTTATAAGCCTCCCAGTCGAGGCATCTTTGATAGAGCAGTATGAACGGACGAACATACCTTCTTAGATGGTGGTGGTAAAGGGTGCTGCTCATTTCACTGCTGTGGGTGCTAAGGTGCACAAATCCCCAGGAGCCTGGGACAGGCCCACTGCGCCCCTGTTGGCCTGCTGCAATGATCATGATTATGTTTTTAAAGATTGATTTATTTATTTGAGAGAGAGAGAGAGAGAGCACGAACGGGGAAGGGGCAGAGGGAGAGGGAGAGCAGACTGAGCAGGGAACCCGATGCAGGGCTCAATCCCAGGACCCTGAGCCAAAGGTAGACACTTAACTGAGTAACCACCCAGGTGCCCCTGTGCTGCTACAATTATTAACAGAACCTCCTCTTACCCTCACAAGCACCCAGGTTCGACCCCCTAGTAAAAACTGAGTGGAACAAGGATTTGATGCTGATAATATAGGATCTGAAATTGACTGGTACCTTTGGAAGCCTGGTTAACATGAAGTTAGGAAGAATCTTTTCATTATTAGCAATAATTGAGGACTCCCTCTGTTTTAAACAAGACAAATGATTTGTCAAGCCTTTCTGAGGGGTCTGCTCAATGCTAGGTCATTCACTGATGTTCCATGGGCTCTCCCATATGGCTGTGCAGGTGTTCCAGTCACGGGGAGGGAGCACAGGTGAGTAGGCAAGCGGGGGATGGGTATTCTGCCTCCACGCACCGCATCCAGCAGAAGCTCCTTTTCTTACTCAGACAAGAGCGCTGTGTGGAGAATGGTGGCCTCAGCAATGGTTCCTCACCATGAAAAATGTACACTTTGTTAAGGAGAAGGGACGAATATACCATCACTATTGCTAAACCCTACAGGAGAACAGATAATTAAGAGCTAAATTTGGAGTGCCTGGAGTAGGGCAGGGTAGCCAATCCATAAATGCTGAACAAAGAAATGAATGGATGGTATCAACTATCCTACATGTGCCTTGAGTTCAAAGAAGGGGAAATCAGCAAGAGTCAGAGTGGGATAAATTGTTTTAATGAATAAGATGGGAACCCTAAGGGAGGGATGAATTGGATAAAACAGACAGGGAGGTTCTGTGGGGAAGGGGAGTGGGAAGCATTCCATTTCAAAAGCAGAGCAAGAGTGTAGGAGTCTAGACACTGCAACAGGCTGACACTTGAGAGGAATGAGAGAAGACTTCCACTATCTTCCTAAAAAATAGATGCAACAGCTTGTTTCCCCTGTAACCACCACGTACAATTTTGCCAACAGAAAAAAAAAATCAATTTGATTTTCCAGCATAAAGGAAGGAACAGCACAGTAAGTTCTAGAAACATCTCAGCTATTTCTAGCCATGTAAACCATTGGCCTTTTGGACCTCAGAACCCTTTTATGTGACTGTGTATGGGAGCTGACACCCATGAATGACCGGGCATTTTAGATAAAGCTCTGAACACATTCAGACCATCTGAATTCTTTGAGGTGATGAAAGAGTTTACACTGAAAGTTCCAGATGTGCAGGAGGAACCAATGCCAGGGATGGGGCCACAAACTCCCATGCCTTCCGTGGCCAGGCAGGTAAGTGTAGGAGTGAAGCTGATGAGCTGAAAACAGTAAGAAATGGCACACAGGCTTGTGTCTTCTGGTCAGTGTGTAGCTCTTTAAAGCATTCAAACTAACATTCAAAACCCACTCTGTTGAGATGCCTGGGTGGCTCAGATGGTTAAGCATTGGCCTTTGGTTCAGGTCATGATCTCAGGGTCCTGGGATTGAATACACTGTCAGGCTCCCAGCTCAGTGGGGAGTCTGCTTCTCCCTCTTCTTCTGCCCCTGCTTGTGCTCTCTCTCAAATGAATAAAGAAAACCTTTTTTAAAAATCAAATTAAATTAAATTAAAACCTACTCAGCTAACCAAAGAAATAATCTGGGTGCTGAACTGAGCCTCTGGTTACCAGTCTGCAACCCACGGACCAACAAAATATCTGTATTCCATTGACATTTCCAAAGAGCCTAGAATGCTCAAAAGTTTAAGAGGAAAAAAAGGTCTGGGGGATAAGGGATCTTTATCTGTTTGTTCCCTAACGTATCTAAAGTACCTAAAATGCTTGTGTGTGATAGGCACTCAATAAATGTTTGTCGAATGAAGGACTAGCCAATGTTCAAGAAACATTTCATATTTATTGTCCTAAAAGAACTCCACGACCACAAGGTTGGCTGTCTAGATAAATAATAGGAAAATTGTTCTTTTCCTTATGCTTAAAATTTTGCTATAGCTTTATTGGTTGAGAACTTTTGAAACTTTGATTATTAAACAGGTCCCCCTTCTCTATTTCACTGGGGAGAAATTGCCCAAGACCTGTGCATTTTGACAGTCTCCCTTTCCGTTACATTCATAGCAAATGTACTTGAAACAAATCAGACCATGCAGGGAGGTGTAAAGAGCCTTTGAAACCACACAGATGGATAATCCATGCTTTTATAACCCAAAAAGAAGAACAGATCAAACATTCTTAAAACCAAACTTGCTCAATCTTTTAAAAATAATTTCTGCATTGGGATTACTGGAATTCACAGGGCAAACTGGGGGATGGCAAGTCTTTCTGTGCATTCTCAAATGCTTTGACACGACAGTAAGGATGGTGGGTATCAACTATATCCTAGATCTAAAAATTCTGTTGTTTCTATCAGTGTAGCTGGTGGTGAAAGGATGGACTTAAGGATTCTGATTCTACTTCCACTGCCAATGAATGTGACCTTGAGAAAACTTTAAAAAAGATTAACACCATACCCTGAAACTGTCTCTGGGATATACCTTAATATTTACGAATGAATCAATTTGCAAATGAATCACCTTAGATGTAAAAATACTGAGTTCTAACAACACAAATCAGCACAGTTGCATCGGTACATTAAAAAAATGGACAAGAAAAAGATATATATGTGGGGGCATTTACGATGCAAACTATCAGTCACCCCAAGGGAATCTACAGTGCTCTTCCTGAAAACACAGACTATTAACTCCTGACCTATCAAACTGCGCGCCTCTCCACTCTTTTGCTCCCTAACCATGCACTTGCTATCAATTTCAGAGTTATTTCTAGGCTACGTATCTGACAGGTGTTTAGTTTGCCACAACCCTACTTCGCGCGCCTCACAAAAAGAAGGTAAACTAAGGTAAAGGGAGGCGTGCTTTAATAAGGACGGTTCCTAGGCTGTCTAGTTTAAAAACCATTCATTCTCCTAAAGCTAAAGAAACCCTCTTGATGTGGGTTAGATGACCACAAACTCAGTGCCCTAACAGGCTCTCAGTAACTGCGTTTAACTCAAAATAATATAGGGGGAAATACCTAGTCCAGAATCTGAAACATAAAAGTGACTAAGTGGTAGCCCCCATCACTATTATTTTAGAAAATAAAGCATAAGGTATGGCTTTGCTCTTTTCAAGGCTTGGCAGGTACACTGCCCTAGACAGTGGTTCTCACACGTAACAGCACGAACATGATAGATGAATATGTTAAAAATACAGATTCCTAGGTCCCACTAAGTCAGATTATCTGGGTATCTAAAGCTCTTAAATCTATATTTTAAAAAATATATCCCCAGATTATTCTGATGCATGCGCTCCATGGACTCCCACAAGGAAACTGCTGCCCTGGGAAATTTTCCATTAAAAACTTGAAATTTTAAGAATCCAGAAAAAAATATACATATTGATATAAACTGTGTGTGTGTTTACATATACATCTATATGTATAAGTATATTGACAAAGATTCCTTGCTTGACCAGACGTTAGGCTCCTGAACCTTCTCCAAGTCCATTTATATACTTTCCTGTAAAATCCAGTTCTAGCAAGAACTAAGTCGGTTTAGTAAAAGCCTTCATCCTCCTGAGCAGGTTCCTCATTCTTCACATCCCCCAGGTGATGTCTGATCACCCTGGCCTGTCTTCAGCAAGAATTCTTCCAGATTGGTTTAAGCCAAAAATCTCCTTATTACTGATAATTCCTCTTAGTAATTTTCTATCCACTACCCCCGACCCTGCTCTTGGCTCCAAATTCCCACTGTCCATGCTGCATTTGGAAGTGAGCTTAGTTCTATACTGAGGTCTCTTTGCCCCTATTGCAGCAGTCCTGAATCAACTCCGTACTTCTTTACCTACGTGCAGCTCTGGTTTTTCTCTGACACGTGCATGTGTAGATAGGCGTGTACACAGATAACCACACTTCTAATTTTCCATGGCTGCTTCTTAGGGAAAAAGACTTGCCTTGTAAACATTTTTAAATTACCATCCTGAACTAAAATGAGGGACCAAAGCCAATAAACCTCTTGAAAAATTTAGCAGGAAATCATCTAGATATGGAAAACTGTAATCTCAGTACTTCAATGTGTTCACTGACTTCTGCAGTATGAAAAATATCAGATGCAACTCATTCTTGAAAAACTGGTCTGAAAACTTGCCTTTGTGCTGAGAGACAGACAGAGTTAGAAAATATTACTAAAAAAGTGAAAAACTTTCTGAAATTCCCCAGGATGGATGGCAAAGTCGCTGTGTGCCTTATGCTCCTCACTGTGAACCCTATACTCAGAGCTTGACTGTATACACATGTTTAGATCATTTCATTAAAGGACTGGAGGGGAGCCCTGGGTACAAAGGAAAACAAGGGAGATCCCCTCTGTGACTGGGGAGGCCACTTAAGTGGAAGCTAATTGACTTTGACTGGGGGTGGGGAGATTTTCTACATCCCAGCGAGAGACATTTTTACTGATGCCTCAGTTTGATCTGTACCTATATTCCTAAATTTGAATAATTTAGAGGAACAATTCTTCTCTTTCATTCTCTCCTTTGATTTGAGATTTGGGGGGCTGAGGGAATGCTGTAGAAAATGAAAACAGCAATATTCATTCTTTATCTCCCTTTGTCTCTCAATCATAAAAAAAGATGAGCCGGCTGGGCCCACTAACATTTTTCAGAGCCCCATAACTTTTAAGATCAAGCTCCAAAGCATATGCCTTCGGATATGGATAGAATATCCATATGGGATACTTGCCCTTTTAAAAAAATTGATAGGCTAAGCTATGCTAACTGTCAGAATTCTTGGGTCTCATCCATCACTGACCAGCTACATCAGGATGCTGATATTCTAAGTAACAAGTGGACAGAGACTTTCATGTGACTTAGAGAATGACACGAATGTTAGTTAATCTACATAGGAAGACCGTTCCACACAATTTGCAGACATGCCCCCTGATATACTCACAAATGGCCAAAGAAAACATCTCCAGGAGAAACCTTGTTATAAATAAAGAAAGGAGATATAAAATTGGGTAAAACTCTCCTGGGACCAGTGTCTTCCAGAAAAATGCTTGCCTAGCATGGTGCCTGGTACACAGGGGCCACAGAAATTATTTACTAAATGAATAAACACCTGAGGTGAGCAGCGGAAAACGCATTGGGAAATGAATACTAGAAGGAAGGCGCCTGGGTGTTCACAGTGCTTTTCTGTCTCTCTTTCCTTTTTTGTACTTTTTCTACCAATTTGCTACAATAAGCACCTATTACTTTTATAATTTCAAAAACCAGGGGCGCCTGGGTGGCTCAGTCTTTCAGCATCTGCCTTCGGCTCAGGTCATGATCCCAGGGTCCTGGGATCGAGCCCTGCATCGGGCTCCCTGCTCTTCCAGAAGCCTGCTTCTTCCTCTCCCACTCCCCCTGTTTGTGCTTCCTCTCTCACTGCCTCTCTGTCAAATAAATAAATATTTTTTTAAAAAAAGATAAATATTTAAAAAAATATTTTTAAAATGTTTTTTAAAAATATTTTTAAAAAATAAATATTTAGGGGTGCCTGGGTGGCTCAGTCGTTAAGTGTCTGCCTTCGGCTCAGGGCGTGATCCCAGAGTTCTGGGATCGAGCCCCACATCAGGCTCCTCCGCAGGAAGCCTGCTTCTTCCAATCCCACTCCCCCTGCTTGTGTTCCCTCTCTCGCTGGCTGTCTCTCTCTCTCTCTGTCAAATAAATAAATAAAATCTTTAAAAAAATAAAAAATAAAATAAAAAAATAAAAAAAATAAATATTTAAAACCAAAAGACCTTTCTGTTTCTAATTTCTCAGTTTTTCCCATCTGAAAGCTTTGGAGTCTGTTTTCCCATTTTGGGAAATTACTTTCATATTTTATCCCATGAAGAACTATTTTTTCCAATATTGAAAATACATCTATGGTGGGGGGAGGGGGGAGATGCCCTTTTGCTTGGAAAACTGGCTAAGCAAGTTAAAATAGAACTTAACAGAAAACATCAACGGGGCTTACCAGAACCTAATAGGAACGAATAAGTTTAAGCCAGGAAAATCTGTCCACAGTAGGAAATGACAAGACTTCATCAGGTTAGTGAGCTAACACGGACCCTTCCCGGGCTGGCTAAGGCTCTCCGTGCATGAATCCGTCTTCACGCGTCCCATCACTCACGCATTGTCACCTCACGCTTATCAAGCACGACACTCTTGCGTGAGGCTGGTTGAGGCTCAGGACGAACTTGTGGCCAGTGAAAAACCCCGCATGTTCTTCCAGTCTCGAAACAGTGTGGACTTCTCCTTCAAGTGGGAGCATCTCTTCAATCAGGACACCTAAGGCTTCGGCAGTAGAGGGTTCCTTAACGGCTGACGTGCTCGTGAGGAGGGCCCGGATGGCAGCTCCAGTGGGGTCTGGAGAGCAGGGCCATGACGCGAGGCACCGGGGACAGAGAACCTTTCATTTGTGTCATACACTGTACTTACATTGGAATAGCAACGTCCAAAATCCGTTCACAGCATTCATCACTCTGACCTCCGTGAGCACCCTTTCAAGCCAGTACGGCGGAGTGCCGCATCCCCCTTCTACGGACAGCTATGTTAGCGATCCCAGAAATGGAGTGACTGACCTGCCTTCACACCGTTGCGGGGAGGCAACTGAGGCAGGCTCGAACGGGGCTCAACCCCCTTTCAATATGGCACACGAGCTTCACATACCCTGCAGGAATTTAAAGAGCCAAAATGCTCAGCCCTAGGGCACGGAGATATTCTAAAAGTCACTGGCACAGGCGAACAGTCTCCAGTAACTGATCCAGCTTGATGTGTACACGGGCAAGTAATTTTCTGTCAGACATCATCATCATTAGCTTTCAACAATTAAGGTTCTTGTCCCTTTAGCCCAGAGAAGCTGACAGAGAAGCTGTTCAGGTAGTTCTGATCCAAATTTCACAGATCCAGGAGGCCTGGTCTTTCCATCGAAGGTTCAGGAAAGCGTACAGATAATGGGCTGTGGAGTGGCACCGAACGGCTGACCCTTTTGAGGTTTGCCGGCCACCATGGGCAGCTCTGATCACGCTGTCATCTGGCGGCCAGCTTTCAAGCAATTACCCGTGGCCACTTAGTTACAGTATTAGGAAAGTGAAGTTGGGATTGTTCCCAACTCCTAATTTACCTCAATACAAATCGAAAGTTAAAAAGAAAACTGGCTTGGCTACAGTCTCTAAGTGTTTTTGAAAGACACAGCTGGGGCAGGTCGGTGTGAAGGAAGCCATCAGGCTGAGAAGGGAGATTAGCCAGAGATGCTGGGGGAGGACTTGGAGCTGTTGCCAGGGGGCAGCGGAGCTGAGAGTTCTAGGACGAGCAAGTGGACACTTTGTGCTTATCCAGAGAGTGCTTCTCTTTTATGCATGTTCAGACTAGACCCTGTGATCTCTGCCCTGTTTCAGCCTATTTTCTTTACTCTCCTTTGATAATGCATCTTCGACCCCGGGCCATCACTGTGAAAACGCAGGACCCTGTTTTGTCATGTCAGGAAGTTCTTATTTCTATGTGTGACTCTTTAGGACCTTTTAACAGGTCATCTCTATCTTAATTTTTAATCATGTGGGTTGCGTGTTTGGCTTTAAAATTATTTGTGATTTAAAGCACTTTACAGGAACTATAACAAGATGGGGGGGGGGGAAGAAAGGAGAAGGGAGAGACACACCTACTCACTCTGTTAGCCACCCCAGCTTTTGCTTTTCCCCCATTACTTTCGTTTCTGAGAATTTTTAAAAAGAAGTTTTCCATTCAAGATGCTTAACAGTTCACGGCACTCGGCCTCCACACTAGAGTCATGATAAAGTGGCTGGTGTTCGGGGGGTGACTATTGTTTTAAACATGAGTGAGTACCAGAAGGATTCCAGAAATCCTCAGCTGGCAAACGGGGAGCCGCTTCCCCACCCTATAGCATGCATGCTCTCCCACCTCCCGTGGCTGGCTTCCAAGAATTCTTGACATTGACAATTAGCTCAGCTCCTTATAATTTAAGCAAGACTTAATTTAAACAAATGGTTCAGTTGCCATCTGGGAAAGGCCTGGCAGAGAGTTAGAAAAACCCTCTAAAATGTTTAGTCTGTTTTACTCCACATTTTCCTAATATTTTGCTTTACATGTCGCTTTCTGGTTAGCAGCTATTACGAGTCTTCATCTCTCTCCTTGCCCACTTTCACCTGTTCAGCTCGAATTTCTGCACTTCTTCCTTTCCTCTCTGGTTTCTCCCTCTTCTGAGCCGTTTCTTCCTTCCCTTTCTGAGGACCTGGTAGCGTAGCGGGCCGCATAGCCCCATGGGCTTGTTAAGGAAGGGTCCCCTAGGAGGTCCATCCCAGGGAGCAGAATCTTAATAGGGAGGTAGGGGAGGTATGAAAATATTCACTTAGAGTGAGAAGTGAAATCACAACCAATTACAAATTTTAAAAAGCTGACCGACATTAAAAGTAAAGTAAGAAAAGCAAAAATAGGGCGCCTGGGTGGCTCAGTTGGCTAAGCGTCTGCCTTCGGCTCAGGTCATGATCCCGGAGTCCTAGGATCGAGCCCCACATCCGGCTCCCTGCTCAGCTGGGATTCTGCTTTTCCCTCTCCCCTTGCCCCTCCCACCTGGTCATGAGCTCTCACTCTCTCAAATAAATACATAAATAAGATCTTAAAAAAAAAAAAGAAAAGCAAAAATAAACGAGTGGGACTACATCAAACTAAACAGCTTCTGCACAGCAAAGGAAACCATCAACAATATGAAAAGGCAGTCTCTTGAATGAGAGAAAATATTTGCAAATCATATATCTGATAAGGGTTAATATCCAAAATATATTAAAAACTCAGACAACTCAATAGCAAAGAACTAAACAGTCCATTTTCAAATCGGGCAGAAGATCTGAATAGACATTTTCCAAAGAAGGTATAAGGACGGCCAACAGAAAAGGTGCTCAGCATCTCTCATCACCAGGGAAACACAAATCCAAACCACAAAGAAACATCATCTTACACCTGTTACAATCATCAAAAGGACAAGAAACAGCAAGTGATGGTGACAGGGGATGCAGAGAAAGGGAACTCTCTCACACCGGGGTGAGATGTAAATTGGTGCAGCCACTATCAAACAACAGCAGGAAGATTCCTCACAAAATTCAAAAGAGAAGTACCACATGACCCAGCAATTCCATTTCTGGGCATTTATCTGAAGGAAAAGAAAACACTAACTTGAAAAGATAGCTACACCCCCATATTCACTGCAGCATTATTTACAACAGCCGAGACATGGATACACCCTGAATGGATAAATGGATAAAGAAAATGCGAGAGAGATATAAATATAAATATAAACGGAATATTATTCAGCCATAAAAAAGGAAATCTTGTCATTTGAGAAAATGGTTAGACCTTAAGGGCATTATGCTAAATGAAATAAGTCAAACAGAGAAAGACAAATATCATAAAATTTCACTTATATGTGGAATCTAAAAAAGAAAAAAAAGAAAACCAACCCTGAACTCATAGATACAGAACAGACTGATGATTGCCAGAGGCAGAGGATGGGGTGTGGGTGAAATGGGAGAAGGGAATTAAAAGGTAAAAACTCCCAGTTATAAAATAAATAAGTCATGGGGATCTAACATAGAGCCTGGTGATTACAGGTAATAATACTGCATTGTATATTTGAAAGTTGCTAAGATAGTAGATCTTAAAAGTTCTCATTACAGGGGCACCTGCATGGCTGGGTCGGTTGAGTGACAGTCTCCTGATTTGGGCTGAGGTTGTGATCTCAGGGTTGTGAGACTGAGCCCCAACTCAGTCTCTGTGCTGGGCTTGGAGCCTGCTCAGGAGTCTTTCTCTCTCCCTCTCCTTCTGCCCCCCCCCCTTCACAAATGTGTTCTCTCTCTCAAAAACACACCCAAAAAATTCTCATTACAAGAAAAAAAATTGTACGTATGTGTGGTTATGGATATTAACTAGACTTATTGTAGTGATTTTACAATATATATATATACACACACACATCAAATCATTATATTGCACACCTGGAACTAATATAATGTTATATGTCAATTATATCTCAATAAAAAAAATAAAAAGCTGACAAATATCACAAACATCACAAAATCCATAGCATTATATATACATAATTTATATATCATTATTAAAGTAATAATGATATATAATATATAAGTTGACTGACCAGCCCATTAATTTTTCCTATATTTTTGGCTATTTTTATGTAATCATTTTTGTAATAACAAATAGTAACATCTCATTATTCTTAATATCATGCAAATTTTAGGATTGTTATCAAATTTAGGAAAACTGTTATTTTTTTAAGTGTTAAGTCGTAAGATTTTAAGTAGTAATAACTCTAAATGCTGTAAATTGAAGCCACTTATGAATCTGCTTGTGATAGATGTCCTTGTTGCAGTGGCCCATTGTGAAGAGTTTTTTTTCTTCATTTTTCCCCCATTTTTTCTTATGTGAGTATGGTGACACACGATGTTACATTAGTTTCAGGTGTACGACATGGTGATTCAACTCCTCTAAGCGTAATGCTCTTCTCACCAGAAGCATAGCTAAGGTCTGTCACCATACAAGGCTATTACAATAACAGGGACTATGTTCCCTATGCTGTACCTTTCGTTCCTGTGACTTCCTCACCCCATAACTAGAAGCCTACATCTCCCACTCCCCTTCACCCATTTTGCCCACCCCCAAAACCCCCTCCCCTCTTGCAACCGTTCTCTGCATTTGCAAGTCTGATTTTGCTTTTTGTTTATTCATTTGTTTTGTTTTTTAGATTCCACATATAAGTGAAATCAAATGGTAGGTCTAATTTTTTTTTAATTTTTCAACTCAGACAGGATACAACTTCTATTTTGACCCAGCATCAATGAAAACTAAATCTTTCACTTACAGTGTTAAAGTTCTGATGATTATGCGAGTTTTCCACAGACTAGCTTCTGGCTTTGTACATTGCAAACCCATTTCTCCCCCCTCTACCACACTTTGGTCTTGGGCACATTTGTTTTACAATGCCAGGTGGGGCAGCAGAGTAAACACAAGTGTTAAGGCCCTTCTCCTACTGGGATAATCGGCAAAACTTGATATAACTTGTTTCTCCACCAGATAACTGGGAACCAAATGAATATATCCTATAAATCCAAACCAAATGCATCTGCAATTCAACTTTCCTTTAGCTGGATCACCGAAATGACCATTACCGCCTCCAACGCCACCAGAAGCAAAAAGTCACTGGGGTGAAAGTGGAAAAACAGAGTGGTTCTAACTGATTACAGTTAAAATATCTCATTTTTCAAATTTTACAAAAGCATGTGACATGTGACTACATTCCCAGGTCATGCCCCAGGACCTTGGAAGAAGCTGTGCAAATGCACATCTCGGAGCCTTCAGCTTTATTAGCTCTACTAGGAGTCTGCCTCTGCTTTTAAAAAAAAAAAAAATCCTTAACATGAGTTATTTATTTTTTTAAGAAATTGAAATAAAGCTTTAGATACAACAGAAACAGTATTCTGTAATAAGACCTGAATTCAGTTGCTTCTACATATTTGTGTTGATCAAAATAGTAATTTTTGTACAGTGGCTCTCTGTGTACATGTGGCCACTGGACAGCATTTCAGGTCCATGGACAATGAGAGGCACATGGCGGCAGGGACAGTTGGTGACTCGCTGGACCAAGGCAGTGGTGAGGTAGGCTGAGAATGCGTGAATCACTTCAGTTCAGATCCCAAGCATTCCCAGCCTTGAAATGATTCCCCAACATGACCCAAGATGTGGCGCTAACCATCACCTGATCTTTGGCAAGCAACTCCCTTCACAACAGAACAAACCAACAAACCAAACAACGATGAAGACAGCAACTTTCCTTCCTCTTTCACCTCACCCAAGAACCTCATCCCTTCTTTGCCAAATCCATTAACCCAGCTGACACGAGAAAGGAGGGTTCTTTTTGTTGTTGTTGCTGGCTGGATGGGCAGGCACATCAACTTCTGCTTTGGGGTCCATTTTTTGTTATACGTGCCCCTCTATAATGGGTTCTGACGTCGTCTGCCTGGTCTCCACACTAAGAAAGCAGTGTAAATTCTTCCACAGCAGGTTAGAGAACATGGTCTGCTCCAAGAGGGATCCTTGAGGGTGGTACATGATGTGAACACTGGGAGTGGCGGAGGGGGACTGGCGCTCCCTTGCTCAGTGGGTATGTTCTTTCCTTTCAGAAACCGTGCTCTTTGTGTGTTTTGACTCTAGAGAGTAGATGGGAGAACCTCAAACACCTATTAACACATAGAAGTAAAAAAGAACGTTGCTGAGCTTTTCCCCCCACAACTATTTACCCCTCTATTTTTCCTAATGAAACGATATCCAAGAATCAAAAAACACAATTCACAAATTCATTCATAAATATTCACTCTCAAATATTTCTCAAATGCCAGCACAGAAGATTTAGCAGTGCATAGGGCAAAGTTCTTGTCCTTATGGCCATTTTATTCTAGCAGGTGAGAGCTTAAGATGGGAATGAGAGAAGAAAAGAGCTCAGTGAGCAGTGGGGAATGGTAGAAGGTGAGGAGGGAGAGGTACCCTGGGTTATAGCCACTAGAGTTTTGAGGACCACAATTAGGGCTTTAGATTTTATTCTAATCCATTGGAAGGTTGGAGGGACATGATCTGATTGACATTTTAGAAGGCGCACTGTGCTGCTGTGCTGAGAATGGACTGTAGGGGGCGCACAGCACCAGGGAGCTCTGTGTTTGGAGGCTGCTGGAATAAATGCTAAGCGATCCCGATACACAGAAATGACCAGTGTTTGGCCAAATCTGGACCCAAAACCCCTAAGGTTTGCAGTGGCCTCCAAGTTAAATCTCCAGTACACTTCGTGTCCAGCTCCAATCTGAAGTCTGCAGAACTTGCATGTCACTCCATCAGGGGTCAGATTGACAGACCAAGAGCCTGTGCTTCCCTTACCCATTTATACCAACAGCACAGAGGGCTGCAAAGCTTTGGGGGCCACACAGACATGGGGTGGAGTCAACACCCTGCTACAGATAAGTAGAGTCTCTGAGCAAATTTCTTAGCCTGGGAAAGTCTCAGTTACACAGTGTGGAAACGGAGAGGCTGATGCAGTCAAGTTGTGAGAAGAACAAATGAGACAATTATATAAGTAAGGGTTGAGCAGAGTAGCAGGCATCTGGTCGTAACTGAATCCAAAGTGTAGCCACATCAGTGGTGAAAATGGCCACTTTCTGCCCTTTGGAGGTAAAGATACTTCTGTAATTTTCTAATTACCCAGTGAAATATCTTTTGAAACAGTATCCAGATTCCTGGCAAATCTCCAGGAAATTGATTTAATGTGACCGAACCTCTTAGTGTTTTTCAAAGTAAGGAACGCACCAGATGTGACATCAGAGGCGCTGGTTAAGAAAGCAGATTCCCCTTCAGGAAAATGCAAACCAAAACCCCAATGAGACACCCCCTCACACCTGTCAGAATGGCTAAAATGAAAAACACAAGAAACAACAAGTGTATCAAGGATGTGGAAAAAAAGGAACCGTCATGCACTGTTGGTAGGAATGCAAATTGGTGCAGCCACTGTGCAGGACAGTATGCAGCGTCCTCAAAACATTAAAAGTAGAATTACCATATGATCCAGTAATTCTGGATATTTACTGGGTATTTACCCAAAAAAACACAAAAACACTAATTCAAAAAGACATATGCACCTGTATGTTTGTTGCAGCATTATTTAAAATGGTTAAATTAGGAGCGCCTGGGTGGCTCAGGTCATGATCCCAGGGTCCTGGGTTTGAGTCCCACACCAGGCTCCCTGCTTAGCAGGGAGCCTGCTTCTCCCTCCCCTCTGTCCCTCCCCCTGCTCATGCACACACACACACACACACACACACACTCTCTCTTTCAAATAAATAAAATCTTTAAAAAAATATATAATGGCTAAATTATGGAAGCAGCCCAAGTGTCCATTGATAGATAAAGAAGATGTGGTATATATACAATGGAATATTACTCAGCCATAAAAAAGATGAAATCTTGCCATTTGCAACAACATGGATGGAGCTAGAGTATTATGCTGAAATAAGTCAGTCAGGGTAAGACAAATACCATATGGTTTCACTCATATGTGGAATTTAAGAAACAAAACAAATGAACAAAGGAAAAAAGACAAACCAAGAAACAGACTCCTAACCATAGAGAACAAACTGATGGGTTACCAGAGGGAAGGTGGGGAGGGGTGTGACTGAACTACCCGATGGGGATTAAAAAGTAACTTATCATGATGAGCACTGGGTAATGCACAGAACTGCTGAATCACTATATCGCAAACCTGAAACGAATATTACACTGTATGTTAACTATAATGGAATTTTTTTAAAAAATGCAGATTCCCATTACTGCCAACAGAATTCCCAGGTGAGGGCAGGGATCTGCATTTACAGCTCCTCACAGAGTGGTGGTGTCTTTTGAGAACCACCCCTGAAGGCTCCAGGGAAGTCCAGGGAGAAGGGGACCCAAGACCTCACCTGACTGGACCAGTTTGATCCAACTCTCATCCCTGCTTTGCAAAAAAGGCCCCTCTGCCTCCACCGTGGCCGCAGGAGGTGCAAAGTGCTAACGGGAACAATTCTTCCTTTCGGGGAACATCTCTGTCTTTTTAGTGTCCCCTCCCCGCCCCCACCCCCGGCCAAGTCTGCGTGCACAGCCTTCGCGCATTTGCAGGCGGTCACTTTCCCAACCACAGTGACACCTGCTGAGGCAAGGCGGTATGTGCGACTTGGGGACCGGGCTCTTGGCCGAGCATCCCCGCAGCCGCGTGGGGCAGGGGGTCCAGCCAGGGGCGCAGAGCCCTCCCTCGCCCGGCTTATGGCCGCTGCCCATGGGGGCCCTGGGGCAAATTTCGGATGAGAGCCCCGCTGGCGGCAAGGTCTCGCAGGAAGTCCACGGCTTTTAGGAAATCACAGGACCGGCGCCCCCCAGAGCCCACCAGGCGACAGCGTTTCTGTCTGGGAACCAGCCTCACGGAAAGGGCAGGAAGCGACCATACGGTCCAAGGGGGAAAAGCCGCTTACCCGCCAGCGCTCCTGCCCGCCGGGCCCTGGAGCCGCCGCTCCGCCAGCACTCCCCCTGTGGCCCTGCGTCTGCGCCCCGCTCACGTCCGTCCTACCCACACTCCCCAGGCTGGACCTCGGCGGGAGCACTCAAGCCCTAGCCAGACCGGGAAACCTCCCCGCGAACCACTGGAAGGCAGATAGAGAGGACAGACGAGGTGGGGGAGAAAGATCCAAACAGCTTTCTCGGAAAAGTTTAATCCAAGAAGAGGAAGGCAGTGGAAGAATGACAGTCGTGGCCCAGCAAACTTCCCTCCCCGCCTTTCCACGCCCACTCCATCCCTGTCTCCCTGCCCGGGCCAGGGTCCCATGGCGCACTGCCTGGAGATACAGGACTTGAGTTCGAGATCTCTCTCACTTAGAGTATGTCTTAGCTCGGGCTGTTGTAACAAATACCACAGACGGTGCAGCTTAAGCCATAGGAGTGGATGTCTCAGGGTTCTGGAGCCTGGAAAGTCAGGGTTCAAGGTGTCAGCAGGGTGAGGTTCTCGTTTCCAGAATGAAGGCTTGCTACAGCCTCACATGAGGGAGGGCAGAGGGGGGTTAAGCGGTCTCGTCTCATAAGGGCACTATATAGACTCATGAGCGCCCTGCATTGATGACCTCATTACATCTTCAAAGCCCCCCTCCAAATACCATCAACATGAGGAATGAGGGCTTTCACATCCCAAGGGGGGGCGCAGATAACACGCAGTCTGGGAAAGGGTGCCTCAGGACATCTTGGGGATTCTGACAGAAATAACCTAGTCCCTTTGAGTTGTCATCTCCTGTTCCCTCCATTGTCAGCTCTCAGGGGTACAGGTTTTTATTCCCTGTTAGTGGTTCATTCCCTGTTGTTACCCCAGTGCTTGGCATTGGCTGCTTAATACATCTCGTCCAATGAACAGTAGTAAGACACTAATTTGGAGCTTACACTGTGCTAGGTGCTGTTATAAGAACTTTACCTGCAGGAAACTCACTTATTCCTCACAACCACCCTAGGAGACAAGATTTTCAGACAAGCGAAGCCAGGCACCCCACAAATAATGTACATGCAGTCATGCTCCATGCAAAAGTAGAAGCTGGGGTCAGACCCAGGCAACCTAGCTCCAGGGTCCTCATAGCTCACCAGGGCACCACACCGCCTCTTGTGAATGAAAGAATGAAGGAATAAAAATGTTGGTTCTCTGGGGAAAAGTACAGGCTTTGGGGCTGCAAAAGTTCTTAGTAACAAGCAAGACCCTTCTGACTTAGTGGTAGGGTAAAACTGGAGCTCCTGGGGTGCCCAGACTCTGTGGACGAATGCTCTGGAAATGCACCCACAGTAACCGGCCAGTAGCAGCTTTTCACCACGCTTGGGCCTGTGGCAGTGGTTCTCAACTTTGTCTGCACATTAGAGTCCCCTCTAGGAGACTGTTAAAAAAACAAAACAAAACAAAAAAAAACAACCCAGAAAACCCCGTGGCTCAGGCCACCACCCCCACTAATGCAATCAAGGCAGAAGCCTCAAGGATGAATCCCAGCCATCAGTTCGGTACTGCAGCGCGTTTCCAGGTGATTCCGACAAGCAATCAAAGCTGAGGACCTGGGGGGAGGGGAAGGGGTGGGCAGGGCGGGGAGCAAGAACCACATGCTTTCCCAGAGTGTGGCCACTCATTACGCGACTCAGAACCTCTGGACTTGCTTGTCAAGAATACACGTTTCTGGGCCCCTCCAGACTTACCAAGTTGAAATCTCTTGGAGTGAGCCACAGATCTACTCAAAAGAACAAACAAAACTTCCCCTTGATGTTTATGCCCAGGGAAGCCTGAGAAGCCCTAGGTGCAGTGGTTTTTAGAGTCCTGCACCGGCAGCAAGAGCGCCATCGGCTGGAACTCAGAAATGTAAATGCCCTGGCCCCAACCCAGACCTCTGGCACCAGAAACTTTGGGGGTGGGCTCCCACAGTCCGTTTCTAATGAGCCCGGGGGTGATGCTGGTTCTTGCCAAAGTTAGGAAAACCAGTGCCCTGGGTAATGGGCTCCAGGTCTGAATCCCAGCTTGGCCACTGCCTAGCAGTGTGGCTCCAGGAAGGTTATTTATCTTCTCTGCGCTTCAGCTTCTTCATGGGTTAGTTGGGGGGTGGATGAGTGATTGTTTGAATTGTGTCCTCCCCACCCCCAAATTTATATGTTGAATCTTTACTCCCAACACCTCAAAATGTGACCTCATTTGGAAATAGAGTCACTGCAGATATAATTGTTAAGATGAGGTCATACTGGAGTGGGGCTGGTCCCAATATGACTCGTGTCCTTATAAAACAGGGAAATTTGGAGGCAGATAACCGCACAGCAAGCATGTCATGTGAAGAACAGGACTGTGCTGCCACAAGCCAAGGAACGACCAGAGACTGAGACCTGGAACAGTTTGTTCCCCTAGTGTCTTCGGAGGAAGCATGGCTTTGCCCACACCTTGATTTGGGATTTTTAATCACCAGAACCATGAGACAATCCATTTCTGCTGAGTAAGCCACTCCGTTTGTGGGACTTTGTTCCTGCAGCGCTAGCTAATGAACACAGGGGTATTTGGCAAGGCACGCTACTAGAGACTTCTTCACACATGCTAGATTTGGTTAGTATTAAAAATGAAAGTGATTCTGTACACTGCTTCCTTAAGTAGGAATTAGACCCAAGGAAAAGGAAAAGGAAGAAAGCAGGACATTCCACCCACTGGACTGAGGCTCGGGTGGGCAGAGCAGTCGTGTGCACCAGGCCTCCTTGGCATTGGCCGGAGGCTGAGAAACAGTGGACAGATGGTCATCATTTCTGGTCACTCCTGATCTGGACAAGGACCAAATGAGGGATCCAGAGGCAATGGTGTGTTCAGCCCTGATGTAGCTCTCCTCATCTCGAAAGCTCTCTCTATGGAGGCTTCCTCTGCCTTCCATGAATTGTCCCAGCCCTTCCAGGTCATAAGCATCCCTGACATGGGGACCAGAGTCCATTACCAATCCCCAGATCTACTCAAACCCTCCCAAACTGTCTTTGTGTGTGTGTGTGTGTGTGTGTGTGTGTGTGTGTGTGTGTGTGTGTGTAGGGCTCATTAAATCACCTAAAATGGAAATAAATGAAGCAGAATAAAGTTCCCTTTCTTCAACACTCACAGCATAGCTATCTGGCTGCTGGTTAGATAATGCCACCCTCACCTAGTGAGTAAGGAAAGGGTTAAGGCATAGGCAGGGAGAGACAGGGGGCCCCTGACTAGGCTCTGAAACTATTCCTGGAGGGCAGAAGCGCTAAGACAGAGTGAGCAAGAGATAAGGGAATAGACCAGACCACCTGGCCCCAGACATTAGGGAGTATTTTTCTTTGGCGGCTATATTGTAATCACAGCAAATGACCAGACCTCAAGGAAATAAGTCATTTGAGGGGGTTATCAATAGTCCTTGCTCAAACCAAGACAGCACATGAATCTCAAGGCACAGGCTTCCTGGTCAAGTTTTCAATAAAAGACGGCCACTTAAAGCCCTTGGAGTCAACCCATTCGGGACCCCTCGCAGTCTAGAGCTGCTTCTTTCCTTTCTGCTCTCCCCTTCACTTAATAACTTTCCCTTCACTTCACCCTATTGTGTCCAAGAGAGTCATTCTTTGACTCTGTGAGCCAGAGCCCTGCCGTCCTACAACAGGAGCCCAGCCTCTGTAAGCGGGTAACTTCTGTTACTTCTAGCTGCCCACCAGAGACAGAAGGAGCCAGGAGTGTGCATCTTACCTAAGCAATTGGGGTCCCACCTGCTCCTCGCAAGCTCCCTCATACTCAGTGCCTGGCACTGGGAATTTGAAGCTCGTCTTAAAGAGTGTGTCCCACGGCAGCTGGCAAGCCGGGTGTGTCAAGGGAGTGGGTAAGATGCAATCTCCGAGGTGCTTTTCCGTTTTAAAGATTGTAGCACTTCTTTCCAGTCATTGAGGAGGTAGAGATCATCTGAGAATGGCCACTCCTCGGTGGCAGCTGCTCTGTGCCAGACGCCATCATCCCAGCAGGCTGGGCTGGCATGCACTGCTGTCCTAGGCCCTGTGCAATTTCACGGCAAGTTGGGGCAATGAACTGGGCTCCAATCATCCCATGGCATCGCAAGTGTGGCCCTCAGACCAGCTGTTAGCGGCCCTCCCTAGTGATAGTGAGAGGCCTCAGCTCCAGCAGGAAGCTAGCACTCCAGCCGCAGAGTTCAAATTCAAACTCCCTACCCACATTCCACCCAGTTCTTGCAGATCTTCCTTTCCCTCCAGGCAGCAAGAGAAGTAAGGGGCACTGGTTTTCGGGAAGAAAAGAATGCTGTGTGAGCTTGGGCAATTATGCAACCTCTCTGAATTTGAGGGCTTTAGTTTTCCTTCTCTAAAATGGCTTCTTCACGAGGTTGTGAAAAGTTCAGGTTGTGTATGTGAAGTGGTTTGTAAACAAGAAGGACTGATACCAACAGAAGCACTGTACAGGACGGCAACTGATTATGGCCTCGTACACACAGCTTGCTCATAAGGCCAGCGTTCCTTGACCTTGCTAGGATGGCTTTGCACTTGTCTTTAAAGGAGGCAGATGAAGCTCAACGGGAAAAGTAGCAGACTGAACAAAGGCAAAGTGAAGTGAACCAATATTCAATGGACAGGGATTTATTATACCTTTTATCATTTAATCCACTCAAAAATCAAGTGAGAGAGAAGTAATCAAGCAAACATTAACCCCGAGGTTCCCAAACTTTCTCAGTTCTCGTGCTCTGTGGCAGCATGCCTAGGAAAAGCAATACCTAGCAGTTCTATTGATTCTGTAGACAGGTTCAAACAATGTAGTGTGTAATGATCTCCGAACAACGAGGCACCTGGTGGGCCCTGCACAGCTCTTGAGATTTTGAAATCAGGACATCGCCACCCATTTCTGGTTCCATACTGACCTTGACACACTATTAGTATTTTATCACGGCTCAATTCCTAGCTTCTCACTGATACAACAGCATCAAAAGGAATATGATTTAATGTTGAAATGGAACTATCTCAAGCTGGAGGTTCCCTTAAAAATTGAAAATCTCCCAGAGAGCGCCTGCGAGTTCACGGTGGTGCCCCAGTCTGCCTCCATGCACAGTTTGGGAACTGAGATAATAAACCAATGCTCAAAGGTTTGAAGTGACTTGAGGTTGAATCTTCTCACATTTTAACATGCACAGGAACGGCCTGGGGATCTTGCTTAAATGGGGATTCTGATTCCATAGGTGCTGGGTGGGGCCTGAGAAGCTCTTTTTCTAACAAGCTCCCAAATTTGGAAGATGCTAGATCTCGGAATACATTTTCTGAGCAGCAAGGTTTTAAGTGAAGCAGTCAGGAGAGGCTGGACAGCTAACGTAACCAACCAGGTCTCCAAAGCCCATGCTCTTTTCCACAACCATACTGTTCCCCTATACTTAAAACTGTACAGGAAAAAATTAGCTTGTGTCAATGAACGTCTGGTTTCCAGATAGGCATTTAAAGAAGTCTGGAAGTTGCCTTGCCGGATGAGGAGAACAAAGGGAAGAGAAATGTAGATAAATTTAATATCCTGGGGCACCAGGGTGGCTCAGTAGGCTAAGTGTCTGGTTCTTGATTTCGGCTCAGGTCATATCGGGGTCTTGAGATCGAGCCCTGAGTCGGGCTCTGGGCTGGGCATGGAACCTGCTTGAGATTCTTTCCCTCTCCCTCCGTCTGCCCCTCCCCCACCACGTGCACGCTCTCCCTCTCTCTTTCTCAAATAAATAAATTTCCTCACAGCTTGCGGTCCACGGACAAACACTTGGGACAGGCACAGTATGACAATCCTCAAGGAGTTCACAACTGTCGTAATGTTAACGCTCTGCTAGAGGCAAAAAGCAACCTTAGCTGGACAAAAGCCAGACCTCCAGGACCCTGTAAGTCGTCTGTAACACGAAAATGCTTTCAGAAACTTCCTTGATCTCCACCCCCCCCAACTTAAAAGTATATAATCAATCACTCCTCAAAATGCACAGCTCTTCCTGCCCTCAGGTCCTGTCCCCGTGCTTTCCTAAAACCACCTTTTCGCACCAAAAACATCTCAAGAATTCTTTCTTGACCGCCTCCCCACACAAGAACAAGAAACGCGGGACAAACTGAAACCCAACAAGTCTTCTCAAATCCGTCAGAGAACTGAGGCCACGAGACAGGCCACGGCCGCCAGCACTGGCGAGACGCGCAGGTGGTTCCCGACAACGGGGACTTACCGGCCGGAGGCCCCGGGAGAGCAGCGCGGGCGGCGACACCCGCAGGGTAGCTGACGAGCCGCGGGAGGCCCCTGCGGGCAGGACCGAGAGTCCGGGTCCCAGAGGGGCTCCCACACCCGAATGAGAGTTACCGCTGGGCCAGGCTCCGAGGGGAGATCGGAGGAAGGTGCCCTCCTGCTTCTGGAAAGGGGCTGGGGGCGAACGGCCCCTCAAACACGCGCGGAGAAGCCCGTGCTTCTTAACAAGGCCTGCCCTCCGGAGGGGCTGTCGGCCCGTAGCGAGCCTGGGGGAAGGGAAATGCCAGCCCGGCCCTCGGGCCGCCCCGCCCCAGCTGCGCGCCGTGCGGAGCACGCACCTGAGGAACCGCCCTGCAGGGCCGGAGACGCCCGGGGGGCTGCGGAATGCTCCCCTCCCCCGGCCTCCCGGGTCACGGAGGCTCCTGTATGCTCCCCGGGAAGCTGAGAGCTCTAGCGCCTCACAAGATATTTAAGAAGTCTCTGGGGAAATCCGAGGACAACACGGGAGACAAAAACGAGGACACCAGAGGAAAGTCTCCCTTCTCACACCTACAGCGGCAGCAACCCGTCCACATGGCCAACCCTGAGCCAGAGAGCCTTAGGCCCTCGCACTAACGGCCCGTTTCCCTCGATTCCTTTCACTCCGCACATAATGTCCAGCTTGCAACAAACACTACAAGCTATGCTAAAAGACAAAGCCCTCCCAACTTGAAGAGCCTCCAAGGCCCTGGTGAACGTTCCACGGTCCCAGCAGACATTATTTACAAAACACACAAAAAATCATGAAGACTTTCAAGATGGAAGCGGCAGAGCACGACACCCCACGCAGGGCCCTTCTGAGCCCAGGGCTCTGTGTGGCTGCACTGGTCACGTGTCCACGACCCCGCATGTGCCCTGGAGGCGTGCCAGATCGCAGTCCTGTGCGCTGTGCAGCCCGGTGGCTGAGCACAGCCGAGCTCTGCTTCAGATCCTGCCTGGGAACCAGCTCCAGAAGGACTGTGTTTTGAGCCGTGGGTCTTAATCAGCTCTGTAACCCTGTACATCACGCTCCCGGTTCCTGGGCGCCACTGCAAGCTCAGCGGCCCTCGGTGGCCCACGGGCTTTCTCTTTGGACGCAGGCCCTCCCCCAGCGGGCAAAGCCATCGTCCTGTCTGCAGACCAGAGCCCCTGTTCCTGCAAGTGCCCTGATGCGTTCTGTCACCAAGGCAGGGCTGTCGACATGACACACACTGCTCACTGTTTTCAGGAGGAAACTCAGTACAAATGAAATTCTGTATGTCATGGGCAGAAGCAATTCAATTGAGTGACATTCCCATGAGGTATTTACTTAAAGCAAATCAAAGCCATTCAGCAAGACAAATGATAAAATACAAGCAATGCTATCTCATTGCAAAAAGGAGGCACCTTGGGCACCTGGATGGCTCAGTTATTTAAGCGTGTGACTTGATTTCAGCTCAGGTCATGATCTCATGGTTGTGAAATGGAGCCCTGAGTCAGACTCATGGAGCTTGCTTGGGATTCTCTTCTTCTGCCTCAACATTGCAGACAGATGTTCATACCAATGAGAACATAAAAGAATTCAGGAAAAACTCAATAAAGCCCCGGGTCCCACTAGGTACTCCTGCGAGCCAACGGAATCGAGGCACCACATCCTAGCTCATGGAGCATTCTGGAAGCAGCAGAGGGTTGCCTGCCAAGGAGAGCCCTCCAGGGGGACAACTGGGCAGTAGAAGCTCTAACAGAGGAAAGTGACTTGCCGTCTATAACCACCGTGCCTTGCTGAGGGTGGACCCTGGAAAAACGAAAGACGCTTTCATTCTGTCAAGTTGCAAAATAGATTTAGATGGGCAGAGTGTGGCCTGGAGCTGAGCTCTGGTGGTGGGAACAGAAGCGAGCGGGAGACTTTGGCTTTGCTCCTGAGGGGGATGCAGGAGAGGAACTGAGTGGGAAGCTGGAGCCTGCATGATGGAAAAATAGCCAAGGGATTTTTATTTATTTATTTTTTAAAAGATTTTATTTATTTATTTGAGAGTGAGTGAGAGAAGGAGCAGGGGCAGAGGGAGAAGCAGGCTCCCTGCTGAGCGGGGAGCCCGATGCGGGTTTCCATCCCAGGACTCTGGGATCATGACCTGAGCCGGAAGCAGACGTTTAACCGACTGAGCCGACCAAGGGCCCCAGTTTGTTGAGCTTTGAGAAATGTATACAGTAATATAAATGTGACAATACTCACGAAGAAAAATATATGCATCCCCCAAAATGTTCCTGATTGATCTGGGTGGCTTGCAAACAACATAAATGTATTTTTCCCAGTTCTGGAGGCTGGAATGTCCAAAATCAAGGAACTAGAAAGGTCAGGTTCCAGTGAGAGCCTGCTTCCTGGTTTCTAGCTGGCACCTTCTCTGTTTCCTCACATGGTGGAAAGGGTTAGGGATCTCTCTGGAGCCTCTTATTACCAGGCACTAATCCCATTTATGAGGGCTCTACCCTCATGACCTAATCACCTCCCAAAGGCCCCACCTCCTCACACCATCAGCTTTTGGGGTGAGGATTCAACATGTCCATGGGGGGGCACATTCAGACCATGGACGTTTCCTTGTGCCTCTGTAGCGTTAACACATTGTACATTGCTCTAACCCCCGGCCCCTGGCAAACTACAATCTAACTTCTGTCTCCATACCTGTGCCTTTTCTAGAATTCATATAAATTGAAGTATATATCATGTCATTGGGTCTAATTTCTTTCACTTGGTGCTGTGCTTTGAGATTTATCCTCCTCGTGTTCAACAGTAGCTCGTTACTTTTATTGCTGAATGTTTGCCAGTCTATGTATATACTGTAATTTCTTGTGGGATGGTTGGTTTGCTTGTTTATCCATTCACCAACCGAGAGATATTTGGGTCTGGTCTGGGGTTCCGACTGAAGATTTTGCAGATTCACTCTTTCATCAGGGCAGAAGCGCTCAGCTGCAGCACAAATGTGGGAGCCACTAGATGGTGCTCTGTGCCCACGCTGAACTTGAGAAAAGTCCGCAAGGGCAGAAGCTGGTGGGCTTCCAGGGCTGCCTCATCCTTCAGGCACCACAGGCCCAGAGTCTAAGGTCCACCATACTTTCAGGGACCTACAAAAGTTTTAAAATTTCTGGGGCGCCTGGGGGGCTTAGTTGTTAAGCGTCTGCCTTTGGCTCAGGTTACGATCTAGGGGTCCTGGGATCCAGCCTCCATCGGGCTCCCTGCTAAGCAGGAAGCCTGCTTCTCCCTCTCCCACTCCCCCTGCTTGTGTTCTCTCTCTCGCTGGCTGTCTCTCTGTCAAATAAATAAATAAAGATTTTTTAAAAAGTTTTAAAATCAGGAGACAAAAAGGAATATAATACTCCTGGATCATATTCCTCTTTTTACCAATATGCTTATATACATATATACTTGCATATTCTTTATATATAAATACTTACATATTTATTTTTTTAATGCTGGAGGGTTTCACGAAAGCAAAGGTCTAGGACCCACAGAAGTCACAACATGGCCTTGATCATTTCTCTGCATCACATTTACTGTGTGGATCAAAAATGTCAGTAGAATTTAAGGCAGTTCCCAGGGTACATGTCTCCTTACGAACACCTTTCAAGATGCATGCATTCATCTATTTACTTAACTCAATAAATTCATTCTGAGTCCAATCCCTCTTGATTTACCTCCTAAATATCTCTCCAATCTGTCGCCTTCCCCGTACACCCACGCTGCCACCCAGGTCCAGGTCACGGGTACATTTCTCCTGGACTCTTAGACTAGCCTCCTGCTGGCCTCTGCTTTCAGCACCTGTCAGCAGCCAGAGAACACCCCTTAAGAGCTCTAAGCTGTTAGCCTCTGTGCGCTTACAAATGTTTCACGCATAGGACGCACCTTCCCAGTCATGACCCTCACCTGATAAAATCCACCTGCCCCTTCAATGCCCAGCTCCCAGGCTCCTGCTCTCTGCAACCTCTCCTTGCTCCGTTCAAAAGTCTGGCTCCTCCCCGCGCCTGCTGCCTGAGCTGTACCATATTTGTGTGTTTACATTTTTCCTTTTTCCTTTACCATGTAATGAGGTGTGTGCGTGCATGAGCACACGTGTGCACGCCCGCATATGTCTGCAGGTGCCCATGTACGCAGGGGACTGTATTTATAGAGCCGCCATTAGAGGCAGGGCACTGTGCTACCCTGTCTATGTGTCCCTTCAATTCATCTTTCTTTTAGGTTACCAACTCGTCCAACTTTCTAAGTTTTAGCTCTAAAAGTCCTGTGTCTCAGGAAACTCCTCAGTCTCAGGCAAACAGGATGGTTAGTCACCCTATACAATAAGCCCATTATACAGATGAGAAAATTACGGCTCAGAGAAATTACAAACTTAGTGAAGCCCATAAAGCTAATTAGTGCTGGAACTTGGCTGTATCCCTCAGAAAATCAGTACACTTTCCACCACGGAGTGCTGCCTGTTCACGGGCAGGGACCAGGTCTTAGTCAACTTGGTATCTTCATGCCTGTGATGATTCTGCATATATTAAATATTTGATGGATGAGTGAATGAATGAACATATGAACTCCCCAACAGTGAATCAAAAGTTATTACATGATGACACAGTGAACTAGCCAAGCCATGTCTCCTCCCTCCCTGTGATTCTGTGTGGTCACAGCACGTTAGCAAAGTGGGCTCAGAGGGGAGAAATGACTTGCCCAAGGTCACACTTGTGGGAAGAAGGTGGAGCAGGAACCAGAACGCAGGTTTTCTGACTCATGATCCGGGAATCTTTCTATTAGAGCATTGAGTGAAATAGACCAAAGGGCAGAGGTAAGAGTAGGAAAAAACTGGGCTTTTTTTTTTTTAAAAAAAACATCTAACGGAAGATGCTAAGCAGCTCTGAATGGCCAGGATCTGCACCATTAAACAAAACAAAACAAAACAACTTAGGACTGGGAACCTTTTTTAAAAGAAAAGAAAAATAACAAAATGACATATGGTGTTGTCCGTGTCTGGAGGGCCTATTATGGGAGCATGAAATGCAGAAGTGCCAAATTTGTCATCCAGAAGGAGCCTTCTTTCTTGTCGATTCTCCCTAATCCCACCTTGACACAGTCAAGTCTTGGGTTCAAACCAAACTGACATCTCCAAAATAGAGGGAGTGTTTGGAGACCCAATGGCCAGGCACGGCCAGCCTGAGAAGGCGCCATGCCCCACGCCCACTGCTGGCACAGCTCTGAATTGCCCATTTTCTCTCCATTTTTATGAGCGGCTTTGGGCTTCCAGGCTTTGTGCTTTGTCCCGGGCCTTTACTGACCTCTTTGATTCCGAGGGGAAACTCAGCCCCAGGCAAATGGGCATTTCAATGCACAATGGAAACTGGGTTCCTCTAGGGAGTTGGCTGGTCCCAGCATCTTGACTCTGGCCTTTCCCGAGAAGAGAAGTGTGGCCCCACTGGGCCTGGGGCAAAGAACAAAAGGAGCCCCAGTGGCAACCAAGGAGGCCCTGTAAGTGCCTGAGGGTTGAAAAGTTGACGACTTTTCCTTCTTTTCCTCCTGGATCTGCCCTCAAGTCTCCTTCATGGGAAAAAAAGGAGGAGGGAAGGAATAATCCTTTGTCTGTGCCTATTGTGCCCCCCCCCCCGGGGCAAATACTCCAATCTAGTGGATTGCAGGTGGCCCATTGAGTCCACACCCGGGAATATTCCAGATGCTTGTAAATGGCGGGGGAAATAGGACCGCTCAGCCTTACGAAAGCTGGGGAAATTCTTAGCCTTCAGGGTGAGCCACCAACGTAATCAGCCCTGGCAGGACTGTTGGGGTTTTGAGGGGACCAATGCAACCCACAGGGCGGAGGTGACAGTTGAGCAGAAGACGAGGATTCCCCACACCCCTAATCAGTCCGAGTGTTGTTTCTGAGCACAGCTTAGTTAATGTATCCCACCGTCTCCTCTGAGCCGTGGATAGTGCTTCTGAGCCTCGAGGAAGAACGTGACAACGTGGACCCCGGACTCCAAGACTGACGACTGCTGCTCATATGGACCTGAGGCTTGGCTTACCTGGAATCGGCTCTGGGAAAGATCAATAATCGCTCAGGAACATGCTGGAATTGCTACCAGCCCTTTGGACAGGCAGACACCAGAACACTGGGAGGGCCCCAAAGGGACCTCCCTGGGCTCACCCCCAGCGGCAGGAGATCCTCACCTGTCAGGCAGGTTCATGGCTCCGGCCATCCTCCCGGGGCCTGGAAGTGACCCCCTGGCCGAGGTGGGCCCGGTGATAGAGCGACCGCTGCCCCGTCCCCTGCTGCTGCGGCGCCTCTGTGTAGCCAGGGGTGTCCTGTCCCCGGCTCTGGGACAGCTACCTTCGGCCTCCCAGCAACCACACCACTACCTGCCACCCGCCTGGTTGGGTGCTGAACGCTGACAGTCAGTGGTTAAGACGACAGTCTGTTCGCTGGGACACCATCTATGCCAGTCAGGAGGGGAGGCGAGGCGGAGCAGTGCACAGGCCGTTGCTTCATTGGAGGGGGTCAACCTGGGGAGGGGGGGTCGGAGGCTCTCCTCAGAGGGGAATCCAAGCAAGCCGCGGGGTGTGGGGGGGGGGCAGCTTTCCTGGAGGGGCCGAGACTGGGGCCTGGGAAGAGTCCCTTCACTGAAGAGCAGGCAGGTGGCTGCAGGCGGGGCAGTCCACGCCCCGAGGGGCCGGCGAGTGGGCGTCACCAGACTAGGCCCAGGTGCAGCACAGCGCCTCCTAGGCCACGGAGGACCGCTCTGCACCCGGTTGTTGGAGGACTAGTCCAAAGGCCTGGGAGCGAGGGTTACTTAAGGTGTAGCTGGGCGGGAGTGGAGCAACCTGGGTCTCTTGGGGAGCGGGTGGGGGTGGGGTGGGGGTGAGCAGCAGTCCCGGAGGAGAGGGGGAAGCGGAGGTCAGATGGGAGGCGCTGCTTCCTCCCTGTTTGGGATTTTCACTTTCTCCTGAGGGCCAGTGCGGGGAGCTGGGAGACTGGGGACTTGCTGGGCCATCCCATCCCTGCCCTCGCCCTCCTCATCCCCTGAGGAGACAGCAGATTACAGTGCCTGACTGACTCCTTCGCGCGTCAACATTCTGTAGTTCAGCTCCTTTCTCATTCCCTGATTTCTGTATTTTAAAAAAGACTCTGCATTGTACTGGAAGAACAGAGAACAAAACCTACTGGACCGAGGCCCAGTAAGGACGGCAGCAAAGCCCTCGCCTCTCCCTCTGCCCCGGCTTTAACAGGGCCCCTTTGTGTCCTTCGATTTAACCCGGCCCTCAAGAACGGCAGTTTTGACGGCGATTTAAATTCTGCGCCGGATCACCACATGCCCACCAGATGTCGCTATTGCCCCACATTTTGGTCATGACCGGTTCAAAGCCCCTGTCCATCAACCATAGAAGGTGCACTGTGAGCTGGGCTGAGCACGTTGTAGATAACAATTCCTTTTTCCCAGGATTGTTCTGAGAATTAAAGAAAGTCCTTTCTTATAATGGATAAAGTTTGTGCAATGGAAAATTCGAGCTGCAAGCCTGGGACCACCTTAAAATGTTTATTTTGAGGGCCTACCACGATTCGGGTTTTAGGCATATTGCATTCCACTTGGCTAACTGCAGCCTCCAGAATCTGGGATGACAAACATGTAACTCGTGTTTCTGCATTTCTCCTGGGACAGAAAGCCTGAATGTGAAGGCAGCCGCCTCATGAATCTGTGAGGTCAAAGTTGAAGGTTGGGGGAAGCTTGTGGTGAGCCACAGCTGGGGGCCCCACGAGAGAGCCTGCTGCCCGGCAGGGTGGTGCATGTTGGGTGGAGCTTGGAAGGGATGGGTGCTTCCAAGTCATTCTCCACGGCTGTGCTGGGCATGCTTGGAGCATGGACCCGGCGGTCTGAAGGATCATTATTTAGTTTAAATCAACCAAAAGCACATGCCCATCCTACACAACACCCAGCTTTCCCCTTTGACCCTGGTGAAAATCCTGGAAATGGATGGGCATGAATGTTCAGCACATTTAGCATAAACACCAGGTCTGGTGTAGAGAAACTCTCGCTGGCTCCCTAATGGACCCCTTAAGCCTAACACATCCCAAACCGAGCTCTTGATAGTCTCCTTCAAACCCACTACCTCTAAGGTCTTCCTCATACCAGATAATTACAATGGCATTATTCTGGGATCTTGAGCCAAAATCTTCAGGGTTAACCCTGACTCCTCCCTTTCTCCACATCCAGTCTGTCAGTACGTGTGGGGATACCCACTTTCTAAACATATCTAGAATTGTTCTATGTCATACCACCCCACTGCCCCCACCTGGTGGAAATCGCCATCGTATCTTGCTTGGATCATTCCAGTAGCTTCCTAACTGATTTCCCAGCTTCCACCCTTACCCCATTTCTAGTCTATTGGGAATTCAGCAGCCAGCATGATCTTGTTAAAACACAAATCAGATCGTGTCATTCTCTGCTTGAAACCGTCCAGTGGTTTCTCCTTTGAGCTGGAGGAAACACCAGGCTCTGTGTGTTCTGGTCACGTCGTCTCTGGCCTCCTCTGCTTCTGTCCCCTCGCTGACTGGCTCCAGCCACACCAGACTCTGTGCTGGTCCTTAAAGTCCAGCTGCACCTGCGGGATCTTTGCACCTCCTGTTCTTGCTGCCTGGGATGCCTTTCCCTCAAGGATTTGCAGGGCCAGCCGGCTCCCTTCTTTTCAGGCCTTCTCAGCAAGGATCTATTCGTTTCCCGGGCCGCCATAACAAAGGACCACAAACCGGATGGCTCAAACCACAGAAGCTTATTGTCTTGCAGTTCTGGAGCTGTTGGCAGCGTCAGTTCCTTCCGAGGACGAGGACGGTGAGGGAGAGTCTGTTCCAGGCCTCTCTCCTTGGTTTGAAGCAACTGTCTCCATGTTCGTGTGGTGTTCTCTCTGTGTGGTCCTCGGATTTGCCATTCTTACAAGGACACCAGTTTTACCAGAGGACCCACCCCAATGACATCGTTTTCACTTGATAACCTCTGTACAGACCCAATCTCCAAATAAGGTCACATTCTGAAATCCTGGCAGTTAGGATTCCACCACGTGAGTTTTGAGGGGACCAATGCAACCCACAGCAACGGCCTCCCCTGGCTGTCGGGTCGAACATTCCAGTCCCCTTCCTTGCTTCTTATCGTCTGAGCTACTCCTGCTGATTTTACTTACTGGTCCTGTTTCTTGTCTATCTCTCCAAGTGGATGGAAGCTCTGTGAAGAAATTATGCTCATGGCTTCTATCACTTAGAAGAGCACCTGCCACATAGTAGGTGCTCAAGAAACGTGTATGCGGTAGAGTCGACCAAGTGTGTTGCAGATCCATGTTAGCTTATCCATAAGAGAGAGGTGGGGGAGAGAGGAAGTTACTGGGTGATTGAGGGAAGAAAAACAGGAGGCAACTGTAACCTGAGATCCAGCGTGGGCTGTCCCTTCTGCTTTCCGCCTCTCCAGCTTTTCCGCCTTACAAAGGGCACTTCATCTCCAACCAGGGTTCAGTCTGGGCTCAGTCCTCTAGTGCTTGCACCAACGGACTCTAAATGAAACCACAGAAAATTCCTTTGAGGGGAAGCGTAAGCGTCTGTCCTTCTCAGTCTTGGGTCAGAACCATGATGCTTCTGGGTTGCCACTGGGAAGCCCGAAGCTCGTTAGGTGGGGCTGCTGCCCGGGAGGGGGTTCTGGGGCCTGGGGTCAGAGCGGGACCCAGCAGGGGATGGGGTGGGATGGAGCCAAGAAAAAGCCCTCCAGGGAGCTGCCAGTGGCGGTGGCCCTGGATCTGGGGTGAACAGGCCCAAGGTCTGATCTGCCTTTTTTCTCCCTGTGTTTGTGAATGACAGTGTGAATGCTGACATCAGTAGGACCCCAGCTTTGCAGGCTCTATGCAAACATCTTGGTTCAGATCAAGCAGCACACATTTTGGGAGCCGTTGCTGGGTCCCAGGATTGTGTGGGGCACGTGGGGATTCAAAGGGAAATTGACTTGTCTCTCACTCTGGCACGCACACAGGGCTCTCGCATGCACTGTCCCTTTCACAGTCACAGCTGCCTGGTGGCGAAGATGTTGCTAATTACCTTGTTTGACAATTGAGAGCAGTAGGCGTAAGAGAAGTTCAGGGATTTGCCCAGAGTAGAAATGTGGGTGCAAATCTCCTGGCACACATCCAGTCACTGCTGTCGTCGTCGTCTTCACCATGATCTTCACCGGTAGTTATCACTTGAGTGCCAACTATGTTCCAGGCGTCGTAGTCAGCACTTTACAAGCATTTTACTGTGGTTCGCATACAACCCTGTGGGGTGGGGGCAGGGGCAGATTAACCCCCATTTATGATGCACAGAAACGGCAGCTGCATCAGGTAGAAACTTTCACTAGTTTGCCCAACTCTTAAATGTCTGAGCCTGATCTCAACCTGATGGTCCAGCCTCAGAGGCCACACTGTTAAGCCTTTTTCTGACCCTCAAGTCAGCCCCCCCTGGATGGGAGGCAAGACAACACAGGTGGTTCCTCAAAGAGCAATGGGTGGGCCCTGTTTGCAAGAACTCGGATAGGGGTAAGGGGGTCCCCTGGGGGATGGAGTCATCCACGAGGGCTTTGGAGTGGACAAGCCTTATTTGGGAGGGACGGAAGGGGTCTCGGGCCCGATGTGTTTGGGGGGGGGGGCGTGGAGAAGAGCCTGGGCCGACCTGGGTGCTGGATCCAGGCAGTGGGGCTGGGAGAAGGCAAGCCGGGGTCAAACGGCAGAGCGGGGCATAGAGAGGCCGCTGAATGGACACCGTGGACCCTTACTGTGCCTCCTCCTTACCCTACAGGAGGCAGTAGCCGGCCTGCTACTCAGAAGCAGGCCCCGCCACAGTGATCCCAGGGGCTTTATTTGGTCATTTATGGCCGGCACTCATCTCGGGTAGGACTGTGGAGTCAGCAGCGGGCACAGGACAGGGAAAGGGCGGGGGCTCCTTTCCGGCCCCCTCCCCCTGCCTTTTCCCTTCCAGCTTGAGGCGCAGCCGGGGTCAACTGAATACAAAGGAGCATGAACAGTTCTTATTTCCCACATCACCCAAGTCACTTCCGTAAAAAAAACCCCAAAGCAAAACAAAACCAATTCGCTCCAGCCATCACAGATCTGCACCAGCTTTCTTAGCAGCCGGTGGCTGGAAGGGACGGGAAAGGTCTCCTAGCACAGCCCTCCTCTAAGGAGTGAGTTGGTTTCAGATCTGTCTGCGTGTCTCTGGCGGGGAGGAGCTCATTACCCTGAGGCGATTCTGGCGGCCTGGGCGCCCCCAGTCAGGGGTCTCCACCCCAGTCAGCTGTGCGTTATCTGTAGGGCTTTAAGATTTTACACTTTGAAAGTAGCAAATAAGCCTCACATATGTATTTAGCAATTATTTAGTAGGAATCAATCCCCTCTCCCCCTAGAATACCCGTTTAAAGAGGGCACCAAATCATTCGTCTCCTGGGGCCTCTGCCCGATCTCTTGGGCCCTGGTAAGCTAAGCAGAGGCCAGAAGGTAAAGCGCTCATGTGCAACTGGGCTCTAGTTCTATAGCCTGGAGGCTCTGTTGAAGGTTCTGAGCTGCACAGAGGCAGGGTCACATCTGTGTTTCAGGAAACAAAATTTTTGAGGGCAGTTTGGAGATGATAGGGGGGGGAAATTCATGGGCCTGCCCATGGTCAGGGAAGGACACAGGTAGAAGATTACTGTAACAACTGAAGGACTAGACAGCCAGGGCCTGAGCTCAGTCAGGGGGATGGGATGGGGATGCTGGTGGAGAAGGTGATAAGCAGGGGGTGTCGGAGTGGGGAGGCAAGATGGTCCCCACACTGTGGACTTGGCCTGGTGGTGGCATCACCGTATGAGATTCTCCCATAGAAAGGGACTTGAGTTAGGAGATACCAGAGACCACCCGTTGTCACAAAACTTGGGAAAGATCTTGCCCTTGCCTTAGGTCTCCCACGTGGGCTAACTGCTTTTGACACTTGAATCTTTTCTTTTTCTTTTTTTCTTTTCCTTTTCTTTTCTTTCCTCTCTTTCTTTCTCTTTCTCCCCCTCCCTCCCTTCCTTTCTAAGATATGTTTATTTGAGCAAGAAAGAGAGCAGGAGAATGAGGGGCAGACGGAAAGAATCACAAGCAGACTCCTCGCTGAGTGCAGAGTCCGACACGGGGCTCGATCTCATGACCCTGAGATCACTACCTGAGCTGAAATCAGGTCGGACGCTTCACCGACTGTACCACCCAGGTGCCCCAAGACTTTAATCTTTCTGCTGCACTGTATTTGGTTTTGTTTTCGTCAAGACTATAAGAACAAGTGGTCAACTGTGGGGATTTTTCTCAGAACGCGATTATTTTCACTCAAGTTCTAACTAGAAATTACAGCCTCTAACCACAAACAGACAACATGGGAACCTCCAAATGCCTGTGAGCAGGAACGGGGCTTTCGGGGAGCAGTGCTCAGTGCCACTTTCCAGGGTACATCTCAGACAAGCAAGGCTCCCAGCCTGGGACTGCCTATGGGTCTCCCTGGGAGAAGTTCAGTGAGGAATGCCTGGCTTTTCCACCCTCCCCACTTCCAGGTCTAAAACCCGGGAATGTCCGAAACAGCCCAAGGTATCAGGAGCAAGTCCACAACACGTAGACGTGTTCTTCTCCTCCTACTAGGGGAAAACGCCCAGGCGCACTGAGAAGATCTGTAATGTGGTACCGTTTCAGCAGGAAATAAATGGTGAGGTGGTGTGGCTGGCCAACAGGGAAAGGCTTGGGAGAGTTCCCCCCCTTCCCTGCCCTGCTTTCACCCTGGACTGCAAGAGCCATGCAAGGAGGACCCCCAGGTTGGGGTGAAGTGGACTCAGGGGTGGCCGCAGAGCTTACCATGGGACTGCCGTGGTGAGGAATGAAATGACGCTGTGGCAGAAACGCCCTGAAAAGTAACCATAGGGTACCTGAACCCACCCCCTGGAAGGCGTCCCCACCAGCCCGGGGCGGGGGGCGCAGGCATGAGGAGCCACAGTAGGGCTGTGGAGTAGGTCATGTTCCTCCTGCGCAAACATCATGTCACCGTAAGAAACAAAACGGAGAGCTGCAACTGGACCCAGCTCTGAGTGTGGCTGGAGGAGGGACCTCAGCTCACCATCCCGGGAGCCAAGTGCATCTACTCGGGACCGCACGCTTCTGCACAGTACGGCTGTCTTGCTTGTTGGGTGTGCCTTTCTCGTGCTGGGAGAGGATGCTGGCTGCTTCTGCCAACCAAGACGTAATTGTGCTGCCTTCCGGAACAGGAATACTCTACTAAAGAATATTAGCAGGTCTAAAGCTTAGGAACCTTGTTTCTTTAGCAGTGAATGGAAAGCAAATACAAAGGCGGCCTCAGAGAAGAACCAAGCCTGCCTTGGAGCTCTCCAGTCTTGAAATACGATTTTGTAGTTAGAGCACCAGGGCCAAGACCAGAAAGTTCATTCCGAAGTTTGCTAACCTGAACAGGAGCCTTGTTCATCTTCCCAGTACGGGCAATTCCAATGACGAGACTCTCCCAACTATCCAGAGCAATGGGAATTTCGCTTTGTTTCCTTCTGAGGCTGCAGCCTGGGGTTTCCATTCTCCTTCCTTCTCCTGCCTTGCTCCAGACCCCAGGCCTACCCTCCCGGATGAAGTGATTATGGATGAGGACGACGGCGCTAGGACCCAGTGGTCTTCCTCTCTCTGCTTCCGAGTCCCCTCAGAGGCAAGGCACCCCTGCTCTCACCTCTCACTTTCCCTTGGCACCCAGAAGGGCCACTTCTGGGTGATGAGAGTCCAAGAAGATCATCTTCTGGTCTTCTTTACCTTTTCCCGTATGAAGACAAGGCCTCTGCATGGCAGTGTGACAACAGGTAGTTTCGTTCATGAGGGGCTCTGCAAAGCCAGGACTATTGCCCACACGCGGACTGCGGGAAAGGACAGTTTATCAAGAAAGAGGTGCCCCGGGCGACTTTATCAGCTTAGGCTAAATTCTGCTGAGGTAACAAATCACCCCCAAACCTCAGTGGCTTCTAATGCTGAGGTTTTATGTTTCACTCAAATGACATGTCCTTCCCAGGCTGGAGACCCAGGCGGCTGGAGACACGTCTTCCTGGAACATGGGAGAGCTCGTGGCAGAAGGGACCTGGCGGGCATGGCCACCTTGTCAAGCTCTGGTTTACAGGCTGCACAGACCACTTCGCCCCATTCTTCACTGGACACGGCAGGACATCTGGCCGCTCCTGAGTTCAACATGGCAAGATACATAATCTTCTCACAGGAAGGAATGACCACATGCCAAAGCTTGACGTCGGTGAGCAGGAAGTATGATCATCCCGTAAGAAGCGGAAGAGATTTGAACGATAATATGGCCGAGTCTTCCCACCGCCCCAGAGCACGGCATCACCCCTGTGCTGCACCGTCCCACCCGCGGCTCTGGCGCCGGCGGGGCCTGGAGCTTCCCTCGGTATCTGGGCTGATGAGGAAGGGAGAGGTCCTGATCCCACTTGAGTGCGGTGACTGTGGTGACAGCATACGAGAATACTGATGTCATTTCCCACACAGGGTCTTAGGTCCCCGACCAGTGATGCAGGCTTCAGTGGCCACCTGGGAACCTTTCCACCTACTTGTCGCCCTCTCAGTGAGCAAATGATTTCTGGGTTCCAAACGGCGAGCATAATATGCTTCCAGGACACAGGTTACAGAGCCCACAGACGCAGCAAGAAGCTAGGAGGCACGGATAGTATCTTTTAACATAATCTTATATTTGGAAAAGCAGTTTTTAAAAAACACTCGAAAATACAAGATAAGGTAACAGTGACTTATATAAGTTTTCACCTTATATTGCTTGGCAACTTTTTACATATAAATTATTGCTTACTAGCTTCGATAAATACACAGCACACTCATATATACAGAAGCAGAAAGCACAACAGAAGGAGAAAGAAAATACTGTTAATGGCAATTCTGGTAATTCCACAAATGTTTCATATTTACCAGCTCTTATAATGGTGGAAAACTACGAAGTGTAGTCCCTGAGAAGTTAGGTAGACACCCTGATTGCGGGTTTTCTATCTTCTAATTGTTAATGCAAGCTGACAATGTCACAGCAATCCTAAGTAATGGTACATTGAAAGGCGAGAGTCCTTGCCCCAGGGCATCAATTTCATCCCAGTATTTAGTAACCGTGTAATACGAATAAATAGGCTATGCAAATAAATATTACTCTGCTAAAAAACGTTTAGTATATACGGCTTTGCTTTATACAGTAAGTAGTACAATTTCATCTAACTTTTTGGCAATTTTTAAAAACTTTTCTTCCACCTACCAGTTTTAAGCATGACGGCCCACTCATTAATAAGTAGGCTGAAATTTTAAGGACATGTCTTTGAAGCATTTAAAAGAAACCCCACATGAGACAACTGCAATGGACCTGATCTTCCCCCATTTTAATGTTTTTGCCTAATTTCCGAGAAGCTTGGATTAGCTGTGCCATTTCAGAATGCGAGGTCTGGGATCTGTGCTGTATGTGACGGCCGTAACAGGACAGTGGCAGTGGGATTGGGGCCATGGTGAAGCCCAGCTCCAAGGACCAGAAATCACCAACTACTCCCTCTTTCATTCAACCGTCTCTCTCTACTCAGAGGCTAGTCTACATGGCACAACACCTTTCCCCTACCAACGGGGAGGCCTCGCTTTTTGCTTTGTCCTCATCCTTGTGAATTCAATGTATGCTCCGCCCAGCTTGCTTGTGGACAAGGGTCTAGGAAAATGTCTTTATTCAAACATCATTAATGATACTAACATAAAGTGAATGTAGGTCATAATAATTGTACAGATTATAACAAGAAGTGAACTTAAAACACCGTAGCCTCTGGAGCATCTGCAAATATGTAGGGAGAAAGTTTTCAGAAATGTTGCAGTTGTGCCCGCAGGAACCTGTCCTGTGCTAACTTCTAAGCAGGGCTGCTTTGCTGGAATGCTGAGGAATCCACAGGCCCACAGGACCGTCCGGGGTTGTGTGGAAGCAGCCAGAACCCACTGAGAAGTGCTCATGTGCCACTTGCTGAGGAAAGTGGCAGATGACAGGAGGTTTTCAGAGCAAATGGAGAGCTTATGCAACCACAAAAATCTAAGACCTGGGAAGGTGCTTCGACATCTTAGCCTGCCCTTCCAGCCAGAACAAAATGTATTCCAAAGAGGTGTGGGTAAATATTTGGAAAGGGAATACAGCCCATCCCTCTTCACAGGGGGCCTCCCTGTGGGACAGCCCCGCTTCCTCACGGCAAGTTTCATGCTGAGCTAAATCTGGTTCCCACGGTCCCGCCTCCAATTCCTGAGCTACAGATTTAAGTCTTTACAGGGCTTCGGAGACTGCTGAGCTGCTGAGGCTTGGGAAATCTGAGACAGTTGTTAAATTTCAGAAAGACTTGGAAATTCTGACATTCAGAAGACAGGGACGAAAAAGCAAATGTAAACTACACAAAACCCTTCCCATTGCTGGCCTGAGAGTCATGTGACCACGGCTGGAGGGAACTGTGGGCAAGCATCACAAGCTCCCCGGCCTGGGTCTACCCACACCAGGTGGAATACTGACGACACCATCGAAAGGTGTTCAACCATGATGTATGTGTGGACTCATCTGGCTGTGTACGTATCTGAATTGGGATCTAAGCAGCAGGAGCTATGCTGAAATCATTCTCCATGAAAAATGAGGCCTCAAGAGGTAATGTTCTGGTTGGAGCAATGGAGATCTAATGTGAAATGAGCTAATGGTAAAATGTGGAGACAACGTCAAAATGGCCTGACATGAGCAGAATGGCCAAATGGTCCTCCCTAGCGTAGAGAAAAGGCAGGAACACAGGCCTTTGTGCTAAGCCTCTGCTATCCCCAATAGCTGCCGAGGGGAGAGCTTTCCCCTTGACCAGCCGTGAGAGGAGCCAGTTTTCCCTGGTTCCACCTGCTCTTGTCTCCTCCAGGGTCTCAGTCCATTACCCGGTAGCCTGAGCCTGTCTTTGGGTGGCCCAGCCCTAGATGGTGCCTTTCTCTAATAACCCTGTTAGTTTTTAGGACTCCAGTTTCTACATGCGGGGACAGATGGAGTCTCTTTGAAAGTCCTACCAAAAATTTTCTCCACGTGGTTCCTCCCGTGGATCTCGCAAGCTCGGTGTGGTTCCCATGCCTGGGAAACAGCGCTGCTAACACGGTATGAGCAAGCATCGGGCACATCTCTGTCATAAGGTGTGGATGGGACAGCAGGAAGCAGTTCTGTGCAGGCACCTGAGGGATGAACGGGCAGGAGCGCGGAGAATTCACATGCGTGGAAAATGAAGGTTGAGGACATGAAGCAGGGCCCTTGTATTTTAGCAACGTGACAAGCACCTGGCCGGCAGTGGTGGCTTTCACTCCTGTATCCCACAGGCTTTTGTTGTTCACTGGAAGCTCAAGGGAAATCCTCTAACTGGTTCTTCAGAATAACAAGAGATTTTAACTAGAGGAGCCAAAATAGGAATAAAAATAGACTAAAAGACTCTGAGACTTTGTGGGGGGAAAAGACAAATTACGGAAAGGCTCCGGCCTTGGTTAGGAGGTGGACTGCAGAATTCTAAGTGTCCAGCATCAATCAGACATTTGGGTATCTGGGGGTGCTTACTTGCCGTAAGACGGGCAGTCACTAGTCACTACCGTGCTCTTGTCTCGAAAGTGCTAAGTGCTTGCCACATCGATCCCACTTAACCTCCCTGTGTTAGCCGTTACCATTCTGTACTGGGGGCGGAGGAGCCTGCTGGAGGCCAGGGCATCATCAGGCACAAGAAGGCAGACTTTTGGGACTCTGTTTCCTCTAAATCATTACTGAGCGCCTACCCTCTATCAGGCACTGTGCTTTTTAAAAAAGAAATGCGAATCTTCTTGCATATGTGAAGAACATCCCCGGAAATTAAACAGTGAGGCCATTTCTTACAGATGACTACGACTTTTCCTTATTGGCAAAGCAATGCAGCCTATGGCTGCAAATCAGTTGTGCAGAAACGCATTTCCCCTGCAAGCCTACATTGATAAGTGATTGTGGATGCAAAGAAATGCATGCCTTGACATTTCCCTTTTGGAAATCAGAGCACAGATGCCAGCTGCTGGTTCTAACTTCCTAGACACAAGTGGCTTTTGGTGATGTCACAGTTTGTACTGACAGCGGCCACTCCTTTTCCCTGGAAATCTAGAGACGCCGTCACTTCTTCAGGTGTTCGAATGAGCTGCTGCTTTGACAGCCTATAAATGGTAATCTACCACCAGGCGAAGGAAAACTCCTGTTTCATGCACACTTGGACTGACATATTTGGTCACTAGGACAAGACATGCTCTCGTCTTGACACTGGCACATCTCAAGATCAAAACTGGGTCGGATCAACAATGCGGTCGTAAGAAACCAGACTTTTGCATTTCAAGAATGCTTCTGCCTCTTGTTCTGCCTTCTCGTTCTGAGAGCGGCTTGGAGAGGCCTCTCCCCATCTCTGGTGGCTGCCATCACTTCCTGAACACGCTCTGCTTGGCTTTCCCGTGTGCAAGGTCTTACGCTGATAAAACTCAGCAACTTCTTTTCTCACAGGAAGGCAACGCGCTCAGCACCGACATGCCCACAGCTCCAAGTGCTGCGGCGACAGGACGGCGAGGCGGTGGGATGGGGGCTCACGCCCGAGGCTCGATCCTGTGCGACAGCTCAAACAGGGCCTGCTGGCTGTCAATGACATACAGGTGAGTCACGTAGGCTTTTAACTCTTGGTGCTCCTTTGGAGACACGTCACCTCCTGTTTTTTTGGAGGAAAAAAAAAGACAGTCAATGTCCTGAGAGCAGAAACGCTCTTTCTAAATACCAGTAAAACCTCACGTCGAGGCTTAGAGCACATCTAGCAGGCAGACTCCCAAGCCAGTGTGTCGGAAGGGAGATCGGTACCCTCACGGCACAGATGCTTGTCCAGCTCAGACTCGGTCCTCAGGTCAGGTCACTAGACTGGCAAGCTCCGTGTTCCACTAACATTCCTAGAGCATGCATCACCTAACGTTATCCAGTATTTAGTGACTGTGTCAGCAGCCCCCCTGCAGAATGGCAAGCAGCAGAGACACACAGCAGGACTGGCGCCCAGGCCATGTGGCTCCCGAGTCCACGTCCACGGTCCCATGTCACAGCAACTGCCTGCCTCAGTGGCTTTCCCTGGCCCTTCTAGCTCGGTCTGCAATCGTCAGAAATCACTGCTCATTGGCTCACTGCACGGACACAATAGTTTGTTTGTGTTTAGATGGTGTAGAATTTTTTGGCACCCTTACTTTTTGGAAAAACTAAAAAAAATGGAGGAACTATTTGAATGAACAGGTATCACAGAACGGAACCTGAGATATGCTTAACAGGCAAAGCAAGCTCCAGAAGTACGTGGATGGGCTAATGTCTACCCAGCAAAGGAGGAGGCAAGGGGGTTTTCCACTCCCAAACCCAGGGCTGTTAAAACCCTGAAGGGCCGCCAGAAGCGTGAGGGCCCTGTGAACACGTACGTGCCACACTGGCAAAGGCTCTGATAAGGAGCCCGAGATAAAGCGGCCCGGACAATGGGGCAAGCCCACTTCCCAGAGTTAAAAACAAACACAATCCAAAGAAAAATCCCCAAAACCTCAAGGCACCGGGAGCCTGACTAAACCGTTACAGAGAGACAATGGCCACGTGAGAGAGATGGTGACATCACATCCTCCGGCTTCACGGAATCTCGGACGGGAGCAGCAACGTCTGGCTTGGGGAGAAGGGGCCCGCAGGAGGCTACGCATTTTAATGCAGCTTTTTTTTTTCTCTTGGTGAGATGCATTTTTTCCTCCTCTGTGACAAATGTGTTTTATCATCTAAGGCTCGTATGTCATGGTAGCTTGTCATTCTTAAGGTTTAACGGCAAACAAGGCTTCCTGGTTTCGAAAAGTCGAAACGCAAGGAGTTAAAGTTTTTACCATTCCACTTGTCTGGAAGTGACCAAAGAGTTGTGTTATTCCAGAACACCTTCTCTGGGAGACACTGAGAGACTGCTTTTGGTTTAGTAAATATTGGTTTGGAAAACACAGTGGTACAAAGTAATGTTGCTGTTAATTTTTTGACCTTGAGATGGCAGAAGAATGAAGGGCTCCAGCCACGACAAGTGACACTTACCTGGCACTCTATAATTTTTACGTGGCTTAACAGTATTTGTTTTATCCCCATTGCTGACATGGGTTTACTATGCCTATATAAATTGTCAAAATTGATTCCACTAATTCAGTCCCAAACCCAATTTTTAAAGATACGTAAATACTGAACACAAAGAGTTATGCTTTGTGCTGTGCAGACCTACTCCCTGGCGATGGGAGGTTCAAGACAGGGTCGAGGCCACCAAGCCAGTATAACCCTCCTGCCCACATTTGCAGAGTCTCTCGGTCAGTGAGACTGAGGTCTCAGAATGAGCTGAGTGCCCATCAATACTTGGGAGGCAAAGGAGGATGAAAGGAATATGAACCCAACCCTTGGCAACATTATGCTTGTATTTGAATGAATCTCCACGACAGTGTTATTATCACCGTTTCTACGGTAAGTGCGTCTACTGAGTACTTCGTGGAGAATTACCTAAGCACCTATCAGGTGGTAGTAACTGATGTGAGTATTTAAAACCTTAGGTCCTGTATTTGTAACTCTCCCTTTCAAACAGCAACTTGGTAATTCACACAGAATTTCCGTTGCTTTGTAGGGGACAATACTGCCAGCCAAGACCAGCTGGGACAGAAAGAAAATTCTTCAGAATATGCACTTACCCTTAGGAAGGAGGACTTTGATCTTTCTACTTTATGTGTACTTCTGTAGTATTGAGAAAATTACTTTATAATGAGGATATTTTACTTAAAGCTTTATTTAGTGGTCAGCTTGGATTGATTTATAATTATTGAATTTAACTTTCCAATTTTTTTTATCACTCTTCTTATCTATAGACTCTGCACAAGGCAAAGAAACGAGGCTGGGTCAGGAGGTCACAGGCTCCGTCTGAACAGTGGCTGAACGCGTCACCTCTCCGAGGCTCTACTTTCTGCTCCGCGTTAATGATCGCCACGCACTGATCACCAGTATCGGTGTCAGGATGCCAGTGCCCGTGTGAATGCTCCCTGAACTCAACAAAGTGGATTTCCTTCCTTCCTGCAGTGTTTTAATGCTGTTTAAACAGAGTGTAAATTATGCTTGAGGTTTGAAAAGGGAACACATATCCCTACATACATTCATCTCAGTGGGGAGTCCACAAAAGGGCTCAGAAAAATACATTTTCAGTGAAAGGCAGCTCCAGACAGGAAGTTTTTGTTGGAGAGGAGTAAAGATTCTGGAAGGCTGCTTCAGAAACTTTTACAAACTTTGTTCCTATTCCAGGAAGGCTCCAAGCAAGGAGTTTAGGGACAGGGTCACCCCTGATAAACCCACTGGTATTTCTGAGCCAAGGGACAACCAAACAGACTTTCTGGGTCAGGGGTGCCTTGGGGAGCCTCTGATCCTCTAAAGTCACCCTGTACGGGGGACACCTGCTGCCGAGAGAGGATAAAAGGCTGCCGTATCTTGTCTTCCTCCGCATCCCACACAGGCAGTGACAAAATGAAAAGAGAATACGGCACCTGCATATTACACGTTATAATCTGTTTCAGCACATTCCCACCAAACACTGTGACGGGCTTACAGTCTGTGCCCAGGGGCGGTAAGCTGACATCCCGTGCCGGACTTCAGTACTCACCAAACTGATTAGCCCTGCAGTGTCTCAGCGTTCGGACAGTGTCGGCAATCATGTGCTGCAAGGTAGAGGAGGAAACGTATCAATGGAAGGGTCACTTAGGGTGCTGCTGGGTAGTGGTGCCTGCCGGGATGGATTTTACACCCTGGGGTGCAAACGAAGAGCTGTATTTGGAACTGGTCTTAACTTTAACAGAAAATACTGAGCTTGGATGACGAAGGGCTATATTAAGTCTTCATCTGCAGAAACAGTGCTCCCAACCCTGGCTGCACAGAGTGTAACTGAGCCCTGGGTTTCCACATGCCATGGACTCTAACAGCCCATTGTTTACACGGTGTTAAGAAATCCAGCACCCCCACCCTGTCTACCTGTCCGAATCTGCCTAGGCTTTTCACTTCCGGGGATGTTTTGCCTGCTCTCCGTGAAGCCTTTCTGAGATTTCCCTTCCGAATCTGGGCGGCTCCTTGGGAGAATATAGATTGGCCTGGTGGTCGGCACTTCTCGGGATCTTTGTGCCTCCTCTAGGCCGGGTGCCACTAGAGGGCTCTGCATGCCCAGCACCTGTCCTACGTCACACAGTGACTCCCGCGTTCTTGCTGCACGCCGGTAGGAATACCGGTGGCATCAAAGACTCAAGTATCTCACATCAAGACAGTAAAAGAAATAGTCACAAAAGGCAAACATTTTCTAAAACACCAATATCATTATAGAGACTGTTCTCCATTTATGATTTACATTCCTTCCTACGGTCTTCAGGATTTTGCTTTTATTTCTTTCTTTGAAGTTCTCACTGATCTGCAGGCAGAAGTCTTCTTGACCTTATGGCTGCCTTTGACCAGGTCCCATGAGCTCACACTCGGGTACCTCCAACAGCCTTCTAGCTCTCTCGTGTTTAGTGTTCCACCATGAAGGAGAAAGACGGCATTTAGGACAACACCATTCTGCACTACTGTTCCTCTCCTCCGGTTGCTAGAATCATCTCTGAACACTGTTGCTATCATGTTCTAGTCCTCTGGAAAATCCACAGTGACTTTCTAATTTGCTTCCTCTCAAAATCCAAACATCATCCTATTATTCAAGAATCAACATTATTATTATCTGGTCCTCCAAACTTCCCCAAGCGTGTCATCATCCTTCCCGCCCTGCCTCTACACACCACGCAAAGGCTCGTCCATATACAGCAAGCTCTCAAAGAATTATTGCTAAAAGAATAACATTAGTACAAATTTTTTTTTACTTAATATCTGTCAAAACTATAGAAACTTTATTTGTGAACATGACCTACTTATTAAATTGTTCTCCACTGTATTTCTAATTTATTTCTACTCAATAGTGGAAAATTAAATAGGACAGTGATTAGAGCAGTAGCTCAGGCTGCCTCTGTAAAGGAAATGAGACGTGACTCATGTCTGTGAGTGTATTGTTACATTTCCTTCCCCAAAGTTGACTGCTATTCCTAGGGCAGGGCTCTCATTCTAAGCGATGGTGTCACACTGATTTCTATCGTGTGCCATTCGTGTGGCTCATGGGACCCCCGGGTGGATGTGAGGCTGAGTACTGAGAGCTGCAGTGAGAACCTCAGTCCTGGTCCTCATCTTCGGCTTTCCTGAAGCGGGAAGGAGGAAGAGGAGGGAGAGATGATAAAGGATGATGCTCTCGACACGGAGGAGTCGAGAAGAAAAACAGAAAGCGGGGCGCCTGGGTGGCACAGCGGTTAAGCGTCTGCCTTCGGCTCAGGGCGTGATCCCGGCGTTATGGGATCGAGCCCCACATCAGGCTCCTCCGCTATGAGCCTGCTTCTTCCTCTCCCACTCCCCCTGCTTGTGTTCCCTCTCTCGCTGGCTGTCTCTATCTCTGTCAAATAAATAAATAAAATCTTTAAAAAAAAAGAAAGAAAAAGAGAAAGTGTCTGCTTCTTCATTATTGAATAGTTCAGTGCTGAAGCGGTTAGAGCTGCTGAGACAGCAGAGGGCACGACGGACATCTCGTTAGACCCAAAGCGCGCTTCTGGGCCTTCGCGTCGTCGGACTTAATGTGTTGGCCTGAATCAGCCAGATAAAGAGAATACACTGCATTATTTGCTAGCCGGCTTAAGCTAATATCCATCGGGAGGAATTGGCTTCTCACCAGTTAATTCCGTTAGGTTCTACTGGTTCATTATTGTGAAAGATGATCCTGTTTTAGCTTAAGCGAAACACTGTTCCTTGCTAAGAAACATTCCTTCAAAATACTGACGCCATTGGGAAATTCAGTTTCCTTCCCCAGCATCCAAGTAGAACACAGGCTGTGTATACTGCAAATAGATTTCTGTCCTTTGAGAAACTGTGATTCACGCTGTCTTCTCGTGCAAGGAGGGGGCCAGCAGGAGGCCGGCTGCATCTTCAGTGCCGTCTACTGAGGCCCAGGAACTCCCCGATACCACGGAATCTGCTCTCTTTAGCAGTGATGCGCCAGCCGCCCCTGGTGGATGGATGTGGGAGCCAAGGCCCACTCTCTGCATGGATACCTGCATTTTTTAATTTTTTATTTTTTTTGGTGGGCAGCTGAGCAAAGTTTATTGAGCGATAGTTCAAGCTCCTGAAGAGGGAGGGGACCCAGGGGGCTGCCCTATACCTGTATGTGTCTTCTAGCTGTCTTTTTTTCATGACGTTCTCTTCAGGAATTTAAAATTTAAAAGAGAGGGGCGGCTGGGCAGCTCTGTCAGTGAAGTGTCTGCCTTCGGCTCAGGTCAAGATCCCAGGGTCCTGGGATTGAGCCCCACATCGGGCTCCCGGCTCAGCAGGGAGCCTGCTTCTCCCTCTGCCTGCTGCTACCCCTGCTTGTGCTCTCTCCCTCTCTCTGTCAAATAAATAAAATCTAAAAAAAGGAGAGGGCACAAACCTATCATCCTCCAGTGATTAAAATGGAGTTATGACAAGATATCCCAAGATGTTTGTCTCCCAGATTCTAGGTGCTCGGGTTTTCAAGTTGTATGGCAACGGTTCTCTGCCGCCTCACCCTCTGTGTGGAGAGTTAACCTGACGATAAGAGCAGGGCACTTATGAGACAAAGGTCAGATGCCAAACCTCACTTGGACTCATCAGTTTGTACTGCTCTTTGGTCGTGGTCTGCAACCCCCGCCTCCCTCAACCTACTCTCTCTCACTGGCCTGACCTCATCTCACAGGGAATTGGGGGTCAGTTCCTGAAAGAGTTCACAGAAACCCATTATCATTGCTGAAAAGGTCACTCAAAGGTCAGGATCTCTAGACAGGGGTCACTGGTATCATCTCTAACTATGAAGGACAGACTCATCTATGACACTAAGGTTCATTATCAGACAGACCCATTCTTGTCGTCTACTGGGCCTCTTTGGAGCACTCCTACTTTACACTTGGCTCAGTTCTTGTGGGCAACCCCGCCTCTTCCCCAGGCCAGTCAAAAGGCAAGGAGGAGCCCACTACATGAGAAAATACCTGAGAAGGTCCTAGAAATAATTCAGGAAGAGGCCTTTTGGTAACTTGTAAGGAGGGACTGCCTGGGACCTTTCGGTGGTGAGCAGGGAAGGCCCTGTGCTAGGGCTCCTGTCTCCATAGTGGCGCGCAGTCCACGGGCTGATAGAGGCGTGGTACTTGCCCTCACACACACACTACAAATCCCACCTTGATATCCTAGTGGGGAGCACTGGAGGTGCACACACCTCCCCAGAAGCTTTCTCCTGGGCCTCGGAAGCAGTGCACACTGAGACGCACAGCCATGCCTTTCTAGCAGTCGAGCTTGGCCTCCTGAGTGCGAATGCCTCCTGGCAGCACCTCACTGCTTTATTTCTGGCTCAGCAACACACCCTCGACCTCTGATGCGAACGTAATGAAGTTCCATTTTCAAACCTAAAAAAGCAGATTTTCATATTTGGTTCTCAAAACCTTGCTAGCACCCCTATTTTTAACTGGAATGCATTTTAGTGACAATGCATTACACGCAGCAGACCATGCATTCAAAGGAGAGAAATACTTCAACCATTTGTTTCTTGGAGCAAGAAAGAAAAGCATACACTTTCCTTACAGGGGAAAAAGGGAGAAATAATGAAACTTACATACCAGTTTTTCAAAATTGACAAGATTATCCAAAAATGTTTTATTTCCTTCATGAATAAATGTTACATCTGAAAATTAAAAACAAAAAGATATATGTGCTGTTAGGAATGGATCAGGAGTCAGGGCTAAGGAGGTCTAGATGCAACACAACCTACTAATTTTTCTTAGACATTGTGCATTATTCCATGCATTTGACAAGGCAACTTGAAATTGACTCTGTATGGTATTCAATGTGCAAAGGCCTAATTTATGTGTGTGGGGGGAAGATATTATAACATAGATGCAATTATGTATTTTGTACTTACAGTGAAGTGTTTGACTTCAACTTAACCAGCCCACTATGTATAACTTAGTCCACCACGTTTTTAGGCCAGAACACTGAGCGGAAAAGAACTAAATAGCCAGAAACAAAAGAATTTTAGTATCTATGTGTTTGCTTTTTAACAACTCCTGGCTAAGTGTATGGGGTCTGCTTTACCTAAAATGTTAGAAGATCTAGATTTAGATGTTTCAATTTAGATATTTGGGTCCAAAAGTCAGTGTCTGATTGTGTATCAGAAGTTAGGAAAGGGACAGGTCAGAAAATGGCAAAGTTCCTGGCCCTCCTTGATGGGTGCAAAAAAGCATCACTGAAGAAAAGAACATAAGGAATGTAAGATGAAGGTACATTTTCAGAGGAAGGGAAAGTTACATTTGGTTTGAGCCTCACTGCATTTAAAGTGACAGAAGACAAAAAACAAAAAACAAAACCCAGGAGTGCCTCCTCAAGAGAAAGGGGTTTGGGAATTAGTTAAAATAAAGACAGCAGCTGAAGCTCAGTGAGTGGATGGATCATAAAAACTCAGATCAGAGGGTCAATGACTCAGCATTAGGAAATCCTTGAAGACAAGAATCAAAGTAAGAAATATACTACAGTTAAAAGAAACTGCAAATAATCATGTTAGATCCCAAACGCGGAGGGCAAACCTAATGAAAATTATCTTGTTAAAGTAACCTGACATAAAAGAGGGAAAAGAACAGCTTTAGATTCCTATAAATATAAAGGGAAAGCATTTGCATCTAATCAAGACTTTCATTCAGCTGGTCCCCCTGGGGCAATTATGAGCTAGGTGCTCTGGAAACCTGCCTACAACGCATTTGGCCGCTGAGCTTTGATGGCCCACTAGGGGGCGACACGAGTAACACAGTTAACAGGACACCCTGATCCAAACTTTTCCTCTAGGCAGCTTCCAGCACTGACTGCAAAGTCTTCCTAATATTTTTTCCCCCTCTTTTAAACTGATGTTCTAACAGGAAAACAATTCACAATTACACGGTCATCTGACAAACTCTCTGGTTATTTTATTATCTTTAATACAAGCTTTCATTCTGTGTCACAGTATTTGGAAGAGAGTAGTCCTGGGGCATCTGGCTGGCTCAGTCAGAAGGGCATGCAACTCTTGACCTCAGCATTTTAAGTTTGAGCCCCACATTGTGTGTAAAGATTACTTAAAAAATAAAATATCTTGGGGGCACCTGGGTGGCTCAGTGGGTTAAGCATCTGCCTTCAGCTTAGGTCATGATCCCAGGGTCCTGGAATCGAGTCCCCCGTCAGGCTCCCTGCTCAGCAAGGAGTCTGATTCTCCCTCTCCTTTCATCCCTCCCCCACTTGTTCTACCTCTCTCTCTCTCAAATAAATAAAACCTTTTAAAATATAATATAATATAATATAATATAATATAATATAATATAATATCTTGGGGTGCCTGAGTGGCTCAGTTGATTAAGCGGCAGACTTGGTTTTGGCTGAGGTCATGATCTCAGGGTGCTCGGATGGAGCCCCGCATCGGGCTCCCTGCTCAGGGCGGAAGCTGCTTCAGGATTCTCTCTTTCTAAAATAAATAAATCTTAGAAGAGAGTAGTTAGCTTTTACCTTTTTTGTGTGGCAAATAAGCACTGTGCGCACTCTATCTACATCACACACCACCGAAAAGCCTAGTCTCCCCTAACTCCCTGAGACCTCAGGTTACAAACACCCTCCCTGAGTCACTTGGTTCATTTCCTCACTGTTACATTACTGTCATCCTCTCCATGTTCCCAAGGATAATGATGAGCGGTCATGACGATTATGGCACTTATCTTTATTAACAGCATCAGACACGGCACTAACAAAAGACTGTAAGGTATAGCCCTGAAGAAACAGGCCAAAGAACATGCGCAGCTGGCCCGCGATCACAGCTCTCCTCGTCCCAGGTCCCAGCCAGGATTCAAACCCAGGGAGCCTGGTTCCTCTCCCCAGCCATGCCTCTCTGGGAGCTCGAGCCGAACAGACTTGGGCATTTCTTACAACCTGTCAGTCACCTTGCCAGATTTATGGCGCGGAGTGTGTCTGCAACATTTCAAGTCCTTCCTTGGGGCTCCCTCTCTTCCCTCTGCCTGAGGTCTCTTCTCTTCTTGGGTGGTCTCACTTAACCCCAACCCTCAGGGGCTTGGAGGTCAGGCTGATGCTGGCAGGAGAATAAAGCAGGGGAATGTGCTTTTGGCCAGGTGGGAAGGAGAGAGAGGCTGGAAGGGGCTGCCACCCAGAAGGGGCTTCAAGGGGCTGAAGGTTTTGATGCAGGTGAATGGCAGGTGTGTGATGAGGAAGGTGAGAGAGAGATAAACCAATAAATGGAAGGAAGGAAGGAAGGAAGGAAGGAAGGAAGGAAGGAAGGAAGGAAGGAAGGAAGAAGAAAAGAGAAAAGAAAAGAGACAAAGAGGCAAAGAAAGAAAGAGAAACCTGGGGTCTCAGAACCTGAGTCCTGGGCTGTGAAGCAGTTCAGGGTACCCACCAGGCTGAGTGTGGGAAATGAGCACTGTTCATCCGGAGACAGCTGAACACTCTCCAAACACTTCATATAGTAGAACTACTGGACGAAGCGACTCCATTTGGAGATGGCAAGTAAGAGAGGAGGCAGAAATATACAAGCACCCTGATATTCCTTTTATTTAAATACCCCCGCAAATCTGCACTAATCATCTCGGCTCTGAGATACGCACACAGCCCACCAGAGGACCTCAGTTAATCCTCACACACCTGTTGATACTCGCTCTACTGGAAAGGACTACCGTCTCCAAAAACACTGCATGATACACACTGTCCGGCTGCTTCTGCCTTCAGCTCAGCTGGATCCTTTCCCCTACACTTACTTAGGGTTTCCCATTCATCCACTTTCTGAATGGATTCCACACCACACTAGGGGGGAAAACTAAATCAAAAAGCAAGAATTCAACTGGGAAATAGGAAAGACACTGGAAGGATCCTCAGGTGAAGCGCTCACTTGATAATCTGCATGCTTACTGGGAACTGACCAGCTCACGAAAATGAAACAAGGGAGGCCTAATCCTTCTTAACACCCAAGGAGTTCAATCTGGTCCTTTTTCTCTAACAGCAACCCAAAGTGGGAGGCACAAGGGGGGGGGGGCGAGTTTTCACTAAAGCATTAGTTGTTCTAAAGTAGTTTATCACAACTTTAAACATTTTTTGCAATTAAAAATAACCCCAAAATTAATGTCTATTTTTTCCAAAACGTTTTGTTTCACACATGATATATACATATTTTGAATTTTCACCCTATATTCCTTTGGAAATTATTTCAGACAGAAATGATCATTTTAAATACCATAAAGTGCTAATGATGTTTATTTTTACAAGGACAAAATACTTAAAAAGGAAAACTAATGCTTATTTAAACTCAAGAAAGCTTCTAATGAAAAAAAGAAAAAAAAGTACTAGAGTGAATATATTTTCGGTAGAAAAAAGGGATATTTGTTTTGCTGCCAACAAAGAGGTCTAGATAAACTCAGTAGAGCAGAAAATTGCATCCAAGCTAAGATGTAAGTGTGAGACACTTGACTGCATTAAATATTTTTTGGGGAAAATCACAAATATACAGCAAAAAGCACTGCTCATATCTAATTAAGCTAAAGGGACACTGTCAACTAATTTCTCATTACCTTAAAACTTTTCTTTCAAAATTTTTTCTGCTTAAAATTAATTCCTTTCCCAGATCTGTCATCATTTCCTGTGTTTCCTATTTGTGTCTAAGGGAATCTGTTACTTCCCACCTGCCACCCCCACTCTCCAGTAGACGATGTTTTATTTTGCAAATAAAAATTATAAGCCTGAATAAACTTTTAAATTGTTATTCTGGCATCACAATCTCTCCCTATTTCATCCATTTACATTTAGCAGAGTCTTTTCAGCTTGAATGAAGCATCTGCATGCCTCAGTTGTGCTAATAGAGTATTGTTTCAGGAAGATTCCTGCTTCACACTAGCTGCAGAGTAGATGAGGAGCGGCAGGGATCACAGCAGCTCAGTAATTCTCCAAGCTCCGGTTGTTCTGGAGAGAAGCTGAGGAGGGAATATCAGCATCCCAGCCAGTGGGGACAGCGATGGGGGAGGGGTGGGTTGGGAGGAGAAGGGCCGGGCCATCCAGCAATCGGGTTCCCGGGCAGCTCATTTCCAGAATCACATTTATGAGACCAGTTACTGGGGCCAGACCCAGCAGTAATTACAAGCCTCTGAAGGTGGAGGCTAGATAAAAAGCCTTCCTATAAAATCCCTTGGAAAGAATCAAAATATGGCCAAGAAAAAGGACCAAATCCCGTTTTCCTGGAAAGCACATAGGTAGGATATATAGTGAATGTTAGCAGCACTTCCTTTTAATTAACTGTCTTGGTTTGAAAGAGACCACTGAGATCTCATCAGCAAATTGAGCTAACATGTTTCGGGATGAATTATTTGGTGCTCCACAGAAGAGAAGCCAGTGGACCGGCTTGCAGCCGTCACATACTCTCCCAAATGGATGCTACGGCCAGAAAGAAGACAGTCCCTTCTCCACCAATAATTTTCATACCCTATATTGCTGGGGTTGGCCACAGGTATTTCTCACACAGCAGCAGCCGGGCGGTTAGCTCTCAGAAATTTAAGTTGCAAACGCAGCCCACGATCTGTTTGGGTTCTTTCTCCCAGCCCTACTCGTGGTTGAATTAGGTGGATGGTCAACTCCAAGAAAATAAGATTGCACTTAGAGCACAGCAAAATAAAAACACAAGTTTCCACTGCTAAGTTCTGTGAGCCAGGTGAAAATGCTTTGGTATCTCTCAAATACAGTTAAGTATCTCGGCTACCTCAGACATAATTGAGCATTTGCAAAACCGATCTCCAGCAAACGTGGTTAGGTCTGAACGTCAGAATTACTCTAAAGGAATATACCGAGAGCCCCCCCCTGCCTTTTTTTTGCCCTGTACAGTTAGAGTGATACATTTCTGAAGAAGGAATTGGACAGCATAAAAGATAGAAAATTGTTACCTTTAAGCAACAGCGGCATGAATGGGATTTTGGGTGGTTTCATCTTTTTGAATGCATCTCTGTAGGCTTTGTGATTCAGGGAAGGATCCTGCCAAACCAAGCAGATTACAAAGAGAAAGAAAAATCAATGTGCTATAGAAACAATTCTAAATCCACGTTTGCTATACAATTTGAACATGATTTAAATATCGAGAGGTTCTTCCTCAGGACAAAGTAGATAAAGGTTTCCTAGGAGAATAAACTCACTAAATTAGGGCAGGAAATGCAGGCAATGAATAAAAGTCAACTTATTGGTTTACAATAATGGGAAATGACTGCAAAAGAGAGGCACCTTTTGATTGCCCTATTATTTCCTCAAATAGGTTCTTTAAGTACAGTTTCCTCTGCATAATTTCTATCATGAGGTAACCCCAAAGTCTTTTGTTAGGTGCACTGCAAAGAAAAACCTCCCTCATGATGCACGGACAATGCACAGAAAATAAGTGAACTCTGTTTTATTGTGTTCTGAAAAGCAACTAGACATTTTTAAAAATCTAAACCTAAGAAATGGTAGAAAGGAGAAAAAGGAGAAAAGAATCATGCATAAGATACTGACTGCACATTCCATTTATACCAATTAATTTTGTAGGCATTGACATGGACGATGTACTCACAAACCCGCATTCTGCAAATCACGTCAAAGGACCATTCTCACTACCTTTCTCCATGGAAAGGAAGAAGCATTAACTGCCAGCTTCCCTCCAGAAGAAGAAAAGCTACAGTTTCATGTACAAGTGATCTAGTCTAAGCTACCAGACATAGTAAAGTGTGGGTCCCGGCCACTGCAATCTACAAAGAAATTCGGTGTTATAAAATTAATTTGAAGAGTAAGTCCCGTTTGGCTCACTACTTACTGTTAAACTTTCAAGTTCAGAGAAAAGTTTCTTAAACTTCCCAGGGATTTTCTAAAATCAAACAAAATACAAAAAAGAAAAGGTCAGAGAAGTCCATTACTTTCAGAGGCACCAAGGGGGGAACGTTTACTAAGCTGAGCTTCCACGTGTCACGTTTCTGACCACAAACACCTCTATCATTTGGTTCTACCAGGACTGCTTCCCACGGTGCAATATTCATCATTCCTTAATGTGACATTCCTTGGGAACGTTGCTAAAAACAGTTTAAAATAAGCAACGGCTACATGGCGCAGGAATCTGGCGGGTTAGACATTCCACACGCTGGTGATTTTTTAATACAAACTGGGATTTCAGTTCCATATCACTCCTTCATCACTATGTACTCTTCTAATTGGTCCGGCCCATTTTGGATCAGCCACGGCGCCGACGCAGGGCCCTGCACATTGCAGGCCATCCATATGTGCATGAAATGCATGCTGTTTAAATTGAACTGAATTCTTTCTCCTCTCAATTTTGCACATCAAGACTTCTCTCCAGGTTTAATTCAAAGTCCACTCTCCTCTGAGCCTTGCTGGCCACTGGTTTCCCTCCTGCTCTGATCGATGGTGGCATCTGTTGTCCTCTGCCTTTTATCTTGTGATGTGTGTGCAGGGCTTGTTTGCTTAACCAGGGCAGGCAGGCCTCTCGTTTCTTTTCTTTTGCACTCCTCTTAGGAGCACTGACCCTGACCCTCAGGTCACCACCATGCATTCCAATAGAGAATGGCCCCCAAAGCAAAGAAAGTGAATCCCTAAGATGCTCACAGCCCTGTGCTGAGATTACTAACACACACACACACACACACACACACACACACACACACACACACACAAAGATAGTTGGCCTATCTTGCAGGAGTGAGAATTGGGAACCATGAAGAGAATGGAGTAGTGACAGGAGCCAAAGCTGAGGGGGCTGGAGAGAAGCTAAGGAGGCCGCATGAGACACATGCAGGTCAGGGCCATCAGGGAGCAGCCTTGGCAGTACAAGAGAAAGGCTGAGGGAGAGAAATGGTACACTCAGCGAGGTAGCCAGTCAGCAGGGAACAAAGAGAGAGAGAGAGAGAGACAAACAAAAGCCCAAAGAAAGAAGGTGATGGGGCCAGGGGAGAGGCCAGAGCCCTCAGTCTGTGTCTGGCCACACTCAGGGAAGCCCCAGTTTCAGCTCTTCCCACATATGCCCTTAGCGTCCGTGTCCCAGGACGTGGGTTAACTTGAGTGGGCCTCTCCATCTTAGAACCCAGGTAGCCTTTGTCATGCAACACGGACAGAGCCCAGACTTGCGAGGCCTGAAACTTAACACTTTGTGGGCCCTCTTTTAAAAAAAATACAAAATTACTTTACTTCTGCAAATTTTATACAGATACACATCACCACATGAACACACTGCCGGGGGGCCCTGCAAGAGAGAGGCCTAGCTTACACTCATTAGCACCTCCGCAAATCTGCTTCTGGACACCTGCCCCGCTCTTGAAAGGACCAACAAGGGACTGGGACCACACTATCATGGCAGCAGAGCAGAAAACAAATTCTAGCTGTGGAGCATTTTACAATTTTTATTTCCTTCATATATGTGTGTGTGTCTGTGTGTATACATATATATTATGTATACGAACACATATATAATATATATTTCATGTATTGTATTTTATATAAATAAAAGAAACATTTTGAAGACCATTTGATCAAAAGAGTCCCACCTGACACATTCATTTTTAACTTTTTTTTCCCTAGTAGTACTTAACTCATTTAAACCATCTAAATCAATTTATTTTGAAGAGAGGCCTTTCGCGGGAACATTTCCCGTTCAGTTTCATTTATCCCTAAGCCCCCACTCCCCTTTCCACGTGGACCCCCAAGGCTCACCTCCCAGGTCTGTGACAGCCGGCTAACAGAAGCAGTGTTGAGACCCATCACAATAGCAAAAAAAGAATTCAGGTTTCTCTGGGCTTTGCAGCTGTGGAATAAAGAAAGCACAAGGTACTTAGAGCAACACCCTTTTGCGGGCTGACTGCAAAAGATGACGCTGAAAAGACTCTCCTGGGCCACAGAGTTCAACGTCCAGGATGGCGCTGAACTCTGTCTCCAAGGCCAACACACACTGAGTGCCCCTGCGTGTGGGGGGGTTGGTGGTATCCCCTCCAATGTTTCTCACACAGGTGACAGACTCAAACACTCCAGCTCATTCTTACCTCTAGGAAAAGATCTGTGCTCCAGACATCCTCCGGACACTTCAAAAGATTCCTCCTTTTAAAAAATCTATTTTGGATGATGCATTTACAATTTCAACTGAAAACTCTTGAATTCATGTTTCTTTACATATAGCATACTCTCATTGTAACAGCTCTCTTATCCCATCTCCATACTCAGGATGTTGTCATTCCGTTTTGACAGACAAACCCCTCTCACCTCACCCCTCACCAGTCCAAGCTCCCCCTCCCATGACATTCAGACCCATTTTCTTTGCTATCAACCACACAGCTACTGTATTATATGTATCTATGTAAAATACGGCATGTATTGTGGGGACACTGTCCCACGTATCTCATTTAGAGAAAAAAAGGAAGAAATAAAATGCAAAATAAAATCACATTGAGCTCCAGTCACTCTGTAAGCTTATCTGTTCTGCATAATGTCAATCATGCCCTTCAACCTAATTGGTCAAAATTCCTCATTTTCAAAGCCTGTGGCGAGGGCTTGGTCTCCCAGGTCAGCCAGGACACCTTGTGAGTTCCAGACACTCCTTTATCTGGGGCATTTTAAAAAAACCACTTCTCTGAGCCAAGTTTTTAACATTAAGAAATTACTCTAACTTGATAAATATGAAGGAATATGAAAGCACTTAACAGTAACCTGGGGCATGAAAAGTACCAGCTGGGGCCAGATGCCCTCTCTACCACCACATCCCCACAGGGCCTCCCACGGAACTTGCGGACAGGGTGTGTGCTTTCTCAGAGTCCTGCTTTCTCAATCGTACTGTGTGATAGTGTGTAGTATGAATTCCTCACTATCATCATGAATGGCTCTATAACTTCATCAAAAACACATTTCATGATTTGTTTACTTATTCCCCTACTGTTAACATTCAGCTTATTCTCAATTCAATTCAATACAGAATGCCACAATGAGTATCTCTGTGTATGAAACTTTTTAACTGGGTTTATGGTTCCTCTATTTAAGTGAGACATTCATTCATCACATGATTGGCCAAAAGCTATCCCGGGGCACCTGGGTGGCTCAGTCGTTAAGCGTCTGCCTTCAGCTCAGGGAGTGATCCCAGGGTCCTGGGATTGAGCCCCGCATCAGGCTCCCTGCTCCGCTGGGAGCCTGCTTCTTCCTCTCCCACTCCCCCTGCTTGTGTTCCCTCTCTTGCTGGCTGTCTCTCTCTCTGTGTCAAATGAATAAATAAAATCTTAAAAAAAAAAAAAAAAGCTATCTCAACGTTAAAAGGTTCTGGACACATATTAACAACTGTCTCCAGAAAGTGTATGGCTTTCTGGTGGCACAGGCCGTGTAAGAAAGTATCTAGTTCAAAGCCAGGAAAACAGGGCTGTTTCCAGAGAGACACACACAGCTGGCTGTGGGCTGGCAGGTCCTCCCTAAGTGGGCTGCTCCCAGGGCCGCCCCTGCCCCCAGCTGCACCTGGACTCCAGACAAGGTCCCACCAGGGAGCGTGTGGGAAGTTCTATCCCCACTAATAGAGGAATGTGGAAAGGCACTGCTACCTCCACACCTAGGGTCCGAAGTATCTGGAGTACACACCGTCCTGCCGGCCCCTCGCCACTGAGCCTCCACGGGTCTGAGCTGTGCCTCTCAGGGTCTTCCTTGCCCGGCGTCTGGCCCTGCCTGCAGCCTTGGGGTCAGCGAGAGGACCCGAAACTCAGTCTAACTGGCCCCTTCATCCGGTTTCTACCGACTTTCTCCTGGGTGGACGCTGTTTGGTATATTCCATGAATGAACACATCAAGATGCCTCCGGGTCAATGATTTAGAAATCCACCTGTTTTTGTAAATTATCGGTGACTAAAGGGATCCATACTTTGACCCTGCTTCCCTTTCTGTCTCCTCAGCCCCTGGAAAGTTCACACCAGCCGGAACAGACTTGAGGCAGCTCCACGGCTTGGTATGCTAACTTGAGGTGCAGGTTCCTCTGTGGTGGGGGAGAACCGTCCCGCCCCTAGGCCACAAGCACCTCCGTGGCAGGCTCTGACTCCCAGGTCGTCCCACTCAGTGCATGATGGAAGCCCCATGGCCCTGTGATTCCTCACTAGACTTTAGATTCCTTACAGCTAGAGGATCTAGCCATTTCATTTGTATGTTCTGCCTGTCACCCAAATACCCAGGATACAGCAAGGCTTTCAGACAGCATTTGCTGGAGTTGAAAACAAGACTTTTTGGGGAAATGGTTTTATTTTTATTCATTATAAAAAGGTTTATTACTCCCCTTTTTATTCGGCATCATTTCTCTTTCTGGAGTATCAGATAGAATTCTCATCCTTTTATCTTTTAGATCCCATAAACAATTTTCCTGGCCCAGATCTCTTTTGTAGTCATACTTACAAAAAAAAAAAAAAAAAAAAAAAGCACATATAACTAACGTCTGAACCTATAAAAAGAAAAAATGATTTCTCTAGAAGACAAATTGATACACTACAAATATTGGATACCAATCTGGTCTGGAATCCTTTGTTACCAAGGTTCATTCATTCCATGATAAGAACAGACTGACACTGAAACATTCCAGTTTAGCAAACACTCCTTTGTCTGTGTGAGGAAATAAACTCCACTCAATCCACAGAGGTGGGGGATGGGGAGGGCGAGAAGGAAAGGAAACATGAATATGCAAATAGATGCCTTAGGCAGGGGAGACACCTCATGATCATGGAAATTACTGTTTTCCCTTGGTTATTCCTACTAGTGTGATTATGAGGAATTTAACTTTATGTTTCTGTTGGCATTCCATTCCATGGGCTAGGGATAGAGAGACCAGTACAGTAAATAATTCAAGAGCATGGGGCATATGGAGAAGATGTGAATATATTTCATTTCCCTGAGGATAGATATAATCTCATACTGGAACTAAGCTGTGTGGTGTCATTTTACTCCTTGGGACATTAATGTCCCATTTCTCCAAGTAACTGGCATTTATAAGAAAGCTTTTATCCAAAAGAGCCTCACCTTTATAAATTTCACAGGTCATTTGGAATGCACTGGCCAAAAAAAAAGGGACTATTCACCATAAAAACTGTCCAAGATTTAGGAATATCTGTTGTATCTCTCTCCTTGCATTCCCAGTCACACCGAACACCACGCCGGGTACTTCTATTATCTCTTGCTAGGTAAACAAGATACCCTGGCTTCTGGGGGTCTCTTTGCCTATAGTTCAGCCTACGTGCTACCTTCAGATCAACCTTCCTGAGGGACAGCTCTGATGGTGTCAGTCTCCCGCACAAAAATTGCAATGCATCCCTGTCTTATCAATTCAGTCCAAACTCTTCGATCTGACATTCCACATCCTTCACAATTTGGTTTTATCTTCCTTTGCACATCAATCTCCCACAACTTCTGTACACATAACACTTCATTTTGGTCAAACTGGATGAGGCTCCTTTCCCTGACATATGCTGTCTGCCTCCACGGAACCTCTCTGCCTCCCTCCTCCAGGGAGGTTCACCCCCGTGGAGAGTCCGTACTTCTGAATTCTTATCTGTCCAGTTCCCCCCAGAATTCAAATACAGCCTTGAATGCTACTTCCTTCACAAATGTTTTCGAATCCTCCTTTTCCACATCATTAGCATACAAGCTTCCCCCTCCAAAGCCCCAGTAGAATTTGATCTCAGAATAAGGCACCTCCCCCGTTCTATTTTGCACATTAGCCATCTGAGTTATCAAAGTATCCCCTCCAGCAGGTTGCAAACTCCTCAGTGGCATGGACTGGGTGTTGGGTCTGTCTGGTTTCTGCATGGAAACCTATGGTTCCCCTGCAAGGATCTGTATAAGTAATGAGTGACCTATACATAGTTCCTGAACATATTACACTGCTGTAAACTCCAAAACTGTGTGATGTAAAAACTGTTTTGGAAGACAAAGGAGAAATAAAATGGGAAATAGAAAGAAGTGGGAAAGATTCTGATTCATGCTGCCTACTTCTGTCGGGAGGCTGTTCCAAGAGCAGTCTCGGGGTACTAAAAATCTGGTATTTTAAGCGATGCTCTCAGAAAGCTACTAAAATGTCATTCAACTAACCTTTACTGAGTCCCTGCTATTTACCAAGTTCTGCATCAGGCATATCAGGTACAATGTTTGATTAGTAATGGCCCCCGTCCTCTGGAGGCTAACACAGCCAAGTGAAGGGATTCTATATAACACTGAAGTTTAATACATAGAATAAAAAAGTTAAAAGGGAAAAAGCACATGTGTGAAGGAGAGTGGGGGAAGGGAGTAGTTAACCCTGCATCTGAAATTCAGAGATGGCTTCAGGAAGGAAGCAACATTTGACCTAAGTTTTAAAGAATGACAGCAATTTGCAAGGTGGAAGTGGTCACTTGGGCAGAGCCAACTACGCCATGCCCAGGCCTAGAGGATGGTGTGCATGGGACAGACAGCCATTCAGAGTGGCTGCAGTGTGGAGTGCACCCAGTGGGTGAGGCCCCGAGGTCAGATGGGACCCTTCAGGGCTGGGCCTGGGGAGGAGTTTGCGAAGTTTGCCCGGTGGGCATCAAGCAGCCAAGAACAGAATCCTAGAATGCATCTGATTTGCAGTTACTCCCCCCCCCCCCCAACATCGTCCTCCCCGTTTCGCCAGCCCGCTGTAGCTCACTGGCCACACTGCAGTTCAGCTGCGGGATGGAGCATGCGTGTGCTGGCTGCTTAACCGTCCCGCAGCTCAGAGCAGAGCGCCTGAGTCCGGTACTCTGACATTGACTTCAAAGTACAAGCACTTCAAAGGCAAAGGCATAACAGTCAAGAACAGATATTTTCAATCATTTGGTCACTTAACTCAATATTCTACTTTTACCTCCTAACCCTTCTTATCACAAGGAAAAAAAAATGGACTCTCTCAAGGAGAAGAGAGGAGTTGCGCTTTTCACCACCAGAAACTCACTGTGCAGCGATTTTGATGAATTTTTTCACCAGCTGCACCCGCTTGCCCAGCTGAGCGCAGAGCAGAATCTCCGTGGCCACCCAGAGCTGGATCTCGTTGCATCTCTGCAGCAGGAGGCTGAGGTTGGCCGTGTGCTCCCCACCGCCTTGCCGGCTGAAGGTGAAGTAGATCAGCTCTTGCTGCAAGAAGAGGGATGCACACCCGCATTGATCTTTAGCACAAAGACAAGCTGATGCAAAAGTCCATTTTAAAGGCGACCTCAGGTAGCCACTCTCACCTCATCACGTGTCACGAGAACATAACAATAGATTCAATTTGAAACAATGCCGTTTTAGAGAGGCCTTATTAAATACTGTTCACCTAGCATCCTCACAAAAATTTTATTTTTAGAATGTGCAGATGACCCAGTTTTACACGAAAATATAAGAAGTTCTAAAGTTTAAATGACAGGCTGAATCAAAGTCGAACTTTCTGAACTTGTTATACGGGCAAAACCAAGTGGAAATGATTGTCACTAGTGTACGTACATTCTTTCCACAGGGGTTTCCCAAGTTTTAGTGTGAACCAGGATCACCTGGAGGCCTGTTACAGCAGCTCGCTGGGCCCCAGCCCCCCGATTTTCTCCTTCAGTAGGTCTGTGGTGGGGGCCCCACACCTGCATTTGTAACAAGCTCCCAGGTGGTGCTGCTGATCCTGGTCTGGGTACCCACTCTTTGAGAACCATGGATAAAAGATACAGTAAAATCATAAACAGAGAGAGAGTGAGATTAGGGTAAGGTCAAAATTTACAAAATTGAGCAAGACGAGCGACTATTTATATAGGCTGATCACATGCAGAGCAAGGGATTTGTTTTTAATCGAAGGGGCGTGCACACTTTCCAGAAGTGACTCCCACGCTCCCACTGAGAAAGCAGCACAAACAGGGACACATCCTCCTCTATTAACATTTCCAAAGACACAAATCATTTAGCTTGAAGGAGTTCACTAACTGCTTAAATTTAGATTATAATGTTGGAATTTTTTCAATGAGGCCATTGAAAAGACATTCCAAAATGCAAGAGAAGCTCAGGCCCCCAAGGTGGGCCTGAGCTTCTGTTGGGGGCCTGAGCTTCTGCAGAAGGAAAGGCTATTTGTAATGAAACTTTTCACTACATGGCAAAGCAAATGCAACATCAGGTTGCAGACAGCGGTCTCATTTCTCACCTCCTGATTCCTGTGAGCCTTTCCGCTGGCTACGTTTATTCCTAGATTGTCAGTAGCATTTTGCCCCTAATCTATTATTTTATAAATGTTTAAGCTGTCTCCAAAGGGAGGGCTGATGAACATAAAAATCTGAAATATATCTCCAAAGTTTCAAGAAAGTACTTAAAGTTTTGCAGCAGGGTCTAAATGTATAGAATGTTCTTGAGGAAAAGAATGACTGTAATGTGTATGCTGGTAGTGCATAAATACGATTCTTGGAGAACTACTGTGAACTTTATGGAAAAAATAAAGTATCGATATCAAAGTTGTCGCATGTGAAACGGCTCTTCAGCCCCATTAGAGCTTCATAAACATGCAAATACGTAAGTATTCACACATATAAAAATAGAGCATTTTTATACTACAGTACACATATGATTATATCAGGAGCAAATAAAGCATGATCATGTGTTCTGATTTTCCTAGGTTTGGGTCAGTCTTTCAATGTATTTAAAGTCCCCAAATATCTTTTGCGCTATGGCATCCTAAACGTAACTGCATCACCAGATGATGGGTCTTCTTAAAACCAAGTCACATACAAGTACTCTTCAAAAAGAATGCAAAGTTAAAGTAACATTAGCATTTATTTTACCTTCTCCTTCCTTTCTTACCTCGTGAATTGAATTGAAGAGACTCCAGTCAAAATTCATTAATTCTAGAGCAAGATCCCAAGTGTTCATTCCCAAAATCCTCATCGACCTTTGCTGTGATTCCTCATTTTCTGCAAATGGGTTCTAAACCAACAGACGGAAGCAAAAGGATCCTCAGTAATTCCCAAATATTTGGCACGGAACTGGCTGTCCACAGAAAGCCACTAGAAGCCCAGATTAGGAAAGTAATCTTGTCTGAGTGCACTTAATATTTTCCCTGGTCTGTTCATCTTTGGTTGAGTTACAACCAATTTGGAAAACAGCCTTGGAAACAGTAGAATGTGATCAATGATACTTCACTGAGTTAGCCTGCCCCTCCCCCGACACACACACACACACACACACACACACACACACACACGTGCACGCATCCACAAATCTGATTATAAAACACTGCCCCAGCAGACAGCATAATGAAAGCGAAAGCCCTGAAATCACTTTGGCTTCTGGTAAGAATTAATGTGCCAGCAGGTTAGTATAAAAACAAACAAAAGAAATGTCATGGTGCACTTCAATAAAGACAGACACGGCTTTTACAGGAAATACGTTTAACAAGCCTCATCCCAGACACACATTTACAAATTTTATTAAAATGCCTGTGGAAAGTGATAAAAATTTAAACAAGAAATAAAAAAAAAGTTACTTCATTTATACCCCATGGCGGATGATTATTTTAAGAATCTGCTGCTTTACCTACACAAATAGGTATGAGTCCGCTAATAATACTTCCTTAAAATCTGGCATGGAATTATTAAATGCCGCCAAAACTTTAAATATTTTGTCACTGTTCATTTATTAAAAATTATCTGGCATATTTTCAAAATATTTGATATTTTCTAATTAAAGTACAAATTCTCCAGGGGCATCTGGCTGGTTTAGTCATTAGAGCACACGATATTGGGGTTGTGAGTTTGAGCCCCACATTGGCTTAGCGTTTTCTTAACAAAAAACATTCTCCCATTTGAGGGGTTGGATTTGAGTAGTTAATGATGTTAAAATTGTTAATGACTTGGAAAAAAAAACCAGCATGGGACTTTGCAAAAATAACTGACATGACAGGATGAAGGGTGTATTTCAGGTTCCAAACATTAATTCCTATTTTAAAACTGCAAAATTATTTGCATTTTACAAATTTTACTATTATGAAAAGGTTTCCTACTTTGGAAAAAAACAAAACAAAAATAAAAACAAATGACAAAAGATCTTCCCAGAGCTTGTCCACAGACTGGATTCTTTTCAGTGCAAGGCAAGGTACAAATTGTCCCTTTAGCCGAGAGTGGGACATAGGGGGGAGCTCAATGAGGGCGGACCGAAAGAATGCGTGGGCAAATGCTGAGTGGGGGGAAAGCCCACGTTTCTCACAGCCTGATTAGTCTGGAACCAGATAGATGGCCCCCTACACTGCAGGCATTCCGTGGGACAGCCAAGAGCTGGGAACTAACATAAATCTCTGCATACTAATTTGGAGATGTAAGGATATTTTCACTTGGCTTTTTATCCCTCCTGCTTTCTCCCTAAATGCACCTTCGCCCTGGTACTGCCCTCTGGTTATCCAAGGCTGTCTACGGCCCTCTCCAACAAACACTTTCTATTTCTCTAACCCATTCACTCAGGGCTCTAATTCCCCCTTTCTGAGAAGATTAACTCTTCCATATGTAAGTGGAGCGGGTGCTAGTGGTCCCACATGTTATCTATCCTGCCCTTACAGTATTCCATTTCAAATGAAATCTTTTGGAGATAAAACACTGAATGCTATGATTCCAACAGGGGACTCTCCGGCAGTTTGCAGAGTTGGTGGTGGAAACAGCTGAGGGCAGGAAGGCAACCGGCTCATCTGGAAATGTACTTGAGAGCACCCATTTACTCCACAAGGACATTGCTTAGGCCTGCAGTCTACTCCTCTGAAGCTGGCCCCGGTCGATGGTAGGAGGAGCTCTGGGTGTGCACACCAGGGAACTGCCAGGAAGTCTGTGGGGAGCACGAGGAGGACAGAGTGTGTGTCTCCACCGTCACCCAGGAGCTCCACAGAAGCTACAGGGCAGATTGTCCTCCTCCACAGGGAGGGTTGAAGTCAAGCCAGTCTCACTGTTTACTTGAGGATGCTGTGTGGTATCCTGTCTGTCACATTTGCTGATGGAATTACAGCATGGACAGACACAGAACCCGTGACGTGCTGACGGACACTCAAAGGAGAAAGGCCCAGGTAAGACGGAAGTTTCCCTCTGCTTTTGCTCCCTCATCACATACAAATGAAAGGAACGTGTAAGAGCTTCAGAGGCAAATATTCTTGGCCTGGAGTCCGAGCACTTTCCCTTACTTGGCTGCAGGAAGCACTTCCTTTACTCAGCCTCCCTGAACGTCACTGGGTTACTGGCAATGTTAGATGAGATACTGTACGTAAATTACCCAGCACCTAACTGTCTGGCAGTAAGTGCAAACAATGACAATGATTAGTATTCTGGTAGGTTGATGCTTGTAGATAATTTTACATAAAATATTTTTATTATAAGCAGTTTTGGTGAACCCATGTGGCATATACATTCCTCAATGACAAATACAACAGGAGTCAGCTACAAAGAACCATCCCAGGGACGGCTCCCTGAATAGACCAGGACCATGGCTCTAGATGATACCACCATGATCTGGCAGAGCCCGCTCTTTATAGGTGATGGGGCTGAGGTCTGATCCCACCATGCAGAGAGCAAACGCAGGCTGAGGTTCTTAGGAAATAATGACGTATCATCTGCTTAGGCGTAAATGTTCGTATATTTGAAATGAAAATAACTTACAGCATGGGTTCTACATTTCTTCAAAGTCTTACTCCTCACTGGCATCCGATATACCATTGTTATGAGCCCTTCTTACATGGGGAAGGCTGATAATTGACCCTTTGTTCCAGAGAATGGTACAATCAAAGTGCACCAAACAGACCGAAACAAGACAGACTCTCTTTCCCCCTAAATCTGCACAGGGTACATGGCTCAGCCGGATCTCCTCATATCCACCAAAAAAAGAAGGAACGGAATTAAGATTAATGGACAGGGTGGGTCACTTCTCTCATATCCCTTGTTTCAGAGGCCCAGAGAGAAGCAGGTTTGATTTAAGAAAGGCTGAGGTTCCCCAAGGTGTACCGTCTTTGATTTGCAAAGGCAGTGGGGTTTGCCAAGTGTATTGCTGGCTAGAGGAGGAAGCAGTTTGATGTGTTTTTCTAACATTCATTATAAAACATACAAAAATATGGCTTTGTTTGCCATTTGTGTTTCAAGTAAAGGCTAAAAGTCCTTACCAAAGTGTCAGCTAGGTCTTTTCGGTAGACATATAACCGACCAGATGCTTCAAGGGATTTGGAGATGGCCGAGTCATTTGGCTGAAGTTCATGCTTTTCTTTATTAAAAAAAAAAAAAAAGAAAGAAAGAGTAATTAGAAACACAAGAACAGTGTAGGCATACACAGTATATCTAAAGAGTGAAAACTGCCAAAGAAAAATAAATATTTCTATTTATTATTTTTTATTATTTATTTCATTTATTCTTTATTAAATAAACAGAATGCAGATTTAATTCAGTTCTGCATCCTCCGTGCAATGGCACCAATGGGACCGTGGACCTCACTGTTCAATAACCATGAAGTGGAAGGCTTTGCAATTCCCTCTTACAATATTTAGTTACTTTTTTAGAACACAGAACAGTTTAGGGCAGAAAGTAAAATTCACTCGCAATCCCATCACTGTATGATAACCATAGGATGGTAATGTTAGTAACATCTGAATACGTTTTTGCTCTGATCTTGATGTAGATGTGTGTAAACAACATCTACGCATACATATAATTGCAATTACTTACACATAGGCGCTCATAATTAGTATGCGTACATACATACATACACATTTGCAGGTATTCCATATATGGTTTATATTCTGAGTTTATTATAAGCACTTATCCACTTGTCATATTAACTATGTATGTCATGTTTAATTGGCTACATAACAGTCCATTATGCCACCATGTAATCTTTCCTCTATTTTGACCAATTTAATAGTTTCCAATGTGTTTGTCATATCAATCAGATGGCAAGATATATGTAAATACTAGCACGGGGTCTGGCACATAACAGGGGCTTGATAAATGGGATCTATTATTATAGCAGCCATAATATACACTGCTGAAGTCAACATCCTTATGCATAAATCTCTGGCTGCTCATAGATGATTTTTAAAAATAGACTCCCAGTAATGGAATTACTAGGTCAAAGGGGAATAAATATTTTTTAAGGTTTTTTTTTTTTTTAAGATTTTATTTATTTATTCAATAGAGATAGAGACAGCCAGCGAGAGAGGGAACACAAGCAGGGGGAGTGGGAGAGGAAGAAGCAGGCTCACAGCGGAGGAGCCTGATGTGGGGCTCGATCCCATAACGCCGGGATCACGCCCTGAGCCGAAGGCAGAGGCTTAACCGCTGTGCCACCCAGGCGCCCCGAATATTTTTTAAAGTTTTTGATACAAATTGCCAAATTGCTTTCAAATTCTTACACTGACCAACACTGATCATTTCTTGCGGTAAGTCTGCTATTTAGCTAAAACCAAAACTAGAATCTCAGTTTATTTTAAATTTCTTGACTACTGGAGAGGCCGAGTATTTTTCATGTATTCTTCTATTTCCCTTTTTACAAATTATTCCTGTCAGCCACGTTTCTACCATCGTTGGAGCTCTCTTACAACAAAATAGCCTTCTTTGTAGAAAAATGTCCTCCTCCTAACTACAAATTGCAGATGGGAACTGACTAAACTTATCCTCAAGTCTAGTGCTCTGTAACATAATCAGCTTCTAATTCAGCTTTTTAGTTACCCACACATGGTTGGTCCATGTATCTTTTTCTAGATAACTTAATCAGTTCAAAGGCCAAATTTTGTTTTGAACATTTCTGCTTAATACAGAGTACACAAATGATAATCCAATATATTCTTTATGGCCCAGCATTATAAAGATCAATAGCACTTTCATGTCAGGCTGTTGACATGTGGTAAATGGTCCCACACAGCTGGGCTCTGAAGTTCTCCCACCTCTTCTCCCTCTTTCTCTAGCTACAATTTCTTGCAAGCCTGTGTGACCATGTCCACCTTACATTGGAATTTGTGAGAGCCATTCTGCCCTTGCTACAGAATAAAATGCCATGGCTTGCTTGCTTGCTTTCTTCCTTCCTTCCTCCCTCCCCCCCTTTCTTTTTAAGATTTTATTTATTTATTTGAGAGAGAGAGAGCTCTGAGCACACAAGCAGTGGGGAGAGGCAGAGGGAGAAGCAGACTCCCTGACTAGCAGATGCGGGACTGATCCCAGGACTCTGGAATCATGACCTAAGCTGAAGGCAGCCACTTAACCGACTGAGGCACCCAGGCACCCTACCATGGCTTTCCGACAGTAACTTTTCCATTTTCCGGGAAATGTTTTTTTTTTCTTATTTTCAGGTTTGTCACTATACTCTCTAAGACAAAAGCTCATAGAATTTTAAGCTCTGATAAACGAGGTAGGTAGGTTTCTGTTACTACATACATTGTACCCGCTCTGGGTATAAAAGAGCTAGAAACCTACTGAAAGCCATGAGGATAACAGTACCAGTCCTTTTAGAAAAATCCACAACACCTACAACATTTGCAACATTTTAAAACTTTCTTTGACAAAAAGAAAATAAGAGTAGACCTCACCGTCATTTCATTTTGTAGTATTCAAAACATTATTTACTGAAAATTAGGTAACTAGAGCAAGGAATACATTAAACTCTGTTTTTTTCCTTCTTTTTCTTCATTAAGCATTATTGCTTGGAGGATATTAAGCCACGGGCAGAAAGGTTCTTAACAGACAAAAGTACTAATTGATGGGAAATAATGGCACATTTCCAAATCTGTGGGATAATTCAAGAGATAAGCTGGTATTTCTAGAGAAGATTAGCAATGAGTCTATACACATTAGAATGACGTTGGCCTCCCTGATGGATCTAATTTAATAGAGTGTAAAAACAGTATTTCATGGCCATCAAACAGATATTGGTAGTAAAAGAGCTACTCATTACTTTCCAGATCCATGTGTGGCCCTGGGCTGACTCTGAGTCAGCCCCGAGGGAGAGGGGCCTCAGTCATGCTACCAAGTTCACTTAGGGTCCTTCTTCCTCCAGAATGGGGACCCAATGACTACTTTCTGTAATGGTACTGTCTTGAGAGGCAAATGTTGGTTTTGATGAAATGTAATATTGTTTGGAATCATTTAATATTTTTGGTAACTTAAAATTTAATATAATACACATTTATCGTATCTATCTGGAATGCTTTAAATATTTTATTAAAAATTCAACACTCTCTGATTAAAATTCATATAGTCCAGCTGTTTCTCCCACTTTTGCTCTTTTTCTCTAGATAATGTTTTGATGGGATGCACAATTAGGGCCCCTTGAGAGGGAGGAGAGACTCTCATTAGGCCCAGGGAGAAGGGCTATACAGTTTGCATATGTAATCCACTAGCTTATAGGACCATTTCATCTGCTTCCGAGTAACAGAGCAACAGAAGATTCTGTCACAGAAATGCTTTAACACCAAGTTAAATCCTGATCTCCTTCCCCCAGCATGATAACAAAGGGTAAACAGGAACACAGCTTTTCTGCTCCCCGCCCCATCTCTGGTTGATTAGTTCACACAGTACTCCCATTTTTCAACTACTGATGCTAAGTCACTTTCTTTGTATTTTTCTCAGGGTTAATGAGATATTAAATAAAGATTGTAAGCCAAAAAGGAGGCCAGCAACACTGAGATCTGACAGGCCCCAGTGAAAACGAAGGGGTCTGTTCAGGTCACGTAGATCAATAGTGTCAGCTTGTAATCTGTGTGATCTTATTCGAAACAGACAATAAACCATTCTCTGAGGATAAATAAGGCCCAGCAGAAGGAAAAGCTGTAACCAGACCTCGCTCCCCACGTCCACCTGAAAGAACGCTGCCTGCGAGCTTTCAGCTTATTGGAGTTTTTATTTCCTTCAACGGGGAGTCTTTTTTAAGTATTAAACTGTCAGCCAGCAATATGACTAGTTCAAGGCTGTCTTTCTTTTTCCTTCCTAAAGTAATTTCATCCTTTAGCAATTTCCCAAGTTAATTTAAATATGAAAATAGAAGGCTTATCTAGAGTATAAAATATGAAAAGCTTTATAATATATTTCAAAACACTGGCATGGCCCTTTATTCAGTTCTTGGGGAGGAAATTCAGGATCTAACAGTATCCAGCTGTTGTCATGGAAACGCCTCTGCGAGGCAGCTTCTTATTGTTACTGTGGTCATCCAGCTGCGGACCCAGAAGGGACAAGCCGCACATTTACTCTATAAAAATGTCGGCTCTCCTCCTTTCAGAGGTGATCCAGTGAAAGATGAATATTCCAGGACAGAAAACAGCTTACCCCCAGAGAACGTGACGGCCACCAGGGCCAGATCCTCCTCCGCATGTTGGATCTTTTCTGCCACAACCTTCAGGATCTCGTGCGCGGTACTGGAAACTTTTGCCTTCACACTGACATAGGAGTGCTCCGTAATGTACACGTGGCAAAAAACTGCACACAACACAAGAATTGTTAGTCAACAGAGGGCTGTGGCCATGAGGTACGGACTTTTGCAAATGAAGGCAACCCCCTTCCTACTCTCTTTAGTATAAAACCCAAGCAACCCGATTTACATATTTATGTCTGCACATGGGTGCCTGAGGGCATCCACATAGAAATGTGTGCTTGCCCACACAGGAGATACAGACGTTATAAAGCTGGTGAATGAGCAGGCCAAGGATGTAGGCTTCCCAACCGTAATCAGACCCATGTCACAAAAGCATGAGCTCATGGTGGAGACGGCCTGACCACGGCACAGCGGAATGGGGGGCTCTGAGCCCCTTCTTGGAGGGTTACGGACATTTCTCAAAGCACTATATTAAGATATCTAACTCACACATTTTTATTTTACACTCCATTTCTGGACAGTCGCAGTGGCTCAATTAGGAATACCACATTTTGCCATTAGAGTTCTCATAAGCTTCTCTAAAAAATCTGCCAGTTTGCCCTGGTTTTTGTGTTCAGGCGTCTTGATCATTTAATAACGATGTCCCTGATCAAGATGGGGGTGAGTCTGGTTTCCAAACAGAAACCACATTTCTAGCCCTTTAAATTTCCTTTTTATTGTCTGCAGTGCAAATAATTATTACTAGGACATCATCACTATCAGGGTAACTCGGGGTCCTGGAAAAAATTTTCTTTATGATTTGAGAGTAGAAACTGTTTAATAGCAGTGGACATAACTGATACATTGCTTGCTTCTTACAGCAGCTACTTTGAATTATAAAATACTAGCTCTTTCAAAAAGATAATACATTTAGATATTCTTCTCTGCCGTATTGCAAAAAATAAAAAACAAAGGGGGAGTGTAGTTCCTAGAGAAAGCTTACATGCAATTTAAATGGCCCCACAAAAATAAACCCAGGATGGTTTCCACAGAAAGGCAAATGAAGCAAAAGAAAAACTATGAGTTTACAGGTAGGAACCTCAAAGTGAACACGCCACCAGAAGGTCTTGGTTTGGTTGGGTGTGTCACTAAAACAACAGCCTCTAACAAACGGTTGTTTTATATGTTGTCAACTGACACATGAGAGGCAAAAAAAGCTTTTTTGCTTCCACAGAAAAATACAATTCTTGAGCAAGACAAGATCCAGTGCACAAACCACTGAATACGAGGACAGTTTACTACCTGCTTAATAAACTGATGAACAAAAAGAGGCCAGGGGTCTCGAAATACTTATACTGTTTGTAACTCAGCTTGGGAAATTATCCAGTTAAACTGTAAGACAAATCAGCCTGAAGGATCAGCAACTAAGGAATTAGGAGGTAAGATCTTTTCTTTTTTTTTTTTTTAAGATTTTATTTTTTTATTTGAAGGAGATAAGACAGCGAGAGAGGGAACACAAGCAGGGGGAGTAGGAGAGGAAGAAGCAGGCTCATAGCGGAGAAGCCTGATGTGGGGCTCAATCCCATAACGCCGGGATCACGCCCTGAGCCCAAGGCAGACGCTTAATGACTGCGCCACCCAGGCGCCCCAGGAGGTAAGATCATTTCTTTCCCAGCTTCCACAACCACTATGTAGCAGGAGAAGCATCAGTGTGACACTCTGTTGTTTAAGTATGTGAGAAGCTGAGCAGACGTGAAACGCTCACACTTAGAATTTCAGCACATACAGAGAGGTGGGCTCAAAGAGAAGTTTCCTAGTCACAATAGGTGAATGTCTCCCCAGGCTCTGCACTTGGCTCGACCTTTATGAAAACAGGAGGAAACCATTTCCTGTTCTGTTACAAGGTAGTAACACAGCAGGCAACACCGTCAGGGGGCTAAAGGGTGACCCCCCCACCCCGCCCCCTACGGTGCGAACAGCCTTCTTCATAGTGGGTCCCCAGCCCTGTTGCCAGGGAGCAGAAGGGAGCGCTGACCGTGGGCAGACTGCGCATGTGGCACTGCCCGAGGGAAAAGCCTTGCCTTGCGGGGAATTTCAGTTGCACTTCCTTCTTTCCACTATTCTCGCCAAGAGTCTCTTCTCTACATCTCAGGGACTGACCCCACCAAAGCCCCGTACGTTGGCTTTAGTGGGCTTTCCAGCCAGTCCCAGGCAATGGGCTGACAGATCAAGGGAGAAAGCAGCCAAGAGGAACAGGTGGTACCTTCCAGGCAATTTTGCACCTCTCTCCAAGAAAGTAAAGAGGCTCTTCGAAGTCTTCTTTCCTTCCTTCCAAATAAAAAACGTCCTTGGTCCCTGAGACACTGGTGTATGATCAAGAAAACAGCAACACTCAAGGCAAGAAAATAAAGACCATCATATTCAGTGCGAACATACTTGTCACAGGGGTGTGACAGCTGGAAATGGTCCAAGGCAGGCTGATGTGTTAGTGCTGGAGAATGAGGGTGATTAACCGCTACTCCACCTACCCCTCCCCCTCGTTAAAATCACACTCACTTTCCTCTGTTTCAGTCACAGTTCCTCTATGCTGGAGCCAGTTCTCCTTAAGACTGAATTGGTGGAAAAGGGCTTTATTCTGTGAGAAGCGAGAAAGAGAACAATGAATGAATGCATTCCTGCCCTTTGGAAAACCATAGCTGTTTACAACATGTTCCAAAAGAGCTGGCCAATTTTTCTTTCTTTCTTTTTTTTAAAATATGAAATCCACCCACCCAATTTTAGAGGAATCAATAGGGAGTCGCCTCTATTAATGCACGTGGAGGTAGAGATTCTGAGCAACGTAACAGACCTTGGCCAAAGCCAGGCGCAGGCAACAAGCTCCTATAATTATTCCCCGCAACATGCTGGAGAGTATTGGCACGATTTTGAACCTCTGGCTACTACAAACATCCACAGATTCCTCTCTAGAGAGAGACAACCCAACATTAGCCATGCTTTTGCATAAAGCAACTTCGAGCCGGTTGCATACTTCTGCTGCAGCACAATGACTTGTTTAAGGGACATAGCTCCATTATTCATTATGATTATCCACCTGACAGATCAGCTTCTACGAAACTTGTGCCTGACTTCTCATTTTGCATTTCCCCTTCAAGGTGAATAGGAAATACACTCCTCCTTTTCTTTCTGTCGGGTTGAAAAGTACAAACCTTTTGCTTATCACTAGACTTCCTCACCCCTGCAGTCAAGATTCTTGCCTGTGTTTTTGTTTTCTTTTTTTTACATCAACGTTTCAAATTCAAATTTATATCAGTCTAGGAACACTGGGGAAACTCTGAGATTCCAAAAACATGCAGAATGTCAAGTCAAGGGCACGTGGCTAGCGCCCGATCTCGATCTGGAGCAGCACGGGCAAAGCGAAGTGAAGCAGCAAAGTGCAATAAGCCACAGCCCCAGGCTTCCCCGCCTGCCCCTGGTCGGCTTGAGGCAGTATTCATTTTAATTATGAAGAAATGCCAAGTGAGGCAAAGCAAGGTCTCCAAACTGGATGGCCCCCTTTCGGATAGAGAAAGGCCCGCCTCACCTTCCTTTGCGGGGAATATTCATCTACGGTGCTGAAAGGGAAATGACAAGAAATCAGTCTTTGTCCCAAACCCAGAATAATGCAGTAATTGTCACAGAAGACTAATTTTCAGGCAATGGGCAGAGGTTTTTGCTTTTCAGAAAGATAAAAGCTGGTATTCATTAGGTCACTATGTATAACACCCTCGACATTGGGCTCTGGGTTTCGACTGAATAAGGAAGAAAAGAGGCTAACTGCTCAACAGGTGTATTTTACTTTCTAGGCGCAGAAAGTGAGCGCTGAAGGAAGAACTGGATTTATTCAGTGCACAGAAACTCTCAGCTTTCTCATATACTGATAGGTTTGGGTGAAATTATTGTTATTTGATGGTTAAGTCAGCCAAGGCACCTGTTTTCCATAATGTTTACACGTGTGGTGGAAGTAGGGGACATTCTGTAGGTCCCCAGCTCAAATCTTCTTCCAGAATCTAGAGATATCTCATAATCTTTTACCAAAGAGGCAAGAGTCATATCATATCATTTTCTCATTTTAATCTATTATTTCCCATTTTATGTTAAGTTTTTTTAACGGGATGTATTAAGTTCCATTAATGTACTGAATGCATTCAAATATATTAAACCATGAATTAAGGTTTCCCAAGAGTGAGCAGGTCTGCCTTACGGCAGAGACCAACTTCTATGTGGGGGATTATTTTGATGTAAAGGTTTTCTCTCTTTTTCTTTCCTGTTTCATTTATTTGTTCCCATTTTCATACTAGTCTTCGGTGCTGAGAACATATTATGGTGTAGCCCATGACGAAGGAACATCACCCAAATTCCCAACATTTGTTTCTAACACTGTCCTAAACTGCGTCTCATTTCTGAATTTCTAAATGTGTGATTTTCATGATTGAGGACTAAAGCTGACACGATTTGTTTACGCCCTAAAATTAATTTATATAGACATTTAATTTGCAAAAGGATCTCTCTTTACTAAAATTAGGTCAGGCTTTAAGTCTCAAATTAGTCATCGGAAAGGCCTGAATTAACGTTTTCTATGAGAAGTGCCTCTGGGACTGCTGAAATCTTCATAGAAGTTTCTCACAACTTGACGACACATGCGTTTCATGTTTACTAAGTAGAAAGTACACTGTAAATCAGAGGACAGTTTTTCCTTTCAGATTAACTTTGCAGCTCTATCTGAAAACTGAACAATGACCTGATGTTTTCATTCACCAACATTAATAAGAAGAATTAGTGGTAAGTCAGGTATTGGCAATCTGAAAGACTAATGACAGATACCTCGGGGATACTTACACCTGCCAAAAGTCAGGGAGTAAATGGTTTTCTTTAATCTTTCTAAATTGATAAAGAAACCTCAGGGAATCTGTAAAATGGAGCTTTAAAAATGCTTCATGACTTGCTGAAACCTATTTCTAAAACTTTTCCTATTCTATCAGAGACAGCTATGAGCCCCTCAAGTGACAAGTTAAATATTTACACTTTTAAGATTAAATAATAACTTGTTAAAGAGTTGTTTTTATTTATCCAGGTTCTTATGGCTCAGTTAGTTTCTACTGTATCAAACAGTGTTAAAAAATAGCAGTAAGCTTGATTTTGTGTTCATTCATTTTGATATAAAAACAAAATACACAATTCACTACTAGAAAAGCTAAGGAATCAAGGGATCCCAGATTCAAAGTGTCCAAGATGAACTTTGCAAGACACTCGAATTCTATCACATTGGCTGCTTTCTTTTATTAATTGTAATAATGGAAAATTAAATACTCACTGACGACGGTGCATTCCAAGTATCTTCTGAAATTCTTTCAATTCTTTTTCAAGTATTGGATATTCATACACATCATCCAGTACATTCCTGTATATGGTCTGGGGGGTCAGGGGAGAAAGAAAAATGGCGGCTGAAATGCCTATTTTGTAAGGATTAGGACTCACACAGTGGTTAACCTGTTGAGGGAATAGGTGGCATATGGGATGATGCAGGGGGTTACACCAGGTACCAGTGAGATCCTAAGTGGGATTCTGCCTCCTAGCCCCTCACCCAACTGCGTGGCTCTCCCACAGCTTTCAGGGGCCATAAGTAGTCAATGCTGGGAACTCAGAGACACCTGGAAGGCAACTCAAGGTTTCCATGACTATTGAGCCCCACATCAGGGTCAGGTCATCCCTGCTCAGCGGGGAGCCTGCTTCTCCCTCTTTCTCCACCTTTGCTGTCCCCCCTGCTTGTGCTGTCTCTCTCTCATGCTCTCTCGCTAAGAAATAAATAAAATCCTAAAAAAGAAAGAAAGAAAGAAAGAAAGAAAGAAAGAAAGAAAGAAAGAAAGAAAGAAAGAAAGAAATGAATGACAGTTTAGGCACAGAGTTGGTTAAACCAGTTTTTAACTGGATGTCTAAAGGACACCTGATTTTTGAAATCAAAGTGAATTCCTTCATGAAAGGCAAATCAGTTTGAACACTTGTCTGTTCTGAAGTAGACTTGCTCCCTGCTCGAATTCCATTCTACCCTTTCTCTGTGTTAACCTGCATAGCTAATATGATTTTGGTGGCCGAGGGAATCCAACTGTCTACATATTGTCTCCATAGAATCATCTGTGTTCAAAAGGTATTACAGCCGGTTGACGATTAGAAAAACATATCAGTTTATACAGGGGCGACTGAGTGGCTCAGTCGGTTAAGCATCTGACCCTTGATCTCAGCTCAGGTCTTGATCTCAGAGTTGTGAGTTCAAGCTCCATATTGGGCTCCACATTGGGCATGGAGAAGAAAGAAAGAAAGAAAAGAAAGAAAAGAAAGAAAGGAAAGAAAAGAAAGAAAAGAAAGAAAGAAAGAGAGGGAGGGAGGGAGGGAGGGAGGGAGGAAGGAAGGAAGGAAGGAAGGAAGGAAGGAAGGAAGGAAGGAAGGAAGGGGGACGGACCGGGGGGGGGGGGGAGAGAGAGAGAGAGAGAGAGAGAGAAAGAAAGAAAGAAAGAAAGAAAGAAAGAAAGAAAGAAAGAGTACATCAGTTTATCTAATTCCAAATGTAAATCTATGTTAGTACCCATTTTGCAAGTTATTATTGCTTAAAATTCTCAAAATACATCATGGTATGAAAAACTTTCATAATGTATGTCTTGTTAATATAGTTTTAAAATTATAAATAATGTTTTATCCAAATATTGTGTATATGGAACTGGTTAGTTCAAACTCAGAATACATCTCAACATATGAAATAGTGTCGAGTTTTTATTTTATTTATTTATTTTGAAGAATTTATTTATTTATTTGACTGAGAGAGAGACAACCAGTGAGAGAGGGAACACAAGCAGGGGAAGAGGAAGAAGCAGGCTCCCAGCGGAGAAGCCTGATATGGGGCTCGATCCCAGGACTCTGGGATCACGCCCTGAGCCGAAAGCAGACACTTAAGGACTGAGCCACTCAGGCGCCCCAAGTGTCAAGCTTTTAGATATGTTCTATCTACCTTAATTATTTCATCTGTAATCAAAATTCCCATGAATTACATAAAATAGCCTTAAATTAGCAAATGTTAAACCGGCCGCCTACATTTTTTTCAAAATGACTTATTTCCAATTAAAAAAAAATTTCTATCTATGTACAGAATATCAGGCTTCAAAAATCAAAACAAGTTAATATTCTGAGTCACAGCTTGAATAGGACAAAAAAAATGCATGACTGCCACCTACAAAAGAGATTTCTGCAGCACATAACCGAAAAAATCACTCATTCGGCATCGAAGAATCTCTCGAAGTTTTACATTACCTTTAAGAACATTTTTGAATGTTCGTCTTCATGTAACCAGTCTTTGTAGAGAGCAATCCACTGGGACACGAGATGCAAGACCTTACGTTTCCGACAAGGAACATCCGAGTTTTCTTCTTTGCCTTGATACTTCTTAGCAGAATAGGTGCAAATGGTTAAGAGAGAATATTGCATTGTTGGAAATAAAAATATGAAGACATCCATTTATTCTTATTTTCACAAAACATGCTAATGCATTTTCCAAAGAATACGCAAATATCTAAGCACGTGCGAAGAAAAGAATATGTATAGCAAGAGCAAAAGGTGTGCACCAGAAACGGCAAAAGTAAGTAAACCCAGGAAAATGATTTCCACACGCTCGGTGGCAGGTCGTGAAGGTGAATTAGATGATTTGCACTGACAGCTGCTGACACAGCTCCACAGGCAGCATGGGTCGATGACACCACGACGAGGTTCTAAGTGGCCTATGGATTTCAACGGTGGCTACAGGAGAGCTGGCCTTGCTACACAGGTAAACGCTTTCCATAAAAGTAACATCAGAACTGGGCCAGATATCCTTTGATCCTCAGAAATTCACAATGTATAAAAGCAGTCACTGCTCAACGAGCCCCAAAAGAGCACCGATTTCTGGAGTATAATTTGTGATATGATTTAAATGCCCACCCCCAGGAATTTGCTTGGAAAAAAACACTGGATAAACATGTAAACATAATTAAAAGGGACTGCCACTTTTCATTTTCATCGGAATAAAAAAAAAAGTAAAATACGAATAACCTAAATGCATCAAACACTGTGGATAGTTAACTTAATTATCACATATCCATTAACAGGCAATCTACAGCCATCAACCTGATGGTCCAGTAGTGCATTTACTGAGCGTGAACATTCGCAATGTATTGTTGAGTAGAAAAGCAAGTAAGAAAACATGTTGGGATCATCCACTTCTATTAACTATGCCTATTTATTTATTTTATTTTATTTTTTTTAAAGATTTTTTATTTATTTATTCAACAGAGATAGAGACAGCCAGCGAGAGAGGGAACACAAGCAGGGGGAGTGGGAGAGGAAGAAGCAGGCTCATAGCGGAAGAGCCTGATGTGGGGCTCGATCCCATAACGCCGGGATCACGCCCTGAGCTGAAGGCAGACGCTTAACCGCTGTGCCACCCAGGTGCCCCTAACTATGCTTATTTATAAGAAAAATTTCATCATCTGGAGTGATAAATACTGAAAGTTAACAGCGGCTAGCTGTGCTGTTCAAATTACATAAAAATAACCACCTCAAAAGCAATGTGCTTAAAGCCTTGGAACGAGACAGAAGCCTGGCATTTTCCAAACCAACCTAGTGTTTTTCTTCCCCAAATTCTCATTTCTGACTATCTTGGACATACTGGAAAGTTATGTAGGAAAAGGAAATGCAATGATGCCAAAGACAGGCAGGCTCTGGGGTTGTGGACAGGATTCTTCACTCTTCAATGCTGCTGCATAACTGTAAAAGAGGAATATCGATGTCTGCCTTCGTAAATATTTCAAAACATATTTTAGTCACTGTCTCCCCAACCTGCAAAAATAAATTCAGGACATTTGAGTTTTTTGACTTCTACATGTGAAATAAACTCAGGCAAATATGCGAAGGATCTGTTAAAGTGTCCATTTTTTCCTAGTTTTTCTCTTACAGACAAAATATAAAATTTTATAGCCTACATTATTTCCACTTGTACAAATGTTCTTCTTTTCCCGTGACTATCACGGCCTAACCAATATAAAGAAGAAAACCTAGAAAATCAGGAAATACTAACAATTTCTTTCTTTTAGGTCAGCAACGTGTAAGTCAGGAAGTGGGCTTCTTACTCCCACTGCATCTCCGTTCTGCGATTACGGACCCGCAGGGCAGAGCCATTTCGGGGCCTGAAACTTCAACGGCCCTTCTCCATTCACAGCTGCTACCACTTATTTGCTTCATCTTGTTCTCACACTAAGATGTACTTTTAAAAAACATTTACTGATTAAATTTAACATTTGGATTATTCTGTTTTATCAGGGTATGTTCACTCCTACACATTTTGCCCTTGCCAGATTATACTTATTTATAAATGTAGCCAGAGGAGGGGAATACTGGGAAGGCACTGGACGACAGTTACGCCTTCAGTGTAGAGCACTGAACGTTAGCTAGCCTAAGGCTGGGAGCTTACCTAATGCTCTTAATGATGAGAAAAGCTAAAAAGCATAAAATTCTACCACAGTAACAGTACCCATCTAAGATACCCAAACACAGCATAAATGGCTCTGATCTATAAATAATGTTTGAAAACAATGGGAGACAAACAAAAAATAATTCGGACCACTCCTCAGAAGGCAATGGTATGGGATATATACGACAGCCTCACTAAGGTGTACATAAAAATCTCTCAAATTAAATATGGATGCCATATTTTTGTTTGTGGTTAATATTATTTCACAAAAAGCAGAGTATGGATTTCATGAGTTTTGATAATTAGTAAAAAGGCTGTTAAGAATCTGAACTAAACGTCTGTAGAAAATGTCTTAGTCAAAGATGCAAAACATGGTCATATCCAAGTGAAGTTTTAGAGATTCCTCAGGGAAATTCTATGAGCATTAATTTAATAATAATCACAAATAATACTAGGATCCTATTTATTTACCTATTTATTTACTTACTTATTTGAAGAGAGAAGGGTGTAGGGAGGAGCAGAGAGAGAGAGAGAGAAAATCTCAAGCAGGTTCCACGCCTAGCACAGAGCCCAATGGAGGGCTCGAACTCAGGACCCTGAGATCACAACCTGAGCCAAAATCAAAAGTTGGATGCTTAACTGACTGAGCCACCCAGGCACCTGTACTAGGATCATATTTAAAAACAATGGTTTGAAGGCATCCATTTGTTATGAAACAAACTATATGGTTTAATAGATGGTAATACTTTTTGAAAAGCCGTTTGCATTAAAATGTAGACGAAATTAGCTCATAGTTATTTTTCTAGAACACTGTTAAAGAGGGAGAACTTGAAAACCTAGTAATTATTGCAGAATTTTTTAGAAACACCCACTTGGAAGCTGTGGAAGAAATCTGTTTTTGCAATTCTCCAAGATCAAAACGAATAATGTTTCAAGATCAGTTGTATGAACGGGTTCAAAACGCTTCCCAAGATCTGTAGCTTTGCGTGGCCATATGAACACAGCAAAGCACTGACAAGTAATCATGATTTCTGGTGTATATATTTATTAAGAGAGATTTTATTTCAGTTATGCCCTTTATGGAGTTCTACAGTATTCTTTTAAGCAGGAAAAGCCTATCAAATAGGGGGGAAATATAACAATTATTTAACAGGAAAAGAATATTACCAAGACCATTACTGTTAGGGCTCAATAAAACTCAGGCATATGCCAAAAAAAATTTTTTTTTTCATCTTCCTAAAAATGTTCACCTAGGCTCTAGAGGAATCTTCAGTTTGGTTTGATAAATACCTAATAGTTAGTAGGCTTCTTAAATGCTTCTGAAGCACCTTCCTTGCAAATTGTGAGTCAAGCAGCCCCTGCGGAGTCTCTGAGTCAGTTTACTTGGCTTGGCTTTTTGGCCTTTCATCTATCAAATCGTAAAGCTTCCTTAACTGGTCATTCACTTTCTAATCACACCTGTCATTCTAACAGCACACGTCTTCAGAAAGCTTCTGAAAAGATGACAATTGACTCCAAGGGGGGGATTTCGACCTCCCACGTGGGGGACGGCTCATCTTGCCCCAGGACACTTGCAAAGAAACATGGTATCCCGTACATATGTTTTCCTGCCCAAGTCCCCTGGCACTAACCGCCTGACTGTCTTACAAGTTCACTTATTGCCCGTCCACTCAACCTCTTGACTCTGGGCTTTACCCAGTGGCCAAACTTACCTCCAGATTTCTCAAGTCTTGAGACCTACGTTTGAAGAAAACTTAATACAAACAGTACAATTTACCCACAACCCAGAAGGTGAAAACAGCAGCCCTGCCTTCCAGTTTCCCCTGTCTGTTCTGTCTCATTTCATCTTTTACTTTGGATATCATTACATTAATATTTAACATATCCACACTCTACACAGGGGCTGAGTAAATTAAGAAAGGCAGTTAATTCCTAATGCGAGACATCTGTCTGAGAGGAAGCCGACAGCATCCTGAAGTTAATGAAGGATATTGCCTCAACAGCGCCTGGCACAAGTCATCAGTTGTCATGAAGACAGTGTACGTGAGAAGGAAGTCATCAAGGAGGGTCTCTGCAAAGAAAGAAAAACAAACACAAGGTAAGCACGCCAGGGATAAGAAGGGCAACTGCTCACCCCCCCCCCCCCAACAGCGTGTGCAGCAGAATACGATAAAGGGTGGTGGGTGTGGGAGGGGTTAGGGTAAGAGAATTTTAGCCACAAAATACATTATTTATGGAAGTTAAGATTTTTTAAACTCCTTACACAGAATACCTCAAGCAATGAGATTATTTTTTTGTTGCAAGGCTCTCTAAACATACTTTTGTCATCCTTCTCACTCCCTAAAACATCATTGACTTTTGTGGGGAAAGATGTTCTGGAAAACCAAAGCACGAATACTGTCCTTTTAAGAATAAATTTTATAGTATTTCTGGGGTATATACTCCAGTCCTACAGGGAATGAAGCCTGCATGTTCTAATAAATTAAGGCTTTCTAAAGCCATTTACCTAAGTCTAGGGCAAGAACAATGGATAATAAAACTTAGAGGACACATATCAGGTTCCATGGCTATTCACCTTTCTCTCTCAAATGCATCTGTAAGAAGCTGGGAAAGTGGTGGGTGATGTTGTTACTGCTTTGGAGAGAGACAGAGCTAAGTCCCATTAAAATTGGGGAGCAGGTATAATATATCATAATATACTCCTTCCCAATCCCTTCCCTAACCTCCTCACTGACAAAAACGGTTTTGATTTTTATTGCCTCTTGGCCTTGAGTGTTCTTGGAAAAGTCCAGCTTACATGTAATATGGAACAGCTAAACAGGTAAACTCTGACCCCCCAATATAATTTCCAAACTGACAGAAAAAATTACATGCAGAATGCAAAGTAGAGCTCTTGCCATAATTGTCTTTATCCGACCTCCTTAACTTAAAATTCATTTTACTATATGATTTCATTTTCATTTCTTTTACATCCTGGACATGGATTTCCAGTAATTTGAAACAGTAATTAATCAGTTGTAAGAATAATGAGCTTGTATACGCAGAAGCATTTATGCTCTCCAAGAGCTATGTAAGTGTGTAAGCAGAAGGAACTGCCCCGGATAGAGCTCTGCAGGTTGTATTGAAGACTGAAAAAATTACAGAATTTTTAGAAATAACCAATAATATTTACTGTAAAAACTGACCAAGGCAAAACAAGTCTATGTTTACAAACACAAAACTCTGATATAAAGAGGTAGTGAATGGCATCTCCAGCCGTATATCAGCTGACCCTGCTTAATTGCTTTGATAGCAGAACATCAAGATAATCCCAATTTACACCAGTAAGTGGTTGCAAATGGTCATGTTAAAAAAACAAACTTGTTTGCTAATTGCAAAATGCCCTTAAGTGAAATGAACCAGAGATGTTAATGAAGAGTATTAAGAAAGGTTTTTTTTAAAGACATTTACTTATTTATGCTAAATAACAGTATTCCTTATTAAAAAAAATAAAAGTTTGACTAATGGCACCTATGATGTAAAATAAGCCTACACTTACAATGTTGTATCACACCACAATATACTAACAGTCAGCGCTCCAGCGAAAGTAAGTTCTCAAACAGATGCGTCTGGGGCTTGCTAGGCATAAACTAAGACCTACCTACTGTAAGTGTGTAAAGGGAAAGAAGAGCCCGGTATCGAGCTCTACAGCTCTGTGCTGAACGTAACTGCGGGAGTGTGGCCGGCTGGACAATTTAGTGTGAGTGCACTCGCACAGCCTGCACTTGCAGAAGACCTGGGAGCTCTCTCCTAGACGCCCTGTTTACCAGTTACTGGCAAGCTGTGACCTCCACCATAATTTCCAAGTTCACAGGAAAGATTCCATGCAGTTTCAAATACTCATCTGCACGAAAAGGCAGGAGAAACTGTATTCTAAGATCTGCCCCCCAAACCAGTTAAACCTGGCAGAAGTTCATAGCTTGGTTATCCTAATGAAAACCTTGAAATATACAGTTTGAAGCTTTTTGTGTTTTCTTCACAGTTTTTAAAATAGTTTCAAGAAAAATCAAACAATGGCATCATGTCTGAACCCCTAGGATATTCTGAAAGACAACTTGAAAACCATCACCCTGGGACACTACTGAACAGGGATGTTCACCAATTCTAACGCTGCTTGGTACTAAATGTGGTTGACGAACATCCTCGAGTTCTCTGCTCTCATTAGAGATGGAGTCTTTTTTGCATTCAATGTGAGATGCAGGCAGCCAGAACCACAGAGCAGCCTGGCATCTATTTTAGGGTTCTCTGTGGGCCCTTACCAATCAGAGCCGACAGTACACAGAAGCCACTGGGTGCAAGCCCTGAGGACCTCACACATTCAGCATTCAAAATGCTCGATGGGACCTAGGTTCAGACTCTTTGGAATGTTCTTACACTTAGCGGATTTAAAGAGGTTGGAACTATTCTCTAATCAAAATTTACTCCATTAGCAACTGAGATGAAAAAGAATGCCATTAAACTTTCACATAACCAGTCATTCCATTCTGGAACAGCCTTGGATAATAAGCTGAGTGACTGGAGTCTGGTTTATATGGTGGCAAAACCATTTGGCATTCAATTCAATTAATGAGCTCACATATGACAATATTTTGTTAAGGGCTTTGACCCAGAAACGCTTTCCCCTAAGCTACTACCATATTTAATATTCAACAGCATTTACCTAATTATCTCTTTGCCATAGAAATATTAATTAAAATAAAAACAACGAGGCTACATAAAAACATCTCCAGTTAAAATCCTACTGAACCACTAAAAATCCTCATGAATAGAACAGATTCCCAATACCCTTGATTCAAATCTTACCCTATTTAACTACCATATTGTTATGAAATTTTTCTCTACATAAAGAGCCTTCCCTTACTCTTTTTCAGCATTGGCATTTTTTTTTTTTTTTTGCTGTGCATGAAAGTAATTGAGTGATATAATCAAAATGACACACTTCAAATAAAAATGCATTTTATAATAGCCATGTATCAAAAAAGGCTGTCCCATGGTATTCAGAGATATTTTTAGAACCACAATGGCTATATAAATGATCCCCTGACGACTATTAGCCAACAATAGCCATTTAGAAAGACAAGCACATCCTCCGGCATCCATATTAAAACACTATAATTATCTATTATATTATATAGTGCTTAATTAACAGTAATTTAAGACTCTAGGCAGAAAAGCACCTTTGTGTATAAAATTATCTTTCATTTAAACAAATTCATAGTTGCCATATACACTAACCTTCTGAATAAAAAGATATATTCATTTTGCTTTCTAACTCAGTGAATACCTAGGTATTAATAGACAATAAACCTTTCCTTTGAAATTCTGTTCGTTAAATCAATCACTAAATCTAATCCCAAATTCTTGGCTCATCACTGATAAAAATATTCAGCCATCCTTTTGGGAATACCCCCCCCCCCAATCCCACAAGTAAAAGAATATTTACATTGTGGCTTTTTTAAATATAGGAAGTACTCTTGCCATATAAAAGAAACATCCTGATAACAATCAAAACTGGTAAGCAGATACTATTACAGTTTTAAGCACTAAGTTTACTTGAAATAAAATACATCAAGATGTAATCAACATCTAAAGTCAAACATTTGATAGAAGTGACTCTAAAATCTACTATTTACCATAATGATGTTAATACAGGACTTTTCTCTTTCATCTCTTACTGTTTTAATTTCAAGGTATAAGAAAAGAATTGTCCATTTCATTTGATTTTACTTGAATGTATTTTTCTTTTATGCAGATATTAAGATATTTTCTCCTCATTTTAAGTGTCTCAAGCACTAAAAACTTCCACTTATTTCTGTAAAACACAAGTGTTTCTAGAGCATCCTAGACTTGTGTCAGGTAGACTAGTAATTGGTTTGGTACAGATCCTTTTTATAGGGTTCTGTTATGTAAATGTAATCAAATCGGAGGAACTGATCTAAATGTTTCAAGAAGGTCTAAGCTTAATGCTTTTTTTTTTTTTTTTTGGTATAAGTGAATTGCTAAGAAAGCAAATGATAAGAATTTTGACAGACAACTGCCTATAGTCACTATATAAGTATGGTAATATGAATATTCAACATTTCTACAGTGACTCATATTCCCTAAAGTACTGATAGCAGATTTGTTTCACCTATATTTCTACTTCAGATGCAATGGAATTTAAGGCACTCTAAAGTATGTTCTACTTAAACTTTATTTCGAGAGGCCAAGAAAAACTTTGTACTTGAAAGGTCTTGTTTCTTGGGGTGCCTGGGTGGCTCAGTCGTTAAGCATCTGCCTTCAGCTCAGGTCCCCCAGGGTCCTGGGATCGAGCCCCACATCGGGCTCCCTGCTTGGCGGGAAGCTTACTTCTTCCTCTCCCACTCCCCCTGCTAGTGTTCCCTCTCTCACTATCTCTCTGTCAAATAAATAAATAAATAAAATTAAAAAAAAAAAAAAAAGGTCTTGTTTCTGGTCCTGGAATATGACGACTTGCCGTTATTTTTTGAGAAGCAGTGCCAAAATGTACCATGTAATTTGATTAAGCACCAATTAAAAAAAATGGAAGTTCATGTCTGAATCATAGGTTAAAGTGCTATGCTGTTCAGAGCTATGCTTTTTTCTCAGTTTATTTTACATTTCTGCAAGCAATATTCATGACCTTAAATGTGGCTGTTTACCACAGCTTTTAAATTCACTCTATTCCTGCATATTTTTACAATTCACCAGAGTATTGCTTAGCCATTCTAAAATGACCAAATCTTGAGATCTCACTTTATTCTTCCTTATTGGTTACATAAGAAATGCTTATTCACTTAATGCTGTTTCTACATCAAACTTTAAAAGTCACCTCTTTAATGACAGGAGCTTACTACACACAAGAGCTTGGACGGCACTCTTCAAATAATGAAATCTGTTTTTACTGTGACTTGAAAAATTTGGTTTTGGAATCCCATCATTCTTTGGGAAAAAATGATTTGAACACAACAGGAATTATGTTCTGAACTATATTACATTCCACATGCTGCCTTTTAAAAGTGTCACTAGACAGACTATGGACTAATAAACCCAGTGCTTGCCCACATTCTCCACACCTAAGGTCATGTTTGCAAGTCACCCTGGGTGGGAAGAGAGGTGACAGGCCCCATGAGCTCCTGCTGTCCCAGCCCTTAGCGGCTCTCCGCGTCTAGGCACGATTATAATTACAATCCATTTGTGGCTCATGCATGTGTCTGCTAAACCTGCTGGGAAGCTTAGAAAACAGTGTGAAAAGTACTAACGAGATCAGAGAACTGAATTTCTACCTGGATTGCCTTAGGTTCAGTCCTGAACCTCTCTGGGCCTTAGTTAAGTCAGCTATGAAGTGGGTATCATATCCACACCTAGCAGAACTGCAGTCAGGATTAAACAGTGTATCTAAAGCACTGGACAGAGAAACTGGTATACATTAGGCACTCAATAAGTACCACCTGTTCTTACTTTCATAAGACAATATTCAGATCCTGTCCCAATTCTTCAAGTGCTACCAATCAACCAAGAAACACTGAGTACCAAGAACTGACTCTATCAGAGGCGTCTGCTAAGGGATTTGGGGTGAGAGACAAGAAAATACAGAGTGATCCCTGGCTTCAAGCTCATAACTAGTCAGGAAGTTGAGACATTTATCCCCATGAAATGCACTAAATAAGGCAACACTTCAACTGGGCAGCACCAATCATAAACGTTCTAAAGGATAAAGGAAACTCCAACATGCCACGGAAGGTTTTACCTAACAGGTGCCATGTGAGATCACCCCTGAACTTCTAAGAAGAACTGGTGGATGAAGAAGTGAAATAAATGTGAGCAAAGGAGTGACTGTGTGGTGTCTGTGGCTGAGACACAAACCTGTGGCCTCTGGGCCTTGTCTAGCCCCTAAAGGTGTTTTTCGTTATATGACAATATTTAAAAATCAGAAGATCTGAGGGCGCCTGGGTGGCTCAGTCGGTTAAGCATCTTACTGTTGATTTTGGCTCAGGTCCTGATCTCAGAGTCGGGGTCACACTCAGTGGGGAATCTGCTGGAGATTGTTTCCCTCTGCCCCCTACCCCCTCTCTCTGAAATAAATAAATTAATCTTTAAGCAAAACGACACATAAAAATTAGAAGTTCTGGCAGCACCAGGCCCGCATCTCATAAGGCAACATGGTTTCGTGCTGAATTGCCCTTTTCATGCAGCGTGCGCTCTGCAGCTTATCACGGTTCTGCCCCCATTGGCTTCAGCTCTTATTAGCAGTCTGTGGACAGGTGAGTTTTAGAAGGCTTGGTCTATGGTATAGTTTGAAACAGTAATAGAAGGGATCACATGTATAAGTGCAAAGTAAACTAGGTTGGAGCCAACTCCTGGAGGGTCTTTGAGCCCTACAGCAAGAAGCCTATGGCTTGTTCTATAGGAAAAGGGAAGTGAATGGAAATTTTCAAGAGAAGAAATGACAAGAGATAGAGATTGCACTTGGGGCATCAGGACAGTGAGACTGGATAAAGGAAAAATAAGGAGAGAGAAGATGAGTTTACTTTTAAATACACTGAGCTTCAGTACCCTGAGGTTACTTTAAGTGAAGATACTGGACAAAACTATCAAAGACCAGAGCTTGCTAAAGAGGTCTGGGTGATTATGGGAGCTACTATATAAAGAGGGTACAAAGAGAGTGGCCTGGACAACATAAACTGTGAGGTACAGTCCTAGGGAGGTGTAAGTGGGGACTGAGGGTTGAGCTGGGGTGTATGTTCACATTTGGGTAATGCTAAGAGAAAGATGAGTTCAAGAAGGGGGGAAAAGGAGAGAGAGAAAAACAGGAGAACAGGGAGACACAGATGTAACAGAAGCCAACAAGAAAGGATGACGGAAAGGCAAGCGGATCCCGAGTGTGCAAAGTTGCTGGAGGGAAGTTCATCAGCCTTCATCTGCATTCAGAGGCCATAGGATTTGGTGTGTGGATGGTCTCTGTCTGACGGACAGATGCCCCTTGAAAAATGTTAGGGCAATGTTAGGGGCATACCTGAGTTAGGCTGAAAGGAACTAAGGATATTCTGATAATCGGCCCTCACACCATCCATCACCCTCTTTTTCCCCACTCTTCCTGCAGGTGTTACACAGCTGATCAGTAACAGCAGTAGCTCTCACAAATTAGCCAGGAGGAAGCAATTCTTCCTGATCAATCCAAGTATCATTTAACAGTATAGATCAGAACATGGGAAGTGTCATGGGTATGGAGCCTTCGATACCAACCTGCCAGCATCTACCAACAACAATTAATACCCAGTTGCAGGAGTCACTCAGTCTAGCACAAGAGACTCTCGGAGCTGCTCTGTCTGGTACGATTAACATCATACAATACATAAAGACACAAACTGTGTTCCTAAGGGCTTGTCAATTCAACATTCCAAAATTTCATGAAACAAAGAAAGAACTAATTTAAATATTAAACCTTAAATTAGAAGTCTGGGGCATGGTTATTTGAAGCACTCCTCTAATACTAGAATCAACTCAGGACAAGGTATGATATTTTTATCTCCCGGGCACCAAGAAGAATCTCTATTACCAGCTTTCTTCCAAAACTTGAAATATATCACCATTCTGAATGTTAATTTTCCACCCCGGTCACTGTGAATCATTATCACTGAATTCAGATGAGTAAAATTATTTTTTGTTTCAGCTTAAGAAATTCTAGAGCTATGAGAGAGAAGTTATTTTCCTCCAAGTTGAACATTAGTCAACTGTCTTAATTTAAAGCTAAGAATGATAACTAGATATATTAAAGATAAAAAGATACTCTACCAATTTACTAGTGTAAATTAAACACAACTAGGGCGCCTGGCCGGCTCAGTTGGTAGAGTGTGTGACTCTTGATCTAGGGGTTATGAATCCGAGCCCCATGCTGGGCGTGGAACTTACTTAAAAATGAAATCTTTTTTTTTTTTTTAAAGATTTTATTTATTTATTTGACAGAGAGAGACAGCTAGCGAGAGAAGGAACACAAGCAGGGGGAGTGGGAGAGGAAGAAGCAGGCTCCCAGCGGAGGAGCCTGATGTGGGGCTCGATCCCAGATCGCTGGGATCACGCCCTGAGCCGAAGGCAGATGCTTAACGACTGCGCCACCCAGGCGCCCCCTAAAAATGAAATCTTTAAAAAAAAATAATTAAACACAATTAAACCTAACTAAGCCTATTTCTAAACAAGTGGGCACAAGATCTTACACAAACTGAAAATGTCCAATATTAGAAAACTTACTTCACTATGTAGCCCATGTTTAAAAATATTTCTAGGACAAATATTTCATCCAGTGACTGACAGCAGGGAATGCCTTTGTGCTCTGGGTTCCAGAACAGTCATTGGAGTTCTTTTTTTTTATTATTATTAAGATTTTATTTATTTATTTATTTGACAGAGAGAGAGAGCCCAAGTTGGCAGAGGCAGGCAGAGGAAAAAGCAGGTTCCCCACCAAGCAGAGACCCCGACGCGGGACTCCATCCCAAGACCCTGGGATCATGACCTGACCTGAAGGCAGATGCCCAACTGACTAAGCCACCCAGCGTCCCTGGAGTTCTTTTCACTAACACATAGCTGCTTGCTTTCTCACAGGTGAGAGGGAGAGCAGTGCTTTAGGGTCACGAAGAAAGGTTTGGTCACGACCATTGACTGAACACCTACTGCTTGGGGTCGAGCACTGTGCTCACTGCCATGGAGAAGGTGAAGTTTTAAGGCCTCAACTTTCACAGGGTTTGAATGTAATCATAAAAGGACCACATATGGCAGGCTACAAGCCCCAGGATGAACACTGTGCATGGGAATGTCTGAACAAACCTCTACCCCCACCCTCACCCAGCACACATTTTAGCCCTAGAGAGCCCCAGATTTGCTCTGAACCACACCTATTTCTTAGTGTGCACCAGGAAGCCAACGGCAGCTCTGATGGGCAACGAGGACAAGTAGAGAAGGGAAGATAGTAGCTATTCCCTTCGCACATAACCGGAACAGCCACCTCTACTGACCACACACTGTGTGCTGTACCAGGAGCTTTATCCACACGATCTGTGCTCCTCATATTCTCTCTAGGAGGCAGGTCTGATAATCTCTTTGTGGCATGATGACACCAAGCCTGAGCTAAGGAGGGTGAAAAACCACTGAGTTGTTGCAAGTTAATATCAGAAGGGGCCTAGGTCCCAAGGTGGGCTGATCCCCAACTCTGGATTTCACTGCACCCTGCTCTTCTGGGGCTGTGAATCCAAATGGTCCATATGTGCAGGAGAGTCACAGAGTCCTGTTCCAGACAGGGAGAAGTGCCACAGATAGAGGAACTTAGTCTTTTTTATTTTTGAATTGCCAAAAACGCCCCTATAAAGTCGTTTTCCATCTATACACCAGCATGCTGGAGTTCCTTTATTCCTACTCAAATTTCATTTTTGTTTTCTAGCAAACACTTGGTAAATAGCAAATAGCTATAAGGGATCAGCCAATTTCCTCTTCTAAAGGTAGAACTGACAATCACAGGGAAGGATTAAGATAGTCCACAAACTCCTAATGCTTTTAAGATCTCTTATTTTTTTTGAGAGAGAGAGAACGAGAGAGAGAAAGCATGTGTACAAGCATGGGGGAGGGGGAGAGGGAGTGAGAGAATCTTAAGCAGGCTCCATGCTGATGGGCTCCTTCCCACAACCCTGAGATCATGACCTGAGCTGAAATCAAGAGTCAGGTGCTTAACCAACAAAGCTACCCAGGCACCCCACTTTTAAGATCTTTTAATGGCCATTTATACATATTTATATTTTTTAAAGTTGAAGTGTAAAGACAGAAACTGAAACAATTTTTTTAAATGGTCAAACCATAGAACTCTTCCTTTCCTTCTAAACTTCTTCATATTAAACACTACAGATACTGAGAATCATTAGGCACATTTTATTTTGTCCTTTCCTAAAAGAAAAAAAAAAAAAAACTGACTTCCACATCAAAGTCTTGTCTGTTCCTCACCTCAGTGATCCCATATGCCTACTACTCCAACATCTGGGTAATCAAGTCATTAAACATGTATTAACTGTTATTGGTTAAGGTTATTTTTGTCTTTTTGGCTAAAGGCATTCATACCAACTCCTTTGTCTCAAATGGTTCTAATAAGTCAGTTTTGTTTTGTTTCAAAATCAATGTACTATTTGCACAGCTAAGAACATCCTTAGGCCTTTCTCCTAGCATTGAAATCACATGAGTCATGGTGATTTGACCCACACCGCAGCTACATAACGGGTACATGAGAGTTCTGAAATATCACCAAGCATGTAATAATATAATTATGTACTACAAGCTCTTTTTATGAGAACTAATTTAATGTGTGCTATTGTTAAGCTCAGTCAAAGTCATAATATAGGAAATATTTTTTAGTATATGTTTCATATGTTTTGGGAAAAATATATTTTTAAAGATTTTATTTATTTATTTGAAAGGGGAGAGAGAGAGTGCTCACGAGTGCAAGAACAGGGGGAGGGAGAAGCAGACTCTTCACTAAGCAGGGAGCCCCAGACATGGGGCTCAATCTCAGGACCCTGGGATCATGACCTGACCCAAAGGCAGACGCTTACCTGACTGGGCCACCCAGCCGCCCCATGGAAAGTATTTCTAACAACTTGTAAGGAGAATTCTGGAGTGAAAGAAGCAGAATTCTCAAACATGAATTCAGTGGCTCAAATCAGACATGAGAAAGGTACTTTCAGTTAAGTACTCTTTGCACATTAATAATACAGGGGATTACTGTCAAAATTCAGTTTTCAGAAGGCTATAAAAGCTAATTCTTTATAGTCTTTATAAAATGATTATACGATGCTTTATTTTTTTTAATTTATTTTGTTTGTTTACAAGTAGGCTCTATGGCTAGTGTGGAGCCCAATATGGGGCTTGAACTCCCGATCCTGAGATCAAGACCTGAGCTGAGATCAAGAGTCAGATGCTTAACCAACTGAGTCCCCCAGGTGCCCCATTATACAATGCTTTAAATCACAATATATTTAAATTTCTTTGAAGAGATGGAAATATAATTATGGCCTGGGATCGAAAGTATCAAAACGAACTAACATAAGCTTCCATTTATAAAATTCCATGCCATTTTTCATTTCTTAGGAATCAAACTTTGCTTTTTCTTGGCCATATTGCTCTCCCCATATATATATATTTTTAAAGATTTTATTTATTTATTTGACAAAGAGAGAGCGCACACAAGCAGGGGTAGCAGCAGGCAGAAGGAGGAGCAGGCTCCCCACTGAGCAGGGAGCTGGATGCGGGACTCGATCCCAGGACCCTGAGATCACGACCTGAGCTGAAGGCAGACACTTAACCGACTGAGCTACCCAGGCGTCCCCACTCTTCACATATATTAACACCACACAGTGTATCTCCCAGCTTCACTTGCAGCTAGATGAGCTACGACTAAGTTTTGGTCCATGGGATAAAAGCTGAAGCCGTGTGTGATGTACAGGTGTGTTCTTGACTTGCTCCATCCTGCTACCTGGACTGTGACGCTAGCTAGCATCCCTCTTGGTTTATGAGATGAAGGTCAGACTCCAGGGACACTGGGGCAAAAAGCTGGAAGGAATCTCTGCCCTGGCTGACTTCAGAGCGTCCTTTCCAGCTCTATGCTGCATTTCTCTATTTTTACTCTCACACGAGAGAGCAATATATGTACACCTTGTCTAAGTTACCATCCTTTACACGCAGCCAGGCCTAATAACAAATAATACATATATTTATACACAGAAAATTCTTAGGAGCTCAAACACATGAGGAGTATGGTCTGCTTCTCAAGTGTCTCTATTATCAAAAGCAGGCAAAGTACATTTACCGAGAGATAAGTATTGTGAATTTATCCTGATCTCTACAACTGTGGATTTCTAAAATATGCCGATCAAGACACATTTGCCTTGCATGTTTTTTTCCAAAGAACAAACACCCTCCCTGGGAGACCATAAAATAGAGTAAATTGTCATAATAATTCTGAGACGTGCGCTTGCATTATGCCGATCAGCACAGGCAGAACTTGAGTTAACTAAAATATTTTTACAAAAGTCAGCACAGTGGTCAATAAAAATGGCTTGCAATGCCTTTAAATTCAGATCAAACTGAAACAACACAACAAGAGGCTACGTTTTATATGTGCAACTCTAGAGAATAAGATCCAAAATTAGGATGAAAAGATCTTCACTGTGTTCATTCTTTTTTCTTAACAAAACACATGACACTATTTATGGTATCTTTAAGCCTGCTACACAAAAACAAAATTTGAGATATCAAGCAAGGAAGAAAATTTAGGGGGAAAAAGCCTAACTTGCTTTAAGTACTATACAAATCTCTCTTCATAACAAGTGTATTTAAGGCACATTGAAAGTGATGTAATTATGGAAGTAGTACACCAGCTGCTTTAATATTAGAACTACTATTGAGTCTCGATATATACAACTCATCCACCAAAAACTATGCTCACTTAAGGCTGAGAATTTAAGTAGAAATACCCAGCCAGGTATGCAAAAGGCAGTTCTAACTTGTACTTTTCATCTTCACACTAAGTGAAGCTCATTTACAGGATTAAAGGATTTAGAAGATTCACAAAGTGTCTTGAATGCAGAGAACAGACAAGAACAGTAAATCTGAAGCCGAAAAGGATACAAAATTGCTCTAAAAATAACTTCCTAGCACTATTCAGATTACAATAAGATATTTTGGGGATTACAAGATTTTTTAGTTTTCCACATTTTCTGTTCACTCATATTTAACAATTCTGCCTAATTTCCTATTTATTGAAAGATTTGGGGGAAGGCCTGCCAGCCAAGCAGCAGCCTTATGTAAAAGGCAAAAAGCTGCAAACAGAATGAAAAGAATGGTTTCGATTGTAGAGCAAGAAAGCCCCAAGGGCAGAAAATGAGGATAATGGGAAATGGGAGGGGAATGTTATAATGAGAAAGACTGCAAAGAGAAATGAGAAAAGGCTCAATTATAGGTATGTTAAAGGCAAAAATTCTCCTGCTCTAAGAATATTCCTTTCAGACATGTGCTTGTCAATTACGGCAATTCTGTGGCACTGCACCCTTTCAATGAAGCAATAATTTGATTGAAACATGCTGTGAGAGATTAACATGCAGTGATTATAATCAACAAATTGCCATTCACTAACATTTCTTCCTCACACTGAGGAGACTACCTGAAGTACACACTCTTACACAGAAAAATGACTTAAATTTTTTTTTTTTCCTGATAGGATGCGAGTTTTGCTTGATGAAGGTGGCCCCGCATTTTAAAATACAAACAAGGACATCTGATGATCTCACTTTAAATCTTTCAACTGTCTGGGGAGATGACGCACAAGATCTCCGAGAGAAAGAAAGAGGAGAAAGAGAAGAGTTTTTTTCACTCTTCAACATTGTCTCAAATAGTCTCCAGTAACTTTAGCTGCTGATGTTACAGTAAAACTGTGGTCTTGCTAAAATTACTAGACTGTCAACTCTATTGACACAGTATCTTGTCTTCATGAATTTCAGAATCTCTTGTTCCTTCCAATTTGCTCCTCCAAAAAAGCCGGACTGATATCACACATTTAAACAAGTTTCTGGAAATAAAGCTGGACACGACAAAATCGCGTTTGTTCTAAAGTACAACATTAAATATGTCCAAACACCCAAAACTTACTGTGGTAGGAAGATATGGTAGTTTTACAAACTCAGAGATTTGAGAACAGCATTTCTTTTTAAAGGAACAGAAATCCATTCTCTTTTTATTTTTTTAGATTTTATTTATTTGAGGTAGAGAGAGGGCGTGACTGGGAGGGAGAATGCAGAGGGAGAGTGAGAGGGAGAAGCAGCCTCTCTGCTGAGCAGAGAGCCCTGACATGGGGCTCCATCCCAAGATCCCAATATCTTGACCTGAGCCGAAGGGAGATGTTTAACTGACTGAGCCAGCCACCCAGGTGCCCCATTTTCCTTTTAAAAGAACAAAAAAAAAGAGAAACAATTTACAAGAACAAAAAAATAAGTTAGTACCAAACTGAGAAGGTGTACTACAGAGATTCTTTTTTTTTTTAAGCTTTTATTTATTTGAGAAAGAGAGAGAGTGTGCCCTCATGTGAGCAAGCTGGAAGGAGAGGGAGAGAGAATTTGAAGCAGACTCTGAGCTGAGCGCAGAGCCCACCTCTGGGCTCAGTCTCATGACCATGACATCATGACCTGAGTTGAAACCAAGAGTCAGCTGCTTAACTGACTATGCCACCCAGGCGTCCCTGTACTATAGAGATTCTTTTTTTTTTTTTTTAAAGATTTTATTTATTTATTCGACAGAGATAGACAGCCAGCGAGAGAGGGAACACAAGCAGGGGGAGTGGGAGAGGAAGAACCAGGCTCCCAGCAGAGGAGCCTGATGTGGGGCTCGATCCCATAACGCTGGGATCACACCCTGAGCCGAAGGCAGATGCTTAACTGCTGTGCCACCCAGGCGTCCCTGTACTATAGAGATTCTTAACAGGTATACATTAGGGAGACAGAAGATGAAAACTGAACAAAGCTGTTACCTTTCTCAAATTTATTTTTATGAGAGAAGATTCAAGTTGCACTGAGGATGTGTGTTTCATAAGCCACCTCCATCCGAAGTCAAAGAGACTCGATAGATTTAAGCCAGTAGTTTATTCCCACAATAATAAAGCTGAAGACTCTCAGGGCCTCATGATTCTACAGGAACTTTGTGTCTGATCAGATAGGGCCTCTATAGTTTATATTTAAAAATACACTGTACTTTTATATATTCGGATTCTTTGAAAACTGACAATTCATGTACATACTTATGGCAACTTTCCATGTACCAGAGTATTTCATTATTTGTAATAAATTATTCTCCAGCCATTCTAGGAAATTAGAAATTCACTGAACCATAAAGAAATACCTGTTTCCCAACAGTGTGTCAAAGTGGGCACTTGAGGTGAAGGGAAAGCAAATAAAATGTAAATAAGGGAAATAAAGCAAATAAAATGTGCAGAGGTGAATGAAGGAGAAAGTCCATTCATTTTTAGGTCTCCCATACTGACTTCAGTTTACATGGAAAACCCCTCATGGTTCACGAGTTGAGGACATCAGCACCAGGACTGACTTTATAAAGATAACAGTCACATGTGAATTTTTTTAGAATATGGTGTGAAGGAAACCCTCAAAGACCCTCTATCTCACCTCCAGGCTCTAGGACAAGGACTTCACTCAAACCATCAGAAAGTGGTTGATATTTTCTTAAAAGTGTTCAAAGAACAAAGTCTAGAAACTTGTTGAGATGTCCAGGTTTCTCAACATTCTTACAGTCAAGAGGCTTAAGATTTCATTTCTCAGGTGCATCTTATTTTCCTCGTGCATCTTATTTTCCCTTATTTATCTTCAGATCCTCTTGGAATTAATTTTCCGTAGCCCTACAATATTTTGGTTTGCTTCTGGTGTGCTCTAGACTTACAGCTGAACATCAAAGATTAGAAGAGTTCCTGTGGACTCCACACGAAAATGATGCAATTAAAAGAAATGCATTCCAATCATCAGTTCTCATTCTAAACAGGGACTGTGTGCCTGGAAAGTATGCTGTACCCCTACTTGTATCTTCTTCCATTACGTACCTCCCTTTGCCCATCGGTTATGCGGTAATGAAAACCTCCACATTTCCATTATTAATCAGTGTATGTTAATGACCTTATGCTTCGGCTCTGTCTCACTTCATTTCACCTTGCTTCATTACCAACAAGAGTATTAATTAACCCACAGTCTACTGGCAGTGTAAAAGCATCAATTCCCTTGTTATCATACACAGTATCACATGTTTGAAGGTGGTGCGAATAGATGAGTCCAGATGAGGAACACCTCAAATGAAATCCAGTCAAAATCTAATTTTTAATCAGTCCTCACGTGAGCAGTCTGTGACACAGCATCAGCGGGTAAGGACCTCTTCCTCCACTCCCCCTCTTTTGTGACCTCAGGGAAGCAGTCTGCTCACCCAGTGGCCACCCAGCTCACAGCTGGAAACCAAGAAGCGGGCCTCTGTGCGGGAGATGAGAGCACTCTTAAGCAGCTCCCGGAGCACCTGATTTGGGGTTTATAGCTGGAGTTGAATGGTAGGTTTTTACTTCAATGAGGCCTTTTATCCATGACTCTAGTCACTAGAAAAAAAAAAAAAAAAAAAGATCTCTGGGAAAAAGCTAGGGATACAGCTGAGTTCATCTGCAGTTTCAGATGCTCGTTTCGGATAACTTCTACCTTAGTCTCTATGTCCATTAGATGGGGACCATTATCCTGTACTAAAATCCATCGGACGGGGAGGAAATTTGGACAAATGGAGGGGTATCCCGAGTATCTTTCAAATCCCGGCTCTCAAATCTGGAAGGGGCCTCAAACAACATGTGGCCTAAGTCCTCTGCTTTCATAAATGAGGCAACTGAGAAGAAAACTTCTACATAATTCTGATACCTCATCATTTGTCAGTATTAATTTTTTAAGTCTCCCAATGCTTCAATTATGGTCAGCAAATACATTACATTCTCCGTCATAGTAACAGGGAGGGAAGCTAAGGGCACTGCAAAAACACCAAATCAAACCAAACAGAACCCACAGCACAAAGATCATACAGCAAGCAGTAACTATATTCTAGCATGACCATTTGCACTTCTAGCTCTCTCTCGACAGCACTTTGGGGATTTTCCCTGTCACCATGGATAGCTACAAGTCTTTGCTTTATCTGGAAAAGTCGGCCTTCACCGAACACCTGAGGCATACCCAGGGCAGCTGGAGTTGGTGCTAATGAATTTAGTCTGCTGTTGACTTTTTTACTAAAGCATGTCTGCAAACAAAATTAACCTATTATTTAAAAGTGGCAGTTTCATAAAGCTGAAAAAGACTTCAAATGGCAACCTGGTCTAGTTATTTGTCTATGAAGAAGTTATTTTCACAGGTCAAGATGGTAAAAGTCTGATATCAAACATTTCCATGGATAAAGATTCCATGGCTTATAGTCCTAACTAGTACCATCCAGGACTAGTACCTATACGTACTTCAAATTTCTCCCTCCCTTCCTTCCTTTCTTTTCCTCAAGTAAATCTATTTCCCTTGGTTCTGAACTTTATTGAATATAACCAATAGTTTCATGTTAATTCTTGAAAGTACCTTTTTTTTTTTTTAAAGTAGGCTCCATGCCCAGCATGGAGCCCAAGGTGAGGCTTGAACTCACAACCCTGAGACCAAGAGTCAGATGCTTAACCAACTGAGCCACCCAGGTGTCCCTTGAAAATACTTTAAATACATTAAAATACCCTCTAGCTTATTTTTAAAGACAAGTGGCTATAGTTATCATAAAATAGTGCCCATAATGATTAGCATTTAATATCTACTATTTCCCTACTTCCTTTCTTGTCTGAATCCCTCCACTGGAACATATGCCCCACGAAGGTAAGGAGTTTGTTTTGTGTACAACTGGATCTCCACATCTAGGACAGAGGAGTGTTAAAGATATTTGGGGAATGAAGGAATTAAGTTTTTCTAAGGTATTCGTTCATGGTATAGAAATTGAGTAATTAAAAACGCACAGTTGTATTTTATCACAGAAGTAGTGTATAAAGTTAAGAGTAAAGAAATTACAGGAGGATGGCTAGTGATAAGAGATAGGATGTACTATCTTTCACCACTGGGGGAAAACTGCCACTTTTCCTTGGCAACGGACTCATTCTGAATATCCCAAGATGGCTTGGTAATACAATTTTGTAAATGGATTTTACTTGTGGGTGATAAATCAAAGCCATTCTTCGGAAATGTTACAGCATAATTTCTCAAAGAGCTTAAGAAGTTTCCCACTGAACAAGGTTATACACAAACACACATAAATCATCACCAGGTATGGTCACTAAGCCGTGGGTTCCAAGCTTCCTTCTCCATCAACATTCTAACTGCCCTTTGAGTCTGAAGAAATGCAGAAGTAACGTAAGTAATATGAAGGTAGACTGAATAGCCTATGTCCTTGTGCAATGGCTAAGTGATGGTGACTTCAGCATAAAATGACCACAAGGTTCTGAAACTTGTCTATAATTCCAGGAGAGACACCTCTCCTCCAGATCTAGAATTCCATGGTTCTGTGACATTTGGAAAGAGATTGATGTAGATCCCTTTGAATCAAGGTGTCTTAGTGACGAAAGACATCGCTAAGATTTTTTTTGTACGACTTGCTTAAGGTCTCAGGCTGGTTTGTTAATGGAGCGTAAATCTTGGACCCAAGACAGAATCTCATTTTAGTACCCTTTCTACTCTGGTATGTGCATTTTCTCCTTTCTTAAACCATGATTTCTTGCAGAAGTAGGCACCTTGGCTGTGAGACTCCAGGGCCACCCAGGGATTTTTATGGCGTTACAGAACCCTGGCAAAAATCCAAATGGGTTTTGTTCACTATATATCATCACCTCCTCATTCCAAGCGTTGAGAAATTCAACAGCTGTGTGACCAGTACCTCTGTCTCCTCTGTTTCCTTTTCTTCAAAATTATTTCAGTGGGTGGACCAGCAGTGCAGTCTTGTAAAATTTGAACCTGTCAGGCTGCAGAGGCAGGGGACCAGTGGACACGAGGCTGACCAGTGGACATAAAGCCCTGGAGAGGAGGTGGGGGATGGAGAGGAGGTGGAGAAAAGGGGAAATGAGCCCCTAACTCTCCAAGGCAGATATATATTTGTAACTATTAGAAACTTGGAATAAATCATAAAAGTTGGTGGGGGGCTAGATGAGACAAGGTCAGTGTTCTGTTTCTGTGGCTCTCACATCTGCCTGCATATTAGCATCACTTGGGGAGCTTTTAAAGTCCCTAAGGCTTAGGTTCCATCTCAGGTCAACTGAATCAGAACCTCTGGGGTGGGACCCAGGTATTGGTATTTTTTAAAAAAATGCCCCAGGTGCCTCAATTGTGCAGCCACCCATAAGATCCACTGGTCTATTTGTTACGTGACACTACAAAAATAAAAACAAAAGATAAATACAAGGTAATTTTAGGTGCATCTTAATTGCACAAAATCATGGAGAGATTTACCACCATCTGAAAATTTTCTGTGTCTAGACTCAACAGACATTTAGGTCTGCACAAGCTACGTGGCTACACGGTCATCAAGGTCTTTGCCACCTGCAAGAGGAAACCTGGGACAGAAATACCAAATATCTTTCCAGAAATCCTAAAAGGTAAGGAGATCAAAGAAAGAGGTTCACCTAAGTTGTTTTCTATCTTTCCAATGACTAGGAAAAAAACCTTCTTAGTTTTTCTTCGCAAGAAACACGCATCAAGCACTTAGGACAGGCTTGGTATTAGCTGGAAAGAAGACAGGGAAGTTCATAAAAATCAGTGCCTGTCCTCACTCTCCTCAAGGTTCTGTCAGTGCACTGCTCTAAAAAAGCCACCAGTGAGCTGGCAATGGAGATAAACCTCTGGACTCTATGGATCAGGTGAGACACCCCTATAACGTAAGGCAGGTACTTTCTTGGAGGTTACAAAGGTAAAGGACTCAATCTCTCAATGATCTGCTCAACCTGCAAGGTGCTGCTGAAAGCCGACCAGTAACACGTGATCAAAGCAGGCGCTTCCACACCGCGTGCCCATCCACAGAGTATGCTGAATGACAGCCTCCCGAGTAACCAAAGCAGCCACACCGTGAAGAAAGCAGGGCAAGCAGAATAAGCACGAGCTGTTTGGCTTTACCTGTGCCTACTGTCCTATTATCTGTTCATTGGTTTTTCTTAAAAAAACCTTTACTTCGAAAGGATGAATAAAGAATAAGAAAATGGAAAAAAAGAGGCCAGTAAGTAATGCGTTTCCTCTTGTGTTCTCCCTAAGGTGGACCTGTCATAATGCAGATTCAGAGAGAAAAATCAATAAGATGGTTTTTCTTCATGTAATCCATCCAATACATAATTTTCCCTGCTTTGAAGCAGAAGTCATTATTCCCAACAACAGCAGCTCTAAACAAAACATACTCTATCTATCCTTTCTAGGGAGTGGGAAGAGTTAAGTAGAAGCAGGAACCCCCGCAGACCCCGCAGACCAGGGCTGGCTGGGGGGAGCTTCCTCTCCCATCCCTCCAGCTCCTCTACTCACAACTCCTCATTTTGCTTTCTCCTTGCCTGCTTTGTAATTCTTCTGGGCTGGGAGTACTCAAAGATGTCTCCCCTACACCTGGGAAGATGAAAGACAAAGCTGCTTGATTTTTCTCTACCATTCCAAAGGTGTAAGTCAGAACCTGACCCTTGACAGAAGGGGTAATCTTTGAAAGCTGCGTCAATCACTTTCCACGTTCATAAACAGATATCCAGTGGCCAGACTCAAATAGTTTTTTCATTTGAAATAATGATTCATTCATTCATTCATGCATGCATTCATTTTACAGCCAATCTAATCACTTGGGAAAATCATTAGTAGGGTGCTCTTAAGCATCTCTAATATTATTGCTTTAAAACTCAGTTTGACTTCGTGGTAGAATACCATATGAACTGTTGTTTTCTCTTCCCGATGCAGGTGGCAACAGCATTACATTATGTCAATAGCTTTGGCATTCCCCTTCCTATTCCGTTCAATTAAGTCAACTTTTTTCCACTTGCATGTCCATACCAACTAGTAATCACTTCAACTGCTCCTCTGTGAGTGCAGAAGGTCTCTTTTTCGGGACTTGTACCTCCATTTTCACAACTAAGTGACTTTTGTGGGAAAGAGATGGGAAATGACTCCCATCTCTTGCACCGTTATTTACCCCAGCCTCTGGTGGGCACAGGAACGTAACAATCCAGAAAAGGCTCATCCTGGTCTGTGGGAGCACTTATGGCCTCCCATGTGCCCTTTCCTCCTCACTGCCACTGGGGCCATGCGGACGACCACCAGATGGCTCCAGCCGGCCCCATATGGCTCCCTCTCCCTAAAAGGGGTGCTAGAGAACATAAAAACGCTGCTGTATACTTTTATTGCAGGCCTTCTCATTTCCCTCCATCTGTCTTCCATATGTTTATACGATGCTATTAGGCTCTTGCACACATAGGCCTTTTATAATGCGGGCTGCCAGCCTGATGAGAATAAAGAACAAGAATTCACCTCTGCCGATAACAAGGGGCCTCAATTCCTTTAAATATGTGATTCATTTAGTATTCAAACTAGAACAAACTAATAACCTCTTTTCTTCAAGTTGCCTGTGGAATTTATTTTATTTTTACATCTATGATACTTCTTTTCATTTTAGGAACAAAAACCACACGGCAGCTTTTCTGCTGTGTTTTCTCCAAGCGCTGGTATGTGATGTTTTGAAGAACTGCGTGACTTCACTTAGGCCTCCCTATGGCATACACATCAACCTCTCTCTGAGTCTGACTCCTCATTTTCATCAAGTTCTCTGTTAATCACAGGGAAAGTTGTTAACCATGCTTTCTTTCAAGTGTCACTACAAAAATCTGAAGTTTCACACGTCCTCTGAAAACTCGAAGGAAATGAGGAGGAATAAGGAGAGGCTGACCCCGAGAGGCCTCTTCCTGCCTTGCTGAGGGCAAGCCACTGAGCTCTGGTCCTCTTTGCTTTGCTGGGCACTGGGCTAGAGTGACATATCTGATCCCAGGCGTGGTGTAACAGTCACTAGGCACCATGCACAACACCGTTTCCAGCAGCAGGCAACTCCTGGCATTAGTAAAGTAATCCGAGAGATTTCTCATTCCCAGTGTTAGATAGTGGGAACCTGTTATGGGCAGCTAGGCCATCTTTCTCAAAAAGCCACTGACAATTACAGAGAAGGAAAAAAGAAATCAAGTTAGGCCTAATACTGGCTTTAATAATTTTTACACTTACTCACATGACCTAGACACAGAGTCTCGCATTACAGACCAGACCGGGGTGTTTTTAAGAAGAAGCAAGCATTCAATCCCCTGAAACATCTATCCACATTGAGAGGTGTCCTCTTTGCAGCAGATTATTTGCCTGTAATCTAGTTCAAACCACCTGTGTAAAGCAGTCTGGTAATCAGTACATGGAAAATTATGCCCGGTGCCATGATGATAATATCTGATGAAGCAGAACATGGGAACAGTGCTCCAATGCACAAAATATTAATCAAAAGACGTACAAAAACAACCCAGCAAATGCCATGAGAATGTTTTTCTTTTAGCCTGTGTATAAATGACAGCTACTGGTTTCCCCCACCCCAAACATATGCAAAATAAAGTACCTATTTGATTTTTGAAATCAAAGTATAACATTACTGTAGGATATGGGATTGGGTCATTTTCCTTTTCTTTTTTTCACCCATTTACATATTTCACACAACTTTGTTTCTCTTCATGTCCTTTATAATGCAGTTTAGAGTCAGACATCAATTAGGTTCAGACAAAAAACTACTGGGACTCAAGGAAACTTGCTCCCACCTCCATAGTCATTTCACAATCCTTCCCACAAGGGAAAAACCTAAGGTGTTACTCAGCGGGAATTCAACCTACAAACACAGGTGCTCTGATAACAGCAAACAGTGCATTTGAGTCAGGAGATCAAGTTACAGAATCGAGGCTACAGCCAGAGGCCTATTCACTGGAATAATCGTTCCACGCTGGAACAAATTACAAATTCTGGTGAAGAGAAGTAAGTACTTGCCCTTTGGTGATAATGGAAGCACGGTCAGGTGGTTTTGTACATGCAATGGTACTGTTTCCCAAAGTGCAAGAGGGACAAAGCTGCATGGGTATTTTGCTCCCAGATTAGATAGAAAGGACAAGAAGTTTAATCAGTAAGACTTCAGTGAATTATAGTTTCTGGTCTGTGAAGCTATGGGTCGGATATTCTGCCCAGCAAGGCTTGCTCTGAGCAGTTTGTAAACCGCCTGGAGAAAGGCAGAAGTTGCTGCTAAGCTCACAGTTGCAGAGTAGTTGCATTAATTGTTGACATTTCCGCAGGGAGGCTGCTCCCCTCAGCTCACTGCTTCCCACAGGCCAGGTGAACGCTCGTCCCTTGTATTTCTTCCCAATGAACACCGGCTATTAAAGTCCTAGTTTCTTGCCAACTGCCTTTAGGTGAGATTTGGTAAAAATTGCCAAAGACACAAGAACATCTGCCTTCCTACCGTTTTCTTTGTACGGCGACTTCCCAGGCAGCTGCTCAGATCTACGTGTGTCCATTTACTGGATTGAAACAAAACAGCACGAGGCCAAGGGGGAGGCGCACAGAGCATATGCTATTTCTGCCCATGCTGGTTTTGGCTACAGCGGAAGCCTTGCCCCTACGGGTACTGACAAGGGCAGCTGCAGCTGTGGGGCTGGAAGCTGGAGACACCCCCCTGCCTTACCTGTTTCTTTGTCCTGGACTTCTTCCAGGTGCAAGTCATTCAAAAGATGCTCCAAAATCTTCTCGGGGGTCCCGGACACGACCACGTATCTGTCAGAGAGCAGAGAGTCCCCCGAGTCATCTTCGGTGGAAGACTGCGAGCGGCTGCTCCATTCATCGTCCTCATCCTCCTCGTCAATGTATTTGAAATAAGGCACATCGAAGGTAGGCAAGGGCAGCTCTCGGTCTGAGAGCGCTGCGGATTCCTTCCTCTCTAGCTGAGGGTCAAAGACCCTCAGCCGGGAGCTGCCCATTGTGAACGGCTACTAACAAAGGCATCCCCTAAGAGCTAAAAGATCTTGCCATCCCTGTCCTTTCCCTGGGAACTGAGTCCATCTGGCTGCCAAGAGCTCTGCAGTCAGCTAGAACGCTCGAGAGGCGGAGAGAAAAGGGGGAGGGAGGGACAGGAGGCAGAGGGAGCGAGTGAGATGGAGCGAGAGAAGGGGAGGCAGGCAGGGCCGAGGAAACAGGAGCGCGTGCCTCGGTGCGAACTCACCTCCAATCACTGTCGGCGCTGCCGGCAGGGGGGGCCGGGCCACAGCACTGCACCTTCCTCAGCACCAGGACGTTCCGCTCCTGCTCCTTCACCTGAACGGTCGTCACTTCATCATCCTGCTTTCGTTGGGGAGGGCAGTGGTGGACCGGACGAAAAGGGGAGAGAAAATTAAACAAACCGGCAAACAAAACCAAACAAACCCCAACCCCAAAACGGCGGCTAAACGGAAGTGGCATTTTTCTCAAGTTGCTTTCCACCATGATTTCTTTAAAGATCCTGAAAAAATGAGGAGTCTGGGCAAGAATCTCCCTCTAATGGTAGAGTGTCCAGGCTCAAATTCTACATACACTTCAAGTGTTAGGGAGACATAAATACTAAAGGAAATGGGGAAAAATAAATAAAGTGGGGCTAGGATTCAGAGAGTTCGCTTTTAAAACTACCTGAATGATCTGAATGTAAGGAATCAGAAGTTCAAAGTTTCAAAAAACAATATACTAATTGCATATGCATTCTCTTTTACCTTGTTAATGCTTATTAAATATCCACTGTATTAAAACTGGAAAGTCATAAATCATTTAAACACTAAAACAACGAGCAAGCCATATTAGTAGTTATAGTAGACACACATTCATTTACTTCACAGCCCTACTTTAAAAGGTGGGGAAAAAACTACCCATTCTATCACTCAGTTCATTTTTTCCGCCCAGACATAAGATGGCCTTCCAATTTATCCCGTACTAGTTTTGCCGGAATACAAGCAAAAATGGATCTCTAGTTAGAATCTCATCTAGGCTGAAATTCGCATGTCACGGGTGAGTGCACTGAATTTCTTCACCTCGGTCCCTTTTAAAAAGGAGAGAAGGCTGAACAATCATTCATTTCTGCACACACAGCTTCCACAGCCCAGAGCCAGCGTGGCCCGCTGACGTGGCTCTGTCGGAGTCCGGCTCGCTGCTGACCCAGCAGTGCGGAGGCCGACCCTGAGTGATGAACACTTCCAGAGTATATAGTGTGAAATTCTGCTGTGACACCGGGAAGGGTAAGGTAGCCCAAAAAGAAGAACTGGAAAATGCACGTAAGAAAAACTAGCCTCTGTATTTCTGAGATGAAAATGAAAGCAAGAGAAGTTGATAGTAGGTAGGCTTCACCTTAAAAATGATGTCACTTCTTTCAAAAGGGAAACATGCCCTAGAGTTCCTAGCATGTTTCTGCCACTGGCAGAAAATCCAACCTATAATTAGGAGCAAACATTAAAGGAAAAAAAAAAAGAATATTTTTCTCCCCAGTGGGTAAAACGTACTATGTCCACTGTACCTTATTCATCAGTTCCATAGATCTACCAGGGATATCAATGTATTTTATTCACCGTTCCTAAGAATACAAAAGCACTAATCACGCTATAATTGTCAACCAAATCGGTGACAAAATTATGATTTCAACTGCTGATGTCCTGATTCCCAAGAAAATGTGGGGACAAAAATAAAAATTACTGGTCACTCTAAACAGTAATATAATTTTATGATAATGTAAAAAATCTTTTAGTGGCAAATAATTTTACTATGTAAAACTGGTGTATTACATTTCAGCAAGGTCAGACGCTCAGTTACTGTGGCAATTAATGTTGGATATTCATTGTTCAACTCCCTGAGGATGGCAGTGTGACTCCTGTAACACGAATACCAATGTGTAATTGCTGTCTTTCATTTCTCCAAAGGGGTTCTTTTGTTATCCATGTAGTTGAAGTGAAATAAGGTGGCTGCAGAGAGGGGCATATATTGACTAAAAAAAAAAAAAGGCAGAATGTGGGTCTGGGATACTGAGACGCAGAAACAAATAATTCACTCGACAGTGGATTTGAAAGGACAAAAATCTTTCCCTGGTTTTCCTCTCATCGTAAGCCAATATTCATTTTATATGAGCCTGCTGTCATTCTGAAGTACATTTTACATCCTACATGCACGTGATATATGGCATTATTAACTTCCATGGGCCACGCACATACATATGGATGGGAAGGGCTTCTCTAATGTCTGTGTAACTAATATGTATTACAGGGCTGTGCAGAGAGCAGCCACACTCTGCTGGGCAGGGAAATAGCTGAATCATATTGATGTACTATCAATAGCATCTTATGTCATAGTGATAGTTTCCATTTTGAAAACCTGTTAAAAAATAAAGAAAAGAAAAAGCAGAAAAATCAATGTATAAAGGGAGATGTAAGTTATCTGAAATTGCCATGAAAACATAATAATCCTTGGTATTCTATTTGGCTTTCAGAAGGGAAGGTAATATGAATGCCTCGCGACTCATGCACCCTTACCTAATTGCTCTTCGTGAAAAAGAGCAGAAGTATCATGGTTGAGATTGTGAGTGTGAAACTTGGTTCTGGCGCTTGGTGAAGAATAAACGTATTTAGAGGTCTAACGATGGAAAACTGTTCAATGGCAAATGGTTCATGAAGTGTAAGTAAAGCATTAAAATGCTTAATTTATAGTCATTCACTCAACAAACAGTGACAGTGTCTTATGGATAAGGCACTGTGCTGGATACCAAGTGGCAAGCAGAGATGAGTAAGACAAGTCCCTTGCCCTTAACTAACAAGTTAATAGGCTCCCTAACAACATGACTGTAACTTGGCAAGCACCCTAAGATGAGGCCAAATCGGAGAGACAAAGCCAAGGTAGAACCCCTGGGATTTGACAGTCAAGACGGCTGCAAGTGACAGAGAATGGGAATGCCATGAATGGGACAAGAACATACAGAGACTGGTTCTGGTGAGACTGAAGAATCTAGTTTCAGACAAGTGATGTTTTAGTACCGATAATATATCATGTTATAGATACTTAGCAGGCAGTTAGAAATAATGAACTAGGCTTCCAACAGAGGTCAAGGGCAGAGACAAATTTGTGAATCATTCAAGTTTTGGGAGTGGTTGAGATTGTTAAGAGGGAACGGGAGAGAAAGGGAACTATCAAGATGGGAATAGGGGAAGGAGAAAACCTACAGAAAGTTGGGGAATAGGTAGAGGGTCAGAGTCTTGAGATGATGATGAAGTCAAACCACGGAGAATCTGGAGGGCATGATCTCAAGAGAGTCAGGAAAATGCTGGTCTGATGCCGTAGAGTTTACAAAGATTAAGTCTAAGAAAAAGAGATGACGAGATCACTTTGGTCCAGGGGTGAGAAGAGAAGGGCTAAGGTGTGACTGAATGGGGAGGGAGTGCACAGACAGAGATGACCACTTCCTGGGACTGCATTGTGAAGGGATGGGGTCACACTGCAGAGGCTGTGTGGCTGGGGAAGGTAGCAAGGTGAGGGGGATACTGAGAAGAGGGGACAAGATCAGGAACACAGTGGAGGGGGCAGGCTAAAAAAGGATGAATATTTCTTTCTGAACTCAGAGAGGTTTAAGGGAAGCAGGATGGGTGGAGACTTAGAAAAAAATAAAGTAGGGAAAATAAGGAAGCCACAGTAGAGGATATGAGATGGCTTCTATCTTCCTAGTAGAGGGGAGATTGAGACTACCTTCTGGAGGGGGGGGTTCAGGGTGAAGTTCGTGGACACACAGCTTCCACGGGTACAACAGGGGATAAATAAGTTATGAAAAAGAGCATCCCTAGTGGCTTTGTGGGATGGTTATACGCCTTTCTGCTGAAGGGCTCACAAACCTTAGAGGGGAACAGTGAATGACGGGGCCCACCCAGAAGAAAGGGCTGGCAGAGGAAACAACTGGAGGTCACAATGGGAGGGCCTCTGGGTGGCTGTCAGCACACCATGAACACAGCTCATCACCACATAGGGTCTGTCTGGCTTAGGGAAAGCAGTGAGCCAAGGAAGGAGTTGATTACCTGGGAAAACATGGAGGGGCTGAGGCTAAGTCCCCACAGGAGCTAAGGGAGCCAGCAGGGAGTGGACGAGGAAGCAGGTAGAAGGTTTTATCAAGGGGAGACAAATTCGTGAAGTGGAGCAGTTCAGAGTGGTGAAGACCGAGAAAGAGCAGAGCAGCCCCTGATATTCAGGAACTGGCCTGGCACTCACAGCTAGGCTGGGGCTTGTCCTGTGAGCATCAGTGACTGTGGAAAATCGACATCAGACAAGGCCAATCTGTGATGGTGATGGAACAAGATAAACACATGGCCACACGGTAATCACACCTGAACACAGACAAAGCATGAACATTGGCCAAGCCAGAAAAAACCAACAAAGCCCAGATAATGAGTGACTGCTGCTTCTTTCCCAATTACCACTTTAGTTTTGCCCCCTGCCTTCCCTGTAGGTAAGACTCAAGATATCCAGTCAGAGTTACCCCATTACCTGATAGCAAAGTCCTGCTTCTTTAAACCCTCCCCCAAATCACTGGACACAAACCCAAGTCCTATGGATCCTTTCTCCTAGCACCCTCTCATATTGATCTGCCCCATGGCTCCCCATAGTGTGAGGT